>NC_138781.1:140372066-142986715 GCF_965178545.1 Coloeus monedula
TTCACATGTGGCTCTCAAGTGCTTTCCAGTACTCACTAATATGACTAGTATCTTCTTGCATACTTAATTTTTGCTGCTTTCTTCCTAGTATTTCTGCACTGCTAGGTGTAGTTTTGATATGAGGTTTGTTTGGGGAGAGAGTTTAAAATGTAAAATAGTGCCACGTATTTATCCTGAAGACTGCAGCTCAGCCTCTGTTGTGGCAGGTGTGGGAAGGATAATATTCACCTGGTTCACCTGTGGGAGTTTGTGTCTCAGATTTGCCTCCAGAAAGGGTTTAACCCACTTACTGGAAGTCCCGTGTGCCTGAGGAATTGCCATCAGTCTTCAGTGTGAAACCCAGGTGATTTGGACGGGGCTCAAGCTATTGAGCTCCCTGAATAAAAAGGGGGAGATATTTCACTTCAGCCAGCAGCATACAAGAAGCCCATGTACAGCACAGAAGCTGAATCTGTCCAGGTTGCAGCAGGTCAAGTTGCTGATGAGACAGATCCACTGCAGTGCTTGACGCTGTGTGGGGACACCGACAGACTGGTGGCTCTGTGCCGAGGGACTGTGCATTCCTGGAGGCCTGGCAGGAAATTACCTGGCCTCAACCACTAAAGGAGAACAGAACCAAATAAATTTATAGATCTTTCACATGTACTATTGGCATTGATTTTTTTTTAATATTATATTTTACTTTAAGAAAAGCATTTCTTGTTGTAAAATTTGTGATGTGAACCATTTGCCAATATCCAGTATGTCAATGTGCATCTGTGGAAGAGTTTAGTCATCACTGTGGTTCATTGCAGTTTGGCATTTCTGACACCTGAGCACACCTTGCTCCAACACAGAAATTTTACTCAGTGAGACCAGAGAGAAAAGCAGGATCTGTCCTTTACAGATAAATTAGTTCAAAGTTAAATAAGACAACTTTTATTTATGTTCTAGATATTAAAGAGGAGGCTAACAATTGTCAGAAATAATTCACATGCTTTAGTGCATATACATAAACCATTCAGATGTGTTAGTTAATGCTTTTTAAATTAAAAAACATAAAGATCTGCGAACAAGATGAATCCTTAGCAATGGAAAAGACAGCCTCGCAAAACCTTGTCAGCTTGATTCCAGGTTGATGATTTCTATTAGAAAGAGTCATAATCAGATGTGCTAAAATGATGACAGTGCTGAATAAGTCTGCAAACGTGAGAAGCAGTAGGACCAGGACCATTTTGAGATGCTGTCAGTGGTTTATTTCACCAAGTCTCAGTATGATGTGGCACTGGTTTTTGTCCAAGTATTTTAAAACCTTTTTGTTATGAGGGTCATAAACAGAGAAAAAGTCTCAGCCTTATAATTCAGAGAACATTTCCTGCCTCACCCAAATGCCTACAAAGTACAGAAATCTGAAATAAAAAAAAAACAGCCTTTATGTCAGTCTATAGTAAAAGAAGTGTTGTTTCTTTATGCAGCAACTTCTGTCATGGTTTCGCAATCATTTGAACACTAGATGAAATTAAAATAAATGGAACAATAGTTGTTTCTATTTTACTTTAATGCAACAGAAAGTCGGATTTTTTGGCTACAGAAGTCAAGGCTTGCGTCACAACAAACTGCAGGCTTAGAGTTTGCAAGGAATTGTGGAATGTGGTATGTGTCTGGGTTTGTGTACTTTATCATCACTGTTGCCTTGTGAGGGCAGGTTTGTCATAACTCACTGCTTCACTTTTCATGAATTACAGTCATGCTTTTGTTCACAAGCAGTATGAATAGTATAATTTCTCTCTCTCTGTTTTTCTTTATACATACACTCTGAAGTATACTGTGCAAATCTGTGCCTCTTACTCCAGCAAAAAACCCTGTGAAGTAAAAATGCAGTTCATGTAAATGCTTGTGCACATTAGAAAAACATAAATACAACAGGCTTGTCCCAATATAGAGCAGTGTTTAATGCCAGCATTACCTATTAAAATCAGTGCATTAGGCTTATGGTAGATGCGTGTATGTTAGTTTAGCATAATACTGCTAAAATTGCCAATCTAAAGCCCAGTTGCTGTAGCCATTAAGAAAGCAAATGCTCTTTCCCCTTCATTTATAGCAGTATTTGGTCAGTGTGCAATGTGATTAGGACAATATTCCATCACACTGGACTTTCATTAATCAACAGATAACCCTCTCAGTTGAGTAAATTCAGTTTCTCTGCATCTTAGGGCTAAGACAAAGTATGAATCCTACCAGTCAGGTAAGTCTAGTCAGCATAGTGGGGAAGAGAGAAATAAGGTTATTCTTTTTTCCCTGCCCTCTGGGCTGCATCTCTGCCCTTGTGCAGTGCCTGTAGTACAGAGCAGTGTCAGAGATAGAGACAGCCTCCTGCATGCACCAGTTTGCTGTGGTGACTTCTTCTGGGTGAGTCCAGGGACACAGTGCTATCACACATACAAATGTACATGCAGAGAGATATGAAGAGGTTGGAGCTCCCATCCAGGCACTGGGCCGGCACAAAATGGGAGTTGCTTTTCTGCTTTGGCTAAGCCTGCAGTTTACTGGAGACCCACTCAGGGCCAGGGTCACAGTCCTCTGTGAGCAGTAAGATAGGTGGATCATTCTCTGAAACAACCTTGAGCACCCTCATGTCCAGGGGCCACTAATGTACCTGTCCCATTTGGGGTCCTCTACCCCTGCACTGCAGCACTTTTATCTTCCTTCTCCATTAGGCCTCTTTTTAAGTTTTTCTTAAGCAAAGGAGACCATGGCAAAAAGAAAGTCATTGTTCTTGCCAGTGGGCACTGGGTATGACATCTGATGGCTGCCAAAAAAAGAGACTTCTTTTTCCAAAGCGGAGCAGGTGGCAGTAGCTGACTGGAACACCATGCTGGCATTCATTATATCATAGCACTGACAGCAGAGCTGGAAGCTAACAGGTTCACAGTTGCCTAATGTCATCATGCTGAAGACATTTTTAGAAAAGTTATGCAATTGATTAGCTGGATATATATACCTTTTTTTTTTTCCAAGCAGAGTTGGTATTTTTATCCGAACACAGCTAATACCAATAAAATAGATTTACAGGCAAAGTGGTACAAATTATGTTTTTAGCAGGTTTTGGCAGCACATCTTCCCAGAGCTCTCACACCATACCTCAAGAGCTTGTTGGAAATTACATGAAATGCATAGGAAAGTGACCACATTAGTATGGTTCCTAAATCTAAGACTAATGATTGACTGATTCTTCTAAGAAAGGGTATTTTTTTCCTGTACTTCTTTTGGTGTGTCTCCCAAACTGCTTCACCTCTCAGCTGCAGAAGGACACAATGCCATCTGAACAGACAGTGGGAAAAAGTGCTGTGTGATCTCTCCTGAATGGCAACTGTACCATGCTCTATGGTCCAGATTCCCCCTAATTTTAGGCATGTATCTGAGGCGCTTAAATTGGGATCAGTGTCAGCCTGACTCTGATAATCCTGTTGCAGAGACAGATGTTTGAGAGTGTGATTCAGTTTACCTCAGATCTGAGTAAGAAGAGGAAATGTGGGACAGCCACCTTCCCTTCTTTCAGTGCCATAGTTACACATCTTAGTGTTTAAAGGATTAAGCCAGGACTGTGTTGTCTCTCCAAACTGATCCGACAGATGCGGTGAAGTGATTTACTTTAGCTTAAATTGTGGCTTAGTTGTGAATTAGCTGGCAAACACTTAAGAAAGACAAATTCCAGTAACATCGATACACAGTTGGATACAGGTGAAAGAAATGACAATAACTTTTCTCCCAGCAATGATGACAGAAGATACATGACTGAGTTATCAATCTCAGAATCTTTATTAAAGCTTAATGGTAGATGCTGGAGTGAGGGCGATTTTAATTTTGCTTTATTGTATTTGCCTAGTGAAATGATTGCAACATTTTCTCTTGGATGAGGACTTTGCTAGAGTTACTTCTGCTTCTAAACCTGAACAATCACAGCATGGCAATATGTTGCATGAGAAACTGCAGCATAAAGCTACGGAGCTGTCAGCTGATTCAGACCTTGGCTGGCCCTTTGTCAAGCAAAACTCACCATTAATAGCATGACTTAGATCCAGTGGGCTCAAAAAAGACATTGAACAAAATCTATACAGGTTATAATTTTAAAATTTCTCCCATGATTTTCCTTTCCCTCCTGTCTTTCCCCCTTTCCTTCATCTATTAGTAGTAGTATAATACTTGAAGAATGGGGTAAGGATGAAGGAAAGATATGTAAAATCCAAACTTCTGGGAGAAGAGGGAGTTGAAAATCAATAACCAAATGAGCAAGAAAACAATTATTTTCTGGTGCCAGTGTTTTCATTTTCCTAGTAGAACTTTTGACCCTGAAATGTTCTACCTGCAGTAGCTCCCGATATTTGTTAATTATCAACCCACACTTCAAAGCTGATCAGTTTTCAAGGGCTTTTGCGGAGGTTAGCTCAGGAAAATGAGTATTCGGTACTGCAGGAATGTGTTTAATTTGAGGAGGTTTCATTTTGGTAAGGCTTGGGTTTGCATGAATGCACTGTACCTCTTGTATGTCTTTAAAGTGTCTTGGGGATAGGCCCTTCAAAGAAAGAAAATAAATGTATGCAATATAAAAGTCACAGGGATATTTCTGACACAGTGTCATATGATTTTGCATTGCCAGATAGCATCTCCTTAAAAATGATAAATTGAATGTTTTAAAATATATATGGTGTAGTAGTTGCTGTAGTGCCTGATAAGGACATGCAGAAGGCTTTCCGTTTTGTTTCGCTTGTCCTCTGCCCCCCCAAAATACCTTCACAACTAGTAAGTAAAACAAAGAACCCAATTCTGCCCTTCTCATTTACACAAGATTAAATCTGGGTTTTGCCCAAGGAGAACTGCATGGTCAGCCCAGTGATCTGCAAAACAGAAAAAAACAATAATATAAACTAAGATTCTCAAATGTCATTGTTGAGATTTTTTTAATGTCCTTTTAATTTCAGATAAATTGATGGCTATAAGTAATTCTGAATGCAGCCCAACACACATATTTGTTGTTAGTAGTGGAAATTTTCTCTTAGATTTTCAGGTTTTAAGAATGAAGGAAGCACTTTAGTGTGTTTCATTACTCCCTCATTCCTGACTATATTCAACCAAAATTCTAATATTAACATTTCCAAATTATATATTTTTTATTTTAAAAAATATTAAAGAGCAAGTTTAGAAATCATTTAACCTAAAGGTTAAGTGCAGAACAGCATTTGAGCCTAAAGTAACTTAACCCTTCTTTAAAAAGACCTAAGTGTAAAGAATAAAGACAGTATTTTTCCTTTTCCTTTTTTTTAAAGAAGCCACATGAAATGTTCTCTGAGTTAAGTTTTACCATTCATAATGAATGCAGTCTCGCCATTCAAATGCGACCATAAGTACACAGAAGATAAGAATTTAATTAAATGTAGATTAAAACCAAACAGGAAAACACACTCGCTGATAATTTTATCCCATCCTCTGGCCATATTTTTTATACTTCCTTCTTGTTCTTCTTTGGGCTATAGCTTATCAACATGCCGATAGTACCATAACTCATTACATCTGATGGTGCTGCTGAAATGTGCAGGCTTGGTGCTTGATTTTCAGAGGCACTTAAAATGCAAAGCATGTAAATGTCTATGTTAAATATATTAGTGTGGTAATGTTAGTGAAAAGAAAGTGATTTCTTACAAATCCTTGTACTTCACATCATACATTATCATTGCCCAGTCACAAACTGGTTTAAAAAATATTTATTTAGGTTTTCTCTTAAAATATATTTCCCTTAAAATGTATTAATTTTGTTTTCATATGTCTCTACCTGTCATTTTTCATATTAATTAGATTACTGGAAACATAGAGATTATATTTTTAGGGCTTGGTTAAATACACATGAAGTAAACAGCTGACTGGGAGAGATCTGACTTACCCACACAGTGTAGCATTTCAGGACCAAATCACTGTCAGGCTAAATGGACATGGGTACCAAAACACTTTTAATCACAGATGTATGCATTTTCACAAATTAAACCATTTTCTTGTTCCGCGGAGGGAGACAATAGTGTCCAAAAGCTGGGTGTTGCTGGGGAAGAGAATTGAGAACAGCCCTGAGGAGAAGGACTTGAGGGTGTTGGTTGATGAGGAGCTTGACATGACCTGTCACTGGGCATTTGCAGCCTAGAAAGCCAGCCACATCCTGGGCTGTATCAAAAGCAGTGTGGCCAGCAGGGCAAGGGAGGGGATTCTCCCCCTCTACTCTGCTCTCATACAACCCCACCTGGAGTTCTGTGTCCAGCTCTGGGGACCTGTGGAACTGTTGGAGTGAGTCCAGAGGTGGGCCATGACCAGAGGGTGAGAGCACCTCTTCTAGGGGGACAGTCTGAGAGAGTTGAGGTTGTTCAGTCTGAAGAAGAGAAGGCTCAGTGGAGACCTCAGAGTGCCTTCTGGTACCTAAAGGAGGCTTACAAGAGAGCTGGAACAGGACTTTTTACAAGGGCCTGTATTGACGGGACAAAGGTAATGGCTTTACACTGAAAGAGGGTAGGTTTATAAATTAGAAAGAAATTCTTTATTGTGGGGGTTGTGAAACACTGCAACAGATTGCCTAGAGAAGTTGTGGATGTCCTACCCTTGGAAGTGTTCAAGACATGGCTGTGAGCAGCCTGGTCTAGTGGAAGGTGTCCTTGCAGATGGCAGGGCATCTTAAAAGTACCTTCCAACACAAAGCATTCTATGATTCTATGAATTATCTATTTCCATTCATTGGCTCATCTGACTTTAACAGTGATTAACAGCTTGTTATGCCAAAGTTACTTCTCTATTCTTATAGCTGAGGTACTCCCTTATCTGACAGGGTTCACTAAGGTTCATGCACTTACGCTAACTCTGCTGTCAATTGGGCCCAGTGGCTACACACAGCTGCATTTTGGTGCATCATTATTGATAATCCATTTAGAAATATTATTTTTTAATGAACAACAAGAATAAAGCATTTATATGTGATAGGAAAGCAGTTAAGGTAGACTGAATTAATGGATTTCAAACTGGCCAAATGGCAGCCTATGTATTTCTGCCTTACCAGTAGCCTCTAACAGATCTGTAACAAGTTCTTTAGCTAACCAACATTGCAAGATAAAAGAAAAATAGATCCATAAATCATTTAATCTCAATTAGTCCATGGTTTTTATTTCCAATGTATTTTGCTCACTGTATTTCCTATACGGTTTGAGGAAAGAAGCTGTTGGTTCTGTGATGGTTTCACTAGTGGTAGAACAGACTTTGGACCCTGCTCAGAAATATGGTGATCAAAGTAGCAGTTTGCTTAATTAAATATTATGCTAAGGTTTAGAATGTCAATGTATACTTTAATATGCAATCTTGATTTATTAACCACTATTAAAGCATAATTGAAATAATTCCTATGCTCATGTTATCTTATATTTATAACCAAGGCCTCGAAAAATGGAACTTCCCTTGGTTTTTCAGTAAGGGAAGGATTTCTTTCTGCTGTTTTATCAGCAAATAAATTATTTACCTATATTTTGCTTTTAAGTGATTTAGAATGCTCTGAGAGTTGCAGTGTGAATATGAACTTTGCTTCAGCTCTTGACCAAGAGGTATTTTCAAATGAAGAAGATGGATCTGTAACTTTTTATAATTAGATGGCCTTTGATCTGAGCTTTGTGGATCAATCAGGAGAGAAATTACTTCATGTAAAAAGTTTAATAATATTAAAAAGTAATTACTGAGGTAATCAGAGCAAGTTCTGCACCTAATCAAGGACCATACCTGACCTGCCATCACTCAAATTTAGGACAGGATTTGAAAGCAAGTTTTCCAGTGCCAGACCAGACAGGATAGGAAGTATATGAGACCAGTGAGTAGCATTCCCCACCAGTTCTGTTATTTTCAGGCTAGGACCTAGCCTCCATTTCTTCCACTTAACAGAAAAATGAGACAAAATCCTTGAGAACTTGCACCTGAATTTTTTTTTTTTTAAGTTATTAACTTTAATAATAGTTTGTGTCAGGTGAAGCTAAAGTTGAGTCTAGAAGTTGGCACATTTCAAAACTGAGTCTTTTCGGTGTCAAAGCCATTTGATATATTTAAACTGATACACCACTACACTGAATTTTGGACATACTAAAAGAAATAGAGTCTTAGAAATGAGAACTATATTTAAACAGACTTAGAAATAAAGTATACTGTTTTTGCAACATCTACTGCTGTCGTTACACATGCAGAGAAAAGTCAGCCCAAGGGTTTGTGAAACAGTGATGCTTCAAGAGAAGGTATTTTTGATCACTATGGTGACATTTGGGGATAGTTTAAAAAACAACATGTTTCCAGCCCAGAGATGCTGCAGTACATCTTAAAGAAAAAGATACTGCAGGTGACAGGAAAATTTGAAACAAGCTGAATTTCTAGAGGCTTTGCTCTGAAAAAAATGGGTGTAGAATTTCATGTGTTAATAATACAAAATGTTCAAAGGGCTCTGTTAGCATGGAGATCTTAGGCCAGTTCCACAAAGGACAGGTCCATCAAATATAGTTTATACTTTGAGCAAAGAAACAGTAGAGAGAAAGTATTAATACTTAAGTGTCTGTGAGCTTTTTGGAGCACATTGTCAGGGCTTCATGCTTTCCAGGAGCCACTAAGTGCCGCTCCACAACAATGATGGCCTCTTTCTACATCTGCAAATATAAGCACTGATATGCAGAACAGTTGATTCTTTTGTACAGTTCCTGAGGAAAGGTAGAACAGGCTGCATAAAAGCTATAAAATTTATTTTTCATTCATTGTCTCTATTCCCTAAGTTCAGGAGGTATTGGCTTTTTCCTTTCTGCTAGCACAGAGAGATGAATAATTCAGCAAAACAGCAGGTGTGGCAGCACCCACTTCTGCAGAGCACTAGAGGTGCATGGATGCGTCCAACTTTTGATCCTCAGCCAGTCCTGTGCCTCCAAAATTGTCTAAGTACCACAGCATGTGATATCAGTAATGTTTTCAGACAGGAAGTCAGTGAAAGGGGGGGCATTTTGAAAGGAGCACACTGGATTTATTTTTCCTCTGACAAGTTCATTGCTTTCGAGCTTATCCAATTTTGGTGAAAAGCTGAAGCCTGTCCCTGCGGATTTCACCATCTGGTAAAGAAAGGCTCCATGGCAAAGCAGAGCTTGTGGGACTGAGACCCCTGATTCTTTTTCCCAAGCCAGTGATAGAGGTCCAGTTCCAGCACTGCTGCTGCTGGTCCCTGCTGCCTCCAGGGAGCCAGAAGCCCTGTTTGCTCTGGCACCCCTGGGAATCTGCTGCCATCAGTTCTGCAGAGGCAAGGGAAACATGGCCTGCTGCCAGCTAAGAGGCTGTTTTGGTATCATCACCCCTCCTCTGGGAGATAGGTGAGGGTGGAGAAATGCAGTGGGACACAGCAGCTCTCTGACAGGCAGGGTGAGTCATGAGAATTACTTGACAGACACTGTAACTGCACTGGTGTCAGAGCTTAATAATTTTGCTGGTGTTTGATCCTGTTTCCCTTTAGAATTGTACCTGATATCAATGCATCAAGAAAGCCTTCAGCTTCTGTTGTCTAATAAAGACTGTCTCCTAATCCTCATAACTGTGCATCTGTACTGCTGGAGTGAAATGATCTGTGTTCTACCTCTGTTTATTTCTGTATAGTTCACGGGTATATCATGTGTGTACACAAATTTATTTGAGGCAAGACAGTACTTATGCATTAGCGTGGTCTTTTAGGTTTAACAATAATTTATTAATACATACTTGTTTTCAAGTTACACTGTCACCCACTAAATGTCCCATATCCTGGTATGCAGAAGCATATCCTGTACTGTACAAACAAAAAATTCATATTGCATGCTTACTTTTATTCTTTCTAGTGCAGGACTGGAACTGCCTAGCAATTCTGCCATTTATTCTGTGAAGTAAAACATGCAGAGCTTTGCATGCAAATGTGTGATGTCCAGTTGGCGTTAAATTCAAGAAAAGCCCTTTTCACAGCTAACTGATCCCCCAGTGCACAGCAGTAGTTACCTTTGTTAATTTTTGAGTCACTCAAAATACCAACATTACCTTTTGTCCAAAGGTGCTTACATCCTCAACAAACACTATAATGATTGAATCATCAGTTCAGCGTGAGTAGTTTTAAGTGAGCTACCGGGTGGCAATTTCATTAGATTAAGTAGCTTTCTGCAAAATGTTTGTGAAAATAAGCCAGGAGAAGTTAACAGTTGTGAAAGCCGAAAGGAGAAAATGACCTCTGCTAATACGATTGTAGCCAGTAATATTTTCTATAATTTTGGCTGAACAATGAGTTCCTTAATAATTCCCTCCCTTCTCAAATCCTTTTCCTACATTTTTCATTTTACAAACACTGGTTTACAGTCTCACAGAAGAACCTAAGTCAGTAAGCCAAGCTCCAAGTACAAACAGGCTTATATACATCACCTTAGTGGGAGTATCTCCATCAGGCATTACAGAAAACACCCCCCACCTCATCATGAATGGTGATATTTTATCTGACTCTTTCAAAATTCAGTGCCCAGCCTCAAAGTCAGATTGTGGCTAAAGCATGTTGCAGTGTTAACAATAACATATTCTTCCCAGAAAAACTAAAACGACAGGTGTAGTTATTGATGCTTCAAGCACATACTCTGACCTATAGACTCACAATCTGGTGCACTCAATCCAGCACATACTGTGGCAACAGAGCTGTGCTGGAATCATGTTGGAGACAGACTGACAAATGCTATGTATGAATTTTAACTGTCCCCCCCAAATGTGTGTTTCATTTGCTTCTTAAGCTGATTGGTGCTGTAAATGAGCATCTCCCTGTGCCTTATTGAGAACTGATTTTCCTTCTAGTGTATAACACTACACACTATAGGGAATATGTATATAATGTGGGCTCCTTTCATATCTTACAATACTTAAGCCTTGAGTTAAAAGGCTGTTTCATGTGAAATTTGTATCCTCCAGTTGAATTTTGCAGGTAGAGTCTTGCTGCATTATAATTGCAAGTAGTATTGCCCTTCTGATTATTTCTCTGGACTTCCCTATTTCTGCAAAAGAAGCAATTACAAAGAACTAAAGTGATAATACAGCAAACATAACTTTAATTCTGCTTTTGGTGATTTATCAGTTATTATATTTTGAATTTCTCTTCAGATCATTGATTCCAGTTTGATTCTGCTCATACATCAATTTTCTCTAATTCTAAGTAAATATAAGTCACATTTTTTACATTATACCCCTCAGAGGACTTTATTTTTTCATTTCAGTAAGCATTATTTGAATAATAAAAAAAATACATTACAGTATTCATAACACACTGCTTATGTGAGAGTTTTTGAACTTTAATATTCTTTTTTGTGGTGTGAGGGCTTAGCAGATTATAAAAGAGACATATTGTTTATAATGTTTCTGCACCACAACAAATGATGCACTTCTAGCATCTATGAAATGGCAGTAGTTTCCTAAATTTGTGATTCTTCTGTGTTCAGCAGTCAAGAACAGTTGTACATCTGCTCAGCACAGACTTTAGGAGACCATGAACTTTAATTGAGGAAAAATAATGAGGGTTCAGGGACCACTGATACAGAGTCGGTTGGTAAGGCAGGTGCCCTGCTGCCAGATCAATGGATTATTTACTCCTTTGTCATAAACAAGAAACAGTTGGGTCTTTGTAGAGATTACATTCATATTCCAAAGCCAGGCTGCCTTTTTCTGTTCCCTTGTAAACATGCAGTATATTGAATACTTTTGAAACTTGGTCTGAAAAACATAATAGCTTTGCTCCTTCATTAAATAGTGTAATGTTAACCTTAATAGTAAATTTAAAGGAACAATTTTAAATGCATTGATATTCGTCCTAGTGGGCATATTAATTAATAATCTGTACTTCATGTGCACAGAAAGGATTCTGGGGGTGTTGGAGCATGTTTACATATGTATACAAAGGCATATTTGTAATGTGAAAAGTTAGATACAAATACAGAATAAGAAAGACAATTATATGAAGGTATTTAGAAGGAAAGAAAAAACCCCGAGAAATACAGCTGAGCACATTTAGCCAATCTTTTACAGTCTGACTACCATAATGATAATGTTGTTTCAGAATAGAGTTTATAAAAATTTTACACACCACTGAAGTGGAATTTTCTGATGCTTTAATCAGAAAAAATACAGACTGCTTTTCCATGTGAGTCAAGCAAGTAATCAGGAGTTTCAGTAAGCATCCCTAATCCTGGGTGTGCTACTGGCTATCTTTTACACACCTGTGTAACCCAACAGGGCAAGGTCAGCCAAAAATGGCATGTTCTGACCTCATAGGTATTCATTAGAAAAGCAAACAAAGACCACTGTGCAAGACTGCATGGAATAAGCCTTAATTTCCATTTTAACAAGTTAGTCAGTTTCACATTAGAATCACAGAGTCATAGAAATGTTTAGATTGGAAAGACTTTTAAGATCATTGGGTCTGACCATTAACCCAGCATTGCCAAGTCCACCACTAAATCATGTCCCTAAGTGCCACATTGACATGCCTTTTAAATACCTCTAGTGACTCTAGCACTTCCTTGAGCAGCCTGTTCCAATGCTTGACAACTCCTTCCATGAAGAAAATATTTCAAATGTACAACCTAAATCTCCCCTGGTGCAATTTGAGGCCATTTCCTCTTGTCCTGTTGCTTGTTATGAGGGAGACTAAACCGACCCCCAACTCTCTACAACCTCCTTTCAGGTAGTTGTAGAGAGCCATAAGGTCTCCCTGAGCCTCTTTTTCTCCAGGATAAACAGCCCCAGCTCCCTCAGCTGCTGCTCATATGGTTTACTCTCTAGACCCTTCATCAGCTTTATTGCCCTTATTGGGACACACTTCAGCACCTCAGTGTCCCTCATGTAGTGAGAGGCCCAAAATTAAATCCAGGATTCAAGGTGTTGCCTCATCAGTGCTGAGTACAGGACAATCACTGCCCTAATCCTACTGGCCACAGCATTTCTGATACCAGCCAGGATGTCACCTGGGCACACAGCCAGCTCATGTTCAGCTGGCTGTTGACCAACACTTCCAGGTCGTTTTCAGCCAGGCAACTTTCCAGACGCTTTTCCCCAAGCCCATAGCATTGCACAGGGGTGTTGTGACTCAAGTGCAAGACCCAGCACTTCACCTTGTTGAATCTCTTCACCTTGTTGAAGTGCTGGCCTCAGGCCATTGATCTTGATCTAGCTGAAGTTCCCCATGAGAACATGTGCAATGTTCAAGCGATTGTGAGACTTCTCCCAGCTGCCTATAGAATATTTTATCTGCCTTTTCATCTTGGTTGGGAGGCCTGTAACAGACTCCCGCCATGGTAACTGCCTTATTGGCCTTCCCCCTGATTCTTACCCAGAAACACTCAACCCTATCCTCACCATCACTAAGCTCTACACAATCAAAACTCTCCTAACATAGGGGGCTACCCCACTGCCTCCTCTTCCTTGCCAATCCCTTCTGAGGAGTTAATAGCCATCCATTGCAGCATTCTGGTTGTGTGACTCATCCCACCATGTCTCCATGATGACAGCTATGTCTTAATTTTCTTGCTGCACAATTGCTTCCAGTTTCTCCTGTTTGTTGCCCATGCTGTGTGAATTGGAGTAAATGCACTTCAGTTGTCACAGGGTTATTGAGCCCTCTGCCTTTTTCAGGGGAAGAAGCTCTAACTCCTGCATGACTGTTCTCAGGCTCTTCTATGGTTTGTAGCACATCAATAAGCCTTTCATCCTTGTGGTCTCATGGATCTCCATTCCCTACATCTACCAAGAAACCAGACCGAAGGACCTCACTAGCGCACCATCCCTCAAACACTGCATGCCACCCCAGGCTTATCTCCAGTAATTCTGATTTTATTCCCTTCCCTCTTGAAATCTAGGTTAAAGCTCTCTCAATGAAACCTGCTAACTCCTGTGTTCTTCCCCCTTTGAAATAGGTGCACCCCTTCTTTGCCAGCAGGCTTGGTGTCGATGAAAACCCCCAAAATTCTGCCAATAACACTAAATTGCAAACCAGATATTATTATTCTGGCTCTATCCATTTCTTCCATCATCATTCCCTGCAACCGTGGTCCTGATGCCTTAACTAGTTGTCCCAAAGACTTGAAGGCTCTCTTGATTGTCCTCGGCATTCTTGTTGCCACTTCATCACTGCCCATTTGAAAAATCCATAATGGCTGATAACCTGAGGGCCATTCCAGGGTAGGAGGTTTTCCTTTTGCATCTTTAACACACACACCAGGGAGGCACAAACTTCTCTAAGAGGTAGGTCCAGACTGCATATTGATTCTTCTGTTCCCCTTGGGAGAGAGCCTCCTATGACAGTGACCCACCATGTTTTCTTTATGGAAGCAGTTTTGACATGGGTTGTAGGGCAGCTTAACCTCCGGGACGCCTCCAAACTGCATGAACTGTTGTCCTTGTCATTGTTCAGTTCCACTTGCAGAGCCTCCTACCTATTATGCCAGGGCCCCTGGAGAGGTGGAGCAGCTTCAGAGGAGATGCACCAGCTGCATCAGGCAGCACTTGTCACCACTGCCCCCCACCCCTTAACTCATGTGTTCAGCCGTGCAAAGAGGGGTTGGGGAATGCTCCATATCATGCACACTGTCAGTCTGTCAGGCCCTTCCCAGGGAAGGCAAGGTGCAATTCCAGCAGTCTGTCTTTCACACCCCCTGATACTCTTTGGCCTACTGCCCTTCTCCTCCTCTGGATTGAGCAGAGGAGCTCCTCCATGTGGATGCACCCCCACAGGGCTGCTCACTCTTGCCATCGGTACTGGCATCAGAGCTGGACACAGCTCCACCCGGCAGCAGGGTGGCAGCGTGTCCCCACCAGAGCTCTCACAGTGGTTTTCTGCCTGGTGGATACTGCTGCTCCCTGCTGGAGCTGCCTGGATTTCAGTGTCCTTCATGCACTGCTTCTGTGCCAGCTGCTGCCCGAACTGCCACGCCGTGTCCTGCTGACTGCCCCGACCTGTCTGTCCACCCTGCTGGCAATGCACCTGGTCACCAGCACTCCCCAGGGGCTTCTTTTATATGTGTGGGGCCTGGCCACCATTGCTCCTGGCCTTGCCAGGTCCTGACAGCTGATGTGAGCTGTGGGCTCCTGGCATCTCTCTGGGTTCCACATGAAGTTCTCCCAGTTTGGAAACGCTCTGGGCACCACACTGGAGTGCTCTGCTGCAGAACGAGCTGGCATCAGAGCCACTCACCTCAGCGACCAGGGCTGTGTACTGAGGCTGTGGACCCTGCGCCATTCAAGAAAGCACATTTGCTTAAATCGCTCTTGTAAGAAATAATGGGATAAAGTTCCTAGTAATGGGCTGAGGGCCAAGGAGATCTGACTTCAGAAAGTAGGGTGTTCATTGTCTGACTTCCAAAATTTCTCTTCAAATTACTAAATAAGAACTGTTTTCAAGAAATTGGGTTTTTTTTCAATCTAATGTCAAGATTTCCCAATTTCCCAAGAATTCTTTTTCACACTCCACCTCCACATTTCTAATAAATAATTCTGAGTTAATCTTTTGGGGAATGTTTGGTCTTAATGCTAAATAATAATTACATTGTTGCATGCAAAGTAAGAAAATCCCAGTTTCTACAGTGTAATTTTTTTTTTACCAAATTACTTATTATGTTACCAAAGTTATCCAGACTATATCCAGATTTAAGAAATACCTGAAAATAATTTTTTATCTTGTCAAAAATACAAATTGCCCCAGATGTATTCCCTTAATTCACTTAAGATATTTTCCATCCTGTCTTTCTGCTATTTTAAATAGCACAGGACAGATCATGTTTTCTGTTCTTGGGTATAAATTTTCCTACATATTCCACTCACTTTTCTCCTCATGCTTTACAGAAGTAATCTTTGCATATTCCCATTTCTGCAACTATTTTTGGTATTTCGTTCATGGCCATGCGGATGGGGTCACAAACAACATCACTTTGGAGTGAGTGTGCCAACACATAGATCCTATATGTAAGGGGTGGGAAACAGCCTGATAAGCAATGAGAGTACCTGTATTTGTCACTATTTCTACAAGGTACTGCTTTGTGGGATCAGAATAGTTATAGCCTTAATTTTGCATATATGTAGAACTAATACACTACTTTGACTTTCTATACTCAGATATACTCAAGCTATTCAGTTACTTCAAATTTATTCTGGAGCACTTGAAAATAGATTTTAGTCTGTAATTTTATCTTTCCTGTGATGATCTAATCCACAAATGAAGCTACAAGTAATTACATTTAAAGAATTTTCATATTATATAAATTCCATAAAAAAACCCAATGACAATGCATGCATTAAAATTGATAGAATACTTGCAATTTATTAATAATCAGGTAATTTGTTTATTACCCGGTCTACCTTGAATTTTTGGAATTAAAAGACAGTGAATTTTAAAAGAAGAAAAATTACACTATCTAATTTCTTTTTATACAAGAATTGTAAATCTCAAGACTAACTAGCCTGTGGTTTTTCTAGAACTTGTTAAGCAATGGTCAGTCAGTATTTTAATAAATATTAATAAATTATGACCACTAGTAATTACAGTGATCATAACAATTTTGCAGAAGTCATATATATGACTCATATTTAATGCACTAATTTTCTTTTTTTATGTATAATTGCAATCCAAAGAGATAGGTACTGCTTTTAGTGTTGAAGGATGTACTCAAAAAATAAAGAGCTTGTCTGGTATGTCATGATCTGAAGCTACATGTAAAAAAACCTCTAGATTTGTTAATCTTTAAAGCTGTGCACAGAACACTGATATTTTATCTGCTGTCCTGCATCCTCAGGAAAAAAAAAATCCTACATGTTTCTGAAGTGTGTTGCTTTTAGTTTGACCACCATGAGCTTCATCTGCAATTGTAAAAGCTGATGTAATAGCTGTTTGTATTTCATACAACCATCTCCCAAGTGAGCCATAGGGGTTAATCTGAAGATTAGTAGCTCAAATCCCAGCATTTTCTGTATAGTTTTCAATTTTAAATTGTATGCTGTTATTGACAGTTTCCTTTCCTTTCACTTCTTATTAATTTTGATATCTGGAAGGACTGCAACACTATCTGAATGAAAGCAAACGTATGTGCATAGAAACTACGTAAATTATTCTTGCTGGGTTTATATACATATTTATGTAAACATGTATTTTCACAAAAGCTTACTATAAGCATGGTTAGCATATATAATCCTTTATATTTTTCTTTTGTGTTCAGAATGTCACAAGGTCATCTACCTTTTGAACGTTTTAGTATATGGAGCATCTGTCTAACTTAACAGGTTTTACTGATGAATTTAGATAATTATTGTAAAATGGTATTATATATAATTGGAAGTTCAGGGGAAAATGAAAGCTAACATGTAATTCACAAATGTACTTTACAGAACAGCAAGAAATAACTGCATCTTTGCTGTCCTGGCTCCATGTGAATTTTCAGCCCATTGCTTGGCCAGAGAAAGACAGGCTTTATGTCTCTGATGCTTCTGCTAATCTGAAGTTTTCTTATGGGATTAAAGTTGTTTTTGTAATATAAACAGGATCTTCCTGAGGGCTGTATGGGATCATTTTGAAATGAAAACAATAATACACTTAAATATTTTTACTGGAGTACATTAAAAAAGTCTAGCCTTCTATCTGAATTTCAAAGATCACCAGTTTATATTAGCATTTTCAAAATAGCATTTGGTTTTATCCCTGTATCTACTTCTATCTTCTCCTTCTCTTTTCCTAATGGCTCTCTAACCTACCGGAAAAGATAGAGCAGTATCCAAAGGCTGGACAGCAAAAAGAGCTCAAACTGGAAATAAATGCACTTTTTAGACACTGAGATTAATTAGTCCTTGGAACAGTTTAATTGTGATGTATTGTCTGTTGCTTTGTTTCTTTTAATGGAGTCCACATACTTTCAGAAAAGAAAAATGTGACCACAACTTCTGAAGCACAAGCTGTTTCCAGAATTACTAGGCAAATGCTAAGATACGCAATAGGCAGGATGGCAGACTTGGTAACCAAAACACTTCCTTCAGATGTCAAAACTGATGCAAATGTCCTTCTATTATTTTGCTACTCTCTTCTCATTTCTCCTGTTATTTACCCTGATTTTTTAAGTACTTCTTGCCATGCTTTAGGTCTCAGGCACAAAGGAATCACTTACTGACATATTAAAAGCAGAGTGGGATTCTCATGGGAGATGATAAAGCTGTTGCTTTATCCTCATGATTGCACTGTAGGCAAAGATAGCATAAAACTCTTCCTTGCATGCTCACCTGATTCCAACATTTGAACCTTATATGCCAGTGGCATCTGAGATTCCTAAGAGAAGGGAGCGGATTGCTGGGTTATCAAAGATACTCACTTCAGACATTCTCTGAGCTGTTTATCTGCTAAAGGGGATTGATGAATTTCTGCATTGTGGTTTGGTGGTTTTGTTTCAGTTTTATTTTTTATTTTATTTTATTTTTTATTTTATTTTTCTCCTCATAGGTATTAAGATCAGATTCTGGTCTAAGCTAATAGGACCCTTCTCTGAGCCAGCAAAGGGCAAGAAATGATTTATGACCTCAGTGGCGGAGTAGCCAGTCTCAAGAACATTATGCCAGTGTGTAAGGGTCTGGTTAGTGCTGCTGAGGAGAAAGGGAGGAGGAAGCCTCCCCTGAGAGTTGTGAGGCAAAAGGCAGGAGTTGCAAACTACAACAACTGCATTATCTATTATCAATTATTAATACAGCCAAATGGCATTTTGTCAGGAATTTTTTTCCAACTAAAAAGAAAGCCAGAAACACTAAGTTTTATGTTTTCATTCTTGACATAAGTCTACAGCACAGCCACTGAAGCTGGTGTAGATGTAGGGACAGAAAGGTGAAATCCTGCTCTGTTCCACTTCTGGCTGCTCAGCCTGCCAGGGCTCCCGCTAATACACAGATGCCACTTTCTCCCTTACAGTATTTAAACAGTCAAAAAAAAAAAAAAAACAAAAAACCACTGACAAAAAAATTAGAAGAAACATGGGGGGTTTTGCCTCAGTTAAGGCGGTTTACTGCAATGCAGGCACATCTTCTGCATTATACATCAGAGTTGTAGCACAGGAATGTTAGCACAAATGAAAAGTCCCATTTTTACAAGATATGTAATTTGGCTCGCATCCAAATAATCACCTGAATAATAAGAGAAGAGCTAAGTGGGGAAAAAAAGATGTCCCACAGGCCTTCTAAAAAATGCACACTTACCATTACTATGCTATGTACTGTGAACGGAGAGGTCTGCCACAACCAGACTTACAAGAAAGCAAAGGTTATTCCACAGATAAGCAGCTAGTTACGATGAAGATTTTTTTGAGGAAAAAGAAAAATCAATATTTATGCTTGCATCACTGTATTTTATATAGAGATAGCAAATTCAGCACATTGGATGGAACTAAGAAGTTAATTCTGGGGGGTTTATTATTATTATTATTATTCTGTAAGAATTACTGCAGTAGATCAGACAAAAGATCCACATCTTATCCCTAGAAAATGCTTCATCCATCTTCTTAACATCCACATCCCTGAAATTCATATTTTTTTTAAAAAAAAAGAGATAAGTCAGCGGATAAGGGGGATTGATGCCTTATCTGACTAAATGACCAGAGCTTGAACACATGCAGTCTAATTGCTCTTTGCTAACTCTGCAGGCCTGACTATAGCTTCCCTCCCCCCTTCCTACACATCTACCTACATTTAAGCATGAAATGGCAGCGTCTCATGAAAGTCTTTCCTCTTGGGTAATGTGGAGATATGAAGACAATCTTTGCCATATTAATTTCCCCCTTCCCTAAATCAGTAAAAGTACAATAAAGAAAACACCAGTTAAGTTATTTAAGAAGAATCAACTTTCATGATGCAATAAACCTTGGATTAAAGAAATTAGTAAAAAAAAAATATATATATACTGTATTTCATGGATTTGGGTAAGGAAAGAGGCAAACCAGAAACAGGTTATCATTGAGATTGCTAGGAATAAAATAAGGTACCTTGTAACTGAAGTATTCTTGTCATATTCTTAAGCCTTTATTCCAAAAAGTATCCTCATGCAAATAGAATAAATCACATTGCAAGCCTTTCAGAATTGCCATTTTCAGACTCTACCTTCTGATGATTACTGTTCTCTTTTTTCTGTAAAGTTCTATAGAGAATATATTTTAATTAGCTTCCACTTGATACCACTTCATACACACTGCCCAGATTTGACCCAGTGTCTGATCATATAGAATGCATTACAAAAGAACTGGTCATTTGAGTGCTTTAATATAGCTTTGCATTAATGTGAGACATCATTTAGACAAGGCATTAAAAGTGTTATTTTAATGACTGAAGTGTGTAGGGTGGGAAGAAGCTTAATCTTTATAGGAAGAACAATTTCAATTAGCTCTAAAATATTAATTTGTTGGTATAACTATATACTCTAATGTATTTGGCTACAAAAAAATCTAATGAATAATACATTGCTAGATCCCAGTCTAATTCCTGTGTTGTAACTAATACTGTCAGTTGAAACAAGGAAAATAGTCTTTTAACGTTCATGATTTTGGTTGGGGTGCATTTAATCTGATTGCTTATAATGACAAATTTTGTTCAGCATAATTTGACAAGGTAGCATAAATAAGGAAAACAGCATGAGGCTATTGGGTTATTGAATTGTTCATAAATATAAAAGACAACATTTGTTTCTAGAAAGTGCATGTCTTTTTTGTTTATCCAGTGAATTTAAAATACATTATGATTGACAGGAATATGGTATCCACCTTGGAAAGCATGAAGACTTTATCATAAAATACCTGGGTTCTGTTAATCCCTCATGCTGTGTCTGAGAAGCAGATATATTGTCCTTAATGACTCCTGCTAGTCCATAATTTAATTTCTTAGCCTTATATGTCCCATTTCTTATGGCTAGCAGCACTTCTCTCTACTTGAGAATTGAAGAACTTGTAAGAGAACTTCTCATAAAATCAGTGGGAATATCACAGATAAAATTGTTAAGTGCTGAGAACACCTTGTGTGCCATAACCATATCTAAGGCCTTGGAAAGTAGATACAGCTTCAGAATTTCACCATTTTTTTTAGAAATAATTTCTAATTATTCTGCAAAGACATAGAATTGCATTGTAGCTTGTTAACTGCACAATACCTGGATAGAGCTTTCTCCCAAGACAGTCAATTCATAACATGACCTATGCCAGTGCTGATGATTTTACTGGCAAAAAAGCTTAATTTTATGAAGTTCAAGGCAATTTTATTTCCCTTTGGTGTCAGAATTGGTCACAGATGGTTTTGGGGAGGAGTACTGTGATCTTGCTACTGCAGGATTTTTTTGCTCTTCATCCCCTGAAAGAAATGTTCAGCTTCTCTAAGTGGTGTGGCTGTCTTGAAGCCTCTGAGGTGACCCTCTTGAATTATCCTATGTTCCCATATCACTCTAACAGAATACCTATGCAAAACATAGTGCACACTTTCTCAGTGTTTTAAAGCATCAATGCTGCTTATTTACGTAGTCACACTGAGAAAAGAGTTCCTTGCTTTTGCTCACAAAAGAATGGAGGCATCTGGTGTCCAGAACTGTTATAGGTATTTCATTTATAGAAGGAAATGTGATTTTCAGACGTACTTTGGTGCCAAGAATTTCCTGTTGTCAATTCTCCAGGTCAGCATGCCAGATCAGTTCTCAGATGCACTATTTTTTTTCTCACTGATTGAGCAGTGAGTTGTTATGCACCTTTCTTAGGTCCCCAAGTCACTTGCTAGAGTCAACCATCTAAATTTGAGACAGCTAGGGCTCTCCAGACACCGTGTTTGAATCTTGGAGGTGTTTGTTTAGTCTATTTTATACTGTCATTTTACAGCAAAATTAGAATTTATGCTTAATAAAAAAATGGGAATCAATGTAATAATTTCTTTCATTAATAATAATTTCAATTTCTTAGTTTGCATACTCTGGGATAAAAATGCTTCATTTCTTGGTTTTGGGAACCTGCTGCTTTTTCCTTTCTCTACAAAAAATGACAGAAAGTTAAAGAAAAAAAAAACAACCTAAGAATCTTCTAAAAGAAGAGAAACCTATTTGCAGTTTCAGAAACTAGGTAAAAGAATGCTTTTGTAATAGATTTCATGCAGCAGTTGGCATTGGCAGTACTGCAAAAAGAGATGTACTCTGTCGTGCTCTGTTTGATCAAGTGCTAAACCCGTGTGATCAATAGAGAGACAGATGTCGGGTGCAGATGGCGATGCCGTGATACCTGGGGCAGAGTGGGCCTGCCAGAATGACAGAATGGGAACAAGGAAGAGCAGCAATGCAACAGAATGTGACAAATGAAATTAGGGTTTATACTAGTCGATAATTTACAGCTAATAGAAAGTGACAGAATTTTTCAGCATACAGCACATTTACTCTCGCAATACTATAGTCAATGCATTTTTCATGCAAAACAATAGGAGCTGCTATGAAGGCTTGGCTTCTGCTATATGTATTTTGTTACATTGCAACTTGTACAATTGATATTTAAACAAAGCTAGTAACATCAAACTTCAAGTAAGCACCAAGTGTATGAAACAAGATTGAATTTTCAAGTTTGAAATTAGTCCATCTGATACTCCGTGTAGCAGACCTTTAACAAGAAAATGAAGACATTATTACCTGTTTATATGAATATGAAGTAGAGATCCACCGCAGCCATGTAAATAAACATTGAATGGTCCTTGTTATTTGGAAACTGAGTTTATCGTCTCTTTCATTCTTTTTATTAATTACAATGATGGAGCGAATACAATGAGCTTTCTTCTCTCCCCCTCTCCAAATTCCAATCTAAAATCCATAGTTAATGCACTTGGCAGCTTATTGTGTTCTCTTCTATGCTGATACAATTCAGAGTAGAATGATTGGTAGCTTAGGGTTACACCCTTTCTGTTAAAGGTTAATATCACTTTTATTTCCTTTTCTGGCTTTCCTGAGTTTCGTGAGCTGTGTATGCGTGTGTGTATACATGTGTATATATAAATGAAAAATATATGCACACACACATATAAAAGTAAATACATATATATGGAATTTTAATACTTTCAAAATTAATCACACACTCTTCCATTACACTTTCCAAGTTTACTCTGTTGCCAACTCTAATAAAAACAGGGATCCCATCCTATAAAAAATGAAGGCTATGAAAGTTGTATTTATGACTGAAAATGTAATGTAGTGGTCAAATCTTTTATTGTGCAATTTAACATTTTCTATTTTCTGGGCAAAATTAATGGATATTTTATATATTACATTTTTTTTTGTAATAAAAGACAGTTATGGTCTATTCTGCAGACTTGATTTTCATCAGTTCTGAGTACTGGATCTTCCTTTAACAGCCTGTAATATGGCATTCAGCAAGACAAACTCTGAATCAGAACCAAAAAATAAAAATCCATCTTGCTCTTCTTTTCCTGCTACCTCCTACTGCTCAGCTTGATATATTTTTCACACTTAAAGGTAAATATCTCTTAAAGCTGATGTCACTTGATTTTTAGGGTAAAATCTGAACTAAGCTTGGACACAGTAAACACAGAAAATCACCATTATGAACACCAATGCCTTTCCTTCAGGCCTCTGACAATCTACCCAGCTATCTTTCACACTCATTTCTATGGTGTGTTAGTTCCAGTGGACAGTCATTTTGACTCGATGTCATGATATTCATACATAGGTGAGAGAAGACTTTTTCATGTAATTTTTCTTTCTGAAGCTGTGCAAATGTCAGTCTTTGTTATGGTTACATAGACCACAGTTAAAGTTTCATCAGTAATTCCTTGGATAATGGTAGTTTGACAAAGAAAAGCTTATAGGCTGTTCATATGTATGTTTCTTATAAAAAAGAGTGCATTTTCACATTTTTTATGTGCTACTTGGCAATATGAATTTGTTGCTTTTCCCATGCCTACAGACAGCATGTATCTTTTTTTCTCCCTAGGAATTTGATTGTTAGCAAAAGGTTTGGGCACCAATAAATACTGTCTTTCCTTGCAAATTCAGGGTCTCAGATAGATTCATTTAGTCAGAAAAGGAACTCCTATTCTTTATCCCATTTTCCCTACACTAAATATGGTACATAGAGTTGGAATTTTACAGGTATGACAAGGAAGAGTAAATATGTTCACACTATGTTCAGCAGTTGTATATTTGCTGCAGGTGACAGATACTGAAAATGTATCATACTTTTTTTACACTTTGATTGATTGTTTCTATGAAACAAGCTTTAGGGAGTATGCCAGAAACTTGCTGTTGTTACCAATCCAGAGTAGTGGTGAAAACCGTGCTGAAAGACTTATCTCCAGAATGTCTAATAAAAACACCTGTACTTGCTTCAGGTTTATCTAATACATTAAGCCTGCATTTAGTAATAAGCTATTAACCTTGAAACTCAAACATCTTACCAAGGATAGTGTCATGCACAAAAGAGAACATAATTTTATTGGTAATATATTCTTCCTTTCTCCAAAGTTGTAGCCAAGCAAAACAGAAGAGACAGCAGGTCGTCTCCTCTGAGCACTGGCACGGTGGTGTCATCTTGGAAAGCCAAGCTGGGAGAAGAACAATCATCTGTGATATTGAGAGTGGCATGTTTCAGGTGCCATTAATCCACTTGCATGTGCCCCAGCTGCTACACTGGCTGAAAGGGTCTCACCTGTTGAAAGAGATCCTCTATCCAGTAACTTAGAGAGCTGAAAAAGAATGAGCAGATGTATCAGCAGGAGCTGGCACCAGATTAAGAAACAAATTAGGACCAGAGGTTTCTTACGACTCTCTTGGCTACAGGTTCAGGCCTGTAGAAGGGATAACACTTTTTGCAGTCAAAAACATTCTCAGAGATTTATTTTCATTCTCACAGAAATTCTTCTAGTATGGAGATGTGTGGAGAATTTCTTGTAGAAAACTTTGGTGAGCAAAACAGTATTAAATGTTCATTCTCCAGTCTTCTATGACCACCTAGAAATTTTCTGAGCATTTTCAAGTGGTTTCTCAACTACTGAAAATGTGCATTGGGTATTTGATTAACTGAAAAGTTCTTAGTATGTCAGAAGCTATATATATCATAACTATCTAATATTATACATTACCTGTATGCTCACATTATGGAGCCTTTTACCATTAGTATGATTATATGGCTTAATGCATAGTTACATTATCCCAGGTATGGCATGCTATGTCCCTTTGTACACTGTGAAAGCTGGAAGTACCAAACAGGTCTATTTCAGTGACACTACACAGCTTTATCTGAGCCCCAAAGGCAACTATTCAATTGTATGAGACTAGATTTTTAATTTAAACACATCTAAAGATCTTTTGCTACAGATCATAAAAGCCTGTACAGTTTTTAGAACAAGACAGAGGCTGTCAGTTTGCCATATATGAAAGCTCAGTACACCCATATTGTGAGTACTGTGTGCAGCTCTGATCACAGCTGAGGAAGGGCAACCGGAGTGATCAAGGGAGAAGCTATCTTATGACAATAGGCAAAAAAATCTGAGACTTCTCCATCTGGTGAAGAGAAAGCTGAGGGGGAAATTTGATACAGGCTTACAAAATCTTGAAGCTGATGGATAAAGTGAATGAAGAACTGTTATTCTTCAAATCCTGCAGTGCTACAGGAAACTGGAAGAAGAACAATTTAAAACAGATTATCACGGCAGTGAGTTAACTCTGAACTTGATGCCACAGGAGCCTGTGAAAGCAGACAGTATCAGCAGGTTCAGAGAGAGATTGGACAAATTCATGGACAACAGATCTGTAAATGGTACTAAGAGGATGTATCCACGAACGTTCTTAATCCATGTGCATGCTTGGGAATTCTTAGGGGAATGAACTGCAGAAGGAGAAATTCTCATATTTTTACTAAATAACATTGCCTGTTGCCACTCTAGCGAAAGAGTCTGAGCTAGACAGACACCCGTCCCCCCCCCACACTGTTCCACCAGGGTATTTTTTATTTTTCTAAAGATGATGCAGTGACACAGACTATAAAGGGAAGTCATTTTCCTATGAAGAATATCAGACAGCAGGAGTGCTTCTGAGTTGTGTGTTTTACAAGAGCCATTACTAAAGGAGACCCTTCAAAAACATTTGTAAGGAAGGAAGGATAAGGAAGGATAATAAGCAGAATTGTGTTTAATTCTTAAACGCATTCATTCTTAAAAATCACTTCAGATTTTAAGAGAAAATTTTATAAAAAGACAATTTTCATCTGTCATTTGGCCTTCAAATTAGGCTATTAACTGTAATTAGGCTGTGATAGTGAATGAGAAAGATGTATGTTTCCTTCAGGAAGCGCAAAAAACCAAACACTAATACTGCAGTGTGAATACAGGCACCCAGACAGGGTGCCTAGAGATCAAAACGCCAACCAAAGGTTTTAATTATCATATATATCAATACAATATTCCTAACAGTTGGGTTGCTACCCAGAGCATCTTTCTGCAGAAGATTGATCACTGCCATATTCTAGAGTCTTTCCTTCATCACTTGCATTTTGATGGCACCTATATCATGTTAAAACTGGCATATCTCCTTTTTAGCAGGCACAGTTCCACCTAACAGATGGCCATGATGATAGACATGCCAAAGAACCAGTATGTGTATCAAGTTTGATTATTAGGGATGAAATTCCTATCCAAGAACACTTGAGTGGCATTCTGCACCAATCGTCTGAACCTATTGCTATGGGTTAAAACAAATGCTGTCTCTCTGAAGTCAAGGGATGTGTTAACTACAAAATAGGGAGATGAGGACTATGTAATTTAAGGTCTTGGTAAAATAGAAGTAAAGGCCATTGCTTCTGGATCACTCACTCCACTCTAGCAAGATTATTCACAAAGCAAATAGTTAACTTCCACTGCCTATTCAATGGCACAATTTAGTGTTTCTGGTGTATTTCCTAGTAAATAGTTGTTCTTTTTCAAATGACATTTTAGCTGGCCAGGATAGATCTCACTGCACCACAGACAGAGCAAAAATCTACTGAAAGGGAATCACAGACAGTTGGAACACCAAGCAAAGGCTTACAAAAGCTGAATTGCCCGTCTCCTAACAGAGACTCCTGTTGTCATAGGGTATGTTCTGCTGTACCTGTTTTTCACCACAGCGCAAAACTGTCACATATTTCATAATAAATACCTCATTTTAAAATAGCAGACACTGTAATGACAGCAGAAATATTTTAACTGGTTTAAACCAAAATTAGTATGTTGTGAAAAGATTGCATTACCAAGGTACCCTCTCTTAATTGTGCCAGAGGCAAATAGGAATCATGGGTGTCCAAAAAGGCACCTAATATTCACATGTTTTCCCTCTGAAAGAAATCACTGTGATGCATAAACAAAATCCTAGAATGTAAAATTTTTAAACTACAATTTCTGTTAAATATATCTACTTATATTTAGTGGTATTTTATTTGTTTTTTAATTAGTGATGAATAAGATTTTTAGTTTTTTTCCTTGGCATATATTTTTACCAAATAGCTGCTGAGGCATCAACATTGATTTCTTTCATATTTCTTCACTTTTTTGTACTTGTGTTTTGCATTTTAAATACAGAAGAAAGGGTGTCAAAGGCTCCAGCTAGGTGCATTTCACAGAGTTTGCAAAATGGGACTTTGTCATTAATTTTCCATTTGAAATCAAAACATGTAATCTTGCCTACAGATGTCCATCCATTATTTATATTGGTTTATCATGGTATAGCAATACCAGACATTTATTTGACTGGTCTAGTGGCAATCAAATGCAGTTTTTTTGATGAGGCAGTAGTAATTATGATTTAACCTTTCTGATTCAAAGTCATCAATGCACTTCACAATGCTTTGTGCATACATTAAGCTATAAATTACACTTGTGGAGCCTATATTGTAAGCTGATTGAGGTTAGCAGATTGTTCCCCTGAGTTCTCACTCCCTAGCAGGTGTGCAAAGGCACCAGGTAACCCAACCATTACTGTCCTTTTTAGACTAGTACTGCAGACCCATGATATCTGACTGCTGAACAGATTTAAGATGTGTCATTTGCAAATTGTGTAAAATATGTTAAGCAAAATTCGTTCAAAAATATTTTCCTAATTATTATAAACACAAGCCTTTCAGAAGACTAGAATTAAGATATGTTCAGGGCGATTTTATTTCTTTTGAGTTTTTCATCCTCAGAATAATTTCTATTTTTTTTTTTTTTATTATTATTAGTATAAGGACACAGCTCAGTAAGAGGATTGAAATAAGTTAGAGATTGGGCTACTTTTGGCAGTGGCAAATTGAAATTGAACTTCCTGACTCTACCCTGCGCCTTTTGCAGAAGCAAATAAAACCTGCAAGAGGAAAGGTTCCCATTGCTACTTTTGCCACCATTTTTCTCTAAGGAATGTGAGGGCATGTTAGAACATGTGCATAAAAGGCTCATTCACTGCCCACAGCTGGCCCAGTCTGCTCGCTGGCACTGCCTGCTTTCAGGGTTGCCCAGTGTCCTGTGGGAATACCTCACTAGAGAGGAGTTTGCATCCCTAATTCTTTCTTGGTGTGGCCAGTACCCATCTTTTTTAGAGGCATTCTTGGGATTTTTTTTTTTTTTCAGAAGAGCCTAATTGTTAGCATGTCTCTCTTAAATATTTTCTTCACTGATAAGGTTTGTAATACTCCATGGTTAAACGTAGGTGCACTGATTTCATTGAGGCATCCAAAGAAACCAATGCTGAAATTAGACAAGAGAGATCCTATTCCATTTTTCCAGTACCAAATCTTGAAGAGTGAAATAGAGCTTTAGAAATATTATTAGGTTTTATTTGACAAATTTTTAAAAAGCGACTATTTTGTCACAAGATTTGCAGGATGGATGTCGATGACAGATGGATTTTTTTGCCTTTTTTTTTTTTTTTAATAAAAGATCAGTTAAATAGAAGCAAGGTCAGTCAGATAATTTATCCGATAAGCAATGTTTCTTGTTTAATGGTAATTCTTTAAGACCAGTATGCTTAGTCAAGCATAATTTTTTATCGTGAAGTGTTACAGTTAGAAATGCTACTGAGAGATAAATACTCAGTATCTGTACACATTTCTAAGATCCACACATCCACTTTCCATGTCTTTACAAAGTTAATTTTGTGCTCTGTGTCTTCCTTGTGAAATTACAATTTACATTTTGATTCACCATAAAATTTAGTTCAAACTTTTCCTAGTATTTCATTCTAGAGATCCGTCTGCTTTTATTAAACAGATGTCCTTTGATCTCAAGGAGACAATTGCTGTTTTACTACTTTAATGAAGCTTGTATTATTATAGGCAAAATGAATATTAGACAAAATGGTAGTATAAATCCCAGAGGGAAACAATGCTTCTCTGTCTGGATCTTGGAAAAGCAGAGTAATTCATTTTATTCACTGATTATATTCGATAAACCCACATTCCCTGTTCTTATTTACTTTTTTTTTTTTTTTTTTTTACTATTATGGGACAGTATTTCTGTTTGTTAGATGCAAGGTACTAGTCACAATTCCTTTGTCACAAGTAACACATTGGACAGTTCTTAAGTGTTATTGAGAAGAGATAATCTGTTAAAGGAAGTAGGAGTTAAAAATGACACTTTATTTATACTTCTAAATAGCTAATGCCCATTTCTTACCTGTGCTTTCAACAGACATCAGTCTGGATCATGTTTCACTGCCTTTTAGACCCTTATTTCCTAGAAACTAGGAGGGATCAGATTTAAAAGTGACATTTCATAAAGGAAACAGCAGGGGATGGACACACATGGAGAATAGAAAGAAACAGAAGATAAAGGTACTTGAAGTCAAAAATTAGTTACACATTTGAGAAAGAAGGGATGTGGAGAACACAAATTACAGGAATTTTAGCACAACACATACTGTTCCCTTTTCCTAACATGTCATGGCAGTAAGTGGCCACAAACCATGGGATTTATTAACATCTTTGATAATTTTTTTTGTTCTTTTGACTGTTTTTCCACCTACTGCAATCTACTTTAGACACAGACTCAACTTCAGGAACAGTACTGATGGTTGCATCACACTGCTGGGATGAAGGTTTAATTCACAAGTATCATTCTGTAGAAAAATGCATACACTGCAACTGAGAGCATGTTGTAAGGACACTCTAAGGTCTGCTGCTAGATGTCATGACAGGAAAAAAAGGCTGCTCAAAAAAAGGGCATAGTTTGACTAGATTTGACTAGAGAGGTGGCAATTATCTCAGTGCAAATCGATTTGACAGCCAGAAAGATACTGGTTCTTAAGCAGATGTGCAAACGTGAGCAGCTTCACCTATCTGATTCCTGACCCCGTTACACATCTGAATCCTGAAGCAACAGAAAAGATAGGAGATGGGAACTCCCCAATCAGCACTAAGGAGTGGGGAAAAAAAACATAATAATTATTGCTTTTAAAGTTATCATTAAGCAAAACTGAACCATCTCAGAAGATGAAAAGCTTCCAAGAGTTAAATCTTTTCTTAAGAGCACTGCTAACCCTGGGAATCAAAATGTGGCGAGGACTAGTGATGACATGGCCCACCTGAACTATTTATCTTCTGGATACAATGTGGAATTCTTTATAATACAGGTAAAATAACTTGGAAACATTTGGTGTCAAGTCTTAGTACAAGGTATACTTTTATTTTTGGTAGGATAAAGAATTTGATTTCTTTTTCTGCTGCATTTCCTGTAAACTTATGTTAGAGAGCAAGTAGGAGCTATGAACAAAGATTTCAAGTGATGAGCTGTCCCATGCCTGTTTACAAGCCAGGATTTCATTTTACATAGAGTTCTCTATAGCAACTTTTTAAAATTTAAATTAGAAACATGGCCAGCAATGCATGCAAAATGTTCATTCATTGTAGTAAACTACAAAAATATTGCTTTTATGCAATGAGAATGCCATTGTAGAATTTTAAAAGGCATAGAAATAAAAGACTCTGGATTGGAGTGATTTAAACAAACTCACTAGGATATAGTAGATGATTAAAATACAATCTATAATTACATTACACTGGTATCAGGTAAGGATAAAAGCCTATAAATACACTGGGGTCAGGGTAAGCATAAAAAATGAAACAGTTATTTGAATAATCTGAGATCAAGTTGCAGTAATTAAAAATGAATGTATTATTCAAATGAAGGAATTAGGTTACAACACTCCTCATATGAAAATATTATTGTGACAGACTGAAATAAGTTGGAAGTGATTTCGATAAAAAATTGGGGCAAGAAATATAATGATTTACATTGGGGAAAAAGTAGACAATCTATGTGGATGAGAGTACTTGCAGCTCCTCCTTCAAATCCCTCATCAAAACTCATACCTCTCAGCTGGCCTCCAAGAATTATCCACTACCCCTAGCCTCTTTCTGGACATTGCTTTTTCAGATACACACATCAATCCATTAAAAATTAAACGTGCTGTAGCTAAGGACTCTACATGTACTCACAAAGGATTTAATGGGATCTGCACCCACTAGCAGGCACATTGCTTAATCTACCCCCTACATTGCTGTTTATCCATTTTCATTACTATTACCCAGGTCATTTCAGTAATTTGTCTCCTGTTCTTTCTTTGTCATCTCCTGTCAGTTTGGAGGCCAAAGTGTACACGTAAGACTGACACAAAACAGTGTTATTTATGTAAATAGTTGATGGCTACCTGCAGATTAAGACTTGTTACTATAAATAAAGGTTATTGAAATCTGACCTTTCCATGGCAAACTCCTTGGGGCAGAAACCTGTCTGGAGGTGCCTTGAATATGTAAACCAAGGATATTTAATTATTAAAAATAATTAATAATGAAAGAATACAGAAAGTAACTTGGCGTTTTTTTCAGGTAATAGCTTTCATATTCCTTATATTAATTAGCTTTTACAAATGTGCTTTGAGAGCCCTCTCGGAGTGGCTCTTTGCTATTGCCTGTAGCAGGACAGTTGAGAGCTGCTCTGCAGGTGCACACATGCCCATCAGTAGACCCATTTGAAATTCCTCCAGAAAAGTGAATGATTGCACATCAGAAGTCAGAGCAAGATCAGATGTCTTCATTTTTGCCCAGTGAATGCTGCCTGAAATTCTCCTTGAACCTTTCTAGCATCTACAAAGGTCTGTTGAGAAGATAATTTAGCTCACTTGAAATATGCCCAGCTATGCCCTCTTAAATCTTCAGTTGATCCTTTCATTATCATATACTATATTTAAGCCTCTCATTCTTACCTGTTAAATCCTTCATACTTTTCTAGTCTCTTTTGTCTTCCCCTCAAAATGCTGTGTTTGCTTTCCCCAAAAATTGGCTGTTGGCTCATTTTCTATCTTACTCTTCTGCAAAGACTTCCACACTTCTCAATAGGTTGTTCATGCTACCACTTCTTTCTGGTACTGCCAACTCTTTTCTTTAAATTCTCACTCAAATATGATTGTCCTATGTATCACTTCCATTTCCAGAGAACTGGATCTATTAGATATAGATTAGATATATGAGTAATATTTAAAATGCATGCAATGATACATAGGGGACTTCAGATCAAGAAACTTGAATGACCTGTCAAAACCAGACAAATAAGGCTTTCTTTTTTTTTTTTTAAAGTTGCAACTACAGCTATTTCCATTTCTCCAGCATTATTCAGTCTTCACCTGTCTGTGCAGTTAATTCAGCTAATAATACCATGAACAGGTAAATAAGCAGTGAGATAAAATGTTAATTCAGATTCAGAGAGATTACTCGTGTTGAACTATCCTGAACTGATAACTGAAGGATGCAAGGCACAGTATCTCATACACAGTTTGCACATCTCTGGTAGTGCTATTGAGTAATGTGCTCAGACCAGTTGCAGTGTACCTGTGCAACAAAGTCTTCAACTTTGAAAATAACTATCTGTTTAGGGGAATATCATCCCAGCACACTGATTAGAGTAAAGGCTTGAGAGAATTCTTGTAATGGCCAGTAAGTCAGATAGTTGCACATGTGTATTTGTGCTACAGTGTATGTGTTACCTGACTGGCTTATAGATTGACAATAATCAGTTAATATTTTATCAGTTTGTATTTAATGAGAACTGAGAATGTGGGGTGGAGTATTGGGCTGATAGTAGATGGGAAAGAAAATGAGAAAAGAGAATTAAACAGGAAGAAGTTACCAACTGAGAACCCCCTAGCTAAAAAGACTTAAACATAGAATAAGAAGCTGCACTGAAAGGCATTTTATATTGTTATATCAAGCAGTATTTCCATGGACTGGGGAAATGGGTCTAAACTGGCTCTCCTACACATGGGCAATATTTTCCATTATGAAGATAGACACTAAATCCTGTTTCCACTTCCAGGGCATAGAGAGCATTGATTTTTCCGGTGTCTTAATAAAGAAGTATGAGGACACATTTTTTGAGATAGGATAGTATAGGATCATCTGCTCAGAACCAAGAAGAAACACATTAAGGGAGAGAGTAATGGAGCATTTTAGTGATTCTGAGTTGTAGATGCAGATGGTTGTCCATGTGAGTGCTAACTTTTAGCAAAACAAAAAGATCTGAGACAGTGAAGCATCTCCAGCAGGTTGTGGATATTGTGAGGTTCACTGCTTGTAAACTGGCTGGCGTTCAAGAGACTGTGTTTGGGTCTCAGTCATACGTAGGTTAGGCAATGATGAACTGCATTTTTCCATGGTGCCAGATTGCATTCCATTCCCATACCCCAGAGAGATTCCAAGTTGTTCATTATATTTTGTCCTGCTTAAAAAGGAAGAGAGGTAGTAGATAACATTTAGTGTCCAATAGGACTGGCCAGAGAAGTGCAGCGATGGGTTCATCGGGGGAGTGGGGAAGGGGTGACCATGAGAACAGCCTTATCAGCAGGGTAGATTTCCAAGCAGACTGGGAGGCTTGATAGGTAATTGCTGCCAGTTCTTTCATTCTGCTTCGTAAAAATTTCTATTCCCGGGAGCATCCCAAACATTTAATAGAACTTTTCTTTAATCTCTGTGACCCCTTTACTTAGAGTAGCCTCATATCATTCCTCTAAGATTTTGTACAGTTCTAAGGAGCCAGCCAGGACACAGGGGTTTATGCTAGCACTACGGGGCTAGCAGAATTTCACCTCAGTGTGTAATCCCTGCTCCTCCAAAAGCCAGATAGTTCTTCAGGGATCACTGCATGCATGACATCAAATTTCTTCATTACTCTCATGAGACAGAGATAAGTGTTCAAAGGTTTCCACAAACTTTTAACATCACGATTCCCACGTGTTTCCATGGGAGTCACGCACCCTGGAATGCTGTTTTTGCTCAGCAACAGAAATATTATGAAGTGGCTGATGTTGGATAGTTTCCAGCCCTGGCTGCATCTTTTCACTCTCCAGTTTTGCAGGGGAATGATTTAGGTAGAAATAAGCATCTGTGTGGTTGTAGGTAAGCACAGGTGATTTCTATGAACATCTTACAGGCAGGGGCGGTGAAACATCACCCTTCGCTGCCTTTGTCATCTGTCTGCAGCTCTGGGGTGCCAGGCCAGAGGAGAGGGTGACACAGCCCAATACCGGTGTGTCATAGCTTCAGTCTGCTCGAAAACTGACCCCTCCGAGGGCTTCAGCACCCACCGCAGCCTGCCCAGCTGCGGATGTGCTACCACAGCCTGGGTTCCTTGTCCCCCAAGTTTTGGTGGAAGTGTAGGGGCACAGGGAGCCCAGCCGCGGGGCGGGGGCACAGGGCAGTGCCCCACTAGGGCTCTTTGGGAGCAGAGAGGGATGCTGCCCGGGAGAAGGGAAGTAGTCCCTAGACAGCTCCTTCAGCGAGCAGACAACGTCGTAATCGATATTGTTCCCTTTGCACGTCTACCCGGCAGTTTATTTAAAATATCGCCTGCGGTACCGCCGGTGCGCCCCGCCGCGAGGGGCACATCTCCGCCACGGCGGCGACAGCAGCGCTCTCTGTGGTGACAGGCGCGGCGCGCTGCGGCTCTGGCGGGCAGCGTTTAACCAGGCCCTGGCGCCGCCATCAGCGCGCGGGGCCACGCGCAGCCCTGTGGGAAATGGAATCAATAACGGCGGCACAGCGACCCCTGCGGGCCGGGGGCGGGCCTGCACACTGCGGCCGGCAGCAGCGCCCTGCGAAATGCCGGCGGCTCTGCCTCCTCGCCTGGTAACCGAATTAAAGTTCTAACTCCAGCTTAGTGTTTTCCAGTATTTCCTAATTTTTTAATCCTACCGGTTTTTTTAAAAGGTAATTGTTACACAAGTCTTTTTAAAACTGTGACTCTCTTAATTTTATAGTTTAGCTCAGCATTAGCACGCTAAGGATCTCGTCTGACGAAGTTACTTAACGTTTGCAATTGTTTGCTGTGAGGGTAGTGAGGCATTGGCACATGTTGCCCAGAGACATTGTGGATGTCCCATCCCTGGAAACACTCAAGGCCAGTCTGGATGGGACTCTGAGCATACTGTTCTATGGCAGGGGGATTGGAACTAGATGTGCTTTAAGGTCCCTTCCAACCCAAGCCATTCTATCATTAAATAATTTATATGATAAGTTTGAACTACAGATGTTTGAAAGGTGCTTTTCATCACTATGTTTTAGTGTTCAACAAAAATTTTTCTTTACAAAATTAAAAAAGAAATTTCCTATACACACTGTTTTTCACTTTTCCCTCTGTTTCACCCCTGTTTGGGTTCTGTCCCAGTTCTGTGGATAGAAACTGAGGTACAAAGTCCTGGTTCAGCCAGCATATTCAAAGTACATGTATTTATATGCAGTGAAATTACCTTAGTTTACAAGCATAATTGTCTTGAGTGGGATGTATCTTAACAATAAAGCCCAGAGGTCCCAATCTGTCTTGTGGTTTGAGTTCTTTTTGCAGTTCTAGGGAGTGGGGTGGTGTTCTACAGGCAACACTAGTGGTATCACAGAGTCAGACAAAGGTAGAAAAAAGTAGGGAAAGATTATCAGTGAAGGAAATTAGACTGCTTCTGTGAGCATGGGTGACAGGATTGTCCTCTAATTTCTTGCATTTCAATGCAATTAACAGGAGGAACCTCCAAAACCTCTTCTGCTTTTTGATGCCCAACTTCCTCCCTGTGATGACATGTTTTTCATGCATGTTAAAAGCCTCACTTCAGCTAAATAGATCGTTCTGGTCTGAATGTGGAAAGTCAATGAGAAATCAAGTTCCATTTAAAACATCTGTGCATTTTGTACAGATTATTTCTGAAGAGGTAAGCTGATCATCAGTCTCTGGTCACAGCCTTGCATTCAGAGCAGTGGGTGGCTGAGAGTGCAGATTGCAGAAATATTTGGTCAAGTGCATTGCACTAAATCATAGTGCGATTCTCTGTTAAATTCAATTTTTCATGCAGACACATCTCAAGGGGCTGCCGTTCTCTGCACGGTATCAGTTCTCCTGTTTTCTCCCCCTCATACTTGCATATTTTAGGCATTTAACAAAGTGATTCTTCCTTTGGAATGTATCAGCTTTAGAGCATCTGTATTTGTTAATTTTGAACTTTGCCTAAACACTGCCACCTTTCTCAGGACTAAGGTTGTCAATAGAAAATAAAAGAATGTAAATTCACTTAATTTTCAGACATCCTCTCAACGAGATCGGCAAAATGCTCTTAAGGGTGACCTGTAGAAGTCCAGGGAGCCTGCAGAATGCCTCAGACCCTGGCAGACTCCCTCTAGGGAGCCAGTATGCTTTAACTGGCTTCCCATTGAAGCAGCTGTAAGAACTGAATACATAAGAAAGAAAGGTAATGAAAACTGACAAGTTGAAAAGAAATTGAGAGTTTAATCTGTAAAGTTGTGCTTGAGGGGCCTTCCATCATGATATTCCTATGGAGTAGCAAAAAGAGAAAAAAATTAAGAAACTGCGGAGTATGATGAATTTACATAATTTTTTCTTGCACCAGGCGGTATTTATTAATTTCTTTTCTGCCACTTTACTGCACCTCTTTGCCTCTCAAAAAGAGAAAATGAAGTATACAAAACCTGGCAATCATAATGAATGTGTGAAATGCTCACAGATTATTTATAAGCATGCAAGTTATGTAGTTGTTGGAGATTCTCTCCCTTCTGCTCCTGCTTGGTGATGAAGAATGGTGTTTTAATAGGCAGATGGTAAAGACAATTACAGTTTGGGGCTCAGCTGGGAGTTACATCAGTTTATTGCAAATTATTAGTTGATAAATGCTTTTGTTTACAAGCAAAGTCTTAAGCAGCTTTGTAATCAGTTTATCAGCTGCAAACTGAATTTTGACAGCTTGCCTTTGGGTATACAGTCACTTTCTTCCTGGCCATTTAGAAATCATGCTGACCAAGCAGGCACAATGGTAGCTCCTATGCACCTGTATGATGCTCAGCAAACTGGCATTTCTTATTAAGCCTGTTTTGGAAGAAGTCATCAAGTGCAGAATCCTCCTCAAATGTTAATCTGTGTTAGTGTCTACAGCCAGAATCTTAGCTATTTGCTCATTCATAATTTTTTTTCTTTTTAATTCCATTGTGACCAGAAGTAGCTCAGTCTTTGCTTTCTGCTGTTAACAGTCTCTTACTAGATGAACTAACTGGGAGACTGGCAGTGGCTTTCAATACTTGTTTACCTTGGACACCATGTATAGCTTGAAAGATGGAAATGCTTTTGATCACTGAGAGTTTTCAGTCAATTTACTTCTATCTTCTACTCTAAAAGGCAGAACTATAATACCTAGGATTTAACTCATTTCAAGGAAATCTGGGGTATTGGCATGGGGTTTTGTGTGTGGGTAGTGGTGGTTTTTTTATAAATTAGGTACTTTTTAAATAGAGAAGACTGGGTTAGATGCTTATTATATCTTCTATGGTGTTTACATTTTAGAACATACTAAACATGCAAATCTACTTTTACTTAGTTGCTTGTTGAGTAAGAGAGACACTGATTTGTCACAGAGTTGTTTCCACTGCAGCCAGTGTAAAACATTCTAATGGCTTTAGTGGGAGAAAGACTTTTTGGAATCAGGAAGTGCTGCTTTACTCCAATGGTTGTTACAGCTGAGGTGAACTAGTTCCTGAACTTCAACCTGTGAGCTGAACGTTAACATGGGTAAAGGTCTGAGATAACCCAAAATAATAGCAACTGTTTTCTCAGGGTTACAGTGCACATAGCTAAATGCTCCAGCTCTGTTCATTATAAAAGCTAACTTTTGTTTCTCACAAAGTCGTAAGCTTTTTCTGGAGCATGGCCCCTGTATTGAATAAGCAGGCAGGTCTCATAACCAATGTTTCTTACTTTGATTTTACCTTTCTATTTCTACCTTCCCTATTTCTCTTATATTTATTGTGATGATTTCCTTTACAAATACAACCTGTCACTACAGTTCCTTCTGTATAATCCTTCCTTCTGCTCAGGTGCCTTTGCCATTCACTCTGCATTTGCCCAGGGGCAAGAAATGAGCCCTACAGTAGCAGGTGCAAGACAGTAGAAAAACCATTGATAAGATGCAGTCTACTCTGTTTCCCTGTAAGAAAGAGGTGCCATTAAAGCATATCTATTGTCTCATTTAATCACCTCCTTTTTTCATACACTCCAGTCTCACAAAATAACTCTGAAAAGACAATCCACAGGCATGGTTGTGTTTGTAAGGCTACTAAAAGGTCACATTACAGCTGTGCTGTTATGGAAGCAGGGATTGTAGGAATGTGTGTATCCAAAGCCCTGCTTCAGAGTAGTTGGTTTCAGTGGTGCATTTTCTCTCTCTGTGAAACCTGGTGCATCCACAAAAGCTGGGGGGAGCAGTGGGCGTCACCTGGGAATGTCTCCTGGGAAGCTCTATGGAGAGTGCCCATTTAGTGGTCCTGTAAAAAGTGAAAGGGGAGATGAGTGTGCTGCGACACTAAGTCCTAGCTGCTTTGCAGTGGTGGTGGGAATGCAATGTGAGCAATGTCAGCAAGGGTTTATCCGTTTTTTCCAAGCTGTTTATCATATTCTTTCTGAAGGCTTAGTAAATTCTAAAATAACACTCAAGTGACACCTAATTCAAATGTAAAAAAGGTGTAGCACTCAATTCAAAACAGAGGAATATACAAAGAAAAGAGGAGGGGGAAAAAAAGGAAGAAAACGTTAAACTTGGAAAAGAACTCCTTCGACTTCCTTGTTTGAGTTTATGCGGAATTAAGGAAATATAACAGGTTTAGCATTTGTGGCAGGCTTTAATTTCAACCTCTGAGCAGCAGACTTAACTTCTTGTGATGTGGGAGGATATTACAGTTTTCAACTTCATTTTGTAAGTATTGCCATTTGTGCCAAACATTTAATAGTTTTATGCTGTGGACTGTCGTCCACCAGGAGCTGATATCACCTAAGACTTTTTAGAGCCATCTAATAGAAAGATATGTATTCATTCTGATTAGCCCAGGATTTGAACGAGGGTCCCAGAAGAGATATATAAGCCTCTTAAATGCATAGAACTTCTAAGGATATGGGTTTAACTGTCTCCCCCTGTGGTAAATAAGCTGTGACAGCTCTATCAGGGGGGAAAATGGCAAATAAAATTACCACATTATTTTCCTGTGAATATTTTTGGATCACTAATCTATTTTGCCTCTTTACCTATTAGAACTCTGTTGAGTGTTGCATGCAGACATTTAATTGGAGGAAACACACAGAAATCCTCAAACTAACAAAATGCAGGCATACAACAGTGTTAAAAACAAGAGGTCAAAATCTGTTCCTTACACTCCTTGCTCCTCAGAAACACCGTGCTTTATTGGGGGTTCAGCTGAGGGAGGTTTTTGCAGTGTGAATTTGAGAGCTGCTGCCATAAGATGGTGATGTTAGCGATAGTTGTACTGCAGCAAGGGAAAGACCTAGCCCTGACACTCACACCAAGATGCCAGGTGTAGGAGTTCTCTCCCCTAGGACTGGCAAGTTCCTTTCATATTTTTTTTTCCTCTTTATCAGCTATATAATGCCTGACAGTTTTAACCATAAAATCATCTATTCAGATGAATACACTGTCAGCTGTCAGCATATGACTAAGCTGAAGTCAGACCCAAAGCTCAGGTTGACTCACATGCAGGAGTAAGAACTATATTCCTAAGGGGTGTTTTCTTCCCTGTTTCTGGTCAGAGAGCTTATATCTCTAAATACAGGGGGTTAATTTGGCTAGTGCTGTTAAGCTGAGTATTTTTCTGTTGTATTGGTTCTGGAAAATGTCTTTGCAGTTTCTTTATTTTGCCTTTTGCTCAGTGAGTTAAAAATTAAGGCTCCATATTCTTTGCTGAACACAAAATAGTAAAAGTGGCAACAGAACTGGTTTGTCCACTGTATTGGTCTAATTTTATACAGTATTTTCCATTTTTGCAGGCTTATATTATGCAGTGGGTACTTAAAGGTCAAATATTTTTTGGCAATCTCCTTTGATCAGTAAACAAAGAAAAATTATAGAAGAAGCTAGGAAACAATCTCATTAATGTAGCACTAAAGCTGTTTTTTGTGAGAGTTTGAGCAGTCTGAATTTGCAAGGGTGATTTTTGAGACACTTCACAGAGAAATGGCTGGAACCTCAACATTAAAGTGCATTAATAGCAAAAATGCTGTGCAAAGTACGTATTTTGTGTACGCATGTGAAAAATGCTAAGAATTATTTAGCAACTGGAAAGACTGTTCACAAAATGCCTTTGATTTATTGCTGTATATACTACAGATCCGTATCACATATTCTTACATTATTTTATTCAAAAACTTGTATGAACCATGAGTTGGCATGTTGTAGAATACTGAAAAGGCATTAATCAACCCAAATAAACAAGTACATAGATCTATCTAACAAGTATGAAGTAGTTAATAAATTTTTAGCAATTTTATTACAGAAAAAAGGTCTAAAAGAGTAGTGCTTAATTATCTGGACTCCTCTGTGCTGGGCTGTCTTTTGATTGTATTAATGAAGCAGCTGGCCCATTGTTTCTCTTTAATTCCTCTATTGTTTTAAGAATATGTCACAGCTCTTTATTCTTTTATCAGGTGCTGTGCAGGAGGATTCACACAATAACTCATATTCCTACTGTATTTGCCAATGCACAAAGAAACCTCCAAAGCATTTTTCAAAGAAGGGGCACACATAATTTATAAGTTCTGTTCCTTGTACCACTCTACTGTCAAAAATTTCAACAGTATTGGATTTGAATGAATTATAATTTTTTTATTAAACAATGTGTCCACATATAGATATATGTACTTTGTTCATGTCAAAAATTAAAGATCTGCCCAGTAACTTGTGCTGTACTGAAATGGCATTCAATATGCTGAGTCGACACAACCCCATGGGTAAGAAGCAGGAGGAACCCAAATAGAAAGATCCCATCCTATTGTGATGTGCAAATTTTCCCTAAATGCTTAACCTGTGCAACAAAGGAGGGAAGAAAATAACTCCAACCCCCATTATCATTACTAAAAAGCACAATTTTTTGCAAGTTGGAATATTTTACTGGGAGAGGAAGGTTTAATTCAGTTGATGGTGCCTGGAAGTTGCTAAGAGCAACAGTCTGTTGTTTAAATAAATTCTGATAGTCTTTTGACCCTTCTTGCAAAAAGATGTGTGTACAGGAAATGGGCTATTATGTTGTTGCAGCAACGCAATCAAGTCCAGTAAGCTCAAATTTTACTACACAAAAGTAATAGTTCTGAATTAACTGGCACTGAAAACTGGTTTTAATAGAAATTGCCATTGATTTCCTAAACTTATATGAAAGGTGTGTGGCATTTCTGGGTCAAAAAAATGAGACTCAGATAGTTTAGCAAGGAAAACCAACTGATACTAAACACAGGAAAACTGGGATTTGCTTTTGAATATATGTTTATGCTTCTGAATCCGTGAAACACCTGTACTCAATGGAAATGCTGGTTTTAGCTGCTTGCTTTCTTAAGGCACTTTTCCTAAAAGCAACAATATAAATCAAGAGGCTTAATAGTTTAATCCATTTTGAATCTCCTTTTCCCAGTGGAGTTAGGTAAGTCTGACCTTATATATAGCCTTTTTTCAGACTGTGATCCACAGATTCCAAATATCATTCCTTAAGGCCTGCAAAACAGAAGTGGGGAAAAAAAAAAGCAGCAGCCTACCATCACAAGGCTCACTGTGCAGAATGCTGTGTTTTCCCTGGAAGTGGTATAGGGTTCTAGGGTTTTGAGGATCAAAATGGGTGAAGGGCCGTTTAGTTAAATTTTCAGAGCAAATTCCTTATTTTGAATAGGATAATAGAGGTCCCTTTGTTTAAAAAAAAAAATTCAAATGTAGAAGAAAAAATGGAAAGGCTGTTAAAAAAAGGGTTTCTCTTCAATTATAGGTATCTGTCCTACATAAAATAAAGTTTTGTATTAGCATGCATATCTATCACCATATTTCTCCTTATTCTGAATGCAGAAGATAGCGTATTACTGCATCTAAGTATGATTTAATTGGTTCAATTTACTATATATTTTTTATACTAAAAGTGATTCCATATCTTGATGAGTCCAGATGTAGTTATGCTTCTGGTTTACAGCATCCCATTGCTTGCATTTTATTATTTTTACAAAGCAAATGTCTATCAATCATAGAGATAAATTAGAAAAAATTGTGCAAACATGACACATTGCTAAGATTTTCTCAGCCTGCTATGTAATTATTAACCTGATTTTTTGCCATTGAGGGAAGCCATGAATTACAGATAGCATGGATGAAGTTAAATGCTTTTATATTAGATACATTTTCCTATACAGTTTTCTATAGGTATGGCCATACAATATAATTGAAGCTTTGTCAGCCCTGTAGCCTAGCAACAGATAATACTGTTAGGTTACTGAATTGCTCCTGGTTGACAAGTAGGGAGTATTTTTGTGTTTATCATGTTTGCTAATGATGGGATCCTTTCCAAAAGGCTTGTCTTAATCTTAATTAGAGTTTATCAGCAGAGGTCTGCATGACATTGTGCAGACACTGATTTCATAAATAATAAAAAGTGCAAGTGAAAAATTTGGCAGGAGAAGAAGATATTTAAGACCACTGATTCTTGTAAGAGCAGCATGAATTTCCAAAATGTAATCAAGTTTGAACCGTGACTCTATTCTTTATTATCGAAACTTGCAGTACACTCCACTGCAGTTTTGACAGCAATTATGAGTATGATTTATAAGCTTCCTGTTAGGAACCAGATCTGTTTGCACAAGAATCTTGATCATAAACATTACAAAGAACAGTAAGTCCACAGTTTTTCAGGGACATCAGGACCTTACTCTTTCGTTTTTGTAGAAAGTTTTAGGTTTGGTTTGGGTTGGGTTTTTTTGTTTTTGTTTAAGGGTGTTTGTGGTTTTTTCAAGCAGCAGAAATATTTGCAGTGAAAGATGCAGACAAAGAAGAGAACCCTGAAATAACCTTTCCATTTGGTGGAAGTTCTGAAGCTATCAGATAACTGCTTCAGTGCCTGATGTCTTTTGGTAAAGAACTCATGCCAATGCAATTGGAGTGTAATTTTTTGCTCTAGTTTGCACAACATGATATTCTTTAGCATTCCTGTCTTTTGATGATTAAATAAATGAGCACTTTTAATTCCTTGGAATGTGAACAAGAAAAAGAGTTCAAATAAATACATAGTGTTTACAGACATTTTTATTCTTTTCTTCTGCTTGACATGTATGTGTTAAATATCACATAAATTTGTTTGATTTAACCATAGATATAAATCAATACATTACAGGCTCAAGAAGCTTATTTTCAATTTCACAGAATCATAATTACCCTTTTCAAGAAAACAGCTTTCCAACGTTACAAAGCCTTCTGCTGATCTAAAACCTTCTTTTCTGCACTGGCACAAGAGTAAGACTTTTCTTACTACACCACGTAAAACCAGTAAGATCCCTTTCAGTGTAAATGGTTGTGATGGTGAGGAAACACAGTCTGGTCTTGCCTGCTTCCTTTGCACAAGGCACACAGTCTTTCCCTTGCTGTTGTCGCTGATGGGCAATATGAATTGTCCAAAGATAAGACCACCAGGTGGGAATTGTCCTAAGATAAGAACACCGGGTGGGAATTGCAGGAGGAACTGTCTGGACTGCTCGCATAATAAATGCATTCCAGTGATGGGGGAGCTGTGATGGTTGCGATTGACTTCAGTACACATCGGCCTGCAAAACGGTATAAAATGCTGCTGGAGACTGGGCCACCTGGGAAAACTGGTCTCCCAGGGTTGCAGGCAGCTTCCAAATGAATTCCTGGCCTCCTTCCCCACCCCCGGCGGGAAAGCCTGCAGGGTACGTCCAGGCTGAAGATAGAAAGGGTGAGTAAAAGCACTAAGATCTGGTGACATAGGGAGATAAAATCCTATAGTAGCAAAAAGGGTGCTTTTCTGCTTTGCATTCTGTAAGGCCAAGGACTGTAAACCTGTATGTTTCTAGCTGAACCTGTTTATCTTATAATCCTTTAGATTTGTTTGTATTATATACTGCACTGACAATATTTAGACACTGTATTAGCAATAAATATAATCGTAGTCATCCCCATAATCAATGTCATACTTCTTGCACCTGACTGAGAGTCTTCTCTCTGCTGTGGTAGAGTGGATGACCAATGTATTCAGTCTGGACAAGAAGAGGCCCAAAATCACCCATCTACCATTGCTTTCTGACCAAGTCATATAACCATGACTATTTCAGAGGCACTGTCAGTCACTCGTCCCTGTTAAAAAATCTGTTCATCCTTTCTCTTCTTCTGATGCCTGCATCATCTTAGGACTGAGAAGCTTGGCCTGGCAAAGCTTTGTAGAACAATTTCACTCCTGTAAGCTATTTCTGACAAAAGGAAAGTTGGTTAAAAAAAAAAAATCTAGCCAGCTTAATCAGAAATTCATCTTACATAAATAATAGTGCTTCACATTTCTTTATGAAATCTTTGTGTGTTTGCAAACATTTCATGCAAACATCTTCCTCTCTCCTTCTCATCGCTACTGGTACTTGGCTATGGCTTCCATATTATCCCTTTGAAAACCTGTTGTTAACACTGCCCTTTGCTTAATGAATAGCTGTTATGCTCCTGAGAGACTGCTGCATATGCGTCAGTTGTGTCTTAGCCTGTAGAAATGTTTGTGGGAATAAATTTTTTCCTGTTTTGTAGCTGCCAGCTGTAAGGAAGCCCTTATCCCTGACAGAGGTGTCTAGACAGCATAGTAATTCATATGATAGTCACGACTGGAACTTCCTATTAAATCTGGAAGCCTCTGTCGGGTTCTCTGCACTTGACTGTACTCTTTCTGTCACTCTTGACTGACTTGTGCTCTTTGCTTGACTGTGCAGTAGAATGCTCAAGAAGACTTCTCTTCCACAGTCTTCCCACTGTGCACGAAGGTCAGCATGTTCGCATTCACTGCATTAAGGGGAAGAAAGTCGTTTGCATCTTTCAAAACAGCAGCTTGCCTTACTCTGTGCAGACAAGCATAGAAGGGAACAAGTGGGGACTGCACCGTGTCCTGTCCCAGTGAGTGACTGTTGCTGCAAAGGTGTTGAGCTGCATTTACAGTAGCTGGAAGAATGCATCATTTGGGAGTTCATCTGGGGATCTAAATTAACACAATATCATGTTCTGATGAAAACATGGACATGTATGTCATGATCACTTAAATGCCTCATTTTCTATAGACTGGGATGAAAGAAAACAAAATAACAATGTACTTCTTGAATCTGAATCCTGTTGAGCTGAATACATATTTGTATTCATATGCAGGAATGGATTTAACTTCCCTAGTTCTGATTTCCTTTATGAAGCCAAATTGGAAACCGTTGTGCTTCCAAAGCTGTCACACATCCCACCAGGCTGTGCCTGCCATAGGTGTGACAGTTTGCAGGAACAGGGTGGAGCAGGCAACCGGGGTCACTGCTCCCTTCAGCTGTCCGGTTTAATGTGCTGGACATGAGTCAATGCCCTGAGGAGCTCCAACATCAGGAGCCTGAGTCAGCCTTTTAGCTGATCCAGACTGATTGCAGCTGGAGACCCAGTAATCACCTTTTTTTTTTTTCCCCCAAGGGTACATACAGCATGGATGTTTGCTGGGATAGAGAAAGTCTCAGTTGGTTCTTCTGCAGTGACTCATTTTTATTAAGAGATCCAGTGAATAATAGTCTAGAAAGAGCTCTTATTCTGTATTAAAAGATACTAAAATGTCAGTTGATTATTACACCTTCTGTATATAAATAAGATAGAAGTGCATGTTAATAATGGAAATTAACTATGTGATATTTGCATCAAAAATACCCAATTTCAGGTTCTCAAATTGCATTGTGTGTTCCATGTATTTTCATCTACAAGACTAGTTAAGTACCCTTTAGGAATTTAGCCTGGTTCTCTCTGGAGAGGCTTTATACCAGTTTAGCTCTGAAGGCTTCTGTATATTTACTGGTTATATCCAGCAATATGTCAGATTGTGCTCTTCAGTTTTTTTAATTCCTTCTCAGGCATTAGGATTCTGCATTTGTAGAATTTTTTGGTACTATCTTCACTTTTCATCTTCTTATTCTCTGGAGGAAATTACTCAGATTTGCACCATTTAATGCTGTAATCTTGGTGACTAGTAAACCTTGGTATGTTTTGGTCCCTCACAGTAAATCGTTTGTAAACTTTGTAGCACCTTCAACTGCTGTTATTATGGAAGGGTGAATACAAAGACACTTTTCTGCTTTGAAACTTCTACACTACTTTGAGGTCTGGAAGCTTAGCGTATTTTACCACTGAAACACACTGTCACTGATGGTGTTTTGTTTGCTCATCTTTGAAAGCTAATAGACTGGTTTAATTAATTGTCCAAGATTTCTCTAAAACAATGTCCTAATTCTTCCATTTAGCTGTGGCATATCATACACTGTTGTTATCTCCTCTACCAGATTTTTGCAACAAGTTGTTTTAAAACTATAATCTCGTTGAAGGGAAAAAAATGAAGTGCAGTTGAAAAGGCAGTTATGCCGAAAGATAAACACAGCAATATTACTTATCAAAACGAGTACAGTTTTTGCTTGCCTAATGAATGCAACATATAGCTTTCTCTATATATACAAAACCTGAGGAAAAAAAAAAAGCTTTATAACATATAAAGTATGCAACATTATTTCAGGCATAACTGTATTGGATATGTATCTAGGCCTGAGAGTGTAGATAACACAATATAAGTGCTTTGCCTGTCTAAACATGTTAAATAAATGAGCATTCACTATCGCATTCAAATACATTAGTAGATGTACTCGCATAGTTAATTTTCTTTTTAATGCACTACACGTGACATTTGCAGCACAGAGCTATAGTGTATCTTACTGTTTGATGAAAGTTCTTCCACTTCTCCCTCTCCCCCCCCCCTTTTAAACAAACCTTTATTTGAATAAGCCTTTATGAAACAGATCTTTGGCATATCTTCTTTTCAGGAAGTTCAGTCAGTGTAAGCAGAGATAAAGCAGTCATGTTACGAAGAATATTACATAAGGGAAGATTTTTTTAGAGAAAGAGGGTGACAAACATAAGGGAGGGGAAGAACGCCCTTAAGAGGAAATCTGATTTCTTTCTTGCAGCTGTTTGGTTTTATTGAGCTGTGATTTGCTATTCAAAGTAAAACAAACTTGGAGTTAAGAAAAAATTTACAGGAACTTTGGTGAAAATAATAATGAGAAAAGTGCTGCATAAATTATTTTCACCTATATCTTGATTTTCATAATGCTGGCTTTTTAGGAGAGAAAATGAAAAATTAAAATGAATATTCATACTGCAAATAATTAGGAAAACTATCCCCAAATTGTTTTTCTTATACTTGAAAATTCCTATATTGGTAGAAGGAGGACAGTAAAAGTAAAAACTGTATGCCTCTTTACCTTGAATAAGCCATCGAAATTCAAAAAATAAAAAGACAGCACTGATGTTTTAAGTTCTGGAATCTGATGTTGTCAATTAAATCTTTCTGCTTTTATGTTTCCTGCAGGAGGGCAGCTTTGGTGTACCACGACCAAGGCCATCTCAGAGGGTGAAGAGCTGGTTGCCTTTGTTGTGGATTTTGACTCCCGGCTGCAGGCTGCCAGTCAGATGACTCTCACAGAAGGCATGTACCCTGCTCGCCTGCTGGATTCCATACAGCTGCTCCCACAGCAAGCTGCAATGGCATCTATTTTGCCTACAGCTATTGTGAACAGTAAGTGGGGAATACTATTCTCTGGAGGTTTTTTAAAACAGCAGTACTTTAAGGCACATATGAAGAGCTAATGCAGCAATGGTGAATTCATGACCACAGAAGCTACCCCACAGCTCAAAGCCTGCTTTTGTTCCCCCATCATCTCAGCGATAAAAAGAGCAGGAATAGGAGGCTAGTGAGAGCCTTACCCAGAGTACCTGACCTGCCCTCGTGTGGAGGTTCTGTGATCTGTTCCCAGAGGCAATAGGATTAGAAATTATTAAAAAAGTAGACGAGATAGGTCAGACAGCTCTCAAAGTCCAGCCTCTGCTGCTCAAGTAAGCTTGTTGCTTGCTGCTGCAGTTTCTGGTAATAATTCATGATACTCAGAAAAGGAAAAGAAACACATCCTTTCAGTGACTATTTCAAAATGCAGCAGAAATCATGCCTTATAGCAGCCCTGATTTATTGTAGTATCTCCACTCAATGTGGTTAACTAAGATTGTTTTTGCATCCTCTGGTCACCTATAGGCTCTATCATGGACAAAATGCAGCATGCATTCAAATGCTGTCCTCAGAGAGGAGGGATATTAATATTCCTGAACTGGGCAATTCAGCACAAATTAAATTTTATATCTTTAACTTTTTGCTGCTTTTTATCTTTATATAGCCCTAGTTCCTCATCCTCCTTTCTAAGTACTTTTCAAATATATTGGCCATTACCATGATCCTCACCAGTCATCACTTAGACTTACTGCACAGTCTTAGCTCTCAGCACTTGGCAAGTCTGTCCATTTAGACCCCATGCTGGAGCACTTCCCTGTGCTTCCTGCGTTTTTTAAGTATTATAATTAGTTATAATGAACACAGTATTTTGGGTGCAAATGCACATGCAAGCACATGATCTGCCACTCAGACTCACGCCTAGTAACACAGAGTTTTGAGCACTCACAACATCTTCAAGCTCTTCACACAGTACTAAATAAAATATCCCTGGTAACACATGTCATTCCACATTTTCATTTCAGTTTCTTTTTTCTTTCTAATTGCTTATTTTCTGGGTAAACAGTTTTGATAGCTACATATTTATTGTTAGCCTATTTTAAAAGTTAAACCTTCAGATGTCCAAATCATCCAAGTGCTCTCTTCCAAGAGTGAGTTGGAGCAGCCTCATGCCCTTAAGCTAAGCACATTCATTTCTACCCACCGGTGGGGCAGCTGTGAGCTGACATACCTGCTCACAGAACCAGCAATTAGAATTGCACAGGAACTTTCCAAAATAAGGTGTCAGAAGCACCTAAAACACCACGAAGTTACCATTGTTAGGGGAAACCTGTGTTTGTAGCCAGCAGATGAACGGGAGCTGCTACAGTGGGTTACCTTGCCTAAATGTCACAGCTTGTGTGCACATTCTTGTGCAAATTTATGAGACCAACTCTGGGCTTTGGCAAAGTAGTCAGGTTTCTACAACATCACATTTCTGAAAACATCTTTGCTGTCAGCACTGACTTTTGCAGAGCCCTGGAAAGCCACTGAACATTGCTAAGAGGAGTCCTTAGCTTTATGGTGCATCAGTTCTTGCCATACAGGTTTAGCAGCAACTCAGAGTAACCTCTGTGTTCTTGACTCCAGGAAGATGCTAAAACAGCAAGTCTCACTGCTCAGAACTTTCCACGTCGGTTTCAACTCTGCCTCTGATTATATGGGGCTATTTTCACATTTCATTTTTGAGTTGGTAAAATTCAGTTTCTTCATTAAAGTCTTGAACTAGAAGTCCATCAGCAAACCGAATCAACCTCTAGATTTGTAATGAGCCATCTCTTAAGCATTCTTTTTCTAGATCTCTGAAAAAAATTCCATTTCTAGAAAAAAAAAGTTGGTTTTGTAGGTTGTTTGGGGTTTTTTTTTTTATGTTTCCTAATATTTGCTAGTTGAAAAAAAAATTAGAATATCACTCTTGGCTCATTCAGCTTGAGCTTGAATGTTTCATTTTCTGAATTGATCCATTGAAATATTTGGAAAGTATCCATTGAAATAAATTGAAATATTTTGGTTTTAAGTAATTAAAACATTAGCTTCAAGTAGCCTTTATCTGGTTTGCATCACTTTAGAGTAGTAATAGTTTCAGATCCTATCCCTGTATATCATTTTCCCTGAAATTCCATCCTCTCACCATGCAAAACTCCTCAAATGCGTTTCCTCTGCTTGGCATGGGATGGGAGTCACATATTCACCGTGCGTAACTGCAGCTACAGACTGTCCACGCCATCTAACCCATAGGAAATAAAGATGGCTGGAAGTCAAATTCATTAAGATAATCAGAAAGTTCAATTCTGTGATGGAATGCAGTCAAATGAATTCAAATAGGACATTGCCCATATCAGAATTTCCAATTAGTACTTTTGGACTTTTCTGTGGAAATCTCAACAGTTCAACTTTTTTAAACTATTAAGGCCAAAACCAAATGTTGAAATGTCAGCTTTAAAGTGAGGTGGACATTTCAAATGATGCAATCTCTACCAGTAATGTTTTAATAGTGGTGTATGTTGGAATACTAACTGCTCCATTAAATGTTTGTGTCTTAAATCCATGCACAATTATTCAGTGGCAAAGGGAAAAACAGAAATTGGTAGTGGTATAAATATTTTTTTGCAAATTCATGAGCAGAAAAATAGACAAGCATTAGCATTGCAATCAGAGAAGCAAACTAAGCAATGTAAATTTTGGCTGCCTTTGTAAATATTTAGCAAATAAAAGATTCATCCATGTCAATGGGTTGGAGTCTTCCACTTTGTTCACCCAAAGGAATTGAAACAGAGCACTTGTCCTATACACATCAATATTTGAAATTAAACATAAATTGTCATGAATGATAATGAATTGCATCATCAGCTACACACGCCATGTTTTCAGAGCACCCAGCCATTCTTCAAGACTAAGTTAATTACAGTCTCTAGCAGCTCTTTGCATTCTGAAGTCAGGGGGAGTTTTGATGTTGATCTAGATGTGTTTTGATGTTGACTGGAATTACCTGATCCTGAGATCAGCTGTCACAGTCTGGGGTTACTTATAATTTTATCCTCTCTTAGTCTCAAAAACAGTCGAGAGGTGTCCGGACCAGGTGCAGAGAATGGTCCTAGACCTATGACAGCTCCTGAAATTTATGCATGAATGGGAATGGTGTTCATTGACTTAAGCCAAAGGTATAGAAGGGACTAGTCTCATGATTTAACAATATAAAGAAGTTCCACCACTCACGCACGGATCCTGTCACAGTTTAATTTACTGGTGTAGATGTGCCCCAAGAGAGCAGGGATTTCTTCTTGTTCTTACTGATACAGTGGAAGGTTCAGTTTTCAGAAAGGTCAAATGGATCTTTTGTCTTTCTGAAATGTATACACAAAAGGTACTGTGTAGGTGTCCTTTGACAGGACATTAACACGCAAATATCTGTCCACTTCGTGTAAATATACCATCTGCATTATTACTCTTCACATCAGTAAAGTATGTAGCTTCTAATGCAGGATCAGACTTGTGCTGCTGAAAACACTCTGTGCAACCTCTGCATGGTCTCTCCTCAGAGGAGCTGCTGACACTTTGGGATAGGAGACAATGAAAAATTGTCTTATTCTCAGTAAATATCCTCTATGCATAGTGGAAAGTGGAAAAACAACAATTTACTGAGAACAAAAGGACAAAAAATACATAAGAAATTTCAGTTTCTATAATTAATAAAAACAGGAACCAAGGAAATAAACATGCTGCTTACTATAGTATCACCTTCAATACAGTAGGATCTTAAGGAAAAGTAGTCTAGTCTGGACTCCTGCATATCAGAGCAACAGGATTTTACAGTAATAATTGCATAAGCATACTGAAAATACATTCTTCAGAATGATCTGCAGTTACCACTCAAAAATTCCAAGGCCCAGAGCTGGAAAGTCTTGTGCACACAGAAAAAAAATTGAAAGATATCACCTAATGAGTAGTGATGTATTGGAAATATAGCATAGTTCCTGAATTAGTATTGCATGTTCCCAACAAACATTTAATTTAATTTAATTTTTTAAAATAATTATGTGCCAAAAACTTCTAGCTGTTTTCTTCATGCAGTTTTTTTAAAATATCCTCTTGAAAGAAAGAACTGTGTCCTGTGTTAGTCTCTCATCTGCAAGTGACATTTTAATAAACCCATATCTCTGCTTTCAATATTTTATTAAATAAATATTTTTTAATGGGGAAGGGAGAGGAATTAATCTAGCTGTGTTAATTGGTTGGCACCAAGTGAACTGTGGCTAACCTGCACCTGCTTATACTTGCTTGTAGAGGACATATTCCCTTGTAAATCCTGTGGCATTTGGTACCGAAGTGAGCGGAACCTGCAGGCCCATCTCATGTACTACTGCAGTGGGAGGCAAAGAGAGGGGCCGCAGCTGTCAGAGGAGAGTGAGGACAGTGCTCAGCAGATATCCAGTGTCTGCCCCTTTCCACAGTGCACCAAAAGCTTTTCGAACGCAAGAGCTCTGGAAATGCACCTAAATTCTCACAGTGGTAAGTACCATGTATTTTTGTGTATCATCTTCTAGATTTAGCTATTTGAAGAGTTATTCACTATAGACATTCAGTGGATCAATGTCTCTCCAAATATATGCAAGCATTGCATATAGATAATACCAAAATGTCAACAGTTTCTGACCTGTGTTCTACACCAAGCACCTCTCCCAGGTAACCAGTGTCATCTTTCTTATCTACTAATCCTCATTTGAATGTTGTCTCTCTCTTAATGTGTGTATACACACCTACAGGCAGCATTTTTCCACTGGTGAAGGTATGATCAGGAATCCAGACACAATCAATTACTTCAGGATTCCAGCTACCAAACACACAACCAGACAACATGCCCTTCTGAAGTAATGTCTTAGTGCCCTAGAGGAGGCTTCTTAGGCAGAAGGCTTTAAGGATCATGGTCCAGAACTCTGTGCTTTTATGAGGACACTTGTATCATAAAAAATTTCTTGTTTGATAGAAATATTATTTTTCCTTCTTATAAATATAAAATGGGGATAGTATTTTAGAATCACAAAAACAAAGAACTGTAGGTTTGTATAGGTTGGAAAAGACCTTTGAGATCAAGTCCACCCTAAACCATGTTGCTAAGCACCAAATGAGCATGGGGTAGATGACCAATTTTCAATTGAATTAGAGATGGAAACACAATTTAAAAATTTTCAGGACGTTTTGCATTGGAGTTTTCAGTAGCAGAGAAAACCCACAAGAAGAAAGACTGCAGTGTCAGTGTGTGGTGTTTGCTGTCTGGTGTACAGAGCTGTTTCTGGAAAGGGGCAAGGGCTCTACAGGTGCTCCTGATCCTCCCGTTAAATGAATGGAGTCTAAAGGACATTAATGGGTGGAGAAGAAAGCCTTATTTGGCTTCAGTGTAAAAACTCCTGGGGCATGTGTAGTCTACTCTGCGGATTTGGTGAAGTAAAAAATGTTCCTCTGATACTTGGGCAGCAATTGCAAATCTAAAAGGCAACATACTGCCTTGGAGGAGTTTGGCACCTCCTGGAAAAGGAGTGGAAGAGTGCTGAGTGAAAACTTCTTTATGTAGACAACACAGAAAACCCTTAACCATTCATTTAGAGGTCAGATGTTTTTTTGCTTCAAGATCTTAACTTTGAATATCAGGCTATTGCCATTTTCTTTTTGTTGCCTAGAAAATATTTCACTGTTCAGTAAACCAGCAAAACCATAGGCTACAACAACTTCAATAAGATCAGGTGAATGCAGCCCAGTGTGTCTTACAGCCTAGTAATTATAACCAGATACTCTGGGAAGATTACAGACAAATTTCTCCCCAAGCAGAGGAAAACTCTGAAATATTAGCCATTGTGCAGAAGATTTGCTTCAACTATTTGCATTTAGTGACATACCATTGGCTTAGCTGTTGGGGATTTTGAGCCATGAGCTGCAAGTGACCATGTCTGCTTGTAATCTAGAGATAAGCATCTGTGTTCCTTGAAAGACATAGATCTCAGATTGTGGTGAATTTCCAGTAAGAATCTTTAGTTATTTCTTAGAGCAGAGGATAAACCTCAGGCCCTTCCCTTTCTTTTTAGTCATAAACCAGTCTATTCAATCATTCTTGCTCTCTTTCAGATCCTGTCAGTCTTTACTTTTCTGTACAGATTATCAGAAGTTATAACACCTTCTGCAGTAGGCATGAAACATTCCTTTTCCAAATGCCTTGTAATCTTTGGAAGCCCTGTGTTTGTTCCACCTTCTGTTACTGTTCTCACTGGAGGCTCTAGCAGATCCACACCATTGGAACACAGAGAGAGCCCTGACTGAAATTCAAAGTCCCACCATAGAGCTGCTGTCACTGTACCACATGATGGGGAAGCATGTGCTGTGTACCTCCTTGGTTCTCTTCTGGCCTCTGAGGCCAAGAGCAGGTCAAATTTCAAATGTCACTCACAACTTGGGGGGTCACTGGTGCTAGGGAAGAAGGGCAGACCTCCAGGTACAACAGCTTGCCTACCCATAGAGTGAGCGACAACATTCTTACAGTTTTGTATTGTCCAACTACCACACGCCTACTTCACCTGACTGAGGTGTGGTATATGTGTGTGTATGTGTAGGCAGAACAAATACTCATTTTAAATTCTGAATATCATCCCTATCAATATTTTTTCAGTTTTTATGGTCTAAAATGTAACTAGAATCCGTGTTGTTGCAGTAGAGAAATTTGGTCTTATCTCTTTTTAAAGCATTTTCAATTTCAAAATGCCATGAAACGTGGAGTTTTTTGTTTAGTCAGTGGTTGTGAGATGTCTTTGAATGCACTGTTCTTGATAAAGTGGTAGTGATTTCATGAGGAAAAGGTGTTGTATTATAGCTGTAGTTGCCAACGGCCATTATATGTGAAAGATAAAATGTCAGTGTCTTACTGCTCCTCTTCCCTTCACAAGGAACACAGCTCATCAGTCCTTTCTGATGAGGATAGATCTGTAACCTCTTTCCACACTACAGACAACCTATGCAAGCAAAGAGCTGAGCATCAATAATGCTCAAAATGCTACTTCTGCTTTGTCTGTGGCTTTGAGGCACACTGAGGGCTCTACCTCAAGCTACATCTTGACCTTGGTGTGGTCTCTGTGCATTCAAAATTTCCAGCAATTGTGCATGGGGAACATTATGTCTCCCTGTAGTTGTAACTGTAATTTCTGAGACCTTTTCATTTAGAATAAGTCCAGTCTATTTTTATCCTTTCCCTTGTTCTTTCTCTCCCTTCAGCTCTGATGAATGCATGCAAATACTAGGGCTCTCCAAAGCAGAGCAGAAATCTGGGAATAACCTAGGAGTTTGATGAAAAACCAATTCAAGTATTTTCAGGGTGACTAATACCATCTCATTAGAAGAAAATTAGTTATTCTCACTGTATTTGTACCTTCTGTGCAACTGATTTCCCAGTATACTTCATGTGGGGCAAAATGGTCAGTTTATTTTGTATTTTGCTTTTCTTTTCTCTAGGAGTGAAAATGGAAGAATTTCTCCCACCTGGTGCTAGTCTGAAATGCACAGTTTGTACTTACACTGCAGACTCAGTGATTAACTTTCATCAGCACCTGTTCTCGCATCTTACTCAAGCTGCCTTTAGATGCAATCACTGCCATTTTGGCTTCCAAACTCAGAGGGAGCTACTGCAGCACCAAGAGTTACATGTCTCTGGCAACAAAATTCAGAGAGAAAGTGACACTGAACACTCTCCAAGTGGAAATGAAGAAGGTTTACAGCCAGCAACGGACCTGTTGAGCAGAAATGATGTTCCCCAGAGCCAAAAGACCATGCAGACTAAAGATGCAAGTTCTGATACAGAGCTTGATAAATGTGAAAAAAAGGCTCCACTTTTCCTTCCAAACCAGAGGCCAGAAACCCAGCCTGCAGCAAATAAGCAGAGTTTTTCATATACCAAAATAAAATCTGAACCATCCAGTCCAAGACTTGCTTCATCGCCAGTTCAGCCTAATATTGGTCCTTCTTTCCCAATGGGACCTTTTCTTTCCCAGTTTGCTTTTCCCCAAGACATCACTGTGGTTCCTCAGGCTTCAGAGATATTAGCCAAAATGTCAGAACTGGTCCATCGAAGGCTGAGGCATGGAAGTAGCAATTATCCACCTGTAATTTACAGTCCTTTGATGCCTAAAGGGGCTACATGTTTTGAATGCAACATAACATTCAATAATTTGGACAACTATTTAGTACATAAAAAGCATTACTGCAGCAGCCGATGGCAGCAGATGGCAAAGTCACCAGATTTTTCCAGTGTTCCAGAAAAAATGCCTGAAGCTGTAAGTCCCAGTAATGGTCAAAGCTCTATAAACATCCTGAATGCAGCTCCTCACACATCAGATCCAGAAAATCAACTTCTGCAGACATCTTGCTTAAACTCTTCCAATGTTTTAGATTTGATTGGGCCAAACAATAAAAGTCATGAAAAAGACTTTACTGCACAGCCTAAGAAGTTGTCAACTGCAAGCAATGGTGATGAGAAGATAAATGGAAAACCTTCTGATGTGAAGAATCCCAATGCTCCCTTAGTAGAGGGGGAGAGTGACCCTAACAAGACCACGTGTGAAGCTTGTAATATTACTTTCAGCAGACATGAGACCTACATGGTCCACAAGCAGTATTACTGTGCCACTCGCCACGATCCGCCGCTGAAGAGGTCTGCTTCCAACAAAGTGCCTGCCATGCAGAGAACAATGCGTACTCGGAAGCGAAGGAAGATGTATGAGATGTGCTTACCAGAGCAAGAGCAGAGGCCACCACTAGTTCAACAGCGATTTCTAGAAGTTGCTAATCTTGGAAATCCTTGTACATCTACTCAAGAGTCAACAGAGGGCCTTGGAGAATGTTACCATCCACGATGTGATATCTTTCCAGGAATAGTCTCAAAGCATCTGGAAACATCACTGTCTATTAACAAGTGCGTTCCAGTTTCAAAGTGTGACACTGCCCACTCCACCGTGTCTTGCTTGGAGATGGATGTGCCAATAGATCTCAGTAAAAAATGCTTACCCCCGTCGGAGAGGACATCCACTTCTCCCAAAAGGCTGCTGGACTACCATGAGTGCACTGTTTGCAAGATCAGTTTTAACAAGGTAGAGAACTACCTGGCTCACAAGCAGAATTTTTGTCCTGTCACTGCTCATCAGCGTAATGACCTGGGACAACTTGACAGTAAGGTGTTTCAAAACCCAGAAAGTGAAAGAAACAGCCCAGATGTCAGTTATGAGAGAAGCATAATCAAATGTGAGAAAAATGGAAACTCGAAACAGTCCTCTCCTAATGGAAACTTATTTTCCACACACTTAGCAACACTTCAAGGACTGAAAGTCTTTAGTGAAGCAGCCCAGCTTATTGCTACAAAAGAAGAAAACAAACATTTGTTTCTTCCACAATGCCTTTACCCTGGAGCAATAAAGAAAGCTAAAGGAGCAGATCAGCTTTCTCCATATTATGGAATAAAGCCAAGTGATTACATTTCTGGTTCTCTCGTCATTCATAATACTGATTTAGATCAAAGCACAACTACAGAAAGTGAATCTCCGAAAGGCCAGGCACCTTCAAATGGATGTGCTGTGCAGAAGAAAGAATCTCTTCCACTACTGCCAAAAAACCGAGGCATGGTAATAGTTAATGGGGGACTAAAACAGGAGGAAAGACCTGCTGCTAACCCACAGCAAGAGAACATTTCCCAGAATCCTCCACATGAAGATGGGCACAAGTCTCCTTCTTGGATCTCTGAGAATCCCTTAACTACAAATGAAAATGTCTCTCCAGCAATTCCTACAGCAGAGGAACAGTTGTCTAGTATAGCTAAAGGTGTGAACGGCTCTACCCAGGCTCCAACCAGTGGAAAGTATTGCCGACTGTGTGACATCCAGTTCAACAATCTTTCAAACTTTATAACTCATAAGAAGTTTTATTGCTCTTCACATGCAGCAGAACATGTCAAATGAAACAATCGGTCACCTTTGGTACCTGTGTTTAGCATATTGTTCCATACAGTTTAAAGAAAGTTTGAATTACATCTGGACAATCAGGAGATTTCACTATTGCTGAGTTGAAGACTTAAAGGTGTAATTTCATTACAGTCCATTAGTAAAGTGTATTATTGGTGCCATTTTCAAAAATATTAATTTATTTTACCAGCAGTATTCATAGCTGTAGTTATGTTATTTTTTATTTAAAAACTTTATATTAAAGTCATTTGTAATGTTATTGTATAGTTATTGTGTAGCACATATGGTTTGCACTGTATAGTAGATTTTAAAGAAAATAGTCGCAAACAATACAGAAAAGCATTTTAGAAATAGCTTCAAAAGCACTTGTGTATCCTGATTTTTTTTCTTATATGCTGTTGCAGATATATGTATATGCTAAAATATAACTTGCAAAGAAGTTTCAACTATGCTGTAAAGTTCGCCTTAAAATTTCAATTTTTTTGAACAATTGGGCTCAGTTTGCACTTTATATTTTAGCAGATACAGTACCTTAGTCATTAGGCTTTGCATTTGTATGTAGCAGTATGTTTCTGTCCACTTTCTTAACCTGAAACGTACGTTAAATGAAGATGGCATTTTCTTTCTTGTATAGTACTTGTATTTTCTTTTGCTGATGCATCTCTGTCTCAATTTTTAAACCTTTGCTGTTAAATGCAATACTTTATAAAGAATGAACAAAATTACTGGAAGCAGTATTGTAAGAAATGAGGTCATATCAATCAGTTTTATCTTTTGAAAGGCACAGTCTAAAACAAAACCCTAAACTCAATGCTGCAATTATGAATCTAATTCATATATAAGATATATTTAAATATAAGAGTAGCAATACTGCAACTGGTGATCACAAAGATAATGTTCTACTTCTGATAGAAATAATTTCTCAACAAATGTTGTTACTATGCATGTATATGGATGGAATAAAATTCCAGATCATTGGAGAAGTTTGGCAGTAATTTCTTTAATTTTTTTTAATTTTATTTTGTTTTTCAAGGTGGATTTAGAGCTCACAAACTGTAAAGAAGTTCTTAGGAACAAGCTAACATTGCCTTGTCTTCAGTGGAAGCAAAGTGTTCAAAGAGACAATGAGTACCAAGGATACCCCCACTTCCAGGGAGTCTCTACTAACAGGTCACTAGTGCAACTGGGTCTAAGACTGCCTAGTGAACTAAAACTTAAAATGTGAGGGTCTGAAAGCAGGAAGGCTGTTCTCTTTACTGGTGCCAAGGTACACATACTTTCCTGCAGTATCTCCCTATGTCAAAATAGTGGAACAATCTCCTTCCTAATACCTCTGGTGTGATTTTTCATGTGTTCAGTGGTCTTCCATGAAAAACAAGAGCATTCATTTAAGAGAACAACAGTTTGCTCCACTAATTCAGTATAGAAATATTAGTCAATAATTTATGTTATATTAAAATCTGAACTAATGCACAATTAATACCATTTGCTTGCAATTGTTTAGTCTCCTGTACACAGTTTTCATTAAAAAATTGATATTATAAAAATGATCTATTCATACACTTTCATCCTACAAATTTGAAAACAAAACCATGATCTGAATAGTTGCATAAACAGTTGTATTTTAGTTCCTATATCAGCCAAAGAAACAACTCATAACTAGCTACGTGAAAGGATGGTATTTCTGCTGAGCAGCCAGTTGGAGTCTAGCATAAGAGCATAAAATGCCTCTGGCTTTCAGCAACCCCATTTCTGTGTAGTTTGCAACTCAACTGTTCCTTTTTTTTTATTTGTAAGGGTAGCTACATGTAATCCAGTAGCAAAAATAATAAACACTTCAAAACTGTAGTTAACTCTGCTGATTAGCTGTGCTTTAAATACAGGTCAAGAGTGCTTAAAATTTTACTAATTCTCACTTGAAACAAATATATCAGATGCATACATTCATTTCAGTAGGCCCAAAGTTGGTCCTATAGCAAAAAGTTTGAATAATAACACTTGTGAAGGAGAAAAAGCATTACAATCACAGGGAGAATGAAACAGACAAAATGTTCATGGTTATCAATTAAACATTTGTTAGAAAACACACCAGGCTATCTAAGACTTCACACTATTTGCAATAGATGGTACATTTTGGCCTTTTTGGTGGCAAACATTATTTTGAAGATTATCCATCATTCAGTAATGGGTTAAAGAACCAGGTGAATACATTTGGATTGAAATAACCTAATTCTGAAAGATCCACATGCGTAGATGAAAACTTTTTAGGTGAAGCTGGTCAGGAGGCCATAGGTTTTGTACTTTACAATTGCTGAGCTCAGGGGTGTGTTTAGACAGTGAGAAAGTAAAGGAAAATACCAGGGTTAAAGTGAATACCTAGTTGAAAAGTGATGCTGAAAGGGGAAAGCCTTATCACAAACAATTTCTGATCCAGAAATGCTGAGGGTTCCTGATATATTCCAGAGGTAGATTAAAGCCTGCCACGCTGTGTTATATTCTTCCCACTGGCTAGTCCAATTTTCTTTCACACAACAGAATAATTCTAGTAGTATTTTCTCTTTATAAATCATCTATTTGGTTGACTGCTTCCATTTTTACAAGTTCAAAACAAGGACAACCTGTTCATTTGTGGGTACAGAGTTACTCCATTGTAAGCACATTTTATATGTTTTACTCACTTCCCAGGAACAGCTGGCAATTCTGACACGTGCTAAACACCTAAGTTATACCATCACACTCTGAAAGTAAAACTGTACACAAGCTAGGTCGGTAGCAGATACTATAATTTGATTTTTTTATACATATGTTAAAAATAGAAAGCATTTTAAAAAAAGCTGCTCACATAGCTTGGTTCAGGAATCCTGTTTTCCCATAACTTTATAGACTGTTTTCAATTGTTTCACTTTCTTTATTGCACTCATTTTTTAATTTGTTCATGTGAAATAAGAGCATAAACACTTTGACCAGTCAGGAATCTCTCTCGTGTTTCTTAAACCAGTTTGCACAATACTGGTCTAATCCCAGCTGGGGACTTGAAGCACATCTACATTTAAGTCATAAGTGTTGTTTACAGGAATAAACTACTTAAATGTTTTTTAACCAAAGGGTTATTTGTGTTCTCTTCAGATTATATCGACATGTTTGTCCAAGGTGATAAAGTGCCTATTGCTAAAAGCTTCTCTTCCCAAGTCCTTCTTTAAGATTTTTGTAGGTTTATTAATAATTTATCAAATCACCTATGCAAAAGGAGTCCATCCTTAGTTAGTCTTTGACACCTGGAATTCAGCAGGAAACAGAGCACCTCAGTTAAATGGTTTGGATCCGTTAATCCCTGTCAGCTGGTGTCAGTAAATAAATCTTTGGGGCTATGGGGTGAACAGCTCAGCAAAAGGCATTAAAATATTTCCTGGGTTTATGTTACAAAAAATAAAATTGCTCCACATGAAGACTTACTTAATATTTAGAAGAGCTGGTTCCTGTCTAGCTCCCTGTGTATTGATTGCCTGGCAGATTTGCATTCAACTTTTGGGGTTTTTAAGGAACATTTCCTTATTTGCAAAACATCCCATCCACAGGCAGTGCTCAGAACTAATGTTTGGCCACATCCCTGTCTGCCTCATTTATTCATTTGTAGCCTGAAATTCAGACTCTGAAAGGCAGTTGTGAGTCCTCATTCATACCACATTCATACCACAATCTTCACATTTTCCACAGAACAATGGTGATTTTTTTTCTTTGTAGAAGAAAAGCAGTAAAGCGTATTGCTACAAATTGATGTCTGCTTGTCTTGAAGTAATTGTAATAATGTTAGGATTCTGGTGACATCTCATTATTACAAATAATCGCAAAACTGCATCGTAGATATTTGCTGTGGATCCACACTCCTAACTTTCTCAGTCTCTCACTTCTACTAGAGAACTATTGACTATATTCATTGTCTACACTGTCTGCAGGAATGTAGTAGTCCTATCCTAAACATAATCAAGAGTATGTGTAAGGTGATTTCTCCCTTGTACAATAAACACTGCACCACTGGCAAATGTAGAAGGAAAAAAAATAATGACTAAAAACCCTGATATAGAAATTTAAAAATTATTTCCAGCACCACCATCTAGATGAGATGTAGGTGGGCTGATTCACTTCCCTGAATGTACATACATAAGCTATGAACCAGAAGCCACTCTAAAACAATGGAACTGAGATGGAGCTCTGAGCAGCCTGGAAAACCTGGCTTAAAGAAGATTCCATGGTGAGTATAATGGAAAAAGGGTGGTGTGGGATAATCTTATTGAGGAGCAAAGAAGATAAGGAAAAATGGAAGCAGTACTTTGTTAATCCCAAGAGTGTAGTATGGGTACACTGATGACTGCAGAAGGCAGCAGTTACAAGGCATCAGCACTATAAAAACACTACACATCCCAGGAGACCTGTTGAGAGAGGCTAAAATACTGATGAGACAAAATCTTTGGAAGATCACTCCCAAATTCTAAATGTTGCCAATGCAAAGGTTCTGGCTTCTGGTGGTCTCCTTTTCCCCAAGGCTGACAATGGGGAAGAGTACCACAACTCTCTTGACCTTCCAGGTTACCTTCACAGCTGGCGTGTTGTGTTGCCATGAACTTTGTAGGACAGACATCCACAGAACAGATATGTGTGACCCTATTGCAAATTAGAGTCAAGTCAGGTACCCAGGCTTCAGCTGTGCTATCCTGTGAGCACACCTGATCCCTCCACTGAGGTTTTCCACAGAGGTCACTGACAGTGCTTCAAATCCAGACCATTTAGAGCCACAGCAAAATTAACTAAAATAACGTTGGTGGCACTTACGTATGGAGCAAAACAGAGCACGGGGAAGGGAGGTGGGCAGGGAATCTGCAGTCACACAATTAAAGCTTCTGCGTAATATAGGAGCATGAGATGAATGAATTGTGACTGGAAGGGTGAGACAAGGCTTTTATGCTGGGATGAACAGAAAATTGTGATTCTGACAATTTCAACTTTTAATACATGGGGTTTTTTACTATATGCACACACATTTATGTGTAAAACATGCACAAAGAGATGAGAATGTCCAAAACAGGGACACAACCTACACTAGATTAAGAGATTAGATCAAGCACCTGAATAAGGTGATTAGACAAATCCTTTGTTACAGAAATAATAGCCAGACCTCATCGCATAGGGAAACTGGCATGGTTTGGTGCATGGAGAGTGCATAATACATTCATTCATATACAAATTTAAATGTCCTGGCAAAATTGCTCTTTCCCCTTTCTGCTCTCAGTTGCTTTGAATGGGCTCCAACCTCTCAGCTGCTTTGTGCAGGTCCCAATCCAAGCAATTTGTTCCTACCTGATGCCAAGAAGATTTTTTGCCTTTTCTTTCATACCCCTGTTACACCTTTTTTACAACTTCTGTATTCTTAGTGCTTTTTGCCTACATTCTTAGACTTGTTGTCAAGCTGAGAGACTAAACATTTTAGAAGCTATGTAAGTAGAGCACAGTGTGCCCCAGACCCCAAGGTCCTCTCCAGAACACATTCTGTAAACTAAGATAGAACCACGCAGGGGAAGGTTCCTTGGGGAGGGGGGCTCATTCAAGCCTCTCATTGGAGAATTTTTGATAGATATGCTAATTAGAAAAACCTATAATGTTATACCAGATCTTTTGGGTGGGAGAATTGCGGTGTGCATTTCAGTGCTTTTGACCTGGATGTGGTGCATCTAAGGATCCTTAAAATAAATACCAAGGTTAAATCCCTTTTCCCCTTCTAACCGTGTTTGACTCTTGATTTCAAGACCAGGAAAAGGCATCAACCTACCAACTCAATGGCCCTCACACTCATTTTTTTCCACCTGAAAACTTAGTTGGTCTTGTTTAGTTTTCTGTTGTGAGAGTTTTTTTAACTCTTTACCCACCTTGAATGATTTGGGGTAGAGGCAGGTGAAAGGATTCACCTGAGCTGGTATATTGGAGTATGTGGTAATCTCCATCATTGGGGACATGGTGTCACTTGAGAGATCCTGAAAAGGAAGCTTACATGCACTCAGATGTTCTCATCTCCTCCATTTGAGACCCCTTTTTAGGACTTTTATCCCTCACCACATCTTGAAACTCACTTGTCTCTCAGTGCTAAGCAGCCTATCCAGAGACTCAGTCAGTTGTCTGCTTTGGCTTAGAAATATTTCCCTATAGGAAAACACCATGAAGGAATGTGTTGGACATGCACTTTGAATGACACTATTGATAATTTTAATACTCACTGTTGATATAATAACCTAATATTCATCCCCAGAGTGGGGGCTGTGCTCCTCAGCAGTTGAGGTCTGGTCATTTCTTAGGGATGTCAGGACAATCCCAAGCCTTACACAGGCAGCTACAGGGACAGAGGGAAGTCAGCATTCACTTTTTTCTCCTCCCATGTGAGTTATTCTGCAAAACACAGAGAAAGGGACAAGAAGGACTTTAAGGGCTATAATGCAGGGAAGGGATTTGTGGCTCCTGGCCTCAAGGTGGCTTCTGTCTTTTTACATTAAGTAGACAATGGGAAAATGGTCTATCAGAAAGCAAGGCTTATCTGCAGTGTTAGAAAACTTGACATGCAGCGTGGTTCTGTAAATTATATCAGAAATCACTTTCCTTTTATGAGAAGTGTTGTTTTGGGTAGGTAATTTTTATATTAGGAAAAAATAAGTTGGAACGCTTTGCAGAAGTTTTTAACATACTATAATGTTACTGAAATCTGTAGTATCACTAAAATGCATTCAAAGCTTTCATACAATTTATGGAGTTAAAAGTAATAATTATATAAAAGATGTGGACATGATTTCACTTATTTGAACTTCACTGTGCTAGAGGGATTCACTGTCACTTTGTGACAGCCATGTCAAGGAAGAACTGTCTCTGCTCTGCAAGAACTTTCCTAATCGATAACATTCTGTGTTCCTTATTCTTGTAACATCAAAATATATCATAGTTTATGTCTGTTATATTAGATTTGATAATGACATTCACAATACGAAAATAATATTTATATAAAGTATTCAGCCTGAAGATAACTGTTATATCTTCCTGACACAAAACTGCTGTGTATACTTGCCAACCATGTATTAAAGTTAAGTGATAATATTACTTTGTGCATTTGCTCTAAGTTCATGACAAGCGTAATTAATACCACTAACCAGCAAGGTGAAAGTGGGATTCATTCTTATGTGATAAAAATGCCTGTTTTCTTTCCCAAACAACAAATTCCAAAACTTTCTTTCAAAACCAGATAAGATTAAAACGAAAAAATGAAATGTTGTACAACTTTGTCCAGTGACACTTATGAACCATTACTCTGGGCTGTGGAAGCACCACTGGTGTAGACAAGCACAGTTCAAGAACCTTCTGCTGGTGTTCAGAACAAGCAGTGAAGTGAGAGATGTGATGCAGCCTCAGATAAAAACGAATTACTTGTTTCATTACAGTAAATAGTTTGAATCAAAAAGCAGCATTCTGAAAACATGAATTACCCTGCTATCTGAATTTCTCTTAGAAATGGAGATGAGTTAACGTTAGTACTCAGTTGAGTATCAAAACCTCTTCTCTCCACAGGATTACCCACTGCTGCTAACAAATCACCCATAAAAATGCAGGTCAGGCATTTGGAACCTACATCTAATGCTTATGAAACTCCCATTGAAATGAATTATGGAATTGCTCACTCCAGTTGCAGTGCCTACAAGTAGATAAAAGAGAATATGTCTTTGTGACCTTTATATAGGTTCTGCTGCATTTATATATTATACAAACAGCTTATTTTGTATGTGCTACCACTGGCTGTAGAGTAAGAACCACTACCTCCTAAAAATTTTAGAGGGGTAGAGCCATAGCAAGCCCAGTGTTACAGGATGGCTGAGGCTGGCAGGCACCTGTGGAAATCACCCAGCCCAACCCCACCCCTGCCCAAGCAGGGTCAGCTATGACAGCTTGTTCAAGGATATGGCCAGTTAGGTTTTTTAATATCTCCCAGGACAGAGACTCTACAGCCTTTCTGGGCAACTTATTCCTGTGTCTGGCGTTGTTCCTCTCCAGAAGCAGGACTCTGCACTTTCCTTTGCTCAACTCTATGAGATGACTCTTGGTCCATTTCTCCAGCCTGTTCAGATCCTTCTGTATGGCAACACAGCCACCTAGTCTGTGGAACACTCCTCCCAGTTTTGTGTCATCTGCAAACTTGTTGAAGGTACGTGATGTGCCAGCATCCAGGTCACTGATGATCAGCAGTACTGGCTCCAGTATTTACCCCTTTAGAACACCACTAGTCACCTGTCAGCACCTGGACTTCATGCTGCTGATCACAGCCTTATCAGCCCAGCACTTCAGCCAGTTTTGAATCAACTTCCCTGTCCATATAGCTAGCCCATATTCCATCAGAATGTCTACAAGGATTTTAAGAGAGACTGTCAAAAGCTGTGCTGAAGTCAAATAAATAGAATTCACTGCTTTCCCCTATTCACTCTATTGTAGAAGCCTCCCAGGTCAGGCATAATTTCATCTTCACAAATCTATGCTGACTGCTCCCAGTAACCTTCTTGTCTTTTATTTGCCTGGAAATGGTTCTCAGGATTATTTGCTTATCACCTTCCCAAAGACCAAGATGGAGCTCTAACCTGTAGTTCCCTGAGTCTTCCTTCATGTCTTTTTGAGGATGGTAGTGACATTTGCTTTCTCTCAGTACTCAGGAATCTCCCCTGGTCACTATGACCTTTCCTAGTTAATCAAGAATGGACTCACAGAGATACCAGCAGCTCCCTCAGCACTTGCTGGTGCATCCCTGTAGGTCACTGTTACGATCCGGTTTAAACCCAGAAAAGCAAAGCAAGCTAAGTCTCTGTGCATAAACCGGAAAGAACTTAGAAGGGTCAAAATAATCCCAGAAACGAGATTAAAACCAAATGAGGTTAGATGTTGTTGCCAAAAAATGGATGTATTTTATTTAATAGTAGAGAGGCAAAGAGAAGGAAAAAGAAAAGAGAGAAAGAAACAGAAAAAGAAGTGTGTGTGTGGGGTGGGGGAACAGGGAAAGGTGACAGGGGTTAGGTGGAAGCACATCACCCATCCCAGGGTCCCAATGACGTCTCGTTGCTCCCCTCCATCCGGTCTGCTCGTGGTGAGGGTCCCCCGTCGCCGCCGTGGCCACGCCGCCACACGCTCCGCCGTGCCACCACACGCCACCACACCACATGGCAAAGAGTACAGAATCCCACGGATTAATATATGCTTTGAGACAGGTGGGAACACCCACATCTCTCTTGCAGGGGCTGGCTTGACACTGTCCCTTGCAACACTGAGGGTCTGTTGCATCATCTCTGGTGCTCTGGTGCAGGGTCTGGGGACCCCTTTGAGGGGGGCCCCTGTGATGGGCCATGTCACCCCCTTCTGCTGTGGATAAGCTTCACCTCCCGCAGCGAGGGCCCCTCAGCTGGGCTCCTCTGCACAGTGGAGGATGGGCAGTCACTGCACCTCTGACCAGAGGCTTTTCCCAGATACCCAAAGCCTCTCCTCCCTCCACCCCTTGGTGCGAGGGTCTGTTCAAGCCTGGCAGCTGATAGCCCTGGGGCTGTGGTCTCCACCTTGGAGGTGTTAAGCTTGTGCTTTGTGAATGTCCCCACCCCTGAGTTTTACTTCATCCTACCTTCATCAGCAAGCAGTCAGGGCCCCATTTAGGGTGCAGTCTTCTCTGCAGCTTTTGTAATACAGTTTTAAAAGTCCTTTAAGAAAATGTTTGTTATAAACTATAATATTTCAGTCTCTGACAGTCACATGGAATAAATATGTCCAGTTTATTTCAATGTTACCTGTCATGATCCTTGCTCACTAGAACTAATAATTTCTTGCTTCAGGGCCCTGTGATTCATGGCTTTCTAGTGAAGAGAGAGGCAAAGAAGGAATTGAGTACCTCCACTCTTTTCACATCTTCACCCAAGTTCATTATCCCCGTCCCTGTTGAGCAGCTGGCACATTTTTTTCCTAGTCTTTGCTGCTGATAGACCTGCAGAAGCCCTGCTTGTTGCCTTTCACAGCCCTCACCACGTTCAACACAAGGGTCTGACAATGTGCACTTAAAGCCCTGAAGGCCAATTGTGTTCTGGGCTGCATCAAAAGCAGCGTGGCCAGCAGGGCAAGGGAGGGGATTTTGCCTCTCGTCTCTGCTCTGGTGAGACCCCACCTGGCCACAAAGATGATCAGAGGGATGGAGCACCTCTCCTACAAGACAGGCTGAGAGTTGGGGCTGTTCAGATGGGAGAGGAGAAGGCTCCAGGGAGACCTTGTTATGGTCTTTCAATACTTAAAAAGGGTTGAAGGAAAGAGAGACTTTTTACCAAGGCCTCCAGCAACAGGACAAGGAGTAAACAGAATGAAAGTAGGTTTAGATTAGATATTAGGAAGAAATTGTTTACTGTGAAGAGTGTGGGGCACTGACACAGGTTGCCCAGGGAAGTTGTGGATGCTCAGTCCATAGAAGTGTTCAAGGACAGGTTGGATGGGACTTTGAGCAAGCTGGTCTACTGGGAGGTGTTCCTGCCCATGCCAGGAGGGTTGGAACTAGATGATCTTTAAGGTCCCTTCCAACCCAAGCCATTCTATGATTCTGTGAACTTCAGATGAACCTTGTCCATAACCTTATGAAATTGCCTACATTTCATTTTTGTTTGGCAGGTCTTCAAGTTCTTGGGCATCTTCATAGCTGTCTATACTTTTTTCACCATGAGTGTGTTGTCAGTTGCAATAATGGAAATCCAGAAGAGTTTTTTCAAGGATCAGCAAAACTTTCTGGGCTACCAGTAGCATAACTGAAAGCAGCAGCAGGCCTACAGGCTGCATGTATAGTAACTGTTTCAGACCCTTCAAAATTGTTGTGTTTAAAAATAGTGGGTTCCAGAGCCAAAGTCTGTAGATGCCTGCAGCATCCATAATACCCTGTCTCCCACTAAGCTGTCAAGTTCATTTTCACTTTTCCTTCTCCAATATTCTTGGTAACATCACCTTTTTCTCCACATTTTTCCTTTCCCTCTTTCCCCCCAGTTCCAGTTTCAGCATGGCCAAAAATGTGCACATAAGAAAAAGCCAAAACAATTTGCAGTGAGGTGAGCAAAACTTTCAGATCTTAACACTGCTAAACTTGGAAAAGTTTTAATTTAAATTCAGACTAGGACATTAGCCTATCTTTGCCATCATATCCCAAGCCCCATCTGGCAAAATATAGAAGTTCTTTTTGGGAGCAGCGCAATTTTGTCTCAGTGTGGAGGAAGTGATTTTTCTCCAAGTGTTGGATTTGTTGATTTTCATTCAGACTCCAATCAATTAATTAGTTTGCTTTGGTTTTTGTATCACCTGTTCATAAGAAAGGAAATTTGATTTTTAACTTATATAAATTTAGTCTGGAACTGATGCCTTAGGATTAAGGTTTTATATTTTTCAGATCCTGTACTGCTTTAGTCTGTAAATCTAAAACTCCATAGCCTGTTAGCTACTGTTCTCCCATTCTGGTTAGATATAACAAATCCTCTCTGGGCCACCTTGTTGTCCCAGGCCCCAAAATATGTAAACTAAGCCTCTGGAAAGGTGGAACAAACTTCAGGTAATTACATCATTACCTGAAACTGTAATTGGAGAATTAACCCTGACATGCAAATGGACCAAACTTATAAAAGTGTGAAAAACTTATGACCCAGCATCCATTTTGGGTGTAGCCCTAGGGCTCTGTACCCATAGTGTATCTTTATTGAAGGCCCTTCAATAAATACCTGCTTTTATTCTCTTAATCTTGTCTAGCCTCTGTTTTCAGGTAGCCACTCCAAGACATCAGAACAGTTATTCTAGAGTTGTGCTCACCTAATAAGAATGGAGTGAAAACAGAACCAAACTGAAGATCTGTCCATCCACATTTATATTACAAATGAATGAATATAGATCTAGTAATTTTTCATTGAAAATAGCTGCAGTAAGTAGTCATGCTGTTTTTCATTTATCATTAATCAGACTAGATTCTCCTTTCAGTTTCACCAGAATGAAGTAAGTAATTTATTCTAAATTGCAGCTGGAGTTACTCCACATTTTTTCTTATGCCACTGAGAACAGAATATGTCCCAGAAACTGCTGTTAGCTTGACTAATTCATACCTCATATTACCATAATTTTAAAATAATGAAAGAGCTTGCTTTTACAGGCATTTTGGGTGAAGCTCAGCTACCATTGTATAACCATCTAGTTTTGGAGTAAATAACCTGCAACATGTTGAAAGGCCAATTACTTATAGAATTGCTACCATTAAAGGAGTCACGTTCTCTGACTCTGTTCTTCTCTGAAATATATATGACAGCTGAAATCCCATCTAGATGACAGTTCATGACTTCTACCAAGAGGATAATTTTGCTGAGAGCATAAGATCATAACCAGTGTTTGAACTACATAACATTTAATTTTTCCCTGGACTACTGCAGAGTTATCCACAGCAAGGAGAGCATGTGTGCCTGTGGGACTTGACACACTCTTAATGCACTCTTAATGGTGCATCTTAAGACTTCACCTCTTTGGGAAGCAAGGTACATCTCAGTGTCTGCTCAGGCCTGGTTCCCCAGCTGGCAAAGTCCTCTCCATCTAGTAGACTCTCAGATAAGAAGAAAGCAGACATGGAAATATTGTCTCACCATCATGGCTTCAATACAGTCTGTGACTCCAACAGTTTAAATCCCCCTCAGACCATATCAGATGTGCCCCTTCATATCTTCTCTGACAGCAACTTCAAAATCCAGCTCCAAAGATACAGTAAAGGCTTCCTCAAGTTCCAAGACCATTGCCTTCCCAATCTTAAGGGTGGATGAACCAATTTTTGTACATCCATAGCTGTGTTCTTCTCAGCAAAAATTGTGCTTTAAGAAGGTATGAAACTGTTTTTCAGTTTACTGTGTATATGAACTCTCACGTACAATTTTTGTCATCAGCTAGTCTCCAGTTCTCTGGAGGCACCATTGGAAACATTTTCTTTCCTCAGAGCCATATTAAAATATTTTTTAAACTTATTTTCAGAAGCATCAGTTGTGCTTCTCAAGAAGCAAAAGTGAGATGGGGCACTTATCCCAGTCTCTGTTCAGAAGAAGGCCGAAGAAATAATACCCAATCTGAAAATTTCTAGATGATGTCCATGTACATGTTTGGAACTCACAAGAAATGTTTTCTTTCTGCACTACTCTGAAACTATCAAAGATTCCTGAGATGTATTCAGTGCCCCTCAATTGCAGTTCATTCAGGAAATTCAAGTTCAGATTCAGTAGGGCAGTCTAGCTACATGATATGATGTGCTGTGCAGATGTAGATACAGGACATAGAAAATAGAGAAGCTTGGCTTTAGGGGATATAATCACTGACACACCAATGAGATCTCACTGGTTCAGCCATGAGCAGTTCATATCCTGAGCAGTGGACATGTTTAAAGAAAGATTATTCTTCAGACATAAAGTATTATGTGAATGCAAAGTATTGCTGTTTTCCAAATTTAATGGTGGTGAATGTTTTCTCTGTGAACAAATAATCTAGTTTAAATATGAAGTGTAAAAGTTATTTATCTTCAATGAATGATATTTTGGTTTTATTTCGGTGCAGAGTTTTAAATATAATCATTAAAAACCAACACACAAACTGCAAACATATCCAGATGAGAGTTTTATCTTCTATGTAACAATTTTCAGAAGGCTGAAATATTCTCAATATAAAAAGCAGAATTCTGCCATACCACCATGCAGTTCCAGATGTCTGTTCAGCCTTTTGAATAACAAGAAGTCAATTTAATCAAGTCATCGTGGCAGACAAATGTAATGATATACCTGCACTGCAAGTGCTTATGTAGTGGTCAAAGTGAAGCTCAGCATAGAGTAGAATGTATATTTTATTGTTGGGTTCAGGAAAAGGTTTACATTTGAATTGCTTGCATGTGATTGCCTGAGAAAAAGCAGTACATCCTTGTAGACGTGAAATGAAAAGCCTTACTTACCAAGATTGACTGTCTGTCAATAGCTCATCCCCTAAACTTTTCCCAACAACAGTCTGAATGCCAGCTGGCATCTTGAGAAGTATAAAAGAGATGTGAAGAAGGCAGTGAGAAGTGTCTTGAATTTGAAAGTGAATTTCAGTTTAGCAATGCTCTGGATTTTTTTGGTGTCTTTGTTAGACCTTTGAATGTTTTACAGTGGAAGTTTTTGTGTAACAGTGATGTTCAGTCTGAACATTTCCTAGACCTGAGCTGCAGATTCCATTTTCTAACTTTCCTCTGAGGAAGGGAAGCTGGTCCTGCACTAGTAGCTCAGGAAATATTTTTCTGACAAACACCAAGCAGCCTGTCTCCTACTTAACATAAAATAGATTTCTGAGTTTGAATGGTATTAATTTCCCTGGCTGGTTATTTATAAAACAAAACAAGCAGAAGGTGTTCAGAAAACCAATTCTGAGCAATTTTGATTCAGGTGATTTAAGAATGTTGAGGAATAAAAGCAAATTTTTTGAATGAATCAGTCAAAGAATACCCAAAGTTCTGCTCTCAGCTCTCAGCTTTCCTTGACCATAGCTATTTTATGAGTACTCTGTAATGCTTTAAATACATATACACAATAAAAAATACATACATATATATATGTTCATATACTAAGTCAAATTATTCTAGACATGTATTTTAGCTCTGTAAGTCTGATTCATTAGCTAATGGTTAAAATTATACAAAATACCATATTTTTATTGGGAAAATCTCATAAATATCTGGAAAACAACTGGGATCTTAGGCCATATGTGACAAAGTGTGCTGTGTAGGTCATCCACCCAGGAAAACCAGTGATGAATGCCTTGAAGTTTGTTGTACTTTCATGTCCAGAGATTGTTCCAGGATTTTGGTCTTTTATTTCACAAAGCTAATTTCACTTCATATTTTTAATACTTGGTATTGACCTGAATTCTCCTTTACAGAGAAACCTCTGCACATTGCTTAAAAAATGTCAGAATATGAAGAAGGTGCTCGTATCCTCCATGGTGCATATATCTAACGGTGCATAGGACATGCCCATCTAGATTGTCTGTCTCCATCAGAGTTTTAGTAAATTCCATAAACAATTTTTCCTTGCCAAGCTCTCTTTCTCATCCAGTGACAGCCTTCATTGGCCATTAAAAACTGCCACTGGAATTTGTGCTCCTCTCAGAGCACTCTTTAGACCTTTTCTTGGAAATAGATGAGGAATCCACGACTATTTCTTAGCTCAGGTAATATCAGGAAAATTTGTAATAAAAATTATTACTGGGTTCCCTGCCGGCTCCGTGGCTCACACACACAAACACACAGACGCAGGGATGGCTTCACTAATATTAAGCTGACGGCAAGGAGTTGAGAAGGGTCCTTGTGTAGAGTTCCACAGAAAGCAGTTTATTGCTACAACTTGTGAAGGTTTCCAGAGGCAAATGACCCCAAGCACGTGACAGCCCAGGGTAAGTACAGGGGTGAGGCTGACACCAGGAGCCAACCGGGGAACCTGAACCGGGGTACAGCACCATAACCGAACATGGCATTCTGGGAGAGGCTTCTGTCCCTCACCATAACCAAAGTCTTTGGCACCAGAGACAGTCTTATCAAGAACACTCTCTGTCCCTTGGACTACTGGTGAATTGGCCACCACAAAAAATAAGAGTGAAAATTATTCCCATGATGTGTCCTAGCACAGACCATATTGATTGTCTGTTTTCCAGAGTGCCTGGAAGATTGGTACAGTTACTGGCAAATACTTCTAGTCACTGTGGGTCATATAGGAAGGGAGGGGTTAATCTTTATTCTTTACAAATCGTCATGTAGATATTTTATTTTTAGAGTAAATGATGAAAAAAACCCACATTGTGGTTTGATCAGAAGGCCCATCAATCAGGTAATTTAGTTTTCAGTTAAAAGATAAACTAATAGTGATAAGTTTGCAATTTTCCCCTCATTCTTTAATCTGACTTCTATCTTTTGTGAATGACATTGGACATACATAGTTATCAAAAAATGAATATTTTGTTTATGTATATAGATTCTTCAGATTGCCCGCATTAATGACTCTTAACCTTTAAACTGATTTATAAACATGTAAGAATAAAATGTCAGCATTCATTTGTCATCTTGCAGTAAACTGTCAGCATTCGTTTCTCAGCTAAAATAGAATATCTGTCTAAGAATTTACATTAGGCTTTATAATCAAACTAGATTAACACCAGTGCAGCTCAGCATGAAAACTTGATATCAAGCATACACACTCCATTAATACCTTAATGTGCATTCCAGGCTACATCTCGTCATGATCTAGTGAATTCAGTAGGACTTGCTGCTGAAAAATGTGACCAACTCATGCAGTCTCTTTGTCTAACACATCAGGATAATACTGTATTGTCCTTAAAAGGAAAGGGACAAAGTTTTAAGGATAAATACTGAACATCGGCAAGCAATGGTGTACATTCATGAAGAGGGAGAGAGAAAACTTCAATGAATGGATCTTAGCTATTCTTCTGTGGACCAAAAGATGAGCAAGAACATAGTTTTATTGCTGGTTGAAAGGGGACATTCCCCAGGGAAGTTTATGATATGATCCATTCATCTGGAAGGCAATCAGATTTCTGCAAATGTTCTGATAATCACTTAAGCTGAGTGACTGCTATTTTAGACCAGTGTTTTATTTCCTGGAACAGAGCTGGAATGCTTACTGAAGTGGTAGAAGGAGCACCCCCCTTGCATGAAAAGGAAAACCAGTGTGAATACACCTATATTGAATTATTGTTCTCTCTTTCTTGGATGTAAAGGAAGGATCAAAATTAGTGAGGAGACACTGCTTTCATTGGTGACACCCCATATTTCTGAACAAAATATGGAGCTGGGGAAATCATGGAGAAGGATCTAAGCACCAAACTAAAGTGGATGGTAATAGTTTTGATAACCAGTGGCTGTTCCTGAAGGTGAGGAGAAGTGTTTCCCAATGTGATGTTTCCCCGCAGTTCACTTCCAGTCATCCTCTGCAAGACAAGCCACTGTACAATGCAGAAGAATCACCAGTGTAGGTGTTAAAAGAGGCCTGTGAATGCTTTCTAGCTGAGATATGTCTGAGAATCTGTAGTAGGATGCTCTGCCTGGAGTGGGGGCAAAACAACTTGAACAATACCCTATTTTCAAAGCTAGCAGTGGTGAACAGAGAAGGGGGTATCATGTTGCTTTTGGTGTTAAAGTATGCTGAAACCAGACTAAATCATCAATTCCAAAGTTAATCATTCTGAGGAAGAACAATGTTCCTGATAAAATACCTGATAAAGGAACCAACTAGTGATAGTACTGATAAATTATGTATTGATGCTGATCTGACACAGCTGGCCTGGAGACATATGAATGACAGTGTCTATAAAAGCCCAGTCACAGTTTCTAACTCCCAACATCCGTTCTTGGAGTGTGTTTGGAGATTTCTCCCTTGAGTGAGAATGCCCCTGAAGGTTACTTTTCGAGGCAGAGCAAAAGAGATTTGCCCACATATGGGTATGGGACGAGTAACAAAAATCTCTACTTGTTTTTGCTAGTTTTAGTATAATTGCTTCAATATTGCTTCAAAAATTGTGCACTACAGTATACTAGCAGTTATAGCTCCATATACTGTGTAATAAATAATTCTGAGTTTTTTAGTCTAATCATTTTCATAATAACTCCTTTTATATATATATATATAAATATGTTCGGTTTGTCATCCTTTATCCTGTGGAGCAAGGCTGTATAAAGATTCAATTACACTTCTACAATCCTTTACACATAAATCGTTGACAAAGTCTGGGGCTACGATTGGATCCAGCCACGCCCAGACTCCCCTCTGCGGAGTTTGGAAAGCAAGGGGGGTACCTTTCTGTGCCTCGTGACTCACTGGGACGTCTTCTCTAATAAACTTTGTCTGTAGCTTCCACTCTGCCCGCGACCTTTCCTGGCTGGCCCGGATCCCGTGGTGGATGCTCAGATGTTTCCTGCCGGGAGCTGGCAGGACCCAGCGCCGGCGCGGCTGTCCCGGGATCACCGCCCTCGGCCTGGAGGGAACCCACCAGCTGCGTCCTGCCACTGCTCTGGGCGAGAAGGCATCTTACAGCAAAGATGAGAGGAGAATGTGTTTCAATCAGTGTGTTAAAGTAGAAGTGTAAATGTTGTACCGAAGCATTGCATTTAAATTTAAATCTTCAACAGCTACAGTTGCAGAGGAGTCTGTATGGGGAAAGACTGAATATTTAAAGTCTTAACAGCTTTTGTTTAAAGCTATTCAGAGTATTGTAAATACATTTCATAATATTTTATATTGTTTACAATGTTTTCTGTGGGTATGTAGTGTTTGCTTACTCAGAAACTGTATATAATTCTCTGAAGGCAATGGAAAGTTGTTAACATTTATTTATCAATGTTTTACATACCACCATTCCTGATTTTTAACTGTGTAATGCTTTCTCAAAAGTCAAAAAAGAAACCGGACTTTTAAATTAATATGAAGTTTTGCTATGGGAAAGTTAGGTCTACAAAGCAAAGTATAATATTATCTCAGTTTCCCTACCATGTAGCACAAATATTTCCAAGTATTTAGTCTCAAGTGTATTTGGCATATTTTAAATACTGATTTTTACATCAGTCAGACCTTCACCCCTGTGGTGAGATTCAGGATATTTGTCTCCAGTGCTTCCAGTGGCAAGAAGTCTAGCTGCTGCCACCCTTGATGTATCCATGCATCTTTACCAGAGTCAGGTAACTGGGCATTGCAATTCACCTGGGCATATACAGCCTTGCTGCTCTTGGATCTTTACTCAGTCAAAAGAAAGAGGACTGCTTCCTGCATGGCCAGTGCTAATGCAAGTGGCTTTTTGTTTGTCCTTCAGCCAAAACTGGGGCTGACCAGAACAGGTTGGTTATTTTGAAGAAAGATAACATTTTCTTCAGACAATTACCCAGATTTTTTATTCAATCAGTATAAACACTGGAGCTGCAGAAGTTATCTCATAAATATTATATTCATGCTACTTTCTCCTCAATGCCTGGCCAGATCCTGTTTCATCAATTTGGCTTAGAAACAGGGTAGTATTATGTAGGGCTTTCATATTCTGATGTCAGGTTTCACATTTGCTCACAGGAACGAACTTCTGATCCTGGACTTCCCTCTTCTGGCAGTTCAGTGTATTCTTCAGACTTATGTGACTCAAATACCATGTGACTTGGGTGGTCAAACATAACTAAGCAGTGTAACCTAAATGATGTGTATTGAACACTCCATCTGAAAATATTAAGTGAGAAGAAAACTTATTTCAAATTTGTTGAACAAATTAAAGTAATACTGACAAACATGACATATTTCTGCATACAGATATTCTTCTTCATCCTTTATTGATTCAGTATTGATAGACCATACTGGTAAAGGTAGCTTTCCAGAATATATTTGTTATATTCACAGATCATTTTATTAGAGAAAAATATTCTTCACAATTAGCTGAATCCCCCTCACTCCTAATGTAGCACTCCTGACCATGGGCAGATTAGTGTGAAATTTAATTTGTGCTAATCTGTCCAAGACCGAGGAAGCACAAAATATATTTTACGCAGTGTTTACTCACTTTACCATATATAGATAAATGCATGAGTGACAAATCATGCAGCTTCAGGTTTACTGGAGTGAAAATCTATAGTGCCATTAGGCCTGGATTTCATTATTTCATTTTTGTTGCCATGGGAAAGCAAGGACTGGGCTCATATTCTTAAGCAAATATATAAATGAAAATCTGTAAAGTTTTAAAACAGGTTTAGACATAACAATTTCTATCTACAGAGTAGATATAAGTTTTCTGCTACTTTCATATGGGTTATGTGGAAAGGATTCTTTTTTTTTTTCATTTGTATAGTATTGACAATATTTTAGATAACTTAGATAAGTAGATCTCTTTGGAGGAAAACTATGAAAAGCTGCAGATTTTGTGATGGAAACAAAGAGCAATTTGCTGCATTAACATGTGAAAATAGCTGCTCCTCTGGCTGCAGTAGGAGTGCTGCTGGCTTTTAAGGCTCTTGTTGCAGGAATCAGTTCTGATGAGCTTTACCATAGTGAAACCAGATGTGTGAGCAAGCCTGATCATGCACCAACTGTAGTGTCTCCAAAGAGGGCTGCAAAAAAGTTGTTACTACTCAGACATTGCAAAGCTCTCTCAGTAATTCTCACATGGTTTGAAACTACATGCTGTGTATCCCCCCAAAAGCTTGCAAAACAGTGAGATGAATGCTAAAATGTGACACAGTTTGAGAGTTATTTATAAATGACATTTGGGATCATGTTTGCTGTAAAAGCAAGGGCCATTGAGTAGCTTCCAAGAGTTGTTTGGCAGTTACTCTTTTTTTTACAAATGAATTTTTCTCTGTGATTTATATTTATGGCCAAAATGAAATTGAGTATGTTTCCATTAGGAGCTTAGCAGGGTTCAGCTTGTGTTATGCTATCCATGGACAACTCTGTCACTAATTTACTGATGCAATACAGGAAAGCAAGGCAAGGGTTGTGTGATCTGCAAGCAGTGGCAGGGATGCTCAGGGTGGATAAACAGGTGCCCAGTATTTCTGTGAATCTGGGCATACTTCTTTAGGATTAAATCCAAATTGGCCAACCAGTACATTGTGAGAATTTACTCATTGTGTGATTTGCAATCTGCTGTGGAAGTGCTTGCAAAAGGCTGCATGGAATGTCCCACAAGGACTTTATATTGCATAAGTGATTCAATCTGATCAATATGAACTTCCTGACAGATGGAAGTAAAATCCTTATTTTTTGCAACTAGCTAAAATCAGAGGTAAAGACATCTTCAGTTTTGTAGGTACTTTAATTGCTTGGTTGTGGGGCAATTTCAACGCAATAGGAGCAGTTTGCATTCGGTCATTTACAAAGGCAGATTTTGATGGGGTTTATGCAGCAAATGTTCTTTCCTTGTATTTGCTGCTCTCTTTTATGACTCCCAGTGTCCACATGTGGCTGTTAATCACGCATAGCCAATATTCAGGTGGCCAAGCCATGTGTTGGTAGACTGCAGCTGGATCCTGTTTGTTTTTTGTAACCAAACATAAACAATGTACCAACACACTTTGAAAACCTTTGCTGCTATGGTTCAGCAGTTGAGCTAAAATATTAAAGAGCTGGAGTGGCAATGTGTTGCAAGGTCACTTGAGGAAAGTAAAGCATTCTGTAAAACATTCACACAGTTCAAAAGAAAATATGTGTATTTTGCCATTGAACAGAACCCTTGTAGCTAATAGTCATTATTATATATGTTTTATTGTTCATATAAAACCCCAGAATTACGGTGTATTTTTATAACAGGTCTGTACCTCTTACTGTGCTAGCTGACTGAGTCTGCTTGTGAACATCTCCAACTCAAATATTCATTTGACTTTCAAACTGTTGAAAAGAAACATTTTGATGTCTCAAACCCAATCTGTTTAAGAACCAATAGACTTCAGGTCTAATTCAGCATTAAAAGTACCTTTGCCTTCCCTGCTGAGGTCCTTGATACTTCCCTGCCTCCCTAATACCTCCTCCTCCTCAGTTTATGGACTGAGTTTTGATGCCCTTTAGAGGCTAAAAGCCAAGATTTAGCTGGAAATTTCTGTGTTTGTTAGCTAAGGATTTTGTCCATCAAGGGAGAGGTGTGGCCAATGCACACCTCTACCCTGAAGAAGTCAGCTTAATAACTGAAAAATTTTAAAACTAGGCATTATGCAACTGTGTTTTTCCTTTCAATCTTCCTAACCCCAGTCACACCAAATCCAAATGTGGATTACGGTTCTCTTGTCATCCAAAATCGTCCTTGCCTCCTAATCTTATTCAGGTATCCTTGGAAAAATCTAGCATGCCAGGCCTAGCAAGCAGCAAAGAAAAGATTGCAAATACTTCTTCCTCTTTGGGATGTATTTCCTGACAGTGCTGCAATTGACCTAATTCAAGAGAATAGTGAGCGATATGATAACACAGTCAAACACAGGTATTCATAATATTACTACAAGCAACTAGTCTTTCACAACTAGTTCTGTCACTAAAAAAATCAAGCCATTCTTAGAAGTGTTCACAGATGTTGGCTGGCTTCTAAAACAGACTTTAACTGCCTCCACTTAACTTGGTTACTAATACACAACATTACTTTAGCTCCAGAAATTTGAACAATACTTTAGCAGTGAAAAAGATTCAAATATATCTTTTGGAATGTGCAGGAAAGGACAATGAACATTCAAGCAACAAAGGAAGTTCCTAAACTGCCTTATGCAGAAGTGCAAAAAGGAAGATCAAAAGAGAAATTCAAGTATCATCTTCTCATGGATTTTTGACAACATTATATTCTGGTCAAAGCTCAGCAGCAGTTGAACATCAGTATTCTGGTTACTCTCCTGTTACACTGATTAAAGACATCAAAAATGTAAACTAGATCAGAAATTTTCCTCTCTGGATTGTCAAGTAATATGCACATATCTTTTACATTTTTCAAGCTAGCATGATGCTGATAAGAGCTCTCAGTGAAAACACCCTCAGTTACATTTAGGGCTATTTTATTCTTCACCTCTCAAAACTATTTCGACCTCTTTCTCAAGTTCATTCAAGAATTGGGCCCTAAAATTATTTACAATCACTCACTCCCTGTGTGTGAAATTTGAAATTACAGTTCAAATCACTTTCTTACTCCCCTACACAGAAAATATATGGTACATGTGCTTACACATTGCAGACCCACACTCCCAGTTGCAGCTGGCATTATAGATTATAGATTATTATCTGTGCCTTTTTACAAGGTCATCCATTCCTTTCTTGTTGCTTTATGAGTTTTTCTGCTCTTGTCATTTTAAGTGGTATCATGTCTATCGATCATCATCTTCATGTCTTCAGTTTTCATGTCAGTCTCTTGCTGTCTCAAATTGAAGCTTTAAAAATTTTTATCCTGTGCAGGCATTGTAACTGGAATCACATCTAACCTATTACAACTGCCATAATAACTTTCACATGATTACTCTAAGTACAGTACATCTGATAGGATCTGGAAACTGAAGTAGAGACTCTGTAGTCAATAGTGACTTCTCTGCTGCCATTAGACAACATTTTTATCTTCCCAGGAATTATTATCATCAAGGGAATCTAAATGCCTCAAAAATACAATAAAAACTAAAACCTGTCTGCTGATTGTTTTTATGCATTTCACTTCTAAGTATTAAACCTATAGATTTCCTGATGAAAAATTTTGATACATTTAAATGATTTGGCTTAATAAGGAGAAGATGGAAACATCTGACATCACGATAACATGATACCATTGTTGGTTTTATGTATTTTGATCACCTCTGTGAGTTACATGGAGTTAAGCTAAAGGAAAATTAACTTTCTAGCACTTTGTGTCTTATTTGTAACAGAATTGCATAAGAGGATCAAACTCTTCTTCTTCCCATTAGCCATCCCTAACTTTAATTTAAAGGCAACTAAGTTATCAGACAATAATTTAGGTTGGAAAATACCTCAATAAAATGTTTCAGAAAGGCAAATAAAGGTTTAAATTTATATAACTACTTTTAAAGTATTAAAAAGACACGTTCATTAATAGTATCCATATTAGTGGATATTTACTGTACTGATAAATTGTTCTGTCAAGGCTGAGTTCAGAGCTGAATTGAAAAGCTTGAACATTTACAGTGCAACTATATATTTTTAATCAAATTCTCTGCATCTTTGTTTTTTTTCTAAAGAGTGTAACCTTGTAAGTAGGTCTGTACACGTTGTGTGATTGAAGTAATTTGTATATTAAATATACATTCCACTTCAAACATTAATCATTCTAAATATATGTGAAAAGTACCTCACAGCCACAGCTTTACTTCTAAACCAAGCAGAACCAGTTTAAGGTCGAGCCATGTCCCACGACTGCCCATTCTCTTCAACTACCAGCATGCTTCCTGGCAATTTTAGCCCATGTTTACTTGCTTTCTCATGGGCAAACTTGAGCATAATTTGATCTTCATGGCATTTACTGAGCAACTAGAATGATCAGCATCCTGAACAGTGCAGCATCTTAATGGATCCTAAAATAAGACTCCTAGGAATCCAAATAAAAACGTTCCTAGAAACCTTCTGAGGCAGAGATGTAAAGCCTCAAGTAATTTTTGGGTTGCAAAAGATACAACATTTATTTTTATATTTTGAGAACTTTTATCCCAGCAGAAAAAATATAAGGCACAAATAATCTGATATTCAAATCCTTATGTTTTGACAACACACCAATCTTGCCTAAGTTGCAGACAAATAAAACAGCTATTCTTGTGATTGCGATGCATGACACATAAGACCATGAAAATTTTGGAGAAGGAGGAGACTTTTAACTTCAGTTCTCTCTGGTCCTCTATGTTAACATCTCTAGGTGATTGCATATTTAATTACATCCTTTACGAATTAAAACTGTAATGGCACACCTCCCCAGTCTGTTGCAATAAATACTTTTGTGTCCTCGAACACCTGGATACAACTGGTTTCCAGCCTGTTGCCAAAAGTGAACCAATTAACTGGCTGGGGGATTATTTCTTCACTCCAGGTACCATCAGCTCATATATTTTTCTCCTACCTTCTTAATAATGTTAATACCTCTTGTTTTAGTAGTTCAATGGTTCATAAACAAGGTGCTTTTTTTTCACTAGCTGCCCAGATTTATGACAAATTATGTCTACATTAAATCAGAAATTAGAGAAAATATCAACTAGTTATTAACACAATTAAAATTAGCACCCTAGCATAGATATATACTGAGTGTGTAGAAGTTCATAAAATATGTAAATAATTTCTGTAAGCCTGTCAGACTTTAAATTTATTTTATAGGATATCCCTACCCTTCTCTTCACATTCTTGTCAAAACATTAACATCTCAGGCAAGCTGACTTGCTGGAGCCCTTAGGCTTCATTTATATCACTGAGTTGGGAGTGATTCTGTATTATTTTAGATGGGAAATCTGGGTGCTCTCTTCATGTCAGATCACCTGCAGGACAGTACTTGCCTTGCAGCTTCATGGAATCCCAGCATGACTGAGGCTGGTGAGCACCTCTGGAGTTTGTCCAGTCCAGCCCCTGATCAAACAGGGTATAAATCAGAGCAGATTGCTCAGGGCCATGTCCAGTTGTTTTTTTATTATCTCTGAGGATGGAGACTCTCTGGGCAAACTGCTGCAGTGCTCTATCACCTACACAGTGTAAAAGTGCTTTTGTGTGTTTGGATGGAATTTGCTGTGTTTCAGTTTGTGCCCATTACTTCTGGTCCTATCACTGGGTGCCCCTGAGTAGAGTGAGGCTCTGACTCCTTTAATCTCCTCATCAGCTGTGTTTACATGTTGATATATCCATATCTGAGCCTTCTTTGAACAGCCCAGGCTCTTAGCCTTTCTTTATATAGTCCAGTCCCTCAGTTATCCTTGTGACCCTTTGCTGAAATCACTCCAGTACGTCCATGTGCTTCCTTGTACTGGGGAGCCCAACAGAAGGTACAAAATCCAGAACCCAGATGTGTCTCCCCAGATCAGAAGAGAGGGGAAGGATCAGTCTTCTTGGCTGCAAGGGTTCACTGCTGTCAACTTGTGCATCAGGACATGCAGGTCCTTCTCTGCCAAGCTGACTTCCAGATGGTCAGCCTCCAGCATGGACTGGTGCAGGCACCGGGGTTACTTCTTCTCATGAAAAGGGAAGGAAAGTGTTTCTCTTTCTTGGACTTCATGAGGCTCACCTTTGTCCGTTTCTCCAGCCTGTCCAGATCCCTCTGAATGGCAGCACAGCCATCTTTCAGTCAACCACTCCTCCCAGTTTTGTGTCATCTGCAAACACGTGGAAGGTGCATGATGTGCCAGCATCCAGGTCATTGATGAAGATAATAAACACTGTTTGTTCCAGTACTGAGGACAAGACTAGTGACTGGCCTGGAGCTGGACTCCATGCTGCTGATGCTGCCCTGGCAGCCCAGCAGCTTGGCCAGTTTTCAACCCACCTCCCTGTCCATTTATCTGGCTCCTGATCCATCAATAAGTCTATGTGGATATTAAGGGAGACAGTGTTGAAAGCCTTGCTAAGGTCAAGATAAAAAGTATCTGCTCCTTTCCTCTTATCCACTGAAGCAGTTATCTTATTATGAAAGACTTTTAGATTGTTCAGGCATGATTTCCCCTTTGTAAATTCCCATTCACTATTCAAGTTCCCCTTCTTATCTGTCATATGTTTGAAAATAGTTCTTAGGATTACTTTCTGCATCACTTTCCAGAGAAACAAGGTGCAGTTGACCAGCCTATAGTTTGCTGGATCCTCGTCTTGCTCTTTTTTAAGATGGGAGTAACATTTGCTTTCTCTTGCCCTCAGGAACTTCCTCGAGTCCCCCTGAGCTTGCGCAGAACATCAAGAGCGGGGTCACAATGCAGCAGCCTGATGCTGGCTGGCTCGAATGTTCGAGCCCTGGCGTGCCCTTGGTCAGAGGGAACGCGGCGTCACTTCCACAACGTGTTCAGAATGTCTTCAGTGGAAAAGCAGGGCGCAGGATAGACGCGCGTGCTGCTTCCTCCTCAGAGGAGACACAACAGGCAGCCGGTGTCAGGGCTCGCGTCAGCCCAGAGGCAGAGGAACTGAGAGGGGCCTCTGGTGTGGGTTCCAGCAGGTTTATTTGCAAGAGGGTCCAGGGACCAGCAAAGGCCCCGAGGAGAACAAGACACAGCTTTTTATGGGGTGGAGCAAGGCAGGGAAAAGGGAAATAACCAATGGGATACAGGCAAAGGGGAGGATACAATTTTTCAGAACCAATGGGGAAGACAGGGAGGCAGGAGTCACGATAGGGAACCAATAAACATCCAAAGAACAAAGAAGTTTCCAGAACAGGGGGAGGTAGTCTGAACTCAGGAACCACCCAGGGGGAGGTGACTTAGACCTCAGTCACATCCTCTGATCCGCCCTCCAACCCACTGTCTTGGGCAGGGAAATCCACCCAGTGGATGGCCCTGGTTTGATTGGCTTTCCATGGTCTTGGCCCAATAGTGGGCTGAGCCACCCCAACAGCAGCCATCTCCCTCAGCAGCCATGGGTGCATCCTGTTAGGTCACAGGGACTTACGTATGTCCAGTTTTTTTCAATGTTCCCCGACCTGATCTTTGTTCACCAAAGGTAAATCTACTTTGCTCCAGGCTTTCCCTCTGGTCTCAGGATCACCTTGGCCCTCAGGTATCCCAGGATCCCTTTCAAATGTAACATCAGACAGACAAAGCAAAGGAGGTCACCTCCTTGGAGCACTTGGATTTTGTGCCATGGGGCACAAATGAGCTGTGCCAGCAGCCTGGGCTCAGACCGAACACAGGATGGCTACAAAGTGTGTCTAGCCTCTGGAGCAGCAGTGGGTTCAGGTGACTCCAGGAGCAATCTGATAGATACCCATCTGAAATCCAGCACATGGGATCTTAGAAAGGAGTTCTTCAACTTCATGACAGCTTTGCAGAGGGAAACCGAGACTGGTTTGGCAGGTACAAATGTAGCAATAAAGATTCTGGGCTCTGGCACTAGCCAAGCATAAGGCTTAGCCTCCAGGTTGAAGTTTCACTTCCAGTGACACATAATCCAAAATGTAAAAGTCAATGTGGGTAGATCAAAGTTTATATGGCACACACAGACTACAGTGGCCCAATTTACACATAGTCACACCCTGACAAGTAAATTTCTTCTTCATGAAGACACATTCTTCCAATTTGCTTTCTCTCATGCATTTGAAATAGTTTTTGCACCAAAAACATAGAAAAGAACCCTGATTTCACTTCAGAAGCTAAACCAGCTCATTGCTGAATTTGATGAGCAACCTGGGCATCAGTTATTAATGAAGCTGGCATAAAGCAGACAGGAGGTCGATAGGATGCACATAGTAATTAAAATGCAAAGTTTGCATTGTTTTTAAGTAATGCCATTGGGACACGGATGTTGTTGGTGAATACAGTTTAAGAAACAACCCAATAACATCTAGAAACAGCAGATAAAAGGATTTTTGGCCATTACAGATAGTAAGAAAAACCTTATGGAAAAAAAGAGATTAATTTTTTTAATTATTTAACAGTGTTATTTATTTTTATGGTAGCTAATTATTAAAGTAAAATTAATCAGATCAGTAGCCAATCAAATCTAAAATTAATTACTACAAATATCCTCAATGTGTTTTCTGTCATTTACATGATATAATTTAACTTGCAAAGTCAGTGCAAGTTATAACCTCCTTTCCTTCTACACTGACAGCCATATCTTCCTACATAGAAGGTCATGAAGTCTATTTATCATTTGTTAGCCTCCCCGTGAAATATATAAAATTTTTTTTTAGATTTTACTATTTTAGAATTTACTGTTTCAGCACACAAAGTATTTAAAATAAAAATCTACTGAGCCATTTACATGTTGAATATTCTTTGAATGTCAAATACAATAGCAGTGGTGACGACAAACTATGGCAAGTCTTTCAGTATGTGCTTGAGGAAATTCCCAGCATGACTGCTTATGCAATTATGTATTTGTATGAATATGCACAACACTTGCCTTGAACCTCTTTGCAAACCAAATGTTTTCTAACACAAACATTAGTGTTGGATTAATAAAAAAAGGTGTTCAATATCATGAAGGAAGAAAGCTTTTGTTCTGGTAGCAGCTCACAAAACCCGTTTCAATTTGTTCATTAATTTACTCCTTTCCATAAACAACCTCCAATGTATAAAATATCCTGACTGCTGCCCCAAGAATATGAAGCAATAAATTGTCATGTGAAAATGATTACACAGGTCCAGAAAGGTGTAATCAAAGAAAGTTCTTTTGGGAGAAAAAGTAAACAGGATGAAGGGAAGAGAAGAGAAGAGAAGAGAAGAGAAGAGAAGAGAAGAGAAGAGAAGAGAAGAGAAGAGAAGAGAAGAGAAGAGAAGAGAAGAGAAGAGAAGAGAAGAGAAGAGAAGAGAAGAGAAGAGAAGAGAGAAGAGAAGAGAAGAGAAGAGGAGAAGAGAAGAAGAGGTTTCCAAGCAGCATCTGATTATAAAGCTGGGTAGCACTTGATTTGCCAGTTCATTGCATCGCTAGAATTACTGAGTTTGATGAGAAAATACTGCAGTCTTTGCTATGGTTTCAGATGAAATCATTACAGTTCTTGTCATTTTCTGCACAAATTGCCCATTGGGGAGGGCTCCTTCAAACAGTCAGCAGCAACTAACTCCTGCTCATTGTACAGTGGTTGCTGTTGCTAAGGTTATAGCTACACAGCAGAGTGCATCATAAATTCACAGACATGCGGGAGAATTCACGTTGAGTATCTGCCAGTGCATCCGCAGTGTTTGAGACTGATCACAGCAAGTGGTTTCCTGGCTGGCTCACAGATTCCAGTGCACTGTTGCAGTCACTGCACCTATCTACATGGCAGATGAGATTAAAAAAAGAACAAAGAAAAAAACCCTGTAAAAATAAAGTTTACCTTTCACCTTGGGTACTTCCTGCACTATCTCTTTACATAGGTGTATAGGAATGGAAGAAAGATAAGGGAGAGAGGGATGGTGGCAGGTTTTCTTTTGGCAACTTGAGTTGTCCTACAGGAAATGTAGCATGCCAGAATTGGATCCTGTAGTTAAAGACTTCATGCTGCAATTAAAGGTAATGCTTAGATGCAGAAGCAGAGTAAGGACAGTGATGATGAACACCTTCTGCAGTTGTGGCGTATGCAAAAGGCAACCAACCTGCATAAACAGGGCTTTTCCTCTGCTTCGTTTAAAATATCAGTATTAGGGGGTTTTTTTGGTTTCGTGCTTTTTATCCTGGACCCTGGGCAACCAAACCTAGACTTAAAAAACCCCAGATGATTCAGTCAAAGAACCTGGATAGGTAGTAACCACAACAGAAGTGGCAATTTTCAGTTTCTAACCGTCCATGTCCAATCCCTCAAACTGAGGTTTTATCAATCCTTTTTTTTTTAAAGCTTTTTTTTTTTTTTTTTTTTTTTTTTAGACAGCAGAAAATCCTCAGTAGCAGAAGCTATTTAAAGTCCCTGGCCCAATATCGAATCCTCAGATTTGGCAGTAGCAGGTTTCAGCTGGATTTTCTGGGCAGTAAGTAACTCAGCAGCAAATTTACTCTTTTTAATACAATGGCAACAGTCCTTGGAAGTAACAGAAATGACTTCAGATGGTGCCAAAATTTAAATGAAAAATCTGACTATTGCTGGCCTTGCAGCCTGCTGGCAGCAAAGCCTGTGCTTCTGTGGGAGACCAGGGTTCAGGAGTGACAAGCTCAGGGGTCCTGCCTGGCTGCTGCAGACACTCTGGGAGTACACAGGTGATGGGCTCTCACCCCACTGTAGGCTGGTGGGCTGAGCTGACCCACTGCCTGAAAGTGCAGGGAGGTACAGAGATCAGTGACAGGCTGGCAAAACATGGCTCTCATTGGGTGTACAAGGTATGTGTATGAAAATCTGATGATTCAGTCTAGGCTGCTTTCTAGACTGCTGTTACCATTTTTAATACTTTTTTTTCTCATTCCTTTCCACTAATGACTGCATTATTACTTTACACAGAATAAATGTAAAGGTGGAAAAAAACACCTATCTTCAAGAACAGCTTTTTCCACTGGGAACTACAGAAACTAGATACATAGTTTGTAAGGTTTGGGAGATTTCCTTTAAATGCAACTCATCTAGGTTTATTATCTCTACAGAATAAGTGCACATAGTCATCAATTTTTGAGAAAAAACTGGAAAATGCCAAAGGAGAAGAAACCTGCTGCACATAAATTTGCCTTTTCAGATCCCACATGTCTTCTGGCCTGTCAAGTCCAGACTGATTTTGGCTTGGGATAAGCCTTAGCTGTCGCCTGGGAGATACAGTGGGTATGTGAATACATACAGCAGTATATATGCAGGCTGTGAGAACAGTCTTGGGAATTGGGAAGCTATCTCAGGTCTGCTAATACACACATAGCCTGCAAGGCTCTTCTTGCCATGAAATCCCCAGCACTGCAACTAGGGAAAAGCAATGTTTTCCCCTGTGTGGAAAAGACTGAGGGTCAGCACAAAACTCTCAGTCCTCTTGGACTGCCAGGAGGAGCGCTGTGGGAGCTGCACATTTTTACAACCACTCTGTCTAATCAGTACAAATTTCAAGCATCTTTCACCCCTCAGAAATAAAATATAGGTTCGACAGTACTTAAGTGAGTCCAGGAAAATAATCACTGGCCATATGCTTAAGTTAAGCACATGCCTCAGAGCTTTACTGTAATATGACTTCAGCAAAAGGACTAAGATTTGGAAAAATTGTATAAATACAACTGCCTGGATTAAAGTGCACCATATTCACCTGCCCGCTTCCATTGAGAGGACATTATCAATAGGCCCCTTTTACATTTACTTGCTGTGATGCTGGGAAACATTTACCAACATTTGGAAAAAAAAGTCAGTTTTCAATCCAAGTTGCAAAGCCATGAGAAAGGGATTTTGAACAGATGCCCCACTGTGACTAGAATAGACACATACCAGAAAAAGTGCATGTTAAGATTGTTGCCTCATATGAAACAACGCCTTATCCTTCTCAATCACATTCTGATTGCCATCCTTTTAAAACACCTTAGCCACCTCTCTAGACATCTTGCTTTGCTTCTACATAAGATTTTGCAAGTTTTGATATATACCCTGGGAAAGAAAAACAGCAAAGATGCCTATTAAACCTGAAATTAATCACTTCCTTTCATTGCTTTAATAAACACAGAACTAAACTTATGGAGTCACTACAGATAGCAAAGCTAGAAAAAAAAAAAAAAATTCTTGGGAATCACAGATTAGTCCCCAGACAGAGGAGGGTCTGACACATGTTTGTAGTGGAGTGTGGATTTTGAAACAATTGTGTTGACTAGACCTTATCAATAAACTTTTACTAAAGGCATTCACAGGCACACATTCCCTCTTATTTCTCACTCCCCCTCTTGTCAAACACTGAATGCAGAATGAATTTCTCTCAATTTAGAACACTGAAATACTTGAGTGTACAAACCAAATCTCTACAGTTTCTGTTCTTGTCCTCCATTCAGGATCTTAGCTTTGCCTGTTCTGCCTTCTGTGCTTGTACTTTTGAAGCTTTGAAGTTATTTGAATGCAAATTCAACTAATTGTTTAGTACCAGAAAGCAAAAAAAAATTGTGTTTTTTTCCCCTGTATGTGTACAACCTATGCTTAAGGAAACACAGTGTCTGAGAGAGGAATTAAAGGAGTATTTCACAGTGGGGCTTTCTTACCAAGAAATAATTTTGACCTAAGTTGGGAAATAGGATGAGGAATAATCAGGCTTAATGGAAAAGGTCTCAAAGTCCATAGCATAAGAACTTGCTATTGCTAGCCAAGAAATCCATTTGTTGCCCATTTACTAAAGACAGCTCATGAGCAAAAGCTGTTGCAAAGTATTTGCAGTAGGATGAAGACAACTTACATCAGCATTTCTTTGGGCAGCATGTTCACTATGACTTGACAACAGTCAACCTTATCAGAATTACACCTAAGAATATTGAGCTTTTATAGTACAGGGGTCCCATGACAAACTGGTTTTGTTCAAGTTTCTTCCTGTTCTTTCTGGGGAACAGTAACAATCATGTATTACTACATTTTATCTATATCTCCATGTCTTTACTGACTGCTTGAAAAGTTATTTAGTTCAGTGCAAGTATGTAAGGAAGAAACAAAGACAGCTACAGTTCACGGTCTAGAGAAGCCTATCAAGAAATTTAATGTTAATATCTCTTCTCCATTTACATGTTATGGAGAAGGAAGCATAATGGAAAAGGAAGTAATTTGAACCACTGTCAGAGTGATATAATAGTTTCTTGGATTAGCATTCTCTGCAGGAGGGATTTATGTTTTCTCTAAATTCTAGATGAATCTAAAAATAAGGAATTATTAATTGATCTAATATTTCAGGCTCAAATGTGTCTTCTCCTGGATTTAGCTGATGGAACTAGTAATCAGCCCAGCTCTGCTGAGTGTTCATCATCAGCCATAGGATTGAAGTTATGCTCTCTTCAGACCTGCTAGTGGATCTGATTGTCTTGAGTGCTCCCTAACCCACTTCACTTAAGATAAACTGTTTCCAAAGCCCTCCTAAACAGCATGGTGCACATTTGACACTCTGAGAAATGCAGGTATGGTATGGATCATTTTAATAATTTTTCACATCTGTGCTTAGAAAAATTAAAGAAATTGATAATGGTTCTCACACTTCTGTTACCAAACAAGCTGTGTTTATTTAAGAAGTCTATGCAGCAGTGGGGGAAGATGTCAGAAAATTATTTTAACTTTAGCACAATAGTGCATGATCCCTGTATTTGTGGTTAATGCTTAGTTTTGTACCATACAGATCTTAGTACAAATGCCAGAGATTAATGTGGCCTTGTGTTAATTCCCTACATCTGGGACTAATAAGTCTTGTGCCAAATAATGCTTCCTTATTTACTGACATTAGTGATTAATATGTACTAGTACATGTCTTAGTTTTGAGAAGATAGTGTTGTAGTAAAGAATAAGAGAAGTGCATCATAGCCTGACCACATATTTGAGATACTCTAAAAAATGATTAATCAGATCTGAAGCCATAATAGGGAATTTTGACCCCCAAATGACCACCAATGACCCTCAAAAGACCCCTACTATATTCAAATAAGTTCACATGCATGTATTCAGGACATATAATGAATAGAAATGTGATGCTGTTAGTTTCATTGATACAACCTGGTCTATTAGGTTGCTGCTCAAGCATGTTTTGAAGAGAAATCTCCAGGCATCCAGCACCATTAATAAAGTCGTGTTGGCTTTCCAGTGCAGCAAATTGGTCAGAGAGTTTATTTCCCAGTTTTCAGTGGCACTTGTGTCAGCTGAACCAACACCCAGGAAATAAAGTTGTGAACGTTTTTCAGGAAACTGAAGAGGTCTACAGTAAGAGGAAAATACTAGGCAGAAAAAAGAGTCTTCATGGAGTCAGTATTTGTATTATCTTATTAGATTTGTTTTGTAATCACTTAGTGTGGCTAACTGACTTGGAAAATGAGAGAATAAGAAAGAGTACTTGGTCCTAGCAAAAAGTGTTGACCTGAAGGAAGATTGGTTAGAGAATGATCTGTGTGAGTACCACAATGTTTTTTTACTTCTTATTTATCTTTTTCTTGTTTTCATCTTGATAGTAGCAAATTCAGGCCTGGATTTGTATATCCTTAGAAAAATGAGGGTTGGATTTTTTCCAGTTACATATAGCAAAGTTGGAAGTATTTTGTAAGTGGAAAAGTGTTAGGTAGTAGATTTTATGTGATTTTATGTGATTTTGTGTGATTTTTTTTTACTTTTCAAGGAAGAAATGTTTTCTGGTTATGAAAATATTATAAATGCCTTTAGAGCTGGGAACTGGACATGGTGGAGGTGCAGGCAGGAGAGCTGTGTGACTACTGCCATGAACCGTACATGGGCTGTCTTCCCAGCACAGTATGAACTTGTGGGTTGACTAAATGTCTGACAAATCCTGCCAAAATTCAAACACTATGTCATAGCACTAATATACCTTACTGGAGTTTGGAGATAACCTCTATGTGAGATGTTGTGAGTAGTTTTCTAAACAGAAAAAACCTATTGCCTGATTTTAATTCTCTGCTTCAAGCCTCACCTTTGTGTTAAAAAAGGCTGTGCCAATATAGGTCTTCTCTAGTTTGGACTTACTGATTTCCTGATTCACTTCCTTCAAGTTTCAAAGGCATAGATGTGGTATGGAAATTGCACAAGTGTGTTCTTTGGCAGGTTTTGTCAAAGTTACCAATGACCTTTGATGTTGCTTTCCAAACTGACTTCATAAATTTGGCTTTGGTTATTTTAGGAGAAAGAGGACAGAGAATTCCTGTGAGTTATTTTTGATTTGAAGCACTGATTTTAAACAGAACTGTTCCTTTTTTTTTTTTTTTTTTTGCCTCCAGATTCAGCATGTTAAAAGGTTCCCAGCTGCTACCTGGAGAGGGATGATTTGTGCTGTATGTGGGAGGTCCAGGTCCAGACAAAATGGGAGAGGTCTCCAGCATCAAGTTTCCGCAGAAAAGTGGGGATAGTTGACCTCACTGCAACTTGTCTCATCCATCCTTGGTGTCCCAGAATAGATCCACTTTCCATCCTATCCCTAAGAGAAGCATATCTAAGAGATCTTTCAGGATATCAGTGCTCAAAACACTGGGACATTTATTGCCAATCTAGTCCAGTGTCTTCAATATTAGAAAGTTTTTCTTAATATTTAGAAATTCTTGGTACAATTCATGCCATTTTCTTTCCATCTTATTTACCATGGGCATGTAGGACAAATTTACTACCTTCTATACTAAAGCAACCTCTGTGTACTTGTTAACTTGTTCCCATCATTCTTCTCTTTGAAGAGTAAGTAAACCTGGTGATTCAATGTTTGATGAAACAAACCTTTAAAAATTTTTGATAGTCTCTTTTCCTTCCACTTGGATTCTCCCCATTTCTTCTAATCTTTTTAAAGGCCTGCGTTAAACTATACAGAGTAAACCATCTGAGGTTGCATCAGTGATGTGAAGATTGAAAATTCTGGCCCTATGCACCTTGCAGTCCATCCTCCTGTTTATACATGCAGGGCTTACAGGTTGCCTTTTCTGTACCAGCAAGGCTCTGTTCAGCTACATTTTGATGCACTGTACAGCCTAACCCTTTTGTGAACTACCATTAAACCAGTGATTTCCACCCTGTGTTTGTGTACACCTGTGCCTAGCTCTGGTCCCATTTGTTAATTCCTAAGGGCAGGTTCTCCAGGATTACGTTAGCAAGAGCTGGAGAGACACAATGAGATTTTTTGAGTGACAAAAATAAAAGCAAGAATATGTCCATGAGCATTTTAAAATACTATTTTTTTTTTAAAGAAATCTTTTTTACTAATCTGGTGCACTTATGAAAATTAATTACTTTCAAAGAAAATATGAAAACCTTTTGTTTAAAAAATTAGGGACATTTTCTTTATCATATGCCCTCTCTTTAACATTGTACTTATTTTACTATCATAAAATAAATTATGTTCATAAGGTCAGACTATTTGGACTATTTTAAATTTTTGTTTGAATTTTTCCATCTTGTAAATTTAAAAAAAAACTGATTTTTTTTTAAAATAACATTTCAGTGAAATGCAATTTCTTGCTTATGGTCCTTGCTTGTGCAGAAAATAAACAGAAAGCAGGGAGGTTACTGCCAATGCAGGGCACCTGTAACACTTGGTAGGCTGGGCAGGGACTCAGCAACCTCTCTTGTTGAGTGTTCTCTGCTGAATATGGATGGCTCTGAAAATGGATGGCTTTGGGAACAGGGCTAGGGGTTCAAAATCCTGCCAGTCAAAATTCATTGCTAAGGAAGGTCTGCCAAGGTAAGTTTAGATTTGGCTCATTGAGGAAAGACAATAAATGCCCCAGTTATTAAAAGTTAGGAGAACTCAACCAAGAAGGAATTACAGAATAAATATATGCCCAAAGGGGATTGAAGCCAAGGTACAGCTGTTTGTAGTTGAATTTCTGGTGTGTGCTCTGATATGAAACAATCCATATTACCACATCTTTGGTGATTGATTTATACAGCATGGTCCCCATCATGGTTCATCGTTTAAAGATCCCAGACCCGATTGCTGGCTCTTGGGAGTTTCTGAACACCACAGTAGCAGGATGCTCTGCCTGGAGTCAGGGTACAACAACTTGAACAAAACCCTGTTTGCAAAGCTATCAGGGGTGAATGGAGAGAGGGGTGTCATGCTGCTTTTGATGATAAGAATGCTTAAACCAGTGTGACTCATTTTATAGTGAGGTGGAGATGTGGCAAACCTAATAAAGTACCTGAAGGAACCAAAAAGTGATACTATTATAAATTATTTAATGGTTCTGAGCTGACACAGATGGCCTGGAGGCATATGACTGACCACTTTATAAAAGCACAGTTCCAGTTTTTAATGACAGAGTCTTCCAACATGTCTCCTGCTCTCAGGTGATGCATGTCAAATCATCTGGTCAAGAAAACTCCTTAGCATAGAATCACAGAATCGTGGAATCATAGAATGGTTTGGGTGGGAAGGTGTGATGACCAAAGGGACATTAAAGATCGTCTTGCTCCAACCCCGATGCTGTGGGCAAGGACACCTTCCATTAGACCAGGTTGCTCAGAGCCCATCCTACCTGGCCTTGAACACTTGCAGGGATGTGACATCCACAACTTCTCTGGGCCACCTGTGCCAGTGCCACAGCATCCTCATGGTAAAGAATTTCTTCCTAATACCTAATCTAAACCTACCCTGTTTCAGTTTAAACTCTATCCTTTTTCTTATCACTACAGGCCCTTGTAAATAGTCTTCTCTCCAGCTTTCTTCTATGCCCCCTTTAGGCACTGGAATGCTGCTGTAAGGTGTCCCTGGAGCCTTCTCTTCTGCACGTCCTCCAAAGTGACTGTGGATGCTGCTTTGTACTTAATTAATGCATTCTTTTTAAGTTTGTAAAATACCTGTACATGGGTGACCTCCCTGTTGGCTTCTGTAACCAACACATACTCCTGTCAAGTCTCAGCTTCAGATGAAGAGAAACTGCAGCCACAGGAGGGCAGCCGTTTAACACACCATGCCGAAATTTCAGCCCCTGCTGTAAAATGTGATGAAAAGAACAGGAAATAAAAGGAGTTCTATTGAACAAATACTAGCCCCAATAAATGGTCTTATTCCTTCCTCTCCTGCAGTGCAAGTTACTGTGATGAAGAGCTCCAAGTGCAGCATAAAATGATTTTTAGACAAGTTGCAGATGAAAGGGGTTTTTTAAAGTTCCTCACAAGTTATATACAAGTTTATAGAAACCTCACAAAATCTGTCTCTTCTCCTTCTCGGTAAAAATCATGTAGCAGGCTGACATGCAGTACTGGGGAGGTGCTTTGTCAGGGTACTTTTAATACTGCCATTAACTTATTGCAATTATTCCCATGTTGTTTGGTGAAGGACATGTGGTTTAACTTACATCTATGTTTAAATATTTGCTTTCTTACTATACACTGTATTAAGAATACTATTTAAATAAGTAGCAATTTATTAAAACAATAAAGTGACTAAAAGAATGTCTTCAGCAACAAAATTAAGAGATACATGACTTCATTATAGTCTTAATTGTAATTAAATTAACGTAATTTTAAGGAAGTAAAAAAAATCCAACCATGTGAAAAGGAGCTTTTTAGTGAGGATTGAAGGGAAAACAAGATTTCATGAAGCAAGTGTTGGAAATGAAGCCCTATTGCAAAGCCCAAGACAGGAACTAGCTCAGCATCCATTAGACAATGGCTGTTCTTGCCTCATTTGCAGAAGCAGAGGCAAGGGCATGGTGCACTTCCTGGCCCCCCCACCTCTAGCTCAGACAAGCTGCCCTCATCCTCTCGCTGCTCCTTCAGCCCAGAAGCCCTATCTATTTCCCATTGCCTTGGCATGAATGAGCTCAGGCTGTCTAGGGGAGGACACACACAAGATGTATATTTCCATCTATAACTCCATGGATCATGGTCACCATGAATTATGGACCACCACATTTGGGCATGGCTGTATCTGTGTCATGCAAGGTGCTGACTGCATGTAGTAAACCTGTGCTAAAAAAATACAAGAATTCAGGCTTTTTTTCCCCCCAGGTTCTTGGCAAAACTGCCCAAAACTCACTCCTGAATGCAGGCTTGACAACAAGTCACTTGGCTTGACTACTACACTTACAGTATAAACATAATCAGATGGCAATAGCAAAGAGAAAAGTTATTTGATGAACAACAATACAGGAAAAATATTTTTTTGTGTTCATGTGCCCTGAAGTAAACCCATTCATTTTAGCTTTGAATTGTTAATTCCCCAGAATCTTTTCCATTCCTGACTGTGGCATCCAGATGTTCATCCATAACCCTAAACAATATTTTTATGGTCAATGTTAAGCCAAGTTTAATCTCTGGATTTTTTAGTTGCTAAATTGAGCTTTGGGTACTTTGTGGGGTCCATCTCACAAAGTCTCACTTCAGCAGGCAGCTGTACCCTGCTGAGCTGTGGTATGGGATCCCTGCCTCGAGCAGGCAGTGCCAGCTGCTGCTCAGAATGAGGAACCCAGCTGCTGGAAGTTTTACTCATAATTGTGTTGCTGTAACTTTTTCAGATACCCACAAGATGGTGCTGCTATCCTTTGGTTGAACCTAGCAGTGAGGCTGGAAAAAATGACTAAGAAAAAGTAGCAGAGAGCTGGAGTCAGGAATGTCAGAGATGTGGCATATATCACGTTGCACAGTTGACATACTTTTTTGACAAGTATAGATGGGCCTTAATTGCAGTGAAAAAAACCTTCATAAAAATATCTTAGTGGAGGACAGTAGAGAACAATAGACCACTGTTGGTATCTAACACATCAACACGGGGAAGCCTAATCGCAATTTTTAAATATAAAATTTAACCTTTCAGTTTATAACAAAAGATTCCTTTCTAGCCAAATCTCATCTAGATTAAAGCTCTTCATTGTGGACTCTACAATAAAGCAATACTACTGCTATGAGGAAAGGATGTAGCTTTTTTAATTGCTTCTTTGTTAAGGATCAGAAGGGAAAACGGAGTCACTTGCTCCTGTCATTTTTATAGAATGACCAATTGGTCTTCAGAAAGGTAAAAAAACCTTCCTTTTTTTTCTTCCATATGTGCAGTTTTGAGGTGACTGTACTATTCCTGCAATGCAGCAAAAGAAAAAAAAAATCTCAAGTATGAATTTAATCCAATAGAAAACATTTGTTTTAACCAGAAAGAGATTATCCTAGGCAAACAATATGTGGGAAACATTGTGATTGAGCTTTAACACCCAGGGAGATGCTGAAGCTGACCAGCTCCTGTACTCTGCTGTCAATCTCTTGCCCAAAGCCTCTTCACGCTGGCAGGTGGCACAGGACAGCAAGTTATGCATCTGTCCTAAGGAGCAGGGCAGGTAGTAATGTCACAGGGAGAAATGAGCTTGCACCTTAAGCAAGGAACACTCACCATCCTGCCCTTCCCAGACTCATCATGGCTGAGGAGTTCTGGCAGGGTGTTTGATTACAATATGGAGAAGAGTGAGAACCTCAACTACAAAGGAAAGGAACATACTGGGGATAGTTCTTTCATTCTTATGGTGAGAATTGTCTTTGCTATTTAAGTGTTTGAGGGAACCAAAAGCCGACAGTGACATAAACTGCAACAATCCAAACAACAGGTCACATTTCTCTGTTCAGTGAAGAGACTGAATTCATAACTGCTGTGCTGGGGTCACCATGTTATGAATTGCATCCAAATTCCATGTCAGTCACTGCATAAAAAACAGACCAGGATAGTCTGTAATAAAGAAATGGATAGGAACAGCTGCTTCTCATATCTGCCTCTCAACTTTTCATGCAATGTTCATGTTAAGTTGAAACAGCTGTTTTTTGTTTCAGCACATGTAGATAAAGGGAAGTATTACATATACTGGTGGACTATGGGCCACACACTGTCTGGTTTTTCATTAAAATTCAGATGAGGTGGTAGTGCCCCTTGACCAATATTGGTGCATAGGCTGGATGCTACCTGCAGCATCAGAGATGGCACACTGCTGCCATTTAAAATGTGGTTCTGCCAGATCACACTACTCTTGGTGGAGCAAAGAGGTAGCTGGAATCTTAGCTGCATTCAAAAGGCATTTGGGCTGCTGCTGTCAGATGACCCAGGTAGGTATCCCTGTGATATCAGAGCCATGGCTTCCTGTATGATCCCTTATTTACTATCTGGGATCGGATAAGTAGCCACATGGGCATGTTGCTGATCATGTTTCTTACTGCCTTTACAAAGTTTGGTTTATAACATGTTGTCAGATCCATTACTGTTCAGAAAACATTAATTGGCATCAAGGACAGGATGGAGTCTTTCCAACACTTGCTGGAAGCCTTAGGAAAGGAGCAAGGTTAGGGTTTGCTCCAGTGGGTAGCAGATTGTGTCCGATAACCAGATCAACCTGCAAGCCATCAGAGATTAATTTGAATAGCAGCGTAACACCAGCCATTGCAAACAGGGTAAGAGCCAAGGTGCCTTGATCAGCCTCCTGAGTTGCTCTAGACACAACCTGAGTCAAAACTGCTGGGCAGCATGACACCCTTGGATGGGTGGGAGAAGATAAGCAAGGGGCCAAAAGGAGCATAGCTACCCAACTGCCTGGCCTCTTAAACCCAGGCATCAATACTGAAGTAAAAGTTGGCCACCTTTGCCCAACAGACCCACCATACTGACCTCCACTCTCATTGCATCCTATGGTTAAGGAGGAAATTGCTGATCACACTCCCTTGCCTTGGCATAGTCATAGCCCAGAAGCAGTAGCCCCTACCTTACCTGCCTTGAGCACTTGTTTAAGTTAAGTTGCCTGTTTTAGTAAAATATCCCTGAATTATTGGCACTATTTCCAGCACAAATTCAAAGTGTAGCCCCATATTAGCTGCCATGAAGAATACTTTATCCCAGCCAAAACCAGCACAGTGGTTGAACAATATGAAGCTACAATGGAGCATTTAGACATATTCAGTTTACTCAATCAAGCTGACATTGGAGGAAATCTTCTGTGTCCAGGCTTCTCATGGAGAATAAGCCTTCATCTGACATCCATGGGTGTAGCACTCTTGCAGCTACAGCCTAATAATGCAGATCCCACACATAGGCAGAAATTGTCAGACGGAGGGTGTCGTTCAATTTTTGACAAGGTCCACACTTCCCGGGTACATCCGTGGCGATGGATTCTGTGCTTGAAGGTGAGATGTGGAGGAACATTCATCTGGCCAGAGGGTGGGCATCTCCACTGCCCAGACAGAGATAAGCCACCTTTAGCATCTCCTGCTGGAAAGGGACATTACCAAATTGGGAGATCGCAGAACCACGTTTTGTTACACCTTTTGGATGGCCATAGGCAGGCAGCCCCCATGAACCCCATGCTGCAGAATTCATGGGTGGGAGTCCACTGCCAATGGAGATCTGCCTCCTAGTTCTGTTTCCAGCAGGCATTTTTGCTTACCCTATGTCCTAGCCCTGATTATTAGTTTTCGTGAATGACCGGCACCTGCTCAATTTTGCTGTGGACACCAGGGCCCAAATCTTGATGTTGAATTTATTGTTCGTCCCTTCAGTTAACATGGTGAAAAGCACCCAAGATCCCATGCAATACCCCATTAGTAAGGTCAAACTTCTCTCTCTGGCCTTGATGCCTCTGTAGCATGACACTGGAACCTATTGCTTTTTCAGATGTGACCTTCTCCAAACCCATGCTGTAGGAGGCCAATGGAGCCAACAGATCCCAGTCACTCTAAATGCTTTGGTTCAACTCCTTCAAACTGCACCACCTCTGCCACCTACTTCATTAAAACATACATAACAGTACCATGTAGATCTCATGGCCACCAAGGCAGCAACTCCCCTTTAGGCAAGAGGGATTATTGTCACCACCAGCTCCTCTTTTAATGTACCCTTTTGGCCCTCTCAGAAAGCAAATGGTGACTGGCAGCTGACAGTGGATTCCTGTGCTGTCAACAAGGCATCAACAATCCCTTCCTGTGGCAGTCCCATCTATCTTGAACCTGATTTTCCCCATTGAGTGTGATTCTTATCCTTGGCTGGGAGCCACTGATGTTAATGGTGTGTCTTTCACGATTCCTTTGCAGCCCAAAGACTGAGAGTAGTTTGTGTTCACTGCAAATCCATTCAATTTACGTTTACTCACCTTCCTCAGGGATTTATTCCTAGACCCATAAGTGCACATGCCATGTTATCAAGCTTTTGTAACCCTTCAGGGGTGTGCATTGGTGATATATTGATTACATTCTTGACGATAGTCCAGACTTCACTTCTGCCATGAACATCATGATCAGTGGTTTTTAATATCTTTATGTTGTCATTCCAGGGGTTAAGTGGCAAATAGTTGTATGTCCCCTCCCAACATCTTGTGCACCCCCAACCTACTGGCCTTGGGGAGTCTTCAATCAATACCTTAGGGTAACAATTTCCAGAGTTTAGGAAGAGAATTTATTTTAAATAGTGTTCAGCTCAGTGTGCTAATTTTGTTTTACTGAAGGCAGTAATCTCTTAAATTGATTACACTTTGAAACTGCACATTCAGACAGAGCAGGTCTGTAAAAGGTCAAACAGAACTGTTCTTGCAATCAGTTTTCAATAGTTTGCAGAGTTTCAGATATGTTTTAGCATTTGAAACTTTGTAAAGTATGTATCTACTTGTGTATCTTCAATGAACCTAAAGACAGCTTACATTTATCTTTGGTTTAGGATGCAGCTTGAATTTTATCTAGTCGTTACTGAAGCAAATTTTTGTTGTTTTGCTTCATTCACAAAGTTGCACTTATCTAGAGAATATAACCATCTGGGGTACTCTGCAAAAGGCAAGGCAGCACCAGAACCTTCCAAATTGTGGTGGGGTATCCTTATCATCACAGCACATTACCAAACTTAATAAACTTTTCTGTAAGCAACACTAGTCATCCATGTTTGAATGACATTCGTTTCAGTAACACCAACTTCTGATAGCATATTCAACACTACCATTAATATCTTGGCATAGCTCTATGCATCTTTTTGTGCCTATACCCAAATATGAGTCTGTACCAATGAAAGTAACATGCACATCTTCTGCATTCAGTTATTTTGTTGCCAGGACGCTTTGCAGAGCCATTAAAGAACATAGTGTACTTTAGGATTATATATTGCTGGCAAAGAAACCTGACATCACCAACCGTTTTTCTGACACAACTTATTTGTCTGCAAATGTCAGCCTACACCAAGACCAATTTGAAGAGATTAATGGCCATGGGAGTCTGCAATAATACTGGCTTATGAAATGCACTTCATCAGGCTGTATCATAGCTCAGCTCCTTCCTGTATGGATTGTTTTGGTCAGAAGTAAAATCTTAATAGCAGGCTGATGACACACATGCCAACATGAAATATACTTACAGATATTCCAGGGACTATAAAGACACCACTCATATCTGATGCTGTTGGACCTCAAGCTGGTAAATAATATGTCTCTGAGGGCAGGGTGTCTTACTTATTCTGTAAATAATTCATCCACCATGGCCACAAAACTGATACAATTTCTAGACTATTCTTAAATATTTCATATCTTAGCAGACCAAGAAAGAGTTGGGTACATAGAGCACTTTGCCAACTCCTTCCAGTTGTGCAGTGCGCTGCATCCCTTTGCTGTGAATATTTTTACAACGTCCTCTGAAGGCAGAATAGATCCCACAAATTCAGATTATTAGATTAGTTCAGATAATGGTCCTTTGACAGTACATCTGTGGTACTTAGAGGATTCTCAGAGAGCTTGATTCACTAAAATATGAATATCGATCTAGTATTGATATCCAACTGAGACAGACAAAGACTCTCTAACAGTTTAGAGTTAGAAAGTGTATGTTTATTTGGTGCCAGGCACTGCGTGGGATAGCTCCCTAAGATGCAGGGCCCCGATACAAGCAACCAAAAAGCTTTTTATTTACAAAAATGATGAATACCCAAAATACAAATGCATATTCATAACATTAACACCTCCCATTCTCCGCTTCGTATGGAAATGAGCTTAAATGTCATTAAGCATGTGTAGTGCGTGCTCTGAATTGAGTCGGTGGTCTTGAATTGGGTCAGTGGTCTCAAATAGATGAAGTAAGGTCCTCTCCCTCATTTTGACCTTTTTCGCCTTTCTGAACTTTAACAATCTTAATTACTTTAGTGACCTCCAAATTTCCTCTTGTATGACTTTTGAATAGGTTGTCACAGAGGGAGGAAATTGGTAATTGTCCTCGTTCCCTAGACCAACTTATCAATGTTTCTGTTCTTCTTTCTAAGCATAGCTAAGCAAACACACAAATGACAGATCATCAATTATTTAGCAATCAATTACTAACATCTTGAAAACCGTTTCAGGTCCAGCTCTCTTAACTATTTTAATTAACTCTAGCTGGGCCTGAATTCCTTCCTATTCTAATTTCAACACAGCTAGCCTATAACTAAAATCTTTGTCTCTTCTAAATCTATGTTTCAGTGCTCCTGGATCACTTCTCTTAGCCTACGACTTGCCTAGTACAAAGTTGACACTGTTCCTCTCAGAGAGGTCAAGGTTCACTGATGGCTGTAGATTTGTTACGTTTGCTGCTTTCCGGTGAAAGTATGGCACCCTCAGGGCCTTTTGCAGAGAGATGTAGCTGTCCCCTCATCTCAGCTGGAGAGGTGAGCTGAGCAGCTGCTCTGCTCTCCAGCATTCTTTCCCCGGATGGACTTTGTGGGCTACAAGAACAGGAGGATACGGTTCGGGATGAAGTCAGTAGCACTATCTTTATTACATGCAGGTTGAGGATCTTAAAAACTCTCAGTATTAGAGCAGCTTTACTGCTATTTATTCTTTTGCAGTAGTAGATGTATAATTCCAATAGTAGCAAGAACTAGTGTTGATGGGCTTTTAAAATTCTTTCCTAGGTTATTAACTGTGACATTTTAAAGATTACTTTTTCAATAATAATTCTTCATTGTAGTTGTGTCTGTTTCACTGTATGTTAACCATTTACCTGTATGGCACTGTGCAGAGTTTGAATTTCTAGAATATCTTCCTCTGCAATGGAAAAGAGGTAGATAAATTCAGACTAATATTTTCCCATTACATCACAGGAAGTAATTACAATGCTTCTCTTATGTCTCTAAACAAGAATGGACAATCTCAAGGTTTGATTATCAATTTGGTTTCTTATTTTTCTGTGAGTTATTCTCATCTTCAGTACAGAATGTGCATATGCTTAGCCAGTTCCATACTACTGAAACACTTCTACTAGGACATATTTCAGGCCTCTCACACTAAAAAGTCAGTCACTTTTAAAGAGTTTCCAGCAAGACATTGAGAACAAACATTCACAGCATCACACAGATGAAAATTTACGTGTCCTTCCATGAAGGCCAATTATTTGTTAAGGCATTTCATATTGAGTATCTCAGGTCAGAGCAGATCCTGCTGCCCTGTAGAGCAGCTGGGGCACTCTGTAGTGGACAGCACCTTCTGTTCCGCACCCACTGGGGTGCTGGTCCACTGAGGGCACTTGAAGCACTGAACCTTGGGGTCACAGTTCAAAAAGGTTAGAAATTTTCTGAAATTACTTCTATTTTTTTTTTCTTTTTTCTTTTTTCTTTTTTCTTTTTTCTTTTTTCTTTTTTCTTTTTTCCTTTTTCTTTTTTCCTTTTTCTTTTTTCTTTTTTCTTTTTTCTTTTTTCTTTTTTCTTTTTTCTTTTTTCTTTTTTCTTTTTTCTTTTTTCTTTTTCCTTTTTTTTTCTTTCTTTTTCCTTATATTTCTTTTTTCCCCTTTTTTTTTTCTTTTCTTTTCTTTTTCCTTTTTCTTTCTTTTTTTTCTGACTCATATGTTTTCTCCACATGGGGCAGAATCATAGAAAAACAGAAGTGCCTTTCCCATTCCAGAAGCACATAAAATTGAGGAATTGGTGGCACTGTTCTGTGCGTGCAATGTGATGACACTCAAGATGATTGTTCCATGACCTTCCTGTCACTGAGGTCACACTGACAGGCCTGTAGTTCCCCGGATCCTTCCTGCCCTTTGTGTGGAAGGGCATCACATTAGTTAACAACCACTCAGCTGGGACAACCCCAGTTAGCCTGGGCTGCTGATAAATGACTGAAGCAAGCTCTTCCTCCAACTCCCTCAGTACCCTTGGGTGGATCCCATCTGGCCTCACAGATTGTGTCTAAGTGGAGTAGCAGGTCACTGACCATTCTCCTTTGTTTATTTGGCTTTATTTGCTGCTTCCCATCCCTCTTTCAGCTCAGAGGGTTGGGTACCCAGAGTACAGCTGGTCCTACTCTTACAGACTGAGCCAAAGAAGGCGTTAAGTACCTCAATCTTTTCCTCATCCTTTGTCACTATGTTTCCCCCGACATCCAATAACGGTTGAAGACTCTCCTTAGCCCACCTTTTGTTGCTGATGTATTTATTGAATTTCTTCTATTATTTTGTCTTTTACAACAGCTGCCATATTAAGTTCTAGTTGGGCTTTGGGCCTCCTAATTTTCACATGCGTAACTTCACAACATCCATATAGTCCTCCTGAATTGCCTACCCCTTCTTCCAAAGGTCATAGACTCACTTTTCTTCTTGAATTCCAGCCAAAGCTGGAACCCATTTCTCTGGGAAGTCTTGTGCCTCCTTGGCATCCGGGTTGAAGATGTTAAGGGAAAGGTTCCTACCCTGAAAGAGTGCTCAGGTCATCAGCCATTATGGATTTTTCAGGTAGGCAGCAATTAAGTTGCAGCAAGAAGTCCAGGAGAAATCAGGAGAGACTTCAAGGGCCTTGGGATGACTGGTTAGGGGATCAGGAGCAAAAGTGGTATTCTCCTCTATCCTTCCAATTGCAGGGATGATGAAGGAAGAAACAGGAAGAACCATCGGATACCTCTGAGCCTAGCGTCACTGGCAGAATTTTGTGGGGTTTCATCAGTTTGCATGACTGGTCATAGACAGATTTCATCTATCTTAAAGTGGAAAAAGGATCCCTGCACAGAAGTTAGCAGGGCTTCTGGGTCAAGGTGCCCAAACCCCAGCAACATGTAGGTACTAAGCCTTTGCTCAAAGCTGCTGGTGTCCTGGAGCCAGCTGAGCACATCTCTTGGATGGACATAGAAGTCCTAGCATCTGCTCTTGTGACATGCAAAATGTAGCCTTCCACTAGAATTTCTTCCTTCCAGGAGTGTTTTCTAGTCACTGCTAGATAAGAAGGATATTGATTCATATGCTTTTGTCTTTTGCTTATATGCTTGTCAAAATTTTTGAAAAGCCTTTTGAAAACAAATTATGAGTTCTGAAAAATTTTCAGAAAACAGAACCCATGTATTCCCAGGAGCACTTTAATGAAAGCCTTAATACAGATATCTATTTACTTTGAGTTTTATGTTTTATGACAGATATTTTTTTCCCCACAGGAGTGATGGCAAGAATTGCAAACTTCCAGTTCCTAGTGCTGGAAGAATTCCTGCTTTGCTCTTATTGATATTACCAAATTACTGCACCCATGTATTACAGCTGGTGAATGGGGTCAGTAGCTCTGACCCAGGAAGAGGTGACCGGTCCGGGGAGATGGTCCCGAAAGGAATCGCCTGCCCGAGGCCTGGTGTCTTCCCTCAGCTGCTGGCAGGAGGGCCCATGCAGAAGCTGTCAGCTCTTTAGTGATTGTCAGCTCGTGATTTCAGCTCAGCTCTGCAGGGCAGCCTCCAGGCCAAGCCAGGCCAGAGAGAGACGAGAAGGCTCGTGTGGCTGGCTCCGCACAGAGATAGCTTTATTGTGGGTCCCCTCCGGCGAAGGGGAGAGCCAGGGACGAGAACCCTCTCTGGGCCCCAGAGAGCTTGCTTTTATAGGGATACAGGGGATCAGCAAAGGACCAATGGATTACAGAGGATCTGGGATGGGAACAGACCAGTGGGTTACAGAATGATCTGCATAGTGTCTCCCAAAGGATTGTGGGTCTGCCTTTCCTCTCCATGACCAAAGTGTTTGCCTTTCCAGGGAGTCCTGCTGGGAGATTGCTCAATCTCCTTATCTCAGCAGACGTCCCTCCAGGGCAGTGGCTGGGCATACCCCACACCATGGTCTTCAGGAACAATGCTCTGTGCTGCTCAGCTTCACAGACCAGTGTGAGCTCACTGATATCAGTGGAGTTAAACTGATACTTACGTTTTCTAATGGCTTTCAGTAATGTTTCCTTCTGTTCACACCAATCATTGCCACCAAGAAGGAACATAATCAAAGTAGTTGGATGAAGCATAACATAATGACAAAAGATATGTTTTGCACATAGCAAAAATACAGAGGTTTAATTTTCACTTTTTAACTGCAATGCTAATATTTGCCATTGTTCTGGTTTAAAACCCAGCAGGAAAATTAAACTCACTCAAGCTTCCCCTTCTCCCCCCCCGCCCCCCAATAGTGGAGGAAAACACTAGGAGAGATTATAAGTGGAATGACAATTTACTGAAAACTTACAATAGCCACAACAATATTAATAAAAGAGTGTACAAAAGAGAGAGTGTTTTACCCACAGAAGGTTATTCGCCTCAGAACAAACAAAAACGCTTCCCGAATATAGCACCCAGAGTGGCTTCCCAGAAAAAGGCAAAATGGTGACTTGGCCTATGGTAGGCCACACAGTTCTTCCCACAGTACCCAGGAGCACACAGGCAGCATGTTGGAGAGGCTCCTGCAGCTCAATCACCTCTCCCCCAGGCCTAAAAACAATGGAAAACAGGGGCAACCCAAAAACTGGAAAACCAGTTAGTCTGAATATCTTGCTCTGCCAAGATGCCGACTCTGGCGGTGGTGGCAGTCATGGCTCAGGCTCTCTCTCTGTCAGGGGCTGGGTGGTGGCAGCAGTGCTGGTGCAGGAGCAAATGAAATCCTCTTAGCACCAAATCTGTGTTCATCAGGCTGTGTGAAACAAATTTGGGATTTCAGTCCCTTTTTAGGAGTTTGAGCCTGTGAAACCAGGGATCATCAGTTACATTTGAATCACTCTCACCCTTCCACATCTTGAGCTGCTGGATATCAAGTGCTGGGCCACTGACAGCAGCGGGATGGGTTATAAATTAAGTCTTCCCAGGCACAATGAGTCAGACACCCCCATGCATTCCAGGGAGGAATGTGACAGAAAGCACGTTCCCACAGCACAGGATTACCTTTAACACTTGAGCTGCAAAAGCAGCCTCACTGACTTTCCTCCTTCTGGGATATCACAGATTTGCCAACCAAATGCACAGAGAAATGGCATCCCAGCATATGAAACTGGCTCTGTGCTATGCTGCCAATTCATAAGTTGTATTTTGCAGACCAGAAGACTCTTTTGAACTGGCAGTTGTGAGCACTCCTCCCAGACCACACGCAACCCACAGTGAAGTCTGGAGTACAGGATCTCACTCTGGAGCTCCCCAGACCATGCATGTTCCCAGAGATTGTTGCTTTCCAGGGCTGACAGCTTTCCATCAGTGTTAACTTCACTGCAGGAACAAAACAATCTCCACCCCAAAGCACAGCGAGCGGCTTAGCTGTCTTTTGAAGAACCTGCATACAATCTCTTGTATTCAACAAGCAAAGGAATTGCTGGGCAGCACACCAGTTATAGCTATAGCTGGGTCACTGCATCTTAGGGGAGACAAGATAAACCCAGATGAGCACTTTTTATTTAGAGCCTTTGTTATCCTTTATCTTCTCTGAATCGTCTCCTACACTGTGTAGAGACAGACAAAAAGAACAAGACAGAAGATAAATAAAACTAAAGTACTGAAAAAAACCAAACCAAACCAAAATTTTTATGCTGAATATTTTCATTATTGTTCAGAATTTGGTAAATCATGGTTTTGTGTATATAATTAATCACAGGCAATCAAGAAGTAGAGTTAAAACTTTGTTTCAATCTTCTATTACTTTCACTCATAAATTTAATGTATTTATTTGGCTAAATGCAAGTAAGTATCAGTATAACATTTAATGTTTTCTATATTGTCAGAATATACCATCAACCACCTAAAGCATGGTAATATAATAGGTTTTTCCACTATAAATTCTGTGATCCTTTAGGATGGCAAGGGAATTGAATAAGTTCCTGAGTCCAAGATATAATATATTTTGTGCCTAAGGTACCATAGGCCTAAATAGAATGAATAAAATTTTAGACTCAAATGACGAATGATATCATATCCCCAGAATATTTTTGTGCTTGTTTTTCATCTTTAATTTCTATGTAATTCTTGACCCTTTGCAGTCAGGTTTGTTAAATGAGTAATATTTTAGAAAAATGGATGAAAATCTGAGAAGAAGGTAAGATTCAGTAAAGATTATAATCATGCTAAGAAGCCATATTTTTGGAGCAACTGAGATTAATTATTAGCAAATATTGTGCCATGTTCATTAGGGCACAAAATTTAAATAAGCAACATATTTCAAGCACAAAAACTTTAAAAATAAGTTAACTAAGTTAAATCTATATTAATTGAAAGCTGCCATCCTTCAGGTGCTGGTAACAGTGCTAGACAAGATGAAATGTGCAGTCCCAGGCATGTACAGAAATGGCCAGAGATCACTCCAAACAGGCAGGTATACAGTGGAATCTTTGAGGAGTTCCAACAGGGGTATAGCTGTGGTGCAGCTGATGGCCCCTGAAGTCCATTTAAATTGTCCTGAAGGTATTTAAACTCCTTTGAATTTCCTGGTTTGACACAGTTGTTACAGATTGGAACAAGCCCCAAATGTTTTTTTATTTGCATCCACTTCTACAAAGAATACAGTATTTTATTAGTAAAAATCATCATGATGCGACCAGCTAATTTTCATCCACTTGATCTGGCCCAAGAAACCTCTTCCTGCTAAAGGATATATTCTGATAATTGTAACAAAACATAATTTCTGTGAGAAGTACCATTACCACCCTATAAATATGAAGATTTTGGCTTCTAATGCGAGATTTCACAAAACTGAGATATTGATGATGGTCTTCATTTTCTGGAAAGATCTAATAGCTCAGTAGTAAAACAGTGAAAAGGCCTTGTCATAAAATTCGGTAGCTGGATAGCACTTTGTAATATACAACTAGCAAAATCACAATCATTTTTCAATATTATGAAAAACAAGAAATGAAAAATTCATCATTAGCCATACATGAGGTGATATAGTGTTAAAGACTGAAAGAGAAAATGAAGGTTCTCTATTGCACGAAGTTACAGGAAAAATCTATCTCACTGGATTAGATAATAGCTCCCAAACTTTTTGAAATAAGGTATTAAAATACCTCTGACAACAATTGAAATGTAATTTGTCTTAATTAAAAGTTGTTGTGTTTATCTGTACTTTTCATGTTAAGTTTATCAACAAGCTCATTAGAAGGTTTTCTTGTTGAGGTTTTTTGGTGGTGGTGTTTTTTTCTTCCTGGTACACTGGTCCTAAATTAAGGACTGTAGTTATGAGGCAGGGTTAGTGCATAGAGTGAGACTATAATTTCCAGTGCAAGTTCCATCTTTCACTTTCTTCTTGACAGGTGAAAAAACTGAAAGCATGGAATGCAGGATTATGTATTTATCAAGTTCACAGATTAACTGACTGGGAAATGCCATAAAGCAAATGTATGTATGGAAATACATGGAGCTTAGACTGATTGATCATAAATTACAATCAAATGTATTAATCTAAAAGAGTGGAGTTGGCTAGGAATAGCAAAGCATACAGAAATGCATGCTTTCCTGTAAAAGAAGAACCTGGAAGGCAGCTCCTCAAAACTATTCCTGACAGGACTGAGTAATGTAAATATCATATGGTGCAAAAACTGAAAAAGTAATCTTGAGTGGTCTTTGAAAAGGCATAACTTCAAAATAGAAAAAGAAAGTTTACCTCTGCTTACCTCTGCATATAGTCCTTGGCCTGGCTGTCTTTGAAGACAGAACCTTGGAGGCAGGCTGACAATCAGGTTAGACTGTCGTAAGAGAACTGGCCTCTGGGCATAACAGTTCTGAACACCATGATTGAAGCTCATGCTAGTTGATGTTTAATGTGAAATCTTATTTTGGAGAAGGGGATGTAAACTAATACAACCTGAAGAAAAATACCCTGAAAAGGATGAACTCGGTGGAAAGGAAAAGCTGCACTGCTCTGACAGACTCTGAGGTTATGGTGAATCTCTTAATTCCTCTGTGTTGATAATTCCCTTTCAGCTAGCTTTACTCACAACCTTTCTTCACAATCTGCGTTGCATACCTTTTGACAGTTCAGTGGTCCTTGTGCCCTTCTTAATTTCCTGCTGCATCCTGGACATCAGTAGTTTTCTAATAGAGAGTAATACTACATTTTATGTTCTCTCTGTCAACCCGCTGTTCTAGATTTAACCAATAATGCACATCCATGTTAACTTTGTTGTGTGCTTTATGATCCATGTCATCACAGAATAATATAATTTGCCTGTAAATTAAAATAAACTCTAGTGTCAATGTGATCCAGGTTTCCCTCTAGTCATCTTCTAAGGAAAGCAATGTTTCCAAATGCAAATGCCACTGGAGCCAGTGCAATGCCCTGGGGGGAATTCACTGTGTGGGATAGTTCTACAAAACTTAATTTTCTGCTATGTAAACTAGTCAGTTAAATTCAGTATTAATTCTGTGCTGTAATCTGGACCTGTATCTTGCATCTGGGAAAAAATTTTGCATGTGGGAAAGCTCTGGATCAGTCCAACAACTGAGATGAACTGAAAGATGCTCACTGTGTATTTGTATGCTCTGCTCTGAGATGAAAATATCTGATATGTATTTTATGCCCAGTTGTTTCTGTATTGGACAGCATACCCTTCACCTAACAAGTTCTTCTCAGCTGTCTTGCATGTACGTTGTCCAGATGTTTCTACCACTTCCTAGCTATACCATAGGGACAGGCAGTGAAATGATGAAGTGATCATAAAGATTGAAAAAGGGCTGGATTAAGACCTAATTTATCACACTCTAGTGGCTTCAGTAAAGGCTAATAAAACGCGAAAGAAAGAAGGTCATTGCTCATCAAGGTGACATCCTTAATATGGAGGCTGAGAAGAAGTCCTCATGCCTTAGTACAGTTTACTCCATGCTTCTTTATTGCCAGACAAAGGACATTGGAGTGCATATAATCTGATCTAATATGTCCATTCCTCTGTAACAGATTAAACTAAATCGCCTCAATCCTACCTATGTCAGTAAGGGAAGAACTGAAGGGTCTTTTTCACAGCTGGTAGTCTGAAGAGCTATAACAAATACTGGATGTCCCTCCACACTGGCTGTCATACTATTGTCTCATTATCTTCCTTCATATGTGAACACCTGTTTGTGATGAGGAGGTTCCACTAGCTGGAGTAGCATATTTTTCTAACTCAAAGAGCTGCATGCTCCTTTGGCTGTGCTTTGATGGAGACCAGGTGTAAGGCATTATAGATTGGCTTCTTCTGGGTAAATTAAAATTTCCCCCTCGAACCTGGATTTACACATCAGTGTACATTGAAGAAGTGTGTTGAGTAGCATAATCTGATTGGTGAGCCCTTTGTTCATCCCAGGAAGCTAGTATTGGCTCTCAGCTCTTACCAGAAAACCTTGGTGCCCACAAATCCATTTTCAAAATCTGTAATGTTGAGATCTGATTTTTGGCAAAACATTTCCCAATTACAGGGTTGTTGGATATCCTAAATCCTTAAAAAAACTTCTGCAAGGAGACTGCCAGATAAAAGTAGGTACAACCAGTATTTTTACTGCAGTTTTAAAGCAGTTCTAAAATTTTCTTACTTTATTTAAGGCTCCAAGCTAAAAGAAGATTTATCAGTCTGCAGTAAGCAGCATCCTCGCGTAAGAGCTCAGCAGTAAGCAGGCAGCAAGCTGCATTACTTGAATGAAAAAGTGATGTGTCATATCAGCTCTACTCCATTGGAAATGGATTAAAACAGAGCCTGTGGCCTTCTCACTAAATCACAAAAGAGACTTACTACTGTGAATGCTATTTTTCCCAATTTTTCAAAGGAATATTCTATTCCTACTAAGAATTTTAATGTCTTTTTTTTTCCAGGCAGCTCACCTCTGGATAAAGCAAGTGTGTCTCCAAGGGGCAGAAAGACTCAGGAAATGCAAAGAGTTCTTGCTCATGTTCAGTACTCAGGGGCCAAGAAGGCTCTGCTCACCTTACGAGCAGTGGTGCCTGCTGAGTATTCTTACTTGCAGAGAGAAAGCTAAGGGAGGAATGGCACAATTTGTCCCCTCTCTGTCACCAGCAAGATGAAGCCTCTGAAGAGGGTCTACAGTTCTGCTATTGGTTCTGCTGATGCAGCACTTAGAAGAGGAAGTAACTTTAGGAAACATTTATAAGCCTCTAAATGTGGTCATCAACAGGTGAAATGTAGCAGATTCGACACTTCCCAACTCACCAGCAAGCACCAATGTAGACATCTGAGCATCTGTATTTTAAAAGACAGAAATAGTTTATTGCCTTCTACGAAGTCTAACTGCTCCCAAACACAAAGCCAGAATCTCCCTGTGATGTGTCTTTACTGGTGATTTGAGGGATGCTGCCTAACTTGGCATGGACACGGAGGTGGAAAACATTTCATGTTTTACCAGCAGAAGGGTGAGACAGCACAGAGAAGTATGAAGTCGGCAAACACCTGCAGCCAGATCTGCACTGAATGCCCCATCATGGTACTAATTAAAGCACAAACTAAATCAAAATGCAAAGTTCAGAGAAGATGTGGTCACAGCTTTTTGTGCTCTTCCACAAGAAAGAAACATACTTGACAGTGTTTGTCTTATGTACTCTGTTTAGGGTATTTTACTGTTTAGCTGCAAAACTAGCAGGTAGTGCACAGATTTATTAATTTTCTGCATATGGAATGCACCAGATTTTACTGATCTGGTTGTTTCTGCTCCAGATATCTAGATTTTGATAGGGTTTTTTTAGTCAACATGATTTTATCTTGAGCTGAACAAAAAAGTGCATAGAACTTGGAACATAATTATTTCTCATAGCTCTTCTTATTTCCAATTTATTATAATTTTTATACTTTTTCAGGGCCAGGATGGTACTGTATCTGTGGCCCAGCAGTCTAAATTTCCAGCTAAGTGAAAAAAAAATTATAAATATTCTTTCTGTATGGAAAAAAAATAAGAACAATATTCTCTACTGAAAATCAAACTGCTTTTTAAATCTCAGAGGTGAAACAGACTTTTCCTTCATTCTCATTTTTGTTGTGAGTATAAATTTCATCCTGCAGCTGAGATTTTTTCTTGATAAAAGCTTAATTGAAAAGAATGAATTCCAGAGAAAGTCCAATTTTTGAGGTGAGTCATATTCAAGCTCTAAAAATAATGACAATGTTTGATTCTAATTTTTATTTTAATCATATGTTTTCTCTGTATTTTGCTAGTGAACCATATCAGCATGTATTGATTTATATGTAAAAAAGAAAAGTACTGATTCATAGTAAAGGTCAGCTATGCTGAAACAGATCTCACTGGCATGCACAACTGATAGCTACTGTGACTAGATTTTAGCAGATTCTATAGGGTAAAGAACATTGCAGGGAACATTGATGTAATCTGCTGGGTTTCATCCACAGTAAATGAGCAAATAGGTAAATGCTAAAAATCAAGACAAATTGGTCATCTACTAGACACCAGAGCTACCTCTTATAGTTATAGAATAAAATATTACAAAATCTATTTTAAAACTCCTAAAAGTGATCAAGAAAAAGCAATGTTAAAACTGTGATATTTCTTTATGTGCCAAGGACTGCTCTGAGGGACAAGGTGGGGAGCAGAACTCAACTTAAACAAAACATTCTACACCATCCCGCTTGACAGTCCTTCCCTAAGCCAGTGACATGTTGTCCGGGTAGAAGCACAGCTGGGACACACAGTCAGTTGGAAAGCTGCTCTCAGAGGTTTGTTGTCAAAAAGGTGTCTCAAGTGGACTCTCAGGAGAATATGTCCAGAGCTGGTTCAATTTGATATTTCCATTAGCCACATGGATGATGGAAGGGAACGTATGCTTATGAAATTTGCTGACAGCTCCAAGGCAGGATGGATGGCAGGTGGTATGTGGGACGGGATCAGAATTCAAAATTATCTTGATGCACTGGAATGGGAGGAGGTTAGAAGGGGGGAGGGAGGGAGAGAGAATGAGGGAGAGGGGGGAGAGAAAGAGGCAGTAGAAAAGCTCTACATTTAAAGGAGAGAAAGAATGTTAGTAAGTACAAAATGGAGACTAAATGGCTAGCCTTTAGCATAGCAGGGAAGGATGTGGAGCTAGAAGTGGATCAGAAACTGACTGCATTTCTGCCACAGAAGAGGCAAGTTACATACTGGGAGCAGTTAATGGAAGAAACAACATAAACCTGGAGAAAGAAATCCATTATCATTACTCATGTTTTTATCACAGACAGAACTAAGTACATGTGAATGTTGCCTGAAATTACTCAGTTACTTCTTTCAGGAGCTGAGCCAATCTTTTATACCTGAATCTTCCGTATGGAAATGCACCAATAAAATAATTGCAGTGTTGTCTTTATGCTCAGTCCTGTAGCAGTGATGCTGCTAGCTTTTAAGAATTAGTTGGCTTTCATTTCAGAATCTGGTTTTCAAGAGTTTATGTAACGTGGAAATATAAAGTAATGCCAAGGTTAAATAAGAGCTAGTTATCCTGGCATACTTCTCTTTAATTTTTGAAGCTTTCATTGTATCCCACCCCCACACCTGACACTGTCAGTACTTTGCTTTCTTGCAGCTGCATAATTTCTTCACTTATACTTTCTATTTATAAAAAAAGAGAACCAAAAAACCCCAAACCAAAACAAAAAAACAAGCCCAAAACCAAAACTCTGCAGCAAAACCCCTTCAATATTATGTTTCAACATGCTTTAAAATCAGATGGTAGCTAGCTTAGACATGGGGGAGTACTGCATTATTCCCTTCAGTACTTGCATCAAGGAGAATGTAGCTCTGCTTTCAATATGAAAATCATTGGTTTGTTATTGTGTTCTTTTCCCAGAAAGAGACATTTTCAAATCTTCTCAGTCTGCCATCAATCTCTGGATGCTGCTTATCTTGGCATTGTCATTCAGAAACTTAAGTCTATTTATACTTGATAGTGACATTCATATTCATTGTGACAGCTGAGGAAAAAATCACTAAACTATATAGCTAAGTCAATTTATTCTCTGTACCCTTAAAAACAGTATAAAGCAACATTTATAACATGCCTTCTTTTGTCTACATAAATGAGCTCTAGAGACAACTATTAATATAGGGTAGGCAAAGAATCCTTCTTTTCACCATTTTAACTATATACAGAAGAAATTGCATCTCCATCTATTATCCCATGTGTGTCCACATACAGAAGCTGAGAGGTCAGTATGCCTGAGTGAATATGCATATGAGTGATACACATTACCATCCTTTTTGAATAGAAATGTAAAAACTTAGTTAACATATAAAGATCTTATATTTAAATGTCTTTCAGCATGGCACGTGTGCTTGAAGTATGCATAACTTTGTTCTGTGTTGTTTGCTCTTGAATATTTACCAGTATGCAAAAGTGGTAGCAATTGAGGTACAACTAGATATTATTGACCATTCTATAAGCTGAGAAGAATCAACATCTCTGGTAAGACAGAACACAAATACCTGTATAATTCAGTCTGAACCTTAATAATCTTTTCCCCAAGTTCACAGTACCTTCTTAGCCTTTCCAGCTTTTCAAAACAACCAAAGGTAGAGATGGTATTTAGTGGGTCAAAAAACTTACTCTACTAAAAGGTAGAGAGACTGATAAACAGAATTCTGAAAAGAAGAACCTTTATAAGAATATTAACCCTCTAGGTAACTCATTTGGCTTCAGGAAGTATCTGGAGACATTCAAATATTAAGCCCTCTTCTAGTAATCTCTAAACATATACAGGTAAGTACTGGCTTCTTAGTACTCGAGCAGAGATATCATACAGTGGGAAAATTGTCACTTTATTCCATAACAGCTCTTCTTAAAATTTCATTTTCTGATTGACAAAGACCTAATCATGCACAGGAGGGCTCACTGTGTACTTCACAAGAACATGGACCAGGCTTCATATGTAAAGAAGCTTTTGTTGTGGCAAGGCTCCACTTGCACTTAAGATTCTTAGAAGAAATGCATGAAAAGTAGATGAGACTGAAAGAAGAATATGCAGTTCCCATGTAGCTCCTGCTTTGCTGCTATTTGTAGCAATACATAATTTTCTATGAAATATCCTTGTGTTTTGATCTATATGTCCATCATTTTGAACAGAAGGCAGGCCTAACTTCCCTGTCAGTACCCTGTCCAAACAGATTGGGTGACATTCTTTTAGAGACATATATACGTGTACAGATTTTGTGGGACACCGTCATATTCCTGGGCAAATTATAAGAAAGTGTGATTATGATAACTTTGCTGGAGAGCAGCAGCAATTCTTGATTCAAATCTTAACAAAATACTAGCTCTTTCCTTAAATTCTCCTTCACTTGTCTCCTAATATCCATGGCCAAAGTTATGCTGGTTTTCATTAATCATTCCTGACTTGTGGCTGTCAGAATCATCTATAAGAGTTTGTTTTCTTGGCACGTGTCTTTGAATCATGGATCTGGAAAGATGTCTAAGACATGTTTCTCATTCTTTAATGCACATTATGTGAAAGACCTTTTCAATTTTAGGCAACTTGCCATCCAAAGGGAAAGAAATTACCTCATCTGTCAGTTGTATGTGTTTTGTCTCACAGAACATTTGCCTCAAGCACAGCAGTGGCAGTTGTATTTATAATGTCACCACAAGGATGATTGCACAGCATTTTTTCTGACTTTTCCTGAAGGTCTTGAGAAGGATGGTGCACTATTCCCACTCAATTTAGAGGTGATAAAGATGAGGAAACCTGGTCTACACCATAGTGACTATGCAATGGAAAGTGCCCCATGTCTGCCACCATGTATGTTGGTCTTACATATCTAAGCAATGGGTCTTTCTTGACTTGAATTTTTGTACTTGTCCACCAAAAATAATTATCCCTTCAGTCTCTTATGATTATTTTTACTTTTTCTGTCAGTGCCCACTTAAATGGAAACAGTATTCTCCATGAAAAACAAGGAGAGTATAAAGTATATTATTTCATTACTCCACTGTATATTCCTTAGAGGGTCCAAGTGGGCACTGATATAAAGATGAATTCTTCTGGAGCCATCTTCTTGAGCATAAGGTTTCTGATGACCTAGACATAAGCTGACTCAAAATTTTACAGTTATGGAAATTCCTGTAAATCCATTGATCTTAATGGATTTATATACTTGTACATTAACTGTGACTGTATATGGTGTGCAGAGCTGTTTTTCCCTTATGATTCAGTTTAAAATTCACCATCTATGTACACTGCAGACAATAGCAAAATTTCTTGTCTTTGTCCTTGTTTTCTGTACAAGCATTATCCACAGGAGGTTGAACACAGAGAGCTGTACCAGCCTAACACTACACTCAGATTTGCTCATGACTTCTTGAAAAGTCATAGAAATTACAATAGAGAAAAGACCACAGCAAGCAGCGAGAACTTCTGTGTTACAACCTAACCAAAGCCCAGGCAGGAATTCATGCACAACTCAGGAGTTGAGATTGTTGTTTTAAATGCTCAGTTGACAGATTTCCCTTTAAGAGTGTACAGAACAAGAATTATGATACTGTAAAAGTCTTATTACTTCTCTCTGCCACACTGAGTTTCATCCAGGCTACCCATTACAAATAAGTCAAAGCTATTCTCCAGTAAAATTTAGAGGTCTCAATGCAATTGAAAGGATGCCACTTGGAATTAGTTGTTGTCCTATTTGGATTCAGGGCATGGATCATTTTACCAAACTAGGATATACTGCTTTCTGTGCTATTAATTAGTGATAACAGTTAGTATCTGATAGACCAGTTAATATCTGATAGACTTCTGAAAATAAATCATAAAGTTTTATAGCTAGGAAATCTTTACCCAAGATGCTCTCTGAATTATTCAACAAAATTCAATAAAAACACAAATAAATTACCAAAAATATCACTTGGGAAAACAGCCTTTTAAAAACTAAAGAGCAAAATCCATGAACAAGATTATTTAAGAAGCTTGTCTATCTCAATTATATTTGGGTTTTATTGTGTTTGAGGGAAATGGAAGCTGAGCAATTGCAACAATATCAAGTGAGTCTTCAGAATCCATTTCGCTTTGGTTTACAACTACCTAGGAAAATGCAAAAATATCTAATAGAAGACACTATCTGCAGCTTTTTCAACTTCTCTATGTAGGCAGCACAGACCATCTCAATAGAACAACTTTTTCAACAAAGTTATCTGCAGAGTTATCTGTGATTCACAATAAAGGCCAGCTGTGCTGAAACAGGTCTCACTGGCATGCAAAACTGAGAGTTACTGTGACTAGATTTTAGCAGACTTTATAGGGTCAAGAACATTGGGGGGAACATTGATGTAATCTACTGGGTTTTGTCCATGATAAATGAACAAATGGGTAAATGCTAAAAATCAGGACAAACTGGTCATCTACTAGACACCAGAGATACAGATAATAAAACACTGAAAAATCTAAATGTATATTTAACCATGAAGAAAAACAAAATTTGGACTACTATCCTAGTGCCAGAAGCTTGGTTCGAACTCTACCCAAAATGTCTGATGATTCGGCTTTTTTTTCCCATCCTCATTTTTGCTAGACAAGTTAGGACTTCCTATTCATTATTGAGCTATTCAGTCTATGCTGAATGTTGTCACTTGTGGTCTTTTACTTCCCCATCTGCATAGAAGTTTACCTTTTTAACCATCTCTCAAATCAGAATTGCATTTGCACAAGAGTAATTGAGAAATTATTCCCACCAACAGAGGTTATTTATCACTAACAAGTCCCATAGCCTGAGGGAAAGTGGGAGTCATGCATATTTAACTTACTGATAAAATGAGCCTCTCTATGCAATGAATTGTTTAATAGTCAGAATAAAACCAGATTTGAAGATCACTTATCTTCTAAAGTCAGCTTGTAGGTCCTGAAAAGTGTCAACTGATCTTAGGAAAGTTCTTTTCATGTGTGCCACCTATTTTACATGTAAATATGCCTGCATGAATTTTAAATATTTCACTATCTGCATCCCAAAATGCTAAGTAGCAGTTAGTAAATTTTGAATAAAATTGAAAGCCTACAGAGATGTTTCCCAGCTGTGAACAGGACATGGAGCCTGTACAACTTCACATTTGCTTAAACATTCCTTTTATCTTTTCTCTGGTATTAATGCATTGAAGGAGGTGGGAATGAGGAAAATCTATAGACTGGGATTAATTTTTCTACTTGAGTCTGGAGTAGATACTTAAAGAGCTTTGGCAGAAAAAAAGGGCATTCTAATTCTTTCCAGTATTTCCCCCATATCCTATTTACATAGTGGAGTCCTGGCTTTGTTCAGGAATAAAGCCTGCCAGTGATAAAACTGACGTAACACCAATGTTATGAAAGGGATTAGGAAATCAACCTGAAAGGCTTCCAGCAGTATCAGATAATCAGGATGCAGCACTTCACACATGAGATTGCAAAATCCAGTTCAGCAGACAGCATACATACAGCTGCAGTAGGGCAGACACACAGTACAGAGGCTGCTCCTGTCATGTCTGCACAGTGCACAAGATTGTTCTTAAAAATGCACTGGGGAGCCTGAGAGTAGCTAAAGCTGCCTGTGCATGCGTGTTCATTTAACTCTCGTAAGCAGAGATTTTGTCCTGCCTTTTCGTCTCCTCAGCTGAGCAGTATGTTGATGTTTGCAGGAAGACCCTGCCAATGAGAAAATTGCACAGCTCATCTGATAGGTACAAGGCCAGTTTTGCAAGCTCAATACCACTGCTACATGAGGTCTCCAGCTTCCTTACTGATATCTCAGTCACATGGTTCTGGGTCTCTATGCCTCCAGACTTCCCTTGTGCTACACATCATGTGCTCATCAGCTGTGTCCTTTGACTCCAGCAGCATTTGTGAAAGGTTGATCAGGTAGGATATTGTTTTGGTTGGGATAGAGCTAACATTCTTCATAGTAGCTGGTGGAGTTGTTTTGGATTTGTCTTGAAAATAGTGTTGATAACAGAGGGATGTTTTTGTTATTGCTGAGCAACATTAAAACAGAGTCAAGGCTTTTCTGCTTCTCACCTCCACCTCATCCCAACAGTTAGGAGGCTGGGGTGCATGAGAATTTGGGAGGGGTCATGGCCAGGACAGCTGACAACAACTGATTCAAGGGATATCCCATATCATATAGCGTCATGCTCAGCATATAAAGCTGATACCTCCTTGGATACCTCCACCCACAGGGATCTAAAGCACAAGAGGGCCAATGTGTCAGTATTTGACAGGTTGGCACTGTGTTCACACGACTCCAGAACATGTGCTTTTGAATGAGAAGGTGCAATACCCTGTGGCATCCAAGAGGAGACAGGCACTGCTCACACCTCAGCATTTGTTGCCATATAGACTTCTAGCATGCCTTCCCTCCCACTAGGACTGATGCAGCTGGTCTCTCACACATGGATGTGAGATGAAAGCTGACTATGTGCTTTGAGGCCTGGAGTCCAGCTGAGGTGATGTCATCAAGTCCCCTGGTGTCACATGCAGGCATAAGATAGCTTGGAAGCAATGTTTTTAAACCAGCTTTGCCTGATATCTAGGCCAAACTGCCTGGGCTTTTGCCTGATATCTCATATTGAAAGGTGTTTCTTGCACCTGATTCTGTCAACTGGATGGTTTCTTACAGTTTTTAGACTAATTCATGTTTCCTTCATTTCAGATTTCCAGTAAAGTTTTACATTTTATTGTAATTATTCAAACTGATGTTAAGATGGCAACCAAAATGCAGTAGATATTCTCACTGGTCAAGACTTATTTGTGAAGAGCCCATGTGAGTCAAGCTCCACTACTCCACTGATTTAGCTAATCAGTGAAAAAGTATCTTACAAAATTATTTTTGTTGCTATTAATTATATCACTGTATTAAGATGCAGCTGATCCATAAGGTAATGCTCAAAATTAATTAATTTCTGTGTTAATTATATGAAAGCTGCTTAACAAAGAGCACTATGAACTCATCATCTCCCTTTTCATTAAAGTTGTCAAGTTAAATTACATCACAAAAACATGATCATTTATAACTCTATGAAATAACTACACCATAAATCCAAATACCTGATAAAATCAAAATGCTGAAGACATTTTATGTTATTATTTCAATAGACTGGAGACACTATCATTATGCTCTTTCAGTCTAATTGCGTGTTTGGGGGAATCATTGTAATTTCTATTCCTTTTGTTTAAACGTAAAGCCCTAAAATCTAATCAGAAGAATGGGAAGTGTTTCATATGAGGAAAGATTAATAGAAATTGGATTGTTTAGGTTGGTAAATAGATGGTTGCAATGAAATACCATCACTGTTTATACAAGAGAAGTGCGGGCAGGGAAAGAGAACAATTTAATGTACTAGACAAAGTTGGCAGAAAAACAAGTGTGTGTAGACAGGCTGCTTTTATGGCTAAGAAGGAAATCAGAAGAAATTTTCTAAACTCAAAGCATCAGGGGCTTGAAATAACTTTTCAATCACTGCAATAACTGAAAAGGCCTTGCTTTTAAGGGGGAGCTTCAAGAGTTTGTGGAGAAAATTATCTGAGGATGTTGCTAGTGATAGAAGAAGAGTAGACTTGTGTCCTTGGGGATATTTTTCCAGTCCTATGCATTAGGTTATCATACTAAATCAACCTCAGAGACTGGTGATGACCAGAGGAACAGTGACAGGCCAAGAAACTCAAGTAACCTGAGCAGGCAGCACACCAAATTATCACCAGAAGAGAAGGATCAGGCCATGGTCCCTTGTTTCAAATATATATATATGTATATATGTAAAACCAGGTCAGAGAAAGAAACCATCTACCCAGAATGCTATGCAGACTAAAAGGGACTTTTGTACAAAAATGCAGGATTCAGTATGGGATCCATTGTAAGCTGAATGACAATATTTGGGAGAGAAACAACTTGGAGATGGTACAAAACTTATTATGTGATCTTTAAGGGCTGGCTCAATGGCAGGGCAAAGAAGGATCAAGATGGACCAGGGAGGATCAGGCAGAGCAAAATGAAGGAGGGGTATACAGGGGGCATATTAAGTCACCTGCTGCACAGCACACTTGTCTCACTGAATCCTGTGCATGATTTCTGGGGTCAAACCTGTATTCTTATTAAATGCTATTTCTAACTATCCTGTGTGTATGTGTATTTGTTCTGAGACTGTTTGTGTGAATTGCTAGTGAACTTCAAGCTGGGTTAGGGGGCAAATAGGACAAAAGCTTGGAGTGCCATCTCCTGGAGAGACTTGGGATCAGAAATACTGGATTCAGCTACCTCTAACACCTCATTCCCATATTCCAATTCAGTTACTTCAGTTACTTTTGCTACTATTTTATCTTTACTTATTTTCTCTACCTTAGCAGCATTCTTTAAATTCCGCCTCGCTTTTAGCAAGCTCAACTTTAAAATTCTATAGCATTCATGGACATAATGATGAAGATTTTGATGGCTTTTTGAGTAGTCTTATTATTCTTCATCCTTTCATTCTACTGTCAGTAGAGTGCACTCTACTTCATGAAATGTTGAGAATACTGGATGATGTTTTGGATGAGAAAGTTAAAACCTCCCTCTTCTGTGACTGGATGCACTTTTCATTTTATTTATATTACTCTTCTTTATAAAGCTCTGAAAGTTGTTAAGGCGTACATTTTAGGTAATTTCCTGCTGTTTCTCATTGAAAATGAACACCATCCCAAGTATGTCAATCATCTTGGGTAGCTTCTGGAGAAACTGTTGACAGGCTTCTGGTTATAATCCTCAGCATTACAGCTATGCCTAATTGCAGGCACTGGAACTCCAGTACCAAGTCTGTCCTTTCACTGAAGATTCACACATGAAACTTTCATCTATTGATGTCAACATAATCACAGGTGTTCTACTTCTGGCAATTCTTTCTGGGTTTATCTCGAAATCATGTAGTTTTATGTTTATAGAAGACTGACTGTTCGAAATGTTCAAATAAGTGCTAATGGTGCAAATCCCTTATTTCAGCAATACAGTTTGCTTTCTAACTTCTCTAATAAAGTCTTAATCATTGTGGGAAGCATTGAACTGATATAGTTTTTAATATTACATCTGCTTATCTTTGCCTTCCAGAAGGAAACTCAGGCATAGTGTCTCAGCTTGAGTAAATCACCTCAACTGACTAACTTGAGTTAGCCAGTTGATTTCAGTCAGTGGAGTAGTCAGTAGCCAGTAGTGATCTGGGTTTCAACACCATGCACACAGAGCTATCTATTGAAAGAAGTTCTATTTTTATCTGATATTTGAAGTCACTTTTCTCTTGCTTCCTTTGCCGTATTTCACAACCACTCCAGTTACGGAACAATCTTCCTTACAGGAGTCAGTGTTCCTCTCCTACAATTTTGTATCTCCTACCTCCACCAGAAATAGCCATTCTTTTTATTTTATTCTCACAAGCTGTCATTTTTATTGAATAACACGACCTTTGATATCCACAATAAATATAAACCTGTGTTTCGAACATAGGAAAAATCCCACATTTAATGAAGACTGGTAAAAGAGTCACTCTTCTGACAGCCTTTGGCCAGCTTGCAGCTGCCAGCTAGAATTTACTCACACTGAGAATAATGATAGAAGTCTTCTTTAATCCTGACTTGGAAAATAAAAAAATAAGGTTCTTCTTTTTCACAATACACTAGTAAATCTTTACTTTTGAGGGCTTTGGGGCTTCCTTTTTGCATTAGGAACTCAGATTTTTGTCACTGAGTCTACCGTATTTGAAAGCCTATTAATTTTGAAGGAAAAACATAGAAAATTATAGGCACAGTTATCATGCACTAGCAGAAGTAGTAGCCCTCTTTTAATACCTGGAAAACAAAGAAAAACAAGTTGTCCAGGAGGTGCATACAGAACACCAGAATCTGGGCTTCTGTCTCATCCTTGACAATGCAAGTAGCTCCTTTAGGCTCAGGTTTGTTATTTTAGGTGATATTTAACTGTTTCAATCAGTCATAGTCACAGAAAAAATCCTGTCACTCTCTCTCTTAGTGCATTCTTTCCAGACTGGTCTTTATTCCAGATACTACAATTGCTATTTATTAGTTCAAACACACTTGAAAATTTTATGCTTTCTCATAAAATGTCATTATTTGCCTATTTAAGCGATCATCTTGTGCATCTCATTAATCTTTTAATGTATTCAATATATAATAGCAAAGCTGCCCATCTGTCATCCTCCATACAGCACACTTTTAGCATTTCTTCTGTTTGTAGAAACTTATTTCCTTAACAAACATAAAACCTGTAAACTCATTGTATGGTCTTTAACATGATTTTAAGTCTCATGATTGTTTTTCTCAAATCTTGAGAATGCATATTTACATTCTAATCTTGAAAATCAGTATTCTCAAAAAAGAACTATATTAAAGGCACCTCTTAAAAGAGAAGAACAGTAATAGAGTTGATGATCTAATTAGTACCTCGTCCTTCTTTGCGTAGTGTTTAGAAATACAGTTGGGAGAGACACAGAGAAAGACAAATGAGACAACAACATTACGAAGGACACTGAAAATAAATGAACCAAGTTTGTTCTGACAAGGTAAAGTCTGATGTGTAAACTTCAGAGTGATTTACCTTAGAAGGCTGACCGGTTACCATACAGAGTCATGGTATGTGGGGCCATACATCTGGACATAAAATGAGTCTAAATAGTCTAAGATGTACTTAGGATATACATCCTACTCTTTAGGGATTTTCCCTACACGTGTTTGTACCTCATGTAACAGGATAGCTACCTTGCATGTGGCGCAGGTAAGAGCTGGAGAAGAAATCAGTGCTGGGAAGCAGCCTGCCTCACCCAGTCTGCAGTAACCACACAAGATCTGCTGCTGTGAGGTACTGCTAACACTAAAACAGGTGTGTAGACAGCACCTCTAGAGGAGGCAGTCCCTCAGAGGGAAAGCATTGGGCATAGGAAGAAGGCTGTGCACGAAGAGCAGGGTGGGCTGTGTGGGTTGGATATCCTCACCACTGCTGCCAAAGATTCAGCTGAAGCTGCCTGCTGCCTGGCAAAGATCGTGTGACCAACAGTGATAAGTGAATTCCAGCTGCAAGGCCTGGCTGAGATTAACCCTTTTAGTGCTGTAAGTGCTGCAGACATTAAGTAAAGAAAGAAGAGCTGAAATCCTGAGGGAGGAGAAAGAGGAGATGCTTAAAGCTGAAATTCTGTTGCAAAGCTATGATGGTGATAGACTATGATATATCAGAGTACCCGACGTAATTTCATGACAGCATGGGGGGTGGAGCGTTCAAACTGCACTTGTGAGCAAAAGCACCTGTGCTGGAATAAGCAAATGCTGAAGCAGCTGTAATTTGATAAGTTAGAACAGGGAGAGATGGAAGCGATGAGGTCTCTTGCTCCAATTGGAAAGAGAAGACCTCTGTTCCTAGAGATACTCCCAGAGATAGTCCCAGAGATGAAGATGATAAGGACCCTTGTCTCCCAGGAAAATGGGAGGGCCTCTATTCTTAGAGATGAAGATGCTCCCAGAGATGGGTGAAGAGAACTTTTGTTTTTGAACAGCTCAACCTTAAAATGGTACCCCAGTAGCTCAAGATTGGACCCTCAAAAGCAGTTGTGGGAAAAGCTGTAAGTCAGGGGAAGGGACTCTCACATGCGAGCAGAGAACCAACCCGGGCGGCTGTCTCGTGATACTGAAGCCATGAGAGAACCTCTTGTGGAGATGTCTCCATAGCATGAGCAAGAGAGACTCCTCTCCCTAAGTGAACTGAACAAGGTTATTATGGAAGTGGTAAACAGACTGAACATCTCAAGGGTTGTCTTTTTACAGTGGGAGAGGGGGAAAGGTGGGGGGCAGAGAAGTGTTTGGAAGTTGTGGTATGATTTTTTTTTTCTTCTTTTTTCCCTTCTTTTAGGTGTGTTAATAAACTTCTTTATATTCTTTCAAGTTTTGTGCCTGCTTTGCTTTCTCCTAATTCTTATCTCACAGAGGGTAAATAGTATTGAGTATTTTGGACCAAACCACTACAAGTAGCTACTTAACTTTCTTAAAAAAGAATATCACTGATCTTTCCCTTTAGATATATGATCTCCCTGACCATGTCTGGACTTCCTAAAGTTTAATTGCACTAGGGACCTCGTTATTATATTACATTTCAGCATTGGTGACTGAAGAATGTGATTTTTCAAGGTATGTGATCTGTGAAAACAATATCTTCATCTCTTGGAAGGAAAGATTATAGAGTAGTTTAATCACCACCTCCAAAGAACCAATTTGAAATTGTTTTGCTTTTTCCAAAAGTCTGTAGCTTTTTTGAGTTTTTACTCTACAAACTAATGTAGATTATGTCAAGCTAATTTTATGTTGGCATGTTCAATAGCATGCACCTTTTAATATATATTCATTAAGGATACTAAAACATTGAGAATTTCCATCTTATAAATGTAGATGAAATGGTTTCATCCTGAGTACTGAATATATTTCTTCTAAAAATGTAGGGAAACAGACTGCACTTAAAATATGCTTTGGCTCTGCACAGACAAAATGAGGAAGTAGCAGGGGAGAGATTTCTCTCTATTGCAAACCTTTTCCATTAATTATTTGCATGAATATAAATTAGTATTCTGAATGTCATTAAAATAAAATACCTGCAATAGCATTCAGTTCTTGTTCTTGGCATTCCCCTCATGCACTCTTGCTAAAGCACAGGAGGAGAGAAAAAGGACTAGCATTTAGAGGAGATAGATAAAATTGCTGAAGAATTACCCTTAGATCAAGACTGGAAGCAAAAGAAAATAATTATTTAAGGGGTGTGTGTGTGTCTGTGTCTCTGTGTGTGTGTGTGACTCTGAAAGCTTCTTGAAAATTACTAAAATTTTGGGTTCACACAAAACCTTGCAACGATATTTCTTGACAAACAGTTGCTTTCATTCATTCATTCCTCATTTGCAAATGAACAAGACTCTTTATTCCAGCAAATCCAGCATGTACCACTGTTTTCATTCCTTCAGGCTGCTCCCCTCATTTTCCCTGAGTACAAATTACATTCAAAAACCCCATATTTATTCAGTTAACATTAGGCACTGCCTAAGATTGTTGATAATTCTTGCAGTGTTTACTGTCTGATTTCCTGCTCCATTGCACATGAGAAGCAACACCAACTTTTAAGTTGATGAGCCAGCACAGATGATGGGGTCTATTTGGTATTAAAGTGTTATTTAAAATACATCCCTAGAGCAAATACTACAAGTAATGTGATTTTTTTTCTTGTGCTGTGATTGCTTATTTGTGACCAATGCTGAATATAAAAACTTATACAGAGATTAATTTCTCTATTTTTTCTGCCATCAACTTTTTTGGGAGTATTACTAAATTTGCCCATCTAAAACTTAAATTGTAAGATTGATTCACATAAAAGTCAAAAAATAATTTGCTATTAAAATCTGTGCAACTACAAAAGAGTTCAGGCATTAAACTCTAATTGTGCACAATTTTGTTCTAAACTTAGTAGATTCCGGCAAAGTCTACAAGATGTTCTGACACATTTTTATTTCATTTCCATGCCTATACTTTTGAACAAAAGAAACTAATATAATTTGCTACCCTTAATTTCTGCTTTAATGTTTGTTTTGAGAAATATATCCTGCCATGAGATAATTTGATATATTTTTAAATAACAGAATTAAGGAAAAAGATTCTAAGTAATGTTGTTCAGTGTGTAAACCCCAAACTTGATTAAAGAAGAGACAGAAGAGCCCATTCAATGCCTTCCATCTGTCACCCATTTTGCACCTGCCATTGGCAGACTCAGGAGTATTGCTGAAAGGGGCTCTGTCATATTTCAAACAGCAGGAATCTTCTGGCATTTGGCCATGGACTCACCTCGGTAATGACTGAAAATCCACATGTGGTCATACTGCCAAGATGCCTCTGCCCATCCCTTTCACTCCAGAGTAGGGGGAAGATTGAGAAACCTTTTTACGTCTTCTAGCTAACAGCTGCTGAATGGAAGATACCAAACTGCTATTCAGTATTGTACAAATATCCAGAAGAAAAACCCTGGTGATGCTAGAGAGTGGAAAATGAGTTGAGCTGAGAAAAATACTAGAAAATCTACTATATTTTTCCAAAATAGAAAATGCCATGCAGAGTGTCTTTTTTGTTAAACACAATCTTGCTGCTTGTATAAGAACATCCACAAGGATTTTACTTTGGGCAGAATGAAGCTCACTTGCTGAACTGATCTTCGACATCACATTCCTCTGATAAGAAATCTTGGCACTTCTACAGAACTGGCAAAGTATAAGTTTTATCAAATACTGAAAAATCCTTGACTTAGACTGAAATCTCATATTCTTCCCTTTGCATTTGAGAACTCTGTACAATTTTCTTCATAAGAAATATATTCCAAGTCAGGAAATTTTAAAGCAATTATAACAATTATGTTCGTCACCAGACTCTGCCTGACAAATGAGTATGACTGCAGTGACCTCCTCAGTTTCTCCCAGCTGCTATCTTTCTCACCACCAGTGGCATTAATCAAAGATGTGACGCACGTATCTCTGTACAAAACTGGAAATGAATCAGCCACTACAGATCTATGTGACTCCTTGCAGGTGCTCAGGCACCACTGCGTCGTGACTTGAGCAACCGCTTCAAAGCTGCATATTACTGGAAGTATTCTTTCACAGAAAAAAACCAGCAGGAACCTTGTTCCTTGTTTAGTCCTATTACATCACACAATGTGTTGGGTGCCACATATCTATGCTGCACATAGATACTCCAAGCATGGAAAAATGAATATGTGACTTTCCCCTCCCTTTTCCTATTTCCAGCTGAGAGAATCATATATGTAAATTTTATATGTCTCTGATCATGAGCATTTCAAGCTTTCATTGACGCTTGACTCTCACTGTGGTTTTTATCTTTCAGCATTTTCAATAAAAGCAGATATGTTGTTAATTAAGAAATTGAACAATTGGTCTTTATGGTTACAGCAAATAAAGGCCTTAATTAATTCACTAGTAACTAATTATTAATTCACTGGTCAGAAATTGTAATGTAAAAAGTGTTATTAAAGGCTGAAATGTTATTCTCAGCCAGCTGTCTTTATCAATCTAACAGTTAAGCTTCCAGTCCAAGGTGGGCATTCAGGATCCCTCTAGAGTCGAAGGTGAGACATCCTATAGAAATTCTGTGGTGAGTCAGTCACTAATTCCACCTATTTTAAAATTAAAATAAATGCCCTTGGATTTGATTCTCTCTGTTGATTAGCTTTATCAATTAACAATTCAATTTTTGGAAGCTAAAATTAGTTGCCATGAATCCTAACTTAAAAATTATGGAATACTCAGTCAATGGTATTTAAAAAAAGGGGCTTGCCTTGGTTCAGTTACTCCTGCTAAGATGTCCCCATTAAATATTTAGTCCCATTGCTTTAATATAAAACAGCCTTAGACAGATAGCAAAACCATAGATTGAAAAAGCCTGCTGGAAAAAATTGTACTCAATGAGCAGACATTTCCCAGTTGAGTGTAGCCCTGCATTAAACATCAAATATGTATTTCTGCTCTGGAAAAAAGAGTAGTACTATTCTCTTCACATGTTTCAATGATCTATTTGGTGGCAAAGATAATAAATGTTTAATTTATTGTTACTTTAGATTGACAGGAAGCACAGCTCTTCAAGGCTCACTGAGGATATATGATGTCCAGTTTATCCTTTCACTGAAGTGACTGAAAATACTGGTCTTTCTTCTCAATAAATTTCTTTGCAAATAGATTTCTTCAAATCTGTATGTGTTTTTAGTCATCTTTTTCTGATTTTATTGCCTGAGCCTACAGTAACCAAACCCAAATCTGTATGACGACATGGGAAACAAGAGCTAAGATTGCTTGTGCTTGCCTTAACTATTGCCAAGGCAATAACAATAACATGTTAATTAAGAGTCTGTTCACCCATAGTATTTGTTTCAGTGCTTTGCCAATGCTGCAGTAAATATTGCTACTAGAATTAATGCAAAACTAATCAGTTGTTTTTTACCTTGATGGTAAAACTGTGCTTTAAAAAACTTAATTGTGTCTCTAAAATTACTGACTAGTCAGTAGAACCTGATTCTCTAGAAAGTAACAGGAACATTCTCTTCTAACCATAGACCAAAGTCATGCAAGGATATGTAGGTTTTTTTTAAGAAAGGGCAAAGCAAAAAGAACGAATGAAACACAGGGTAGGATAAAGAGGGTGTGCTGAGGAATATTGATCAGTTTAGAGAGTTCAAGTCTCCTAGACTATCTTAACTAAGACACAATCTTGGCATACAATGAATAAATTAATTTAGGCTGAAAATTTAAGGAAGACGCATTAACCACTTATACTCTTGAACAAGACTTTCCATAGAAATAGTAATTGGGAGCCAATTCATTCATTTTAATTTTGAGCTAGTTAAGTTTATGGAAAGTTATCTATGAGACAGCTGTTTGAAATAGCAGGGGACTTGATCTAACGACTCTGCTAACCTGGGCTCCTCATACTTATCTTTTGAAAACATCAGACTTTTTCTTACTTCCATGTGTTCCTAGGTATTCTGTGTTTCAAAAAGATCGATAAAGAATGGCTACCTTGTTCTGTGCAGTGAAATCTTTTATTTCATGGCATGAAATACCACAGACTTAAGACCTCAACTAAGACAACCCGCTGTTAATAAAAGATACTCTGTATATAATACTTCCTTCTCATGAATGCATAGCAGCCAGGCTGTTTTCCCCACTCTTGATTTTATCTATTGTATTTTTTTGTTCATTTTCATTTCTGCCAAATGTTTTAATTCAAAAACTAGAATTTACTTATTTATTTTATATTTCTGGGAGTTATCAAGTTTATTTTTTTCTCCCTTTCTCACACAAAACCTACAAGAGCTTTAGGGATTCTCTTATCTTTCAGGAACATGAGCATGTCCCTACTTCCCAGCATGACCATATTTCTCATTCTTATGTCTGGTTTTCCACTGTTCAGTGGGATACTAGTTGTATATGAATACCATTCCTTAATTTTAACTAGAATAATATTCATAAGATATTGGAAAAATCTATCTCATGGTAAACTCAAAAAAAGATACATAGGCTCACAAGCTTTAGATATAACATAATTCAGGTTTGTTGCTCAATACCAGATGCAATCTGAGCAGCCACATCTATATGAATATACCTTCATCTCATGTAAGTCACATCCTATACTATTAACAATTTTTCTTTCTATTCTGTTGGGGGTTTTTTCCTCAGAAGAAAGAGCTATTTTTCAAGAGACAACTTAACAAGAAACTTACCTGAGGTATTTGCAGTCATTTTCCTGCATGGCATGGTTTCTGGAATAGTTTACACTAATAAACTGATATGTACAATAACCCTTGTTCAATCATAAAGCAGCTTTGGTTGGGATTTTTTTCTTCTTTATAGGACAGTACAGTTTGATTCACTAGGGTTTTTTGGAACTCTACTTCCAGCTGCTGTTGTAGATGCATTGCTTGGGCTAGGACAAATCACTGTCATTCCACTTCCCTTTTCACTCACATTAAAAATGTGGGCCCCACTGGGTGCCTTAAATCACTGAAGAGTACAGCTGAGGCATGGGTCCAGGCCAGTGATGAGGTTTGTAGCTAACCAAAGTGAAATGGTAAACAAAACCCAACTTGTTCTCTTCCTATCCCTAGTCTCTGTCAGATAATTACAGTAGTTCTGGAGGTGATGACTGAAAGCCCTGGAGATGCAAAGGAACTTTTTCTTTTTTTGGAAAGGGTAAAGTATATGCACTGTTTTATATACAATTCCTCATACTGTGCTCCTTAAATTAAAAACATAGCATATACTGCTCTTTTACCTAAATAACTATGTTCTGAAGATGTTAATCTACTCTAGAAAAATAGGTTCATGTTTTTTTAGAAATAGAGTTTTACAATTAGATTTATATAATTAGACTACAGAAAACATAATCCAGAGGAATGGTGATATGTATTTTACCATCAAAGATTTGCAGATCTTTCCCATTGACCTTCTCTTTAATTACTTTGTCCTTTGGTAATAAAGTTAGCTGGAACTTTTTATTGCACGATATTTGTACAAGATTAAAAATATCCCCAGGAACTTACACACTGTCAAGAGTAAATTAATACTCTCATGCTCTTGATGGAACTAGAAGCTTGGCAACTGAGTCAGACATTAGCCTGTAATATTCTGACTTTCAGTAAAAGCCTTTAAATGGAATTAGGATGTTTCAAGAGTGCTTCAGAGGATCTTATTTCTAAACTTCAATGAAACACTAAGAAATGTAGGTGATGTGGAGATAATACATGCTATGTATTTTTGCATAGTTGCATCTCTGGCTTTGTCTCGCCAGAAAACATACAACATAGACACACACAAACAACACAACCCCCATTCCCACCCCCACTCTGCATATGTGAAAGGTATATATAGTAATGAGAAAACATAGAATGTTAAAATAAACTAAAATACGTTAATATGAGCAGAAATTAAGAGGGATTTCAATTTAATTTCCTTGCAGTACCTTTAACACTGTGTATTAGAATCCAGGACTATGTTACCTCAGTTCCCAGTAAAGTAGTCTGTCAGCTAGTACTGCCTTACTTTCTTGGGATCTAAATCTTTCAGGCATTACTCTCATACACATTTCTCATCCAAAACTTTCCGGTGATCCAATTGTAGGTGGAGCAGTTGCAAGGTCCTGTGTGAATAGTTGTGGTGAGGAATGGAGATGATCAACAGCAACAAATGAGACGTATCTTTAGCATAGTATCCTCAAAGAGAAGAGAATTTCTCTGTGGGAAATGAGAGAGGTTGGGGTGCTGACAGTGCCAAGTGGAGAGGTTTAGTGTACTCATTGCAGGAGCTCACCCTATTCACCAACCTGAGGACAGTGAGCAAAAGCATTTGGACACCTTCTCTCACCAAGCAGTTTGGATTCATAAGATCAAGCAAAGTCACCCCAAAGAAGAGCACTGAGCTACCCAGGGAAAGAGAGATAATTTCATTCCCAGTTGTCAGCTAGGGTCTCTTACTTTCTACTCATCAGTTTCCAGAACTCACTAAAACATGATGAGAGAATATGATGGGGTTGAAGGGTGGAAGTGTGGGTTCAGCTCTCAAATTGAGAAAATCTTCATCTTCAGAACTTAACTTTGGCTGTCAGTGTCACATCTCTAAAGAAAAGACTGCTTTTTATTTATTCTGCAGTGTTCCTTTTTCATGTGTCGTACAAGCTATCGGAGATGAAAAAAACCATTTTGTTTTGGTAAGTCCTTGGACTAAGGCCTTAGAAACCTGGATTCCATTTGTGCTTTTTTTTTTTTTTTGTGGTGGTGGGCATGCCCAGATCACAATGCACAAAGGAGGGGGCTGTACCTAGTTTTATCTGTGATTTTTCTGTCATTTCTGCACTTCTTAGTATTTAACTGTGAACGTCAGTATCATGTAAACATGTTGTATATAACACAGTTTCAAGGAGATATATGGAGTGGTTTTTCCTTGGCATTTTTTTTGTGTCCAATTTTTTGTCACTAATTCATGAGATTTAAATTTTGCATCTAATAGCAAATGAGGAAATGTGAAAAATTGCTTAATAATCCTGCTCATTTTCTAGGATGATAAGCAATATCAAATTCTAAGAAATAGCTATAATATTAAATACTACACAAGCTTGGGAAATATAGTTCATGTTGCGAATATTGCTGTTTTCATTAAATAAGACTCGTAGCTGCTTTTTTGTAAAAAATCTGCAGTGAGTGACCTGACATCGCACTAATGTAATGATTTATGATGAGGTTTGCTTAAGATATTGAAGTTTAATACTCTTTAGAAATATTAAACAATAGATAAAAGGTGGTTGATATTATTGTTTAATTTTTAAAAGCACAGGAAGACAGAAGGACAATATCGTGTTTAGCACATCAGCCTGCAACACAGGAGACTGGAGCTGAACTCTGGTGTTAGTTACTGTCTCTGTATTGGATTCTTCATCTGAAACAGCATGGCTGACAGTACTGCCTTTCTCCAGCCCTGCTCCTCTTACACCCACTTTAATTGTAAGCTCTCAAGAATGGAAATAGTTTCTTGCTATGTGTGTGAAAATTATATGTTTTGTAATACAGCTCTAATCTTGACTAGTCCTATTAACACTAGTATGTCACAAGAAACATAACAGTCTTGCTATTATTTGTCTGAGTTTAGTATTTACAGTGTTAGTGATTGTGTCTACTGCCCTACTACCTGCAACGCCCTGGTCCTTTCTCTGAGGTCTTCCTATAGGTCTTGGCAGGAACTTTTTCCATTTGCCAGGTCTCATGGACTGACCCAGAATTTAAGCTGCAATGAGAGGATGTAGGGCCAGCACTGCCTATACTGCCTTGGGTACCACGGCAGTATAACTTGTAACAATTTCACTCAGGTTAATTTTCACTTTTTTTTGTGTGTTTTCTTTTGGTACTTGAATTGGCTACTCTGTATCTGTTGCAGGCTCTGAAAAATCAGATTTCTTCTGAACTCAGTCCCTGAAAAGTCAGGGACTATTGCAAGAAGTATTTCTGAACCTAGTCGGGAATAAAAGTCAGAGAAGAATGGTAGGGTTAAGAGCTCAGAAGTGGTTCCACAAGGACAACTGAAGAAAACTTTATTACCTGAAAATAGCTGTAGGGTTGGTAAAATATTACAAATCAGAGGGTTTGACCTTAGTGCAGGGAACGTTTTATATGCAGTTTTAAGGAACAAGAACTTTCCAAGAAGTGTGGTCTGACTGAAGGCACACACTCTCCTGTGGATTGATACCACATTAGCTTGTGGAACGTAGCACATCTCAGCTGAGATAATAGCACTTACATTTTCAGAATATTTCTCACATAGGGAATGAGTCAAAGGTCCTTTAAGTCAATGGCATTTTCCCTTTTTGAAAGTATGCATTGTTAAATCAGTAGAACTGAAATCATAGGCAGACCTAAGTGAAATAGTATATGTAGATCGACATTAAATCTATGGTTCCTACCCTTGGTAAATCGCAAAGTCCTTAATTCCAACTTCATATTGCTTCTTTCTGAATAATAATATTCTAAGCAATTTATTTATAAATTTCAACACTGGAACCTCTTGATATGAAACACAAGCTTCTATTGGGTGAACTGATAAATCAGAATTGCCACAGACAAATGCAACCTGTGAAATTACCCAAGTTACTAGAGAGAGACATTTGCTGTATGTGGGTCAAGGGTGTGTTTGCAATGAGAAAAGCAGGCAAAAAGAGGTATATAACTACCCAGAGGAACCTTTCCTTTCCCACTTAACCAGGTCATGGCTGCTGTGGGTCACATGAAGGAGGTCTATATTAGTTACTTGATGTACTTCAAGGGTTCCTTTGGTGCACAAATTTGTTCTACATCTGTACTAAAAGAACCACAAGGTACACTCTGAGGTGCAGCACTGATGTGCTCAAAACAGGTTCCTTTCTCATGGGTTCAAGGCCAAAGTTGCACCCTGAGGAGGAATGAATAAAACAGCAGGAGTGTTCAAGTGGATCTTCAGGTAGTAGAAAAGAAGTTTCTGTCTCTTCTTCTATCCTGAAGAAGAACATCAATAAGATGTTCTTCTTCAGGATAGCCATGCACATTTCATTTATTTCCTTAGTTTGAGCTTTCTCACTATGTCTGATTGTAAGAGAAAACACTAACTTTGGTTCAAAGCATAGATAATACGTTTAAGGGCTACAGAATAATTTATACTAGCTGCAGAAGACTGGACTGAAAGTAATATAAAAAAAATCAATATTGGTAAAAAAATAAAACTTCAAAGGATATGTGAAAACTCTGTAACAAGTACTCTGCTTTTGGAGAGTTCACAATATAAGTAGCAAGACCTTTTCTCTGCATGAACCTGAGATCTTAAATAAAAACCTAACTAAAAGTACTAGTAAAAACCTAACTGAAGCTGCTGGTAAAAATAACTGGTTTCAGAATTTTTTTCCTCTCAAAAGAGTGATTGTTTATGAAGAAAGTAAGGAATATTTTAAAGTGAAGGAAGGTTTTGATTTTAATAATTAAATTTATCTTCTTCCATATTTCATGAGCAAACCCACAGATATTTTTGTGACTTTCATGGATCATGACTTTCATGTTGTGGAAAAAAAATAATGCCAATACTCTTCCATATCTTGTATAGCTCTAGGTATAAGCAACTACAGTTCCTTACAAATTTATCATGTGTAAGACACCCTGTGGATTATATTGAAACTCTTGGAAGTGGCAGCAAAAAGAACCCCTGTGGCAGGAATACATGAACAAGACTTCCTACCATGATGACGTGTCACTATGTTATGACATTTCACTCTGATGGCAAGAAAAGTGTGAATTCTCACTGTTACACTGACCTGAATATTTCCTTACTTCGGAATTGCAGGAAATTAATTTGCACACATACTCTGTTTCTATACTATATTACTTAAGCTATTGGAGAATGGACACTCTCTCAAGACAACAGACATAAATTTGTTGCAGAAGCTTCATTTTCTTAAGTAATTTTCATGGTCTTTCTTAGCAGTTCACATTTCGGTAAGAGCAGAGCTCCAGAAAAGCAAAGGAGTGAATGCAGCTGGAGTCACAGTAATCATTTCTCCCAATTTTGAGAGCTACTGAAGGAGCAGTGAAACTAAAACCTCTACTCTTGTTGTCTTGCTGAGGGAGGACTAGCTGAAATACCTGTCAAGCACTCAGCCTTCACAATCCCCAAATCACTAAGTTTTAAAGACGAGCTGTTTTGGTACTTGTTATGGGAAATGTCCAACCTTGTACTTGGAGAATTAGTAACTCTGTCTTACAAATCCTATTTTTAAGTATTGCTGCCTTGAAATTAAAAATCTTAGAATAAAGCAATCTAACAAACCATAAAACCACTCATGCAATTAGGCATCTATCAGCTGAGATGGATGATTCAAAGAGCTTTGTCAGTGCCTATGAAATCAGACGCCTGAAAGAGAGCATTAATCACAGCAATCAGAACCAGAGCAGTGGCAATGATCTCCAAGCAATGGAAACCTCTTCTCAATGAAACCTCTGGCTGCAGCTGGCCAGTAACAGTACAACAACAAAACCCCTGCACAAAAAGACTAAAGGCAGATGTAAAAGTGACACCACCAGCAAAAGAACTTTAAGAGAGATTTATGTATCTCATCATGGAGCAGCAGTAAACTGAAGTCGAGAGGCCTTTTCACTTTGTTCTTTAGATATTGCTACAGAGAATAGCTGAAGGAAAGCAAACCTTAAAATCAGAACTGAAAGCCAGAATTGTTTAATCCAGACATTGACTCTTACACCACTTGAACAATTTCTTTAAATAAAAAATGTTAAATTTAATTCAGCTAAATTGTGAGAACAACTGCCAAAAATATACTGATAAATGCACTGTTCTATGTGTTTAGTTTTCAGTAATATTACTCTTTATTATAATATTCCTATGGAACTCTTTTTGTGCCATTATTTTTGTGCCATCATAACAATGTTTTCCAAAAAAACAAATAGAAATCTTCACTGGGTAGGAAAACATGTACCAGGAGAATTTTTGTTCAACTCTGTGGACTCCAATTCACACAGAGACAATCCAGACATATGTATCTAACACCTCAGGATATGTACTTTACATTACAAGTAATGCTTTGCCAAGCATCCAAAACCACAAGAAAGACTTTAATGAAGGACAGTAAAAATTTGCCTCTAGGATATCTCTAATTTGAGTATAACTTGGATTGTCTTGTGGGAATTCTGCTTGTTTGGATAAAATCTGAATTTGTTTTGCCTGCATAAAGATACTGCTTAAAGAAAAACTGCTGCATTACATAATATCAAACAGCTTAATGACTACATCTAATTATATTAAAGACTAAACTACTGGAAGCAATGAAAACATTTCAAATTTGATTATAAACATGAAAGCAAATGGGAAGCAGCAAGTTTAACTTAGACTGTGCTATAAATGCCCTTGAAATATCTATGTCCTTGCCATCCTTCCCAATACCAAGCTATGTTTTGTAGGTCATACTGTAAACCATACTTGGAGAAAAGCTCCCTGGGTGAAGTTACTAGAATTGCCTCTAGCAATTGTTACTGCCTTTAACAGCAGCATTGCCCATTTCTGGAACAAAAAAAAAAAAAAAAAAAGAAGAAAGAATAACTGTGCAATTTGACTTTCTTTTCTTCCAAGCACAGGAAGGAAATGTTGACTCAGTTTCCCAAAATCCATCTTGAAATGTTCAGCTATTCACAAGGGAGATTAGAAAATTAGTCTTTACACAATGAAATCTGAGTCTTAAAGATTCAACACTTCAAATATGAAGATTAAACCAAACTATCAAGTGGATTGAATTTTTCAGCAGACTAAGCATTGCACTTGCATGGTGGGAGATGCAGCCATCTTCAATTCAGTAGCTGTAGCTGTGTGGGCAGAAATACCTCAGGACATAATAGAGAATGAAAGCCTGAAGGCTTGCAGTGCCTGACAGTTTAGAAGAGCCTTAATTCAAAGAGAAGTATAACTAAAAATAAAAGAAAGCCAAAAAGTATTTCTTTTCTTATTCTTTTTTATCTTCAATTCTCTTTTCTTAGAATTTATTCTGCCAACAAAACCTGGTTAATGTGTTCTAATATGTGACTCATGTCTAGTAATAGCTGGAATTGGAGTTTGATACAGGATTATTTACTGTATGTTGGCTTTCTTGAGATGTCCTTCAAAGGTAGTGAAAGATGTCAATCCATTGGTGACCATAAGCTGATGTATCAACTGATACTGGCACAGGAATATGCCTGAAGGTTGGGATGCCATCCAGAGGGCCCTGAACAAGCTCAAGAACTGGCCCATGGAACTTCATCAGGTCCAACAAAGCATAGCACAGGGTGCTGCTCCGGGGTTGGAGCAACCTCCGGTATTGCTACAGACTGATGGGTGAACAGACTGAGAACAGCCCTGCTGAGAAGACTTGGGGGTGCTGGTGGGTGAGAGCTGGACGTGGCCCAGCCATGTGCACTCTCAGCCCAGAAAGCCAAACGTGTCCTGGGTTGCATCCAAAGAAGCGTGGGCAGCAGGGCCAGGGAGGGGGTTCTGGCCCTCTGCTCTGCTCTGGTGAGATCCCACCTGGAGTGCTGCAACCAATTCTGGGAGCCCCGGTACAGGACAGACCTGTTTGAATGGGTCCAAAGGAGCCATGAAGATTATCAGCAAGAACACCCTAAGTGAGGAAAGGCTGAGCGAATTGGAGTTGTTAATCTTGGACAAGAGAAGGGTCTGGTGGAACCTTATTGTGGCCTTTCAGTTCTTGAAGGGAGCCCAAGAAAGATGGGGATAGACTTCTTAGCAGGACCTGCTGCGATAGGACAAGACATAATGGTTTAAACTGAAGAAGGGTTGATTTAGATTAGCTATAAGGAAGAAGTGTGGGGTTTTTTTTACAATGAAGGTGGTAAAGCACTGGCACAGGTTGCCCAGAGATGTAGTAGAATATGAGAATATTCCAGGTCAGGTGAGTTGGGTCTCTGAGCAACCTGAATCTAGTTGAAGATGTCCCTGCTCATTGCAGGGGGGTTGGATTAAATGACCTTTAGATGTTCCTTCCAACACATTCTATGATTCTAGGTAGTGAAAACATAACATACAACATGAAAATATTCTGCAGTGGAATTTGTGAAGAAAAGGCAACAAACATAAGCTGAAAGTTAAATATTTCTTTTTTTTTTTTTTTTTTTTCTCTTATGATCATTCAGTCCATATCATTTTTCTAGAATTTCTTTACTACTGGCATTTAGGGTCATGCAGATTTTATTAAAAGCACTTGCAGGCTGTACTGGTTCTGTTTATTTCTGTATATTCTTCACGGGTGGACCCAATGGTTGTTCATTGATCAGTGTGGTCTGTGTACACCCCATAAATTTCCTTTGCTACATTTCTGTCGCAGCAGCCATTCCTTCCTGCACAAGTTAGTAAGTTTTGTGAGAAGAAGCACCTGGCTTGCTTGTTTCTCTGAGGTTACTTGCATGGTATTATCACACAGCATAAAGGGCATCTGAGGCTAAGCTCAGGTTGGGCAGCAATGGGGGCTCTTGCTTCTCCAGGATCTTGAACCTGAGCACAGGAATTCACTGTGTGCCTGTGCTCAAAGAACTGTAGAGACAACATCTGCTTAGATGGCTGAGTGTACTCCAATCTATATGGCTTGTATGCTAGGCTGCATCATTAAAAAGTTTATATTTATCTCTGTAACTTGCTCTCATTAGTAATATGAAAGAACAAATGAAGAAGTATAACTGTTCTGACAGAGAGCTATTTTGGCAGTGAATAATTTGCTGTATCAAGTGATCTAAACACTTATTTAATTTGACAGCAGTCATTGTCAGCTATTTCAGAGATAAACCTCTAGAATGATGTGTGCAGGGACAGTTTTCTTCTTTGTAGTAGAAAAGTAATTTTTTCATGGGTTTAAGGATATTCTCTGTGTAGGTGAGTTTGGGCAGTGGGCATAACATTACAGTCACTGTGATATCTGAATGCATCTGAGAACGGGTGTCTTATAATTATTTTGTTAGGATATTGATTTATTCCTTTAAAATTTTTATCAAAGCCTTTTCCCTTTGTTCTGTGACAGTGAGTTTCACAGGTTAATTGTGCACATATGCATATGTTGATAGGTGCAGTATTTACATACACTCTAACAAATATGTTGCCTTTGTATATTCCTTTGTTTCTATATCATAAAAGATAAATAGCACTCTTAGTTAACAATGTTCGTAGGATTAAGTGAATGTGGGGGTTTCACACTTTAATTTGCTTTCTTCAGTACTATGTCCTTTGCTGTCCAAACAACAGCCAAGTAGGTGAATTAACACAAAATTCAATGACAAATTTTAATTCTGTGTATAACACACTAAGAAACCAATTCGAGGCAAATCAGAGCTGTTAAAAAGCTGATATGACAATGTATTCATTCAATTTCATGCTCCTAGTACAGTATCCACTCCTGGGGAACTAACTTTCATTGTTTAGGTGAAATCTTAATCACCAATTACCCCAGGTGACTGGAAAAAGGGAAACATTGAATCCATCTTAAAAAGGGTAGAAGGAAGGACCCTGGGAACTACTGACATCATCCTCACCACTGTGCTTGGGAAGATCATGGAAAAGATCCTCCTAGCAACTCTGCTAAGGTACACAGAGAACATGGAGGTGATTTGAGACAGCCAGCACTGCTTCACCAAGGGCAAGTCTTGCCTGACCAATCCAGTGACCTTCTGTGATGGTGTTGGGGCCCTCCCCCTGCCATGTAGCCCTGGCAGAGGGGCCCTGGGGGGGAGGCACGGGGTTTACCTGGCCCCTGGTCAGCCTCGTTCCCCATTGGTTTTTTTGTGTTCCGCTGCGCGGGCAAGGACCCTTGGGTCCCGTGTTTGCCTCAGTTCCTCAGCAGAGCTCCGGCCACGCGGCTGGAGAAACAAACATCTCTGAAACATCTACCAAGAATTGGTCCATATATATTTCTTTTCCACAGGCCTCCTTGTTTGATATGCATGTTACAGTATCCGCACTGTAACAAATGGTAGAGAATTGCTGGCAAGACACTGATCCCTAAGGACAGAAAATTCATGAGTAAAAACCACTCTAGATCTCTCTCTTCTCACCTTGGTTTGGATATTCTCTCTGGATTATGGAAGAATCGTGGGAAATGTGGCTCTCTGAGTCACAGAAAGAAATGTATCTAGAAGTTAAACGAATCCTTGAACAAACAACAAAACAAGAAAGTATTTGTTCCGGGAGATCTAGAACATTTTTTTAACTGGCTTTTCAAAAATTTCTTTTATATTTCTCAAGACTTACTTTTTGATATTAATCCTCCTGGAATTACTGGAATTAATCACGGGTGTTTTTGGCATGAGATCTGGGATGATGTAAGGGATCAAACAAAACATGCATTAATGATAGAACCTCTCCGTGCATCCCTTGTAATCAGTGAAGCTCTTGAGGAGCATTTGTATGGTCCCATCACCCCTAGAGCAGAGGATGGCCATAGTCCCGTGGCCAAGACCGCATGGCAGCCATCCCAGGGGTGTGTGACTGCAGCCGTGCCAGTGAAGGTGTCTGTGCTGGATGTGCCCGGCCCCCTCGGGAGCGCGCGCCTTATCGCGGACCCCATCCCTGTCTCGGGCTCCCCGGCCGCTTGACCGAGAGTGAGGGAGTGATGCCGCAGGTGCCATGGGTGCCGTGGGCCATGTGCAGCAGAGAGGCGGCCCCCACGAGCAGCAGGAACCGGGGGTCGGTGTGGAAGCCTGCTCTGAGCACACGGCTCGGAGAGCCCTGTAGAGCAAGAAGCAGCGGTTTCCATAGAGACACGAGAAGCCGCGCAGCGCAGCTCTGAGCCGAAACGAGGCTGCTCTCAAAGCAGCGTGGAGTTTGTGGAGTGGAACCACTCGCAGGGCACGGGGCTGGTGCCGACGGCAACGCGGGGCCGCACAGAGCCCACACACGCGCCGGAGCAGCGCTGCTTGGAGGGCGCGGAGCAGCCACAACGCGAGGCCCCGTCCAAGACATCGGAGTTGGTGAGGCAGCAGCCACGCGGGACAAGCAGTGAGTACGTAATAGGAGAAGTTGTAGCCGTGAAAATCACAGGAACTGTGAAATGGTACAATGTCAAAAACAACTATGGATTTATAACACAAGATGATACAGGGAAGATTTATTCGTCCACAGAACTGCCATTAAAAGGAATAACCCTATAAATTACCTGCAAAGTGTAGGAGATGGGGAAGTTGTACAATTTGATACAGTGCAAGGAAGGAAGGGTTTACAAGCAGCAAATGTTACTGGGCCTGGGGGTATTCCAGTCAAAGGCAGCCGTTATGCACAAAATTATAAACAATATTCATGCCAGCAGTGTCCCTACCCACAACCTACTTTCCCCTTTTACCCCATACCTAATATGAACCCTTTCCTAAATTTACCCCATCCCCAGTTTATTCCTAATCCGTTTTTCACCCCATGGCTTCCCTATACAATTCCCTTTCCCTACAACTCCTCTCTGATGCTGAGGGGGGGATGAAAAGCAGGAGGGAAGAAGTTAAACCCTCTCCTGCCTCAGTTTCCCCACAAAGCATGCTCAGAGAATCCTGTTTCCCTTCTGTCAGCCTTAAGATGTTCCAGAGAATCTGTTTGGACATTTAAAGACTCAGGAGGGTGGCTTGTTTTGTTTTGAAACTGTCCTTGTTATCTCATGTTTATCCAGTTGTTTTCAATGTTAAGTTCTAAATCCCTTTTTGTTAAAAATAAACGGGTGAAATGTTGGTGTTGGGGCCCTCCCCTGCCATGTAGCCCTGGGAGAGGGGTCCTGGGGGGGAGCCACGGGGTTTACCTGGCCCTGCTCAGCCTCGTTCCCATTGGTTGTTTTGTGTTCCCCTGTGTGGGGAAGGACCCTCGGGTCCCGTGATTGCCTCAGTTCCTCAGCAGAGCCCCGGCCATGCGGCTGGAGAAATAAACATCTCTGAAACATCTATCAAGAATCAGTCCATATATATTTCTTTTCCACAGGCCTCCTTGTTTGATACACGTGTTACAGTATCCTCACTGTAACAAATGGAGTGACTGCATCAGTGGACAAGAGAAGGGCTACAAACACCATTTATCTGGACTTCTGTAAAGCCTTTGACAAAATCTCCCACAACACCCTGCTCTTTAAAGAGGAGAAAGAGGGATTTAATGGGCAAACTGCTAGATGGATACGAAAATGGTTGGACAGTCACATCCAGAGGGTAGTGGTGAACAGCTCAGAGTCCCAATGGGTATCAGTGACAAATGGTGTTGCTCAGGGGTCAGAATTGCAACCAGTGCTATTTAATATCTTTATTAGGGACACAGACAAAGGGATTGAGTACATCCTCAGCAAGTTTGCAGAAGACACCAAGCTGACACACCTGTGGGTGACACACCTGAAGGATGGGATCCATGCCAGAGAGACCCAGACAAGATCGAGAAGTGGCCTGTGGGAATCTCATGAGGTTTAATAATAAGTGCTGGTGTTGCATCTGAGTCAGCGCAATGGTGTAATTCCAAGGTGAAGGATGAACAGATAGAGAGCAGCCCTGACAAGAAAGACTACGGTGTGCTGGGGGATGAGGGGCTGGACATCACCCAGCAATGTGAACTTGCAACCCAGAAAGCCAAACGTGTCCTGGGCTGCATCAAAAGCAATTTTGGCAGCAGGTCGAGGGAGGCGATTCTGCTCCTCTACTCTGTTCTCCCACCTGGAGACCCCACTTGCAGTGCTTCATCCAGGTCTGGGGTCCACAGCAGAGGAAGCACATTGATCTGTTGGAGTGAGTCCAGAGGAGGGACACCAAGTTGATTAGAGGGATGAAACACCTTTCCTATGAGTAATGGGTGAGAGAATTGGAGTTTTTCAGCCTGGAAAAGAAGGCTTTGGGGTGACCTAATTGAGGCCTTCCAGTATCTGAGGGGAACTTGCAAGGAAGGTGGAGATAGATTTTTTACAAGGGTCTGTAGTGACAGGACAAGTGGGGATGGCTTCAAACTGAAAGAGAGTAGGTTTAGATTAGATATTAGGAAGAATTTTTTTATTGTGAGGGTGGTGAGGAACTGGAACAGGTTGGTGGATCAGAGAAGTTGTGTATGCCCCATCCCTGAAAGTGTCCAAGGCCAGGGTGGATGGAGCTATAAGCAAACTGGTTTAGTGGGTAGCATCTCTGCCCATGGCAAGGGGGTTGGAACTAGATGACCTTTAGGGTCCCTTCCAATCAAAGATATTCTATGATTCTGTGATTCTATGATTCTAGTAACCATCAAAAATATAAAAGCAGACTGTTTCCAAAACAGTGCAAAAACTTCTGATTCTCATGTTATTTTAGTAACTAAACAATATGTGATATTCTTTCAACTATTACAGATACCGCAAAAATATAAAAGCAAACTGTTCCCAAAACAGAGCAAGGATTTCTGCCTCCCGTAAGGACTCTCCACCTGTTTCTAGCATGAAATAAGTCTGAAAATAATTGATAAACCAATGTGATATAAATTGGGACTGAATCAAATAGAATAATTCTGGAAGAAATGTGTGTGTGTGTCCAGAAGGAAGTAATTACAGAATTGCAATTGAACAATCTCCTGAACCAGTCAGAATTTTGCAACATATCTTTAATTTGCTTTACTTTTTCTACTAACTATTGTATTCGAAAGTAAAAGATGACAGGTTGTTATCTCAAATTCTCTCAAATAAGCTTCTAAGTTGGGATAAGTTGGTTTCTCCCAGCAGGAATCCATTTGGTCTAATTGAACTATGCCTTAGTGAACTTTACATCGACACTGGAAGTACAAAATATTCATGACCTGGTGTATAAGAATAGCAAGAGGAGATACAGAATAGTGTTCACAAATCGATTGGACAAGTAATAATATAGTGTTGTTTTTCTCTCTCTTCTTGGTGTTTATTACTGATGAGTTTTCTGTTAAATCCTAGTGGCTTGCTAAGGAAACTTTGAAATAAAGCAACAAATATCAACCACTAAAATAAGGTGAACAAAAAAGGCAAGTAGTTTAAGAGCATTTTATTTTTTTCTTAAATATTTATGTCAAAGCAAAATGACTTAGTGTTTATGCAAAATTTAGCTTCAGCATATAGTGTGAAAATAGTTACGTTTCTTTTTCCTAAAACTGAAAGCACTATTTATGTTACAGGATGTGATTACTTCAACAAATACATTCTCTATCTAAATGGAAAGATCCATCCTTTCTTTCACAAAACAGATGCACAGAAATTGTCCTCAAAAAGATTTAATATTTTATGTTTTCTCATTTTTTTTTACTTTCCACAGTAAGCGTAGGAAATACTGCACAGTTGTACATACCTAATTCAAGTTCTGGCCTTCCAGTTCTGTAAAAAAAAAAAAAGAAGAGTTCAATCATTTTTTCATAGTATCTGCATTAAGGAGTGCATTTAACTCCCTGGTTTAGAGATCTGGAGGAAGTTCTTTAAGTACTTAATTAAAGATATCTTATAGCAAATTTTTTATTTAGGAAAGGAAAATGAAGAAATTAGCCACAAGAGAAAAAAACCCTGGAAGGCAAGGGCCTCTTTATCTCATAATTAAATGTTTTCACATTTCTGAACAACTGAGTTTAGTAAAGGGATTGCAATATATCACAGAGTCATAGAATAGTCGGGACTGGAAGGGACCAATCAGTCATCCAGTCCAACCCCCCTGCCAAGGTGGGTCACCTAGAGCAGGTGACACAAGATTATGTCCAGGTGGGTTTGGAATGTCTTAAGAAAGGGAGACTCCACCACCACCCTGGGCAGCCTGTTCCAGTGCTCTGCCACCCACAATACAAATCTTTTTCATGTTGAGGTGAAACTTCTTGGGTTTTAGTTTACAGCCATTGCTCTGTGGCCTGTCACTGGACACCAAGATAAGAGTTTGGCACCATCCTCTTGGCACCCACCCTTGAAATATTTATGTGCATTAATGATCTCTCCTCTCACTCTTCTCTTCTCGAGACTAAGCAGGGCCAACAAGACTTACTTTTGTATTCAATTTTAATTGAATTATAACATTGAATTGGCAGGAAATTCATATCTGGTAGGAATTATACAAAGGAAGAGGTAAGATCTAACTGTTAACTTTTAATTAATTTCTTCATTTAAGATCACCCTAGATTTAAGAGAAATGTGATTATTCAAAAGTCAAGGCATATATAAACTTCTTGATATTTTAATTTTGGAGGAGAGGTCCACACGGACTTCTTTAATGGGATGCTTTGTAATTTATGGCCTATTTCCCACTTTCTACAGTGATAATTTCTGATAACTTTGAACAAGGTTTTGGATAAGTCTGGGTTAGCTTTAATTTGTGAAATTGACTTAACTATGGTGCATAGAGAGGCTGCAGCAATGTTGTGCTGCTCCGTCATCATGGGAAATTCTGAGATGATCTGAGAAAGGGTCTGTGAACAACTGGTGACTATTCATTGCATTCTTACAGGTGTATGTCTAAGAAAGGCTCACAGAGAGGCACTGAAGCAAAGCCAGAGGAAGAATACACAACTCATCTCTTTGACTTGCGTCTTTTTGGGGAGCTCCCTGGTTCTCAGATCTTGCCTCTTACAACCCTGTGCAAGAACATCTAGGGCCAAAGGTCTGAGGGGTTTGCAGGGCCAAGCAGCCATGCGGACACGACAGACGTGTGGGGAAATGACTGCCTTACAAGCACTTGCCGGGGAGCTGCAGAGATGGGTAGGATATCTGAGGGCGCCCAATGCCATGCCATGGGTCCAAGGCAGTTCATCTTCCTTACTTGCTCACAGGCTGGGCATGTATGGAAAGCCCCATTGTGGGGTACTTGCCAGTGGGTCAATGTCTTCTGAAGGACTAATGCTCTACACAACATGGAGAAAGTAAAGCTTGCTTTGGGCTCACGTTTCCTTGCCATGAGATGCACTGCACCAGCTCAGTCAACAACAACAGTAATGGCAATAACCAGACCAGCTACAGTGATATTGGCCTTCAGTTGCTGCAGTCAGCCTCAGATGCAGCATGGAGAAGCCATCTGCTAATGCGAGTCTTGTTATAAGCAAAGTTTGAATGCACTTCTATAGTGGCATCACAGTATCTGTCCCATCATGACCTCTCGTGCTTCCTAGTAAATCTCTGTAAAAAGAGCTACAGCCTACAGTAAGTCATCTTAGGAGACAAGACAGATGCTTTAAGGACCAGCTATTTGCCACTAGTTTATGCTGACACCAAGTACTGGCATATTTTAAGTGCAGGGACGGCTCACACTGCTTTAGCTCCTACTTCTCTGACTACTCTGGAGAAAAAAACCTGACCATACAGAGACAACTTTCTGCAATGCACTAAATACTGATTTTTGAAGTGTATCTGGGAGCATTAAAAAAAAAAAGGTTTACTTTATTTACTGTGAAACCTGTGTTTCAAGTCACAAACCTTTTTCATTAGCAAGACCACAATGACCGGCAGTATTGCAAATACCTACCCCCTGGTAGACTGGAACTAGTGGCAGAGAAGAAATATGCATCCTCTTCTCCCTAACAGGAGATACCCTGATATAAAAAAAAATAAAATAGGCAAAATAGAGACAGTGCACCTCAGGAAAAAAAAAATTTCCATTCATAAATGAGGAAGTTCACCTACTCTATGTGAACCAAAATAATCAATATCATAGGTGGCTTGTTCCAGGGGCCTGGACAGATTGTGCATGAAATGAACCAGTTATCAAGTAGACTGAAACTGAAATGAGTCAGTGTTAAATGATACTCTAATTCCTCTTGGCTTGTTTCAGCGACAAATTCCATCTTAAACAGTTGAATGATTACAAGCTTTGAAATTAAATTTCAGGATGAATAATTAAACAGCAATCTCTGATGTCTGTGAGAAATTGCACTCCCTGCTCTAGAAACACTTAGAGTAATAGACACAGGAGTAGATTGGTAACACACTTCTGATTACATTTAGTCTGCATAGAATGGCTTCTCATATATTTCACTCAACAGTACACTGAAGTAATTTGTATGTTTTATATAATTTGGTTTCACATCAGCAAACAATAAGATAAAAAGTCTCCAAAATACATTTACATGTGAAAATTAAGTAAATTTGGCTACTTCCCTGGGAAATAGCCAAAAATATAATAATTTAACACTGAAATGTATCTTTGGTGAGGTACGTACTTAGTCTGGAACTTTTTCCTTGATGAACAAGTTGAAAACCTTACTAGAAAGAATGTTTGTGTGTTTAATTTATAGACAGAAGTTATTTCAGCTTAGAGAACCTTTCTTTTCTTCATGACAAAAGTCAAATCATCTACATATGGAAGTTTAAATAAAAACAGAAGAAAGGTGTAAATCAAGAGTTACCTTTCCACATGTTCCCTTTTAATTCACCCATTTCAGCTGTGATATCAGAGAATCTGTTTCAAATTCTTCTCTAGTAGATTCAGTTCAGGTATTAGAATGTGGTGTTTCTTGGACAATGACTCCTTACTTTATAGAGAGATCTCCTCTGTTTCTACCAACAAAGATCCTTGTAGTTGTAAATATTCCCAGAGCCTGAGAGGCTTTTGATCTTGGAGGCAGGAAGCTCATATTCTTGTCCATGTTTAAAAAAAAAAATGCTGGAAAGTTCTTTACCTTGCTCTAAAGAGGAGAGGATTTATCTATAACAAAAAAATTATTGAGCACTGCAGGCACTTTTGCAAGTTAACTAAATAGGTATTTGTGTGATACCAGTAGAATTTCGGCATGGTTACGGAAAAGGAATTTCAGCCAAATAGTATAAATTTTAACCTCTTGAATGAGACTGGGCATCAAAACAAACCGTAAGTAAATTTTTAAAATTATGATTTTAAAAAAGTTAGTAATTGATGATTAATGCCAAGAATTTGTTTTCCTCCTATATAAATACTTCATTTCATCTCTGGAAAACAGCATTATCAAAACACATTATTTGCAAAACATGGATTTGCACATGCTAGCCACCAAGAAACTTTTCTCCTCAGATAAGAATTTTGCTTTTTTGCTTTTTATACATCAAAGTTACTTGTTTTATCCGTCCTTTAAATCACACTGATAACATTTTCAGAAGCCATGGTGACCCACCATATTACGGCAGGCCTGGGCCCTAGGGTATATCACCGTGTCCTGCAGCCATAGGGAGGAGGAGGAGAGAAGATCCAGAAGGCAGGAATTGTGCAGCAAGATTGATCTATTTAATTATTTTACAAACTCTTTTATAGACCTTTTTCTTCATAGTCTAATTGGACAAAAGACCAGCCACCCCTTGGGGTGATTGGCTAAAATCCTAAAACATCCATTGTCAAAATATTTTTCTACTATACCATAAACAAGACTTTTCAAGGTGGCTTGGTTGTTTACATTCCCTGCTACGTCTTCTGCGTGAGAGAAAAGTCTCTCATGGACTTAGAAAATAGCAAGAAAATCCTTGCTAGCAGCATTTTTGTATCTACACCACCACAATCCAACAAACATATAACTACCAATTAAATCTTTTAAGGACCATATTACTAGAGCTGCAATCCTATGGCTGCACATAGTCCTTTTCAAGAGGGAACAACAAGACCAGCCTTACAATTAGCGTTGTTAAGTTGAATGAAATTTACTGAGAACAGTCATAGAGATTTTCCCTAAAGGTTAATCAGCTACATGTTATGAAGGCATTAATGCAAATGCAAAATTTTAGCCAAACATCTACTTACATCTACAAAAATCTCCTAGTACCATAAAGCAGAAAATCTAAAACCTTAAAAATGCCTGAGAAATTTTGTCATTTCAAGCCCATTTCTTTGAGGTGCTCTCTGTAGAAGCCATTCTTTTTGCTCAAGCAATTTTAAAGTCTGTGCAGAATGTCAGGATGATGTCTTTTCCAGCCTTAAAAACCATGAAACATCCCAGAGTGCCAGGTAGCAGATGTTTGGGATGGTGTCTGCGGCTGGAAATGGTCTGAATTGTTTCTTAGAGCAGGATACTGTATGTTTGCGGCACTAGGTCAACTCAATTTGTAATGTCCTTAAAATGTATCCAGTACCTGTAATTTCACCTCTGCATTATTATGGATTTAGAATTAGTCAAGAAAAAACAAGCGACTGCTTTTCATTGGCTTTGCATGAGAGCTGTATATGATGAATGAAATACAATGGAAGAATAATTACAAGGGCATGAGTAGAACCTGTTTCTCATAATCATATGTTTATTGTCCTATGTGTTTTCATGAAACACAGTTTTCTTGCTGAACCCATGCTGTAAAACTAAAAAAGCTTATTTCCAACAAAAACAGTAAAATTCTCTTGGCTGCTTCTCTGGAAGCCACATCCCTCTATTAACGTTTCCAATGGACCTGTGTACTGACCCTTTTAATGTGTTTATTTCTGCTTTTTAAAAAAGGACGTATGGTCATGTGTTTCAGAATAACGTCAATCCAGCTAAAAATTAAGTGAGCATTTTTGACTCAGAGATTACTGAGTCTGGTGACTTTTATTGGGTTTGGATTACACCCAGATTCAAGGAGCAGAAGAATCTCAGTATGTGATTCATATTTACAGAAGCTCACCTCCATACTATTTTGAAAACAGTAACCAAGTTTTCAAAAGAGTTTAGTACCTTCTCTACTGAACTGTTTAATTAACTGACCAGAAATATCACAATGGGAGATTCTGGATAGAGAAAACATCTGAAAACTGGCCTTTAAATTCTGATCATATGTCTGTATATTTCCCTGCACATTTATACCATCCCTTTTCTTCTCTAATGCAGCACATTTGCTCTCACATCTGCTTGAAAACCAGCAAATATTGCTGCTCTCTTCAGCCACTGTAAAGAAAGCAGGAGAGTACTTTGTGTTCTGGTATAATGTTTTAGTGTTGGATTCATAATCTAATAACATTTTTCCAGTTTCAGTGCTTCAATATTGGACCATCTTTTATTTTTTGGTTTTTCAGTGATACACAAATGATAAACTCTTCCAGTCATTATGCAGATAACACAATTTTATCTAATTTATGATGTTGTTTCACTTGCAGAAAATATTGGCTTGCATACATGTATAGAATGAGTATGAGTGCCAGGAACTAATTACTAATTTCCTTTAATTGAAATTATTGCTATATCTCATTTCCTGGCATGGAAACACAAGAGGATTTCAGAAATAAGATGAATAATTTAATTCAGGAGGATAGTAATCCAGATATGAAATATTTTCAAAGGAAGGGAAAGTTTGGTTTCATGGTGACAGTCTTCTGGATCTGAAGACGATGTTTTTGTTTAACATGTTAGATATGAAAACACATTGACTGATGTCAAAATTATGTAACACCTTGAAAGTATAAAGTAGAATGCCATTTATTAAAAAAGGGCTGCAAAGCTCCAGTAACTCCCAGTGAATCCAGACTTATCCTCTCAAAGAGAACAGAGGTGATACAGAACCGTTACATCCAGGAAAACTTAAATATAAATGTGAACTGTAATACCTGCAATGCAGACATTCTAGGAAGCAGCAGGGTGAGCAGATAAACGGGGCAGAAAACACTGGAGACTACAACATAATCTACACTTTAACCCAAAATGGCATAGGGTTAGCACTAGGTTAAAGCACTCTAGTTTTACAGCCAAAAATGCATGAGAGTGATACAACAAATATCACATTAGCCATCTCTTCCTTGTTAAACTGATGAGTCACACTTCTTCAATTCAGGCTTCAAAATGAGCTCAGAAAAAAATTATTATGCACTGCCTTGACACTAAAAGACCAGCTTGTATCAAGTAATGTACCAGTTGGTAAAAAAGCTGCAAAAGGCTGTTATTCCACTTAGACCTTGGAGACATAGACAGATGTTCAAACACCAAGCAGTTTCACCTTCATTTGCTGCCAAAATTAAATTTCCTTACAGTTAAATTTTTATGCATCTAATTTTTTTTTCATTCATGATTGTTCTCCTGTAGTGTTTTTGCTTTAGTTTACATCAGCAGAAAAACCTGCATAGTGTTTGTTTATCTAATAAACATAAAACCTAAACAGACTGAGTTTCAGGTTTCCATTCATAGCTCAACAGAAGCACACATGGTAATCATTGAAGACTATCAGTGACTTTCAAGTAAGTTTGATTTGCTAAGAGTACAGCTAAGACATAATCCAGATAATGAAGGTCTGAAAACTTGGTCCTCTCCACAAAATCAGTAGCTGTGATCTCTCAGTCAAGCTGTTGCTTTGGTTGTGCTTACTTGAGCAACATCTGTTTCCTGAACTCTGTAATCAAAAAAGAACTAGGACAACTAAGAAATTTATAAAACTTTCAGGAGCTGCCCCAAAAACAACAATTATACCAAGCACATTAAAAAGCCAAGTTGGGACATACCAATAAACACAGGGCTACATAGAACAATGATACAGTAATTATGATTTACACTAAAAATAGATATCTCCCAATGGTTCTACTGTGTCCTCTTCAAGTCTTCAACCAACTTTCCAGCTCTCAAACTTCTCATATAAAGCAAAATTTCCTAATAAAAATAAGCTAAATGGAAGCAAACTGCCAAAGCCAGCAAATTCATGATTCACAGACATATCTCATATACCACTGGAAAAGCAAGCCTTCTGCCTTGTATCTCTAACAAGTTGATATTGTCCTGTGGTTTTTGCTACATCATGTCCTATGCTTTGGCATAATTTCTCTCTCTAGAAGGACTTCTGTGGGATTCTTCAGAAGCAGGACTTTAAATATCTCTTTCTGCAGGCTCCAGAAGAAGTCACTCACAGTATCTGCCTGTACCTTAATAGTATTTTCAGCTAATCCATTAATGACTGACATGATTCAATTTTTTTAGCACAAACAAGTGATAATCTGATTCAATTTATGGCTAACATTTCAGCAAGTAAAGAAGCACTTTTTCTCCCAACTTGTTAGAGGGAATCTACAGAAGTGAACTCTCTAACTGGTGTGATAATCCTGTAAATGTGAAGACAAGTTTGGGTGGCTAGCAATGTTACCTAATACAAAGACATTAATCTTGTCCAGTTTAGGCAATCTGGAGTTTGATAAATTAGCAGGAACTCGTGTGACATTAAATGTACCACCCATGCTTGTAAAGAAAAGCTGGTCTAAGAGTTTACCCTAACACTGTACTCACAGGCCAATGAGTTTATGCCTACACTTACTTTACAAAAGGTAAGAACTCACAAAGCCCTACACTTCTGGTCCTCTGGGGAAACCAGATTCATCTTCTAATTGAACACAAGATGGCACAGCTTCCCAATGGAACTAGTACAACTCTTAGAAAGTTTGGGTTATGCCTCCTTTCCTACTTCAAAGGTTTGTTATCCACCCCTGCAATGACTCATGGGAGTGTCAGGGTCTTCTAGTGACTTACGGTGAAATCAGAATTTTGCTGCCATGTCTGACCATCTAAGATAAAGCAAATTGTATTATAAGCCAAATTCTCACTTTCTCATCCATTCCAACTGGGTATCAGAGTTTCTTTCCCCAACCCAATCAGCTGAAAATTCAGATGGATTTTAAAAAAGCAAAGAAATAGAAATGTTTCTTGTTTTTAATATAATATTTTATTTTTTTAAATAGTTCAATTAATATCTAAGATTTCTTAATAAAAGTCCCTTTTTTTAATTTTAATTATTCAATATTATTTCTTTGGTTGCAGTAGTACATAAACTGTTTGACACTGCAACAAGTAGGATCCAGGTGATCAAGATTTTATTCCTAATGGTCGAACAAAAAGAAAGGCATCTTTTCTCAGTGAGCAGTTTGCTCATCTTAGAAATAACACTATGTGAAACAATGGGAGGCTTACTAATGTAGAACATTGTGAGAATGGAATATTATTATATCAGCCAAAGTAAGTATGACAAAAGAAGTTGAATGATTCAGTCAGAAAAACCACATGGTGACAGTAATTTTACTTTAAGATGAGCAAATTGGCTCCATTCTGTGAACACCTACCACTCATTATTTCAAACAGATCACATTCTAATTTGATACATTTAATGCTAATTCTTTTGATTCCAAAAAACATTTTCCAAAAAGCCTAAGATGTCCCTGCTTGTACTTAGCTTTAGATGTCATTGGAGTAAAAAGATCACGTCATTGCAGATCCTTTTGAGGCAGAGGATGCAGAATGATTATAAGAAAGAAAAGTATATTGCATAGGCACATTTCCAAGATTATGCTCATTAAATTCGTCACTAGGATAATTTGTTACTCAGAGTTGAATGAGGTGAAAATAAAATTTTAATTAAAATTTATCAGATATTTCAAGCTAATAAAAAGGTAACGCTATAAGAGAAAAATCTATTAACAGGTGCAAGAATTATATAGAGGACAATATTATAGCTTGATTCTTAAACCATACTTCTCTACAAGAAAATCATAATATGTAGAGCTTATTTTTATCAGTCAGCATAAATATTGAAAAGAAAAAATTACATAGAAGACAAAGAAAACAGAAGCTTGCACAAGATATACACAATTTTAATACAAATTAATGGAAACACTTCAACACATTTAAGAATTTAAAAGATTACTCCCTCATCAATATTTAAATGATGTTACACAAGGCAAAGACTGCCATTCACTATGACAAAGCAATTTTAACCGAAGGGTGAATACTTTCCTTCCCTTTACCTACCAATATTTTCTTGTTCCTAACTTTCAAGTTAGTTTGTTGTTATAGCTATCAAAATTTGAAAAAAAGATCTTATTTTGTTTTGATCTGATCCCCGAACACATGTTATTGATAGGTAATGAAAACATGAACGTGAGAAAACACTGTGTAATTCAGAAAGTTTGGGTTTGTGACCTTGGTACCAAGATCGAGAAATTGGGATGCTAATTCAAACCTTCCTAGAATCCTTTCAACAAGGTGTGTGGATTAGCTGGTCACCCGTGTTTGCTAGAGGGAAGCTTTTATCACAGTAAGAAATAGTTGGCCTTTTCTGACTGTGAGTGACAGTATCTTAGTGATCACCTTGTCCTTCTCTGTGACAGGAACTGAATTCAGAGACTAAACAAGCAACGAAGTGTTATAAATTTGTTTCCTGCTTACAAATTCAAACACTAGGTTCAATTCAGCAGTGTAAATGGGTAGTGCATTTTGGTTTTTTCCTCTCCTTTTATTTCCTTTTTTTTTTTTTTTTTTGAGGGATGTGTGTGAGAAAGCCATTTATTTTAACCCAATATAAGAAAATGTGAGTTAACTCTGCAGCAAATCTTCAAATTCATAGTTGACTCATCTAGGAACATCATTTTCCAGTACTAGGAAGGAAATAGTACTGTGAGTCTCTAGGAGGAATTACATCCAGTCCAGTATTAATAAAATCAAGGTCATTACAGGATTAAATTAAGTAAGTGTTTTTTTTTCTTGGCATGACTATGTTGGACAGCAGTCTTTTCATCACTATTTCTCTGGCATGTAGGTCTGTCCAGAAACACACCCAAAGAACAGATACAAATGAAACAGCCTGGGCAGAAATTTTTAATAGTTTATGCTAACCAAGCCACGGATGTTTTATAAGTATATTCCCATAACATATCCAGTAAATTTTATGGGAAATGTAGTATTTATGTAGTTTAAATTATTTTAGCTACAATAAGAGAAAAAAGTAGCAAAACTGCATGGGCTGGTTTTGGCTGGGGTAGAGCTAATTTTCTGCGTAGTAGTTGGTATGTGTTATGTTTTCAATTTGTGTTGGAAACAGTGTTGATAATTCTGGGATGTTATCATTATTGCTGAGCCTTTCCTGCTTCTCACTGGCGAGGGGGCTGAGAGGGGACATATTTGGGACAGCTGACCCTAGCTGACCAAAGGGATATCCCACACTATATGGTGTCATGCTCAGCATATAAAGCTGAGGAAGAAGCAAGAAGGGTGGGGGGATGTTCTCACTGATGCCATTTGTTTTCCCAAGGCACCCTTAGGGAGGAGCCCTGCTTTCCTGAGGATGGCTGAGCACCTGCCTGCCCACAGGGAATGGTGAATGAATTCCACCGTTTTACTTCACCTGTTAAATTGTCCTTATCTCAACCCATGAGTTTTCTCACTTTTGCTCCTCTGATTCTTCACCAGGGAGAGGAGGGAAATTGAGCAAGCAAATGTGTGGGGCTTAGTTAACAGCTGGGGTTAAACCAAAACACTGGGAAGCTACTTATCAACAAATACAAAAAGCTTGTATATAGGATTGTCATATTTAAAGATATCTAACTTATTCTTCAGAATTTATATTAGTCAGATTTCTTGGAAGTAAAATAAATAAATGAATGATTTCATAACTGTACAATCCTGGACCTATAAAGAAAAAGGTCTGGTGAACAGACAATTACATTATTTTATTGGTGGCCTTAAGACAGGAATAAGAACCTAAAGTGAGTTTCCATACTCATAAAGCTTATTTCATGAACTCCACAGTGCAGTCCATGTGACAGCAAATTTAAGAACAGGAATCTGTGATCCTTCAGCTAGGCAACCATGTTGAGTGTACAGCTGGCAAGCATGGTAGAAAATAGGTCTGAATTACAGACTACTTGTACAGACGTTGAATAATAAGACTTAAGGCTCAAAATATCTTCAAAATACCTGGATAGACACTTTTTCACTATTTGGGCAGCTGAAAGCAGCATGGATGCTGATACACAGACATTGTATTTCTCTGAGAAATCCCTATACTCCTTAAATGGCATACGGAGTATACAATTTATATGCCACATGAAATACTAGTATTTTGGAGAAAATCTAAACCATTACCTCTCTGTTACTGAGACATTTCATTTCAAGCAGCATTTGCTTTTTCTTTCTGATCCACATATTTTCACCTTCATTTATGCCAGGTTTTAAAACTGCATTAGATTACCTAGCAGTTCCCAGAGAGGGTTTTCTGTTAGAACTGCAGGTTAAATGAAAATGGGGCCTTTCTATTAAAGTGTTTTCACAAATGAAGGAGACAAAATAAATCTCACTGCACAAATAAATAAATAAATATAAAACCTATCCTGTAAAAATCTCTGTTACATCACACAGAAAACTGCCTAGAGAAATTCCTTTGCAAGTGTTTAACATGAAGAACATACAGAATGAGCATTTTATTAGAACATTGCTACAATACTTGAATGAAAAAATGAGTGGGCCACTTTTGTCTTCCTCATTCACAATTTTAAAGAAGGGATTTTTTCCCGTTGTGTCTTAGCCCTGAGGTAGCAATAAATATTTTGGATTACTTCAGAAAAAATCAGACTTACAGTGGCTTTTATTAAGTTTATCATATCCTCTTAGTCTAAATTTTGTCTCTCAATAATTCTGTATTTTGTATTTTTCATTAGTCTTTTTTCTTTTAGACCACACAGGCTGTGCTAATATTAATGGAAACTTCATGTGCTTGAGAGCTGGGTTGCATATGCTGTACAGGAGTCTTCACAGTCTTTTGCAGCCTGAAGGAGTCATCATTTCTGTTAAGTTCTCTAAGTCATCAAGACTGCATTATTTGTTCTCCAAATCAATGAAAATCCTCTTCAGATTGTGTTCTAAATACAGAGCTAAAATTTCCACAATTGTAATTCACTCAAGAACTAGACTTCCTAGGATGTCCTTCAGGACACACGTTTTTAGGAGAAAAACTGTCTGAAGAGCAAACAATTAATTTGCTAATTTCCAGAGGCAAAGATGCTTATTATCTGAAGAAATAGACACAATAAAAGTGGAAAAGTTTGGCCTACTCCTTTGGATAAAAATCTAACGCTATTGAATATTTTATTTTCACAAATATGTTGACTACAACTACATTAAGAAAACAGGTAAGTGATACTGCATGCATTAAACTGCTATAAGCAGTGGCTTAGATCTAAGCCAAAACTGATTATGACAGCAGCTCTATTATGAGATTCCTTTGTTGATAGGACAGTTTGCACTGCACTGGCTATCATAATTTCAGGAATGAATGTAAAAAATTTTTCTGCCTATGAAATTGTCTTTCACTTGCATAATTACTGACCTTTAAAATCAATCTCTTTTATTCTAATACAGAAGTGTTATCTAAAACCTGGGCCACCAGGAGTATCTGTGTAGACTAAATGGGAGTGGTAATTGGAGAGTGATTGCACAGCTGCTGAATAGGGCTCCTTGTTTCTTTGAAATGGAAATACAATGTAGGATGCCAATTACATTACAATTACAAAGAGAGGACAAGTGATAATCCTAGCATTTGACTGTTAGTGTTCATTCGAAAGACTCCCTTTTCCCACTGGAGATTGTTAATATGCTTCAGTGTGTATAGGAATATATTCTGTGGGTGACAAGTAATTGAAGCAGTGTGAGGATTTCTAGCACAGGTACCTTTACCTTTCTACATGCACACACACATACATACACATTGTCATGGGTTAGTAAGCATAGTCCCAGAAGGGATGTCCTTGCTAAGGGGTGCTTACAGCTTCCTCTGGGAACTGATAGAACCTATCAGCTGGCCAGTTTGAATATGGACAATTCTCTAAGCCACTTAAAGTTGTGACCGCCTCTGTGATCCACACTTAAGAATAGACAAACTCCCCCCCCAAGCTCTCTCTCGTTTCCGGCGCTGGGACAGGTGGCTGCAGGGCCCAAGCGAGGCCCAGTGGGCCCAGCCCAGGCCCTGCTCGGGCCAGGCCGGGCCGGGCCACGGCTCCAGGATGACCCCCCCAGCAGGGCTGTGGGCAGCCAGAGCAGCTCGGAACCACCCGCTTCCCCCCCCCCCCCCCCCCCCGCCCCTCCACTGCAGCCAATATTTCCAAGATTTCAGCAAAGCAGCACCGCTGTCCGGCAGAGGTCAGGTGACCAACAGTGATAAACCACATTCCAGTTGCAAGGCCGAGGTGAGATTAACCCTTTTATTGCTGTGAAGAGCTGAAAACCTGAGGGAAGAGAAAGAGGAGATGCTTAAAGCTGAAATTCTGTTGTGAAGCCATGATATATCAGAGTATCCCGTTGTAATTTCATGAAGATATGGGGGGTGGAGTGTTCAGCTCGTAAGCAAAAGCACCTGCACTGAGATAGGCAGATGCTGACACAGCTGTAATTTCATGAGAAGTTTGGACAGGGAGAGATGGAAGCGATGAGGACTTTTGCTCCAAACGGGAAAGGAAAAAGTCTCAGTTCCTAGAGATGGACCAGATGAGGACTTTTGCTCCAAATGGGAAAGGAGAAAACCTCAGTTCCTAGAGATGCTCCCAGAGATAGTCCTAACAATGAAGATGAGGAAGACCCTTTGCTCCCAGGGAAGGAGAAGGGCCTCTGTTTTTGTTTCTGAACGGCTCAACCTTAAAATTGTACCCCAAAAAACTTCAAGAGTGGACCCTCAAAAGCAGTTGTGGGAAAAGCTGCAAGTTGGGGGAAGGGACTCACATGCGAGCAGAGAACAAACCCAGGTGGCTGTCTCGTTGTGATAATGTTTTCATAGCACGAGCAAGAAGAGACTTCTCTTTCTAAATGGACTGGACTTACCACTTTGTCTCGGTTTTGAAAGACAGGTGTCTGCTAAGGAAGGCAGAAGCCCCCCCGTGAAGTGGCAGATATAACCCCTTTTCCCTCCAAGTTATTATATTTTGAAATCAAGGGCCTTTAGGCAAAGATGTGGGAAATAGGAATAACAGTTCTTTACTATATATATATATATATATATGTGTGTATGTATATAACCAGTCAAACAAAACAACAATAACTCTGGCAGTAACAGCAAACAATCACAAACCCAGTGCCAGCCTTCTCGGCTGTCGGGCCCTTTCCCCTCGGGTGCAGTTCCGCTCGCAGCCGGCAGGGGCGCTGGCGGCTCCCGGTGAGCAGGGCAGGTGCGATGGTTCCCCCGCGGCTGCAGGGGGCGCTCCGGAGCGAGCTCGGGGAGCACGCGGCCCTGGTGGCCTGGGATGCCGGGAAGGGATGGGACAAAGGCTTCACAAACCCCTGGGCAGCCGATCCCGGACTCTCAGGAACAGCAGGCTGGAACGGCAGGCGGGAGCAGCGGGCTGGAACGGCAGGATAGAACGGCAGGCTGGAGCGGCAGGGACGAACGCAAATCCCGGGTGGCAGGCTAGATGTATCCAGATGGGAGAACCCCACGGATGCCCAGGCAGGCAGGGCGAGCAGGGCTACAGCGTAGCGAAAGCTCGAAGCAGCAGCAGCGGGGCAGGGCAGCCACAGCTCGGCCTCCAGCAGGGCAGGGAAAGCGGCTTTTGGGGTCCCGGCGTTGTTTCCAGCAGGAAGAGAAGAACGGCCAAAAAGAAAGAAGCAGCAGCTCCTTTCTCTGCAGCTTCTCTCTCCAGACGCTCAGAGCGAACTGACCCCACACCCAGGTGTAGACAAAAGGAGTAGCCAGGCCCGCCCCACTCCCTTTTTTGTCTTTCTTAAGTACAGCTATTTGTCCCCTAGCAACATGCATATGGGAGAAAATTCCTTTAAGAGAAAAAAAACTAAGACTAAACTAAAACCCCAACACACTTATAGAAGTGGTAAACAGACTGAACATCTTAAGGGTTGTCTTTTCACATTGTCAGTGGGAGAAGGGAGGAAGGTGGGGGGAGGAGGAGAGTTCTGAAGGTGGTGTAATTTTTTTTTCCTTCTTTTAGGTCTGTTAATAAACTTCTTTATATTCTTTCAAGTTTGGTGCCTGCTTTGCATTTCTCCTAATTCTTATCTCACAGAAGATAAACAGTAATGAGTATTTTGGACCAAACCACTACAGACCTTCGAGGAAACAGGTAGGAAATCAATTTGCTGGAATAGATGCATCTAAATGACATCTGGATCACTGCTTTTCATCACCTCATCTTATTTCTACCAGTGTAAAATAGCTGAATTACTAATGAGAAATAATCTGCAAAGACCAGTGTCTATATATACACCTCTGTGCAACACAACAGACATAGGGCTAAGATATATGTTGTTGCCTACATTTGAAACAGGCATAATATCTGAGTAATTTGGTTTAGGTGTCTTCTACCACATGCAGACCTTCTGAAAGCAAGTTCATGAACTACTTATGAGTATATAGCAGTTATTTACACAGTAGAAAGGCAAGACTAAAATGATATAAGGCTAAGCATCAATTTCTTCAAGACCCCAACAAAGGCATTTGAGGAATGATTGTTGATGACTGATAGCTGAGAAGTCAGCAGGGAAGTGTTGGCTTCCATCACTCATTGGAAATTGCTTCTCTTGAAAACCTGAGCTAACCTTCTGACACTGCTTTTTTTCTGCCCTCATGATTTTATACCTTTCCTTCACTCTGCTTTTTCCTGAGTTTCTGGCTTACTAATACTAGCTCAATAAGCACTTGTATCTTTTTATTTCCTTTCTGTCACAGGTCTTCAACCTATCCTATGCATTCACTTGCAGCTCAAGAATATTTTCTTCTTCTGAAATGCTGGGTTAAAGTCACCAAACTGAGCTTCATCAGAGTGGGTCTTGCTCCTGGACAGCTGAACCCTGGGTTGTGTCTTGGTTTGAAAGACAGGTGTCTGCTAAAGAAGGCAGAAGCCTCCCTTGGAATGGCAGATGCAACCCCCTTCCCTCCGAGTTACTATAATTTTGAAATCAAGGGGACTTTTAGGCAAAGATGTGGGAAATAGGAATAACAGTTCTTTACTATTATATATATAACCAGTCAAACAAACAATAACTATGGCAGTAACAGAAAACAGAACCACAAATTCAATGCCAGCCTCTCTCGGCTGTCGGGCCCTTTCCCCTCGGGTGCAGTTCCGCTCGCAGCCGGCAGGGGCGCTGGCGGCTCCCGGTGAGCAGGGCAGGTGCGATGGTTCCCCCGCGGCTGCAGGGGGCGCTCCGGAGCGAGCTCGGGGAGCACGCGGCACCGGTGCCCTGGGATCCCGGGAAGGGATGGGACAAAGGCTTCACAAACCCCTGGGCAGCCGATCCCGGTGTCCAGCCAGACCCTCAGGAACGGCAGGCTGGAACGGCAGGCTGGAGCGGCAGGGACGAGCACAAATCCTGGGTGGCAGACGAGATGTATCCAAACGGGGAACCCCCCCGGAGGTCTGGGCAAGCAGGATGAGCACAGCTACAACGTAGTGAAGGCTCGAAGCAATGGCGGGGCAGGGCGGCCACGGCCCGGCTCCGAGCAGGGCAGGGAAAGCGGGCTGGGGATCCCGGTATTGTTTCCAGCAGAAACAAAAGTGGCCGTAGGAAAAAAACCAGCTTTCTCTCTCTCTGGACACCGAGACCCAACTGCCCACACATCCAGGTGAAACAAAAGAGTAGCCAGGCGAACCCCACCCTCAGTGGGTAAGCTCTTTGTTTTCCTTAAGTACCCAGCGATTAGCAACAGTATGGGGGTAAATTCCTTTAACAGAAAAAAACCTAGAACTCTTAAAACCCTAACAGTTGTCAGCTGCAAAAGGGAGCAGCCAGGCTCTGATCAGTGCCCATGTTTGTTCTGGTGCTGATGTGAGTTAACAGCTTCAGGGAACTTACACTGCTGAAAGTTATTAACACAAATACCACATATTTGCCTATGCACTCTGTTATAGAGATAAGATTTCTGGAGGTTACTGGGTGGGTACTTGTCTGTTAACCCACTGCTTTTGTGATGCCATGTTCCCCCTCCTGCTCTCCCCTGCCCTTAGCCTTGGCCAGTCCCTCAGGCTCTCCCTATTGGTTCCTGTACCCCAACCCCACCCAGGGACCGCCCCATAGCCCCTGACAAAACCCCCCAACACCCAGACCATGAGGTCTCTCTGCCTCTGGGGATTGCAGGGACAAGATGTGATTAAAGTCCTCTCAAGCCCTCATGAGAGACCCTTCTTGCCTCCTGTGCCATCACTGGTTGTAACACTGATAGCTGCCAGAGCAAGATTGCAGGGCCGTCCGAAATGGACTACGGGAGGGTGACCAGGATCGCACTGCCCTAAGCATCCCCGCTGAGCTCTCAGGAAGCTACAGCCTGCTAAGATAAATCTAGCTCTACAACAGGTACTTTTTTATATCTACCATGTTTCAGCTGTAGAGAAAACTAAAAATCTATCCACTGCAGTAAACAGTAACATGATCAATGTCTACCTGCAGAAATAAAGATGTTGTATGAATCCCATGAAAACTGTTAGCCCATTAGAAGCAGGTGTCTTCTGTAATAGTGAACAAGGTAGACAGAAAGTTCACATGCAGTACAGAGCTTACATCTGTATTGGATGTATTGATTCTATGTGTAAACAATGGATTGCATGGTGCACTTGTTTTTCATTTCCGCAGTGCAGCAAAGGTTACCTTGAAGTAATCAGAAAAACAGGAAACAAAAGTGTGCTGGTTCAATGAATCACTTAAAGAATATAAATACATTCTCTAAAAAGTACATATGGTTTTCAGATGACAGAAATGTCCAGGAAAAAGACTTACTGGTGTAAGTGAGACACCACCAGCTGCATCAGAGCCCTGTCGCTGGAAACTAACATTTGGATCAGCATAATCTATAAAGAAAAAAAATGACTTGAACATTAGACAGATTTTCTGGTTCTGTAAGCAGGGATGTAGAGCAATACTGAAATGCATGTGCATTAGTTTGTCCTGGAATACTATATTATGCATAGGAAGGGATTCTGAAATTAGGGTTACTATAATTACAGAATGTTTGTCTCACAGTGTACACTGTACTTTGTATCAGTTCTTCCACTGCTACTAAACTCAACTAGAATTTCTGGAGAATGGATTTCTGAAGGTGAGGCATTGGCTGCCATTGAGGGTTTATTTCTTAGGGCTCACTTCTATGGAAATAATTTGCCCAAATAGAATCAAGGTATAGTTTGGGATTCAAATATTTTGTCTTCTTAAAACTGAAACAGAACAGAAATGTTAAAGTGTCATAATTTGAGAGAATTCTACAGAGGGGGGACAGCTCTGCAGAGCTCTATGGCCCCACTGCCCAGGGGGACGCATGACAGCAGCACACAGGTGAGAACGGCCAAGCACAAATCAAGTATTCACAAGCAATCTTGCATGAGCAGATGCAGTATTTGAGAGACAAGTATTTAGGAGCTCAGAAGGATCTATGCCCCCAGTGCCTGAGAGACCCAATGCAACTGTTGGAGACAGGAAGACGAAACAGCTGAGACACTCAGGGTACCTACATGCATTCCTGCAGCACATGGCACCGTTGGAAGGTTGCTTTCTGCTAGGCTGTCAGCACTGCAGAAAGAACAGTAGGAAAGTAAAAGAGGTTTTCAAGACAGATAGGAAGTTTATTTGGAGACTGGATAATTTACTTAACAATCCCATTCCATTTTACCAAAGGAGCAACAAGATGCAGTTGCTGGAAATTAAAGTAAAGCAAACCCAGGTTAGAAACATAATTATCAATTGACAGAACTTCTCCAGCAACACAGTCATTCATCTGATGTATGAAAGCTTGAAATAGCATTTAGATTCACTCCACCTACAATCTCAATAACTGAAGTGCCTATTTCAGGAGTTTTATAGTAACTACAGAGGAATAATCATCTTCAAGGGACTACTGAAATTTTAGAAAGCCTGAACCACTGAAATTTTTTCTTAATTTATCACAAATTCCTAAATTGGGAACCTCAGATTTTTAAAATTCAGTGAGATCCATCAGGGTTTCACTCTCTCAAGTTAACATGCACAAGCAGCTGAATACAGTAAAGAATAAATTAAATTAAAACAAGGGTGAAATCAAGAAGTGAGTGTTGCAACAAATGAGTATGAAGAAAAATCAGAAAAAAAGAGAGAAGAAATAAATTTTTAGAAAGCAAACAGATATCACCACCTCGTAAAAAACTGTCTCAGGGAAAATTATATTGGTGATTGCTCTTGAGAATCTGGACTCCAGAGTGGAAAGCTATTCAATGGGTACAATACATGGATACAGTTCAATGGCTACAAAATATAGGCAAATAGGTAACCTGAAATGCATCATTTAATAAAAACCAGTAGAAACTATTACTTTTCTGCAGATATGTGAAAACCAATTTTTGCTATCTTTGCACTAATGACCTATAAGATGCCAATTGATTTCAATGTTAGTGAGTAATAATGAGAGTAAATGACTGCTCATTTTAAATAAGGCTGTCAAAATAAGATCCTGAGCAAGTTAAAAGATCAGATAAATGAGAGAACCCAGGATCTGTGGCATCAAGTACATCCTGGGGACCAAGACATGTTAAAGAAAATGGAATGCAAGCAATGAAAATATAGTCTTGCAAAACTGATGCTGAACTTCTACACAATAACAAAGTTGATAGATATTAAGGTAGAAGCAAAATGGAAGTAGGATTTATTTAGAGTGCATTCAGAGTTGTTCTGCACATCAGTCTCTTTAGCACAAATTTAAAAACCCAAACCCAGCAATTTCTCCAGCATTGATATTCTGTCACTGAAAATGTAGTCTGTCAAAAGCAAAATGAAACTCAGTTCTCACCAATTGTAGGAGGGAGAGGGAATTAAGCAGACAACCAAATCAAATGGATATGACAATGAATTAAGATATCAGAAACTTAAGAAATATAAAAAAATACACATACTGCATTGCATAGCCAGAAGAAAAAGATAGAAGGGATATCACAAGTTTACAGTCCTAGAACATAGCAAAATTCTTCCAAGAGAGATAAAGCATGCTGTAAACCCCTGGTCATTTCACTTATGTAAGTCCATTTAAATAAGCAGTTTTCAAAAGGTATTGGTCTAGCTGTGGAGGTGACAATAATGGTGGATGGAAATGATGAGTCACAGACTTGTGTATTTCATCATTTCATCTCCAGTTTTAAAGATGGACTCATCTTACCTGAAAAGTTATTAAGAGTTTTTGCACTACTAAGCATATAAATATTTGCACAACTGTGAAGAAGATACCATGAACATAAATTCAAATACAAAATGGATAAAACCACCCAGTGTATAATCAATGTTTCTATCAGTGTAGCTACCTTAGTAAAATTTGCTGCATGTGATGGGTTGACCCTGACAGGATGCCAAATGCCCACCAAAGCCACCCTATCACTCCTCGACTTGATAGAAGACATAGATAAAAAAAGGCTTTTGGGTTGAGATAAGGACAGGGAGAGTTCATTCAGCAGTTACCATCATGAACAAAACAGACTTGACTTGGGGAAAAAAAACAGAGTAGGATAATGAAGAAAAACCCCAAATCTTATGAACATCTTACCTCCCTCCCTGCCTTCTTCCTGGGCCTAACTTTACTCCTGATTTTCTCTACAACCTCCTCCTTCCCAGTTGTGCAGGGGGATGCGGAGTGGGTGCTACAGTCAGGTCATCATGTGTTGTTTCTCCTGCTCCTTTCCCCTCAGGGAGAGGACTCCTCACACATACAAAAAACATTGAATGCTATGAGAATAAAATTTAGTTGTAGAGGAGAGCAAAGAAAAATTTACACTGTCTAAATATTGCAGTGTTAATATGTGTATTCTCTCTGAGCACATTCTCATTAATGCATGAAAAAATACAACAAATATACACATTATAGTAAATGTTTACTTCTGGCGTAGTAGAACCAAGGTGCCATGTCTGAAGTGTCCACAGACCCAGTCATGAATTAACTTCCCAGAAAAGCATGCTTGTAACCATAGAAGGGAGTGTCCCTATGTCTTAAAACCCTACAAATGATTCAAAGGCCAAGACCCTTCTTGGCTGAGCTTGAACTCATACATGGGGTTGATGCCTTAGGTTTTAACTTGCATATTTTTCAAATCCTGTACTGCCTAGTGTGTAACTCTGAAGTTTCTTGTAGCCTGTTCACTTCTGCTCTCTCATGCTACGTAGACATAACAAAGCCTCTCCGGGCCTGCTCTCCAAGGATGCTCAGATCATCCTAGGCCCAAAAAGTATAAACCAAGACCCTCTAAAGCAGAGACAAGCTTGGGGAAATTACATCATTAACTGAAGCTTTAATTGGAGAATTAACCCTGATATGCAAATGAACCAAACTTATAGAAGTATAAAGAACTTGGGACTTGTCATCCATCTTGGGGTCCATCTTGGCAATAGCCTCTGGACTCCCCAGGGGGTACTTTTGAAGGCCTTTCAAATAAATACCTACCTTTATTCCCTTACTATTACTGTCTCTGTCCAGCTCTGTGGGGTCACATGCATGCAAACAAACGCATGGCTAGCTTCAGTATAAAATTGGTCGCAAAGAGATGGGAAGGGCCTTTGCATGTGTTCCAACAGGAGCATTTATTGCTGCTGCACTGTTGAAGGTTGAAGAGGAAAAGGCGAGAATAATGCTGAACTCAGAGGTTTTATCCAGGGCGGGGAAAAGACAGGACTAGGGAACGGGGACCAATGGGGAAGTTCTGGGGGAGTGACGGGGGGGTAGAGGTTAACAGCCAACCGGGGAATCCAAACTGGGATAGATTAACATAACAGAACAAGCATCCTGGGAGAAGCCCTTCTGGTCACCCTAACCTAGAGGTTCTTGTGGTACCAGGGACTTGTCTTACTGAGAACTCTCTGTCCCTTGTAACTTGGGTTCACTGGCCACCACACCTTATTCTTGTCTAGTCTCTGTTTTTCAGGTGGCCACCTCAGGCATCAAGGTTAGAAGCAGAAATTTTCACCTGCAAGAAAATTAGGCGTAATGTCTTTTGAACTATCTGTAACTAACTGAGTCTATGAATGCTCCTCAGTGTTAGTTACCAGCTACAATGTTATGATGTTGGAGTGGGAAAACTTAAATTTTTTTATCCATTGAAGCTTGAGGATCTCCCCATGCTCCCTGTAGGCTCCTCCAGCAAGGCTCACCACAAGCCATGCCATGGCAGCTGGGACTGTCCATTCAAAACAGACAGAAAGCCCTAATTCATCTTAATTTAGAAACTAATCAAGTGCCATCTTGTAGTCAATGGGCATTCTATGTCCTTGATATGTGTCTCAGAAACTCAGGTGGAGAGAGAAGTGAGGTGCTCTGCAGGGAGAGGGGGAGCATGTCCATGCCCCTGCCCTCCCTGAGCTCTGTCATTCACCTGCACCGAATGTCTTGTCCTGCTTTCCCCAGGCAGCTGGGGAGTTAAGCAAAGACAAAGATCAAAATGAAATGTATGTGTGGGTTGTTCCTTGCACGTAAAAAAAAGGAATTTTCACCCTCTTAAAAATTATTGTATCCTCACAGTGAAAGAATTGTTTGAGAATTAAAAATCCAGTTATCTAAGGACAGAGAGATTATACCAATCACAGATGTGGCTGGATGAGAAGCAATGGCTGTACAAGGTGATGTTAAGCAGCCTGGTAAAGAAATCCTCCAATTAGCTTGTGCATGCAGTTAAATAATTTGGAGTAGTTATACTCTTGAAGGATGGTTAAATAATAAGCAAGCCTGTAAAATCACAATGTAAAATATGGTATTATTTTGTGAACTGCTGTGACATATGGCTCTGAGTATGTGGAACAGGATTTGCAACGCATATACACATACAGAAAACACACACGAGCATATTAATCAACATGGACGTGCAGTGCTTCCCAGTCAGATGTCTCCACTACATTAATTTAAGAAGATCTTGCTGAAATTATACCATGTTCATCAAGTTAGAAAGAGAAAAATAAACATTCATATTTCCTTGATTTTTTGCATGTAGGGTGTCAGTTAGTTTGCAGGTACAGGTTTTCAGTCACAACAATTAATCTTCCAGGAAAATTTTCCTTTTATTTGTTTTAGAAGTTTATAATTTGGGTCTAAAAAATAAATAATTTCATGCTTCGGGTACAGCAATATAGTGAGACCTCTTGTCCTCTCTCACTTAGGGAAATGAGGTATTATAAGACCCGGTGCACCCAATATACACTCAAAGCCTACTCATGCTAAGTTGTAAGGAGAACTTCTCTGATACCATTAGATTTTTACTTTAAAACTCAGAATTAATTAATTCCTGCTGAAGATGACTGACAGTGTTAGAATGGATGGCAAATGTCTCACAAGAAATAATTTTTATGCAAAGATCACCATTAGTTTACCCAGTTACCACGTCTTTGATATAACACCACTGGCAATCCATATGAAAAGTAAAGCCACAGCCTTTGTCTGTGTACTCATAGCAATTTTCCCAACCAAAATTAATAGCATTTTAGCATCTGGGATAAGAAACTTGAAAGTCAGACTAGATGTATTGTCCATTCATAGTAGTTATCATAAAATATTTTTATGCAGAAAAGGAAAACAGCCATTTCTACAACAAAGAAGTAAATCCATACTTCTTCAAGTACATTTTCCCTTTGCCACTGATTTTGGCTGAATCATGTTTCCTTAAAATTTTCAAATATAATTTTCCTTTCAAGCTGTCAAAAATAATATGCATCAGAATAAACAGGTGTCAACAATGCACAATCCACCTAGTAGCTGATGTCTGTGGCATCACATAATTGTATCTCTTCCTGTGAATAAAAGTTATTTAGGCAATGTCACCCTCCCTGATGCTAAAGTGATGAAGAAAGCAAAAAACCAAAACAAAGTTCTTCATTTGTTCCTGTGTTTATATGTATCTATATATGTGCGTGCAGTATCTATACAATATGTATCACTTGCTGCATGGATGACAAAGTGTAAGGCATTCCCTCTGCTCCCAAATTAAAAGAACATTTTATAAAACAGAGGTCTGTGAAATAAAGGAATTGTAGTAAGTGTGAATAATCTGGTGCAATGCATGGGATCCAGCATTGCTGGCAGATTGGTGCAAGCACAAACAAACAGGCAGTGGGTTATGCTGACATTCTTTCTCTAATGTGACTACCTTGCCTGTTTGCATTTGGCCTTGTAGTGCTCAGATCACAGCAGTAACAATCAGGACTAAGTGTCCTCTATAAGCACGAGAAAAAGTCTTAATTTCATGTTAACTTAATTGTGTATTTAATATACTGGTTTGCACTACACTAAAAAAAGGTCTCTGAAGTTCCTAGGTCACTACATGAAAAGCAAGTTCCTGCCTTTTTTCAGCTTTCATTAAACATCACAAGTGACATGTCAAGATGACATTGTGGGTTTTGCCCTCACCATAGCTGTATGGTATAAAATACCAATCAAGTTACTAATACGTTGAATCTGTCATCACCAACTATAAACCCAGAATTCAAACCCACTGTCAGCAATAAAAAAGGTAGCATAGTCACTGTGTGACTGCAGATTTTGTAACCTCTGTGTGTTCTTGTATACCACAGGGAATCTGCTAGAAAGATGGTATTGCTACTTTCTCTTTTTCCTTTTTTTTTTTTAGAACATAGAGGGTTATGTATCAAAAGAGTATCTTCTATGGAAAATCTTGTTTGAGATAATTCCTGTACTAAAAGAAGGGACAGCTATACTATTAGTTCCGTATACTGTGAATTTATTGTATTAAGGTCTATTTAGTTGACAAATGTTTGTACAAATTTTCCCGAGCAAAGTAATTCTGGCTTTTGCAGAGTCTAATACAACTTACTTTGAAGTAGAGCAGGCTATGATGGAAGACCTGATTCATCTCAGTCTCCATAATGCCACATATCTGGAGAGAAGCCTAACAGCAGCATCCAGTATGAGCCTAAAGAGACCAATTATATTAGTAAAGGCACCATGGGCTCAGTACCTGCAAAGCCTCTTCGCTACTACAAACAAAATGAGCACAAAAGTTAAGGAGCTGAGGAATATTCTACTACACTGGATACACTAAATCTTCAAAGCCTCATTTTATCTGTAAGAAAGATGTAAGACAAGTTATCAATTGTTCTACTTGATCCTTTCCTTAGATGTTTTTGGGAAGTCATGTTTGGACTGTCAATTCAATGTTTTTCTTCCCTTAGCTTGACAGGTCTTAAACAATGCTTCTCAGGGAGCCTTTTGGCCAGAACCACTTTTGGTCATTTTCAAACAACTTTTGAAAATCCTCTGCTAGTTTTGGAGCTTAGAACTTAATTTTGTTCTGATTTCCTTCCTCTGTTCAGGGTAGATGGTGAATTATTAACTTCCAAAGTTAGTGTATCTACTAGGTTCTTAACCTGAAATACCGACCTGGGGAGTTCAACTCATGCATTCCTTTCAGCACAGCAGAACATTGGCTTTACCTCCTCCTCCCCTTTCTCTCCTAATACTGTTTGACTCTAGCTGTTTTCTTCAGATGACAATACAGCTCTGTCTATATTACTGAGAAATCTTGATCTGCTTTTGGAGTGTATTTTGCAAAGTCAAGTCAGAAGGCCTTACAAAATCTTTGCCTAGCCATTGTGAGCTATGGGCATGGATCCAGAAATGTTCCAAACTTTACTGGCTTTAGCACAAAGCTACAGGTGAAAAATGCAGTAAAATTCTGAAGTGTTTTTCAGTCTCTTATGATGTCAACTGGCAAGTGCCCCAGTAAATAGTCAAAGCTATGCAAGAAGCTATGCAAGACCATAAGATGGAGCACATTTTCCAAGCTATTGAGGTCACCTTGGGCTATTTGTGCCATATAAAGTGAATTTGCAGAACACTATGATGTATAGATTTAAAATTCAGAAAGATGCTGTTGTTTGAGTTCTGTGAGTTGTGAACAGGATACTGCATTAGATAAACCAGTGCCCTAATCAAGCCTGGGAGCTTTTCTGTCACTTTTTCTTGATTCAAGAAATCTAGCATACAGAAAAATAATCCTCTCTTTGCCTTTGTATAGCTTCGAAATGCATATTTATTATTCCCCTAAATCCATAGCTGGAAGAGAATTAATAGCTAGGATATGACTAAACTGATCTGTACAGCATAGCAGGGAGATGAGGTTTTAGGGGTAAAAAATAAAAGCCCCCTGTTATTGTTGGGCAAAGTTGGGACCCTTTACTGCTATCACAGAAGTCATTAGTCTAGGCATTTTACAAGTATTTGTTCTTTTTTTCCTCGTAGTAATGCCAAATAGCACAGGTTATATCACTGGCTTTGTGGAGAGCTCAACATCTTCTATGTTCCCACTAATGATTGTGGTAAAAAGTCATGCTTCAAGGTGTAAATTAATCACCGGCATTTAGAGACTGAGAGAGAATCAATAAAAAATGTGTAGTACTTCCTACCTTGACAAATTTCTGTCTAAATACACTTCAGCTATTTTGGCTGGTTATTATGAAAGTTTTTACTTAAAACCTTCTATTTGCCCCAGACCTTGCCAGTGCCCTGAGTGCATTCCCCTGCCAGGGATGCAGCTAGAGGGTGAAGGTATGGGTCCTGAGCCCAAGGCCAGCTCCCTTGCTGGCAGCAGGGGCTTGGAGTAGCATCTTGTTCCTTCTTATTATCCAGCCCCACTGCCAGGGCTTTCTGGCTCAGCCTTGGTGCTGTGTGAGCCCTGCAGACTGGAGGGGTGATTGCTGGGCTGGTTACTGTCTCCAGACCCAGCCTAATCCTGACATGCTGCTCAGCACCGCAGCCCCTTCTGGCTGAGGTCTGGGCCCCTGCCAGCCCTGTTGCCTCTCTGTACTCCCTCCTGGCTTACCTGGAGCAGGAGCCAGCCCTCACAGCACCCTGGGGGTACTGGCTGCCTCCTTGGACCTTAAGAAGGTGGCAGTGCAATAGAAAGCCTCCATGTAAGCTCAGGGAAGGCAGGAGCTCCGTTACCTTTCTGGAATGCATTCTGAAAAGCCTACATTTTAATTTAAACTTACAGCATTTTTAATAATTTAGTTATTAACGTTTTGAAACATCTTAACTTTTCTGGAAAAATTGTCTACCTTCAGGTAATGAAAAGATTGTTCCACGAGACAGTAGTTAATAATCCCTTCAGCACACAGAAGTCCAGTGCACAGGATTCTGCTTTGTGGCACGGTGGTTCGTCTCTCCATGACATGACACATTGCACGCTGCACACCAGTGATTATGATTCAGTTCACAGGTATTTCTAGAAAACTATTTTATATATGAGCCAAATTGAAACGTCCATATCATGTCTCTGCTCATGATGTTTTCTGGAATCTGAACCACATCACCAAGGAATATGGCTTTCCAGGAATGTCTCACACAACCAAATGGAAAGGATGGAAAGAAATTTCTAGTGAACGACAACAGTGAACTACCCTGGCATGTGCCCAGTACAGACAGTGAAACTGAACTTCTAGTTCAGCTTCACAGCATGAACCTTTTTGCCTATTTCTTCAGGTCAGAGAACCCTCCACAAGTTGTGTTACCTATGTCACAGTGCACTACTCCATTGTGGTAACCTGGAATTCAGGTCCTTCTGAGTAAAACATCACTGTAGAGAGATGGACGTATTTAGAGACTGAGGCCATTTCCAGAATCTAGACTCCTGTGGAACTACTTCTGCTGGCCTAAAGAACTCCACATTGAGAAGGACCACTTGGGCACTTCAAAACCTCAACATTCACATTCCAAGTCAGGTTTCTACGTTGCCAACAGAACGTGCAGGGAATAGTATATGATAACATTGTACAAATTAGTTACTGAAAGCTCTGAAAAAAGGGGTTGTGATTCAGACATAACTCAAGGAACTAGGTATCTTCAATCCATTGTATTTCCTAGTGAGGAATCAGGGGTTTTAATTCTTCCATTTGTGATTGAAAGTCCTGCAAAGAACCAAGGTGACACATTTACCTTCCTTGTAAAAATACCTTTAAAATAAGCAGGAAAAAAAATTACCATGTCGCCTGCTACAGAATTCTGTGACTGAAACTTGGAAATTTTGAAAATATCTGGTGGAAAGAATCAACAGCAAGAAAAGCTGAGCTTTTTTGATCTTCTAGCTGCTAGGTTCAGAAGCTACAGGAGCCTAGCAGTGAATTCAGTTCTTGTAAAATGTAAGAAGGAAGCAAAAAAGAACCTTTCCCTCTCATAAATATGATAAGGATAAGATATTTACATTCAAAAGATATTTGACTATTCTTTTTTTTTTCTTTTTCTTCCTCATGCTTTATATGATATAGAATCTTTTCGTAGGATTATTTTTAAATACGATCTGCTTAAAGGCAATGTGCTCAGTCCCTGGGTGGGAAATATGCTTCATTAAGACAACAGCAATCTGTACTGCTGATTAAAAAAAAAAAAAATTGCTCATGGGCTTCACAGGGAGTCTCATCCATCAAGCCTTAGGTGAGAAGCTGGTAGAGAAAAAGATGGTGAGGGGAGGGGAAGGATGGTGGACAGTGTTCAGTGAAACATGGAACAACAACAGCAACAACAAAAAATCACTAATTGCCTGTTGCTGTGACCCAGCCCACTGCGGGGCTGGGGCAGCGTGATGCCAATCAATCGCAGCCCATCCCCTGGATCGAGTTTCCCGAAGAGGCAGACTCAGAGGGTGGGTCGAGGGGCGGCTCAGAAGCCTAAGCCGCACCCCCTGGGCGGTGCCCAGGTCCAAGCCACCTCCCCCGGTTCGGGAAAATTCCCGGTTACTCGGTCGTTCATTGGTTCTGCTATAACTCCCGCCTCTTGGTTTACCCCAGTGGTTCTTGCTGAATTGTATCCTCCCCCTGGCTTGTAACTCATTGGTTGTTTTCCCCTTTCACCGGGGTTTTCAAATTCCCTATAAAACTGAGGACGAGCCTCGGGGAAGGATTCCATCGCATTCCATCCCTTCTGAGCTTGTTCAGGTTGCGAAACTTCTGACAATAAACCTGTTAGAAGCCAGACCAGAACAGCCTCTCTCTTCCTTTGTCTCCGAGCTAACGTGAGCCGATCCCATCGGTTCCTGCCGTGTTTCCTCTGCCGAGAAGCCAGCTAGCGAGCTCAGCCAGCAGCTCTTTTCCTGATGCCGAAGTTGCTTCAGCAACGCACTGAAGAACGCAGCTGGACTCTCTCTGACCTGGGGCACGCCAGAGCTCGTGCCTCGAGCACAAGTACTGTGTTAATTGCCTGTTCTTAAAAGTTCTATCAGTGTGGAAAACTGGCTTGGAAAACAGAATTTCAAACTGTTTGATGGTTGCATGTCCTGGGAATTCAAATGAACTTTGTCATCACTGCCAGTTTCATAAAAGAATGAAGTCTCCAGCAAGGCACAGATGGTAATTCTGAATGAACAGATGATTATGCCAAGAGAATATTATGCTTGGAAACACATTTTATTGATATATGAGTAAAGCTGTTAGAAGGACATCTATGAAAAACAGGACCTAGCACTTTATTGAACACCTGAATACAATGAGAAATTAGGGAATGGCTAAAGGCTACTTCATAAATTCTTCAGTCCTGTGTACTGGGAATTACTTGGGAAATTATCCAGAAATACTGATAATTAAAATGGTACTATGATTTATGAGAACCACAAAAAGATGTGTAAACAGCACCAATTACATATTAAGCTCTATTTACCTAAACTGCAAAGAGATTATGGAATAGTTATTGGATTTCCAAACAGAGGGGTGAAATTCCCCATTGACTCTGAATCTAAACTAATTTCACTGAAGCAGAAAAAGGTTATGCCCATTGATGTTTATGGACTCACAAGCCCAAACATATACCCCTAGTTGTGCTATAAGTTAATTGGTTTACAACTGTTAAATGCATTTACTCAGTAGAGTTATTTGCAATTACACCTGTGTCATCTCACAGCCAAGGTGGCTTTCCTGACTTCAGTGGAATTGCTGAGACTGTAAACCAAGGATCTGATATGATGAGGCATCAGTAAAAGGAGTGAATGAGCTCTGCATCACTGGCTTTGAAAACTTGGACTTCATATGACTAAGTGAAGGCTGGAAAAAACAGATTTGGATTCCACATCAGTTTCAAACCTTAAATTGCATCCTTGAAGTCAACAGGCTCTTTCCTGTGACTTCAAGATGGTTAATGTAGGGGAAGAAATGTGTCACAAGATTTTTCTTGGGGGTGAAAGATACCCAGCAGTATTTCTTACAGGGACACTTCATAGGTGTGAGCCTCAGCTTTTTCCATACACTTTCTTGAACACTGGTGAAATAGTACAACCTCTGTAGCTTGAAGGAAATGATATTCATCACCAACATGCAATCAAAAATAATACATATCCCTTGAAAACATTTCACCTGATGCCAGTGATGAAAATACTTGAGGGATTGTCTAACCCATTAAAAAGCTATTCATATTCAGTTACAAAGTAACAGGTGAAATTAGGAATAACCAAAGGATTTGAACTAAACTGGGGGGGGGAGGGGGGTGAAGAGAAGACAAAAAAAAAAAAGAGACAAACAGTCTTTCAGGTTTCTTTTTCAATGTGAGACAAATGCAAATTTTAGTGAAGGAAAAGAAGAGATTACAGGAACTCCTGCTGTTTTCCTGCTGCTGTAATTGAGAGGTTTGGGTCATTAAATGTAATCCACGGGTCAGATTATAACTCCATTTTTGCAATGGTGCAGGTTGTTTCCAATGCCAATAAAGTCATATTAGTGCAAAGTAGTGAAACGTCATTCCGAAAGCCATTTGTATGTGCGAGATGAATACATTAGCTTCCCAGCAGATGGCTGTGAATTCTTCCAGACAGAGCATGTCTTGGGCTTTCAAGAACCATTTATCAAAAGGAACACTGAATCATCTTCAGTTCTGCAGTAATCACTCCAGGGAAGCAAGTGCTAAATGGTTTAAAGATCAGAGGAAAATGTACTGCATTGTCAGCTCCAGGTGCAGTGGCCACTGGTCTATGCATCGCATCAACTGGGACTTTGTGAGCACCCATTACTTGTTGCTTTGTGATGCCAGAGATATATACCTCTGAGTATTTCTTTAGAAAATATTAATCAGTGGGAGAAAGCATGTAAATTACATTTTGAATGTCCAGAATAACACAGTAGCTCCATTTCTTATGAAACTTCTGGATTATGCCATTGTGAAGTGAGAAGTGGCCAGCAGACATATAAAAAAGGAGATCTGCATTAGGTAAAAAAGGAAAACATTTCCTGGCTTTTTAAACAGATCTTTTTAATGAAGGATACAGAAATCTATTTGGTAAAAGGATTTTAGACTTCAGCTGAAGAGATCCTGTGTAATATTTATGGAATAATAGGACTAACATTTGTGGGTTTAGGACACCTTCCATGGAATAATGTCAATTTGATGGGTTTGCACCCAGTGTGCCAACAGAAAAGAGCCTGGAGGTCTAGGCTGCAACCCCGTCTGGGAGGTGGCACGCACAAAAAGGAGGGGAAGAGCTCCTCACCCGAGGGAGCAATCTTCTCTGTCACAGGTGTGAGCGCACACAGGCGGAGGCAAAGAAGAAGAGAGGGGAGTCACTGTATGGTTTCCACGTAGAAGTTTATTCCATAAAAGAGACAAAGAGCCGAATTTCTAATGGAGTCCAGGGATTTTATAGTGGGGATAGGGAAGGTGGGGAAAGGTATTGCAGCCAATGAGCTAAGGGCAAGTAAGCGGGGTTAACAGTGAGGGAGCCAATGGGAACAATATATAGGAGGGGCTTGGGGAAGGAACCAATGGGGTGTAGAGTATGAAGGAACTTTCTAGAACTTATACATATTAACTAAGGGAAATGAATATACATAGACTTATGCATAAAACTGGAGGGGAAAACATGAACCAATCATAGGGAAACATGTAAATCATGGAACTGGGGGATTGTGGGCTCTCGCCCTCACCACGGAGTGAGCTGCTTTAGATTTGGGTGCTTGACCACCATACATTAGGGTTTGTGTCTTCTTCAGTGGCCAGAGTGGTGTGAGCCACTTGCACTGCCACATCAATTCAATGTGCAGACCTAACATTACAAGGCTTTCCATCAGTCCAATGATGTAGCCAGACTTTGCCTAGTGGGCTATATTTTTCCTACTCAAGCTGGATGTGCAGCACCTCAAGAGATGAGTGCTGAAACTCAGGGAACAAAGAGTGGTATTCCTACTGGGGATTTAGTAATATTCTTACTGGCATGGAGTCGTAACAGGATTTTCTAAATGGCTGATGTAATGTCATATTTTACTTTTTAGAGATCCCATAGCAGACACAATATGTGGGGAATGGATAATAAGCCATTAGAAAAATTGAAGCCTGTAAATATCTGGAGAGCACTGGTCATGTTTATTGGCTGTCATTGAGGAAACAGGGGACAGGTGCTATAATAGTGAAATGTCAGAATCTTTCAGTCAATATATTCTAGACTTAGGACAGATATGCAAAATCTGAAACAGACAAAAATGGCAACTTCCTCCCCTAATTCTCAGCAATCTCATCTACAGTGCTCTGTCTGTAACAGATCGCTTATGCATTGGTGAGTACAACAGACATGATGCCATAATGTACTACAAATCTTAAAAGGGCAAGTTGGTTGTAGTTTATATTTATGTGTATAAATGTTCAATTACGCTCTGCCAAGTGTCAATATCTTGGCAAAAATTTGACAAAAATAATATAAGAATGGCATTACCAGATGAGGGTGTAAATCCATATACTCAGGAATGAGCATTGTTTTACCAGATGGAAATGTCAAGACAGTTGGCATTCAGAGAATTATGAACTTCCCAGCCATTCCCAGTTTCTCTTTTGCCTGTGTGCAGGTCCATGTCATCAGCTGGTGACAAGAATTAGTTCTGGTATATTTGAAAACAAGGAAATGGAAATTCAGCGGGATTTTTCAATATCACATAATAGCATAAATTGTCTTTTTAGGCATATCTTACTGTTCATATTTATGTAGATAATTAAGACATACTTTTTTTTTTTTTTTTTAATTGGATTTTTTTGACAGGAAACATTCATCAAGATTTGACTGTAATGGTTCCAAACCCTAAAGAATGCATCAGGATTTGTATAGCTCCCACTGAAAGTAGTATGATTGAGTGTTCAAATAACCACTAGAGGAAGACAATATCATAGGTAATAGGAAAATTCTGCTAGTCACAAGAAATAATACCCTAATGAAGCAACAAAAACAAAGTTCAAGATGGGCAAAAGTACAAAGTTAATTTCCACACAGAGTTCTATAAATACAATTGTTTTATGCAGAAAGCATTTAGTGACTATCTGTTTAGCTATTTTAATAGACAAATGTACAGAACCTAAGGCCAGATTTTTTTTTTTTTTAAATAAAAGTACAAAGAAAAACCTACTTATTCCTTTCTTACCATTCATTTCTCTCCACTAGTCTGGAGGAAACAAGACAAGACTTCTTCATTTTACATCACATTATCAGAGAAACTGTAAGCAAAAATGTCTGACTCTTCGTCCAGAGGAATGAAAGCATGCAGAACCATTCCATAGCAAAGAAAGAGCAAATGAAAACTGTGTCTCTTTACTTAGTGGAGAGGAACAGTAGTTCATATTCTCTCATAAACTTCTTATTTCCTATCATGAAGCAAGATTAAGTTTTCTTCCCATGTAGTTTCTGTTCTGTAAAAGTGGAGTGTTCGTGAAAATGCACCTCAACACTTTATTAGAGAAATTTTTTATTTTTTTCCTTCATTTTTTTGCCCTTCCAAAAGAATGATGTTGGAGACAAGAGGAGATTGAACAGCTGAATTATCAGATCAACCACTGGTGTTCTCAGGTCCTAATCAGTTCATGTTGTACTGGTTGACTGCACTTCTCAGAAGGGTGTCAGAAACCAGGAAGGCTTGTAGGATCAAGGTCTGCTCTATTTGGGAAACTCAGTAGGTTTTTTTTGGCTGGAACCTAGATGACTAGGATAACATCTGTGAGGTAAGAAACATAGCAATTAACACATTAGTTCCTTAGAAAATCAACACAACTCATATTACGTGGGAACCATGCTGATTGTTACCCTTTGTTTTCCTATTTGTCTTCTTTCAACTGCTTATCAATAAAATGGACATTGATTTTTGAAATTATGGTCCTAAAACCAAACAATATTTTAAAAAAAAAGAAAAAAAAAGCCTGGTTCAAAAATCCAAAGTAAAGTGCTAGTTTCTTATTTCTCTTGAAGCAATAAAATTGTGTATTAAAATGTTGACTAAAGCAAAACACCTTCAGAATTCAAATGCAGAAGATACAAATTATATATGTGGAGAGAAAGAAGCTGTGACTGGCATTAGAATGAGACTGCCAGTATTCTCTCCATAAAACAAGGAAGATGGGTGATGTGTATTGTTTGCTCAGTTTGCATAGTCACTTAAGTATTAATGAATTTGTCTGGTATCAGTGATCTATTAGGCAGTGGACTTGAGAGCTGGGTTTGTTACTTCCCATGCACACTTCCTGAACCTTATCAGCAACCCCTTAATTCCTCCTAAGCAATGGATTCACTTCTGTGCAAGGAACAGGATACAAAGGCTGTCAGATAATTCAGTGATTATGGATTTTTTTTTTTTTTTTAACCATAAATGACATTCTATTTACACTGCATTGTGGAAATATAACAAAATACTGTTCTTAAGAGAATAATGATAAGCTGAATATGCTGCAAATATTTCTGATTAGGAAACTAACATCGACTAAGAAAAGAAAAATTGAAAAATAAATAACACTAACATAATTCTGATGTAAAATTGGGGGCCTTTTTGGGATTAAATGACTAGAAGGAGAAAAATTACCCCATAAACTTATCTGGACACATACAAATATATTTATATTATTGAAACACTACCGACAGAGCAACATGCCGGAAATATCAGTAAACAGTTCTGGAATGGAACAGTAAAATTTAGGTCCTAAAAAAAAAATTTGTGTTCGTATCTTAGCTTTGAACCAGTTGACCAGGCAGAAAAATTGTAATCCCTTCTCCAGTGGACTCAAAATACAATTACAGGTGCATAATCAAAGATAATCAACCACAAAACATTCTTCTATAGGGAGCTGCTCGGAGAGTTGTAGATTCTTAAACAACAACCAAAAGAAATTCAGTGCAGCTGTGATGAAACTATTACCTCTTATCTAACTATTATCTAACTATTACCTCTTAGGACTATCTTTTAAAACCACATTTCTAAAAGAGGTCATATGTTGAAGTCTATTTGGTTTGAATAGTTAATTTTATTTGAAAATACAAGCTATTAAACTGTAATGGGTTTTATGTATTCTGTACCTTGTTGGGTTGTGGTAATGGCCACATTGCATTCTGCCTGGCGTAAGTGCTTCAGAGTTAACACCTTCTTCAGAAAATGAACTTCAATTTTTTTTTTTTTAAATCTCTTGCAGACATGGGGGGTTACTAATACTTTTAAGTGTTACATGTATGTCACTGTACAATTTGACTTTCGCTTCTGAAAGGAGGCATTAGCTAAAATATCTTGTCACTTACAAGTCCCCTCTGTTTGTTATGGAACTCCCTGAAAGAGAATGGAACCCACAATGCTGTTATTTGCAGCATTACTTTTGAGAGCAGAGCAGGATCTTAAAGGATCTGCTTCCCAGCAAGTCAAAGGATGGAGCTGTCATTCTTGTTTTCCCATTCAAATACATCTCTGTTTGGAATTGTCAACTAATGACGAAATAATTTTACTGTGAACTCAGCCCACTGACACTTCCAAAATCACTTTTCATAGTATTTTGTTGGAAATCTACTGAATGCAAAACAGTACAGGTAGGCAAAAATTGTTAAATTGTTCATTTGCAGTAAAAACAATGGTCCTATTGTTCACCCTGGGGAAGAGGCTCTGTGGAGACCTTAGAGCACCTTCCAGTACCTACAGGGGGCCTCAGGAGAGCTGGAGAGGGACTTTTTCCAAGGCTCTGTAGTCACAGGACAAGAGGTAATGGCTTTAAACTGAATGAGGGTAGGTTAAACTGGATATCAAGAAGAAATTCTTTACTGTGAGTGTGCTGAGGCACAGGAACAGGTTGCCCGGAGCAGGTGTGGATGCCTCACCCCTGGAAGTGTTCAAAACCAGGTTGACTGGGGCTCTGAACAACCTGGTCTAGTGGAAGGTGTCCCTGCCCATGGCAGAGGGGTTGGAACTAGATGGGCTTTAAAGTTCTTTCCAACCCAAACTATTCTGTGATTCCATCCCACAGTGTGCAACTGAGAAATCATAAAGCATCTTGGGCATATTGAATAATTTCCACAGCTACAAATAAGAGGAAGTGTGAAAATATGGATTTCAGGATTTGAGGGTGTAGGTTCCAGGGTAGAAGACATGCCTTTGTGCTGATCCTGAAGCTTAATAACACCATTAAATATTGAATAATAATACAAACCTCACTGGATTTTGCTTCATGGAATGTTGGTAACCAACGGTAGAATAAGACTGCAGTTTTCAAGACTTAATCCTGTGCTACTTCTCAGAAATACCAGTATCTCTGTTCTAGGCAAAACTTTGCAATTGGGGAAAAAATTTCAAAATTGAAACAGACAGCTCCTGACAACAAAATCTAGAACTTCTTTGTGCAGACTTGTGCTCATTACCATTTCCTGAAATGTTTATACTGATTTAAACAGTGGTTAATCAAGCCTTGAAGTGACCTGGGAAGTAAGCTGACACTGATAAATATGGATTGGTTGTTCTGTCTTCAAGTAAGTCTTTCACTGTTTTTATTGTATGTTAACAATGAAAGGCTATATGGAACTATGATGCTGACTCATTGGTAAATTATATCAACCTGAAATGGGAATAATAGTACTTCAGTGATAATGATAGCAAAACTAAAGTAAATAAAAGAAAGGATTGCCTCAAACTTCAGAAAAGTTATTAAAGCTCAATATAGTCCTTCTTAAATCAAAACCAGAAATAAATTTACCACTGTCACTTTATTTATTTTTTCCTATATGGCAAAATACAGATCTTTGGAAGAAGATTATGATCTTCTCTTCATTGCTTTCCTGTTCATTTTGTTAAGGTAACTATTTTATACTTGGCTATTTTTCTTCCTTGGCCAGTATTTGTTATATTGCCATATAATCAGCTGTAGATGAGCAATTTTCATTAATGAAAACTGTGATGAACTCAGTGCATTGAAATTAACTATCTGGGAAAAAATACTGATACTCCCAAGCCAGTGATTTCTGTGTCTGTGATCTCCATTGAATGACCAGATATTACTTAAAAGAAGTAACTAAAAAGATCAGACATAGCAGTTCTGTGAACTCATGACAGATTTGTGTTAAGACTTGTGGCTGGCTCAAGGGCATTCTTACTAATTAGTCTGATGAGGATTTTAGTATTTGTAGGGCTTTTATTGAAGATGAGCGGAATTAATCATCAAGCCAGATGACCTGTTTTTGTTAAAGAGCTACAAATGACTAATGCACATTTCCAACCAAAACAGACAAAGAAAGATGACAAAATAACTATCTAAAGACAGAAGAGCAAAATTAAATTTGGATGTGAAGCAGTCCAGATACTCAAATACTACCAGCCTGATTTTTTAAAGTAACTTTAGTTGACTCGAGGTCCAAGTGCATGATAAGTGAACATGAAAGAACTGGAGGTGATATCTTGATCTCTTTTAAGTCAGTGTTTCAATCCAAATGTGTTTCCAGATCCTAAGTGATGATCAGTAGTTATTAACAGTGCTGTTATTCTTTCCTCTAAAGATTGCAAATACTTGCAATTACTGTCAAGCAAAGATATTATTTTACTAATGTGAAGCTTTCCACATTGTTTTATGTCATTTATTTGAACTGAAGAAAATAGTGCTGGGAGAAAGTGTGGAAGATTATTCAATCCATCTTTGTACTCCACTTACACCTTGTCTGTGGTAGTTGCCAGATCTACCCAACTCATTGCTGATGTTACCATTTTATAGTGTTTACATGAACTAAAAAAAATGAAAACCCCTTCAAATATTTTAATTTCAGAACTGTGAGTATTTCTACTCTTTACATGATAAGTTGCACTTAACTGTATCTTTAACTAAAATCTGTAATAAGGGAAGTTGTGTAGGCAAATATGCTTATACACTCTATTCCACCTACAGGAAATAGAGGATTTCCAGATCAAGGCATTCAAGACCCTGCAAGGATGAAGACTGGAATAATTAAAGATAAATATCTCATAAATACTTTAAAATATTTCTTTTGGAAATTACGGGGAGGGGGCTTGGTGGTTGGTTGCAACAAGTAGGGAAACTAACTGCACAGAACAGCATAATGATAGAAGAAATATCCATGCCTCTGGTGATTTGGATTTTTCACTTCATACATCATTTAAAACATGTTGAAGTGAGGATATTAAATCAGAACATACACTTAAAACAGGACTGAAAAGCAGTGAGTCAGTGCACTTTGAAGTTTTATGAATTCCTGCAGTGTTCCTGCGTTGGCTTGCTGAGTATGATTCATTTGTCCAGGCACAAGTGTGTACTACCATTTGAGATGCCACAGGTATCTTTCCTGTCTGCCTTTTATTGTCTTCTGAAGGGTAGTGGTCAGCTGTGCCAGCTCCAGTGTAATTTCTGCCAGCCCCACATAGGTATCTTTAAAAGCCTGCAGCATCTCAAAAGGCTGCAGATTGAATCCCACCAGCTGCGCTCAGTAGTAGCTGTAAAACACAGCTCATGCTACAATGGTGACAAAATGTCCAGAGACTGCCACTGGGAGTGGAGAGAGAGCACTCAAGCCCTTTTGTAGAGTAGGAGGTATGGAGACGTCTCACATTTCCTTGCATCTTGTCAAAGTTTGATGTTTTTGGCTGCTGGGGAGTCTTCTCTTATTAGTGTGTTATGAGCAGTCCCCAACATTAATATCAGTGAATTTTTCAGCTTCAAAAATATCACAAATTCAGGCCAGAGCTTGCCAATGCATATGGTGCTGCCTAGACAGAGAGAGGCTAATCAAAGCTGAAGCTTTGTGGACTCTTTGATCTTGAATGTGAAAAGAAAGGGGAAAGTCAACATTCCTATGAAATCTTTGAATACCAAAGGTAGCCAACCCCTCTGGAGATTTGAAAGGTATATTTCTATTGTTTTGCTAGAGGTCTCCTTCAACTAATATTTTGTTTCACTGGAAATGGCTGAGTAAGGCCTTTGATCCTAAAACATCATAAATAATGTACCCTTTTTAAAGTGCTATGCCTTATTCAATGAAAAAAAAAGAAAAGGGAAAAATAAACACACCCAAGATAGACATAGTTATTGGGTGCAGATTCCTTGCTTACTGACTGTCTTTGATATAAAAATTCCCTAAGGATTATGGCCAAAGTTGAAAATATTTGTCATCACTGCAGAGGCAATAGAACCAAAGTAACACTAACAAACAAAGTAATCCTAATGTGTGCTGAGCCTTAATCTAGTGAAGTGGCTCATGCAAAGAAACTTTTTCAAAGCTTAAGCAAACACGTGCTCAGATCTATATAATTCAGATCATGGACCTGAAATCACACCGTGGGTAAGTCCAGTGAGAAAAATATTTAGGGCAGTAAATTAAGTAACAGTCCCAGGTAAGCAGGTTTTCCTCTTATTTATTGCAACCCACCACCAATATTTGCACTCCCTAACTGATGTCTTAACCAATAAGATACAACCTCTCACTTTCTCTCCTTTACCCCCATCTCCTGTCCTACCCCTGGTGTAATAAGTAATTTTCTATACAAAATAGTGCAGGTTGAATAGGTAAAAGAGAAGATGATCCTCCCTAGCTCAGCCAGTTCTCTTGGTATATGGGGAACAGAGGCTCACATGCTGTTTCTGAAAGTGAAATAATTGTAGCTAAACTTATCACTAGGAGAATAATTGGGATTGGGCGTTAATCAAATTTAAAATAGTTATATGAGATAATGTCTAGCTTGAGGAAGTTTCAACTCAAGTTTCAACTTAAGTCATGACTCTAAGGTGCTTGTTTGGTAGCAGTGGAGTAGCATTTTGACAGCCTGTATGTAAGTTAACATACAAGTGAAAAAAAGTAAATCAAATGCTGCACTACAAGATGTCTGAGTTACATGAGGAATGGGTAAGAACAGCAGAAGATTCAGAACAAGCCAAAAGAAGAGATGTTAAGAGTTCTGAACAAATTATATAATTAAGTGTATGTGTAAAGTGAAGACATGCTTACTGACTTGCAAAAATCATTAATGAATATAGAACATATTAGTTAAAATATCTCCAGAAACTAAAAAAAAATGTGGATTTTTAGGATGGGATGATCAATGAAAAGTGACTGTTTTTGAAGCAAGCTGTTTCAAAAGATTGTGTCATCCTGGGCCAACAATTCATACTGATAGACAGTGAATACGCAACTCAGAAGGAGATATCATACACAATATGTCAAGTCTAAATGGAGCTTTATGCATGCTCAGAAATACCTTGAGTGCTAACACATTTTGAGTAAGCTCAGCTGCTAGAGCAGTATCGCTCCAATCAGTGCTGTGCCAGCCCATTGCACACCATAGCAACACATAGGGTAAGTTGTACAAATGCAACAGGAATGCAGAAAGACAGCTGAAAACTCCTAATTCATAAGGCAAGTGTAATTTAAGAAACAAGGGTTTTTTTGGGATGTAGAATGATCCCTACAGAGGAGAGACCATTTCCCTGTTGGTGTGCTCCAAGCTCTGTTTGCAAACAGATAATAACTGTAGAGTACTTTCAGTTCAGCGCTGAAGACTTGAAGACTGCCATTTCAGAAGGCTTTTGGGAATAACCTTGTCTCACTTTGATCCCTCTGAACCCCTTCTATCCTTTTCTATTTGATCTGCCTTAGGCCTATTTTTTTTTTAAATAAGTGCTTAGGAACACATGAAGAGATGAATCAGTTACAAGTAAAACTTTCACTCAATACTCAGTAGGTAACTATGGTGGTTTCATAATACTTGTCAGTGGAGGTGATCTAATTCAGCCTATACAAATCTAAAATGGAGAAGACATTTCTTTCTGTACAGTGAGCTGTCTGATAATGAAAGAAGGGCAAAGAAATAGAGATTTATGGGTCAACAAGAAATCCATCTTCCACAAAAATTGTCAGCCAATTTTATGTCTTGAGTAATTTCAGTGATGACATATCAATACTATCATTAGCATGATTGTTAGCACAAGACATTAACACAATGCTGTACCTATATTGCTGTTTGAATATGGATTTGGTCCCATGGACATCAATGGCAAGCTTTCACTTACTTTCACACGAGCTGATTCAGGTTGTTAAACAGTCATGAGTAAGCTGTTTGAGTTGGATTAATTTTAGAAATCTAAAAGTTAAGCATCATATTTAAGTTGCACATCTATGTTTCCAATGCAATGACTGACTGGATGCATCTCCAGAGTGTGCTTCATTTTATTCTGAGCTTATGTCTAACAGAGGTGGGAGAAATCCTTCCCCTCACTATAGTGAAGCCTTGATCACTGCCTTGATTTTCTGCCTAAGTTTTAGATTACTAAAGGTGAATGATTTCTGTGGAGTACAAATCCAGTCGGAACAGCGTCACAGCCATGTCATTGTAACATTAGTTTCTTCACACAGCATGTGCTGGTTTTGGCTGGCATAATGTCAATTTTCTTCATAGGAGCTGGTATGGGGCTGTGTTTTGTGTTTGTGCAGGAAACAGTGTTGATAATTCAGGAATGTTTTCATTATTGCTGAACAGTGCTTGCACAGAGTCAAGACTTCTTACCCCACTCCACCAGCAATGTGTTTGGGGGTGGACAAGAATTTGTGAGGGAATACAGCTGGGACAGCTGACCCCATCTGACCAAAGGGATATCTCAGACCATATAGCCTCATGCTCAGCGTATAAAGCTGGGAAAGAAGGACAAAGAGAGGATGTTCAAAGTAAGGTCATTTGTTTTCCCAAGACACCATTATCTGTGAGGGAGCCCTGCTTTTCTGGGGATGGTTGAACACCTGCCAGCCCATGGGAAGCAGTGAATGCACACCTTGTTTTGCTTTGCTTATATGCCCAGCTTTTTCTTTACTTATTAAATTTTATCTCAACCCACGAGTTTTCTCACCTTTACCCTTTCAGTTCTCTCCCCCACCCCACCACGGGGGAGTCAGTAAGCAGCTGTGTGGGGCTGAGTTGCCTGGTGGGGTAAAACACTACACAGTGGAAGACACAGACAAGCAATTTTTGTATTCTCTTTGGCTTACTCAAGTTAAAAGGGACTAGCAGAGATGATTTGATGTGGCGGAGAGAAAAACTCTGTATTAGAAAAGCAACCAACAGTAAGACAAACTAATTTTATTATGTATTTTTTGCTTACTAAGATGAAGATCTGCAGCTCATCTGTTGACTGGCTGCTAGTGGTAACAATTACATTAACAATATTTCTAATGATATGTAGTGTAGAGTTACATCAGTACATCTCACTCCATTACACTTGGTAAAGCTCTATAAAACGAAGAGACGGTTGGTAATAGGTCAAGTTGGTAACTTTACATCAATAGTATGTCTCTAATTAACCAGTGAATGACTTCCAAGCTCTGCAAATGGAGTCAACACTAAATGGGTCTCTCCATCTCCCATAATTTATTTTATTACCAGATAGAGCTAGCATAAAGTATTTCCCAGCAACTCTACAGTTGTGATAAAGGCCAAAGTAAAAAAGAGCCTAAAAAGAGACATTAGAGATTTGCTTGGAATAGAAGAGTTGATCAATTTGTCTGTCAGGCACATGCCAAAGTAAAGTGCTGTGATCAAGAGGTGATATATGGGGGACTTCTGTCATAGATTTATAGATTCAAGTACAAATCTTTGAAATACAATTATAAATGCTTTATATATCCCTGGGGCAAATCTTTCCTTAGCTCTGAAACTAGCATCAATTAAAGCACGTGGAGGAGATGAAGGGGGAGTGGGAAAGGGAGTGGTTCATCATGGAGGTGTGAGTTGGTGGGAATCTAATGACAGGATTATCACAGTGTCTTTGCTTTCTCCATCAAACCCCAAGAGGACAAAGCCAAGCACAAAGCCTAAGCACAGACAGTGGAGCTTCTGCAAGGGTAGAAGCATCAAAAGCAAATGGAGCTCTTTGTGAATGTGTGTTGTAGCTCGTTAAGCACCTAACCAGGATTTTAGTCTGTATCCAGATACCTGGGTCTGATATCTCCATTGTGAATGTTGCATCCCAGAAAGTTGTTCAAGGCCAGGCTGGATGGGGCTTTGTGCAACCTGGTCTAGTGGAAGGTGTCCTTGCCCATGGCAGCGGGGTTATGAATAGCTGATCTTTAATGGTCCCTTCCAGCCCAAACCATTCTGTGATTGCATGATTATGACCCTGTTGGAGGTTTTAAATTGTTTTGGATGGTCAATAATTGAAAAACATTAGCAAGGAAAGGTAAGAAGGAAGGTAGAATCATTGTGTGGACTATTTTCTTCACGTTCTAAGGTATTTTTAATTAATATATATATTTTTCATTAATATATGTATCATGTACAGCATTCATTTTTATATTTTTATAAATGGAAATATTTTGTAATTTCTTCTTCAACTTTATCACTGCAATGAAGAGGGAGATTATATTGGAAGATGTCCTAGCCATGGAACCTACTGAAAGGGACGTACATCTCCTACCAATGCAGAAAAATTCGGATGTACCAAAAGAGTGGAACAGTGTAACACCAAGACAATTAAAATTAGCTTATTGATCAAGACCTTGCTGGTAATGATTAGTGATTTTCTTGTTCTGATACAAAAGTCAACTCACTAATATGAGATGGGAAAAAAACTGGCCACATGACAGTGAAAAGTAAATAGTGTGTTTTCTTCAACACTTGTATTTTTGATCTGTAAAACACATGGTCTCATCACTAGATGTACTCAATATCAGCCACTACTACTTTCCAATCCATGCCCCCATAACACAAACCAATGTTAGTACTGATACTTCTTTAAAGTTCCCATTCTGTATTTTTCCTCTTAGTAAACATCCTTTTTTGATGTAACTTTATATTTAAAAAAATACTTTAGGACCTCTGCTCAGTGTTCTAAAAATTTATCTGTAAATATTTTTTTTTTTTTTTGGAACACTACAAGACTTAAAGTCTCTGAAGTATAACACTCTTTACTCAAGCCCCATGGGATAAAAATGCTTAATACATGATCAAAATCTAGTTCTATTTTTTAAAGTGTGCATTTCACTTTTGATGTGATCTACAGAGAGAGCAGGCTTTTAGAAATGATGCAAGCTGACAATTGATGTCTAGCTTATTGACATTTAGAAGGGTAATTGTTTGCTGGCAGCTGGTCCAGAAGAAGTTTCCGAAGCCTCAGTGTACACATCACCCAAAGCTCTCACTGAAGGCCAATCTTCAAATGTCACTGTAGAACATAAACAGATAAAAGGTTATCCTAATTAAAGCTGTGATGAGATAGTTCAAGACTATTATAAAGAGGAAAAGAATTATTACAAAAATAGTCTAAATAAAATCTTTAGTAAGAGAGGAGTCCTTTGTTGCTGGTTTGTTGTGCTGGGTTTTTTTAAATCTGCAAACAGTATATTTAAGATACATATTTCTCTTTTAATCAAGTACATTCATTTTAATTTTTATTAATTCTCATTTTAAATAGCCCTTTCTAAGCTTTTAGAAAAGGAATTTCCTTTTTCAAAAATTTTGACAAGTCTTGCAGGAATAACTGAGATTAAGGGGAGCACCAGAAGAGGCTACATAAAAAGGCCATCTGAAGGATTAAAGCAGTGCCAAGAAAAGCACTGGCAGCCTCTCTCCTTATTCACTGCTGTGTTGAATCCCTGTTTTGTGTGAAATAAAATCTTAGTACTGTGTACAAAGACACATCTGCTTTATTATTGCCTTCTTGTCACAAATATTACTCCCTTTTTCAGCCCCCAGCAAACTGTGTGAAAGAAGTTGTTCTGTTATGATATGAGGGTACTGTATACGAGAACTTGAAAATTCAACATATATCTAATGACTTAAAAAGGCATGGCCTGAACAATAGGAAGCACTGGGGAAAATCCAGCCTTGGTGAGTCCGCCATCTCCCCAAGTTCCCCACTATGGACAACAACATGTGGCTACTTTTCCCCTTGTGTGCAAGCAGAAAGGAGTTAGGAAACATCCTATATGAACCTACTGGGATTTTTTTAATAAAGCTCATGGTTTTTTAATAAGTCTTGTGCAGAGCTATAAAAATCACTATAAATTCTGTGATACATCTTTTCATGAAAGTCTCTTCTCTTCCCCCTCACTGCTCCCAAGTGAGGTTCTGTATCTCCAATCACACACTGTTGCACTGCAGCCAAAGGGCTGCTATTGCAAGAACTGAAGGTTTGGGGTTTTTGTTGTCATATAATTGGCATGTTGGTGTTAGCCCTGAACAAACCATAGGAGAAATGAAGAAGTTCACAGGATAATGCCTAGCAACTCAAAAAAGGAGCAGAGATGACTGAACACTCACTACAACAAATTTTCACATGAGGGTAGTTGCTGTCAATCCCTCGCCATGAGTGACTGGTGTAGCACCCACATTTAGAAGAATTAGAAATGTAAATGTATGTAGCTTTCCTTTCATATACCATGATTAGATGAAAAATAGTAATTAAAATACCAGGCAGGTCAGCAGGGCGTAGACTAAATTCCTCACTACTACAATCTCGCCTTGTGGTGACTCAACAAGAAACTCTTTCTGCACTACAGCCATTTCCCCCAAGGACAGTGCAACAGCAGAACATTGCTCTGTGTTGAGTTAGAAAACAGGATGCAAATATATGGACAGTTTCTGCTGGTATTTTAGCTGTTGAACACATTCCTCAGTGTATACCCTAAACAGACTGGAAAAGATTACTTCAAAGGAGCAGAAGCTGAAAAAATAATTCCCTGAAGTGATCTGAACTTAGGCTTCAAAACCTACATGCTCCATCTTAGAGCTCTAGCTGCATTCTGAAGAGTGTGCTGTTAAGAACAGAGAGTGGCAGTTCCCAGTCTTTGATTTCTTTTAAACATATCCACAGTGTGGAACAAATTGTCCTTCCTATTCTCAGTGTGTGATACTGTGAGCAAATATGCCAGTACTTACTTTCCTGGACCCGCTCTGTCTGCATCCTCTCAAGATTTCCCCCTCCAGAATTGTCATCCATCTCCTGCCCCATGCATTTTCCCATTCTGTTTCTCCAGGTATGAATGAAATCTCCCACAGCTTTACCTCTGCTCCACAGAATAATGCTGCAATGCTTTCCTTCTTACACTCCACAAACCCTACCAAAATGCCAACGGTGCCCTTACCCAGTAGGCTGCTGATTCCAGGGGACTGCCTTGTACCTCCTTGGCCTGCTGCTCATTGAATCTGCTGCTACTGCTCTGTCTCTTCCCTTTGGAAAGCCTTCATCTTGGTTACCCACCTGCAGCATCAAGGTAGGGAGTGCTCAGCAGCAGCAAGAGCACAGTGCCACTGTGTGCAGCCACCCCAAAACACCCAGTTCTACCAGTCTTCCTAAAATCTACTTACAAAATCCTTCTTCATCTATGAGGTTAATCGTGGCATTAAGTAAGCATGAATATTACAGATTTGTAGCTGACTTTCTCTGCAGATACTGGAATTGCAAACTGATTTCAGAACTTTGTCTTCCTGCTGAAAACTCCACCTTTGTCCTCTCCCCCAAAATGCAGACTTGCTTCAGATCTGTCAGCTATGTTTCTATGGACCTTCCTGTATCCTGTTTTGGATGAAGAATTCACAACCCTTTTTTGCCAAATATAGGTCTGCCGCCTACACAGCAAGAAAACATTTGGAGATGTGACATAAGTCAAGAAAGGAAGGTGCTTAAAAAGACTATGAAATTATGAAGGGAAAACATTGCCAACAAGACACATTCATGTAAATTGGTGTATTGGATTGTGCTGGATTAGACAGCCCACAATGAAGGTAAATTGCTCATCTAGTAGCTTTCACTTCCATGTAAAGATAGTGTAAGTATAACAGGAGGAATTCTGTGCTATCAGATAAGCAGCCAATCTCACAATAAATGTAAGACAGCATTCCTGCACTTCTTATTTAGAAAAAAAGAAAAGAGGTAGTGAGGTTATGTCAGTGATAAGTGCAGAAATGAGTGCAAAGCAGGTTTGCAGCATGGCTTCTCTGCAGATTTTGCCATGAGTCTGAATTAAAGCAGAGCATTACCATTGCCACAGTTTTAACTGGGTTTTGTGTGCGTATGTGTGTGTGTGTGTGTAGCTTCTTCTCAGAAGATGGTCTAAAAATATTTACAACAGCTTCTGAAGAATGACTCAATTATCCATGGAATTCAGACTTTCATAAATTGTGGGAACAGTTTAGGGCCTGACTCCAAACCTGTTGAAAGCAGTGACTAGTTTGTAACTAGTATCAAAAGGATCTGGATAAGTATAGAAAGATCCACTTTAAAATATGTATTGCTATTGGTTTTATTAATCATTCCAGAAGAGGTAAAATCCTTTCCTTAATCCCCTACCAAACTGAAGTGACAACTATTTCATACATTACGTGGAAATTTACTGACATTTATCAAAGGGCGGAAAGGTGCCTTTCAAAAAACCACTCTTTTGCATGTCATTTCTCTTGTCAGATCAGAATACATTAGAATGTGGAAGAGGATGAGGTAGGTCTACAGTGCTATTAAAAATCTAGGTATGAAAGAGATCAGTGAAATGGCAGAATAATGAATACGAACATTATCTGTATTTAATCTGGCTATCTTAACACCTTAATTAATAATTGAAATTAATTTCTTCTTCAGTGATATTTCTCAGGAAATATTTATTCTGCACCTGCTAAAATCTGCCACCTACACAACTTCAGCTAAACCAATATTGTGAATAAAAATATTCCATTCTCTCACAGAAGGTTAGCAACAGTCTGTTATAAAGCTTGCCTGGCACTTTGCATTATAAGACTCTGCTTCCAATTACTTATAACTGTGTTAGACTCTCATTCTCAGGGTTGCCTGCCAGGTGCTACTTCAAGATGACATTTGGAAATTTTCATTCAAAACAGTCAATTATGAGACAGGGAAAGAAGATTTCCTTCACTGAAAGTTTCACAGCAATATTGTTCTAGGAAGTCCTTTTAAATGAAGACTTCAGTTAGCAGAAAGTCTTTCAGTTCTTGAGTAGATTTGTGTGCAAAGTTGATGGAATCAGTCTGACACTACTGGTCACATGCTACAGTAGTAACAGGCCATTTCTTAAAACAATCTTTGGGCTGTCACAGCAGAGAATATGTGGTCTGCCATAAGGTTTTTATTACAATAAGAGTATTTTTTGTCCCCAGAGACCATATTCCCTGACCATTTATACTGCTTTCATTTTACAATTAGCTGCCTTTCCGTGTGCAGGCGAAATGAGAGCAGTCCAGATGAACTGACTGGGCAATAGCTCTTGCTAAAATCAAACAATAGATGTTTAGTTTTCAGATGTGTCGCTTTCCTCAGGGTCACTGCAGGGTTCTGGCCCAATATTGTAGTTGAGAAGTACAAGCATCATTGCTAAGCAACCCAAATTACTTCATAAACAGTTTCATATGAACCTGGTTGACAGAAAAAATTGTGGGGTGTTTTCATGGTACATATGCACACACTGCAACCTGCTCAGATGCCCTGCATACCTCTTACATCACTCAGCCCACGCTGGCCTTTTGGAGTAGGTAACTGTGCTCTCATGGCCAATTTATAAAAATGCATAGGCACACAGAAACATAAAAACCTGTGGAAATTATTCTTATTTGGATACCAAGCATTTTCATGGGTACATATAGCTTCCCATACCAACTCTCAAAGGCAGCTGTATTTACAGGTCCAACCCTGGCTGTGCTCTGCTCACACCTTGGCCTTTCCAGCCCTGAAGTTAGACTCACTTTTCTCTCCATGTGTCCTGGGCAGTGCAAAGATGCCCCTGAGGTCAAGGCTGGCAGGCTGGGCAGCTGCGAGGGAGGACCACGTGGGGAGAAGGAAAGAGCAAGGAAGACTTGTCACTGGCTTCACACTGAGGACATCTGCTTTGTCCCCTTCCTAATCACCAGTATCTGGCAAGGACCTTTGCCTCCCCCTCTCACAGCCGCAGCTGAGGTACAATGGCCCACAGCCTTTCACATCTTCTCCTATTCCTGCCCAGGAGCATTTGCAGAGCTGCAGTATATCCTACACTGGTGATGTTTTGTGCTGTTCAGAAGCAACATCTCTTGAAATCAGGTGGAGTTATTCTACAGGGCTCTTCTTTGGCACCATGGATAGAGGACCTCAAGGAATCTCCTGCCTTTCACAGTCCTTGTTTCATGCCTCTAGGCTAGCTTTGCCAGCTGCCTTGTTCCACAGTATCTCAGGAAGGCCAGGAGATGGTGGCTATGAGAAACCAGCAAGGTTCTAATGGCAGATTCCAAATAATAATAGCAGGTTCTAAATGCAGATGCCTAATATCAGATTCTAGGAAGATTTTTAGATACTTGTGCACAAAAGTGTGACAACATTTACCATAGAATAGTCTCCTTTTTTAAAGTGCTCTTTACTCTTTGCTGTCCCTGAAAGAACCATCATAACAACCCTGCCTGGCCTGTGACCTCTCTCACCACCAGTGATAAATAGAGTGTCTGAGGGTAGGGGCAGCACAGTGCCTGTCCCCATGTACTGGCCATCTGTGCAGAATATGTCTCTCTACTAGAGAAACTCTCTCTGCAGAGAATGAGTACTAAACATGCTGGATCCTTCCAAAGCAATGGCCATTGCATACATATGCATTTGGCAGCCAGTCTGTGTGGAAGACAAACTTAAGTCACAGGCATGGAAAGTCTGACAAGGAGGGGATATGCTGGGAGCTGGAGGTGAGGAAAGCTCGTGAATACTTCCACTCAATGCAATCACAGATTATTTGGAGTTGGAAGGGATCACAAGGGTCATTGAGTCCAGCTTTTAAGTGACCAGCCTGTACAGGGATCAAACCCACGACCTTGGCATTATCAGCACCGTGCTCTGACTGACTGACAGCTGCACTGCCAACGTGCACTTGCTGTCAGGCTGACATCTGCCTCCCACTCAGGATTCACTTGTGATTTCATGGATGCTGCACTGTCCTGCCCCCAGCCAAGCCCACCTGCTACTGCTGCTGCTGGGGCAGGGGCAGCACAAGGACACTGCAGGGCTGAGGCCGCAGGCCCTCCTCGCACGGTGCAGCACACACAGTGTTTTGCATGCAGGGTAAAGCTATCCCTGTTTCTCTAAAGATGTCTCACAACATATGTTTCTGTTGGCTGCAGGCTGTGTTACTCCCTGTAAGAAGCTGCAAGGCTGTTTGGGCCATGTCTCCTGGCTGGTGGGGAGGCAAGGAGGTGTGTGGGCAGCCATGGCCATGCACAGCAGCTACCCTGGGATGCACCAGCACCTGGCAGAGCTCTGCTCTGCAGGCAGGTGCTGTCAGCATCAGGATGGGCTTGTCAAATCTAGGCCAGCCAAAAGCTGATCTGCAGGCAGGGGAGGAGGAAGAGGACCGGCAGCAGAGGTGACATTGGGAGGTATGTGGAGCAAACCAGGGCAGAAGCAGTTGTGAGATAACATTGACAGGCTCTGGCCTTGCTTTTGATTGTGCAGCTTTCTCAACAGCATGGGGATCTCCATGGGGGGCCCTTTGGGAACATGGCAAAGGCAGGACCCCACAGGTGACCTTCTCTGCTCAGGCTAGGGTTAAGTTTAGGGATAGTGTTAGGATTAGAGTTCAGGTTAGGGTTACAGTCCTCTCAGATGGAGATTAATGAAGATTATTTGGAATCACTGCTGAATAGTGAGGGGACTTAGAGGAGATATTCTTGGGATAGATTAAAAAAGATATATTGAGGGAAGAGGATCCTTAGGAGATACCTCTGCAATTTTTAAGAGTGCACAGAAGTCCAAGTTTAGGAGAAAATGAAGAATTTGGATAAAACCAATAAAACTGCAACAGCAGGAAGGAGGTTGTGCCTCTGTCTTCTGAGAATTGAATGCTGAATGCTTTTTGAACCAGCTAAGGAATTACTGTCTTGTTATCCATGTTCCTCAGATCTTTATGTGTTCCTGAACAGACTGTAAGGAATAACTTGAATAATTACCTTGCTGATATGACTGTGGATTTTTGCCAGTGTGGAGTTATTGTTCATGATAGGGTCAATGATAGATGAAAAAAGAAGGGTGTTGGGGGGAATTTCTGAAGTGTGTACTTCTGGACCGTGTCTGCTTTTCTTCTTTTTTAACTTGACAGCATATGTCACTAAGCTTTTTTGTAACTAGAAAATGAGATACTAGGACAAAACCTAGTGTGTCCAATAATGCATATGTTCAAATGTTTTCACCTGTGCTAGACTGATCTAAATTAAAATCTTCACACCAGGGGCTTAATTGAATAATCTTTTCCCTGTCACATCTATGTGTAGTGAAGTGAGCTGAAAATACTTGTAAACTGATCCTCATTGTGAGGTACATTAATTTCTAAGATATTGGGTGGGTTAATGGGAGGGAGGGGAAGACAGTCTACAGGCAGAATCAGCTGGTCCCTGTGGAAAGCCTGGACTGTGTGCTATCTCCCTCTTATCTTCCAGAAGCAGAGAGCACCAACAAGGAGTGGCTGTCCTTGCCTGCCCACCATGGCCTTTGGGAGTGCCAGAACACAAGTGTGTTCAATGGATATAGAGCTGAGAGGAAAGAACCTGAAACTTTTTGGAGGGAAATGTACACACTGCTGATGGTGTTTCAGCTGCATCATCAGGCTAAAAAAGGGGGAAGGAGTATGTGCTAAAATTGGAAAAAACTTAGTATGGGGAAAGCAGTATAAAGTCCCTTTACAAGGCTCTGATTTCATGTTGCTCCTTGAAGTCGTGGGTTTTCTGGTCTTTACAACATTTTAATGGACTTGCTAATGACTACACATATGGATTTCAATAATCAGATAAAAAATCTATGCCCGAGAAAAACTTATTTAAAAAGCTTCTTAAAGCAATACTGGCCTTACCTAATTGTAACTTTTAGTTTCTTCACTTACTCTTTCTCTAATCTTTTCTGTTTTGATTTTTGTGGGATTTTTACACTGCTTTCAGCTGCTTTTCAGTATATGCATTATTCTAGCTGTGTTCAGTACAGAAAACAAGTCAGTTCAAAGTTCAATCATTCTCTCACACCAAAGACTACCTGTTACACAAACATCTCCATTCAGATGCACTCAATGACGACGCCATCCTATGGCTGGTATTTTCAGTGCTCTCAGAACCACAGTAGTGTGCTTAGATTCAAACTAACTTAATCTCTTGAAGGAAAGAACATGTGTTAGATGAGATTGTAAATGTAAGCAGAAGTTGGAAACTAATTATTTAACAAGTCTCCACAATCTCCTATTAAAGGAACCAACAGATGTTAAAACAGCCCTATACCTAATATTGATTTGTTTTCCAGATGGTTCTTACTTAACTGTGTCTTATGATACATCAGTGAGTCACCAATATATTATTTATGAAAGCAGGATGTATTTAAGTTATATTTAGAATGCAAGAGCACCTTACTAGAAATATAATATTTAGCAGCTTGTGCAAGGAATACAGAGTAGAGCAATTACTGCTTATGGGCCTTGTTTTTACAAGGTGGAAAAGAGGGTAGTCATTTATATGCTTGTACAGAGAGTGCAGAACACTGCTAGAGCAAAAATAGTGCTTTATCTACACTGGTGTTTGTGGCTAAAGAAAGTGCACACATCAATATTTTTTGGTTTAGAATTGATTAATAATGAGACAAGGTCTCTGAGTTATAGAACAACCAAAGAGCTATGGCACATAGTAAATTATAATACAATATTAATATGCATTACAGGAAAACTATGCAAATGTTGACATTTCTGTTACAGGACGCTTAGCAGTGACTTGCAATGTCTCATGATCTGATACATGGAACCACTACACAGACTGTGCTGGACAAATCATTCTTGTGTTCTTCCCAAGTAAACTGCAAATCTGGCAGGAAGTTACATGCTCTGAAATATATTTGAATGCAACATGACATACATTAACCATGGAAAGACAGGTAAAATGTGTGTAATTCTGCTAGTTTACTTCAAGAGTTACAGGGAGTTGAAACTCTTCAAAAATCGTTTCCCAGTAGAACAACCTTCTAGTAAGGTACAAGAATGAAGGGAAATTGGTCCAAAGTATCTTCCTTTAAATGGGACTGAGGATGAGGGGGAAGAAAGAAAAGTTGGTTGATTCTTTTTCATTGTTAGTGATGAAATAAAACTTGAGAGAACAGCAGTCTTGCAGAAAACATTTCTATAACTTAAAATCTCTAGAGGTACTCAGCAATATGATTGTATCTTTCTATATTTGGACCCTACAGAGCTGGCAGGGATTATTCCACATTGGGGGGTAATATTTCTGCCTTTAAGCTGCATCATGTTGCTTAGAGGAATGTGAGTCTGAATGAATGAGAGAGGGTCTGATGTGCACTCTACGGGAGCAGTGCAAATGTATCTTTCCTTCTAAGAAGCTACCTCTGACAAGACTAAAGAAAGAATGAATCCTCAGTATTATCAGAACATTTTCCTCCCTACTACTTCTATTAAGATTAATGCAAGAATATCATGCTTGTTTGAAATTTATGTAAAGGAGGGTTAAATATATTTTCTCTTGGCATGTGTCAAGTAGTTCCTGTTACTGAAAAGACTGAAACCTACATGCATATTATAAAACAGACTGCTATTGGAAATTATCAGTGTTTAGTAAATTCCAGTATGAATTATTCACTAATATAATACCTATGTAAAGTAACTTTACATACTGCTTCCACTGATCAAAACAGTATCAAATTAGTCTTACAAGAGTAAAATATCTTATTCATTTAAGGGGCCACTAGAGCTATGACTCTATGATAATAAATGAAATTTTAATCCTTTAAAGTGGTGCCTTCAATAACTAAAAGTCATCCTGTACAATTATCTGTTCACAGTATGTTGCTAGCAACTGTGTACCATGTTGTTTTCAGTTTGTACCATTTGCCAAAGCTTAACTTTGGTCTGGCACAGTATAATAAGATTTAGAGGAAGGTTATTTTCTTTTCAAATTAAGATAATGTATCTGCTCTTGAGAATAAAGCTAGACAAAAGTATATATTTTCACACCTGAAGAAATCTGTATCTAGAATTTAAAAATGGATCTGAAACTTGTCCCAGAAACCTTTGCATTAGGAACAGAATTTTGAAAAGCAGCCCACACCTGTCCTAGTTACAAACTATTCAAAAATGTATATCTCATACTCTCTGACTGCCAGAGTTACCCATAAATTGTATGTACAGGTGCACTGTAAGGGCAACAAACCATATTAAATTTCTCAGATTCAGAACCCTTGGTGCTACTGCCTGTTCTGACTCCAGGGAGACTACTGGGAGCAAGGGACTTTTTCCCGAGGGCACTTCTCATGTTTGCCAGCCAGATCTAGAATGCCATTGGAGGATGCTGCCTTAGAGAACCATAAATGGGGTATGACTAGGAACTGCAGAATAGGGTAAAAGAGCAATTGTAAACTGGAGAAGCAACTGTGACTTCTGCATGTGAGAACCTCTCCTAGAGAAAAGCCTCTCGAGGAGGAAGAGGAAAAAAATTCAAGAAAGGGTCACTCCCACTTCTCTCATATGAATGAACGAGGGTCTTAGTGTTTGCAATTTTATGTTCTCCTTGAAGGAAAGATATATGTGTTCATACATTCTTTGAAATATTATTTATTTGTAATTCACTCATGTCCAGGTCTCTAGCCATTCTCGGAAAGAGGAAGAAAAAATACATTAGGCTGACACTTATTTGACATGCACAAAGAGTTAAAACATAAGCTGTCACTAAAAAGGAGACTGTCATTGTTCCTTCAGGGTTGAATCTGGGAATATGCTGGGCTTTGTGAAACTGTCTGTACTGAGAAGGGAGAGAACAAGGCTTGCAACATTTGCTGTGAGACTTCACTAAATAATGCAGTGGATTAGATTCGTGTTTCAACTCCATGATTACCTTCATGTATGACACGGAAAAGCATGATGTTGTATGAAAGGTATAAAGTACTGAGAGCTCAGCTTTGAAACAGGCACTGCATAAAGATCCAAGTGTGACTACTGTAAAGATGCTTTGTACTAGTTTGAAAACAAACCAGTGGGAGGCACCAAGTCAAAATAACAATTTAATGGAAATTAAAGAAAAGGAAGAAAAAAGTAAAAGAAAAACACTGCCAAACTGACAGAGTCAAGGTACAACCTGACACCCTGTTAGGCAGGGTGGTGGTAGCAGTCTGCTAGAATGGTGGCTGCAGTCCTCTGAAGCAGTGATCCTGTAGTAAAAGAGTCTGCTCTTCCTCAGAAAGTCCAATAGTGGCTGTGTAGCTCCTGTCCTCTGGAAATCCAGTGGAAAGGGTTGCCTCTGGTGGTCAGAGTCCCAGATTATATCCAGGATGGGATGCTTGGTTCCTCCCTCTGGGTGGAGCATCTCACAATGGGGTAATGAGTCATGAGGCCAGGTGTTGATTGGGCTCATTAACAGATGATAGTCCAGAGGGAGTTATCTCTGAGTCAGGCGGCAGGACAATGATGGGCAATTAACAGAAAGATAGTCTGGGTGGAGGAGGCAAGGAAACACTGCCCCACCTGATTTCAACAGCTCCTGAGGATGGTAATAGAATACACTGCAACCCAGGACATGCTTTGAATTAAGTGTCTTGGTACTGGCATTTTATTAGCATTAATAGAATTTTAACTTTCAGTAGATACCAACTTCATACTGATGTACCTTATTGCTGAAATATAGCTTATCACTATGCAAGCTTTGCATTTATGCTACGAAGTTTACTAAGCTTTTGAAAAGGCAGGGATCTTCCTGATGATAATGTAAATGTGATCTTTCCAACTCTGACTCTGAAATGTTAGTTTTGCAATGTCCATTCTCATATTTTAGGTGTGCTTGATGAAGCTGAATGATGCTGAACAAACTGCTGATCTTTCATCTTTCGTTCACTGATTCAAGCCTGCAATGAATTGCTGAGTAAAGTGAAGGGTTGTTCAGGTCAGGCCATATTGCATAACAATGAAAAGTTGCCAGAATCTCTGCATGTAAACTCTGTCTAGACAGAGTAAACACAGAGGGTCCCCACAGGTTTTGTTTTCTGTTTATTTGAAAGGACTGAAATCTTTTTCTTCTTGCTTTTTTTTAGTGCTGTTGTCTATGGTAGCAGTATTACAGCTATCACGGCTATCTTGATTCTTTCATCCTGCTATCATCAGGTTATAGCCATACTTTCCTTCATAGCAGTGTTTGAGTTCTTAGAGAAGTGACTTATTTTTATCAGTAGTGTTAAGGCTTAGGGATAGCTTGAGAGTGTATCAGATGAGTTTTTGCTGAAAGCCAATGCAATGACAAAATTATACATGGGAATTACTCCATGCAAATTTGCAATTGAACAGTGGAATGTTTTACATGCATGCTGCACCTGCTCTCCTCCCAGGTCACTCTCAGGATGTGCCAGCCCACTCTCAGAATGCTCTTCACAACTTCTCAGCACAGTTGCTGTTCTTTGCAATATTGTTGCCATCCTGTAAGGCAAAGTCAGGTGAAATAGGAGACAGTGCCCTTAGTTCCTACACCACTGCTGCGATACATGAATCATGCTGCCTGAGAAATCAACTATTCCTTCCCTCCTTCTTAAAGCACCCGTTTGGAGCCAGGCTTGAGCCAGCCTGTTGGTTTCAAAGTAGCAAAGAGAAAATGCTTGCTTGTATTGTAATCCTTCCGAAGGAAGGAGATATGAGGTCAAAACAAGATGCATGCTCTGCACAGAGCTTACAGACCGTGGGTGTAAGTAAAGCTTGGCTATGGAGGGTTATGCTCAGTGCCTTCCTCCAAGAGCCTCACCCTGCCATGCCATCTTACTCATCCTCATGCCCAGATGTGCAGCAACCACCTGCACACCTGGATTTTGGCTACCTTCACCAAGAAAGTGGCTTGAGACAGGGAAATTCACTCCTCAGACCAGACTTGGACAGCTTTATTCTAGTTACCTATGGTATCTTGGGCTTTTCAAGGCAGTCAGTAGGGCTGGTGTTCTTTGGGCCAATGGAAGTGGCAAGTTGATCAGCAAAGTCTGTATATCTGAAAGTTGTCCCACTGTGGCTTTATGATGTATTGCTAATGCAGGTCCTCCTAGATCACAGTGGGTTCGTGTGCACTGGATGACTACACAGTGCTTGTTTGCCACCTCAGAGAGGCAGTAGTAGGGCCTACATTATCTACCTCCTCAGGGACACAAAGTTAGTAGCATCAAAGAATCATAGAATTTTCTGCATTGGAAAAGACTTCTAAGATTGAATCCCACTGTTAACCTAACACTTCCAAGTCGACCTCTAAACACCACATCTGCACATCTTTTAAATACCACTGGGATGGCAACTGAGCCACTTCCCTGGGAAACCTGTTACAATTCTTGACAATCCTGTCCATGAAGAAGTTTTTCGTAATATCCATTCTGAACCTCCTGTGACATAACTTGAGGCCATATCCTCTTGTTCTATTGCTTGTTATTTGGAAGAAGAGACTCAACAGTCACCTTGCTACAACCTCCTTTCAGGTAGATGTAGACTGTGCTAAGGTGTCCCCTGAGCCTCCTTTGCTCCAGGGTAGAATACTCCAGCTCCCTTAGGTATTCCTTGTAAGACTTGTATCTGAGCTGATGGTGCTTGTCTTCTCTAGGACTTTATCATCCCTATGTGGATGACCAAAGGCCACCGAGGTTCAGCGTTAATAAATACGTGAAGCATCTGGGCTGTAGACTTCACCCAAGGGAAGTCTTGACGATTACTACTTCACTACAATCTTGTGGGAACAGATTAAGTAGCAGTTCTGCTGAAGCTAAAAGGCCCTACAGTGTACTTTGCATTCAAATGCACACATCACTGTCAGCAAGTCTGCAACAAAAGTTGTTCTGAACAGATAGGGATGCAACAAAGAAGAGGAACAGCTGTATGCTCTCTGAGAAAACACACACAGGCTTGCTTGTGCTGCCCTGTTTAATGTGCATTTTGTTGCTTGTGAGACTGCCCTACTTGATCACACCTACCTATGCTGTTCAAGCATGGGTGTGTGTGACACATTGTAACACCCCAAAACATTTAAATGCAAGGGGGTTTACTGAGGTTCCTTTACTTTGGGTTAAGTGCACAGATGTTCTCAAGAGGTCCAAATTATACCTGCCAGATGTTCTCAAGAGGTCCAAATTATATAAAAGTTTAATGGAAAAATACAGAAAGTCAAGGAACTTTGACAAAGGATTTAATACAACATCAAATTAACATAAAACACTTACCATAGCGTTAACTTAGCCTAGTCAACAAAGCAAACTTTAAATCCATTCAATGTTAAGTCACCCAAAACATTCCATGAAAAGAGAATTAGAAGAAGGAGAGAAGGACAGAGAAGATATAGAAAAACTCACTCATAGCTACCAACTCCTGGATTCCAGCAAGAATAAACTCCAAGAGGGGGCAGGGTCAAGCAAGATGCGTGCTCACTTCTCAGTCAGCTTATTAAACCTCAGGCCTGCGTGTGCCCTCCCCCCAGGTGGGACTCCGGTTACTCAGCCACTCAGGAGCTGGGTTAGCACCGCCTCTGGTGTGTGATTGATTGATTGATTGATTGGCAGACACTGCGGGGCTGGGATGCCCTAGCTCGGGGCTGGGGGATGTGATGTGCGGAGCAGGGCACTGCCTCATCAGAGCAAGGTCCGACCTGCCCCCCCCCTCCTCCCCCCACATTACGAAATATCTCAAGACATCAATCTTCTCCAGCCTCTGACACCTGTGGATATCCTGGGGTCCTCAGTCTTCTCTCTGGTGGGAAGGAGGAAAGGGGGAATCTGTCCTATGCCTTGCTGTATCCAGAGTGGGCCCAGAGGACAACGCCAGTCTGCAGAATTCAGCAGCACACTTGTATCCGTGTGCTCACCACAGCTCTGACCTTTCCCACCTCTGACCACACCCATCCCCGCCTCTCCCTGCACCTACCCTCTCCCTGGCTAGTCTGGGCTGATCACAATGAAATGCAAATTAGTTGCTTTTGCGAAGTTACTGAACTAATCTAGTGACTCGTTATTGGTGCCTATTCATCACTCACCTTTTTGAGAACTTTGGTGACATGCATAAATAGTCCTAATAATTTTGTTTTTCATCACTTCTTCTTTAACAAAAATGTTAAATATGTAGATTTCAATTCCATCTTTGTAGGAAACCTTTATTACACATTACCATACAAGCATTTTCTCTTTGCAACCCCATTTTAAAAGCCATTAGTTAGCAAGTTTTGAATCCATTTAATGTTTTCAGGCTAAGTTAGTAATTGAGATTCTTGTTTCCTAATAAAAATGTGAAATATTATTAGGGCAAATGCCTGTCGGAATTATTTAAAAAGAAAAAAAAGAATACATTACTTATATTATGTATCAACTAGATCCATAATCTAGGAAAAAATATCAAGTTAGTTTAAAAAAATATTTTTCATAAAAGAAAGTCAATATTAAGAAGAAGGGTATAAAATTATTTATTAATGATGATGTCAAACATTCTATTATTTGGCTAGGATTGAGATTTGATGGCTAGTTTGCCCTTTTAAAATATTGGCTTAAGATAAGACTTTTTCCAGTTCTCTGTAATTTCCCCTGTGTTTTAAACTTTATTAAAAGTCAACATACATAGCTGAGAAAGCTTATTTGATGATTCCTTTTCGATGGTTTTAAATGCACGTGGTTCATGTCTCTCAGTAAAAAAGAGAAAAAGACAAGAGGAAAAAAAGAGCTTTACTGGTTGCTGCTTTCACATTTTTCAGGAGACTGTTGGAATGGAACCTTTCAATTCCACTCTTTAATCAGCTCAGTCTTCTCTCCTACTTGTGATGTTGGGGTGTGCTCACTAAAATCAGCTCTAGCTCTTCTCTGTTATTATAAACCCTTTCCTCACCATCCAATCAGACATTCTACGAGTTAATGGGGTTCAAAGCTAACGAACTGGTCAGTGATTTGTCCAGATAACACCACCATTGTGTCACTTCATTCTTTGTATTCAGATAATCAAAAAATATCAGTATACCTGTATTAAATATTATGTATTTTACAGTATACCTGTATTTCTGTATTCCAGAAAAGGAATAAGGCTCAAACAGGAGGGGATCTATCAATGACCTTTTAAGAGAGAACACAGCACTCTTCACATAGCCATGAGAGGGGATAGTATCTACGTAGTAGCTAGAAAAAATCCACAGGTGATCTTCCTCAGATAAATTTCACACCTGAATCTTATTTCCTTTTTTAGACGATGTGAGACCAAATCTTGAGACTTTTCTATATCATTCTGTGTTATCTGAATAACCTCCGACTAAACCGGTGCATCCAAATTACAACACAGAAATCTGAGAGCTTATTGAAATGCAGTGCTATTAACTCTTCCTGTGTGTGCATCAGTCACATGAAACAGCATGACCTGAGACTACTATTATATGCTTTAATTTGGAGGTATCATGCTGTGCTCCATCTTTCACTACTTTTCTACCCAGGCTTCTGATAAAACAATCTAATCAGGTAAAACAAGATTACATGGTAACTGTAGATGCATAGCATGAACATTTTATCCCTAAAGAATTTCTTTATTAAACTAATTTTGTTTCTCTCATTAATCTCATTGAAGATTGTTCTGCAATAAAGAAAGGATGTAATCTGCCACTGACTAATTGCTTCAACTCTTTAGTCCCCGTATCTTCCTTTTCAAAAGACTTTCCCCCCATGTTTCTTCTGGCTACTTAAATAGAAAACAAGCTGAGAGGAAACAGGTTTTGTACACCTTTTCATAAGCCCTTTAAAAAAATCCAATAAAGAGAATTTAAGTATTTTTCACATGTCCTCAGCCCTGGTTTTTGAGGTTTTATTTTCCAAGTTTAAGGCTCCTCCCATTCTGTGTGTTTTGATCCTGACAGTAATTTCTTAGACAACAAAGATCTGTTTGTTTGCATTATCTGTACCTTCTGGCAATAAGACAAGCTTCAAACTGTAGACTTCCAGTTGCCTGACTATTGAATGAAGTCTGAGCCCTAAACTGTGAAGAAGACAGGGCAAAACAGAATTTATTGAGCCCAAAATGCTAAGAAGTAATTTGTTTAAAATAGCTAAGATGAGAAATACTTAATGTCACAGCTGAATGCTCCTCTGTACACTCATCACTCTTTCTGAGTGGATGGGAACCTCCACCCCACCTCTCAGAAGAGTGCCCTGAGAAGCAGTCCGGTGCTCTGTAATCTTCCTCTGCAAGACTATTTTGCTTGCAAATAATAATTAAATACTCATCTGGTATACACTGAAGAGAGTAAGTAGAAGTGAGTTTTGCTTCCAGCCTGTTGATAAGGAAATTGGTGCAGAAAGGTGAGAAACTTGTGTTGTGCATTTTTCTCCAATACTTATTTAATCTGAAATACTCATGGATTCCTTAGCTGCAAGTATCCCCCTTTGCAGCTGAATACATCATTAGAGCAGCGAGCGACATTCGCATCTTCACTGAATAGTCCATTGAGCTGCTGATTTCTTCATGCAAAATGAAACAGCTTCTGCAAAAGAGACAAACATGGCACTTCACCTTAGACTACCCAGGAGTCTGATTGCTGGATATCCTACAGGGAAGTGGGAGACAGGGATTCAAGATCTGTCAGGCAGAGGAAGCAATTAGATCATAGATTTTTGGGTGAGCACTCAAGCTGTTTGAAAACAACTTGAGAGATGACAATACCTCTTTCTCTTCTAGCTGTATTCTTGTGTAAACCTGATGCATTTAGGTTTTAAATAATTTCTTCACCCAAATAAACATGCTGTGAATCCTGGGAGGATTTGTGTGAGAGAAACTCGTCACTGAAGTGGCTGAAGAAACATTTCTATTCATTTCCAGAACAGATCTGTAGGTATAAGGACGCCTACTATCAAAACCTTTGATAATGAGGGAGTTTGGCCATGAACAGGATTTGGCAGTAGCATAGTGAAAATTATTAAGGACAAGATTTTCTCCTTAGTGAACGCTTTTATCACAAGCCTGCCTTCATTTTGTTGCACTCCAAACTCTAAACTTAGAAACAAAGTAAGGAAATGCTGTTTGTTCCTATAGGGTTGTTGTGAAGTACTGAAATACTTCACAGTAATGAAATTCCATACTGAATACAATAAATAAAAATTTCTAAAGTAACTTCCTGTAGATAGCATGTCCTGTTCAGTGCAGTGCTAGTTTCTTTTATGATAGTTCAGAACCACCCCTTACTGAGAGCCTTAAGTTTATTATGAAACTTTCTCAATAAATTTGTATTGACATCTTGTAAATCTTTCTCTTAATTTTTCTTTATGGACCTAGTTCCAAAAGCTGTAGAATTCATTATAACTGTGAATACATCTGTTGTAAAGTTCAACCACACATATTACTAACCATCTGAGATGGTTCCATAGGTTTGTGACTTTCAAGAGTAGTACTAAACATTTAACTCTCTATTAACCAGTGTGCAGCATGAAAGGCTGTTGAGAATGACATTCAGGACAAGATATTCAGAGGTTTACAAAACCATATATTGTGTTAGTCTCTTCTCTACATTTTAAGGCAGGTAAATCTTCCTCTTACAATCTGTTAGTGGGTGAGGGGATAAGGCAATGTGCCATGAATGCTTTGTGCTTCAGCTACTAAACAACCTTCCCAGTCTCCACTTACCAACCACCAGTCATTCTGCTCCTGTGCTGCAAAGATTCTACAGGCCTGAGTGCAACACAGGAAGGGCGAAACAAGTTTATGTGGCCATATTCTTTGTTTCCACCATTGAGGGTGTGCTGCATTTCACAGTTCTAAAACACTTTGTTGGCTTCACTGTAGAAAGTACCTTAGCCTTACCTAGCAAAAAAATTCCAAACTAGGTAAGCCCAGATGTATATCAAAGGTAACCCACAAAATAAATACAAAGGTGACATTATTCTTTCTGTGACATATCCTCTTATATTGCATTGGTCTTCACTCCATCATATGTTTGTCTGATTCACATTTCTATACCAGAATGGTATCTACTGACTGCACTGTGTTCAAACTCACTCGGTGAATAGATTCACTCATCAATTAGTCACTGGGAAATGTTGTCTTGAAGTGTATACTTCTTTAAAATACACCAGGCTCCTGTCAGTAATCTGATAAACTGCCATTGATTATGTTCAGGGGAATATGTTATTTTAGACAATGTGATCTCCTAGTCCTTGTGAAAGCCGTCATCTTTCTTTCCAGAAACAATGAAGAGCATGACGTGGAAATGTAATAAATATGATTTATTCTCTAGTTCCCTGAAAATCTTGCGTAGTGATTTTTATCTTCAGGTGAGTGATAGAGTTGTGGATTAACTTTGGATGTAATCTCTATTTTACATGTTGTCCATGGGCAAGAAATCTACATTGTCACAGGAATTCAGAATTACATACAGAGGTGTTAAAATTATGTTTCTGCTGCAGGAGTGAATGTGTAGGTGACCACGTGTTTCCTCCCAGTTTGTTTTGTAAATGAAATTTATTCAATTGCAGCCTTGTTCTGTCCATTCCTCGCTGTCTGTGTTTCTTGAAAACTTCTAAGGCAGGAAAATAGCACTAGTTTAAGAAAGGTGATTTTCATGACATATCCAAGCAGAATGGCTAAGGAGAAGAAAAATGGATAGAGTGCCACTTCATGATTTATCAAATGTCAGAGAATTCAGAAATGAGAGCATAGTTACAAATTCTGCATATGACAGCAAATGTTTCATTCAGGTCTCATTCTTTAATTCACAGTAGACAGAAATCCATAGGAAATCAGGCTTTGGATTCTGCTTCAGAACTATTTGCTTGGATTACTTTGAAATTTTAAGAAAGCATATCAAAAAAGCCCAGGAACTTAAGATACTTAGAGAAAGTTGGGAAATAAATTACAAGAAAGTACTAATTTCCATTTTAATTTTGTCTAAAAAATATAATTAATATTAAACCTCAAATTAATATTAGACCTCATTGTGGTCTTCATTGTTATCTATACACAGTATTCAGGGCATGCTGGGATCTGAAGATGTGGGGTTAGATAATCTCTGTTACAATGAGCTGTTTTAAAGACATTGGACATCCATTCATGTGGTGTTTATTATCTGAATTTGAACAGTCCTGGAGGAAACACAGGTGAAAAGAACTTGGGAATCACCAAAATACATTAACTGGACATTTTAATTTTATTCTTAATTTTGCATTTTACTGTCAGGGAAAAGAAATATTGCAGTTTCAGAGAAAATTTATCCATTGGTTTAAATAGAGAAAATGTTAAAGGAAATACCCTGAGCTTTCAACCTTAAAGCACATCTAACAAAACCATAGGCTATAATTAAGTTTTGAAAAAATGTTCTAAGGAAATATCTCCTGATCATTCAATAAATCACAAACAAAGAGTAAATGGGGCAGGTAGGTATTTATACAGCTATGCATTTGTACTTATACTGCCATACTCTATGTATCTCTTGATAGCTCCTTTAAGGACCCCAGTAAATGGTAGGAGAGTCCCCCATAGCTAACTACCTTCATCCATTTTTCCCATACACCTGGAGAATTGTGAACTGACCAAACACTGCCACCTCTGCCTCTTTGGCATGTGTGAACAACAGATGTGGTAACTGCCACATCCAAATGACAACCTTCGAGTTTTCACTTCAAAGGAAAAATTAGGAAAGCTCTCACCTGGACTCTTTTCATTATCTAACATTAAAGGTCCTTCTAGGCTTACAGACTTTTTGCTTCACCTGTATTTGATTCACTAATCCCAAGACAGGGGCAACAAGCCAGCCCTTTCCCAAAATACTTTGATTCTGTGGGATTTTTAACTCAAAGACAGCAGCTTTTGACTGCAGTGTGCTTGCATCCAGATGGCTTGGGACCTACATGGGTAAAGGGCAGATCTGTGCAAGTCCTGGGCAGGGGATTATTTCTTGAATAAATAGACCCTTCGTGAAATTTGTGATGGAGAAAAAAAAAAATCATGTACATATTGTGTTAGTATAGTGTATTTTTGCTTTGGTAAGATTATTCCTTGTCTTAACTAGCTCGTTCTAGAAGAGAGTTTGCCAAACTGCACAGAAGTACATTTTCATTTACTCACCGGATTACAGCTCCTTCCTGATATCCCTCCCTGGAGGTTCTTACTGGTTTGCTTAAGTGATTCCCCTCACTTGTGAATGTCATCCTCAGGTTGCAAACACTTCCAGTGGGGAACTCTGTATGGGAATTATGAGCGTCTAACACAGGGCTATGGACTCTGGTGGACATCTTAAGACTGATAGTATACAATATGAATGTCACACACAAACACATTGAAATAGGCTTCAGTAGCTTAGTTGAAAACATAGAGGAAGCCCAGGTTACAAAAGGAATTTGGATTCAAATTTGCCCCAGAATTCTGGGCTTTTGTTGTTGTTCTTTTGCTTTGGTTTGGTTTGGGTTTTTATTACTGTTGGTTAGTAAATTCTGATCCATCTGATCAAGGCATTGTATTTTTGATGTCTCATGTCCCTCAGTCTGACTAATTTTAGTTTAAAACCACTTCCAGTATTTGGCCACCCAGTGGGATTGTCAGGGTCTAGCATGCACTAACTAAATAGCAAATAGGAATAGGCCGTGACAGCATATTCAGTTGGGGTACTTTCCAATGTAGGCTGATGAGGATTTCACTTCAGTAAAGAAAACTCAATCACAATAGAATTTAAGTTTGAATTTGTGAATAGTCAGGATAGTAAATAAACTACTTGCAGAAAAAAAAAAAAAGAAAGAAACCCCACCATTCTCTATGTATGTGTGCTTTTCAACCCCTTTGCAGAGCTCACAGGTTCTTTTGAGTGTATATACCCTTGCAGTCTCTTCACAAAGGAGCAAAAAAACCAAACCAACAAATTATACCCAGAGTCAGCAAAATATAACCCTAATGAGAGAGCCTTAAGATGAAAATTCCAGCATGCTTTATAATTTATAATAATGAAATTTCTGGTTTACAATATTAGTATTATATAAAATTTTAATCAAAAATGCATTTGGTTCACAATCTCTTCCCCGTGTTGACCAATCTCTCAGGAACTTCAATAATGCAGTTTTTGACCAGGACTGCCTAAGAGGTCAGAAACAGAGGATGGGAAAGACCTCTCCACTCATTGGTTTCCAACCTTGGCTTTATAAACAGACAGGTTGCACAATTCCAAATCATGAAATTTCCTGAATTTTTTTTTTTGCCGTACAAGGATCCTCTTCTCTTTTTTATCATATATATATATATATAAATAGCTAATTTTTAGTAATTTACTACTCTACTGACATTTGCCATTAGAGAAAGAAGTTGTTCTTCCTGTTGTCAATAACCATTCCTCTTATATATTTAGGGAAAACAAAATCTCTCCTCTCAGTCTCTGCTTTACAAAGCTAAATGAGCCTAACTCTTGTTCTTTTTCTCACTCATTGAACATTCCATGTCCCTGGTGAAACTTTCCAATACCTGTTCCAATTTACATCACTCATTATTATCAGAGTGAGTTGGCTATATTTATGAATTTAGGTGAGGACACGCAAAAATCAGAAATAGAGAAGATCTGTTAGCTCTATATTTGCATCACTTTTCAGGGTTTTGCCCCCTGAGATGTTTCCTACTAATATGTATTTTCTGAAACATCTCCAAACATGATCATTCTTCAATTAAAAGTTCAATCAGAAGATATAAATCAGAAATAAACATCAGGAGGTTAATATAATCCCCCGTGGTCATCAATTTACAGATAAAAATAACTTTTTGCTTTTGGAACTCACAGGTGAGCAAGGATTGAAGACAAATCTGAAACGAACTGATGTTTTTCAAAAAATTTTTTAAATTTTGTGTAATTTAAACTTTACTTTGCCTGTAAGAGCAGAAGTTATACTTCAGCCTCTAGTACAGAAACCTTATTTGAGTCAAAAATAAATAGTATATGATTTTTTAAGATATACAAGAACAATAGTAACACAGGTATTTATTTTATGAAGCCCCACAAATTTTCTATCAGCACCCCTTTTGGAATTTGCAACAATGTGATTGGTAACTGTATATTATACCTTATAGATTCAAAACCATAATTAAAGAGATTTCTGTCCTAAGATATGTAAGGAACATGCCTTTTAAAATGCAGGCTTAATGGTACAAGAATCAGGTAGCTAGAGTTCTGTGTATTGAAAGAAATTTGAGAGATTTACTTGTTTGACAAAGGATCTAAATGTAAATGAGCACCAAGATCAAACCACTATTAAAATAATTTCCATCTAGGCAATGTAGCAGAAATAGTGGTTAAAAGCACAGCTAAAAATATCTATGGTGACTCAGATTCTTTGAAAATCCACATTCAAAATAACCAGTAATGTGCACCTGTGACCCTTTTACTTGTTTTTGAAAATGCTTTATCTTCATTTTGAAGACAAACTATTTGCAAAGCAGGACCTGAAAGCAGAAGATGCCAGGAGTGTCCAGCCTTCTGAGAAACCGCAGGGTTTTGCTGTAACAGAAACACCTCCAGAGCCCCTGTTTACATTGGCTTAAATGCTTAAAAATATGATATGGGTTGTTTGCTGCCATTTATCTCTGAATCATTCAGCAAAGAAAATATGATGGGGACCAGGAATTCACAGTGGCAGCAAAAAGTGATATGGACATTCGGGTATTAAGTATGGGAAAATTTATTGTGAGTATTTTATCAAAAACAAATGTATGGAATTAAAACCTTTAAAAATTTGGTTCAGTAAAGGAAATACCTCTGTATTTTTCCACCTTTCTCTCTAGCATGGAATTGAAAAATTCTGAAATATTTAATTTTTGTAATTTTGAATAATTTTGTTCTTATATTGAAATGAAATTTTTAAAAAATTACCTGTGCATATTTTAAAGAAAAGGTAAACAGGTTCTGTAATGTCAAGATCAAATTGGAGCAGAGATTTTTTTTCTTCTTTTTATTTCGTATAAAAGGAAGCATTAGGAATTTTTTTCCTAAAAAATCCCCATTTTTTCCCTTTCTTTTAAAATTTCATTTGGAGTCTTCTTACATAATTTCTATCAAAATAGAGACAATTTTAATTTTTGTTAAAGTTAGTTCAGCATTTTTATGGTAGCTGGAGAATTTGCTTGCCCATTTATTTATTTTTCTAGTCTAGCTTCAAACAAAGCTGGAGTTGAATAAGAAATTTTCAGCAGATGGGATATGTCTGCATTTTCTGAGAGCAGCCATGTTGGTTCTGCTATCCAGTCTTTCCTTTTTCTACCTGCAGAGAGAAGTACACCGGTATAATGATGCTGCCTTCACCAGAAAAGCAGGGCTGTGATCTTTCTGATCCTCAAACACCAATTTGATTTTCAGTAGCATCAACAGTAAAACTTCCATTGCCTTGATATTTTGCCAACAAACTCCCAAGGACACCTGTGACAACTAGCAGTTGTAGTTAATGCTTCATTCTAGGTAGTTTTTCTTAAAGCTTACACAAAACATGCAAAAGAAATTTGGCCTATTATGCCCAAGGTGAAATTACCAAATCTCGAGGTAATTTTTTCACAGTGATTCCATGAGTGAAGTACTTAAGGGGCACATTCAATCAGGTAGCCAGATTCCTTCGTTAATATTTCAGCAAACTCTGCAATGCATGATTGTTTCATGGTCTTTTTTGCCTTATAACATCCTCCATGATCCTGAACATTGTTTTTGCTGGATGCCAACCCTTCATGAGGCCTGTATGCAAATACTGAAATGCCACTTCAAGTACATACCCTGACCAGCTATTTTTGGGCAGCCTATATGTCATTATATAACAGCACATATGCTATAGATCTAGATTTTGGTTTAGCTAAAATAATTTTCTCCAGTGGCTTGAATTTAAATTTCGCATTTATTCTTAAACCTGCTCAGAAGTAGTTTACCTTTTGGCTTACTGCAACTCTGTATTTTTCTGCCACAGTTAGAATATCAGGGAATGACATGGAATATTTAAGAAGTGATATTTCACATTTATTTTTCAATTGGTTCTAGTTTGCATTGTTTGTTGAGATTCATTTTAAATGGTGACACCAGTTTTCTAGGTGGTTAAAAGCCATGTTTTCCAGAGCTGGTTGAAAATTCATAAGGCTTTATTAAACAGTCATGTCTTTCTTTTGTAAGCATATAACTAATTCTCCTTAGAACAGCATCTGTGAGATATTTTTAGTTTCAGCAAGCTTTTCTTTTAATAAAGGCTACTGAAGACCTTAATTTTTTAAATTTGTTTGTTTTGGTTTGGGTTTTTTTTACTAATGGGTTTTGCTTTATAAATCTACACAGAAGTTGCATGGAAGGAATGTTTTTCATTAGTTCCAAAGCTGCATTTTTTTCTCTGTGATATATTCCAGTTGGTTATTAGATGCCTGCCTTTTAAAGATGATCATACCTTGATTGCTGTTAGCTTTTACAATAGTGGGGTATATGATTTCTGTGAAATCATAGATGATCTCAGCATACTTCTAGTCTTTGTACTGATTTACAGAAGACAGTGAATGGCTCAATCATGTTGGTACATGCCACTGGCCAGGCTCTGCTGACTACCAGAGCCTCATCTTCCTTTGTAAACAACCATATGACTTGTTAGAGATTACTGAGGGAAAGCAAGGGACCATATTAGATTGAATATTGATCTCAAAGTAGTATGCTGCACTTCTCTCTTTGGTTTTTAATAGCAGCACTAATAGCACACCGCCTTTACTGCTGCACTCTGAGAGACAGATGCTTCCAGCAGCTTCCTGGTGCAGAGTACTCCACACAAGCACTTCTTCCCACATTAAAAATCTCATGTTCTCTATTTATTTTGGGTATGCCCTACAATAATTAACAGAAAATCTATGTTTTTCTGTTTTACAGGGGCTCAGCTTGAGTAATGTTGAAGTAAGGCTAAAACTGATCTATGATTAATTTTATTACTGAAGAGAACTAAGAAAATCTTTCTGAAGCATTTACTATATTTACATGGTAATATAAGCCTGTGACTGTTCTTATAACATGTTGTTCCATTATTGGTATCTTTGAAAACAAAGCAAATTAATCTCATGTATACAAATTTGCATAATGCGGGAAAGTAATGCATGAACTGAAAAAGTTTCCTGTATACTACTGAGAACAGCTCACACAAAATTTTAGTGTAAAATTTTCACTTCCAAGCCCCCAACTGCCTGGCAGAATGTTCAGTTAAAGAACTCAAGGATGGATATTTAAATTCAATGTCTAAAGAAAAAAAACTTCAAAGCCCACAAAGGGCAGTAAAAGGTAGATAACTTCAGATTGATTGGGAGAAAAATATTGATTGCAATAAAGAAAATGTCTGAGATGATGGTGGTCAACAAATTTCAAATGCTGGAAATGCTGAACTTACTCTGAGTAAAAACACATTCTATATTCTTCCTATATTAGTATATAAGGCTATTTTCCTTTCACATTAATAAGGACTTAATATGAAACTTATTGTTTAAAATTCAGCTGTATTTTGTGTTGTTTCTTCTAACAATTCTGTTTCTTATATGCAAAACCTTTTTACGTCAAAGAATCCACCGGGCTGCACTTGCATTGGTGTCAGTGCATTTTCTGCATAGCAATGGCAGGATAAACTGGTGTGCTCTGATCAAACTCCTCTAACAGAAGGATGTAGAAAATCTGTGGATTGTCACTGCTTTCCTCTCATGGATCAAAACCTGCTGCTCTGACGTGTTAGCAACAAAAATGGGTGTTTGACATGGTCAGGGAAGGAGAAAGTAAACCATAAAGATAATGAATTATCGAAGGATGTATTTCCAAGGGTTTCAAACCACTCAAGTCCACTGGTCATTTCTTATGGAGCGTATGGTAGCAAAACCCCTTGGGTGCTAAATGGAATGTGCAGTCATTGATAACAACCACCAATTATCAAGAATTGTGGGATATGATTAGACTCTTCCCTAGAAATCTTCTAAATGGCTCCTGTAAGATATCTACATATTCAGGACTTATATGGGAGATAGGATTTTGGCCACTGTGAATTCAAGTTCAGGGATAGCTATTTATAGCAAGCCTCCAAAGGCTTAATGCTTAATGAATATTAATAGTAGAAGTGGGAATTTTTATATAACATCTTCGTTTACCAAATGTAAAGAAGCTTTGTCCTGCATAACCCTTAAATTCTAAAAAACACAGCACCACACCATCAGCTACCTCTGGAGTTAACAGAGATCACACTTGTGGTTCAAAGCATGGACATGACCCATCCTGGGATCACACATAATTTGCTACAACTGAATTTATCACAGGTATTATCTAGCTCAGCATACTGTCCCAGCAGTAACAGACAGAGATACAATTAGAAGACAGTATATAAGGCTAAAATTTTGAAGTCTGTTCCCCTAATACTGTCCTAGAATTCATAGCCCTTGGATTCCAAGGACTGAAGGCACTCCCTGGCCACATATGTTGCCTATGGGTTTTGCTGATCCTTTTTTGAACCTGCTGGTCTGCCTACCGAACCTCCTGGGATTAGACTTTCCAGAAGAATACTGTCCACTGTGTCCAGGTGAGGGGGTGAAAGTACTTTCTTTCATCTGTTTTTACACTTGCAGTAGTTTCACTGAGTTTGCACAGTACTGTGGGATTTGGTGAGAAATCATTCTCATCCACTTTTTTCTGTATGTACTGCTTTCACAATTTTGTAAATCCCAGCCACATGCCCCCTCATGCTTCTCTTCACATGGAAGAATCCCAGCCATTTCAGTCTCCCCTCACGAGGCAGTTTCCCGCTAATGACAGTTGCCTTTCCCTGTATCTTTTCCAGCTCTGTCCTTCACAGTTGCAAATGAAGCCCAGCCTCTGCTCCCAAGGATGCCTAACTCTTCATTGGCTTTTTTGACCACTGCTACACATCGAACTGGGAGCTCCAGAGAGTGATCAACGACTCCAAGGGATCATTACTGAGTTGTAGCTGAAAGCTCTGAGCTCAGTATCATGTAAACACAATTTAGACTATTTCCTCTATTATCATATGTCTTGTGAATCCTTCTCTTTCCCCTTCATTCAGGGACTCCATGTAATAGTCTCAGTTATTCCTTATGGAAATCCCACATTTTGCAATCTCTACATTTTATTTTCCTGTTCTAACAAAAACTTTCTTTGTTTTCTCTTCTCATTCCCTCCAAAAGCAGTCTCCACAGCAGGGAGATTTATGTGCCCCACATCCATGTGCCAGATTTCCCTGCTTTATTCCCCATACCACCATTGCTATCTCCACCCTGGAATTTCCCTACTTTCAGCTTGTTGGGAGCTGGTCCCCTTTCCAATCCAAATGCACTATGAAGCATCAGTCATCTGGTTTTATTTTGTGCTTCTTAACTGTAACCCGAAATCTCTTGCCTTGAGCACAACTGCACACATATTTATCACACAATCTTTTCTGTTACTCTGAAGAATATTTCCCGTTTGGACCACAGACTGATAGCTAGATTCCCTGTGGGCATGTCTCTGATGTGATACCACATCCTGGGCTGCATCAAAAGCAGCATGGCCAGCAGGTCAAGTGAGCTGATTTTGCCTCTCTACTCTGTTCTGCTGAGACCCCACTTGGAGTACTGCATCCAGTTGTGGGGACCCCCAACATAAGAAGTACGTGGACACCTTGGACTGAGTCCAGAGAAGTGCTACAAAGGTGATCAGAGGGCTGGAGCACCTCTCCTGTGAAGACAGGCTGAGAGAGTTGGGGTTGTTCAGCCTGGAGAAGAAAAAGCTCTAGGGAGAACTCAGGGCAACTTGCCAGTACCTAAAAAGGGCCTACAAGAGTGTTGGAGAGTGTATTTATAGGGACAGGTGGTGGGAGGACTAGAGGTAATAGCTTTAAACTGAAAGAGAGTGGGGTTTAGATTAGATATTAGAAAGAAATTCTTCACTCTGAGAGTGGTGAGGCACTGGAACTAGTTGCCCAGAGAAGCTGTGTGGATGCCCCATCTCCGAAGTGTTGGAGAGGCCAGGTTGGATGGAGCTTTGAGCAACCTGGTGTAGTAGAAGATGTCCCTGCCCATGGCAGCTGGGTTGAACTGGATGACCTTTAAGGTGCCTTCCAACTTATACCATTCTATGGGTCTATGATCAGTCTATGATACTCAAACTTCCAAGTTCTATCCCTTGAAAATAAGCTTTGTCCTATAAGCAATCCAAGAAAAAAAATAAATTAAGGAATATTCTATCTACCACACAGGAAGCCTGGGTACTCCACTATATGGAAAAATTCCCTAGGACAGTGAACTTGAAAGGTAAGGCTGGAATGTAGCTTTGAGTTACACAAGGAGACAGTAGAGAATCTGAACACTGCTCTCAGGCAGAGGGGTCAAAATAACAATGAGAGGAGAAAGCTAAGAGGGCTGAGGTGAAAGTTTGAGAACCAGAAGCAATCAGTGGTATGTCAGAGCCTCAGTTCATCAGCAATATGGAATTATGGGAGATATATTTGAAAAAGAACGATTTCACTAGAGCCTCCTCAAGTAATATGAAGAGAGATTGATAAAGTGCTATGCATGGAGAGCAAAGGTGCCTTTTTTCTGGGCACTGAGGAGTTGTTCCCCTTCTGTCTGATGTGACACAGCAGCACAGCAGATATTTAAATCTTTGCTGCTGTGTAGGTACAAAATGCAACTCTGTGGATATTTCTGCTGAGCAAAACTTGAAGAAGAAAGGAACAGTATCCAGCTTCAGATGGGTGTCTACCTCTAAATATAGTTCACTGGCTGGCACAGCAGATGCAGACACCACTTGCTAATGTTCAATTTGGTTATCTGCATCTGGGTGATTATGGTCTTTTGAGTGCTGGAACTTACTATCTGAGGCTTTATATGTGTGTATGTATATATATATATATATATTTAATTTTGTGCAATTTACGACAGTGTGGTTTGGATGAGGAAAATCCATATATGCTTGTCTCTTGTAAAAAGCAACTACATTTGACAAGTTCTAAAGAGATTCCTCATAAACAAAGAAAAGTGTGAGAATTATAGTATAATTACCCCTATAGGGTAGATATGAGGAGAATGATAATGCAGACTTCAAAAGAGCCCGTGTTTTCTTCGCCATTATTTTAACATTTGTTCTTATGATGAACAGTGTTCTGAACTCCCTAGACACTAAGAATCCCCAGCTGGAAGCTACTCTCCTGAGACTCAGGACATCTTTCAGTCTCCTGATTTACCCAGAGCTGTATGATGGTAAAGGTGCAAACTGTTCTAGGAAATTCTCCAGAGGCTGCCTACTGCTCCTGCTGAGCTCCAGCTGCAGCCAGAAATACATTACCCCACTGTTAACCCAAATCTGAGGCTGAATTCAGAAAACTGCCTTTTCTATTTTGCCTGCTGTCTATCTCAAGATCTATAGCTTCAGTTAAAAGAATTACATAATTCCCCCCCCTCACTTAGTACAGTTAAGCATAGCTTACGACTTTTTGTAATACATAGCATAATGGTGGCTGTTAGACACGGACTAGAGAATGTAGTAGGAGAACAGAGAATGACGAGACAATTAGTGAACACATGTAGCAGGCTGACCCTGCTGGATGCCAGGCACCCTCTAAAGCCACTCTCTCTTACTCCCCTCCACAGCTGGACAGGGGAAAGAAAATATAACAAAGGGTTCATGGGTTGAGATAACAACTGGGAGAGATCGCTCATCAAATACCATCATGGGCAGACCAGGCTCGAATTAGAGATATTAATTGAATTTATTGCTAACAAAATCAGAGCAGGATAATGAGAAGTAAAATAAACCTTGAAAACATCTTCCCCTCACCCCTCCCTCCTTCCCAGCTCTACCTCCTCCCTCAGTGGTGCAAGGAGGCAGAGAATGGAGTCAGTTCATCACCCAAGGCTTCTGCTCAGGGAGAGGAGTCATTCCCCTGCTGCATTCCTCCTCTGGGTTCCCTCCCACAGGAGACAGTTCTCCATGGAGGTCTCCATCGTGAGTCCATCTCATGAGCAACAGCTCCCTGCAAACTGCTGCAATTGAGTCCATCCCACGGGCAAAGTCCTCTCCAGACTGCTGCAGTGTGGGTCACTCTTCCACAGGGTGCGGGCCTTGAAGGCCAGGCTGCTCCAGCATGGGAGCAGGGCCCCTCTCTCCACGGGCCTCCCAGGGGATACAGCCTCCTCTCAGGCATCCACCCCCTCCAGTGTGAGTCTCATCCACAGGTGCAGGTGGATCTCTGCATCCCTTTGGACCTCAGCGGGCTGCGAGGGCACAGCTGCCTCGCCACGGCCTGCAGAGGAATCTCAGCTCTGGTGCACCTCCTTTCCCTCCTTCTCCACTGACCTTGCTGTCTGCAGAATTGTTCCTCTCACATATTCTCACTCTGCTCTGACCACAATTACAACTGCCAATATATAATTTTTTAATTTCTTCCTAAATATGTTGTCTGGGAGGCATTAGCACCATTTCTACTTGGCCCAGCCTTGGCCAGCAGCATGTCCATCTTTGGAGCTATCAGGGATTGGCTCTGCCGGACATGGATGAAGCTTCCAGCAGCTTCTCACAGAAGACACCCCTGTACCTTCCCTCCCTTTGTGGCTTCCCCCTGCTCCTCCCACACATACAAAAGCTTGACCTTAAAAACCCAGTACAACCTGATTCACTCCCTTTTTAATACTATAATCTTCATGACGTCATCTTTCATTTCTCAAAGTACTGCAGCAGTTACCTACACAATCTTGTCTAATAACCTATCCCATTGTATGTCAGTCTGCAAGGGAAATTGCTTCCTTGTTCTCACTTTATTTGACAGTACTGACAAGTAACACTTCCTTTCCTGATTATACCCACCTACATGTAACTGAGGGGTTTTTTCTGCAGTAGTTTTTGCTGAAGGCTGTGTCAGAGTTCCGACTAAGATAAACTTCCAGTGATCTCTCATGTCTAATGAAATAAATGAAACTTTTTGAATGAGGTAGTCTTGACTGTACATACCGTTGTACATGATGCCATCAGCATAGCAAGTTATTATAAAGCAGATGTTTTATGATATTTTTTCTTAGAACTTGTTTAGTATTCATACTGTAAAGATTTTTTTTGTGCAACAGCAATTTTCTGGATCCATAAAAGCAGAATTCAGTAATACCTCTGAACTCCTGCTAGGGTAATACAATTTTAGGCTTCATAGTATCTACATAAATCTAAAACAATGTCGTGCTCCTCTGTTTATTCCTGTCGGTCTTTTAAAAAGGTAGAGAATGGTAAGCCACGGCTTAAAAACCCCATCAGAAATTCCCATTCACAAATACTTAGGCGGCTTTTAATTTCAACAGCTCTTAGTTTTGAAACACAGTAGTGTCAGTGAAAAGTGATCATGTAATTTCTCTTGCCGCATAAATCTTGCAGCCTAAAAAATTATATTTAGGAGGGCTGTTCTTCACGCTCTTCGCATCGGACCTGTCACATTCTCATCTGACTGCTCTGAGCTTCACGGGAGAGCTCCTGAGTGTTCGCCACCCGCCAAGCCTCGTCCGCACAACCTAACGCCTCTAAGCAGCGTGGAGATGTCTCCAGAGAAACACCGCATGAAAACGCCGCTCGGGATCCTCTCCCTCACTATCTAGACCTCATTTCTGAAGCTGCCGCTTCAGGGGTGCCCCGGCCCTGAGGTAAATGGCCCGGCCCGAGGTACGCTCCCGGCCCGGCGCTGGGGTGAAAGGGGGCAGAGACCGGCAGTCAGAGGCTCCCCAGAGCCCTCCCGGTGCCCCGCGCACCCCTGCGCGCTTCGGCGGCAGCAGCCGCAGCCGAGCGCACCGCAGCGCTCCCGCCGCAAAGGCGCGGGCAGGACGCGGGCGCGGTGGCGCAGGCATCGCGGCATCGCCCCGCTTCCAGAGCCTCTCCTCTGGCTCCGCGGGCAGGAGCCCCGCGGCAGCCCAGGCCGCGGTTCCAGAGCCTCTCCTCTGGCTCGGCGGGGAGGGCCCGCGCCGCGGGAGGAGGCGGCCCTCGCCGGCGGCTGCGGGCACCGAGGCGGCCGCTGCCGCTTTAAGCCCCAGCTGTTCCTTTCTGCGGCGCCTATTTTTAGCGCGTCCTCTTGGTAGCATCCAGCTCTGCCCCCTCTTTCTCCGCGCTCCCCCGTCCCCCCCGGTGGTAGGTTCCGCGCGGCGGGGGGACTGAGCATGTCCGAACGCGCTCGGCAGCGGCCGCCGCGCCGGGGCTGCGCTCGCTCGCAGGGCGGGAAGGAGGGCGCGGGCGCCGCCGCCGCCCGCAAGTAAGTTTGTGTGCGGGCGCGGTGCGGGCGGGCGGGCGGGCGAGCGGCAGCCGCTGCCTTGGTGCCGCCTCCGCGCAGCAGGGGCGGCCCGGGGCAGGGGCTCGGGTTCGGGCTTCGGCGCTCCCCGCCCCTGCGGGCTGGCGCCGGGCGGGACGCGCGGCGGGACCGGCTGCGCCTGCCCGCCCGGGAGCCTCGGTGCGCGCCTCGGGGCCGCCGCAACTTCTCTGCTGCCCGCCCCGGGGTCAGCGGCTCGCGGCCTGGCCGGCTCGGCTCGGCCACGGCGGGTCCGCGCTGCGCGGGTCGGCGGCGGAGACCGCGCTCGTCCCCTCGGAGCGTGTGCGGCCCCGCCGGCGGGGACGGTCCGAGCGCGGCGCGGTCCGAGCGCGGTCCTTGGCTGCGAGCGGCGCTGAGAGATGCGGGCGGCTGCGCTGGCTCCGCGGAGAGGGCGCGATGCGAAAATACCGAGCGAGTGTCGGCGCAGCCAGCGCACCGTGATAGTCAGCGAGGCTGCGGTGTTCAGTGGAGTTTCTGATTTAACAGATGGTACCGCAGGAAAGAAACTGCGGAGAGAAACTGTAATGACACAGGTTTTTTGCTTTCTCGTGCGACAATTTATTCTGGGTGTTCTTTCAGTTTAGAAGGGGTACAGTATTTTAACTTATTGCCAGTAACCAACAAACATCGAAGTATGCCCCGAGGGTTTTGCTTCTGAAAATTGGATTTTTCATTAATTTTAAAAATGCTTGTTTTATTGTTCCGTTCACACGTAAATCGGTTTAACACTACGTGTTCCTAATATTAGGGAATGTAAAGTTTTTCACTTAACGTTGAAAGCGGCATGGTCTAGCTAGTTTCTTTTCCTGTGCTCTAAACCGAGGAAAGGTTTTGGAAGCTGCTTCCCTATTCAAAGGAAGCTTTTTGATGTTTGCAAAGTTGTATTAAGATAGTTTTCTAATTAAATTCATAGTAGGAGAAGGGAAATTTGAGGAGCTTTGTGAAACTGATGTCATAAAACTGCTGCTTAGCGTGTCACTGGTGAAAGAATCGGACTGAGGGACAGTAAGGTGCTCTTGGTGGACGGTCGTTCTTAATTTTCATTTGGCTATGCCTGTAGGTGTTGTCAGTCTAATGACCCGACTTTTAACACTTTTAAGTCATGCTTATCTTTGCACAATGACTCAGATTTGGTGTAATACTCAGACATGAATATTCATGTAAGCTTAAATGTCTGCATGTTAAGCCTCGTCAGAATTTAGATGCATTTTAAAATAGTTACAGACGCAGAAGATGCCATTCCTACTGTGTATATTCTTGATTTTGTTAATTAGCGTTATGCAGCGGAGACAGGAAGACTGCTGGATTCCATACCTCTGCGACTCTTCAACTTTTCCCTTCTCCCAAATGAAACTCCCCCACCTCTGCCCGCCAAGGCAGCCCTCCCAGACAGGAACAATTGATCTGTGGGTTTCTGAAAGCCAGTTTGTATGATTTGGCTCTGGTTAGTGCATGAATAAACTGCTGTCCTGTCAGTCCCATTTTTATGAGTATGCAATAATGGGGGAAAATTGAATTCTTGAGTAGATGCTTTTTTCCTGCTGCAAAAGGCCATAAGAGAATGCAGCAAGAAAAAACAGCCAATGTTGACAGCACAGTGAGAAATAAGGAGGGAAATTCTTGTACTTGGCAACCTGCCATTTTTCTCATATGATCAGATTTGATCTGTAAAAATACCAGGTATTTAAAAATTAAATTTGTTTAAAATATGAGAGATCTTCAAAGTCAGAATGCTAAAAATGCCTTTCCTTATGTTCTTGGAGTAATATTTTGTTTAATTACTTGTTTTGTATTTTATTGTTAGGATGGTTTAATACTATTTATTTTAGTTCCAGAGCTCATACATATTAATAGAATTATTTCAGCATCCTATCCAGATAAGGATTCTTTGATAGTCAAAGCATATGCTAAGAGACCATATAGGGATATCCTTAAAATTTATGCTGTGAATTATAATTCCTGTAGAGTCTCAGTTGATTCTTCATTTCTTGTCCAGGTTTGAGCCCAACTAGTGGAGATGAGAAAATTATTTGAGTAACAGTGGGGTTACATTTTGGTTGTTTGAGAATGTCTAGTTAGCAGCTGCAGGGTTTGCACAGTTTTGTTTCCCTTCAAGGAAAGAAAAAGTAACTAATCTTCTTTCTCAGTGCATATCTTTCTTTCCTTGAAAACTTTTTTTCTCCATTGTTTGTTTAATCTAAAGAAATACCTTCCATGGGCTTGTTTGTTTTAACAAGGTGTGTCATCTTGCACTGCAGGAGATATACATACTTACTGCTCCTGGATTTGGGGGAATAATAGAACCATGGAAAGAAATGTAAAAATACTTTTTCAAGTTGAATTTCTTTTAAGAACTACACATCCCCTTGTCCCCCCATTCCCCCCTTCGCCCCTCCCCCCCCTCCCCCCCCCCCCCCAGTCCCCAAACACTCAAACCCTAATAATAATGGCATAAAAATTTTTCACAGGGACATGATGGTTCTTTAAGGCTGGTAGCAGAAAGCAGTAGTCTAGGATTGTCAGCACTAATGATCAGCTGTTAATTTGCAAGGTCTTAGAGCATTTGTTTTTGTTGGTGAGCTACTGTGACTTACTTCTCCACCCTTTAGTGAGCTGCTATTGTTTCTGAAGTTACTGTAGCAAAAATATTAAATTAAGCATACTGTTGAAACGTATGAGAGGTGACAACCTTACAGAAGAAAACAGCTACTACCGACAAGCATGGTCGGGTGTCAGATGAGCAGAAGATTGCTACATGTCTGTGAATGGGTTCGCTCAGGAGATACTGATACTTTTGTAAAATAGAGCCATTAACTTAAACGTGGGATGGCTTCCTTGTTCATTGCAGCAGATATTTGTTAAGTAGGGTGTCTTTGGTGCGTGAACTGTTGCCATCAGAGGAGGAAGGAACATTTAGAGATAGGCGAAGAATTGTGCATGTTTTGAAGCTGGTGGGAAAGAACTTCAGGTGTTCAAAGCAGACATTGCTCTCTTAATATCATCAGTGATATTTTGTGCAGGGAACAGATGCCTATGTGGCTCACTGTAGCAGTGAGCTGTAAATTACCCTGCTATTCTAGCATCTGCTCCAACAAGTTTTACTGAAGATTAGATATAGATATGGAGGAGGTAGCTCCTGGATATCTCGTGATGTGTCATACAGTTTAAGACAGGAAGTTATTTGATCTGCAGGTTAAAATCTTTCAGATGGAGCAGAAGCCTCTGTCACAGAAAAATCTTATCTGTAGCTGCAGCAGTACAAGTAGTGAGTTTCTCCTGTACATAAAGCTACTGCTTGTATCTCAACTACTCATTGAAGCAGATGATGACCTCCTGCTTTCTTACATTACTCTGGCAAAACAGGCATAGAAGAAATATTAATATTTTTTTTGTTATTCTACTTCCTATTAATAGGGTAAAATCAGAGAGAGACGTAGGAAGGAAATCATAAACCTATGCCAGTCTTCCACAGATGTTGTACTGAGAACTTATTTTAGGCTTGCCTCCCTAACTCTTAAATCTCATGAGGACCATTCAGCTCCACTTTGTTACTCCTCAGGAATACAGTAATTATCTTTATTATTTGCTGATTGAGAAATCGTGAAAGGAGAGGAGTGTTAGACATGGGAGCAAAGGGAAGAGAGGATGGCTACCTACAAGCTGGATGTGTGTCAAATGGAGTTCTCAGCAGAGCATGAACACAGATTGCAAAAACACTGCCTGTCAAAAAATAAAGGATTGGACTTTCTCTGGGGCCAGTGTAATAATGCCTTGCCCATATGGGGATGGTAACATGAGGGAAAAAAATGGGATTTTATGAGTTCCTTCACAAATAGCTTGAGAATATGAAAAGCGTATCAGTCTCCTCTTTATTTTCTTTTTGCTGGAGCTGGTTGTTTTTAGGCTTAGAGTGATAAGTCTAAATCAATTTATATATTTCTAGTGAGCTTTTATTCCATATGATTTGGGCCCTATTCACTACCCTCCCCTCCCCACCATGGTTAGTACTTTCTGCATAATAGTTAATCAACATTGGAAGCCTGACTGATTTGAAAAGGAGAGTTAAACTTGTGAAGGACAAGGAGATTTCCCCCAGACAGTCATAGGCCTTGTAAAACTTGAAGGGACCTTGAGGGTCTTCAAATGACTTGCTGTGTAACAGAAACTGGATGACTCAAGTAAATTCCTGGTTGAATGAGACTTGCCACTTAGAAAAAAGTTAAGAATAACTTAAAATTTTGGAGTAAATCCCTCTTAACACTTGCGAATGCATCCAAATCCATTGTGTGCTTTCCAGTTATTAATTAGCCTAAGTTTTTGCTAACTTTAACTAATTTTTATCTTAGTGTTGGTTTTATTCAGCTTCCAGCTATCAGGTCTGGCTATCTGCCTGTTCAAAGAGCTACTTATTGTCCAATTATTTAATAGGAAAGTCTGTATCAATTGATGAAGACCTCTTGATAAGACTGAGTTCGTCAAACCTTTTGCTTTCTATGTATTTTCAATCCTGTTTTATTTTTGTGTGTGGTCAGTTGGACTGTTTTCTGTCTCTTGGAAGCTATGCACCTATTGTGTCCTGGATGTAAATGCTTTTCCTGATATGTAGTAACTTCATACACAAATTAAATGGTAAGGGCAAGAAAAGTCAGGGGCCTGTTAGGAAGGAGAGAATGTAAAGAAATCTCTGATGGTGAAGTTGGTACAAGTTGTCTTATACTTCATTGGTAAATCTGTCAGTGGCCAACAGTGAAAGATGAATGAAATAACTTTTGAACACTAAGCAGAGCTTAAGCAGATCTTAGCAAAAGCAAGACCATTTTCTGTGGATGATGGGAACTTTGTTAGGCTGTGAATGGGAGTCTTAGTTGTGCAAGATGCACTGCTGTAGTTTACACATTCTTCAGTAATCAATGACCAAAGACTAGCACTTTGGGTCAGCCTGGGACATACCCCTTGCATCCCTCTGAAGAACACAGCTGACATATTTGCAATCATGTATGTAAGGTATTTTCACAGTGTCCCGCAGTGGTAGGGAGGAGAAGAGAGATCCGGCAGGCAGGAATTGTGCAGCAAGATTGATTTATTTAATTATTTTACAACTCTTTTATAGACTTTTTTTTTCATAGTCTAATTGGTCAAAGGATCAACCACCCCTTGGGGTGATTGGATAAAATCCTAAAACATCCATTGTCAAAATATTTTCCTACTGTACAATAAACAAAGCTTTACAAGGTTGCAGGTGTTCATAGCTTATAGAACTCTACTAATATCTTCCATAAGAGAGAAAATATCTCACAGGACTGGAAAGAAGCAAGAGAAATTCTTGCTAGCTGCATATTATATCTACAAGGTATTTCCCCCTGACGATGTAAAACAAAACTGTAGCAGTTCTGTATCAGACTTGGGGTGACTCTGGAAGTATTACCTCCTGAAAGTGTAGGCACCTTGTTTGTTCAGCTGATACTGTTTGCACGCACTTTTGTTCTGGAAGGTGTTCTCGCAGTCATCAGGACAGATTACTAGAAACCATCCTGTCTGTCTTCAGTGGATGATCTCACCCACCCAAGCACCAAATTTGGAGAAAAAATATGCAATGTGAACACATAGCAGGGCTACTTAATTGATATGCTTTTTCCTTCTAGACATTATAAATACAATTCTCATGTATTTCACGGTGAACTTGACTTGTGGAAACAGAAAAGAATTGTCTGCCTCCTGTGTTCCTTCATATAAAATGCTTTTGGGACACACAGACATGAAACAAATTTCATAGGTAAAACATAGTTCAACTGAAGTACTTGCATAGACAAATAGTATCCAGAAACTTCACATAAACTTTATATATGACATGCATACAAAGATATGACTTTGATACTATAGTCAGGACTGTGTTTTTCTCCAGGGCATAACACAACCAGATTCCATGAAGATATTTTCTAAAATAACTGTAAATACATTATTAGATATTCTTTAATCTTACCGTAGCTATATAAAACCTTAGTAATAAATAGTATTTCATAAATAATACTGAGCATACTAAAAATGTTAGTATTTATAGTCACTGCAGTGAAATTGGATTCACTTGTGAGTCTTCTTTATACTTCCTTTCTGGTTTTAAATTATTAATACTATTCTATTTCAGAAATTTATATTTATATAGTGTTGATCTAAACCCAATCTATTCAGGCATCTGAATCTTTGACAGCTGAATTCCAAGTGCACTTATGCATTTTGTTGCACGAAAAAGCCAGGGCATCCATGTTGTTGATAAAAGGATATTCCAAGATGATTGATCAATTAATATCACATCTTTTGTAGCATCTGAAAAGAGAAACTGTAACAGCTTTTAAATCCCCTATAGAGAAGGAAACTACTCTTACCCAGGATTGCAAGAAATAATAGCAAGAAAAAAGGATGCAACGGGAAATAAAATGTTTTTTTCTTCTGGCTTTAATTCTCCATTGGGATCTTGTTGTTAGTGTCTGCAGGTCTTCAGTAATTTTCTCTGGGATTATTACCTTTTTTTTCCTTTTTTCATTTTTCCTAGAGTCAATATGAACTCTAACTGCAGTGAAATGTTCCGGATGTAGGAGTAATGCTAATTCATTAGTAGTCAATCTCACTTCTACATGAAACCTCAATCCCCTTGTACTTTCTGCTTGAATAGTTTTCAAAGAACCACACTAATTTTATGTGTGTATTTAAACTACTGATAGAATCCCCACTCATACCTTCTGTTGCCATTACTATATCACCATGGCAAAAATAAATTGTGTCTTTCTTTGCATGCAGTTTCCATATGCCAGAAAGGATGATAGTAGCAGGAATTAGCTGGTCCATGTGTAACACTTGACTGTGAAACGCTTTCCATATGCAAACTGTCACACCTCCTTTTTCTTTTTTCTTTTTTTTTTTTTTTTTTAATTGAGGTCTGCCTCACCTGAAATCTTACATACCTGAGTTTGTGCTCCTCTGAGAAGTTTTACCTGAATCAATGGAGACTTAGACACCTCTAAAATGGGAACAGTGTAATAGCTACATGTAAGAAATTGTCAGGAAAGTTTTGGGGTGGCACTAACTGAAATGGCAGTAACATCTGTAAAATGAAGATATTACTAGCTGCACAACATAGAGAAGATAAGTTCATTAATGTTGGTGAAATACTCTGATACTGTACTGATGATCACCTTGGAGAGGCTCATGAAGAAATTGATACTTCTGGCATCCTAGCAGAGCTTAACTAGAGTACCCTAAGGCTAAAGACTGAACAACTCTGATCAGACTGGACACCAGATACCTTATCTGCTTACTCAGTAAATGGTGTTCTCTGAGTGTTGAAACAGTCTTTGTGGAAAGAAGTGAAGTGCTCTGTGAACACATAGCTGAAAATAGTGTAAACCTGTTCATCTATCCTTTTGGAGAAGATTGTTTAGATGCTTGGTGACATGTGGTTCTTAACTGTGTTGAAAATAGCAGCCACAGTATATGAGGTTGTTGGACCTAACAAAGTCCTTATCAAACTGCAACCAGCCTTCTGAACCGGGGGAGAAAAGTTCTTTGTACTGATAATGTGACCATGAGAGAAGATCTGTGTAACAGTCTCCATAATCATTAGTGAGAGTAAGTCAATATAGGCAGGAGCAAGTGAGACAGAATGAAGATACAAATGTTCTTGATTTTGGTGAGTGTGATACTTTTTGTTACACTCCATAAAGGAAATAGGTGTCAAAATGATGTTATTTGTCTGCTGGAAGTCTAATAAAGATGTACTTCATATCCAACAGCACTAGCAGAGGTCTGCAAAGTGGTTAACCCCAGTGGGGGAGGTAGTGGTTGTTGTTGCCCAGGTGGAGGAGCAGCATGGCTGGGTGGAGTTTGCAATGCTTGGAAGGAGAGTCATGTGGTGATGAATTGTAACCAGACATTATCTGTAGGGACATTAAAGATCATCTCGTTCCAACCCTCCTGCCATGGGCACATGTCCTACTAGACCAGGTTGCTCAATGCCCCATCCAACCAAGCCTTGAACGCTGCCAGTGGATGGGGCATCCACAACTTCGCTGGGCAATCTGTATCCGATTATTTCCTGTGGCACAGTGAAAAGCAAATTGTCTCCCTGCAGTTTTGTCACAAATGTTGCAGTAAGTGTTGCAGGAAGTTTTAAGCAAGGCTTAGGTTATACCTAGATATAAGGCTTGTTGACCTCACTGAAGCTTTGAAGGGAAGGTATTCCAAATACAGTCATATTGAGAAACACCCAGAAAAGATACCATCACCTTCCCATATGTATTTTCCCCAAATTCCTTTACCTTCTGCTTTCCCTGCATTTCAGGGTCCTGTGAGTGAGACATGTGGTAAAACTGTTGCACAGGCAGAATGCAAACTTGTTACTGCTCTTCCTAGTATGCCCTCAGTCACTTCAAACCACTTCCATTTCTCAGGTCCCCGCCCAAAGGCAGAGGTTTTGTAAGATTTTGTGGCAGTGGGCAGTAAAAATGAATTCTCCAAATGAATTGATATGTCATCTTGTGTCGCCTCCTTTGGGGAACATAAGAGACCAGTGGTTGGAACCCATGGGGCTTTCTTCAGCTGAAATAAAGGAAATCTTGAGGAAATATGAAAGTTGTCATTGATGGGGAGGAAGTTGTTCCATCTCCATGATCTCTAAATTCCCGTAACTGCTAATTGCATCCTGTTTTCTACCACCCCTTTGCAGTTATTTTAATTACAACTCACCATTGCAAGAGTACCTGTCTCTGTTGCTGTCTGAGTAAAGCCAAAAGGAAGAAAAATCAGGAAAAAAATAAAAATACGTTAAAAAATTTCATTTATTTATTCCACTTTTTTGAAATAGTCATGTTGTAAATCAGTTTTCTGGGTTTAGTTTTCCAAATGCATACTGCTATGTAAGCCAGCAACCACAGTGTAAGCCAGTAGATCTTTAGATAATAGGAGGATTTGGTTTTAAATAATTTCCTATGAAAAGCACAATAACTGTATTTTCCAAAGCTCTGTAAATATTTTTCAGGTATATTAATTCACATTTGCCAAAATGAGACAGTTTTATACCTGTGTGAGGGCAAAAGCAGTCACCAATGTGCTTTAATACCTATGAGTTAGGTCACCTCATGTTACGTGGGTGTTGAAACACTGGCACGGATGGCCCAGAGAAGCTGTGGATGCCCCATCCCTGGAAGTGTTCAAGGCTTGGTTGGATGGGCTTTGAGCAACATGGTCTAGTGGAAGGCATCTCTGCCATGGCAGCGGGATTGGAACTGGATGATCTTTAAGGTCCTTTTCAACATGAACCATTCTATGATGATTATTAGAAGGATTTTAAGGAGTAGTCTGAAAAGAGTGGGGAAAAATGAATACGAATTGTGCCAGTCTGCAGAAATACAGACTGATATGGGGCAGTGAAGCTGGTGTAAGCAGCTTGTAGTGTTCTAGATGCTTGTACCTGACATTTTATACCACAGTGCTTGCACAGTGGCACCATGCAAATTTCAGTGTATCAAGCATTCAGTTTCCATGCCAGGATTAAATTACTCAAGTTTGTTTGGAGTTCTGGACTGTTGCAATTTTAAACCACTAGTGTTTTGTCATGTGTCTTTGTTTAGGAAGATTCCCATTTAATAAAAATTGAATTGTGATAAATGATTGATTATGACCAGCTCTGAGCTATAGGACATCTGAATCCAGCAAATGTGTTTATGCTTAAGATACTTGTAACTGGGTAGCTTGAAAGACAATCTTATTACATCTTCCAGTCTGTTCTTGGTACATTGTTAATCATACCTCCTCACAGGTAAAGAAAGATAAAATGATAGTATTTTCTCCAAAGGAAACAAGCTTATCATCCATTCCTTGATTGTGGATTAGAAATGCAACATTATTCCTGAAGGAGTTCAAACTGTAACCTTCTAAGATTTCTCCAAACACACATCTTTTGCCTTGTGCAAGAGCAGTTAGGAGGAACACAGGCAAGTCTTCTTCATTTGGCTGGTAAATCATCTCAGCTAAGACAAGATTACTGTCATACTGTAATGATTGTTCCTTAGCATGTGACATTCAGAAAAGGTTTCTGTTCTTTGAAACAGTAATTTTTCGTTTTACTTGTTTTGATATTGTCTCAACTAGGCTCTTGAAGTTGAAGAGAACATACTGGTATTGATGCATAAAATATATGCATCACTTTGTATGAAGAAAAAGTTTGACTCTGTGCAAACGAGCATTTACATTTATACAATGTAATGATTTAATGTATTTGTAAGAGTGCATGACTCCTAATTATGAAGCCCAGCACTGGATCTGAGGTGACCATTTGGCTCAAAACTTCTCCCTGCCCACCCCAAATCATCTAGCTTGCCTCTGCATACTTTGGCTTTCTTGAATCTTTGGTCATTATGGGTACAGTTTTAATACTGTTAATAGGCTACACTAATTTTTACTTTTTTAAAAAAATGCTGATGCAAAGAAGCGGTTTATGTGAGACCACTAGGGGAAAGCTTTAAAAATGGTTGTGAGCCTGGTCACATAAAATGACTTGAGAATGGTTTGTTAAAGGTGAGCTACAAGAACAGCTTTTAATTTGTACCTTAAATTAAGGTATTAACTAATAGAACTTGAGACAGGAGATTAGAGAAACTATAGCTTAGTCTCTTTCAGAGTATTACTACATTGGAATTCATGCCTAAGCTTGTATTTTTTTCTTTTTTCTTCTTGCATGTTATCTATATTTGGAAGTTCTAGTTCTGATCTTTCCTACCAACAGATGTTAATGTTAGTTTTTACTATGAATTTATGATTTAGTCCCAATAAAACTGTACAGATCAACAATAGCTCCTCAGTAAAACAAAGAAGTTTAACCCTTCCCTTAAAGAGCTGTGTCATTAGGCTCTAGAGTCTAGGACAGGAACAGACTTTGACTAATTTTATTTTAACATATGGAAGATGCTGGATAATTTTTCCTTAAACAGCTCTACAAATCAACAAGTAGGGAAAGATGGGTTCTTCCCAGGTGTTAGTGAAGGGTCAGATAGTGTGTTGCTTTGAGCCATGTGCGGAGAATATTCCTACCTTCTGTTTGTCAATAGACAAGCAACCATTACATGTTTATATTTATATATTTAATATTATTAAGTCCATGTGTATTTTTTGTCCTCTACCTTCTGACTAATTGGTAGAACTAAGGTGCCATGAACTGGATATGCATGCTACTGAGAGTATGAATTTGTAGGTTTTTCTTAATCAGTTTTAAAAGCACATGAGGCTTTTTCTGGTGCAGCACCACTGATTTTATGATATTTTTTTACATGTGAGTGGTGCCTAAATGCTGTTCACCCCAATGGACAGAATGGCTGCAAAACATATTGCTGTTGATGGTGTGGTCAGAGCACACTGGAAGAGAGAACTCATTCTGTGATATAAACCCTCGACTATTTTAATTGTAGGGTAGATAGGAACAAATGCCTCATTTTTGTTCTTTGCACTGTCCAGCCAGATGTGGCAAGAAAAGTAACTTGCACAAGTTTTTTATACAGTAGAATTTTGTGTAACTCTTTTGTTTCGAAAATTACAAGTAGCTCTACTGTGCTTGCCTGTAAAACAAAGAGATTACAGGAAGAGAGAAAAATCCCCCTTCATTCTCTTCCAATTAATTTGATTTCTGCTAAAATCCTGTTTATGTTTGGAAAGGAATGACCTTGAAACATTGCAGTTCACAGTTCAAATCTTTTGGTTGGTATTGCCTTATATACTGGGTGACCTGAATAAAAATGAGTAGACAGTAGAATCTTTTGTTGTTGAATCTCTCATCTTTTTAAGGTCTTCATTTTTTCATGTCCCTGTATTCGTTGTATGAAGGATAAATTCAGTATTGTGGAATCAATAATGACATTTCCCATTCCATGGTCATAGCTCTTATTTAATGCTATCAGCACAGTCATTTTTATAGATGCTCTGCATAATGTATCAGCGTGGGCCAGATTTTTGTCTGTGACTCAGAAGCTGCTGTAATTATTTTGGTGCAGGCAGCTCCATCTCTTACTTATGCAGCTATAGTAGTGGTACTGAGTTTTCTACATGAATGGAGAATTTGTAAGCCTGCACCAACATTAAATAAATAACCTCTGACAAGTGTTGAAATTTTATTTCAATTATGTGATAGTGTTTGGTTTCTGTCAGAGGGCTCTGTTGTTCTCCAGCATCCCCATTATGTGCCTGCAATTGCTGTGAGCAGAAGGTAATTTGTGCCCTCGTATGTTCTGTTGGGATAGTGGTAAAGTAATTTGGGTAAGAATGTGCTCTGTCAGTCTTGCTCCTCTTATGCCCTGAATTGCTTTGTGAGTGCCACAGTTGAGTATTGCTGGGAAAAGTGCCTAATGCAGACAGTCTGGAATTATGTGAAAACTGCTCGTAATAGCTACAGTATAATACCTGAAACAGAATAGAGGAAAGTATTTATGCACAAATACAGACAGCCTGAATCTTCAGCTGTTGGTGAAAAACTAGTGTGTGCATCCAGCCAGGCAGAAAGAGTGACTTCCACTGTAGTTCAACAAAGCCATATGAGTTTTTAAAACTTGCAGGCATGGGCTTAATTTTTACAGTGTATCAATTTTACCTGAATTAAGAGAAAGGAAGCAGTATGATTTTACATTAACAAGATGTACAAAGCTGAACTAACAGTGTCCATAGTTAGGCATTTGCAAGGCACAAGAGTGTCTGGATCTCCCATTTCCTGTGTGCTGCCTGTACTTTTTGGGATGATGCAGTTCTCAGGTTATATGTGGACATCACAGCTAAGAAGGGTGATAAGATAAGCCCCTTTTGGCTAAAAAAAGAACAGTGCTAAGCTTGAGGATGACGCACATGTAGGCTTTCCTTTAGACTTCCACCTGGAACTGAGGAAGTACATAAAAACTCCTTCCTAGCTAATGAGATCTAGGGGATTCCCATATTGGTCACCTCCTGTTTTAACCTGCTGAGAACAGCCTCCCAAAGCTGGCAGGTTGCTGACCTTTATTCAGTGATCTGTCCAAACTTTTGGTAGGTAATATGTGATGTCTTTGCTCAATCCTGATTTCAATTCTACTCTTGTAATCCTAAAAATGAGACTTCTAAACAGTGGAATGAATGTCCAGTGTCATTTTAGTAGCACTTGAGCAAGCAGCACTGTTATTATTGATATCATTGCATATAGAGTTGAATCTAATAATAAAATAAGGCATTACTTAATCTTTTTGATGGTTTTCATATTAATAATGACTTCCCAAGAAAAGGGCATTAAGAAGCAACTAAATATATGTTAGGAAAAAGAATAGGAAAAATATTAAAACCAATTCTAAGTTTTAATTAGAAAAAGATTAATGTATAATTAACTTCATTACAAAAGCATAACTAGGTCCAATTTTCTTCCTCTGTATTGTAGTTGAAATGTCCCATGTGAGCATTTATAAACCTTAAAACTCTGCAAATGGAGACTTGAATACAGGCACCATATGTTTCACTTCTGTCTTACTGATTTTAAGGTATTATCAACACTCACAAATAGACAATTGTAAATCCATCTTAAAATTGAAGTACTTGCCATTTTCATGATATTTTCTCATGAGGCTTCTCTATCTGAGATCTGTCTTTTCAATTACCATTTGCTGTCATTCAGCACTTCTTGCACTTTAATTTTATAATGCAAGTACCTCTGAATCCTTCAAAGTTTATTTCAGTCCCTTCTCTGTTTCCATGCTATTTTCAGTCCAAGTAGTTTTTAAGGAATGTTCTCAAACAACTTGATTGGTAAAGGTTCAGAAAGCAATAGTAAGAGTTCATAATTTCAAGGTTCTCTGAAAAATCGAAATAATGAGATTGTTCCTCTTTTGAATTTTTAGTGGAATTACAGCTTCACAAGACGGAAACTAGGGCTTCAACAGAACTTAATTGTCATGGCATCAATTATCTTCAAAATAAGAAGACTCTAGTATTGGTAGCATTTGTAGCATTCCTAGTGATAAAAGCAAAACATAGTGACTTTAGAGTATATGTGGTGCTTGTGGCTCCTGTCTTATGCCTCAACATGTAATTGGCCAGAAAACAGAAGAAATATCACAATAACAGGTTCATATTTTTGGCTATTCTGTTTCAATGCTAAGGTCCAAGCAGTGTAATGTCTGTGCTGTTATTTTTTGCAGTTCTAGATCTTGGGTGTTAGCTGTGCCTAAATAGAATTAATTCAGTCATTGCTAGACATTATTTTCTGCAATGCTAAATTATTACTAGTTTTTGGAAGTTCAGAAATACTTGGGCTTTTACTGAAGCCACTAAGAGCTGTGTGTGGAGATGACTGTTGAAATCAGACAGAAAGCTGCATGCCAGAGCACAGCATACACAAGGCCTAATCTCTCCAGGCTCCATCATTTAATTCTGCATAGCTACAGTTGAACTCTGCTCTTGAATTTCCCAATGAAGGTGTCCATCTTTCTATCCATGGATGACACTAACTACTTGACATACTACCTTATTTTCTTAAATTCAGCCCTCACAAATACCGGGTCTTCATTTTTCAGGTTAAGTTTGAAAATGGCATCTTTTCTTTTCATGTTTGGTAAGTGGCAGTATGGGTAATTCAATTCAACCCTTTAACTTCTTTTTTGTTTGTGTACATGTTATAGGAAAACTAAAAGCAAAGAGTCATTCTTTGGTGTTTGGCCACAAAACTAGATGTTAGAAGCATGCTAACAAACTGAGCACTTTTCCAGTGAGATATTTTACAGTGATCCTTTTGGAATCGATATAACCTGCTTTTAAGTTTCTTTAGTTGTTTTGTTGTTTTTCCTGAGTATCTAAATTTGAATCTTACGCCTCCTACTTTTGAAAGTGCTGTAGTTTTTACTCAATTACTTCCTTGTCAGTGTGATTCATATATTTTCTACAATATTTCTCATTTGACAAAGTAAACCTGTGTGCTGTTTCATTACTGGAGTAGTGAATTTTAATTTGCTTTATAGTTTAATTTCTTCTTGAGAGTGACTTTATGACCTCAGCTTTATGAGTCAAGAGGCTCCCTGCTGTGAAATCAGTCTGCTGTTTCTATTTGAGTGAAGCAAATTTCTATGTACAGGTTAAGCACTGAAATTATTTTACCGGCTTTTGTTGGAAGTTTGATAGGGTTTTTTGATCCAGCTCTGGCCTTGTCATACCACATTTCCTTCAAATTTCTGTAGTCTGTGTTTTAGTGAATGGTCTGATGTTAATATCTTGAGTCATTCATCATACGTGTCCTTTCAAGTGCTTAGGATGAGGACTGTTTTAGAAGGAGCAAGTATTTAGGGTAGTTAGTGCAACCTAAAGTGTTCTGTTCATCTCTGTGCTTCCTTCTCTGTTCAGAATGGAGTGGGTATAATTTTGGCAGCAAGATTTCATGCTACTTATTATTCATTAAGTTGAAAACTCCATCTGGAGAAGATATTAATCCAAACTGTTATTCTGGTGCAGCTTGTTTTGAAGTTATTTGTTTTGGACTGGGACTACTTTGACCAGTGGCATGTTAAATAAAGAGTGATTATTTTGGAAATCTTTTTTAGTATATTTAGGTGTGTACATACAGTTTCAGAGTGTTTCATGTCCTATTTGATCTATGTTGTCTTGATCTATGTTGTTTGTGACTTTGGCTCTCTCTATCTCAAGCATGTTAATTTTCATGTGGGTTCATCTATTTTCTTAACTTTTCTTTTTATTTCACAATGTCAAATATAAAATTGCTTTGACCTAGATTTCTTGCAGATTCTTTAGGTTCTATTGCACGTACGACTTGGAAATTATAGCTTAATTTGAATGGGAATGTTTAATTATTTTTTTAAATTGCATCTTAGCTGTCAGATGAAGTATTATGTCACTCTTCCGTATGCAATTGAAAGTTGGTAATTTAGAGTCAGCCTTTTGTGAGCAATTTTTTACAATATTTAAAATTCCTGTCATATAACAGAGGATCAGTGTGAAGTATTCATGGAGGGAATAGTTTCTTCTGCAGTTGCTAGATTGGTCTTGAGATCTCGTTTCTAATTAACAAAAAGAAGCCCAGCAGCATCCTTTCATATCGAGAAGAAAACTAGGGGAAAATGTAGCATTGAGATAAGGCAAAAAGAGAAGTTCCTCAGCAGCATCTTGGAGAGTCTCATGTGTTGCAATTTTTCATTTTAGATTTGATTTTCCTTTGTAAACTGCTTAGGGAAAAAAAAAAAAAAAGAAAAGATAAGACTATTTTTGCAGAAAGAATGATCTCTTCTAACCTTTGCCTGCATTTGGCTGCTGCAAAATACAATAGTTAGGTCATAGACATATGGCAGCAAATAAAAACGTAATCGTTTCAAAGATAAGCCTGATCACAGCCAAAATCTGATACTCAGTAGACTCTGTGAGTGACTTGCCCTCTTTCCTCCCAGTCTCATGGGAGTGTGCTCCTGCTGTACAATCTTCCTATTTTCTATATTTTGCCCACCCCCTTTGGGAAACTGTAATTTCAGGCAGGGATGCCTGCTAGGAGGCCCCTCTGGGAGAAGGTGTGGACCCAGGGCATGCTTCTGCCACCATCGCTTGCCATCTGGGCCACTTTATTCACCTGTAGTTCATCTTAAACATATGTACTGATATTTGTTCATTTCTATTTTCTCTCCTGTGTATGTTTGTGTATTCATAAACCAGCATGTCTTTAACAATGATGGTTTGCATTCTCTAACCCAGGAGTAGACTAAGGGCTTAGAGTAATTAATATTTAGTTTATTAAAAGGCAGAATATGTAAACTAACTTTTTTTTCTCAAGTTCTGTTTATGTGTAATATTGAGTCTTCAATTTCTATCATCTTCTGCACCCTTAATCTTAGTGAAAGGATGTCAGTTCTAAAAACTATATTTAGAGCTGTGAAAAACAGAATTCACTGCAAAATGGGATTTCTGATGGAAGCAAATGTGCTTCCAAACAGTAGTTCTGCTTCCCAAAAGGGCAGGCCCACTGTAATACCCTTCGGTAGGGTGACAGACGGAGCAATCCAGGCAATCTGCTTGTCTCACTGTAATTTGCTACATATACTTAGTCCTGAACGACTTAAAAGGAAAATCTCCATAAACCTCCATAAGTGGGGTATGTGCCCCACTAAATTTAAGCATTTAAACATGGTGGTTCTGTTCATTCATTGCTTGCCAAAGAGTTTTTAATTATGGTTTGCATACCTACATGTGCTGCAGGCCTAATTTATTGATAAAATATAGTAACTATTTTTTCAACCTTCAGAAATCCTTTTTGCCAACAGATGAGATTACACTTGACGTACCTGGATAGATGAGTTGTGATTCCTATATAGCTTTTTGGAAATATTGTACACATTCTACTGTAAATTCAAGAAATAGGCAGGCAGCTCTTAGTGGAGTTTACAGTGTCGGAAACAGGGAGCCATTTCTATTCTTTGGGCTATGTTCTTTAGCTATGTCAGGATGATAAACAGAAACTCCATGTTAATCTGACTTAGTAAGGAGCTTTCAGGATGCAAGTTAGCAGATTTGTAATCTGACTCTTTGTAAACAGATACAGTTGTTGACCTTGCTCGTTCTGGATATGCTTCATCACTATAGCATCAGAAAAGCATAATACATTCTCCCCATTACCTAAATTGCACAAATAAAAATGGAAGCCAGGGCTTTCTGCCACAGATTTCTCAAATAACTGCATTATCCCATAGCAGAGGGCCTAGTGCTGTTTTCATGTTCTTATGCAATGCTTTTAATCCTCCGTGATCGACATCCTTTAAGAATTAGAGTGTCCAGTTTTTCACTCCCATTATTTTTATGGGCTCACAATACACATACACTTGTGCTGCTTAGAAACCACTGTGTGAAATAAATTGATTAATAACAAGCTGTATTTAAGTGTTCCCCTGATGGACCTGTTGTCTTTTTCTATTGCTTTTTTTATTCTTGTTTTTATTATGCAAAATAAATCTTGCTTGTCATTTAGCTGCCTAAAAGAAGGTGAACACCAAACTATTAAATTCTACCTCTTTAAAGTGCTGAGTGTTAATTGGTTTTCTCAGTAGAAGCTGTCTTGAGAGGCAATGTGACTATAGTATAATTGCATGAAAGCAAAATATCTGCAAAACTGAAGGAACATCAAGTAGGTTTGTTTTCTATTAAGGTACTTGAAATGAATTAAAATTATTAAAAACTGTTACTGCTGTGGCATGTAAAATAGTAATCCAGTGGCTTGTCTCTTCCCTTTCTCACAGAAAGCAGAAGTTTCTTAGTGGGAATCTCAGAGACATCTCATTCTTGGAAGTTTGCTTGCACTCCTTTTTCTTTCTGAGATTAAACCAACTGAAAAGGTGTCAGATTGGGTAACTCTCTTGCAATTTTATCAAGAGAATAGGACCAGATTTCACAAAAACTATGTATTTTTGCATTTTCCTCAACCCAGTTTATGCCCTGTCAGGCATATCTATTGTTGTGTCAGTGGTGCTTTAGTTTGGCAGTGGGATGATGGTATTCCTGTTGCATTTTATGTGGGAAGCTGGGTCCCTGGAGGGCTTTTCATATTGCATGCCCATTCAGAGTATCAGCAGTTGATCCATGAATCCTAGCTGCAGTGATAGTGTAATGGTGACTGTGGATCTAACTATTGCTCTGTAGCAACTCATTTTCCTTTTACATGACCTTTTTACCTCATGATTTTAAAATGTCTAATCCAAAAACAAGTAGCTAGACAGGGTGAATTATTCAGAAGTACTGGCTGCAGCCAATTCCCACCACTAATAGAAAAGTAATCTATTTACTCTGGCTTTTTTTTTTTAACCAAAAGTATACCTGAAGCTTACCAAACAGCGCATGGCTAAATAATATCTTTATCAGAAGAACTTTTAATTGCTTTTATATTCACTGATTTGTGAAGTCTTAATGGTCTCCTGCATCTTCCCATAGAAAAAGAGTGGGCTCTGATACTGAAGAACATTGCACCACTGTGAAGGTGGCATGCAGCACATCATATCCTGGCACACTGTGTCTTGCAATTAGTGGTCAGATACTCTGTAAAGCGTAATTGAGTAGCTTTATACCAGACCGAAGCATCTGTTGCACCTACTTGCTATCTTGGCTTCATGCCTCTTACATCCCTGATATCAGTGTAGCCTTGCATCACTAGAAAAGCTGACAAGCTTCTGGAAGGTATTTTAGATCTTGCCTTCAGGTGCTTTAGTCCTTCACTAAATCTCTCGTTACGCAGTATGGTAGAATGCCAAGTGCTGCCGTTTTAATTCACACTAAATAACAACTAAGTTCATTGAGGTGAGTGGAACTACTTAATTAGGAACAAATCTGTAAACAGAGTTTCAAAATCTGATTCAAGGTAATCTGAAAGGGACTTACTGAGAAACAGGAGAATGGCCATCTTGCAAAGCAATACCTTTTTCACTCATGTGCAGGTGTGTGCACAAATACCCATGTACCTTTGTAGTGTCTCTAATGGAAAATTTGCAGTCATTTGCAATTTGTCTTAACGTGCTAGACTGTGGCCCAATATTCACAGAAAGACTTTGAATCTGAATTACCCATTTTTCTATATAAAATTATTGGCTGTAAATATTTTTGTTTTCTTTTTTCCTCAGCTAATTCTAATGACCGTGAATGACTTCAGTGGCTTTAAACTGAAAAAGAGTAGATAAGAAAAAGAAGAAATTATTTTCTCTGAGGGTGGTAAGGCATTAGAACAGTTTGCCCAGAGAAGTTGTGGATGCCTTGTCGCTGGAAGTGTTCATGGTCAGGTTGGATGGGGCATCGAGCGTCCTGGTCTGGTGGAAGGTGTCCCTCCCCATGGCAGTGGGTTTGGAACTAGTTGGTCTGTTAAAGTCCTTTCCAACACAAACCATTCTATGATTCTGTGACTTCAGTTCAGTGTCTCCAGCCATTTTAAGTAAGTAAAATATATTCAGTGACAGTGATGATTGATCTGCCTATCATATAATGAACTAGGAAGCAGTTTGTAGTATGTTAAAGACCTAAGTGTTTCCTGCTTATATTCAGTTTCTGTTTTGGGAAAACAAGATGTCATAATGGCAGAGTTAAGGAGAGAACTGCAGAAGACAGGTGATCAAGCAATTACTAAATTACTAAAAACCACATAATGGAAGGAAACTTATTTTGGTTCCCTGAATATGATACAGAATTAAATATGTTTACCAGCGTTCATGACTAAAAAGAGAACCAGGTCATTCTGCCTTTCTTCCCTTCACTGCCACTGTAAACACTCACTCCTAACAGACCCTCTCAAACAGTTTTGTGTTTTTAGGCATTATCTTGCACGTCATCATGCTACTACATGCTGCCTTCCCTACTGAGAAACTATTATAGCACGCTGGACAATAAAGGCTGTCTGCTATGATGAATGCTGGCTACACAAGGGCAATGACATCCTTCCTGACTTCACTTCTGAGCTCCTGACTGTGCCTCTCAGCAGACCTGTATGAAAGATCTTAAATAAATTGATCCTTGGTGTTTTTCACTTATTCTTAGATGGTGAAATAAATTTTTTAAAAATCCTAAAAAAAGGAAAAGTGTTTCACTTTATTGTTGTGTACAAAGTAAGCAACTAACAAAATTCATTTTGTTAACAGACAGAAGGAACTGCAAGTTAGCACAAATGGAGGAAAAATGTTGGTTTAGTCTTCTCTATACAGCTTGGTGACTTTATTTTTAATTTTTTTTTTCTCAAGGCTTCAGAAAATGTATTCCAACATCTGACTTGTGTATGGTTGCTCCAAGCTGCTCATAAATAAAGCTGATCAAGACTTCTTATTGATCAGTTTTTGATTTCTTCTCTCAGGCAAAGTAAACCCAAGAATGCTGCATTTATCTGCTTGTAGAAATACTCTTTTCATATATTTAGATAATTGCAGCTGTAGTTTTATCAGTTTTTGATGAATTTGGAATTTTAAAGTATTTCTAAGAGTCAATTTCCTTCTGTTTTAGCTGTCTGCTGCTTGATTTTTATTTATTTTACATTTAGCTTTTGGTTTGATTGGTGTCTTGAAAAGTTTGTGACACAAAAAAAGATTATAGAGATTGGAAAAATCCTTTATCTTTTGTTACATTCCTTAGTTTTCAAATGCTCTTTTAAATTTTTTTTCTTAGAAAAAGAACTCTGCTCTGACACTGTCTCTCTCAACAGAAGGAGGATGGCTGTTGAGGGTAAAAAAGTCTTAGGGTCAATTCAGTTATCCTACAACGTTTTCCTGATCTTCGGTGATGATGTGCCATGTTTTTGTTACAGCAAAGCTACACTAGGCTTTTGCCTGTTTCCATCTAACAGATCGTTGCTAATTCTTTCAGAATCTACTATGCAACAGACACATTTGATTCCTCAGGGTGCAAAGGGGAGCAGAATGACCTATTTATTGCTTGTGTCTTACTCTCAAAACCTGTAGTTAAGTCTGACTTATTGAAGCTGTAGGCTCTTGCAGGGTAGTGACATGGGCATGCATGCTGTTGTCCAAACAAAACATTCCAATATCTAGAACCTGGAAAAAGCAGTGCTTTCCAAAGACTCTTGAACAGTTGTGATAAATTTTCATTTAGAATAGTGTGCCAGGAAAGAGATGCAAGAACAGTTTCACTTGCGCACACTGAGTGATAGTCTGTTTTTTAACGAGGTGTGCCAGGATTTGCAGCGTGCCTGCAGGTTGCCTGGTATTCTGGCTTGCTGGAAGCTGTGGAATCTCTACAAATGGGATTTCCTGGGGTCAGCTCCCAGTGTGGCATTTTTGCACTTTTTTAGGAGATACTCTCAATGGAGTCCTTTGAAGCAATTCCAGCAGTTGAATATGACCCACTCCAGGAGATTTTACCCCAAAATCATTAGCTTGACCTGTGTCCTTAACCAGCTGTAATCAGTTTCCCATGTTACCCAAAATGCTTAATTTGGTTTCAAAATCCTGTAATACCTACATTATCCTTGACAAGAATTATTTTCAGTTGTCCTAGTAGCTGTCTTTTAGAGTCCCAGGGATGTGCCAGAGCCAACAGATATGATAGTCTTACCTCTTGTGATACTGTCTCCCTAAAAAACATGCCAGAAAAAAAGGTTGCAGATCCTATGTTTGAAGGTAGTTTGGCAGCCAGGGACCTGGTCTGCATTATGGTTAACTGATATCTGGGCAGTCCTCTCCCAAACCCTGCAGAACAGCCATCTGTGTTTGGCATATCTGGAGGCCAGAGGGACTGTCGTCTGACCTGGTGTGCAGATGCAGAGTTCATGAGCACTTGAGAAAATGTAACCCTGAGACTGATGTCTCCTGCAAAAGTTGTAACTGGATTAAGGTGCCTCTTAGTGTATCTATTCCAAATATTTTGAGATAAATTATTGCTTTACATGGATTCGAGGCAAGAAAGAGCTTTCCAAAGAAAACCATTAAATAAATTTGGTGAAATCTAAAGCTTATGGTTTCTTCTCCTGAAAATTTGCATTTCAATGTTGATAATGTACTCATCTGTCACAGTGGAGATTTTGAGAGTTACACTGAAGATAAGCATGGAGTAATCTAGTTTTCCTATTTTGTTTTCATCTTACATAGAAGTCCACTAGTGACTTCTGGAAAACCCAACTCCAGTAGAATAACAATAGTAAAAAGAAGGGGAAGAAAAGGCAGTTCATTCTTGTGACACAGGATAAGTGCAGCACTCACAGGTGGTGTGTAGCTTGGGACTATGAGTTACAGGCTGTTAAGTGTTCTTCTAAGCCATGTGTTTGATTCTACAAGTAAAAGTAAATGAAAAGTAAAAAGACATTTGCCTAGTACTTTCTTGGAGATTTTACGCTTACAAAATAAAGTTTCTGATCTCCAGCAGATCACTGCACTTCCAGTACCAGTACATATTTTGTTTCTCCCTACTGGTCCTACGTGCAACAGTTGGTATTCAGCTTTGAGCATCAGATATGGTCCTTTGCATTCCAAACATCTTTGGTTGTGAAGAACCCTTGGTGGTTTCTACTGGACACCAAGATAATGACATGTACTACATGCTTGTAGTAGTGACCTACAGACCTCATCACCCACCCTTCGTTTATCCTGCATCGAGGCTACCCAAGAGATACTACCAGAACTTTCCAAACAATTAAAATGAACCGGGATTTTTTCATAGTGTGTTTTGTTTGTTTGTGGGTTTGTTCCCTTTCATTTGGACCATGTATCTTGTACCCTGGTCAAAAAGGTCTTTTCCCCTGCAGAGCTTGGGTGAAGTATTGTACCAATACATGCCAAAAGACATCTCTCCAACTCTTGTATTTAGTCTTGGAAGAACATCAATTTCCTTTCAAATTTTGGCTAGTAAAACTAGGCACATACAAGGCTCCTTCCCTGCTTTTTTTTAATTTTGGCAAATTATGAACTATTAAAATTAAGATCAAGCTTCCTTCCACAACCTTGCATTGATTAGACTTTTTATAATCTGGTGGTGTTATAAACCTCTTGCAGCAATAAAAATACCATCATTGATGAATGGAGGAACCCTCATTTAAGCTGTAGAACAGGCACAAGTGTTTATATTAAAGATCTGTAATTCCCATGTTTTGTCTTCTGCTGCGAGGAGTTAGATACCATGCAGAATTTTCTTGGAGCATAGTTTCAAATACCAAATTAAATATCTTATTTTTTATTAATAAACTATTTGATGTGAATACCCTTATGGGCTGTTCATTCCAACAGCCTGTGTGGTCTGAGGGATGTTTTTCTATACTTGAAGTGATCATATTAATACTCAGCTTTAACTCTTGGTGTCTAATCTGGTACCTTTCTAATCATAAATTTGACACGTCCAAGTGCCAGATTTTGAACCTAGGACAAAGTTACAGTGGGCACAAGTATGAATTGTGAGAGGAGTCGCTGGAGAGCTACCCTGCACAGAGGGATCTGGGGATGCTGGATCTGAGGCAGCATATTGGTGGGAGTCAGCAGTGTGCCCTGGCAGCCCAGAGAGCAAACTGCATCCTGGGGTGCATCAAACACAGCATGACCAGCTGAGCCAAAGAGGGGATTATCCCACTGTATTTGGTGTTGATGTGGCCTCATCTTGAGCACTGAGGACAGTTCTGTGACCCACCATTTAAGAAGGACATTCAGGTGCTTGAACGTGGCCAGAGGAGGACAACACAGCTGGTGAAAGGGCTGGAAGTCACCATCCTGTCAGGGGTGGCTGAGGCCTTTGTGGCTCTTCTAGTTTAGCAAAAAGGAGACTGAAGGGTGACCTCATTGTTCTCTACAGCTTTCTGAGAAGGGGAAGGGGAGGTGCTGAGCTCTTCTCCCTGTTATCCAGTGGCAGGATGTGTGGGTATGGTTCAAAGCTGCACCAGGGGAGGTTTAGATTGGACATTAGGAAGCATTTCTTTACTAAGAGGGTGGTGAAATACTGAAACAGGCTTCCTGGACAGTCGATTGATTCCCCAAACCTGTCAGTGTTTTGGAGGCCTTTAGACAATGCCCTTAACAATGGTTTAGCTTTTGGTCAGCCCTGAACTGGTTAGGCAGTTGGACTAGATGATTGCTGCAAGTCCCTGCCAGCTGAACTATTCTATTCTGAAATATTTTCTGACTTGGTATTCACATTGGCATGGCTTAACGCCAGTTGGCAACCAAGCGCCACACAGCCCCTCACTCACTCCTCCCCTGGTGACACGGGGGGACACCTGGATGAGTAAAAGTGAGAAAACTCATAGGTTGAGGTAAAGACAGTTTAATAGGTAAAGAAAAGCCACACATGCAAGCAGAGCAAAACAAGGAATTTATTCACTATTTCCCATGGACAGGCAGGTGTTCACCCATCTCCAGAGAAGCAGGACTCCCTCACATGTAACGGTGACTTGGGAAGACAAACATTTCTTTGAATATCCTCCGTTCCTTCTTCTTCCCCAGGTTTACATGCCAAGCATGATGCCATATGGTCTAGGATTTCCCGTTGGTCAGTTGGGGTCAGCTGTCCCAGCTGTGTCCCCTCCCAAATCCTTGGGTACCCTCAGCTTCCTTGATGGTGGTGTGGGGTGAGAAGCAGAAAAGATCTTGGCTCTATGCAAACACTGCTCAGGCATAATGAAAACATCCCTGAATTATCAACATTGCTTCCAGCACAAATCCAAAACACAGCCTATACCAGCTACTATGAAGAAAATTGATGTTATCTTAGCCAAAACCAGCACGAACAAACTCTAGCAATTCTGTTGTCCTACCTTTTTAAGCTACAGACAGGTTTTTTGTAACCTTCTTTGTTAAATGTCAGAGAAATAACAAAATTCACTGGGACACATTGGAGTGGCTACTGGTTTTGCTACTCTTTGATTCAGACCCTGTCTGTGAAGAAAAAAAATTAGATGAATGCACAAAAATAGGGAAGTGAACAGTGCACTGCATGGCTGGATGATGGGGGGAGGTGACAGTCCTGCTCCACTTTGCACTGGTTCAGCCTCACCTCGAGTGCTATGTGCAGTTCTGGGTGCCACAATGTAAGAATGATAACAGGGCTTTGAAGATGGTGAAGGGTCAAGAGAGGAAGGCATGCAATGAGTGACTGAGGTCACTTGGTCTGTTCAACCTGGAGAAGAGGAGACTGAGGGGAGACCTCATTGCAGACTGCAACTTCCTCATGAAGGCAAGTGGAGGGGCAGACACTGATCTCTGTGGTGACCAGTGACAGGACCTGTGGGAATGGCCTGAAGCTGTGTCAGGGGAGGTTTAGTTTGGATATCAGAGGGTGTTTGGGCACTGGAACAGCTCCCCTGGGAAGTGGTCACAGCAACAAACCTGACAGAGTTCAAGAAGTGTTTGGACAATACTCTTGGGCACATGGTGTGACTCTTGGGGATGGTGCTGTGCAGGGCCAGGAGTTGTGGGTCTCTTCCAACTCAACATATTCTATGATTCTATGATCTGTTCCTTGTACCCACATTTATAAAGCTCTAGAGAAAGGTAAGTATGATACAGGTGCCTATTCAGAGATTTGGCAAACTTGTAGCAGCTTAGGACTGTGCAAGACCTTTCTTTAGTTGTCTTTCTGGTCAAAAGCTACATTGCTGTTGCAGAGTATGAGATTCTGGCAGTCTAGATCTGACTTTTTTTTGGGTTTTTTTTTGTCAGGGGGAGGGCAGTAGAGGAGGTAAACTGCAAGCTGCAGGAGTTAAGAGACAGAAGGAGACATGTCAAGAAAATACTGAAATATCTTGCATTCTAGGTGATTTTCCGAGCTTATATGAAGCTGTAAGGGATGGGAAAATCATTTTAATCTCTGGTTGGTTTGCTCTTACCAGCTCTTGGCCTGAGGACAGCAGAGGTTAACAGCAGCACAGTATTTCCTGTACTTCTACATGACAGTGAACAGGGTGATGGTGGAAAAACATGCTGCATTCAAACTATCTGTAGCTTCTAGCTTTAGTGTCAAAGATATTTTGGCCCCACAGATGATTGATGGATTGGATATTTTATTGTTTTTATTTATTGGCCAAACCTTAACTCATATGAGCTTAGTGGTTTCCACACTAAGATATATGGGAAGCTGGCTGAAGCAATCGCATTAATAAATTCTTTTTGAGAAGTGTGATACATTGCTGAGTTCCAAGAATTTACAGATATGAGATGGGGAATGATTGGCTGTGTAGGAACACTAGAAAAAGTCCTGAGAGAAGAACAGCAAACTGAATGTTAGCTACTGATGTAGACTGATGAGGAGAAAGAAGAAAAACAAAATGGAATGTAGAACCAGCATTGTCATATGCAAGATAGTAAGTAATTCCTGGTTTACTCAGTTTGCATTGAATACCATCTCCAGTTTTGAGCATCCACAGTTTAAAATATGAATAAGGGTGATCAGAAACCTAAAAAACATAATGTCTAGTAAAAATTGAATTTTAAGTGGTTGTTTTGCCTAAAAAAGACACAGTGGGGAGACATGGGAAAAGCACTCAAATATGTGAAGTGCTTTTGTGTGAAAGAGTAAAGAATTGTTTTCTGTGTCTGCTGAGAAAGTAATGAATAACAACCTTGAGTCGTGACAAAGAAAGCTGTTTTCAGGAACAAATACGTAATGTTTAGAATCACAAAGAATTTCAGGTTGTACAATCTCCATCCTTTGAGGTTTTTAACAACAGGTTATAGTTAGGCCAGTATAGCAGTGGCTTAGATACATCATATTTTTCTTTGGGCAAAGATTAAAAAATAAGTAGTCTTCTGATAACTTTAGCTGTTTAGCACTCTTCTGTGTTCACTAAATTTCTGACATTTCTGTGATCCACTTATTCTTTGTTCCACCTGTCTGCCAGATAGAGCCTTACAAAGTTGAGCATGTTCTTAGTTGAGCATGTCCTTGGCTGGATTCAGTTTTGGGGTACTCCTGGTTTGTTTCTTTTTTTTTCCTCCTCTATTTTTTGCTGACTTGTAAAATAAATTAATGTGTCTTCTAAAAATACTATATTCTGTGAGAGTTACTTTTGTAAATTCTACTTGGAAAGAAAAACAGTACAAGTTGGTCTGCTGATCTTTAGGAGTGGAAAGTTGGAACTGTGGCTGCAGCCGGAGTTCTTCAGGGTGGTACTGGCAGAGAGAAATTAGTGAAGAATCACCTTTGGGGGCCATAGTCACACATGAGCCTTTTGTGTTATGATAAATCCACCTTAGCTACAGCTGGTGGGGTGAAAGCTGCATAGTGCCAAGGTGTGGAATACTTTAGTTATTTACCAAACTGAAATGGTAAGCTTTGATCTAAAAAGCCTCTTTAGTAGTTCTTACAGATCTGGCCCAAAATTTTGGTCTGAGGGTGGCAGTCTACGGGCAGCAGCACTCTTGGATCTGATTCTAGCTGAGAACTTCACTGTATAGCTGTCATCTTCAAAAGGAGCAGAAGTAGAAAGCAGCAAAACTCGATCTATATAATTTGTGAAAGGAAAATAAGGTACCATAAATATTTTATATTGTCATTTCTGTATTTGTGACTCTCAAAAGATAGAATGAAAACCATTAATGTCATTAAGTGAATGGCAGTGAGACAACTACAGAGATTATGAATGAAAGGGATATTTTGGTGTTGATAACATAGGAATAAATAGACTTGGCAGCTGATTATGGAAGACTTAGTAAGTGAACTGAGAAGAGCTTTATTTAATACAGTTAAGAAAACCTGCATTATTGTATCTTGGCGTTTAGTCTTCAACCAGCTAATGACTGAGCACAAATACTCTTCACATTGTATTGAATAAATGTAATTCTTTTTATTTTCTTCTTTTTTAATTATAAGCTAAATGAAATAAAAGTGTTTAAGTGTCTATTTAATAAGAAATTGATATATTGAAATCACTATTTCTGTGTAGTTAAGTGACATCTTTAATTTAGGTATAAGAAGTTACCACTGCAGCTGTAGTTAAAATGAAAATCATTATCATAGCATTAGTTTAAACATCAAATTTTGAAGAACAGAATCTATGTGTTCCTGAGATGAATCTACTACTGTTGTTGTCTCTAGCATCTGTAATTAGGTACAAAAAAATCCTGTTATGCCTCTTTTTATGATAATAGCTAATAAACTCATGTGCTTGACATATTCTTTTTTATCTATCTGAGTTGTATTCACTCTACTCTCTTGAATTAGTTCAGATAATTACAGCCAAAGCTTATCTCCATTTCTCTGTCCTCCAGAAGTTTCTATGTTTGCTTTGGCTGACCAGAGACTCAGGTCTGTATAGTTCTATTCCCTGGTGCTGTTCACATTTAGCTGACATTGTTTTATTCTGAGGAGAGAGGGTGTTTATCTGTTAAAAAATACAATGCTTGTGAAATACAGAATGTAGCTTACAGTGCCACTACATTTTGTAATAGGGCAAAAGAGCACAGAAAAGAGCAGTTCATCATCTTTGGTCCCAGGAATTGTCTTACCTCTACATCTTTATTTGTGTGGAATTACTTCTGATCCCTGCAGTCCTCCCTCTGCTGCTGTAAATTATGTAACTGTGTTATATTTTGTCTGCAACATTAGCAAATGATATATGGAAATCTGATACAGTTTCTCAAGTGGCTTGTAATCAGGCAGAAGTAAAACTGGGTTTACGTGGCAGGGATTTGGTAGTGGGGAAGTTGCAGGGGTGATCCCTGCAACTTGCATCCCTGAGACTATGTCAGGAGCCATCCCATTGTCTCACAGAGCTAGTTCCAGGTTTTCCAAGGTGAACCTGCTGCTGCTCAAAGCTGAGCCCATCAGTGTTGCTGGTGGTGCCTCTGTAATAGTGATTATAGGAAAGGGTAAACAGTGGGGCAGCTGTGAGAGAGGAGTGAGGGGAAAAAGAGAGAAACAACTCTGTAGACGCCAAGATGAAGGAGGTGGACGAGGTGGTCAGGTGTCAGAGCAGAGATTCCTTGCAGCACGTGGAGAAGAGGAAAATAAATTTCCTTCCCTCAGCCCATGGGGAGCCATGGTGGAGCAGATATCCACTCTGCAGCAAGTGGAGAGCCCATGCCACAGCAGATGCACGAGCTCTGAAGGAGACTGCAGCCCACAGACAGCCCACAGAGAGGAACCCACACTGGCACAGTTCTTCTGGCAGGACCCGTGACCCTGCAGGGTGCCTGTGCTGGAGCAGTCCCTTCCTGAAGGATTGCACCCCCGGAAAGGACCCATGCTGGAGCAGTTCTTGAAGAACCGCTGCCCAAGAAAAGGACCCACTCTGGAGCAGGTCATGAAGGGCTGGTTCCTGTGGGAAAAACCCCACACTGGAGCAGGAGTGGCTCAGATGAAGCATTTTGGGGTGACCACAACCCCTATTCCTCATCCCCCTGTGCTGCCGGAGAGGGGAGATAAGAGTCAGGAGTGAAGTTGAGTCTGGAAAGAAGGGAGGGGTGGGAAAAACTTTATCAAGCTTTATAAATCTTTGTAAATAAAGAAAAATAATGAAAACCTTATCACTCCTGGCTGCTGCCTTTGAGTCTTTTCTGCATTCATGCTGTTTTCTGCACATCCACTGCTTAATTAATAATAAATAATTGATGATCCAGCAGTTGAGCCTAGAGAAGGGCAAGCAGTCTTCAGCAGTCTTCCCCCCTTCCCCCATCTTAGTTTTCCAAGGACCTTAGATTTTAAGATGATCTAAAGGATGCAGAGAAATGTCCCCTTATCCTGAAATCATAGGAAAGGAAGGTCTATGTGCTGCCATGAAGGTGAAGGAGGGTCAAATACCCAAGGCAAATGGTTGTTTATTTTTTTCTGTCTTTTTCTCTGATTTAAAAATCAATACATTTCTTTAGCATGCTCACAGAGATCATGCAAAGAAATTCTTTCTCTCCTATTATAGTAGTTAGGGTTTTTCTTGAATTGCCTACAGGCAGAGGTGGATGATCTAACAAGGAATGAGTGATAGAGCACAGCTACATCACCCCACTGAATATACTGTGTGGATTTAGTGGCAGAATCTATGCTATGACACCAGAAAGATATATGGTGTTTTAAAATGTAGGAAAAGAAAAGAAACAAAAGCAAGAAATTGAAAAGGAAGTATATTCTGAGGCACTGTGATAGTATTTTAAAGAATGAAAGGTGAGGGTTTAAAAACAAGGGATGAAAGAGGTATTATCAGATGAGGTCATGTGAGCTGTCACTGGGATGATCAAACAAAGTTGTAATTATTTTTTGTTGTTGTTGTTTTAAAGACAGAAATATTTAACCTATTTCCTATTTATTTTGGAAGAAGAAAACATCTGTCATGGAAACTGTATGATTCAAATAAAAAGCATATAGCAGTAATAATGTAATTAATTTTTAAAGAAAGAAATGGAAGTGTAAGAAGATTAAATTAACAGGATTACAAATGTAATCATAACAGACAATAGTATTAGATCTTTAGCAACTATTTGGTTGCTGTAAAAGGCTGCTGACAGATTAAATAATCATCATAATCAAATATATCAAGTTAATTTCTGTATTTCTAAAGTACTTTTCCTTCACCATATCAGAAAAAAATATTAATGACAAAATAGAGAATTAATACTTCTGAATGGACACAATCTTGGCTGCCCTCATGATTTGCAGTAGTAAAAAAATTTATTAAATTTCTCTGAACTGACCTTTGATCAACAAGAGGTGGCAGGTTTATTTCAGTGCATAAGAATTGCTGTTAAAGATTTCATTTACTTTTCAGATAAATCAGTCTTTACGTTAGTAACTACATTTCAGCTCTTTTTTTTTTTTCATCATTTAGTTGCTTAAGAAATCACAAATTAATTAGCTCCAAGAGCTGCCAAACTAAATCTTTAATTGTTTATTTGAATTGTAAGGTATACTTCCTTCAAGAGTTAGAGTAATTAAAACAAACAAAAAACTCAGGATTGACTACATGCAGAATAAATGTGTTGTGTGTTTTTTAGAGATTTGGGTGAATTATTTCTTCTAATTTTGAAATGGTTGTACAGTGCACTAAAAAAGCTGAAATAAGAAGTTATGGCCAGAAGTAATCAATCTCATTGTTTGTATCCACAGGCCATTACATTTCTCCTAGTTAATCCTGTATGATCCCTTTGACTAGACATAGCTTGTGTTTTTTGAGGCACAGCTTTCAGGAAGTTATTGTGACCCTACCTAAGTATCCTATTATACTGCAAAGACTACTTGCTGTAAAACCATTTCTCACATTGTTCTGTGCCTTAAGTTGTTTTACACTGCTGTGTAAAGAACTTAAAAATTTACATGACATTTTCTTGCTTTGTCTGTTTCTCTGTATCTGTGTATCACTTGGCTCCTCTTTCCCTGAGCAGTTCAGAACATTAGATTAAAATAGTCTCTGCAGTTCCCCAAGTATGGAAGAGGACAGACATCTGCAGGAGAAAGCCAACGTTTTCGAGTCAGAGGCCAGGAGAAAAGCACTGACCTACCTACCAAACATGTTCTGCTGTAGGTGATCTTATCCTTTTTTTCTGAGGGTATTTTTTTTCATCTTTTGGTATCACAAAGGGTGTTGGCAAAGTTATCAGAATGTTTTTTCCTAAGAAACAGCAAGTCAGTAGTGTAATTTGGTTTAGTGGGTGATCTAGCTAAAAATAGGAAAGTATTTAAGCAGTATTGCAGTCTTTTGGAGGGGCCTGTCTACATGGAGGCCTTTGGGGTATGAGTGTAAAGAATTTAGAGCAATCTATTTGTTAAATATCATATGGGCACTTCACACTTTTGAAATTTGAATAATGTTTAAGAATCTTATATTCTTTTACATTATTAGTAATATTTGGTTTGTTTACTTGGGATTTTTTTGTTTTTGTTTTTTAATTTATTAAGGTTAGTGAAGTACAGATGGTTTTGGTAAATGAGAAATTTTGTTTCCGCTGAGTGATAACTTTTCTACAAGGACAGATTTAGGAATATTTCTAGTTAACTTCATACTTTACTTGTGTTGATTTGTTTCTCAACAGGCTTTTTTTTCCAGAGATTGCCTGAATTAACTGTCTTCCAAGCCTATTTTAGATTTTTCCTTTCCATTTTACTGCAAGCATGACACTAATACCAAAAGTTAGCACATGTTGTCTTTAATGTGGCAGCATATCAAAGTTTTCCTGAAGTGCAAAAATTTTTTCATTCCAGTTAGCTCTCATTGTCACTTCATCATACTGTAACTTAAGTAAGCATGACCATGTTCATTTTTAGTTGCCTAAGTACTGAACTAGAGTTCTCTCATTTCTGTTTTTTTTCATTTTATTTCTTCACTTTCTTGCTTCTGCAAAGAAACTGTGGAATAGCGATGCTGCTGATAGGCTTCTTACACATTCCAGGTGTCCCCAGTGATATGAGTACTGAAGTCAAATTCTTTCCATTCTTTAGGTTATTCCTTTTGAACTGGTAAAATTCTGTGTATAGTTTTATTTTTATTTCAAAGGTAACAGTTCTCAAAATCTTTGGCTTCCATTGATGGTTTTGATTCAGTATTCCCCATTGCCATTTCCCATTGTCATTATGTTCTGCTCTTAATTTTCAAGACTTTCCATTCATAGCAATGTTTCATTTTCCAGATTTTTTCTCATCTTCTTATTGACCCTCCTGGCTTTCAGTATTTTTCAATTCAACTAAGTCAGGTTTATATCTGTATATATTTTATTCCTCTTTGCTGCTTTTAGCCCTCTGGGGAATTTAATGTAACTTGTTTTTCTAACCTTTCAGACTAGAAATTTTAAAGTGTTTTCTTCTTGCGGTTTCCTTCAAGCAGAAAACAATCTGTTATCCTGTCATTATATTTGTACTAGCATTATATTTTAATTATCCCAGCTTCAACCATCATTTCACATCCCTTCTATGTTTTTCCTTCTTTATCCCTAGACTTACAGGATCACAGGTTAACTCAAGTTAGAGAGGACCTCAGAAGGACTCTAGTCCATCCTCCTCCTCAAAGCAAGGTCAGCTGTGAGGTCAGTCCAGGTTGTTCAGAGCTTTATTCAGATGGGTTTTGAGACACTTGAACGAGTGAGGCTGTACAACCTTTCTGGGCCACGTGGTTCAGTGCTCACCTGAACTCTCTCCAGTTTATCAGTGTCCTTCTTGCATCAAGGGCAGGCTGCAAAACTGGATGCGTATTTCAGGAAGGGTCTGATGACTTTTTAATAAAACAGTATGATCCCTCCCCTCTGTCTGCTGGCCATGTTCCTGCTAATAAAGTCTGGAATGCTGTTTGCCATCTCTCTGCTGGGACATGCTGCTGACTCATGCTCAATTTGCTGCCCTTCCAGCCAGGCAGTGCCCAGCCTATGCCATTGCAAGGGTTTCTTCCTTCCTAAATACAGGACTTTGTATCTGTCCTTGTTGAATTTCATGTATCTGTCCTTCATGAATTTCATGTCAGCTCATGCCTCCAGCCTGTCCAACTCTCCCTGGGTGGCAGCCCTGCCCCTAAGCATATCAACTGGTCTCCCCTAATTTGGGGCCATCTGCAAACTGGATGGTTGTGCATTCCATTGCCTCCTCCAAGTCTTTGATAAAGATCTTATTGCGTAATTCTGTATGAACACCCTTTGCCATATTTTTTGCTATAAAACAATTGTTTCTTGACAGAAAATATTTTTTATTCTTGATCCTTGTGCTTAGATTTGCATGGCTTCAAGCAGTCAGTGTGACTCTCAGTAAATTATGCTTAAGTATATCTGGTGCAAATGAAAAGGTTCACTGTGATTTTTTTGCCAGTTTTAGTGGCATCTTTAAGACATTTTAGAAATCAGTATCGCTGTTAAGAAGTTTCTCATTTTGGAAGTTGTACCTTCCAGAATTTATCTCTGAGCAGATAAATGATATTTTGCATCTGCTTCAGTGCAAAGTGACTGTTCACAAGAAAGTGAGGCTGGTTTTCCAAGGCTGTTATGCCACTTTGCACTTTGTACCTTCCACCACAGAGGGAGTAGGTTCAGCTGAAAGGCAGCAGCTGACACACAGTTCCCTCACTAAGCCAGTGAAATGCTATGGGAAATATTTCTGTGCAAAACCAAAAACCTTCTGTGCAAAGGAAAAAAAATCCAGAGTCTGAATTAGTGTTTCATTTAATATATTTGGTTACTGTATCAGTCCTTTTTTTTTTTTTTTTTTTTTTTTTTTCCAGAAAGGATATAGTTGTGCCTGGAGGAAAAGGAAGGTGATGAGACCAGCAAAGCTTCTGTTGAGATAGGTGGCAGTGCTGGGTTAATGGTTGAACTTGACCTTAAAGGTTTTTTCCAGCCTAAACAATTCTGTGATTCTGTATCCAACACCTTACTCTTCCTACTTTTGCACCAGTCACCTTCAAGGGAACCTGCTTCAGCTACTCATCAATTTTGTACCTGTTGGTTTCCCTCAAATAGCTTGTCCTGTTTCCTGAGAACTGCAGTTCCTTATGTCAAACCCTAACATTTTTATTTATGTCCAAAAAGAGACAGAAAGCATCAGAACCCTTCAGTTAAAGTTCTTGCAAACAGAAAGGCAGTCCTACCTACTAGTGTAAGATGCTTATGAATGATGTTCTTAAGTGGAAATGGAAAAGATCATCAATTGATTGAATAAACTGGGCTTAAAATGTTCAGTGTCAAAGTTCCATTGATGCTCCCAGGATCATAAGTGACTGTGCCATTTTTAAATATAGGAGCTGGACTTCTAGGTCACAATCTAAATACTTCTTAAAATTAAATTCTGGAGCTTGAGCCTTATTATTTCTAAGAGAAAAGGAATGCCTGACTCAGATCTCTTAGCACATTTACACGTTTAGGCTCCACATTGTATAATCAGCTGTCTGAATGGCTTGAGACACTTAATATGTGCACTGGGGCAGATGCTGAGTTACAATCCTTAATCTCATCCATGTTTCATCTCTGAGCTGCATCTGACAGTGTAGGCATAGCTTCTGGTTAGCCTGACAGTCACAAATAGGGAACTGGATTGTGACTTCTCAGAACACACAGGGAATGTGGATGCCCCAAATCCATTGATTTTCAATTGGAGTGGACACTTGGCCTACTTAAAGCCTTTAGAAATTCCCAATCAAGACAACTGGAAGCAGGCATTTGTTATGCTTTCAGTGTAGAGGGACTGGTGTTAGTAAGTGGCAGGGAGAATAATTGCATGGGAAGGAAAATGTACTTCAGGCTGATGATACTTGTGCTGCTTGCCCAGCTGCAAGGCTCTGATTCTGGAACAAGAGGGCATGGAAAGGAAGAGGGAGGTTCCCTTCAAATCATTGCAGCTGTACAAGTTAAGGCAACACACGGAAACAAAAAAAATCCCTGCACAAACCAAAAAAGAAAATGCTTTTAGAGCAGCTGGTAAATTGAGACAAAAATGTCATTGCCCCAACCCATAATGAAATATAGTGCTGTGAAAATGCTGCTTCCTCATCTGGAAGTAACAAGATGTTTCACCTGGTGTCATTTTATCTGATCTGACACGGAGATGTGAAGTCCCCCAGAGCATCTTATAAATTTAGAAGGGAGTTTGTAGACAAAAATTCTCCTGTCAGTCAAGATCATGTAATCACAGCTTCTTCCTGATGTATAAAACGTTTGTATTTCGATATCACATTTACATTTAACAAATTAACTAAATGAGGATAGAATGTCTGAATTTGTAAGCTATTTTTGCTTTAAATTCAATGTTTGAGAGTAGGGCAGAAAGGTTCCATTAACATCAATATTATGCATTGTGAGGGCAGTGGGTGTGTGCAATGGCATCCACAAGGGAAGTGAACCTGGGCTGGGAGTTGCTGCATTCTCATGGGAAGGAGCTGGTGGCAAAAGCTTCAGGCTGGAAGGGCTGGCACACTTAGCTGCTTCTTAGGCAGTGATGGACCAGAGTGCTGTGAACAGGTGTTGCAAAAGGGACTTGATTTCTGGAGCTGGGAGGACGCAAGGCACCCAGAGCACTGCCTGGCTTCTGGTCATGGTTGCTCTTTCCAGTTCATGCAGCATTTTGAGTCTTTGCTTTCAGTTCTGCTGGGAGCTGCTGCTGGCTGCTACTGGCAATGGCTGAATCCTGCTTTGGGAAGGCTGAGCTCCTGGGGAGGAGCAGTGTTAACTTTGCCACAGCCATTAGCACAGCAGGGACACGCAGCATCTCTGCTCAAACTTGCCTGTGGTGGTGTGGAGGGTGTGCAGGGGTGGTCTCAGCATCCTACAGGGCATGTTCCCTGTTACAGACTAGCGCTAATGTCCTTTGCATGTTGGAGGCCTTGACTGGGATGGCACATCAAGGGAGGCTACTGCTGGCCTGTGTGGGGCTGCAGAGCCCCAGGGGCTTCTCCTGGGGACCTGCACACTGAGTGAAGCACTGACTTGCCTGGGGAAGGAGCTGCTGGAGAGCAATGCTGCCATTCAGGGGGACCTGGGCAGGCTGAAGAAATGAGCTGGCAGGAATCTTATGAGGTTCAGCAAAAGCATATGCAAGGTCTTGCCAATGGGGTGGAATAACCTTGCGTAAAATGATGGGCTTGGGGACGAAATATCTGGGAGGCAGTGGTATAAAAAGGGATCTGAGGGGCCTGGTGAACAGCAATTTGTGTGTGAACCAACAGTGTGCTCTTACAGCAAAGAAAGTCACCTGTTTCCCTCGGCTGCATGGCAAAAGCATAGCCAGCAGGTCAGGGGAAGATCCTTGCCCTCTACTTGGCATTTGCGAGACTGACTGTGGAGCACTATGTCCAGTTTTGGTCCCCCCAGAAAAAGGAGGATGTCAACTTATGGAGACCAAATGAGTTGGCCAAGGGAGTGTAGCAAATGGCATTCAACACAAGCCTGAGAGAACTGGATCAACTCAGGATCCAAAAAGATGGCCAAGAGACCACCTTAGTGCTGTCAAAAAGTACCTGAATGAAGGGTATAGAGGAGATGGAGCTAGATTTTTCTTGGAGGTATACAGATATGATAAGAGGCAGTGGACACAAGCTATAATACAGAAAAGTCTGATTAGGGGTTAGGAAAAATGTTTTTACCATGATGGTGATTAGGTACAGGAACTGGTTTCCAAAAGAGGTTGTGGATATTTTCAAGACTCAAGTGGACACATCCCTGAACAACCTGATCTAATTATACCTGCTTTGAGCTGAAGGCTGGACTAGGCAGTTTCTCATGACCTAATTATTCTAATAGTCTGTAATCTCATATTTTTATGTAAAAGCTGGAATTTCTCTTTGTTCAAATAATAATAATATTTCCTGAGGTCTGTATTTAGTAGACCCACACCAGGCAAATTATTTTTTATTATAATGTTTTCTTTCAGGAAAAATTACTAATTTACTGAGGTAGTCATTCAACAAATTGAGCACCAAAACGCAGTTAAGATATAAATTTATATAGCTTTGTTCAGACTGGCAGTTTAGAAAGACCTGTTTAGCTGCTTTAAAGCACATGCATTTCACGCAGGCACATGAATTTCACTGTAAGAGGCAAGGACTTTTAGATGTTGCACTGTCATATGGTATTATGCCTAACTCTTGTTGAGTAAGTGCTCTAACTATGTCAGGTTTAAGCCCTACCAGTAGGATTTGGTCTTAGGTTTTTAAACTTTTATCTTTTGTTTGTTAGCCTTCACATACTTTTGCTAATCTTTTTATTTCTGTAAAATTGCCAGGTATTCCCTGAAGTTTCACTGGAAGATGTTTACTAATGTACTTATTGTTCAGGATATTGAAATCAAGGTCCTGAGTTTCCTAATTTAAAAATGTCTCTTTTTCTTCTCATCCAGGTCAATATAAGCAGCCTGTGCAGAGCACTGCGTTCATAAATGTGAAACAAGCCCGCACCGTCATGTTTGGCACTAAGAGGTCAGTTTCCACCATTTTTGTTGTACTTTGCATCTCAGAAAAAAAAAAAAAAGTATGGCTGTTGTGATTCTAATCTGAAAATTTTGCATTTTCTAAAAATCTTGTTATACAAAACACATCAGCTAGGTATGTTACTTTTTCTATTATAATGATTAGGTTTACTTTGCTGTAAAGCTCTGGTCTGCTTTGACAGGTACGTGGTATGCAGGCCAGGAAGCATAAATGGCAAACAGCATCCCCAAGGCAAGAATGCCAACTAGGACACTGTACTAGTGCTGGAGGACATCCCTCCTGCTTTCTAGTATGGAAAATAACACCAGGCCAACAAAGCACAAGTGTAAGATAGGTTCTTTTCTGTCATTTTAGGGAGTCTGTACTGAATATGAGGTAACATCCATTTCTTACTCTGTGATTCAGTGTCGTACCCCAAATGTCTCAAAAAAATCAACACTTTTGAGTCCATGATGTCTACTTCCTGCATCTTTGGTAAGCATCAGGTAATGTGTATCTGCCATCAGACAGCGTGGCCCTGCTGCCCCCACAGTTCCTGCAGCCACATGAGCCCTCATGGCACCCCAAGGCACCCTGTCAGGTTATCAGGTACTGCAGCTGTGGGCCTTCTGCAGGGGAGTGTGATTTCTCTGCATAACAAAGATACTATAGACCATTCCTCTCCTTGTGAACTCCCTGATTTTTGTGCTTGTTGTCAGGCTTTTAGGTTTTCAGTAGAAGCTAGTCAAGGACTTCAGCACTTGTGTCCCAGTTGCATGGCAGCCTAGTGAAATGTTTGCCCTGTGCAGTGGCAGAGCACCTTTAATCTGGTACCTGCAGAACTACTTCACCTTTTCCGAATTGTTCTGAAGAGGTGAGGCTATCTTGCCCTTAAGAAGCACATATAAAGCAGCATCTTGCATGTCTGCAGGAGTCAGAGGTGGCAAATGATCAGAAAAAGCAGCTTGGTTTTCTGAAGCTCCTGCTTGAATTTCAGAAGGCTTCAGTGTGAGCTGCAGCCTTGTTGGAGTCAGGGTGCTACCAGGGGTTCCCCATTCCCCTGTGCTCCTGCTCACATGGCCAAGAATTCAGCAGGGTGTTTTGTGTCTGGCTGAAGTGGGATTGGCAGCTGACTCCAGACTCTGTTACCTTTTATACAAGATGCATATGCAATACATTTTTAGGGTATCTTTCCAATAAAAGGAAACTTTGTATTTTTAGATACAAAGATTTTTAGATTTTTAGATAAGAACAGAATCTGTTGTTTTGTCAGTGTGATGAGTTTGAGGTAACTGCTGCAGAGGGTACAGTAGCAGAATTGCAACTTCCCATTTGAGGATTTCTGCTTTCAATTAGTTGTCTCTGCAGAATATTAACACTCAAGTAAATCAAAGACATTCTATTAAATGAAATAAGTTATTATATCACATTATATTCACGTGGGTTAGTTATTTTTACCAATGTGAAGTACAACCCTATATGAACTTCCAATGGCCTTATCTAAACAATTTTTTTACTCGTAGGATCACCTCTTTATTTTTTCTTAGTGTTATAAAGCAATGGCAAAATGAAGAATTGTGTTTGGTAGGCTTGAAATGTCTTTTTTTATCTTTTTCCTCACAGATTTAATCTTGATTGCTATGCAAGTGAAAATTCCTCATAAGGAATATTACAGACAATATGAAATTCTCTTCCATATCTGCAAACAAGATTTTATGAAAAAAGATCCATTTGGGGAAGAAAAGTTCTTTATTTCTCCACTTTACTGTGTTCCTCTTTTTCTCACTTTATGCAGACTGTTCTGAATCAGTTGCAACAAATAAAGGATGTTCTGCTTTCTGGAGGGAAAGAGTCACAGTGCCCTTCCATAATAGTAACCTTCTATGTGTAGGCTGGGACATTATACCAAGTATTCTTGAGATTGGTACCACGTTTTACCTAGGCAGTGATTGAGTACTTGACAGATGTTTTGTTCTAACTATTGCAGTACATTTTGAATTCAATTTGCATAGACAACTATTTATTGTGAACAAGAAAATATTGAGGTTCTACTGATATTTTTTAAAGGCTATAAACTCCTATAAATAAACTCCCTCTGTTGAGAGTTTTTGAAATCTTGGTTTGATACATTTGTTCTTTTCCTAAAAAGAAATACTATATTAATTTAGAAATATATTTAAGAACAAATGTATTTTTCTGTAGGAAAGGATGACTTAAGGTTTATTTTCTTGAAAAATTTGTTTTTAATTAGTTCTAATAATGCATTACTAATTATAATCTCCACAAAACTTTTCATGAAATTGCATAACTCTGACTCAAAAACTGTGTTATTGCCAGTCACCAGATCTTTGGAAGTTATCAGGTGTATATAGTATCTCAACTGCTTTTACATTGATACCTTTCTCTTAATTTTGCATATAAAGTTAACTTTTAGTGGATAATCCCTGTTGGATGGGCCAACAGGGACTAAAAAGTAAAAGTGACTCTCCAACCACAACAGCTTTGACAAACTTTATATGTGAGGCAGGTATTTCTCAGTTGCTTTATAAGAAACTGTGTTGTTAATGTGAACTGACATATCTAAGGAAGAGGTGAATTCCTCTTAATTTCAGTTTAATTTGAGAGCTGATCCCATGATTTTAAATACCAAACTTGTGGTTTCTGTGTGTTGTTCTTGTATTCTGCTCTCATCTGTTTCTCTATCATGCTAATTTTTCTCCAACTAATTTAGTCTACAATAAACACCAGCACTGAAATATCAGAGGTCAGTACATATACCAATGAGTTCCTGGTGTGTTGTATTATTCATGTTCTGTCCTTATTTCTATCTTTCAAGAGCAATTACTGATGCCATTCTCCTCATATGGAAGGCAAAAGTATTTAAATTACTTTAGAGAAGGGATTTTTACTTTGTGGGAACCAACTTTATGTGTGGAAGATGTTTTGCAAAGAATGGCCCCAAATCAGTGCATCCCAAGGATCTACAAGGTTGATCTGACTGTCTGCCTACCACTATTTTCATGATATTCAGGGGTACTCTTATCTGTGGTCATTTATGTTCTGCAGCTTGGAAACCTCATGTTGTATAGCTCGTTTTAACTGTGTCCATGCAGCTGGAGAGTATTTCTTCTGCGTGGCATGCTCCGTTTTCTTTTCCTTCTCTAGCCTAGAATGGACTGCTTCAAAAGATAGCCTAAGTGACAAATCCAGCCCTCAGAGTCAAGTCATTTGGTCCCTAAATGAGTTTACTAGACTGAAGGAAGCAATTGTGAGAAGCAGGATGTGAGCAGTATAAGGACATTTCAAGTTTATGTGTGATATTGCTCCATTACTGGAGCTGAATCCATTTTTCCCTTCATTGAAGAGCCTTGCAGATGGTATATGTTTGAATTGGTTTTGCAGAGAATACCACGTTGGTCCTGTGAATTGCAGTCTACCACTAGTACCTCTGGGTAATGAGCAGTTAGCTGCCACATCCAACTCTGTCTCCTGGAATAAGTATGGTGCCTCCTTCTCCTCCTTTGGTTTGAACCTCAGGAAGCTCCATAGAGCTAAGGGCGTGGCTCTTGTGTGATCTGTGATCTGCTGCCAGCACTTAGGCTGTTGAGGGCTAGTGTTACCAGGTTTAATTCAAAGTATTTTGGAGAGAGGAAGAAAGAAAAAGAAAAAAAAAAAAAAGGAACTGATTTCTAGGGACCCTGATCACCCTGATAGGAACTCAGCCTTTATTTTACTGTACTCTTCTTTGTGGAGAGCCTTTTGTTTATAGGGTGTGATTCTAGCCTGAGGCACTGTGGCCAATGCAGCTGGTAGCTTCTGCTAGGTGCTGATGGCTGGTTTGGTGCTTCGTGATGGATGGCCAGGTCAGTCTTGGCCAGGGGTCCAAGAGTTTCATAACACAGCAGTTGTTTCTGGAGGCAAATAGTTTTCTTTCCAAATTGTATTCCAGTCAGCCATCCTGGAAAGCTGTAGTCAATTTTCTTAGGCCAGGTCTGTCAGCAGCAATTTGAGTCCTGTGATAAATAGAAAACAAACCTTTCTTCCAGTGTCTAATCATATTAGTATGTTTATAAACTTAGATAATAGGTAAACTGGACAAATAGTATGATTGATATAGGAGAATGATGTCGTTTGGAAAGACACATCAGCTTTTTAGTCACTGACAGTTACTGACTTCCTCATATCTGGTTTTGATTAGAAAGTTAAGGAAATAATATTTATTTATAAACTCCTGATATGAACAGACTGTAGTGTTTTCAAGAAAAGATTATTTTTAAGATAATATAAGCCTACTTTCTTCTTTTCTCTTAGTTGCAGAGAGACTATATCTACACATGGTTTCTAAATTTCATGTTTTTAATTGGCATTAGTCCTGGACTATTGCTGTTTGTTCTTATACTCCTGCCAGGTACTAAAGCATGGCCAGTGGATGCCCACAAAGCTCTGTCCATTACTGAACACTAAGAGCATATGCCAAAGTTTTTCTTTGGGATTTTTAAGTGTACAAAAATAATTATCTAGTTTGACCTAAATTCACATGGTGTTCATCATCCCCTTTCTTTTGCTTTTCAATTGGAACTGACACTGCTTGAATGAAGCTGTAACATACTTTGTTTCTTCTTCTCTGTTACAGAATTAACTTTCTTGATGAACTTAGTTATGGCAGTGAACTGCAAAATAATATCTATTTACATGGACTCTTTAAAAGTTTACTACGAACTCCAAAATATGAACTTCTAATTTCTTGCACTTTTTTATTGCTTGAGGATCTGGAGGCTGACTAATGTGAAATGATAAGGCACCTGTGAAACTTGGATTTTATTCAACCAGAACAGTCAGTCTAGAATGCAGATGTACATGGGCAACACAGTGTGTAACAGATACAGACAGGGGTGCAGAGTGGGGAACAGAGAAGTACTTGACACTGTGTAAGCAGTAACCAAAACACTGATGTGTTATCAACAGTTTTTTAATCACAAATTCAGAACTCAACACTGTACGGTCTGCTGTGAAGAAAATTAACTGTATCCCAGTCCAACTCAGTACAATGTAAAAAGCCCAATCAGTGTTCATACGCTGAAGCTTAAGCTCCAATAAAATGGTTGTATATATAACAAAAGATAGAAAACACATATTCTTAGTTTAATAATCCATCTAATAAAAATTTGGCTTCCTATACATACAAATAAAGTCACAAAATTTTTATGCAATGGTGAGCAGCTTTAGAAAATTTTCTTTAAGTAACTGCATCGTGATTAGAAAATGTGAATTAATTGTATGCTTTTAGAAATGAAAATATGAAAGAAATCTCAATCTGTTTAAATTTTTCTAAACTGTGAATATGTTCTCAATTTTATTTTTACAGAAGCCTATTTCACAATAAGACTCTCCTCTGCCTCATGTAGAGCCTTTTAAAGGCATTTACATGAGCTAACCAGCTAACTTGGCATATATATTTTGTTAGAGAAAGTAGTCTCCATTTCGACACCAACTTCATGCTGTAGGTCCAACACTGAGAATTATTTAATTATGCTAATGTGTTTATTTGCCTTATCTTGGAGTTTCTGTAGAAGTGTCTGATTATTTGCCTCAGATTATTTAATTATAGGATTGCACTTGCACTTCAGCTATAACCTTTAATACCACAAGTTCCTTTTTCAAAAGGAAGAAGCTTTCAAAGGCTGGCACTTGATAATATAAAGAGGACCTAACATCTCAGTGACAGGATTGTTTTTTGCTTGCTTGTTTTCTTTGCAGTGGAATAAAAAGTGTTTATTTGTTTCTCAGTTGATCTCAAACAATAAATGTGTAAGCAAAACTGCAGACACCTTTCTTGTTGTGGTCCCAGATCCCTTATGCTTTAGCAGATTCAGAAGGCACAGAATTTTTAAGCAAGACCTTAAGAGATATTGTGTGTGTGGCTGGGCTTTTCACTATACAGGGGTGTGTTTCCTTGTTACATCCTGTTGTCATGGGTTAGCAAGCATAGTCCCAGAAGTGATGTTCTTGCAAAGGGGTGCTTACAGCTTCCTCTGTGACCTAATAGAACCTATCAGTGGCCAGTTTGAATATGGACAATTCTTTAAGCCACCTAAAATTGTGACTGCCTCTGTGATCCACAATTAAGAATAGACAACCCCCCCCCACAGCTCTCTCTCGTTTCTGGCGCTGGGACAGGTGGCTGCGGGCCCCGTGTGGGGGCCAGCGGGCCCAGCCCAGGCCCTGCAGGCCAGGCCGGGCCAGGCCACGGCCATCCTGGAGCCGATGGGCCCTGTTCCACCCATGGAACCCCCCCCAAACAGCCCTGCTATATTGCAGCTGGAGCGGCTCAGCTCCTCCTCTCCAGTGCAGCCAAGATTCGGCTGAAGCTGCACGGCTGTCCGGCAAAAGATCATGTGACCAACAGTGATAAGCAAAATTCCAGCTGCAAGGCCTAGGTGAGATTGACCCTTTTAGTGCTGTGAAGAGCTGAAAACCTGAGGGAGAAGGAAGAGGAGATGCTTAAAGCTGAAATTCTGTTGTAAAGGTATGATGTATCAGAGTACCCATTGTAATTTCATGAAGGCATGGGGGGCTGGAGCGTTCAACTTGTACTTGTGAGCAAAAGCACCTGCGCTGAGATAGGCAAATGCTGACGCAGCTGTAATTTAATGAGAAGTTTGGACAGGGAGAGATGGACCAGATGAGGACTTTTGCTCCAAATGGGAAAGGAGAAGACCTCAGTTCCTAGAGATGCTCCCAGAGATAGTCCTAACGATGAAGATGAGGAGGACCCTTTGCTCCCAGGGAAGGAGAAGGGCCTCTGTTCTTAGAGATGAAATTCTCCCAGAGATGGGTGAAGAGAACTTTTGTTTCTGAACAGCTCAACCTTAAAATTGTACCCCAAAAAACTTCAAGAGTGGACCCTCGAAAGCAGTTGTGGGAAAAGCTGCAAGTGGGGGGAAGGGATTCACATGCGAGCAGAGAACCAACCCAGGCGGCTGTCTCGTTGCGATAATGTTTTCATAGCATGGGCAAGAGAGATTCCTCTTTCTAAATGGACTGAACAAAGTTATTATGGAAGTGATAAACAGACTGAACATCTCAAGGGTTGTCTTTTTATATTGTCAGTGGGAGAAGGGAGAAAAGTGGGGGGAGGAGAAGTGTTCTAAAGGTGTGGTATGATTTTTTTTTTCTCTTCTTTTAGGTCTGTTAATAGACATCTTTATATTCTTTCAAGTTTTGTGCCTGCTTTGCATTTCTCCTAATTCTTATCTCACAGAAGGTAAACAGTAGTGAGTATTTTGGACCAAACCACTACACCTGTTCAAGTTGCTGAAGGGCAAACTGCTGCATTTCCATAATCAGTGGAATTCTTTTGCTTTTATTCTAGAAGTTTGGATTTCACATGGGCTTTCTAATAATGCTCTTTACCAAGAGCATGCAGGATGAGGAAGATGTTTTGTTTTTCTTTTTAAAAAGTGCATTTGGAAAAAAAATATGCCAAGGTATAAACTGAAGGTCAGTCTTGCTGAATGATGAAGTCAGTTGAAGGCACTCATGCCCCAATTCAGTCATTTCTTCAGGCACAGGAAAGCATGAAATAGTATCCCAGGCAGGGGTGAACTTTTCCTCATGCTCAGATTTCATGCTGAGCTTGGGCCTCAGTACCCTGCAGATATCTCCTGTTAGTGGTATGTATCTAGTCTTAGCAGAGCTGCTCCTGCTAGATTCTGGCTGCAAAAATAGCTTAATAACATTTCTCTCATTTTTAGGAAATGAAGTCTGTAGATTAGAGAATTATTATTGCTGCTACATGTGAAACTTACTCTCAATTTGAAACCACTCTAGTTGAGTTCCAACCTCAATGTGAAAAGCACACATATGACAATCAGCACCTAACAGAGCTAAGTGGCATCATCCAACCTCTGCTGCATTTTCATATGTAAGAATAGCTACACTGGTGGTCAGAAAAACATTTTCTCTCAGGATTAGCTTGCCAGATACATCTCTGAAGCCTTCTGAAGCAGAACTGGTACCATATAATGAAAGCAGTTGCTGTGTCTTACAGACTTTTTCAGTTGCTTCTAGCAATTACATGGTTTCTCAGCTGTCTCCCTTTTTTTGGATGATTTTGTAAATCCCTGCCCACAAGCACAACACTGTATCAGAGCAAATGGCTTTTCTCCCTGTTCTTTATTTCTTGACAAAGATCCTAATATCCTGATAAAAACCAAACCTCATTTCACAATGTGATATGTCTGCATCCTGCTTGTATGTGTATCAAATCCCCAGGTTAAATTTTCAGCATGGTGAATAATAAATATCTGCACAAGTCCCATGCTTTGCTAATGGGATTTTTTTATGCTGCTCCCTGAAACCTTTTTAAACACTCATTCTGGTGATGTATTTTATTATGGTGCTACAGAAGACACTTTGGTAAAGTGTGTTCTGATTCTGTGTTCAGCAGCATGAATCAGTCCCAGGGAACGGGACCAACTCACTGTCTGTGTCTGTGCTATATTGCTGCAGATGGTGGTCATGGGCTGTTGGCTCCAGATTTATGTGGCCATAAATTGCCTGTTTTGCTGACACTTTAAAGTAAATGAAGGAAAGCATCAGCACCGCTGGCTTTCTGGCAGGAAGCCTAAGAGCAACTTGGTATGCCTTATGTGTCTAACTAATGCCAGTTCAATGGAAAGTTTTAATTAAGTGCATGTCTGTGTGTGCAGAGAAGAAATCAAAGGCATTTGGGAAAAAGAAAGTGTACCTGTGCCAGAGTCATTGAGGTGTAATTTGGTGGGAGCACTAAATGGCTTTAAATTAACTGGAAAATATTTCCTAAATATTGTCAGAAAGGACAAGAAATCAGTCTGAAGGGAAGACCATAACGTCATTCTGTAGATCTAGCCCATTTCCCCCATATTTGTTGTAAGATGTCATGGTAGTACAAGTTAGAGGAGTAGACGTTGTGAAACTAATCTATATGCTGGATTCCATTAAGCTCCCTAATTTCAATTATTAGAAGAACACTGGAAACTGGTTTGCCTACAGCCAGTATTTTTAATTTGACCTTTCTGTAGCAGTTTCTAAGCTTGCAAACATCCAAAAGTTCATTAATACAAGTATAATTTTATAGCAAATATTTTATAACTAGGTAGCCATATTAAAATTCTAGCTGTTGAAATTCAACTTATCACACGGGACTTTTAGCTCTTTAGCTCTAACGTCATTCTCACTGTTACTGGAAGAAAAATGCACTCAGTTCTCTTCAGACTATCTAGAGAGATGGCTCTTTATGACAAAGAGAAGTTCTGAGGAGCAGGGATAATTCGTTTACCACTAGATATGGTCCATGATTTATTTTGGATAATGTTTGGTATATAATTTATTGTTCTATCTGCATTACAGCAAAGCTCAAAGGGCACAACCCTTTTTTTGGTACAGGGCTTGTTATGTCATATTGTATTTGCCTTAATCCATGTAATCTTTTTAAGGCCTTAGTACAGCATGCTTTCCACCCTTTTACTCATCTTTCAGCCAAGGTAGAAACCTGCTTTATTATTCACTAAATGTTTTTTCAGAAGAAATGGAGGTTTCTCAACACCCCGTCCAAAACTGTGCAACAAACTCCGTGAGGGGCTAGGGATGACCACACAGTCTTAGCTTTTGTCCCTGTTTGATCTTCCATCTGTAATGTAGCTCTGAGATATTCTTTGTATTAAATAACCACCGTGAAAGAGCAACACTTAAGCCTTGTCATGGTGAACTCTTGTTGCTCTGTATGACACCTTAATTTAAATGCATCTTCTTCTGTGAACTGTACAATCAGATGGAAACTTTCCCCATTCCCAAAACGCCTTAACATGGACAAGATTATTTGCTGAACACAGAATTCTGTGTCTGATTTCCTAACATCACAGAGATGTGACGGGATGACTCCTGTGACTGGTGTTGGAATGGAAGGATACATGCTCCATAGGAAGGACAGGCAGAGAAGATGAGGGGGCATCACCCTTTATGTCAATGACGAGCTGTGCCTGGTGCTCTGGGATGGATGAAGAGCTGACCAATGGCTTATGGGTCAGGACTAAAGGTGACAGGTGACATTATAGGGTCTGCTACAGGCCACCCAAACAGGAAGACCGAGTAGGTGAGGCCCTCTAAAGATAGATAGGATCAGCCTCATATTCTCACAAGCCCTGGCCTCAACTACCCTGAAATCTGTTGGAGGAACAACTTCACAGGGCATAAACAATCTAGGAGGTTCCTGGAAAGCATTGATGGTAACTTCCTTCTCCAAGGGGTAGAGGAGCCAGGAAGGAGAGATGCCATGCTGGACTTGTTCTCACCAACAAAGAGAGACTCGTGGGGAATGTGAAGCTCAAGGGCAGCCTTGTCTCCAGTGACCAATAAATGGTGGAATTCAATATCCTTAGGGCAGCAGGGAGAGTGCACAGCAATCTCACTACCCTGGACTTCAGGAAAGCAGACCTTGTCCCACTTGAGGTACTCTTCTTGGTAGAGTAGCATGGAATACAGACCCTTAGGTAAGAGGAGACCAAGAAAACTGGTTGATATTCAAAGATCACCTTCAAACTCAGGACGGATGCATCCCAGCAAAGAGGAAATCGGGCAAAAATTTCAGGAGGTCTGTGTGGATGAACAAGAAGCTCCTGGGTAGGCTAAGACTCAAAAAAAGTGTGGAAAAAAGGACAGGTAGCTTGGGAGGAATACAGAGAAATTGTCTAGGCAATCAGGGATCAAGCTGTGAAAACTAAAACCCTGATAGAATAAAATCTAGTCAGGAACTTGAAGGGCAACAAGGAAAGCTTCTATAGGAACATCCATAATAAAAAACAGACTGGGGAAATTGCGGGCCCTCTCCAGAAGGAAATGAGAGACCTTGCTGCCTGGGCTATGGAAAAGGCTGAGGTATCCAATGCCTTTTTTGTCTCAGTCTTCACCAACGAGTGCTCCTGCCACACTGCCCAAGTTGCAGAAAGAAAAGGCAGGAACTGGGAGAATGAAGAGCCACAGACTGAAGATCAGGTTCAAGAGCATCTAAGGAACATGAAGATGCACACAAGTCCATGGGACCTAATGAGATGCATCTGTGGGTCCTGAGGGAATTCTCAGAGGAGTTTCTAAGCCATTATCCATCATACTTGAGAAGTCATGGTGGTCTGGTTCCCACTGACCAGAAAGGGAGAAACACAACCCCTAGTTTTAAAAAGGAAAATAGAAAAAGGTCTGAGGAACTACAGGCCAGTCAGTGTCAACTCTGTGCCTGGCAAGATCATGGAGCAGATTCTCCTACAAACTGTGCTGAGGCATATGGAAAATAAGGTTGTGATTGTTGACAGACAACACAGTTTGACTAAGAGCAAATCATGCCTGAAAAATTTGGTGGCCTTCTATGATGGTGTTACAGTGTTGGTAGATAAGGGAAGAAAAACTGATGTCATCTACTGGGACTTGTGCAAAGCATTTGACACTGTCCCACATGACATCCTTTGACTCTAAGCTGGAGAGATGTGGATTTGATGGGTGCATCACTTGGTGGGTAAGGAACTGGTTGGTTGGTCAAACTCAAAAATTTCCTGTCAAGAGCTCAATATCCAAGTGCAGAGCAGTGACAAGTGGCATTTTCAGGGGTCAATATTGGACTGCTGCTGTTTAACACCTTTGCTGGTGACATGCAGGGGGATTGAAGGCACCCTTGCCAAGTTTGGCAATGACACCAAGCTGTGTTGTTGTGGTTGACATACTAGAGGGAAGGGATGCCATCCAGAAGGACATGGACAGGCTTGAGAAGTGGGCCCATGCAAACCTCATGAAGTTCAACAAGGCCAAGTACAAGGTCCTGCACAATGGTTGGGGCATCCTCCTGGGCAGAGGATGGATTGAGAGCAGCCCTGAGGAAGAGGATTTGGGGGTGTTGGTGGATTGATAGCTTAAGATGTGCTGACAGTGTGTGCTCGCAGCTCAGAAAGCCAAATGTGTCCTGAGCTACATCAAAAGCAGTGTGGGCAGCAGGGCAAGGGAGGGGATTCTGCTCCTCTGCTCTGCTCTGGTGAGATCCCACCTGGAATGCTGTGTCCAGCCCTGGGGTCCCCAACACTAGAAGGAAATGAACCTGTTGGAGCAAGTCCAGAGGAGAGAAAAAAAGATGGTCAGAGGGCTGGAACACCTCTCCTGTGAAGTCAAGCTGAGAGAGCTGGGGAAGAGCTGGAAAAGAGAAGGCTCCAAGGAGACCTCATAGCACCTTTCAGCACCTAAAGAAGGCCTATGGAAGAGCTGGAGAGGGACTTTTTACAAGGATGTATAGTGGTAGAACAAGGGGTAATGTATTTAAACTGCAAGAGGGTAGGTTTAGATTAGATATTAAAAGAAATTCCATGAAACAGGTTGCCCAGAGAAGTTGTGGTGTTTGGAAGTGTTCAAGGCCAGGCCAAATGGGACTTTGAAGTACTAGGTCTAGTGGGAATTGTCCCTGCCCATGGCAGGGGAATTGGAACTAGATGACCCTTCCAACTCAAATCATTCTATGATTCTATTCTTTCTCTATTCCTCATATTGTTATGAAAATGTGAGTCTGAAGACTGAAATAGGTAACGCTTCCTTCTTAGCCTCTATACTTTCAAATGTATATAGCAGATGGGGAGTCTCCTGGCAAGGGGAGAAACAAATGCAACAGATGCACAATAAGAGCAAAAAAGCTATGAGAGTAGTTCCAAGAACTGAAGATGCCATTAAAAGGTTATTTACCTTTTGGTGAATTGTTGCATTTTTCCTGACTTTTATTAGTGTGAGATATGAGAAATAGTTTGGCACTTATTATGATAAATTAGTTGTAAATAGAATGATCTTGTTTCTCTGGGTATTATGGATCAATGCTGGATGCTTCCACAGCTCATGACAAAGACAGGAATCCTTATGAAAAACATAGGGAAAGTCCAGAAACCAGAAAAATTATGTATCTCAGAGTATTCAAACTAAAGTAATGAATGCTGTGGTCTTAAAACCTTTGCTGTGGTCTTAAAACCTTTATAGGATCATCGCTTCACATTAAGGTAGAGCAGTGGTCCTGTACAGAGTGTGGGAAGATGTGAGGAACATTGCCCTTACCCCATACACTGGCTTGCACACAGTTCCTCAGGCAGTGCACAGGCAGGCTCTGGAATTTTTTGCAGCAGCATGTGAATGCTAAAAATTTCAGAAAATGGCCCAAATCCCCATTTTTAATGGGAAGGTGGTTAAACACTGAAAGAGTTTGCCACAAGATTGTATGTTCTCTGTCCTGGCAGACAATCAAAACTGGCTGTGGCCCTGAGCAATCTGCTACAGCTGAGCTGGCTCTGAGCGGGGGGAGGATCCCAAGAAGCCCCACCATCCCCAGTGACCTTCTTGCAGGTTATGAAACAAAGAAATACCTTTACGATAAGAAACCTCTGAAGCCTGAATTTCTGGAAGCAATGAAGCTTTGTCCTACTGTTTGTCCTGCTGTTTACCACTGTCTGTATTGATTTCTGTCTCAGGGCTGGTTTTGGCCACCCTCCCAGAGCATGCTGAGCTGGGCTGACCACTGGTCTGATCCAGCATGGATTTCTTGCATGTGTTAAGAGGATATTGGGCTAGACTGCAGATAAGGACTAAGTCTAATTATGGAGGACAGAATATTTAGGTGAGGAGGATAAAGCAATGCAGCTACCCCTGTAATCCAGGCAGGGCAACCCAGGGTGAGTCCTCCTGACACTGAGATTTTGCATGACGTTTTGTTTTCTTATCAGTTGTATGAGGTAAGGCTGGTGGGCCCTCCTCTTTGAGGAGACATTGAAGATCCTGGGTGCTTTGGGGAGAAGTCTCTGTAGCTGTGCAGCAGCAATGGGGACTATCCAACTAATGCTGTGCTGTGCTGTGCTGTGCTGTGCTGGAGAGAGTGGGAGCTGCCAGAGCCTAGCACTAGCACTGAAGGAGCAGGAAAATAGGTTCATTTCAGTTAAACATGAGTGTGACATTACCACTCTGAGATCAGGGTTACTATTTCTAAGAGTAAACTACTAGTGGTTTGGCTGACAGTAAAAAGACAGCATTACCTTTAAAAGAGGAATGTGACTTTTGCAGATGGAGTAAGACTGGCTTAAGGACAGGCATGCCTACCAAAAAGTATGTTTTTTCCAATAATTTTTATGAAGAGCACTAGCAGCACAAAGAATAACAAGCTGTGCTGTATTCAGACCATGCCTGCCTATCAGAGATCCAGATGCAAGCTTGGCTTGTGGCAGGAAGCTTTTTGCCTGTGCTGTCACAAGGGTCTTTAGGTTATCAGAAACAACCATGTGTTACTTTCACTTTCCAGGCACCTGTGTTTTCTCATGTCAAAACTGCCCTTTGGACCTGCCCCTCTGCAGTAAGAGCTTTGCCAGTAGACATCCAGGACCCATCTCTCTACTGAGAGAAGAGCTGCTGCATGCATTGTCTTTAATACAATGACTGACTTGTGTTGTCTGAATTGATTCCAGTTCATAAAGCTGACATTTACTTGACATCAGAGTTAACCATCAATGTTCTTAACAGAGTTAGTCCAACTTTCATGTTTTAATAGCTGTGAACAGCATGGAGCCCCAGGTAGACTCCTTTCAGGGAAGATTCATTAGGGCAAAAAAAGATCATTAGCGGCTGGTAATGGATTGTTTCTCTGTAAGATAAACGCAAATTCAGACATGCTTTGAACTGTCGTTGTAGGCTTGCTTCAATGACAAAGGAAGCAGGTGAGCTGTGGTATCCTGATTATTCTTTTTACTTCTGTTTTAGAAAAAACCTTTGAAAACCACAAAGTGTTGGAAATATACTGTCCTATCCACTAATGAGCAGTAGAAGTAATGAGATATCTCAAAACTCCCTCAGCGTCCACATACTTAGCATATACTTGTCTGAACTTCATCTAAGTATTTTCAAAGTGATGTGTAGCTTTGGTGTCAGGAGAGAAATACTGGAAGTAGTTTCTATCTATTTCAGTTATTCAGTGACTCATGCTGAGTGGCAAGATCAGATCAGACCTGGGTATCTATTACGCTTTGTGATGAGCATATGAGATGATCTCTGCCATGCTGTATTCTCCCCTAGTCCGTGGGCAACATTCCTAAAACAGAATGAGGCAGGTTTGCTGATAACCATTTGTTTGCGAGATAAAAATTTTATCTGAACTAATAAGTTCTATGTGGCAATATCCTCACAGGTAGGGTGGTACAGTAGTGGTAATGGTAGAGTCCCAATTTGCCCATAAAATCGTCTATTCCCCTGAAACCCCTTCAAGGGGATTTCACACAGAGTGTGAGCTCTGCCTCTGTTCTTTCCCCTTCTGGTCAATAAGGGCTCTGCTCACATGTACAGCTCTGGCTGGAGCTGCAAGGGAATCCTTATTCCTTATTAATTTAAAGGTTATATTTAATAGAGGCCTCCTTAAAGGAAACTGGCCTTTGGTAAAGCACAACAGCTTTCTGTGGCTTTTATCTCCTGTTTGCATTGGCACCCTGAAATATATTTGTTTGAAATGTGTATAGTGCCTTTCTTAAAAAAAAATAAAAAGAGAGAGAAAGAGAGGAAAAAAGAAAAAATTTGCCATTCTCTGAATCTTATTAACCACAAGCTCTGCCTCTTGCACCATGCCATGGAGAGAAAAAAATTCTGAGCTCTTTGTTTTTCTGTACTTCTCACCTTGTGACATTTTCTCACAGGAAATATTCACAGCACATGCAAATGATGAGAGTTTGGGTCTCAATCCTTGTGACTAGCAATGGCTAAGATGTATGCAGTTTCAATCTCAGAAAAGGCTGATTATGTGCTTCCTTTAATAATGACATTTATTTAAGTCTGAAGATCTTGTGTAGCCAGTATGATTCTTTTAGTTTTAAATTGCCCACAGAGCTGAACATATTCATGTGAAGAGTTTCCGAGCCTCACTAAACAGCTTGTGTATAAAAGAGTGCAGATATCAGCATGTGATTATGAAATACCAAGCATACATGCTGATAATCAGATTTTTTTAAGTACTTGTTTTTCTTCCCCTCAGATGCCTCTCTAAATTCTGTCCAGTCCATCTTGTGAACGTTTCTGAAAGCAAATTTATAGGAAGGGACTTGTCTCCACAGAATTCGTTTCTGTCAGTTCTGTCAGTTTCTGTGTGTTTTGCTGCAATTTGGTGCATATCTGTAAAAGTGGCTGTTACATACCTAACATTAATGAAGGATTTGACAGATTATTTTGTTCCATTCAGGCCTTTAATCCAGGAGAAATGATCTGCTTGAGAACAAGGAATTGAACTTTACACAGAGATTTCTTGATGAAGTCCTATGGTCTCTGTTGTTTATGATGGCCTAGGATTTAACCCTCCCTCTCCCTCTTTAGTTTTATTCATTCTTACAGTCTATAATTATGGAAGAGTTGGCTTGGAAGAATATTATGTTTTATTTTGTGATTATATTGAAAATCCAAATTAAATCTTATTTGCATATATAATTTACCCATTACAATGTGTTACGAGAAGGGAAATACTGTTAACTACAAGCTATGAAGAATTCTTGGCTGCAGAGTTTTTATCCTGTGGCTCTATGCATCTGTAATGTTGCTGCTGTTTCACAGATGACCTGCATCATGGGATGAATCCTAGGACTACTGAAGCAACTTGTGAACTGCCACTGGAGTTGGGGCTTTTCTTATCCTGAGTGGTGGCTGAAGCTCTGTGTAGTTCTCTCTCTCTCTGCCCTCCATGCAAGCCTCTCAGTGTGAATTAAAGTAGGATCAGGAAGGGATTGTAGAAAAAAGCTGCAGTCCTGAATAGGTATTTGAATACATAATTATTTAGTAATCTTCTCATTAGTAGTTTTCTAGGATACTTAAACCATCTCATACTATAGATACATCTGTTCTAGATTTATGATCTCAATATTCATGTTATAATTGAAATGAAGCTAAGGAGGTTCAAGACCTCAAAGTTGCTGGTTATCTTGTCACATAATTATTTAATGGTTTATATGTATATCTATGTATATCTCTACCTCAGTTATATTTTTTCCTTCAAACTTTGGGAAGCGTCTACACTCTTAGTTTAGATCAAATTACTACTATTAATAATGATTTGATGCCTCTATAAGGTAGATAATATACTACTACTGTAAATTTTGTTGGTGGGACTTGATGATGTTGATTTCAGGGTTCATCCAAAATGGATCCTACAGGACAACCAGCCAGCTCTGCATCCTGCAACTCCAGAGTTCAGGGTTACTGCTTTAGGTGGCTTCTTACTGATTTTGTTGTTTGGCAAATCCAGACATGCTGGACTTGCTGTGTGTTCAAAGCAGGCAAATGTGCTGCTTTCAGAATTCCAGTACTGGTAGAATTGCTGTCAGGAATGTGGAATTAAACACTTTAACAGTTCAGGAGATGAAAGAATCCCTGTGTATGTTGACAGCCTGTAGTGCTGCTTGCCGAGTAAGAATGTATGGGTTAACACCCCCCATAGGTTAAGTCCTGGAGAAAAGCAGATATATATCTTCTGTACACTAGGTGTGGTAGAGAAGTATTTTGTGCAGGTAAGCACTCTACTCAAGGACTGTTTAGTAGTGTTTGCAGGTGGAAGGAATTAGTTACCTTTGTCAGAGTTTGTGTTAGTATCACATAATTAAAACACTACATCAGTTTGTTTCTTCCCCTGGAATAATTCATTGATTCACCTATTTTAGCTGCTCATTTATAATGATCTAGTGTTATGTGTTTACAGAGGTCATTATCATATGTATGCTGAGTGTTTGCAGTGCTGGATATTTAAAATTAACTAAAATTTCTAGTCTTCTATTTCATTCATGGGAAGAATGTTCTTGTGACTGTTGCTTGTGATCTTGCTTCTCAGAAATACTTTGTATTCTAGAATTTCACTTAATGTGTATTTAACTCTAAATACATAACATGAAAATTTAATTAGTTTACCAATTCGTATCTGCTTTTGAGAGGTTTTTAAATTTTAACAAATCAAGAACACAAAGCAATATCCAGAGTATTCTGGAGACCAAGTTAAAAGTAAGAAAAAAGCATCTAGCATTGAGTTGGAAGCTGTAGTTTTAGAAAACATCTGGAGGCAGAATAACTCACCTCTGGCAAAAGAGGGAGAGAGGGAGGTTTTACTTTCTCCCTCTCGTGCTCACTCCCCTTCTCCTGCCACTTAAGCAAGTGCCAGAACCCTGTGGGTGATTGCCTGGTAGGTGGGTGCCACTCCCTAGAGCTGCAGAAGCCCATCTTGGGGTAGTAACGTTTCTCACTGCGCCAGTGAGGTGCCTGGCCTGGCATCCAGCATCAGAGCTAGTGCAGGGAAGGAAGGTGGAGGGCTAGTGCAGGCGTGGTGCTGGGGTATTAAAAAAAATAATAAAAAGAAAGAATGCCCTAGGGTATATCACCATGTCCCACAGCCGTAGGGAGGAGGAGAGAAGATCCAGCAGGCAGGAATTGTGCAGCAAGATTGATTTATTTAATTATTTTACAAACTCTTTTATAGACTTTTTTCTTCATAGTCTCATTGGACAAAGGACCAGCCACCCCTTGGGGGTGATTGGCTAAGGTCCTAAAACATCCATTGTCAAAATATTTTTCTACTACGCTATAAACAAGACTTTTCAAGGCTGCAGGTGTTTGGTTTTTACATAACTCTGCTACCTCTTCTGTGAGAGAGAAAAGTCTCTCACGGACTTAGAAAATAGCAAGAAAATCCTTGCTAGCAGCATTTTTGTATCCACACTGGGGAGCAAATGAAATCCCACCAGATTTTGGGGGTTGCACTGTGAATTGCTGTCTGCTTTAGGCCGAAACAATTAGATCTTCGATTTTGGTTTAAGACACCATTTTTTAATTTTAGAATAGAATAGAAAGTTCATTTGTCAGGGACCTGCAGTGATCATCAACTGCCTGACAAATTCAGGGCTGACAAAATGTTAAAGTAAGTTTTTAAGCGCGTAGTCCAAAAGCCTCTAAATCAGTGACAGGTTTGGGGCACTCCTCACCTCTCTGGGAAGCCTATTGCAGTTTTTGATCACCCTCTCAGTAAAGCAGGGATTCCTAGTGTTCTGCCGCACCTCTCCTGACACATCTTTGAACTATTCCTGCACCTCCTGTCAGCGGACACCTGGAGGATGAGATCAGCACCTCCCCTTTCCCTCCTCAGGAAGCAGTGGAGTGCGATGATGTTTTTCCTCAGCCTCTTTTTATCCCGAGGTACACAAAGCCAAAATCCTCAGCCGCAGCCCCAAAACGCGAATGTCAGAAGTGGGATTCGAACCCACGCCTCCAGGGGAGACTGCGACCTGAACGCAGCGCCTTAGACCGCTCGGCCATCCTGACACATGGGCGGGGTGCTGTTACTGCCCCGTCATTGTCTATTTGTAGATATTTTTAGTGATGCGATATTGTTTTTCTGTACACAGTGGGTGTTAAAAAACATTCCAAATGAAAACGTATTTTGTGTTGACTCTCTAGTAACCGTAATAACTGATGTTTATTTATACATGTAGCTGTTGCATTCTGTGAGTGAGTGTTAGTATGTTGAGAAAGAAGCAGGTACTGTTGCACATATATTACATATGCCATGAAGCAGACATTTGAAGCTGTACAGAAATTAATAAAAATGTGATATGCAGTATGTTTCACAAGGACATTGCTTAAGGCTGATTTGTTTCCTGTAATGTCTATGAAAATCCCCCTGAGATATGTACAAGTTATTCATGGTAAGAGTTCTCTGATATTTAAAAGGGGGCTGTGATATTGAAACAAGTTGCATGTCTCCTTGCTGCGGGATTTTTTCAAAAGAATTCATGTGCTTGAAAACTGAATCTAGGAACCTCTAAATATACAAATTTGGTCAGCATTTGGGAGTGAAAGTCGTATGAAAGGAAAGAGTTGTTCTTGTTTGGAAGCATCAGGTTAAAGTACAGTGTCTCTGTTTGGAATGTAAACTTAATAGAAAAAAAAAAAAAATTGAAATGACACAACCAGACTATCAGAAATGGCAAATGAATCTCTGGCCCCAAAATATTCCTTAGAACCTTAAGAAGCAATATTTTCCAATGAAAAAAAAGGCTACAGTCCCTAGGAGATTGGCCAAGAATTAGTACTGGCTTTATCTGATACTCGTATTGGAGGAAAACTGTTGCTTCAGTATGGAGAAACCAATTATTCTGGCTCCAGTTTGTCAATGTCTGTCTTGCACTGGGGAGCCAAAGTGCTGGGCCCGGTACTTTGGTGTCTCATGGGTGCTGAGCTGAGGGAAATAATGACTTGTCTTGACCTACTGGCCATGTCCTTCCTTGGAGACACACAAGAATTGACTAGACAAGACTCTCTCTTTTCCTGACTTCAGAGTCAAATCTATCTTCAAAGTTGACTTTGCTTTGAGCAAGACTTTTGAGCAGGTAAGTGCTAAAGGTCCCCTCAAACCTAAATTCTTTTGTGATTCTACAACTGTGTGCCATAATTTTGAACAATTTTATGTAAGAACACTTGTGAATTGAGAGTATTAATGCTATATTTTGGATATGCTGTAATGCGCCCTAAACCTTTATGCTTTTATCCTTGTACTCATTCCAGGACAACAAGCAGTCTTGTCTGAGGCCTAACAGAAAGAAAAGACTAGCCTGTGTAACCAATATTCCTGCAACATACTGGAAATGTTACGCTTCTTGTTATGTTGGGAGTCAGAAGTCACACTGTAATGCACTTCACCAGTCTTGGTTGACTTACTGGAAGGTGCAATTTTCTCATATTTAGAATTAGTAATATATTTAAATTCTATAGAAACAGGGTCTTGGAAAGGTCACAAAACATGTTTATATGTGCCGAAATAAGAGTCTTAGCCAAAGTGGTGCTGTTTGTTTGATTGGTTGGTTGGTTTTTTCTAAACAATAGCTGGTGGACTGAACAGAAGTAGACTTATTCCAGCTTTGGTATATAGCAAGATGGGCAGAGTCCAATAAGCAGAAATACAGATGGCAGAAGTTTGACCATCAAAGTCTACTCATGGTGTAGTAACTCCAGAATGAGCAGCAGTTGCAGCCTACTCTCTTTCTGCTGTCAGCACATAGCTGTCTGGGTCTTCAGCGAGCAGCTCCACAACCTTGTGTCTCCTACTTCCATACACTTTGATCATGTAAAGCTGACTGAATATGTCATGAATTGCTGGGAAATTGACTCAATAGGTCTTAATTTAAATCAAGTCTGTCATAAAGATAATGGTACCCATTGGCTTCCAGACTGGCAGATCACACAGAAAAGCATAACTAAGGGCATACCAAACATACAATGACCTTGGTGAAGAATCGGCTCAAGCCCACTCTTAACAGTGGGCCTTTTTTGGCCCAGAACTTCGTTAACTACAGATCTAATGCTCAGGCTGTTCCCTAAAAATCTGCAGATCTGGATGAATTGCTGGTCAAAATATAGTGGTACTTGGTATGCAGTTGCCATACGGACTGAATTGAGCTCTAGTAAGTGAACTGAAAACCTCCATAAAAATGTCATATTTAAAAAGAGATATGTATGCCCAAACACTTTGGCACAGACTTACATAGCTGCCTGTCCATCACACTTGAGGCAGAAGGTTGTACTGTTGCAGGATGTTGATGGGCTCCAGCAGATGTGTTCCTTATCCATTAAAAAGAAAGTCCCTGGTTTGTAAAGTGCATTGGTATTATCTGTCAAAGGGATTTGCTCTACAGGTTCCTGAGTACATGTTCTGATGATAGCAGGTGAAGAACAAACTCCTTGGCAAAGGTATCATTGTTGATAGTCTCTCATATTTGCTTTATGTGGTGCCTAACCTAATCAGTGATTTACACTGCTGTCAGTGTACAGCACCAGTTGATGAATTTAAATGCTGGATCCAGTATCTCCAGTACTCGAGATAAAAGGCATCACGACATCCCTTGACATGAAAGGCCTCTCTCCCACCTTTGCTATCCCTCCTGTTACTCGGTAGCCCTTCCTTGGACATTTTGGGTTTCTGTCCTGCTTTAAGTAAAGCTTCTCAAAAAGTGAGAGCATCTTTTGTGCTGTTCTTTCTTTGAATAGAATTGCTTTCCTCCTTATGTTTCAGGGTTCTCCCTGGGGCCCTGAAAGGAATACTTACTAATTCAAAAAGAATGACTTTATCCAGTGGGACCAATGCACCTCCTTCCAAAGAGAAAGTGGAGCATGTTATATGGGTGATAGTGACATTAAATCTGGTTAAATAGAGACTTGACTTCAAATAATGATGTCTTTTCAATATTCTTATAACTTCACATTTTGCCCCTAGTTCTGCAAAAGCAAATGTGCTTGACTTTACAGATATCTCTAATCCTGTTGTCAGGCCTTTTTTGGTTGCACAAAGAGAAATATAAAGAGTTGCATAGACTCAAAACATTGCCAAGAATGTGGGAAGCTCTATGCTCTCTTCCTGCCCCCTGTAATCTTTAGGGACCAGACTCACTAATTTATATTCAAAATACATTTACTTCAGCAGCAGAAACAGATTGTAAGCTGGAAACAAGACTGCTCTGCATCAGGACCTTGTTGTCTCAGATGCCAGCTGTCTTTGCAGCAGAACTTTAGGTCATGTTGTGGTCACAGGCGGGAATAGTAAGAGAGGCTTTTTCCTGGGCATATTCCCTCTCTTCCAGTGGGATTTGGAGATCTGAGGGACACAGCTAAGAAAAAAAGTAATCATCTTGCTCTATTCAATGTATGTTGAGAATCATCTTACTCAGTTTAATGGGTCTTCCTTATTAGACAACTCATCCTCAAAACACCTTATAAGCAAGAATTTTCATAAACCTCCTTTGAATTAAGTACATGCCCTTAAATTCCCCAATAATATCTTCCTTTTGAAGATATAAAGCAGATTAAATGTGTGGAACCCTGTGGTGTTTGTAGGAGATCAGGAATACTTGAGAAGGCTGGCATAGTATGTCTGCACTGTCTGTGATAGTAACAGAAAATGCCTCAGGAGCATATGTTATCAACATGATCCAGAAGAGATAAAGCATCTGTGTGTGTGGCAGGGGAGGGAAGGTTCCTTCTATCCCCTTGATATGGATGCCGAGTTTCAGCTTTTCTTTCCTCACAAATCACTATTTCATCAGGAACGTGAGTACCAGCTGGAGAACTCATTGCTGTGTGATTGCTACCTGTTGAGTTGGAATAACTTTTTTTCTTAATACTTTTAATTCCAAGTGAAATTAAGGAGTTCCTCAAAACAAAAAGACAGAACTGCCTTTGTATCTTTATGTTTCATGTCTGCTGTTTACAAAAGTCATGGGTATGGGCTTTTGTTCCTGCTTAAGGTAAGGCATTAAATCTGTGAACGTAGTCAGTGGATTTCTTGACTGTTTTCACTAGAATGCATTAAGGTGAAGAGCTGAGCTCAGTTCTGTTCCCAGCCTGTCCTCTTCCTGTCCAGTAACCATCAACCCCCATGGATGGAAGTAGTTACACTTGTGATTGTCAGTACAAGGTGTGGATGGGGGGTTGTGTTTAACATGGCTGCAGTAAAAGGTAATTTGACAGCTGACGCTGGGGCAGAACTTGACCTGCAAAATCCTAATTACTAATTGATGAGTAAGCATCTAACCTGACTTTCAGCTTCCAGCTCAAGTGTTCAGCAATGAAAAATATCCTTGTGCTTGTTAGGAAAAGTGAAAAAAGAAAAGAACCTGTAAGTCATTGGAGATGTGATAAGCATGGAAACTCATAGGGACAGAATAACTATATTTTATTGTTAATGGTGACTTTATTTTTATATAGCAAGTTACTCAAATATTTGAAGCACAACTGCACATTTATACTCTATTAAAGTTCTGTTCTTATTTATAAAAGCAATAGCAAACAAACTATTGAACTGGAAGGTAGCTTGTCAATTATTTATGTTAAATGAATCAGAGGATGTTGTGTTTCCCAGACTCTCAAGTGGAAAAACCAGTGACAAAAGTAGTTTATCATGTAACCTGTGATGGAGGCCCTGTGTCCTCTCTTGGCCATTTCCAGGAAGGCTGAGACATGGTAGAGAAGTTTTAGCTTAAACAGGGCTAAATAGGTATTGGCTGGTAGACCGGGCTGTGGAGAGCTGGATGTAGCTAACAGAGGATTTAGTGAAGGGGGAGCTCAAGAAGGTCTTGCCTCATGCTAGCTAGAGAAAGGAGAACCATGTGGGATTATCTAGAGTGTTGGAGGGGATTGTCTCTTCCAGACATTTTGCAGAGTATAAACAAGCTTTGAATAAAGGACAGTACCTGACAGTGGCTTGGCTTCTATTTCCATGTCATAAAGCCACTTCCTACATACTAAAATTCTATGGAAACAGTAAATCCCAGGCCTGTTGGTACTGGATATTAGTTGTGCTTGACACCTGCTTTTGAACACTGCAGCCTTTCTCTCCTCTCCAGGTGGAATGTGTGGGATCTGCAGCCACTTGCTCTCTGGTACACAGGTGAATGCTGTTTCTGAGGTGTAGAGGACAGAGGGAACAAATCTTCAGCTGATTTTATATGGGCCTATCTGCAATAAGAAGAAGAGTTCAACCAGTGAGTTTAGCACTGCTAATTATCCCACAGTAAAGATAGTGAGAAATAACAATGATGTATATATTATGTAATATGAACACTAAAATATTTAATAATGATTAGTGTATTATAAAATGTAGAAGGTTTCTTAAGAGTGTTGTATATTTGGAAAGTGAGTTTTGTTAGTGCAGTTGTCAATACTACAGTCTTGTGACTGTGTTATGCAGTATGTAAAAGAAATAAGCAATACATTAAGTGCAAGATAGTTCACCCTTCACTGTGTACAGAAAACAGTAACACAGCAGCTGCTAAATATAAGCCATTCCTTAGACGTCCCTCTTTTTCTAAAAGCATGATATTTACATGTTTACTTTTCTTATCCCAAAGAGACATAGTATCTTTTTTCTTTCCCTCAGAAGGTTTTCCATTTGCATGATTAGTATATTTCTTGCATACTGTGAAGAGGAATATCTGCTTCACTCTGGTACCCAGGCTGACTGCCCATCAACTGCTTTCCAAACTAACATAAGAACTGTTTATGTTTGCAACAAAAAGAAATCATGCTGGTTTTGAGTGTGGGTTTCTTGTTGACATTTTAGAAACTGTTTCAGGCTCTTCTTAATATTTAGACAAACAAATATGTTTGCTTTTTTGTGGTGCCACTGTTGACATTTCCTAAGGGAATTGCTGAAGATGTTAACAACTTCCCAGCACAGGCATGCTGTAATGGAATAGTTCTTTGCTTGTGGCCCTGACACAAATTCCTTTTAACTGATGTTTTTGCTGAAAGTAATGTGATTGTGATAACTTATGTGAGTCAGGGTAAATGTGAATCAGTCCTGGCTATTTTGGGGAGCATAAATGTCTGCTAAACTCCTTAGTGTTTTGCTTCTTGCAGATATAACAGGCAGAAGGTACCAATTTATTGTGTGCCTCAGAGCCTCTGTGCTGCACAAACATCTGCAGTGCAGAGCAGGAAGAAGGTCCATGAGGAGCATCAGTAATTGGTGAAGCCTAAAGGCCAGGGAAGCTTGTAACTCTGCCTGCAGAAATTGGTCAGTTTGGGGCTTGGCTAATTTTGGAGCCAGTAGCCATGAAAAACAACCACATAGTGGAATGTGGCCTTGTAAGTGTAGCATGTGCCCCAAGGGTACTGTAGGTTAGACACAGACTGATGTGTGTGAGTTGAACCTGTGTGCTGCCACAACTTTAATAACTGGTCAGTACAAACAGGGTATAATTGCGTTAGCAATTAACCCAGGGCTATCCACTTAGAGAATTTATATAAACTTTTATGGGTGAAGATTTTGAAGACTTTTTAAGCAGGTTGGGTTTTGTTCTGGAATCCCTGATTAAAGGTCTGAAGCTCTTATATGCAACCAGCCTGTTTAGCCTGTGTCTGTATTAAAAATGCCTACATTGTTACTACAAGAATCAGTTGTAGCTTATAATCTTTTATCAAAGCTGTATCTTTTGCTGACTGGTCACCATGTATTGCAGCTATGGAACAGATTTTTCTCAAAACCCATTGCTGTTTTAAAATCTTTTCAACTGAAAAGCATTTCTGTTCCTGGGATTATCCTCAGCTGTTATATTCTCTGCATTTTCAGTGAAATTGTAGAGAAATTCGTTTGCAAGATAGTCATGCAGCAGCATTTTGGCCATGTTTGTTCCATTCCTGAGCCCTTCGGCTGAGGCTTCGAGAGAGGCAGTCTTTGTTGGTCTGTGGCTGTTCCCCTGCCTTGAAAAAGAACAAAACTGTCAGGAAGAAAGATATTCATCCTAAGGGTAGACTCCAGTTACATTAAACAGAATAGCAGCCACTTGGAGATGGGACTGGAAGGCAGCCAAAAGGACACTGTGAAATTTTTCAATAGTCTGTCCCTATCCCTGTCTTCCAGTGATCAACAGAGAATGTAATTTCAACCTTCAAACTATTCACTGCAACCAAAGGGAACTGAATGCTGCTCTGGCTCTATTTTAAAGAGCTTTGTAACCTAGATGAGGAGATACTCTTCTCTCAAATGTGCATGTTCTACTACTGCAGTAAATCATTGCAGGTATTACAACTTATTGATTTAAGTAAATTGTCCTTTTTGGCTGTCTTGTATGTGTTTCATAAGGAAAAAATTGACCTTGACCAGTGGAAATAACACATTGTCAGTTAGTGTTTTTACTAAGGATTTCTCAGATGGTCCTTCCTGCTTTTATCATTAGCTGGAGGCGGTCGGCCCAGAATTGCCAGGTGAACTCATGTTTTGAGGCTTTAGTGTTGTGATGAGATCAAATGGCTTTCCTTGTAATGCCTGAAAAAGTTTAATTGTATGCTGTACCTTCTTCATGAAAACCTCTCAGATTTATGTATGTAAAGGCAGATGGCCTGTGGCTTCTAGCAATATTACAGCCTCACAAAATTCCAGCAAGTTCAGGCATATATTTGCAGTATCATTTTTCCCATATCATTTTTCCCCTCCTTGTGAGAGATCTCTGTACCCTCATGCCACTGTACGGGAGGTGCAACCCATTGAGCCTGGTGGGTCCTCTCAGCTAAAGTAAGGTCAGAAATGGGTCTGCTGCCACTTGGTTTCAGGCACTACTCTTCTCTTCCAAGTGGAATCTCTGTATATGTCTCCCAAGGAAGAGAAGCTGAGGCCTTTTAATTTAAAACATTGCATTTTAGTGAAAGCAGTGATATGGCAATGTAAGAAAAATAAGAAGTTGCAATATGTAGGTAAAAATCTCATTCCTACTGTCAGATATTTGGGAACTTTTAAAAATTATGTGTATTCTAATAGTTGTGCGGTGCAGTGTTTCTGATTTCTTTCCTCCTAGAATATACAGCTCTATTTGTATGCCTTTTAAAAAAGCAACATCTTGCCCCTTTTTTGTACACATAATGGTAGTGAAATAGTTGCTTCAGTAGATAGGAAAGCAAAGAGGTGAGAGGTGTCCTCCGTGAGTATGCTGTGGATGTAAAGAAGAGATGACATTTGGCTTCAGAAAGATGATCTGTAGGATTCAGGAATTGAAAATCATAGGTACAATAGGTATACACTCTCAGCTTCCCACAGAGTAACCTGCTCTGTTTTGCAAGTAGGTGTCAAAGTACAGGGTAGGTAAATGTTCTGCCCAAAGCCCAGGCTGTGGGAGAGAGCCACAAAATATGGCACTTATTATGAGATATATGGGGTGTTACACAAATGTGGAGTGCTATCTAAGGTACCCAATGACCACAGCTGGTAATTATGAAGAGCAGTAGTTACCACTGTGAGTAGTACATCAGCTTCAACAGAAACTACTTGGTTTGTTCAAGAGCAAAATAATGTCCTTCAGTTTTTTCATTAATGTAGGAAGGGCAGCTTTCTGCCATGCAGAAACCTGGATTTACAACGAGTTCACAGCTAATGTGCTCTTCAGGATGGGTAGTTTTACCCAATGCATTTTTTTAAATGTTTGGCAGATAGGGGAGAAAGCTGTCTAATATCCACCTTTAAATTCGGTATTTAGTAAACATTCTGAATCTAGTGCCTGGCTCAGATTTCTGTCTCTCACCGTGCTTGTGCAGTCTTTTGCTTTTAAAGACCATGATCTATGAGGTGAAAATAATGACAGATGTTTTCTGTAATGTGGATGGCATGGCTTGCTATCATGGGAATCCTGGACTTAAAATGGGCACTGCTGTTATCCATGTCCATCCCAGGGGTTCTTCAGCCAAAGAGGGCTTTGTTCAGCCAGAGCTGCATCTTACACCTCAGTGCCACACAGACCTGCAGATGCTGATTACTATCTAAACTGTTTGTCATGAAATAGCCATAAAATTTTCTATTATTATTCTTTTCTGAACACAACTAGTTCATTATAAGTACTCTGCTTGCTTTTTTATTTTTCTCACTGTGCACATTACAGTAAATAAATGAGGGCCGAGAAGAAGACTGAATAAATAAAGAAAGGAGACAGAAAGGTGAAAGGAGTGGAGAGTGAATGAAAATTAGGAACAGAGGAGTTACATATGTATAAATATTTTGATGACTCCAGAAAAATGAATAGACTCAGGATTATTAATTAAGGAAAGACATAGCATATCAGAAATTGCAATTTTTAAAATATGAGGAAAACATTCCAGGTGTCTTACATCATACTAATAAGTTTTAGGTTTTTTCTAACTATTTGAGTTTAAAAAATAAAATTCAAGCAAAAATAGAAAAAGAAAAACTGAATAGTGGACTACAGAAAGAAGAAGGTGATCAGAAAAGGAAGAAAAGCATACAGGGAAGAAAAGCAGAGAGGGAAGGCTGCCAAAATCCACTTTGCTCTAGTGCATTTTATGCTCTGAGTCATACTTAGGGCTCCAAACATTTAAAAGAATTTAAAAGGTGATTGTTTATTTCTATCGAAAATACATGTATTTTTTTTTAACACAAAAAGTTAATTAACCTATGGAGCTGATGTCACAGAGACAAAATTTCCAGGGAATACAAAAAGGCCTTCATATTACTCAGCAGTAATGAAGCACTTAGGATTTTGTGAAGACAGTATATTGTTTTTTCTGAGGATTACCAGAAAAATCCTTATTGCTCAGGGAATGAAACTTCTGGCTGACAACAGTGTGGAAGAAGCTGTCCTTGGGTTTCGCTCATGGGTGCTAGAAGCTTGTCAATAATAGGACCCCTGTTCTCACAGTGGTTTTCTACCCTGGTTTTTGTGGTGGTTTAGTTCTTGTTATGAGATGGGCTAAATCACACAACTCATGCTAGAAAAAAGTGGCCAGAAGTGATACACCATTCTAAAAACATTGTGATCTGCCAAGGTTACTTCTGAAGTCATGGCCAAGCAAAAAGGAGACTGCAGACATCATAGTTACAGCCCACCACTCCATCTACTTCCCATTTCTGCAGTGAAGGAAAAGCTTGTTAGATGAAGGTCTAATGAGTCACATCATCTGCCTTTCATCTGCCTTAATAATGAACCACAACCAAAACAAAATAATTCATTATTCAGTGTGAGGTGTTTAAGTACAACTGATTAAAAATTTACTCACAAGATGAAGCATGTATTGCTATTTTTGCCCCTTTAGTTTTGTTTTAGCTTTTCTTGGGTCATAAAGAAGGTGTGCCTTTTTATTTCAGCATAGAACTACTTCATCTAATAGAAGAGTTTTTGGTTTTTTTCCTGATTATTTTTGTTTTGTTGTTAAACAAATTTTTGCTTCATTGTGCTGATGAGAGTTGAGATGTTCAGTGCTGAAGTGTTGTTTTATTACTGCTTCCTGCATAGCCATCTCCATCATCTGTTTGCTCTTAAACTTGCCAATTCTTTTTAATATGTTGCTTTTACGTGTCACCATGAGGTGGAGTGGGATTGTTCCAGATTTCCTTGATTTCTTTCATTAAAATTACTGACTTTTAAACTCTCTTTTAGAATTTAATAATAGCCACTTTTGATATAGTAACAAAAAAAGAAAGCCTAGACTTTTAAGAATATTCCCAAGAGGCTATAAAACAGACCATCAGATTACTGTTCACTTGAAATGATCATAGTGATAGAGAGATGAAAAGAAATTTACATAACTTTTCAAACAGGAAAAGAGAAAGGACAAGATTGATATCATTATATCAAATGTGATGCCAAAGAGTTTTGCATTTATTTTCTTACAGTTCTTTCTGTCCTGCTGGGTTAGTGGAGGACAATAAGCCATGCTGGACTCACTTCTTCCTCTAGGTTCTGATTTTCATCTGGAGAAAGGATACTTGAATTGGTCTGGTTATTTCATGGTTGCATGATTACTTCAGAATATGATTTACAGCCAGGAGCCATAATGGCACTAAATTTAAGCAGTCAGAAAAATACTGGATTAAATTTAAAGATAATGTCACATTGGAAGAGCTAATTCCTGATGCACTACGAAGTCTTTGATTCACTTTGTTAAAAAAAAAGTAACTCAGAATAAAAGGAGAAAGAAACCATTACATCTTCCCCTGTGAGCAAGCTAGCAGAGAGTTTTCACAGCCTTACTCCCATTTTATGTCTGGACTTAAAACAGTCACATAAAAATGTAGAAGTAATCAAGTATTCCATATTCAATATTAAATTCATATGTCTGATTTTTTTCTGATGAACATATATGTTTAGTAGTCTTCTTTCCATGCATCTTTAGTAGTGTAGAGTAATTCCCTGGAAGGTGCAGGAAAGAACATGAAAACTGACAAAGTGAAGAGAATTCAAAGAAGGAATATGAAGAAGATGGATTTACAAGTTACAGAGGTAATTTTGGTCCCTGAGAATATGGTGACAGTTCCCAGTGGCTATACCCCAAGGATACCAAAAATATCTTTATTCCTGTTTCTGGTCCCTACTCTCTCTTCACATGCATCACCCAGTGAGTTAACAGTGGGCTTTCTGGCCATGAGATTAGACCCTCCTCTATAAGTTTTATAAGCTTAATGCTAAGTCCCAGCTCTGAATAGTTTTGGGTAACACAGGAGAAGGAAGTCCATTCTCTGTGTAGGTGAAAGTTCATTTAAATATTGTTTATAATAGGAATAACTTCAGAAAAAAAGAGCCTCATTCCCAGAGGAAATTACTGCAGCATCTAGTTTGATAATGGAGCTTTTAATTTTCCTGTATTGGATGTCATCTTACAAAATTGCCAAGAATTTTTCTGCTGATGTTAGCAGAAGCAAGTTCAATGCCTGGATGATTTCTTTGTTAATTGATGTTAGTGCTTGGAATTATCTCCTTATTGTAGCTTGACTTCATTCTTTCTCTTTTGTTTTTTATCACAATTTATGGCAGCAAAAAGGCTTAGAAAGGTTTATTAAACCTGTCTCTCTGACACTTTAAAACTGTTAGCCGTGTTCCATCTTTATAATGATTGCTTAAATACCCCTTTCTGTCATACTTATTTTCTAACACTTCCTTTCTGGATGAACCAATAAAATAGTTCTAAGGGAATGTACAAACATATTAGGGGAAGGTTTTTTTCTCCTCAGTATCTCAAAGAAGCCAGCCCCACTTCTGGAGCAGGAACACTATGATAATATATCACAGGCTTGTTATATCAATTACTGTACAATATATCATAAGCTGCTAAGGTCTTGTTTTACAAAAGCACTACCAGTTGTAATGGCACATTGAGGATATTTAATAGCACTCATGCAGAACCCACTTCGTCACTGCTTTACAGTATGTGAGATAACAGCTCAATAAATATTCCGGGCCAGCTTAGATAAACTGAACGTTAAATATGAAATTTAAAATACTTCCTTCGTTTCTTGCCAAAAGTATTGGACACATACTATTCATTTGCAACTCCTGCATGATTAGGATTTGAGTTTTGTTACTTAGACAAATATTGTGTTGCAACATTAATTGCGAGCCGACTTCAAATTATTTTAGTATAATTACTACCTTTGCAGAGTCAGGTTTTAAAGCAAAAAACACATGTGACCATTTATTGCTCATGGAACAGGATTAGAATAATTATTAGAATCACTGGAATATGGTACAAACTTAGCATTCTGACTTCAAAAGGAATTGCATGTTTAGGCAATTCTACATGTTCTTAAAGCCAAGCTAAGCTGATTCCACATGACAGTGGTTTTAATGAGGCTCAATAAACAGTACGGTTTGTAACCTCAGGCCAACTGCTAAGCAGAAGCCAAGAGCAGTGCTACAGCTTTAGTGAACCCATTACTGTGAAAGATGCTGGATCCTGGAGCAGCCTGAGTCACTCATTGCACAAGAGATGAAGCTCCAATAAATAAAAATGAATATCTAAGGTGACGGGTGACAACTTCATGCAAACGTGATTTTCTCTGATTTGACAGTGCCTTGATAAAGTCTTAAGGCATGTGGCTTACTAGCAACCATTTACATTTTTAGCCATTGATCTTCTGTTTTACTTGCAGACATTAGCATTTGGCGCTTGTGGTTTCCTATAGGTATTAAAAATTTGCTTTGCTTATGCATTGGGCCTAATTCTCAGAGCTAGTCAAGATCTAGTACAGCTCAAATAAACTGTTAGGGTAGTCAACAATGCTGAAATGCATATGTTTTCTTTGCCAATTTATGGTGATTTTTATTAAATTCTTTTAAAGGTGAATTGATATAGGTTGTTTCCTACCCCTAGGGCTGATCTTAGACCATGTTCCCCCACCAGCATATTCACTGACCTGCAGCCCCAGGAGAGTCCTCCAGAACAGTCTGCATCCCCTGTGAACAAGGTGAGGAGATGGTGGTTAAAAAAACCACCAGGGGCAACATAACTCCTCTTTTAAGGTGCTGTGGCTCTCCTAGCCTGTATGAAAATATTCCTAAAGGGTATCTGGAAATACAGTGTAAATGGATTTAGGGGCTAAAAAGAATAGAAGAGCAGAACTGAGATATTTAGTCTTGAAGTGAACAGGGAGGCTGAACCAACTCTATTGATGGTTTATGCACCAAAGGCCAAAATAAACAGAAGAGTTGGCAGCACAGGATAAAAAAGTTGGTCTTGTACAAGAAAATAGGCAGAAATTAGTTTACATTGGTGGGAACAGTATATTATATAGTGGGTAATGCTTGGACTTGATGATCTGAAATGTCTTTTCCAACCTAAATGATTCTGTGATTCTGCATAACGTGCTGGACTGTTTATTCATATTTCCCTGAGATAATCTTATCAAAACCCCTTAAATCTAAGCAGTTAATCATGTTTTCCAAAATTGTGATTCTTATATAAGTTTTACCTGTCATCTTTGCAAAATTGCTGAATCATAGTTTAAGTGGTTGATGCTGAACTACAAGCTTTAGGTTTACCATTTACACTTTTGATCTTCAACCTAGTAAAACAGCAGAAAAAGATGTTAAGATAACACAGAGTTAGTGCAAAAAGATTCTGCAATCAGATTCTGTTCCATATTTAATGCAGGTAAATTACCAAATGGCAACAACAAAGACTAAGTTATCATCTTCTGACATTTAATTCAGTGCAAAACAGGAAAAATCCACTGTTAGACAGTAATATCAGAAATACCAGGGATTTGCAGAGATATAAAGACACAGAAAAACACAACAAAAATCAACATGGTTAGTGTCCTCAGCTCCATCTCCACTTCCCAAAATGATATAGTTTCTATTTACAGTTGGCAATTATGTCCTCAAATACTGGTGGCATTGCAAGAAATGTTCTAGGGAACAGTCAACATCATCACACAGACCATGAAGGTTCAACCACCACAGTTTTTTAATCAATGGAGGAGGGGAAATGTTACTAATATACTATTTTCCCTTAGAAGGTGTCAGGCATGGTACAGTGCAGACTGATATGTCTAAGCCAAACCACAAAATGCAAAGCAAACTTTGAATGGGTAGATCAAACACTTGGAGTTGCAGGCAGCAGGATCCATAATCTGAGATTAAACAAGTGTTGCTAGTTTGGTTTTGCAAGCAGATTGACAGTTGGTATTTGAAATTGTTTTGTCAGTGGCTATCTTTCATGTTTCTTCATAGAAACATAGTATTTCCTTCCAAAGGAGACTGGCATGAAAATAATTTTGTATAATTTTATAGTGTCATTGCCTATTGAGTGTCCCTGCCAGGTTAAAATACCCATATGGAAGAAAATGGTCGTGGTCATCTTCCTAGCCTGTGGTAAACCAGAGGCTTTATGAGCCTAAAGCTATTAAAAAAAAAAAAAAAAAAAAAAGTGGTAGGTAACTGACCCTAACATATTTCTCAGGACTAGTACTAGATCTGAACTTTAAATGATCTTGTATTCTAAAGAAATTGGCACCTAATGCCTTTTCCAGTGTTGGTATTCCTGCACTCAGAATAAATGATTGCTCACCTAGGGAAAGAAATGGGGCATCTATGCAGAACCCCAGAATTTCAGTGGTTCCACATTACAAATTGCTGGCTTATTTACTGAGTCATAATTTATTGGTGTTCCCCATCTCCATAGAAGTTGAAAAGCACAGAAAGCTAAAATAGACTAATAAATCCAGAACCCAATCCCTTCTGATGCATATCTGTAGATTCTGTGGCCAGTTTTCCTGAAGGTACCCCATGGGGAGTCAAGGATCACTCCAGCTTTTTTTGTTGTACCTTGTGATGTATTCCTGCCACTGTGATAATCAATCAAGAGATGAAGTAATTTGGTTTTGAGTGGAAATTGATGAGGCACATACAGTAGTCCATGCCGGGCCTCAGACATTTCCCTGTTGTGAAAGGAGAGCTCTCCCTACTTTCCATTAGAATCCCCTATGTTTGTTGTGCCTGGGACAGATTTTGTGTGGGGGTGGAAATTGTGCTGGTGGAGGTCTCATGACATTGCACATATGATCATGACCACCCATGCTTGAAATCCGCTACCCACAGCCAAATGGGGGCTGAGCTACCCTTGTAACACCCTTCCTTGTGCTAACAAGGCCATGCAGGAGGATATCTCAGTAATCCATCTAGGGTGGATTGGTGGTAACAGCAACGGAGGGTAAGGAGGGGTGGCTGTTGATATCTTTATTGATTTATTCCGCTTTGCCTTGAGAGTCTTAAGCTCACTTTTGTGCACTTCAGTTATTAAAAATTACGTTTTAAGTTCCTAACTGCAGGCAAGTTTTTGAGTGAGTGGTGTAATCCTCGTAATCAAAGCATGAGCTTTATTTTTTCAAAATGATATACACGCATCAGTGAATTGTTTCTGTCTCTGTTGAAGCTTCTCTCTCATTCAGAATATCAGAGAAATAATTGTCTTTCTTTTTTTCTTCTCCAGTGAGATTTGCTGTTTGGTTGATATTCCTTTTAGAAAGAAGTTCAGATATGAAAGCCTGGGGGCAATTATAATCTGGAAAAAGATATTTTCTATCAGTCTCTGTAACTTTACTCTTCTGGGTAGAAGGACTTTGTTGGGCCTAAGCAGCCATTCCAGACTACTGCAAGCTGGTAACTGAGTGAAAAATTAATAGTATTTTGTTAAATTGTCACTTGAGTCATTATTGTTGTACAGCCATTGTTTTGCTGCTGTTATGATGTTTTCCTCAGATAAGAAGGTTTATTTATTTAGATCCTGATTTTTACACATGATAAATGAGAGACAGCTCTCACTGCTAGGTAAAGACAGAACTTCAGAATGAAGTCAGAAACTTTGAAGTATTTTTAACTATAGTGGTTCCTTTTTAACCAGAGGGTAGAAGATGCTCACAAGGAAGGTTACAGTGTAAGAGATCTAACATTCATACTCTGAAGTATAAGGCCAGAAGTGTTTGTGGAAGTCAATGCTACCCTGTTACAAAGAAGGATAACTTCAACTCAAGTTGAGAATCTTGTCTGTAGGACTTTTGCCTGAATGTGAGTTTAGTTTTAGGGACTGTTTTAGCCTTAGGGGTTTTTTTAGTCTGTTTTATACATGGGTAGTAATGGCTTCATCAGTGAGTCTGATCATAAATTGTTAATTAAATTTCTAATTATTTCTTATAAGAATATAAAAAATAAAATTGTCGTATTAAAAACCCCTGTCATATTTTATTAAAGAAGCTGACCCTCTAATTTTTATTTTTCTGAAAGAACTGTAAAAATGTCACTTTAAATTAGATTGCAGCTTATTGATGGACTGCTAAGTACAGCAAGCATTCCATCCTTTCTGTTTGAATGCCAAGATCTTGAGCTGTACCACAACATCCTGATGAGTGTTTCTACGACAGCTAAAGCAAAGCCTTTAGCACTGGTACCTGCACTGAGAGAGTCTGGATTTAGAATCCCTTATGCCTGAAAATTTGTAACTAAATCAGTACAAGATCGATTAGCTGAAATGCCTATGTACAATGTTTCACACATGAATGTGCAGTTTTGGTGCTGCATTTGCTGCTGCAATGACAGAGGCTGTGCTGGGAGCCTTGTGGCCCATGTGGGGCACGCATCCCGCGTTGCAGGATCACAGCAGCAGCTGCCATGCTGCCTCTGCAGAAGCAAAAGGGTCGTTTTACCCTGCCTTGATGAGCCAGCCCCTGCAAGGTGAGGAGAAGGAGCCAGTGCTGGGAGCTGGAGGCATTGCTAGTACAGGAGCCCCTTGGCTCTGTGAGCAAAGTGATTTGTCAGAGCCTTGCAGAGCTTCACTGGAGGAGTGTTGTAAGAGACAGTGTTCCACAAAACTTTGAAATAAAGAGCAGAGAACAAGCATGGTGATTACTCCCTTCCTCTTCCCATCTCTCTTGAATGTGAGTTAGCTGCCAGCTAGAAGATCTGAAGGATAAGAAAAGGAGAAAATGACACAAAATAGTGTAGCAGTTACCATCTTCTATCCTGAAATGTGTAGAACCAGATGATCCTCTGAGGTGATTCAGTGAAGAGTTGAATTCTTTTATATTTGAAGGGGAACTGGAGTTTTTGATACTTGTATTTGATTTTTTAAAATGAACATGTGGTCTTCCTCTGAGTGCTGGCTGCTGACAGGCAGCAGAGGAGCAGCAGCTGGAGGAGGTGGCGTTTAGCATATGGGGCATTTGCTGCTGCTCACTTCTCCACTGTGAATCCATGAAGCTGTTGGTTGTACTAAAAAAGGAGGGTGAGGATGCTCAGCCACCTCCACAGCTCAGCCTCCAATGTCAAACTGAAAATGGCATTGAAATGACACTGGCATTACCTGAAGGCAAGAAGATGTACAGTGACATTAAAACAATGAAATGAAGTAAAAGGATATTTATGGATAAGGGTCACAGCTAGAGATCTAGAAGTGTGTTCATTTGATGGAAGGTGGAAGGGGAAGAGGTAGGGTTGGAGGTAGAACTGACCCTCCTAAACCCAGATAAAAGGGCAGTTAAAGCAGTCAGGTAATTTCATATCACAAAAGTGATATGAAATGTGTGGCAGGTTCGCAGTCACAGTGCTGGCTTTGTTGGCCACTGTCTCCCCGTGGTCAGAGGCACTGTGAATAGCTGTTCCTTTCTCCTACCCCAGCCAAACAGCAGCATCTTCTGAATTAGCAAAATCCCAAGCTGCCTCATTCCTGTGTGAGCATTGCTTTGACACAAATGGGCTCGGAGGAAAAAAGCAAAACCAACTAACTAGTGAGGTGAAACAGTGTCACTAATAAATGTAAATTATCAGCCATCAGCTGTCCTGATCAATTCTGAATCAGGTACCTGCACCGGCTCCTGTTATTAAAATCATGTTGTAAATGCAGACTTGGATTTTGGAAGTTAAAAACAAGCAGTGATACAGAAGCAGCTGTGTCTGTGGAAGGAAATAGAAGTAGTTTCATGACTACACATGGTCTATGTTTCCAATAGTGTCTATTGGTAACAGGAAGGTAAAAAGGGTTTGAGGGGTTGAAAACAGTGCAGCAGAGCTTAGTGTCTCAAAACCTCACCTTTTCTAAAGGAAATTGCATATGCTGATAAAGTGGTTACATCTAAATATGTTACTTGTAGCTATTCCATGGATATATGAAAGACAGAGCAACTCTTCTTGGAAGAGGCTCCTTTTAGTACTTTTGCTGTTGTTTTCCTGTTTTTTTGTTTTTCCCAGTAGCCTAAAAGGAGTTTGAACTTCTGTGGTTCAATACAGATACCCAGTTCAGGTACATAAAAATAAAATAATAAAACTTGTTATTTGTGGTAATAAAATTTGAGTAGAAGCTCTGCATGTGTTCTGTCAGGAAGATGTTAAAGTGCTTAATAACTGTCTTTGCACACTGCTAATTTGGGCTGGTATTTTTAGTTGTACTCCCAGTAGGAATGGCACAGAGTTTTTGACAGCCTCTCACAGACAGCTTCAATAGCTGACTCTGGTGGGGAGGGGCTCCTATGGAGCCACAGTAGCCATCCCACCAAGGTTAATGCCTGCTTTACTCTGATAAACCAAGTTTTCAATTAAAACAAATTCCAGAAACAAAACAACCTCCTAAAACTTCCCATCCTGTTTGTTCCACTGAGATACTGATTTTCTTTTTTCCTCTGGAAGTTCAGGGGAAGGGATTCTGGATTTATGTTAAAGCAGTATTTAGAGAATCAGATTAACCTGCAAGTTCTTGATAGGGGTTTATCTTGTTAATTGCATGTGAGGATTGTGGCATTTTTCTCCTTTTGCTTTTATAACAGTAGGCTAGGAAATGAGAGTGAAGTACTTCACAGAGCTTGTAATAGACTATGCAATGGACTTTATGAAAATATGCAGAGATGCTCAACCAAGAGTTTGTCAGATAAATTATAAAAGGAAGACGGGAACTTAAAAGGATGTGGGTTTTTTTTTAATTTTCTAGTTCTTTTTATTTGCTAAGACAGCATATTTAAATGTGTCACATATGAAATAATTCAGCAGATGAATAATGATACAAATAATCCGGGATAAAAAATAATTTCTGACACTAAAATCATAACTGTAACTAGATATTTTGGTTTCTCTAATATTCCTAATCAGAACTACTGTTCCACAAAGGGCTGTGAAATAGTCCTGTTGGATATGCAATGTTCCTCATGAGCAGTACTGAGGTCTGACTTTGATCTTTTACTAGTATTTGTGTTTTGGTGGGCCAGAGCCCTTTGGATTACTGCTGTGAGGAGGCCTGGACAGTGCTTGGCTTGTGTGCCGGAGAGAGAGAAGGACTGCTCTGATGTATTAGTAGTGGATTGCAGCTGACGTGCAGAGTAAATGCCTGGATTGTTTTGAAAAGTACTTTTTCTTTTTTTTTTTTTTTTTTTTTTTTTTGGTGTCAGTTTTGTTTTTCAAGCCCAGAGCATACTCAATTTTTAACCATGATTTCAGGAGTAGCGTTTGCTATTACTGAGACTTCTTGGTAATTGTATTTTTTGGGTGGTGGTGCTTAGGGAACTAAAATACCCCCAAAACTGAGTACTATATTGATTTTTCTCCAGTAGCCTTTGTCAAAAAAAAATTTTATACTACATCTCTGCTGGACACTGCAGTTTGCATATTATCCTGTTTTCAGAGTCTACTGCCTCTCCTGGCTTTTATTTCCAAAATGTGCCAGCACTGGAAGCCAGGTGGGGGGTACAAAGTCGTGGCAGCAATACGAAATAGGGCATTCTGCAGGCTGTGGAGAGGCACAGCGCAGAAGAAGCAGCAGCTGGAAGATGACAAATCTGAAAAAGTTGAACTCTTTGTGTATACACCTGGGAGACTTTGAGCTAGATCACAGGTAGGTCCAGAATTTCTGCACATTGCTCTTCACTGTTCTTTAACTAAAAATATTTTCTGGAACAGAGAGTGCAGGCACCTTGCTTTGGACTTTCCCAACTCCCACTGTGTTCAGTGCATCTTTCTCTTGATGAAAGCAGAGCAGGTACCACTCGTTGAACAAATCAGGTTTTTTTGTGCAGGAGAATGCAGAAACACCCTAAATGTCAGGCGACTGTGCTGGACAAAATATGGGAAGTTGCTCAGATAACACTGCAGGCTGTTAGCAGAGATTGCTTTTTCTCAAGAAACACAGACGGTAAGAGGAGAGTGGCAGAGAGGAGGACTCTCCTGGGGTCTGTGTGACCTAGATGGGTGGCTCCTAAGACCAATGGATCTCCATTCATCTTCCTAAAACACTAGGAATACTTCAACTAAACGCTTCCAAATAATCAATCAATTTCTACTCCATTAAAGAAAAATTTTCCTTCAAAAAGCCTCTTAATTGCTGCTGTCAGCTTACAATGACTACTTCTGACCTACCTAGAACATTGACTGTTACATTCCTTGTGATAGGAGTGAGTCTGGATGAGTTGTTATCCAACTGTAATTTTATGGCATACAACATGAAAGTTTATGTGATTTATGTGGTCTTGCCCTTGGTAGCATTATAGCTGGACTGCTTATCACCTCCTATATTCTCCCCAGAAAATTTTCTCAGTATAAGCCTTGTACTCACATTGGGTTTTGCTGTCATTTTACCTAAAGGCCAGTTGTATCACTTCTGTGGATAATGAGAGTCACCAGGCTTGGGGACTGACACCTTTCTAATTTCTTTTCCCTGCTTCATGTATAGGCAGAAGTTTAATTTCTCTTACTGTCTGGAAATTTCATCTTGTTAAGGTTTTGTTCATCTAAGCTCTGTTTAGAGCTGTTGAATCCTTTGCCTTTGTTTTCAAGACTGGAAAGTAGTTTTCCTCTAAGTATTTTCCATATATAATCATTTAAATTCAGTGACAATTCACCTTTCATCCTTCTCCTATGAGCTGAGTAGATTGAACTCCTTTCATTTAGCATTGTGGGGCTTATTTTTCAGCTGAAGGGTTAGTTTTGTTCTCCTTCAAAGTTTTCAGGAAGTAAGTAGAAATAATAAAATTTATCATCAGAAGTGTCATTTTAATCTGCTAGTGTTTTATTTCAATCACATACCAACAGAGAAAGATTAAAGTATTTTTACCCTAGTGCTGGACCCAGGTTTTATGAGAAGGCAGGCATGGCTTTAGATAACCAAGTCTGTCTTTGAGCTGTCTCCTTCCAAGTCAAAATCTTTCAACCTTACTTGCGAACACATTATCTTGGAGAACAAAAAAGAACATTGGAGTGACAAAACTTTTTCCAATAAATCTTGTTGACTGGCATTAATTACTTTTCTTGCATCTAATTATTGGTAATCACTATGATGACAACAATGAAAAGAAACCTTAGAGGTCTTGAATTTTTCTGTGAGTGGTAAGGATATGTTTAGGTAGCAGCAAATGTTATCACATTTTAATGAGGAGAAAAGATTTTGAACTAGCTTTTGAATCTGAATATAGACATTTACAGTTAATTTTAAGTGTGTGTAGGAGAGGAGAGGATGGCCTTTTACCAAAAGTGATGTTTTGCCTTGCTGCATTGTTCACTGGAGCAAAATACTGGTTTGGGCCTGATTTGGTATGCACATTTCTTTATTAGAATTACTGAACAAAAAAAGTCAGTGACTTTCACAGAATTGCACAGTAAAATCTACTATAAACAAGAAGGCAGGTTTTCTTTCAATGCACTCGATGCCATTCAGTGATACATGTTCCCAGATTTTATTTGCAGGGTGGTTCTTGGGCACACAAACTGCCACGTGGATCGAGAGCTGTCTCGCAGGCTGTCAGCAGAAAAGGCTGATCATCTCTGCAGGGAGCTGGTGCCAAGCTGGGTGCTGCAGGGCTATTAATTCCAAACTCTTCCACCATCTGCTTTCAGGAAATAGAGAGGGGAACGTCACTGACCTTCGGGGTGTTTTTGCCTTTGGCTATTAAACAATCTTCGATAGTACTGATCCCTGGCTCTGAGCTCTGCCTGCAGTCCCTTTCTCTCACTCCAGTTCCTACAGTGAGCTTGAAGGTGTCCAACCCGTTAGAAACTTCTGGACACATTTCTTCTGAGTATTATAAAACTAGATAGAAAATTATGGGAATGATAAATCAACCCTTTATATCCAGTGAGAAAGGATTCAAAAGCAAATCAAGGAATGCATCCAGACATTTCTTTAAAAGTGTGAGCACATGTCCCAGCTGCACGGAGACTCCTGCAGGCTGGGGTGGTGCTGCTTCCTTTGCAGTGGTGCCATGTCTTGCTCGTTGTTGTGCAGTGTAGGTCTGCACTAACTATAAGATCCCAAGGAGATATAAAATGGTGAGGAACCCTACCTGCTTGTGCACAAACTCAGCAGCACTTATTCCCCATGTGTGGCACTGGGCTGGAGCAGGGAACCTGCTCACTTTGTGTCCCCAGGAGTGGTGACAGTCGCTGCTAGCTCCAGCATCTGATGTTGTTACATCAGTCTGGGTTCCATAGCCTGGGAGGTGAAAGACTAGGAAGGATAGCTAAAGCACTGCCACAAGAAATAATGTGGGAGAATGCTTAAACTGAAAATTGGGAGAACTAGGAACTCCCAGGCTTGCAGTTCTCTGAGAGGCTTTTTGAACCCCCCAATATTCTTTCTAGATGGCTGGTCTTCTTTGAGATATGGGTGGACAGCCACTTCTGCCTTCTGCCTGCGTTGCCCAGCCACACAAAAGAATTGTGGTGAAAATAAAATAGCTGCATTACATAAATCTGAATGCCCTTCCAGCTGGGGGAGAGGATGAAGCTTAATGTTACTAATGTGGTCTCAATGCAGTTTTTTTATCTGACACAATAAGACTGTCAGTATGGGGAATGAAATGCATTTGAGATTCATGCACATCTGCACCGGCCTCTTGCACATCTGCACTGGCCTCTTGCACTTGTAGGATTTATTTTTGACTTATTCCATTGTGCTTGGAGTACCTAAAGTGTCATTTGCAAAATTAATCCTTGAAATGGAGGAAGAATACTTATTGCATTTGCAGAAATTGAGTGGGGACTAAAATCCTCATTCAGCAAATACTGCAGATGTCATATTGTGCTAAGAAAATTGGCAAAGATGTTGGGTGCTTTTAGACTAATTTTAAGACCACATAAAATTAATGGTCAATAGACATCTGTAACCTTTGAATATTTTGAAAATGAGAGAAGCTTTGAATTGACTATGGTCAATTAGAATAGTAAAACAGCTTTTAAGATAAATACTGTAAAGAATATATTATGAACTTTTAAATTCTGTTTTGTTTTTTAAATGAGAGCTTTGGAACAGACACATTTGCATATTAGTTGGGTAACATTTCCACTTGAAAAGCAAAACAGAAGAAAAAATCTGTTTGTATTTAAATTAAATTTTGATGAAAAGTTTAGAAATGCCTAAACAAATGGGGTTTTTTTCTTTTTTCATGAAAAAAGGAGATATTTTAAAGACATTCTAACTATTATTTCAGTCTGTGACTTTTTTTTTTCTGAAAAGCCTATTTTTTTCATTCTCAGGTAATGCAAATTTGAAATTGATGGTTTAGGGAACTTTTTTTTTTTTTTTTTTGCACTGTTAGCTAAATAAGTTCCAAGCAATTAGTGGCAAGAGTTAAAGCCAAACACCTTTCTGAATGATTTATAACTTTATCACCTTATATATTTATTTCCTCTTTTTTAAGTCAGAGTTTTATTATGTCAGGTGATGTTCAGCATCCAAATAGTGACTCTCCTACTGTAGAGCTTCTATGCAAAACGGGAAACATATTGTTAATAAAATACATTGCGTCTGCTAGAGCCTGCCATTAAATGATATGCTGGAAACATTTCAATATTTGTTGTACAATAATATTAGGGAAGGGAAGTAATAATACAGTGTCCTTTTCTAGTAGCTGAGCAAGTTATTAGTCTTAGACTAAATGTCTTTGTGTCAAACAATAGTTTAATGTTGAGTTTTTCTGTGGTCTTTTGCCAGAAGCATGATGAATAGCAAAGAAGTTGCTGCATCAGTCCTTTAACCAGTCTGTTCTGGAAGAAAAGGTGTTTTCATCACACGTTTACAAGTCTGACATGAAAATACTATTAGAAGGAACAGTCTTTAAGTCTTCTTTGACCAGTTTTGTCCTCAGACAGGTGTAAATGTGTACAATTAAAATTATTGCAACGTCTTACTAGTTTCTGATTCTCCTGTCTTCTTCCAGAGGCAGAACTGCAGGGGCGGAGGCATCTGCTGCTGCTCTGCAGAAGGACAGAGCTAATCACTATATTGGCATTCAATCTCTCCCTTGTGTAATCCTTGTCCCTTCCCCTCTTTCCATATTCCTTCTGTAAATATTAATGTGTTGTCTTATTTGAATTTTAAGACTGATATTTTTTCCCCTAAGGCAAATTTTCTGTAATTATTTATGCTATTACCTATTTCTAAAAGATTTTCCTAAAAGCTGTAAACTCAGTTTAGGGAGCTAAAACAAAACACTTTTCTTTCCTTGACAGTGAAGATGAAGGAAAGCTAGAAATGTTTATTTATTAAAACATCCAAACTTATTTAGAATTCAGACAGCAATTCCTGTCTGTTCAGACAAATATTTGTTCCTCCTGTGAAAGTGGTTCCCAGTGCTATGTGATGGACTGGGTATTCATGCCAGTCTCTCTTCATCAGTGATTTAAAAAGCAACAAAAGTTAACATTTTGGAGTAGATGATCTTGCAAGTAAGAAAGAATCTAGAAAATATATGGAAACTTTCACTGTTGTGGTACCCTCCTGATGAACATTTTCAGAGAGTTGGGGATTGTCACTCTCTCCTTTCATCCCTCAACATGGGCAAAAGACTTCCACCCCACAAATCTGCCTGTGGTGCACTGAGAAGCCAAACAGTGCAACAGCAGCAGCACTCATGCCTTGTTTTAGGTATTAGTTTCTTCCTTCCCTACTGTACAGTGCCACAGAGCAAGGCAGGAGTCCTTTTCCCAGCTTCTCTTCTACTTTTCTTTCTCCCTCTTCTCAGGTCTTAAGGTTGCAGAGCACTCAGGCTGTGTGTGCAAAATCCACTGATATTTTGGTATTTATTTATCTTATTTTGGTCTTCCCGAGCTGTCTGGAAGTGAATAATGTAAGAACAACACTTGCATCCTTAGTTAAGTTGCTGCTAATTTGTAGTAGACGCAGCACTGCTGTAATTCTTACCAAGAATCCCAGACATATCCTTCTCTCAATAGGCAGATGTCTACTCTTGCCTATAATAATATATGAACCCTAGAAGAGATTATACCATAATCATACTAAATATTTATGTTTTCTTTTGTTTCCACAGTACCCTTTGTGCTAAAATAGACTGTAGTTTACATTAGCTGTGTCACTGGGTTTGAGTTGGTTTTGGTGTAGTTTTTTTCTTTTCCTGTGTTGTGCTAAAAATCTCTAAGCTGTTGTTAGTAAGGCACTATTTTCTGAGTGAAGAAAATAAATACCACTTGACAGTTCACAACTGCTTTTAAACAGAAGAAGCCATTACTGCAGCCAGAGTGACTCTGACATAGCGTGCCTGACCTTCGCACGCCAAGTGTGGGTCCAGCTGTCATGGCTCTTTCTGTCGGTGATGGCTGGGGTGTAGCAACAGCAACAGGAGTGTGAAACCCTTGTATTCAGGAGGCTCATATATCTTCTGCCTTTCTGGTGTTTAAATGGTTGCTAGGGAAGACAAAGAAAGGCCTGTTTGGAGAGTAAGGAGGTTAGAGACAAACTGGTTGCCAGTCCATTCTGCATGTGAATAGCACAACACTGCAGCAGCAGTAGCACGGATGGGAGATATGTTTATTTTTAGCTATGTTACAGTGGTTTCCAATTTGTTTATCTTGAATGTAAGCTGCAGGCTTCTATGTCCACATGGGCCCTCAGAATGCGTGTAAGAAAGAAAATGTACATTAGGAGCAGAACTCGAGTTGTTTTCAGCAAGAGGCTTTTAGAGGTTTTTTTTAGCCTAGAGAAACTTACTTCCATGCACTGATTATATATTTGCTTGAATCTTTTCATTGTTAGCCCTAATAGGATCATCCCTGTTTGGTATGATGACAGTCATCACCTTAGTAAATCCTTCCAATTTACACTGCTGCTGTGAGCAGTTTTCTGTTGTACTGTGGAATAAATCTAATGTACCAAGTGCATTGGAAATTCAGTAAGAAACAGCGATTTCATGTTTCTTCCATCTGTTGTGCTCAAACCTGTAACTACATGGGAAGAATGTGGAAAGTAAAAATTATAGGTCCTATAAGTCCTGGAAAAAACATTAGCAAAATACTACTGCATGGGAAGCGTGCATGGATATTTCTGAAACTGCTACCACTGTGGTTACTTCTCGTCAGGGAAAATTCATTTTTTTCTCAAGAGTCCAATACAAGAAAAGAATATATGCAAACTTGAAATGAGTGGTGGATAGGAATCTACTTCAAATACATTTGCAACTAGATCTCCTACTTGTTTGGACTAGTTGGATTTCTATGATGTGCAAGACAAGGTGCTGAGCAATACTTTGCTCTAGAAGTCAGCTGCTGAACCTGCACTGCAGGGCTTGGGTTTCTTTTTTTTTCCCCACTTCTTGTCACTGCTTCTTTATGTTGGCCAAGGACACTATGTCCAGATTTTATCCATGAATTTTCAGATTTGGGTTAAGTCTAACATCTTTCCATCCCATTATAATTAAACTGTTTTTATGCACCATGCCACATGGTAGGCAGTGACAGAAGGCTGTAACCAGCAAGAATCTGGGGTTTTTTTTCTCTTGGGAAGACCCTTTGAACATAAAATGCTTGTAAGAGACACATGGTAACCAGCCCAGCACAGCATTGCAGTTCTCTGGGGATATGTTGGTTGGGCAAGTCAGTGATCTCCATCTGAAATGTGGGGTTTTGTAGGAGTAGCGATGCTGCATGAGTACAATAAAATGCCTGAAATAACCAGTGTCAGAAAAATGAGAGAGGAGGGCAGCAGCTGACGTTAGTTTCATGTACCTCAGTCTGACAGATTCATGTAGCACAGACATATGGTCTGGATATAGATCCCAAGATGCAAGAGTCTACATCTACTCTTTGATGGTGAAATATGAAAATACAGCCTGCGTTTCTAGATCATCGCTCTTAACTGTTGCCTAGGCCACATGGAAGTTGTCAGAACAGCTACAGCCTTTTAACTGAAAGCCTCAGAAAGAAGTTCTATATATGTTTGTTTCTAAATTAATATCGTCTAAGAGGAGATCAAGAATCTGCCATGGTGCATGCAAATAAAGAGGTGCTTATGTTGATGCCCAGCCACACAAGTGCCGACACAGATCTATGATTTTGAAGTTGACCTTTCTGAACAATGACAAGTTCATTTTGCCACGTGTTTCTGCTCTGTGCTGGAACAGATCCAAACCCCTCATATCAACATCACAAATGAAATTGTGTGAAAGTGTGTTTTCAGATTAGAAAGATTTAACTTTTTTTATTTGGCATCTTCTTTCGGAAGTAACAAAAATGGACCACAAGTGACAAAAATGTGCCATACAGAAACCTTTCCACTGAAATTGATACATCCCTGCAAAACAGGGTACTCCTGATGGAACAGCATAATTCTGTGGGGTGGGGAAAAAAAACCAAAACAACAAAAACCACCCAAAACATTTTGTCAAGTTTTGACAAGATCTAGTCTCTTTTCAGAGAAGTTTCAGAGTGAACGGATTAATTCAAACTATTTGGTTCTCTTTTTTTCTCTTAATAGAAAAAAGAAAAAAAAGACAACAATTTTTCCCTAAAGTTATATTTTTAAAATATATTGCAGCCCCCAGCCTTCTAACACAAGCATCCATCTAGCACTGTCTGCTAGGTAATATAAAAAATTACTGGCCTGGAACCAAATGTCTCATTGAAAACTAACATGAAAAGAAGTGTCATTCAGACTTAAAAGTGTTAGCTAGAAAAGCTAAATGCTTCTCTATGTGCCTTTATAATTTGCCTTTTTCTAATGTGTCAATAGATGCTAACAAAGTCTGTCTCCTCCCATTCCTCAGACTACAGACCTATGTACGAAAGAATAAATTGACAACATTGTGCTTAGTCCAAATGCGTGGTAGAAAGGGATACACAACACTTGGGACAGGTGCTAGTGCTTGGTGATGTTTCTGAGGATCAGATGCATTGGCATGTGCAGTCTGTTGCATATATCAGTCAAAATTCTGTCCCTGCAAACATTAATTCTGTACTCACAGGAGCACTATGTGGTGCACATAGGTCCAATAGGTTAGAGCTTGTCAGCTAAAAATACACTGCTGCTTTAATAACGTAGTGTTCACATTGCTCGTTTGAAAGTACCAGGTGTTATATGAATGAAAAATTTTATTTAGTACATTGATCAGCTTATTTAAAACATGATCTCAAGATCTCTCATGAGACTCCACCTGGAGTACTTGCATCCAGCTCTGGGGCACCTAGCACAGGATTGATTCCCGCTCCCCTTGGCAGGGGGAGCTGAAACTTGGTGATCTTTAAGGTCCTTTCCAACCTAATCCATTCTACGATTCTATGATGCTATGATGCTATGATTATATGATTCTTGTCAAGGTCCCTCTCCAACTTTCTTGTAGGCTTCTTTCAGGAACTGGAAGGCTGCAATTAGGTACCTCTCAAAGCCTTCCCTTTCCCAGGCTGAAAAATTCCAATTGTCTCAGCCTTTCTTTGTAGTAGAGGTTCCCCATCCCTCTAATCTTCTTGGTGGCCTCCTCTGGACTCACTTCAACAGGTCAATGTACTTCCTGTGCTGGGGACCCTACAGGATTCCAGGTGGGTTCTCACCAGAGCAGAGTAGAGGGGCAGAATGCCCTCCCTTGCCCTGCTGCCCATGCTGCTTTTGATGCAGCCCAGGCATTTGGCTTTCTGGGCAGCAAGTGCACGTTGCTGGGTTGTGTCCAGCCTCTCACCCACCAGAACCCCCAGATCCTTCTTGGCAGGGTTGCTCTTGATCATTCCCCAGCCTGTGTAGATACCAAGGGTGACCCCAACACCAGCACTTGGTCTTGATGAACCTCATGAGATTCCCATGGGCCACTTCTTGATCTTGTCCAGGTCCCTCTGGATGGATCCCCTCCTTCAGGTGTGTCACCCACAGGTGCGTCAGCTTGGTGTCTTTGCAAATTTGCTGAGGGTACACTTGATTCCTTTGTCTGTCATTAACAGAGATATTAAATAACACTGGTCCCAATACTGACTCCTGAGAGACACTGTTTGTCACTGATATCCATCAGGTCTCTGAGTCATTGACCACTACCCTCTGGATGGAAGTGTCCAACCAATTCCTTATCCATCCAACAGTCCACCCATCAAATCCTTCTCTCTACAGTTTAAAGAGCAGGATGTTGAGAAGGACCCTGTCAAAGGCTCTGCAGAAGTCCAGGAAAATGATGTCTGTAGCCCTTCTCTTGTCCACTGATGCAGTCACTCCATGCAGTCAGTGGAAGGTCACTGGATAGGTCAGTCAAGGCTTGCCCTTGGTGAAGCTGTGCTGGCTGTCTAGAATCACCTCCCTGTCCTCCATGTGCCTTAGAATAACTTCTAGAAGGATCTGTTCTGTGAACTTCCCAGGCACAGAGGTGAGGCTGACAGGTCAGTAGTTCCCAGTCTACCTTTCTACGCTTTTAAGAGATGTGTACAATATATCCCTTTTTCCAATCACTTGGGACTTCACTTGACTGCCATGACTTTTTGAAGATCATGGAGAGTGTTTTGGCAATGACATCAGTCAATTCCCTCAGGACTCTAGAATGCATCTCCTCAGGTCCCAGACTTACCTATCCATGTTCAGGTGATCATGAAACTGATCTTTACTTGCAGTAGGCAGTAGCTCAGCCTTCTCCTCATCCACTGTTTCCAGTTTGCCAGCATTGTTTATCAGGAGGGATACACATTCTTTGACCTTCCTTTTCTTTAACCTGCATTTGCTTCTTTCCCTTTAGTTTGACCAGCAGTTCCCTACTCAGCCATGCCAGTCTCTTCCCATCCTTGCCCAGTTTCTTGCTCCTGGAGATGGCTAGATGGAAGATTTGCTTAAAGATCTGCCAGGTCTGTTCCTCTCCCTTGTCCCTGAGGGCAGTCTCCTAAGGGATCCTGTTTACTATCTACTTGAAGAGCTGGAAGTTTGCTTTCCTGAAGGGGACCTAACTTTACTGCAGTGTCAAGTGTTCAAGGCCAGGTTGTGTGGGGGGGTTGAACTAGGTGATTTCCAATGTCCCTCCCACTCTAAACCTTTCTATCATTCTAAGTCATGGACAGACTCCAGCAAGCTGACTTGCTGTTAACAAAAGCAAACAAGCAAAAACGTGAACACTCTACACGTGAAATTAAAATTTATTTTGGCATTCAGGACTAAACCCAACCCAGCGTGACATCCGGCATACTTTGACAGGTGATGTGACACGTCTGTGGGGCACAGACAGACCCGCACGCTGGGTCCTTCGGCTGATCCTGCCCGCTGTGTCGGTGTTGCCGATGGCTCCGGGCCCGCCAGCAGCGCCCCGGGGCCCGCTGAAACCCCTCCGTTCTCCGCCCGGGCCGGGGCCGAGGGCAGGGGCAGGGGCAGGGGCAGAGAAGGGACAGGGAAGGGGCAAGGAAGGGGCAGGGGCAGGGGCGGAGGCGGGGGCAGGGGCAGGAAGGGAAGGGGCAGGGCTGGCACCGCTGCGTCCGCCCCGCCTTGGCCCGACAGCGAACGGAGCTGCGAGCCCAGCGGTGTTCGTGCGCCGGGGCTATCGCAGAGCCGCCCTCCATTCACCTGCCATGCCCTCCCGGCTGTACAGAATGCTGTAAGAGCCGCTCGGCGGTGTGCTTCTGATGCCTTAGGTTTTAACTTGTATGTTTTTCAAATTCTGTACTGCTTAGTGTGTAACTCTGAAGTTTCTTGTAGCCTGTTAACTTCTGCTCTCTCATGCTGCATAGGCATAACAAAGCCTCTCCAGGCCTGCTCTCCAAGGACACTCAGACCATCCTAGGCCCAAAAAGTATAAACCAAAGAGCATCTAAGGGGGGCAAGCTGAGGGGAATTACATCATTAAACTGAATCTTTAATGGGAGAATTAACCCTTATATGCAAATGAACCAAACTTACAAAAGTGTGAAAAACTCGTGACCTGTTGTCCATCTTGGGGTCCATCTTGGCAATAGCCCCTGGCTCCTCGGAGGGTACCTTTGAAGGCCTTTCAAATGAATACCTACTTTTATTCCCTTACTCCTGTCTAATCTCTGTTTCTCGGAGGCCTCTTAAGGCATCACTTCAACACCCCTCACCCCACCTTCCGCAGGGATGCGGCGGGTGCGCCAGTGGCTGTCCCCTGGCTCTCCCACGGCAGCGGGCAATGGAATCCTGCAGGGCTGGGATCCTTGCACAAGGTTATGGGATCCTGTGCAGTGAAACAGCACTTAAAATAAATAGTTCCTCTAGGTAGCAGTGTGACTTGTTCCATAGGTGCTTCCCGATCCACAGGCTAGGCTGAGCCAAGCCCAGCCCTCGCTGCTGTCCCTGGCTACCGCGTTCCTGGCTTTGGGTTGTAAAGGATGTTCCGCTCTGCTCCAGCTCCGAGTGGCTCCTGTAGTGCCACGGAGGATGGTAGTGTCACGGAGGATGGTAGCAGCACAGACAAGAGACTGACTTCTTGACTTTTTACGTCTTTGGATGTGACTGGATTGTCTACAAATTTGCATAAGTGCTGGGAAGGCATGGGGCAAAAAACTCTGCTTTGAAATTGGAAAAAACGAGTTTGTATTTTTGAATATGTACCATGGATATCAAAAAGCAATGTTTAATTATCATAGACCTCTTGAAAAGAAATAATATTTCCATAGGTTGCAATTAATCGAGCATATTTGTAATTTTGTGAAAATTTTACTTGTTCTCTTTTCTGAGAGAGCAAATATGTTTGGGGTTTTTTTTGAAAATGTTCTGAATATGAAGTTGATTGACTTTTTATGGAAGTTGAATCAGACTATTACATATGCCCAGTGAGGTGGTAGATGCCCCATCCCTGGAAACATTCAGGGTTAGGTCGGACAGGGCTCTGAGCAACCTGATCTAGTTGACGATGTCTTGCTCACTACATGGATATTGACTAGATGACAAGTCAAGGTCCCTTGCAACCCAGACCAAACTCCTAGCTTGTATGGAAAACCATCTGTACCTGCAGTATACTTTTAGAGCCCAGTGAAAGATGAATATCCTGGAAGGACTATCAGATGCTTTTACTTGGGACTTGCAGAAGACAACTCCTCCTATGAAACTGCAATATTGTTAATAAACCTCACAAAGTGATAGCAGTTACGTTTTCAACCATACCAATCCACATGGTGTGATATTACAGCCCTAGCATCTCTGCTCTCTGAGGAGTCTGGGTTTTCGTAACCATGATCCAAGATGTGTTTGCTCATTCCTCTTTGGATGGAAAGTAGAGTGTTAGTAATGCAAAAATGTTTCCCTTTCTTCTCCTGAGGCACTGCTTTCCCCCTTCCTCCCTCTGAATCCCCACTTTGTGTTACAGATACCTTGTAGGGCTTTGTTGCTCTCTGAAAAATGCAAAAGAAGCTGTAAGGCTGGGTGAGCCAGGCCCATCTTTGTGACTTCTGTTTCATAGACCTCTCTGGAGATCTTTGGATGCATCTAAAGTTACTTGAAAGTAACTTAGAGAAGATGTAAATTAACATGATTTTACAATTTTTCCTTAAAAGTTGTAAATAAGATCAAACAAAACAGGCTTTTATGTGTCTTAAACCAACCACTGTGTATTGAGTGTCAGTTGAGGTTGTGGGGTGGCCTCTCTGAGGACCCACTGCAAGGCATAGCTGAGCCCATTGGCCAACGTGGTGGTGCCTCTAGGATTAAATATTTAAGAAAGGGGAGAAAAAATTGGAGGACATGGAAGAGTCAGAAGTGAAGCTGAGCCTGGGAAGGAAGAGGGTTGGTGAGGGTGGTTTTAGTTTTGTTTTTTATTTTTCACCATCCTACTTAATTATTAATTTGTAATAAAATTAAATTAATTTCCTCAGGTTGAGTCTGTTTTGCCTGTGATGGTAATTGGTGAGTGATCTCCTATTACAGCTGGTGATGGGGTCCGTGGCTGCGACCCAGGAAGATATGACCGGTCCGGGGAGATGGTCCCGAAAGGAATCGCCTGCCCGAAGTCTGGTATCTTCCTCTCAGCTGCTGGCAGAGGAGCCCTTGCAGAAGCTATCAGCTCTTTAGTGATTATCAGCTCGTGATTTCAGCTCAGCTCTGCAGGGCTGCCTCTAAGGCCAAACCAGACCAGAGAGAGAGACGAGAAGACCCGTGTGGCTGGTTCCGCACGAAGGGAGCTTTATTGGTGGTTCCCTCCGGCGAAGGGAAGGCCAGTGACGAGCTCTCCCTCACAGAGGCGAACTTGTCTTCTTTTATAGGGATACAGGGGATCAGCAAGGGGACCAATGGGTTACAGAGGGTCTGGGACAGACCAATGGGTTACAGAATGATCTGCATAGGGTCTCCCAAAGGATTGTGGGTCTACTTTCCCTCACCATGACTCAAAAGTCCTTTCCAGGGAGTCCTGCTGGGTGATTGCGAAATCTCTTATCTCAGCAGACATCCCTCCAAGGCAGTGGCTGGGCATATCCCACAATCTCCCTGTTCTTATCTTGACCCATGAACATTTCCCTCTTTTCTCCCTCTGTCTTGCTGAGGAGGGGGAATGAGAGCAGTTGGGTTGGCACTTGACAGACAGCCAAGGCCCCCCACACACAAACATCAGGTGCCATTAAAGAGACCAGATTTTAAAACAAAACAAAACAAAAAAAGGAGTGGATCTCTGAGATTTAAAAGTCAAAAAAAACAAAACAAAACAAAACAAAAAATGTATAGCTTTTGTACCACTTTTGTACTCAACAGACCAGACTCAGCACTAATACTTTAACCCTGCTTGCAATGCAAGCATTGAACAATTTTAGGTTTTCAGAACAAAGAAAAAAACCTCAAAACCTCTGTGTTCTTCTTGGTGCTTATTCTGTTTATTTTGATAGTTCATATAGGGACAGCTTTAGAAACTTTTTTGTGACTTTGGCTCCTTGGTTGTACTTAAGATGCAATGTTTCATGGACCTTTGTTTAACTTGCCTCAAGAACTGATAAATACATCACTAAAACCTGGCACCATGTCCAGTGAAAACACAACTTGTTATGCCTGTGCATCAGAGCTAATCTCCATATCAAGCAGTGAGAACTCACAGTCACTTTGGGCAAACAATTCCTGTGCCATTTGGTTTGCCTTGATTAAGATATGTAATGAGACAGAGACCCTATTGTATTTTATTATTGTATTTTATTCCAGCTTTACATGAAGAGAAATTGTAAGAAATTTCTCAGTTACTAATATTGTGTTGTTGCTTATTTTTTTTCCCCTGTCTATAGTGTGCAGAAATATTTTCCCTTAGAATCCTTGCAGGAACCTAAACAATGATTTGTAACTGGGATTAAATAAAATAAGTATCTGCTCTGGTTACTTAACTGAGCATTTAGAAGAAATTATGCTGTTCAGAAAATTGCATGTAGCATCAAGCCAGGATTTATTTCCACAAAATCCTATTACACTCAAGATGTCAAACTGGAAAAAAAAATATAATCCATTGTCCTCCATTTGCTTTTTGGTTTTTGCTTTCCTGCATGTGATTCCTATACAGTCAGTGGAGACATTAGGAAAACAGGCTTCTATGCACATCAGCATATAGATGCATGGAGCATAAGTGTGCACATTAGCTCTAGATTGCTAATTTTATTAAAGGAGTTCCTGCTTTGTTTCATTATGGATATTTTCCTTTCTTGTCTACCTTCCTCCACCCTTGAAGTTTTTACTCAATATTTTGTTCTGATAAAGGAAAATTCATGAACTGTATTAGATTTGAAATCAAGAAGAATATAAATATCATTAGCTATTTCTTCAGATACAGATGTTTGATCTTCTCACAGCGCCTAATTTCAATTTTGTTGCCATTTGAGGACAGTTCTGCTTTATGAGCATTTCTAACAAAAGCAGCCTAATCCCCAGTGCACAGCTTCTGCTCAAATGAGCTCTCTGCCTGAATTCAGAGAACTGCTCAGTGTTTGGCACACAGAGTTGTATTCAGTCACATCACATTTTGCTGACAAATTTTCCCTTGACTCCCCTCTCATCACTAGAGAGATTAAATAACCCTCAAACAGGTGAAGTCAAGCTAATCAGTAGGCAAGTGCTGTGACTATCTCTTCATTTATAAATGTGATATTTAGGAACATCTTTTAGTAGTGGACTTGCCAGTGTTATATTTACAGAGGGACTCAATGATCTTAAAGGTCTTTTCCAAACTAAATAATTCTATGATTCTATTTTCCAACATTTGTACAAATTCACAGAGACTGAAATATAAACTGATGTACTTCCTGGAATATAAAAATAAACATACATGGTGCAATAATTAAAACTAGTTATCTCAATAAGGGTGTGAATCCCCAAAGTAAAGACCTGCTGCTTGTACAGTGTAAAACAATATGGTATTTATAAGGAATGTGGGGCTTTCCAACATATGTTATCTCCAGGAATATGTTAGCTTTTACCCTTTTAAGATGCTAAGATGATGAAGGAAAGAAAATTACTTTAATAACAGCCTGACCCAAATTTTCCTAAGATTCCTGATGTGAAAGAAATTTTTCACCTGAACCTATTTCTAAACAGAAGTTAAGATTGTTTTCCCGAAATGGCTTAAATTTGTGTCTAATCCCCTAACAACCTTAATCAACAAATTTGTGATAAAAACCTATTTAAGGCTAATTACTTTGATATTATTGCTATTAATCCAGTGGCACAATTTTTAGCAAAATCTGTGCAAAATATCTTCATTCACATACCATTACATAAGAGCATGCAAACAATATGACAATGTTATGAAAGTGTGTTGCAGGGAATAGGTGTCTGTTGTGTTGTTATACCTTTGGTACCTTTTACACCCAAGGCTCTTTAATGCTGCCTTGAAATTAATCAGAAGAGTCTGTGCTGCAGCAGCATTCTTGAAAGGATACCCAGCCTAGAAGGTGCCCACTGGGACCCTTCTACATGTGCTGACCCTCATTTCAGGGAGCTGTGCGTCCCCCAGGCCTCCTGTGCAAGAGCCTCTGAGCATTCATGCCTTTCTGCAGGCACTGTCCTGTGACTGCCCCTGGTAACCTCTAACTTGTGCTCTGGTTTGGGAGGAGTGAGAGGGAGTGCTGGCTGCAGCCCTGACCCCACAGAGATGCAGCCACTGCCTAACAGGGCCTTGCCATCCTCAGCCTTTTTCAAGGAGTGTGAGCTTGTTTATCTTGAACCTTTCCATGGTCATGTAATCCTTGGTGGCTGCTTTGGCCGGAGGGCTCCTGCTTGGTCAGAAGTGGCCGGTGCTGCTATCCCTTCAGAACTCTGCTGAGCACCGCAGGTGATGCCCTTTTCTCCTGAGAGTGCTATCAATAGGCAAAAGAGCACAGGCAAAACCTCCCATGATGAAATTTCCCCTTCCCAGCAGATGGAGGCAGCTGTCATGCCTGATCTGGCGAGATGCTGTATTATGTATGTAAGAAAGAGTGGCGTGCCCTGCTCGTGTCAGTGACTGCTGCTATGGTATACAGTATAAGAGCACCAGGGAACACAGTGTGGTCGTGCAAGTTAAGCTGTCTGGATATGCTTTGACAGACTTGAAATGATTTGTACAGGGCTGTTACACAGCATACAGCTTCTTGGTAGCAGCAGCCTGAAGGGCCCTCTTTTCTTGTTTTCCTTGGGCTGTTCTGAGCAGGTCCCAGAGGCCACTACAAATGTTAGAAACTGGAAGAAATGTTAGGCTGGTGAAAAAATTAAATCTCAGCAACACTTGGGGAGATAGAGCAACAAGGCTGACCATGATGGGAAACTGATGGGCTCTCTGCTTCCAAGGTCTTCCTGACATATGTTGGAGCTTTATACTGTTGTACTTTCCTCAGCAACTAAACATGATTCATGCAAACTTGTCTGCAATAACAATTCCCTGATAGATTCTGTGCACACCTGAAATTCCTGTCCTTTAGAAATGAATGGGTTGTTATTTCAATTTACAGTGGTTTCAGTATTTTTCTTATTTATTCCTCTTTTAATCTGCCGGGTTTTTTTTTTTTTTGGTTGTACTTTTTGCTTACTTGTTGTAAAATGATGGCAACATGTCTCTGTATTTCTTCTTTCCTCCTGTCCCACTCTCCCTCCAAAAAGCAAAAGATGAATGAATCTGAAGTTCCTAAGTCTCATAATATTAACAGAATTAAATTCTCAGTGTGACTGTAATTTTAGGCTGAAACAAAACGTTCAGACAAGTATTTGCAAAAAGATTTTTGGCGTGACTGCAATCTTAGGCTGAAATTTAATTTTCAGACAAGTATTTGTGGAAAGATTTTCTGTTACTGAGTTGTTGATTCAAGTTTTATTTCTTTGCATTTGTGCTGTTAAAATGATAGGTCTGACCTCTTAATATCTTACATCTTCCAGACCTTTTACCTGGGGAGTTGGTGGTTCCCTTGCTGAGTTCATCTGGGCATCTTTAAGCTAATTAGTTCCCTCATGGCAGAAGTGTGTCAGGCAGTGCTAGTGTCTTGCTCATTCCTGTTGGCTATTTACCTTTTCAGTTTTCTTTTTAGTATCTTGAACAGGAGTATTTGAATTAAGTAATATCAAGCCAGAAAGTGGAAAACTGTGATGAAAGAAACAGGAACTTGGTCTAAATGGTCTAATATTACTTTGTCAAGTGGCCAAAGTATGAGGCACCTCTCCTTTAAGACAGATGGTTTTGAAGGAAGAGAGGATCTTTTTTTGCATGCAAGACGTACTGTGTCCTGTTTTTTTCTCAAACTTCAGGATGATCTTTTAAAAGCTGATACTATTGCTTCATATTAATTTGCATCTCTTTTCAAGATCGAAGGAGCTGACACTTCTCAAATGGTCAAGAGTGTAGCTTGACCCCAGAAATGCCTGCATTTGGGATTATTGTCCCTGCAGAAAAATGGAGCCTGTCCTAGAGTTTGAGGTCTTTTTTTTTATGTTTGGAAAGATGGAGCAAAGTGTCCTTCCTTACACGTGAATAGAACTGTTTAACTCTCTTTTATCCAGAAGTGCTCAGTTTGTTTGAAAATTAATTCTGTAAGTTCATGTCTGGAACACATATTCCTTTTGGGTAGAGCAGCAGCAAAGTCTCGCAGGGAACCGACAGTTTGTTGGGGCCTGCAGTACAGATTTTAGTCTTTATTGGCAAACTTGACACTGTGACTTATGGCCATTTCTAGACTGTGTGCCTGTCTTCCCCTTCTGAGCTCTTCACTGTCCCAATTGAGGACCCTTCTCAGTGACGTGTCTTTGTCTCCTTCCCAAATAACTAAGATCTGGGTGAGGTCATTGCTATATGGCTCAGACTCCAGCCAGAGTGCTCTGTGAAGCTTCAAAGTTCTCCTTGGCTCACCTATTTAGATATAGTAGGAGGTTGCATGTTACATTAGGTTTCAAAACAAGACAGATTCACCTTTCTTAGTGGTTGCAGAAGGGAAAGGTGGTGATGGAACCTGAGAGTTCACAAAAGATTTTGTAGTATGTTAATGGCGTGTCATGTATCTCTTGGGAAATGAGCAATTTGGACACCCGTGTAGAAGGTCAAGGGAAAGCACTATCCTGTATCCTGGAAAGGGGAAATCATGTTCCATGGTGACAAAAATGGCTCTTTCAAGCACAAGATGTAAGCCTTTGGTCAGTCTTACACTGTGTAAGTTGAGATGTAGTTTGTTAACCAGCAGACAGGTCTGCCCTATGTTTCTGCTTGAGCACTGCAGACAACTCCAGAATGCATAATTGTTACCAGTGCTGGAACTGGTATGATTTTTAACATGCAACTCAAAGTCAACATTTTTATTTCATATTATGCTTTCCCAAGGCAGCTTTGTGTTCAAAATACTTAATTCATTTGTATTTCTATAATTCATCATGCTTATTTTGAATAAGGAATATCCTATATTTCCCTATATATGGAAAACCACATATGGAAGTGTTATAACAAGTAAAGGAAAATTAACTGGTTTGTTTTTGTGGGGGGGGGGGTTTGGTTTTTTTTTTTAGCTCTTTCAAGTACATCAACAATTCAGCAAAGACACAAACCTGAATTCTAGCTGCACTGCCATTTTCAGCTGTCTGTATTTATGTGGAAAATTTCCAAGCAGTTTTGCACATTTGCTTTAGCACATGGTTACCAATGGGGATGGATGGTTGCTGTATATAGCAAAATTTTGGCATTAGTTAGGGTTTTTTTGTTTAATCAGGGTTTACCAGAAACAGACAGAGCAGGGAGGCAAAGCTGCTTAGAGTATGGCATGACCTCCATAGAAGGAGAGAGTTTGCAGGGACTCTTCGGCTCGAGCATATGTAATGTATATACACACACACACATATAATGTCTGTAGAGCATCCATTAAATTTAGCTGTCAGTAGGTTTGAAATTGTTGCCAGGGACATGCAGGTTCCTTTAGGGATCCTTGGTAGAGTGACGATTTGCCACAGTAGTTGTAGTTATAATTAGAGCCTTATTATTGCATTAAAATTTTAATAATCAGCATAGGTTATTCTTTTCTACTATTTCTAGCAGTTAGTGCACCTTAGCTACTCTTAGCACAGCTTGTGGAGTATCCTTAGCAATTATCACAGCTTTCAGTTAAACAGAATTTCTAGTAATTAGTGTAGCTTTCTCACTATCTAGAGTTTTTCATTACCTGGACCTGCTACAGTTTGGGTCAAATTCTTAATAATCTGTGTGTGATACAGTAACCACAGTCTAGGCTCAGACTTTACTGAAAACAACAGCAGTCACTAAGTCTCAGAGGAAGCAGGCAACAGCAGGGATGCTCCAGACCCCAGGGGATCATGGGTTTTCCTGTCCCGCAGCAGTTCCAGTCTGTGTCCCACTTAGGACTTGCAGCTGATGGATTTTATGGGCAATATCTCACGTGCTGGTACACTTCTCCATTCCCTGAAGGGTGTCCCCACATCCTGGTGACAGTGCTTGGTGGGCAAATGGTCTTCTTGTACTGCTGACAGGAGGGTGATCTGTTCTATATGGGGTCATCACATCCTGGTGACAACTGCAGTGTTGGAAAGGGGAAGAGAGGCGGGTGGGGTGTGATCAGCACGCTGACATATTGTGGTGTTTGTTTTAGAAAATGGTGTTGTTTCTGCTAACCATATTCCCAGTCTCAGGAACAGGGTACCAGACACAGAAACAGAGGAACTTATTTTTTCACCCAGACCGAAGTAAATTGCCAGAGGTTCCTGCAGGGACCAAAAGCATAAGTAAGTTGAAAAAAGGGTCAAACACAGTGGTCCAGATATGATCTCTTTGATCTCTTCAGCAAGTTCTTAAGCTACCAATTTTCAGCAGGATAAATACAGAAGAATAGTATGTTTGCCATTTTTCTTATGTTCTCTCTGTAAGTTCCAGTTTTTGGCTACTCTTGGGAATAGCATTGATGAAGAGAAAAAAAGTTTCTTAGGCTGGTGTTGTGGTTCCTATACTGCCACAGTTATGCTGGGTATTTAATTGAAAGCGAAAGAAAACTGAAAAAAAAATCCCCACTTGTTCTGCTATTGCAAACATCAACATACCTGCTTAGCTGAGCTGTGCCTGGCTGCCTCTTTCTAAGGCTCTGCATGCAATTAGGAGGGTCCATGTAATATTGATAAGCCTGTGCATTGATTGAGATGTGGAACACAGGATAGCTGCTTGGTCTCTTTGACACAATGATTTACAGTGACTTCCTGGTGGATAAGACAGGAATCTGCTGTTGGAGTTTTGACTGCTCAGCTCCACATGCTTGCTTAAAAGTAGAAATGTAGTAGCTAATACCTACTTGCATGCTGTTGGATGTGTGGAATAACAAACTGCCAATTACAGTGCTATTCAACACTAATGCTTGGAAATACCAATTCTGTTGAAGATGTCAATGTATTTAAACATTTTGCAAGTGGACAGTGTAAATTGCACATTCCCCTCTCTCTCACAGCTAGTAAGGTGTATAACTGTGCTGTTATGAAATTTGCATGAAAATCAGGATTCTTGGTATTTGGGAACTGTGAGCATATGTGCAGTATCCAAGAGCTTTTTTTTTTTTTTGCTTTGTGTTTAGTTTGCAATCAAATAAGGCAGAGATATTTTAGAATGATTTGATATCATTTCAAGGAGATTTGCAGTAGCTGTCTGTAATATCTTTTACATCAGGATTGATAATTATTTATGTGGTTTCATAATTCTAGAAGTTACTTTTGTTCAGCATCTTGTTTCCTAAACATTTTAATGTGTTTTCTTTGAAAATTATATCCTGCAGAGAAAGTAGCAAACGGTGAAGCAGGTGTAATGTGCTCTTGTAAGTGTTTGAAATTACCAGTGCTCACCATGTTGCCAGATATTGTGGGAATTGAAGAAATTGCTGTTTCTAAAGTTACTAAGGCCAGTTAGCCTCTGATTTAATGTGGAGAGAAGGAAAAGTGCTGGTACTGAAAAGTATATTAAGATGTAAAATAGCATAGTGTGCTTCTGAAGGATTGTTTTCATGGCATATTTTTGCTCTTCTTTTGAGGCACTGAAAATATTGCTGTTTTAAACTGATATCTCCTCTCCTTTATTTTTTTTTTTTTTTTTAGTTAGAGCTTTTTCAAAATTACAGAAAAATTCTGGGTCTGAAGGGATATTTTTAAAATAACATTATTTCTAAAACAGAACTGCCAAAGATTTTGGTTGCACAACTACAGAAGAGAGCCAAGAGGAAAGTGAGATGGCTCTTAATCTTTTGATTTCTGGTAGGGCATTTTCCTTGTTGTGTCAGAGTGTCTAACCCAAGTAGTTCTCTGGGTCAGGCCACTTAAATCAACTCTGCTCAAGGCAGCTGAATGTCAGCAGGTTTTGCATCAGTCCCTGGGGGAGATAAAAGCTCAGAAATACTTAGTTGTTCAGTGTTGTTTTCTTTAGTGCTTTAAAGTCTGTATGCATATTATATGTAATGATATTTTTGTAGAATTTTGCTTAGTTTATGTATCTGAATAGCTTCTGTATTACTTTTGTTCATACACTTCAGATTACTAGAGTAAAAGAAGTTTTCAACACAAATATCATTCATTTTCAGTTCTTACTAGTGTGGTGAAAATTTACATTTGTAGAAGTTTTGCAGTGGTGGCTATGAAAATTTTCATTATTGTCTTCCACGTTTTTCTTTATTTTAACTACATTTAGTTAATTAATTTAACTGCAAAAAGAAGAGATAGAAAGCTAGAATCAGATAAAGCCATATATTTTTTCCTCATATTTTCCCTAATTTATAGTAAGAGATTGATTATTTTGAGTGTAGGAATTCATATGTTAGTGCCCAAATAAAATATTGGAAAATTCTGCTGTGTTTTGGCTGCTTACCTTATTTGTGTACAATTTCAAGCGCCTCTTTAAAACAGAGGCAGGTTTTTATACTAATCACAAGCCTCTGCATTCATCCTGAAAAAATCTAAACACATGTCTCTCAAAGGGATCACAATGCACCTTAAACATGAAATGTTAAGACTCAGTGTCTATGTAGACAGCCCGCACAGAGGTAGCACAGCAAATAAGTGAACTAGAAGACTCTGAGCTGTGAGGTAATGCAAGCCCAAATTATGTACAATGGTCCCTATTGCTGTGTCCTCCCTCATCCTGGCCTGTCTCTGTCATCCAATATCAGTGGCACACACAAAGGCCATAGCTTCCCACTCTGCATCCAGTTATTTCTTTGTTTCTTCCTACCATTGCGATGAAGTGCTTAGATAACTCATTACAAGAACAGTAAAACTGTCCAAAGCCTGAGCCCCACCTAGTAACTGAGAAATGGACTGTGTGAACTCAACTGCCAGCCAAGCAGAAGGTGAAACAAAGCAGATGAAACAATTATTTAGGAGCTGGGCGCCGATTTTGTCATTCTGGATCTATCCTTCTTGGACAAGGCTGACTTTACCAAACACTTCACTGTGTGAAACAAGCACAGAACATTACAAGAAGGGAAACTACAGGTTGGAGACAAAGTTAAATTCCCAGCTGTATTAGGAGAGTGAGCACAATCTATTTTTTCAGTAAAAACTTTTAATGAGAAAATAATTAATTCTTATTCCATGTTCTCTGTGATATACAAAGCTCCCCAAAGCTCAGCATCTAAAGCAGGCACACATTTTCTAAAGCCACATCTGCTTCATGGTTGCCAGAATGTGCTGCAGGACTGGCTGCCTGCTGCTAGTGCCTCACAACTCTTTTTATAGCCAGTGTAGCCTTGAGATGGTGAGGAGCATGTTAGTGTGAGACAGTCTGTGAAAAGAGACAGAGACATATGCAAACTGATCTGCATGTGTGTGCTTTGCACAGGCTGAAGAAATGCCTCAGCACACAAAACAAAGTATGAACTTCCAGCTCTGTGCAAGAAAGGTGGTGGTAAACTTGTTTTCTGAAGGAGCTATTGATGCCATGAAGATTTTTTGCCTTTTCTTTTATACCCCTGTTATACCTTTCTACAACTTCTGTATTCTTAGTGCTTTTTGCCTACATTCTTGGACTTGTTTGTCAGGCTGAGAGACTAAACATTTCAGAAGCTTCGTAGCTAGGGATCAGTGTGCCCCAGAGCCCAAGGTCCTCTCCAGAACACATTCTGTAAACTAAGATAGAACCATCCAGGAGAAGGCTCCTTGGAGAGGGGGGAGGCTCACTCGAGCCTCTCATTGGGGAATTTTTGATAGATATGCTAATTAGTAAAGCCTATAATATTATATCAGATCTTTGGGGGGGGGGGGGCATTTTTGCGGGCTGCATTTCAATGCATTTGACCTGGACATAGTGCACCTAAGGATCCTTAAATACCAAGGTTAAATCCCTTTTCCCCTTCTAACCGTGTTTGACTCTTGATTTTAAGACCAGGAAAAGGCATCACTATAACTAAGAGTTACCTGAGTGTCCTGGAGGGGGAAGGAAGGAAACATCTTGTGATCCTGAAAGATTTGAAGGTTGAATTGAGACAAAAGGGGAGGAGTGCTCGACTGCTTTACCTCTTGGCATATCCATTTGTTTTCCATGATCTCTATTAATTTAGGTTGTCTCTGTCATGTATCTGTGCCACCATCAGTGATATGGCTCAAGAGATGGCCTGCAAAGCAGTGTATTCTCTGTCCTGAACTCTGTGTGAATGCAGTCTTCAAGAGGAATCTTTGCAAATCCCACATCCCAACATCACGGGCCTGTGACGTGGAAAAAAGTCTTGCCATCCTGTCTGTTGAGTGTCTCTCATATCATGCAGTCACCACAAAAAAATATTGCCTGTATATTAAAAACCTGGCTGAGCAGGGGTGGTTGTAGCCAGGTCCTGCTTATCCACCAGCCTCATGAGGAGCAGCTGGGGAAACTGAGGTTGTTTAGCCTGGAGAAAAGGAGGGGCAGGAGAGACCTTATCACTCTTTACAACTACCTGAAAGGAGGGTGTAGGCAGGCGGTGGGGGGGTGTCAGTCTCTTCTCCCAAGTAACAAGTGATAGGACAAAAGGAAATGGTCTCAAGCTGCTCTAGGGGAGTTTGGTATTGGAAAAATTTCTTCACAGAAAGAGTTGCAAAGTAGTGGAGCAGGCTGCCCAGGGAACTGCTTGGAGTCACCATCTCTGGAGTTATTTTTAAAAGACATATAAATGTGGCACTTAGGGACGTGATTAAGTGGTGGACTTGGCAGTGCTGGGGTACCAGACAGTGGGACTCAATGACCAACCAAAATGGTTCTGTGATTCTGTGATCAGCTATGCAGGGGCCTGCTGCTCAGATCTGCTCCTGGTGCTCTTCTGCAGCTTGCACAGAGCCCACAGCCAAGCCCAAGCTTGGCTGGACCTGTGTAGTCTGGACATTAGACAGGAACTGGCTCAAGCAAAGCCTTTACCCATATTGCATTTTTGGTTTAAATCTGTCTTGGTTGTCAGTTGTAAGTGTAAGGTGGGGATATTTCTTCCTTGCCTTACAACCAGTACTGGTGATGAGGCTCTCTAAAAGGCAGATTAGTGTTGACTTTCATAAAATCTGATGAATATTGTATTGATAAAGTACTAAGCAACAGAGATGTGTGTATTAGTTGCACCATGTCTGGGACAGAGCATGAACCCCCTCCGTGTGTAACAGTAAAAAGACAATGTAACTGGACTTCTTGCATGGAAAGAAAAATACCTGTCATAATTTACAAGGAACCTAAAGTGAGAATGGGTGGAGGCCCTAACAGCTGACCTAATTAGAGAAGGCCTGACTATAATGAGGCATGTTCCAGCAAATTACTAGTTTGTCCAACCTAAAAGAAGCTCGTCTTATGGCTGAGTGAAAAGGAGAAATACTCTTCTTTAATACTGCTGAAAGAACAGTTCCAGAAAATACAGCTATAAGCAAAGAATTTAATAGCAGTATCAATATTATGTTCATATTAATGCTACACATAAGGTAGAAGTAGGTGTCAATAGAAATGCAAAATCTGATAAACATAAAGGGTACTAAATGTAAAATACTGCAAGCCCTGGTTTATATTTTCATTTTTAAGTTAGGTTTTCATTTTAGACTAGATTTTATTTTGGATTAAATTTTGTCAGCTCTCCAGATTCATCCTCATTTTTGTTAGTAGTAAGTGGCTGGATGGAATTGTCCCTCTTCTATTACAGGTGCAAAAATCTTCCTGCAATTTTCTTTTGTGTTTGTCTTTCTAAGATTGCTTTTTTCAGTTAGCCATCATCTGACTTAAGCTCATTTTAGCATATACAAATCCTTCACTTTTGGCAGTTGTCAATAATACTGACAGACTGGTGTCCATTTATTAAAATGGACACTTAATTTGAAATTCCTTGATTTCAGATGTCAATAGACTTGTGGACTAAAGAGTTCCATTTGAAAGAGTATTAGTTTGAGAAATTTTGGGATAAGAAGACTTGCTGTCAGATTCTAGGTTTGCAGCATTTTTGAACATGTGGTTTTGATCATCTTTTAAAGATTAAACTTTTAAAATACCAAACCAAATGGTACATTAATACATTTTTAGACTAATATATTTTACTAAAGAAGAACAAGAAGTGCAATAAAACAGCATATTCCACTGTTTACAGTGATGACATCATAATGTGATCAAGGAAAAATATATGGCCAATATTTGAGGTCAGGATCATAAAGGAAAATATTTAATGAAATTGTCAGTAATATAACCATCTCATGCTCAAACACAATAACAGAAGATTGTAAACTTTTAGAATATTAACTGCACTCATCTTGCTTTAGTAATGAAGTACTCTTGACAAAAAAAAGAAATCTGAAACCCCTGAAGAAATCCTGACTCTGGATTGTGCTATGCAATGAGCAAACACTGCCATCACAATATAGTTGTTTTAAAAGGTAGGTATATTGGTTGTTATGCAGCTCTTTGGTGTATCTGGAATTCAGAGAAAGGCTAAGTGATTTCTGTGTGTAATTCTCCATGACAGTGAATTAGAGAAAATTCTTAACCCTTTCTCTCGGTCCTAAATATGATCAGTGTTGTGGGAGTGCGTGCCTCTGCTTCCTTCTCCGCTGGTGTGGTATTTAGGAAAACCAATCAATCTGGCAAAGTTTTACTTCAGTCGTGGGGCAGTCAATCCAAGTGCAAGCAAAAGGAGGCACTCAGCTCTTTGTACGGTGGGCACTATGTAATGACCAGCTGTCAACTGCCAGCTAGATTGGTATCCAGCCAGGAAGCCTGGCAATTAGAAAATTGTTTCCTTATGAGACAAAGTTGTTCAAAATGTTGCTGTTCCCTCTGCTGAAAGATATGGGTGTTTGTGATCTGTTTCAGTGGAAAGGAAGATAAATTAGTTTAACACAGTTTATGAGAGCACTGTGGTGAATTATCATTCTCTGCAGCAGAGGCGCAACTCCTTTAAATCATTGCTTCTGCTTGATAGGTGAACATTTGACCGTATCCTTATGCATGACATAGATTGCTGTTCTGAGAACTTGCTCTATAGACCTTTTGTAAATTTAAGCAAATGCATGAATTCTTGGTTTCTTTGGGGTGGAGAGAATCAGAATCTCATTTGCAGTTGCCCATCCTCCAAGGCTGTTTAGTGCTTCTTAAACCAGTGGGCTTACTGAGTTCAGTGCCCCAAATTCTAACTCATATAGTGTGTATCCCTGTAGAAGATTTGCTCAAATTAAAGTAGTTTAAGTATTCATATGACCCAGCTTTTTAGACTAATTAAAGAGAAAGTAAATTAAAATATATAATCAGATCTTTGCATGAAGTACTGGAAGAAAGCTTTGCAAAAATTCCCCTGAGAAGAAAAAGTCAAGAAAGGTTTTGCATAGTGCTTTCCAGTCCCTTTAATCTCGAGAAAAAGTTTTTTTACTTATAGTGACAAAATTGTGCAAATCATAACTAATTATCCTCTGATTAGTTTGTCTTTACTTAGCTTTTATGACGGGTAGGGAAGCGGAGATTTATCATGGGGTGTACTATGCATTTTCTTTGCTTTGCCTCCTTTTCTAGGGGATAGGAAAAGATGTGGAGTAAGACCCTACAGTGGGTAAAAAGAAAAAGCACTTCCACATGGCATAAAAAGTTATTTCTCTGTCGGTCTCACCTTCTGTGGGTTGTTGGGACTGTCGTGAGTACAGAGCAGCAGAGTTCACAAGTAGCTGGCAGTGGATGGTATGACACAACTTTCTTCTTCTGCCCCTGGTATCCAAGCAAGTTAAATAGATAAAGAAAAGCCATTCGTGATAATAATTTTATAATATATAATAATATGTTCATAATATTTACCAGTGTATGTGGTAGGTAAATTGTGCTACTTTAATTATACGGACAGAAATAAGAAACAACTCTCTTTTGGGTTATTTGAGCATTATTACATCAATCCTACAGTCCTAGCAGCCACAGCTGTATGTCTTTGCTGTAAAATGTCAGTGCTGAGGTGCCATTTTTGAGGCTGTAATGTCAAGACAAGCCATGTCATGTTTTCTATGTGTTTAAACACTGCACACTGTTCTAAAACTCTCTGCTTTATATTTAAAAGATCTTTGTTAGCTAGAGGTGTACACTGATAAAATGATGAAGGGAAAAGCCAAGTCACTTTGATTTTAGTGCTCAACTAGCTGTTCTCAGAAATTAATACATTAGCTATCACTTCATTGCACCTTCAAAGAACTGTACTTAAACCTTCCCGACATTTTTTCCAAACATCTTCCATAACTGCACATAACTTACAAACATCTAAACAAGTATGAGTCATCCTGTTTTTAAAGCCAGTGACTCTTCTGCACTGAATAAATAGTGCAAGCCAAGACAGGAAATCTCTCTTCAAAGAGAAGCTGAAAATGTTTTTAGATTTATGCTGTCATCCTCTACGTCAGCAAAGCCAAGCTTGCATAAGTGTGCGCTCTAGATGCATTTTGTGTTCTCTGGTGTTTGCAGCACACGCATGTGTAAACCAGTTGTTGTAACAAAGATGTGCATTCCTTGAATAAGTAGGGCTGGACTGAGCTCATTGTTTGATGTGGCCCTTAGGAAGGAGCTGGTGACTTTGCTGCACTCCCAGCTGGGACTTGTGGTAGAGCTGATCTCTTGGCAGAGGAAAGGTAAGGAGGATGGTGCCGCTGGTGGAAAGAAGCCAAAATTTTGCAGATCTGCCTGATCCTGGCTGATGTAGCATATCACTGAGCTCTCTGGACACGTTTGTAACTGTGTGTGTTTGTGTTGCTGCAGTTGAGGTTGGTCAGTGCTGTGGTACTTGCATGGTGTCCTTTTTCTACCTGGAAGAAGCATTAATGCCAGTTGTTCTTGAAGTTACAACTCTGCATGTACGGTGTGTATTCATATCAGCTGCTCTTCAGTTTTGAAGTCACTGACAATAGGCGAGGAAACAAACTTCCAGAGCCTATTGCTGAACAGGGTGAGAAATGGAGTTCAGATTGTTGTTTTTAAACATACTGCTCAGTCCAGCCATGCTGAAAGGATTTTTCTAAATGTTTGGTACCTTTTTATTAGCCAAGCCAGGCCAAGGTTTGAGCCACTGATTTTAAGCAACAAAGAACCAAGAACATGCTGTAATGTGTGTTGTAGCCTGCCAGCATATCTCTGATCCTCTGAACCTCTCTGTTAGCTTCAAAGCTCTTGGAAGACCTTGCCTGAGTTGTCTGGTTGGATATGCAGTGCCAAGTGGTGGTAGATCTGCCTCTACCTCTGGTTCCTCTCCTGCAGCTGCTGTGGGATGCTCCAGCCTTTGGGAAACTGTGTAGAAAGTTGTGCACTGTTGAAGCACACTTTGGGTGTAGGGATTTGCTGCGTCTAAAACCATCCTGATTGATATCCAAAATGTGTTCCAGGTTTATGTTCTGCAGTAATTTTGGTCGGAGATTAGTTGTTAGATTTAGTTGTGTATGTGAAAGTTAAGGAGCTGGTATGTTCTTAAGACTTTTTTTATGGGAGAAACTATTTGCAAATTCATAAGAACATAAATCACCCAACCATTGAAATCCTCTGGACGTTGCTTTATTGCTAGATAAAGTAGCTCTAGTTCAGTACCTGAACTTCTCCACTGCTGTTTTCAGACAGTACTCTGGAGTGTTGTCACAGGTGCTTTCAGGCCTCTGGTAACTCACGTCAAATACTGTCAGAGTACAGCCTAACTGTATCACATTTACTGGAAGATTAGGTTATTGCAGAAGAAGTGTCCCACAGCTATTCTTTGTTTTATTTTCAATAAATATCATGAAGAGTTTCAAAATCCCTTGAACTTCTCCAATAGAAGTCGTTTATGCAACTGTGTACAGCAGGAGCTCAGATGGGCTTTGAACTCCACAAGAATCCAGTGAAGTAAACTTCTGAAAGAAATACCCTGGGGAACCTGGAGGTCTGTGGCCAATCCACCCTAGGATGCACAGAGACTTAGGTACCTACAGCTTTGTGGCTTTCCTCTCCTCTTCTAGCTGAAACTAGAAGCTGCAAGATGAAATTGGAATAGGGATGGGGAAAAAGAAGACCTGGCTGGGAAAACTACTTGTTTTACAAGCAGTTTCTCAAACTTTACAATTTTCCTAACCAGATCTTGAGAAACAGATGGCCAAAGCCATCGACTACATTTGTATAGAGTTCTTTTTCTGCTATTAATATGTATTAAACAACGTAAGTAGAAAGATAAAACTAAGAAATAGCACTTTATATGAATGTTTTAATGATGGAATAAAAAAATATGTTACAAATTTTATCAGTATAAATCTAAGAAGTTTAAAAGCTTTTAGAAACCTTATTTTCAGAAAAAAAAATCTGATCCTTTTCCTGTTAGATGTCAATACAGTAACCAATTCTAGATTCATTGATCCTTTCAGAGAAATTCACTACTTCAGACATAAGGAAGTGGTTGCAGATTAATAGCATCTTTTTTTTTTTTTTAAATATTCCTGGACTGTATTGGGTGCTGAAATTCCGACTTTTTTTTTTTTTTTTTTTTAAGAAGTGTGGCCACTCCAATTTTTCACCCACAGTTTCTTTAAATACTGACGTTCTACTTATTGTTCTCATTTAAGTATTTCTATTAGTTATAATAAGGTCTTTGTATTGCATTGTTTTTGCAATGTAAATAAGTAAATATTAGAAAGGTAAATACTTTACATTGTTTAGAATGCAGCATGTATTTTAAAACTACCCTCCACACTTTCTATTTACAAAAGCCTTTTCCCAAATACTTTAAATCCTTGATCTGTTTCTTACACTTATCAGTTGTATCTAGTGTCCCTGCCAAGGTTTTGCCAGAGTGGGACTTTGGGATGGCCTCTGTGAGAAGCAGCTGGGGCTGCCCTGTGCTCAGCACAGCAGATCCCAGCCAGCCCTGCACGGGACCCACGCCGGGACTCAGCTGGGCCCATCAGCCACCCTGGTGGCACCTCTGTGGAATCAACCTGGATAAGGGGCACTGATGCAGAGAGAAGGAAGGCAGAGAAACCACAGCCAGAGCAGAAGGAGGTGCTCCACAGCAGAGGAACCGTGGCACATAGATGAGCCCATGCTGGAGCAAGTGCTCTCCCAAAGGGACCATGGTCCATGGAAGGCCCTTGCTGGAGCAGAAGAAACAAATGAGAAGGAAGGAGCAATGGAAAAGAAGAGTGGGAAGAAGAGAGTGACTGAGAAAAACTGCTATGGACTGACCCTTCATCCTCTGGCCATCACCCAAGGGGCTGAGTATAACCCACAATGATAACACAATGAGTTGAGACCAGGAAAGGACAAGGAAAGTGGTCTGGAATAACATAGTAGACAAGAGGGTTTTTTTTTTCCTCTTTTGTTTCTTTCCCAATATATCACTCATTAATTAAGTATTTATACTTAATGACAGTAAATTAGATGTCCCCTAAGTGAGGCTGTTTTGCCTGCAGTAGTACTTGGTTAGTGATTTCCCTGTCTTTATTTCTATCCATAGGTTTTCTCATTCTCGTTGGGAATGGAGTGAGCAGCTAGGTGGATGCTTGGCTGCCAGGTGGGATCGACCACCACAGCAAACTACATCTTTAAAGTTCTTCACACTTGTTTTCCCAGTATTTGTTACTCTCTGCTATTACAGAAAGTCAATTATCATTTGATTTTTCCACAGTGATCTTCTTTACACCTTCTAGAAACCCTGTAACATCTGCAATTAAGATGCATTTCCTTGATAATTTTTTTTTTTTACTGTTTCCAAGTATGTTAAACATAATTAAAATAATTTACTGGTGCAGCATACCAGCATGTGCCCCACCATAGCTAATATTTCAGACATTTAGGGAATGAGAGACACCCACCCAAAATCCTTTGTTTCCAGTGATGCTCCATTTGAAATCAACTTGCTCTCTTTTGCCCTTAAAGAGAGGAAAAAGTGACACTGACTGAAAAGGGAAATACCTAACTTAATTGCCACAGAATTAGATTTGTGCTGGCATTGCATGTTTTTTTTTTTTTAAATATAACTTCTATCTTGACAAGGAATAGGCATAGACATGAGCCATTTTTTTCTGTTGAAAAGCAAAACTATGATTATTATTTTTTACATTTTGACCTCAAGTGACTTCTTTCTGCAGAGACAGTTTGTCACCTTTAATTGCCAACAGTGTCTGTACAGGTAGCCACTTTGACTTGCACAGAATTTATTTAAAGTTTGGGTGTAAATTTGATCCTTGCTCACAGTTAGACCTGTCTATGGTACATGAATTGTGACAAGAGATCTAAAAAGATTTTGAAGCAGGGATGTTATTTTTCAAAGATTAATTTCTCCTTGTGAAATGCATTAAGTTTAGGGTTCCTTCAGCCTCTCTTGCTCATCCCAGCAGATTCTTGTCAGGCCATGGGACCCAGGCTCAAGATCACAGAAAAAACTTAGGAATTACAGAAAGCAGGAAAGAGTTTTTCAGATTAAATAGTACTCTAGTATGGAATATTGCCATTTGATGGATTCCCAGGAATGAAATAACAAGGAAACCAAGATATTACTCTTATTTTTCTCTCACAGTAGCCATATGTTTCAAGTTACTGTTAAGCTTGTATGATAGCTTCTGGAAGAATCCAGATGTGTTGTGGAGAATGGGAAATGCTGTTGGTGCAAAAGCAGCTAAATCTTGAAATTGAAAAATACCAGAAAAGGTCTGTTTCTTTGACATTTTTATTGAGAGGAGTATTTGAATTTAACTCTCAAGATAAAAATGCTAAAGAGTTAATAGAAACCGATAAAATTAAGATTCTCTTTTTGTTTTTTTCTATCCAGTATCTTTAAAAAATAGAAGATGAAGAGCTTTTTTCAGTTTTGAGAATATGCCTCACCCATCGTGTGTCGACTTTATTATGAATGGCTTCCTTTGTGTGCGTGTTTGGAAATAGAAAATAGATTGTATTTTAATGCAGTCCACTTGCTTGCTTCATATTAGATGCAGGAAGGTATATCTGTATATATTCAGTATTTTAGTCTTTAAAATGTTCAGAGTTCTCAGAGTTCCTTAAGGGAGGGAAAGGAGCTATAGAACAGTTTCCACTGAAGTCAAAATTACTGTGGCTTTGCTAAAATAGGATGCTTTGTCCTAGACTAATCACTTTACTGCAGTATTTGTGTTTTCATTAGAACTGATGAAAATAATGCATATAGCACAAGCAAATCTCACACTTATTATTGTTTAAGAAAATGGGAAGTATTTGTTGTTAACTTCTAAAAAATAAGAAATTTAGGGTTTTCCAATAACTTCTGTTACTCCACTGTCAAACTGTCTGTGAATGTAGTCTTTTCTACTGGCTGTTTGGGAGGGCTGGGCAACAGTTGTTGAACATGTGCCTTCCTGGCACTTGTGTGCCCAGGTGGCCAAGAAGGCCAATGACATCCTGGCCCATTTCACAGATAGTGTGGCCAGCAGGAGCAGGGCAGGGATTGTCCCTCTGTACTGGGCACTGGTGAGGCTGCACCTCGAGTGCTGTGTTCAGTATTGGGTCACTTGCTTAAAAAAAAGACATGGGAGTGCTAGAGCATGTCCAGGGAGGGCAAGGGAGCTGGGGAATGGTCTGGAGCGTAAGTCTGAGGAGGAGCAGCTGAGGGATCTGGGGTTGTTTAGCCTGAAGGAAAGGAGGCTGGGGGGGAACTTTACTGATCTCTGCAACTCCCTGAAAGGAGGTTGTAGCCAGGTGAGTGTTGGTCTCTTCTCCCAAGTTACAAGCAGTAAGATGAGCCTCAAACCAGGGGAGTTTAGATTGGATATTAGGAAAAATTTCATTATTGGAAAAGTTGTCAAACCTTTGTAGAGGCTGCCCAGGGAAGAGGTGGAGTCAGCATCCCTGGAGGCATTTGAAAGACATGTAGATGTGGCAAAATAAAGCAGCCCTACAGTAGTGTAATTAAGCCAATTAGACTGTAGACAAAGACATTCTTTGCTCTTCTGTTATGTTTTCTTAAATCTTTTCCAACAGAGATGTTTCTGTGAAGAGCCACTTCTCCCTCCACTCCTGAATACAGCTGACATTTTAAGTTTCTGCTTGGGTGCCACACTAACAGGCTGCCAGGTCCAGTTCTACTTTGTGTTACTGGTTCATTTGGAATGGAGAAAATTGGGAGGCAAGCTGTCAAAATATGCCATGAAGAGAAGGGCTTTGCCATAGTAATGCAACAGAATGAGAAGAAAAACACCTTTGTCTACATATATTATAAATTCTACTCCTTTCTTTTAGCTGGGCCTTCTCCAATTACTTTTTTTTAACTGTTTCGGTTCTGACATTATTGATACCCCACTTTCTCTGTGAAAGTGCATTCCCATGAGATTCTTCTAGATTGTCACATAGAAAAGACATGTGACAATTCCTGTAATGTCAGTGTGAGCCCTCTGTGCAGCCAATGCGGGCAGGATTCATCCATGTCCACATGATGTTCTCTGACTGCTGATTATGCAACATTATGATGACAGGGCATAAAAACATTCCTGCAGAGAGAACAGAGGTTCACAAAAAATTTCATCAGTTGAGATTTTTTTTCTAAAGCACCCCTAAAATAGTGTTAGGACACTGTAAAACTAAAGAACCGGTAAACTTTTTTTTGGCCATCTACTGAAAAAGGAAAATAGAAAGGAAAATAATGCAAAATAAATGAGACATAAGAATGGGAAGAACAAAGACAAAAGTTATGAAGAAATAAGACATAGGATATGTAGGAGAAATAAAACAGAGACGAAGGAAAGTGATAATGTGCAGATGCCAAAACATTTTATTCTACTGAGGACCAGTACAATATTTGTGATCATGTAAAACTTGTGAAAAATATCAAGAGCAACTTTAAAGTGAAGAAACATTGAAAAAAGTTAGAGGAAAACATAACTGAAAATATAAGATAGAAAGGATTAATTTCACATAACCGTACATGCAAGTGCATGTAGCTTCTGCTTGTGCTTGCAATGGAGTGTGGAAGCCTAATAGTTCCCTTGATGCAAAGTATTAACTGTTCTGAGAATTTACAGAACCTATCAGATAATCAGCTACCTGACCTGGGAGAGTGCACAGGAGGACAGAGTGGATCAGTCATCCCACAGGAAAACCAAAGTTTGCCCACTGCATATGGACATGTCCTTACTATGCCAATGTTAGGTTTAAATGTAGAATTGTGAAATCTTTAGAGTTCTTCCAAATGTTTAGGGATGCAATATACCTGCCATAGAATGGTCATATCACCCTCCACATAATACAAGGTGGTGAATAAATTTAAAAAAACCCTCAGTTATTTAGATTTTTACTCAGCTAATACTTAATTTTATCCCTCAATTTGCAAAGGCCGATATTTTATTACTTGTCTTTGTTTGCTTCTCTGCTATGGAAGATTTGTGAGCAGCCTGTATTTGGAGTTATAGACAGTTCTTTTAGCAAGATTTAATGACAGGGTGACAAAACTTTTATTTTAATTTTTCATTCCTAGCTATGGCCAAGCGTTATTTCTCTGGCATAGCTCTACCAGGTACCAAGAAATGAGCCTGATTCTCATTCTCTTCTCCAAGCAATTTGGTGAATAAATAAAGGGATGTTAACCAGGGCTTGGAGAGGGCTTAAAATCTTGAAGTCCATGAATTTGCCTGCAGTTATGTATCAGTCTCATATTCCTGGCAGAATGGAGCGGTGAGGTTGCAATGGACATTTCTGTCTGGCTGCAAGTCTAGGCTTGAACAGAACAGGTCATGGCAGCAGGGAAAATGTGCCACAATCTCTGCTGGCACCTGCTGGTTTTTTGTGTGCCTACAGAAATGCAAGCCTCAGCTCCAGCCTCATGAGTGCAGTGCTGCCTCAGGAAAATGGTTCTGCTTCTTTTTACCCTGGTACAAGAATTTGGCCTTAATGCAGGTTGTGTCAAAATAGATTGTGTCCTGAACTGAGTGACACTGGTCATCATATTGTCATCCTTAACTTGCACCAAAGGAGTCCCTAGTGAGTTCACAAGCACATTTCTGTGCATTTTTTTGCCGCATCAGGCCCTTAGTTTCTGGATTTTCCTAGCCCCTTTCTTTTTGCTGCAAGTCAGCATTTCTTAAAGAGCTTGCTTTAGATGGGAGATTGCTGCTATAGCTTAGGACTAATTCTTTTACCATCATCTTTAGAAAAAAGAAATAAAATGTTGATATTAAAAATAGTGATGCTTTGTTTTCATTCTTTTATTTTTCCTTTGCTTTAAGGGTTTGAAAAATATATCAGCAGAGGTACATCACAGTGTATACTTAGGCCTTATCCACTGCCAGACGAGCTTTTCTAATCTAGGATACCTGTCCTGAAAGAGGATGCACATGTACTGAAGGTCCAAAGAGAGAAACTATTTATAAATGACAGATGTATGTCCACCATCATAGGTAGAAGGAATATATATGTTTTTATGGTATCTCTGTCCATTCAAAGGAGTGAAAGGCCAGAGCTACTGGCCAGAGGAGTTGCATGGTATTTACTCTCTTCCCAGAGGCTTTTGAGCATGCACTGTTAGCAGGTATCACACTGTAGGTTCTTCCTCTCTGTGTCCATTGAGTGGACAGGCTCAAGGCTTGGGTATGCCAAGATATCATTCAGTTCTGGGTGGTTTCCAGGACATGAAGCTTTAGAGGACACTTTAAGAAGTTGGTGGTGTTCTGGGAAGCTGTGGGTCAAATATGAATCTGTGAACATGGGAAGAGAGAAGGTTAAAGAACAGTGGCAGGAACTACAAGCTTGGGGAAAGTGCCTGTGCAGAGATGCTGGGAGTTTCTCAGTACCAGTGATTTAGTATTAAATAGACTTGTCACAACCCAGCTTTGGTTCAAATATGGTTCAAAGCTCAGGAAATGTTTGCCTATGTACCACATTGCCAGCCTCTATCTCTGCATCCTGGACTCACAGCTCAATTTGTCTTAATTAGGCAGACCACACATTCCATGTCAATGAGTTCTTATTTAATATCAGAAATTTATGGCAAAACCCCAAATTGGTTGGGGCCATTAGGCTTCAGTCAGACAAAGACAGTGGGTTTTGTAATTGTGGGCGTCACTTTCCAGAACTGCTCAGTGTCCCAGTTAGCTGCCTCCACCTTGCATGGCTGGTGGCTTCTGTTCTGTCTTTAGTTTTTTTGTTTGTGTTTGATGGTGAATATGACCATGGAAGATGAACAGCAGTGAAAGATGTCATAGATGTGCAGTGCAGGGAAGTTTGGCACAGGAGCCCTCCTGCATTTCTGACTGGCTTATTACTAATTTTCAGTTTATTATTGATTTTCCACTCACAGGTGGAGTTGTTAGCAACTTTCTGGTAAAGATGGAGGCAAAGGCATTTACTCTCTGAACAAAACCAGACTCAAATCCATGAGTTGGGAGGTTAATACTGAATTAACATTTTGGATGCTGAAATTAAACTCTTCATTCAATGCAAAAAAAAAAAAAAATATTACTTGGCTTTGGTTCTGAGCAAATGCACTAATTTCAATAGGTGTTTCTGGCTGTTCAGTGCTTTTGAACACAGGATGTTCCTCTAAATAGGCATAGTGCAATTCATGGCCTGAAATAGTAATTCCATTCTACCGCTCAGCATCTGATTGCATTGCCTTTCAGAGCAGAGAAAACTGCTGAAGAGAAAGATTTGTGCTGCAGAGAACAGGACAGGGAGACAACTTGTACTTTTTCAGTGGGCTGAATCTAAATGTTCCTCCTGAATGCACAGGAAATCTGTCAATGTAAATAATGAGAAAGAAATATGGTACTTCATTTTTTTCTACTGAAGTTGGAAAATACCAACCGAGCCAATACACTTGATGAAGCTTTGTCTTCCAAAGCAGTGTAGGTACATATGCACACTCATTTTCCTGAAAGGTTGATGCTAAAAGTGTTGCTATGACAAAATTAACTGTAGCATCCATGCCATGAATATCACAGTAGATAGTTTTTTCTCTTATTTGCTTATTTGTGCTTCTTAGCCTTTAAAATGCTATCTAGTTTCCTACCACACAAGTTCTTGAAGCTGAAAGACCTGGAACTGAGCACAGTGGGTTCACTGCATGTTTCAAAGAAAGGTGTTCCACCCACTTGGTGGAGATGTGGAGGATTAGTGGCAAGCATGGAGAGGTAAACTCAGCTGGGAGGATTCTGACCAGTGATGCAGTAAGTTCCCCTGTGGGAGGCTAAGTTTAGGCACTGCCTAAATTACTGGAGAGATGTCATTGCCATATCTGTTTTCTGGTGTGTCTGCATTCATCAGTAGATTTTACAGAGAATGGGCATTTTTCTGCTCCACATTTCTAGACATGAATTTATGCCCAAGTGTATTCTTTCATTTATGGCCATGTGTCTTAGTGCTCATACCTCTCTGTGCCTTTTATATTATGAAGGAAGAAGAGAAATTGCAGTGGAACCGTTCTGCTAGAGAGGGTAGCATGCAATGTAGGGTTGGGTTTGCAAGCAGTACTGTATATAGAGCTTCTCAGAAAACACCAATCTGAAAATATTGCAGCATGAGTGGTCTGATCTTTTCTTCTTTTTTATTTTTTTAATAGCTAGTTCTTATTTGGGCATCTTTTTAAGTCCTTTATGTAATACAGAGAAGGATGTTAGTAAACCACTTAATTTAAGTGAGCCTTTCTAATGATATGCTTCTGTTTCATAAATTTCAAGATGAAGAAATTTGATCTGACCATTTACAAGGTGGAAGTAAGGAAGAACAATGGACAGGGCCTGTGTCAGTTATGAGGCTGTCCGTGTATTCTCCTTGAAAGGACGAAAGGAAGAAAGAAACCATTGCAGAAAAACAAAACTGCATTAATAATGTTTTATAATAGCATAGATGTTATTGGGCACCATGGATGTTATGTAGCACCATGGGCTACATAATGTGATTTGGTTCGTTTTGAAGGTGATCTTAATGATCAGTGCTCTTTCAGTAAAGGCAAGTGGTGAAACCTGAGGTCATTGCTGATATCAGTTCCTGAATTTGCATTCAACCTTTTAAAAGTGTTGAAATACAATATATGTCCCTTAGATGCCATTTCTAGAAGGAAAATTTAGAGTAGGAGTCAGCATGTTCCCAACTGAAACCTTTATTTCAAGATGCAACTAAGGGGCCAAAACGATTAAAATAATGGCTGTTATGATTTTACTGTATATTTTACTGTTATGGCCTTTGGAACATTAATTTTATTACAGGAGCTGGGAATCAGATAGAAAAATAAGTGCCTTTTTATTTTTTTATGAAGCTTTGTTTTAAAAGACACGTCACAAGGGTGTCTCACTCTTACATGATGTTATATGTAACATGTTTAGGTGTTGTCAATGATGCATCATTTTATGGGGAAAATAACTAAGTTAGCTCTTACTTTTATATTCATTCTTCCTGTAAATGACAGCTAAATGGGAATAAATTGCCTGTCTGTTTCCAATTGTTACTTTTAACCACCTGCTTTCTGAACTTCAGCGATGCTTGCTGACAGCCCTGGTATTGCTTTGCTTCCCTGCTCTATTTATAGTTGATGTCAATGCAAGAAGTTGTTTAAATCTCAAACTGATTTTCTTCTGCGAAATTAGGGATATATTTGCTACAGTGGGGATTCTGTAACACGATGTATCAAGCAAGGAGGCCATTGGGAAAAAAATATATATGGACAGATTCTTGATAGATGTTTCAGAGATGTTTATTTCTCCAGCCGCATGGCCGGGGCTCTGCCGAGGAGCTGCTCAATCATGGGACCCGAGGGTCCTTCCCCACACAGGGGAACACAAACCAACCAATGGGAACGAGGCTGACCAGGGGCAGGGAAACCCCGTGCCTCCCCCCAGGGCCCCTCTCCCAGGACCACATGGCAGGGGGAAGGGACCCCGACAGATATTCCTCCTTTCAGAGATGACCTTCAGTGTTTCTATCCTTCCTATGATCAGAAAAACAGACATATTGCAGTTCCCCAACTTCTAACAGGATTAAAACCCTTTTGTTCTCTAAAACTGCACAGTGTACAGTTTCATTGGGGTTTTCATGGGGTTTATTAGGCAGAAACCTTTTGCAAGGTTTCTTTTAAACTGCAGTTTCACAAGCCTGTTATCCCTGATAATATTTTGTAGTTTGCTATCTTCTCACATCTCATGTGTCAGGATGGCTCTAAGAACTAGCTAGTACACTCAACAACTGCTGGTGAAAATGAAGAGCATGAAAAATAAAATGTGACTTGCAGAAAAGCTGGAGAATTCCTATTTATGTGATTGCCCTGGATGAGTCACTGAAGTAGAAGTGAGATTGCTTGTGATGAGGGAAGGTAACTGCCTCTAAGGGTTTTCATTTCAGTCTGTCCCTGATATATTTGGTGGGAGGGACAGGAGATGGGATGAGAAGTATGGAAAAGCAGTTAATTAAGACTTTCCTTTTCCACTGAGTGTCTAGGGGTAAAAAACCTTGATGTGGCTCCTTGATAAGCCTAACAGTTTTGATGAAGGGCTTCGTCAGTGATAACACGGCCTCTTTGACAGTCTTGAGTCACAGGATAAAGGGAATAGAGACTTCCACCTGGAGAAGGAAATGTTCAACCTTCTCTTTTATTAATTTTACAGACAAATTTAATTTTAAATCATGGCACTGATTAAGCAGTCTCCTGAGTGAAGCAGTTGTGAAAGCACCAATAGCTCTGGAGAGACAAGAGATAAACTCATATTATGACAGACAGGCCCTGACCTGAGAAAAGCTGACGTCAGTGTCATGGCAAGTGGTTGCTGAGAAAGCCACTTAGAAGATAAATTGCTTTTGCCAAATGTTCCTGGTATTAGAGGAATGCCATGGAGAAATGAGTTTTGAATGCTGCTGTCATTTCTTAATGCAGGTCTTGTTTTGCTGAGAATAGGAATATTTGAAAACAGCTTTTCTTTTAGGTATATGGTATCTGAAGTTCCCACGGTTTCTGAAGCGGGCCTTTTTGCTTTAAGACTGCTGGCAGCATCCTGACAAAGGTGCTTTCATCTTCATGCTCTGGTATTAAGGCTCTCTCATTTTCTCATAAGCAGGCTAATGGGTAAAACGATTCCAGTTGGCTTATAAAGACACATGCACATTATAACATTAACAGGGGGGATACCTTTTGTTTTAAAGCCATTTGTGAGGAAAAAAACCAACAGGAACAAAAAAGCCCACAAACAGGCCATGATCATGCAAGATGCTACATGCAGGTGGGTGTCTGTGTTTACCTCTTTGGGGCTCTGGAGAGCCTGGGGTATGCCTGTGCTGAGGGGCTTGTATTGCCTCTCAAGAGAAGAAATAAGAAAGTCAGGAAAGAAAGAGGAGAGAGGAGGAACTGAGGCTGCAGAAGGCATGGAACACTCAGAATGGGCCTTCGGAGTGGGAAAGCAGTGTGCTGGAGCAAGAGGGAGAGAACTTGAAATGACAACGCAGGGATGACCCATCTCTTCTGGCGGCCAGAGCCATGCCTTCCTGAGTGAAGACCTCTGTCAGGGGGTGATCATTTCAAACTACTTCCCAAATAAAGGCCTAAGAAACAAAAAGGAAGTCATTTCTTATCAGAGTGTTGTGTACAGCTAGTTTAAATAGATTTTGAGCTATTATTTGTATTCCTGATTGAAATGCACAGGTTACTGCATCTGCAGTAGTTTCCTGACATTTTTGCTCTTGGAAGCTTTCCAAAATCTGATTGCTTGTATTATTCTTCTATCCATCTTTAAAAAAAAAGAAAAGATAAAAAGAAAAAAAAACCTCCTGCAGAGAGGAGTCCATGTAAATATAGTTATTGAAGTGGCTTAGCTCAGTTCTATGAATTTTTTTATCTGTATTTTTCTTATGTGTTGCTTTAGTCCTGAAATCATGGAGGAAGTGGAGCAATATGAATGGAGAAGTATTAGAAAAAAACAAGGAGGTTAAGATGGGGGGATCTTCAGAGTAGTGCTGTTTGCTTGATGGAAGCATGAGGAGGAATCAGAAGAGAGCTAAGCATGGAGCAGGAGCCTTGCTGTGGTTTTACTGGGTCATCCAGAAGAAAGACAGCACTTACTCTCAGCTGAGCCTACACATCCTGAATCATGGGTCATTTGTATGGATGTTAAGATACAGAAATGTAAAACTCTGTAGTGAGTTAATGTCGTCTTTGTTTGGAAACTTTTTAGATGTTTAGTGACAGGATGGAGTGAAAAAGGCAGTAAAAGGCAGGAATATTGTTCTTGCAATTTTGCAGTTTCTGACAAAACCTGGAAACAGCAACTTGAATTTTTAGCTTTGTCGCCCCCAGTGAAAGACAGTTTTATCAATGACTCTTTCTGAGTAGTGATGAGTGACTAAATAATCTGTTCTTCTGTGTGAGTGGTGAACTGAAGCACTGATGAATAAACAAGAATGTCAACTGTAAGAAGGTAGTGATAAAGTGCTTCCTGTCAGTCTCTTTTCAGAAGCCTTAAGATGCAAATGGGGGAATGAGTCTCAAAGAACATTCAATCCAGCTCCACTAATGATGAGTGAACAAAATGAGAGGAGAAAGGCAAATGTTCTTTGGACCAACATGGCTGTCTACAAATCTAGCCTCAAATACCTACTGCCAGTAAAAGTTTAAAATCTTAATGTTTGACTGATGAGCTCATTCACAGTACAGTTGAGAACTTAAAGCTTTGAAAGTGCCTTCCCTGAAAACCTGGGAAGTGTTCTTTGTGGAAGAAGCAGCCCCTCAGGCTTATGAGGGGTTGTGTGATACATACTGAATGCATACATGCAAAAGTGTGCTTTGGCATAAAATTGTTTTGTGTCATCTCATTCCCTGCAGTCATTCCAAAAGACACTGAATTTGCTTTGTAATGACTTGAAGATCTCAATTATACATTTAATTGGTACATGGAAGGCAGTTTGGCAGAAAGGTACGGTGAACGTATGGGCACTTTAAAATGCAAAGGCATTTGGGATAAAAAGAAGGAAATAAAGAAAGAAATCATATCAGATGATACTGGGAGCTATTTGGGAATTCTGCTTTTGGGCTTTTGGTTGGATCTTTCCTTGGTATTGTAACTATAGACCTTGATTAGGAAATTCTCAAGCCCCTTTTTTTTTCCTAATTAATCTCTGCTAGGAGCTGAATTTTACAGAATTCTGTACTGTGCTGTAGTATATTTAAGAGATTAGAGTTACAGTGAAGAAAACCCACAGAAGCACTGATTTGCTGCAGTACAATATTCTCTTACAGCCCTGCTGCATTTTTCCAGTCATTAAAATTCTGCTGCTGCTGTTTGAGTGGGGGAAAATCCTGAAATGGCTGAAAAAATGCAGTGAACATTTCTTTATCGTTATGCTTCTAAAAGATACTCAATATAATTCTGGGGGTAAAAAGTGTTCTTGTGAAAGCAAGTTTAGCAGATGCCAGGTTCAGCTGGCAGCTGTCCTGATCATGAAAAATTTATTGGTAAAATAAACTGCCCTTTGTTTCCTGTAGGAAACATTGTGCAGGTAGGGCAGGTTTGTGTTTTGCCAGCTTGCTGTGCTCAAGAGTCAGCCTTCATTTTATAACAGACCAGCTGATCAAAATGCTTGTAGTTTGCTGATGCTGATGATCGAGCAGGAGTTTTAACTCCTGGCATTCTCCTCAGTGCAAGGTTTTCCTTCGCTGGGTATGGGCAGTGGTGCCTTTGTCTCTGTGTGCTTGAGCAGCTCTCACCTTTGCTCCCAGGACTAGGTGCAGATGTAGTTCTGTGCCTAAAAATGTGCAGACCTTGGTCTGGTGGGCATCTTCAGTAGCTGCTTTCTGAATGAGCAGGAACATGACTCTAATTTGGCGTTCATTCAGTGAATTCTCTTTTCATGTGCTTTGGGCGTATTTTGAATGGGCTCCTTTTCATACATTATACCCTTTTTACAAAAAATGTCTTCTTTTGCTTTCCTTCTCTAGAAGTTCACTCCACTTGTAAAGAATGAATCAAATTTAAATTACCATTTTTTTTTTTCCTGGTGACCTATGTTTGAATGAATAAAAAGTGAGAGTGATCACTGTGAATATTAAAAAAATCAATTTCTGTGGATTGTAGAGATTCTTTTATGGTTCCTGAGCCAGTATCATTGTCTCTTTTGTTTTTTCTTGCTAAGACAACTGGAAAATAAATGAGGTCTGTTGACTTTTCCTAATCTGCCTCCCATCAAAGATAGCTTTAAATCCTTTTGATGGGGCCATTTTCCCTTAGAAAAGTGCAGACTGATCCAAGTAGGGCTGTGTTGCATTTCCAGGCTGAAAAAGCATGTGCTTTCCCGGAAAAGTATGCAACGATTGTTTGGCTTTCTTATGCCAGTTAAGCTCCACGTTCTAAATTGCTGCTATATTACCTATTTACTATTTAGCATTAGTGGAATCAAAAGGATGTCATCAAAATAATTTGTCTTTTTGCTTCCTTGTAACAGTATCTTCAAATGATCTGTGATTATTCTGTTCCTTCTCTGCTCTGCCTGTCCTTCCAGTTCCCTCCCACACTCCCTTTTTCTATGAAGTTTTATTGCTCTTTTTTATTTCAAAGTATACATATATACGGATATATTATGGGATGGAAATTTTGGTTCCTGAAGAGTTTTTTTTTTTCTTTTCACATCTTGCAATTGATTTTCACAGAGTGGGATTTAAAATGTCACTGTGCCTATCAGCTTTTCACCAGGTTATATAACTTCTTGATTTCTCAGCACTCTGTAAAGATGAAATGCAGTAGCTGCAGCACAGATGAAGATGTCAGTTCTCATCCATAACATACTGTATCTACCCTTTCTCCACTTGTATGTTACATGTCCTCTTATTTTATAGAAGCAAAGGACTAATTTCAACCATATTAACATTAAAAGCTTTATATTTTCAGAATATATGTACTTTATTGATTTACTGAATTCCAAGCCATTTTTTTCCCCTGCAGTATATACTGCTGAATAAATGTAATGGAAGGTCAAGGAACTCTGTATTTTGTTCACATAAATTATGAGTACAACAATGCTCTAAATATATATCTTCTGGGCACCCAATTATCTTGGAAAAGCTGTGGGACTGGATCAGCAGGAGGTCACTGTAATGATCAGTACTAAGAAAGACACTGGACTGGATTTCTGTCTGATTTTAGGTATCTCCAGATGAATCTTTGTGGTTGCTTTAAAATATTTCTATAAAAATGCAAACCTGGCACTAATCTTACAGCCAGACCAAGTTTGTTTATTCTGGAGTTAGTTTACCAAAACCGTGCATTTTTCTGGAGGGAATTATTATTTTAGACAAAATTTGGGAAACATAAGAATTTCCCAGTCCAAAGCTTGACTACTTCTGGGTTTTGACTTTGTTGGAAAGTTGGGGGTTTTGTGCCTAAACTATTCTGAAAGTGGAAATCTTGACTGCATGAAACACTGGGGCTTTGGAGGTCTGTGCTGAAGCAGCTAGGCTTGAGTGTTTATGCTGCCAGGGTTTCAAGGAGAGGACCCTGCCTCGTACATGCAGCTGGAGCAGAGCCATCCATCCAGTACAGCAGGCAGGAGCAGGATATGCTCAGTGAGGGCAGGTACCAAACAGTGCCTCTATCCAGTCTGGATGGGCCAGAGAGTGAGGAATTCTACTGCCTTTTCCCTTTTCTATTCCTCTGAGTTTTGCGTAAAGACTTACACAGGTCTTAATAGGTGTGTTCTACCACTCATGTGGTAAAAAGTTACCCACAAATTTACTGGGATCTGAACTATATATGTCTATATATATACAGAGGGCTATGGAACAGCATGAAGAAAATGGATTTTAATCTCTTATTTTCATTTTCTGTTGTTTTATATTCCTAAGTTCTTCCTATTTCTCATATTTTTCACATGCGAGGTGAAAGAGGTTTTGCCTTTCTGTGCCTAAGAGCAATTAGCAAGGCTTAGCCATAATATTTTGATTTCCTAATAGTTCATTTTCATAGAAGAGTAACCAAGGAAAAAAACACATTGTGAGATTAGTTAAACGCATCTTGAAATACTGCCAATACCTCCTGAAAAGGGAATGCGATTTACTGATTCTCACTTAGCATTTAGACGAAAAGCATCTGATTTATCTAACAGGACTTCTAAAATCTTGACAGTTCTATTGCATGCATCAAAATGCAGCTTCCATGTTTTAGCTTGTATGCTGTTTCCTTACAAATTCTGATCAGGTGGTTGTTTAACAGTTCTGCTTTGGAGCTGAGCTCTAGTTAGGAAGCTAAATACACAAATGTTTCCAAACTCACTTGCCTCATTTAACATGCTGTGGCCTCATTTGTATTCTGGGCTCTGGTTTTGATCCTTTGCAACTGTTTAAATCCCTCCTTGGCTTCTTTTTTTCATACGGTGAGACACTAACTCCTCGTTTCCTGTACTTGCTCTGTTCAGCTAACCATTGAGGCTTGTGTTTGATCATGGGGATCTTAACCTGGCAAAGTCAGCCAGGCACCATCCTTGAGGTGGTCTTTATTCTGGACTAGGGGGAAAAAAAAGCCTCACTGTGCTTTGATAAACCTCAGTATAGTGCTTTTTGATTGGATTCTTCTTTTATTAATGTCATTTACTATACCTATAGATTGCCAGTGTCTGGCAGTGGGTGTAGCTGCAGTGCTTATCCTGCTCTCTGGACTTACTGATTTAAAAAATATAATAAAAAGCCCTGCAGGGCAGCTGTGTTATGCAATCTCTTGTTTCTATGCTTGTCCAACTCTATTTTGTATCACTGTGAGCAGAAAAAAAATGGGAAAAGATTGTTGCTTGTCACAGGCATAAATCTAAATGGTGGTTCAAGGGAAAGGTCATCCATGTCTGCTGGTGAGGACATGTCTTTGCTTCAGCATGAAACTGAATTATGGTTTTAGGCTGTCTTCTTGAATGTCAGTATGTGCTGCCTGTGAGTCCCACCTGCAAAGGGAAAAGGCAGGAGCGGTGGTGTGGCCCTTCTCAGCACGCATGAGCTGCAGCTGGGCAGCAGCTATTGCTGCCTCTACAGAAGCAGAGGTGACTGCCTGGGAGTGCTGCTTGTCTTCCCCTCCCGTCCTCTTCTTCCTTTCTCTGCCCCAGTGTCTCCCCCTTCTGCAGCTGAAATGTTGAGAAGATCTCCAATCTGTGGATAAAGCTCGGTCATCTCATTTTAACCTGTTGCAATGTTACGGCAGGGTTTGTGAGAACTGCCCTTCTGGGTGTCTCCTCTCAACTTATTGCTGGGAGCTTGATCCTTCCTGCTTGATCCACCAAGATTGTAGGGGTAACTGTTTCTAAATGTCAAGCAGCTCCTCTGTAAGTTTCTGGGAAGGAAAGAATAAAAAACTCGTGCTTACTGCAATGTGCAGACCCAGGTCCCAAAAATCCTCCCCATGCTCCTGACAGAGAGTGCTGCTACTGAAGACACAGCAGCTCAAACACTGCTGACCCAAGGGAGTTCACTGAAGCACAGGAGCACAGATGCAAGATGTGTCCTGAAAAAAAGTAAGGGAAAAGCTGAGAGGGATCGTTTTGCTTTGGTGTTGCGCTGAAAGGTTTTGCTTTCCAAGATCTGTGCCATAAGGCACGGATCTGAACAGGCTTGTATCATCCTGGGCACTTTCTTGCCTCTCAGACATCGACTACTTCATGTTTATTAATGCAATTTCTTAAAAGGCTTCTAAAGGCTCTGCAATATAATCAGTGTTTTAATATTTAAGTGTTTTTATGGTGTAGTTGGTTGGTAAATAACTCCACAGAAGGATGCAAGCTGTTTGCTCTTGAACCTCAGCGTGTGCATGTTTCTACTGAGCCAGGTGGTCTTTGGCAAGCTGTGACCCGTCTCCACAGCTGGTTCAAGAAATAAGGTTCTGCCATAGTAGGATGCTGAAAAGAGCCCAGGTACCTTGACTCCTGCGAGTCAGATCTTTCTTTTTACTGTTGACCTTAAAATTGACAGCTAGAGATTTACGCCGCACGTGTAAAAAAAGGTTGGGTGGTATCTCTTGATAAGCCATGGGGTGCATCAATGGTCACCTCCTTCCCAGGATGGAGACAGCTAAACCACCTCAGTTCATGGTCTCAGCATCAGGCAGGGACCTAAGGATGCCATGGAATCGGTACCCCTGTCAGGAAGCTGGGAGAGACTCAGGAATACACAACTGGTTTATGAAGTGTGTTACTGCTCAGTAACACACTTCATCGTGCTGCTCTCTATTTTAATTTAATCGACTGGCAACGTTTGTCAGAAGAAAGTTCAGCTTCTGCAAAAATGCTGACAAATTTGATAACTGCAGTACATTATGTCAAGTTGGGTTTATTAAACACACAAATTAAAAAAGAAGCCTTTGGTCTGTAGATAACAAAATGTACTTTATAACTTATAAAATAAAAGAGTTCCTTCCTATCTTAGGCAACATCCTTTCCTAATGTTAAACTATTACTATGTGGTATAGAAACAAGGTATAAATTTTTTTAGGAAAGACTGAAAAATGTCTTCTGGTGCTTAAATATATTAAAAAAATAGATTTTTTAAAATATACAAATTTTTAAGCATCTATATTTCCATATTTATATAAATCTGAATTATGTAAGTACTGGAGGACATATTTATTTTTTCTATGACAGCTGGAAGTGGAATGCTCACCCTGCCTTCTTGAAGTTCAGGCCAGAGTGACACCTGTGACACCCCCAGCAGCCCACAGACCAATCACTGTGCACAGACATGGCCTCCCAGCAGGAGATCTGGTGGTGACAACATTTTCTGTAGTCTAGAAGGGCCTTATTTTCAGTAAATGGGAAAAATCCAAATGTATTATGACACAGTGGAAATCTGCTAGCTATATCTTCAGTGGCTTCTGGCAGCCAGGGATATGCTCTGATCATTGCACATGCGATGCAAGCACATGTCTATGCTTGCTTGAGCCACTTCATTCTCTCTTGGGGATGATCATGCCCTGGTTCCCACTCCACTCTATGTCTCCTGTGGCTCCTGCTGCTTGTTGCAATAGAGCTTCCCTTGGTCACAGTCCCTTCTGCAGCCAAGGGGGTGTATCATCATCATTGTGGGCTGTGCCTGGAGGCTGAAGACATAAAGAAATGTCTTCACAACCTTTACACTCTTGTGAACACAAAGTAAAAAGTTGTTGAAAATATTCCTCCTACTCCCACAAAACAAAGAAACAAAATAGTTGTGTGTGTTTTCCATTTGTTTATAAATAAGTAAGCACTATTTCACAGCCTATCTGTTCTGAAGTATGTTTCTCCTTTATATATAGACTCTCAGTACAACCTGTTATTAGTCAGCTTATTAAGGGGCATTGCTTACTTCTTAGGATGACAAGGAATGAAAACATATATGCTCAAGATAGCATTTTCTCAATAGGTGCAATTAACTGACTTCCCATTTTCTATTTGCGTCTGGTGGGACCTTACCAGGGCTCTGGATCTCCCTCTGCTGTGCAGCTGCAGTGTCTGAATGAACGGGGTATGGGCTGGCATCCCCACTGAGCCCTCTGGGCCATTCTGGGAGCTCGGGAGGAAATGCCAGTAGCTGCTTGGCCATGTTAAAGACCCTGAGTGAAAAGAGAAAGCTGGCTGTAGTTAGTCAGAGCTCAATGCTTGGAGCAGGAGGGTCTCCTGGCAGAAGGGTAGGAGGATAATTTTGTCTTGTTTAAGTCTAAAATATTCCTGTATCTTTGAAGATCTTTATTCCCATCTAGTATAGGCTAACCTGATTTATGAATAAGAAGGGCCAAAAGAACAAGACAAGAATTTTTTAAAACATTTTATTTTATTTTAAATAATTTTTTATTCCTTTAAACTGACCAGTACCCAGAAAAATTCCTTCAAGAAAACAGAGCTTGAATTAACATGTTTTCAATGGAGGATGTGGTATATAGATCAAATTTTCAAAAAAGCCAACCAATATAAAGCTCATTTTATACCATCTATGTTTTCTGCACATTTCACTAAAATGCTAAAATGATACTTATTATTCAAAATACTTGAATTATGCATAAGTTGGAAGGCAAAATTTCAATTCTGCTTTGGCAATGATGATGAAAGATTTCTCATTTTGCCTAGTCTCTAACTTGCCTTTGACAAGTTATGTGCTTCCACAGAGATCTATCTCATAGAATTATATCCTGCAGAACACTCTGAGAACCAGTTTATGTTCCTAGCAAGGAGAAATGCTGAAGTTTTAGCCTCCTCAAAAAGACTTTGCCCAAAGGGCACTTCAGCCTCAGTTCGAGGGGAAATCTTGTGGCCCAAGGAAGAGGATGTTCCATTTGGAAAGAAGCATGAGCAGAGTTAGGATGATTTCTTGTGAGATTTATGCATCTCCTGCCCTGGACTGACTCCCCTTCTCAGCCCCGTGATCTGTTGGCAGGTCACAGAGCATGGTGTTTACACTCTCTGCAGCGTGTCTTAATGCTCTCTGGCTTAAGGACTCTCTGGCTTGCTGCACCTCTGGCCCCAGGGCTGGCGTTCCAGCTGCCAAGCAGCCCCGTGTGACAAGGCAGAGGCTGTCAGGAGACAGCACAGGATGCCCAGCTGCAGGAGGAAGGCCACACCAAAAGATCCCCACTTGCCTGGAGGCACTGCAGCCCCAAGGCTGTTGTATCTGCCTGGGCTCAGATGTTGCTGGCTGGATCTCATTCCTCGTGCTTTATTATCATTTCCCCTTTCACAAAATACCTTTATACCTCACTGAATTTTCAGTGTTGAGATCACAATGTCTTATCCCATGTATATCTTGTGGAATAGAGATAATAATGATGTATAAATTAGTTTTATATTTCAAAAGAAGTCTTTAAGTTGTTTCAGGTTGTATGATTTACTGGGCAAGGCAGAAGAATGTGCAGATTTGCACTTCCATGTCTTATGATAAGCATATCCACAGCATGTTATTTGAACCTGAGCTGTGGTTGCCTGCTGTGCTGATGATTATTCATTGAGATGGTAGAACTAGAACACACTAATCTCTGGTACTGTAAGAGCATTGTAACATTCAACCTGCTATGCCATCTCTTTGAGAAGTTAAAAGGCCCTTTTGCTTCCAAATTTGACTACATAAATATATGCATGTTATGATTGCATATAGCACAGCAATCTCGGGAACATTAAGTGCCCGGGGATATTGCAGCTGACTTGTAAACAACTCAGAAAACAGTCAAGCATAGGGTTGGAATCAGAAATGTAAATGCAATTGCCTAAATTAAAGGCCATGGGTAAAACAGCTTTGTTGATGTATAAAGTACTTGCAGTTAGCACAGGAAATAATTGATACTATGACAAAGTTAATTACATGGAAAAATATTATGAGATTGTATGGCTTCACTGTAAGCGAGGTATTCTGTATGTCTAAGGGTACCCCATGTAACTCCCAGACCACTGCCTACACTGGCCCTTGAAAACTCTGAATTCAGTGTATGGGAGAGAAGATGGTAATGTGGAATGTGGTTCTCCACAGTACAGGATGTGTGAAAATCTCACAGTAATTTTCGGCGGAATAGGGTCTGGGTGCTGATTGCATAGCCTATAATAAAGTGATTTCAGAAACTTCTAATCAGGTGAAGTAAAGACTTTCATTAGAGATACAACCTTAAAATAGTCTGGACGGTTTGAATCCATCCTTATAAATAAAGCTGCAATAGATATAATCCTGCAGCATTAATGAGACAAATAAGAATGAAATAGAAATCATTATCACTTTTAAGCCATTATGAAAAATTTTTCTGTGATGAATATGACAGAGCTGGAAATTTCAAGACCCGTGAAAATTGTACTGAAGTAGATTTGCATAATGCACTGGAAGAGCTTTTGTGAAAATGGAACTAGTGGGAGTTATTTAAATAACAGTATAGCAGCTATTAACAAAATAGTGAGATTCAAAATAGTAATTTACTTTACACATCTCTTCTAAAACATGTCCAGAATCAAGATATCTGTCAGCAAATAGTACAGCATTGCAACCCACCCTCTCAAAATTCTGAAAGAACAGATCAAGGAATTCTCATCCTTGACAAAACACAAACCTTAGTAGCAGAGCATATTATTTCCACCATGTAAAGCAGCTGTAAAGTATTATACAGCCATGGAGAAGCCATATGATCTTGAGCTGTTAATCCTTGCACAAGCTTAGGCAGGAAAAGAAGAATGAAGTGTGTATGCTATGACTATTTGCGTTGCATTATGTGTTTAGCGTGATCGCTGCCATTTTCCTCTCCATCATCATCATCACCTCCCTCCCTACTCCTACCATGCCTCATCCTCCTGGAATGTACATCTCCAGGCCCATGTGTGGTGTGGAGAGCGCTTTGACTCCTTTGCCCGCGGACTCACTAACGCTTCTCTCCCAGGCAGTGAGAATGCCTTGTCACACTTGAACCACAAGTGGATTCTGGATTCTCCCGCTTGGAGTTCATGGATGTAACCTGGCAGCAACCAATCTATATGTCTTCTGTAAATGATCCTCCAAGGGTTTACCTGTAGCAGTGCTGTCATGCTCCCAGGAATAATCACAAGGTTTGTGTTCATTTTTGTAAGTCTTTATTCTGTGATGTGCCCTTGAAACCCAGGGAGCTCCAGCATTGCCTATAAATCTTGTTAAAAGGGTATGGGTTGCCTGTTCCACACAGCAAAAAAAACCCTAGTTTTCAATTATTTAGATACTATTCATCTTCTCCCTGAAGCCTGGTCAAAACTTCTGGTTGACATTGTGCTTTGTTATAGAGTGAGGGATGGTGGCAATTTTCCTGCATGTGCTGTGGCCCCTTCTATGAGGATGACTAGGAGGTGGAGAAGGGTGGTTTTGGTTTGCTTTCTGGTACTCTGATGATTAACAATTGCTGTGTCTTTGCATGGTAATTTTTGGTGTATAAAGGAAAAAAAAAATGAGTGTTTTGTATGCTTACTCTACTTGCTCAAGTACATAATAAGAGTATAAAGCAAAATATGATGTTGAAATTCCTCTATTTTTTTTTTTGTGCATAGCTCTCATGCCTGCAATGTTTTCTTCCCTGAAGCTGGGCTCAATGTTACATTGGTATTACATACCTGTCACTTTGAATTGCTTTTTGAGCTGTGTAGGTGTGAATTCATTCCTAATCTTTTCGTATCACCACCCATGTGAAGATCATCTTGTGTTTGCTCTGTGCCGTCAAATGATCTCATATGCTGCTTGCATTTTCTGAAAACTGCTGCATGACCAACACATTAAGTAACGCTCTGAAGGGCTTTTCTGCAGGTTTTTGCTTGTTTACTGTGAGACATTGATTTAGTGCTGTCCTATATTCTAGTTTGCTTTGTGATGTTTGGTTTCTTTTCCTCTGCATTTCATAATGTCCAATTCAGATTTGAATTGCAAGTTTGTTGCACTCGGTTGCCTGCAGTACTTAGTAGTGGATAATTAGTGTTAATACAAAAGATGGAGCATGCACTGAGTGGCTCTTTCCCTGTGAAAAACCTCCACCTTCCAGCAATCCCTGGCTCAAGGAATTTGTTTCCTGAAGTACCTGCATGCTTCATAGCCTCTAATGGATGCTTTCTGCCTGACTTGTGTCTTTCTTTTCTCTACCAAGTATATATACCAGTCAAAGAAGTACTTAGCTGTGTTTGCTCCAAACATGTTGTTTGCCTTCATTTGGCTCTTCTGAAGTTTCTGTCAGTGTAAAACCATTTGCCTCCCCCTTTCCAATTGCTTATGGCTGTAGAGATCCCTGGGCTGATTCCCCACTGCTAATTCCTTCCCACTGTCTGTTTCATCTTGCACCATGAGGAACCAACTCATCATCATCATCACAGGTGGTTTTCTCTGTACCAGTGTAATCCTGCTATCTTCCTTTTGGGAGGGGATGGGCAGAGCCATAACCAGGTCATACTCAAAAGCATTGAACAAAAGATTTTCTAGCAGCCCTCCATGGCATTGCCTCACACTGCAGACACACAGAAGAAGCCTCAGGTGGTAAATGGAGCCTGACTGCAGACCAAAGCATTTTACTTGATCCCTCTGAATTGCCAAAGCAGCCAAAAAATGCCCCAGCCATGTGCAAATGCAGATTTCTGTGCTGGCTTGGGGGAATGACCAGTGTGTCCACAGGAGAATAAAACAACTATCTTGAGTGCTCTCTGTGCAGACATGAGGGAGTTAAGCTTTCTCCTGTGTTTAAGTTGTCAGACCTTTTCAGTGTTGTGTTTAAAACAGAAGTTTACCTGTTTTTTTCCAAAATCAGATAAATTCTGGCTGTGAACATCAGTTTGAATCAGTTTCTTGCTACAAAAAAATCAAATTCATAACCAGCTCTTCTGAGCATTCAAAAATACTAAATGCATCTCTGAAGAGTAAACATCACTCTCAAATGAAAGGTTTTGTTTCTCCTATTAACTGTGTAGTAAAATCTCTGCAATAGTCACAAGGGGCACAGAGAGGGGTTTTTTGTATTTGGTAGATAAGAATGAGCTAGGCTTTCCTCCAAATCTTTGTTGCAGTAAGGGATTTTTACTTAGAAATTCACAAAGACTTAATTGTACAGATTCTCAGCTCCTGAGATGCTTCTTATGGTTGTTTGTTTCCACCATAAATGGTTTAAATGCTTCTTTCCTTTCTCCCTTTTGTTTCAGACTGGACTGGCAGCCATGATGCTTTTAGGTGCTTTCAGGATCTCTTTAGAAAGTAGTGCCTTATTTTTTTTCCATCCTGCTTTACAAAAATGCAGTTTGAAATCGTAACATGAAAAAAAAATGCATGGATTTTGTTAGGAATGGAATAGGTTTCTGATAGTGAGTGCCAGGAATGAAATCCTAATGCTCATAAATTCTCTAGCAGAGTTCCCAGGGAATTCACTAGCCCCAGGATTTCCTAAATCTATGGCCTACCAAACACCTGATGACATTTTCTTTTTGAGGGAACTGGTAAGGGACTGTTCAAAGTGAGCCATTCCTGGGAAATGCTTCTGGAGAGCTCAGGATGCCAGCTGGGCAGGAGAAAGTAAAAGCATCTGTCGGGTGGTTTCTAATATGCAGTAGAAAACCTTGGAGTTGTATGAAGAGGATGGATAGAGAAATAATGTGCAAGTTCAACAGCTAGTCAGTGTATCTACCTACAGGGATGTCACATAACACAATTTGGAAATGTGCATTCCCTCCTGGATTAGCTGAAGGAGCAAATCCTCAGTGATTAGTGACCAGAGTGTGCTGAGAGGTGAGTTTGGGATTCGTGCCTCTGTTCAGCAGATTAGAGGTACCAAGGCTTCACAGAAGGTCTAGGACAGCTGGAATTATTGGGGTGAGCAGCACCTGTCCTAGGAAAATACAGTGAGATACAAATGGAGAGAATGGGAGTATAATGGCTTATTAGCAATAGTGCAATTGAACTACACAAACAGGTGCATCAAATGTGTGCTTGAGCAGGGTTGTGTCAAAGCAGGGTGCTGCTCAGCTGTGTTCCACGCAAACATGGCATCTCCAGACCCAGTCACCAGCTTTGGCCCTCAGATGTGTTGTCTTGATTACTAGTCAACAATTGCTCCTTCAGCATTATTCCATGTTAGCTTCTCCTCTGAGCGAGCCACTTTTGCTAGGAATGTGCCTGTTTCTTCTGACATCCCAGTGAGAGCACAACCATATTTCACAGAGGATGCTGGTAGCCAGAACAAAGCAGCAGTAACCAGCCCAGGTTTCCACACCTCCCAAAGACCCAAAGGCTGCAGATTTTCTTTTTTTGTTGTTGTTGTTGCATGGTTTTCTCTCCCCTACAGTTCCTATGCTTTAAGGGTAGCTGCAGAAAGGAAATTTTTGCCCCTTCTACTTTAGATCTCAGTCAAATTAGGACTTTGTCCTTGCTGTCAGATAAGGATTTCCCAGCCCCACCAGTCTTTGAAGCTGTCTCTGTCCAGCTGTCAGCTGGGCAGCTGCAGCAGCAGCATTTTGTGTCACACCAGGCAATACTAAAAGGCATGTGTTGCCCATTGTTGAAAAGTTATGTGAAGGCTGCTACAAAATACATGGAATAAAAGATAAAAAAAAATTGCCACAGCATTTCTTATATCTTTTATTTATTTTTCTACAAGCAGACAGCCTGAAACAAAGCAAGAATGAGGAATGTGATCCCAAGGCATTTCATGTTCAAATTTCTTTCTGATGAAGAATAAATCATTTCAGCCCAACTGTGTAGCTGTAATAGACATAAAAAACCCCACCAAAAAACCCCAAACCAAGTGCAACACAAAGCTGGTAATAAAGCAGGGTGGTGAAAGGTCAGGCTTACAGAGAATTATTCATTCTCTTGCCTTCAAAACGCATGCAGAACTCAGACTTTCTTTCAAGGAATGGTGGTCTAGTGAAGACACAGTTCAAAGACTGCAGTGTTTTTTCAAACTATTTGCTAGCTATATCAATATACAGTTCAGGTGGGCTGAAGGAAGATGCATTAGAGTAAGCTGCTTGTTTTTGTCAAGTCATTCCCATAAAATTGTGTCCTTGCTTGAACCTGTGTCCTACTCAGCTGACCCTGTTATTGCAGTCTGGATTAATTCAGACCCTGTATCTTTTTGTCTTTCCTGCCAGCAAAAGCACTGTCACCACTGTCTCTCAAGAACAGTTTGATATTACATATCAATATTACATGCACTTGCTGGGCTGTCATGCTCCTGGTTTGTTAATTTTGGTATTATTGCTTTGGAAGTCTTACTTTTAAATTATTCTCAATTGCAAGAATAGATAACTTTTTCGATATTAATTTGCTACAGGCATTTCAACCAAGACTTTTATTAATCATAAGTAGGCCATGTGAAAATTTTACTGCTCAGATGACAGGTATTATCCCTTTATTCCTATGTGATTCTAGAAGAATAGACAGTATGTTTGTAACAACAATCTGGTGTTCCCCACAGTGCAGCAAGTTATTTTATTAGCTACCTCCAGACAGCTTTATTAATTGGACTGTCCTTCAGACAGCCAATGGTGAAGAATATGTTCATAACACAGCTGACAATATAAGTCATAACAGTATTTTTCAATTTGTAAAATTTATTTCAACTCACCTGCTGTCTTCCTCTGGGGCAGAACATGAACATGCATAATACGGGACATAGGTAGACTTATTGATCTGGAGGCCTCAGGATTGTGGAGAGGTGCTAAACATTTTGTAGCTTCTTTGCCCACAGCTATTTTGCACAACACAGAAGCAATACCCTGCAATCACAGTGAAAGTTGTGGTCTGAGGGAGAGCATTACTTATTGAAAACTAGTGATTTTCTTCTCAAAAGTCATCCTTTAAATCTTCAAAGGTTTCTAGTGGTAAGGAATTATAAAGACTTTTTATATCACCCGAAAGACAGTAGATTCAACAATGTAGCAGAATAACATTATGATGGAACACCATTTCACTGTTAATGATTCAATGAAATATGAAATATTCCTGCCTTCATTTTAGGTAAATATATTTGACCAGCTGTAGGCTTAAAGCCAGAAGTGTTCAAAACAAGGTCTCAGTTTCAGGAGCATCATTTCCAGCAAAAGGCTTTTTTTTTCTTCTCCCACAATGTTTATTCAGAGAGGATGCCCTGCCCATTCTTGGTTTTAATATGTATCAGTGCTCATAATGCTGTTAGTTTATCCCAAGCTGTCTCCACTGACTCCATACGTAGGTCCATTGACCAAGCTCCTCCAAGTAAAGACAGCTTTATCACAGTGACAAGTTCTTCCCGTATCTGTAGGGCTCTTTGAACAGCAAGAGCTAATGTAAGCAGCTGGTTTATGTGGAGCAGTAGTTGTTCATTGTTTCTCATAATGTCACTCTTATAATTCATTAAAATTAGTTATTGGTGTTACTGTATGAGCACAGTGCAGAGTTAAACCAGAAACCGTCAAGGCTGGATGCTGCCTACCTCAGAAGTTTAAATGAGTTCTGGAGTAATTAAGGACAAACCAAGAAATGTAACTCCAAAGGTGCAGCATCTAACTCAGAACACACATAAACCAGAGTCTGCTGGGGGCTGGAAAGATATCCATTGATGGACTTACTGGAGACATTTGTCTAGATGATGCACTACAGCCTTTCTTAAGTGTAGGAGGGATAAATATCCCTGTCAACCCAAACTGTTTGTGCAGAGTCATTGGAGCTGAGAACTGTTCCTTCAAATGCAAGGCACCCTGGACTAGTCTAGGAAAAGGTTCTAGTGAAAGTAGTCTTTCTTATTGAATGACATAGAGAAGCTAATTTCTAACCGCCAGTTTTCTAACTTATAGTCTTTTCCCTGGACTAAGCAATGCCCTGTATGAGTAAAGTCATTTTGCCCTCATAGTGTCATTCATAAAATTCTACACACACGTTGATACATTAATGTACCTTCCAGAGGTTGATCATGACCTGTGTATTTTCCAATCTACTTAGAGCAGTTGTTATTATTATGACAATATCTTAAACTAGCAGAATCTGTTCGTAGTGGAGTAGTCCATGCTGTTTAATTGCGACCAATACATGGAAAAAATGTTTGAAAAATAAGGAAGTGCTGAGTTAAGAGGGGGCTTACTTAGCATTAAATTGTTAGCCTAATAAAATTATCCTCTAGAATTGCCAAACTTTATCATTTTACTTCACTTGCTTCAAAATTTCAAAGTTGTTATGTTCCCTTCATCTCAAATCAATATCTCACTGCAATGTCATAAACCTCTTTTATTTCCAGGATCAAACCATGTAGTCAGCTATATACATTTATAAAGACCTAATCTGAGAAAAGTATTGACAAAATCCAATGTGTATGTAGTGAACTTCATTGTAACAGGTCATTTGTCTCTATTCAATAACTCTAGTAGCATAGTAACCTCTATTTTACATTGCTAGTGATAGTGGAGATACCAGAACTATGGTGAATCAGTGATGGGGGTGTACTCACCCCACTCCAAAGTAGGATTTGAGATTTAGTCGTCTTTCCCTCAGAACTTTGATAAAACATCTAGATCTGAGGAGGAATTGAGAGTGATAATGTCATTTGCCTTGGCTTTAAGATGTCTCTTTCAGAATATACTTGTGCACAAGCTGTGATGTTATGTCTGGATGTGTGTGCAACTAGAGTTGTAAAAAACTAGTTGGGTGATTGGGCTCAGAGAATAGTGGTTAATAATTCATATGGGGATGCCAGTAATGAGTTGAACATTGATTTCTTCTGCAGAACAGAGGATTTCTTTTCCTTTGTCCACTGCTTCTGCAGTGCAAAAATGGTACCTGGGGTTAGTGGGATTATTGAGAAGCAATGTGTTGAAACTATTGCAGAATAAGAAATTAAGTTGTAGAGCTGCATCTGAATTCAGAAGGTCATACATCAATTCTTTTCTCTTAAGGCTTTCAGCAACTTTGTGCAAATTATTTAATTTCTTTGTACTCCCCTCATCTGCGATAACTTAAGCCAGGCAACTTAAATGATAGGGTAATGGTAGGCAGCTTGCCTTGGAAATAGATTAGGGACTGATCCTTCAAGCAGCTCTGCAGGCTGATCTGAGGGCAATTTACCATTGGCAGCTACATGGGTGATGGAAGTGCTGTAATTGATTTAGCAGAACATGAAAGGGGAAATTCATGCAAGGCCTAATTCATCACTGCTGTTCTGTGTTCTGCTGTGACATGCATGAATTATTGTACAATGAACAGTAGAATATCACTGTTAGTCTACATATAATTGAGGTATGGAATGATGATTAGTAATACTTTACTGCCGAAAATTGCCTGTAGATTAAAGAAGAAGTCCCAGTCGGTGGATATTAGTGGGCCAGGATGCAACCCGGTGGCAGCTGAAGCTCAGACACCTCAGCCCAGCCAGCCCTTTCCTGCCACTCAGACAGCAGCTTCCGAGGAGGAGCAGAACAACACCACAAACACCCAAAGGCGCAACCCGCGGAGGAGTGATCTGAAGAGATATTACACCATTGGTGAGTTTTCTTTCACAGGAAAAATCAAATGCACTTGTTACAAAAGCAGGGTCTTATTGTTTATTTGTGGTTTATTTCTTTTGCTTAATCACAGCTGGCTACTAAGTTTACAAATGCTCACAGCGAGCAGGAAGTTATCACATCTTAATGCTGATGTCAAATTACTCTAAAGAATTAACCTGCTTTATTTACCTGGATTCTTTCCCACTCCCTTTTTTTTATTCCATAAAAAGAATTATTGAAGAAAGCATAAAAGCAATTTTGAAAGGAATGCTTTAGGAATAATGTAATTCTTACAGTTGATTGCATTGGAATTTTGGCAGAGATTGTTTAGAAGGCTCCTGGTTAGAAAGTATTTCCAGTTTGGAGAGGGAGGAGGCATACTGGGTGGGAAGAATTATTTAGGGGGGCTTATTGATATCTTTCTCTGAATATTTTGGTTTCCTGAATCTTCATCTGGGATGTTAGCATCTCCATGAGTCTTATCAAACCATCTTAAGCACCCTGGAACATGCTTTGCAGTTTGCTTCCCCATAAATAGTTTTGAGATTGTGCCTGACTCCTTTTAGCCAGGTTGGAAGGGACCATAGTGGGTCATCTGGTCTGAGCTCCCTGCTCAAGCAGGCTCATTGCAGAGCACATGGCACAGGATTGTATCCAGATAGTTCTTGACTATCTCCAGTGAGGGAGACTCCACAACCTCTCTGGGCAGCCTGTTCCAGTGCACAGTCACCTGCACAGTAAAGAAGCTCTTCCTCATGGTCAGGTGGAACTTCCTGTGCATCAGTTTCTTACAATTGCCTCTTTTCCTATTGCTTGGCAATAGTTTGTGACCTGTTGAATTATTGCAGTATTGTGATCGTTTCTTCTGCTCCAAGGGAACTATTTGCATGTCTTTAACTTGTCTAAAAGGTAAAGAAAAATGTGTTTCCTTAGACATCTTTCATTGTGTTACGTCTAATCCCTTGAAACTGATTGTCATTGTAAGCTATGTTGCTTTTAAAGAAGAAAACTTCATTAGCAATCGACCCATTTTAATAATGAAGTCTGTATTTTAAGTGGTGAATGATTGTATGTGTTTGCATTTTTTGATGCCCAAAAATTTTGCTCTGCTGTTTTTTTCTCCTCTTTTCTCCAAATGATCTTACAGGAATATCAAAGATAAGCCAAGATTACTTTATACATGAAGCAGGATTTGGCATGGGGGTGGGTTTCCTAAGACTAATAATGAAAATAGAATTCCATCACATCATCAAAGTGAATTCTTAATCTAATTCAGTATTAAAACATATTATTGGCCAACTGACCGTAGTTGAGTATTTTTCTGTGAGCACCCAAAACACAGCCTGCATATGGAAATACAGATTAAGGTTTGTGTTTATCTACTTGTCAAATTTGACTCACTGCAGTTTCTTTTTGGGAATCTTTACACAATCCTTATAATGTGAACCCAAATCTATATGTGCTTTGAGTGATCACAAGGTCTGAGCACTAGTTCCTCGGGATGTAACCTGTGTGCTGGAATAACTGAATGTTTTCCATACATTTGAATAATTCGTTGGGATATTGTGCAGCACTTCATTTGACACACTTGTTGACTGGAAAAGGCCTCTGAAGGTTGTATAGTCTGGTGTCCTGTTTGAAGCAGGACCTCAGCCAACACCAGATAGAACAGCCAAGGCTTTGTCTTGCTGAGTTTTGACAGTCTCCAGGGGTGGATACTCCACTGCCTCTCTGCTTATTGTGCTGGAACACAGACAGTGTGTCCACAGACAACAGCATTCATGGGCAACTTGCCCATAAACAGATACTGACGTTAGTGAACAACAGTTGCAGACCCTAGGGAAGTGTGAGGGGAACAGACCACAGAAAGTGGCCAAACTTGCAGGTTTTTTTCAAATATTGTCTTCCATTATCCCTGTACAGAGTACTGAGCAAGTCCAGAGCTGTCTGGACTGACCCAGTATGGGAGATGTGTTGGTTTTCTGTTCTTATACATTCAGCCTTGTCTATGTGACTTGTCTAAACCACAAAGACTAAGTTGCTAGAGCCAGTATCACTGCATACTGCCTTGTGTGACTTTTGCTGACAGGCAAATTGAAGAGACAAGAGTTTCCCTGTATCTTCTCAAATGTTTGGTGGCACACGTTCCTGATGGTTGTGAAAATGAATGGTTTAATCTTGGACAGCACAGTACTGATACCAGATGAACATGTTTACTGTACTGACTTGTTCCAATATTGAGTCTATGGCTTTGATAACCTGAGAGAAGGATAATTATCTTCTTAGTGCATATGTTAATTTATGACCTATATCACCCTCTTGACTTAAAAAGAATTTTCTGTGACTTGTCTCAAAAATAATTTCTAGTAGTTAAAGTCTAATCAAATAATTTGTTACTTTCTGAGGATGAATGTACTGACACACTTGCAACAGACCCATACTCTAAAAGAAAGACCAGATTCCTGTGATGTTTTGTGTATGATTGGCTGTTATATAGCATAAACAAGCACATTAGATCTGTTGCTGACTTAATACAATTATACAGAGGTTTACCTTGGTTTTCCCTTGTTTTCATGTTGTTCTACTAAAAGCAACCTGTGTTCAATATGTTAGAAAATTAATGCTCTCAACTGATTACTTTCTTTTATTTTAAAATTAGTATTCTGTTACATTAACCTCAGAACAAATTGGCAAATGACAGTGTTTATGGCAGTGATTAACTGAGCTTGAGCCAACAAGTGCCAAATGTATTTCGTGTTACTCTCTTGTTCCTTAAGAATTTATTTTAAGTAATTGTCATGATATGTAAATATAGGTACAGATATGACAACTGATTTCAAATATGTAAAAAAGTATCACATCTATATTTAGACTTGTGCATATATACAGTTTGTGTTTTAAAATGGAGCTCTCAGCATCACATTGCCCGTTAAATTAAAATTCAGCTTGAAGGCCTAGCTGGATTTGTTAATATCTCCCCATTTTATTAAATAGCCATTCAACTTACCATTATGTATAAAGAAAGTGTAACCAGTTTTACTTCATCAATTAATGGAAAATATTTTTAAAAAATCAAATTTATTTTAAAAATATGTGGTTTTTCGATTTGGCTATGCAGGAAACACTTCAGAGATCTTTATATAAATCACACTCTGCTTTGCAGGTCCAGAGATGTGAGCACTTACTTTGCACACATATGCTTTGCAGAAGAAAGTGTAGCAGCTTGTGTATGCTTGCAGCTAATGTGAGAAGACACAAGCAATTGTCTAGGAGATTGTGTTCCTAAAGGCTCTCTAGCATCAGAATATTTTAAAATTTTTTTGTGCTACCTTATGTGTACACAGATTTACCCAGACCTTCCAAAAGTGACTGTGTCATGAGGAAGGAATATCTGGTAAATCCAAGAGATTTAAAAATTTCATCAGCACTGCTCCTACTTTAGACAGCTATAAACAAGTTACTTATTTTGCATTTCATCTTTGCCACAGACTACACTTCAGGTGCTTTCCAAACTTAGTGAGTCTAGTTGCACTTTTTAAAACTGGGGGGAAAAGTAGGTAAGAAAGAGAAGAACTGATAGGAATAGGCAATGGGGAACAAGTTGTGTGCTTGGTTGAAATGAAATAAAAAATGGAGAGTCAGTGAGGGGGAGAAATAGGTCTTCCATATGGCAGGCTCAGCAGGCAGGAAGGCTCCAGCACCTCCAGTGCTGAACTGGTGTGAAGAAATTGAGTGGGAACCTCTAGATTAATAAGATGAGTGTAGGAAAAACAGTCTGCATGGTGGGTTAGATGAAGTTTTTGGAGAACTCTAGAAACAGCACCCAAGACACTTAAAAATAGAAACCTAAAATTAGACTTTTTAGATGCTTCAGGCATTAAAAATTCAGGCCACTTATTTCTGAAGTGCTTCTTGTTGAGCAACTCCCTCAAAAGAGAAAAGAAGGTGCCTGGGTCTTCAGCACTCTGAAAAGGGGGCTGGAATATTATACAATGGAGAGTGATGTGGGTAACCTGAATTCAAAGCAGTCAGGCTGTATCAGCTTAATGCCCTGTTCAACTACAGCAGCCATGGCTGTTCTTAGCTGCATCACAGCTGAAGGGTTGTAGGACTGTACTTCGTGGTGTGATGCCTCAGGATACACTTTTAGCAATTTATCGAGGTGAATGAAGTAGTTAATGTTATGCTATGGAGACATGCATTTGAGGTCTATACTCAGCTGTGAAAGCCTGGTGTATAGTGCTTAGATACCTCTAAGAGGATATACCCAGTGGACTGTCTGCCTAATAACCCTGGCCTTGTAGGTGTAAAAGGCCTTCTTTTGTTCCATTTGCCATTGAAATAAAACTGCAGCACTGGTATAGAGTAAATACATGATTTAAAAATAAAATGGTTGCATAAAAATATTTTCCTGATCAGGCAAAAGAAATGATGAAAAAGGACAGTAGTTCATACTAGAAAATGTTATAGTACAGTGTTGGTGGGGAGATGAGGAATGCAGTATTTTTATTTTTTTTATTGTATCTTCTAATAAAAGCCTTAATGCAAATATTGCTGTTAAGGCTCTAGCTCATTTCATTTAGAAGACAACTTTCAACTGCCTGAGGAGACATCTTTTGTTGGTACAACCTCTGTCATCAGTGGAAGGTGTTGGTGCTACAACTACACACACTTAGTAGTTTAGACAGAATGCATGAGTATGTATATGTGTATGTAATATGCAGCATGAGGACACTTGGGAAATACTAACTGTCAAAGTTCCCTTCCCTACAGTGGTTCATTTTTAAAAAAAATTATTTCATGTTCCACTTGTAAAAAAAAAAAAGGAAAAAAAGAAACAATCTGTTTCCTCCTTCATACTCTCTTTCAAATGAAGTCAGTAGAATTCTTAACAGAGAAAATATTTTCTGCTAGCTTGACCTTGCCATATTAGTACTCTGAATTAACTAATACAAAATCAGTGTGGAAGAGAAATTAAGTTTTTGGGATAAGCAAGTCTGAATAAATACATATTAATTGACTAATTTTTCAAAACAATTGTCTAGTAGCTAATGCCAAAGTGATAACTGGGAAAAGACTGATTTTCATGTGGGTTCCTAATCTTGTTTGTAAGAGACAGAGTTTCAGTGGGTAGTCACTTTAAATTTAGCTGGGATTAGTTTAGTCATAGAATCACAGAAAAGTTTGGGTTGAAAGGGATCTTAAAGTTCATTCCAAGCCCCTTGTGACAGGCAGAGACACCTTACAGTAGACCAGGTTTCTAAAAACCCCATCCAGCCTGGCCCTAAATACTTCCAGGGGTGGGGCATCCACACCTTCTCTGGGTAATCTGTGCCAATGCCTCACCACCCTCACAGTAAAGAATTCTTTCTAGTATCTAAACCAAGCCTCTTTTAGTTGAAAGCCTTGTCTTATCACTACATGCCCTCGCCAAAAGTACCTCTCCATCTTTCTTGTAGGCTCCCTTCAGGTACTGAGACGTTGCTATAAGATTTCCCTGGAGTCTTGTCTTCTCCAGGCTGAACAGCTCTCCCAGCCTGTCTCCATAGGAGAGGTGCTCCAGCTCTGTGATCATTTTGGTGTCTCTCCTCTGGACTCACTCCAGCAGGTCCCAGAGCTGGAAGCAGTACTCGAGGAGGGGTCTCACAGAGTGGAGTGACAGAATCACCTCTTTTGACCTTCTGGCCACGCTGCTTGTGATGAAGCCCAGGATACATTTGGCTTTCTGGGCTGCGAGCGCACATTGCTGGGGTACGCTGAGCTCCTTGTCAATCAGCACCCCTAAGTCACTACTAATAATTTAGTACTTCTAAATGTATTGTTGTACAAAGAAGATGGATATTCCAAAGAATTAAATGCATAGAAATATAAGTAATAACTGTTCACAAGAATTATTACTAAGCACAAAGCAGTATAAAAGAGTGTTTATAAAGTGAGAGTAAAATAGAGATGATTTTATGGGGAAACCTAACACACAGGGTTTTTTTCAAGTGATTAATAAATCCATTATTCCTGTTATGAAAGGGAGAACTAAATGAAAAGTGATCAGCTACTGTTTAGTAGATGTAATCATACCTAACCTTTGTGCTATATGCTTTTCAGTGAGTCTGTTTAAGCCATGATTATTACAATGATTTGGAAGCATAAATAAATATCATATTGTTTAGATATGCAGTAGATCAGTTTTCCTTCTGTTTGCATACATTCCAGTTTGATTCCATAAAAATAATACTTTACAATATATCAGAGCTGTCTGTTTAAATGTGAATTCATACACATTTATTACTAACCTTATATGGTGTCACAGAATCTGCCAATACAGTTATTGTGTGGCACTAACATCAGTTCAAGTGGTGATTTCATATGTCAGAGATCTCTCACCCTGATGGAGCTATTGTTTTTTTGGAGAGCTGATGTGAGAGAGCTAGTCACATTAGAATGAATCTGCTGTTGGACTCAAAACTGGAAAATGACACCATTGATCCACCTGAAAATATAAACTTATTTACAATCAAGCTGAGAGTTTTATGGAATTTACCTCATGGAACTACCCTCTATAGTCACTGTTTAAAAACAGAGTTAGGGGGTTGCCTTTTACATTCTCCTCCAAAATAAGCATAGAACTTGTTTGAATGACAGACATTGTGGCTTGGGATCCTCTTGTTTTCAGTGTGCAAATCCCTTCCTGCTCTGCAAGATTTTATTTGGGATGCTCTAGAAAGATCTTTTTTTTTTAGAAGACATTATCTGATATTTGGTGTATTTACTGTAGAGAGGTTTTCCTGCAAAGGATACTTCACTTTCTTATCACAATGTTCTTATCATTCGGCCATTGAGCATATTTGCTTCTACTCTTCTGCAGAATTGAATGTGGTTCTTTTTTTGTAGTAACTCCCAAATTACTTTGCTTATTTGTTGCTGGTACTGGCAAAGCACATAACATACCTATGTATATTAGTTGTGAGATAAGTGGTGGAGTTTGGCACGGTAGGTGCTGTAAATTTTAACTGCATCTTCTCCCTTTTAGAGAAGGGCAGATGGGAGATGAAGCTGCCAACGCTGTCTCAGAGGATCCAGATGCTGTTCGGACACATTTGCAGAGTCTAACTCTGTCCCATTCACAGCACTTAAAATTTCTTTATTGAACACTCAGTACTTTTTGAGAAGCATCATTCTGACTGCCTTCTTCCAAGTATGATCTCAGAAACTTTTAGAGAAGGAGGCCATTTTCCTAGCACCTCATTACCTGTTTGTGAGTGATAAGGAAAGGGAAGTAATTTGTGGAATGTGTGGATAATAAGGAAAGTGTCTCTCATAGCAACAGTAACTAGGCAAAATTCTTACTCATTCAACCTTTCTGAAGATTTTTATTAGTGATTCAGATCACATAGCTACTCTGGATGAGCAAGCAAGCATGTATTCATGTCTTTGTTTTTCTCTTTTTTAGTATTTCAAACTTGGAGCCATTACAAGCCAGTTTTTAATGTTGTATCCTTCTTTTGTCCTTTACAGATACTCTGCATATCCTTTGAATATAAATGAGTCCTGAGCTGTAGTGACAGCATCCACCAGAAAAGTGATGCTCATTAATGTCCTTTCATCTCAGTATTTCCCTTTTCTTAGCATCTGGTTTTGGTTTTAAACATATAGAGTGCTATCATATCATCTGCTGAGTCATTTTGGGCAAGAAATATTTCAGGATTTTCTAATTTTCTTGCTTTATATCAGGATAAAGATGAAATCTTTTATAGTTCTATAGGCAAGCTACTCAGCTTGCAAGATCAGCTAATCGTGTGTGCTCTTGGGATACTAAAATTTGAATCTGTTGGGGAAGGAAAAAAAAAAACTGATCTGACCCATAAGCTCTCAGCTGATAGAGGTTGCATCACCCTCAGTCTCTCTCTCACTGGAGGTCTTCTGTAGAAGAGAAAAATGACTGAAAACAAAGGACATGATTTCTAACATAGTGCTTTGAGCACCAGTCTTTTGAGTCCTGGGAAATAGCAAAGTCTTCCTCCTAACAGTGCAAGAACAAAGAAGGAAAATATTGATTCAGTGCTGAAATAGCTGAGTGTTTAGTGATAGCAGAGGCAGATAAGACTGAGTCTCTTGCATCTGGAGACTGAGTTCTGGGAGAACAATTATTACTGGAAGTGGGAAAGGGCTAAGTCAGTGATTTTGAGAAAAATCCTGATCCATAGGAGTTCATGGGAACCAGTGGAATACATAGTAAGGATGCTGAAGGAGCTGCTGATGTCACTGTGAGGCTCTCATTGAGAGGTCATGAAGATCATGGGAGGCCCATGACATCTTGGAAAAGGGAAATGCTAGATGCCTTTTCAAAAAGGGCAAGAAGGATTTTCCAGGGCTGTTCCACAGGCTGTTCAGTTTCACTTCTAATGGTCATTGTCTTCCAGAGCACCCCTGTATCCATGTTGGGGCACTATGGCCTAGGTGGTTGGACTACTTCATGGCTGGAAAAATGTCAAAAGGCAGCAGTCACCAAGATCATCAGGGGCCCTGTGAGAAAAGACTGAGGGAGCTGGAGAAGGGACACGTTGTGGGGCACCTTACAGCAGCCTGTTGCTATCTTCAAGGAGGCTGCCAATGATATCAGATAGATATCTGGTATCTGCTCTTTGCAGTGGTGCAAGGCAGAACGACGGCAGACAGCTGGCCCAGATTGAAACATAAGAGGTTTAGACTTGAAATAAGGAAAAACTTTTTTTTCCCCAGTGCATGAGGATGGTACAAAGAGGTTGTGCAGCCTCTATCTTTAGAGGTTTTTAAAACCCAACAACTCCTTCTATAAGTAAGGGGAATGTTTGCACACCAAAGCGCCTGTTGTGATTATTCATATTTTATTAATTCTGAAATAAAGTGTAATGTTTTCAGACAGCTTGATAATTCTATACAGCTAAAAAGAACCCCACTAAAATTGATTACAAAAATTTAGGGGTTTTTTAGTTAAAAAAAAGTTTAAGGTAGCTGAATTTTTCTGATTCTCCACTCTTGGGAAAAAAAAAAAAAAGAATGTTTAAAATTTCTTAAAATATCATGGAAGATCTCTTGGCCCAAGGGGAGTGTGATATTTCTTTTTTAGGGATTGTTTCAGTTGTCTATGTATATATTTCATGAAAGCCATGATTTTGGGGCATAATAAGAAACTCAACTTTACTGATGGTATCAAATGTCTTCATATGTTTTTTTACTTGTTCCCTTAAACTTTCTTTAAATCCATATAAAACCCTGCAGAGATGAGGGGCGTGGGGGTGGAAAAAGGTATTATGGAAAGGCTCAAACCACAAATACTGCAGGTAACCTCAGTTTGGAAAGTGACTTCCTGACCCTTAGAAGCTAACGCTGAGATGGTGAATGAAGCCAGTGAGTTTCCTTCCATACAGCATATATGTGAACATGAAATCTTAAGATCAAAATCTGATGTTATTTATTGTGGAATAACTACACTGAAAGAGAAGTCAGTCTGGAACAAAGTGACAGAGTGACCAAATCCAGCTGTGCAGTCACGCTGATCCTGAGAAGCGCGACCTGCCTGGGTCTCCACCACCAGGTGGCCGGTGCTGATGGGGTGGGACCGTCTCCCTCCTCTGCAAGGAGCTTGTTCTCCTGCGAGTGTGGCAATGAGCTAATTCAAGCCATTTATACTGTGCCAGAATAGACCTTACCCACTGCTTAATATTTCTGGGTCCTTAACATGAGGGGCTACCAAATATCTCGCAGCATGCATTGGGCTTCAAGCAAGCTGTCATTTTATTTCTTTTTTTAAACAAAATTTTACCCTTTCCTGCATTCGTGTTTTCCGATTATTTATTATATTATTTTGCTAGATATTGCTAGATAAATATTGTTAGATCAATACATTGCTAGATAAAGAAGAGTGAGATGCAATTTTCAGGAGACAGAGATTCTGAGTTAGGATCATCTCCAGGACAGCTTCCCATGAAGGCCCTTTTGGATTTTAACAAACCTGCTTGTTGTTACACTTTTTTTCCCTCAAAAACATGATGGGAACTGAGTGTTGTCACTAAACCCTGATTTTAATCTTGAATCAGGAAAAACAGTTGGATTTTATCATGGAGTTACTGTACTGTTGAGCATTCCACAATTACAGAACATTAGCATGCACATAGCAGTATGCAAAGACTTTACAAGCATAAAATATTCATCATGTACAAAAAATTCTTTTTATAAATTTAAATACTAATTGGCCATATATGTTCATGAAAACTAAATAGTAGCAGCAGCCTGCTATGTTTCCAATGAATCTCATTAATTAATATGCTTGAGAGATTCTTTTATTCTTTTAATTTTTAGAATGACAGTCTCTTTCCTCTGCCAGAGGAAATGTGGCAAGCATGGTCTGCTCTAAGAGTTGTTGACTTGCAGCTTCTCTGGGACTTTTGCCATTCATTTGTTTAGGAACCGGTGTGACCACTTGGGTATGGAATTAGGTGCTTTTATCATCTATCTACGGTTTGAATTATATTTTTCCCTTTTCACTTGTATGTAAAACAGTGCTGAGGTTGGCTCTTTGATAGTTTGCCAAGTTTCTGATGTTCTTGCTCTGAATAAATCTCAGAGAAAATAGCTCCTCCTTATAGTCATTTTTTAAAACATAAATGTACTAGGAAATAAAATAATGGTTTGAGAAATTTGCTTAAATTCAGTCTACAAACCTAATGACAAGTTCTGTTTAAAAACAAGAAACTCTCATTTTAATAAAACATGAGACACTGATTGGTCACAGGTCAAGACTTCTCAACACAGCTGCTAACGTTAGCATCAGTTAGGTACTGAAATCTGCTGGGATCTTGGAGAGATACCATCACCAGTGTGAACCCTGAGAAAATGTTGAATGACACTACTGCTGACTCACAGCCAACAAAAATTTATCTAGTGGTTTGGCCCAAACTCAGCTCCAATAGAAAAAGATAAATCCCTGTGGGATTGCAACTACTTAACGCACAGTTGAGTTGATTTTGATATTTTTAGTTAGAGTAGAGCAGCTTTCTCATGTTTTCTGATACTGATCTAAATCTGCACTTATTTCTTGTGATTTTTTTAATCAATATAAAATGCATACATTTCAGACCTGTCAGATAGAAGAAGATAATATCCCAAACGTAAAATATAAAACTTATTTCTTATTCAATATTTGCTGGAAAACAAACCAAGCCAAACAATTTGGCCTTCTTTAAGTATCACATTTCTCTGCTAGTGTTACTGATGGGATTATAACTCATCACAAGTGAAAAGTATGACAGTAAAGATAGATAATTTGAGAAGCAAAGGTCTCACCGTGAACTCTACAGCAGGCTCTTCCAAGAAAGGAGAGTTTATTTTTCCCTGACAAGGTGGTTCTGAAGGATTGCCTGTTTAAATGAGAACACGTCAAGGTGGAATAGTGTAGTCTTAGGAATACCATGCCATTGTTGTATGTGATTGTAAATAACCTGCCAGAAAACACTTTCTCCAATAAGCCCCCTTAATCCAGCTTTAGGTGGATTGGGTTCAACTCAGTGTCTCAGTATTCATTGAATGAGGTTCCTGCATTTGATGGTTTAAAAGCCCCATCTCCTTCACTGTTTTACTACCAAATACACCATCAAATTGACTTTCTTATTTCATCTATCAGAGACAGTTATGCCTGACAGACAGTCATAACTTCATTTTCTCATGGATAGTTTGCCAATTCCTTCTTCAGAGCAATAAATGTTTTTCTCTACTCTGCTAAGAACAAGATGCTGCACGTTCTTTTGAATGATTTAATTTTTGTATTTTTCAAGGGGGGGAGTGTGCTAAATGACAGTTAGAGACAACTTGAAAAAAGGATATTTAATTTTATTTTTAAACATGAATAGTGAAACTGTCTTACATTTAGAGGGAACAAAAATTCCTTATTACAACTTCAGTCTATATTACTTAGCAAGGAAAGGCTGAAAGATGACTTCATGTGGTCGAAATAAATATGTCTGAGGGATCTGTAACTCATGGGTTATTAAACTCTGCTTGGGTAAAGAAAGAGGTGCCTGATCTGGGTAAAGGCATTGGAGACAAGGAGTGGCAACACCTCAGATGTGAAGAATAGAGTGTCAGTGGAACACCAGAGCAGCACAAGGATAAGTCTGCAAATAAATGAGAGTGGAGCCCAGGCAATGAAGAGGAGTGGAGCTATCAAAAGTATTCACTTGAGAAAAGCACAAGTAGTGATACAGAACATCAGAAAAGCACTGTGTCATACCATAATCCAATGTTCTGTTAATAAAATCAGCCTTCTCAGATTCTTGTTTGCTGACAACATTCCTATCAATCACATTTGGGATTAAGATTTTATTTTTAATTTTAAAAAACAGGGAGAGAATCTCTAGGTAATGTACCTTACTAGGAAAAATAGAGAAATTTCATTTCTAATCTACTGATAAGTACTTTGCTTCAGTTATAGTTTTGTAAGGGGGAAAAGGTGGGAACATTTAGCATGTTTTAGGTACCCACTGCCTTGTAGACTTATACTTGTCCCTTTCCTACTGTCAGGATGACTTACGTGTGAATAAGATGCGAAAATAGAGGGGAAAAAGCTAAATATAATTTGATTTTTAGTTGTCAGAGACTTCAGTGGGATCATGTTTTTCTAACCAATACACATAATATGTATGAATGCAAAATTATGTATAGTGGTATCAAATCTCATACATTGAAGAGGTATCTGTTGCTTATTAGCATAACTGGTGTTTCAGTTTTGAATGTTCATCAGCTGCCTGTAAATTAGTATACTATCTATGTATTCTGGAAGATAGGAGATGCAGGTTTGGTGGGTTTCATTTGGGCTTTTTTAGCACAATGTATAGATTATTCTATCTTTGTTAAAGGAAGCAGTTAACAATATTATTTCTACAGACTGGACAGATTGTAAGTACTTGCAGTTATTCTTACTTTCTGGGGGTTGTATTACATGATCTTCATATTTATCTGTTCAGTGAAACAAGTTCTCTTAAAACCATCTGCAGTAATGCAACTGCTTTCTTCTGGTATTTGTCCCAGTGAAACTTTCCAGGTCTTCAGTTCTCTTGCTTGTGCGTTGCTTATGGTAGAAGTATCAGAAATATGAAACTTACGTGCAAATTGCTATTATTTATTTATACCACCACCAGCCTTGAGATGTAGTTTAGATGTGTGTTCTTCCCAAATGCCAAGCCAACAAATGCCTGCTTTGAGAGGGCAGCTGTATTTTTAAGTCCAAAACAAAACCCAGTGTCTAGATCAATTGGCTCCCTTCATCCCAAAGCTTCCTGGGAGGTCCTGTGTAGCCCCAGGGTAAATGCAGCACCATGTGCACTCCCAGAGTCGAGTGCTGAAAACAGAGATGTAGCAGGCTGTATAACAGTGCCACCAGGTGATAGCATAAAATGTAGGGTTTGCTGCTACAGGAATTTGGTTCAACAATTATTTGCAGATCAGCTCTGTTGTAAAGCATCGTTTTCCTCCCAAGGCTAGTGTTTGTAAAACTTCAGACATTAACTAACATGTTTCTGTTATAAGTTCCATCATAAACATAGTGTCTATGTCAGGAGGCTTTTATTGCTTTTTTTTTTTTTTTTTTTTTGGTGGGGGAGGGAGTAGGAGGAGAGGAACAGATTGCTTTTGGGGTTCTTTGCAATTTTTGTGGGTATTGGGGAGGCACGTTTTGGTTATGGCAGAAGGATCCATCTCTTTGAACTTGTCTACTTCTAATATAGCACAGATGAGAGAAGAATCAGGACAATGTTCTAACAAATATCAGTCTAATGTTATTTTTGTGCCACCCCAAGGCATGTGGGATAATTGTTTTAATTGTTACAATGCCAGTGTGAATCTAGGTGATTCATGGGATGATAGAATGTTCAGGGTGAAAGGGACCTTAAAGATCATCCAGTCTCAACCCTCACCTCCCACTACTAAGGTTGCTCAAGACCTTATCCAACCCTGACATTGCCAGGGATGAGGCATCCACAGCCTCCCTGGGCAACCTGTTCCAGTACCTCACCACCCTCACAAGAAAATATTTTTTTCCTAATATCTAAACTTCCCCTCTTTCAATTTGTGTCTGTTCCTCCTTGTCCTATCACTACAGTTCCTGTTGAAGAGTCTCTCTCCAGCTCCCCTGTAGGCCCCCTTCAGATACTGGAAGATGCTGTGAGGTCTCCACACAACCTTCTCTTTTCCAGGGTAAACAGCCCCAGCATTCTCAGCCTGTCATCTTCAAGTGTTGCAGTGGGGATCCTGCAACATGCATATATCAAACCAGGAGTCCCGTGGAAAGGAAATATATATGGATGGATTCTTGCTAGATGTTTCAGAGATGTTTATTTCTCCAGCCGCATGGCCGGGGCTCTGCCCAGGAACTGTTCCAGTCACCGGACCGAGGGTCCTTCTGCCCGCGCAGGGAACACAAACCAACCCATGGGAACGAGGCTGAGCAGGGGCAGGGAAACCCCGTGTCTGTGCCCTCAGGGCCCCTCTGCCAGGGCCACATGGCAGGGGAGGGACCCCAACATTCAAGGCCCTCCTCTGGACTTAATCTGACTGTTCCATGTCCTTCTTGTGTTGGGAGCACTCCAGGTGGGGTGTCACAAAAGGAGAGTAGGGGGGCAGAATCACCTCCTTTGACCTGCTGCCATGCTTCTTTTGATGCAGCTCATGATTTTGTTGGCTTTCTGGGCTGTGAGGCCACACTGCCGCCTCACGTGGAGGTTTCCATCAACCATCACCCCCACATCTTTCTCCACAGGGCTGCTCTCAGTCACTTCTCTGCCCAGTCTGTGGGTGTGCCTGGAATTGGGATTGCCATGACCCTGGTGTAGGACCTTGCACTTCACTTTGTTGAACTCATGAGGTTTGCACAGCCTCACCTCTCAAGCCTGTCCAGGTCCCTCTGGATGGCATCACTTCTCTCCAGTGTGCTGACCACACCACACAGCCTGGTGTCACCAGCAGACTTGCTGAGGGTGCACTCAATCCCACTCTTCATGCTGTCCACAAAGACATTGAACAGTTCAGCATCAATTAAAGCTATTTGAAGGCAAATTTGATTTATGTATGACATCTGTGATGATCCTGCTGGAGCTATTTATGTAGAAAAGTATCTAGGAATGTGATTCCATCCTAGTGGGGAAATACATATTAATAAAATAAGGTATTTGCAACTCTGAGCAGTCTTGCAGCCAACTAGTGTCAGTTGTTTGTTAACACTGTAGATGAATTAGCACAATAAACCTGTTGTCATGCAGTCTACCATCATAGCAAGAGAAAATTGAATAAACAGAGTCCCTTGCAGTATATTCAGGAAGCACTGATCAAAGTAATACAGAATGATTAAGGATTTTAAATAATTTATTCTTTAGCTGTATTCATGTTTGTTAATAAAAAACAGGGTCTTCAGTTAAAGTATAATTGGATTTCATTGCTTGAAGCAAGCTGCCCCCAAAGCATATCCCACTCAGGGAAATGCTGTAAGTTGCTAAGTTAATGTATGGTGGGGGAACCAAGGCTTTCAGTTTAATACTTGTGTTTCCTCTACCAGAGCTTGTTGTTTCCTGGGGTGTAAGGATATATCAGAAACAGAGAACAAGTCTTCCCACTCTTGGAAGTTACATTTCTTGTTCCGGTGAGGGAGGGAGGATGATCTTTGCATCTCTCTATTTGTTCTTTCATTCTTTCTTTCTTTTTGTTCTTTCTTTCTTTCTTTCTTTCTTTCTTTCTTTCTTTCTTTCTTTCTTTCTTTCTTTCTTCCTTTCTTCCTTTCTTTCTTTCTTCCTTTCTTTCTTCCTTTCTTCCTTTCTTCCTTTCTTCCTTTCTTTCTTTTTTCTTTCTTTCTTTCTTTTTCTTTTTCTTTCTTTCTTTTTCTTTTTCTTTCTTTCTTTCTTTCTTTTTCTTTCTTTCTTTTTCTTTTTCTTTCTTTCTTTTTCTTTCTTTCTTTCTTTTTCTTTTTCTTTCTTTCTGTCTTTCTTTTTCAATTCGCAGCAAACATTACAATTAATGCAGAGTTAGGGTTTCTTTCTGTAAGCTTCTATAAACACTCTAATTTGTGCTACATGTCTTGAAGTTTATGAGAGCCCTTACCTTACATGCCATTCTGATATTTTCTGTGATTTTGGAGTGAATCCTTCTTCACTTGAAGAAGCGGGATTGTATAAAAGACAAAGATATTATAAAACTTACTACTTCTCTCAGTAAACAAAACTTGATAGAAGGATACTTTGTAGACAGCTGTAATATTTGCTGGTGGGTAGAGGGTTTAAATGTACTTTTTTCTTGTTGTATCTAAGTGACTTTTAAAGAGAATGGTCTGTTTAGCCTGTAATCCCATAAACAGTTGTAATCCTGCTGCCATCAATACTACAGGAGCAGGTTCAGCTCAAACTATTCAGTTCAGATATTTCTGTTCATCTTGTTATGTTTCATCTTGGGTTTTGTTTCACTGACGCAGGCAGGATCGAGCAACTTGCCACCACCTTTCTCAGCAGAACCCCACCAAAAAGGCTGTTGAAATCAAAGAAATGAATTAATTTCTTAAGAAATCAAGAGTCTTTCTTCCAGTTCATTAATGCTCTAAATTTTGTATTGAAATATATACAATTCCCATTCAGGTGAACTGAACTACTCCCATGGAATTCAAATTCAGTCACTGTAACCATGGGCTAAATTAAATGGGTAGCTCTCCTCTGTTGTATGAATGCTGATCCCCTTTGTTTTTGTATGCTGATAGTACCAGCAGGTAAATTAGTTTCTTTGCAAGGCAGATTATTTGCTTTGCCATCGTATAACATTCCTTGTTCCTGATCCCAGCTCATATTTCTGGTTACTGCCTGTGAACAACTCTACAAATATGTGAGGGCAGGCTGTCCTAACTGGACAAGTAAAATTTCCTGGTAAAGGGTAGTGCAGGCGGACGATAGTTTGCACTCACTGGAAATCCTAGCAAAAGTCATTGGAGTTGGAAGAAACCTCAACAGATCCAGGGGTTGCAGACATGCTCTGATACAAACCACATTAGTCTCTTCATAATAAATTATGTATGAAGCCAGTGAAGTTATTAGTGTTTCTTAATGGCTAGTGATTTAAGTTTTCAAATGCAGCAGATATTTATATGCTGCTGTCATTCAGGGGGAGGAGAGGTTGGTGCATTGCTCATCCCACAGGGAAATTAGCTGTTACCCAGTTAACCACTTCAAAGCATCAATGCCTACAAATCTGATTATCAAATTAAATCAAATGCCTTCCATTTAGCCCTATAGAATTTATGAATTCAGGTAATTTAAAAACAACAAGCTTCACAAAACTTGGGGACAGAGGCAAAAATGTGTAAATTTTTATGTACAATATAAATGTAATCTTCTCTACTATGTTCAGAAGTGAGTCCTAGATGAAGGTATAAATCTGCACAAGCTGTCAGTGTTCATTAGTAGGACTAAAATATCCTACTAAGTTTACTCTGAGTTTGCTTCATCAAAGCTTTAAGCAGAATCTGGCCCATCATTTCTGCACAGTGCTATTCAGGAGGCTGTAGGGAGTAAGGGAGAAATTGGCTTCACCTGCATAAAGGTGGTGTGTTAGGAATTACTGTGATTCAAATGCAAGTATGGAATTATGTTGCAGCAGTAACAGTCTGGCAGCTTCTTACCTTCCCGGCAGGACGTGTGTGTGCATACTGCACTGCCCAAGCAGAGGGGTCTGTGGGAGAAAAGTTGGTTGGTTGTTCTGTTCTTGTCACAACAGACCTACACCAAAAGTAGAACTGTAAATTAGCCCCACTGAGTTCACAGCTTCAGTCCAAGAACTGGAATTCCTTTTGCAACTTGAATAATTTGCTAACTTAATTGGAAATGTTTAATTCGGCTTTCTCCAGCTATTTACCACTGTGGTGCCCAAATGGTCCACATCTGTTTTTCTACCCAACAAATTATGATGATATTTAATAAACAGGTGCTTTTTAGTAATTGTTTACTTTGTGTGTTGTTTTTTCTTTGAAACAGCTGAACAACACTCTGGAAAGAATCCAGCCAAACTACTTTGCAGGGTTGAAGCTAACTAGGAAAGGAGCTGTTTGTGTTGTTAGCAGAACTAAAATGTGGCCTTCTTGGAGACCATTGACCTCTTTTCAAACAAAAACATGCAGTGAGAGCACCATGTGGGAATTTCTAATAACTTTGTGAATAAGGATCTGATCACTGAAGTAAAACTTCTTGAGGCACAAAAGGGAGTGGAAATTATGTTCTGGTTGGTGCATAAAGTAATCAGCAGCAGCGAAGGAAATAAACCTCTTTGCTCCAGGTCTGTCTTGCACACAGTTGCACAGCTGTTGCGGTTTCACAACCGTCCACCCCAAACCCTCTGTACACATCTGTCCTGTGCCTATGTGTAATCAAATCTAAGAGTTTTTAACTTCTGCTGTGACATTAATGTGGCAGCAAAATACTTTTTTCAAGATATAAGTGTTGTTCTTCTGTTACAGCTACTGCTTTAGACTGTCAGTATGAAAGCACAACTTGTGAGACATGAGCTCTGTGTGTATTGTGTAAATAAATGATGTGATCTTCACAGCAGTGATAACAGTTTGTGTTCATATTTATCTAGACAAGAGATATAAATGTGAAAAAGTGGCTCATTCAAAAAATCAGAAATACTTCCCTCTGTTCTGTTCTCAAACCTTAGAAGATTTTGATTGAGAACAAAAACTTACCTACAAATATTTTACTAATGAGCACATAACAAATTAACCACTTCCCTCATCATGTCAAGTTTTTCAAATGTTGGATACTTACTAAAATTTGATAGTGAGGACATGCCAACATTGTTAAAGCACATTATTTATTTTTTGAGTTAAAAATTTTGACTGATTCAAGGTAATTACAAGATTATTAAGCAGTGACAGTATCTATAATGAACACATGTACAGAGCTGTGTTTCTTGTGCTCCCACATCAGTGTCTCATTTAGCAGTTTACGAGTAATACAAAGTGGTCAAACTCTTAATTACTCTGACAGCTGGCAGCCCCATTAGTGAACCTCTAGTACTTGGTGCATTATAAACAGGACCAGAGACCTTCACAGTCCCTTCTTCTGTCTCTCAGATTTCTAGTCTGAGAGGCTGCTGAGGAAGGCATGGAGATAAACAGCACAGAGGAAAGGGCGACTGTGCTCAGGGTGGACTTGAGCTGGCTCTGTGGGAGCAGGAACCAGCTCAGGAGGCTGGTCTGAAGACACCTGTAGTCCTGCCTGTAGATACCTGGGTTTGTGTACAAAGTGATAAACTGAGCCAAGTGGATCCAGCATAGACGTTAAGGTGTAAATGTATCTTGTACAGAACTGTGTCTCTTGTGCTCCCACATCAGCCTTTGTCTCTCTGCACAAAGCTTTGCTGTAGGAGATGAATTTACAAAACCTGCCTGCCTGTGAGGCAAGTGGAAAACACAGCTCTTTTTTTTTTTTTTTGTAGCAAGCTGAATAAGATCTTTAGTTGGTCTATGAGCCATTAGACAAGCTTTAACTGATGTTTTTGATGTCCTGAAATTGTAGATATTAATGATTTCCTACAGTTTGTTTATTATTTATCTAATGTTTTTCTACTTCAAGGAAGAGTGTTTAAAGAATTTGCTGTTAGCGTTTTATGTTTGATACATCAGTTTATGTTTTATATGACATGATCTTATTGGTGCAGCCATAGGAATATATATGGAAAATGTTCCAAATCTGTCCTTCTTTATGAAAAGACAAACAGCAACTACCTTACAATTTCATATATTATAACCATGCATGATCTTGAGAAAAACTCTTTTCTTTCTAAATATTAAAACTGCAGGACCTATGTAATTTTTCTTTTTTTTTCTTTTTTTTTTTTGTGTAATAATAACTCAGTGTTATGATATTTTGAATTTACTGAAGTACTTCTTCTTGAGAGATCAAATGCTTTTCAGTGATTCTGTAGAGAATATAAGCAGCTTCCCAACTGAACACTGAATGTTACATTTTTAAATAAAATTAAAAAAAAACATATATGTATATTTAAAGTGATAGGAAAAGTAATGTTACACTTATTTAAGCTAATATTCTGCAATTATGCTAGTAAGAACTCATTGAATTAACAGGAGGCTATCAAGCTTTTCCACTCCGGTCACTAGCCCAGAACTAATTTGGGCTGGTGGTTCTGGGTAGGATCCGTGCCTCTGAAATGAACTGGTGATATGGGAATGGTTTCTACTGTTCAAGTGTGTCATAAAAGACTATACCAATTATTAGTAATGGGCTGCTATAGTAGCAGCCATGGCACCGAGACTGAAAGGTGGAGAAACATAAAGTAAACTTTAGTCTCTCACCCGTGAAGTGGACTCTCCAGAGCAGCGTTTAACTTAATTGGTAGGAGGGCACTGAGAATGTGCTCAGGCTGCAGCAGTGTGGTCTGTCTGTCATGTTAATAAAGCAGGGTCTCAGTCTGCAGTGCTCCAGTCTAATATACCATCATTGCCTTTATATTCCATCGCAAGTCATGGAGAACAGGTACAAAACCAGCTGTGTGTGGCACAAGGAAGCATTTTGTTTACTCATGCCAGCAAACCTACAGCTCAATCTGAAGGTTGCCTAACCTGTGCTTGTACCTTGGAGGGGTATCAGGCACAATGATGCCAGCCCGAACTTGTGCCATATAAGTACCTTGAAAACCTTTGTGCCTTTTTATTTCCTTTTCCTAAATATTCGGTTATTGCATAGTTAAATCAAAGTAGCTATGGGTTTATGACTGTATGGTACGTTAATTTAGAAGACGTGCATCGTTTAGAATGTCCGTAGGGATTCAGGGACAAACTGTTTCCACCTTCACACTGGTTATATGAGAGGAAAGGTTGCTTTTTTGACCCAGAACCATCCTGCTTGGATGAACCTGGAACAAGACCCATCCAGGCTTGTACAGAGCACGCTGCTGTCACCCATAGAGCAGAGGGAGCAAGCTCCGCCTCAAAGCCCTTAGAGCAGTCACTCCCAAAGGATGGGGCATGTGCATGTCCCCTCGACAAAGTGTCTTCTCAGCACCCACCGTATTTTGCTGTGGCTTTATTCTGCCCTCAGGGCACACAGCTGGGCCTTCAGGGTTCAGATATATATTTAAATGGCTACAAGATCTGCAGATGGAACAGACTGGAAATTTATGATACAAATTGAGTAGAAATGAGGCGAGGAGGGATCTGCAATTTCTAAGCATACAAAAAGAGATGAATAATACAAGGATGATTTAAAATATAAGAAAATGTTAGTTAGGTATGTCTTTGCAGAAACCACAAAGATTCTAAGTTCCTGTGATAGTGCACACAACTTTGTCATGCTGTCTGAAAACATTTTTAACCTTTAAAAGTAGCACACAAATATCTCAGGGTTTTGTTTGGTGGGGGATGTTTTTGGTTGGTTGGTCGGTTTGATTTGTTGGGTTTTTTTGGTTTGGTTTTTTTTTTTTGTGAGTGACTCCTTGATGGATATTTTAGTCCTACTTTTCTCTTTTAGTTTTGTGTTCCAAATGAGATCATTCCTTTTAGCCTATGGAGTTCATGTAGGACAGGCAATTGCCGTAGTGAACTGTGGAAACAACTTGCGTGGTGACTGATTCTTCCTGGAATAGCATTTTAAAGGGCACAATGTGCTCAGCAGGCTTACTTCTTGACATATGATGTGGATAACTTTCTCAGACATAGATCAGGCACAAATCCTACTATTTGACATGGCACAGCCCCCAAATAGCATTAAAGTCATGCCTGCAAATACAGTGGAGTCAATTTGCTAACAAAAATTGCTAAGGACATCTATCAACTAGATTGAATTAATCAGATCATTGCCAGAGTAGCAGAGAATATAATTGTTCCTTGATGAGAGTTCTGGGCCTCCAGTTACACAACCAAAATGGCACTTTTCCACAAAGATGTCTTCAGATGGCATTTGCACGCCTACATCCTTAGCACTGCCTGGTTTCACTCGTTTCTTAGCAGGGCTGTATGAATTGTGTGTCAAGCACAGATTTGGCAGTTCCAGTATGTTTTCGGGAGAGTTTATAGATACAGTGTTGTGCCTAAAATACAATGTTGTGACAGAACTTTTCTTTTGCTAAGTAAGTTTGTTTTACCATGTTAATCATTCAATTTTATATGAGATGTTAACTGTATAATAATTCTGAGGAAGAAGTCATACTACAGTGTATTTTAAATTAACCTGTGCCTTAGGCTTCTAGAAATATAGTAAGTAACTTGTCATTATCTTTTGTATTTTAGTATCTGTATACAACAGTAGTATTTAGTAGCATTTAAAATAGTAGTATTTAAAAATATAACTTTAGTTACTGGTGATAATTATATGAGTTTAGAATATCATAGTTTCACTATGTAGAACTAGAAGTTGGGGGTGTTAATTTTTGACAGAGGAAAAACATATTAGAGAAAATCAGGAAAAAACATGAATTCATTTGAGTTCTTTTTTTTTGTGTTAGGTTGCTGTGTGGGTTTTTTTGTTGTTCATTGATACGTCTTCTCTTGCATTCATAGACTAGGTTGATTTTGAGCTTTCAGAGGACTGGTGAGTATTTTAGTACTACATGTTAAAGTAAGTGTAGGATTTTCTTTAGGAAATTGGCAAAAGTAACAGGCTCTGAAAGAACAAGGAAAAAAAAATAACCTGACCCCCAAAAAATCCATGCAGCCGGTTTGGTCTCTCTGGGAAAGCGGCTGTTTGAGAATTTGTCTCCAACTGCCTGCTTTTATCTCCCGGGGACTGGGAGGGGGAAGAGAGACCTGTGACAATTGGATAAGGGAAGATCTGCATGTGACCTATGATGCAAAGGCATGAGAGCTGCACTGAATGGAGCTGCTTAGGTTGCACCCGGATCTGTCAAGGACAGCCTGGCTCTCTCCGAGCTTTTTTGCATCTCTTTACTTTTCAGTGCTCCCGTTTCTGGAAGACTATATTAGCTTGAAGAGAGATGCACTCGGCTGTCTCTGACCTAGCTGAGAGAGGGCTGACGAAGCCATGCATGCTGAGAAAATTGGTGCAAAACAGTGAATCTGGGAGGCCTAGTAGAGCAAAGAAAATCCCATTGGATTTAACACTGCAGAGCCATTTGTATGCCCATGTTACTCAGTACGTAGTGTGCTTGTGAGCTGCCTTGGTTGTGCAGGATGGTTGCCCCGGGTAACTCAAGTGGTCAGGTTATCCACAGATCCTGGAAGCAACAAAAGCAGCATTGCCCTTGAGTTAATGAGCTGTGCTGGCTCGTCTGTAAATTTTTTTCAGGCAATTTCAGATACAGTAGAAGCTAATGGATATGCTGACTTCTATTCTCCCTGGATAAATGGAGAACGAATTAAAGATTTTTTTTTTTTTTTTCCAAATAAGATAGATGGGGATATTAAAAGTATCACCTTACTTAGGTTTTATCTTGTGCAGGATTGCCCTGGGCAGTAGCTTCTATTGTCTCGTTATCTCAGTCCACTGAAGTGTTCAGCTGCGGCTTTCCCGCAGCCTGAATGAGGGCTGTTAGCACACCCACTCAGTTTATGAACTGCCATTGCCTAGAGACAAGATCTCATGTTGTCTAGAGCTCGAAGCCTTGATTGATGGCAGTCATCGACACCAACTCTTGTTAAGATATCTTCATGTCCACACGGTCCATCCAGACCAGCGGGTTCAGTATCTTTTCAGTTAATCTGTGTGACCCTGCATCCCTGTCACCCCTGGGCTCGGGAGAGAGCTGAACTGATTCCTGAGCAATACTGAGTTTGTGGCTCCTTTTGACTGTAATCCGGGACTTCCCCTACAATGTAAGTGTCACTCATTCAGGCTCTGTCCTCTCCCTGGTACCAGGATGCTTTGAAGTCAAGCCATGTTGTCATGCTTCAGATGAATTGGTGTCCACAGGAGTGGAATTCATTGAGAGATTCTGCATTGCTTCTTTGAAGTATTTTATACATAAAATAAAGGGTTTCCCGTTTATATAGTTGAAGTACATGGAGTAAAAATTATTGCAGCAACATTGAGGGCTTCCCATTTATGTAAACTCATGGATTAAGAATAATTGTACTACCATTGCCTGGATGTCCCACGTGCCAGGACTAGGTGAATGCAACACTAATATTGTGACATCTATTTCCACAAAAAAATTGTTTAGAATTGAATGCTATTCCTTAATAAGGAGAGTTGCTTATTACTTATTTAAGGATGGAAGTGTTATGTGTTACCTTTTCTGTTCTTAGCTTGTTTTCTACATGATTACAAAAGGTTAATTACAACCATATCTTCATTTCTACAGTGTAATGAAAGCTTATCTTAGCCTTCCTGAGCTTAGGGGTATAGCTTGTAATATTAGTAGGTGGGGCTGAGGTGTCATAAGGAGTATGGAAAAAATCCCCAATTTTTGAGAGGGTCATAAACAAAACTAATGACAGGAGGAGCAAAGAAAAAAAGGTGGAAGAGATGAATAGGAAAGAGAGTAGACCTTATACTCCAGGAGGAAAGAATGCCTGAGATAAAATGAAGCTACATAACTTACTGTTAAAACAGGGTTATATATATTCCTTACATTTTTTGGAATCCTTAACCAAATAAGAACATAAATGTTTGGGATTTGTTTGTGTAAATACACAATGTCATGCTTTAAAAGTCCTATCTGTAAGGTCAAAATTATAAAGACACTTCCTTAATTAAATATGCAGATTGTACCAGAGTTTACAGGAATCCATGATGCATCTGAAGGTGTTGACGAGTTGGCCAGTTGTAAGGCCTCTCTGTCTCTTTGAAAGGTCATGCAGATCAGAAGATTCCTGGGGACTGGAAATAAACAAATGCATACCCATCTAGAGAAAGGCTCTAGACCAGTCAGGCTCACCTCAGTGGGAGTAGCAGCTACATGCAGACCCACAAATGCTAAGGCATGGCTGGGTACACTCAGCATGTGGCTACCAAGGGCAAACAGTGTCTGAGAAACTGAGTAGCTGAATGCATCCTCTGGCAAGATGACTGGATCACTGAATGAAGGGAGAGAAGTGGATGTTTTGGAGTGACTTCCAGAGGCTACTCCTGATCTGAATTAGACTAGAGAAGACTCTCTAGAGATTGGGGGGGGGGGGGGGGGGAAGAGATGGAGGAGGGGGAGCGAGGTTGAGGATAAAATGCTAAGCTAGTAAACAGAAATAGAATCGACCAGGTCATTCCAGGCAGCTGGAGCTGTGCAAATGGGATATATGCAGTGTTTAAGTGTTGGCCAGTGAGTCCACTGACATTTCTTACATGTTCATTTGGGCTGAGTCTAAAGTGTACAAGACATAATTTGAACACTAAATCTTTGGAGTTCTTTCTACCTAATCAAATAAGAATCAGAAATACATATGGAAGAGAATGGTTTGGTCTATTCATAATGCATGTAGTCTAGACAACTGGTGTTATAAAAGGAGTATTTTCCTGCCTTCTTTTTTCTTAACAGAAGAAATACTTTCTGCCTATAAACAAGGGAAACAGGGTAACACCTGTGTAATCCATGCAACTGATACCACGTCTGTAAATGGTATTGGAGTGTAAGTAGGAAACAGATGTTGCCATTCAACACAGGGCTAAATATGAGTGTAGACTTCTAACTGAGTACACATACAGGGTATGCAGTCTTCAAGGGGGAAGCAGACTTGTATTTCTTTTATAGACTTTTACATTTTAAAATATGCCAGAAATGCTCTATTACTTTCTGGGGTCAACTTTGCCATTATTCAGGTGAGAGATGCAAGCAATATATATTACCAGAGACTTCAGACCAGATTTAGGGGGATTTTAGGCACACAAACACCTCATTTTAGGCCTCTGCAGAGGAACGAATATTTTCTGTTCTCTTCAAAGCTTCAGGTTGAAATCCTGAACCCAATAAAATGGATAGAAAATTCTGTTGGTTTCAGGAAAATAGGATTTCAACTTTAGAGTTTCATCTTGTGCCTATCAAAGCGAATGAGTAATGCCATTGATTAGGGTGAGATCAAGAATGAGTCACAAACCTTTGTAGTCACTAATGGTAAAATATTGATGATATCCTTTTAGGACCGTCTAGGATCTTTTCACATGAGCTTCAAAGAAGTAATGATAAATGTCTAGATAAATAACCTTGGTAACATCTGAAGAGAACAGTTTTCTGCCCTCATGAAAGTCTATGGCAGATAACACAGATGTATTACTAAGCAGAATGTATATTTTGGGGGGCTGTTTGTTGGGTTCTTTTGTTGTTGTTTTTTTTTTGTTTTGTTTTGTTTTGTTTGTTTTTTTTTTTTTTTTAATGAGGCAGCAGATGTTTACTAGAGACTAATTAGAAGAAGTTTGTCAGCATTTGTGGATTTGTTCCTTTCATGATTCAGGAGATAAGCCTGCTTTGTTCCTTCTCTTTTCCTCTCCCTCTTTAATGAAGTGTTTCTTAATAACTACTAATTGAAATCTTCTGCACCGGTATCTGATGACAGTCAGTTTGGGACAGAAAGCCCTTCTTATGCAATCTGTTTCTGTCACAATGCATCTCGCAAACAGGTTGACCAAAAGAGTATGTTAGATCCAAAGTGTACCTTTGCACATTAATGCAAAGTGTGTGCCAGGTCAGGCTGGGATGGAGGGGCAGTGCCTGACACCCTGGAGGCTCTTGATGCTGAGCCCTGGATGTTTGTAACCTCTGGAGATCTCCTGCACTGCTGTGTCTTCAGGGGTTTGGAAGTCCCAGCTCCAGAAGCCGAGACTCTGCTGACCTGAGACCTTTCCCTAAGGTGCAGAAAGGTGTTTACATGACCATACAATTGGTCAATTAACTTGCAATTAACTCACTGTATTTACTATGATGCTGGAATATTGTATTTCTGCAAGGAGAAATGAACATAGAATTTGCAGGAAAAATAAAAAGGGAAGGACTGAGTCTTGTTTACTTGTCCAACTCACATGAGCCAAGTCTGGGTTTGCTTATAGCTAGTGTGACTTACCCTTAGGTGGTCAAAGAGAAATAACATATTTGATATGGAAAAAAGATCTCTAGCCTTGATTTCATGATCTGTACTAGTACCTGGATTTGGAGTGTTTACTTGTTATAGATCTTATTTTTTTATTATTCCTGATAATAAATTCCAGGATTAAGTCTGGTAGTTTGACAGAAATTTAGTTCAATTAAGCAACTGGGCTTTCAGTGTGTTTATTATACTCAGATGCTGATCACCTTGAAATTTTAATACAACCAGCAGAGAGTGCATACCTGTGACAACCATTTACATGAATGCACAAAATGTTTTCCTCCATCTTTTGTGCTGGAAGACCCGATGTGCTGTCAGTGCAGGGAGAACACAGGGATTTTTCCCCTGAGGTCATTGTTCAGGTGAAAGGTGAGAGGAGTCTGCCTTTCACTTAGTACTTCAAGTCAAACCGGTTTCCCTGCAACCGCATGGAAATCAGCAGGAAGGGAGCTGAGTGTCTGATATGGGGCTGCCCCTGCTGCCTCCCAGATGGTGCCTCCCTTGGAACAGCTTCTTGGCTAGAAAGAGCTTCTATTGATTATTTTCCATCAATTATGTCTTTCATATAAAAAAGGCAGAAAATGGGAAATTACTTCTTTTTAATTGTGGAACTTTGTTTTTATGATTAGTACTATTAGAGAGCTGGCATAATGCAGATTTCAGTATTTTCATTGGTTGCAGCAACAAAATAAAACTCTCTTTTTCTTCCTGCATAATGCAAGACTGATTTTCAGGGTAAATTAAATGGATTTACATAAAGTTGGAAGTTTTATTAACAGTGAACAAGTTATTGTGTAGTACTGATCTTTTGTACCTCCTCAGACTCCACAGAGTAGATACTTCTACAGGAAATCATCTGCAGATATAGTTGGCAATCAGGCAGAGTCCCAGCAGGTAGCATATGTATCTTCTCAATTTCTCAAGAAATGTAGACATGTCTAGAGACTGCTGCACTAAAGACTAGCTCAAAATCTTTTCTAAACTTCTGCCTCACTGTTACCTCTAGTTGTTTGGTAGATTCTTTTTCTTCAGTGGCTTCAGCCATAGATCTCTTGACCCATTCCTCACTTCACATGTGTATTGAAATGCCCATATTTTTCAATCTCAGCTGTCTTCCTTTGGGGACCTAGTGGTGGGGCAGCTCCAGAAGATTTGGATGAGGATACTCACAGCCTTGCTGGTGGCTCTGCATGCAGTCAACTCTCCACTCAGTCACTGCTTCTTGCTGTGAGCATTCCCCATTTGAGCCTTTTGCTTCCTCATAGGTACAACCTGAAATACCAGCTGACAGATGTCCGTGTTGTGGCTCTCCTGAGGCAACAGGCACTCAGAACAGGGTACCACCAGCAGGGATTCTGCTTATGGAATGCTGGTTGCCATCTACTGTAGCTGTTCCATGTTATGAGACGCCAATACTGGCAGATTTCTGCCCATGTAGATGACACCAGCTATTTTTATGATGAGTTTTTCCATTATCGTTCTGTATTTGTTAATAATTCATGTTTGCATAATTTAGGCTGTTTTGATTTCTCACTCATCCTAAATTGTTAGTACAGCAGTAGTACTGACATGCACTGCAGTTAAACCCTGAAGGCACATGAATGCTGAATAAGAATATGATTTTCCTTTCACATTTCCAGGTTTTTAACTCTGCCCCCTCATAGCATGCTTCTTTCTCTTATGTCCTGCCAGGTTATACCTGATGCTGCTTCCTGACTTGTCTGGTGATTTTTAGTGTACTGCTTTGCTGTTCTTCATCAGAGACATTGTTATTTTAGGAGAATCATGCTCCACATTAGTAGTTTAGAATGTATTGGAGAGACACATGTTTATGTGTATGCATTTATATTTTTAACTCTTACCTTCAAAATCCATGCAGAAAAAACCCTGAAAAATAGTGTTTTGTGAAAGGCACAGAGAATTAATTATCAGAAGTTACCACATTTTTCACTCTGGAAATAAACAGGTACATGAAGGCAAAATAACTTATCAGAAAAAAGATGTGGATCATCATTATGAGGTGCCTTCAGGTAAGATAGGTTCTGATCAAAAAAGGGAGGCACACTTAAGGATTTAATAAGATTCTTTGCAAAGAGACCTCGACAAATCGGAGGCCTGCACAATCACCAACCACCTGAAGTTCAACAAGGGACAGTGCTGGATTCTGCACCTGGGATGCAGCAACCCTGGATGTAGAGACAGACTGGGGAATGAGATGCTGGAGAGCAGTGCCATGGAAAGGGACCTGGGGGTCCTGGATGATGGAATGTGAGTCAGCAGTGCCCTGGCAGCCAGGAGGGCCAAGCGTGTCCTGGGGGGCATCAGGCACAGCATCACCAGCCGGGCAAGGGAGGGATTGTCCTGCTCTGCTCTGCACTGGGACGGCCTCACCTCGGGTGCTGGGGACAGTTCTGGGTGCCACAATAAAAGAAAGGTGTTAAACTATTAGAGAGAGAGAGTCCAAAGGAGGGCAACAAAGATGGTGAAGGGCCTTGAGGGGAAGCCGTAGGAGGAGTGGCTGAGGTCACTTGGTCTGTTCAGCCTTGAGGGGAGACCTCATTGCAGACTGCAGCTTCCTCGTGAGGGGAAGAGGAAGGGCAGACACTGATCTCTTCTCTGTGGTGATTCATGACAGGATCTGAGGGAATGGACTGAAGCTGTGTTAGGGGAGGTTTAGGTTGGATATCAGGAAAAGGTTCTTCACCCAGAGGGTGTTTGGGCACTGGAACAGCTCCCCAGGGAGGTGGTCACAGCAACAAGCCTGACAGAGTTCAAGAAGTGTTTGAACAATGCTCTTGGGCACATGGTGTGACTCTTGGGGCTGTCCTGTGCAGGACTAACAGTTGGACTCGATGATCCTTGTGGCTCCCTTCCAATTCAGGATATTCTATGAATCTATGATTTCATGATTCTATATCGTTCTTCCAAATTTCTGTATGACTTCATCTTTTCCAACCTCTACTCTTTGCTTCTGGTATAAGCTGGTAAATCCTAGTTAGGAATGAGTGTGTTCTGGTGTTGTCTGCTTGCCTCCAGAAGGCAAAGTAAGTCAGTGCAGAATCAAGGCACATGCATATGGCAAAAATTAGTTCAGGTCAGCTGTGTGAGAATCTGAGCATAATTCAATACACAAATTTGTTCAGTATACAAGTGAGTCACTCTGCAAGTAGTATTGACACACCTGTGCTCTAGCGAGCAAGGCACAGGTCAGAACTAGAGCATTCATGCTGTGTCCCACTCCTCCCCTCGCCCCCTCCAAGGGCTTCTTCATCTCAGCTGCCTTGTACCCATTCCCTTCAATGTGTATCCCAGTGCCCCCAGCTGGTGGCTAGTCCCTTCCCTAGGTCCAGGAGAAGGATGGGCCAGCTGGCAGGTGGCTCATCAGGAGGCACCTCGTGCTTCAGTCTCAGCTCTTCATGCCTTGCCTGCAGCTGCCGAGCTGCTGCTGGCAGTGTAGCTGTGGGTACAAAGGAAACTGCTGCACTGAAAAGGCTCATGGCTCACAGAAATAACAGGTTTGTTACATCATGCTGGGCTCAGAGGAATGACCTTCTTGTTTCTAAAGGAAGAAAGAAGCAGGACAACACAATATTTTGTGGTAGTTTTACACTGTACAATGTAAGGATTTTTTTTTTTTTTAAGATAATTTAACTTAAAAAGGAGAACTGTGTGAGAAACTTCAGAGATTTGCATGTCATTTATCATTCATTGTAATGGATGGAGTGTAATGTAAGTGGGCAGGAGAAATGCACATTTCAGTAAAATTGCAAGGTAGTGGCTGTCTTTAAAATCAAGGGCCTTTCTGGCTGACAGAAGATAATGTTACATGTCTCATTAAAAAGTTGAACTATGCTTTATAGCTGTTTTCAAATATTAAAGTAAATTTTAGTGTTCTACCTGAACATACTTTATCCTTAAAAAATTGGGAAATCATTCAATAGGGCTTGCAAAAGCAGATTGCAGCTTCTCCTGCCAAAGAGTCAGCTGACAACAATTTTAATGGTCTGTTAATAAAGATCAAGCAACACTGTGATGGATTTATTATTACACAGCTTTTTGATTGCTAGAGAAAACAGGACATCAGTTTACTACTGATAACTCAATTCTCATTTTCTTTTTCTTTTTCATCTGGCCCAGCATTTGTTGCATTTCAAAGATACAAAATGAATTCTTTAGCAATAACTCTGTGTATATGGAGAAGAAAATTTATTTTCACCTTGGTTCTCATAGAAAGGAACACTAACTTTGCTGTAAAGTGAAATAGTTTATGAATTCCAAAACATATATTCCTTCACGTGATTTTAAAAATGGATATGAAAGTTCTAATTCCTAGAAATACAAAACCCCAAAAATTTAAATTTCTCATGTCAGAAAAATGCCTTTTATTTTTCTTTGAAATGTACAGTTAGGTAAATGTCTCACTAACTTCAACTGGGATAATACAAAGCCAACTCCATTATTCTGGTTGCAGATCTGTGTATGTGCATTCACAACCTTATGTAGAAATGTTCTGGTGAATCTATTTAGGTTGTATGATTAAATAAAATGTGGAACTTTGACCTTGCTGTGAAAATGAAAAGCTATTTTCTGATTAGTAGTTCTCAGAAGTTTGTCAAAACTGTGGAGAAGGAATCAGTGCTGATTAATGAACTTGTATTTGATTCACTTATGTGTCTGGTGCAGGAAGGTGTGGGCAGGACATGTACTGCCTGTGGCTAGAGCAACCAGACCTATTGCATGATGCTTGTGGAAATTACTCAGCTGTGAGGAGAGGGAATGAATATAATACATTATTTTGTGTGCATAATTTGCCGTCTTTCCTCATTCATGGCATTGTGATGGTGCAGACCACGATGCTGCTTTAGCTTCAGCCCCATGGCCCATATGCTTGGAGTTCATTGCAGACTGATGTGCTGGGATATTAAAACCCCACTGACTGTAGAAGCTTTTCTGAAATGTGAACTCCATCAAAGGAGTATTCAAAGGAGCATTTTTTGTAAATTCACTTTCCTTGAAGAGGTTGACTTTTATGGTTTCCGTTTCATAGGCACCTATATTTGGGGAGAATAGGCTCCTTTGCACAGGGCATGCAAACAGGAAATACATGTTTGTAATGACTTCGTTTCTTAGTTTTTCAAACCTCTTGTTATTTCCTACATGTATCAGACATGAAAACCAGATGACAAGAACGAAATTAGGAATAGGAAAACATGAATAAATATAGTATGTACCTGCAAAAGAAGCCCATTTAAATGTGCTAGATTAATTAGATCTGATATAATCGTCAATCAATACTTTCAAACCCCAAAGCATATGATGTTTGCTGGAACACAGAGCAGAGCTGCAAAGTAAGACTATTCTCTCTTTTTTTGGAAATTATTTTTTAATTGACTTTGCTGGATATACCCTGCCTTTCTAGATGATGCTTTGTCTAAGATTAACCACATCTATGTACATTAATGTGCCACAATTTAGTATGAACAGTGGAAATACACATCGAGAAAACCAAAATTCCTATAAATCTCTCATTCAACTAACCAATCTCTTGTTCAGGCCATGTATTCTGAAGACCTGTTGAGATCTCTTTCCAAGTACCTTGAGCCCACTTGGTGAATCTTGCAGTAAAGGAAACATTTTCTTGTTTTCAAGCCCACTTTATATGTGATTTCCTGTTTTGTATGTGATTCATCACCAATATCAAGATCAGCTTCTTGTCCTCTACAAAACACCCACCTTTCCCCCAAAGAAACTGCATGCTTCTGGCAGCAATATTTGCTCCTGTGAGTAGCAATGGAGCCATGCAAAGAAAACCATACTCTGTATTTTTCCATCAGCCTCCAAATGAAGATTGAAAGGATGGGACAAAAAGCAGTAAGAGGAGCTCTTTAATGGACTGTTCAGAGGCCCCTGGCCCCAGCCTTGCCAAGTGTGCATGTCCAGTGAACAGCCTCTGTCCCAGCTCTAACCCAGGCTCTGCTAGGACTGGCTTTTTTGATTATTTTGAGATAGTCCAGTGCTAACTGAGGAAACTGTCATTTGTCTGTGCTGCATACAGTGAGAAACTACCTGAGCCAAAACTGACTCAAGGTGAAAAGTTTAGGCTATTTCATTTTTTTCCCAAGAACCCTCCTACACATGAAGGTTTGTGAGCCCTGAGGGAGCACAGGGTGGGTTGTGGTACTTTGTGGGGTCACTACATGGGAGTAACCTAAGGCACTCCCATGCCAATTTTTTATCCTAAGGTGCCAGTGAGTATCCAATGCAGAGTGCTGCAGAGAATCAGTAGTCCTGAGGTCTTAGTGACCCTCTTATCCCTGTTAAAACTTTCTTCTAGCACTTCCAAGTGCACTCAAGCTTATGCATCATGTGAATGCCCAGGATCTGGGCATGTGGGTGAAGATGTAGCCATGAAAGAGGTCAGAATGGGAAAGCTGGGGATAACTTGGAGACAAACAAAACAGCAAAAGACAGTTTACAAAGCTAGACAAAATGCAGACAGATACTCATAAATTAAATAATGTCATTGAGGTAGTTTTTTGATGTTGTTTGTTTTGTTTTGGCTTCTTTGCTTGAAGAATACTGGAGGAACAGAAAGGATCAGAGCAGTAGCTACTGTGCTTTAGCTGTTCCCAGATGGTGGCTGGCATTTTAGGGACATTCTCAACTGGCATACTTCAGGGTAGTGATGTGATTACTGTGGACTGGAGCTTTGAGGAACCAGACTTGGAACAGCAGAGATTCAACTGACTGTAGGTGTGATTTAGAATTAAACCCTATTTTTGCAAAGTGTCCAACCACACTTAATTTCTATAAAAGTAATTATGATAACTGTAGGTTGCTTTGGGACTGCACTGAACTGTTTTGGGAACAATTCTGGTATTTCAGAGGTTTATACAGAAATTTTATTTGCTATATAAACCTGTGCAGCTATGAATTAATAAAAAGAAAGAAAAAGTGAGAAGTGGAAATAATTATTTCCAGAATACTATATATTACAAAAGATTAGCAAAACAGTTTAGTGCTCAAATATTTATTATTATAATTAGAAACAATCTGCTATAGGGAAAAAAAGATTAAAATATGAATACATATGAATGTATAATGTCACCATAAATTATTGTAATTTTCAGTTATAAGTGATACCTGAAATGTGGAAGAAGATCTTAACAAAGCATTGAAGGATTATTTGAATTTTTTTATTACAAACAGCAATGCAAGTAACATTTCTCTTAAATTTTTTTCCTCCTTTGCTATAAGGAAATGTTTATTTTGTAGCCTAAACAACTTTTATGTACTTCATATGTTTCATTATTTAGTTCCATTCCAGCATGTGCAATTTTCTGTTAAAATTATTGTGATATCTGTGTACATTATATTTACTGGACATTTCCAGTCTAGGCTAGTCTGTGACAGATTAGTCTTAGTCTTAGAGTGATAGAACCATAGAATAGTTTGGGTTGGAGGGGATCTTTAAAGGTCCGACCCCCTTCATCTAGGGCATCTGGCAGCAGGTTAAAGAGTGATCTTGGTGCTGTCTATCAGAAAGAATTTTTAGCAATGACAGCATTATCAAATGTGAAACCCTAACTGTATGGAAGTATTAACTTGAAACTCTTTTCCTCAATAAAACAGCAAGAGCAAGAAAAATAATTATATACATTCAGACAGGTCCAGTGTTCTAACATAGTTTCAACTAGAATTGTCTTTTCCTCATTCCTCTCCATGTCAAGGTAGTACTTTTTCATGGAGGAATTATTCAATTTACCTTCAAAGGATTAAAATATATCTTAGGGTTTATTGAAATACCTTGTTTTAAGAAAAACTTTTGTAACCTACTGAATCACCAAGAATGAGGATGTCAGTTTTGTAAATATGACTTAAGCATTGCATTGCTACTGGAAACTTCACAACTAGCTGCAAACATATTATCTCCTCATAAAATGTAGTTTCATTTTAGTACATAACTAGAAAAGTCATATTTGTGGCTTTGAATTCCTCACCTCTATACAGATTTATTATTACAAGTCACTATTCTTATGGTTTGCATTTTATAACCCTAGGACATTTGGATTTGATCAGAATGTCAACAGTGCCACATTCTGCCACAGAGGGAAGATTGGAGTTGAGTTTTAATATTGTAGGCTTGGCTAGTTAATGAAATAGATGCATTTGCTGGAACATACACTAGAGATTCTCTTGAAAGGAAGCCCAGATCTAAAGTTTCCAAGGCAAGTTGTAATATTTCCATCCAGAAGACCAAACCTACCATCTGTGAAGCTGAAATGTAGATTTGCAGTACACAGACCAAGATAATGTACAAAATCTGCATACCGGCAAAAGTCTGATGAGGGAAATCTGGGGTTGAGTCTGATAGCAAGCTACTGCTCACCTTAGTGCTGAAGGATTCTCATGCAGTTCCTCCACTGCTGGCAGCTTTTGGCTTGGATTTTCAAATGGCTCCAACGTCTGCCTCCCTTATGAATTTAAGATGTGCTTTGCTTAAACTGACTTCGTCCTGATGGGCATTTCTTTCAGCATTAATATTGTGTCCACAAAAAGTTTTCGGTCAAAACTTACAGCTTGCATCCAGAGCACTCAGAAGTCGCCATCAGCACAGAGTTACATGAGCATCACAGTTAGGCTACTCTTACTGCTTGAGTATAGGTTCTGTTGCACTGCATCATTTGTTACAGGAAAACAATTCAGATATCTTTAGCTCACCTGTAATAAAAAGGAGAAGCAATTTAAAACAAATACAGTCTTCTCCTTCAACACTAACTCAAATTCAAGAGTTGAAAAGTTATCAAAAAGGTTACTTATTGCTTTTATATAAGATCCTAATTGATCGAGAGGGACCACAGCTCCTATAGGTGCAGGGCAAAAATTTAAGGGAAGTAACATCAAAAGTGCCACCAGCAAATTTGTACTGCACTGAAGAGTCTCTCTCTCTAGAAGGTAAAAGGGACTGGAGGAAAGCAGAGAGAAGTCACTACTCTTGTCAAAAGCTCTTCTGACAGTTTAAATCTTTACTTACTGACAAAATTTTTGGAAGAACATAGCAGATACAGCTTGTGATGGTAGTTTCTTTATGCAGGATGGTAATTGTCAGGAGATGCAACTTGGAAGACTCTGAAGGTCTCAGTGCTGTGTCTTTCACGAAGGATCCACCTCAGGTAGACCAAGAGTTTCAACAGGAACAAAGTGAAACCAGAATTTTTAGGGTTCAGACCAGTGCATCCAAGTTGAGTCAGAGATGATCTTCAGCTCCTGCAAGTTTGGCAGGAATATTTATCTGCACCCATTACTAAGGAAATTACAGAGCACTCTTTCAGAAGCTTAGTTAATAAGAACATTATGTCTTTAGAATACACTTACACGTGGATAAGTAATTGCTACCTTAAAGCCAAGTGGAGAACAAATATATAACTTCTGCTTTACAACCTGTGGTCGGTTGGGGTTTTTTGGTGTGTGTACAATGCTGCCTTATATACAGTCTTCATGTTTTGCCCTCATTCATGCCATCATGGAAACATCGTGGGATGAGTCATAAAACTGGAATGCTTCAATGGATTGGAATTGATAAATTCCTCAGAAGGGAGAGGCAAGGACAGGGAGGCAGTGGGGTAGCCCTCTATGTTAGGAGAGTTTTGATTGTGTAGAGCTTAATGATGATGAGGATAGGGTTGAGTGTTTCTGGGTAAGAATCAAGGGGAAGGCCAACAAGGCAGTTACCATGGTGGGAGTCTGCTTTAGCCCTCCCAAGCAGGATAAAGAGCCAAACAAAATATTCTATAAACAGTCTCATATTCGCTTTTCCTTGTTGTCATGGGGGACTTCAACTTACCAGATGTCTGCTGGAAGTACAACACAACAGAGAGGGTACAAACTGGAGGTAAAGGGATTGGAACACAAGTCTTATGAGGGAGTGGCTGAGGGAGCTGGGGTTGTTTAGCCTGGGGGAAAGGAGGCTCTGGGGAGACCTTACTGCTCTCTACAACAACCTGAAAGGAGGTTGTGGCCTCAAGTTGCACCACAGGAGGTTTAAAATGGATATTTGAAAAAATTTCTTCACTGAAAGGGTTGTTAAGCATTGGACCAGGCTGCCGAGGGAAGTGTCGGAGTCACCGTCCCTGGAGGTATTTAAAAGATACATAGATGTGGCACCTGGGGACATGGTTTAGTGGTGGATTTGGCAGTACTGGGTTAACAGTTGGACTTGATGATCTTAAAGGTCTATTTCAGCCTAAACCATACTGTGATCCCATAATTCTATGATTTTGGGACAGACAGCTCATGCAGGCCTTCTGAAAGCCAGGGAGTGACAATCTCCACACAGTAGCTTAGAGTTCTAGGGATTTCTAAGAAGTTTCTTAAGATTTCATGCTAATAGCTAAAAGAAGCTTGTAGCTGTGCTTGTGATCCCCACCATTCCCAGCAGGATGGGCACAGCATCTGTGCCCCAGCTGGGACTTGATGTGACAGAAGACTTCTCTAAACGCATCTCAGCATGGCTATTGGCCACTGTATTCCACAGGCCTTGCATTCTGGAGGCTCTTATCTTTACCAATCAATTTTTGAGGGGATGAAAGAATGTCTCTTCTGGAGGCTATAATACATGGTCGGCACTTTTAAAGAGAACACCTTTTGGTCTAATAAATAAATGGACATTTTGTTCATTAAAAAAAATTCCTCTAGAAGGTCAGTTACAAAAGGGGAGCTGAGTGTATAAACTCCTTGGAAATACAAAATTCTGGACAGTTCTTCCTGAGGGATTCCTCATTTTGCATTTAGAGCAAGGTCTGTCTCCAGTGTGGCTCCAAGGGAAGATTCCCATATATGGAAATTACTCAGTGGAAAAATACCTAGAACACCCTGAATCCTTTGCAAATCTCCAGTTCTTCTTTCACAGGAATGATCATATATGTTTTTGGATACTGGAGAGATTTATCTAAACTCTTTTTATACAGGCAATTTTTTCCAATCCTGTCCCATCCTCCAGAGCTGTACTGCCTGTAGGTTGAAGAGTTCCCCAAGAAAAAGCAGTTTAAGTTTGATGTCAAAGATAGACTAAAACTTGAAGATGAGCCTGAAATACAAATGAGTCTTCACAGTTGACACTGAGAGAGCCTGAGCCATGGAATGACTTGCAGCTTTGCTCAGTTACATTATGTACTGAGTTCTGTACCAGCATTTGTGAATTTCTTTTCAGGTTGTGCCATTGTTGTTGCCACGTGTGACATCAGTTTCTCATAACCCATGTCAGTGGAGGCTGTGAGTCCCTCCACAGAGGTCAGTGAGTTTGTCACAATGCCAGCTCAGAAGTTCCCAAAGAGGAATGGGGAACACTGAAATGTTTGTGCTTCCTCAGCAGGAAAATTACAGTCCTGTGCCAGGGGCCAGATCAGGGGCTACCTAGGCATTTCTTCACTTGGGAGCAGGGGGGAAAAGAGCTGAAAAAATCAGCTCAGTTTCTGTGTCCTGCTGGGTCTTCACCTGCTGTTAACAAGTGCTGGTAGGAGGAGGGTTTCCCCCCACCACATTGTTTCCTACATGGAAATTGGAGCTGTATCTTCCAGCACAGTTTCACTGCTGCAAAGAAAAGTAGTAGAAAGAATTGCAGTCATCAGAGTGTGCAGAAAACATAATATCTGCTTCAAAACATTTTTGAAATCTAAAATCTCATCTTCTAACTTGGGGTGCTGCAAGATGCACCATGTGTTGTCTCATCACTGCTGAGATTTTTTCTTGTGCCTTAATAATTTTTGTTTTCTTGTCATTCTCATTCCAGTAGGCATGCACTGTATCACAGCAGTGCCTGAAGAGCTGTTTATACAATGTGAGCAAAAACCTACTGCAAGGAATAGGTAGCTTTAGAAGTAAATCGGAAAACAGAGAGGGGAAAAATAAAGCATTTTCTAGGTATTCAGATGAGGCAGGATATATGCATGCGGTCACAGAGGAGTGAAAGGTTGGACCTCAATCTTCAGTAAAGTGTGAAGAATCACATTTCTTAGGCTTCCCACAGAAGTGGTGTTATTCATGAGGAGATCCTGACCTGCTTGTTACCCCTGCATGCTGTTTCCTGGAGGTCACCCGCTCCTGATCAAGGATTCCATCAAAAAAAGAAGTGGAGGAGAGAACAAATGCCTCCTGTGAATCCTTCACTAGCACTAAGGAAAAGCTTTAAGGAGAGCAATAAAATTTGCATGAATATGCTTCTTCCCTTCTCTTCCAGTTAACAGTGCCTGTGCCTCCAATACTTCTGACAGTATGAAATGTGTGGTATTACGAAATTTTTTGTATAATGAGGGAACTCTAATGATGGAAGCATAGACTGCTAGACAAAGTGGTCTTTTTACTAGTTCTACCTTCTTTCCCCTTAAAACTCTAACTCTGGTATCTGTGATTTCAGTGCTGTGTGGATTTTCAGATACTGAATTTCCATGTCTCAAAGACTTGTTATAGTCTCCTTCTTTTGGCCTGCTCACTGCTAGGTTTTCTTAGTTCTGTATAAGTGGAAATTTTTGAGCTGTGGGTTAGAATCCATCATGGAAAGAAATGTTCTGGAAATGAAGTAACTAACTGTACTTTTTGTGCCTTTTAAGGACACAGTTTCTTATGTGCCAGAGAAGAAGAACCAGTGAGTAAACAAAAAGGAAGAAACAAAATAGTAAGACCTCCTTCACTCCAGACAATGACAGATATGACTGAGAAGCCAAAGTCCATTGTGTGGCCTGAATACTTGCCAAAACAATCAGTCACTTACAGGGCCTCATACTGGTATCATTGTCTTGCAGATTCCCTACTAATAGAGGGTTTTGCATAGCAACCAATAGCAAGGTGCATTTTTGAACAGATATCTATTGGAATATTCTTTTAAACAAAGTTTGACAAAATGTACTATATTTAGACTTGTACTTTTCCACTGTCAAGACATTACATCTCAAACTCTGCAGAACGTCCTCAGGGAGACACACATTTCTACATTCTGTGAGAAGGCAAGAAAAGGTGTGTCTGGCATGAACAAATCTTGGTCAAATGCTTTCTTTAATTCTTCTACTGCATGCTGGGTTAGCTCTGAAGACAATTTAGAAGTAGAGAATGTTTCCCTCTCACTTTTCTCTTGATTAACCCTCTGCTGCCCAGGGTACTAGCCTGTTTATAAACATTTGGAAATAAGATCTTGGAGTGGAATAAGAGAAGCAAAGTTCAGGACGTGCAGCAGCACCATAGGAGTTCTGCCATAAAATCTCATTGAGCCCCACTCAGTGCTTTCCATCTCACTCTGTGCTCTTCAACCGACCGCCTTCTTGACCCAGAAACAAAGCTGAGTTAAGAGTATGACCCAAGTAGCCAGAAGAAACTGGCTCAGAGCATCTTTTTCGTTTTTGACTGTGCTCATTTGTTGGGGTCCCTCCCCTGCCATGGAGCCCTGGGAGATGGGCCCTGGGGGGGAGACACGGGGTTTCCCTGCCCCTGCTCAGCCTCGTTCCCCATTGGTTGGTTTGTGTTCCCCGGGTGGCCAAGGACCCTCGGGTCCCGTGACTGCGGAGTTCCTGAGCTGAGCCCCGGCCATGCGGCTGGAGAAATAAACATCTCTGAAACATCTACCACGAATCTGTCCATATATACTTCGTTTCCACGGGACTCCTGGTTTGAAATATACTTGTTGCACTCATTGACTAGATTCATGTGCCTTGGAGTTAAGCTGTTATACCAGTGCCATCAAATACTTCTGTATTGATGTGATATTCCTGCATGACACTGCCCTGTTCCAGGATATGATTTGTAAAGCTGCCCCAGAGATTGTACCTTCTTAGAGGTCAGTAACACAAGATTTGTTCCTGTACATATAAGGAATTCATTCAGGTTATGTGAATCATGGTACCGTGTCCTTTCTTTGGAAAATGATGTGATGATACTGTGCCCTTTCTTTGGAAAATCATATCAGATGTGGCTTTCTTCACTTGTAAATTTTGTTCTGCAGAACAATAGCTGTGGGTTGTAATGGAAGATGAAGCCTTAAATGTTCACACCCTTTGTCAAACCTTCTTAACATTAAAATAAAAGGCGACTGGACTTCACTTCTTGTGAGTGGAACAGTTCTTAGCTTCTTCCCCCCAATATCCACACTGAAGGGTCCAGTACACAGTCTTTGATAGTAAAAGGAATCAAGTGAGACCAAGTGCTTAAGAAAAAAAGTCTCTAAAGATGCTGTTTGATACTAAGCTAATACACAATTTGGTGTCCCCTCAATGCAGCTTCAGGCACTTTAGTGTCTCTCTATATCATCAGCTGTGTAAAACTATAAATGAAACTATATGAAGCATATAAAATTATATGAAGCATTTAGCACTGTAATTATGAAAAACACCTGTACTTCATTCTTAACAGCTAGCATAATATGTCCTTGAGAACACTGGGTGAGTCAGGCAGTTTATTACTGTTTTCTAATAATGCTGTTTTAATTGACAGCCATACTTTGAAAGGTAATATTTTTTTGAGGGGATTGTTTGTACACTTTCTTTCAAATACTTTGTCTAGTGGTTATGCAAAGAATAAGATTTCCAAATAGGCAATCCAGTTTGTTTCTTATCATACGTGAAAATACTTTGTCACTTCTAGTTTTCTGCTTTCTCCTTGCTGTGCTATTTTGATCAGTCATTAGAGAAACCAAGTATGTTCTCCCTAGAACTGCAAGAGCTCAGTCTCAACTTGTGCAATGCCCTCTTTTCACTGAGTGCACCATACTTTCGTTACCGAACCAACCCACTGAGCACCTGAAATCTTAATTTAGAGATGTACAACGGCATTAGTTAAAACACTTCCTGTATTTTATGTAAGTAAAACCATGAAAGAGGAAAAAGAAAAAGGGACATCTGAGGAATGTAAGTTACTGAAGTACAACAGAATCAATTGCTTTCTACTTTGCTGTAAGTAATGAAGTGGCTCACAGGATCATTCACCTGCTAACTAATGGAAGGAGAATCTATTGAACTTACTGATAACAGCTCATTGAAATTCACTTTTTTTTTCCCCTCCTAAAAACATTATTACGACCTGTAACAGGGAGTAAATGTGAAGTATCTCACGTATGTTTGGGTGAGATCACACATCTTTCAATACAAAAGGAAGTAAGAAGACTGTCATCTGAAAATGGCTTGGAGATCATCCCTATGGATCTATTTGCACTTAACCTTAGACCAATATTTGTATTTTCTCCTTGAAGAATGAGTTCTGGGAAACAAAAGGCAAATATATTACAAACAAAGCACTTCCAGACACTGGAGATCAGTCTGAAGATCCTGTTATTAAAGAAATACAACTCTGCATTACATATGTAGATGGCAATAAAATATATTTTATGAAGTGTGTTTTGTGTCACAGCAGGACTGACTGACCAGAGTGGTTATGCTTTCATTGGCTTAGAACTTCCACAAGATTCTGTTTGACACCAAGTCTAAAAAAGTGTTAGAAGAGCTGTTTATTTAAAGGGCAGTGTCAGAATGTAGTGGTACTAACATCTGACTGTATGAAAGTTTTTGTTAAGAAAAGGGAAAAATTAATTTTGGGGGAGGAAAGGACAGTATTGCTTAAAAATAAAACAAACCATAACTCCTCTGCTTTTTAATATTTATAAGACCTTTTTACCCTCAAATGATGCAATATGCCTTTGTAAAATGCAAGAGGCATGGCAGACCACAAAATTTAGCAAGATTTTCCTATCTGCAATATGCTATGGCAATCTGCCCTCAAAAGTCTAATTACCTCTTTCAAAAGTCTTGTGTGATTGTGCAAGCTGCACAATTTATTCCTAAGTCTTTTTCTTCAGGGTAATAATGCTGATACTTGAAGAAAGTTTTTGTTATAAAATGAAATGGAAAAGCATTTAAACATAAAAAAGTCAGAACACTGCTGTGGATATCAAACGCGTGATACGCCGTGTTTCCCAGGACAGAATATTGCCTAGACTAACCACCCAGTGATGCTGGTTCGTTGACTGAGACATCATTATCCTAATTCAGACCAATTTACAAAATGGAAACACAGCTTCTACATCCAGACCATTTGGTCATAATGTGTCACAGGTAGCACTTCATTATGATGAACGCAAATCATTACAGTGCTCCTGAAATCCCTATTTATGTCACCACTAGAGGCTTACTCCCCTTTTCTATTTCACGAACTAAAAGTCTGCCAAACCATCCCTCCAAGGCCCTGCAGCACGTAGAAGCTTGTTTTGCAGGCTTACATGCAGTCCATGTAGGAGGGGTGGGGAATGTTTATGGTACAAGCAAGTCCTTGTGTCATCCAGTGTGAGTAACTTTGGAAAGTGAATGCTGTAGCTAGGTCATGCTCCCTTGTCATCACGCCTCTTAAAAGTAATATTGCATGTTAAGACTATTGAGAAATAGTGAACTTTTATGTGCTGTCTCAAAGATCTAATTGACCTCAACATTTTTGATCACATAAGTAAACACTGCATGCGTAAGACAACATACAAAATGAGACTTTATCATGTTTTCTACCTGCTAGCTTCAAAATATAAAGGCAAAAATTAGTCTTCACATAAATTAAAGAAAGGCCAATACTATTCAGTTTAAAACTTACTATATGTCTCATTTGAAAGATTACTGTTTTTCTGTGAATTACAAAACAAAATACATCTTCTTCTAAAAGAATTATTGCTTGAAATAAAATATTTAATGCCAGAAATGGTGTTTAGTTTGATGTCCTTATGCAGAGAAGGCTGAATACAAATTACATAGTAAAAAGCCTAGAAACCTTATGGTACTGAGTCTAAAAGAATTTTTTAGAGAGGAATACCTTAATTTAAAAATTGCTCATTTCATGTAACTTGAAAATGACCATCATATGAAAACAAGCGGTGCATATTTACTTATTAAGGCTTCTGACAGTTGAATTTCGTAAAAACATGAAAATAAAATTCCTTTTTAAAAATGTAAATGAAGTCCAATGGTCAAATAATTCTATACAAAACAGAATAATCATGTAGAATATTCTTAATCCAGAGGACATGGGAAGCATGGAGGATACTAAGAATGTACAGTATTTGTAGGTGGGTGGACATTATGCATCTACTAATTCACACCTGTGATGTCTGCATTCACCTTTGGAGCAAAATCATTTAATCAAAAAGGATTTCAGCATCATGAAGCCATGACTTCAATTTGCAGAAATCTGTTTAAATGATGAAGTATTTGGGTCACTATCTTGTTTTATATCTGTGTATTTTATTGAGCTGAGTACAATCTCAATGCCAAACATATCCAAATTGTCTGCCTCCCTTCACTTTTCCTAAAAATGTTGATAGTCACAACAATGATGGTATTTATTAAAATACTTTACTAATGCTGGTAATTCAATATCTGGTTCCTCTGGTCTCCTGTAGGATGTGCAAGAGCCAATTTTGTGCTGTTACTCTGATTGCACTACTGAACTATTAGAAAGATGCTCTAAAAAAGCAGCCAGCACTCTCCATGTTATCCCATACTGTCCCATCAGCAATAAGGCAGAAATGTAGTAGCATCAAGAGAGGTAAGGTAAAAGGTAGCTTTTTACCAGGTGATACAGCTGGTAGTTGATTCAAACTTGTAGGAAGTAAATGATAGTTCCTGGGCAATTTATCAAAGTGCTTGAGCTGTCAGAACACCTGAGTGTTGAAATTTTAAATCACAAGTGATCATAGCTCCTTGGCACAGTCCTCAGGTTCCTCTTCATTTGGGCTGGAACACAATTTTGAGGAAAAAATTGTGGTCACACTTAAAGTCTCTGTACTTTGTTAAAGAAAGCAAAGTAACAGCTCCCAGTGCTTTGTGCTATGCATCGATAGTAAGAAAACCATCCCTCTGGTTATGTTTTAAAATTATTTTAGCTCAGTCTTGCACCTTTTTCAAGTAGGAGTTTTGTACCTTATTGGAGGAATGACTTTGACACATTGTAAGACTTTGGCAAACAAATCTCGGATATTGCTGCTTTCTTTTGGTAAAGTATCATTCTGTTTCATAAATCATATATAGACCATTATACTTGATGATAAACTGTTTCCAGGTTGATTTTTAAAAAATGAAATATACGTATTGGGTTACAGGCTTTTCTCAGTACCCCTTTCTTCTGTAGGCACTTCACCTCTTAATTTTAACAGATTTTACATTCCTGACAATAACTTTGCATGACAGTAAAATGTTATTTTGGATTTCAAAAAAAATCCCTAAAATACAATCACTTTTCCTAAAAGCCTTGAATTCTGAGGAATAGATTTAATTTTTGAAAACTAAAGAATCCCTTATCCTGTGTCTGCATATTGAGGATCAGTGCTATGAAACTCCTGTGCCAACTGTTTGTACTACAGAGCCCACAGCAGCATCTGTGGAGTCAGGGCACGAGCAGCCTCCTCTCCCTGCCTGCCAGCAAGCCTGGCCGTGCAGCTGTGCCCGCACAGAGGGATATTTGTGTGCTAAACCTAAACCTGATGTAGGACACATTCCCTGCCCTTCCAGGATCCCAGGAAGGCTTCTCAGGGCAGCCTACAGCCACTATAATATAATATACCCAGGATGTTTGGCAGAATCTCCCGGTTGTCCTTCAGTGCTTTCTTTTTTTTCACATTTGTTTGCCTGTGTAGAGCACAACATCAGAGCCCTTAAGACTTAGACATCTGAAAATGTTCTGATAGTCTATTTGGATTCTTTTCCAGAAACAGTTTATTTTTATGACTTCTCTTTAAACTAAATTATCAACACTGGTACTTGGTGAGATTTCCAATTTTCTGGATAAGGCAACTAAGGTGGAAAAGCCACACCATCTTGTATTCACTTCAGATTAAAAAAGAGAGAAAAATGAAAGCAAAATAATAGCTTTTCTCTCTCTCTGCTTCAACATCGATAGTGATTGAGGTGTCTTGTATCTCCCTGAGACCCCAGGCCTGTCTTCTGAGCTTCCTCCGTCTGCAGAGGTCACTCCCTTCAGACTGCAAGTGACCCAAGGAAAGCACTTGCTGAGAACTTCTGGTTCCAGAGCAGGGGGACAGGGTGGTATCATGGCCAGTCCTTGCATCAGACTGGCTGGGCAGGGTGAGCTGAGGGTAATGTTTTGCTCAGGTCCAGCTTAGTGTCATATTTCCCACAGTAGCCAGCAGCAGCTGGTAATTAGGGAAAGAATACAGAAGAGGTCAAGTATGAAAGAACATTTTGCTGATATTTCCTCTGAGCTTTAGGCAGTCTGTGGCACAGCGATTTCCAGAAAGCAGAGTTTGTATTTGCATTCTTTTGCTATTTGGGTCTTGATGGACTTTCTATGATTTTTTCTAATTACTTTCTGAACCATTCATAGTTTTGCCATACACAACATCCTGTGGTAATGAATTCTGTGATTCAGTTATGTTGTGCAACAAAATGTTCTCTTTTTAAAAAAATCTTCATAGTAATTTCATTAGGTGCCCCTGCTTCTCTTATCACGAGAAATGTGAATAGTTTTTCTCTGATCTATTTTCTGCTTAGCTACGTTCTATTATTTTCTCTGCTTTCCTAGAAAGAAGCAGCTTAACACCTTTGTTGCCTTCCTCAGTACAGTACAATCTATATTCATTTGAAGAATTTAATGAATAGTGTAACTATATTTTTTTCTAATAAGTCATTTATTTTTGCCTTTTTGATGTCTATTGGCTGACATTTTCATATATCTCTACTGGATAGCTCATGTAAAGCTGCTCATCACTGTATGTACAAACACAGTTATGCACTTAGAGGAAAACTTGTCTTTACTCTGCATTTATCAACAGTGAATTTTGCTTGCTGCTTTATGTTTTGTATTATGAAACAATTTTTTACGTTTTTCAGCAGATTTTACTTTTCCACATAATTTCATATCCTCAGCAAACTCCATCACCTTCTTATTCTCTACTTAGCCTAACAATGCAGTAAGTTCAAAAGCATGCATCTCTGTTGGGCTGCATTGACAATCCTCCTCCCTCTGTTGTGAAGTCTGGCCTCTTGCTTACTGTACATTATTAAACGTACATATTAAATGATGAGCCATCTCATCCTACAACAGCTTCATTTCCTTGCTGCAGGACTTTGTAAAAAGCTTCCTGAAAATATAAGTACACTGCTATCAACAGATTATTCTTATCCACATGATTATTGACTCCTATAGAAAAACTGTAGATTTGCCAACCAAGACTTAAAACATTTGTTGATTCTTTGCTGTTTTACTTACCCAGATGTCTTCTAACTTTATTATTACAATTTAATTTCTTCATGAAGTCTTGAGTAATACCAGAGGTCCTTTAATACCACAGAGTCCATTAAAGCCTTCTGTGCAAAAAAAAAAACCAAAAAAGCCCCAAAACAAAAGGAAAGTTACTGGGGATATATAATAAGTCTAAAATAGTAAAAGGTTATGGTGCTGGTTTTTTTCAGAATTGCTTTAGTGATCCCATACCCAAGGCAGGACTTCAACACCAGATTAGTAGGAACTTGCGAGGCAAGCTCCAATTCAAATAACTGAATTTTCCCTTTGTATTTAATACAAAAATAGATCAAGGCTAGACAACAGTTATTTATCCCTTCTCTTCTCACTGAGGTTTGCTGACCTTTCTAAGGTTCATGACTAAACTAATATGCTGTATGTATTTCCAACATAGCATAATTCATTAATATTAGTATCTATAGTTGGAAGAAATAAACTTTTGACTTCTGAAAAATACAACAGCCTGTTTCCTTGATAAAAAGCATGTCACTAGTGCTTCACTCTTAACCACTGTCAGTCAAATCACTTACAAATTCTGAGTCTTGATCCTAAAGCACTGGTGTAAAAAACCTTGACAGATAACCATTAATTACCTATGGAAAGAACTGTTCCTTTGGGATTTTGCAGACAATATATGTTCACAATATTTCATTCTCAGATGAAATACAAGGAAAACAGTGAGACATGCCTTTAGTAATTTTAAAGGAAGCCTACAGAAGATCCCACCTAAACAAAGAGAAGGAAATTAATAAGAGGCAAGTAGGATCTGTAAAGCTGTGTATGTGCATAGGTTCTCAATGGTGTGTACGGCCTTGCAGCTAAATGCAGCTGAACACGAGATTTCAAATCATTTCAGGGAAAATTGTGACTGTAATAAGACAGTAAAATGTGGGAGAGACGTAAGAGCTAAGATGAAAGCTTTGGGGAAAAAGCTGCTGTATAAAGGATAAAGTTTCTTAATTCAGAGATAATACAGTAATGGACAGCCTTCAAATGATTTAGCTAGCTAGAAGCAATGGATTTGATTTTTGAGGATAAATTGTAGTAATTATCCCCAAAAGAACAGAGTGAGTAACCATCCACAAGTTTTCTACGTGATATTATGGGAGCAAATGAATCAGGCATACACTTGTGATGTGGTGCCAGTGGGGGAGGGGAGAGACACCAGATGTTCCTTAAGAAGCAAGAGTTAACAAGAAAGAAAAAGCAGAACTTCCTCCTAGTAAGATCAACATATTTCTGGGTTTTCATTCAAAAGAAAATTTCAGGAATGTCCTGCACAGACTTAGGTGGCTCAGGAAAAGGTATGTACGAAAGGCTTTCATATACTTACTTTACTTAAGGGAAATGACCACGAAAAAAGAGGTAGCAAAGACTGGAACAGAATTCAGTCTTTTTTTAACTAATCTTTAATCCTAGAATGCCTAAGCAGGAGCAAGTAAAATAGAAAATCAGTAATTCTTATTAGAATAAAAAATTTGCAATCAAAAGGATCAGTTGTTGCCATTAGCCTTATTCTGGTTTATGATAAATTCTGATGTTATTTTGGACCCATTTCTCTAGTAAATATCACTGTACTTTAGATGGCATTTCTACATAGAACTGACATTATGTGTCTGCTCATCACTGTTCTTAAGCCTGTGTTTTCCAGATGTCTGAGAAGAATGATTTTGTTCTGGTGAATTGAAAAGATCCTGTATCTTAGATATCTTCAGGTCTAAAGGTTGCAATGGAAACACATAACCTATAACTAAAAGCCATAATGTTTTCTGAACTGGAAACCAATCTGGTGCCAACCAAATATAATGGGAGTATGTGACAAGCAATTGACTATTTCTTCAAAGAGACAGAACCTGTTCATTATATCACTTATATCACTTTTAAGACATTATTAAAAATTAATAATGATATTAAAATATATATTTCTATGAAGATTATTAATGTTATAACCCCCAAAATGGACTGTAGATTTCTAAAGTATGTGGCTTTTCCTGTAAACCTGAGGAATACAGCTGGTCATGAGGTGGAGAGATATTGATCACAAAGCATTTTTCATGTTAATGCTCTGAATCAATGCTTTTGTTTGAAACCTGAGTTGTGTTATGATTGCTTAGTCTTCAGAAATGGTAGAGAACCAGACTGAACTTTACCAACTGTATCCTACCAGAGGGACATTCTATTTATTTTGAACCAGAATTGGAATCTGGATCTGTTGTTTCTGAGCAAGTATGAGCAACTTCCTTACAGGAATACAGTACATTAACAACTTGATAAGCATTTAGGGAGTGTTAAGGAAAAAATAGTTACAGTTATACTGCAAAAAGGGGGAAAAAAGGATTAAGTCAATAATGTTTGCTTAAGATTCAAATATCTGATGAATAATCAATTTTCTGAGCACCTTTCATAAGCAATTATTTATCATTTGCATAATTTATGCTTCTGTGGAGGTTGATATTAGCTAGTAAATACTATGGAATCATCAATTGTACTGTCACTGTTTTCCACGTTCAGTTGCAAAACACATGGTGAAAGAAAAAAAATGTCTGAGTCGATGACACAAAAGGAGATGTGTCTGCTGAAAACTGACTCTGTTCAGCAAGGTCCATAACTAGTGAACATCCTTAAACTGCATGGATGTCTCTATGAACATGCATTCATACCCCCTGGAGTCCAAACTCAATTTCATACAACTCCCTGAAAGAATAGAATGTTCTGTTTATAATAAGCCACTATTGACCAGATAAATATGAACTGAAGACCTGGAAGTCATTTCATTATTATTTGACAAGGTATTCTATATAAAGAGCTGTGTAATTACAGCTGAGAGTAAAGTTCTGCCATAAACATGGAAAAGTCCCCATTTGACATGCATGTGTTCTCAAGGCCATATTTGAAAATTTCCATGTTGTTATCACTGATACACTGACCAATGTTGACATGCTGTTGTAGAATGGATCATTTCAACATCCAAACATAAGTATACTTTGAGAAAATAAGAAAAATACATATTTAGCCTTAGAATATCCATTTTTGTAATAGTCCAGAGAGAATATCCAAACCAAGGTGAGAAGAGAGAGATCTAGAGTGGTTTTTACTCATAAATTTTCTGTCCTTAGGGATCGGTGTCTTGCCAGCAATTCTCTACCATTTGTTACAGTGCGGATACTGTAACATGCATATCAAACAAGGAGGCCTGTGGAAAGAAATATATATGGACCAATTCTTGATAGCTGTTTCAGAGATGTTTATTTCTCCAGCCGCATGGCCGGGGCTCTGCCGAGGAGCTGCTCAATCCCGGGACCCGAGGGTCCTTCCCCACACAGGGGAACACAAAACAACCAATGTGGAACGAGGCTGAGCAGGGGCAGGGAAACCCCGTGTCTGTGCCCTCAGGGCCCCTCTGCCAGGGCTCCATGGCAGGGGAGGGACCCCAACACTGATTTTTTCACTGTTTTATGAAAAAGAAGAGCATAAATACAAGTTGGATGGTGACTATGATTTTATAGTTTTGCAGAGAAGATGGGTAACTGCAGGCAAGAAAGCTTGTTATTTGCCTGAATCTCTGAAAATTCAGACCATATGCAACTGAAATTGGGTACTTCCAAAGGTGTCGAAAAATTGTGGCATGTTTTTGAAATCTGATAAAATTATTTTGCAAGATGAAGTTAAGTGGAGTAAAATACCCTCAATTCATACTCACTTCTACTGGGTTTCATATGCTTAATATGCATTCCTGTAACTATGCTATGTATGCCCGTATAAAACACTTGTGAATCAATTAACGTTTTTCATATATGTGTTACAGTAATGTCCTAGATTTGATTGTACATCTTATTTGCATGGTGTTTCTATCTTTACTATCTAAATTTAAATTATTGCATGAAGATTTTTGAAATCTGGCTAGAAAAGCAAAAATTGCTTTGTCCTCAAAGGTGAAATGGACTTGTTGGGCTGTCCTAATTATAAATAGTCTCACTTGGATTAGACTAGATACCAAACAAACAAAACCATAATATTTATGTATTCAACTTCTTGGTAAGAAGACAAAATCACACAGTGAATGCTATAGTACTTAGCTATTATGAAATTAAACTTAACAAGCAGTGCATCTTTTGATACTAAAATATATCGTAGGGGTAAGCTGAGGTGGCCAAGGTCCAAATGTTCTCCTCAGCCTGGAGAAACCTCATATCTGGGTGTGGTGCCTTTATTTTATACAGCTCCTTAAGATATTAAAGATTTATTGAGCCAGATTTTAAATAGTAACACAGTAGGAGTTTGATATAGTTTTCTGCTGAGAAAACAACTCTCCTAAAAGAGATGCTGTTATGGCTTCCTGTCTTTTTCAGTGTTATATCAAGAGTAATTGCATACAAATATAACCTATACTTGAAGTGTCCCAGTCCAGAATCAAGGACTGCCAAATTCCCTTGTTGCCCATTTTTATTCTGTCTCGTCCCTTCAGTGTGACATTTTCTGCTGAACAGTGAACAGCATCAGTGGTCAAGGTAGAGACTGGGCCCCATGTCATTTCAATCTTACAGGGAGCTGGTTAGTAGAATCAGAATTATATCCCTACCTGCTGAAGTCTGAAATTCCAGGTTTGCCATTTCTGAAACTAGTATGCAGATGGGACTTTCTTTCTTGTTGAGTGTCTAATCTGAAGAGGATGTGGTACTGTGAAACCTTATGAACAGCCACACCTAACCCACAGTTCTCTGTGAAGAACCTGCTTTAAACACACCCATTTACTTAGTGTCATCTACTGGTTATCTCTTTTCAACTTCTCCCGAATTTATACTGACAATGAATTTCCCTTTGGAGTAATTTGAAACTTCTTAATCACAGAAACAGAACTGTGCAAATGTTTTTTGCTTCTAGAACTGTGTTCGTCCATACTTCATCATTCAAATTAGTTTGTTCCTAGGGAAATAGGCCTGAGAATGTGGGAGTTCTGCATGCCTGAGTTCTGGTCCCTCCTTCAGGGACTGTACATGCATTCTGCATTCTGTTTAATTTTTACTGAAACAGCATTGGAAACAGACTGCAGTATGTTTTTCTGTGTCTTAAGAGTTTACCTTTTTTTCACAAGGGAAAAAAAACCCCAAATGATTCCTGAACTATTTTACATTACTAAAAACTAAAACATTATTTTACATTACTAAAAACAGGTTTCATTAAAAATTAAGAAAGACGTTAGGCTTTTAAGATGTTCTAATTCAAATTCATGTGTTTGCCAATTATGGGTTTTGCAACCACATAAATGGTACTGTCTTGACCAGAGGTGGTAGTTCAGAATACTTAACAAAAGCATGCAGCATCCTCATAACATTACATGACAATCAGTGCTTCCAGAATGACTAAGGAAGCTTAAATGGGGCATTTGGTTCAAGCTGCCAGAATTACATACTTGCCTAGAGGTTGTTTATATACAAATGAACGCTGAGTAATTGCCAAATGACTGACAACAAGACAGTCACCTCGGAAAGCATGTACAAACTTCTTTTCTCACAAAATAGAATAAGGGGTTTGTGTCAGTGCCTGGTGCACTTGTGCCTGCAGCTTGGTAGCACTACAAATTTGGCAAGATGTATTGCTAGAGGCCCATATCCTGTACACCAGGCACATGAACTGGCCCAGCCCTAAGAAAGTTGCACAGCATCTGCTGGCATTTTGCTGGATTAGTTGCTACAATTTGCACTTATTTTCACAAGCAACAAATCTGTCTAAAGTGATACCACTACCACTTGCTATGTTTTTAGCTTTTTTTTGTCATTTGAAATACTTTTATATGTATGTTCAGTTCTCGATAATATTCTCTCCTCATTGTGTTCTTTTCTATTTGACTAAAATGGATCCCTGCTCTCTTTCCTCTACCCCATCAGTTCTTTTAGTGTGCAGCTCAATCAGCTCTACCTGCTCCCTCTGGTTTAGGACTTTGAGATCTAGCAACAAGACCAGGTTGTGCAATAGATTAACATAATCTAGGACTTGGAGATCTAGCAACAAGACCAGGTTGTGCAATAGATTAGCATAATGTGTTATTAAATATTACATCATAAATGGAGAAATATTCTGGCAGACATTTTTGTAGCTACCGAACGTGGGTTTGTGTATAATACCAATATGAAGGCATCTCTATTTGTGCCACAGTTTGACTTCTCATTTTGAGCTAATGTACAGTGGCACAGAAGACACAGAGGCTGGCATGAATCTTCCTCTCTCTCTCCCTCCCTCTTTCTACTCTCCCAGCCACTTCTACTCTTCTGTTGCTTTGCAGCTTGTGCTTCTACAGGCATTTACACACAACCAGATCTGGAGATCTAACTGCGGATAATTATAACCTCAAAATAAAATAATAACAAATTAACAAAAAAGCTCAGTTTTTACTAAACTAAAAGGTACTTTTAAATGGATCAGCTTTACAACCCAGTTCATTCACCTGCCAAATGAATCCTTGTGCTTACATTCTTAGCATGGGAACAGAAACAAGCAATTAAGAGCAGGTAGGACCAGTTCCTTTTTTTCGAGGGACAGTTTTAAGTGGCTGAGTTACAGAGATACTCTTCTGCACTGATACCACAGGCCAGGAGATAAACCCGGAAGAGATCCTTGTTGCACATTCAGAGATCAAACACAGATTTATTAGTCCTCCTTAGCAAAATCCTGGTTGTTTCTAGGCATTTTGAGGACAGAAAAGTAGAATGATCTGTAAAGGTGTTCAAGATCAATATAAGTGTAAAAAATTATAAATATTGTAGAACCCATTTATATTTGGTTTAGCTTTACAGCAAAAGGGACACACATTGCTTATGTATGTAGTGTTCATGTTGCTCCTACCAATTAAAAAGTTGAGGAATGCTGCAAAGCTTTTCAGATGGAAATACAGGCTATAATCTTAAGTACCAGCACATTAGATTTTTAAAGTGACACAGGATTAAGTGGTCAGTTTTCAGAGCAGAGATCTTTGTCAAAAATCTTGCTACCACAGGTGTGGTGCAACTAATGCACAACCAAGTTGAAACAGCATCTTAAAGTACACAAGAGTATTACTGGATGTTTGTGTTGATGATGCCTACTGAAGTATCATAGAATGGTTTGGATAGGAAGGGTCCTTAAAGACCATCTAATTCCAGCCCCCTGTCCTGGGCAGAGACACCTTCCACTATACCAGGTTGCTCAAAGCTCTGTCCACCCTGGCATGGAACAATTCCAGGGATGGGGCATCTACAACTTCTCTGGGCAACCTGTTTCAGTGCCTCACCACTCACAGTAAAGAATTTCTTCCTAATATCTAAACCTGACCTCTTTCAATTTAAGGCCATCACCCCTTGTGAAAATTCCTTCTCCGACACTCTTGTAGGTCCCCTGTAGGTAGTGGAAGGTGCTTTAAGGTCTTCTGGAGCCTTCTCTTCTCCAGACTGCACCCCAACCCTCTCAGTCTGTCTTTATAGGAGAGGTGCTTCAGCCCTTAGATCATCTTTGTGGCCCTCCAATGGACTGGTTCAAACAGGTCTCCATCCTTGTGTCAGGGGCTCCAGAGCTGAATGCAGTGCTCCAGGTGGTGTCTCCAGGTGGGAGAGCAGAGTAGAAGGCGAGAATCCCCTCCCTCGACCAGCTGGCCACACTTCTCTTGATGTAGCCCAGGATAAAGTTGGCTTTCTGGGCTGCAAGGGCACATTAAAGCTCATGCTGAGCTTCTCATCAACGAACTATCCCCCAAGTCCTTCTCACCAGTGCTCTTCCCTGCTCAGCCTGTTTTTGTGCTTGGGATTACCCTGACCTCATAACTGCCCTGTTGCACTTCATGAGGTTTGCATGGACCCACTTCTCAAGGTCCTAATGCAGCTGGTGTGGGGTCAGTATCTCTGACCGAGGAAGCTGTGACTGGTCTGGAGAGATCGTCCCGAGAGAGATCGTCTTCCCGGGGCCCGGTGTCTTCCCTCAGCTGCTGGCTGGAGGGCCCGTGCAGAGGCTGTCAGCTCTTTAGTGATTGTCAGCTCGTGATTTCAGCTCAGCTCTGCAGGGCAGCCTCCAGGCCAGACCAGGGAGAGAGAGACGAGAGGCTCGTGTAGCTGTTCCGCACAAGGTAGCTTTATTAGTCGGGGAAGGGGAGGCCAGGGACACACATCTCTCTGCCCTCGTAGGGGCAGGGGGCTGGCTTTATAGGGATACAGGGGGTGGGTGTCAGAGGGTAAGGGCCAATGGGCTACAAAGGATCTGCATAGGGTCTCCCAGAGGATTCGGGGTTTGTCTTCTTCTCCCCGTAACTGCAAAGTAGCTGCCTTTCCAGGGGAGTTCTGCTGGGAGGTTAAGCACTCTCCTTATCTCAGCAGATGTCCCTCCAGGGCGGGGGCTGGGCATACCGTACAAGGTCCCTCTGGATGGGAAATACTATAGCTCTGACCATATTCTTTACAATGTAATAACAGTTTAATATTAATTATTGTATTACAGCAATGCCTTGAAATTTTATCAGCAGTTTATGAGTGTCATGCATCTTAACAAGTACTATTACTTTTCTGAGCACGATACCTAAATCTTGATTTAATAGTTAAAACAGTTTAACTGAAGAATTTGTTCTTGCTAAGTAAAAACATTGCTAAATGGATGCTTTTGAGGATAGACAATGATTTTCAATACTATAGAAAAACACATTGCAGTAAGAAGTAGTCTTTTTATAGTTCAGTTAGACTATTTGTGAGGAAAGCTGATGGAAGCAACTAAAATAAATTCATGGTATCAAACATTTACCTTGAATACTTCACCAAAATGCTTTCTGAATCTGTAGCCTCTATTACTGCAATATAATGAAAAAACACTGCCTTAAGTTGTGCCAAGGGAAGTTTAGATTGGATGTTAGGAAAAATTCCTTCACCAAAAGGGTTGTCAAGCCCATGCTGCCCATGGAAGTGGTAGAGTTACCACTGGAGGCCGTGGCACTTAGGGACATGGTTTAGTGGTGGACTTGGCAGTGCTGGGTTAACAGTTGGACTTGATGATCTAAAAGGTGTTTTCTAACCTACAAAATTTTATGATTCTATAAATATGAATCTGAAAGACAAAAAAAAAAAAGACAGGACTATTTCAAACCACAGAAGAAATACATGCAATGAATACAATAGCAGAGGTGTGTATGTGGCTGGAATACTGGTGGGCAACTAATCTTGAAGTGTAAAATGTGCCGATCACCACATTTGTAAACACATTTCTCATGCAAAGATGTTATAGATTTTGTCTAAAATAGAATCAACAGGGCAAAAGACCAATCATAACTTTTTCATGTCAGAAACACTGTCATAAAATGAAAACTAATTATACTGCTCAGGGCAAGACAGATCTAGTTGGCAGAACAGTTTATATTCTAAACATCTAGTGGTACTTAGACCATGCAGTGACTACAGTTGCAGATTTATTCACTAGAATTGGAACAGACAGGTTACACATCCATTCTTCCTGGCAGATCTTGGAGGAAGGGAGGGGGAGCTAATTCTGTTAAAATTTTCTTGTTGTCTTTCAGTGAAAAAGTTTTGTTTGAAAAACGTCTTGAACATCATTATCTCCTGAGCAAGAACTGATTTGAGTAGTAGAAAGGTTGATTTGAGTGTACTGTTTAAATCAAGTAACCCTCAGAAATCAGCACTCCAAAATGCTGACGTTAAACTCTGATTTAATTGAACAGCTGCTACAAGTGAATAGGAGTTGAAATAGCTCAGCACTTTGTTCGACTGTTCTGCATGTACACAATAGATTTGGCTCAACAAGAGCATTTTTTATTAAACAATGCCTTCATTTGCAGCTAGATGCAGCATATAATTGTATCTTACATTAGAATATAAGCACATTAGCTTACAGTTCTGTGTTCTCAAGGTCTATGGCACAGGTATAAATATGGCTGTTCTTTCAGCTTCAATACGTGCAGAATACATCATAAGTCAGAGCTTAATAATGAGATTCAATGCCGTAGGTATTTCTTTTTCTGTGAAACTGTTGGATCATGTTTTAATTGGTTTTATTTTTTCAAAATTTAAAAAGTTCAAAGAATTATGGGGATAAAGAATGCAAAGGTACAAATGAACACCACAAATCAAATGTCTTTTTCAAAAAGAAAGAAAAAGTGCAAACCTAGTAAGTTTTGCTGGAAGCCTAAAGTGATCTAGTCGGTTCAAAGGTTGAGTTGGGTATCAACGTTGGCAAACACTCAAAGGAGGGCACCGGGACATGGCTGGCTGGCACAAGCCAAGGACGATGCCGTCCCATGGCAGAGACACTGAGAGAGAAAGGGGTCAAAAACAGAGCAGCAAAACCACACAGTGTCGCGGCTGGTCCTGTTTTGCACTTACAGTGGAAAAACACATCCTCTGTGTTTTTCCACTGCGAGAGGATTTAAATATCCACGACTGCGAGAGGATTTAAAAGAAGAAGAAACAATTTAATTTTCTGTGAGATGATTAAAAGCAAGAGATTGCCTTGATTTTCATGCTTGGGAACGCTGAGACAGGAAAGCTGAAAGTTCATAGAAAGCGCTGCAGCACATGGTTGTAAAACAACGAGCTTCCACGAACCAGAACCAACTCCCCGAACTCTGGGTGAATCCATGAAGACGTAGAGGTGGCCGTGAGCCTGCCCGAGGCCAGAAGGAAGCGGCATCCCGGTGACAGAGGCGCTCGGCAGCCGCCAGCTGCTCCCGCCCGGCCCCGGCCCCTCCCGCGGCGGCGGCGCGGCCCCTTTAAAAGGGGGCGGGGCCGCCCCAAAGTTTGCCCAAGTTGCGGCGCGGGCCGGTGGCGCGCGGGTCGCGGCCCGGCCATGGCGCCCCCCGGCCGGTAGCGCCGCCATGGACTCGCTGACCGCCCTCACCGGCAAGGGCGGCCGCCTGCTCCGCGGCACCGCCAGCCGCCTCTGGGGCGCCGTGCCCGGCGGCCTCCGCTATGGCCGCTGCCAGGACGGCCGGAGCCGCGGGGAGCCGGGCCCCGCCAAGCCGACGGCAGGTACGCTGGGGAAGGGGCTGAGGCGGGGGGGTAGCCGGGGTGTAACGGCGGGCAGCGGGCGGCCTGAGCCTCCCCGGGCAGCGGGCTCGGTTCCTCGCCCCTTCCGAGCCTTCCTGGAGTGCGAGAGCGAGCGGGAGCAGCAGGGGGAGAGGGTCCCTTCCCATCCGGGAGCGGCCCCGCCGTGCCCCGGGCTCGCAGCCGAGCCGGTCAGGGAGACCGTCAGCGGCTGGTGCCCCGCTCCCGGGGCGGCTCTGAGCGGCGGCCGGGGGAGGGCGAGAAGGGGGCGCAGGGCGGGCGGGGTAGGGCCCGCACGTGGGCCGGGCGCTGCCGGGGCTGGGTCTAACAGCAGCAGGCTGACTGAACGTCTTCCTGATTTCCGCGACACAACTCCTGCTCTTACTTTCACTAACCTCTCTCTCCTGGTATTTTCGCAGACCAGGGTGGAGGAAAGCATCCGGAGCACAAGCTCCTCGGTTTGAGATGTCCTTTATGTACGAGGTTGTTTCTGGCTCTCAGGTGCTCCCGAGGATCAGGCAGCGTCACTGGGAAGTAGGCTCGGTGATGCTAAGGGCAGAAGTAGTACCTCTGCCACTCAGTGGCCAAACAGGTCAGTCAGGAGACAGCCGGTGACTCCTTGTCCTGTGCCTGGGAGTAAGAGGGCTGCTGTTGTTACCCCTTTTTTTGATAATGTTGTTGGGCTGTAGGTATAAGTACTGTAAGTTACTCATCTGATGTGAGCACTTATATTGGCAAGAAATACCGTGAAAACTGGAGGGGTGGTCGGTGAATGCACGCACACTTCTTTATGCAGAAGAGGAGCATGCAGTGAGAACTCTAAAGTGGTAATGCTATTGACTAGGAATTAAAATCAAGTCATGACGTATCTAGTAAGAGTAGCATGATCTAATGATTGCGTGGAAAGAAAAAGACATAGGAAATTAAGTTTGTGAAAGTGCTTTGTAATAAATAAAAAGCAGTATACAATGAATAGTAAATGTTTTCTTTTTTTCCCGTTTTGAGAAACTTTGTGTGAAGTGGATAAATGAATGTTTGTTATAGCTTCTAGGTGAAGTTGAACTCAGGTCTCTACTGAAATGTAATATTAAATTGCATTAAGTTTCTTTGTTAGTGTACATTATTTTGAAAGAGTAAAATAGTTTTTTATCATGAAGAGAAACTAGGTCTGGTACTCAGTGTAGTAGGCAAGGTAATAGGAATGCCCATGCAGCCAGTCAGGTGTAAATAGTGTTTCCTTGTGTGCATTGGATCACTTCTTGCTCAGAAAGGATAATTGGTAACTGGCTATATTTACAGTGCCACTCTTTATTTATTTCATGTCCCTCCCCCCAACATACACAGGCAGAGACAGTAACTTGTTTTTCAGCAGTGAAATGAAGTACCTTGAACAAGGCCTCTGCAAACAGTTAAAGACTTTTTGACAAAGATTACTTACACTCTTTTGCGGAACCAAAATGGAAGTAAAATGCTTTAGCATTTTCTGGTCATTTAATTACTTACAAGGCCTTGTGTTCAGCTGTTAGTATAAAGCATCTCCTGTGATCCATGGGATTTCTTGGAGGGAAAAGCTCTGTTTTTCCCCCTCTTCTTCTGGGAGAAAGGATTAACTTAGACTGCACTGTAATGTTCTGGGGTTTTTTTTCCCTCTAGCTTTGAGCAGAAAATGTATTTTCTCAGATGCCTTCATAATGTAATGCATAATATTTGTGTTAATGACAAGTTCTAGAATGCAGGGTGAGTTTCTGTATATATGGACTTTAATGTGCTTTTTTCACTAACCTAGGAAAAACATACTGTGCAAGACAAGTAGACCTCAGCCCTGCCATGCTGCCTTCCCCTTCACAGGGTTTCTGTCAGTTATGGGCAGAAACAAATTCTTGTGACTGTAGAATTCTTCTGGCAAGCATTTTGCTGGCTTTCACAAACCACCTGTGACTTGGTAATGGGTGCTGTGGAAGCTGTAACAGTGATTGCAGTGCTTCATTTGAAATCAAACCTCTGTTTTAATTAGAGATGGGTCCCCTGGCATTAGCTTAAGACTTAGTGGCAGATTCTTAATACTCCAAATGTTTACTCTGTGCAGTGTTCTGGATCCAGGCCTACCTATTACTCTGTTTTTCTTCCCCACTTAGGGGTTTCAGTGGGGTTTTTTTGGGGTTGTTTTTGTGTGTGTGTGTGGTTCAGCTGTGACTGTGCATTCCTTGTTAGGAGAACAGTTCATCATAAATTCCTTAAAACCATGTTTCCACTTTTCTGAAACAAAAAAAACCCCAACCTTTTTTTCACTTCTACAATGAAGTATCTCAGTTTAATTCATGTAATATTAGTAGTTTTACCTTTACTGTTTCCATGCTTGTCTTTTTGAACAGTTGAACAGCTTTTCTTATCAGGTTTCCAAGCTCAGGGAGGTAAGTGTGTTCAAAGGCTGTGCTTTAAATCACTTCTTCGGATACATACAGAACAGTTTATAGTGTTTCTTAGTAGGGAGAGAGGGTGCACTGGGAGACTGAGTAGTGCCACAGGAGTCTGTAAACCTGTTTATCCGGTTTACACTGTTTGTGTCAGCAGCCTAGTTAGTCAGTGAAAAAACTTTTATAAAGATTTTTTTTTTAGTGATTGTGTTGGAGGATAAAAATGCAAAGATAATCAGTAATTCAATAGTAAAGGCACTCTCAATGTCAGTGTAAACTTATTTTTTTTTTAAAAAGGCTTGTAAGCTATGAAATATAACTTCTAAATATAGTCTAATGATAATTTGTAGGAAGAGCTAATATGTATGTATTCAAGCCTGGATTTACCTAGAAACTTTAGCTAGAACAGAATGTAGTTTTCTTGGTTATTGTAATGTACTGTAGGTGTTAGTGTGCTGAAGTTGTATGTGTTTTATTTGTTTTAAGATGCAACTCAAGGCTTTAGGGAATGTGTGATTAAGAATTATCTTTACTGCAGAATTAACCTGAACATTCAGTTGAATTTGAGTCTCATCTATACAGACCTCTTACTTAAAAGATGCCAGCAGCACATCCCATAGTTCACTCTGGTATGTGGTTTGTCTGCTGTGTGAGGAGAGTGACCAGCAGTGAGGTTTTGCTTCTTTTTTGTGACACTGCTGAGGCTACACATCGAATGTCTCTTTGGTTTGTGTACCACTGTTAAAGAGAGCTGCTGAGGAGCTATAGAGGGTCCAGCCAGTATATTTAGGGGCACAGGGCACATGACCTCTGAGTAGGGTTTGAGGGAGCTGAGCCTTAGTTATGCAAAGGGAGACCAAGGCAACTTAGAGGCAATCTGATTATGGCCTACACATACCTAAAGGGACACACTCTTCTCAGTGGTAAGAGATCAAGGAGGAGCAGGAGCCATGAGTTTTAGCTTAGGAGGTTCAAACTGGACAGTAGAAAAAACCTCACACAGAGTGTTCCATCAGGACTGCTTTAAGCTGACCTGATTTGATGTTGACAGTAATTCTACTTCAGACTGGAGGCTGGAGTAAATGCATTCAAGAGGCTTCTCTTCTAGATAACACTTTGATTCTGTGAGGATATACTTTCATACCTGGAGTCTTGTGCTTCTTGCCTCCTAGACATGTTCACCTCACTTCTCTCTGTGGTCACTTAATTGAGGGAGAAGATAAACTGCACAGGTAGTGCTGACATCCTGCAGTGTGTGTCTCATTAACTACAGAAGTTAAATAAAAACCAGTGATTCCGAGACTTCTCTCAACCGGTCTGTCAGGGAAGTTTTTCTAGCTGCCTTGTATTGAAACTGTTGTTGTTGTTGTTTTTCTCCCTCAGGTTCAACTTGTTGTTCAGTTCTGAACCATGTGGTCTGTGGGCTTATTTGCATTTCTTTCATACCAGCTTTGGAGTCTTGATTGGTAAGGTTACCATATACAGTATATCCAGTGAGCTGTGTGGCTTGTCAGTCCTCTGTATTGTGGTCAAGGTAGCAGCAGTGCATTAGAAAGATAAATGTGCAGTGCCAAGTTATAATACATTTTTCAAGTCCTGCTGTAAAAATTAATATCTTCCTTTTTAAAAATTTGTCTGAGAATAAGGCAGGTTATTTTCGCCTTTCATCTTTATTCAGTACCTCATTTTTAAGAAATTAACAGGTATATGATAAAGTAGGAAAGAGGATTCAAACTGGGGAGATGCAGTTCTGTGAGTTTTCTTGTACACACTGTTCCGGATGAAGCACATATGAAATGTACCAGCACCCTTTACAAAGACGCTAATGCTTCGCTATCATGTCTGAAAATAATTCAGTTGGTACAGGCATAAGAAGCAAATGTGATCTTGGAATGTATCAGGCTGGTGACTCAGTCATCTTGTGATATGTTAATGTATGCACAAGTTCTTCTTGAGACTTCTGCGCTACTAGTATACAGGATTTCTTGAGTATTCTCTCGGTGCATCTGATGTTAAATGATCTTTTACTTCAGGTTCTGCTTTGTACTATTACATCTTTCCCTGCACTTTTTTCTCCAGGCTCTGGGGCTGCAGAATTCATTGTATGTCCTTTTACCCAGCCTTTGCTCTTGATTGTCCTTTTGAGTGTGTCTGCTGATGTGCAGTTAAACTGTGTTAAAAACTACTCCGTTGAGATCTCATTAATATACCCCTCTGTTCTCCTGATTTCTATTTCTCTCTCCTCTTTACTGAATTTTTTACATATTTCACAATTCTTAAACCAGTTTTTACTGTTCATCAGGATTCTGATATATCAGATGTATAACTGAAGTTTAGTTTATAAGCTAATCTAGCAGATGACTGAAACATCTTTTTCTGGTATTCTGGTGTCCTTTGACTGTATTGCATTTTTGTTTTAATGTGTCACATTGATTGTGTTTTTATCTTAATTTTTCTGGTTAATTTCCATTTCTAACATTCAAAGAGTTTAGAAGGTGATATTTTATTGAGAACTTCATACTCATGGCAGCATTTCAGGTCACTACATGTATGAATAATAATTTACTGTTCATCAGTAAGCAACACACCTTGTGTTATATGTATAAATCTCCCTCTGGCTTGGTTTGGTGGTGGCCTTAGGTATCTGTATTGCTTGCCAGAAAAATGTGGAAGGAATTACAGTTAACACAAATGGCAAGATTGTTTAGCGCTGCATAAAGTGGGGAAGATGATGACTTCAGGCTAGGTTTCCCAGTGCTTTATTCAGATTTGGAGTGTCCAAAGATGGAAACTGCACAGCTGCACTTAAGGGTTTTTTGCCTTCTCTTTACTCAGAAGCTCTTTTGTTTCTTCTTTGTTACCTTTTGTTCTCCTACTGTATGTCACTGAGGAACCTGGTTCTGTCATCTTGACACCTGCGGGAAGGCTATCTAGAAGGTACAGGATGACTGCTGTTACAGTCCTCCAAAACCACCTCTCCTTCAGGCTGGAGGGGCTCTGTTCTCCTGGCCTCTTCTCACAGCCCCTGACTACCTTGGAGTCCCTTCACCAAACTAGTTTTGTTTATGTATGCCCCCATTGTATTGAATGGGGGCAGGGGGAGCAGGACAGGGACACTAGAGCCAGTGTTCCAAAAGCAGTCAGAGTGCCGGGTTAAGGATAATAGGTGTGCTCTCAGTCTCCTGTCATCTGTTCTTATTAATAGAGCTGAGGATGCTGTTGGACCCCCTTGTTTCCAGGTCATTCTTCTGGCTCCTGTTTGGCTTCTGCCTGCCAAGATCCTTGGGGGTTCTTTTCAGCAGAGCTGCCCCTTGGATGAGCAGTGCCAACCTGTACAACACCAAGAGCTCTTCCTTCCTGTGCAGAAGACTGTTGTCCTGCTTAATTCCATAAGGTTCCTGTCAGCTTGCTCCCCAGCATGTCCAGGTCCCTCTGAATGGCAGCCCTGCTGTCATGTATGTTGACTGATCCCCCCAGTTTATCTGCAGACCTAATGCAATAAACTTGTACAGTAAGATGTTTACTGAGGCACTGGGAATGACTCCATATCCACGGTAGATCCCTTTGCATGTGAGCAGGATATAACTTGATATTGCTGCTTGATGGTCAAACTGCTGATGTGGTATGGTGTAGGCTTGAAGATGTACAACTAATGGGCTTCAGTACCTGAAAGCGGTAGACAGTTGCTATTGGAAAAGTTGACTTACTGTATCAATAGTGCAGACAACATTTTTGTAAGCTTCCATTAAAAGATATATTTGGTCTGCAGAGAGATTATACAGAAGGTAGAGATTTAAGTTAGGTACTTTCTAATGTACTAAACGATATACATTTATATTGCAAATGGAACAGGAAAGGAACCTTATTGTTGGTTAACACATACTGTGGCATAATCTGAAAATTTGGTAAAGCATTTGTTTACTTTGAATGTGAAATCATATTTTAGAAGAAAGCCCATATAATGCACATACCAGAAATATCAAGCATGAAGCTTACTTTGTCTCCTAGCCATTTGGAGAAGTGTCCTAAGTTTGTTTCTCTTCAATTGTTTTTATTCCTGAAATCATACGTTAAATTCTTTCTGCCTACAAGCTATGCATCTGACTGTATAGCAGAGTGTTGTGTGTTAGGGGGATCACAAAATGAATTTGGATTGATGCTGTATTTATGTTGCAGGAAAAACTATTCTGATTTGTTGGAAGTGTTAATGCAACATTAGCAAAGTCTCAGATTCATTTAGCTTGTGGGTTTGTTTGAGAAAAATGTGAACAAAAGCATCATGTTGAGAGCAGTGATAAGTATCAAGAGTTTTGGGAGCATGACTTGGAAAGACTGAATCACAGAACAAGTAGCAGTTGCTTAGCAAGAAGAGACTGAAGGAGGCATTGTTTGACATTTCCTTCGTCTGAAAACCTACCATTTTGGCTAAAAAACTGCAGACTACAAGTATGTTGTAGGCTACTGTTGGGGCCTCTGTTTCTGGTTCCTATGACATTGGAAGATAACTGAAAATAATATTCCTGTAATTATCATAAGCATATCTAACTGCAGGAGGGGAAGAAGGGTTAATGAGACAGTTGCTGACTAAAACGTAGTCTCTGCTGTTAGGAGAGTAAGGTCACCAGGTCTTATGGAATATAAAGATTTCCTACTTTAATCTCTTTTGTTTCTTTATTAATAGATTATAATGATCTAATTGTTATTGAGCAGAACTAATCTAATAAAGATGTAGTATCTATGCTTCCTGTTTTATCAATTAGTGAGTTGTTCCATGTGCTGCTAAATAAAAATGTCTTTGGAAATATTTCAGACTACTTTTCTTACTTTGATTCATTACTCCATATGTGCTGCATGTTTAAGATCCTGTGAAAAACTGTGTCCTAGACAAGAATTTGACAAAGTTGCTGCCTCTTCCTTTTTTTTAAACATCTGTAAATCTGATGCACAAATATACAGTTCTTGTTGGAGGGTGGATAAACAATCTTTTTCTTACCTTCTTGATCATAATAAGCTCATTTATTAATTTTAAATTATTTGCAATTATTGTGGACTTGTCCAGCTTCTTTGCTTTTTATCAGAGGATATTTGTTTGGTTTATCAATTTATTTGTCTGGAAAGAGTGATTCTTGTTATATTTGTTACATTGAAATGAATAGCAGCTGAGAAACATTACAAGTTATATGAGATTAAAGCTTATCGTGCAGAAAAGGAGGGTAAAGGAAAGTGAATACATTTTGCTCTATGCAGAGGTTGAAGATCCTCCTAGGCAGTTCTTAGCTTGTATCCTAGTTCTCTTTACCAGCTCTTGGTGCCAGAAGTCCAAAAGATGTGCTAAAAGCATCAGCAAACAGCAAATTGAAGGCCTACAATTAAGATCAGATGGCATACTAAAAAATGCAAAATATCAGTTTTGTCGTAATAATTTGAGCTAGCACTGCTGCAAGAATATTTTCAGTCTACCAAAATTCAGTGGCACAGGGTCATATAGAGGCAGTTTATAGAAACCCTCCTGTAGATGTTGGAATTTGACTTCAGTTGATTTCAATTTCCAGTTGAATGCCCCTGACTAAATGTCAGAGCTGCCTTGTTGAAAACAGCATCTTCCTAAAACATAATGTTCATAAACCCCTTTTTCCTATCTTGTATAAATATGTTGGAACAGTAAGTCCTCCTCTCAGTGTTGGATGATCATATGTAATTGTTCTTATGATACAGTCATTTCAACCTCAAGATTCTGTGCCCATGCATTCAGACTAAATACTGGTCTGGTGTCATTTTGAACACTGTTCTACATCTTTCTAGTTCTAGTCTTTTAAATCCTAGCTGAAATATTTTCTTGTCATTCGTGGATCTGGCATGCACTTCTTCACTTCAGTGTTTCAAGCTGTTTTGGAGGCCCAGTCCTTTGAAGGGGTAGTTGAGGATTAAAGCATGAATCCTGATGTTAAAACAAATCTTCTTTCTGTCTAAAGCAGCACAGCTAAGAGCTCTGATAACATAGCACCACAGATCCCCTTGTTAAACAAGTTACTTGACTCTGGGGGTTGTGTGTAGTGTGGTTAGTGGTGTCAGGTTTTTCTTTGTGTGGTCTGAGAGCATCAGCTTCTGTTGGTCTCACTGGCTTGCTGCTGGCAGATGAAGTAATGGTTGTGTGTAACCTGGCAAGATGAGTTCCTGTGCAACAGTTACCTGGAAAATAAGTAAAATGAGAGTGTCAGACTGACTCTTGTTGGGTCTGAGGACTTTTCAGACCACTGCATTCTATGCTGGCAGTTGTTTCTGCTTTCATGTGCTTCCTAGAATACTAGGGGCACTGAAATGGCTGAAAGATGCATTTACTTTGCCCTCAAAAATGAATAGCCTGCTTGTTTAGTGAGAGATAGAGGCTTTGTAATATGTCATCAGGGAGGTTGAATTCGTGTTTCTACTACTCTGACCTATTTTCACAGTTGAAATACATCCTAGTTTTGTTTCTGAGAGGTTATGTCAAAATTGATATGTTCTGTATGAGCAGACAGCTTTGAGCACTTGGGCTGTGGGCAGAGGTGTGGATTTTGGTAGCTTGGCCAGCTGGCTAGTCAGCACACACAGAGCTCAGTGTTGCCTGCCTCCATCTCTTGTTGACTCAGGAGACTTACATCGTGTCAGGTTATGAAACACTTGAATCCTATACCCATATAGTGAGGGGGAGGGAATGCTTTCAGACTGAAGGAATGGAAGTGGGCACTGATGGGAAGAGTAGGATTTACTGTCTTAGGTATGGGAGGGGAGGACATCAAAAATCTCTAACTGCAGACAGTAAGTTCCTGGAAAACTTGTGGTAGGAGTTCTCCTGTCATCTGCTTTCCTGCAAGGTACCTTCAACAAGGACCTGCATTCCCCACCCCTACCCTCTGTTTGATCTTACTTTCCTGTAATTACCAGAGCTCTCTCAAATCTCTGAAGATGGTGAAGGGCCTAGAATGGAAACCATACGAGAGTAGCTGAGGTCACTTGGTCTGTCCAGCTTGCAGAAGAGGAGACTGAGGGGAGACCTCACAGTGGTCTACAGCTTCCTCAAGAAGGGAAGCGGAGGGGCTAGTACTGGTCTCTTCCCTCTGACCAGTGACAGGACCTGAGGGAATAGCATAAAGCTGTGTCAAGGGATGTTTAGGTTGGATATTAAGAGAAGCTTCCTCAAGCAGAGAATGACTGGGCACTGGAACAGTGTTCCCAGGGAAGTGGTTGCAGTACCAAGACTGCGAGAGTTTGGGCAATGCTTTCAGGCACATGATATGATTCTTAGGGTTCTCCTGGGCACGGCCAGGAGCTGAATGCAGTGATCCTTGTGAGTCCCTTCCAACTCAGGATATTTTATGATTATTCTGTGATTCTAAATCTAAAGCAGCAGGTTCTTCTGCTGTGAAGAAGAAATAATTTTCCATTTTTATTTCTGGCATAAGGAACAGAAGTGGTTATTTGTCCAAGACTTCATTCTGATGCTCAATTACTGGAAAGGGAGACAATAATTTATCTTGACCTCTTGAGTGGCACCTGTCTGCAAGCTCTTCAGACACTTGAACTAGTAAGAAGAAAAAGGAAACTTAAATTTGGGTTGAGGAAAAAAACCCCAGAAACTGCATTGGGCTCTATACAATTGAAGTGTGTGTATACATATTTGTAGTATGGGGCTTCTCTACTTCCATCTAATGGTGGGGAGGAGGGGAAGAAGACAACTTGTTCTGCAATAAGGGCTCTCTATTTATAGATTATGGCATGTGAGGGAGCCTGGATGAGATCACTCTATTTTCAGTTGCATCCTTGGACTTTTTCTTACGATTATTTGACCCAGACTGCTCTTTAAAGAAAATGATGAGGCTATTGGCAAAGCTTTGATTAGGGTTGAAAAAACTGGAACAGCTACAGTCAAGCAGCTGTTAGTTTTTCTGTAGCTTGCTGAGGAGGCACCTGTTGTGCTGCAAGGTCTGGTAAGAACTCTGGTAACAAAATGTTTGACCTAGACAGGGAGAATGTTGTCTGCTGCTAAGCCTACACATAAACTTCTAATGTATTTTATTTGTTACTGGGTTGGCTTCATTTCCCTCAGAGACATTTGTAGTATGTTTAAAAACTATGAATATAATCAGAAATGAATGTTTCTTTCAGCTAATTTTTTTAAAACTGCTATTAGTAAATAAGAGAAGAAATACTTTTTCATGTATTGAATGAAGATAGCAGCATGCAGAGTTAGTGCATAGGTTTTTAGAATTGCTAGAAACTTTTTTAGTCTCAGTCTTGAATGTCATTCATAGCTATAAAAACTTAATAATTACCATCTATAGATCGATTTTAGGTATGGGCACATACTTCCTCAGGCTTTTTTTTTATATATATATAAAAGGATGAATTAGGCTAAAGTTTATTTCCTTCTTTTATATATAAAGAATATCACAGGAGATTATTTATGTTGGATCGGCTAGAAATCACTACTTTGTTGTCCTGTGCAGTTTGTCCTATATAGAAAATGTAAGATACTTCTGAGGTAGGTTTCTTCCATGTGGGGTTTTTTTTTTTCATAATTTCATTTTGTTTCTTATTTTTTTGGCAGTGCAGTACTTGCTGTGTAATTTACATAGTGATTTCCCTGCCCTCTACGTCCTGATAGTTTTGGCGATCCATGTAGAAATTTGGGAGTGGGTGTATGAAAGTTGTGCCAATACTTATCTAGTCTCTTTTCCAGTGTTGGAGTCATGATACTAATTAAATCTAATAATACACTAAATGTGCTGTTGGTTTATAGCATGTTTCCTTAGTAGCTCAGATGAGGCTTAAATGGATTACAGTAAGTTTTCTATTCTTAATGTAGCCATGCTAAAATATTTTTTAAAAATACATTTTATAAGGTTTCTTTCTTCTATTCAATTTGGGTTGAAATATTTGAGTAAATTATGGTAACAAATTTGAATGTTTCAAAATGGGAGTATAACTAATCCCACTGTAACTTGAAAACTTAATGTCTCGTTCACATAAGTATTTTGGGCTCCTTAATAGCAGATATTTAATTGTCAAAGGCAGAGGCCATGTGGTGGAGACTTAGTTTTTTAAGAGATTCATCTAAAAAATCCATGTGTGTGTGTATAGATGCAGATGTTAAAACCCTCACTTTTCTAGAGGTGTATGTGCTTTCTGTTGAACCATATAACTACAGCAGTGCATCATGATTATCATAAATATCAAGCCAGTTAGTATAAAGTAGTAGAATGTACTTTAGTTACAGATTGTTGTCTATATGGCCTGTGAAACAGAGGTCATCAAAATACAGTGCCCCAATAAAAAGGAACAGTTCTTAATTTGTATTATTTCTTTAGAAACTTCAGTGTTTATTTACAAGCTCTATGTGTTTGCTACAGATAGAATAATTATTAATTTAACACTGTGCTCTTTATATTATGAAAAACCTTTAAATACTCTGTACTTATCCAACAGGGACAAAAAATCTCCAGTGATTAGATCAAACATACAGGAATTCTAGATGAAAGTGGACTGGGTATAAGATCACTTAAACACAGCAATTCCAGAAATGTTGCTTGCCTGATGGGGTCAATGTCCTATTTAGTCTTCATTAATTGCTTCCTGGATGGCAGCAAGTACTTCTGCAGTTAGTTGATTTCCAGTTATCAGTTGTTTGTATTGGTCAAATTCTTAAAGCATTGCAGAGGAATGAAGTCCCTATTTTAGCAGCTGGTGTCTGTTGGAATCAGCAGGAGTAAGCTGTGTAACTGGTGGATTAGATGTCTGCCCACGGGGCTGTAGTCAGCAGCCTGTGACAGTACTGAGAGAGGAAAATGAATTTAACACACGCATTGCCTCAATTTTTTTCAGACACTGGCCAGAAGAAGACCCCAGACAAGAAAGATGGGCGACGAATGTCTTTTCAAAAACCTAGAGGGACTCTTGAATATTCTGTAAGTTACTGCTTTATTGTTAGAATGTTACAAAGCAAGTGCAGGCTAAAAAGTTGCGTTACAAAATATAAGCAAAACTGTAATGTGCATTACCTTTAATTGTAGAATTCTGTGTATTTGATAGTCTAGTTTGACAGAAATTAAATTAGGGAATTAGCTATTAGTACTTATGCTGTTTTTCCCTTTAAGTGCTTTTTTTTTTTTTTTTTTTTCCTTAAAAATCCCAAGCTAATCAAACTGTTGACTGGTTTACTTTTAGGTAACTAGTTAGAAAAAATAAATAACAATAGTTATATAATTATGTGCAAGTTCTCTGCATTCAGCATTATTAATAAACTGTTGCTGTCAGGGGAAATAACAAAATCAAGTTGGGAAGGGAAGCTGTATCTTGATACTGACCTTCTGGTATTCTCCTAATAATTGCCATAGATCTGTGCGTTTTACTGTATAACTCTGTTTCTGCACCAGTATCTGAAAATGGAGCCTTTCTCTTCCCTGTTCTGTTCTTGAAATGACCCTCAAACTGTGCTGCAGTCAGCTTTCACATTTGTGGTTACTAAGGGAAACAGAAGTGAGAAGTATCTGTCTTGTGTTATATACTGGAAATATAATTAAGCCTATAAATAATGCTTATAGAGTTGATGTTAAAATAGAGGAAGTCTGCCACAGTTGTCTTTGAATGCTTTTGAAGCTGGACATGATAAATAAAAATGATGAGAACTTCTTTATGAAAAGTCTTTACTTGACCTTTTGGTTTTCTCTTATTCCAGGAATAAGAGATGTGGAGGAGACTTAACTCTGTTACGTTAAGCCAAGCTCTGATATTGCTTAAGTACTGAGAAGGCTGTGATAGTCATTTGGAGAGAGACAGAGTATGTGTGTAGAGGAGCAAGAAGCACTTAATTAGTGTGGCTTTTATCAGAATTTGAATATAATTCTAGCTTGTACTAAAGACTTCTTGAAGTTGAAATTCGAAACAGAAATTCTTGCTGTTTAGGTTCTTGCAGTTGAATGTTAATGTAAATGTGACTGTTGTTGATGTTGTATTAACCCATTTGGTCTGACATACCTGGAAAAAATGATCAGGTGTAGCTCTGTATTACTGGCATCCATACTCAGTAAATCCTGTAATTTGGCTCTTGCCATCATGTGAGTGCTTTTACTTTGGTATGTAAGATTCCAGGCAAAGTAAAAGCAACAAGCTTTCCTTTTTTTAACTTGGTGTGTTTGTGTCAAGTTGTCATGTATTTCTGCAGGTTTTTGTGTTCCAGTAGGTGGGGTTTTAGATTTAAAAATAGCTTTCTTAATATGTACTGAAGTATGCATCACTTCCTTGTGAGTCAAAAAGATGATTCACAGGAATCAATGGCTTTTTGTCATTAAACTTAGTCCACCTTCTAAGGGAGCCTGTTGCACGTATAGAACATGGTGCATTTCAGCTTCATAAATGCTGTATTCTGTCAGGTCTTGCTGTGCATTTCACTCATGAAGGATTTGAGTAGCTTGTGGTTTTGGATCTTTTGATTAATACTGTGTACATGTATTTTAATAAAATGCACAGATCTAACCTTTAGGAACTGAGCTTATGCTCATTGTAAGAGAGGTCTGGTAACTATTGTGGTAATTTGTTACTATTGTTATTTATGACTTTATTCCATGTGAAGAGATGCACTTGTGTCTGGTTTCTGACTTAGTCCTACTTCCTGTCACAGTGACAACACATATGTGTACACACATACGTAATTATATACCTGCATGTGTTGCTTCTTTAAAAACTATTAGAGAATGAAGATGGAAACCAGACTGCCCCTCACCTCCCAGCATTGTTGAAGTTAGTGGTGCATTTTGCCTTTTTTTAGATAACAATTTAATATGTCAGTTTTTCCAGTGGCTACATGGTTTTAGGAGGGAAGGTCTTTGTACTCTGAAGTTTGGAGTGAGTTGGCATCTCACTGATGCAGACTATGGGGTTTTAATATGAAGTAGACTTTGCACCAGAGTTTTTTTAGAAAACAGAATTACTATGGAACAAATAAACAATAAAATAAATTTTCACTTTAAAGCTGAAGACAAAATGCAGTTAATGTTTAAGATTTTAATCTAAAATTCCCAAGGTATGAAAACTTGAACCTGCTGTTCTGTATGTAGCAGCAGAGAGAAGATGTCAGTAGATATGGTACTAATTGACGGAAGTAAGTCCTAACTGCCTGTAAAGGATAGTGAGGTTTATTTTTGCTGATATTGCTTAGACATTGATCAGATAGCTTTTAATAGAGTATCCTTTTCTCAGTGTCAGTCAACATATTAGATGCAAATTGATATTGTTAGTTTTTTCAGAATTCACAGTTGGTGCTCAAGCCATATGTTTTCCCCTTCGGCCTTTTATGTTCCATGTTGTGTGTACAGACACAACTGGTGCCTGCCTATAGGTGTCAGAAGGGCCAACTACGGGTGAATAATGGAGCATGAGCAGACAGCGTGGCCCACTGATCACCAGTGGTTGTAGCATCCTAGCAGTCTTGTGACTTCAATAAAAGCCTTCTAACTGCTCTTCCTTTTGAGGAGAAGAAAGAATGTGGTTATTTACAGATATGTTTGGGTTTTGTTTAAGAAAATGTTTATAAGTGAGCAATTGAAATGGATGATCTGGTTTATCAGTGTTAGAGGCTCCAATGTAAGACTTCCCTTTATCTCTCTGGGGATTGAAGGCTGTGCTCTTCTCTTGAAGTAGTGAATAATTACTTAATATGCAGCTTATGTTGTCCAGGTTATGGAAAGAGCCCAGTATCAGTTCTGGAGGGTCACAGAAGCCTTTAGTAGACTGTAGCCTAAAGACTGAGTTTTCAGCCTTTGTATAGAGTGTGCTAGGGGTTCTCTTCTGGTGTCACTATCTGTTGTCATCGTAAGCCTTTACATGCTATTTAGACAACTACACACTTTGGAGTTTTTGGTGATTTTTTTTTTTCTTTTAAATTTGTTTGCTCTTCCATTTCAAACCCAAGGGGTGTCTTCTTGTCTGACTGCTACTTTTCCTTGAGCATGCCATTGTCATAATCTTTTAACGCATTTTGGGGAATATAGGAAATGTAGATCATAATGGTGGTGTTACTTCATCTTTTGTCTTTTACTAATTATTTTTGAAGTTGGCTTTATGGTACTTACAAGATTTGCTTTACTGATGTTGCTTATTATGTAAATTGGGCCTATTAACAATTAGTTAATATAGTCATAATTGGTATTTCTAAAGGCTTGAGTACAGTGCCAAAGTTGTGTTACCTGCTCCCGTTTGTCCTCACTCTTTTCTTTAGTCTTTCCATCTGTTTGATTTTGTTAGTTCATTTTAATACTCTTAAATTATTGTTTGATTGCTTTCTGGCTTGTGGACATCTAATGTTGAAATAAAAAAATAATTATCTCTGCACTCTGACTCATATGTGTTTGAAGTCTAATTCTTAATGGAAGAACAAATGAATTCTGACTGTTGAGATGCAATTACAGTATAGTTCATTTAAATATCAGTAGAGAATTAGGCTTAAAATAAAGTTTTTAAATAACTGCCAGCTGTTGATCTGAGGGAAATGAAGGTAGTTTGAACCAGAGACAGTGTTGGCTGAAGTTCTGTCTGCTGGTACACACAAGTGCACCTGACAAACATGGGTGTATTCTCAATGAAGATTCAATATCCAAATATTTATATTAGATTTTTAATATTCAGAATAGCATTTAAATAGCTACCTCAATGTATAGAAACTTTATTTTCTGAGAGAGAAGGAATAATTTCTTGCCTTCTCTTACAGTAGTGAATCGATAGGGGAAAAGCTGGGGATCCGTGGTATGTGGTGGCACTATTTCAATCTTGTTAGTTCTGTGCTTTTCTACAAAGTTGTTCTTTGATCTTTTGGCTCTTTAGATTCTACTTTTTCGAACAGTAGAGGGCCTGAGAATTCAAAAGGAGGCCTTTGAATCTAGGAAGATACTTCAGGAAGTCTCTATTATGTGAGCAGTGTCTTTGTTTTAAGAAGGTGTCTATGCTGGTCCCTGAAGTCCCATGTAGTGTGGAAATTTGCCTGTGCGAACTTCACAGCCAAACAAAAAGGAATCTTATACTTGCTATTGTGTTCATCATGAGTGAGATAAACCCTTTACTTGCCAAGCTATCTCACAAGATGTTTTTATTTCTGAAGGCTATAAAGAGTGAACACACTCTAAAAAGGGCTTAATCTTTGTGGTTTTTAATTGAATGCTTTTAATATGTTTTATATCATAAGTTAGTCTAAAATCTCAATTGCTTCAATCATTAAGTGATTCGCAAGGAATATTTACCTAGCAGCTGACTGTTGTCCCTCAATATTTATGTGAGAGCAAACTTAGGCAAAGCTTTTGAATTTCACTTTACAGTTTATTTTAGCAAACTTTTTGTATTATGTAGATCTTCTGATGGGAGCACTACTGTTCATTGATTTGGTGATTAGTTTTGTTATGGTCTGTGAAGCACATGGTACATATTTGGTTTGGTTACAGTCCTGTTTTGATTTCTGCTTTAGTATCAGTTAAACATGGCATATGAAAATATTCTTTTTTTTAGTGTATCTGTGATCACCCAGTACTGAATGACTGAGAGCTACTACAATACAGTCTTCCATACTGGAAATACTAGTGGAGAGAAGTGTTTGCTGCTTTGTTTAGCTTATTGGCTTCCTGTGCAAAGAAGTCTTGTAATAAGTTTCTAATCCTATCTTAGAAAAGCTAATTGCTTTTTCTTTGGCAATGCTTATATCTTTTTGTTGGTGAATCTAGGTTGACAGTTGCACCTTTACAAAATGATCTGGAAAAGAATTCTCTAGCTCTACTGATATTTAGCTGGAAATGTATCTTACCTTCTATAGCTTCATCTTGTCTTAACTGATAAAGTCTATTTTTTCCTGGTACAGTGTTTATGAAGCCTTGTGCCATTATGCAGTAAACGTTTTGGTTGTTTGTTTCCTTGTATCTCCATTATTCCTAAGGCTATGAGTTCTTTATTCTGAAATAGTCTTTCTGTATAAATTTTTTTTTTTAAATTTTGCTTTCTTCTGGTAGCACATTTTAAATACACTTTGGGAGATGGAGGTCAGAAAGGAGCTTAAAAAAATCCTTTCCTTAGTTGGGAATCACTTTCTCAAAACGCTTATGCTTCATCTGCCGTCATAGTAGTCGACCTGGTTTGCTTCATCATTTTTGCATTTTCTCAGTGATGGATTTTGCTTGAAAGTCAGGGTCTAACAGAAGCTTATTTCAGTAATAAGAGAGTGTGTTTATATTTATGGAGAGAATTCTTCAGCTTTTCTGTAGGTGAAGAGTGGAGAAAAGGAGTTGAAGAGGGGGAATAAATCATTCTGTAAACCCAGTCAATGGTGTACTGGCCCAGTGGTAACCAGCGGTGAATTTGTAGACCAGAAGTTCTGGTGCAGCAGCTGAGCCTACAGCTCAAGCTGTGTGACTGACACTGGCCACCTGGAAACATAGTGGGAAGCCATGTGTTTTTACATGGGATTGCAATAGACTAATATTTAGGGGGTAGGTATGTTTTTTGGGGTGGCTTTGTTGTTTGATTTTTGGGGGGCATGGGCTGCCATAAGAAATGAAGACATAAAAGTTCATCAGAATCTTGGTAAATCTACACATGCTAAAATTTGTAGGCCACTATTTGAACTAACTGCTTACAGATTTGTTTTGTTTTTTTTATCCTCAATTGATACAGGTGGAATCAAGAGATACTTTAAACAGTATTGCCTTGAAATTTGATACAACACCCAATGAACTGGTTCAATTAAATAAGCTTTTCTCCAGAGCAGTCGTTCCTGGACAGGTACTATTACACTATTTATGTTACTTATCCAACAAAGTCCTCTTTGCTATATTTCTCAATCTTACCAGAGTGCTGAAGTACTTCTCTTACTGGTTTTCCTATTGGCTTTGTTAAAGAGTTTTTCTTTTTTCTCTAGTCTATTACTTCCTTATGCCTATTAAATAACTGCCTAAAAAGGAAACATGTAAGGAAGCTACCTGTCTCTCTTCTGAAGAGGACTTCTAAAACTGGATGTAGTTAATGGTACAATAATAACACTTAGATACAAGCCAAATTGTTGCTTTGCAAATATAGCAGGCTGTTTACCAATTCTTGTTCAGCAGACACATTCAGGGTGCAGCTTACAAACAACATTCTGTGACTGGATATTACTGCCTGCAATTCTATTTTAATAAATTGAATAATGTTTCTGTTCCGCTCTGGAAACTTGATGGCTTTACCAGCAGTATATGAATTACCATTCATTTATTATAGATCAGTATTGCTTTTTTTTTTTTTCCTTCCTTCCTGTTTTTGCCTTCAATTTTCACTTCTTGAAAGCCAGGCCTGGAAACAAGTGATAGGTCAACTATGGTGTTAGCCTTTGGCCATTTGGTATTTGCACTTTATTTGATAAAATTCTGTGTTCATTACTGATTGCTGCAGAACTTTCTCTAGGTAGATTGAATGCCTACCATGGCTGAAATAATGTATTACAGGTGTGAATACCTTCAGTTGAATTTTTTTTTTCTATATTCAGTGAGTCTGTTTCCTCTTTGCTCAGATAATAGAGTCATAGCAAGAGAAATAATTGGACAGATCTTCCTTGGACACTCTTATTTCTGGCATGCTGTATATTTTTAATGCTTTCTATCTGAACTTCTTCCTTGGTTATTTTGACTGAAAATCAAAATTATATCAATATAGCATTTAAAAACTTGAAATGCTAAAATTTCAAGTACTTTGCATAGTATTGGTTTTCCCCCTTAAATCATAATTCTGTTAAAAGCAATTCCTATTGCAGGAATGGTTTTGTGTAGTTTATTTTGAGAAAGTGCAGTGAATATACCTGAATTGGTGGGAAATCTAAAGTAAATCTGAAAGCATTACTGACTTCTAACTACATTATATCTTCTTTATAGATTTTGTATGTTCCTGACCCAGACTACATTTCTAGTGTGGACAGCTCCCCCTCTCTAAGTCCTGTAAGTCCCCTATCACCTACATCCTCCGAAGCAGAGCTTGACAAGGCTACAGTAAATGTAGGTATACCTATTGTCCTTGAAATTAATTTTCCCTTACAAGATAAATGTTACAGATGCTATGCTTTCTTCTTAAACTGTCCTTTTGTTTTGGGGAGAAAGTACTTGACAACACTTGGAGCTGAAAGTAAAATAGATCCTTTTTAAAAGTAAATACAATATTTAATCTTTGTAAATGACAGTTTTCTATGTGAAAACTGATTTGAAGGCAAATTACTTGTAGCAAAATACTGTCATTGCACACTGGAATCTTAATTAGTTTCTGTTGTGTTTCTGTATTTGTTACATTTCAGAGCTTGTTAAACATTTGTCCCTAATCTTACTGATAGTTTTTCTCGATATGATGTATTGGCAGGAATGCTCAGGTACCCCCTGCTTGCTGTAGAGGTGTGGGAGAGGGTTCTCTAGTTTAATTTCACAAAATAAAGTAAAAAAAAAAAAAAAAAAAAAAGGTTTCAGTGAAGGGCTAATACAGAATTAATTTTAGCTGACTTCTACTCAGTAGTTCTACCTTTGTTGACTTTCAAAATGCTAAAAATGTTTAGCCATCAAAGCTGTGCTGTAATTCAGCTCAAATGTAGGTTTTTGGGTAGGAGCTGGCTTTGTAGAAGAATGTCTTTCCAGGAACACTGGTTTGCTGTTGACAGCATTCCATAGGGAGCTGTCCAACCAGGAAGATTCAGTATTTGAGCCTGAGCTTCTCTGAAGTTTTTGCAACTATGACCTTATCTGGATGCTTCTGCATACATCACCACTGTTCTTTTCCCAGTTATTATCTTTTTCTCTCAAATAACAAATTTTCTTGGTAGCATATTTTGATAGTAGTCAGTCAAGCTGTGAAACATCTATTCTAGGACCCTGTGTGCTCAAAGTTTAGGAAGGTTTGAGACTTAAAGCATTTATTTGCTTACGTGACTTGGTCCCGACAAGTTTAAATAGAAAGGTTTTGCTTTATTGCTGAACAGGTTCCCAAGCTGCATTTCAGATGGCCTTTCTACTGAAAATTACTGTTTGGTTTTGCTGTGATGCCTTTTCTCTGTCCTAGTGTGCCAGTTGTTATGTCTGCTGTCATTTGTACTGAATAATTTCTTTTATGTTTGTTGGCAAACTGGGGGTGGTGTAGCACAGTAAATAGACTCGCCTGCAAGAATACATTCTTGTATCATGTATCTTGTATCTATATCAGTCTCAGAAAGGCCTGCCCATGTAACATACGCTGTGAGAAGTTACTCAAGGGAAAATACCAGGTTTAGTATTAGAAATCCAGCTTTTCCTACAGATTCCATGCCAGAAAAATACCTTATTCTTGCTTTTGTCAAGTATTTTGTGTATCTGTTAGCGTATACTAGATAAGGAGACTTAATAGTGTAACCATACCTGTAATTTGTTTGAAAACTTTTTATTAACTATATGTTCATAGCTCATTGCAAGTGTAGAAGAAACAAAGTAAATGCTTAAAGTTAAAAACCTCTTCTGCAAAAGATTTTTTTCATTTAGTGTAATCAATCCAGTGCTAACAACAATTGGAGTGTAAGATTTCATTTAACTGACACTTTATTATTACATAACTATATTGTGCATCTTGTTACATGTTGTGGATCATTACAAGTAGTTCTTAAATGCTTCAGAGAAAGTCAAATGAGCAATGGGAGTATATATAATAGTGTTTATTTTGTTTCTGAGGCCTTTCAAGGTACATCTAAGGAAGGAAGAAATATTTGTCAGAAAAAATCAAGGAACAGAAATAAGTTGTACTTGTCAGTGTGGACTGTGTGCATTTCGTTTTGTTTTCAGTCTCTCCAGCAACACAAAAGGTGCTCAACTTGTGTGTGAGCAGTTAAGGCTAGAGGGCTTTGTTCTTCACCATAGCACCTGTCTTATCGTGTTTTTCTTTTTGCTGATTGCTATCATTATGAAGGGGAGAAATACTAGTATACATTCTCTAATGCTCTCTTGATGTATGTCTTCTTTGACCGTCCTCCAGTTTTGACTTCAGATTTGCAGTTTAAATTTAAGCATGTGTCAAGGTAAAGATGTGTTCCTCTGCTTATATAATGTAAAGCAGTTTTCTCTCTGCTCTGGTCATTTAAATCAGTGATTTCTTGTTACAAATTTAATAAGACTAACAAATATCTGAATGCCTGTTCAGTCAAAAATACACTGATGTGTTTTGTTCTTGTTTTTCTGTTTTATTGAACATTGGAGTAGCTTAACACAATCATGTGGCTAGATGCAAACTAGCAGGTGGCAGATATAAGACCTGCATAACCTTGTTAAAGTTGGGGGGTTTTTGGTAGGCTTTTGTTTTTATGTTTTTGGGGTTTTTTTAAATTTTGCTATACTTAAGCTAAGATTTCAGTGTGTATTTCAATAATTTTGTTGCTGTCAGTGTGTACGTAAGAACTATATCTTAGATTTTGAAGCTTTTCTGATGCTGCTGGGTTTTTGAAAGATTTCTTCATTCACCAGTCTTAGGCACATATTTGAGAAGATCCTATAAAGCTTAAATTCCACTTCAAAATAGTATGTAATGGCAAGGGCATCATCATTCAATTGGAAAGCCTACCATTGTGGTGGTGCATCCCTCCCACCCCTCCCTTTCCCAGGCCACACTGGGATCTGAGTCTGTCATGTGGCAATGTGATGAGAAGTAGCTGGCTTATTCACAGGGGGCTTGGATATCAGCTGAGCACTTCCAGAGCCACTTGCTAAGCTATGTCACAAGGGTGACCATGTAGTTTTCAGTAGGAAGGCATATGTAGAAGGAGAACTAATTTTCAGGAGGTTTGTTTCCTAATTATACCTTAAATAGCTTTTTCAGCAAAATTCAGTTCAGTGTTCTGTATATTGTTATGGTTTTTTGGTTGATCTGTAATGAAAGTTGAAAGATACAGGCAAAGGCTAAAGTAGTGCCAGAGAGATGATGAACTGAAAACAATTGTGCATAATGTTCCTGGATATGATTAAAGACATGTATCTGCAATCTGTCCTACTGAATGAAAATGAACAGGAAAACAGAAAACCAAAGGGAACATGGGCATTCATGTTTTTTAAGAATAGTAATATTTTATTAGTAACTAAAAATAGCAGTTATGTATGAAATGGAAGTCATTAGGTGTGAGTAAAGCTCCAAAGCAGGGTTTCTTTGCCTGTAAAATAGGCTTTGGTGGAATCTGTCTACTGTTTGTTTGTTTAATTTAAAGACAAATTTTTTTTTTTTGCTGTCTGTCCTGTCCCCTGGTAGGGATTCTATGTTCACTACTTAGTTGGATATACTGATAGACAGTGAGGTAGATTACTCTTTCTATTATCTTCCCAGGGAGGTCATGAAGGAAATTCTCTGAAAGCTAAATTCAGGCATATGAATGACAAAGGTGGTTGGAAACAGCCAGAGAGAATTTACCAAGGCTATGTCATACCTGACAAAACTGATTTCTTTCTGTGATGAGATGACAGGCTCAGCAGATGAGGGAAGAGCAATGCATGTTTCTTACCATGACTAGAGCCAGGCCCTTCATTGTCCCAAAGCAGCCTTGTTAAAATACTGGAAAAATGTGAACTGAATGGATAGAGTAGAACATGGGCCAGAAAATTGCCAGGATCATTGTGTTCAAACTTTATTCAGCATTTGTGTATGTAATTTTTTTAAAATCTTTTGTAGAATCATAGAATAGCTTGGGTTGGAAGGAGCCCTAAAGATCATCCAGTTCCACCCCCTCTGCCATAGGCAGAGACACCTTCCACTAGACCAGGTTACTCAGACTCCTATCCAGCCTGGCCTTGAACACTGTTTGTTGTGGTAGTGGTCAGTTTCAAATCCTTGAGGGTCCCTATTGGGGCAGTTCTTTTATAATCTGCCTGTCAGTGACCTGACTGGTCAAATTGCACAGCAGAAAATCTCCAGAAATGAATATTGAAGGAGGCAAGTTGCTAAGTTCTTCTTTGTTTATATTTCCTTTCAGGATTCAGATGGAGTCCAACAGAAGGAGTCTGCTGTTTCACCAGCATGTGTTCGTCCTTCAAGAGTGGTATCATCCACCTCCGAAGAGGAGGAGGCATTTACAGAGAAATTTCTAAAAATTAATTGCAAGTACATCACTAATGGCAAGGTACTGAAACATTCATGTTTTACTGTTACTGTATAGGATGTAATAATAAAGCATGTTTAAAATACAAACATCTAGTAGACTTCAGTCAGGGATGACTAGATGAATCAACTCACATGCATATAAATCTGTAGTCTGTATAAATACACTTATTTTTTTACACACTGTTTCCTTTGGATTCTCCAGGCCACTTGTTCAGGACATGATGCAAGCAGTTGATAAGTGACAAACTTCCCCAATGCCAGACTCTTACATAATTCTTGTATGTTGAGGGCATGAGGTCTGTTTGTTCTGTATATAAGTATCTCTGATAAGTAATTTTCTTTACTTACAGTGGGGAAAAACATGCCTTAAACTATACTAGGAAATATGTTGTGTAGCTTTGCTTCCTTTTTTATTTTTCTTTTTAAAACAGAACAGGGCAAGCAGAATAAACCTCTGGTTCTACAAACACGTTGTGTATTGTTCTCCATTTGGTGTGGTATGGTATGGTAGAAACCTTGATTTTGTTTTTTTTCCTTTGAAGCTGCTATAGTTCTCTCAATAGCATAATTACACAAAATGCTTCCAAGTTAGTGGCACTTAATTAATCTCTGTTCAGCTCATAGGTGCACAAGTCTTGAACAGACTTCTAGGGACTGAGTTAATGTTAAAACACTTTACCTCAGAACACTTCGGAAAAAATCAAAATGTATCGCTCCCCTACCTCACAGAAAAATTACTGTTAGACACTTAATCTATGAAAAATGCCTTTGCTCAAGCTGAATGAATGCAACAAAATTCAAAGTACTTGTAATACTTCCTCCTTTGTCTGAAGTTTGGGTATGTATACAGAAATACCACTTTCTGTGTTGTTCAGCAGTAGGTTTGCAGATAAAGTACACTAATGATAAACGGATTAATAAGAATCTCCTAAAACTGCAATTTTTTTTGGCTGACAGGGAAAGGATTGCAGGTCCATGTGTGTCCAAGCTTGAAGCCTTTTGACAATACATGTGTATTGACAAAGGCTGTGTTAGAAGTTGGTGAGGCAAGTACTGGAACAGCTTTGTTTGTTACTTTGTTCTACTTTGCAGTTAATTTTCTTCACTCGTTACATTCTGTCTGTAGCCGACTTTTTTAGGCTGATCCTAGGCACCTCCTTACTGACCAGTTTTAAGTGCTGTTACGTAGAGGAATTGAGACTTGTAAGCCTTTGTTAGAACTTGGAGGTACTGGAAAAAATCTGGGGTTAAAATTTACAGCATATTATTTATGTGCTGTAATTTCCCCTCGGAATATTACAGGGAGTATTAACAGCATCTGTCTTTGACTTGCAGCATTACAGCCTATTTTCTAAGAGCTTCAGGGTGAATTCTGTTTCTAAAAGGTTGTATAACCTATTGCAGTATCTCTCCATACTTGGGGAGGTGGGTGGGAGAAAAATGAATACTGACTTGCTCAGATTTGAGTGCCAGATCTTGTAAGTTTAGCATGTAATTTAATCTTTGTGCCACATATGGTAGGAATGTCCTCTTGAATGTTGTCTTGCCTCTCCTTGATACATTTTGTGATGATGCAGGATGATAAACTTTAAAAAGTTTTCTGGAGGAAGCTTAAAAGATTCATCCTCTGCTTCCTACTCTGGAAGTGATTTTTGAAGCTCATAGTTAACCATTCTTTAGGGCTTCAGCTGTGAAGTCTGTCATCACTGTGACTGCTGCTTGTAAACTGAAATGTAGTGAAAGCCTGTTTTTCAGTGTGTCTATGCAAAAGGTCTTTCCTTAAGGTAAGACTGTTTTATTTCTCACTTTTTAAGACTGTTTATTCTGTATGTGGTTGGAGTTGGGTTTAGTCGCAACTGTGACTTCCTGGACAAGCACAGAGGAGTTATCTGAGGAGCAGTAACTGGAACCTTGGAATGCTTGCTCTGTTCATTGCAGTTGCTCCCTGCTCCCTTTTTAGTGGTTATGGCTACTGATAGAGGCAAGGTGTTGAGCACAGTAAGAGACAGGGTCATGTGAATATGCCAAATTCTGTACAGACAATAAGCCAGTGTAACCAGCTGCACTCACACCTTTACTCACTGTTTACTGCATATGTAGGTATGCCCTGTCTTACAGCTGCACTGTTGGCTTCTTCTCTACAAAAGTGTGCTGCTCTGGGGTTTTTTCATTCTTTGCACTGTTCCTTGAAGCAAAAAAAAAAAAGTGCTTTAAAAAGTCTGCTTGATTGTAACTGAAACTAGTAAGGGAGGTTTGAAATTCTTTGTTATTTTTGCTAACTTATTTGAATGTTTTGAAATGTAGTAGCTAAAGGAAAATTAGTAATACTGAGGCTTGAAAAAAGCCAAGCCATTGACCTGGAAATAAGAGCACAGAAAGCACACATTTACATTAAGTGAAAAGGAGGACACTGACAAGGTTCAAAACTTATGCAAGAAAAAAAGAATAAAATAAATGTTACTTTCATGATAAAAGCTTCATAAATCATCAATTACAGTTTTTATTCAACCTTGTGTGTTCAAGAATGTAATGGAATTATTTATTTAGAGAACTTATCTTTGAAAACTTCTTGTTAGGAGTCCTTTCAAACTTTCTTAGAAGTGTTTTACTGAACTGCTTAATCTTAATGTGTGGACTCACCAATGTGATAGGTTGGCTCTAAACCTCCATTTATAATGTTTGTTTATAATGTTCATTTATATTGTTCAGATTTCCATCTCAGGTATTGCATGGGCGTTAGAGCCATTTTGTGAAGTCTAAGGCATTTTAATGGTAAGAAGACAAAACTGATTCAGAACTGAGTATCTGCATGTGCAGTTTAATCTGCTTTCAATATGTATGTTTTTACTTATCTGGATTAATATTTTCTGGACTAACTTTAAGAATCAAGGGGTCTATTTTTTTAATAACCTAGACTGTCCACATGGTTTTCAGTAATAGTGTCATAGCATTTCTCTTTGAGGATCTTAAATCTGAACTTCACCTGAACAGAATTTTACTTCATGTCTTTAAAATCTGTTACGTACAGGAAACTTGACTTCTGCAAGTGCTATTTTTTTCCAGAACCAGAACTTCCTGTAACAGTATCATGTTGAACTACTTAGTAGCTACCGGCAGAGTCTAATTTGTATCTCTGTTTCATAGAGAGTATTTTTAGTATTTTTTCTCTCAACAACTTGTTAGTAAGTGGGGTCCAAGAGAAACAAGTGACTGGTTCTTTTGTGGAGGATGTCCTAAAAAACTCTTTCCCAAGGTTCTGTATAAACAATTGAGCTGTTTATAGATGTTCATTTTTTTAAATTATTTTTTTCCCGAGGATTAGAAAATTAAGTGATTAGAGAAAACGTCAGCATGCCGGAGTCACGTTGATAGTGTGCATGCTCTTGTCCAGTGTTTTTACTTGAGCTTGTGCTCTGGTCTCTCTCTCTAACAACATTGTTAGTACAAGCAATTATTTTATACAAATTCAAATTTTCAAAATAGCTACAAGAAAGTCAAAGAGCTGTTTCTGAAATTTTAAGTGAGTATTTGATTTATATTAAAGGGGTCTGGGCTGAAGACCCAACATGACAGTACACAAAGGAGAAGCTGGGTTCATCTTCTTGTCTTAATATTGGTAGACAAGGGCATGAATTTCTTTTTCATAAGAAAAGCCCCCATGATATTCTTCACTTTGAAGAATATATTCACACTGAAAATATTTTCAGTAGCTCAAGCAGGTCAGAGAGAGAGCTTTGGAACTTTCTACCTGCTCCAAAAACAAGGAACCAAGGAGATTATATATGGGGAACAGACTAGGCTCTCAGTCATCTTTGGTGCTTGTGAGATAGCAGGGGAGGTTAGTTTGTTGGTAGTAGCTTACCAAGAACAGCATTACAGACTCATTTCGGTTAGAAAACACGTTGTAAGATCAAGTTCAACCTTTCCCCTATCACCAGCTTACCAATTAGACCGTGTCGCAAAGTGCCATGTCCAGTCATTTCTTGAACACCTCCAGGGATGGAGACTCTACCACCTCCCTGGGCAGCCCGTTCCAATGCTTAACAATCCTTTCTGTGAAGAAATTCTGCCTGTTGCCCAGCCTAAACCTCCTCTGGCTCACCTTAAGGCCCTTTCCTCTTGTCCTGTCCTTGATCACCTGGGAGAAGAAGCCAATGCCCACCTGGCTACAACCTCTTCTCAGGTAGTTGTAGAGAGTAATCAGGTCCCCCCTGAGCTTCCTCTTCTCCAGGCTGAACAAGCCCAGCTCCCTCTGCTGCTGCTCATAGACTGTTCACCAGTTCAATTGGCCTTTTGTGGACTTGCTCCAGCACCTCAATGTCCTTCCTGAACTGAGGGACCCAGAACTGAACACAGGGTTTTACATGTGGCCTCACCAGTGCTGAGTACAGAGTGACAATCACTGCCCTGGTCCTGCCAGCAACATTATTGATACAGAGATGCTGTAGGGTTTTTTCTGGTGTCACTGTTGTTACCCATTCTGGGGTATTTTATGGGACATCTGTGGCATCTGCTGCCATGGTGCACATATGTGTATGAGTAACCAGAAAAGTTGTTTTAGAACCTTAAATGAGTGCATGGTACCAAAGCGCTCAGGAGTCCATCATTGTGTATTCTGACAATAGTTCTAGAGTTACGTATTTTAGGAATAATAACACAGAAATCTGTCTGATCCATAATGACAAGCCAAAAAGGAAATGAAGTATCAGGTATTTCCTTTAAAGAGTAGATGCAATTTTTATCTTGACTTAATGCAAGGCTGCGGTGTTAGCTCTCAAAGGCTGGAGCTGCTGCAGTTTCCATTGCTCAGGGAAGATCAGCATAATGTAATGAGCAGCTCTTAACCAGCTGGCTAAAGGGTTGTATGCTCCTACTTGTATGTTTTGTTCTGATGTTATCCTTTTTTCCTCACAGAATTAATAGCACTTGGTTTCTGTCTGTGCTAGAAACAACATCTATTGAGTAATAGGTTTAAAGGAAGCTTTTGCTTCTGCAAACAAGTTAGAAGATAGTGAAGAGAGAAGGTATTTGTCTTGTAAGAATCACGGAAATTGTAAGAGAAAGTGTTAGAAACATTGGCATGTCTGAAAAAGAGTAATTAAAATTTGCAGCCAAACAAAATATTTCTTTATCTGGCTCTTACCTGTGCATTACTTAGCTGTCTGGGTTAACATTCAGTCATCCTTGGAGGTAATAATTAAAAATGGCAGAAATGCTAATGGTAATGAGTGTATGAATTAATATAATTAAGAATTTAATTTATATTAATTTGGAGCAACAGTTCTTCTCTAGAAAAGTATCCTGAAGTGTTCAGGTAGTAACTGTGGACCATGTCTAGTAACTTGAGGCAGAAGTATTGCATTATGTTTTTCAAATAGATAAGAATAAAATAGGTCATCTCTTGTTAACGTGCTATAAATCCATTGTTTTCAAGATACCTCTATAATCTTTCAGTTCCTTATAGCAATTGCAAGTGAAGTGTTTGATCAGCTGCTTGGTCAAATACAGATAAAAGACTGATAGTTCTGAGTGTTTAATTCTCAATTTCTATTGCTGTAGTAAATTTTACATGGAAATACACTTTCCAATTCATTTTCATGTTGAATGTCTACCTGTTGGTGTTGAGGGTTTCTTTTAAGGCCGAGATAAAAGCCTCTATTATTTCTAGCTGTATCTTTGTTTGAGGCTGCAGAGGTAGGCTTTAGGATGTTCCATATGTGCTAAGGCCATATCAATGTACAGGTTTGGGATTCTTTGCCATTGGATAGATCACTGTCAGCCTTCTCTAGGAACTTTCCGTTTGCAATAGAAAGTCTCTTAAACTTGCTTCTCTTATGTAGTGAGTAGCCTTGCACACACACAAGACTGTTGTCCTTGAAATGGTGGTGTTTTCTTAAGATACTAACAAGCTTGGCCTCTGAGGTTTGGGAGGAGTAAGTTGGTATTTTCTGAACTGCTAAAACTTGAGTCTGAAGCAAGACAACTGAAATGAGTGGTTGATGTGCAAGTGGTTCTTCATACATGTTATTCTGATGATGTGACTCTAGTATTCAGATAAGCAATGTCAAACATAGGAAGCTTTTTTTCTTTAATCAATTTTGGCCTCTACTGTCAGCTGAAGGAGTCTTGTCTGTGCTCTTGAAAGCAAGCTGTAAAGCACTGGAGCTTGTTGACACAAATGATATGTCAGTTGGGACAGCACACCCCTTGACAGAAAAATATCATCTCTTTATTGTGTCAAAGGCTTTAGCACTTTTTGTGTACTTAATTTATCAAGGAAGGTTCATGAAATAGCGAACAAATGAAGACAGTATTACTCTGGAAATGAAGAACTCTCTAATGAACTCCATTACTGGTTTTTTCTGCTGAGTAATACGTAATTTTGGAAGCTGGTGTTAAACACTTAAATCTTTGAGATAGAGCAGTCGTACAGCCTTACCATTTTCTCTTCAGCCTGACTGTTCTGAAGATCCACATGCAGTATATGGGCAGTGAAAGAATAGAACAGAATACTTTCATTGGAAGGGTCCTATAATGATCATCTAATCCAACTGCCATCCAGACTATGACATTATCCGAGTCAGATCTAGAGAGTATTGATAAAATTCCATTTTCATGACCATTAATGAAAGAGCTCAGGTGTAGAAAAGCTGCTGCTTTTTTGTTTTAATTATGCACTGAATTTACAGAACTTGTATATGTTTAAAGAGAAAAGCAGTCATTCTTCTGAGTAGGTTCATTGACTTCTGCAGCCACATTGAATTTGTTTTCTAGACTACAGCAGATAAAACAAAATGTAGACTTCTCTTTACAGTTGTCCTCTTGGAGGTGCTTTTTGCACCTTAAAAGTCTATTTCCACAATACTGTGCTGGAAAAGAAAGGCTAGTGACAGTCTTTTTTCAGTACTTTAAACACCTTAGAGTTATGTAAATGTATTCTGCTGACTTCAAAGTCTTCAACATGTGTTGCACTCTAAAAGATATATATAAAATCTGACTAAGCACTGAACAACTAAGAGACTCAAGTACAGATGCTTGAGCTGCTTCTGAGACCTGTTTTCATTTTTCCCTAGTAGAGATAGCATTGGTCATTGTTGTAGACCTTAATACTAGGGGTTTTTTTGGTTTGGGTTTTTTTAACTTGCACTTTACTGCTTGGCATCTTTGTTTTCCTACTGTGAAGGTCATCAACCATCACCTGGGAACAAATTTCTTGAGTTTGGAAGAACTGTAGCTGTGTTTTGTGCTGTGCTAATCTCTTCTTGAAACTGAAAAAAATACACACTGTTTATAATAGTTGTGAATGTTTTATCAGTAAGATAAGTATTTAATTCCTTCAACAGCACATGAAGTGACCCTTTTCTGGTTCTTGCACAAAAGCTTTAAATGTCTGTTTGGATTTTTAAAGTCTTTAAGGAGCCAAGATCTGTAACTGAAGTATTCCTGTCATTCTACTTAAAGCTAGATTTTTTCCAGTTCATAATTTTAGCTTGATCTCTACTGTCCCAGCACTTAAAGGAATTTTTGTAGCAGGCAATTGTTGTATGTTTGCATGTGGTTCTAAGTTTTTTGTTTAAAAAAATTTCAGCATATTGTAACTTAACTTTGTTTTTACAGCTGTATTGTATAAGAACCCTACAATTCATATGACTATCAACCTCAAAGTTTTTTGTAGTCAAAGTTTAAACTGTACTTGTATTCATGTACTGCAGCAGTATCATTGTGATTAAAACCATCCAAAGTTTCATCTTTAAATATCTTAAGTATTTTTTATTCTAGTTTCATTCTGTAAATGTATTTGTCCAATCAGTCAACACATCCATTAAGTTAGATGGACTTGATACAGCCTCTCTGTTACTTCCGTGTAAAGAAAATTAGGATAAGTGACAGTTTTTGAAGGTCTCTTTAATTAAGTAGTAGAAAGTGAGAGAGAAGAGTTAAGAGTCAAGTTTTAGACAAAAATTGCTTTCAAACCTACCAGTTAAGCCCTGTGGTTATCTGGGAAGGATGTCTGCTTACCTCAAAGGAACTGTTGAGTGTATCCTTCAATGTGTAAGGGTTTCTCTTACTTTACTAAACCCAGTTATTGATTAGTTGTGAGGTATAAAGCTGTTTCCTTTTGGGAAGGCAGGTGGTATTAATTTACTTACCCAGAAAAAGTTACAGTTTCTTGTGTTTAGCAGTGACTTAGTAACATAACAGGTTGCTTAAATATAAATTAAAAGTTGCTTTATTTAAAATAAAATGGAAAACACCTTTTTCCTACTGAAAACTGAATAAGCTGGAATTTGAAGGAGGAAAAATTACTTCTTTGTCCTGTCATTTTAGGGTACGGTCAATGGTGTGCTGCTAGTGACGCCAAATAATATAATGTTTGATCCTCATAAAATGGATCCTCTGGTCCAAGAGAATGGCTGTGAAGAATATGGCATCATGTGTCCAATGGAAGAAGTGATGTCAGCTGCTCTGTACAAGGAAATTGTGGACAGCAAAATTAAGGAGTCATTAAGCATGTAAGACATAACAGTATTTATAAAGCTTTGGGTAAATTTGAACTGTAGTCATATTGTTGACCATACAAAATCAGCAAACCAGCATTTTCCTTCTTTTTTTTGTTAGGAAAGGATATCAAAAATTGGCTTGGAAAAATCCTATAAAAAGCTTGCTTTAGTTCTCACACCCTATGTATGATACAGGACAAATTGTCTTCTATATACATGGATTCTAATTTCCTCCAGTAGTCTCTTATAAAGATCAGTGTATAGGAAGAGGTACCACACTGTTTCCTCTGCCACTTCCCTACTATGGAAACAGTAATAGATGTGTTCAATAATTTGACTGGCATACACAATAAGAAAGTGCAGCTTTGACAGTCTTAGGTGTAAATTTTTATTGTTTAGCATTTTTCACTTGCTTCTCAAACTTGTTGTTCTAACAGATGATTTAGACTAATTTAAGATCTGTATATATTTTCATAGGACTAGGAGTATATTTTTTTCCTTTTTGGCTAGGGGAGGGACTGGATATTCACCTGTAGATATAGCCTTTTTTGGAATAAAGAATGAATTTGGATTGGTGAGCTCTATTCACTGGTGTTTTGTGCAGCAGGCATTTAAAATCAACTTTAAAGGGCATTCTGAGCAATCTTTGTTCTGTTCTCTGTTGCCTATTTTTATACTGTCATCAGAAAAAGATAAATTCTCTTGAAAACCAAAAAGGACAAAAAAAATCATGCCACCTTTACCTGTCACAGCTCATAAAGCACAAAAATTTGCAGACTGCCGTGACTGTCTAGCTGCAGGAAAGTGGGCTTCTTTAACCAAGAGAGTGTAAAGCTGTTTACTTGATATGTAACTCTATACCATACTTAAAATAGTTGCATTTTTTAAGATGCTCAATAACTCTTAAAAATACCCTCTTACATTTCATATAGGTAGTACCCTAAGTACATATTTCTTCATAAACTTAACTATCTGGACACTCAGAAGTATTAATTTGCCTCATACTATTTTTAAGCTCAGTTTTGACATAAACCTGGGAGTGACCTGTTATCTTGCCATGGTCTTGTTTGCTGCCTGTTCACATGTGTCTATTGAAAGGGCAACTGAAGTATATGTTGCTACAGCAGTACTTCTGGGGTTTTTGATGTAGAGTGATGTTGCCTTCAGCATGATTGCTTTCTGGAAGTTTTATTTTCCAGACTGAGTTTTAAAAAGTTGCTCACAGTTCCTACTTCAATTGATACACAGTGGAAGGAGTTAGATGGCTCTTTTTAACTTACTTCCTTGAATCAGAATAGTGCAGTTTCAAAACAAGTATTTTTCTATAATGTTTAGTTTGTTAATGACTTAATATTGGCAAATTTATCTTCCATGCTGTTGATTTTTGTGCTCCTGTAGCACATGCATTTTCTTTTTTGTTTATAATATGAATGCATATGGAATGAAGATGTCCTCTAATAAAAGGTCGCACTCTGCATTCAGAGGCCTGTATGTCCAATTTGATTTATCTTTCTTGTCAGCTTTATAAACTAGTAGATGGATCACTTGTTACTAGCATTTTCTTCAGTCCCTGCAACTTTTCTGCTTTAGCTAAATATGAGGCATATTTGTAAATTTGGGGGGAAACAAAAATCAAATTTTTTAAGTCTGTAAACAGAAGTCCTAACAGCTTCAGCTAGACCTGAGAAAACCCATGTGTCTTCAGGTATTTGACACTTAAATCATGTTTTCTCACTGGTTTTTTCCCTACATATTCCCCTGTTATAGTTAACCTTCTTTGACTCTCCAAATTTTGCCAACTGTCAAAGCTGCTTAAACTTGAGAAAGCAGTCTTATTTTCTATATTCAGACTGTTGATATGAAAAATGGTCATAAACCTAATGGAAACTTTGATTCTTAAAACTGCAATTTCATGTTGTATGGTTTCTACATATAAGCCACAGTCTATGCTGAAACTGGACAAAAAATGTCTGATCACATACAGATGTTTTATGTATTTCATGAACCTTACGTTGTGCTTGTGTAAGAGCACCTATTATGAGCATAATCCTGAAGAATTAAGGAAGTGGCCTGGTCTAATAGATAATAAATTCTAAAGCCTAATCCACATGCTTTGTAAGCAAAATTACTCCATCAGCAAAAGCTTAATACAAGTTTCATGTTAACAGTCCCAGGTGTGTCATGCTGGCAAAAAGATCAACTGTGTTTACCATTACAGTATCACATTTTATGCTTGTTTATTACTAATGCTTTGGATTAAGTTGGTTTTTAGGGTGTTCATTTGTTTTAGAGCTTAAACAAAACATAGTGAAGTAAAGAGCTTGATATTAGAGGTACCTGTTATAACAACATTCCTATTTTGCTCAACAGAGATGTAGAGCAGCTGTCAGTAAGGGAACTTGGCCATTCCAAGAAAGCTGCAAAGAGCAATACAGATGACACGGATTCCAGGGTTCGGGACACGGGCAATGACAGTGCTAGTACTGCCCCAAGAAGCACAGAGGAGTCTCTTTCAGAAGATGTGTTCACAGAATCAGAACTCTCTCCAATACGTGAGGAACTTGTTTCCTCAGATGAGCTTCGGCAAGATAAATCTTCTGGAGCATCATCGGAATCTGTCCAAACAATAAACCACACTAGTGCTGAATGTTTAACAGTCATTTCAGACTCAAATGAAGCTGCCAGTGACTTAAAGCCCGGTGCCGAAATGGTTGTAGGTGTTAAACAGCTTGGTACCCACTTAAGTTCAGAAAGTGCTAAAATGTCTGTAAAGGGGCGACAAGAACCTGGTGAAAACACTGCAGATGTCCTCCAGCAGTCTTTGCAAAGATCACAGGGTAGTGAGGAGCACAGCAAAGAGACAGAAGTGGGCAAGGATCAGGGTTCCTCGCTAGGAAAAAAAGCAGATAATGAGATGGAAGAGGAATGTCCAGCTTGTGAAGATACCACACACTCTCAAAAGAAAGAGACACCTAGCAAAGGAAAAGTAGTGGGAGAGCAAAGTCAAGACTCAGAGGCAGAAGTTGAAGAACTCCGCAAGCTCTGGAAGACGCACACTATGCAACAAACAAAACAACAAAGAGAAAACATGCACCAGGATTCACAAAAAGAAATCAGTCAGAAAACTGTATCTGCAGGAGATGGGCGGTCAGAAGGTGAGTCATTGGGTATTTGTGGATACAGTGTTAACCTTTGGATGTGTCACCCTTCAGTTTAATGGTGCGGTTTTTTCATGCTGTCCAACATACCTCTCCATGGGCTGGTTATATTTCTTGTTGGCTTGAAGATATGCCAAAGTTAAACTTTACATAAACTAGTGGAGACAATATTGCGTAGGAAACTGAGAACATGGATAACTTTGTAATTCTTCCTCATTGGAATTATATTTATGGTCATATTAAATCACAGTATCTTTGTAGGAGAGATTTAAACCTGTAAAATCAGATGGGTGCTGCATTGGTCACTGTACAGCTCACAGTTGAAAAGGTTCTTTGGCAATCAGTTAGCTGTTGCTTAAATTTTGATTCCAGTGTACATGTGTGTGAAGGAATTTTAGGGAATTAATTTGATGTTATGGCATGCCTGCCTTATGATTAAGGTTTATAGTGTGAGCAACAAACACTACAGTCTTAACATTTTTTGATGTTTTCAGAATGCATCTTGTCATACTTTCATGCTGATTAGAACAAGGCTAAGCATCCAAAAAGCTTTGTTCATGACAAATAAGAGCTAGATGCTAAGAAACTAGTGCTATGGATACAGGGAACAGCTAGGTTTTATTTCTTGTGTACCTTTATTCTTCTGCAGAGATCAGGGCCTGGGATTATTAGTTAAACCCTTAAAGTTTGTCCAAGTTTTTATCATATAGAAGTATGCTGTGCCTTTAAACAGCTTAAATATGCTTTTGTATGAATTTGATTTTGCTTTCTAAAAAATTCCTAAGTTGCTTTCTGATGTCTTCCCATCTTACTAATGGAGATAACTGTTTTAATTGTGCAATATTTGGGAAATTAGAAAAAAACCTATTGGTGTGTGACAGGCATTAAAGATAAGTGAAGTGCATTTGAAGGTTAAATTCTTTATGTTAATTATTAGAGTTGAAATTATATCGAATAGAGGTACATTCTTTGGTTAACAGAAGTTCGTCTACACTTCAAAATCTGATATAGTAGTTTTTGCTTGATTTTTTTTTGTTGTTGTTGGTTGGGTTTTTTTCCTTCTTTTAAGGAAATAAATGAATTTTGAAATTTGAAGCAGGTGAATAGTTGCATCATTCTGTGATAAGTTTTACTTTTTTGCCCTAAATATTAGAAGTAGTCCTCCAGCAAATATGTCAGCTAGCAGTAGTTGCTGGTTGTGACTTTAAAAAAATTCAGGTACTAAGTGTTTTGACACAATTGCTGCTTTTCTTTCAAATGGATATTTGTAACTCAGTTGCATTAAATGCTTTAGTTTTGGTTTTCTGTAAGATTGTATCATTGAATGACTCCAGGTTTCTTATGTGCTATGTATATGTGCAGAGTAAATACATATATATATATATATAACGAAAAAAGGGTCTGCATACAGTCCTACAGAAGAGTGCTGGCTAAAAACCTGATATTCACATGGTGCTACTGCCTCACTCAAGGTTGATGGGGTAAAATAAAATAAAAAACAAAACAAAAAACCAAACCAAAAAGCACAAGATCCTTTTTGGAGATTTGTACTAATTTAGTCCAACTTCAGTACAAATTACTACATGTTTGTTATTCTTGCATGTTGTATTATCAGAATGCAAATGAACCAGTAAATTATGGATTAATATTTCTCAACCTAGATAGATATGGTGAACCTTTTACAGGCACGATTAAACAGAACCAAGGTAAAAGCATAGATCTGCTGTATAACTCCTGAAAACCATCACACCTATTAACAATAGGTCACTAAAAACACCAGGTCATTTAAAATTTGAAATGTAGTAAACACTTTCAAGCATCTTTTCTCAAAATAAAACTCTGAAGTAGTCATACTATGAGTTTTTGATCATTAACAAACCTAGATAGTCTTTTTGTCTCTTATTTATATAGCAGGAATTTAGTTGAATATTTTCTCTCTTGTGATAGTTTTGAGAATTTAGGTTTTGGGAACTACTGTTTTTTGATTGTTGCAGAGGTCAGATGTTTCTGAGTTTGGAATGATCTGAATGTTTGTTCTGAATGTTGAGCAGGTGATGCAATACAAGTTGATAACTCTGAGCAGACTAGAATAGCTAAAAAGGTCTTGCTTGTATCTATTTTAAATTTTTTTATTGCCCAAGCCTCTATTATACTCCTCTGTTTTTACAGACACTTATGTTAACCACTGGACTGAAACAAAGCTAGATGTGGTTGATACTTTCGAGAAATTGTAATGGTCTATAATTTTGTATGTGTATAAACAAGCTAAAATAGCATTAATGATCGCATGTCTGTTTGCTGCTTAGCTAGCTGAATATTGGCAGAGATTGAAAGGAAAAACAAGAAGCATGAGACACACAGTAGCCATTGCTGAAATCTTTTCTCATTAATTCTGTATCAGATGTAAAAGATGGTGTTGGAGAACTCACTAAAAAAAAAAAAAAAAAAACAAAACATTTGAAATAGTCTTTTTAAGACTTGGGACAGGGCAAAATTGTTTGGTTTTATTCTGTCTGCTAGCTGGAGCCATAATACCACTTCTCTGAGCTCAGGGAAGTCCTAATCTGCTGCCTCTGAAGGACCAAAATCACAAATAACAGATCATTTGAAGAGTACTTACCTAACACTGCCACAGAGTTCACGTGCCAGTCCTATGAAACAGACTTTTTTGTTTATTTTTGGTTCTTTTTAGTGTTTTTCTTTTCAGTCTGGGAATTTACCTTTGAGCTTACACATTAATAAAATACTTCCAAATAATGCATGTTATGACTAAGTTACTATACCATATGCTGCAGGTATAATTCTAAAATGTTGACTGAAAATATGACTGAAAATTAGGAGGCACGCATTTAAATAGTTACTAGAAAAAAATACTCTTTTGTGGAACAGTACCGTTCTAAACTGTATGGTGAAAATCTGGTTGAGAAAACATAGTTGCAGTGTTTATAGAGCAAGAAGGTGATGTTTTCTCTGCTTAGTGGATCTGTGGTCTGCATAGACATTGAAGGAGAACTTCAGCTATAAAGAAAAGATGTGTCCTGGGAAACTGAAACTTTATCTGTATGTATGTGTAATACCAGAGCTAGGATAAACCCTTTATTGTCATAACTAATCATAATAACTCTTAAATTTACATTTTCCTTTCTTGCTTTAAAAAAAAATCTCTTATGGCTGGAGGATTTTGGCAATTAATCTAGTAAAGAAACAATTTTAAGAGGGCTTCTTCCTTTACCTTGTGCTGACTTGACAATTCAGACCTTGAGGGTAATCATGTAATTCTATTAGTTCAATTAAATATACTACCAGAGAGAAAAATCCTGCCCTGAAACATCCAGTATACTTCATCCTGAGGTAGTGTTCATACCGTTGAGGTGTTTGATGTAGCTAACAAGTTAAAGTTCATCTTAATCCTGTATCAGTAGGGCCAGAACGTTTCTCTTGTAAATGACAAGTAACTAATGAACAGCTATGACATGTGTGAATCAAGCCAAAATACTTTTTTCACACAGTATCTTTTTCATGTATGTGAGATATCTGTTTATTGATGGAAGGGTGTTGGGAGTATGCATCAAGAGGGTTTAATAGTGATTCTGTGTTGAGAGTCTGCATCAAGAATACCTTCCGAATATTTTCAAGCATGGATGAAATGCTATAGTAATGTGATCTGCAGCCAGAAGCAGAAATGAATGTTAGAATTATTTAGTGTGTTGTACTCTGAAGTTAATTCTGCTGATGCAATTTACATAGCAAAAAAGGCAGGTAATTATTTCTACTTATCTTACCCCATCTCCCATTACTTATTTATACAAATGTCCTATATATCTCAATTGCCTAATATAAAATTAGTTAAACTTTTCAGTACATTGTGGATAGGTAACTTTGCCTTTATTAATAGGTTCTTCTGTTATGAAAGAAAAGAGACGACATCGATCTCACAAGTTTCTATGTCTCAGGGTTGGAAAACCCATGAGAAAAACATTTGTTTCTCAAGCAAGTGCAACAATGCAACAGTATGCACAAAGGGACAAAAAACATGAGTACTGGTTTGCTGTTCCACAAGAAAGGTAAGAAGGAGGTAAACTGTAAAAATCAGCAATTGCCAGTAGCTGTTTGAGCTTTTTATTTTTTCTGCACCATTCAAAATTTTGCAGTGACTGTGTCTAAATAATCACCGAAAAGGGTCAGTGTCCAAGGATATTGTTGATTGGCTTGTATTGTAATTGCCATTGGAATACCTCATTACCTTACTGACATTTTACTGATTTGCTTGAGTTATTTGTAAGTTTGGCAAGTAGTTTCTCGTTATACTATTTAGGCTTTTGTTTGTAGCAAGTAAATAAAGAAAGATTCATGTGGTGTCTTGTGGATGAAGTAAGTTCTGCAGCAAAATCTTTGTCATTATCTGTGCTTCCCATTATTTGGAAACTTTGTAAAAATCCTGAGTTCAGAAGAGCTAGCTGGGCTTCTTTTGTCTTATCTTTATATATGGAACATAAAACCTTTCCATGAACCAACTTAAGCATGTCTTCTGGAAAAATACCTAAATTTGTTGAACTCATTCAGTGACATGAGATGTTCATGCTCACTCACTGGTACAGTCTTGTGTTCTGAAATGATCTTTACTGCTAGGAAACTGTGAATTATTTGCAACCCAAAAGTGGGTTTTAGTGCCTTGTCAAAGACTGGGGGGACAAGAAAGAAACAAAAACCTCTCAGGTATCACCTTGTATAAATACCTACCCACAATGATCAAGTCACTTTTCCATCTTTTCTTTTGAGCTGAATGGTGTAGAATGTTCAGTTGGGGCACTGCAGTTGAGGAGAGATACGGATCAAATTGAGAGAGTCCAGAGGAAAACAGCAAGACTATTTAATGCCTAGAAAGTATAACATATAAAGAAAATTAGAAGTAAGTGGTGTTCTTTAATCTAAAGGAGAAAAGGTTGATTGCAGACATAAAATCATTTTATACTGAACTTGGCTGCAACAAGAAAGGCAGTAGTCTTTTTTGTTTCATGTCCACTGTGGATGGAAATGTGTAATGGACTGAAATTACATCTGTTCTACTTTTGCAGCAGGTAGAATTGAGTCTGTGCTAGTGCATCACTAACTTGCTTTTAAACATCACCCCTGCTACCTCTTAAGTGGTAGAGAGGATGCAAAGTTTTGAGTCAAAGGTCTGTCCCTCTAATTCTGCTGCAGTTAGTCCTGTCTGGGCCAGGAGTTCTCTTGTGGTTACAGTCAACTCGAATCTGCTTGTTCTATTAGTATCATATTTAATTAGAAAACAGATAAATGTTTCATATATGGCGATGATGTCTAGATGAGTTAATTAAAATGATTACTGCCTCTTTGGTTAATTTTCTGATGTATCAAGCACTTACCTTCAGCATAAAGCAGAATTAGTCACCTATTTTGGAAGAAATGGTTCTTAGTTTGCAGTCTTGTACTGATCTCTTTAGAAATTATTTCATCTGTGAAATAATTAACTGAATGGGGCAGTATAGTACCAGTATCAGTTATTTATTCATTCAATGTGCGTCCTATGATTTTTGTAAAGAAAAAGTTATGTCCTCATAGTGGGGTGTTCATTCTCTTAATTCCCTGTTAACCTTGCTGAGTGCTAGTCTGCATAGGTCAAAATACTTAGCACCAATCCAGTTGTCTTTGTCACTGAGTAGTAAGAAAGACAGAAAAGTAGGTATCTGTCAAACCAGCTTTATTTCAGTGTTCTTGAACTCAAAAGAGCCAGTCTGGGAAGGAGTGTCTAACTTAAGCACCAAGCTTCATGTACTTTTTTAAACTGCTATAATTATACATAATTCCAAGTTCTTGAAAAGTTAAAATCGGGACTTAAGAAAAAACTTCATACTTGTATGACAACTTAAAATTGATACCTCTTACAGTGCATGAGGAACCTGCAGCTTCTTGTTTGGACTTCTGTGATAGAATTTACCTAACCTAATGCATCTGGAATGTTTTGTTCTTTCCTACTGCCAGAGAAAAATTTGCCTTTTTTTTCCCCTTTCATCACTGTTAACCAGGAACCTTAATCTTAACAAGGGTGATTTTAAATAACTGACCCTGTTCAGAGACTGTTACTACATACCTGTGTGCAGTATCCTGTTAGGCAGGGGCACATGAAAAATGTAACTGCACTTTTGAGAGACTTTGCAGCTCTATATCTCTTGCTGGTTTTCCAGTGTTCAGTTTTTCAAGGATTTATCATGGAAGGGGGAAAAAAGGTTCAAATATTATTCTTCATGCTATTATGGTACGCAGATGTAGCAAATATCTGTGAAGAAAGACATAGGAATATTCAAACTCTTGTAACCAGAGTCATAAGGCTCTAGCTCTGAATCTCTCTTCCATGATGAAGAGACACTAGTAGATGCATTGCAAGTCCTTTTCCTGATTGCTCTGTCTGTGCACCTGCAGCAAATACAGGGTAGACTGACATCTGTTAGGATTGCAAATAACTTCTGTCTGTGAATTTGCTCTTCTAAACCAGAGAACAATGCCATTTTGTGGCACATAACTTAAAAGGAGGTAACTTTGAATCTTGGTACTTACTGCGGTTAGAATAGTCTGTAGTTTGTGATTTCATGATTTTATATATATATGTGTATATATATATATGTTGATGCTTTCAGCCATATTCCCTCACATCCATATTCCCTCACATCTGTAGTACTTCCCACAATTTGTATAATTTTGATTGTCTTGGAAGTGTTCAGCTGTTCTTCAGGAGTGGGGAAAACAGACATGCAGACATTTTTAAATTCCAATTTTGTTTGGGTTTATGTAACTCTTTCTAAATAAAATAGAAAAGTCTTAGTGTTTTTTTTATTTTGAGATTTATTTCAGTTTTAAGAAAAGGTATCCGATGGGACAGAAGTGGTTGAAAGACTGTACTTGTATATGAAATCACAGCTAATGCATTGCCAACTTGCTTCCTCATTTTTTTCTCCAGTCAGCTTCATATATTTAAAAATTTTTAAATAAAGAACTAGCTAGGTTTTTTCCAAAATCTGTCTCTAATATCTAGTAAAATATTTAATAGTATTTCTATTTTAACCTTAAATACTTAATATTATTAGACATTACCTAAAACTCACCTTATTTTTCTTTCCTGTATCATAACTTGACTTTTCTAGGACAGATCACTTGTATGTCTTCTTTATCCAGTGGAGTCCAGAAATATATGCAGAAGATACTGGGGAGTCTCTTCGGGAACCTGGATTTATAGTGGTAAAAAAGAAGGAAGAGCCTGAAACTAGTGAAGAATCTAGTACTGAGGATGCTGCTAAAGAATGGGAGGTAAGGAAGGGCAGTGTCAAAGATTTTTTTTTCATGCATTCATAAGAATATATTAAAATAATATTAAATATTTTCCAAGAGGAAAAACAAAGCACTTTATTAGTCTGATTACCATGATCATGGCTGTTCAGTTTATGCCATCCTAATGCTTTGGTCTAACATCAGGTCAGGGCAACATTTCACAATTGCAAGGCATTTTTGTGTGGAGCAAATTGTAACTTAAACCTCCTAGGGAAAGGAGTGTGAGTATAGCAATGACGTTGGATTTGCAGACTTGATTTTCAGTCTCATAAACTGACAGTTTCCTGATATTTATTATTCATGTATCTGGATTGTTCAGTGTTTATTGGTAAGACTCTAAAAAAGGGATGGGACAACAAAAGAGGAAAAGAACAGCTATTAGTGACATGTCTTTTCAATAATTTAGTAATGAATTTGTCAGTTATAACTTATTCATGCATTAAAATGTTGAGTGAATGTTAGAAATATATTGTAATTGCAAATATCTCTTCTTTTTTTTTTATAATAAGCACATTTCTCTCATGTGAATCTGTGTCCACTGTGCTTCTATGGACACATCTTTACATGTCTGCATGGTTTTGTTTTGTAGTGTACATGCAGTTAAAGCACTTCTAGTCTTGTACATTCAAGTGTTGGTCAAAAGTTTGATGATTCTTGTCGTTATATATATTGTAGAAGTATCCCATCAGCACTGTGTAATTTGAGTCTTGGGACAGCAATTGCAATCTCTGACTGTAAGCTTTTTGTTTTTCTTTCCCCTACCCCCACCTTGCAGTGGAACATGTTGAAATTAAGGAAGTCTACACTTGTGTTTTATGTAGCGTGTAAAAGAAATTTTAAAGAACTGCAGTAGTCTAATGACAGGTAGTAGTTTTCTGCTTAGCTCCAAAAGTTAGAACCATAGAACTCTGAATTCAGAGTTCAGACTTAGCTAGTTGAAGTATTAGGCTGTGGTTGCAAAACACACTCCCTTCAGCTCAGTGATGTTGCATGAAGCATTTTTGCTTTGAGACATTGAAATTAATATCATAAAAACATATCTTTTGAACTTTCATATTTTCAGCATATGTATCAAGTATTTTTACCAAGAGTGTATTTTGTTGATTCTCGCTCAAAGCCTTTACAAGTATTTGGTCATTTAAAATTTGGCCTTTTGGAGCATGGGGATCAGTGGAAAGTGATCTATATCATTGTTTAAAGCACAGTATACCTCTCTTTTAGTGAGCTCTTCAGTAGCTTAGCACCTTAATATAATTGCAGAATAATTTCTATAGAATATAGTGAAAAGAATTTTTCATTATTGAATGTTGTAAATTTTAGAAGCTAATTTTGAAGATAGTTGAGGCAGTACATTTTTTGCAAGTATTAAAATCTGTAAGTTATTTTCCACAGAATGAGGCCACACCTTAAGACTGTATTTAGGTCTTCTCTGGAAACAGTCATAGGAAACATTTCAAAAATATTGTGATTTCTGTGTGTTATGTGAAATTTGTCAAGCTTGGTTCTCTTAATATTATCAAATAATAATTTTCCAATTTAGAAGTTAGTGTGATTAGTGAGATGGAGAACTGTATAAAAAAAATGTTATGCAAGTACAAGAAATATGCTAATATGGTCTTTTGTGCATTTTAGTTTGAGTAATGTGACTTCCTGTGACTAACTTTTAGCACGAATCTGAAAGCTGTTTAAAACTAACTTTTTAATCTGAAATGACAGTACCAGATGGTTTGACCTGTCATTACATAAAACTGTGTTTAGTGGCTTTTAACATGTATGCTAAAAAATATGAGTAAATACAGGGAATTGTAGCTGTTGTCATAGTCATTTCCACTTAATTTCAGTGATTATTGTCGATCAGTATACTTCCTTCCTTCAATGCAACAAGCTTGTCTTCTGTGAGTTTTTGCTCCAGATGCAATCTAAAATAGCAGGTGAACAGTATAACTGAAGTCTTTTGTGGGTATTTGGCTGAAAAACAGGCTGCCTTTTTCAGATCACAAGGGTGGGAGAACTTGGGGTGGAAGGGAAGTGGAAATGCATCACAAAGTACTGTTGATCTACCAAAGGATGAAGGTAGTGGAGTACCTTTCTTTTCCAAAAAGTGTTCTCCCTGCTGTCATTGTACAGTATCTTAACACTAGAAAAACAGGGAAGAGGATTAATGGGTAACCCAGGTGTGGTGCTCTGAAACAGCTTTTGTTTCTTTGCTAGTTCTGTTAATACATTCAGGTGCAGCTTTTTATCAATAGACTTTGAGAAAACCTGTGCTTGTTTAGTGGAAAAGAAAATATGGGAAGAATAAGCAAAGGCAAAGATCAGTAACATGAAACAAGTAGTAGATGTTGGTTTATTTAAGTTTATCAGTGAATAGGACTGAACTCTAACTTCAGTTTTTGTCTGCTTATGCTTGCTTCTACCATAATCAAATACTACATTGTACAAAGTGTCAGAAAAAAACTCCAGTGAATCCTTTAACTTTTTCTTTTTGTAATGTTGCACCCTTGATAGATAACTGACTTAGAAGAAATAATTGTGAATCTACTGCTGTCTGACATTACCATCAGTAAAGGTGACTAATTCACAGTTACTTAGAGTTCGAAACAATCTCTCTGAGGCACCTTGGAGCTGCTGTTGCTGATGTTGTTGCTCAGTGTCTGTCTTCCTGAGAGGCCCCAGCCTGTGTCATTTGCAAAGCTTTCTGAAAAGGATACTTTCTCAGTTAAGATCAGTCCATGCTAAAGACTTGTCTCTGGTGTCCACTAGAAATGAATAGGCAACAACTTTATTTGATATACTATCTAAGGAATTAAACTGTGATGCTAAGTTCTCAGTTGTGTTATCCTCATCCATTTTTCTCAAATGTCTTTTATCTTGTGCTTTAGTGAACGGGCTTACACCAAGGAAGAGAGGGTGTTTTGAGTTGTGTGAGGTCGTTTGGGTTGGTTTGTTTGTTTGTTTTGGCTGTGTTTTGGGGTTGTTTTGGTGCTGTTTTTTTTGCCATCTGTACTGAGCTATAGGCCTGTAAAGGTATATTTATAATGGTATTCTTTTTTTACTTGATGTGTCTAAGTTCAAGTGTTAATGGCTTTCTGTATGTGTTAGCACATATGATGAGTACTGTTATGTGTTAATAAACAAACTCTTTCTCCAAAGCATATTCTGTATATGCATCTAAACATGGCAAGACTTGACAGCAAGCTGACTCCTTCTGTTATGCAGTGTCTCAGAAACAACTTCATTGGTACTTATGGTCTAATCTTGTTTCCTTTTTAAGTTCAAGTTGTGTATATAGTAGGTTCCTATTTAAACCTGAAATCTGTTAAGAAAACCCTTGAATTCCTCTGCATTAGAGTAATTCTTTTTTAAAGCATTGGTTCTTCCTTTCCCCTTCCCTGTCATTTGATCTCATTGCCATTATTCAAGATGGAGTTATACTTCAGGTCCTTGTAAATCTAAATACTCATTCACAAGATATTTGAAAGCAGGAAATTTTTTGTCTTAGGACTCCCAAGCTGGTCTTAAAGTAGTTGAAAGCTCATCTGTTTCATTTTTTTCATTAACTTGTTCATTGTGGAGGAAATACAGAAAATTAATTTGATTTAAAACAGTCTAAGAGTTAATCTCCAAAACGAAGCATGAGTTGATAGGTACTTGCAAATATTTTTTCCTAGACATGGTGAGTCATGTTCTGAACTTGCATTTCATAGTAATTACCTTTGGTTTTGCCTACTGAATGTCTGTAGAAAACAAAGATACAATGCTTCTGGAAAGCAGCATGCTGTAGTAATGCATCCAACTGAATTTCAGTTAGAACTTTAGATGTGGTTTGAAAATGCTTACTAGATTGAACCATTAGTTGCAATTGAACTTATGTCTTCTTGAAATGGTATTTGACTTGGACACTCAGCATTCCAACATTAACAAAGCTGTAACTTCTGGAGTGTCTCAGAATTCTATTTCTGTGCATTTATGGAAACGTGAAGGTCACAAACAGTGATTGTCTCTGGTTAGATAAGCACCTATGTCCAATATCCCAGTCTTGAAACCTTTTTCAGGTATTAAGTTCTTTATTGCATCTGGACTGGATTCTACAACATTTCTATATTAAAATGGATATTGCAGTTTTAGAATGCACTGCTGTCTTAAATTTTTATATTCTTAATCATGTTTCTTCTATAAATTTGCTTCCATTCCCAACTCTGTACTTCAGTGCTTGGATGCTGGTGCAACATCTGCTTGTTGTGTCTTACATTCTAAAATGTGGTATGAACATAATGCTGTGCAACAAGCTGGATAATACTGGATCAGCAGAGAGAAAAGGGAGGCTGAAACCTGTAGGCTTCTTGAATGAAACATTTCACAGAATGTGTAAAGATGCACCATGCTAACAGCCGTCAGAATAAGAATATTTTTTTCAATATGTTTCTTGAAAGGCTGTCTCTTTATGATAATGAATTGGATATACAAGCTAGATGGTTATTTGATTTTTACATCGTGTATTGTCAGTTAAGAAATTGGATGTGTCACTATGCATGTGTTGCTGTGCATTACCACAGAACATTTAATAGGCTTTGCTCTGGTACTGGAGGATGAGTCTCTTCAATCCCAGCAGTCATATGCTATAGTAGAAATGTTTCTGTTAATTTATTTTGGTTGGAGAAAGGGACTCTGGTGTCCATTTACATGATCCAATGCTCTTTGCAGAGATTGGTAACTTTCATTCTTGCTTTTGCAATTAACTTGAGTGATATTGTACTGTCTCTCAACTTCATGCATTAGGGTATTTCTTGTTTTGCTGTATTTATTGTCAGCACTTAATCTATTTGGAATCTTTCTATAACTTGTAAGTGAAAATTCAGAGGTTTCAATGACTTGGAGCTGTCCCATAGTTGGAATTATGAACGTGCAATTGAAATTGATGGCTATTTTATGTATCTAATAGAGGGATCTGGGATGGTCCCTCTGCTAAGAGTTAAAGCAGAGCCATTCAGCTAAAAAGCCTGTGCTTTTGAGATTCTTAATGGCTTTCAGCAAACCTTTGAAAATCCTCAGGAAAACTTTGTAATGGAAAAATGCTTCCTTTTTTTTCCCCCTCCCTTTCCCTAAGCTGTTAACAGGAAACAAACGATGACTTCTCAAATTAGACTTCCTTTCTTACGGAAACTTTCTCAGCCAACAAAGAAGCTGTGCCAATCCACGTTGTATTGACACTACAGGAGGTAGCTTTTTGTAATGTTTTAGTGTTTCTTGTACCCGTAAAAGGAAAAGGGATCAGACATCATTTAGCTGTAATCCCACATTAGCTTCACCTGCAACAATTTTTATGAACACCCACTTGTAGAACACAGAGTAGTAATTTTGTATAGAAGCCAGTATCTGATTTTGTTTTTTTTTTTTAATTTCAACTGCATTCTAACTTCATTGCTCCTGAACTTGACACTTAATTCATGTGGAATCAACAGCAAATTGCAAATAAACTGAGTAATTATGCCCCTCCAACCTGTCCTGTTACTGTTCTGGGCTAACCTCTGTCTCTTAAGAGGGTTGGAGCACAGGAAGTATGTTTTTTCTTAATGTAACCTCACTCAAAAAGCATGATTATTAAATGTAAGGATTGTAGAATTCAGTGTCACGACTTTTCTGTTTCTGTGGTATCAGGACACTGTTAGTGACTAAGTGAAACAAAATAATTCCATCTTATCCAGCTGCAAAAACCTTCTTCCACATCCAGTGTCCAGCCTTCCTTCTGAAGTTGAGGTTGCTATGCTTACTACCCTGTTTCAGTGTTATGAAATCTTGTCAGCTGATAACTTGAAATCTGGTATGGCAAAAGGTGTAAACCAGGTAATTGGTTTGGAGTGGAAATAAGACATTCCATAAGTTGTACCTTTATTTGTTGTCACTCTCCTTTTTTGCTGCTGCTACTTAAGTATTTTTTTGAGTTTATTAGAAGAAACAACATTGGGAGGTACAATTACAGAAAAGGACTATGCACATTGACTGTATAGAGATCTGTATCTTGGTTATGAATTAACAATGACAATAACAAGATTAGCATTCAGTGTAGTTAGATGCATTTTCTGTTGCTCTGTTGTCTATGTAAGAAATAGGTGGATGCTTTTATGTGTTTGCTGCTGTTCTGCATGGGTGTCAGATCTGAGCTGGTGCTCCTCACTAGAATCTTTTATTAAGAACAGTGATGGCAAGGCCTACGTTAATTGCAACAAGATACGAGATTCTGATTCCAGTTAACAGATACGTACTGTAATCCCCAAATGCATGAAAAAATAAAAGGACAGGTTATTAATCTTTCACCAAGTGGTGCTACTGGGGTCAGATTTCTCATGTGGGCTTCTTTCTGTGGCTGGGGTGGAGATCTGTCACAAGTGACAAGTTTTGCCACTTTTTCCTAGTGTGCTGTTTCTTGGTGCTGCTCAGGTTCTCCTGCCCTCCCCCTGCAGCAAATGCTCCCAGCTGAGGGCAGCTGCCAGCTCATGGGGGTGGCTGCTGCTGCAGGACTGAGCAGCAAAACAGACTGTCAGGAGGTCTCATAAAGTTACTTGTGCAATCATTCCCATTAAACTTTGCGTCTGGAATTAAGTGAAAAAGTGAGTAATCAGATCTAACAGAATTTTATTGCTCTCTTTTCTTTTGAGCAAGTTTTCAAAATCCTTTTGAGAAGCTCTGGGAAAAGCCATTTTTTTTAAAGAGAAGCTTGAAACTTATAAGCAAATTGTTAGAATTGATTAAATGTTGCAGGACAAAAAACGATTCAGTTCTTCAGATTCTTTTCTTCCTTTCCCAGCTTTGGAGAAACAACATGTTAGCTAGTGTTAGGGAGGAATTTTTATTTTTCCGAAGGGCAGGGAATAGATAACTGATAAAATAGGCTGTGGAAGAGTTAGTTGTATTGCTAGCTTTTGCTTTCTGCCTTAAAGGTTTCCTTTCCAGAGAAAGTCTGAAATATTTTTTCTGCATATTCTCCATTCCTTTAAGATTGCCCAGACTTGGCAGAGAAGGGGGTGATGTCTGTAGCTTGTATTATATTTCTGTATTGATGGTAATTCTCATTTGAAGCAGTTTTAAGGGTTTCTGGTTTTCATTCTTGTTTTAATCCTCAGTATTAGTTCACTTACTATTTGAAAATAAAACCCAACAAAAAACCTCAAGCACATAAATAGGCATATGGCTTATTATTGGAATTGTACACCATTTGGCTATATATGTAGTGTATTATTACATATTTGAATTTCCTAAATCCCAGCTTCAGTAATAAAAATGTTTTTACTTCCCACCTTAATAGTTCTGATAAGTTAGAACAAATTTACTTTTACAGATACCAGCTCCCAGAAAAGGTTTTACTAAAAATAAAAACATTTTATCAAAAAGAATATTATACACTAGTGCAAGCCGAGGTGTTCCATTATAAAGTTGGCAGTAAAATACAAGTTTTGGTCCTGGTTTTCTCTGCTTGGACATCTTGGCTTTTAGATCGCAGTGCAACAGCCTGAGTGAGCAATGATTTAATGTTGTTGTGTTGCTGACCTGGCCTATTTAATATTTCTGCACAGAACTTGAAGCATGGGTGATGTGGAGATTTTTTTTTGATGGTTGTTGTTTGTTTTGGGGGATGTTGGATGGGGGAAAGGGGGTGTTTCATTTTGGGTGTGGGGTAGAAAGACTGCAAGTGCTACTACAGAAAAATTCTTGAAGGGTTGTCATGCTTTTTACTGTTGCACATGCCTGTTTAAGTAAACAACCTTTCTTAAGGGGAAAAACAAAAATCATGATTCCAGAAATACTTTCTTGCTGGGACTAGCATTTAACCCATATAGCAAATTTAGGTTACAGACAAAAGAATTAATTTTCTTCTTGTAGCTTACAAACTGAAAAGGCTTCAAGCCTAACAGTTTCTGAATGCTTTAAAACCCTTTTTTTTTTTTTTTTTTTTTAAATAATATTTTAAATCTTCACTGACCACTCTTCTGGACTCTAAGAAATGACTGATAGGGTTTATATACAGTTGTCAGCATAAGGAAGACAAACTATTAGCTTAAATTGAATGCAGGCATTTTACCATTAGAAATTGTTTATGAACAATTATGTTGTAACAGAATATTGCACACAGTTCTTGGGGATTATTTTTGTGCTTCCCAGTATTGTGTACAAACAATTCCATATCTTATATTAATAACAGTTCTGTATCTTTAAATATTTTCCCCTTTTTAACAAACTAGTGCTCTGCAACCACACTTGAGCACAGGAAACCTTCCTCCTTGTGTATCGTCATCATTTGCGATACATCCCCTTGCTGAACACTCGCTCATTTGTTCCCTGCCTTGTCAGTCAAGTGTGAGCGTCCAGCAAACTACCCTGTCACAGCGTCGTGGGGCTCTCCCTGTGCCTGGAGCTGACAGCAGGTACAGAGAATGCTTTCAAACAGCCTTGAACCATGTTTTTTGTTTCATTTCTTTTTTTAGTCTCATTTTATTTTTAGAAGGGAAATGTCTCGTCTCTGGTATGGGAAGAAGGGAAGAAAGCACCAGCCAGTTAATTATAAATGCACTCTGGTAATTTTCAGTGTAGTATGTTCATGTCTGTTATTGCAGTCTTTAAATGTTGTGGTGCAGAGGCAGTTTCTGTAAGTTTAAATTTTGAATGTGTGAACAGGAGTCAAAAATTTTCATTATCTTTGGAACATAATCTAATTACTGGTATTCCTTTGGCATTAGATAAGAGAAACTACTTTGAGCATTAAGGGGTTCAGCAGTTTTAAGGTGGGATTTTTTTCCTTTCCTTTCCCACCAGCTTTTTTTCCTTTCCTTTCGTTTCCCTTGGAGTAATGCATTTCTTCACCAAAAAAATGTGTTTTATAGCTAAATACCGGGAACAGGAGTTTTGCATGGGCATATAATTAGAGAAGTGGAATTTTCCTGACTTACCATTACCTTCTCAGAAGCCAGTCAACCATATGAAGGTCTGATAATACTTCTAAATTCATGGACATGAGTCTGCTGTACTCCCATTCTCACATTTATAATGAAAAGGAGGGACCAATAACATTGGTTTTGCAGTTTATTAGATTTATGAAAGGGAATAGAATTTTTTCAGTGTTGTTTTCCCCAAACAGACTTTGTAGTACTATTTAATACTTAGTAGTATCTAAAGGAAAAGATTTTCAGTGAGACTTGCAGAACAATGATATCTTGAGATAGGGAAGAAATGATCCTGACAATATACTTGTTTGTGCTTTTACTCACTGGTAAATTTGGAAGATAGTTTTCATTTAGACTCTCCTCGTGACAGGCTTTTTACTGTCTTCTTCTTAAGAATTACACATCACTGGGTTTTGAAGCATACTTCTTTCAATGTGCTGTTGAATTGGGGTTTTATTTTTTATTTATTCATAGGGTTTTATTCTTTATCTTTTATGTATTGTTTTTATCTTTATTTGTAGCCAGGATACTTGCAAAATATGAAATTGACTTGTTGCAGCAAATGATTCTGTAAAATGTGTGTTCCTAACAACACAGTTTTCAAGTAATAGGCTCTTAACTTTCCTCTGTGGTGGTGGAATAGAATGGAGATATAATATCTAAATTAATTGAAATATTATTTTAGCATACCTGTAGCAGTGTAAAAAGTATCTGAAGTTTAGTTTACCAAGAATGTGTTTTTTAACATATATCTATATATATAGTTAAATAGGTATAACTTGCACAGATATTTTAAAAAGTAGTAGTATCCCTTGTTGTAATTGTTTCCCTTAGGACCAATACTGAACTTCAGCCAGAGTCCAGCTATGTTATAAAAACAATACTTATCAGCTTTTAAGGACAGTTTGAACTGAAGAAGACTCTGTGAGAATAAGGATCAACTTTGCTGTGAGAGAGGTAGAGAACAGGTTATTTTAACATGTAAAAAGTCAAACTGGAAAAAGAGGGTACAGAAGTATCTACATATGAGGATGTTTTTAAAATGTTGCTATGTGGATAAGAAAAGCTCTATTCTTGAAGTTGGGTTTTTTTCTTCAATGAATGTTCATAAACCTAATGTGTAAGTGTAATATTTCTACAGAAAGGAAAAAAGGCATATTGGTATAATTATTTGTTAAGCAAGACAGTGGAAAGAATATTAAGGATAGTGGCAGCATATAAAGTGTACAGGTTTCTGACTAAATCTCTTAGTAGTTGTTCTGAATTTGGATGATAACTCATCTGACATGAAATAACAGTTGCTGGACTAAATGAAGTGATACAATAAAACAAAAATGCTAACTTGAAGCAACTAACTTGCCCTAGATTATTTACCTGAAAGGCCTTTGTTACTTTCTTGATGATACAGTTAATTTGGGCTGAGAATTGAAGGTGTTTGGTACTTTCCCAGGATAAGAAATCAAAATTTTGGTGACCAACTGGTGCATTATACGCCCCCTTTAAAAAGCCAGTAATGTCAGCCTCCCATGTTTTAGTAAATGTTTGGTATTTACTCTGTCTCTTTATTTTATAGCAGTACAAGAGATGCCAGTAAGTTTCTAGAATGTCAAAAATGCAGGCAATGATTCTTCCTATCAAAGCATTTCAGACAAAAGACATCAGACAATGCAAGAGAACAAAAGATGGATTGCCTTCTTTGGGAATGCATGTCTGTGCTTTGCACAGCTTGGATAGGCTGCATAGCCAAAGGGGACAAAACCAATGAAAACTGATCTTTGACTTTTATATTCTCAAGTTATTAGCATGCAAATAGTTTTAGTAACTTGAATTATTTGAGCCTTGCACAACTTCTGACGTTTTGAGTTATTGGTTAACTTTATTTGGTAAGCTAATGCCTGTATTCCTTTGGCTATTATGAAGGTATAATAATAGGGGCTTACATGTGAAAGATGAGGACTTAGTACTTCTCTGTGGATGTCAGAATTGCAAGGTTGCATCAATTCAGTAATACTACTGAAATATTTTTAAAATCAGCTTTCCATAGTAATTTTTTAGAGTCATAGAATGAACTAATGATTTATTTTTAGTAATAAAAAACCAGAGTGGAATCCAGTACTTTCTTACACAGATCACTAAGCCTAGAACCTTTCCTTGGTGACAGATATTTGCCATACTTGTTGTCCTAGGTAATTTGGGGGTTTATACATCATGCCATGACTGGATGTTCCCATGTGGGCCTCTTGGAACAGGTCCAGAGGAGGGCCACTAAATTGATCCAAGAGCTGTGTTTTGATATCTGCTGGACACCTCTGCTATGAAGCTAAGCTGAGAGAGCTGGGGCTGTTCAGCCTGGAGGAGAGAAGGCTCTGGGGACACCTTATAATGGCATTTCTTCCAGAGCCTACAGGGGCTCTCTTGTAAGAGAGCTGGAGGGGGGTTTTTCACAAGGGCATGTTGTGATAGGACCTTAATCTGAAGGAGGAAAGGTCTAGTTTACATACTACAAAGAAATTCTTCACTCTGAGGGTTGTGAGGCACTGGAATTGGTTGCCCGGAGAATTTGTGGAATTCCCACCCCTGGAAGTCTTCAAAGCCAGGCTGGGTGGGGCTTTGACTAACCTGGTGTAGCAGAAGATTCCCTGCCCATGTCGGGGAGGTTGGAGCTATGTGATCTGTAAGGTCTGTTCCAACCTGAACTATTCTATGATTATAGTTCTTCCACTGAATTAGTGGGTGTTATATTATTTACGTTTTTAATAATTGTGAAATATTAGTCTACTTTGACAAATGCAGTCAGAGTAGCAGAGGAATTTTCGAAAAGGTTGATTATAAGTTGAAAGAAATCAAATGAGTAGTAAAGGCTTACATTTTTCCTGTATGCTTTTAATGACCTATGGAATCTGAAATTGATCCTTAATAGATCTTTTTTCTGCTTAAAGTAAGACACAAACTTTTTCATACTGGGCTATGATTCAGTTACTTCTAAGCCTGTGTAATGCTTTCTTGTCATACCTGAGAGGATCTTTGCAGGGCAGTATCAGAACTGAGGTGTAGCCTTGCTCAGTCTGCTTTTTCCTGGAGAGGCAGCTTGAGCTCAAGCACCAGATGCTGTGGTTTCAGCAGCTGAACCTCTCTCTGGCTTCTCTGCTTGCTAGTGCTGAAACTTCCTTAAATAGTTTTGCAAGGGAGCTGGGTTTTTTTGGTCGTGTTGCTACAGATCTTTTTTTGTTTGGACAAAATGAGTGAAGTTTTCTGGCCTGCCTCTTTAAGAAAGTAATTTTCTTAAACCTTAGCTCTTTGCACAAACATCCTAAACTGTTTAATGTTTTGCATGTTAAATTTAGTTATCTTGCTGGCATTATCATATCTCTCATATGAGTGTTTTCTCATATCTTGAAAAAAATAGCTTGTTATTAAGGTCTACAGACTTGATATAACACTTTGTGTGCTTCAGGCTTTGATTGCATTCAAGTTCATTTATTCTGGTTATTGCAGATACTTCCGTTTATCTTCAGTATATGTTAATTACAGCTTGGTACAGTTGCTGTAGGCTTAGAGCACTTTGAGGCAGATACTTAACAGCTCATCCTGCAAAGCTCTGGGGACAATACTGGTCACAGGGAGAATGCTGCTGTCATGTGAACTTCTCAGCATTTCTGTCCCTGCCCTGGAAAACACCCTGGTGTACATTTGGAGAGGGACAGCTTTAAAAATATTAGAGAAAGAACCGTGCTGCCAGCCAAACCAGAGAACTACTGTCATTCTATGGTCCTTCTCTGCATAAAATGGCCAGCTGTCATGCCTTCCCTTCCTTGTCACCAGTAGAGTGACAGGGAGCTGAATTGACTGAAAATCACACAAAATAGAAAATAGATAGCCACATGCTTAACAATGAATCAAATTAAGTTAGTCTTAAGGTTTGGGATTTTTTCAAATGATACCTTACAAGTGTTTATCTGTTGTGGTAAACCCCATGAATTAATGCATTATTGTGATGTAATCAATATATCCCAAATAATCATATTTGGTGTGCTGGAGCACGTTGTCTTCTTCCCATCCTTCTAATATTTTTGGGAGGAAACTAAATTTGTCTGAAAAATAAACTTAGTGTTTTCTCTTAAAATACTCATAGCAGCTTTCAGTTCGCATAGGCACCTTTTTACTGGAAGGTATTTTGAAGTAACTTTGTAAGTGGCCTAATAAAACTACATTGGCTTTCTTTTCCTTCAGTTAAATATCCTGGAATGTTTTTGAATCTCGAAGAATTAATATTCATAAAGTTTACAGTTCGTCTGATTTTGCACTTATGTATTAAGATTCAAAGTTAAATGGTTCAGCCTGTGTTCTTTCTTAATACTTGTTTTTTTTAATGTCACGTTCAGAGTTGTTAAGAGAGCCATTTATACCGTTAAGCTTTATCTGTTCTTATCTTTCAGAAGCACTCTTCAGCTCTGATAAGACCCTCCCTTTCTCTCAGTGGAGACAGTTTCTAGTAACTACTTGTTAGCTCTGGCAGTTCAGCTGTGTTTGTTTTGAGGGCAGCAATTAAACCTCCTCCTTGTTAGCAAAGAGGCATTAGTGGGGTGTGTCACTTGTGACTTTGATAAACTGCAGAATCCCTCACTGGTGTCAAAAGCTTTTTTTAACATTTTGTCTGTAGCAGGATGATACGACCAGGGGTTGAAGGGGCTGATCATACATTGAACAATTTTAACTGCATTTTCATATGTGTTCCTGAAGGACAAAAAATGTTCCATATCTGGAATTTTGTCTTCAGTTTCATTCACTGCAAGTGACGAGCATAACTTGTAAAAGTTAGGTACTTTTGACATGTTTTCAGAAAAACAAAGTTTAGAAACCTGAATTTCTCCGAAAGGAGAATCCTTGGCTTTCTTGATTGTTTGAATCATTGGTGTGCAAACCCTCGACTTAACTGCATTAAATATTAAAACTGTTGGGTGTTGTGCTAAGTGCTTAACTCGCATATACATGGTGTAGAGAGTCAAACTTGAAAGAGTCATACCATGAGTCATATTCATCCCATGGTTTTTCATCAATGCTGCCAATGTGAATACAGCAGGTAGTATTAGATCTCTAAAGATATAGTCCATGTCTTTTCAAACTTGGAATCACAGAATCACAGAATAAGCTGAGTTGGAAAGGGTCCACAAGGATCATCAAGTCCAACTGCTGCGTTTTTTTCTGGTCCTAGAAATATGAGCCAGACACAGTTAGGCTGATAAAAAGGGGATACCTTTATATAAGGATCCTTAGGTGCACAGTTTGTCAGGTGGAAAACACTGAAGATGCACCACTACGTGGCATGTGTGCAACTTCTATAGATTCTGCAAATTAGCATATCTGACAAGAGCTCCCCAATTAGCAGCATGCCCAGTGAAGTAATCCCCCCCCAGCCCTAGCACTTTATAAATCCTCCCCCTTTCAGATGAGGACTAGGCTTTGTTTATAAAACTGTCTCGAAGAGCTGGTTTCAGCCTTGGTTTCTAAGGAGAACCAAGATAGCATAGGGCTCCTGGAATTTGTTTTGTCTTTCTGCTTAGGAAAATACTGAAGTGAAGCTATGATAACAGACTACAGAGCTACAAGTATATGTTCAAAAAACACAGAAAATATACAAAAGAAAAAAGGTAAAAATCCAGGTGGCATCACAACTTCTGGCCCTGCACAGCACCATCCCCAAAAGTCACACCATGTGCCTGAAAGCATTGTCCAAACAGTTCTTGAACTCTGTCAGGCTTGGTGCTGTGACCAGTTCCTTGGGGAGCTGTTCCAGTGCCCAAACACCCTCTGATATCCAGCCTAAACCTCTTCTGACACAGCTTCAGGCCATTCCCACGGTTCCTGTTGCTGATCACTGCAGAGAAGAGATCAGTGTCTGCCCCTCCTCTTCCCCTCACGAGGAAGCTGCAGTCTGCAGTGAGATCTCCCCTCAGTCTCCTCTTCTCCAGCCTGAGCAGACCAAGTGACCTCAGCCACTCCTCATATGGCTTGCTCTCAAAGCCCTTTGCCATCTTTGTTGCTGTTCATTGTGCATTGTCTAAGAGCTTTAAACTTTTCTTATGTTGTGGTGCCCAAAACTACCTCCAGGACTTGAGGTGCACCCCCAGAGCAGAGTGTGACAATCCTCTCCCTTGCCCGGCTGGCGATGCTGTGCCTGATGCCCCCTAGGACACACTTGGCCCTCCTGGCTGCCAGGGCACTGCTGATTCATATCCAACTTTCCATCATCCAGGACCCCCAGGTCTCTTTCCATGTCACTGCTTTGCAGCATCTCATTCCCCAGTCTGTCTGTGCTGGGTTGCTGCATCCCAGGTGCAGAATCCGGCGCTGTCCCTTGTTGAACTTCAGGTGGTTCATGATTGTCCAGTCCTTTGATTTGTAGAGGTCTCTCTGCAGGGCCTCCCTGCCTTTGAGGGAATCAACAGCTCCTCCCAGTATTGTATCATTGGCAATAGACAGTTTCAAGTCCCAAAGCAGAACCCTTTTCACCCTGAAGCGCCCTAACGATTCAGGCTATACACATTGTTTTGCTCTATTCCAGCCAGTGCCCAGATTAACCATAAGAAGTTTAGCTGTTTTTCTCTCTTCCTTCTTTTTAAAGCAGAAAACAACTAGAGAGAGAACACAGCGTCCTTCAGGAACACTTCCTCATCCTCAAAAATTAGCTTTGGTTATCAAGGAAACCAGAAGCTGATATGTCATAGTAAAGAGAGCATAGTAAATAAAGCACATAGCAAAGTCATATTGGTAGACCTTTACTTAATTACTTTAATGGAAGAATTTTATTACTAAGAAGCATTTTGTACTGAAAACTACAGTCCAGTGTGCTGAATATGAATCTGCATCTACCTTTTATCAATGAAATGTCTTGCTTTCTAGGTATTTCTTATACTGTATGAAAGACTAAGTTCTGCATCTGAGAATCAAAGCTCAAAGTAGAATGAGGTAGAAGTAGGTCTGGGAATGATAGGAAGACATACAGGTGATGGGGGCAGGAGGGGGAAGAAAACACTAGTTTATTTAGCTTGGTGAAGTAGACTAGAAGGTTAGTAGAACTACAAGGAAGGAGCATGAAGAAATTCTGATGGAAGAGGAAATAGCATAAGCAGACTGTGAATTAAACCAGGTTATAAAGAAGAATAAACTTCCAATGTTACTACTAACATTTCAAAACGGTGCTCTTGAGCCTGGCAGGGAAAAAGTGCTGTCTGTTTGCAAGATGTATCTCAATTCCTGAATGAAGTTGAAGGTAGTTGCTAGTAAGCTTACACATAACGTGACTTTGAGATTCTGTACCTCATGTAATGAAGAAGTACATAGTCTTGTCCACTGCAAAGCAGGAATAAAGCATGTTGGCCTAAACCATAGGCATTTGTGTTAGTTTAAAAGCAGTCTAGTCTTTTGGTGGGCAGGAGAAAAGCTGCTCAAAACTTCTGCTGTGTCCAGCACAGAGCCAATCACTGAAGGCTCTGATGACAGGCAGGTTACTAGCCCAATTAGAGAAGTTGGTAATGCCTCTGTGATGGCATATTTAAGAAAGGAGAAAAACTGCGGGAAGTTATCTTTCTTCTCCTGAGGGGTGGTGAGGCGGCTGCCAGGGGCGATCCCAGTGTGGCCGCTGGGGCCTTCTTGGGGCCACTGGGGACCATGTTGCCAGCAAGGAAAACATGGCAAACAATTCCCCAACATGGAGCACAGACAAGATCAACCTTTTCAGCCCAGCGAAGCTCTATAAGAACTTTTCAATTGATAGAACTTGAGAACAATAGTACCTATGGACAACAATTTTCTTCCGAGTCAGAGAAGAGGGAGAAGTGTGAGGACAACCAACATCAAGGTCAGTGAAAAAAAGGAGAGGGAGGAGGTGCACCAGGTGTCAGAGCTGAGATTTTTCTATAAGGTGTGGTGAGGACTATAATACAATAAATTGTTTCCCTGTAATTCATGAAGTGCATGGGGGGGATGCAGAGATCCACGTGCAGCCCATGAGGAAAAGCACTCAATGCTGGAGCGCATGGATACTGAAAAGCTGTAATCTAGTGAGGAACTCAAACAGAGAGCAAGGACCCTTGCTTCCAGAGAAAGAGAGAATTTCCAAACTAGACAGCTTCTCCTTAAAAGACTAAACCCCATGAACTAAAATGACCCATGATGTGCAGTTTTGGGAAGACTGCACCCTTCGTGGGAGGGACTCATGTTACAGCAGGTCAGATGGGGCTGCTATTTGTGAAAGTTAAAACCACGTTGGAAAAGGTTGCAGAGAACTATCTCCCATGGGAAGGATCCCACGGCACAGCAGAAGAAAGAAACTCCTTTCCTTAAGCATAACGAAGAAAGATCTTTAGGAAGTGAAAGACTGACCAAAACCCCATGTTTTTGTCTCCTTGTGCAGTTGGTGCAAAAGAGAGAGGAACTGGGGAGGAAAGGTGTTCTAAAGGTGTATTTTAGTTCTCATTATCCTCTTTTAATTCTGTTGGTAATAAATTTTCTTTATACTGTTTAAGTTTTGAACCTGTTTTGCCTTAAAGTGGTTTTCTCCTAATCCTTAATCTCACCTCATTAGACTTTTGGTTTGTTTCTCTTTCCCCCCTCCTCTGCTCACTGATAGCAGATGAGAATGAATGAATGGGTTTTTTGTGGGTGCCTGGCTTCTAGCCAGTGTCAAACCCCAACAGCATTATAATAGAAGCCCCGGTGCTGCATTTGAAGGGTTGATGTATCTTACTCTCTTCAAGCCTGGTTCAGTGATGAGTGGATAAACTTGAGACAGTGTCTTATGGTTTATTCATGGAACTTAGTATGGATTGTATACTTAGTACAGACTATATGCTTAGTATGGAATGTATACTTAAAATAAGCACTGGGTGTGAAAGGGTGGCCTCTTTTCCTTTAATTTTCCTGTGGGTGGTTTGACATTCTGTGACATGCTATTTATGATGTTTGTCATTGCATACCAACAGTCTGTTTTTATGCAGGCTTTTGTTCTCAAAACAAATGGAATGTGACAGTGTGCAACAGGTTCAGCATGCCAAGAAGCTATTATATTGTACATACTTGGATAGGTAGTCATGTTTCTCTCAAGGAAGAAAAATAAGACAACTCCATGGCATATGAAAAGGTCAATCTCTGAGTTAAAAAGCTGATAAGCAATTCACAGATGGAGGATGATGACAGTATGTATTTGAGAGGTTGAAGGCAAGATGTCATTGCCCATAAAACTGTCTACATTTCCACCATGTGAAAAAATTTTATAATGGTGTCAGAGATTTTGAGATTCTTTTTCTCAAGAATCTCCTTAAGTAACCAGACATCTACGGTGTATTCTAAGTTAACTACTGCCTCACATGTAGTATGGTGTAGCTTAAAGAAGCAATAAGGCAAAAGGGTCCTCACATTACTGCTTTTCGAGATTGTTTGAAAGTTGCTGGTGTGAACAGTGTAAATTTGCAATGAAGTGTCATAGCAAATAAAAGGATAAAACTACACTATCGCTTACATGTTTGAGTGTAATACTGTTAAAGCTTTACATATAGCTATTTGACTCTGAGAATGCACAAGCCAATACAATTTACAACAATATTCTTGATATGTTTTAAGGCAACAGTAGAAAAATAATGGAATAAATTGAGTGATAGTAATTACGAATTACTCAGTAATAAAGCTGGATGTCACAAGTATTCCTTTTTCCTTGCCTTGCAGTTGCATGGGGTAGAGTGAACCATCGCTGCTCAAGAGCCAGTCATGCATGACTGTGGGCTCTGTACTCAGGACAGTGGCGAGTATCTGGCCAAACTCCTTGTAGTAGGGACAGGTAGATGGGGAGCTGCTGGACTTGTGGTTGTCTTCCTTTGCACTGTGGTAGGCTCTAGAAGTTTTTAATATGCTCTTACTACATGGGACATCCATTTGATCTCTCCACCAGCTGTTTTAAGATGCTTTCATATCAATGATGATTTTGAGTTTTTCTCAAAATCACATTATTTGCTCTAGTTACATCAAAATGACTGTTGTAGTCCTTTAGCCAGCTTGTTGCACCAGAGCAGCATGTTCTAGAGCTTTCTGACTAAAGACTTTCTGGCCATACACCTCCTGCCAAAGTGGAGATGCCATTTGAAGTGAATGTGTTGACAGATGAGCAACTCCTGAAGCTTTGGAGGGGAATAGAAAGTCCAGGGTAAAGATATTGTCGGGTGGTATTGGGGTGTTATTAAACTGTAGTCCTGCTACATTGTCTATAACTGTATCTTTGCTGCCAGACACAAGAGGTAGAGCTTACTGAGAAGCCTGAGATTTGCTTCTAGTCTTCATTTAGGAAAGCAAACCAGGTTCACAGGATTCATTAATCTGGGTGTAAAGAATGTTTGAGAGGACCTTGGGCTGAAGAGTTTGGATTAAGGCATGCAACTCAGATTGACTTTTAATTTAGCATCCTGATACTGGAAACTTTTTGCACTCCTATATCAGTTCTGTATTCATCCTAGATCAGTGAGATATCTGACTGCTAGTGCCCTCAGTGTTTATTTTGTAATCTTGCTGTGTTTACTCATATGTCTAAAATCACCTACATGTGCATTGTCCTTGCAGAAACAAACATCTCTTGGCCCTTCTTGTTTGTTTGTTGTCATTGCGCATTTTCCCTTCATTACTCTCCTCCAGTTTTTTCTTTCATACCTTTTTACTTTTCTTCAACTGTCAGTGGAATTATTGTCTTCCTGTCTCCATATTCAGGTAGTGTCAGTGGCTGAGTATCACCGCAGGATCGATGCTCTAAATAGCGAAGAACTGCGCACACTCTGCAGACGTCTCCAGGTGCCCTCTTCAGTAGTTTAAACCCCGTCTCCAGATACTAAAACATCTTTCTTTGTAGTGTCTTGGATCAGGGCAAGTCCTGCACTCAGTGGGTTTGTCTTGTCTACAGCACTACAAGGATCCAACAGAAAATTCCTTTGTTTTGGATGTGTTTAACTGTGCAATTCTATGATGGAATCAGTAATTTTATGATGGAATTACTACTTCCACATTTTTCACACAGGAATTTTCTGTTAGAATTTGACAATTTGTTCTCAGTACTGCTTGACTTGCAGTGTTGTGTTTTAACTTCTACTTTAGACTGGTGTGTTGTGTTAGAAGCTTCCCTAAAAAGAATGCAAAACAGGTGAAGAATCCAAAACCTTGTTGCATGGGTGTTTAATTTTATATAGGAATCTTTCACCAAGAATCTCACAGTACATGGCAAGTATGAAGCTTCACAACTTCTGTGAAATAGGTAAGTATTTTTCCCATTATAAAAGCAGGTAACTAAGGCAGTTCAACATGGCAAAGGTCATACACGTACACATAAAACAGTACTTTGAAAGCAGTTTGGATTTTTGGAGGTCTCTGGATATGGATTGAAACTGATATTTGCATTCTCTTTAGGTGTTTCATAGTTTTTGAGTGTTATAAAATTGTTAGCTGCTGTGCACATACATGCCTTACCGATGGAAAGGATAGCTTAGATTTCCTTAGAAGCATTGAGTATTTTGTTTTTCTCTACTACTTGGCTGCTGAAAATTTAAAATGTTTTATTCTGGTTTTTTTATTTCTTTGATCTTGGCTTTTTTTACCTATTAGGTAATTACACATAAGAAAACATTTTCATAGCTTTTTTATTTCTATTTGTTTAATAATCAGTAATTAATTGCTTTAAAATGTTTTGTAAGTAGTACAATTACATAGATCAATAATGAGCATGAACCTTGAACCCAAAAGCTGCCCTGTTATAGGAAAGTCAGAAATCTTGCAAAAAAAAAAAAAAAAAAAAAAAAAATTGTTCCCACTTGAGAACAGAACTATTCTGTTTTTGGCAAGTGGTGACGGAGAATCTATGTATTAATATTCTGGAAGTGTCGGAGCTCTTTCCAAATACCTTTCACCTGGTATGCCCAAACTCAAAGTTTAGGCTGACTAGAAAAATCTGATGTGGTGGGTTACAGCCTATAAACTCTCTGCTCTGAGGCCATTTGAGTTGTGGTCTCAAATGTGGTATAGACTGTGTGACATTTACCAATCTTGGAAGCCCCTGGAATCTTACTATAGGTCAGTCTGCTCTGTCCAACTTTGGTGGGAAATAAATCTGCAAATTTTGCAGCTAGAGTGCTTTCTCTCAGATTGTTTTGAACAGATGCTCTTTGACTGCTTCTACAAAGCAGCATTCTTCCTAGAAGAAAACTGCTTTACTGTAATAAATAATAATAGTAGTAAATAAAATAATAATAATAATGGAAAAAAATCCAACTGAAAAAATACCCCAATCCATGAAAACTCTAAACCAAAAATCTCAGTTCCCCACACCACTTGAATCCAAATTATTCATGTTTTGCACAGTGGTCTTTAATCAGAATTAAAGAATAACAAAGGGAAGAAGCTTTCTGCTCTACAGTTGAACAATGCTGAACTTCTCTGGAGCTGAAGCAGTATTATGATGGATGAAAGGCATTTAAGGTGGAAAATATTTGGACTATAAAATAACATTTTAGAGATAGCACTCTGTAAAGCAGCGTGCAGGTCATCTTGTACATGAAGCTGTATGGATAATTGCATATTTTGTGTTGTGATATGGAAATTAGTGCATAGTCCATGTTGGAAGTTCTTGTTACTTTCCATTGAGAAGAGGAAGGCTTGAGCTTTTTTGTTGCTTTATACTCAATTTAAGCACACCTTTTCTTGAGTTTAGAATGAATACTGTGATTGAGTTACTGTATGAATATACTTTGATATGTTGACTTTATAAGGCTATTTTTAAATAATAAGGGTTTGTGATAGGAACTTTTTTCATAGTTCTTGAGGGGGAAGAAAGGAGTGTCCTTCTTTTTGGCTCAGGTGGCTGTATTTGTTTAAATATTTCTATCTGTATTTCAGAGTTTTCTTTGATTTGGCTTTTTTTTTTATTAACTAAGCAAGTTCACAAAAGGTTGGCAAAGCTTACCATGGTGATATTGTGAAATAGTGCAGTTGTGTCCTGTATGTTTAGAGTAGGAGGGATGTGGCAAACTGGATTTGGCAGGTATTTTCTTGAAATTTTCAGGATTCAGGTTTTAATTTGGACAGTCTGGCTTTCAGTGAAACTTGGTTTAGGCTGATAAATTATTCAGATGCACTTAATCTTGTTGAGATTTCTTTTTTCTTTAGCAAATCTCTCAACGTTTTAATAAGTCTTGCTGCAGTGGCTTATCTTACTTAACTTCCTCACTTTGTCCTACTCCTTTGTCAGATTTCACTATCCCCTAGCAAGTTTTAAATATCCCTGCAGCTGGATTTATAGATGGAAATCTGTTTGGATCGCAGCTATTCTTGTTATCAAGACATGGCACTTTAACTTGAAAGTGCCAGTGAATGTTGATTGGGGTAAGAAGCTGTTGTGAGCTACATCTGATGAGGGATTTTGTGGCGTTTGCCATCTACACTCAGCAGGGTGGATATGTAAGTCAAGTATTTTAAACTACTGCAGGACCCTTCTGAATAGTGCATCTTTGCCAGACCTCAGTGCTCTCTATGCAACTGAAGTATTATTGCTGCTTTCCACTCCCCACCCTCTCGATTCTTTCTTCTTTGATTCCCATAAGTACTCCAGCAGATCAGCTTATGGAGCAGTACTACTCCTAAGGCTCCAGTCAGATGGTTTGCTCAAAATATATGACAGCAGTCTTCCCAGATGTCTACTGCATATCTGAAAAATTTCTTAAGTATTCTAAAAGACTATTGATTCAGAAACTACTGAGAAATGTCAATGTTGAAGTTTTAATTCCTTTTCTTCCTGTTTTTTTTTTTTTAATTACACTTAGAATGCTATGTCAGTATTAAAATGCAAGAACTTTTTAAAGTATCTTCTGAAAGGCATTTGAAGCCCTTCAGCTGTGTATGAGAACTGTTTGTTGTTTTAGCATAAAGCTGTAGCTTTCTTCTGTGTAGGTGTCTATGTAAATTATTGTTACATAGTTGTGTACCAGCTTGCTATTGGAAACGGTGGAAATCTCGGTCAGATCAAATCTGTTGGATTTCTAAACTTTCGAAGGACTTGTGTAATCGATAACTGCATGATTTTAAACCTGTGAAGTTTACCTTTTCTGTCAATAGGATGGCAAATACTTATTTTCTTGCTATTCTTTTTGTAGATAACAACAAGAGAAGATATCAATTCAAAACAGGCAACAAATATCAAAACAGACCTGGAGCCTGAAGCATTTCGGCCAAATCTTAGTGATCCAAGTGAATTACTACAGCCTGAACAAATTGAAAAGGTATGAAATTAATGTCATTTTTTATTCTTGTACATTAATGTGTCACAAATGCTGTGACTATAGTGTAAAACACACCAGTTAGAAGACCTTGGGTGATATTAAATAGAAGAAAATAAACTGTGTATAATTAGAAAAGTTGTCTAAGACCACTGAGTCCAACTGTTACCTCATCACTGCCAAGTCTGCCATTAAACCCTTTCCCAAAATGTCACCCATGTCTTATGCATCCTTCAAATACTTCAACACAGGTAACTCAACCACTTCCCTGGCTACCCTGTTCCAATGCTTGACAACCCTTTCACTGAAAAAATTTTTCCTAAGATCCAGTCCTGAACTCCAGTTGCTCAACTTGAGGATGTTTTCTCTTGTCCTGTTTTGGGAGAAAAGACTGACTGCTACAACCTGCTTTCTGGTGGTTGTAGAGAGTGATGTGGTCCCTCTGAGCCTCCTTTTCTCCAGAGTAAACAGCCCCAGCTCCCTCATTCCTCTCCAGACCTTTCACCAGCTTCACTGCCCTTTTTTGGATATACTCCAGCATCTCAATGTTTTTCTTTTAGTGAGGGCCCCAGAACAGTACACAATACTCAAGGTGTGGCCTCAACAGTGCTCAGTCCAGGAGGACAAGTCAGGATGCCATTCTTGGCCACCTGGGCACACTCTGTCTCATGCACAGCCATCTCAAGCAGCACCCTTGGATCCTTTTCCTCTGGGTTGCTTTCTGGCCACTCTTCTCCCAGCCTGTAGTGCTGCAGGGTTTTTTGTGACACAAGTGCAAGACCTGGCACTTTCCCTTATTGAACCTCACACTGCTGGCCATGGTACATCAATCCAGCCTGTCCAGATCCCTCTGCAGAGCTTTCCTACACTCCAGCAGGTTGGCACTTCTGCCCAGCTTGTTGTAATCTGTAACAGACTGAGGATGCACTCAATCTCCTTGTCCAGATCATTGATAAAGACATTAAACAGGACCAGCCTCAGTAGTGAGCCCTGGGGAGCACCACAAGTGACTGGCCACTAAGTGGATTTAACTCCATTTGTTACCACTCTCTGGACCCAGTCATCCAGCCAGTTTCTTAACCAGCAAGCAGTGTGCCTGTCCAAGCCATGAGTAGCCAGTTTCTCCAAAAGAGTGCTGTGGGAAGTGGTGTCAAAGGCTTTACTGATGTCCATGTGGACAATATTCACAGCCTTTCCCTCATCCACCAAGCAGGTCACCATGTCATAGAGGAAAATCAGGTTTGCCAAGCAGGACTTGCCTCTCATGAACCCACGCTGGCTGGGCCTGATCCCCTGGTTTTCCTGCATGTGCTGTGTGATGGCACTCAAGATGACAATGACATGCTTCATGACCTTCCCAGGCACTGAGGTCAGACTGACAGGCCTGTAGTTCCTGGGATCCTCCTTACAGCCCATCTTGTAAATGGACACCACATTTGCTAACTTGGATGTCCCCAGTTATCCTGGAATACTGATAAATGGTGGGAAGTGGCTCAGTGAGCATATCTGCCAGCTCCGTCTGTTTCTTTGGGTGGATCCCATCTGGCACCATAGACCTGTGTGTGTCTAAGTGTCTATGCAGAGCACAATTCATAGCTAAAATGTTGCGCTTTTTTTAAATCCTAACTTCGAATACACCATGTATTCAGACAGACAGTTGTCTGTCTTTGCTGTACTTTCATTCTTTCTTGAAAACATCAGTGAAAACACTGCAGTTCTTGCTGTTCAGTCCAAAGTGATTTCATTAGAAATGTGTTAATTGAAGTTTTGGATTAAAAAGCACAGAAACAGAGCAACAAGCAGCATTTGCCCTTCAGTTTGCTGCCTGCTGACTTGAGTGATCTATTTGCTCAATACTAAGACATTGGTGGGACATGCAATATTGTTATGAAAGAATAATTATATGGATAAACCTTTTAGAGACCTTAACACACTCATGTTCTTTAGTTGATAAATCATTCTTTTGCAGGTCACTAGTAGAGGTAGGAAGAGAAACCTGCTTGAGTGACCAAAAGTAGAAAATACACATGTGAAACTTCAGGTTTAATTCTTAGGTTTTAAGCCCACTTAAAAGTGATTGAGCAGAACATAATCTGCTTTCATTTACATGTTATACATTCTTAAATATAAAGCATGTATTAAATAAAGGGTCGTCATTTTCTTGTTAATAGCTCACAAAGTCTCTTCCACCACGGACTATTGGCTATCCATGGACTCTTGTCTACAGTACTGCAAAGCATGGCATGAGCTTGAAGACCTTGTATCGGACAATGATGGGATTAGACACACCTGTGCTGTTGGTTATCAAAGACAGTGATGGACAGGTAGGAAAATGTTTGTGTGGAAGTAGGGGACCTATCAAGAAAAATGTTTGGGGAGTATAAAGGAATATAAAGGTGCTTCAGTCCATCATGGGAGATAAAATTGTATGTATCAAGCAAGTTTTCTTCTTAGAAATGTGTTTCACTGTTGAGCAATCCTCCAACATACTACATATCTAGAAAATACTTTAATGATGTAAGTTAGCTGTTGTAATGCAAGAATCTTGTAATAACCAATTAATCAATTTAATTTTAATTTTTTTAAATGAACTTAAGGCACAAGAAATACAGTCTGTAGAACTTTCTGATGCTGGAAGATCTTGTGGAGTTAGAATGTCATTGCTAGCTGTGTCTAGTACTTCTTGGTATATTCTGTGGCTGCAGCCAACATCTTTCAAGAGCTGTAGTACCTTTGTTGCATTAATTTTTGTTCTTTGAGACTGTGTAGTTGTGCTCTGTTTTCCTCTGACAGGGTTATGAATTTCAGGAAGTGGCTCACATCTCACTATTTGAATAGCAAACATCCTCTCTTACGTAATCCTGTAACAGGTGAACATTGCAGGCAGTATGAGACTTCTTGATTCTTTTTCTGAAATTTCTGTATTTGCTTGTGGAAGCGTGTTATGGCTGCCATGAAGAATTGACAGAACCACTGCAAAATCTGTAGCATTCACTTCACTTGCCCATCCCAGTTTGGTAACCACAATTTTTATTTTCAGGAAGCATGATCTCATATAATTCAGGGGGTCTGAAAACAGAAATGAAGGGTGTGTTTTCTTATTCAAGTCACAACTTGATTTTTTCATTGTCTTCTGCCCCAGGGATACCTTAAAAAGAAAAATCCCTTCTAATTCTCTGCTAGCAGTGCATTCTTTCCCAGAAGTTCTTTAAAAAGATTTTTCTTCATTTACCTTTTAATCTTGAAGACAAAAAATATTGAATAGACTTGAGATGTCTCAACAGACTCATCAATCTCTTAAATGTACTTTGGTGATTTCTCCAATTCCCTTATTAGCTTCTCAAGATAATTAGTAAGATAGACCTGCTTCCTCGTACCTGATTATCCGTCCCAGAAAAAAAATGTCCTTTTCCTGATAGGGCTATCTTTCCACCACTATGTAGTATTGTCTGTTGCTGAAAGCATTCATAGTACCTCCTGTGTATGAGCATCTTGGCTGGAACGTTCAAAAAGTGTCATGGCTGCCCAGTCAAAACATGGAGTTCATAGGTATGTGATAATTTTTTTTTTTGTGAAACAAACCTTGGTGAATCTCATCTTACAGCCTCATACCTAGGAATATGTATGAAAGTGTGCCTTGAACTTTTGGGTGAAGTAGTCACTGAACTGATACTTTACTGTATATGCCAAGTCTTACCTAGTTTCCACACAGGAATGGGGGAAATCCATGTCTATTTAGTGAGCAGCATATGTGGAAGGAGTGGTTCAGACAAGTTTTACATGCTCAGTCCTTCACCAGTGTAGTGAGAGTGGTGTTTTCAGTAGTTGTGTTTCATGTTATTAATGAAAAATGTCTGTGTTTGACAGCAGAAAATTAATTTGCCTTATCTTTCTGTTCAAAACATATGGAAATTTAGCACAGTCTTTCTCCTCTTCATGCAAGCATCTAGAATCATGAAAAATAGGACAGTGGTAACCGACTATGCTCTTTGGTAATTAGTCAGGGTAATTAATTTTATTTATGAAGCTATTATTTTTTTGAAAGAGGTTAATTTATTTTTAATGTCTTGTATCTTCCTGGCAGATAGTCCTTTAAAATTGCTTTCCATGACTGAAAAAGGCTCTGAGTACTTTATAGGAGAATGTTTCCAGGAATAGTTCAGTAGCAGTATGCTAAGATAAATGTTATATGTGCACTTAAAAAGTGGGTTTTAAGAGACCAGATGTTTATTCCTATCTTATGCTCCAAAATCACTGCCTGTTTTCAAAGATTCTAGTTCAGAGAAGATCCTAAATGAGATTCAGCCTTTTTGAAAAATGATGGAATTATGACCAGATAGTTTCTTGACATTTGCTGAGCATACCTGCTCAGTCCTCTTTGGCGTTCATTGTTCTGCCCACTTTGTATCTTTGGTGTTTATGATACTGGAATTGTCGTATCCTTGGTTGAGGCACTTTTCTTTTAAACCAGAATGAATTTATTTCCTGGGCTGCTTCCCCTGAGAGACTATTCTTTGTTGTCCATGTTTATGGAGACTGCTTTTTTATTATGTTGATAATAGGTTGAGTAAGGAGCAAGTGTACCTTGTAACTTTTCATAATGTTTCATTAAAGGCTGATAAGCCTCACCCTACTGAATTGTCATTCAAAAACCTTTTCCAGCCTTGCTTTCTTTTTCAGATCATTTAACAATTTTATTTAAATAGCTGTTCAAAAAAAAAAAAACCCCAAAAAAACCCCAAAACAAACAACCAGCAAAACCACTGAACTTTCACAAACATTAATTGTGTAAAAGCTGAGCAATGCCTAGTTGGAATTTGGAATCTAAAGCCACCTAAATTGCCTTCTCCAGTCAGTTCTGGGAGATTCTTTAATAAAGGTGTCCATGGAATCTATAGTTACGTCATTGCAGTTATTACGGATTGTCTGTCTATGTACTGGTATATGCTTCTATTAGTGAACACTGACAGCCATTTAAAAAGAAATTGGTACCTGATTCCTCAACATGAGTCACTAAATAAGTGGTGGTCTAGAAGTGGAATTAATGCCGTTAACCACATCAAGGACTGTCTAGTTTTATTATAAGTCATTCTTCAGACTGTATTTTATGAACTGCAGAAGTGTGAGACATGGAACCTAGGACATGGGAATTTTAGTTACCCATCCTAACAACTAGCCACAAAAATCAGATCTCATGGAGAAGTCCTGTGGACATTGCTTCTCAAGGACTAAAATAACTATTGGGAAGCGAACTGTGCTTTTTCTGTAAAGCCTTATTCTTTTATTGTTGCTTATAGCAAAAATGTGATCTTTCAAGACTCAACTTGAAGCATATAGAACATAGAGAGATTGTCAAATCCTGATTCCTGAGGGTACTCAAAGCTGAACTGGACAAAACTGAGTCAACCTAATGGCTTTTGAATCAGTCCTCCATTGAGTAGGGAATTATATGAGAGACTGTCTGAGGTTCTTTATAGCTTCATTTATCTATAATTACAAATAAAGCTTCAGAGTCTCTTGAGTAAAGTGTGTATGGTTTTCTGCCTGGTTAAAATGCACTAGTTTTGTGTTTTACTGGTTATATAGATAACACCCCTGAGATGATCCAAGACAAACACTGGAATAAGTGTTATGTGAAAAGTTTACACCTGTGTAGAGGCTGAACTGAGATAGTTTGTTTGACACAATTCTGTTTGTTACTTTAACTGAAGGTTAATTTCTCTCAAGGAATGTCTGTTGTTAATGAAATCTTATATTTACTTTTATCTTTTTTTACTTATATTTGCTTACTAGGTGTAGTGTCAGCCCTAAGGGTATCTGAAGTAAGACATGTCATAGGTACCTGAATGTAGTGCAGTTACCAGACCTGCTCAAAGAATGACTTGAGCCTTTAAAAGAAGTTAGGATACAGAGACTCAGATAGTTTGAGGACTAAGAAATAATTGGAAGGGTGCATGTAGTTATTTAAGCATGGAATATTATGTATTTCAGCAGCCCATTTTGTTATATTCATTGATGAAACTTCATTTGAATTCAGTATGGATTTTTATGTTAAAAGGTGCTCTATGTAAGTTCAGTTATCTGTATATACTAAGTACAGTCTAAAGTTACAAAATGTTTGACAGAGAAAAGTTGTCACCCAGTTTTCTGAAGTCTAGTCTACTGACCCAGATGTTTGAAATAACAAAAAGGAAGAAGTGTCTCATCTATGCTGCTTTTTAGAGTTTACATGTGCAAAGACAGTAAAGTATGGAAAAGGCATACATGACTACGGCAATTATAAGTTCTTTCTGACTCATCTTTAAATTTTAACCTTAACAGTTACATGTAGTGGAACTACAGGTAGTAAAGATCAGCTAAAAATTAAATACTGTCTTGAAGTACAAATTCCCATGAGTCCATCTACCTAGTAATGGGCTAGAAAATGAAAAGTGTAAAAAACTAGGTAATGATAACATTAGGGACTCATATCAAGCCTACCTTGAATTAAAAAAAAAATATATATATGGGGGGGGAAAAAATAGGTGCCTTCTAGAAACAGGAAAACAAACAATTCATTTATTTTGGTCTGATTTCCCCAAAAGCAAAAAAAAATATAGTAGTTTCTTTCTCTCTTAAACCTGTTCTTGACATTGAGACAGTGGGATAATAGTGAAATATCTTCCTAGTGTTGGATTTTAGATGTTGAATGAAATAAATATCCCTGCAAAAAAAAAGTTTGGGCTAGTTTTCCTGTGAACTTGCATTAAAACAAGGGTACAGAAACTTGCACCTCAGTTCATGGATCTTCAAGTCTTTAGACTGAATTTGCTCTTTGTTCCAGAGAAGCAGATTTTTAGATTGTAAGCATTGGCCACATATATGTTCAAAGGTAATCCTTTTCACTGAAGTAAAGGAACCATTTTACGTGGGTAAAGTAGCTTGTCAGCATAGTGACATTTTGTTCTTAAAAAAGGTAATGTAAAGAAGTAAAGCAGTGGTAATATGAGGAAGTTTCTGTAAGTACTGTGACTAAAGAAAGTTTGGTATGTAAGTCCTATCTTTTGTCTGCTCTACACCAATGGAGTCTAAGCAGTGTCTCCTCAAATGTACAGTACTACCTGCATCAAATGAATTGTTTGCTGTTGTGCATAGTTTTTAAAAATTAAGAGTTTATTTCAAGAGATTAATGCTTGAACTCAACAAAATGTGAGCACACACTGGCTCATGTCCAGCTTTTCATCCACAAGAGTCCCAAAGATTTTCTCTTCAGGGCTGCTCTCAGTGAGTTCACCTCCAAGCCTGTGCTTAAGTTGGAGATTGTCCTCACCCAGGTACAGGACCTTGCACTTGGACTTGCTGAGCTTCATGAGGTTCACACGGGCCAAGTTCTCAAGTTTTTCCAGGTCCCTCTGGATGGCATCCTGTCCTTCTGTTAAAATCTGTATCTGTTGTAAGACAGGGTAAGCAGTGCTTACCTTTTATTTGGAATTAATAAAATTACATGGAAATTAACTCAGTTACAGCTAGGAACTCACTGAAAATAGTCTAGTGAAGTGAAAAAGGAGCTATGTAATAAGGAACTTTTGATCTGAAATTTTAAATATGTATGCATTGTTTTTGAGAGTTTTATGAGTTTAGTTTTTATCCATTGGATTATTTTTTCTTGCTGTGTTCATATTTTATTGAGGAAGAGTGCTCCTACTTTCTATTGTGCAACAAAGCATGATACTGTATCTCAGTGCACTCAGAACTGTGATACAGTGTAAGCAGTGGTACAGTGAAATTTGCAGAGTGAATTTCAAATCTGACAATATTCACAACCTGGTTTGTTTATCAGTTACTATCATTAGAGATTCTTGGATGCCATGTAGTTTTTCTGAAGTTTTCCTTGCTCTGCTACATTTTTGCTACAGGTTTTTGGTGCATTAGCATCTGAACCATTTAAAGTGAGTGATGGCTTTTATGGCACTGGGGAGACCTTTATGTTCACTTTTTCTCCAGATTTTGAGGTAAGTAGTAATGACTTTGTATGCTTTTGCTTCTTTTCCTGCCACCCTCCCCAAGTGCATTATATTAAAATACTTAATAAATCTAATAGTTAATCTGAAAAATACTACAAGTTGGCCAAAAAAAGTCATCATACTAGTTTTTTCATGGAATCCTTAAGTGCACACTAAATCAGTAGTGTTTGCATGCTGAAGAATACACTTAACCCAACTCTTTAGTTAATACTGAAGATTTTTCTACTGTTTAAATTCTTCCACACGTCTGTCAGAAAATTCACAAACTACATCCTTTTTAGGGGCATATTTTCATGGTATTTTTCATTGTGTAGGAATTTTGGTGCTCAAAGATGACCTGGTTTGGAATGGTCTTATTTGAATTAGTTTAAAACCTCAGAGAATTTTTTCTGCAAGTATCTGTTTCCTGAATTTTCTGTGTCAACTTGTTAACTTCATTAAACTGGCCTCTAGCCACCCATAGTCTGTCTTTACTGATGTTTGGTTTTCCTTCTGCCCAAACTAAAAGTTCAGATATTTTTACTTGCTAGTCTGTTTTGTTTTTTTTTTCCCTAGGTTTTTAAATGGACAGGAGACAATATGTTCTTCATTAAAGGAGACATGGACTCTCTTGCTTTTGGTGGAGGAGGGTAAGTTACAATTAGAGTCTGTTAAAAGTGTTTGTCTGGACACCTTTGAAAAGGAAAATTTGCATTGACTTCAGTTTGGTAGCTCAGGACTCAACAGTTACCAGACAAGAAACTTTAGTATGTCAGGTGCTTAGCTTCTGATGTTGACAAAACTTAGACAGGAAGTTTGTCTTCAGCATAGCGTGGCATAAAGTTTCAGCCCTGCATGGTTATAATACCATCCATGGTTGACTTCCATGTGTGTCTTTCTGTATTCAGAGGAGATAGATATTACAATTGTGGAAGGATGTAAATGTGAGAATTGTGTAACTAGAAGAGGCCTGAATTGAAACTGAGCTATCCCAAAACATGCCAAGGTCTCCAGAAATCATACATTGTCTTGTCCTGTTGTTTCCCTCCCCATGCAGGTGCATAAGCTTCTGGAATGTTTTCCTTATTTGTTACCAGCATTCTTTTTAGATACAAAAGTGCTATTATGCCATCTTTTTAATAAAAATGGAAGAGGCTGAAAACCAAGGAGTTCTAGTTAGCTTTTTATTTCAGAATATCTGCAAAAGGGATATTTCCAAATTAATAATAAATAGTAAAAGAAAAATTAAATCTTTGTAGCATAAATTTATCAACAGCAATGAGGTACTTGTGTTAAAAACTTATTCTTTAATTCCTTCTTATTTCTGAATTTTGAAAGAAAAATACATTTATAAATTCAATGCTTACTCCCTCGGTCTTTTGCTTTAATATATTGTCTGTCTTGCAGAGGAGAGTTTGCTCTTTGGCTTGATGGTGATCTCTACCATGGAAGAAGTCATTCATGTAAAACATTTGGGAATCACACACTGTCTAAGCGAGAAGACTTCACTATTCAAGACATAGAAATATGGGCTTTTGAATAAGTATTTAACTATTTCTACAGGTTATTGTCCCAAACCTGACATGAATCAGTGCAGCTTAAAAATCCCTAGGAGCAATATAATGTATTTTACTTATCTGCTTTTTTTTCCTAATTTTTCCATGTGGCCATTAGTTATTATTTTTAAATAGATGTTTTTTCATGCTATCGTACCTGTAATATACTGCCATACTTTTTCTAAGCTATAGACTCTTTTACAAAATACTGACCTTGTGGACTAAAAATTAATGTTAGTTACTTTGAGCCTTGTGGCCTGCAAAATTTTCTTACCCATATTACAGTTGCCTCCCAGGTGTCCCACACACACCTTTCCTGCAATCCTGCTAGGGGGCTGCTTCATTGAATATAGCTTATTATTTTTGTATTCAGATTATGTCTATGAATGAAGTTGCCCTCTGTGAACCTCTAAGAAAGCTGCGTGTGGGTATTTGGCAGCAGCACTGCAGAGATTGGTCCAGACCAATGATGGGTTATTCAAGTGGTGCCACAAATGGATGAGAAGCTGAGCATTCCTTCTTAACACATCCCGGTACACACGTGGTGAAGTTAGAAGATATCCAAAGTCAACAGTGCCACTCGTCTTGTTTATTGTTCATGTGTAGAAAAAAGTCAGTTAATATGTGTTGTAGCTGCATGCTGATTGTATTTAAAGAGTGTTTTGCGCATGCTGTTAATGATCTGCAGGTTTGGGACAAATACTGACAATATTGAGCTATGTGGCAAAGACTTACAAAATAACAAGAGAATGTAAGAATATGGTAGTTCCAAAAAATTAAAAGGCTAAAGCAAGCAAAACTCAGTGAAAAAATTGTAGCTATAGTAGGGCATTAAAAGTACAGAAACAGATGCATCTTTCTTCAACATAAAGTGTCAGATATATACTGTTATACTGTTGTAGCCGTGTAGCACATCAGCTCCAAGAATATAGCTTATTCCTGTCCAAAGAAAAAAATACTTGTGATGTTTTTGAGTGGGTCTATGTTGTAAATTTACAATTAGCACCAGCTCTGATTAAAATGACATCATGTATCATAAGTAGACAATATTGTAATTCAGTAGACTCGTGGAATATGCAAACTTACTGTCATGTGACCTCAAAAAATAAATGACAGGCTAGAATACAGTTCCAGTAGCTCTTGTCCACTTTTGTAGAAAAATTGATAAGCCATTGTGGCAATAACAGCTCAAAAAACCTGTTTGTTTCAAAGCTTTTATTCTATGTTCTGCAAAAACAAAACAAAACAAAAAAGAACAAAAAAATTGCTGTTAAGTGTGACAGTGACTGACTTTGTGCTGAAATTTCAGCTATTTCAGACAAACATTGTATATTATCTTGTAAATTAATGTTTAAAGTAGTTTTGTTATTATAGAAAAGTGTTGATTGACGGGTTGCTTATAGCACTTTAAATTATTCTAGAAATGGAATAAAAGCCAAATGGGTTGGCTTACATAGATGTAGTTGTATATTATTTCAAAATATTTACATTTCTGGAAAGTTAAAAAAAAAAACTTATTTGAAGACAGCTTACTGCTATGGTAATGAGAAAGGGCAGACGTTTCATCTATAATATGCTAATGCTCAATATGAATAGAAAAACAGGGGCTTTGTTTCCTGTCTCTATGTATATCTCTTTATCCTTATTAGAACTTAGTACAGTGTGTAGAGTAAATGTTTACAAAATAAGGACCTGTAAATAAATTGAAATGGCTTTTCTCCCCTTTGGTCTTCCACAGCAGTATTATTGTCTTTGTGGAGTTACAACTGATTATTACAACAAAAAAAAATCCTGTAATGGATTTTAAGTACTATAAGCTCACAGTGATGTATAGCAAATAAATCTAAATATATGTAAAAATAAACTTGAGTTGGAGTTTATTTAGAAGGTGGAGTTTATGTAGAAGCACAAATGCTGTTTTCTGCTGTTCATGTAATAACTGAACACATAGGATGCATTTTCTCATCTTCCTTGGCATTTTTGGGGCTTTTTAAAGCCCAGTGAGAAGCAATGGGAAGGAAATACATTGTCTTAACCTTGTTGAAGAGGGAGAGGGGAAAACAAAAGTCTCAGTCTTGCTGACAAAACCATTAATTCAACTGCACAGTCTCTATCCTAAGCTCATATTGCAAATTAAGCATATTTTAGATTCTTACAGGCTGGTGTGAAAAATTTTATAAAGAATTATACTTTGCAGAATTAAATGAAAGCCCACAAAAATCTTCAGTAGCTGAATGTTTCCAAGTATTGGAGCAGTCTTGGAAAAGCAAATAGGAAGCAAAAAAGTGGAAATCAAGGATAGCATTTAGTAAGCAGTGCAGTAGCAGTCATGCTTGTAAAATATTAGTTAAGGAGTAGCAGGACATTTGATTTAAAGCATAAGTGACTGTGGCAACACTTAGTGAAGCAACTGGCTGTGTAAGGGATCTATAGAGAGCAGTGCATGTCTACTTATGAAAGAGCATGAATTTTATCACCAGATGTTTAGTTAATTTGTGTGCCACACATAAAAAATTGTATAGATGAGATCAAAGGCACTGTCTTACTGTCCCTCCTGCCTTCAATTCATTATGCCTTTTCTGCAGTAGAATTCCTTTCCATCTCCCCTGGCAAGGTGATTGCAAAGAGTTGGGGTTTGCTGTATGCTGAAGGCTTATGAGACCCATTATCTGGAGCATACAGTACTTGGATGGATTCACTGAGTAACTCGATGTTTTGTTTGGGTACCTGGGATCCAAACACGGGGTTCTTAAAGTATCATCTTTTGGCTCTAAATCCTATCTGTGAGTTACTGCTTTTGTGTAACCTGCAAAAAGGTCATAATTTATGACATATGGCTTGTGCTTACATCTTCCTGCTCACCTGTTTATATTGCACTGGAGTTATTTTTTTGTACAGGAATTAGAATGTCTGCATAGAACTTGCTCTTGGAAGATGAGTAAAAACACTGACTAGTCCTTCAACTTCAAATAAAAAAATAATAATGTTGTATTCTTCAGTATTTGAATCTTAAATCTCACTTTTATATTCTCCCTTCATAAAAGAACAGATGTCGTCAGGGTGTTTTACTGTTGTCTCTGCAGTTTGGAGCTCAGTTAAGGGAACAAACCTCTCCTCTTTCTCCACTTAAGAGTACATGCTACTGCAATGATACAGAGCTACACTGTGGTTCTGGAGCAGAGAGAGGAATTGTCCAGCCAAGGAAATGGTGTACACTTGGTGTAGTATGTGCAAACCAAAGTGGTCCTGCTGGCTATCTCACTGCAGAAGTGCCAGTGCCAGCTCTGCTTTCTGCTGTCCTGCTTACCTGACAAGCTTTGTAATTGTAGTTTGTTTTCTGTTGGGAAAGATGAAACAGGAAAACCTTATAAATATGATTGCCTGACAAAAGATTTTGGGAATATGAAAACTATAAGCGACATCGAAATGAAAGCCACCTTTGAGATACCAAGTCTTAGTTACTGAACAACTGGAAAACAATGGTATGGCTGACTGAAGGTAATCCCCTCTTGATTGAACAATACCCTCTGCTTGCAGGCAGGTCCAAGGGTCAGAGCAGACCCTACTAGCTCAGCAGAAGGGGTCCAAAGAGTAGTTTTTAGGAGTTAAGATGTAACACTCTATGGTAATATAAGAACTCTTATAGGCTGTATGTAAATGCTATAGGATTTGTATCTTGTATTAGATTGGTTAGTGACAATTAGAATATTCAGTACAGAAGATGATTTATTGTATTGTAACCAGGACTTCAGACACTTCTTTTTACTACATTCATGCTCTCTCTCTTACTACACTCTTACTATACACTCTTACTGTAGACTCTTACTATTCTCTCTTTGCTTACCCGCTTACTCTCTTGCTCTCTTGGGCCTGCTCAGAGCTGCCAGCTGCAGCTCTAAGCAGTGCCCCTGTACCCACGCCCTTTGCAATAAACCGCATGTTCCAAGACCCCCCGGACTACAGAGATCTCTCGTCACCACCCGTCTCCATCCGTCACCACCCGCACCGAGCGTCCCCAACCGAGCCCCCCTGCTCCTACAGTTTTCTGTTGTGATAATTACACTGCTAATAGTACACATGCTGTGGAATGCTAAACTGCTTTGTGCCCTGAGGTGTCAGCAGTGGCTTTAGTTGAGGTGTTGGGGTGGTGCAGTGTTGGACTAGGGCTTGCCAGTATTTGTTCTGTGATCAGTGATGATTGAACACATCCACGAATGTTATGCTCTTCACTACAGCAAATTTTATTTCAATAGCCTTCCCCTGTTTTAAAAATGGGCTGTGTTACTGAACCTTGGCTGCACAGAAGCATTTTTAAAGAAGGAATTATTGCTGTGGAGGAGGGAGCTGATTTCTGCTGGGTGGGATACATGTCCAGTGAACATCCACTCGCTTCAAGCCACTGCAGCAACTGTGGTAAGACTTTGAAAAATACAAAGGTGTAAACATCAAATTTGTTTCTTCTGATGCAAGTTCTATGCTGTCACTTAAGCTTGATAGCTGTGTTAGAATATGAAAAATGTATGTAAGTTCCTACAGAAAAAGAGACAAGTTTTTCACTACCAAGGATGTGCAAGAGCAACACAAGCCTCAGGCAGGAGAGTGTAGGAGTGCTGTTTCAAGTAAAACATTTTGGGGGTGAATACAGTGTTTAAGAAAATAATGTGCAACTGTAAGCTACCATGAGACTACCTGAGAGTTGCTCATTGTCTAAAAGGTTAAGGATTTTATTTTCAAATCAAGTCAGAACTAGGAAAGCAGGTCTTAAATAAAAATTTACAGAGACTGCTTTAATCAAGCAGGTTTTGACCTTTATCATCTCTTTGCTTAGAATCTTTAAATTTGGCAGAGTTTGTGCTAGTTTCACGGGAATGTAACACAGTATACTAGTAGAGTTAGGCTGGGTAATTAATGGAGTACTTTTGTTTGGTTGTTTTTTAATGAGTTCAGATGTATTTTCTCCTACTTTTCATGGATAAACTTGTCACACAGCTTTATGTGAATAAATGTTATAAAGCATATAACCTACATGAAATGCTTCCATACACCATAACTTATATCAATATTTAATATTTCTCTTCGACAAAAATGGTAAATTCAGAAATTAGAAGGCTTTGCATGATACTGCCTACACAAAGGTAAATAGTGGAGGGTAGTTATGTCGCGTGATTTTCTCATCCGATTGGAAATAAAATAGTTTGCGTGGAAGAATAGAAAAAGTTTAGGGTTTGGTTTATTTTGCATAGATTTTAACATTGAGATGACTGAATGGGAGGCTTACGTTATCTGCCGTGAGCTGTAGTTTGAAGAAGTATAGCAGTAATTACATTGTTACAGCTGCTGTTTCCTGTGGTAGGATGAGAATTCTCATGAGCAGAAATATGTAATTCACTTAATACTAACATGCCTTTAGTGGGTATTCTTTGCACAGGTTTTTTGTGTAAGGTCTGTTGCCATGTGCCCTGAAATCTTTTTCTGGTGCATTGGACAGAGAAGCCTTCACAGGAAATTTTTTAACAGCCTGTGAAAAGAAGAATGTGCTTACATTTTGAAGCAACTTACTGATATTTTAGTTCACAGAATATGTGCACGTATTTGTTTTCTAGTGTGTGGCAGAATAACCCAAGAAATAATTGAGGGTTTTATTTATAGTTCATGTATTCCTTTGACAACAAAATTTTGTCAAGACAATTTAGACAGCTTTAAAGGTCATTATATAAAGACATAATAAGCTAAGAATATGCAGATAAAAATTATATAAGTATTGCGCTAAGATAGAAGTTTTGTTGTTCAGCTTGAGTAGTCTAAGACATCTCAAGAAAACATTAAATGAGCTCCACTGCTTCCATCTTACAATTAATTTTTTCTTCCTTAGAGTCGCATAATATAACTATGCCTAAAATACTAATGATTTACATAGAATAGATGTAGTAGTCAGTTCTTGTATCACTAAGTTATAAAACATTTTGTTTATTTGTACATTGGAGCTTCAAACTGGAGTACCTGTACTCAAAAGAGCATTATTTGTTTTATCAGAGAGACAAGATGTTCATAGACCTTTACTTCTGTAAGAAGATATTTGCTCTTTCAGTTTGAAAGAATCTTAAGGGGGAGAAGACCACTTCCTTTTTCATTATTTGCCCAGGCATCTGCTCTGAAACAAACGGTTTTCTTGTGAACTACACACATTTTACCAGGAGAGCTATTTTTACAGCAGTAGAGAAATAGTGATCTCTCTAATCCTGTAAGCAGTGGAGACCTTACAGAGGTCTCAGAGTTGTGAATAATACAATTTTAAGTCCTAGAAATATTAGTTCATTAGCATTTAGTCCTCTTCAGCATCATCTGGACTGAAATACATTGTTTCAGTAGCATTGAAATGGCAAATGCTGTAAAGTTAGGTCAGTATTTCTGTGTAATGCGGAGCAACATTTTACTCAAAGTTATGAGCACTGTTTCTCTCTTTTCTCACAGAGATACATTTCAATGGAAGTTGATGATTTTAGTCAACTTTTTTGCTGTATACAAAAGTAAAGTACCTGGCTAGTTTTTATATGATACATATTATTTCTCCCTGTACTTAAAGGAACAGTATCTGCATAGATAATCAGATGCGACATTGCACAATGTTGCATAGAAGGTGTTTTTTAGGTAGCTATCTAATCAAAACTTTTTTATTCATTACATTCCAACCTCCATAAGTTTATGAAACTATCTAAAAAATTAGTTATATAAATACAATAAATATATAAAACCCCATTTATAAAAAGAAGGATTTTTACAAAATATGTAAGAGAAAGCTGAGTCAACAGTTGCCACAAGATAATACTGCAGTAGTAGTTGCATGTCCTGCTTGTAACATGAACCAATGTGGTATCCTTGATTCTGTATTAAAATAAGATCATTTTACTTGTATATAAATAAATTAATTAGGAAATGCATGCACAAGACCATTTTGGTGGTCAAAAACTTGGTCTGAGTCTATATTGTCATTCAGCTTCTGATCTGACATATTTCATATTCCTGATATGCCAGTTTAAATAGGCTGGGAATATCTTAATGTAAGAAGAAGTAGAAATTGGAAGTAATTTGTAGCTATTTATATTGCTATGGGCTTTTATCATCAGCTGCTTATATTCATATAGATTTTTCTCCTTATTTTTCATGTAGTAATTAACTTAATTGTCCTGCAAGCACTTTTGGTATAAAATGAAGTCCATTTGGATGCTTGGGTTATCATGCATTAGTTATAAAATATGTATTTCAAAAAATACTCTTTTCTATGTGGTGATCAGGGGAATCTTATATTCAATATATGTAAATGCTAGTGGCAAGGGAGAAGGCGAGAAAAGTTTTCCAAAAGTTGTTCTGGTTATAGCCTACTTATTTTAATAAAGTAATTATGACATTATCATCCCTTCCTTGCCATAACATTTCTCCCTCAAAGTCCACCAGCCCGTGTTTCCTGGCTCTCATCAGAATCCCAACAACCTTATCTGAAATACGAACATATCTGTCGAAGAGTTCCCCAAAAGTGACTTGGATCTTGCCGTCGGGCCGTGGCCTAGCCATGGATTCAATGATGAAGCACATGTCCCTGATCTCCCGGTGGATGTGCTCCTCAGCTCTCTTGGCTCTCTCAGCGGTTTTGGTTCCTTCCTTGGGATGGCCGTATCCTTCATCTCCTTTGTGCAGGCGCGTGGACATGGCCAGCTCACGGTCAAACTCCTCGCTGAAGGGGTTCAGCTTCTGCGTTATGATGTGCTGGTCGGCCCATTCCTGCCACCTGTCCTTGAGGCTGCGCACGGCGCTGCATTTCCTGCGCGCCTTGCTCCGCGCCTCCTCGCCCAGCCGGCTGGCGCTGAAAGACACAGAGCACACCTGAGCTTTGCAGCTCCTCGTTTCCTGCTGTTTATTGGTCTGCTGTAACTGGGTTACTGTGTTTTTTGAGACGAGCTGGAATCCACCAGGTGGCATGAGTTCACCATTTTTAAATTAGTTCTCTAGGGGCTGTTCCTCCACATTCAGTTTGCACTCAGAGGCAAGTTCCATGATCACAGCTTTATCCTGTCTACACTACCACCTTCCAGCCCCGATCTGAGCCTGTTTTAACAAACTTTTCCCCAGAATGACTTAATTCTGTAAGGGAGCAAAACAGTATGTTGCTGATAACCTGCACTTTCTGTACCTTTCCCGTTCCTGCCTGCCTGGCCAAGCCTGAAATGTGCCTGAGCTGAGGTTAGAGATGCTGATTGCTGTAAGTGTATGACCTGGCTGAAAACTAGAGGGTAGTGCCTAGAAAAATCTGTCCTCTGTAATAGATGTCAATGATTAAAGCAACAACAAAAAGCTAATCGAGTGCAGTAGCTCTGTCTATGCTTCTGCGTTTGAAGTATGGTTCTGAACAAATACTGAAGTCAAAAATTCACATTCCCATGGGTAGGGTAGAAGCCTTAAAGTGTCAAGGTCAAAGGATAAGGAAAGACCTTCAGAGATTTTTTTTTTTCTTTTTTTCTGTGTGTGTGTAATAGTTCTGGATGATTGCAGGCAGACGCTCTTTCCTCTCGTGGCCAATCCCACATGTTGTGGGGGAGCTATAGATAGTCTGAGCTAGTCTTTGTGCTGTCCACGTCCTGTCTGTGTGTACATACAGAACTCAGCTAGGGACTATGCTGTGTGGTGGCTGTGCCAAAGTAATTTGTTTTCTAGTATTTTTACTCCACAAAAGCTGCTCTGAGACCTCTCCAGCAATGTCAGTTGAATATTAACAGTAATGCTGGAGAATCAAGATACACTTAGAAAAACAGTACACAGGGCTGCAAAGTTGCAGAAAATTCTGTTCCCCTGCTGTTTGGACAGTCCTTTGTTTTCTACTAAGCTGGTTGAAATAGAGAATAGGAGTCATAGAGATGTCCCCAGTTCAGATCTGTGCACCAGAAAAATGCCAGTACTGGGCAGGGCTATGTTAGGGCAAGAATTGCAAACACTTTGTGCCAGGGATAGAAAAAGAACTGGGAGAGCTGCACTACTTTATTACCTGTGGAGCTGCCCTAAGATTGGCTTAGCTGTATTGAGAAACTGTGTTTAAAAAGCTCCAAAATACTCTTCCCTTTCAATCTGGTGAAAAACATCAAAAGAATTGAGCATACTGAGTTGCCAAGTAAGTGTACCTTTCTGTGGTGTGACACGGAGCATCCTGAGAGTAGGCAGTGTGTCTGTACCTGTGATTTTGTGTGTGTAAGTGATTTAACAGGTAGGTGTTGGCAGGAAAGCATTAAGATATACCAGTGGGGTAAAGCTACACAATTTGGTTTCCCAACAATAAACCAAGTGCTCCTTTATATAAGCTGTTGTCATACAGAGAAAGGGAAAGCTGTGATCCTTTGTCCCTTCACCTGAATTGTGCCTTCGTTGCCCAGAGGAGCTGTGGGCACAGGTTATGCAAAGGAATTCGTCTCCTGAAGCTTATGGCTATTCCAAAAGCCTCAGAAACCCTGTGCAGCACAGTCTGAACTCCAGCTGAAGCTCAGATTGCTTCACCAGCTCTTCATGGGGGAAGGTATCAGTTAAGGCAGGGGGGGAAAAAAATCCTAAGTGAATCAAAATTGCCTCAAAGAACTGATGCCAGCAGTTTCAGTGGAGTTGATGAGATATCATCATGGAAGGCTTATCCCTCAGCCACAGCCAGCTGCTCCCCCTTCTCTCCAGGGACTATGACCTCTGAGAAAGTCCCAGAGCTTCAGTTCCCCAGGTTGAGTGGAGAGAAGAGGGGGAGTGACACAGCAGAAGGCTGTGAAATCTTTGTTGTCTGCTTTAATTTAACAGTCTAGAATGTATTCCCTCCTTTTTCTACTGAAACTAATTTTCCTTTCTAGCAGAATATTATCACCTTCCTCATCCAAATATCTTCTTACTGGTTGAGAAAACCACCATCTTATCTATCCTTTTGCTTTTATCGTGCCTCATGTGGGCTTGAAAAAACCTACTTTTTTAATGCATCTTCTAATTTAACCATTTCTGGTGGCTGGAGTGCCATTTTTGCCATTGTTTAGCTTAATGGTAAGTTAACAATGTGAGTTGTGTACACATAGAAGCATTTTTTCATGTTTCTACTGCACCTACACAAAGGATTGTGCATCCAAAGTGAAGTTTTGAACTTTCATCCACTGTAAGAAGTGCTTTACATGTAACAATCAACTAAGTTAACCTGTTAACCAGAACAATCATCCTAAATGTGTTGTAGTTGCTAGATGCATTCTGACCTTCTAGGCAAATAATGTCCAGGTTGCATATTCACACTGATTCTGTCTGTAGGGGAAAGGTATGAATTCCTTTTAATGTTTGGAGTTTCATATTCCTTTGCTGCATGGCTTTTGCTCCTAAGCTGGAACAAAATAGTGTCTCTTATGCCAGTAGGAGTTAACAGGCCTTCTACCAAGGAAACAACCTCATTCCAGTAAGTGGTGCAGCTGGAAATAATGAAGGTGCTGATGTGAGGAAAACAAAATACTTGCACTGATGCTTTTTTCCTGGAACATAGAGAGGAAAATGGGAGATACTCTTTAATAACTGTGTACTTATGAAGTTTTTGAAGAAGATTAAACCACATTGAAAGGTTCGTAAAGGTAGCAGGCTGAAATATGATATTCATAAAATAATTTTTAAAAAGGAATAGTTAAATCCAGTCCTGATAGCAGCACTGTAAGTGCAGAAAATTATTTTTGTGTCCGATTTCAGTGGAAGAGAGAGCTCTAAGTAACACAGAAGGTGTTATTTCAATCATTTGGACCACAGTAAATATGGCTTATCAATCTTTTTTCTAGGTAGACATACAAAGGAAATGAAAGTTTAACAGAAGCTAGAAAGTTGGTCTTTTTCTACTGTAATATTTGAAACTGAGCAAATTGTTTTAATTGAAGTTGTTTACAGAAAAGTGCTGCAAATGTATCCTTTTTCCACTGTATATTTGGGATCTTTGGTTTGAGGTCCTAACTTCTGTGAAAGGATGGTGCACACAGTCCTTACCAAAAGCAGGTACCACAAACTTTCAAGCCCTAGGTTACTGGAGAGCTTTTTTCACTTGGGCTGTTAACCATTTTCTTCTTACAGGAGCTGACTGCTCAGCTGTACAGCAAAGCATCATTCTAATCCCATCTGAATAGTTAAAATAGCTCTGGGGGTGTGTGTTCAGCTAGCTGTGCTAAAAGGTGCTGTATGTTGAAATCCATAACTGTGTTAGTCATGGTCTAATGGTCATGGTAGTGCTCCTCAGTAGTGAGGTGTAAAACCAAAACAGGGGCCATGATACAGCCTGCCTGTCTGTCTGCAGAAAGATCACAAAGTCTGTTTTGGCATTTTCATCAGTTTTTCATCATTGGTGCTGATCCAGTTTTTCATTTCTGGAAAGGCAATTAAAATATGGTATGAACTTGGGGTCCAAGATACTGTGAAGGTTTCCTTTCTTTGAATTGGTGAATTCCAAATTTGTGGAGAGCTTCCAAAGAGAAGCAGTGAACCTAACTTTTGGTAAGAAGTACTTGGAAATAATTCCTGCAACATTAATTTGGGACACCCTCTGCAAATTGCTCCTGAGAATATTTACAATTTATACTAAGCAAAATAATGAATAAGTATTTGGAAATATTACTCGTCAAATATATTGATTTAGACAACATTTGATGAAATAAATGAATAGCTGAGGGCTCTAGGTGAGATAAAATTTGTGATTCTGAAATATGGACTGAAGTATTAAGAAGTAAGTAGTTATTTTGATGAACCAGTGTGAAAATTAAATATAATTAATATCTCCCAAATAGAACTTCCTGACTTTGTGTATTAGGTACATGGCACATAAAATCCTGGGCTGCAGTCTGATGATGTTGACTAACTTAAACACAAAGTGATAAGTGAAAGGTCTCCTGAATTTGGATTAATTTCTTCTGAGTCAAGAATAATAGTTTATCGTTGACCACTTCCTGCCATTTCCCCACCCATCTTCCTCATGGAAAGCTGTATCCCTCTACCATTTGTGTTGATGTAATGAAGATTCTTTACTTACAGAGATGGTACAGGCCGTTTAATCCTCACAGCCGTCACCTCCCGGTCACTGTCTTCCTGCTCGAGCTTGTCCTCTGCTTCCCCGTAGCCACTGTCCTGGGCATCCAGGCTGTCATCACGGCACTTAAGGAGCAGCTCTTCCTTGGCCACATCTTTGTCCTCTTCTTCCATCTTCTCCCAGCCCTTCGTCAGCTCTGATACCACGTTTGAACACTTTCTCCTTATGGTTGAAGGTAATTTGCTGCTAAGAATTTTGTCAATAGCACTTGATTCTTCTTTGAGTTTGGTCATCTCGGAGCTGCTGTTGTTGTTCTCGTATCTTTCACTGAGGAGGCTGACATCACCCCCTCGTTCATAGGCTTTGCTGACAACTGTTTTGGTCACCTCTTTGCTTTTAATGCTGAACATTTTGAGGGCTTCATCTGATTCCCTTGCTTTTTTTTCAGCATCTCTTATTGTCACTGATTTCTTTGCTAAGGATTTTTCATCATCTTTTTCTTGGTCCCTCTTGACAGATGGAATTTGCCATTTTTGAAAGGAACTTTCTTGTACAGGCTGAGCTGATGAGCTTTCTGCAGTGGGGACCCATCCAGAGGGCTCTTGCTCTTGCTTTATGTGGTGGTCAGATGCCCACTGCTGCCAACCTCGTGCCAAGCTGAAGACCTGGCTGGCCATTCGGATCTTGTGGACAGCCCTTTTCACAGGAGCAGTGCTCGGCTTTTCTTCAGGAGCCATGTTGCTGTCTGCTGCCATCCTGGCTTCTCCCCTTCTTATGCTCAGCACCTTCTGAATGGACTTCCTGAAGTGAATAATGCCCTCTGAAGAGGGCCACGCAGATTTAAATAGAAGCAGGAGCAGTTGATGCCTGTGGAAAATATGTGAAACGCTTCTCACAGAGATATAGTATCCTCACTGTTGCAGAGGTCTTTTTTTAAAACGTGGGGTTACATTTCATCACAGCAGATGAATGATGCATGACGTAAACAGCGTGACACAGACCTGCTCTGGAAATAGCGGGAAAGTAACAGGTCCTTTAGTCCCCCGCCCTAGGACTGCTGAATTCCCAGTTTGCTGGCAAGGGTCTTGTTCTTTTGCAAATGCTGCACTTGGGTTAGAGATCCTGATCGCAGGGACTGAAAATGCTAAATGTGGAGTGTTGTCAGTTGCTAACAACTTTGGCCACAGTGGACACGCCTTATCGTCACAAGAAAATAGTGGTCCTTGTCATGGAGTGTGAAGCCAGAAGCAAGTTATAACTGAGAAATGTTAGAGGTATTTCCTAAAAAGGTACTAGGTGACTTTTTCTTATTGCTTGTGTGTCTGAGGAAATCGAGGTTTGTTAATTTTTTAAAAGGTATTTATGTGTTCTCTTCCCATTCATTATCTATTAATGTCTCTTTAGAACATACCTTCAGGGGGGCCTGGGAACACTATCATGTTTAGTGTCAGCACTGAGGAGGAGGGAATCACTATGTCTGGTGATCAGTATAGTGAGTCTGACTTGATCAGATGGATGAATAATCTCCAAGTTTTAGAGCTTTGAAAAATAAAATAATAACCTATTTAATTTCTCACTGCTTTTCAAGAGAGTTATATACAGCATAATTATGTTTACTGTGTACAGTATAGAAAAAATCAGTTTTTCTGGGAAATCTTGTGATTTCTTCATTCCAGAGGGCTTCCTAAAGTATATTCATATTTGAATTTGTAAAATTGTTTAATGAATTGATACAGACATTTTTCTGAGATGTAGTCCTATGATATCTTATTTCTTAGTATAATGTTTCCTAAATAGGAACGGAAAATGTCATTGCTTTTTTGATCCATCATACCTTGCAGATTACAGGATGACCTGTGGCACTTGCCATGTGGTGCTCTGAGGCACACTGAACTTCAAGGAATTCTGTTGGCTTTGTTGGTGTTACATCAGAGATAAATATGGACTCTTGTATTCTGCCTTTTTTTAAATCTTCTGTCTGTTAAAGGCTGGGCTGTTTTAAGAAGGTCAGATCATATTTAGCCCTTGATTAACACAGTAAGACTACATCATACCTTTGACTTCCATGTAGAATTCCTCATTAATCTGTGGAGTAATTTCCTCTTCAAAACTGATGACATAATGTAAGCTAGTGTTGCTATTAGGTATTTACTCATGCTTTTATTTTAGAAAGAAATGTATCACCTCTGTGTACTGTACAGTCTCAGCTATTGCCCATTGCATCATAGCTGTGAGATGACATTGTGAGATGTACCCATACAATTGATTAAGGAGCGTGTGTTACCAAACATCTATTTTGGAGTCATTTTAAGTCTGATCAGGAATGGGACCTCCTTGTGCTTAAAATTAACATGTCTATGCATGCATGCACACAACATGTTCATACATAGGTATGTTCCCTAAAATACAAGGAAGAGGCAAGTGAAAGAAAATAACACACATGCAGAATAGGAGTATTACACCAGTTCATGATGTCATTCTGAGTGGTCTCTGGAGTGTAAGGGTGGCTGAGGCTTTAAGAATGAGCTGAAGGCTAAATACATAAGGGGTAGGGCCAAGGAAGGACTGCAGTGAAACAAGTGACTGTGGAAGGACAATCCTGGAGTGTAAGGCAGGGTCAGCTCCACCTCCATGTGTCCTGGATCCTGTTTTACCTGCTCTTAAAGACTAGCAGCAGTAGGTACTCCCCGCTGTCTAGGCAATCTATTCCCCTGGTTAACTGGCTGTATTTTGCAATCAAAGACCTCTGCTCAGTTTGTTACTGCCAATACCCTTGAAGTTCTCAAACCCTTTTTCTCTCATACAATATTTGCAAGTAGTTGTACTGAAATTTGTGGCACTGAAAAATAATTACATTCCTGAGGAATGTTTAGAAATTACAGTACATTTCAAATATGTTGTTAATAAAGAGACTCCTGGGTTTTTTTAACAGACTTGACCTTGGCATACTGGTCATAGTCCCACAGACTTAATGCTTACATAGTTTAGATAAATGACAATGAAAGGTTACAGACTAATGAAAAACACTAAGATTACAGATCTAAACTACTATTAAATCCATATTGCACAACAATATGTTAAACAAGTGTTTGGTTAAAATTGGTCACTATATTAAGCTGAAGTGTTATCACAGATTTGTCCAAAGTGTCAGTGAAACTTTGATATAATTATTCAGAGGATAACTATCTTTATGATGCTTAATTTTAGTGTGTACAATGATGTTGTCTTGAATGCATTGAATGATGTCTCTTTCTATATGGTAATGCTGACAGCAAGAAGTTAATTATAAATTATGTTTGAATCACCCAGTGATATTCATACTTTGGGGGTTGTTTACTTTGCAGATGTTTTATTACTATAAGACTAGAATTTATTACTTCATGAATTTAATTTTTTATTCTTAATGAAATAACTAGCCAAGGTTACATTTCTGCATGTAATCTCCCTACTGTGACTTCTACAAGCCAATATCCAGCCCTAAAGGCACAGGTATGTTTTAGGCAGGCTGGACCTGAACCACATTTTCTATGTGTCTTCCATACATCACAAGGTCAAAAAATATACTCCAAATGCACAGCAAGGCTTGGTGAGGGTGACTGTCACAGGCTTTCACAAGTGCAGAAACTATCCTTGAGGCCAGAGTTGAGGGACCGTTTCTTGAAGGAGAAAGTATTTACTTTGATGAGCAAGCTTGACACATGCTGAGGTTGTAAACTCCCTTGTCCTTCAGCCTGGCTGCCTACACTTCTGGGATTTAATCTCTTTGACACCTTTAGACAAGTCTGCACATGTCCCTAAAACCTTGTTGCTGCTTGTGGATTGCTGCATTTCACATAATACCTCTGACTTCCTGAATCCAAAGTTGTGAAGGACCAGCTGAGGGGTTGCCAATGTCAGAGGTAAAAGTTGGGATATTTTTCCTGTGTGGTGGTTTGGTTTTGTTTTCCCTCTGGATGGATTTTTGCCTGTGTAGTTATAAACTATTTAAAAATCCTTTAATTTTCTCTTTGCTGTAGAACATTAACAGTCTCTGGGAGACCAGTTTGCCATCAAATTTTTTTGGTTTCATGTAAGGATGATTAATTTTAAAAGTAGGACTGTATCCTTCATACATATCTTTACCTTGTCAGATTTTGACATAAGTTATTCAATGTTTTTGATGCCAAGGAATTTAATTTTGAACCTATTTTAAGTGTATGAAAGATGCTGTCTTCCTCCCCAGAGGTAGTGGTGAATAACGAGAACAAGATGTGTTTCTTAAGTATAACCAGCTGCCATTATCAGGAATCTCAGAAATTCTTTTCACCATGACACAGTTACAGTACATTGTGTCATAACGCCATACGTTGCCAGTTATCACAGGAAACCTGGGAAAAGAGTTAGAGTTTGGGATTTCCTTATTTTTAGAGTTCACGTCGAACATATTCCTTCTAATAACAGCAGTGAGCAACTGTGTCTCATTCAGTGTGCAGTTTCATGGACAATCCAGGTGTCCAAGCTCCAAGAAATGGATGCTCCTGAGCCTGTGGACTGGGTCATGTCCAGCCATTAACTGAAAGTAGTTACTGCATTTATTGGTGCAGTTTTTTATATTTGCATTCTATATCTTTTTTGTTTAACTGAAATTGTGTTCTACTGAGAAATTATCCCTGTGTAATTAACATGGAAATTTGAGTCTGCATTTGATTATGTGTCATCAGGATTCAACTATATGAGAGATCAGGGCTTATCTGTGGCCTATCATGGCAGCACTGCTTTGTGAAGAAAATAAATCCAACAAACTGTCAAGAAAGCCCTGGTCAGAACCGGTTGGTTTGTGTTGTGAAAGGATAATGGAGGAGAGGGAAGAACTGCTATCCAGTAACAACAGCTGCAGTGAGTGAGTTGTGGAGCGCAGCCCCAGAGCTCCTCTCCCTCCAGGTGTGACAGATTTCAATGCAAGCCACCCAAGTAATAGAAAACAGCCCTGTGGATTCTGAACTGGCTGGGGATGAGAATTCAGCATAATTTTTCACTGCAGTCTGGTAGAGAGACCTGGCTGTTAGAGCTGACAGAAACCCAATTCGGGATGCAAAGATGCATCCACATATCTTCAAGTTCCTACACAAGCCCTGCTACTCAAGTGACAAAGCTCTTTGCTCCCTTGAAAATCTTATTCCTCTAAAGTTGTCTTCACTTTTCAGAAGATGAAAACTAGGACTGGGATGGAGAGCCTTAAAGCACTTTGGCACCCTTTTCCTACTTTTGCATATAGTGCCCACAGCTTCACTTGGGAGATGCCTGCAAGAAATCCATACAAGTTTAATCAGATTTATACAGGAGAGGAAAGCACAGGTAAGACCACATGCTTTTAGTCCCATTTTACCTTTGAGCATAAATACACCTCTTATCTGATTACCTGTAGTAAATGAACAGAAACAAGTAACAAGCAGTAATGAAGCAATTTTCTTTAAAACTGTAAACAAACATTTGCAGGAAATCATTTGCATCAGGCATTTAGTTCTCCTTGCATTATGATGGAATTTCTGAAGTTAATTTAAATAAGATAGCCTTTAAACTAAATCCACAAATATGTTGCTATTCAAGTTTATATTGATTGTACCTATTTGTCAGTGAATGGTTATCCTTTTCTAATAAGAAAATTATTTAATATTATAAGTAATTTAATTTTGTGGTTCCAGCTTGCTGAAATACCTTAGTTTAAAGTTTACCTAGAAATAGTCTTATGGCTTTGAGAATATGGCCTTATTGCCGCTGTTGAAATCTGAGCAGACCACTGGATACGAGGAATTTAAAGTCTTCACATAACTTTGCAATACAAGACGGACGGGAGGCATACCAGAAAAGGAGAACTTGAAATCAGACACCTGGATGTAATGTGAGAGATAATAAATGTATTTTACACATGTATAAGAAAGAAATCACAGGTTAAAAAAAAATAAAAGCACAGTTCTATAAAGTCAAAATATGTTGCAAACAAGAGATAAGAGGCATAATCAAATCAGTGTCCTCCAGGTATTAACAAGGCAGTGTTCCCATGCATTGTGGCTTTTATTTTTCAGGTTAATATTAACTGCATGTTTCTGCTAATGGCTGTTTCTCATATATCAAGGTGGCAAATGTGCAAGGAAAATAGAATTTTCACAATTAAAAAAAAATCCTGTCAGGGAGAGTGTCACGTTAATTGGAGCAGTACAAATCAGAACTGAATAGGAACCACTTTATAAGTGTTTGCTTTATCATTAGTCTTATCAAAGTGCATTTACTTCCAGGTATCACTGCACATGCATCACTTGGTTCTCCTGTATCGTCTTTACAGTCTACTGTATTTATTAACATATCAAAATCTGTCAATAAAAAAATTAAAAAACATAAACAGTTGTGCCTTTGATGTACATAATGGACCTACCATGGGTTTTTGGAAGGAACATTGAAAATTTACATTTAACTTCTAACAGAGTTGCTAGTAATTGTTTTTACATTATAAGTATTGCAACTTAAAAAAATTAAAATCTTAGTTTCTGAAATTATCATTTGAGAATGGAGCAGAAAACAGCCTGGAAATTTTAGGAAATATGTTTGAGTGCAGAAAAGCCTATATGAAAAAAGTAAAAAACCCCAGAAGAATGGAGTCTGTGTATCATATAAATGCAATATTTCATGATTTGCTTTAAAGTGTAACTCAGAACCAATCTCAGAACTCAGGAAACAGGCCTATCTCAGTATAATTTTAGTATTTTATTGTGAAGATTTTTTAATATTCACTGAGGGAAATACCTTGAATTAGGCAAATACTGCATATTTTTTTAATCTATCAACTGGCTAAATCAATTAGCATCTTTTCAATGCCTCAGTCAAAATCATGCTCAGCTCTTCTGTTATTCCATATCCTGAAAGATCCTGACACAAAGGAGTGTTTGAAAGAATTGATGTTACAGCCCAGATTTGGAGGTATCTATGGTAAAAAGCAGAAATCCTCTTGACTAATGCATTGTGATTTTTCTTGCAGTGTGGGGGATCTCATTTTAAAGGTGATACCATGGTGCTGAGGCTGTAACCTGTGACTGGGATTCTTGACCTTTGGGTAAGGCAGATGGAGTCTCCCGGGTGCCATTGGCTCTGCCTGCTCCCCCCACTATCACATTCCACTGCAGCAGGCGGGACAGAGCCTTATTTATTAGTTCCCACTTAGCCACCAGCTGCTCTAACAGCGTGCAGCTGTGTTGTTGTTAGCACGGGCGCAGCCCTGGCTTTGCCGTCTTTAAGCGAGTGGAAGTGCGCTGGCCAGCCTGCGAGAGGAGCTCTGCTTCCCGGAGCTGCCTGCAGGAGCCCCGCCGACTTTTGGTGTCAAGAAGTGAGTGATGGGAATTGCTGGAAGATCATGTGGTAATTACAGTGCCGTATGGATGTTTCCATGGCTCATGACTAAGCTTCAAATGCCAAAGAATCTGGCAATGAAGAGCCCCAATGATGGGACTAGTTTTGATCCGAAACTTCCAAACACATTAGATTGAATTACACACCTACCTCATTTTAAAACTATGCTTCAGACATCTGCCTTACTTCTTACATTATGTAACAGTAATTAATGGGCCATGAATATGGGGTAAAAGTCTTTGCAAAAAGAAAGTGAGAGTAGAGGAGTGTGAGCTTGAGGTCATTATTTAAAACTGCCCATCATTTGATTTGCACTATGGCAGCAAGCTATGCATTCCTCTTGGATACAAGGATACCTAATTGCTGGTAGCAGCACCCAAACTGGAGTGAGCTGTTCTGGGAGGGAGTAACAAGTATCTACTCATTTTTGTCATCAACTTGGTCTTCTAATTGTGTGGCTTCCTCATGCTTCAGCACAGGGACAGCTATGCCTGTTAATCCAGGGAACAACTTAGTGACTCAAAATACAGATTAGTGTACTAACAGTGATTTCAAGGGAAAAATCAACTTCCTCATCCCCTTTTCTTGACTGAACGAACTCAATGTCCCTCACAATGGTGTCAGCCATTTCAGCACAGAAAATCTGAGGAGGTGGTGAATTTTGAAGTGTGGGTTTTGATATTTGAAAGTATGTGACTGGTCGCCTTGTGGTGTTTTGCTTCTCAGGCAAGGAAACTGATTGTAGTTCTCACTGGACTGGAGACCTGGGCCTTTCTAGCTCTTTCCCTACTGACTTTTCACTTTTTCTTTCACTGCTGACTTAAATCTTGTATATCCCAGGAGATTTGTAGGCTTGGAATTTGACTGAACACTAACAAGTTCAGTATTATCACACAGCTCCAGAGTGCTTCCTTAGCTTTTCTAGCTCTTTTCCTAAAATAAAGGAGAAACACGTTTACGTTTGAAGAGTGTTATGGTACTCACATCACTTGACTGGATATAGTAATTTGGACCTATTGCATTTTTCTTTTTTCTCTGTGAAACCTATTAAGGTTTGTGGCAGAGGTCAATGGCTGTGTCCCTGAGGGCTTAATAGGTTTCCCAATATAATAACAATGTCAGAATTTTAAATTGGTTGAAAATAATCTACTTTTGCTCTTTCCTTAGCCATACGATTGCCAGTAATTTTTTTGCTGTTGGAATTACTGCACTATATCAATACTGATCTTTATTTCTCTCTTGGTATTTCTCTTCAGATAGTGATTTATAAAGTTCCAGGTTTACTCAGGAAAGAAAGAGAAAGTGGTTGGGAGGTTTTGAATGGTAGGAGAGATGTAGTAAGGATGAAAGTCTTCTCGCCTTACCTTTGAAACCCATGGGAATCACATGAGAAGCATTTCAGTGAGTGGAATCCACAGGCAAAGGCTGATACCAGACAGAGTACTGAGCAGGGATATGTACTTCTTTAAGGCCTCTCCTATTTTGTGAGCCGAATAATAAAAAGGGTGTGGTTTACTCAAGCCCTAAGGATACAGTATTCCACACAACTGGCAGCTTAGGAAAAATCCTTTTCAGGAAGTATATCTGCTGTGCATACAGTAAAACTGCGATTAAAAGAGTTGGATGTAGGAAGAACATTTCTCATGTCGTCGTTTAGGAGGTACTTGTTCTGAAGTGCTTCAAGGGCACTTTCTCCTGAGATTCCATGGGGGAGGCCTTGTGCTGTGATGAGCCCTTGGGGCAGCTCCTGTGCCTCCACCACTGTTTTCAGCTCCCGTGGAGTGTACAGTTCTCCTGTGGCATGTACAGTGCTCCCATGGAGTGTACAGTTCTCCTGTGGCATGTACAGTGATCCCATGGAGTGTACAGTTCTCCTGTGGCATGTACAGTGATCCCATGGAATGCACAGTGCTCCCATGGAGTGTACAGTTCTCCTGTGGCATGTACAGTGCTCCCGTGGAGTGTACAGTTCTCCTGTGGCATGTACAGTGATCCCATGGAGTGTACAGTTCTCCTGTGGCATGTACAGTGATCCCATGGAATGCACAGTGCTCCCATGGAGTGTACAGTTCTCCTGTGGCATGTACAGTGCTCCCATGGAGTGTACAGTTCTCCTGTGGCATGTACAGTGCTCCCGTGGAGTGTACAGTGCTCTGACAGAGTGTACAGTGCTCTGGCTCCCTGAGCAGCTCCTCCCACTCATGCTGCTCACAAGTCCTCCCTGTGCTGGCAGGACTGGATCCATGGAGAGGCCAGGAGGCTGAGCACTGCTGCAGGAGACTGCCTGTCCCCAGCATCCGCAGCGGAGTCCATGGTGCCAGGCAATGAAGGTCTTTAAAGAGTGTCATGGGAAGAGTCAGATACCCAGATAAGGGCTCCACAACAACTGGCCTGCTGAGGAGGTCTAAGGGAGGAAGACCTTCTTCTGTTGTTTTTTAGTGAGAATTTGTGATCCTGAAATGTTTATAGGAATAACACTTGGTAGTAAATAAAGTAGGTTTACAATGCAGAAGAATGTCTAAAGGAAAGTTTGATTTCTGTGACTGAGCATAATTTTATCTAACTTTATCTAATCTTCAGTAAATCACTACTGAGCCATTCCATCTTCCATATTTGTGCATTTGCCTCTGGTTCAATATGGTTCCTTGATGTTTACTGCAAACAGCACAGAGACTATAGTCCCTCTGTGGAACAGTACTTTTTGGAAATTGCAGTATTAGACACAGATCGCATTGCTGTATTTTAAAAATATATTTTAAAATATTTAAAAAATATATTTTGTTTTCTACATGAAAACCACACTGGATGTCTTACTGTAAGCATATTTAATGTTTTAATACAGAAAGCAGTGCAAATCTAGGGAAATCTGAAAGAAACAGATTCTGACATTACTTCTACTGATTAAGGCTCATTACACAGGGACATTCAATAACACTAGTGCTTGCACTGGCAAGATAAGTGATCATTATCTGATCCAATGAAGGGTGTTGGTCCATCAGATAATGAAGAAACTTGTATTTTTATTGAGCTACAGAAAAGCCCTTGTTACTGGGACTGGAAGATATGCACAAGTGTGGACAAACCAGATAATGAAGGGCATGGAATGGAATTCAAGGTTCCTGGCTGCCCAGGCTAGAGGTGCAGAGCTAAATGGTGGCAGTGATGAATGCAGATATCACATACCAACACAAAGGTAAGTAGTCACTGTGTAATCACCCAAATAAATCTGAATACATGATCAATATTTCTTTGTGTGTTGGATGGTTTTTCCCTGTGGAACTCATGATACATCTTACTATATACATTTTAGGCAAGTGTTCCCCCTGTTCATTTGGCAACTGCTAACTTTAATGTGTTTGAGAATAACAATGCCAGTAGTTTTAAAAGTGCTTCAGTGGCATTGAAAATCAGAGAAACAACAATGTATCACAAGTTAGTTTTAGAAATATCTTTGTAGGTTAACATGATTTAGCTCCTACCCGCTCCATTCTAACAAAAACTTCATTTGTCTGTCTTTACTGTCATGAATAATCCTAAGCATTTGCCATAGGACATTTATATACATGCCTAACTCTAGAAGGACTTTAATCACAGAATCAGAATCTCAGAATAACAGAATGTGTCAGGTTGGAAGGGACCACAGTGGGTCATCTGGTCCAACCTCCCTGCTCAAGCAGAGTCATCCCAGATGATGACTGGCACAGGATTGCGTCCAGAAGCTTCTTGAATATTTCTGGTGAGGGAGACTCCACAACCTCTCTGGGCAAAATCTTTCATCAAAATAAAGCTCTTGATCCAAGGCTGCTCAGGTACTTTTGTAACTGAAAATGTAGTGGCTTCTTTTGGAGAGAATTTGTAAGAAGCACGTGAAGTTCTGAAGCAATAGCCAGCAAACTTCTCTGCCAAATTCCCCTCGACTTTGTGCTGAAAGTTTTGCATCCTGTGTGATTCTAGGACAGAACAAGAAGCAGAGGTCCTTGTGACTGTTTGAACATGACACCACAGGTTGCAGAAGAAATAATAACAGGATGAAGATACCAGTACTGATCCAGAGCCTTCTTACTGGACAAAACCAGACAGAAATGTTCTCCTGTTTAATGAGTAGTGTGGGTGCAGAGCTATCACTCCCTCTGTTTGCACACTGGTATTGTCTATCTACGCTCATGTTTGATATGTTCCTACAACTTAGCTCTTTTCTATATTTCAGCTGCTTTCTAAATAAGGGAATTTTCATTGCCTAGGCAGGACTAGTTCATATAATTGCATGACTGCAGTAAATCCCAAGTGTCACTTCAAACACTTACCATTTTTAGTTTTCTTACTGAAATTTTGGATGGTAAATGAATTCCCAGGTTAAATTTCTTTCTACAACACTGTCTCACATCTGTATTATTAGACCATTAAGGCATCTCAAAAACCTAGATAATCTCTTCTAAGTGTGACTGTCTTCAAAAATGATGCTGACCTCCGAGCCAATGTAAATATATCATTTATGGAAATAAATAAATTAGCATTGGAGCCAGACTTGTCCTGAATTCTTCTGTGAGTGGAGACTTGGACATAATTGAGAGATCAAGAGTCATGAGGTTAATGAGGTCATGCTGCCAGGGCCTGGCCTGGGCTTAGTATAACATGAAAGGCTCAGCTCTGATCCTGAGTGGCACGTTCCCTTAGCAGCAATACCTTCCTGCCACCACTCTGCTGGGAAAGCTGAAACCACCCTCAGTCAGCGTTGTCTTGCTGCATGACACCCCCAGCAGACACACGTTCCTCTGCACGTGAAACCACTTAACCACCTCACTCCATGCTTTTTGTAAACATGTTTGTTAAGAAAAAAGAGTGACTAATAGAGCTTCTCCTTTTTAAATATGGATGGACTGTTGGATCCACCTAAAAAGATTGCCAAAATTGTAGCAGTGTTTGAGAACTCTTACTAGCTATCCACTATGTTGCGTGAGCTCTATTCGAACTATATTAAACACTGTGTTTTACACTGCACATTAAAAGAGCTCTTACAACCAATAGCTCCTATCTGAATAATGGGAATGGTGCATCTCCTGCTGCTGAATGCTTTTTGAGAGCTGACCAGTACCAGTACAGACAGCTGCTATCAATATTTTTTATTGTCGATGTTCTCAGGGTAGTGTGCGATAACAAACCTCAGATAGAAAGAATAAATAAACCCCCAAAGAATAATGGCTTGTTGCAAAACATTTTCTGCCCTGTGCACTGAATGAGGAGAAGTTTCTGTGGAAGGTGGACAAAGATTTTGGGTTGAGAGAGACAACTGTGGCAGAGGGGGATCAGGTATGAAGAAGCACAGTTTTTTTATTTTTGTACAGTAGTACCTCCAATGCTGTACTTCAACAAAAGCAGCGTTTTGCATGCCACAAGACATGTTTACTAGAAAATTTTCTATGGACCACCTTCTCTATTGGAATATAAAGTTATATAAAATCCAAAAGTTTCTTGAAAACAGCTCAGTTTCAAAAAAGTTTTGACAAAACATCAGGAATTTTCAAAATTTCATCTTTTGTTGCCACATAAAACCCTTCACCTGGACCCTCTGAAACCCAAAGAGTTTCCTAGGAAAAACAGAAAACGGTTTGTAAAAATTTAAAACTTTTCTCTTTTAAAGTTTGAAAATGGAAAATATTGCATTTTACTTTTCAGTGTTTTATTTCATAATTTACTGTATGCAATATTAAATGTAACCTCACACTGTAAGCCTTACTTCTGCAATGAAAGAAAATAAAACCATTTTTGTTGTGTTTCTTAGTTAATTAAACACTTCTGCTTCCTTTGCTGATTTTTCATTTGGAAGGAAAGCAGGAGACTATTTTTTGCTACATCTAAAAAAGAGAATTATTTATTATCTCACACACATCTACTTTGTGAGGACTGCCAGCTGCTGAACTAAGCTACTGCAGTCCTTGTCAGACCTCCTATCCTCATCTTGACTGTCATTACCACCCTGACCAGACTTTGTCTTCCCAAAATAAAACTGATGAGAATTGCAACACCTTCAGTCAGCAGTTTACAGGCCCTGAGACTGCAGCAGTTCTATAGTCTCCCAGAAATTCTGGAAGTAACCTATTTATGTGTTTCTATAATGACATGTAGTAGAACTTTATTTCTGCACACATCTCCAGACTTTTTCATCTTGATTTGGGCTAGACTTCTGTGAACTCAAATGTTTATTATGCTGAAATTAGGCTGCTCAGTAATTCTGTGGACTAAGATTTATTTTGAATTTTTGTTTTCTCACTGGCTGCACAGGTTTGTTTTTTACCAAATCCAAATAAGTTTTAGAGTAATTTAAACCTAATAATGTTGTGCATATGAGTGCTGTAATAGTTAATTTAGATTTTACAAAGTGCTATGCTCATGCTTTATCTTGATTTTTGTTTCATTGCACCTCACTGGCTCCATCTTTGTTCACTGGTATTTCATTTGATGCCATGTTTCTCTAGGCTGTTCTGGAATATTCCTTTGAATAGAGCTGATAGCATAAAATGTTGATAAACAGAGTCAGCATCAAAGGTGGGGGGATTTTGCTTTTGTTTTATTTAAATAGAGCTGCAGGCCTAAAATTTCCAATCAAACCCTTTAAACTGGATTGCAAATGTTAAACATCAACACTTTTATTAACTGCATTTTACTGTAAAAAGAAACTCTTGTTAAGTCTTCCAAATACACTAAACATTTTAAAAAAGAATAACTGTGTGTGATTTGGTATGTTGAAAGGCTATCTTAATGGCATCTTGACCCAAACCTTGTGACTCTGTTCCATGATCTTCCAACTAATGTGAGAATCATGGAAAACTGCTGCCACATTTGATTAAAATAAGCAGCACATCATTCAGGGAGAACTTTCCTGTTCCTAGGGTAAGGCATCATAGCATGGCCAACACTGAAGAAATGCCACCTAGCACTGCTATGGGCTGTCAAACCTCCCATTCCCCAGCAATCACAAACAAAATGCTAAGATTTTTACAAGTTTCTCTAATTGAAGGTAACACTGGATCAGTCACAACATGGATTCAGGTCATGACTAGGAATGGAAATAATTTTAGAGTCAGTGATGGATGGTCCCCTGTTGGTAATAGATGCTGGGCAGGAATTGATCCTCAGTTCTTAGACCTCTCTGCAGACCACAGAAAAACAGTAAGGCCTTGAGAAGTGTACTAAAATCTGATAGATTCTTCTTGGGGGTCCCCAAAAGGTTAAGAAAGGAATGTCTGCCACTAGACCTTGTCTTCTTCCTACTGCCATATTCTGTACTTCTCTTTTTTTCTTCACAAGTCTATCAAAACTCGTATGAAGCTGTGTGGGAAATAGATGGAGGCTGTCTGGATGTCAGCTGCTGCAGGCTGTGAAAGCCATGGCTGGTGTCAGCTGTCTTTTTCTCATTCCCTCTCCTTCCATAGCTGTTTCTCACCATTTACTGGCAAAGGCAACACACAAAGGCTCCTTAAGCAATACAAATGTTCTTTCTCAGCCTTAATAAAACAAATCTCATCTTCCAGCCTAATGGATACAAAGTTGTTCTCATTTAAGCTTACATGCTTATTTAGGAGCCAGATGACAGTAATGAACACACAGGAAAATGTATTTAGGAAGGTTTGGCCAGGACAAAGCACTGCTGCACAGCTTACCAACAACAAATGTTTTCACAAGCACCTCAAACCTCTGCTTTTCTGCACAGTGGCTTTCCACAGAAAAGAAGCCAGACTGGAGGCCTTGTTCTTATTTTGGAAAGAGTAAAATGCGTTTTTTTGTTTGTTTTTTCAGGTTTTTTTTAATGATTGCATAAAGCTCTAGTATGAAGATGGTCACTGATAAAAATAATTTCCTGGGTGCAAGGAAGCCTCCAGTTGTAATAGTGATGCGTGGGAGGCTGAGATCTTTACTGGCGCCATTCTCTGAAACAAAGTCCCACAAGGACAAGAATAAGTCCTGTCACCTTCCTCAGCAAATGACTGTTCATATATTACTGTTCCTCACAAAGCACCTGCTTACCTAAATTGCCTCCCTAAGCAATTCAGAGCAGCCTTTAAAGTTTAAAAGTCATGGGTCAAGGAAGCATGATGAGTTTGGCAGAACAGTCTCAGGCAATATTGGTTTGCAACTCAGGGCAGAACTTGGCCAACAAGGAATCATCCAGGGCTGGTACAAAAATGGAAAGCTGCTTCTTTGTAGGAAAGGCACTTGACGTTTATTTTGCTGGAGGCAGAGGATGGCTTCAGACCATGTAGAGATCCTGAAACTTCAGCCTGGGCAGACATGGGCACAGATGTGATACCTTAATGGTAGTTTGTTGCTGCTCTCCCACTATCAGTGGCTGAAGCCAGTGGCTGGAGCAGTGGCTATTCTGTGTTGGTGTCATGTAACTCAGCACTGAGAACCCCAGCTACAGCCCTTCTAGTCCCAACATCCTGAAATCATTCCAAGACTACAGGATTGAAGACCGAGGGAGTTTCACATCAACAGCAAGTTCAAATCCTAGCTGGTATTACCTGAATAGCTTCTCAGCCACATACTGATCCTTAGAACTGCTCTTTTTATTTCTCTTAAAGGACTCTTTTTTTCTCCAATACCTTCATTTCCCTCCTATGACTAATACTGATCTTTCTTTGCTGTGATCAGATTTGCTCTCCTTCCTCTAATTTGCATGGAGGAAGGGCATGTGCAGAAACAGGAACTTTTCATGAAAGAAGGTTTACGCTATGATCAATGAGAATCTTGCACCTTGTGCAGCACTCATTGCTTCCTACTGGCTCCTGCTAAACATAATCAAAAAGAGCATGACAGTAAAGTGTCACAGCCATGCACTATTGCATAGGAGGCATTAGCTGCCCCCCCCTCTAACATCATTGATATCACTGCACCATTCATGTGAACACAGAGCCACTTGTTCCTTTGCTATGGCAGTTTTCATTATGCTTTCCTGAATTTGATCATCTGGCTAGCAGGGTTATTTCACCTGAAATCTGACAATTGATGTTGTCAGCCCCCAGCCAGGCTACTGGAGGATGCCCTATGGACAGAGAGAGACTCCTGTGGCTGAGGGACATGGTGTAATCTAGTTCGCATTAAGTGTGTTCACAGTTCCCTGAGGAAAGGAGCAGCAAATATGCCAGATCACTCTAAAATCACTCCTAATGTGAAATAAGGCTAGAAAATAAGCTTAATTTTCAAAAGGTGGAGAGGAGCTCTTAAATCAATCTAGAGACAAACAGGCTGGAAACACAATAAAAGGCTCAATAAATATCTGGTACTTCATTACAATTTCAGGCTTCTGTTTATTTTTTTCAGTTAGCAGAGTTGAGCACTGAAGCACATGGATACAAATCATTTTGGATGCCACAGCTGTCTGATTCTTAGACAAGTCACATTCTCCCAGTGTTGTCTTTCCAGGTAATCATTATTGATATATGGAGGACATGCAGGGGCAGTTCCATTTTGTTGTACTACTCTCTTGGTGTGGTTCCAATAAACCAGAAGGTCTAGTGGTCTATTCAATATAAAGAATGTGATTCTGTGCAGAAAGAACTTGCTTCGATCATTTGAACAGAGGTAGAAGAAGAGTCTGCTCATTTTCTTCTGAGTTCTTTCACCTTTGGGAAGTATAGAAGCATTTCTGAAAGCTCTTAATCAGCTACTGCTCTGTGAATCCCTGGAAATATTTTAGCAGCAAACTACACCAGTCTACTGATTAGAACTCAGATAAAGGGGAAGATTAAATTTGCGGTTTATATTTAATAGAAATGAAAACCTGCAAACAGTGCTACTCTGTGCAAATAGTGCTGCCAAGCTTTACACCCGACTCTGGGGTGCTCAGCAGTGGCTTTGTTGGGATATTGCCTGTCAGGAGCTCTGCAGTAGCAGGGAGCTGCTGGTCGGGTGCCAGAGCTCGTGCTGCAGGCTGGGCATGGCTCACCTTCCCTGCTCCGTCACATACAGGCTCTGTGCAGTGCAAGAGGGGCGTGCAGGAGGCTGTGCTGAAGGACATGGTAGGACTCTAAGGACCCTCACTGTGTTCTCTGATCATTGGCTTTTGGTTGCCCATCATCCCTGAGCACACACATAGGTGTTTTCTTTTAACAAGAGGTGCCAGTGGTCACTTCTGCAGATGGCTACTTAGTCCAGCTTGTGCAAGGCTGCCTCGGCCAGCTGTGATTAGGGAGAACAGTGTGCAGTCTTCTGCTTATTTTGTCTCTTAGAAGCAGCCAAAAGTGTGATTGGCACATAGTGCTAACTGCAGCAAACCAATTGGATGATAAAAGCAACAACAGCAACTACTAACTTCAGTGATTTATTTTCTGCAGAACTTAGAAAGCTGAAATACTTAATTTTCAAGGTTATTGATGTGCTACTGTTTGCCCATTCTTTTTTTTACTTCTCTCTGCATATCTTTTAAACTAACTTTTAGGACTAATTTGCCGTTTCCCTTTATTTTCTTTCCTAAACACATTACATGGTTTAATGTCTTCAGATGTTGCAAGGGAAACTGAATTTTGAACCCGGCTTGTCAAGCAAACCAAGGAGCAATTATATTTGAAGTATTTCTATAAACTTGGATCAAAGATGATCACATACTTTTTAAGGGAATGTTGGTAGCACATTTTTGTAAGATTTCTCAGCACTTCCAGTGACAACTTCCCGTATTGTAACTCCTGCTGTTAAGCATGGTGTTTCCTTTAGGTGCTTTACTTGAGAAGTCCTAGGAAACCTGACCCAGCTGCTTCCAAGCAGAGAGAGCAAAAAGTGTTTTAGACGTATTCAACTAATTCTTGCAGCTGCTTCCTCTGTTTGTAGAGTGGTCACTGTGGCGCAGCAAGGTGAAATTTTCCAGGTAAGGAACACTCTGGCAATAGGGGTTTGCAGAGAGGAGAAGGACATTTTTCTCTCCTGGAGTTTGGGCTTGCATTTGGGCTAGCACCTTTCCCAGGTGAAGCTGCAGCTATCCCTGTATGTAATTTCTTCTTTTCTGCTGCTCATTGGAAGGGAGTGTGGGCAAGCATCAGGCTCTGCTAGTGCTGGGAGATGCATTGTGCAGGCAGCCCTGAGCCCTCTCCTCCATCCTCTGCTGCCTGTGTGAGCACACAGCTTCTCTCTGCTCAGTGTGGTGACAAGCCACATTGTCTTAGCATTCAGGGAAACTCAAATGCAGATGCAGGAGGGCTCTGCTGGTGTGGGCATGCTAAACTGCCACTGAAGTTGGCTGCAGCCCGTGTGATGTCTCAGGGCTGTTCCCAAGACTCTTCTGGAATGTGTAACTCCCCCTGAGGTCAGTGGGTATTTTCAGTTTGTGGCTGAGCACCTGCACTCTGCCATTCTGCCTGCACAATGTTGTCCAGAAGTAGCAGGTTGTTCCCAGCTTGTAATGTTGCTATCTATAGAGCCTTCAACTCCTCTAACATTAAAAAGAAATTTTAAATCAGTATTACCTTACACTTCACATAGCTATCTCAGAAAAAGTGTCCTAACACACCCTGAGGCATACCTTTAAATAAAAACAGTGTGCACTGTTTTCTCAAGAACCTTCTTGTACTTGAGTCATTTATGTTACCTCCACAAGGAATTCTTTTTCATCAAGACACTGTCTGTCAATGAAAGTCATTATGCACTCAGAACTTCATCCAGTGAGTGGAGCCACTAAATTGTATAGGTATTGGATTTTTACTATTTGATAATGAAAAATGTTTTTATAAACCTGGGAATAAGGGCAAAAAATATGCATGCAAAGACTGCCAATAACTTATGGTTTCATGCAAGGCAGCACTTTACCACTCCAATGAAAAACGTTGTGGTACAGCTTTCACTGTCCTGATTACAAGATACACACAAAGCCTGACTGGCTCACCAACATCCTGGAAAATCTAAAGTGATGTGATACGACTTGTACTCTAGTCCTTCTCAGACTTCTTGAAGAGCTGTTGGAAGATATTATTATACCTACTGTCAGAGACTGAAATATTATAGTTTATGACTTAAATGTTTTCATGAAGAACTTTCATAACTGTGTTACAAAAGATGCGGAGAAGACTACCACACCCTGAATGGGGCCCTGACTGAGGGCTTACACCGACCCCTGATGAAGATAAGATAAAGTAACAACTCAGGGCTGAGGACATTCACTGAGCATAGGCTTAACACCTCCAAGGTGGAGACCACAGCCCCAGGGCTATCAGCTGCCAGGCTTGAACAGACCCTCGCACCAAGGGGTGGAGGGAGGAGAGGCTTTGGGTATCTGGGAAAAGCCTCTGGTCAGAGGTGCAGTGACTGCCCATCCTCCACTGTGCAGAGGAGCCCAGCTGAGGGGCCCTCGCTGCGGGAGGTGAAGCTTATCCATGGCAGAAGGGGGTGACATGGCCCATCACAGGGGCCCCCCTCAAAGGGGTCCCCAGACCCTGCACCAGAGCACCAGAGATGATGCAACAGACCCTCAGTGTTGCAAGGGACAGTGTCAAGCCAGCCCCTGCAAGAGAGATGTGGGTGTTCCCACCTGTCTCAAAGCATATATTAATCCGTGGGATTCTGTACTCTTTGCCATGTGGTGTGGTGGCGTGTGGTGGCACGGCGGAGCGTGTGGCGGCGTGGCCACGGCGGCGACGGGGGACCCTCACCACCAGCAGACCGGATGGAGGGGAGCAACGAGACGTCATTGGGACCCTGGGATGGGTGATGTGCTTCCACCTAACCCCTGTCACCTCTCCCTGTTCCCCCACCCCACACACACACTTCTTTTTCTGTTTCTTTCTCTCTTTTCTTTTTCCTTCTCTTCGCCTCTCTACTATTAAATAAAATGCATCCATTTTTCGGCATCAACATTTAATCTCGTTTGGCTTTAATCTCATTTCTGGGAATATTTTGAACCTTCTAAGTTCTTTCCGGTTTATGCACAGAGACCTAGCTTGCTTTGCTTTTCTGGGTTTATAAAGCCTCTAACTAAACCAGGAAATTTACCTGAAAATGACAGATCAAAATATTTTTAAAACCCCCAACATTTTTACTTATGTTTGCAACCCAAGACTTTGTTACTGAAATGTTTTTCTTTTTCTTTTGTTTTTCTCACCTTTTTTCAAGATGCACTATTAGGTCTATATATGTGCATAAGGTAACATATTTCAAGTGGTGGAGATCCAACTTACTTGTAAATTTCCCATTTTTGTTTAAAGTGGCTGTACTGCTGCATTGCTAAGCTTCTCTACAGAAGAAAGAAAAAAAAGGAAAGCAAATAAAAACTCATTAAGGATTGTATCCTGGGCTGCATCACAAGAGGCAGGACCAGCAGGTCAAGGGAGGTGATTCTCTGCTTCTACTCTGCTCTTGTTAAACCCCACCTGGAGTATTGTGTCAAACTGGGCTCCCTTGCACAACAAACACATTGACCTGTTAGAACTAGCCCAGGGGAGGGTCATGAAGATGATCCAAAGGCTGGAACACCTCTCCTGTGAAGACAGGCTGGGAGAGTTGGGGCTGTTCAGCTGGAGAAGAGAAGGCTTTGGGGAGACCTTAGAGCACCTTCCAGTACCAAAAAGGGGCTACAGGAAAGCTAGAGAGGGACTTTTTGCGGGGACATTTAGTGATAGGTCAAGGGGAAAGGACCTTAAAATGAAGTAGGATAGATTTATATTGGCTATTATGAAGAAATTCTTTACTATAAGGGTGGTGAGGCACTTTCTCCAGAGAAGTTGTGGAATCCCCATCCCTGGAGGTGTTCAAGAGCAGGCTGGATGGGGCTCTGAGCAAGCTGGTCTGCTGGAATATTCCCTGCCTATGGCAAGGGTGTTGGAACTAAATGAGGTCCCTTCCAACCCAGGTCATTCTATGATTCTGTCAAAGGGCCCGATCACTTAATTGGGAAGAAACATTTTTGGAAATACTGTAACACACTTTCACCTGTCTGATACCCCGATAACATGCTGCAGTTGCTTGTGGAGAGCAACACTGCTCCATGGTGCTGAGGCCCCCAAGGGGTCTTTCTCTTGTTTAGAACAAAAGGGATCCATTAGGTGTTTGTAGGAACAAGGGCTGCGGTGCAGGACCTGTGCAGGGGGCTGACGATGGGCAGTAAATCCTCAAGTGCGGTAACTGCTAAGTCTCCCGAGCCAGACTTCTCAGGGCTTTTTGAGGAAGACAGATATTTAAATAAAGACTTTGATATACAAACGATCTGTCAAAAGACAAGTTACCATGGTAAATTCTCTATGGCAACTATCTTCGTGCGTTTTTCAGTTACGAGGCACTCTTCAAGAAATGAAAAATAAATTAATTTGCACTTTAATTGAGAAGTAAGTAACTTTCAATTAATTGGCTCACACTTGCCATGAGGTAGACAGCGGTGGATTGACTGGGAGATAAAGAGGAGAGTCGCAGCGGCGTTGAGCAGCTGGGGCATCCCTCTGCCCTTCCCGCAGCCGCCGCTGCCTTTTCCTGCCCTGGAGCCCCGGCCCCTGGCAGCGGGACAGGGTCTGGGGCAGTGCACAGCTCCAGGCAGCCCCGCAGCACTCAGCCGCTCCGCCAAAGCCCTCAGGTCCCGGTAAGTTGCCCAGCAGCGAGCTGTGCTGCGGGACGGGCCCGTGTGCCGGGGCGGCGAGAGGGAGGCACCGAGCGCTGAGCAGCGAGCGCCCGGCTCCGGCCGCGACCGCCGCGGCTCCACGGAGTCAGCCGCAGGGAAGGGTCGGTAGCTCTTCTGAGATCACAACCCACCTAGAAAGTGTTTTTTTAATGTTTTGATTTGCTATGGATGGTTTTTCTCCCTGTTGTGTTGTTGTTTGTTTGTTTTGTTGTTTGTTTGTTTTTAAGGTTGGGTTGTTGTGTTTTCTTGTTTGGGGGGCTTTTTTTTTTTGATTAATCAGTAAACAAGTCTCTTTTTTCCATCAGCGAGAAGGTTCTGCCGCGCCTGAGGTCCGTGCGCATCTGTCCCATTCCCAAACTCCTGCTGACACCTGCTGGCCTTCCGCTGGCGGGAAGCTCAGAATGTTGGGGGACGGCTGGGTGGGAAAGAGGGCCAGCTCTTTTCTCTGCTCTTCTGGCTGCTGTTGCCTTCTAGGCTCTGAGCTGCTGGTTGCTGAACCTTTAGAGGAGATTTATATATTTAGAACAAATATTTATTGGGCTAAGTCTACATTATGCCGTGACCACGGCATAAGAAGTATATCTCTCCTCTGCACCTGGGGGGACTCTAAATATGATCCTTAGGTGCTTCAGTATTTCTTCTAGGCTCTTCTGAAAGGGGGACAGGCCAAGCTGGTGACAATGGAGTAGAGATCCCCTTGACACCAACTAACCACAGAATGAGGCACTCACAACCTACCCAAGGAGACAAGAGTTTCAGCTGAGCAGAAGCTGTACAATGTATATTGACTAAGTCTCAAAATATGCTTCAAAATGAAACAGCAGTGTGGGCAATTTGGCATGTTTTATGACAGGTTCAATTAATGTACCATTAATTGTTAGATCCACTTCAGAGTTTCTGACTTTACAGAGACACTCAGTGCAATGCTGGGGTCAGTTAGATATCAGGCCAGAGAATACAGTATTTATTTTCTAGCAAGCCCGAATTATGCAAAGACCTAATTTTCTGTTGCCTTGCCTGAAATACACTCACTTGTTGAGTGCACTATAACAAATGTGAAATATAAATAACTTTACGCTTCTCTAAATGATGGTGCAGCCAGGGTAGTAGGACATACAGTCTAAAAGTTTGAGCATAGGGTTTCAAGTCCTTATCTGTAAATGAATGCCCTGTAATCTGAACTGAAAGAAGTGGTTTTGGGTTTTTTTCCCCTTTTACATTGCAGTTTCAAACCTCAAAACCAGCAATGTCGCTGTTGTCTGCAGGGATGGCGCAAAGAATGGCACGGAATTCAAGTCCAGGATAAATGGAATTATTTAATTAATTATCACCTCATTTATATAACTTGGTTTGCAATAGAGAAATGACATTATTGGGTGCTTGACCATACACTTCCCAGATTGATTGGCTGAATGCTACAACGCCTATTTCAAAATATTTTCTTCAGTGTGGAAAACAAGACTATTCATAACAAGTTTGCACCTGTGAGATAAAGTTTTGGTTTACAAAAACCTCTACACTGTTTACAGCTAGCTTGCATGAGAAAGGAGACTCTCACAAGCAGCTGTAAAAAACAGGAAAATTGCTAACTTTTTCAGCATCTACACAGCAACATGCAGTACTGTTGAGGTTTAACCCCAGCCAGCAGCCATGTATCACACAGCAGCTGACTCCCCTGCCAGCAGGGTCGGGACAGAGAGAATCAGAAGGGTAACAGTTAGAAAACTCTTGAACTGAAATAAAGACAGCTTAATAGGGAAAACAGAAGTTCCACACACAAACAAAGCAAAACAAGGAATTTATTCACTCCTTCCCATGGGCAGGCAGGTGTTCAGCCTTCCCCAGTAGAGCAGGGCCCCATCACATGTAACTGTGACTTGGGAAGACAAACCCCATCACATCCCTCCCTCCTTTTTGCCCCCACTTTATATACTGAGCATGATGTCACATGGTCTGGAGTATCCCTTTGGTCACTTTGGGTCACCTCTCCTGGCTAGGTCGCCTCCCAGTCTCCCATGCACCCCCAACTTTGTCAGCATGGCAGGACAAAAGCAGAAAAGGCCTTGGTTCTGTGTAAACTCTGCTCATCAATAAAAAACCCATCTCTGTGGTATCATCTCCAAATCCAAATCACAGCCCCATGCCAGCAACTGTGAAGAATATGAAATACCTCAGCCAAAACCAGCACAAATACAAACCAGTTACTGCCACGTGCTGGAATTAGATAAATGGAGTATTGAGTGAAACAGTGCTGCTCCTCACAAACCTCCTTACAAACCATGCTGTTCTGGGTGAGATGCTGGTGTTGGAAGGAATAATGACCAGAGTCTCAGAGCTGGTTTGGATTATTACTGTGTTGCAGTAGCACTTGCAGTGTCAGTGTGAAAGGGAAAGCTTTCACTGAAGAAAAGCTGAGCAGAAGGAAAGAAGAGCTGCCATCTTGTGTGGGGAACTGAGACTGCACTAAATGAGTCTACAGTTTTAATACAATTAAAAATTTATTATACTTTTGGGAATTTATAAAGTAACAATGGTTTCCCATTACTTCCATTCTTTATATTAGTTATCAACTAATAAATATGAATCACTTCATCCAGAAGTGCTGTTTTCTGGCTTCAGCAGTACTGCAAACTCATTGGGAGGATGCCGAGGCAGCGGGAGCAGTGACCTGTCCATTCTCTCTACCAGCTGGCAGAATAGACTGGCCGCAGAGCAGGACATCTTACAGCCAGGAACACCAGCCCTGTGCACAGAAAATAGCTTTGTGACCTTTTATATACAAAATAGAGTAACCACGACCAAGCTTGTACGTTCTTATAGGATCTGTATTCAGTGCTTTGTTTTTCTTGCTGGATGTGGACGCTTACCACAAACAGGCAAAGAAGTGTCCTTGTCAATACTGGAAGGACCGTGATGTTATTCCAGCTTCTGTTTCCAAATCTCTCCAAACTCCTAAACCAAGAACAAGAGGACATAGTCTTAAGCTGCACCAAGGGAAATTTAGCTTGGATGTTAGGAAAAAGTTTTTTACTGAAAGAGCAATGAAGTACTGGAACTGTCTGCTTGGGGAGGTGGCGGAGCCACCATCCCTGGATGTGTTTAAAAAAGGATTGGATGTGGCACTCAGTACCATGGTTTAGTTGAGGTGGTGTTAAGGCTTGGGTTGGACTCGGTGATCTTGAAGGTCTCTTCCAACATGGTGATTCTGTGTCTTTGTGTGGAAATCAAATTGGGGACCTACAGTAGCAGATTATGGGTAGACCCACATGGACAATATTGTAGGCAAAACTCTCACCTGCTCTCCCTCTGATTGCCCCGGCAAGGAAAGTGGGATGCCCCAGAGACTATATGGGCAGGCTGGCACTGTCCAGCATCATGTCATCCACAAAATAATCGATCCCATGTAAATCAATGGCTGCATTCCCTATCTCTGTCAGTGAACAAATGTAGAATGACACCTATAGAGGCTATCCCAGATGTGCTGCTGAGAACTTATGAGATCCATACAGATCTTAGACGAGAGATGATCATCAGGATTAGCATTGATGAGAAAGAGAAAGAATTCCCCTTTTGTTTGGCTTAGGATCTTCCTACTACATCATATGGAAATGAAGCTGGAGTCTTTTCCAGCCACTAAGGCAGCAGCAGAAAGTATAAAAAACTCCTTGCTTTAGCTTTTGCCTTTTGAGAGTTACCAGGGATAACCAAACTCAAGAACTTGAGGACCTTGTGGTAAAACGGAGAGTATGCAAACACCTAGGCAGAAGAAAACAGTTCCCCAGGAGTGTGGGGGTGAACAGTAATAGAGTGCCTTTTCATGGTAAGTGGAGAGATAGAGGAGGGTGACTACCAAAACCACCAAATTCTTAACCAAGAAGTCTGGATTCAAAATGAGGGAGAATGCACATCAACATCTGCATTTTTTCCCAGATGGAGGACATTGCCTTTCAAACAAAGATAATACCTTAGGCAGGGCCCAGAGCATGTTTTCATGTTGGAAAGATGGGCTTTATTGTTGTAAAGCCTTCAAAAAGTCAATTTTAACAAGAAGTAACCATGTTCGGTACTGAGACATCTTACCCTTCTAATCAGCTGAGGTACTGTTGTGAGAAAATCCATTTTGGCATTTGGGAGTAAGCCCACAAGTTTTATCATGACCTCAGTGAAGCCCAGAATCGTGAGGTGACAACCATGCAGCTGCTAACTAGGAGACAGACTGAAAGAATTTGTCCTCACCTATATCTGCATGTCAAGCATGCTAAGGATACTGAAAGGTTTAGATGTTCTCTCAAGCTTACTTTCGTATAAATGACTTTACCATTAGTATTAGTTCTGTTCACTGCTATAAAGTTTCCATTATGACCAGACAGTGAAGGCCTCTTCACCATTTCTGCACCATCCTATTAGCAATAGAGCTAACAGAAACAGGATATCCTTGAGGGCTGTGAGCTACAGAAAAAGTAACAGATAAACCACAAAAACCTGATTCCTGTAGACAGGGAGATCCTGAGAGAGCAGGTCAACTTCTCCATGGTGACAACTGTATGGGAACTCTACATGAGCTGGGGGATGCTGAATTTTGAGAAACTGTGTTGACAAGGGTTATTTCTGTGGGCTTATTGTTAAGGAGATTAAGAGAGAAGCCTTTTTAATTCAATCACTGGTTAAATAAAAAATTAAGTTGGGCTTCTAAATCAACTACCTCTTGTAAAATCTCTGTGTGTTTTTAAATTTGGAGTTTAAATACAAAAGTTACAGTGATCTTAGTCCTTATCTAACTGTGTCTGTGTCAAGTTAACACTTCATGCTAATGCAACTAAATAAACAGTATGATTCCTTATTCTTGGGCTTGTGGAAACAATTTGAACTGTCTGGTCTTAAAGTGGTATTGGGGAGGAAACCCAGGTGAGTTAGAAGGTCAAGATGTCTCAGCACCAAACTTGGTTGCTTCTTGTTAAAATTGACCTTTTTGAACGCCTTACACCAAATAACGAGGGATGTGCTAGAATTTACTGAGTCATCTCGCAATCAGCCCTTTGAGTTTTCCTTCACAGATCACTAAGAAAGACCAGAGAGGAGCCACTGACATAGTTTGTCTGGCCTTACTTTCATTGGTGACAGTTTGGATTTTTTGCCCTTCCTTTCTAGTGACTGATAAGCAGAAGATCTTACCAGCTCTAACTTCCTACACCTGCCTTTTCCTGTAATCCTCAAGACCCAGCACTGTTTCACTACAAGCAGATAACTATCTTCAGTGAACCCTACATGTATTAATGAGAACAGTAGGCTTCATCTACCTCTATGCTGTAAAACATGATTTACTATTAGTTGTTAAAAGAAAACTAGGTAGAAAACAGTTGATTGGAAAAGGACTCAGGCTCTCTGTCTTAAAAAGGCTCCACACAAGTTTGGATAAAATCTATTTATTCTTTCTATTCAGAGCTTTCAGGCATCCAAATCTCCTTTCAGACACAGCTGTCCTTGATGCCTCTTCTCATCCTACCCATACCTTATGGTATTGACACAGCCTCTGGTGGCAGTGAAAGCCCTTTGCATTGTATGTCCTATTTAGATTATAACATCTGAGAACATGTAGCCGTTTTGTGATTGCCTAACAATGTCTCAATGCCTCTCATTTGTGGAACTGTGCCAATTTATACTTAAAACTTGTTGAGCTTTTGACAGGGTACCCTTCCTTCTAGGACCAGGGTAAAAGAGAAGAGGAGGCTGCTGTTCTGCTAAGTTCTTTATTTCATAGTCTCACAGCTTTCTTGAAGGCAGAGTTCGAAGGGGGTTACATGAGAAATCCAAGCAGCAGCAGCAACAGCAGGCAAAACCAGCTTCTTCTGTATGCTCTGTATGTTCCATATACTCTATACTCTATACACTCTATATTTTTTCTTACCGAAGTGTGGATTATATTTGTTAACTGACCAATAAGATTAACACACGATTCTAGTTTTTCTTTTCTTAACCTATCCTGGTCTAATTCTAGTAATTGTAAGTCTTACACAAGTGTTACATAGGTATTACACAGATTTACATATAAAGTTTCTATCAGTTCTTATTGTTTATGTGAATACTCTATCTAAAAAATGCGAACAGTATAATTCTATCTACATTTTGTCTAAAGTAAAGAATTCTGTGAAAAGGTAACACTGCTGCAGTAAGAACTGTGTTTAAGGTCTCTGGTATGGCTTTTTAATGTTTAAGGCACTTAGCATATATTTCTACTAAAAGTTAAAAATCTATATTTCTATTTCACTTTGGTGTGGCTTCATGTATCTCAGCTTGTCCAAAGGTTTTAATTCAACCCCTGTGCTTTGGCTTCCCTCTGGGCCTGAGTCCAGAGGAGCTTTCATTCCAACATCTCCCCACACTGTTTGAACCATGAAGACTCCCTTAACAGTTTTGTTGATCATTTGCCAGATACATTGAAGCAAACAAGGTACCATTATTAACACAACTATAATGATAACTAATCTGTAAAACCCCATCTTTAAAAGCTCTTTCACCCATGTTGTTAAATTCCATCCATCAAGCAGATTATCTGACCAAGTTCCGTTATCAACTCTAATCTTTGACACACCTTCTTTTTGTTGTTGAATACTATTATGAATGGATTCTGAATGATCAGATAAATTCATACAACACAGTCCTTCAAAATCTTTACACCCATGTCCATGTGCTAATAAAAGGAAATCAATTGCAGCCCTGTTCTGCAAAGTTACACGTCTGACATCTTTGGTATCTGCTAGCATATCACTTAATGCAAGGGAAATAGCATTGAATTCCTTACTCAGCCAACACCCTAGTCGGTCTAATTGTTTCAGTGCAACTCCTGAAGCAAGTTGTGGTAAAAGAAGAGCTGCTGAGAGCCTTTTTACAGGACCCCAGGGTACAAAATCATCATTACAATCTGGCTTGTACGGAAGAATAGACCTTTTACTTTTATGTCTCATAAAAGCAAGCAGTTTTGCACTGGGTGTTAGCAGAGTAACAAAAACCCTTACAAGTCATTTTTCACATGGGCATGCACCTGGGATTCCATCTTATTCCTACCATTTTTCCTTATGTCCCTTTATTGCCAGTGATCACCAGTCTATCTGGTATGATGTTTTGATCTCCCTCTGGTGTTGTTTTCCAGCTCTCTGTTATCAGCAAGACTTGCAAGCATGCTGCTTTTTGTGACAAAATCTGTAATGAAACTCCTCCCCAAACCAAGCCTCACAGGGCTGCACTCTAGCTCCTTTTTCTTCTCTCAACCTGATACTTCACCTTTCAACACTACCCACAGCTGTTTTCAGCCTTTCATAATGTTTTTATTGATTCTATTTTTCATGGCTTATCTATTAATATCTCATGCAATAGACTATCATATTCACCTAAGTCCAGATAGATCAGTTTGCCAAGAAAGTAAGCAGAGACTGACACATGCTTGATTTGGGATAGTCTGTCCTTAATGAACTGATATGAATTAACCCCTCTAAGAGACACCTCTATTTGTATATTCAGCTTATCAAATGTTTTTTTGGGCTAAGAGAGAACACAATCAGACACAAATGTGAAGGGAAGGAAATGAGATCTTTAATTGTATATACTGCTTTCTGCTTTTTAAGCATGTGCAATAGACTTTAGCTCTTTGTCATAATTTGATAAATATATTAAGAAACCTTTCTAGAATGTGATTCCATGTTCCCATTCCCTTGGCTTTGTATGACTGAAGCTCATGTCTCACTTTCCTAACATGCACATAAAGGCAATATTACCCTGAGTGCAGTCATTAAAGAAATATTTCAGGCTGGAACATTAATACTGACTGAGTCATTAAGAAATTTTCTTTACTGCCTCATCCTGATCTGGTTTTTTGCAACCACAGAGAAGCTCTCAGCACACAGACAAGCACAAACCTGAAATACATCTGTGCATTATCCCACTTGCCTGTGCTTAGGCTTATACGCATGAATCAAGGAACATTCTAATTGCAATCCTAACCACATACCACAAACATCCATGCTTTCAAATGTGAAGTATGTGTAATCAAGTTCCAGCTATTTAAATTCAGTTCTAGAAGCAGATGTAGCTAGGTCTGTCTTAGTTAATAGAAGGCCAGTAACCAATCAAGATAACTTCACTTACATGTCTCAAAAAGATAAAGGAAATTGGCTCATCTAAATGTGTCTTTTTGTGAAGCTTCCTCTTTGGATCAGAGAAGCTTAGACGGCTGGAACAACTTACAGTTATAAACTCTATCCTGAACTTCTTTTACTTCTTGTAATCTGTGACAAGTGTTAAATTATTTCAATGTGGCTTTGACTTCATATCACCTGCTAATTGGAAAAAAAAAAGATATGGATTAAAAAAGCCCCAGTGAAGTTTGCTGTACTGCAGAAACCACTAAACAGAAATACATGTAAACAGAAAACCTTACCAAAACATGATGGAATAAAAGTAACTATATAATAGTTAAAGTAGCAAATATTAAAATAAAGACTGAGACAAGGTAGAAGGATCCAGAAATACCTATCCAGTTGCTAGAACAGTGACAACATATGAGGCAGTAATTTTTTGGCCAATCTTTCAGAGTGGTGATAACATTGCAATTTCCATCTTTCCCTTGAATTTTTTTTTTTTTTTTCAGAACTAAATTGTGAATGCACTTTAAAAAGCACTTGATTTGTAAAATTTATTGTTGGGAAAAGGGGGCAGGTACCTCAGTAGGACAATTTTATCACTGTTAAAAGTCACCAAAGTTCCTGATCATAGTGGAATGACAGCTGATGGAGTTCACCTCCCTAAGATTAATTTGGGTATCCATATCAAATAGGGACTTACTGAAGAGTTACCTTGTATTTACTTGTTGGGAAGAGAAATCTTTCATACTAAATCCAGTTTAATTATCTCCTTGAGATTCTGGGTTCTGCATAAGTAAATAAATACAGTCACACTATGCTGCATCTTGCATATCAAGATATTCCTTAGGCAATTTGGTAAGACATTTATTAACAATAAGCCTTATAATAACAATCAAAAGAGAAAGTTTCCCTTTGGTGAGTTTGGTGTTCTGCTTTCAAGTACTTATTTAAGATGAGATCTATGAAATCTTCACTATGTATTAAGGTCACTAAATCATGCAGGCTTTATTTTCAAAGAACATGAACATTTATGATATTCTTAACCAGCTTAGTTGGTAGAGGATCAGCAATTCCAAGTGCTCTTTCCATTCAGTCCCTGATATGCTCTACTACAACAAAGCAAATTACTGTGTTTCCTTACAACAGGGGAGCACAAGTATGTACTGAGTGTTCCAGTTGGAGACGGTGATGTCGAATCACTAAGTTGCTGATGAGATGAAATGGAAAGATGAATCCTCTTTGCATTTCTATTTGTTTTATTTATGTCATTATACACAGGCTGATGTTGCGTGGGGATCTCTGGAAAGCCTTGCCACACTTTCTGAAAAACTACGAATGCTACCTTTGTGAGCTCATAATATATCTGTGTCATAAATAAGATTATTGATTTCTACCCCAGATTGTATTCTCTAACTCCTTCCAAGCCTGGGATTTGAATGTATGTCCTTGTTTGGCAGCAAAAGTTCTGTTCTTAGGCTACAGAGCTGGCTCTTTTTAAGCATAGTTTTGAAAATACAAATGCAGTGAACCATGTTTCCCATGGAATTAAAATAACATGCAATCCTAATTTATTGTGTTCAGTGATTAAACAAATAATTTCTTCCTTACGTATTCAAATTGCCATCCATCAACTCTTTCAAGATTGAATCTATAGTACCCTTCCAAATAGCTGCAGAAAAGTCTTTCATTAATTATCACACACAGTGTTATTACTTCACGTACTCTGCTGGCTGTAAAAATTATTCTTTGTGTTTCTTTGTTGTAACTTATTGCTTCTATCTTGGCATAGAATCTACTCACTTGAGCCTCATGAGTCTAACAAGCACTGCCACCATACACAGAGCTCTGTACACACACAGAATCACAGAATCATAGAATGACAGAATCACAAAATAGGCTGAGTTGGAAGAGACCCACAAAGGTCGAGTCCAACTTCTGGCCCTGCACAGGACCATCCCCAAGAGTCACACCATGTGTCTGAAAACATTGTCCAAACACTTCTTGAACTCTGTCAGGCTTGGTGCTGTGACCACTTCTCTGGGGAGCTGTTCCAGTGCCCAACCACCCTCTGGGTGAAGAACCTTTTCCTGGTATCCAACCTAAACCTCCCCTGACACAGCTTCAGTCCATTCCCTCAGGTCCTGTCATGAATCACCACAAAGAAGAGATCAGTGTCTGCCCTTCCTCTTCCCCTCACGAGGAAGCTGCAGTCTGCAACGAGATCTCCCCTCAGTCTCCTCTTCTCCACCCTGAGCTGATAAAGTGACCTCAGCTCCTCCTCATACAGCTTCCCTCGAGGCCCTTCACCACCTTTGTGGTCCTCCTTTGGACTCTAATAGTTTAACACCTTTCTTATATTGTGGCACCCAAAACTGCCCCCAGCACTTGCAGTGAGGCCGTCCCAGTGCAGAGCAGAGCAGGACAATCCCTCCCTTGCCCGGCTGGTGATGCTGTGCCTGATGCCCCCCAGGACACGCTTGGCCCTCCTGGCTGCCAGGGCACTGCTGACCCATGTTCAACTTGCCATCGACCAGGACCTCCAAGTCTCTTTCCACAGCACTGCTCTGCAGCATCTCATTCCCCAGTCTGTCTGTGCTGGGTTGCTGCATCCCAGGTGCAGAATCCGGCGCTGTCCCTTGTTGAACTTCAGGTGGTTCATGATTGTCCAGTCCTTTGATTTGTAGAGGTCTCTCTGCAGGGCCTCCCTGCCTTTGAGGGAATCAACAGCTCCTCCCAGTATTGTATCATCTGCAAACTTGCTCAGTATCCCTTCCAGTTCTTCCTCCAAGTCATTTATGAAGATGTTGAAGAGAACTGGGCTGAGGATGAAGCCCAGCAGAACCCCATTAGTGACAGGTTGCCAGTCTGGTGTCACCCCATTCACTGTAACCCTTTGTGCCCAATCCGTGAGCCAGTTTCTCACCCATCACACGATGTGTTTATCCAGCTGTGTGCTGAACATTTTTTTCCAGAAGGATCTTATGAGAGACAGTACTGAAATCCAAAAAGATTGCATCAACTCTCTTCCCTTGATCAATAAGTGGTGACCTTGTCATAAAAGGAAATCAGGTTTTATAAGCAGGACTTTCCTCTCATGAAGCTGTGCTGGTTGTGACCAATGACTGCATCATCTTTCAGGTGTCTTTCAATACCTCCTCCATAACTTTACCAGGCACTGAAGTGAGACTAACAGGCCTGTATTTTCTGGGGTCCTCCTTCTCACTCTTCTTTGTAATCAGGAGATCATTCACCACCCTTCAGTCAGTTGGGAACAAGAATAGAGAAGATACCAACCCCTTGAGTGGAGCATTTATCTAATTTAATGAAAGGAACAGTGGCCATAGCTGGCGGATAGAGTAAGAAATGTTTAATCCCAAACTTGAAGCTGATGTGCAAACTGCTCTGGGCTGATGGAGAACTCAGATCATAGATCTGTAGAATCACAGAATGGTTTGAGTTGACATAGCTGAAGATGGAATATTTTTTGTTCTTCTAATTCATTTTGAAATGATTTCAAAATTCTCAGTGCAAAGCAACATTACATTTCACTACACTGACAATTTGCACATTATTCATATGAGTTGCAGACTTTTTCACTGCACTTTTTCTAACTCTCCTTCATGGTCGAGCTTTTTTCACATTTTGGGCTTTGTGGGTATGTTTCTGACAGATGAGTAACATCTCTTTTCTTTCAGAAATTGCTTGAATCTACAGGAGAACGGGGTAGACCCAGATTAAGGAGAACATAATTTCATTCTGCTTTAAGTTTAGAGCTCAGTGTCTGTGCTATGTCGGTAGACTTGACTGTAAAGCTTTACAATGTGGTGCATTTTGTCTAGGTTTCCGTACTTATTTATGATCTTAATTTTTACTTATCTCCATTTCTGGCTGCACCTTGTTTGGCAAAAGGCAATTCTAGGTTAATTAATATCTTTGATAATCATAAGGAAATGTTAGAAATCATTCTTAATTACATGGACTACATAAGGACTGCAAAAAATGGAAAGTGTTTGGAAGGTGCGGTCCTCATGGGCACTCTAGAAGGTTTGATTCCTGAAAACTCAGATGAAATGGTAATTTCTGTTTAGAAATTGTATTTGGGTGCTTTTCATTTTTTTCCCCATGACAAGAAAGAGAAGGATAATTTGAGGAGCTCCTAATAATTTGAGTGCTGCTCCTTGCTAAAAAATAACAAAAAAAGTGTGAGAGCTGCATAAGGAAACAGTTTAGAACACAAAGTGATGGTCTTTCAAGAGGGACACCATTTAGGATATGTAGGTTATTAAAAGTAAAAAAAAAAATAAAAATAGTAACAGGGCAAGTCCTGGCTTGCCAATAGACTTTTCTGGGATTGCCAGAAGGCTGAAATTGGCCAAGTTTCTCTGGCCTGTTTGGAAAACAGCAGCTGTGGGAGCTCCTGGAAAAGGAAACTTATGTTTCTTAGGGCTTGAGGCCATGGGGATTGTTTACATAGATTGGTAAATTTATTTTGAAGGGAGGACATACTAAAAACAGGATTTTGAAAATAAATTCTTCCTTTCTTCTTTCTTTAAATACACATGAGAAGAAAGTGAAGAGCTTTGAAGCTAGGATTTGGTGCCCACATCTATCTGACTTCCCTGAGTGCATTTGTCCTCAGGGGATAGGCCTTGTGCCTTTGCCTTCCATGCCACAAGCCCATGGTTCTCTACCTTTATGCGAGGGTGAGGGCTATGATATTTTTGTGTTTGAACTCTGTTCATCCAGAAGGTCAACCAGATTACTCTTGCTAATGTTTTTTCTGTAGGAGCATATATTGGTTTAGGGGAATGAGGAGTCATTTTAAAGAAAGTGCATTTACTCATACCACAACATATAATGCCAAAGTTGGTTTTATTTTTAATATCTAGAATTATAAATGAGTACATGAATGCCTACCTGACTGGAGCTTTTCCCTTCTCTGGGCTGGATGCCAGTTAATTACACAGTTGCTTCTGAAGCTTACTCTGCATTTTTATAGCTAAAAGAAGACTTTTATTTCCAGGTCTTAGCTGAGACATATGAACTAGTTTAATAATACTCAGAAAACAAATGTTTCTACCAAAGTAGCAACACTGAATGCATTACTTTGATGTTTTTTCTAAAAACCTGCTATCTGGTTTTATCTTATCCTCCATTCCTGCTTGCATTTCCCCCCAGTCCTTCTACTGAATTAATGTAGACTATACCTATAGTGAACTGCCTAACAGACAGTTCACAGCACACTGATGTATTGCTCTGGGGAAGCTGAAATCTGTCACAGGGGGAGGTGAACTGGAACTGATTTAAATTCCCATTCAGTTTCTCAAGAATGCAAGAAAAAGAAAAACAAGGGGAGGTAGGGTGGTAAAGGGACTAAGACTTTAAATAGTATTCTTGACATTTTGAAATAATGATCATTGGCACTAATGCCTAAAAGCTTATAAGCCACTGCCTTGTGTGGATTAAAGAAGTAGAAAGGCCAGCTCCCTCTTAGGCAGAGTACTTTGTAGTGTTATCTTGGTTTTGTGGATTAAGATGGATTTCAATAGGCTTACATTTCCTAACAAGTCTATGACCACCAGTGCCCCTCATGGCCCTCCCAGTGTACACTCTGACCACCTGTGAGGGAGAGGAAACACATCTTTCTACTTGTAAGGTGGAGCCAGCACTTGCAACTACTAATATCACTTTTATTGGGCTCTTACCTACTCGTATCAATTACCACAATGTGGATTAGAAACAGGGAGTAGTGGCAATACGAAGCAAGGTTAGTCCGGAGTTCTTGGCAATGCAGAGGAATAGATTTGCTTCCTTCAGCACTCTCTCCTCCTTTGCTCTGGCTTTTAAGACACACTTTTCTATGCTGTGAGATGCATCTGCCTTTTGTGAATTTTGAAAAAGCTTTCAATACCTTTGGAATACTACCATTAAGGAAGAATGACATCTTTTCTTCAGATGAAACTACTCTGCCAATCAGGGTGTACTTCCAGTGCCAGCCAGGCTGTCTTCCCTTCTAGCAGGCTGCTGTGCAAACACTGGCAGGAACACAGTCACCCCCCAGTTTAGCAAGGACAGAAAGCTCCATTCACAACATGAAATTTCTCACCATGTGTAGGAGAGCTGTATAGACATGGGAACTGATCTGACAGGGGAGAGACAGACATTTTTAAAGTGAGAAAATAGCTAATCTGTGACAGAAGGTGATAAGTCTGTAAGAAATTATTAACTGTTTTGGGGATTGGGTCCTGAATTGTCAAAGTTAGTTTCTGAAGAGCCTGTGGAGATGTTTGGCAGGTGACTGCCCTGTCTGGGAAAGTGGCCTGCCAGCTCCTCAAAAGGAAGGCAGCGGGCACTCAGTGGGCAGCAGGCTGATGGGGCTGTGCTCCCACGGGGAGGATGCAAACAGCTTTCATTGTGCTGAGGTTTGTACGATCATGTGTTGTGAGCCCAGGTACTGAGCCCAGTGTTGCTCCTGAATATCTGATACTGGAGTTGGTAAACCAATGTGGGAATCACTGAAAAGAATGAGGTTCCATAGTATCCATGGCAGAGACTCTGGTTTAGGAAACCCTTTCCTCCAGCCTCCTTGTTCCCATCCTCAGTCACAACTCCCATTTCATGCCCCAGTTCCCTCTCCCTTCATTTGTGCTGCTAAAATTGCTGTTGAACAAGATGGAAATCTGACCTCTGTACCAGGATGTGTCCTTTTTTAAGTTCTCTGGTCAGCTTTTTAACTTGCCAAATGCACTTACAGCCTGTTTGCACAAGCTAACTGAAAAAAAATTATCTGATTTATATAATTTTCATCCTCTCTTCACTCCTAGCTGTTAGTTCTGTACCTGCCTGAAATTCCTGCTCCTTAATTTATGCCTGCCATAAAAGCCAATTCATTATCAATCTGGATCATAAAATGGTCAAACAAACAAAATATCCTGTTGGCATCATTGGAGTGGAATAGCAGGAATGACCATTAAGGAAAGTCTGGAGACTGGAATGATTAAATCTGTACCCAACACAACAGCTTGTGTGACTGCAGTCTGAGAAATAGCATAATCACACCTGAAATGCAAAATTTTTTTTGTAAGAGTGTGTAACAGAAGGTGATGCAAGAAATTAGCTTGTCTAGCAGAGACAGACCTTCACACTGTGAGCAGAAGGAACCCGCAAAAGGGAAGTAACAGGATTTGTTTTTCTAAGCTGTAACGAAAAAACAGATTGGTTTTCCTCTGTTCTACTTCAAATTTGTGACAAAGGTTTTCCTGTGAGGTTTGTAGAAGTATTCCATAAGCCTTAATGAGTGAGACTGTCAGGAACATCTCCCAGACATGGATGAAATTCTTGTGACCCAGAGCTGAAAAAGAAGAAATTACCAGAAATGAGTAGATTTCCCTCTCAAGTATAAGATAAAGAGTCTGTCATTCGCTTATCAGTGAAATATGAAATATTGAATTTTCTGATTAGAAATCCATCGTGGATGCAGACTGTGTGTGCAATGCATGTTTATAGTTCCAGTTATGCTGTGGTTTAAGGTTGTTGTGTCCATGTTGGGAAAGACTCAGTCAATTTGTATGGAAGTTATTCACCAGCTTTGATGTATAAGAAATCATCCTCCTGAAATTTACTGCGTTTTTAATATAATACTTTAGAACAGGAAAGTTTTTGGTCACTCTGATATTTAAAAATCAGTAGTTAGGGTGTGAAAATCATATTTCTGCAATTATAGGTTTTTTGGTGGGTAAAAAGGAGATGGGACTTCCTTTCATTTACCTGCAGAGCCTTTGATTTATGAAGTATGAAATACTTCAATAAATATGAAATATTACTTCATATTTCATGAGGGACCTTTGACAATTCTTTTCATTGTATTAACATGTGACTTTAAAAGGACCACTTGCCTTTAAACAACTTGTCATGTTAAAAATAAATTTATCTGGAAAAGGTGGGGGAATTTGGAAAATCAGGAGTCTATTGCTTAAAGGTCAGCAAGAACAAACTTACTTAGTTCTGCTTTCTAAAAGGGCTATCTTAAAGACATAGTTATAGGAGGCCTAAAATAATACTCTCAAATAAAGAAGATGTTCCTTCTCTTCTTTCACTCGGCTTTGGTCAATAACAATGTAGAGAAGAGTTTCAACCTTTTGATGTTTGGAAAAGTTGCTCAGTGGCCATGGTCATTATGATGTTTTGATTTTACATATAACTTTTGGTAAACTTCATATTGATAAGCTCTTTTGTGCCACTGATCAACGAAAATAATTAGAGTTTGGTTTGATTTTTTTTCTGCAGGTTCAAAAGTTTTTATGGGTTTTTTTTGATCCATAGTATATCTTTACATTGCAGACTGATAGACCATGGTTGGATGAATGAGGGAAAGAAATCCTCTGTCAGCATCTTCTTGTATTGAGTTTTGTCTCCCTTATGCTGGTAATGGCACATCTGAATCCGTAGCATTAGAAGAAACTGGATACTCCATATCCTGTCTGAGAAAGCGCACCCTGATCCTGCTACCCAGGAGGAATCCCATAATATTTAAGTGAAAGTAACCATGTTTCTATATATTCAGTGATCATGTCTCAGAACTTAGATGTGAAACCATAAATAAATTGTTTTGCTACTCTGAGTATCACTGGAAGTCTCAGCAAGCATCAGCACAACAAAACCCCAAGTCTCTTGACCCAAAAGAGCAGTTAGACTTACACATCTTTCGTTCCTGGTGGCTACTGCTTGTGACTTGGAATTGGGGTGGATACCCTGTGGTGCAGCTTTCACAAGGGAGAGGGCACTGTCTCTTTTCTCTTGACATTGGGTTAGTGGATGAGTTCAGCTGAGGAGGTTGGGCAATCACCCAAATCGGAGCAGAGATATAAATATTAGCAAAGCATTCTCCTGGGACATCCATAGAATTTAAAATTGGCTTCCTTGATTGGTCTCAGAGCCTGACAGACCTTGGCAGGCCTATCTATTTTCTCAGGCATTAAATGAGCATGGCTTGGATTATCTCCTTAAATATCTTTCTTTTTGGTGAAGTATAGAAATTGGGGAATGACTTAAAAAAAAGAAAAGAAAATGGAAAGTTTGCATCCCGAATCCATATTTATCATAGAAGAAAGGGATAGGAAAGATCTCAGAAGGTCACCTACACCATTTTCCTATCCCCAGGCAGGATTAATAATACATGAAGTGGAGTTCCCACGCTGTGGTGCACTGCTGATACATGAATCCTTTAAAAGTGAATGCAGTAGGGCTGCATAGAGTTACAACATTCTGGGGCAAATCTTCAGCACGCAGGAAATACTATTTTCAGGAGATCATTTGGAATAGGCTTGCTGAGCCTCCAGCCAAGGGAGGGAGGCCTGACTGAGGCTGTTCAGCCTCAAAGGATAGCGAGAGCAGCTTAGTGCTGGATGCAGCAGGATGAATGCCTGTCTCCTGTTGTTCAGCTGGGCTGTCTGCCTGCGACAGCTTTCCTGGCTTGCCTCTCTTAGCTAGAGCTGCAGCTACAGTCCATGGGTTTCTCATCCACTCTGGCTAAAATGGTCCATGTCCATTCTCTGGCACTGAATCCTGGAGTGGATTAGCCCTCACTCTCATTATTGCACTCTGCCACCCCTCACGTTTAAGTGGTCATTTGCAGGACAGCTGCCTGTTGACAGCGACAGTGGCTCATTCAGGCTCCAAAAACATGCACAGGAGAGAGAAAAGCAGATTGTTTGGGAAGCCGAAACATGTTCAGAGGCCATTTTAATAACTTAATAGAAAAGGTAACTGAGTCCCTGGGCCTGGGTACATTCCCTGTTGCAACTCAGTTTAATCCAATAGATTTAGTCCTCACTCTATAGATGCAGTCCCTCCCTGTGCCTCCTTGAAGACTTCCTTCATGCATGATCTCTCTGCATGCAGTCATCTTTTTATCCTGGCAAAGCAACAGCTGTCCCTGCTTGTGGCTTTTTACTTGTGGAGTAGAACTTTCTCCAGGAGTTTGACACAATCTGGTCTATGCCTTTTTGTCCAGTTTGCCTTAAGGCTCAGAAGACCTGTGCTACAAAGAAATTAGTGCAAGCAGTTTTTGCAGATGGTGTAATTGAGTGCTGGTCACTTGAATGCTGATAACTTCCTGCTGTGATCTTTAATCTGTTCATAGCACCCAGGAACACCCCTAGTCTTACAATCTGCTTTTCTCTCAAGGTTTCTAGGGCAAGGACAACATAGGTGAAGTAAAAAAGCATGTTTTTTGGGGCATGGGTTGCCTTTGTTAGTCAAGGGAAGAGGACAGAGGAGCAATTGAGAAAGACAGATTTTAAGAGATGGGGTGTGGAATGAGGTCTCCATCATATGAAAGGATGTAGGAGGTGATAGGGTAATAGCAAGAGAAGTGGCTAGACAGCAATTTATGGCACCCATTCAGAAAGATGGCCAGGAAAGCTGTCTGTCCAGTACTGGAGATAACATACAGAGCTGCTACACCATCAGAGTGCTGATGGCCAGTCGATGCAATAGTGAAACTTTAGCTTTTGTGTAAAGTAGGCTGTGTTATCAGACTGCACAGGATGGCATTATGACAGATCCCTTTCTAAAATAAAGGCCTTTTGAAAAGCAGGCGTGTTGTGCCTGAAAACTTCACCTCTTCTCAGGAAAATAAGGTATCTTATGGACATTCAAGACCTTTTGTACCTGCTGAGAGAGGCTGATGAGGGACAAGAGACATTTCTAAGACCTTGCCTTGGCCTGGCAGAGGCAAATATTTCCCTTGGAAAAACCTGAAAGCTGGTGTCTTTCATCCCTGTGAAGAGATTATCCTCAGGGAACCAATTTATAAAGGCATACTGTACCATGCTGATACCTTAGTGTGATTTTAAGATTGAAGATGTAAACCTTAGCTTTTGATAGGGACTATCTTAGTGAGCATTTTGTGAAGAAATACAAGGTAGCTGTGCCCATGACTATTGTCACTGTCATGTCTTTTCTTCCATAGTGCAGCGCTGGGTTTCCATATCTGTTGCAGGAGAAGGAAGAGATGCCAAGCGATGTTGCTCGATGGCCTGTTAGATACTTTTCCCATGAGACACAAAACTAACAGAAGCAGAGCTGACTTTGACTAGCTATTGACTGACCCTACACTGGTGTCCTTCTGTCTTACAAGGACTTTTTTCACTGGCCCTTTCCATAGCTGCATATCGTGATTTGCTAGAGCATTTTGGCAACCTGCTCTCCCCTTTAGTTTAACATGGTGGTGTTCAGAGGACAAGTTATCTTCCAAGAACTGCAGTGTGTCTGCTACTAGAAAACACTGTAATTAATGGATGCTGAAATGTTAACATTGAAATGGAATATATAATAATTCCCCATTCTGAACTTCTGAACCACGGCGGATTGCTTCATGTTTTATGATGTCCTCAAGGTAGTAAAGTATTTGTGGGCATATAAAGAGAAGTTATTTCCTAAATCTCACATCAGCAGATTTAGGAAGAAATCTGCATTTAAAATATTAGAATTTTTGACTGTGAAGGTAGAACATCTGAGCTTGTGCATGGTCCTTCTGACAATTCAGCTGCTCAGAAATGGCATCGCAATTCTCATATTGGCCCAATTCCTGCTTTGCTTCTCTTACATCACTATGCGACCTGCAGAGAGCTGTCACTTTCTAGATTCTCAGGCAAATAAATAATGAATATGGCTTCATTTAACAATTGGGACTTTGCATCTGCAAGTTAGCTGTTTTTCAGTACCTTCAGAAGAATTGTGTGCTGACTGAAAACCTTGAGAGGGAGAAATAGCTGTATTATATACACGTCTGGAATGTGAGCATGTGGTACAGATAAATATTTTTAACATAGAAAGTGCTGTTATATTAAAATCTGACCCAGACTTTAATGATGGTATTGTAATCTGTCTATCTCAGGTTTCTGTTAGGGAAGAATGCATTTAAATGTATGGATAAAATTTCATTACTAAAACAACTTTCTGAAGTTTGGCGTGGGACTGTGCAATGTATTTTTGGAATAACCAAGAATATCACCAACACACCACTGAACCTACCTTTTGCTCTAGATACAAGAAAAATATTTTTAATGTTTTTGTCTTTCACATAGATTGGTTGTATTTCAACAAGAAATGTTAGGAAAGCAAATTGAAAATTGGTTATTCCAGAAAGGAAAGTGAATAATTACAAGAAGAAAGTTAATAAACAACTAAATTATGGCTGTAAACCTCTATGATGAGCTTCATATCAAATAACACTACCACGTTGTGTTTTTAAAAATATGTTTTGCAGTGTTTCAGGGAAAATTGCAAAATACACCACTTTAACCCCTTTGATTAGAGTCTTTAACTACCAACCGAAAATTAATTTGTATTTTTTTCCAGGTCTAGGATAGACTCAAATGGGAATACCATGTTATTTGTGCTTCAAAAGCTCTCTATTGCAGAAGTCTGAACAGACTACAAGAGTCTACCAAGGGCTTCTCCTCAGTGCTTCCTCTCCCTTTCTCCACTAGTTATCCCTTTGGTCACTCTTCATCAGAGTTCAGTCTTTGCAGAGATAGGAAAAAGGAAGATGATATTGGCATTAGTCAGTGATTTAAAGAAATGCAGTCACAGGAAGCAGATGCCTGTATTCCACAAAGAGCTGCCCACATCCTTAATTCTTCAGCCTCACACGGGAAACTGTTTCACCTGTGTGGAGCCACTTGAACACATTGGCACATGTGAAGAAAAAGAAATCAATGGTCTGGAAAACATTTTCTCTGCTGGAAAATGTGTAATAAGATGCTGCCAATGGCTCAGCTGTGTAAGCACTGGGAGCACAGTCATGAACGTCTGCTGAAAGCACACAAACCTTTTTTGTGCTCATTGCTTGGCACCTGTGCAGCTGAGCTGCTGCAGAAATCTGGGTATGAGATGTCAGAGGAGAGAACAGAACTGATCTACTTGGTGCTATGAATGCAACCCTTGCCTCCTGATTATAAGTCTTTGGGTTACTATTAGGTTTGGATTCCTTCTGTCCACTAAAAACCCAACAAACTAGGATTTTAGTGAAAATTTCATTATGAGGGAAATTTCACCTCTATAAACATGGTCTTGTGTGTTTAGTGTAAACCAGAGCTGAACAGGCAAACCCTGAGCCACAGATCAAAAATATGATTTTTGTGGATGTTTCTTCATTTACTCCTGTTTTTTTGGGACTGAGGCTCATTATATGCTTAACTACTAGGAAGGTATAGCTGAGAATCTTGAATTAAGAAATTGCTTTGTCCCCGATCCCAACTGAGGGAGCTCTGAACAGTGGTGACTGAAGTGAAATGTGACCAGATAGTTTGGGAATTGGAGAATATGTAAACTAAACACGTCATAATGACATCTGGACATTCATTCCAGCAAATTATGCTACAGATGAGCCCAGCTATACTGGTAGATTCCTGCCACTGAGGATATATGAAAGCCACAGGATTTTTCCAGGTGGAAATCCTCCAAGCTCATCCATAACTCTCTCACAAAATATTTTTATACAAACATTGAGTATGATATACTGTATACATTTAAATATGTATCTTCTTATAGGCTAATTGGGCCTGCTCTATTTCTCAACATCCCTGGGTTCACTTGGAAATGTTTTCCTGCATTTCCTTGAAGACTTGATTGTTGTTGCCTTAATGACATCATCATAGACTCAGAAGAAACACGTTCATTTTACGTGTGGGAAATTGAATTTTCAGCTAGATTTACCCATATTTGTTTCATGTTGGGTAGACCTCCCATTTTTCTCACGAGTTTGATCTTTGGAAGCTAGTAAAAAGGAAAAAATTGTAAAAAACTTACCTATTGGTTACCTCACAGCTATGATATCGGAGTAGTGTATAACATTAATTGCTTTGGAGGCAAGAGTATTTAATTTTCTTTTTTTTTTTCTGTTTGCCAGAAGCTTCAGACCTAAGAGTTATAGCGTAACATCACATCGTTTAGTGCTCTGAGATAAAATTGCTTTCCTGCCATTGTGATGGCAATAAGCAGTTTCTTGTAATTGCATATATGTCATGTGGAATCACGAGTTTTTCTTTTTGGAGTGAGAATATAACTTTTCAGGATTGACTAATTAAAAGGAAAAAGTAAGATAACCTAGGTGGGACTGAGGTGTCCTCGACTTGCCTGGAAAGGCTTTTGTGTTAAGTTTCTGTGTCAGGAATCAGCCTGTAGATGTCCCCCAACACACATTGTGCTACATCCAGTGTTTCTGTTGAAAGCAGCTATCACATTTATAAATTATGAACAACCCAAGTTAAAGAGAGACAGAGAGATGAAAAGCTGCTCAGGAATGACTATTCTGTGGGAGGACAGCTAAGTTAATGACAGATTTTAGAACATCTCAGACCAATGGAAATAAGAGCTAAACAAGAGCTGATAAAAAGAAATAGAAATGAGTCTTATAGAAGACTGAAGATGTCAGAAAAATGGAGCCAAAAACGACACACTTCACTGTGACTCTAGATATGGAAATGATAAATTTTCCTCTGGCTTAATGAGCCAGAGCTGACCTTAGCACTGTAAATACATGATGAAATGAATCCATAAAGTGACAGGTTTGTCTTTGACAAAACCAGCGGGATAGGGAGAGAAAATACAGCTCAGTCCACAATCATCCTGATGAAATGATAAATTTTGTTGGCCTTTACTTATGTTTAGCTGATGTAATTAACTGCTGAATAGTGCCTGCATCAGTAGTGGACCTGGCCCTGCCTCCATAACCTACAGTGGAGCTGGATGAATCCTGCATATGGTTTGTAACAATGGGTGGAATCCTCAGGAGTTGTTTGTTTCACCAATTTGCAGCCTGTTGTCTTCAATAAACCATTGATTTCTTCTCACAGAAGATTTTGATAAATGGTTTCTACTTGTATCAATACCCATCTTCACATGCAGCCAAACACATTTGTCGAAGAATATCCATTTCTCACGATTTATTATTTCCTTTGCTGTCATTTTGGTCATTAATCTTCCATTTTCAAAACTATCTAGGGAGGACCTGAAAGAATACAGAGTAATTTTCCCTCAGCACAAGTAATGAAGAGTCAAAGCAAACACTGAGGGACTTTTAGCTGGGAAATTTCATAGCATTTAGATTCTACCCTCCTGCTGTTCTGACATAGATCACAGCACAGTGGGTAATGGAAAGTCAGCAGCATCCACCTTGCAGATTTCAGGTCTACCTGTGTCCCCAAGGACAGGTCTATATCCAGGCCTTAAAGTCTCCAGCAGTGGACTCTCCCAAGCCTCCCTCCAGGCAAGTTATTCTGATATTTGATTATTTCATTGTTTGAGTAACTTCCTTCATCTTCTTTCCTTCATCTTCTTTTTCTTTTTTTTTGTGGGCATACCTAATAGCAACATCTCCAATGAAATAATCATTTCTCTTGTGTCAAGGATCTGCATACTGGAAGACTACTGTGTTCCACTCTCTCTCTTCCATCCTCCTCTTCCTTAAGCTTCACAACCTTATTTTTTTCATCCCTTCCTCAGAGAAGACTTTCAAGACATTGCCACTTCCTTCCAGAGTCTCTCCAGGTGTTACACATTTTTCAGGCAGGAACAGTGTGGTATTCTCATGTGATGTTTATCTTGCTGTTCACATAAAACACACATAATTGCTTTGGTAGAACTGTTAGATTAAATTTTGGTCTGTTTTCCCCATTATTTCTGCCTAAATTGAAATGTGATGACAAATCACAATTACCTATATGCTAAATACAATTTTCAATATTTTCAATTTTCAATACAAAGTGATATATATACAATTTTCAATATAAAGTACACCTTTAAGTACTTTGTTCCTACACAAACTCTGAGATTCTTGAATCAATGTCATTTTTTTGTGCAATGGTGGAAAAAAATCCTTAGAGATAAAGAAAATAAGTAAACGCGAGTATAAAGGTTTGACTCGATGATGGTCTTCTTCAACCTTAATGTTTCTATGTTTGTAAGATTCTTTATTTCAGTAGGATTTTGAACACTGTAAGGGAGGAATCTTAGCTGACTGTTACTCATCTGCTACTAATCAGAATGACTTTCCCAAAGTCACACAGCAAGCATTTTGATGTAACTAATGCGGTACAGAAATGGAGATTTCATTCTGACCAACAGGGAAAAATAATGAAGTCTTGGAATAACTAGAATACTCACCCAAGAAATATTTAAAATGTGATACAGTAAAGTACTTCTAAAAATCAATTTTTCATGGACAAACTATGGTAAGTTTTCTTCTTCTATACTACTTAATGTATAAAAGACGTATTTTACAAATTCACTTCTAGTAGTTTTTAAAGGAACTTACAAAAAGAAAAAGTTGACTGAAAGAAGTGTGTATCAGACCATATAGCTGTAACACAGTTCTGCAGTAAGCAGTTTTTCATTCCATGGATGATCTATGGTGAATAAATTTCTGCAAGTATATTGCTTCTGGCCAGTAAGAGGATGTGTAATTGAGCTCTTCCACTTGTAGAGTGAGCCCCAGGCTAAAGGAATGTAAAAAATTGCATCTGAGCTTTCAAGAAACAAGTTGCACACAGGGGACTTGCTATGAAGGAGCTGTTGAAATGTAAGGTGCTAAGACTTCTATAACAAGGTAACCACATACATTGAGCCTTTAGTATGATTGATTGTGCTTTTGGTTTTTTGGTTTTTTTTGGTGGTTTTACTTTTCTCTTTTTTTCCCCTTTGCAGTGGTGATGTATTTTGCTTTGTTTTCTGACACAAACCTGCAGACAAATTGTAGGGGGCAGGAAAGAGACAACTTGAACTGCTGACTGCTTCAGTGAGACAGATCGTACGAGGAGCATCTCATATTTCATCAAACCTCCAGTGGTCAAATAGAGAGATTGAGTAAAGTAAGCAAGTAGGAGTCAGGTCTGGGTAAGCAGTACCATTAGTCAGTGAAAATTATGAGTCAAGTGCTAAGCAGTACTTTTTCTGTAGAGCTACCCTATCAAATAATTTTCTCAAAGCCAGAGCAGGTGTATGAGAGTTGTGTTTGGTTAAGATTGATTATACACATGTTAATCAAGGACACAGAAAAGCTTCACATCAGATTGATGTACCCTAGCAAGCCAGCTTAAGCGAAGTTAAAAAGCTGTGATAATTCCCTGAATTTCATGTTTTCACTGCATCTTTTGTGTTTTCCTGGTGCTCTTTTGCCATACACCCATAGAAAAGTTATTCCCAGTGCCATAGACAAAGATACATTAATAAATTAAATGAATCCACTTCTTTTGTTGACACTCTAGAGTTTACATTTCTCTTTCTCCTAAGATGGTGGAGAAAAAGAATTAAATTTATCCCTTTTTAAATTTTAAACTACTTGTATATTTCTCACCATATCTGTCAGTTATTCCTTGCTTCCACTTATTTGTGTCTTTTGCAGGGTGAGGAGAAGTTGACCTCCGTACTGGAAATTTTCTTTCCACAGTTGTGTCAGGACATGAAGAAGCTAATTTCTTTCTCTGACCCCAGCCATACACAGAAATAACAGATGTCTCAATATGCTGAGATCAGACATTAAGGGGCATTGGGGAGGACAGATGTTGCATCAACAGAGCTTTCCTTCTTCTGAATTAATCTGAAGTAAAGGGTTGTTTTCTGACCTTTTTCTTCCTAATTTAATCAAATTATATTGTACTAGTTCTCCCGATATCAAGTCTAATTATTTGCATTTATTTAGGGACTAATCCAGAAAAAAACAGATTTAGCTTTAAATGTAGACATATTTTTCCATAGGAAATTTCTCTGAGGAAACATCATGTAATTTAATCAGAAAATGAGCCTCTCTCTGTAGAATAAAGTGGGGCCAAATAAACTCCTTTAGATAGATGCACTTAAATGACATATTTAAAAGCATGTAGAATTAATATGGAATCAAAATATGGTATTAATTTTGATAGAGTAAATGGACCCAAGGATCACTAAGGTGTTAACCTGATCAAGTCATTGTAAAGCAGTCACAAGTAGCTCAAATATTTGAGTACAGAGACCCTGGATCACCATCGCTAATTTCCATAACTAATACATACACACACACACAGAGTTTAGATTAGGAGGTAAAAACACAACCAACCAAAACCAAACATGGAGGGTTTTGAAAGTGAAAGGTTAGGAAACAGTCTGATTGTGCAAAGTTCATCTATTTGGGAGTTTCCTGAGTCTTTTTTCGTCAGAGATACTGGTCAGGGCCTCTTAATCTGGATTAATTTTGATTATTAGTAGAGAAGAGTAAACTGTTTCTGCTGAAATTTTAGTCTTTTGCTCTCTTTGATAAAAAGTACAGAGAAGAGGAGGGAGGAGAGGTTTGGTAGTAGGAGGTGAGGTAGTTGGAGTTTACTCCCAGTCCTGGGATCCAAAGCAGCTGTTTATTTGTCGTGGATGGTCAGAGCCACTGGGACAACCTCAGCTGTTAGATTGGCACGTCTGTCTCAGTCCCCCAGCTGAGGCTGCAACCTGGCATGTCCAGCTGGGGTCCCACTGCCTCTCATGGAATGAGCTTCTGGGTTTGGTCTATGGAGCGAGTGCAGAGTCATGGAAGCAAAATAAAAATGAGGGAGAGAAAAAGGCGGGGATGGGAGGGGCGGTAGTATGTGGTATAGTTTGTTGTAAAGAGGATTGGAAGGAAGATAGTGCCAATGCAGTGGCATGTTGTTGGAGAGGAGACTGGAGCACAATCCCCAGTCTCTCCTGAGGTGGGTGTTTCTGAGGTGCTGTGGTCCCACACATGGTCGTGTGTTGATCAAGAATATTGCTGTCTGCCATTTCTGGGGATAGACTAGCTGTGCACACTCTCTGCAGGACTTAGATAGGACACTAACATTCAGAGTGTAGTATGAAACATTTTGATCAACTGGTAAATTCAGAAGCAGGACCAAGGGCTTTTTTCAGAAACCCACTCTTACCTTGAGTAGGTTTTGCCCTTAAAATCTGCCTCAAGGTATGAGTTGAATAAATACTTTTCAAAATCATAGTTGAGAATAGTATTAATTAATTGAGAAGTAGTAATTAATGTTGGAAAGTCTGTTACCTGCATGTTCTACTGCTCTATGAAGATTCAGATGCATAAAAGCTCAATTACACCCAAAGAACTTGTTGAGTCCTTGCTGAGCAGAAGGATGTAGTTCACATTTCACATCCCAGATCTGACTGTTTTGTTACCAGGTTTGGCTTTGTTCTCATTCAGCTCCAGGATGAGATCTGTGTGCTTGTTGTCTTCCTATGTACATAGGTTTCCTTTCAAAAACAGCCTAGGCTTGTGGACAGGGAGGAATCTGTGGTATGCTCTGATATCTTCCCAGACAGAGCGTTCCGAGGATCGGGGTGTGGGTGCACCCATCCTGCATCCTCGCCATAGCCAGAGTCTCTGCATGGAGAGCAGCACAGATATCACTATGAAGAGAAGATCTTGGCAGTATCTCCAGGGATGTCAAAAGTGGGGTTTCTATAATGCTATAGGAAGTATAGATAAAAAAGAGACAAGAACTCAACAACCTGTGATTGTACAAGACCCCCTTTATCTCCGTTTTTCCCAATGGTGATCTAAGAAAACATAATAATAATTATTATAAATGGTATTATTCATTATAATAAAATTATACAACTTTGCTGTCTGCTTTCTATAAACATTACACTAGAGATTCTGAGGGGAAGCTGAAATGTAAACAGTACTTTTTTACATAAACATTCACTAAGAGTCTTGCTCTTTCTTCCTAGAGACTCCACACCAGCACTTGATTGCAAACTTAAATTAAATTGTTTGAAGACTGGGTTTAACATTTTTCAGTACAGATAAACAACATATTTCAAAGTAAACACTGTTATATGACATGTGCAACCTTAGAAATATACCATTTTAATTATTACTGATGACATTGCTTGTTTATCCTTGGTATAACATCATTAATTGAAGTGAAATTACCTTTGATTTTACAGATGTAAATGGGCAAATTTAAATTCTTACTTTCTAATATGTAAACAACTAAATTTCATGTGTCTCTTATGAACACAGGAGGTGTTATTGAACAAACTGAAAACTTTGCTTATGTGCAAAGTGAGAAGGTAGTTTGGGTCGGTCTCTCTCTGAAATGATTCATTCTCTCACACAAGAAATCTCTCTCAGTTTAGTTATTGCCTTAATCTGAGCTGCGGTTCTTCTGACCAAGAAGATACTTGTGTAGTCTTCACATCCTGGAGTGTGCAGCACTCTAATGATGTAAATTACTCTCACTGCTATGTCTGGAAGAAATAGTATCAACCACATACCATGTCTTGGGCCTCTCTCCTCCTGCTCCTCTCTCCTAAAGTGATTTTTCATGACAAGTGTTGCAAAACAGAAGCCAGTGGGAAACGTGCTGCTGAGCAAAGTAACTCTGTGAAGCAGAAAGTTAGAACCAGAGAACAAAAGGTTAGTTTTCTTGTAGAAAAGATAACAGCTTGAAAGTGTCTCCCTCTTCTCTCCCCACGTTAGAAAAGGGTGCACTAGTGAGGTTAGGTCAGCACACACATGTTTTAAATTAGTGGTTTATAAACAAGGAAGTGACAATTATTCGTTATGATTGTTTGTCAAATAATCACATCTGTACCTAATTACCATGTATGTGACAGTGTTTGCATTTCTCAGTAAGCTGAATTTAGTGAGAATAGCTTAGATGTTAAATTGTGAGCCCACATTTAATGGATACAAATATTTTAACACAGTATACATTGTGTTAAAAGTTATAAATAAAAGTGCCATATAGCTCTAATCAGTTTCACTCCTTATCTTTCACTTGCAAAGTTTATGAAACACAGCAATAAATCTTAACGTTCTCTCTGTGATGTAGGTTTCTCTCATTCCTAAAGACTTCTTATCAGACAAATTTTAGTCTTATTGTTTTATTACCTGATAGTGTTCTCTCTTTGTTAATACGGACATAGCCTCATTACACTCTGGCCAGGTTAACATTTTCAATATTCATCTTATTTATTTATATTTCTTTTTGCTATCTTTGCATGTAGTTCATTTCTTTAGAAACACAGGCTTTCACCAATGGTTTCATTTCCAAGGTCAGCTAATTTTAAATGTCATAAACTCAGCTTTGAAATACCAAACAAAGAAACCTTTCAATGACCATTTGAATAAAGACAGAGACTTCTCTTTGACATTCTCCTCCTTCAGAAATTCTTATCTCAGATTCCATCCAAAAGTGTATTTGGGGAGAGGGAAATTCATGTAAGTCTTTACATGAGTGTTTGTTTGCCCCAGAGGTGTTTGTGCTGCCATCTCTTAAAGTCCTTGAGTTTAGGAGTCACTCAGGGTCCAGGAAAACATAACACATGCTTGAATTATTCCAAGGCTTTGGACTGGATTCTTGGAGCATGTGTGATGTTGTCTTGCCTGCTCTGAAAGAATGCTTTCCCAGCTGTTTCAGGGGTTTTAACACCCCGTTATGTCATTCTTCTATGTCTTACAGGGAGCAGGGTAAGACGTGTATCACCATCCTGTTTGTGGTCAAAGAGCATGTCTGTGACAAATATAGACAGATAGGGAGATGGGGTGGGAATCCCTGGCTGGAGGAATGCCTCCATGGTTTACGCTTGTCTTACAGCGCTGTGTTTCTGTGTGTGGTCACGCTTTGGCAGAGTCACACTGCCTTACATGGTGGGAAGTTTGGGGTGCTCTTTTTCAGCCCATCCACATACCTGTGCCTGCTTCTAGGATCTTGAAATGAACTCATTCAAGGGACAACGGTTTGGCCTCTTTTTCTTAGACCCCACCGTCTAAACTCTCTCTAGCCCAGGGCTGTGAGCTGTGGCCAAGTGGGCAGCAGTACATCACAGCAGCTGTGCCCCCCAGCAGGCCCCTGTGCACAGGGCTTCTGCACAATTTCTCTTTGGGATAAGCCATGAGACAGAGGCCTCAAAATAAAACATTGGATAACGGAGCAGTGGGAATAGCTACAGGAGGGAAAAAAAGGTTTAGCACAATTCATTGTGTATTTGTAGAATTAGCAACCAACCACAGAGAGGTGTGATGTTACACAACTGTAACAGCATTACTTGCATCATGAATTTCCCTGATCCTTTTTAGGTAAGCTGAGGCACCAAGGCCGATCCCACTTACTCCAGTGTTCAAGGGAACAAAATTAGCATTTATTCTTGATCAACACAGGGTCAAGTTCTAGTTTAATTCTTTCTTTGGCTTCTCAGTTGCCACATTTCTGGTGGTACTATGGCAGCCTCAAAATTAAAATTGGAAAATCCTAACCTGGCAGTTGTCACCTAGCTGCTCAGCAAAGTAAATTCAAACTGCCTAAGGCTGAAATGGCCTAAACCACTATTTTCCAGTTTCCTGAGGATGTGCTTTCATGAGTAGGTCATTGCTTTTAGGCTGTCATTTCTCTTTGTGTTTCTTTGTGCACACATTGCAATGAAAGAGGGTGAGCTTTGCATTGCACTCGGTGCTGTCCAAGGGAGCTGGGATCTTAGGCATACCTGTTGGACTCTTTCCCTGGGGCAACTTAGATTTAAACTAAGTATCTTCCACCAGGACTTAGACATGGTTCCCAGTGCAAAGCACTTCATGGTCTGGTTTAACGAACTCCATGTTATGGTTCCAAAAGGCATTATTGAATAAGGTATATGAGACCAGGTGATAAGAATCCTGGGACTTGTATGCATGAATTCACTCCTGGTTTGAGATTAGATGGAAATTATGTGATCTGAATACATTCACAGCTCAGCAGAAACAGAACTTCTTTTTTCAGAGAGAACAAGCTGATATAACTTTATAAAGTAGAAAAGTTTCACACTAAGAGCTATGGGGAAGGGTGAAATTAGTATTGTAGCGTTAATCAGATCTCCTCACAAGATTTTCATGACTCTAATATTTAAAATTAAGACCTTTAATCAGTTAGGGAGAAGGAAAAACACATTGCCTACTCTTGTTTCTTTGAATACATACACAGAATATAGTCACTTAGGTGGCAACTAGTGTTAGTCAGTCAGCCACCACCTGACTGACACCTGAATACAGAACTACAGAGGGAAGGTAAAACAACATTATGGTGGTGGAATTCAATCTGAGCAACTGCTTGTACTGTCTTATTGACTACATTTAAATGTCACATTTTTTGAAAATGATAGATGAATTTTATTCAAGAAATGAATTACAGCAAATATGTGGAATTCTACTACTTCCCATCTTGTCACATATGAAAGAATTAATCACAAAGTCAAAATTTGTTAGATACATAGACTTAAAATATTGTGAATGAATTAAAACAAATTGCTTCATGTAAGTAAATATATAATGTCATAAGAGACTAATTTGTCAAAGGTGAAATTAATATGAGTCAAATAATCCAAAAGAAAATTTAAACAGAAAATTATGATTCATATCTGAAAATGTTGAAGGAAACTTTACTGAATTCCTCAGAAACCAAAGTCTGGAAAAAAATTCCATGCTGATCAAAAAATCCAAATCATAAGCATAGCAACCTGGTCTAGAGAAGAAATGGAATAATCTAAATTTAATTTTATAGCAGTTGCTATAAATGACAAGATAGGAATTGGAGACAATTATTCTTAGTGAAATCTGAATATCTTTGTGACACCTGAATTGAAAAATAAAGCATAGTTTTGAAATGAAATGAAAAAAATTAAAGGAAAATTATTAGCCCAACAAAGTAAAGTAGAACTCTAAAGAATTTTCATTCAGTGCTAGAAACAAAGAAAATTACAATACTAATATTGGATTGAATAATAATGCAGAAAATTTGAAAGTGTTATTTCAATTATTATTTATCTTTAGGATAAAAAAATAGGATTTAATTACATAATGTTGCACATGTGCTTTCTACTGCAATCTTAGCCACATGTCATAAGGTAATTACTAAATTTTAGATATTTTTAAATTACTGGCCCCGATAAACTGTGTCCAAGAGATTTAAAACTATGTCTTGGGAGCTCTCTCATTTATTTTTAGTAAACCAGGGAACACTGAAGAAAATCCAAACTAAGCTAATGTCAAGCCAAAATTGATCTGAAAAAATCTGAATAATTCATAGGCCTGTCATCATAACTTTGATAAATGATAGTATGGTAATCAATTAGTAAAGAATTAAGGGGGAGTCAGTAAAATTAACAATAGCATGGGCTTGTAGCACTAGTCATACTAACATTGCATAATCCCTTTGGTCCATAGACAGAATATTAATGAAATAGTATATTGAATGTGCTATTAAATACTTGAATTATTATACTGTTGTGGTTTCATTTAGGAAATCAGAGTGTTACAAATTATACATTCTAAATGGATTAAACCCTGAATGTATGTGAATGTAAATTGGGGTTTATTACTGGCATAGAAGAGGAACTTGTGTTAAAACATATTTTTTTAAAGTTTTTGTGGTCCCGGGCTTAAAAAAATTATCATAAATGAAGAAACATAAGGTCACCATTGATTTTAGTTACATGTAATTCCATGTTTAGGTGAGCAATAAAGCAGCTGACTCATCACCCTACAGATGAGAGACAATCCATGGGTTGCAAATCAATTCATGGCAAAATGAGAAATTTGTACTCACTGGAACTAAAAAAGTACATCATAGTTACAATAATATTGATGACTTTTTGGACTAGCAAAGACTAAAGTGGCTTAATCGTGGTGGATATGCACTGTCAGTTCACTGTAAATTTTTGAAGATTTTCCTTGAGTGAAGATGTTAATACAATCTTTATCTTTTATACAAAGTTAAATATTATGAAAGAGTAGGTACATGATGTGCAATTTAGTATTTCGTGCCTCTGCAGTTCTCAAAGATATCAAGATTTAGTATATGCAATTTATGTAATATAAGAAAAAATACTGAAATATTACATGAGGTCCCAAAAAAAATTCAGAGTAACTAATTGTTTGAAAATTATACTTTAAGGATTAATAAATAGCCTGTTTATCAAGGAGAAGATTACAGGCTGATTGAGCACTGTTTCTATGTATTCTATAAGAAGAGCTGTATTTCACAGGTGGATAGCTGTAGTGTAACAGAAAAATATAAAATCAAAAGGATGGAAGTCATTAGTAGAAAAATTCACTTTAAAATGAAATGTCAATACTTACTAATGAGTAATATGAAAAACTGAGTATTTGTAAGTATGTATAAGAACAATATGCTAATGTAATGTGATACACGGAAGTAATACAGCAGTGATATGCTATTAATGTGATAAAAGAAAAGTTGAAGAATAATGGGAAATTCTCAACGTTTGTAAAAAACTCTATCTCTGGAAATTTTAAAATCATACTCTTTCACCAGCAAGTTTCCATTACAAAACATCTTCATGAAGACACACGGCTGTGGCCCATTCTTCACAGGCATGGTAGCTTATGTTTGTGTCTCTGACCTGGTGAAGGCAAGGCCTTGCTCAAGCTAACCAAATCAGAAAAGCAGTTGTCTCCTCTCCTCTCATGGCAGAACTAGACTTTCTGGCCGAATGTTACTGATGCTCATTAACAAAGCTATGAGGCTCTTCAGTGGTAACACACAACTCTAAAATGCCTGCTAGGGTTCTTGTTTAAATGCATTCTTACTTCTCTAAGGTGAAAAATTACCAATTTTTAACTGTGTTATAATTTTAAGTACAAACTCTCCATAAGTATAAGGCCTTAAAACTGAAATAGTATATTATGCAACCTTGTTTTCTTTATGTTTATGCAACCTTGCCCTGTGACTGTGGTCTGAGCGTATTTGCTCTACACACAGTTTCTGATGTGTCCTAGTTTTTCCTCTGTGTGCCATATATTTGGTCTGATAACACAAAGGGTGTAAGATATAGTTTCTGAAAGACCTTTTGAGTGTTTTAAAACTTTTACTTTGGTACGGTGGTTGTCATTACAAATTGGTACTTAATATATCACTCACTCCTTATTTTTCCAACAGAAAATATCTATGTATTTATTGGCAGATGGCAAATTGTTAATTGCTCCCAATAGCACTTACTCCATGTAATGCAATGTTAGGGCCAAAATTTGCCCTTAGATCAACTTGTCTTCAGTGGTTTGGAGCCTGTAGTTGGCTTCTAACACCAACAGACTCTTTCAAAGTTAAATTCCATGCCTGCCTTTGGAGCTCTCTTTTAATCTTGGCAAATAAAAAGTTATGCTCTGTCTTGGTACATGTGTGCACCAGTCATTTCAGGAACCATAAGTAAACAAGATCCCAACTTCAACAATTCAGTTCTGAAAGGTAAGTGGGATTAAGACATTTTCAAGAGACAGAGATCCAGAATGACCTTTTCCAAAGGAGAGTTCAGTTAAAACCTCAAAAACTCAGCAAAAAAAAGACAACTGAGAAGATTTATTGCTAGAGATAAAGTAAAAGCAAGAAGTAATGAGAAGGTGGTGGGTACTTACTATGCCTCATATTAGAATAATAAAGAAATGTAATCAAGAATCAAGTTTAAGAACAAACTGAAGACACAGCTGTTCACAGCTTCCTACTTAATCTGTGGAGCTCATTGCCATGAGATGTGCAGGATGCTGGAAGTATAAATGGTTCAAAAAGCTATTAGGTACAATCATGAGTAAGTTCATGAAGTGTTATGAAATGTGAATGAAAGGTTGCAACCTCTGGTTCACAGTTTCCCTAAATCACAGATTGTCAGCATCTGGAAGGATTTGCCATGGGGACTATCATGTTATACTCATTCAATTTTTATTCCTTTTCTCTGAAACAACTGCTACTGGCAGTGTCAGAGACAGGATCTTGGACTAGAAGAGTCTTTAGTCCAACCCACCACAGCCATGCTTACAGGAGCTCAAGTGGGGTTTTTATTCTAAGAAACAGAGCTTTTTCTAAAAAAAAGTTCCAAGACTGTACTTTATTGCACCTTAGACATCCCATGCTAAACAGTAAAAGATCATTTACTCTTTCAAGACACATAAAAAAAGGTCAAGAGTAGTTCAAAGTAAGACCCTTATCTCAGACTTATTTTCCTTCTATCAATTCTGATTAAATCATTAATGGTTCTTCTAAAGTAAAAGCTTTTGTAATATTATATCACATACAGTCTGTCTTCATGTTGGATTTGTGTTGTCACTATTGATTTATGTCCTTTTAATATATTATTTTTAAATTTTCTGGAATGTTGATCAAGTCTTTAATGTAGCTTGAAATGTGTTCTTTCAATGTTTCTCAATCAAATTTAAATCATTTAATGATTTAATCATTTTATCCATCATGAAATCATAACATTTACCTTAGGAGTTGTCTTGACTGGGTATACTTCTGTATTTTAGGTGGGAAAAGTACAACTCAATACTTTAGACATTTAAAGGTCATTTTTTTTTAAGTCACAAGTTCCAAAATTAATTACTTAGTCTCAACATAAAACTAAGTGTCCTGTAAAGGCAGTTGCTTTCATTTCTGTAGGTACAGGTTTGCAGTATATTCCTGTTCACGAAAATGAAACACTTTATTTCTCCATAATGCAGCACATACTTTTCCAGTGAAACTTACTCATGTAGTTAACAATCTCTCTTCAGTACTCCCCGGGGTAGCAAATGTGTGCACACATGCACATACTTAGAGGACAGTATATACATTACTTCTGGCTATAAATAAAACTAACAAAAAAGGGTCAACTAAGCACAAAAGAAAATAAAGAAAATAGAAGTGATATGGATGATCAAGATGTTAATGCCCAGGATTTCCTGGAACAATAAAGGGCAGCTTCCACATAAGAGTGGGGCAAACAAAATCAGCTATAAGTTTGTGCTGGGGCTGAGATACAGCTAATTTTCTCCACAGCAGCTCTCACAGTGCTGTGCTTTGCATTGGTAATGAGGAAGGCATTTGGGTGGTGCTGAGCAGTGCTGACACAGCACCAAGGCCCTCTTCCTAATAGCCCCACCTCACCAGCAGGCTGGGGGTGGGCAAAATCTTTGGAATACTCTCAGCAACAGAAGTTGGAAAAAGGAGAAGGAAGTGGGAACACTCCTTATTTACAACTCATATTCCTGAGCAACCTCTGTGTATACTGAAGCTTCCCAGGAATGGGTTGGACATGGCTTGCTGATGGGAAGCAGAGAATAAAATCTTTTGTTTCCCTCTGCTTCTGTGTGTGTGACCTGTACTTTTGCTTTATTAAAATGCCAGAATCTCAACCCACCAGATTTTCCTACCTTACTTTCTCCTCATCCTGTCCTGCTTAGAGGGAGCTTGAAGGGCAGCTCAGTGGACACCCGACATCCAGCCAAGGTTAAGTCACTTTTATCAAAGTCACTTTGATAAAAGATTTGACAGATTTCCACGTTGCATCTTAAGCCACACTACCACTAGTGAAAAGGAACAGAAAAATTGTCCTGTCTCTGCTTAGAAGCCCACACTGGAGAATAAATTTTACTTCACATTCCAGCTAAAATTATTCTTTTAAAACACAAACAATGGGAAATGTCTTTTTGTTTCGATAGAGTTCATGCTTCTATCCCATTTGGCCTAAATTGTTACATTTAGAAAATACTATCACCTTTTTTTGTTTTTTTTTTTTTTAATTCTTCCTGGCCTAGTCACAGGCTTCAAAGTGTGAGTATAGGGTGTCTATGTCTGCAAAGCAATCTGGGAAAAGTGAGAATTATACATTTGCTGATCTCCTACCACAATGAAACAAAAAACTCTTCCCCCTTCCATGTTCCTTGTACTAGCAAAAACCATGGACAACTCTCCAAGCTGCAGTAACAGCAAACTTCTTATTGTATAAACATTTTCCTCACAATTTAAATAGGTTGGAAGGAAGAAAGAAAAAAAGATTAAATGCCAGATTATTTTATGAAGAACAATATACTTTATGCCTGACTTAGCCAAAACCAAGGATGAGAAAATAGCCCAAAAGAGAAAAATGAGACAGTCAAAGATGGTGCTATGCTTGTGTGTGTCAGCTGTAGGAAAATGTTAACAAACTCACTGTGTATTTTTGTATCAATTAGCTGGTGTCTCTCTTATTCAGCTACATAGAAATTGGTAAAAGCTTACCAGCCTATTATCTGACTGCCACTTCTGTTTTGCCTTTCTTATCCTGGAAGTTACCATGTGTATTAGTTTGTCTTTAAAGTTTGCTAGAAAATTATTAACATGCCCATCTGTAGAATGAAACAAGGCTGAAGCACAGGTACGAGCAAGGGAAACGGAATCCAAACACCATCTTCACTGTCAAGGTTAAGCATTTTTCTCTAGTTCTATGTCCATGAGAGATTTCAGCCCTCAAAAACAACAAAATAGGGAAAATATAGAGACCATACACTTATCTGGACAAAATGCCACCATCTTCAACATCACCTTCAACTTGCCTACATTTAAGACTGCTTAGGTCTTTAATTTTAAAACATTTATCTTTCATTTGTTTCCCATCCTGATCCAGTTAGTTTGGGAGGGAGCGCCATATTAAAACATCTGGGATTCATCAGATGTGTTCTTTTTAACACAGGTTCAGTGATCAATCCCAGATGCTCAACAACTAAGGTTACATATAAACTATTCATAGGTTTTGGCCAAAATAAGATTCATCTCCCTATACCTTAAAAGCAGAAGTTCTTTAAATAGATATGAATTAAATTTAAATAATTTATTCAAAACCAAACCCAAAACACAGACAAAAAGAAAGAAAGAAAGGAAAGAAGCAAAAATTGCAAACGAACCTAATTTAAAATATATTTTAGTTAGCTTAGTTTATGTGCCACTTTAGGCTGGACTTTCAGTGTTATCAGTCATTAAAGACTTCAGTAAGACTTCTTGTCATAAGTTCCCTCTTTCAGTCGCTTATATTTTGAGCCACCAGGACAGCTAATTCAAACTGAAATCTTTCAAGGAGACCTGGACCAGTTCAGTTCAACTCTTCCTGAGAAGTAAGGCTGGAGGGGACTGAGATAATAGTTTTCCCATGGGAAAAATATCCTAGAGAACAGTTGCTAAAAATTCTCTCAAACCCAATGCAGTGAAATAGGACCTTGAGGTTAGGTGGAGAAGAGAGGCAATACAAGGAACCCTGCAAGTGCTTTTGCCATTGCTGTGAAGTTTTAGCCTGACTTTAAGATACTCAGTTATTATTGCTGGGGGAGCATTTTTAGTCTCCCCCTTATTTGTATGCATGCTTGGCACTGCCCAAGATGTGTCAGTGTCACATGTTGGCTGGTGCTAATGAATACAGAACTGTAGTGGGGATGTTCCAATTTCCAGACATTTTAGTAGACATTTGATCGAGTTCTGTTTATTTCTGGGATAAAGCTACCATTTGCATAAATGTAGGACACATAATGTGTATCTGGTGTAGTTTCCACTTCCCTGCTTAAAATCAGATCTTGTTCATTAAGGATATTCTGAGCTGAAGGAAGCACCAAAAGAAAAAAAAAATAGCTAACTTATCCAAAGTAGATTTCTTTTCTTCATGAATGCAACACTTTTAAAAGCTATTATCAAGTGAATTTCCAAGGTCAGAACTAAAAAAAAAGGCATTCCTGTAATCCAAAGGTAGTTCTGATTTTATAATGGTATCACTGTCTCATTTCTAGTCTTCTTAAACCTGTCACTGATTCAAGAGCCTATATCACAATTTTCTCAATTGGAAAAGGTATTGACACTCAGGGTAAAACCAGATTTTTTCTACGGGACTTCAGGGAGCATTTTTTTTTTAGGTCTAATTTACAATAATGATTTCTTTAAATTTAATACTTATGTGTCTTCTTTAAAATGGTGTTCAGAGGGACAAAAGGCAATTAGCAATAAAAACTCAGTGAAGTCTCATAATTGGACTACCATTATTGAAATAGCTTTTGATGGTGAAAGAAAAAAATTGCCTTCTCTTCAAAAAGATTTATATTATGGCAAAGCATGCCAGAAATAAATTGTTTTGTCGCTGCTTATTTATGTTATAATATTGTTTAGGAGCTTGGCCATTCAGCACAAACCCAATTTCTAAACCTTTACAAAGCACTTAATGACATTTTTCTGAAGGAGACCAAGGAAGTAAACTTTGTAAGTCTATTATCAAATAAGATGTGGCTTGTTCAAAACTTCTTAGCAAATCAAAGTACACAATGTTTGTGAGCTTATTCTCTATAATTATACAAAACTTTTCCTCAAATGATTTTGTTGTGGGTGGGGAGAAAAAAAGCAATATATTTGCTGCTAAACAATCCTGACTTCTACCAGTTTGTAACAAAATTATGTCTTACCTTCTCTTTAGACACGGCTCATCTGCCTGGCCTCAGCTGCCTAGTACTGAACCAAAACAGAATGTGTCATCTACATTGGAAAATAACATTTTTAGGACAGAGAATGTTCCTATGATGGGAAAAGGTGGACTGTTTTCTCAGACTTTCAGATTCCCAGTGTAGCCAAAAAGTGTAAAACCCTTATTTTATAAGAGGATTACAAAACTTTTTTTTCAAGGCTCTCCCTCCTAAAATTGAGCCTGGAAGGTGTGGGGAAAGAGGCTGCTGAGATCAGGCAAGGCAGAGTTTCACGTGTCAGTAGGTTTTAATAAAAAGCAAGAGGTTTTCTGGTCATCCAGAAACAAAAAATAAACGTCAATTTCTAATTTTTCCTTCCACCATCAAATGGTGGAATTTATTTAATATAAAATACAGGGACTTGATTGCTTAACACAATATTGAAAATCAAGGACAAGTGATCTCAGGTAAAAGGGGAGATTGGGACATGGAAATGATAAAAACCAGAGAAATATTAAAGATTGATAACAAAGAGGTTGGGGAGGGGGAAACAGACAAGTAACAAAAAGCATGATAAAGGGGAAAGTTTGTAAAGAAAGAGTTCAATTAAGTTGTTTTTGTCTGTGACACGTCAAACACTTTTTGGTTATTTCAAGGTTTTGGAAAAATGAGTGAGGAAAAATTAATGAATGGCAAGACAGAGCCAATTAATTTTGAGTCTGAGCATCTCTATAGCACATTTTATCACATCAAATCCTACCCTCTGAATCCTGAAATACAATGTATAAAATGATACACATAGAAGAGAAAGAGAGGGAAATATAGTAGGGAAAAAAAAAAAGAAATAGAAACTGCTTTGAATCTTCAAGTCCAAACTTCCTTCCTTTTAGCCACTTTGATTAACTGGACTTGAATAAAGAGGCAACGAAATAACCTATTTAGTTCTTGAAGAGTTTCATCTATATCATCAGAGTTCTCTATTAGGCTCAGTGTCCCTAAACTGCAGCTGCTCCTCATTAGTTTAAGAAGGATAAGAATGAAATGTATGAGAAAATGAATAGGCAGTCTTCTACATTTAGAATTTGAAACTTTTTCCCTCTCTGATGAGTCATTTAGATATTAAAAAATTTTATTGCAGGAATTTTTGCAATTAAATAACAGCAAAATTTAAAAATAACTTTTTCATTTACAGTATAACTCTAAGTGGATAACTGACTTTGTTAGAGAAACAAGACATACAGTATGCAAGTTTTTCCCTACCAATGACCTCTGGAACCCTTCCCTTAAGGAGCTAATACTTGGAGAGACAATAATTGGTAACTGGTCTGCTTAAGTCTGACAATTCCTAGGTTACCTATACACTCTAATGCAAACATCTCTTGAACTCTGCATCCTAGAATGTATCAGACCATAAAGATTCAGTAATCAGATAAAGTTGGCAGCCACATTTCTTCAGGCTTCAAACATCAAAGACAGAGACAACATTTTGAGTTATTTTAATGTCTGCTGAATAGAACATTTTGAATCTCCAGCTGAAAATAAATGTTTTGTGTCACAAGTCTGTATCTAATCTGTCCTAAGCCTTTTGGCAGTCACTAAGCCACTCTTTTACAGAAGAGAGGATGAATATGAAATAAATAGCATATTCCAGCATGAAAAACAATTACCAAGAGTCTGATTTTTCTTCTGTTTGCACTGGTGAAAAATTCATGCTTTATCTCAGTGAGGTCTTTTTAATCTAAACACAGCCATACACAGGCAGAAGAAACTGCATCTCCTTCGTGTTGTAAACCCGGTTCCCAGAGTCCAGCTTCCTCTTATCTACCTGCGAGCACAAAGCCCACAGACAACAGACACAGATAACATTTTGCCTAAATCTGTCTGTCTCCGAGCTGAAATTTGCTGGAAGTTAGTTTACCAATATGATTATTTTAAATGGGGAGAAAAATAATGCCACGTAGTTTAGACTCAACTTTTTTCAGATGGAATGAATCAAACCTTGAAGATACCCAAGACAGAAGAATCACAAATCAAGCATATAGACAGAAAAGCTAGAATGCTGCCAGGGTCATTCTTGTCATATTCTTTAATTTACTCAGTCAGGAGTTTCCAATGTCACACTAAAAACCATGTCACTGCAGAATGCAGAAAAGTGGGGAAAAATAGAGGATTGAGAAGAGCAATGACTTTCAATATGAGCCTCAACTGATCTACTTTGAAGGTGGATCTGACCTCAATATGGGCTATGAGTGCTGAGACAGCTGGTGAACCCGTAGCAAGGCCACTCACAATCATCTGTGAAAGGTTGTGGCAATCAGGATTGGTGCCTGAGGACAGGAAGAAAGCAAATGTTATCCCGGTGTCCAAGAAAGGGTAAGAAGGAGAAACCAGTGAGCTACCGGCCAGTCAGCCTCACCTCAGTCCCTGGAAAGGTGATGGAACACCTCATTCTGGAGGCCATCTCTATCTATATGGATGACAAGAAGGTGATCAGAAGTAGTCAGCAGAGATTTACTAAAGGCTTGACCAACCTGATTGCCTTCAGCAATGAAACAACCAGGTTGTTCGACCAATGAACAACATTGGTTGAATAAAAGGAGAACAGTGAGTATTGTCTACCTTGACTTTAGCAAAGCTTTCAATAGTGTCACATCATCCTCATAGGCAAACTTGGAAAGTGTGGGTTAGATGAGTAAACAGTGAGATGGATTGAGAACTGGCTGAACAACAGATCCCAGAGGGTTTTTGTCAGTAGCATGCTGTGTAGCTGGAGGCCTGTCACTAGTGGTGTCCCTGAAGGTGCAATAGTGGGCCCAGTACCATTTAACTTATTCACCCATGACTTGGATGAAGGGACAGATGCCTCCTCAGCAAATTCACTGATGGCACAAAGATGGGAGGAGTGGCCCACACCCCAGAGAGCTGTGAGCCCTTCAGAAGGACCTTTACAGGCTGGAGAGATGGGCAGAGAAAAACCATCTGAAACTCAACAAAGGCAGGTGCAGGGTCTTGCATCTGGGGAGGAACAACCCCAAGGACCAGTACAGGCTGGGGGCTGACCTGCTGGGAAGCAGCTCTGCAGAGAAGGACCTGGGGGTCCCAATGGGCAACAAAGTGTCCATGAGCCAGAAGTGTGGCCAAGAAGGCCAACGGTGTCCTGGGCTGCATTAGGAAGAACACTGCCAGCAGGTTGAGGGAGGTGATCCTGCCCCTCTACTCAGCACTAGTGAGGCACATCTGGAGTGCTGTCTCCTGTTCTGGGCTCCTCAGTACAAGTGAGACCTGGAATTCCTGGAGTAGGTCCAGAGGCCGGTGACAAAAATGATTAAAGGACTGGAGCATCTCTCTTAAGAGGATAGAGAGGAAAGAGTGACATCTGCTCAGCCTTAGAAGAAGCAATCAAAAGGGGTCCTTATCACTGTCTATCAGTATCTAAAGGAGTGGTGTCAAGAGGGTGGAGCCAGGCTCTTCTCAGTGGTGCCAAGTAATAGGACAAGAGGCAATGGGCAGGAATTGACACACAGGAAATTCCACCTGAACATGAGGAAGAATTTCTTTACTGTGCAGTGACCATGCACTGGAATAGATTGTCCAGAGAGCTTGTGGAGTCTCCTTCACTGGAGATATTCAAGAACCTTCTGGACACAATCCTGCGTAATGTGCTCTGGGATGACCCTACCTGAGCAGCAAGGTTGGACCACAGGACTCACAGTGATCCCTTCCAACCTTACCTTGTGTGATTCTGTGATCTGGGGTAGCAGGTTGGTCAAGATAATTTCCAAATGATTCCTCTTGTTTGGTCCATTCTATACTTTTACCATATCACTGTTCAGGTTTAAAAATCATGAGGATTACTGGACTGGACTATAGTTTCAGTTTTTCATAACACAATATATCTCAGACTACTGTAACAAGTATATAGAAAATAATTTCAACAGTACTTTCAACAATGATAGAAACAATACAGTCCTACATTTTTTTATTGAGGCTACCAGTGAAACATATCAAAGAGCTATCTGAGGCTATATGATCATCAGAACTCGGCATGCTGTAAAAAAAGAAATCATTAAAATGAAGTAAAAACACATGGCAATAAACTCAAGGAAAGTATGGCACTAAAAGGATTAAAATTTCAAATAAATGTAAAAGAGTATATTTAAATTCATATACTTTTACTCACAAGAAAATGTTTGATTGTAAAAAAACAGTATTGCTTTTTCTTTGCAAAATATAGAAGTCTTTTCTTCTGCAAAGAAGGTCAGTCAAGCAAGACCTTAATTGTAGTTGATCTCTGGTGGAAAGATCCTGATAAAACATACCTGGAACCATGCAGACAGGACTTCTGAAAAAAGAGTTCCCTGATAAACACTCACCATGTTTGCTACATTAAGTAGTACTCATAAAATAAATTAATCCTGTAAAGCTTGGGAAGTCAGAATGACAGCGTGATTCAATGCAATAACTTCAGGAGCAAGCAGGAAACAGACCCCATGTCTCATGAGCTACAGTGGCTGACACAGAAAAGAGAAACTATTTTCTCTTCTTTCAACTATCTGCAGTTAATAAGCAAGCAATAGGACTGTTGTCATACTGATTTTGGCCATTTAGAAATTTCCTGCCAGTCACAGACCGATGGCATAGAGACATTTTACCAAATCAGTGGAGAAAACTGATATTTCTAGGTACATAAACGCTGGTGAGTATGTCCTGTCTTAGCTGCCTTAGTAAAGTGTCTAAAGCTGTCTGGGATGAGTCTGGGAAAAGGAAGCTGAATTTGAACTTCAGGACTTAATTGTAGTATCCCAAACCCATTATTACCACAGTAGCTGCAGATAAAACTGGAATTATTCTCTCTTATTTGCAGTTCAGTCATACCATTTGAAGTCCAGCATCTTACATCCTGTGCAAGTCTTTGCTTATAGTTGCAGCAGGGATACAGAGGTTATAGCAGGTTTACCAATGCACACATAAAATATCCAGATTCTGGTGTATTCCTAAAAGTTGTATGCAGGTTTTCACTATCTTTAGTGACTCCCTTAAAAATGACACATGAACACACAAAGATTAATAATCTATGTGTAAAAAATCATGATATTACAGTCATACTGAGAAAAGAGTGATTGTGGCAAATTATTCAAAATTTAAGCTGAAAATATATGCTGAAAGTATTTATGGTGAGTGGAGTGCATAACTGCCTTGGTTACATGGAATTACTGTCTCAGAACGAAAACTAAGTTGATTTTTCTATTACATTTCTTTCTAAAACCTACAGTAATAGATCATTTTAGAAAAGCTAAGGTTATCATAGTTGAGACAATTACACCTCATTTTTACTATACCTTTAATATACCTATGTTTTACTTCTCTTTACTTCTTTACTATGACTACATTTCTACATATTTAGTGTTTCACTAAATGATTGAAACCACTCAATCATCAAGTGACTGAGATCAGGGTTGATAGCTTTATACAGAGAAATTAACTTATTTCTGTTACTATCCTGAAGACTAACATTGCTAAGGAAACAAAATTGATAACAAAATTGATTGCTTAATCTCTTCCCCCACAGCCTTTCCAGTTCACAGAAATAACACGCTGATCATCTTTCTACACATGGGTCTCTTCTGACTCAGTCCCCACTGGAGACTACTGTGTTTTCTTCTGTCGAAAATTCTAGCATCTAATGAGGAAAAAAATGGCCCTGGTATGTTGCTTCACACCGCTCAGAAGTACTGTAAAAGATGGGAAGGGATGGCATATCTGAGGAATGAAATAGCAGCCAGCAACCTGTGGATTCCTCTTGGCTCTGGTCTGCGTGCAGGCATCCTGGCAGAGGCTCTTGAAATACAAAGAGTGAATTTTTAACTTAACAGGAGTTGCAGTGTGATCAGCAGGGTTATCTTAAACTGCATCAGACCAAGGCAGTAAAACAGATTAGGTCTTCTGTACCTCATGCTGAAGCTGTCAGTAGAAGGCTTTGTGAAGACAAATAAATCATTATAACTTTAGGTGGGCCACAATTTCTGGAAAGGGAGGCTGAACAAGTTTCCTTTTGATGAATGCAGCATATACTGTGCTCTAAGGTGACCAGCAGTGTTCCTGGTGAAAGGACAAAGTAAATTATGATGCAGTCCAATGAACTAACGTCATGCCACAGCAATATACTGTCACTCACCAGGACACTGGCTTTGAGCAATACTTCACTTCCCATGCTCTAGGCTGAGCTGAGATCACATGTCTTTAGTTCTTGGATTGCTTCAGCACTGATTTTCATTCTGTTGTTATTCTGCCAGCAGGAGTAAATAATGAGACAAAAAGATGCCAAGTAGCTGAAAGACAAGTTCACCTGCACTATGAGAAATCAGGGAGCAGAGAAGATAATGTGTAATTAATTTTGTTAATACACAGACTCATTCAACTTGCCCCTGAGTATGCTTTTATTATAATGAATCAAAATCCAGCACATTTGGTCAGGAGAAACCTATTTTTGTGGCAGTGTTGCTAAATAAACTAGAGAACTCATTCTGCTTACTGATAAGTGCTTTTTTTTATGAGCACAACTTCTATGATCCTTTGGGCAAAGGGTGCTGTTATGGTGCCACTGTATTCTCACTGCTAGTGCTGGACATCATACCTCTTCTTCATGTCTACATATCTGTCATGTAATACAGAAACTTGTTCCTATAGTGAGTGAGATATAAAAAATTAATCACTAATCCTGGAAGATAGAACAAGCAATCACAGAATCATTTGGATGGGAAAACCCCTTAAGATCCCCAAGTCCAGCCATTAACCTAACACTGCCAAGTCCACCACTAAATACCACCCGTAAGTGCCCCATCCACTATGTCTGTTAAATACCTCCGGGGATGGTGACTGAACCACTTCCCTGAGCAGCGTGTTCCAAAGCAATGATGATGTGGAATTCAGGATGGAAAGAAAGAATAGTCTTTGATATTTATTTTCAAAGCAGATGATATTCTTACGCTGACTGATAGAAGATGTTGGCTTGACTGTTAGATTGCATCCTTTTGTGGTATCTTCTTTAATATTCTGGGTGAAATTAATTGCTAGGTCAGACATTCTAATGAATTATATATCTATAAACTCTGTTAAAATTAATTTAAACATAGTTTACCCAGTTAATGAATGTTTTCCATAAGTTCCTCTTATCAGGTGGTTTGTGGTCTAAGGGAGGGGATCTGGGTGGAGGAAAGGCACATCTGGGAAAGAGCAAAGGGCATCTCCTGTGGGATCAGCTCTGACTCTGGCAGAGACCAGGAGAAGATAAAAAGGATGGGGAAAGCTAAGCAGACCCAAATCACAGGCTTGGGACTTTTGGCAGCTTCTGTCCCTCTGACTACCCTAACAATTTTCTACTAACTGTTTTTGAAGACCCCTTGCTTAAGGACCTCTTCATATCCCTTACCTCATCTTTTTGTGATCAACTCCTTGAGACACCTCAGATTCTGCACTACTCTATGCCTAACAGGAGTTGAGTGACTTACGAACCAGAAGAGATTGGTTCCTGTACCTGAATTTCAATGATAAACTAATGGAACTTGGTGTCTAGGTTCCCAAATCACTATTAAACATTAGTGTTAATTGATTCACTTCAAACCATTTGAAATATATACATTTATTTCAAGAATTATACATCAGGACATCATTATTAACACATTTATTATCTTATTTTGCAGATCCTGGCCAAAAAACAGCTTAAAGAGTCAAGAACTTGTCAAGAAGCAGCTCTATTGACCATGTCTTCAGAAATAGTGAGAGCATTAAACATAATATTTTACTGGGAAAGGCTGGAAATGCAAAGTATTTTTGGCCTGATACAGTGAATCATTTTCTTCTTTGGTATGGCAAATAAAGGCATCTCTATCAAAATAGATCATCCCTCAGGCTAGTATATTCTGCTTTTCTAAAACACATGCCCTTCTTCCTCAGGATACATTTGAGTGTATATGAAAGGCAAACACAGATGAATCAGATTAATAATATTGGATCATGTCAGCCTGAGATCCTGCAAGGATCAGCGCTTGCCAATAGCCGGCCACAGTCAGAGTGAGAACATAAGGCTCCCATTACCCCCCTCCTGCCCTGAGCAGATACAAATCTCAGATGTGTCAAGTGTGTGTTCAGTGCTGGTTAATCATAGGGAGAGCAGCTGCTTCGTCAGTCTCATGCTTGACATTGGTACAGCACCAGCCAGGAAAAAAATATTTCTCTGCTCAGAATAGCATTTCATGTACTTAATTTTAAAATAATTTCTGGGGCTATCCTCCATGTTAAATATTTCCATGGCATCCTGAAAGCCTCCTTTTTATCCATCAGCTGAGACTGATTTCAGTCATTTTTCTTTCAATGTTATACCAATGTTTCATGATTAAACATTTGCATAGGAACACCTGTTTTCAAATCTCTCACCTATTTGTCTGTAACTAATTTCCTGATATTTGATATATTTGAACAACAAAACAAGCATCATCAATTCAGGTAATACCATATGGGAATATCTTCTTTAACCATCCACATAGTGTGACACACATGCTCAAGTATATTGATATATATACAGATAGCTGGGAGAAGAAAATTCGGGATAACTTGGATAAACCACCAGTTAAATTTTTGGTGTTCTTGCTGATACATTTTAACTACTAGCAGGCAAGGACACAGGCTCTTGAATATGCAGTTATTTGTAGAGCTATGAAAATATGTCAATCACACGTTCAACAGATTTAGATTTTTTTGCCTTTTAAAAAAAATTTGCCTTTTATAATTAAAACCAAAGATGTGTTATTTGACAAATATTTTGTAAATATAAAAAATGTCAATAATAGAAACATAGAATGGTTTGAGTTGGAAGGGACCTTAAAGATCACCTAGTTACAACTGCACTGTTGTGGGCAGGGACAATTTCCACTAGACTGAGTTGCTCACAGCCACATCTAGCCTGGCCTTGAACACTTTCAGGAATGGGGAGCCCACAGCCTCTCTGGGCAATCTGTTCCAGTGCCTCACCATCCTTACAGTAAAGAATTTCTTCCTAATTATCTAAACCTGTTCTCTGACAGCTTAAAGCCATTCGCCCTTGTCCTACCAATACATGCCCTTGTCAAAAGTCATTCCCCAGCCTTCTTGTAGGCCCCACTTTAGGTAGTGTAGGTTGCTAGAAGGTCTCCCTGGCATTTTAGTCTTTGTGTACTAAAATATATTTTAAAACCCTCACAAATAAGGTTTTCATGGTATTTCAGTAATCATTGTAACATTCACAGCTATGCTCCAAGACATACAAAACACAAGCATTATATGAAAACATTTCACTTAAGCTTAAAAAGCCACCTCTTATCATTAAAAAAGCTAAACTAGAAAAGAAAACAAGTTAAAGATTTAATATTCTGCAACTATTTTGGGTTTGTAACGTGTGAAACAGACTTTGTATATACAGGACACAAACTAAAGCTATGGATAAATAATAGTTGCTAATCTCAATTGTAAGTGAAATGAAAATGCAAGTATATTTTATTGTTTTCCATGGAAACAATAATTGCTTATTTATATCTTTCTATTCCAAATGACTCCTTTGAATACTAACCAGTGATATTGATCTCTCCTAGTAGTTCAGAAAGCAAAGGATTTCTTTATGTAATATCTGTTTTCAAAGCTTACCAAAACCTAGAAGTAAAACTGATGTTAGAAAGCTGGCTTTTGTAGCTAGATTTTCTGTCTAGCTAATGAAACTGTTGACATAGTGTCAGTCATAAGACAAAATTGCCAGCTTTTCTGTCCTTGAGGGGGAGTGTTTAATGAAGGAAATACGCACTCTGAATATAAATCCCTCATACTTTATAATGCAGCTCTGTAACCAAACTTATTGGGTATGCCCCAGTATGACACAGAAGAACTATGGACACCAATGGCCCAATTGCCCAATTTTTCTGTAAGTCCTCCAGAACAAGTTCTCATGCTTATTGGTATCCAGAGACTCAGAGGAACTAGTATTTGCTGTTGGGTCTTGATTTCTCTGCTCCCTCTCTGCTGGGTTCCAGCTGTATGGAAGGACATTTCACTTCTTTCACCTTGTGGGATGTGCTTGAGTGATCTTGTGGGAAGGATTCAAGACATGCCTCCAGAAGCTCTGAAGAAACTCAGTCATGTGATTCCACGGGGCTAACACCAGGGAAGCAGAGCAGGGCAAAACTTCAGTTTTCACGAAGCAATGTCATTTTCATCAGCACAGAAAGCTTCACTGCTCCTGTACAGAGACTAACACGCTGACCATCATGAGTAGGAGTCCAGTGAAGAAATAGTTTGATGCCAGCTTCAAAGTCCCAACTTGTCAGCTTTTAAACTTAAAAAATTGCAGTCTGGTGATTTATAGTAAGCATAATGAGAACATAAAAATGTTTTCAAAAACATTCTTCTTTTGAAGAAAACAAATCTGAGACCTTCGATCAGCAAAGCTCTTCCCTTGCTGACCCAAGTTCAACATTACAGTCTTTACAGAACAAGAATACATGTTCAGTAGCAAAACAGTCCTCAGTATGATCTGTCATTACAGATGAAAGACCAGAATCTCAGATTATTCTGTTTGTAGACTTTAAGCCTAAAACAACAAACTATTAAAAAGTCATTTTAAATGCAAATAACTCTGCAAAAAAAAAAAAAAAAGCTAAAAAGCCATCATTACTTTCTAGATGTATTGGCAAAAGCCATTTAATGCAAGATGAGATGTTATTAAATATTTATAGAGAAGAAACACCCATATTCTCATGAAAAGGACAGTATTTCTGTAATAATTGCTAGAATGAAATATAATTTCTGGTTGCTAAAAAATCCCTACTAGTTCTATACATTAAGATGAACTACATATTCAATTACAGTGCAAATGACAATCCAAAAGTGGTATGCAAAATCTTTCCCCCAGGACTATCAGTTTACTTTTTGGATCATATCCAAAACTCTCAAAATTCTTTGAAATTCTTCCTATTGATTTCAATAGGGTCAGGCCCCTATAACATTATATCACTCTACATGTTGTTGAACCTAGTATTGCTCAGTTGTTGAACCTGAGGGTCAACAGTCTGATAGTTTAGTATTTGCCTTGAAGAGATGTTTCCATAATATTTTCGTCTTTTTCTACCACCAGTTTTATTTAAAAGTGCCACTTTTTGTCGCTCACTTTCATTCTTTTGCCACAGTTGCACAAAACTGATGTAGGCAATTTTTAATTATGAAAGGCTCTGCTTGGCAGAGTACCATCCCTTCATTCCTGCATAATGCATCACAGGTTCAACCTCTGACCAAATTAGTAGCAGTAATATAACTAAGAAAAACAAAACCATGTTCAGATAACTTAAAACATAATCAAACCTATGCATTAATTAAAACGCATCAATTGCAAAACTAAGATTTGATACTCAACTTTCAGAATCTCCTGACATATACTCATTTAATTTTTCAAACTTAACATAGTATTAAGTTTCATTTAGCTTCTTCCTCTTCTTGAAAGCTCATTACAAGCTACATTGTCATTCTTGGGTTCTGTTTTTCAAGTATACTCATCTGGATATGAGTGCAAAGAAATCCATTGCATAAAAAAAAATTTAACCATTTTTCTTGAGGAGAGATATACTTGGGAGAACAATGAACAGTTATTTTTCCACATAGGCAGCAATGTTCTATTTATGTTAGTAAATTCATGTGCATGTGTAAATGTAAATATGATCAATTAAATTCTGCCAAGACCCAGATTATATTTCAGGGTGGAGCTGGGGCTGACAGTGGGAAGATACATCAAAGTTCTGTCAGCAGCTGCTTGTGGTATCCTGATCTTCTGGAGGAAAACCAGGGAGATTTTATCTCCCTGCCAAAATCTTTCATCATATAAATCCAGATTGGTGCATACATTGCAAACAAGGGGAAAGGTTGGTCTGCACAGATCTATGATTGTTAATTCACCCTTGAGGTAGTGTGTCTAACAGAGGAATAAAGTGTAGCTGGTTCAATCATTTAAAAATTTTCAGAACTATTGTCATATTATAACTAGCATAAAAGGGATTTTTCTTTCTCGTTAGGGTTAAAAATTAATCTTCTATTAAATCATAAATGCACATACTCATGAAGAGAAATTTGCTTGACTATGTTTAACATAGAGAACACTTCAATGACATTTTAAGACTTGCCACTATATTTTTCTTTTAAGATACCCATGCAAAGAACACCCTTGTGATCTATGAGTATAAAACTGCATTAATTTATTCAGATTAGAAAAAATAAAGCAGACAAATCTCAGACTTGATCACTAGGCAGTCATTCAACAGCTAACAAGATTGAAGCCTTTTGTATGTAGCATCTCAAAATACCAGCCAGATCTCCATTTAGGACGTCTTTCTAAGAATTAGGTTCATCTTATAAAAAAGATAAGAACTGTAAAATTTCGGAAACATTTTTGACATACGACTGGAGGCAGCATTATGTTCCTCATGAAACAAACCTTTCAGAATCCTGTTCAATTGTAAATACATAGAAAAGCTGTCTTTGTTGCCTCTTGTGTGAATTCTGGCCACACACCCAAAAACGCTGTGTAGGTTTCATGCCTGAAAACGAAGGTTATCTGTCTGAATCTCCAAGTACGTATAGCAGTGATTCAGGAACAGCAACACACACCCAAACCAAAAAAACAATATAACAGAATGTTTCTGCTGCTTCTAGTAAAAACCCTAGGAGTCCAAACTTAATTATATGTCTAATTATCTGCTTATCAAACTAATAAAAATCTTCATCCAAGAACATGGAAATAAATAAAGTAAAACAAAAAAACAATACAACAATAAGAATGAATGTTTAATAATACACCTGAGTTTCCAAAATTCATTTTGAAGGGAAAGAGCTGGGAAAGGGTTTATTTCTACAGCCTTGCAGTAGTATATGACAATAGCTTGAAAACCTAAGGAATGTGATAATAATGCTTAATTTTATAAGTAGTGCAATTGGAGGTAAATATTTAAAGTCATAGCTGTCAGTAGAACACTGGATAAATGTTTTAACCCTTCTGGTTTTAATATTTTTACTTTTCCATTCTTCTCTCTAAGAATACAGTTCTACCACTAAGCACTACAAAGAAAACCCACAAATTATATGAATAAGGGGTGGGTTTGGATTTATAATACAAATAAAAAACTGCTAAAGAACAGCATTCAGACTCAAGCATTTCTTTGCAATGCAAATCCTCTGCCCCAACAGCCACACACAAGTGAGCAGCCATATCACAGGTAGAGCTGCCATTATACAAACCCAGACCATGATCTTTTTAAACCATCATAAAAGATATTCACATGGTGTGTTTCAATATGAAATGCCATAAAATAACTTTTGCCTCCTAATAATATCCCCCTAGGATGCTGACAGCATTTTACCTAATTTTTCTCTTTCTCATCTAGTGATCAGTAGTCACCAAAAGAGGTGACTCTTGCAATTTTAGAAATTAAAAAAAAGAATCAATAGACCACATAGGCATCTAATCAGAGCTATTAGCTAGTATAATCAGAGATATTAGCTACTATAAGTTTTTTACATTTAATTCTTCCCTGCAACAGGTAATGGATTGTATTAATACTGAAAATGGCATATTAGTAAAAAAATACTAGATTTTACCAAAACTATTAAAGCGAGTGTGTGGTTGGGAAAATCAGTTTTATTAGTATCTGAATGTCATAATGCTTTATAATACGTATTTTTTCGTTGTACAGTGGTAAATGAAAGGTAAAATAGAAGTTTCTAATCTGGTCTATAATATCAATGTCCTTGCATTTAAGTCACTGTTTTTCCTTTTACAGAGACAACAGTTCAGTCATAGTGAGCTGGCCAATCCTTTAAGCTGCAATTCCACTGTGAGTAGTAAATTCTGTACAAATGTGCAAATTTTAGGGGGCATGGGGGAAGATTTCTTCCAAGATGGAAAAATATGTAAGGCATTTTTATTTCAATTAAGCAATAAGCAACACAGTTTCGATGACAAAATTTATGTTTGAAATACCTGTAAAATAATCATAGTAATTAAAATGTAATAGCCATCGTATAGGATCCAATATATATAAAAAATTATAGTAGTGCATTATTGCAGTCTGGTGTCCACCTGTACCGAGCAGTTATGTAGCAAGAACCTTGCTGGGAGTTCCCTAAAATATAATAAAACATTTTTATTAGCACAGGGAATTCTGGACAGATGTCAAACTGGTCACAGTCTCTGCAACTGAAGTGTTTCCTGCAGTAAAGAACATGAGTAAAGTACTGGGGCTAAGGTGAGGCACTTAAACCCAAGATTTAAATAATGCAAAACTATGTGCCTCTGCTGCTGGTGCGTTGGGAAGCACTTGCATTTCCCATATGCCAGACTTGCTTCCAACACCTGAACATCCAATATGTACCAAGGGCCATGTTGCCCAGGAGGCCCAGTGAGCTGAGACTTTGTACAAACAAGCAGGCTACCCAATTTTAATGCGATGCCTGCTAGGTTTTTGAAACCATCTTGCAAAATGGGAAGCTACATTGTCCATCGTGATTCACAATGGACATCTCAGACTCCTGCTATGTGAAATTGCTCTTTTAAGATAGTGCAATGACTTTAAGAGAATGAAAATAGGTCTATAAGGTTTTGCTTTCTCTTGGGCATAAGCCATGCTATTCCGTGCAGTTTAGCTGAGTATCTTGCTCTCTGGGGACTGATTGGTCAGTGAAATTGCTGGTAGGAGCAGTAAAGTGATTTCTCCTTCCTCTGTTTACAATGACTCATTTTGGTGAAAGTGATAGATCTGGTGTTAGAGCCACCTCACTTTTCTTTGGGACAACTGAAGGGATCCCAGAGAGGAGAATAATCTGAATTTAGCCTAATCATTAATTCTGAGGTGCACGAATTTTTTATAAAGATAGCTGATTTTTTCATTCCAATCGTTAACATGGTAGGCGTTCACTAAAACTACTGACACAGACACTCTGCTACTTTATACAGCTTAAAATTCATGCTAAGCCAGTAGCTCATTTTTACACCAGAAGTTTGGTGGGTTTTTTTGTAGAGTTCTCTGAAAATGCTACTAAATGCAGGAAAATCTCAAGATTTTTCCTGTCTTCTGTACATCTGCCGCATATTCAGTGTGATGCTTGGAACAGCACAATCTTCTTGACAAAGGGCTGGGAATACATATTTTTACTTCAATTAGCACTTGATTGAAAACAGCCACAGTTGTTTTCCTGTTGAGATGCTGTCTCTTCCTAGAATGGTGGCCCTGGTGTGAGAAATGAGACAACTCTTAAAAAGATTAATTTATTGAAAACAGAAAAAATTGAAAAATTACAGAAATCAGAAAAATATAAAAATTTGGGATCCTATGGCTCGGTAGATGGTATGCCCCAGGAGCGCAGGGATTTGAGATCTTCTGGCTGAGACAGCACTAGACCTCAGGTAGAGAAAAAACTTGCAGTGCTGGGTTGACTTAAAAAAATTACTAAAAGCCCCTTAAAAGGGGTAAGGCTTTTAATGCCCAGCACCGATGTCTCCCACAGCTAGTCTGGAGAGAGCAAGAGGGGAAGAGAGAAGAGAGCCCGCCTCTCGGCTTCGTCCTTTTTATAGTTTTTGCTCCGCCCCCAATCCGCCCACAGCCCGCCCCTTCGGTCCAAGGCGATTGGTGCTTTCCCTTTGATGGATCATCTCCATCCACCAATGGCTCGTCGTTGTCAAGGGGGGTGGTATCAGTTAGAGATAAGGGAAAACAATGCCTTCATTAAAATTCAGGTATTCAGGTTGCCATGGAACTTGCCTGCAGAGTAATGGCTCTGCAGCTAGAAATAGCTGCTGGCTATCAAGACTGGGTGGGGGGGTTTTGGCCTTGGAATCAAAATGCAAGTGAAACACCTACAAAAAGTATTAAAATACATCCAACACACCTCAGAACACTTGTAAAAGTATACAGTAAACACAGGAAAGGTAACTCTTATGGTGTACCAGTGGTTTGTAGCTTGAAAAGGGGCAAGTTTGTGATTTTTAACTGGGAAAATTTTAACTGGGAAGGGTGCAACTCTATTAATAAATTTTAAACAAATAGGAACACTGATAATGGAACTGGATTTTTGTACCTGGGCTGATGGGTTAATTGTAACATTCAATTTAAAAATAATTAACTCAAAATTAATTATTTAAAGCACTTAATATGCAAAGACCAAGCACAAATAGGGATTTCATGTATGACACTGGTAATTCTGCAAGCAAATATAACTTTATTATGATGAATTATCCCATGTCCAGAATTTAGCACCATGTTTACGTGTGTGTACTTTCCTGGTTCTTTCTCTTACCCAGCAAAAGCCTCAGAGACTCTTCTGTTGAGTACTCTGTCCAGAAGAAGGGACTCTATTTTAACAGCTGACAGTTGGTGGGTGGATACTGTGCTCTAATAGAACAAATATATTTTGAAAATTCCCAAGAAAATACTAGTTCAGACTGACTGATATGAAAAACAATTTTTAATATTGTTGAATCCCTGGAATTTAATTTTGAGAATTCCCAGATGTTTACATATAGTACTGCAGGAATGGTGCTCGTCTTGTGTGGGGACTGGGACAGGTTTCTGTGAGGTACTTCACAATCTGCTAGAATGTGACAAACCCAACATTGATGAGGGTTAAAAAAAGTTAAAAAAAAATGCAAGACAGAAAATAATTAGAAAAGGAACCAATGAAGAGATCACATAAGCTTTTCAGAGCAAGATAGAAACTCAGTGATGATGTCAGAACAAAAACCAAAATATCATTTGCCTGTCCCAACAAATGCTTGTTCAGGTTATAATCCAGATGACTCACTGCCAAGCACGCCTTATATTTAGCCTGTCTAACTGAAATGCCCACATTACAAGCCTAAATGGTCTCACTTTTCTTTAAATTCTCCAAAGAATAAAGGCCTAAAAAGAACTGGGATTTCAAAGTAACTTGTGGTAACAGAAGCAGAAATATTTTTGGTGCCCTGATACCTCCCTGTTGGTTCCACATGGGATTTATAGTTCACTTTTCTCAAAAATTTCAGCTCTCCCTGAGTATACTGAGATAGAGTTATTCCATGCTGATTAAAATAAGCAAATGACCCAAGACATTTATGTAAAGAGGAGACAAAAGTGTGACTGAATTGGGAAGGTCATGGAAACAAGACAAAAAAGCTATAAATCTATTTAAAATTATTATCTAATGAAATAATTATAACTAAGGCCAGAGTTGAAGAAACTTATACAAATATTATAATTTTGTGCTGCAACAGACATCCATAGGTGCTCTTCTGAGAAAACAGAAAGATTGTGTCAGTCTAAGATTTACATTGTTAAAGTCCATGAATTACACTATTGAAACAAGCTTTTTAATTTACTTTTTCATCCTACTTCTGTTGCTGGGTACACTGACTGTTTTTCTAGTGAAACTTAGTCACATAGTACAAATATTAGTAAGCATAATGTGAAATATAATGAAAATATGATCTAGTTATGCTTGGCTCCAGTAGACTAAAGAATATCAAACATTATCAACAGAGATTTTCCTTTTATGGGGGAATATGATACAGCGGTAAAAGAAGGCAGGCAGGACGAGTTTGAAGTTATGCTAAACTGGCTACAGCAGTTTAATTAGTGATTTGGACATAAAATGGTTTTTATTAAGTCCATTATTATTTTTAGCAAACCCTGTAGCTGTTAAATTAATGTGATACACAGATGTTTTACAAGCATGAATTATTTACTAAAGCATGTTTACTATTGAAGCACAGCAGATTTACTGCCAAATAATGCTCCCTAGCTGTTTTAAATGTCAATAAGTAACAGCTATGCTTTTGCTGAAGTATATCACTTCTGTTTGGGCTGCCGAAAATTTCATAAGGTGACTAGAGGCCTTCAAGAACTCTCTCGTAGGAACAAGAGTCCAGATGTTCATTCTTTCATTCAGCTTAGCTTCAGTTTTATGCAGAAGCTTGCATCAAGAGTGGTTTTGAGTCCCCTACTTTGGAAGTGAGGGCTTCCTTAGATTAAGCAGCAGTGTCACCCTCAGCTCTCCTAACTGATCCCATGCTGAAGATCATCATGGAGACAGGTGTGTCTCAAAGCTCAGTTTGCCCTCCCCTCAGCCATCACAGCTCACAGTTACATCAAACCACAAAAGGCAGCTCCAGGAAAGGTGCTAACAGAGTACCAGAGTTGCGTTGAATATATTCTGTTTTGCTGCCCATCTTACAGCGTCAGTAATGTGCAGCAGAAGATGAAGGCACAAGCCATCACCTTTACAGTCATGGCTAGATTAATCTATTTAAGCCCTCATTAAACGTGTGAAATGCATACATTTCATTTTTGGTAGTGCAGTTTTATTGCAATGTTACTAGGCAAAAATTAATAATATTGAATTTTGCCTCTTCTGATGATGATCATTTTACTCAGACACAGTGCTGCAGGCTTAGGAAGTTTATGAGTCTCAAAATACTGGAGGCTGTAAGAATACTAATGACTAAATCATTGACTGAATATATCCTATATCTTTTCTCTATTAAATTTCTCATCAGACATATGGTTTTGGCCTTAGTAAAGGCAACAGAGTTTGTGGAGGTGAAGTCAATGGGCTGTCTGTTCTTGGCACATGAACCTCTCCTTTCTTTGACTGAGAAAAAACACAGTGACAGCAGAGAGATCAAGAAGTGCTTGGCAAGTAGGAATCATGAAAAATAATGAAAAAAGAAGACAAGTTCCAACAAAGGCCATAGAAAACAAACAGAACCAAAACCACAGAACCTACCACACAGCAGGAAAGTATTTCTCAGTCGCACATCATAACCACACAGAAGACAGGAGACCTACACATTCAAATTTTAATACCTGAAAGAATTAAGAACACCTAAAAGTGTCTATAATCAGTCATTCTTGGAGCCAGGATGAGGTATGATCTTGAGAGAATTTAATGATACTATCCACTCTGCTGCAGAAGATTGACTTTCCTTCTGATAAATAATGACAACGACACTAACAGTACTGTGAGCTGGAAAAGTTGACCAGGAAAGCAAAAGACTTAACCAGCCATTTCAGGATGGGCTTTTGTGAGAAGCAGAAGATAAATAGAGACCAAGGAAATAATTACGACCCATCACAGCTATAATGATGAAAACACCATACGAAAAAACAAACCACATTTCTTGACCAGTAATGTTCCATTTCGTACTTGCTGCATGGATGAACATGTACTCCCTACTAAGTTCCTAAATGACATCCATTATCATAGTTTTAATTTCACCTCAGAGATTATATCCTACTTTATTGGTATTAAAGATCATTACTGAGGATCCAGCCTGTGAGCTGTGGAACACGGATGAACTGCTGGATAGTGTGATCTTTCCATGGCAACCACCCATCAATCACAACACAGCTGTGCAGAATCAGGAAGCACGCCATGACTACACCCGTCTTGAGTGTGACTCACAAAATGTGGAGGGATGGAGGGTATATTCCCTGCCTTCAAGAGAGCCCTAGGTAATTACCTACCAACTGAGTTACTTCAGTCAAATTTCAGCAATTACAAAGCAAGAACCCATATCAAATTGCCTTAGAAAAGTGTGTGAAATCTCATGAAAATTATGTCACCACTGATGGAAAATAAGATTCAACATGATAATGAGTGAAATTCAACAAGCTAATAACTCTGCAGTTTAATAGCTCATACTCTGATCTCCTATAAATGCTGTCCTAGAATTTAACATACAATTTATTTTTCCATATTATAATGTGATTAACAAAGTTCTTTTAACAATTTGTTCTTTCAAATGGAATCAGAATTCATATTTGCCAGTTGCAGTGTCTTTTAGAAAGTACTATAACAAAAAAATGCAAGTATTTGTAAGCTTAGATGTTTTATACTTATCTCTTTGTTCTAGGTTGAAGGCATAATAACACTGTCAGTTTTCACATGCAGTAGCTGCTCTTTTCACAGCAACCAGGCAATGGCAACTGCAACTGTATTTCCAAATTAAGGAATAAATCTTTCCCCAACCCTCCATACCTGACACCTGCTTAGGACAACCATTTCCCAGTTATCTTTACCAATTTGAGGTGCTGCAAAGGCATAAGGTACTTTCTTTTTTCAACCCCACCTTCCTTCACCCTTTTTTTGAGTGAAGCTATACTCCAAGCAGAAAGCTAAAGGCTGCACATTCTTTCCACATATATGTACCATTAACTGCAGCTTGTTCACAGAACAAATCAACAATTTCTTCATCATCTTTTCTCTCCTGTTGGGCACTTCCAAAGGCTTTTCTTTCAACAGCACTATCTTCTGCATCAGGAAGTCCAGGCATTCACCTTCATTCCCCACTTTTTCAGCATCCTGACACTTAATCATCATAACATGGCTGACATCATCTGGATCTCGCCATCATGCAACTTGAAAATGCCCAGCCCTGGGAGCAGGAGCGGAACATTCTGACTTACTTTATAGAAATTGCAGGGTTGTAAAAGGCATTTTAAAATAATGTAGCAAACACTGAGGGAGAGTTTTAAAGATTTAGGAGGACCACAGACAAATTTGATGTTTTGTCTCTCTGCTTATACTGAAGGTGTAAAAAGATCTGAAAATAGATTACAGTGTAACTGTGTTTAAGTATTTTTATACATTTTATCTGTTTGAAAGTATCCTATGAGACATGGAAATTAAATTAGATTCTTTCTTTCCATTTGACCTCACTTTGTTCTGACTGTAAAAATGGTCACTAATATGCTTGATTCTACTGATTCCTTTTTGTAGGAAACAAAGAGATCAAACTAGGTTACAATGCACTAAGTACAAATCTACTCTGTTGCTGAGGTTGTTCCATTGAAGAGAGAAAGCATGCAATTGAATGGATCATATTGTGTAAAGCAGTCCACTTAAATGGAACTAATTCCCAAATCTCAAACCAAAACTGAATGATTGTACTATAATGTTTATTGTATTCAATTTTATGGAAACTTTGCCAGATATACATTGTAAAAAGCTATTGTATATGATAGCATAACATAAATGAGTCAAATCTAATTTGGACAAGGAAAACCAGAAGGATGTGTGATGTCTGTACTGAGTTAGTGTATCTTATGCACAGGGAGTTTTCTGATTTTGATTTTCATGAAAATGAAATCTGATTCTAAACATATAGAAGTAGCCAAGTTAAAAATGTGTTACCTTGGCCGTACTGTACGTACAGCTTTGGGATGTAAGATTCAGCCTTTAAATGCTCGATTTGGATCAGGAGATCTTGCTTCATGAAGAAAATCATGGCATTTCTTCCCCCTCACTTTTAGTCACCCCATTTCACTACAGTTCAAAAATATTGTCAGCTGAGAAAATCAGAAAATTTGATTTGTGTCTATTGTTCCTTTTTAAAAAAAATGAATTCTTCAGAAATGCTATTCTGGTACATTATTTGTAAAACAAGTTTTCTTTAGTACATACAGAATTAGTAAATCTAACAAAGATAGATTCAGTGGTCACACTTAAATTTATGAATTAAGATAAATCAATTCACCAGATTAGTTTGTAATATTTAGCATTTTTAAAGTCCCTTCTATGCTCCTACACTCACACTTCAAATTCCCAAGAATACATGATATTCTACAAACACAGGCAAAACTACCTTAATGTACCCAATCTCACAGGATTGGAGAAGAAGTCTTAAAGTCCAGGAACAGCATTGTAAAACTCTTCTCTATTTTCTCAGCTTTATCAAGTAGAATTGGCTTATTGGACCAGAACTGTCAGCCACCAGAGCAAACTGATTTACCAGATCCCCTGCAAAGCATTTGTACCCCACATAGCAGTAATATCCTGTGGCAGAGCCACGCAATTGGCTGGCTGGAGCTCCACTGTATTAGAGACATGGACAGCATTGTGACAGGGCTTTGGCAAGCGTGAGATAAACATAACCTTACGATAGCAAAGACAGAGCTGAATGAATGAGAACAGAACAGAAGAATTTGGCAGTGACTCAGGTGAAGCTGAACCTTAGAAATAATGTAGGTTACCCCTTTCCTTCTCTCTCCATGCAGGAGAATTGTCACAGAAGTGTCATACCAGTGGGTTTGGCCTAGTTGCTTCTCTAGTGCACACGGTGCACCTAGGGGAATATATTCAAATTTCCCAAAGGAGTTACATGAAGAAAATAGAAAAAGAGTAAGTAAGACGAAGTAACACTTTACATGTGCTTCTTAAATCCTTTCTGAGTTAGGCCCATGAGCTTTATAAAGGTGAGTAATAAAAGCTGGTGTTGTTGAGTATCCATATCCTGTACAGCATTCTTTGACGGGAGATAAAATGTTCTAGCAATAGAAAATCAAACAAAACAATCTTGACTCAGAGGATTTTTAAAATTATTTTACTGGGCCATTTGCAACATTTCATTGCGTTAATAGCAGAAAGAAAAACATAATTTTCACATTACTTCCTATTGGTTTTCATGATTTTGTCACCAAAACCATGCTGATGCCATCAGCATTTCTATTGCACTCCACTATCATCCAGCTTGTGGCACTTTCTGGGGGGCCAGGTGTCTCCAATTTGGAAGAAATTATTAAAATCTGTTCAGCTGGTTCTGCATCAAAGAACTCTGTAATTGCTTGGTTCTAGGGCTTTCTGCCATCTGAGGCTGAAATGGCAACCATCTGTTAAGAATTCCTCCACTGAATAATTTTATTAATATTCTGAAGAACATCAGGAAAAAAAGCTAAAAAAACCTCCAAATCTTTCTTAGTTATAGCATGGTTTTGAATGAAGCTCTGAAACATGCATCTCCCAGTATTCTTGTTGACAAGTTTCTGCACTGGTTGACTGTGCAGCAGAAAGAATGGTTTGCTTACCATGAAACATTACTACTTCATGCTAATGATCATTCAAAGGAAAAACAACCATTGTTTTGTTATTATTCATTCATTAATATAATGCCTACAAGGGGCTGAGAGATCCACAGTTTAAATTAAAATAGAATTCCTGGTCTAGAAAGCATAGGACTGGAAAAATAGTCTTTTCTATAAAAGTTTTTGGAAAATAAATGTTCACATTCTGCTACATAAATGTTCACGGCCTTTGGACCCTTTCTTTGTTCTTCTGTGTGCTCTTTTAATGAAATGGAGTGCTTACTTTCTCCAACTGTCTGTGTGTTTTCCCACTTTTATAACTGCTGAGATCCCATATATATTCTTACTAAAACTTCATTTTCAGACACTAACTTCCGTTGTATTTAGCCACAGTGATGATTATATGAATAAATCTAGTATCATAATGTATGTATGTACAGGAATTCTGATTTCTAGTATCTGTAAAATGTACACTTTGGGTTTTGATTTTGCTGGTGGTTTGGTTTTGGTTTTGGGTTTTTTTATTTGTGCTTGGGGAATGGAAGGGAGGAGATAGTATCACTCTGACAGCCATAAAATATAACTTTTCCTCTTGAAGACCCTAAAGACTAAAAGAACTATGCGTGAGTGGATGACTTTCCAGGTCCTGAGGAACAGAGGGACTGAGTTAACCAGAACTTCAAAGGATGTCCAGAGCAAGGGTTGGAGTGGACTCTCAATCTGGAAATTCAGATTTTTGCGTTCATCACTGCAGCCTCTTCAGCTTTTTTGTAGGGCTTCTCTTTGTCATCTCTATAGATAATTGTCAACTCTATCTCCTCAAATCTGGAGAAACCAGCACTCTGCCACCACATTCCATGTGTCAGGCTCTTAATATGTGCTTTTATTCCCAGTTCTCCTTGTCCCAAAACTATGAAGGAGGCTAGAATGTTAGCCAAAGTGACTGCTTTATTTGTCATGTTTCTGTTTTAAAAGGTAGGACAAAATGTTGGAATAAAAGCCAGAAGATTGTGTTAGAGTGAAATAGAAGACTTCCAACTTTTTTTGCTTACCCATATAAAGCTCATGGGCCTAACACAAAAAATGCCAGGAAGAACATGTAAAACATTACTTTTAACTTACTGGACAAATCAAGTATTTTCACCCTTTCTACCACAATTTTGTCTTATAGAAGCCTTAAGATAAAGTAGGTTGGAGGTGTGCTACAATGACTGCCTGCCTTGCACTTTTGAAGCAGGAATATATTTCTTGTCCTCTACTTGTACAGTGAACAGCACAGTACGGGCTTGACTATGAGTTTGACTCATTTATACTTCATCCTCTAAGGCATTATTTCATTATTTCAGAGTTGCTTTTAAGTTATTAGCACTTAGATATATATGAAAATAGGAAAATAGGAGCTTCAGTTTTCATTTGTCTTTAATCTGTGCCTGAGTCATTACCGACCCCACAGGAAGACCAACTGCCCATGTACTATATGTGGATCTCATTCCTAGGCCCAGCAATATGGTAACAATTCCTAGAAATAATTCATTATCTGATGCTTTTACAATGCCTTCCTTTCATATCTTTGTACCATCATTAAGCCATCATTAATTTCAGGCAGAACCTTGGTCAAGTGCAGAGCCGTTCTCACTCCTCCCTTTCTGGTGCAAGCAACAGGGGATTCAAAGTGGCAGAGCACCCAAGAGCTGTGAGACACCCACAGACAACAAAGGGGATGGGATGAATACCCCTTGGTTGCCAGTAAGATAATCCTCTCATAGAGGTAGAACAAAATGCTGGACTCTCATGTAGAACACTGGTCATCTCTCACTACAGACAAACAGATGGCCATGAGCATGTGTTTTCAATCCATGAGTTTTATGACATTTGGAAAGTGTATTTTATTGGGGATTGGGGAGCTGCTTTATTCTAAAGCTCCTTTTCTTGACAGAGGTCTCCTTACCAGGAGAGTCCTGTCTGCAATTTCTTCCCAGAGCCCTCTGAACAAACAGCCTTTTCTGTCCTGCCTTCACTTCAGAACTCCCAGCCCCTGAGAATCTGTCTGTGAGTTGATGCCCAACAACAGCAGACCACTCTCAGACAGCCCCCTGAGTTGTGGTCATCCCCAGGGATGGACACTTAGTGATACAGCCTTCAGGCCTCCCACCTCGGTGAAGCATTGCCTGGGGACTGTGCACTAAGCCATGTACTTTGTTAATTCATTAATGTCCTTTAGTGGCTCTTAGATCATTGTGGTAACAGAATTACTGTGACCAAGAATGCCGTTTTACAGCAAAAAATAAAACTGGAGCTAAATTGAGTGTGACAGTGACCATAGAGAAGAATAACATTGCTAATGGAGCTCTTGCACTGCTCAGATTCCACAGGCAACACTGGGATTGTAAAACAAGACTTAGTTTGATTTTATACATAGCAACAACATCAAAACTGACAGAAACAAGGGCCGTGAGATAGAAACATACCAAAACCATGCTTGTGTCAGAAGAGTTTTGACTAATGAACAGAAGACAGGAGGTCTGAAGCGATATATTCAGTGCTAAGGTTAGTAGCAACACTGTAACTTAGCCAAATATGATTTTCTCAGCTCCATTTTGGTTCTAGTGAGGAAATGCCTTGATGCCTTGAGAGGCCACCTAAAAACAGAGACTAGACAGGAGCAAGGGAATAAAGGTAAGCATTTATTTGAAAGGCCTTCAAAGGTACCCCCTGGGGAGCCAGAGGCTACTGCCAAGATGGACCCCAAGGTGGACGACAGGTCACAAGTTTTTCACACTTTTATAGGTTTGGTTCATTTGCATATCAGGGTTAATTCTCCAATTAAAGCTCCAGTTTAATGATGTAACTTCCCCTCAGCTTGCTCCCCTCTCAAAGGCTTTTGCTTTATACTTTTTGGGCCTAGGATGGTCTGAGTGTCCTTGGAGAGCAGGCCTGGAGAGGCTTTGTTATGTCTACGTAGCATGAGAGAGCAGAAGTAAACAGGCTACAAGAAACTTCAGAGATACACACTAGGCAGTACAGGATTTGAAAAACATAAAAGTTAAAATCTAAGGCATCAGAAGCCTTTTTTCTTTGCTGTTGTTAAATTTAGGAGACAATACCAAAAGAAGCTTCTTTATGGAACAGTGTTGTCACAGCAAGGAAAACTGTATGGTGGGCACTACACCAGCATGCTCAGCCCTTGCTCAACCTTGCCACCTTCAGAGCATGCCATCAGGGACAATGGACACAGGAGTGCTGGAAGCTGGCACCAGCAGGTGTTAGAGTTCAGAACACGGGCATGACTTTTAAGAAGGAATCTCCCACAGCAATACGACTGGGAATGAACCCAAAAGCTGTCAGAGCTGTTTGCAGTGAATTAACAGAAGTCACATTAGTATCCTCATTTGAATGAAGCTTTTTGCAATACATAGATCTTCATTATGGATATTTAAACCAACAATTATAACACTCAGGTTCAAATCAAAGACCCAACATACTGGAAGATGGAAATGAGGGAAGCAAAAACTGAGATGTTCATTACTCTAGTGCATAATGTGGCATGTAAATACTTTCTCCATGTAATCCCTTTTCATAATTCAGAGAATACTTTAAGTTTCCAATAACAATTGCCAGGATAATAACCAGGCAGCACATAGAACATAGAATAAATACTCCTTTCTTTTCAGCAAAGATTTAGGTAGAAAAAGATATATCCAGTAGCAATCAACTGAACTTGTCAGACAGGTAGATAAAAACAGTGAAATTAAAAGATCATTTTTCTATTCTTAATATTGAGCTGTCAGTATCATCAGAAAAAAAAAATTATAAATTCCAGCTTTAATAACATCCAGTCATCCATGAACTGTGTTGGCACTGGTAGTATCTCTTTTGGGAAGAACAATAATCTCAAAGATTCAAACTTGGAAGTATTCACAAAATTCTGCTAAGAAAAATATTTTTGAGATTTAAATCCAAAGGAAAAAGAACACGTGAAAGAAGTAAATGTAGTTAACTCATGGTTAGGCATGCATAATCCTATGTAGAAACTCTAATACAGAACACTTGCACACTTCTACAGATCGTTTAGATGAAAACTTCCCCAAGGGAGATTTCCAGCTCTAAAAAAGCATCCACACCCCTCAGAAAAATCTGCCTCAGAATATACTCAAATTCAAGGAGAAATCCTGTAAAAATAGCGTGCCATAGACTGATGTAACTCATCATGTGTAATACATTCAATGGGAGCAAGAGGAGGCATAAGTGAAACTGTCTGTATAATTGAGTTTTTCCAGGGTTATTTTGTTGCTTGCACGCTTGCTTTTATTCAAACAAAGAAAAGAGTAAACTGGAAGGAAAAGAGTATTCTGATAAACTCCCTCTGAGAGACCTAAAGTTACTTTTTCTTTACCTTCACTTTCTAGGTGTCTAAGCTTTTTTTTCCTTCTTATGACTGAACAGGCTGCCACTCTCAGGCACTGTAGCTCTTCAGCGTCACGATACCTCCAATCCTTGGCTGCCTGCCTTCCTGGAAATATGACATAGACAAGTAGCCCCAGAAGCTACTTCCTTGGGAGAATCCTGGCTTCAATGTCACGGCTGACACATTTCAGCAGAATCAGCAGTATCCAGTAACTCTCCACATCAAGTTAGAGCCAGATGTGACACTGACACAGTAGAAAGACATCTATCTTACTTAGAAATCTTTCCACCAATGTCTTTCCAATAAATACTTCATGAACCTGTACTAGATGTGAAAAAAGGTGAACGGGTTTTTTCTGGGCATGCTTCCTCAAAAACTTGTACATGTTCATTTTCTTTAGTGTACTTGCTGATGCTGCCTGCTAGTGCACCAGACCATAAATAAAAGGGCACAGTTTCATCACTGCCATCACCTCCCTTGACTTGGTATTCCTAGTCTATATGACTGTGACTCAAATGTGAATAGGAATTAAAATCAACTATGCCATTCTTCACAAGGTCACAAATTCTTCCAAACCTTGTGTTTTTATTTCTTCAATTTGTAAACAAATTCAATATATCATTACGCTTAGAGTGAGTCCTTAAAATCACATAGGGTTTGCAATAAAAAATATGTGTAGAAGAGTATTGTAAGGAAAGTTGGTCTGTTACTACTAGATCCTGTCAAAATAAAGCCAAACTACTAGAAAGCACAATACACTAATGAGATTAGTCCAGTGTCAAGGTTTCTGCACAAAACTACACAAAATACCAGAACAATGTGGTGCTAATGTGATAGTATTGCTATTACTGTCAGTGCCATATGGATGCCTCATAGTCCCAATACTGTCATGGCCTTAAAATATGAAGGTTTCATTAATGTGTTCCTTGAATCTGTAACTTTACCCCTTAGGGATTATCTTTCACTCACCGGAAGACCTTTTCTTCTATACATATCTGAATCCCCTCAATATTTATTTTAATTAAGCTTGTCTTGAAAATGAAAATGAGAAAGTATTTCTGTCTTTAATTATAAGTATTTACTTGACACTATGTCAGCAGAGAAATATTTTATGGTAACATAGATTTTGTCACTTTTGCTAAAAATTTAATTTTACACTGGCCATGTATGGTTACACCTTCCATCTCTAAGTGGTAATACTCTGGGTAATACTCCTATTTCTTATAAGCTGGTCAAGGAAATTATGAACAGATGGAGAAGTTGCTGAGACTTTCCATATTTCCAGATTAACCAGTATAAAAATTAAATCACACAGAACTATGGGAAGAGTTTTGAACTTGCATTACTTGTACTTTAGCAATATTGACACTGAGAAGATTTCACTTGCAAATTACATTAAGGATAGAATTTATATTTGCTTTGTAATCTGCTGGAGATACACATCATGTTACACACTCTATAGCATGCAGCATAATGATGCTCTTGTTCTTATCAGCTCCTATTTCATAAAACAAACAATCTCTATTATATCAACTTCCTTAGGGCAACACATATTTGCACGTTAGCAAAACCTAGTGTTTTGATTGTTTCCTTCTTCACTGTCATCCTTGATTTGTTTTCTTCTTTTCTTACTACAGAAACCCCACAACCAGCCTAAATCTCCAAACAGAGAGTTAAATATTTATTGTTCTTGGTCAGTTTACTTTTCTAAGTTTTGTGATTTGATTGCATAATATTTAAAGAACAAGATTGAAGACTTCTGCTAAAATAGATGCACAAAAATAAAACTTCACTGTAGTGTCGTATTCTTCACATTAGCTTCTCCCAACCTGTCCCTCACAAATGAGACATACCTCTGATGTTGGAGGTGAGACCTCATTTTGCTTTCCATTATATGCTTTCTGAAGTGGAATAGGAAAACAAAAAATTTTGCTTTTTTCACTAAATTTCTCCCTGGAAATGGCAATGGTCCCTTGGTAAGTGGAAGTTTGTTAACACTTATAACAGTTGAGTGGAAAAGAGAGGAGAATATATCTGCAATCTAGAGAGGAAAGTTTATTTGGTATCTGAACTTATATTTTCATTTTTTCAGACTGATGACCTTCCTCTGCATTGCCCTTCAAATGTACTGTCATGGAACTGCTACAGGGTGGAAAACCTTTAAAGAAATAGTTCAAAGGATTATTTAGATTTACATTTAGCAGTCTACTATATTAATAGCATGATTCACTTTGACTCTAGTGGGCTAAATGACATCATTATTATACTGTGGGAGAAAGACGTTAAGTTTAAGTTGGAAATAATGTTGTTCAGAATCTTATCAGCAATATTTATGAAAGTATTAATATTACATCAGGGAAAAAATTGAGCTGAAATCCTGAAGAATGTGTTTTATATTATAAACTTCCATAAACCATTGACACAGAGCAGCTTTAGCATTTGGCACAACTGTTTTCTCTCTGAAATGCTATGGCAAAAGAACAAAAAAAATCATGTACCGCATTTTCTTCTTGTTCTCAGATTTCTTTAGTATTGACTGATATACTTAAGGCATATGAATACATAACGTGCAGATGAATGTGTGAATAACTACAAAGAAAATTAGTTAATTCAATATTTTAAACTTCATCTAGATCACTGATGTTTGAGAAAAACACTCCAGATATTTTGAAGGAAAAAAGTTATTGTTGTGTTATTTTGTCTTTTTGGAAACAAGAAGGATATTGAAATAAAATGGGGATATTTTTAGCAATAACTTGTCTATGGAAATATATACACTTTTTTCTTTAAGAATGAGTAATATATTATGTCTAATTATTGACACATTAATGGCATAATTATATATATTGATAAAATATAGGAGCAAAATTACTTTATATATTCACACCAATTATTTCAATTATATCTGGCATTAGAGACAGATTTATGGTGCATACCGAGGTATTTCATTGTATTTTATTCATATCTTTAATATAAAGGTGCATTTAAACTGCTGAAGATAAGTTTTACTGTTCTCTTATGAACAGAAATCAGGATTTTATAACAAATTTGGAAAAAATAGACTTTCAGTAACGAAAAAGTAGAAGAAAATACTCTTCTCAAGACAGCCTTTGGAGAATAGATATTAAAATTTTAAATTGGAACAGTATAATGATGAGAAAAAGCAATGTAATGATATCTCTCTAGTGTTAAACACTTTAAAATGTCCTAAATGATACATTTTTTCATTATATAAAACATTTTGAATGTCATGAGTGGCAGTTTAATAATATAATTTGAATAAACATAATTTTATAGTAAAATTTTGCTATTCTTTCTAGTTTTAAATCTTCCTCATTATTTTGCTAAAAATCCATTGTCCTTATTTTACCAGGTTTTCAATATCAAGCCTTAGCAAAAAAAGGCAAAACTAAGGGAAAATATGGAAAAGAAACATAATTTCTGGAAGATATTCCTTTAAAAAAAAAAATAGACACCTTCAAATCAACCAGTTGAAACATTCTTATAACTGACAAAGCAGTTAGTTAGAAATGCAAAATTAGGTGATTTGGATGTAATTGACGGACCTGGAAATGATATCCCCCTCTCCATTTCAGGCACAAATGTATACACACTAAGAGTCTGCATGTGTTCTGTGACTTTGGCAGTCTCTGTTCTTAACTGCAAATGGCTGTTGTCTTTTAGGTGAATATGCCAGCTCCTTTGAGAAGATGCTTATCAGTTCCTAAGTCAGTGCCACGAAAAGTCCATGTGCACTGATACTGGGTTTTATGCTGCTTTAGTTTTCTGTGCCTTGTTGTTCTTGCTCAGAGCTTTTTCTTTGCCTTAGCTTTTCATTTTTTTCCTGCAGTGGAAGTGCCTATTCATCTGCACTTGAAATGGTATCTGATAAAAGTAGACAATAATTCTGGAGACAGTTTCTGAATATATTTCTGTTGGAGACAGTTATTACCCTCAAATTGAGAAATGTTCTCACTGATGACAGAAGATCTTAGCTGCAATTTGTTTCTAAGAATTTTTCTTTCCTCTTAATTGAAAGCTATCTATAAAGTCAATAAACTCATTAGCCCTCACATTACTGTAACAATGGACTGGAACACAGAAGCTCTGGGATTCAAGTTTAAAAGGAAATGTGAAAGATAAAAGTGTTCACTGCTTTCTTTGTGACAGTTCCAATGGAGTAATGAACTGCCATTTGCAGTAACCACGGCACATTTTATGGAAAATAAAAAATAAGTTTATATTTCTGTATGGTATATCTTGATGTACATACCAGTTGATTAAAATTTCAGAAGAATTTCTGCAAAATTCTATATAAAAGCTAGATGGAAAGTTAAAATGTGGTTCTCTCACCACACTACTTGGGTAAGATTATTAATGAAATAAACAACTAAACACAAAAGACACATAGAGCTTTCGTGTATCGAAACACTCAACTCTAAGTCCTGTACGAGGATGACACATTGAACACAACCTACCTTCTGAAAGGCGTGCTAAGGCTTCAGTCATTGAAGTATCTGTCAAATCAGGAGAGACTGGGAGAGCAGAGGCTTTTTAGCCCAGACTTGAGAAGGCTCAGGGAGGAGTGAAGAAGAGAGAAGCAGACTCTTCTCAGTAGTGCCCAGTGACAGGAAAAGAGGCAATGGGCAAAAATTGAAATACAGGAAATTCCAATTAAATTTTACAGGAAGCTTTTATGCTGAGAATGGTCAAACATTGGAGCAGGTTGCTGAGAGAGGCTGTGGAGTCTCCATCTTTGAAGATATTCAAAACATGACTGGACATGGTCCTGAGCAGCTGTATCCAGCTGACCCTGCTCATAGCGGGGCCAGACTGGACTGGATGAGCTCCAGAGGTGCTCTGAGGTGAATGAAGGTGCTCCAGCCTCAGTCACACTGCAGCTCCCTTTGTTGATACTGGAGATGGCTCATCATAACAACTTGCTGAAGTTCAGCTGGGATTAAAGTTGTGTAACAAATTTTTTCACGTTACATTTTGGATTAAGAATGCCTGTTGCTGATATAAATGTTGCATGATGCCCCTGTTCAGTATGTTTCTGATCAGTGCTTGACATACATAGCACAGTTCCTGCTTTGTATTCTAAATGGTAGCAGTAAGCGTTTAATATCCATACTTAAAAAGAAAATTTCTTTAAGTCACAATCTTGTTTAGTGTAAATTTAAAAAGCTTTTGGCTGATGTGAATGAAAGACGGAGAGTAGCGTGCTTCCTTTCCTAAGAACAGTAAAAGGATACAACATAATTGTACTGAGAAATTAAAACCTTAAGAATTATTTGAAAATATACACTTAAAGTTTATGAAACTGTTACAAATTGTTATTTCATGAAAAAAAAAACATGGTGTAAAAAATGCGCAAGATTGGAAGGTGAAAATAATGGGGGTTGCACTATAATTAGTAGGTCCTCCTAAAAATTTCTATCTTAAAAACTCATTTATCAAGTATGAATCAAATGCCTATCTTATATTTAAAAGGTCAGAATGGATTTTCATATTTTGAGGGCTTGTTTCCATATCCAGATTAAAAATTACTGTATAAGAGAGGTTATGTAGCTTTTGGCTACAGTTCCCTTACAATATATTAATTTTAGATGTTTTAGAAGAGTGTTACAGAAGGATATTTCAAGATAATAGATTTACCAGATAATGAAAATAAAACTGCTATTAGTTCATACCAGCACATAGAAAGAGCAGAGCAAACCAAATATAGTCTAAAAAGGAGATGCTAACTTTATGCTTAAAACAGAAAATATTTGGATGATTATGTTTGCATTTTGATGAAAATGTAGATGATGAAAAGTACTTTGACTTGCAATATTTGGTATATCCCCTCCCCTCCCCTCCCCTCCCCTCCCCTCCCCTCCCCTCCTCTCCCCTCCCCTCTCCTCTCTTTTCAGAAGAGGTTGCAAACATAAACAAGCATCAGCTTTCAGACTGCCTGGGAAATGTGATGGGCCCATAGCCACATTTCAAAGGAGCTAAAGCTCATGGGAAGCCAGAATTGCTTTGTGAAATGTCAGTCTTACAACTTCCTCTAGTAAAGAAGAGGTTTCTACATCAGCTTGAGCTGCACTTCATTGCAATTATTGTTGTCATACTCCAAAGAGTATGTCACTCCAAAGAGCCTTGCAGGTCTCTCTCACATCACACCACCCAGACCCAGAAAAGTGCTGTGTCTGCCTAACCTTTTTATTATCCCTGGTCACTGACTTTGGACAGCTGCACGGCATGTGCTGTGGGCAAGTTATTCTACATTATACTTAAATAAGATAGAGGCTTCCAGAAGAGAATATGTGATTTGAATACTATAAATTATTTTGAACTGTTGTAGAAAACCTTCTGTTAGAGCTAGGCAGTCCTGGGAAGTATTCCATTCTTCCTATTTTTTTGGCCATATTAAAGTGTACAGGAAATACAAAATCGTACCGAGGTCCTTGATTCTGGTGATCATCTATAAAGAAATATTAGTAAGGAAGAGATCCTTAAGAGATCCACATGAAGATGTGCAGCCACATATATCTTTGATTGTTTCTCTATTTTCTTTCATGAAAATTGTACTGGTATAGGTAACTAAATTTAATAGCAGAAGCCACATACATCATGACTGATCTGATTGATGGGAGATGTAGGCTCACATTTGAATTTACATTCTTACTACTGACCCTGTTGTCAACTGACCCTGTTGTCAACTGAGAATCCATTATCTTAATTCGACTAATGTTTTCTTTAATTTTAGGCAATGTATGTCACAGCTTGCATATTGAATTATATGCTGGCATGCTCTTGTAGGAGCCAGCACTGCTGTTACCCTGTCAACACCAGGTTTCAGAAGGAATTCCTTTGGTCAGTCTGCCTTCAGTGTTGTGCCCCTCAAATTTGAAGTTCGTCCCTGCAGAGGGTTGTCTTGCTGGTTCAATATCTCTTTCAGTTGTTTTCATAATGCCTTCCACTTACTGGATTACTGTTTTCTTTAGGGAGTGCCTTGGAAGGCCATTTGAAAAAATATATTTTAATAAACACATATGTATTAGTATGTGGGAGGAGCAAGAGAGAGGCAGAGATGCTCTACAGGTATCTAAACTACTTTTTCTTGTGCTACAATACCTTTGAAGATACTTCACTAAAAGACATTTTGTGAAGCATTTTTCCATGTTGTATATTTAAAACAATCAAGAAACAAGCATTTTAGGAAGACCAGTACTATCTCCTTAAATAATATCACAATACACTTGGTATTGTTTAATCCATATTGAGCAAAAATGCTTTCATTGTTCTAAATGAGCATTTACGGTATATTTTGGACCTGTTACGAGAACTGCTAAATTGAGAAGTTTTTGGGGTGACCTGAATAATTTTATTGAATCTTTACTACTCTTGAGTAACCTGATTAACTCCCAAAGTGCCAACACAGCCTTCATGCCAATCCACACCACACTATCAACTGATTTTTCTCTCCCTCATCTAACCTAGTTTTCAGCAGTTATACCAAAGCCAAGCTGCCATGATGAAAGTCTCAAAGCTGGAGAAGTAGAGGTTGAAAGTTACTTAAGCCTGAGAGTATCTTGGCACAAAGGTGGTAAAATAGATCTTTGTGAGGAATTAACTATAAGTGCATGTCGTGTAGAAGAGACTGGAACAAATTCTTCCTCATGTAACAACCAAGCCGTGCTAAACCTGGTAGGTTTCTTTGTGTAAGTGAGAGGAGGCTTTGGCTGAGTGTTTATCTAATAGGTTAAATGTAAATAGAGTCCAGTAGAGAACTGTATTTTCCACACTAATCTGAGTTACTGCTGGGAGTTAAACTATGTGTGTCCCTTTCTTATATTAAAGAAAATGAGTAGGAGAAATAAAATCTAATCACTTGCTGATATTTCATAGAGATGGAAGTAGGAAGACGCTTTAGGTTTCTTCAGCTGTTTATTCTACTTTATTTTTCTTTTGAACATGAATCTCTCTTCTCAGGAAACTGCTGTTTCGGATGCAATCTTACTGAACCTCTGCCCAGTGCTTAAACCAAACTGAATCTGAGCCTTTTCCAGGAAGACTGGGAGGAGAAGTGAAAACTGTTTGGAACTAAGATTAAAAAAATAAATGTGGTGTCTCTGCACTGCTGCTTTCACTTGGGATCTGAACTCAGGTCAGAAGGGCCATCCTTACCACAATTCCTGAGAGGACCCAGCCAGGAAAAGTTCATTCTTCTTAGGCTGTCAAAGGTGACACAGGCATTCTACAGGTGACCCTGATGCCAGATTTGTAGATCTTGCTTCCTTCAGAGCCAGATTTGGAAGGAACACTGAGTACGGTAGGAAAGGAGGAGGGAACTCTGGCCAGGCAACTTCCTGCCCTGTAGGAGAAACTGGACCCTGGCTGCCAGAAGAGGGATGGCATTTCTTACAAGAAGGATTGTTTGATTAGCTAAAACAGCTATCAACCCCAATACCAGAGGCATCTTTTTCAATTGCGCAAGAAGAGTTAGGAGGTACATGAGGATTCACTAGTATTTCATGTGTCAGGGAACAGATTCAACTAGAACTGACGAATGAAACAGGTGTTACAACAGTTCACTGTTCAAAGGCACAGCATGGCCTGTAACTACAAATTCATTTTGAACAGTACCAGCTTGTGAAATTGTAACATTAGTGTATTTTTTTCCTGCTTACTGGTGTAGTTGATACTTGAGCTTTGATTTGTAAGGGTTAAATTAAGCTAAACTGTGTTCTTTTCATATGTAAAGATCAAAAGCAAGATGTTTGCTAATAGCAGAAAACACTCACAATTCTTTATGACTAACACATTGAATGTGACCAAGAAAGAGCACTTTTAACCTACCTTGTAAACTTTATTTTCGTTTTCATTTACACTGCCCATATGAATATAGGAGGATTGAAGGGAGGCACACCGTGGCAGTATTTGACCTATGAAATAAAGTTTATTTACAGTGAAATATCCTCCTTTTGAAATTCCTTGGTGTATAGACAGTGTTGAATTTTTTCTGTACCTCCTCAGCCTCTAATGCTGCTGCATGTCATTCTTTAGTTGTGGTTGCAGTGACAAGAGGAAAAAGTCTCTCTGGCTGCCAAAGAAGAGCCACATGAGCTCTCTCAAGGGACAAAGAAATGGTGAAAGGAGGAAAGACAATAGGGAAGTGAATTTTCTGTGGGTTTCATTCCACTACCATTTATGTGATAGAGTAAACCCACAGGTGTTGGATGTTTCATAGAGGGAAGGATGCAAGCTCTCTTTCTGCTCTGCTTTTAGAAACACTTTCCAAATCTCCCTAATCCATTAATCTATTTTTGTACTTTTTCTTAATTTCTGAAGAAATAGACACACACCCCCCCTCTGAACTAAAGTTGTACAATTAGAGGTTGAAGAAACTTATCTGACTATGGATTGATGAGTCATTTATAGATAGTAGGAGTGATTTATAAAACATTCTGGCTAATATCTAAAACTAACTAATGAATGTAAAGATACCATTAAAACATAAGTGTAGCAGTTGTTTCCTAACTCCCTACTTGTTATCTTTCTAATGCCTTCCTATTCTTCAGCTAAATTAGTGAATTACAAGGAAGTGCCATTCATTTGTTCATTGTCAATGCAGAACGATACCTTTTTACTTGCTTATATGCCCTGGGTGTCTGAATCACACTTGAATCTGTTTAGTGTCTCAGCAAAGATCATACTTATCCCCAATTTTAGTTGTTAACACAGACCACTAAATACATTTTTGGTGTTTTCAGCAGTTTTCAAAGTCTGGTTAAGAAGAGTTTCCTGCTTCAGAAAGGAGATTTATGCTTCTAAAGAAACAGAGCTCAACCCCTCCTGATCCTATTCTGATCCCTTTCTATCTTCTCCCCAGCCCATTTCTGCAAAGAGGAATCTGCAGGCATCCAGAGGAATGTCTCTCTGTATTTCTGCACTAATTCCCTTTCTGTCTGTTTCTGCAGATTATAGAAAGCAAATAATGAGAACTCAGGATAAATTAACCTCAGCCATATTACCTCCTACCTCTAACTGATTTCAGTATCTTGGACCAAGTCCTTAGTGCAAGTGAGCTAATTACAAACACATTTTAAAAATTCCCAAACAAACCCTAACACCCCGAGGTTTTATTTTTTGTTTTGCAATTAAGGTAACTGCACTTTTCCCGTAATTCAAAGTTCCCTTTTTTGACTGCAAATTATCAAAAAGAAGAGCAATACTCCTAGATCAACTTTTAACGACAAAAGGGTTATGATATCAGCAAATCACTGGAAACACTCAGATTTGGAGGACTTCACACAAAAGTGGGTTAAACCAAGTGAAAACCAGTTATATTGCCAAAGACTTATCTCTTGACCTATGTCTGTGAAAGTAACAACACTGCCAAAATAAAGAGCAGTACCTTAGTACTAGGTATCAGGGTATACTGTGGATTTTAGAGTTAACCTCAGCTGGAGCTGGTTTATATAAAATACATTAAAGAAGCTTAATATGGAAAAAAATTATTCTTTTTTTATGCTTTTCAGTGGCTTTTTCACTGTAGGAAAGTTATTTTTGAATCTAAACGAAGGTTGCTCAAGATTACACAGGTTCTTAGTGCATTTTCATGTTAATTAGTTGCCACATCAATGGAAATTCTTGGTAAATTCGGCTCTTAGAAGCAGTTCTGTCTGTCCCATTAATAGCTGTTGACTAAGTTAATTTTCCACACTTACAAAAGAGTGTTGTTCTTTGTAACTGATTTTAACATATAGTGTTAGTGTATTGTAAATATATAACTTCTTAAAAAAAGTCACATTATAATTGTGTTATCTTCTTTTTGTCTTCATTTTTTTGCTTGTAGATATCTGTAGACCTTTTACTTCCTTCAGAAGAATCAAATATTGATCCCTGGTTTGGAACTTATGCTATCCAAGAGGGGCTTGTAATTTTATCCATAATGGGCAAAAGAGAATGAAAAAAGGGTTATGTTTCTCATTTTCTATATATTAGGGCCTGGATGGAAGCACAAGTTGTATGAATATTGCTCGTATCTGTAGATTTATACATATGGTACTATTCAAATTCTATTAATGATGTAGACTGTTTCAAATTTTATTGATTTTCTAAATGAGTACTCCTCTATCTCTACATGGTATTGAAATCTCTATAAGAACCAGACCAAGCTTCCCTTCTTTCCCAGATCTAACTCACTTCAGAAGAGATAACCAACAATGCTTTCTTCTAGACGGAAAAAGTGTTCATATTACAATGGATTCAATTTTTTTTCACTTTATTGTTTTCTTCTACTTTGAGCAAAGGGTGATTTTTCCTGATTTGCTACTAGCAAGCAGTAAGACTCTTAATTCCATATGTAATTTAAACAACATTTTTCTCTTTCATACCTATATGTGGAGACCTACTATCATATACAGGCCAAGCAGAACACAGTATTTGGAAAAACAGTTTGCAGAAGAAATACTTTACCTGTGAAGTGGGGTGTTTCCAAAGTATAGAGGTGTAAAGCGAGACAGGCAGAACTATCTGTATTTGAAGTATGTGCTGAACAGGCAGTAAACAGAGCACCACTATACCACTGTATGCTCTAGGAGGTGCCTATGTCCTGCCTGCTCTGCACAGACCTTGTCCTCCCATCTCAGAAACAATACAAGACTGGAATAGGAACAGAGAACGATGTCTGAAAGGTGAAAAAGTTTCTGTACAAAGAACATCTTATGTAGGCTATGACTTGGCAAGCTGAAAAAGAGACGTCCGAAGGTCTCCAGCAGAAGCCTGTAAAAGAGTGAAAAGAAGAGACTGGAAGTCATAATTTTATCATTCCTAGTGCAGAGCCAAATGAATGTAGCAATTAACAGGCTAAAACTTAACAAAAGCAGACATTTTATATATTAAGTAGTCAAACTAAAAGCTACTCACCAAAAGTTATCACAGACATTCCACTAATGGCTGAATCATGTATGGCAGGTGAGATATACACTGAGTGGTATAGCTGTTAGTTCCAATTTATTAAATTCTAGGTGGAGTGACACTGCTCCTGTGGAGATATTTGCCTGAACCTGGAAATCACATATTTAACATAATTGTCTGACACTGGGAACTTGCCTTAACTAGTTTCTGCCCATATGCTTATCTGGCTTTGATAGTGCCATTTAGTTCCTGAGAGTTCTCGATGATAAAATTTAAGATCAACTTATAAAACAACTTTTTTTCATTCTACCTCTACTAATTATCTCATTTGATAGAAATATTGCATAAAATGAAGCCCTGTCATAAAATGATGGGTTAATCTTGTAGAGAAGCAAGTAAATACTAATGGTAGAGAACTTTCTGTCCAATTCTTGATCAGAATGTTTCTTTTAATACTTCCATTTATCTTATGGCATTTCTTTATCAACTATGTCTAAGAGTCACTAGTTCTGCATGGATGCAAGAGAATCTCTCTTGCTGACATGAGATCTTCATCCCTTGCTGGTAAGATAAACTCCTCCCTGGAAAGCAGTATGGATGAAGGTCACATATTATTCTTGGTGTTTTTTGTTGTATTTGTTTTTCCCCACTGGAATTCTCTCTCCTTTACAATTGAGATAGTTCCCTTGAGATCTTCCATTTAAATTAAAGGTAAGGATTTGCATATGCAGTGGCAAATGATTTTATGATTCATTACATTCATGCACAATAGTAATTTTACTAAATTAAACGTTCTCAAATTTGTGCCAATAGCACAAAATAACCTTTTGCTTCTGACTCTCAATTTCAGGTGTTTCAACAAACTATTGTCCAATTATACCAAACAAGACATTGTGGTAACCTTTCCACATCAGTAAGTGGCTTCATCAGTATACTTGAAATTGTACGTGCAATTGTAAATAACTTTCTGTCTGTTAAAGGGTTTTGTAGTTACTGCAGTGAAAAGACAATTACTAGATTGTCTATGGTATAAGTTCCTTCAAGAATTTTCAAGTTGTTGGATGAACTTGAGTGCCCATGAGCAGCTTTTATTTCTTGTGAAAGTGAGAGAAGATGTGGAAATTTCTCTATTCAAATGCAATCTCTGTCAAACCAAAAATCAGTTAAAAATCCCTCATGAGTGTTGCTTTCTGATGAGCCTTATCAAAGCTTCACAGGAAAAATGGATGAAAATGTATGTGCTAGGATTTATAAATCTCTGGCAACTATGAAAATATTGCTTCTAACATAGAGATGAAATATTGTCATTAGCACACAGAATATTAAAGCAATGCTACATATCTCCTTTTGGTACTGGCATAAGTTTGAGAGAAATTGCTTTGAGAGGCATGTGGTGAGCAAGCTAAGAATTTTGCTTCCTTCCTACTTCAGGATCTGTTTCTTCCCACTGAAAATTTGATTTCCTTGGTGCCTGACATATAGAAGCTGGAGCACTTTCCTAGGACATTTCTCTTGCAGGTTGAAGTTGTAGTTGCCAATCTGTATATTCACAAAAATATTTTACTGTTGTTTTTTGAAGCATAATTAGAACACAAGGTAGGGCTTAGTTTGAAATTACTACATCTAATTTTTACACTTTCTGCACTATATAAAACAGTTAATTGATGCTGTCAGTAACTCTAGGGGAGAGTAATGCTAGTCTTTGGACTGTAGCATTCCAAGCTTGTTTTCAAGTTTTAGGGTATTTTTCAACTTTTAATGCTGTATTGCAAAGAAAAACAGTACAATAAAAATAGATAGTCATTGTAGCCAGCATCAACAAGTAAGTTTCCAATTTTTCTGGATGTGTCTATTTAATTTTATCCTAGCCAAATTAATTGCTCCTTCAATCTCCAGATTCTGAGAAATATGGACTACATGAGAATGAGATCATTGTGATAATGTATGTTACCAGCAGAGCTTGCCTGGAGTGAGAGAAGTCTGAGCATATGAAGAAAACATAGGCCAAGTCCAGGACTGAAAGTCTTGGTGAGGAAACATTTTAATTAGAAATACAAATATATTCTCCTTATCTTTTATTTCTTTCTCCATTGAAAAATCTGCCCAGTATCTAATTTTAGTGATATCAGCACATCTTCTTATTGCTGTAAATGTGTTGGCATAGCCAAACATTAAATCCAGATGAGGATTTTGCATACCCTGTTCTCTTCAAATGCTCAGAAATTAATTGTCTGTAATATTCATTACCTCTTGCATTTCAGAACTTGAGTGAATTTAGTGCTCAGGAAAGCAGAGCCAAACCAGCTCTGGCTGATATTTAGGGCTGGTGCAGTGTCATGCAAACTTTACCTCTGTGCCGCTCCATCTATGACTCATATTGACCTACTAGTTCAAATAAATGCTAACAAATTAAAAGGGGAATGTGACCTGCTGGCAGTAGCTAAAGACAATGATGATACCATTGCGTATTATGACATTATTTACTGCTTTTTGGATGTCTTTGGTGCAAAGGTAAGATAAATGGTCTGTCTCCAGCTAGATATAAAATGCTTATTGTTCAAAGCAGCTCCTAAGCTGAACCCTCCCTCAGGGAATGTCTCTTCACCATGGCTGAATGATCCTGAGATTAGAGGTTAGAGCGTGGTGCTAATAGCACCAAGGTTGTGGGTCCAATCCCCGTATGAGCCATTCACGTTAGAGGTGGACTTGATCTTTGTGGGTCCCTTCCAACCCAGAATACTCTGTTATCTGGAATTAAATATTAAATATAATAGCCTTTCACCCAAATAGGTCGATCCACTTGCTCCTAAGTCACTCCTGGGAATACTAAGGTTTCCTTAGTGAAAATAAGTCATTCTGAATTTTAAACAAAGCCTTCACAAATAAACTGTTCCCAGAAAGACCATACTAAAACAGGAGTCAGTAAAAAACCAGATACTATTTACAGTAGTTAGACTCATACACTAATTTGGAAAAAACCTTGTACTGTAAGTACCTGGTTAAATCAGTTAATGTATCATTTTTACTTCAGTGAGTTTATCATATTACAACAGTGGCAGCATGAGATCATGAACCATAAAAATTATGACTCTAGAAGTCCAGAACATGTTTACATAGCTGTAGTTGTGAATTTGAGTTGAAAGCAATGAGGCAACTTTGAGCTATGTAAAATGATTTGTCAACATACTCTGGAATGCAGACAGGTAGTCCCACTGATGACCATAAGGAGAATGCAGGGAATTTATCTTCCTTGTCAAGAAGTTATTCAAAAGCACTGGGGCAAGTGAGCGTTTCAGATGTTGCAGACATAAACCTTTTGGAAAAGAAAATATTTAGATACTCCCAGATACTCAGAAAAGCCAAGAGGGTTAATGCACTTTTTTGACTGCTACTAATACAAATTTAGTATCTTTTCTGACTACATATGTCTATAGGAATTTTGAATATCTCCATGGCATGAGTTTATCAAGAAGTTGAATAATGAAATGACTGCAAGAGCAGCTTCTTGTTGTCAGAATTAAAGACCAGACAGAAGGGGAGAGGTCTTATGCAGGAGAAAGTTAATTCCAAAATATTTGAGTCACCTGTCTGGAAATGAGGGTGATGATATGAAGTATAAATCTAATTTTAGTTTTCTGTGATTGCAACTCAGAAATAATGAGTACCTTCTTGCCAGCCTTCATGGAGAGGCCACAGAGTGGTCTCATCCCTCCCCACCCCAAAAAACCAATTAATTATTTCTCATCTCACCAGACCTGACTCTCGAGGATAGGTCTGCGTGTTTCCTGCTGCTGTGGTTGTACCAAAGGTCTTTCTTTTAGATCCTAATGTCTGTGGGTAATCCTGATCATCTAGCTCTTACTCCAGTGGAGGCACAAGTCATTTCCACCTCAGTACTGAGCCTTAAGATTCCAGGAGCTCTGCTTAATTCCGTAGTCCCAAAGGGTGATTTAGATTTGCTCTAAAGCAAAATCAGAATCACATAATGGAAACATAGGTAAGCAATTGTTATTATTGCAAGGAAAAACATATTTTTTTTTCTGAAGAAAGGCAGCTTTCTGGTAACACTACAGAAAGATAACAAAAACCTTAGGAAAACAAATCTTATACTGATTTTTAAGTTAAATAAAACACAAAAAAGACACTTTCTTTTCTGGCTTTCTTTTCTTCTTTCATCTCTTCCCCAAGCTGTTATTTGATGGATCAGATACTTGAACAGCAGTAATATTTGATCACTCAACTCTTTGACCACTTGTATCTGCCCCAGGTCAAAGATTCCATTTCAGGTGTATGAACACAGTTGTCTAAGTTCATACTGTCAAAATGGAAAGCAACTGGGTATTACCTTTTGGGTTTGTTTTAGATAGAGGGAAGAGGATTTTTAGTTCCCTTTCTGATAGTAAAGTTTAAGCCAGGGAAAATACATTGGATACTTTGTTTTTACTTCTGAGAGAAATGTGTATTGGCTTGATGTCAAAATGAGATTCGCATTTTTATTGGGTGCTTCTCTTAGTTTGGTTTCCTGGCTATGTTTTACTAGTAATACAAAATCAAGTGCTGTTTTTATTTTCAGTTGAACCAGTGTTTTACCTCAAGTACAAATCACTGACACTAGGAAACTTTTGGACGACTTTGTTAGATCTGACTCCTTCTGATGAGTATCAGAAGCCTGGAGATTGGAAAACAAAATTAAGAAAAAGAGAAATTGCTATTAGAATTTGAAATATTTTCTATCTCATGAAAATGAAGCAAATTAGATAATTTTGTCCACTTTCTAACAGGCTTTTCATACACTAGAACAAAAATAAATACAGGCCAGCACTTTAACTCAGAGCTGAGTGGCTGCAGGATTTTCAGTACAATCTTGAAACACTTCAGTGTAGCAGAAGCAAAAATGTTCTGAGCTTTTGAAAGCTGGGGGCCATTCCCTCAGATGAGGTGACAGTAATAAACCCAGGTCTGGCTTTCAACCCTGCCTCAAATAATGAGCAAAATCAAGCAATAGGTCACCTCAAATGCTTTCCAGAACTAACCCAGGGAGATATGTTGTAAATCTGCAGCAAATGTAGAAAATTTTACTGTTTTATTACTAATGACAGTTTATAAAATGGAATAGTATTGTTATAATAGTACAATATAATAGTTTATGGTTGAAAGATTAAAAGCAATATCTTTTCCCCTCATTTATGACAGTAACACCAAATTCCATTAGAAGCAGATCTGTGAGGTTGTTTTTATTTGTTGATAACTGCAAAATCAGCTTTTTTTCGTTGACAAGCCACTTTGAATGTCATAATTAGAATAAGATGCTCTTTAGTGAATTTGAAGTATCTGTGTGCAGTTAAATTCACATTCAGATATTGTCCTAGGAGAAATTTCATTTACAGATTCAGATAGCTTCTTGCAGAAATTTAGATTTTTAAGAATGTCTAAACTATGTAAATATATAATGTCCTTGTAATTTCACAGGATATCTCAAAGCCAAACAAAAAAAAGAAGGGCTACACCTTCTTCAAAAACTGTTGTGTAGTGTCCCATCAGAACTACTTTGATGAAATTTTTTTCTTTTTATCCTATGTTCAAGAAAGCTGTACTGCTCATAGGAAACAATTCCATGCAGAAAACTGAAAATCTTATGATGTTTTCATTCAGTTTGGGTTAGGTCTATAAATATTGAAGATTGACTAATAATTGAATACAATGGCTACTTAAGTATCCAAAATTTTGTGTGCTATTAGGAGCAATGAAAGCAATATCTGATGATTTTGCTTAACAAAATTCATCTTGACTGCCATACCATTCTTGACTCAGTACAATTTTCCATAACTGTTGTGGTTTAGAAATAGTATTCCCCAATTCAGTACTCCCACTAAAAAGACCATGAGCCACTCCCCTCCCCTCCTAAATGGGAGGCGTAAAAGACAAAGTTCACAGGTTGAGATTAGAACCATTTTCTGGAAAAAGGAATAAAGTAAAAAGTAAAAACAGCAACATTAATAACAAAAGGTATAAGACAAAGAAATTATTTACATATAAAAGAAAACAATACCAGACTGTTTTGCCTGGCAAACTTTCTCCCACCAGAAGGAATGCCCTTCTTCATGGAAGCAAGAGAATGTCTTTGGCCTGCCCTGCCAATGACGTGGGGTGGTATCAAATATCATTCGGGTCTTAGTCACACCCTCACCCACTGACCTGGGCACCAAAACCAGGGCAATAACATTTTGTAATATACTAGTTATATGGATATTTTATATAGAATATTCTAAAATATTTTAAGGTAAGGCAGAATACGTACTGCAGATAACTTAGAGAAAAATACTTAAAATCTTGAACTCAATCTTTGTTTCTTAACAGAAATATAAGTCTTCCATAGTCTGGCAACGCCAATGACATGCAGATGGGAAAGAGGCTGTCAAGCTCAGTAAGCAAAACATAAATTTTGCTGCAGCTGTACCAATGACTTTTCACAGTCATTTGAAAAGTGTATTAAAAGGTTACTGTGGATTAAAAGGAGGGAAATACTGTGAGACAAAATAGTACACAAGTGGCTTATTTAAAAATGTGCCACATAAGAAAAAAACCAAAACAATTTGAAAGACTAAAACTTTTTGTGTGGTTTCAATACTATTACTGATCACTCTATGAAACACTCATAAAATCAAAAGAGAAAACTGACCTACCACTACTAAAAATAACACATAATGAGCTGTTAAACATCAAAGTAAAACTGGAGCTACATAGGAAGATAGCATGTTCTTTCTTATCTCCATTATTGTAACCTTATGTTTCAGAGGACATTGGACAGTGTTCAAGTGAGTAAATACTTAAATAAATTTTTTATTTCTTATTCAATGCTTTTACGTTTCTATTTTAACTCATAAACTGGTAGGGAAAAGTCCATTTGGATCCTATATTCTATGGTATGTTTCTTAAGCATATTTTGACATTTTTACAATTGCTGTCCTGGTAAATTTTAGGATAGATCAATACACACTGTTGAACTGAAAGACAAAAAATAAAACAAAATAACTCTCAGGATCTGAGTTTAATAGCCTGTGGTTGTGGCCATGAAGAAATGTCTAAGATAGTACACACAAAGTATTTTATACAAGTGAAAGTATTTGTCACAGAATTTTAAAACTTTGGACTGAAAATATAGTTCCTTAGTTAAAGGTATTTTATTTGAAGATGCAATTTCTATCCACTGTTGCAATCAAATAAATTTCAAAAACATGCATGATTAATTGTAAAATACTAAAATTTTAAATGATGCTTAAAAAACAAGGTTTGAGTGCAATTCTCTTGTGAAGGCTTTCTAAGGACTTCTTCGTTTAGGAGTAAATGCCAAAAAAAATTATTTTTGCCTTATCCAGTTGAAAGTAAGTACTTAACATAGAGTATGCAGTTTAGCCAGATAAAGCACAACCAAGGGAATGGTATGAAATAATTCTTCTTCTTAAAAAAAATAACCCTTCAGTTAAGATTTTGGCCCTAATCCTGTCCTCATTAAAACCGGTGGCAAATGTCCTGTTGTTTTTAATAAAAAAATACTAACAGCTTTATGACATTCTGGTGATACTGGAAAAGAAAGTTATCTCCTTAGAATCTCTCTGACTGATAAAATGGAAGACACATGTTTAGAACTTGTTCAAGGATGCTCAAAAATATTCTTGGTTCTCAGTGAAAAAATAAAAAAATCATGTCTGGTGTGGGCTGAAAGCCCAGTATTTTCCCAGCATGGAATGAGGACCCAGAGAAGGTGAGAGATCTTGGGGACCTTTTTATCCAAGTGAAATCAAATTAACTGTCCTACAAATCAAACTAACAACCTACATAATCAAAGACTGACAATAACGTGTTTTTGATGCCAAACAGCAGAAAATTTCCTGTTTTATAACTTTCTTCCAAAATATCCTAAAATGTCGCAATAGAGCTAAAAACCCAGGGAATTCAAAGACAGAAGTATGTAGGCCAAAGGAACTGACAGGCTACTCTCTTTTATTTCCTGCTGAATGAAGATGAGCATGGCTGAGCTTGGGCCCACTCTGCTCCCTGCTAACATGACACAGGCCAGCCCTGGCCAGGAAGCCATCGAGCAGTGTCTGGCTGTTCTGCTTCCAGTTTTTCAGCTGGAAAATTTGAATTGGATTTAACAGCCCATCAAAGCAACCTCTGGGTTTGCAGCAGAGAGCTGGGTCACATCTGGGTAATGCTGACCATGGTCAAACTGAGCGGCACCCACTGAGCAGGGCATACCCTTTGCCTCCCACAACACCCAGTGGTAGCTGGAACAAATTAAATAATCTTTACCTTTATGAATAAAACAATGGAATGTAAAGAGGAGGAAAAGAAACAGACCAGCAGCTTTTGGTTTTTCCTTAGACCATGGATGATCTTAGCCAAAAACATTGACTCATATAAGCCTATAAGCTTATATTATATTACTTACAAGCTGTAATATAAAGACATGTTTGTTTCTTGTGAAGACAGAGTAAGTATTTTAATTTCAATTTTTAGATGAGTTTACATTCAAAATATGCCATTAGGAAAAGGAAACATGTTTCCTACTCTGTTTTAAAGTGTTGATGATCTATTGCTTTGATACAGATGAGACAAAATCCTTTGGACTATATTTGGGATAATTTTGGACTACATTGGGGATACTCTTGAAAACTGTCTTTATTATACAGCACAGCTTGTGAAAATATTTCGGCTTGACCACTTACCCATGAAAACGACAATGTGTAAATCTACACTTCTGGACAAGGAAGAGAATTTTATAAATGAGCTCTGCCAATGTGACTTGAAAACTGAAATGTCCAGACATGAGTCTGTACATGTTGTTTAATCCCTGAGTTTATAGCATTAGTCTTAGCTGGTAATAAAAAAGTTGTCTAATATCCTTTTTGACTGATCAAGTCCTTGTGGTAAATTACACAGATATGAGGTTATGCACAGAAACTTCTCAGAGTAATAATAAATCAAATACACTGAAATGGGTTGGGAAGTAGGTAACATGAGCTTTTTTACTGCCACTTAATCCTGGTTATATTTAATTCAGAAGCTCTACATGTCTAGAACAGGCTTATAAAAGACACTGATCTCTGTGATCATTTGAGAGGAACAATTTTATTTTTATTGTTGATAGGCAACCTAACGAAACAAATAGAAAAATAAATGGAAGGACTGACTTTTACCAAGGAGCTGTATAGGCACATTAAAGAACTTATTTTAATTATTTAGCTGAAATACATGCCATTCTAAAAGCCAAATGAGCTGTTCATCAAAGCTGGATGAGGTGAAGTTGTCAGTTTAAAAATTACAGCTTTTATAAAACTGTTGCTAATGAAATTCTTAAAAATTTAAACCGATGTTTGCTTTGAAATGAAAACAACTTTTTTTAACTATTCATTTACCCTTTTTGCATAGAATTTTTTTAGTGTTAAGAGACACTGAAATGTATTTTTTGCTGTTATCTTGGTACTTTCTGGTTTGTATTCACAGACTTGAGATATGCTGTTACACACAGGAAGCTGTCAGTATGAGCCACCCATATCACAGTTGACAGGAACTCCCTAAGGCCCATTAACCCACTTTGATAAGGACTGCTGTTTCAGTTACTACTATTATATAAAATTCAAGCTTGTTCACATGAGTAAATTAAGCAGGTTATAATCATCCCATGGACATTACTTGGTGTCTCTGACAGGATTACTTCTGTACAGTAAAGGTTTCAGGGTAATTTTTTCAGTGTGCCAGAGACTTCCAGTAAAGACAGAGGAAAAGAGGACACTGAAGTCAATAAGCCCTGAATTAGAGCCTTTGAATTCAGTTTATCTCTTATCCCAAGGGTAAAATAAGAGTACTCCAAAATAAATAAGTGAAAGTCATCTTCTAAAATAGAATAAAGGGTCAGAACAAATTATCTTTGGTTCTCCTGTAATGAGTATATAAAATTTGTTTGAAGCTCTACTGTAGGAACAAAGATTAACAAGCAAAAATTCTGCCTTGCTTGTCTTATGATACAAGCAAATGTATGTACCCATTGTGGACTCCTCCCTGCCAGGTCTTGGTCTTATGACAGAAGTTTTGGCTCTATGCAGGCAAAAGAGAAAGGGGCACAAAAAATGCCCCTTATATGCAGATATCTGGAAGTACCTTATATGTTCTTATTTCTGTTGCTGTCCAGAAAAATATTGCTGTGTGCTTAAGAAAATAAATAAGTCTTTAAGGCTGAAGGAAATATAAACCAAAAAAATCTAATCATTTACCTGCATATTAGTCATCTTCTCCCATCTGCCATTACACACAAAGTATAATTCAAGTTTGCAAGCTGCAGTGAGAGTAAATCCAGCCTGGATGGTGAATGGGATCAGGTCAGGATCAGGTCCTCTTCCCCTCTCCTTCAGTGCAGGCAGTGGCTGGTTCGCTTTTTCCCATGTACAGCTGCAACAGGCTCTCCATTCCAGCCTCCTCCTGGGGTACTGCAGAGAAAGGGTGTTTCTTCAGACTTCCCCAGTGGTCCTGTCAAGGTTCTGGAGGATGGAGAAGCCCTTCTGTTCACATCAACTCAGCATAAGCATTTCCAGGGCATTTAGACTGATTGTGGAGCTGAGATGTATGAGGAAGGGCAAATACCTTGGTCTGGAGAGGCTGATATATACCAGAGATGCAAAAAATCAGCCTGGGCAGGAAGGGTTGTGGGCAGTAGAGGTAGTATCTCAAGGGTTTGGACATGGGTTTGGAAAGGGGCATGCAGATCTGGGGCAGTGCAGTCTCAGGGGACACTTTGTGCCTTGAAGAGCAAGCTCTGAGCCTGCCAGTTAGTTGCACATGAGTATGCTGGTAGGGTTGAACTGAGGGAGGTGGCAGCTAAGTGGCAAACTCCATTTGCAGTGCTCTTGTATACACAGAAACAAACAGCTTGAGCTAATTCTTGAAACTCAACCCTTCTCATACATTTTCTCTGCTTTTGCCTGCACAGCTCAAGGCCTGTCAGAAGTATCTGCCATACTGCCAGTAGCCTAAAATAGAAACATTTCATTTATATGGACATCTTAAAACCATAGAAGGCTTTTAAATTAAAAAATTAAATCCATCTGCATTAACCATGCCAGGAAAAATTGCATAGGGCTTACAGTCAACATGGATTCTTAGTACATGAGCAGTCCTAATGACAGAAACAGTAACTTCAGCAAGAGGTCAAAAAATCATTACTTCCTATTTATACAGGCATTCCTGTAACTAACATGAGAAGTTACTTGTGTTCAGAAAATGTTTAGAAATATATATTTGAAATTTTTCTCCCAGAAAATCTCTATGAAAAGAGGGATTGAATCTTGAATGCTTTCAGCTATCCATCTCAGAACACTCAGTCTTCATTATCTTTTAGAGGCCTTGAGCTTCACATTAAGTGTCTGATGTTTGTGTGTTTAACCTGAATATTAATATGGATGAGAAAGGGGTCCATATGTTGCTTAAGACATTAATTCAGAATGCCATTTCTATGTCTCTCATATCCTTTCTCCAATGCAATGATGACTGAGCTCTCACCTAATAGAAATCCCTTGGCTGGTCTTAGATCAAGCACTCTAGAAGCAAAAATAAAAGCCTGTTTAGTTGTATTTTGGCGAATGTGGTTTATTCTGTCCATGTCAATTTTTGTGTGAAATATATACGTCCAAATACAACATTTCTCTGCTGGCTGAACATGCTTTTCAGTATTCTGTATCATATATACTCATTCATTATGTGTTACATGTCTATATATTTATGTACATTTCTGTATCATTACTGATAAACTATTTGACAGTCACACAAAAATGGTTCCCTGATTCTCTTCTGTTGTCTGTGTAGCTTTGTGATGAAAATGGCACCAATCATTTTGCTGTCTGCAAATTTCCCATGTGATTTTGATACCACTCTTGATTTCTTGTTCCCTAGATAGTCCATGTTAACCAATATGTATTTAACTTTACTAAAGTAGAATGTGTAAGAAGACTCTGAGTCAGAACAAATCCAAATAAGTGAGTTGACTCCTCAGCCCTAGAACTTTTGAGTCTCTAACTGCACTGGGAAATGTCCTATAAATTCTTGCTTTTTCAATGGTTTTATTTTCTTCTGCACCCATACATATTAGAGGCTTCTCTCTTGAAAATGGAAGATGAGATAATTATGTGAAAATTTTTAAATAATTATCATGATTTCAGCTTTTTTCTTGTGCTTACCCCAGTTGTTGGACAACATTGCTTTACTCCCAGGGAACCAACAAAAGAGACTCTATAGTCATGTATTGCAACTTGTATTTCTTGAAGGAGATCAAGGGAACAAATTGAGTCATTAAGAGAAAAGCACTTGCTATGAACACTGCCAAAAGATATAGGAAATTACAATAAATCATTTTGGAGCTCAGTTAAAAGTGGATTTTTTCTCCTATCTGGCCATAGTACTGGCATATGAAACAGTAACATATGGAGGACAACCACTATTTTCAGAAAAAACTACCTGAATTCAAATAACCTCTTTAAATGAAGAACTAGATGGGTGAAGATTACAAATTAGTGATAAATAAGTATGACAAAATTGAATAATATCCACTGCTTTAGTGAATCATATTGATGGGGAAAAAAATCAGGATATCAATTCCTGAAAATGGTAAAAAATGCTTCAGAAGCATAGAATTAAATTTAAATTAGAATACTACATTTTGCTGTTTAACCTTCTGCTAAAATTGAGAGTCTGTGGTAAGGGTCTGACTTCTGGCCATCAACAGACAACAGTATAAAAACTGTATTTGAGTAGTGATGTCTGGTCTCCCAATATCAGTGAAAAGAAGGCTTTTGGAAGTGTTAACAATCTGGATTTTAACTGCTGATTTCTTCACAGAAAAGTTTTTCTCTATTTTATTTCCTGTTTGATGTCTTTTTTGAAAACATTTTGTTTAACTACAAGTTTCTCCTGGTAGTGGAACAGGCAAGGCACTCTCCATGACTGTTGCAGAGCTAGGTTTGGTTTAGCAAGCTGCAGCTTTCCCTGAGAGCTCAGCAGGGCTGCTTAGGGCAGTGAGACCATTCTGTCCTCCTGTAGTCCATTTCAGACAGCTCCGCACTCTTGCTCCAGTAGCTACCAGCTCTACAACACAGCGATGGCGAAGGAGGTGAGAAGGGTCCCTCCATGAGGGTTTCAGAGGACCTTTAATGGTTACATCTTGTCCCAGCCATCCCCAGAGGCAGAGAGACCTCGTGATCCGGGTGCAAGGGGGTTTGTCAGGGGCTCAGGGGCGGTACATGGGTGGAGTTGGGGTACAGGAACCAACAGGGAGAGCCCGAGGGACTGGCCAGGGCTAGGGGCAAGGGAAAGTGGGGAGGAACAATATGGGGTCAGAAAAGCCGTGGGTAAACAGATCACCACTCACGATACTGGAAAAGTCACGGCCATCAGGTGAAGTTCCAGGTGACCGAAAAGTGGGAAACATTGTACCAATCTTTAAAAAACAATAAGAAAAGGTAACCCTGGGAACTACTTATCTTTCAGCCTCACCTCTGTGCCTGGGAAGATCATGGAACAGATCCTTCTACAGTCTTTGCTAAGGCACATGGAGGACAGGGCTGTGATTCAAGACAGCATGGCTTTGCCAAGAAATTTGAGATTGCTGGTCAGAGGGTGAAGAAGTTCCATTAGGCAAGAAAATTATGTTGTTCTTTTTAATATATCACCATTTTCCCCTTTGTTTGCAGTGTAATTATAGAGCACCGAGAGGTCAGAAAACATGCACAATATGAGAAGCACTTATTTTGGCTGATAATTCATTAATTTGACAGGGCATAAGTTTTTTTCCTGCTTCTTCATTGCAATGAATCTTCTTTGGTGATTCTATTTTAGTGGTACTGAAGATGACTGTACTCTTAACAGAAGGAGTGTCAGGAGTAAAAGTCTTTGGCTGATGTGGCAAATACATCACTGGCAAAAAATTCTAAGCGGAGGTGTTGATACATTTGTCACTATTTGGCCTTCTTTCCAACACCTGTCCAGAGATTAAGTAGAATGCAGTTTGTGCTTTGTCACTTACACTATAGATGACTTTGGCCTTCAAGTGTAACTCAATAGCCTTAAAATACACAGTAGATAAACACTAAATACCAGGCTATCAACAATTTTATTCCTAAATGGATTACGAGAGGACAGGATGCCAATACGATAATCAAGCCATCACTAAGGCTGGTTGTTTTATTTCGAAAGTAACAACTGGATGCAATTAAAAGCTATGATTTTCTCTTCTGTCATGTCTGGTCAATTTTTTAGGTCTCAGCTGAGTAATAGTGCTTCTCGCACCTCATCTCCTAGGTAACTATTAGAGGTATGCCACTTTCAATTGCCAGATGTTCCTGTCATCAGCCTGACCCTTCAAGAAAATTTAAACCGAAAGCTGTCTCTTGTGATTTCTTCATTTTCCTGTACAGTAGAAATGAGAGAGGGAGTGATGAGTGGTTTATGGGTCAGAACATATGAAGGATGTCAATTTACAACTACCAATTTCATTTGAAATTTGTAGCCTGTCCTGGAGTTGTTGGGTATGCCTTAATAATTTCCCAAAACTATGCATGATACATCTGAATTTTGCTCCAGCTCAGACTCTGTTGGAAGGGCTCACGTTTTAGTCCAGACACCCAGCCCAGGGTCCTTTGTTTGTTGCCAGGTCTCCTTATACTGTCAGAAAAGAAGGCAAGTGCAGTTACAGAGTGCTCCAGTCAGCTCCAACTTACTGCTCCTACTATGAGCTACTCTGACCACTAACCTTTGCATTACAAACTTTTATCTGTGGAATAGGCTGCCCAGGGAAGTGATAGAATCACAATCCCTGGAAGTTTTCAAAAGGCGTTTGGAGGTGGCCGGTGGGTATGTGGTTTAGTGATGAACACAGTGGTGCTGGGTTAACGGGTGGATTTGATGATCTCAGGTGCCTTTTTCAACCTTAATAATGACCCCATGAGTCTAAGTTGTGTAGAATTGACTGAGGTTAAAATCTAGACCAGTCTCCTGTTTAGCTGAGTGTTAATAAGGTAAAAAAATAACCCAATCAGCGATAACCTAAATGTTCATTTATGTTACCCTAAGCCTCTCCCTCTTTTTCTATCTACAGTATTCTCTCCTTTCAAATGTGGGTGAGTGCCTTATGAATATATGTACATATATGTATATGTATGTATATAGGTACATATATATTTGTATGCATGTATAAATTGCCATTTCCATGTTTTTAGTGGATGGTGTCCGTGCCCATGGCAAGGAGGTTGGAACTAGATGATATTTAAAGTCTTTCCAATCCAAGCTGTTCTATGATTCTTATGAACACTGTGTCTAGGTCCTTTGAAATCAGCAGACAGCCTGTCCTTCACTGTGATATGTGTTTGGTCAGACTTCACTTGCAATGTTCTCATTGTTCTAAATAAGGAAACTTTTCATTTTAGATATCCTGATTCAGTAATGGCTTCTAGGGTCACATGCAGCAAACTGACACATTGTATTGCTTTCCAGAGGGGTTTTTGTGATGATACGAGATTTGCAATCCTATTTCTTGTCTAGCACTGAATAAATTAGCAGCTTTGGTTCATTAGACACTCTGGTGGTTCAGTTCTGCTTTCTCCATAATCCAGACTGTAGCTCTCAGATATGTTAATATCCTGCATCAATTTGGGATAGTTGATTCACTGCAAATTGTAGTTGATGGAGCTCTCACAGCAGAACATGTGCTCTCAGGTATTTTAAAATAAAGCTCTAAAAAACCTCTTTAGATGCTCAGAAGCATAAAACATGTCTCAAAAATTATTTGAAAATGACGAATTTTAAAGGGTGACTTAATTTGCGAAATCAGTACTGGATTTTGGAGTCTAGTTTTAAAAAGTTAGCTTATCTCATGGAACAGCATAGGCCAGGACTGGACATAGCCCAGAAATTTGGCCAGCCTCCATAACTATCAGAAATCTTGTCATATTTTTAGAGGAAGTTACAAGAAAAGAGATATTGCCTGCTTTTAGTTACATGGTTTCACTCTTTGCCATACAGCTTAATGTGCATAAGGACACACATACAGACATTTTGATTTCAGAAGACTTTAGGGATAGCAAAAGCACTTCCATTGAAATGTATTGCAAACCTTTAGACATAATATTGATTTTAAACATTTTATAGGCCAGGATACATATGCTGGACTCAGGAACAAACCTTCTGTGTAATATGGATCTTCATATAGAAGATAATCAAAAGAGATATATGGTGCTCAAAAGAGCAAAATATATATTTTTTTATTCTTATTTTCTGGCACAACAAAAAGCAATAATGAAAATACTTGTAATTCAGCATGTGACTTAGAAGAATTCACTTTAAAAGATAATAAAAGTCTTCCAGGCAATGTGTCTTAGTAGCCTCAGGACTCAACGTGATTTTCTGTATTCTTAATTCTAAAATTAAGTACAATGCAAAGAAATGCTTTGCCTGGTAATTTTACTTGCAGATACATTCAGACAACATGCTTTGTTTAGCCCAATAAGTACAAAGTCACATAAAACTATTCCCTGTCTGGAAGAACTAAATAATATTAAGAAGTAAGGAAGTATGTTTTTAGGTTGAAAATAGTCCTGCTTGTTCTTGAAACAAAAATAAGAAAGAAAGGTAATAGACCTAATTATAAAATGCTTGTGAGGGATGGAGTCCAAGACATTTGGCTAGGTCTACCACCACTTCTCTGTACCCACACTTACGAGAGATTTGATAATGGTAAAATACCCATAGAGGTTGTCGGTTGCTTTGTGTGACATTCCTGTATCTAGGTGTATAAAACTACAGACATATAGACAAACACTGAGTGTATTTTATGTCCTTGAATTAGAGATCTGGAAGAATCAACAAATGTTGAAACACCTTATAACAGCTATGCATATGTGATGTAGAGAGAAGAGGATGTTTTATATCCTGGCATTTCATGTTGTGTTGGTGATGATGACTATTTGCACACTCAAAGTCTTGAAAGATTTTCAGACTGAAAGCTTCAAAAGTTCTCTATGAATGTCTAGAACTGTAACCAACATTGGACATAAACATTTAAAAAATATTTACTTATCCATATCATTGCTTAAGAAATGAACAGAAATGAACGGATAATTTGTCATCCTATTGCAAAGGTTTCTGTGTTTGGTTGAGAGTGCCTATATTCCTTCCATAAAGAGAGAAAGAAAGGATCTCTTGGAATTTTTTTAGCAATGGGCAAAGGGTGAGTTGAGCAGGTGTTCAAACAGAGCAGTGGTGAGATGCAGAGAATCAGCTCCTCGTGGATCACTGTAGACATAAGAAAGGGTTTGGGCTAGAAAGGGCAGTGGATAGTGTGTTGTATGTAGGATTTTATTATTTTCTTTCCTCACTGTATTATTTATTTACTGTCTGATTATTGTCTTCAGGGCATCTAGCATATTGTGAACAAGTAAGAGTATGTGGCATTTTTGGAATAAATTTATATAGAGATAAAAAGTGCTCAAGACTGCAAAATTGGACATTTTGCTTGCCTCAGAAAGGGTCCTCCATAAAACCTCATAAACCATGAAAAGCAGACAGTCAGCTTTCCTGGCATCCACAGTCCTTTTCCTCAGATAAAGACACTTCTTTCCAGTATGTAAATCTTCAGTACAAAACTGGCTTCAGATCTGCTAAATTTTTACCATCAAGTAACATATTGCTTTTCTTTTTGTAGTGGCTACTGCCAGATTGACAACTAATTTCTTTTCTCATGCAGATGTGCTGTTCTAGCTAGTTTCTGCAATGATTTTCATTTGTTTTGGCACCTGCAAACTCATGACTCTCAATCTGGCTTTTTCTTAGGACATATGTTCTACAATTGAATAATGCATTAGTATAGATTTAGCTGACAAATACATTTTTGCTTCTTTTCTAATTTTAAGTGCAACATTATCAGTTTGGGGATTTTTATTAATATGTTTCAAAGCATGTGACTGCAATTTACAATAAGATCTTCTGAACATATTCAGTTCAGGTTATCATCTTTTAGTATGATTTTGTACAGATAAAACACAGATGAATACAGCTGATCATGTGATTAAGCATACAGCATTTATATGTTGCCATTGCTGCTTTTTAATTTTAATCCTGCCTCCTAATCCCCACTTTATCTGGCTTTTTTTTATTACTATTTGATATTTTCCATGCATAACCACTTAAGGAAAGATTTTCTTTAAAAAAAAGTACTCTCCACAAGTGTAAGAACATAAATACAAGTATTGCTACATCATTGTAAAAACCAGGGAAATGCAAAAAATACCTTTTATACCCACATTTTCATTAGCAAAGAAACTTGGTTGTGCCATCTACTAGCAATGGCTATTCCCAACTGGTTCCATCCTATACAACACACTAAACAAAAATGAGACAGCTGAGGAAAAGGAATTAAAGAAGTTGTTTTCCTGCTCTCAGTGGTCAGCTGCTGCTGAGGCTGATACAGTCATTAGTGCTGCTAGTGACTGCTTTTGTTGATGAAGTAACATGAGTTTTGTCATTTGTGCTTTCTCTGAGGTTTGCATTCTTACCTTTCAGCATGCATCTCCATGCCACTGTGAGAGCTCTCCCAGCCTGTGGCATGCCCTGCTCCTGGGGAGCAGGAGGGCAGCTTGTGTCTTGCCCTGCTCTGTCCTGCATGCACTGCACCCCTTCTGCCACCGCACAAAACACCAAGTGAGCAAAGCTTGAACACTCAACAGTACCTGATAAGGAGGTGCCAGGAGGTGTGATGGGGGACAGTTACGGTGGTTATACAACTGCAAAGCTCTTTGCCCCCATCTCCCTGCCACTCCTGTCCTTTCCATACTCTCCTTAAGTACCAGTTACACAACGGAGATCCTTTACACGTCGTTTAAAACCACTAAAACTGACAGAAGATATAATTTCTGTACATTAAAACATGATGTTATGTCCCAGAGTCACATTTTGATCCAGCACTTCCATTACATAAAGGACATTGTGTCCCTCTTCCTAGCACTGCAAGTCACTGTCTAACAGATGTTGAAATCTGCAGTGATTGTTGTGGTTATGAAACCGGTCACTACCACTTGATGGATTTCTCCTAACACAACGCCTTACACTAAGACAATACTGAAGAGCAGTTTTCATGTGTGAAGGGAAGAGAATACCATAAATTTCCTCTGGCAAACAAGGTTCAGTCAACATATTTTAAAGGACAGGGCCTCAGTATGACATGAAAAAAGCACTGCATGGGTCTGTCATAGGAACTGTCACTACTGCCAGTTACAGTTATTTTCAGTGTTATGCAAGTGTTGATCCTGAAAATACATTATGAGGAATAAGGGTGTCAACAGCTTCTCGTGTTTGGTCCTAGATGTCACATGGACTTATGCTGGCTATTTCTTCACTCCTTCAAGCACTAATGTTTGCTTATATCTACATGCCCAGCAAGACAAGTCAGGTCCCAAAAAAGAAAGGATCATGACTGTCTACTTCAGAAATACTCCTGCAGTAAATTCAGCTCTCCTTCATTCTTACCAAAGAGTGCTGAATTCTCCTTGTCATGCTTTAGCTGTTCAGAGATGCTAAGCAGCAAGACTGGCTGTACAATCCGAAATACAACAAAGTGATTCAATGGTCCTTGAGATTGCTCATGCTATAACTAGTATAACTTGTCACATCCTTAAAGATTTTATCAGGATTTTTTGGTCACTGATTTCCTTATTTTTCCAATTATTTGGAATCATCCTAAAGTCTAAAGAGTCAGTCAGGATTAAGTCTGTAACAGAATAATCTGTGTATCTGACTATTTGTACAATCTTAATGCCTCTTCCTGAAGACTGAATTCCTGACATGGAGCACTTTCTTTCTAAAAGTAAATAGAGAATCCTAAGTAAATGTAAAAATACTAGGTCTTCTAATGCAAAACATCTAAATTTCAAAATTCTGAAATTATAAGATTGTAATACGTGTCTTCTTTTAAGTACTGGGTGTCCATTTTATATTCCCCATTTTGTTTGCATGTTTTTCCTTACCTACTTTGCTTCTAGAACAAAGACTTTAGGGTTTTTATGGGGTTTTTTGAACATTTCAGATCATGTAAGATCTTATTTTTATTTTCTCAACACGGCAACTGTTGAATGAAGATGAAAGGCCTATTTGTAGAATGTATGGCATGTCTTCCTTTTCTTCTAGGCCAAGCAGAAGTATTCAAAGAAATGGAAGTAGGAAGGAAGGTGTCATGCTTGCTACAGAGGGACCTATAGGTCTCATATCCTCTTAGGCATTTGGTCAGGGTGGAGGATAAAACCATCCTAAAATGAGGTTTTTGGTGGCTGTCATCTCAAATTAAAATGGAGAGGTGGTATCTTAAAACTGTAAAGCATCAGAAAAGGCCATGCTGCCACTGAGGTGTAGTGGAGTAGGACAGGACCTGACAGAGAACACCATAATCAAAATTTGCCATCGTGATTGGTAAAAGAAGCAGGACATTTCCTACAGGCACAAACTTCAATTTGAAATTCCATTTGTTATCTGTCCTTATGTGAAGTAATGCTGCAGGACCTGATTTTGCAACTTTCAGAGCATATCTCCATGCATGAGAAGGTGCAGACAGATGTTGCTGGAACTCCAGAGGCTGGAGAGTTCTTTATACAGGCTGGCTGTCGGAATGCTATTTGACAAGCAGCACTGTCCCTTTCAGTGAGATGATCTTCAAGAGTTCCAACTGACTACCTTAGCCACCATGTTATTGAAAAATAGAAAACTAAATTACCAGCAAGTTCATTTATTTGCATTTTTCCCAAAACCAAATCAGGTTCATTTATTTATTTATAATTTCTTTACATTTTTGTACTTTGTTTTTCTTACATACACTGCTATTATTTATTGCCTTTCCTCTTTAAAATAAAGAAGTACTTCCTTGATCACATTTAAGTCTCCATTTATCAATAAAACATAAATATGTTCTTGACATTTTAATTTTATTTTTAGTGGGATATAGTTTATAGCTTTTTAAATTTATTCTTCTTGATCTTTTTCATCCTTCATCAATATGGTTTCACAGTGAATTTGAGAGCCTCTGTTGTCTACAGCTTTTAATGTGTGTGATTTTACACATTTTTTATCTGTTTAATTTATTTTTTTGCTTCTCAAGTGTTTTATAGGCACTACACCAATGCTGATCCTGTATTTATGTTGGCTTAGAAGTCCCATGTAATTTAAAATCCCATTGGTAGGTCTCTGGGAGGAGACTGCCTTGGGCTTTCACATCCAAGAAATGTAAACCACACTGCCTTTATGCAGGTTTACTATCTCAGTGATGTATGGCATCTGACAGAACTTCTTTGAAGAGTTGCTGAGAAATTTCTTGGATTTGGATACATGAGGTAATTATAGTTTTGATTCACACATGTGTCAGCACTTTTTCTTTTCATTCTACCCCCAGTAGCTCAGACATCTTACCTGAAGCCATTGTCCATTGCTTAATTTGGCATCAGTCCATAAGCATGCAGGGTCACTTGAAGGCCCAGACTCAGCCTGAATTTTCCCAAAGTGCAAGTGAGCAAAGTGCACTGCTCAAAGAAGCTCACTGAAGCTGTGAATCTTTTATTTTCCCAGAATCCAGAAGTCTTGTAAAATCTAGGAGTGTCTAGCTGTTTCTTTTGCTTGATACATTATAGTTAAACCACAAAAAGGGAGTCGTTAATCACTGTTATGCTCCTGACCTGCCTTGAGCCATTTTCCACTGAGTGGCCTGATATGCAAACAAAACCTTTTTTATCGATCACTTGCAAATGTGGATTTCTTGGGTGTTTAGTGTTCTACCCAGGACACCACAGTGTCCCCACAAGTGCATGCATACAGATAAAATGCCTAAAACCTACTGCCAGTCCAAAACATTTGATTGTAAAATATTTTGGATATTTTATCTTCAGAAGTCTGTGAGTAAAGCAGATGACCACTACCTCTGAAAACCAGACATTTAACTTCAGATTTGTATCATTGACATTTAGCAGACATTAAATCCTTAATTTTGCTAGAAAATTATATAAATGTGGGGTTGAGTAGTTCAGACATATTCTTGTAGTTATTGACTGCAGTGTTCTCTGTTCACTCTGCTGGGATCTATTGTCTTACTTTTCTTGCAGAATAAGAGTTAAAATTGTTTGGGCCACAAAAAAAGCTCCATAAAAAACCCAAATCACCAGATAAGCAAATGCATTTCTAGCTTGGGTTTTCCTAAAATAAGAACAACATTCTTTGTACTGTCTCACCATATTCCTCCTGACATTTCCCATTAACTGAAATAAAAATAGTTCTCTTTTTTCTCTTTCTGTAAATAATTTTCGCAGCAATATATACTTGGTATACACACCATGGAGAGGATATCTCCCTAGTTTTGAAGGTGTTTTAGACAATGTTTCAGCCCAAGAGCAGTTCTCAGGACTACATCTTTACTGGTGAAAAGAATGTTCCCAAATACTGCTCCCTGACCCTGAAACTCCATCATCCATACCACTAAATTGCTGGACTGGTCTCCAGAACAGTCACAGCCATAACCAACAAGTTCCAGGCATAATTTAGGACTCAGCACAGGCCAGGAACTATTCTCAGTGGGCAGTTTCGATATTGCCAACCATGTTTTGAAAGGAAACAGAATTAAGTATGGGCAAGGGTTATTCCATGCCAAGTACCAAGACATACTAGAGGCTATTTCTAATGAAAACCAGGCTTTTTCCCAAAATGTACTTTCTATTGCTATTTCAGGATATTAATATTTTGCAAATGCTTCTTCCTGTTCTCTGATACCCATTCTATGATCTGTGCTATGTCATGATGGTGCAATTGCCTGCAAGTCAACAAATAAAGAGCACATATTCTTACATGAATGTCTGAGGTAAAATATTTTGAATAGCATCAGTGTAAATAATCCATGAATACAAACCAGGATATGAACGTTTGCTTCAGAATAATCTATAAAAATAGGGAGCAGCATCTTTTTCCAGAAAATGGGGCATTTGTGTTGCATGAGGCATTCAATACAGATTCTCATCTGTAGCCCAGGACTCAATCTGCATGCTCACCTCATGTCTGTAATGGCTCTTGAGAAAGCAGAGAACCCAAGCAAGAGCAAATGGTGTTGTCCTTCATGGTTTCTGGCATTACTGCTATTTCTGTTCCACGAAAAGTAAAAATTTGATGTCTGATTACTTGTCTTGATTTTTGTGTATCTTAATCTGGCAGCCAAATAGGGAGTAACTAATAAATAAATAATTAATTATTTCATGGAAATTAAAGGTAAAATTGAAACATTGCTCATGATGTGGCATGAAAGAATTGCCAGAACAAGGCATTAAGTTTGCAGCACTGGCTAGGATTCATATCAAAGTTGAAGATTGTCTAAATATTATTTTCTATTCATCATATTATAACAGTAATTTATGCACTACAATTTTCACCCCTCTCTTACTCTCATCAGCAGAGCTGCAGCTGACATCAAATCAAGGACAAGGGTCACCATTTTTGCCTGTCACAATGCAAGACTCCTGTGGTCAGTAATCAGAAATAACATTTATAGCAAAAGCCATTTCTGCTGTGAAAACCATGCTCCTGCCAACAGTTCTCATTTGAGAAAGAAATAAAAAAATATTATTTGACAACAGGTCACATTTCACCTTGTTAGAAAGGTAAATCTTCATAAAGAGAAACATGGGACATGGCAGATCCCCAGGGATTTATCTTCGAGGTAATGAGGAAATTGAATTCTTAACAGACATTTAGAAATTAGTTATAAATGGGTAAGCTGGGAGGTGAACAGCCATAACTCTTTACTGCTCAATTCCTCTAAGCCTGCAGAGCTAATACCATAGACCAGTTCCAAAGCTGATTGCTGAATTACTGACCTGGAAAGGAAGAAATAAATAACTGAATGTGCTGGAGTATAGATGCCTACAGTGCCAACATGACATGCGCCAACACATGGCAATGTATGGAAACCCAAGAGCCAAAGACAAAAAGGAAAAAACACCAAACCAACTGAAAACACTACCCCAAACAAAAAATAATAAACAAAAGATCACAGTGTTTTGAAATGTTAAGTGTGGCTCGTCAGGAGAATCTAAAGACCTGGAGTTCTGCAGAAAGGGGAATCAGTGTTGGAATTAAGTTTCAAGACAGGTAGTGAGAAGCTGCTGTACAGACTGATTAAGTAATTATCTGGTCTTCTGTTCACCAAAAGCAGATTGGAATTATTTTGGGAGACTCACAGTGATGAAAGCATTTACCTCATCCTCTGTATTACAAGTTACCCAGAAGGAGATTTGGTTTAAAAGGTCTGATAAAGTATCATTTAAGTGGATCAGCAGTTGTTCTACAGAACACAGGATATTTACACAAAAATTTTTAATCCTGGCCATAGTTGCCTGTCCCCTGATCACAGACTAGATGTTTCATGTTTCAAATCAGAAGAGTTTTGCTAACAGGGCCAGTGTGTCAGAGTACCTGTGTTCAACAGTAGAGGACGTTGCTGATATTTCATTGTGTTTAACACTAAGGTTTCCTGTTTCTGGATGTATGAGGCATCTCAGTGAGCACTGTTTCATGCTGTTGGTACTGCCTTCTGATACCTTTCCTTTTCTCCTTACAGTATGGACTTAACTTTAATTTAGTCTTAATTTCTTAACTGCACAGGATCACACTTTCTCAGCTGTTCTAGCTTCATGTTGCTACTGGACGTGATGGAGGGAAAAAGCATATCTCTTCTCTCCTATCCCCCAGCAAATATTTGGGGTTTGATTCTACTCCTGTGGGCAGTAAATGGAGGAAAGTAGTTTGTGGCATTTTCTGGCTGTGCAATGCAAGCACATCCTGAAAGGTCATTACTGCATTGTTCCTCGAGAGCTTTGTTCAGGCATAACTTTGTAATAAGCTCATATATGTACACCTGCAGGCAAAATTAGTTTCACATACTAGTTATTTCTGTTCTATTTTTATATTTCATTATTTCTAACACTCATATTTGAAAAAGAGACCAATTTTAGGCAATGACCTAATTATATACTTAAATATTTTTAATGGAATGAAACAACAGACTTTTTAGTGTGTCCAGCTACAACGACAAAGGAATCAGAAGGTTTTAAATAGCTACTTTATTGAAAACACACTTAGAAAGTGAAACCCCTTGGATTTTGACTGTTGAAAGCTAAACGATTCAGAAATTTTACTTTAACACAAGATTGTATTCAGAACCCAGAGTTGATCACCTAATAAAAAGTTTCTCTGGAACATGTCAGGTTGCAGAAAATTTTACCCTGTAATAGCAAACTTTCTGAAATAATTATCTAACTTTAACAACTAGAAAATAAAGCAGTGTTCATCTCTGCTTGTGTATTATGTATCATTTTCTATGTTTTCACATCTTGTCATTAAATTATTTGACACTTGTCTGAATCCAATATAAAAAAGAATCCTTAATCCAAATGAAGACACCAGAATATATATCAGTACTTTTATTGCCATAAAAAGATAAAAATTAAAATAAGATGTCTTTTCCTAGTTTCCAGATTTTCTGTTGTCCCTTTTTATTTTATCCTCAGTGGAAATGGCAGGGTCTTTGCTAATATATCACATACTCATTTATTTTGATTCCTTCTCTAGTAATTTTTGCCAATATAGCCTATTCTGCACCTTCATTCTTTCTCTTGTTCTATATTAACCTTGTCCTTTTGACTTTTATACTTAAGCAGTACATAACCTCACATTTCAAAACGCATTGAGATGTCCTAGCTCTGTTTGCACTTAACTTCAAGATTCTGTACACTTAATGCAATAATGGCCCAGCATGGATTCAAAGTTGCTCCTGTGTTCCTCAGTGGTCTGAACCTTTCCCATGTCAGAATTATTATTTTCTAATTGTGATTGACAAGAGATTCTTTTACATCCTGGTAAACAGTAACTTGTATTCGAGTATATATACTTTCTTACTTCCACTCTTGACCAACCAAAACATCTAGGACCCCAGTAATTCTGCTAGTTAAAAGGCTTGGTGAGTAAAAGTATGCACAGGGGAGTAAGAGTTGCTCTCTTACATGCTGTAGAAGGGATGTAGGTGTAAACGATAACTGTGAGACTTTTTAAATAGGAAAGAGGTGGTTTGCAAAAGAGCCAAATACAATAAATGTTGAGGCACCAATGTCGAGGTACAAAATTTATGTAATGGAAAAAGGTATTTGGAAGATATTACGGTTGAAGACCTTGTGGGAAAGACAGACAGTTTTGTCCTCCAAGCTTCTCAGAGGAAATCCTGACAAATATTTCAAGTGAAACTTTTAACATAGTTTGCAGCTATTCCCCAAAGTCTTATATAAGCCTTACTAGGTTAGGTAAAGAATTAGGACTTATTCAAGTGTTGCGAGTTATCATCTCAGGATAATTAATTCAGTGTGCGAACCAAGTTCATATCTCATCTTATCAATAGCTGAAGTTAATTCCAAGCTGTTTGGCCTTTCAAGTGTCTCAAACACACAATCATTTAGTAGCTCCTACAACAGTTATCCATTAGTGCACAACTGTTTTATCCTTAGTAACAGAGATTACTGAAAAAGATGACATTCAACAGAAAGTGAATTTTAGTTGTTTGGAAAGAAGATGAGAATTGATACAGCAGCTGCAATGTTTTGCAAAGGTAGATCTAACATTCTCTTGCAAAATATAAGAAAAACTATGTTGATAGATTTTTGTTATTTACAAATAATTTAATATTGTGCTATTCACTTAATATCGTAACATCCTTGAGAGGAAATTAATAACTTCAGCTGTTGAAGTTGCTTATTGTGGACAGTAATAGAGAAGAACACAATTTTAAAATGATAAATATTAAAAAGAAAGTCTTGTTACAAATATATATATTTTTATTAGACATATAGTACCTGTAAAATGTTACCTTCATTTATAAGAAGAAACTGACAGTAACAGACATTTTATATATTTTTTTTCCTAGTCTCATGATGTGTGATCTGACTAACGTTTGCAGTTTTGGAAGTAATTTTCATGTATGTTTTGACATGAATCTGGAATGGGCTGCTAACCATTTTGGGTTTTTTAAAATCAGAACTGGACTGAAAAAGATTTTCTTCTGCTGTATGACATTCCACATCCATTTTTTTTTTAGGTTTTATCCAAACTAATTTCAGGACTTTATGTTAGAAAAAATGCATTGGTAATAATGCTTCTATCACTAAATCTTGTGCTATTTGCTTGTTTGACTTAATTAATTTTTTTATAACCTCCCCATTTATGTAAAACCCAGTATTCTGTCCTCTCTTAGAGTTCAGACATGCAAATAGTTCTGCACAGTGATAAATATCTATTCTGGCTAGCATGGATTTCAGATGACCACAATATGATGAACTTCAGATATTCCATAAAACAGTGATAAAACTCCTACTCACTCCAGAAGAACTAAACCTTAGGCAGTAAGTACTTCTTCTATAAGCAATTGTATTCAGTAAGTTGAGGATCTGTGTCATGGATCCTTAAAAGCTGAAGGTACTCAAGAAGAATGTATTTGGTGGTCAAGGGACTGGGTTGCTCCTATTTAAATCAAGCAGTTCCTTTATAACTGAACCTTTGTAAGTGTAATTTAATTGTAAATAACACATCAGTGACAATAATTTGCATTTTAATCTACAGTAGTTTCTGGAAACTAATTGTTTTCATTTCCAGCTGGGATCTGACTGATCAGGGTTCAGTCCCAGGATGTCATGAACAACCTCTGTGATTATCAAGTGCTTCAATCTTTCATGCCTTAACCTATAAATGTAATCAATAAAAATACTTCCTTCTTTTTTCTCTGCTGCCTGTTAACTCTAAAAGTCTAGGGTGGGGTGGTGTAGGGGAAGTTTGTTGTTGTTTTTCCTCTTTTTTAAATCTATTCCTCATTTTACTTAGGTACATTGTAAAGAATGATGTAGCACTGTTGCAGATTGATGCCTCTATATACTGCTCTACTCCATAATGCTAACATCAATGTGAATATATTGCTAGGTTTCCTTTGGCATACTATTCTTCCTAAGGTTCAAAAGTTAGTTTATAACTTAGACCAGCTGTGGTTCAAAGATACTCACCCTAAAGGCCCACAGCAGAAAGATAACTGGCCAAGAAGAAAAAAAGAGCCTGTATTTAAAAAAAAAAACAACCTTTTTTTTTTACTCAAAAAGGGTCACAATTCAATTTTATTCTTCATGAAAAAAACCCACAGATATGTAAAAACATGCATTCTGATTTCACAAAACTCTCACAAAGAGTGATTTTCACATAAGAATAGTGGAATTCTGCACAGCTGTCTATGCATTAGTCTCCCTGGTTCTATGTACATAAAATTTCTGGAATGAAGCATATAGTAAGGCACTCTGGTTGACATTTTCCATCTTGCACAGGTGAATTGAATTCTGTAGAAGCATTCAGGAAGTCTACAAGTCAAATCCTGCTGACGTAAACACTGGAAAATTTCAGACATAATTCATAGAAGACAAGCAGTAAGGCACGAAAGTTGAGAGAAAAAGGAACTAACATCTTTATGATAGAAATGCTGGATGCTTAACAAAGTGTCTCCTAATCACCAACTTTAGATGTAGACAAGTCAGCCCAGAGGATCAACAATTTTCGTACGGAATTTTCTGTCTGCCAGTAACTAGAATTCCCCATCTGTGCTTTAATTTGGAAATAGTTATCTAGTAATTGCTCATGCTTTGAATGAAGACATTACTGGGTAATAAAATCTTTATAAACATCACTTATTCACCCATAAAACAGGCCAATGACCTAATGCTGTAATTTACATTTTAAATCTAAAAATTTGACCAAAAGGTAGTTTTTTCTTTAGCATATGTTTAGCTTGGGTGGGCAGGTGGGGTCCAGCCTTGTTAAACCAAAAATACTGTACCTTTTGGTTTACTCAATAACAAGAAAAGCAGAACAGAGTATTAAGGACTGACTGATGAAAGTATTTGCATGAGCTCATGCAATGTAACTACTGTTTCTATCTCGGGACTGTGCCCCTCTGCAAAGGGATGTGGAAAGGCATGTGAGTGAAGTCATAAACTGAGCATGAAAATGGTGCATTGGTTTTGACTGGCTGCCCGCACATGGCTGAATGTTTAACACACCCAGGTGGGTTATGATTACTGCCAGCTCGTGCCATGTTGTATTTAGTGAAGGGGTGTAGGAGCTGATGCTGGGAGCCATTTCCTTCTCGGTGTCTCATTCTCTATAGGTGCTCCTCTTGCTTCCCTTCCTCTCCCATTGTCTAAACAAGAGGTTCTTGCCTCTAACTTTTGTCTGCTGTACTTACAGTCAAATTACAAGGTGACAATGACTAAAATTCCTCTTCTGAATTTCAAAAAATTAAACCATTTGAAATAATATTTTCTTTTAGTTTAGATTGAACTATTGAACCATATAAAATTAATGCTAGTTTCTTATCATTTATAGGCCAAATTTCTGTTTAATTTCTATTCATGCAAGTTTAGAAAGAAAAAAATAAGAATTACATGAAAAGGTCTTTTATCAGCAAAATGGAAAAATTACCATATTTTCAGAGAGATAGTGTCATCATGATTAGATGGAAAAAGAGGTAGCCATAGCAAACTATTAACACTTTATTAAAGCTTCCTTTCAAACTTTCTGTGTCCTTCTTTCCCAAAGCTAAAACTCTACATCTTTTTTTTTAAAAAATGTTGTTGTTGTTATTGTTATTATTATTATTATTATTATTATTACTACTACTACTACCACTACTACTACCACTACTACTACTACCACCACCCCCTGGAGGGGAGAAGGGGAGGAAATGACTAATTAGGGAAATATTTGTTTTCTTAAATGCCAGATCACCTGAAACACTGACTGTAGACAGGGGCAAGTTCAAGTGCCCGTCATGTTTTCAGAGTTTTGAGTCTGAAAATAAGGACACATAACTCACAGTTAAATGGGGAATTTCCCAGCATCAAAACGTGTGTCAGGGAAGATGCAAGACCTATTTAAATTTCCCATGTGTAGGGAGTTTTTACTGTCAAACCCAAGTGCTTTAGCAGGGAAGAGGTAGGTCTAACTATCCATTATGATATAGATAGATATGTAATATTTCCTTTGGAAGAACACCCTAAAACACTTCATTCCAGAAAAATTGGAACTGAATTTTTCAAAAATATCTCACTGGAGATTCATAAGCTCTCAAGCTGCAGGAGTCCAACACATTAAAGCAGTTTAGGATATCTTAACTTCAGCTTTCAAAGTTGTGGCAAAAGCAGAAGATTTTCAATTCTTCCTTCATGGTCCAGTGGAATTAATATATTCCTTTTCCAATATATTTTCTTACAGGCATGTCCTCAATTGTGAATGCAAGAATTTAGAGCAAGTACACTCCAGTCATCTTCTTCACAGCCAGAATTCTCCCAGATTTTGATATTCTTAAAATAGATACAGTTTTCAGATACAGAATGCAGAATTCTCTTACTTCCCTGTCTTTGTCTTCCTCTCTTGTTTTCTATATATCAGAAAAGCACCTGACTCCTTGTGTATTTTAAATGAAAATTATCTGCTATCAGTTTAGCAACAGAAAAAAAAATCGTTTAGAACCTATCACTCTCTAACAGTTACAGTGGCTGCATTTTCATGTCAGAGTTTGCAGTCTGAAGAAACAGAACCTTATTGTGAAGTATTGGCTCAGTCTTGAGCCACTTTTTTAAAAATAGTGCTAAATTAAGTTATTCCTTTGCATGACAGTAGCATCTGGGGATTTTTTCTCTTTGTTAAGTACTAGGATGACTAGCTTTCCACTTCTGGAAAATGTTACTTTCAGGGGGGTAAAGGATTTACAATTAGGAAAAGAAAAAGTCAAAAATTACAGTACTATGAGCGTGACATCTCTGTCTGACAGTCCTAATTGCCAGACACAGAAATGCTGTCTTGCAGACCACATCAAAACAAATGGGAAAATATCATTAAATATAGGTTTGGAACCCTTATTTTCCTCTAGAATGTTGTATATTTTTGTGACTCTCACAATGTGAGGATGTCACGGAATGTAAGCAGAAGTTGTTGGAGTAGGAACAGGTGGCTGTAAATTTAAAAGAAAAATAAGAATTGCTTTTTCTAACTAAATCTGTATGAACTGGGCAAATGCTAAGGGATAGAAGAAATAAGAAAAAAGAAAATGCAATAAAATCTCTGTCTGCTGAATGTTTAGTGTCTGGCTCTGGACCCAGGCCGACTAGGACATGCTCTCTGCAGTCTGGGGCACACAGCTATAAGGTCCTTATCTCCTCTCTGGAATGTTTCTGCATTTTATCCAACCATTTTTAATACCAAATTTGTAAAAGAACCAGGAAATTTTAGCCATCCATTTCTGAACAATATATGTTTTCATTAAACATAAAGTGGATGGCCCTGGGCAAACAGGAAGATAAATGCATGAATGAAAACCAATGTTCTGTGCTGCAGCAACGTGGGATACCACAAACATGGCATTTTTGCTGCACAAAAACACTCAGTAGCTATTCAGGAACTGAAAGCAAAACAAACAAAATAGTAGAAGAAAATGCAGAAGTTGCTTTAAAGGCATAGAACTTAAAAAATAATAATAAGAGGAATGTTGTAGTGTAAATTTCTCCACTGTCCTGCGAAAAAAAGGTCCACCTGCTTCTACAGACATCCTCTGCCAGAGCAATGTAGAAATCTTCATAGAAATGAAATCCTAAAATAAATGTGTTCCCCCTCCCCAAAGTGTGTGTGGGGGTTCTCTTGCTTTCTTAGGCTTTGGTTCTGTTACTCAGGTTGTTATCCGTGCAAAACACGTACATGGGACACAGGAGCTAAAAAGCTCACCTACCTGGAGGAGAGAACAGAGGCCCCTCAGATACAGACACATCAGATGTCGTTCTGTCTCTCTGTTTAGGCAGCTAAACTGTGTCTTTACAGAGAAAAGCAGATCTAGATGAAGAACCTTGGGTATCTATATATCAATCTGTTGTGCACTCAGAATTGTAGTCTGTGGACATCAAGTCCAGTAGATCAGCAGCGAGAGCTACACAGCTGATCAGCCAGGGTTTTCTGTTCCACAGTGCCTTGACTTGCCCAGGACTCTGCTTGTTGATCCCCTTTGCAATCACCTGTCTCTTGCAGAAATGCCTACATGTAAACACCTGAAGATGACACCCCTCAATTTTGTACAGGAACTATCATTCTTTTCAGACCCCACTGGATTATTTTATTCTTGTCCTTCATGCAAACTTCAAAGATTTGTGTACAGTCATGTAGCTGGTGAGATACTCAGCAATGGGCTGCTTTCAACTTCACACTTACCAAGACAGAACGAGCACAGTGGTGCCAGATGTGAAGGAAAAAGGATCTGGCTGCTCAATAGTAAAACTCTTCTATTTTACACATTGTTAAAGGGCCCTGCTGCTGTCATGCTGTAGACAGTGGATTAGCTAATGAGACAGTCTGTGATAGCAAAGAGCTGGTTCTCAACACACAGCTAGTTTTATGGCTTATATGCAATAAATGTTCATCCTAATTCCAGCATGGTTTCCCAGAATACACGACCACAATTTACAAATGGAGTCTCTAATGTTATTATTTACTTATAAAATCCAGTAAAACTGTTCACCTCCTTTTCCTAGACAATGACTTTCAGAAGATGAAACAGCCCTGAAAAAAATCAAATTAGAGGTTGGACATGAATTATAAACATGAGATCAGGACTGAACATTGTAATCTGAATCACTTGCTTACAGACCACTTTTCACACACTTTTTGTTGAAAACAACCATCTTGTGGCTGCACTGGCTGGTTCAGTAATTTTGCTGTCATGAGTACAATGGTAAAATAAACACAAGAGACTAAAGGGGAGAGAGTGAGAGAATGAAGTTGCCAGCTGGAAGCCTTAGCAAAATGATATTCAATGACCTTAGGAACCATTCAGTACAATTGAACCCTCTCTATACTTGGCAAAATATTCACAATAAATGCAATTGACTGCTCCTCTCTGAACTTTGAGACTATATGGAACTGATCTGTCTATGAGGATTAGATGTTCAGTAATGTCTTTACTTATGTGAGGTCTTTATTACTCTGTGGCTAGTGTGTAGGCTGCAATATACTTTAGAAATATTTTGCATATTTTGTTATCAAGAGTTTAGCTGGTGTGGCTTGTGGTGATAGTCTCCTTCTCTACGCCCTCCCTTTTTTCTCCTTGTTCTTCTAAATGACTTTTTTATGCACATACCTTTCATAGCAGATTGTTTCTTTGTGCCTTTTAAGTCCTTGTCCTTTTTTTAATGTATATGTTCTGAGGTAAATTGGATGCACTTTGCTATCGGTGACTTTACAAGGCACAGACCACACCCTCTAGAAAAAAGGTTCTTTTGCAAGTTTTCTTTGGATAAAGGTGTTTTCAAAACAGACACTAGGCGACAGTCAAAAGTAACAAAAAATTAAAGCTCTCTGCATTTAATCCACTTCCAACTATTGCAAAATAGATGCAAAATATACCATAGAGGAATCCTGAAGATCAAACCAACAAAGTCAATTTTCCTTCAGGTGTTGGATATCTTCCTGTTCGCGAGCAGAGCAAACTGATAGCAGTGGTTATGCATACATAGGAAAATAGTCTCTGAGCAACCTGTTTTAGTGGAAGGTATCCCTGACCATGGCAGGAGGGATGGAATTATCTGATCTTTAATGTTCCTTCCAACCCTAACAATTTTATTATTCTAGGATATATTATTATATACTTATGTTTGTATATAAACACAGGATATTTTGGAAAAAGAGATGCTCTACATCTAGCCTCTGGTCTTTGTATCACAAGTATATGCAAAACTCCATCAATATATTCCTGAAGGCTTTCAATTAAAGTTCTATCAAACTCTACATTTAGATGCAACTCTAATTTGTAGTGTAACTCAAAGGCTTAGCAGTATCTAAAAGAAACCCAGGGGAATTAGCAATAAGATATGTTACAATAATTTTTTGTACTTGTTATAGATGGACACCTGATCATTTATATAAGCCAACAAATGCAGTATCTGTGTGTAGTGGTTTGGTCCAAAATACTCATTACTATTTATCTTCTGTGCGATAAAAATTAGGAGAAACGCAAAGCAGGCACAAAACTTGAAAGAATATAAAGAAGTTTATTAACAGACCTAAAAGAGGGGGAAAAAAAATTATACCATACCTTCAGAACTCTCCTCCTCCCCCCACCTTCCTCCCTTCTCCCACTGACAATGTAAAAAGACAACCCTTAAGATGTTCAGTCTGTTTACCACTTCCATAATAACCTTGTTCAGTCCATTTAGAAAGAGAAGTCTCTTCTTGCTCGTGCTGTGAAAACATTATCACAACAAGACAGCCGCCCACTTCCAAATATTGTTCAGTCCATTTAGGAAGAGGAGTCTCTCTGCTCGCATGTGAGTCCCTTCCCCCGACTTGCAGCTTTTCCCGTAACTGCTTTTGAGGGTCCACTCTTGAAGTTTTTGGGGTACAGTTTTAAGGTTGAGCCATTCAGAAACAAAAGTTCTCTTCACCCATCTGTGGGAGCATTTCATCTCTAAGAACAGAGGCCCTTCTCCTTCCCTGGGAGCAAAGGGTCTTCCTCATCTTCATCTTTAGGACTATCTCTGGGAGCATCTCTAGGAACTGAGGTTTCTCCTTTCCCATTTGGAGCAAAAGTCCTCATCTGGTCCATCTCTCCCTGTCCAAACTTCGCATGAAATTACAGCTGTGTCAGCATCTGCCTATCTCAGCGCAGGTGCTTTTGCTTACGAGTTGAACACTCCACCCCCCGTATCTTCATGAAATTACAACGGGTACTCTGATATATCATGGCTTCACAACAGAATTTCAGCTTTAAGCATCTCCTCTTTCTCTTCCCTCAGGTTTTCAGCTCTTCACAGCACTAAAAGGGTTAATCTCACCTCGGCCTTGCAGCTGGAATGTGGCTTATCGCTGTTGGTCACCTGACCTCTGCCGGACAGTGGTGGCTTTGCTGAAATCTTGGAAATCTTGGCCGCAGTGGGGGGTGGGGAGTGGTTCCGAGCCGCTCTGGCTGCCCACAGCCCTGCTGGGGGGGTCATCCTGGAGCCGTGGCCCGGCCCAGCCTGGTCTGGCCCGAGCAGGGCCTGGCCGGGCCCGCTGGCCCCCACATGGGGCCTGCAGCCACCTGTGCCAGCGCCGAAAACGAGAGAGAGCTTGGGGGGGCGTTTGTCTATTCTTAAGTGTGGATCACAGAGGCAGTCACAACTTTAAGTGGCTTTAAGAATTGTCCATATTCAAACTGGCCAGCTGATAGGTTCTGTCAGGTCCCAGAGGAAGCTGTAAGCACCCCCTAGCAAGGGCATCCCTTCCAGGACTATGCTTGCTAACCTATGACACTGTACTTGCCTCCACGCCCAGGAATTCCCTCCATCCCATAAGCAGTGAAACAAATATTACTGTATTTCATTTTGATAAAAACCCACTTCTTTTATTTTGGCTTCCCAAATAGTAAAATGACTTTTAATACAGTAATTTTCTAGGCAAGGAATGAAGTCCAGGAAAGGGACTGAGGTGTGCCTCCCATGAAGCAAAATGGCAGAGAAACCACAGTCTCACTTAGGCCTGAGTTCATCTCACCAACAGCATGGCCTTAACCCAGTGTCCTAAACAGGCATCACACAGACCCACAGGATTTTATTTAACTGATGAGAAGATGGAGTTAATCTCTGGAGACCAATTTAGATGGTGTGTGGGCTGCAAGTGCAAATCAAAGGGGTTTGTAACTGATGAGACTGAGGAAGAGAACTTCTCCTGCATCTGTACCAGCTGCAGCTTTCCCAGGGCTGATGCTTTCCAGTTTCAGTAAATTGCATTGCTGTAACCAAAATGGAACATGGTGAAGAAATGAGTTATCGTTGTTGGCGTTGAATCAGAGAAGACCGGATGCTATCCCAAAGCCGGTGGGAGATAGTAGCAAGCATTTCTTGCAAACCCTAAAACATAGGAACATTATCAGTCATAAATCATCTACCATATTTCTCAGCACTTTGTCAGCTAAATATCTACAAAGTAGGTCACTCAAATCCAAAGAAAATTCAGATTCATCAATTATCTAGCTAGTGTCTTATTGATTTGTTTCTAAAACTTGTTCCCAAGAGTTTACTGAAACTGAGATGTTTATATTATTTTTTTTCAATTTAATAAAAGAATTTCCCAGAACTTTTGACTTCCATTTTTGTCATGGTGAAATTGCTCTAGTACCCCAAAGTTATTTTTAACTTCAACTGATTATAAAGTATTAATGCTATGATGAGTTAGGGTCTTCATTTCAGAGACAGAGATATCAAAATACATGTTCATTTTTTAGAGCTTTTCTATATCCTGATGCCTTAATAATAATAAATTCGTTAGCATTCATCCTCCTTTCAGCTGCCTAAAAGGAGGATGTAAATCACACAGACCACCTAGCTTCCAACTGCAGTTCCACAACAACAGAGTTCTCTGGTAGGACCTGTCTCCTCTTTACCAGTGACACCTTGTCAGCTACCTTTGGACATTTCAAACAGAGCCAGGAGCCTTTGTTTGGGCAACTGCATTGAGTCCTTCCTGATACACTCACAGTTTATCAGAAAGCAAGACATTTCTTCTAGGAATCTTTTTTGATTGATCTTAAAATAACTCTTGAGAATTAGCCGTTTTAGATGAGATTTCATTTTTCTGTGGTGATGTGTCTTCTTGTAAGGCCATGCAACCTTTGAGAACCACAGTCTTGAGGAGAATTCATTTTCTACAGTACTTAACAGCAAGAAGAAAATTGCTTTTTATCAGAGGAGTAATAATGACTGTAGCAAAGTAGTAAAGAGAAGACTCTCAGTCAGCCACAAGAAAGAAATGCCACTGATTATGTGGATGACTATGATTATATTTACTGCTAATACAGTATCTAAATATTGTCAGTGCAGTATATAATATAAGCAGACCTAAAGGGTTACGATAAGCAGGTTCAGCTAGAAATACACAGGTTTACAGTCTTTGGCATTACAGAATGAACAACTGGAAAGCAACAAAGCACAACCATAGCTACTTTACAATTTTATCTCTGTGTGCGATCGGATCTTAGCATTTTCACACACCTCTCCAAAAGTGAGTGTTCCCTGTCTTTGGGATGCATGTACCCAGCAGGCCTCCCCGCCAAGGGACAGTCTACCCGGAACCTGCTTGAAACCTTAGGAGGGAGACCAGTTTGCCCAGTTGGCCCAGTCTCCAGAAAAATTTTACACCCCTTTTCAAGCCTATTTGTACCAAAGTCAATCCAATCATCACTCCCCTAACTCTGGAATGCATTCATTATGCAAGAAATCCAGACACTTCCTCATGCAATTCCTGCCTGGTGTTCTGATCTTCGTACAAATCATATGGCCCATCAGAGACAATAGCAAGGGAGAGGGTGTGGGTGGGGAGCAGGGTGCACCTGAAGACCTGATTATCTTTTCTTGCTGTCACAATGATCTGATTTGCAAAGTGCTAAGGACTAGGACAGTCTTTCGGTGATATTTTTGTCTTCAATTTACCAATATATGACTTGTTTGAAAATGGCAAACCATGAGAGGTACTTTGTCCCAAGCAATCTGTATGCAGTTTTATATACCACAGGTATTGAAGCATGTTGGTATTGGCACTGACTCCAGTTGTTTTCACGTAATTTAGCAGAGTGTAAAGTCTTTAAAGTAGATCCCAGATGTAAACTGTCCTTTTAAGTTAGTGTAACTCCAGTGATGCCAATGGAGCTGCCCCAACTCCTGCATCATGCACCCAGTTCCCCCAAATGTGATTCTTGGTGATTGTCTCTACATTCCAGATAATTTCCAGATACTCTATTACATTGTTTCTAAACATTTTTTTTTTTTTTGATTTTTAATTTTAGGGCTTTAAAAATTAATGTCTTCTTATAAAATCTTAAAAATCCCTTCAAAACTGTAAAGATTTTTGAGAAAGCTTAGACTTGCTGCCTAGTCAGTGTCAGTCCTTCGCTTGTGCTGAATTTGACATGGCAGGTGTCTTACTGATCCTCTATTTACTCTATTACAGCCTTTTTTTAAAAGGAGATCAGTACATGAAAAATCTGGAGATGATGCTATAATATAATAAAGTAATAATGATGATAGAATTTAATTGAAAATTTATGTGATTTTTTTCTTGTGACTCTTTAAATTATTCTTATATTCTGTCTGCATTTTTGGTAAAGATGCAAATAAGTTCTTCTAACTTTATTAATATAATTTAATCAATCTGCACTTGAGTGTCCAAAAATTATTTGGCTCTTGTATCAGTTGAACTTCTTGGTCGTAATGATGAGGATATTCTCAGGACACTTCAGCTCTCCCAACTGATGTCAGCCAATAGGCACATAGGTCAGCCAGAAAGCTGTTTGGGGATGTACAGAGAAAAAAGCAAAAATGGGGAAAAAAATAAACACAAAGAACACCATGGGTCATATGCCTTCCAGTTAAAGGAAGATTTCCCTAGGGGAAAAAAAAAAAGGTTTAAGTACAAAAATAATCACACTGTCTCTTTTGAGACAACTTTCATAGCAACAAATGTAACAAAGAGCTGCTGTGACACTGCATTAAAATGCTTTTTTTCACCAAAGTAGTGGTTACCTCAACCAGTTCAAGTAATTATCCCTGTTTAGCCAGTGGCTCCAAGACAAGAAAGAGACCATTTGAAATGCTTTTACTTATACCAACCTGTTTACAACTCTTGCAGTTTCAGCACTGAGCAAGATTTAAAGTACAGGAAAACCAAGAGGCCTTCTTCAGTATGTTGGTTATTGCCTTGCCAAATCAGCTGTCTGTGTACAGAGCCAGTCTCTGTGTCACTTGTGGCCTCTCCTTGGCTTCTGGTCAGAGATCTTAGGAACTGTTTGTTGTTTAATGGAGCCCTCAGAGATTATTCTTGGAGAGGGTTATTTCTGTAAACCAGAATACATTGCTTGAAAATTCTTTTCCAAAGCCTTGAAAGAGGAGGAATTGGATGCACTCTTTCCTTACTAAATATTCACTGGGAAACAGAAGAATGAATTTGAGGTCTACACCCCCACATTTTTGCTTCTTATTCATCAATTTACCACACTCAGGGACACTGTCTGGTGTCTATATAAAGACTTTTCAAGTGAATCGGTGCTGTCATCACAATACAAAGGTTACTCCCTCTCTTGCAGAATTAGGTCAATGCTAGGGAGGAAATTTCTGTGTCAAAAACAGTAGCACTGGGAACTTAACAAGAATTTGTGTGAGACACTGCAAGGACATACATATCAATATAAGTATTTAAAATTCCTATATATTTGTCTGGAGTCAAACATCAGAAATTTTTTTCTTTTTTGTCTATGTAAGATAAAGATATAGAGGAAATAATGTTAAAAAACACACAGAAAATATTTTTGAAAATTTGTTTCTTCCATGTAAAACAACCCTCAGATCCTGAGATATATTGTGTAGAATGGGAAAAAAAAACTGTTTGAGACAAAATTAAACACACTGGCTTTATCTTTGGGATACAATTTTTAAATAATTGCAATTTTCATAATGCAAATTCTTGAAAATTAAAGACTGAAATGCCTTCCCCATGTGAAGTTTTCCGAATTTTCACCTTCTCTGACTGAATTCATTCTCCCAGAATTGACTTCAAATTAAGGAATCATTTCCATCTTTGAAATTTCACTTTTATAAGAAGGAACTTTATGCTGAAGAAAAAATTACATGCCAGCACTGCTGATGCTAATCCACTGAATGAATAGCAGAGCTTTTTTACTCTATGTCTTACACTCAAAGAATAAATAAGAATAAATGCAGGCAAATTAGTAGTACGACATTAATATTCATATTTATATCAATAACTTCATTATTAAAATCCTATTAATTCTTGGCTCTTCAGTGAACTGACAGCTCGAGAAAGAGCCATATCTCCGTGTCTCTAACAGGACATAGCTGCCAAGCTGACCCTGAACAAGTCAGCTGGATATTGAAAATAGCTGCATTAATTATTTAGTCCTGCTCACCTCCAAGTGTCTGCAGTACTACTCCAGTACCACAAACACATTTAGTGTCCAAAACAGAGTTTTTCAAAATGCTGGTCAATTGTTTCTCACTGTGAAGATGTCAGTAAAATGTCTATGAGTCAAATGTTGCAGACCTCAGCCTTACCCTTTGTGGATTCACCCCAGAAGTTGTCATAATGAATTATCTTAAAGTTATGGTAAATTGCTCTAGTGAGTCCAGGGCGAGTGATGGTGGGGACAGATGAGTAAGTAAAATGATCAGAGTTCTTGTAAGGAATCAGAGCACTGGATGAGGGAGAGTTTTTCTGTTCTTTATCCCAAGACATTGGGATACACATGGAATGAAACATGACTTAGCAGAAGAATTGGCAACAGAATTAAAGCTTCTAAAATTAGTCAAAATTCTGAACCAAAATATATTTCAGTATATCAGCTTTGCCTGAACTCACATACTAGGAAATATTTTGTTATTTAGATATCATTTGGGGGGTTTTGATAATTTTAACATAAATTGAATAGTCACAGATAAAAATCAATATTATGTATTCTTTTAAAAAACGTATTAATCAAATGCATGGTCCATAGATTTTTAATAGAAAAATTTCCATCAACTCAATTTAAGCAACCAAATTTCATAATTTCAAAAGTGCATCCTTTAAGTATGTCTAATGATGTTGGAATTTCACCTCTTATTTACATTCTCAGACACTTATCTGATCACTCTCAAGTATCTCCAAAACACACTTTGGTCACAGCCTTCTTTTGTGAATGGAAATCCAAGACATACTGTAGTATCTGGCAGGACTTTTTGAGGGTGTTTGATTCTCAGTTTAATTTATAAAGCTTTATAATTCTGCATGTCTTGCTCATCCTTTCTATTTCTTTTTCTAAAATACACTGCATGAAATATTAATTTTAATTATTTGACCCAGCCTGAATTTGTCTCGAGTCCTGGAAAATGTTCAGCCAAAGATACCAGAATGTCACAGAATATGCTGGAAACAGAAAGCTTACTTTCCCATAAATGTCAGCAAAGGCATTTCAGAATAACAAAACAAACATGATTTAAGTATTCTGGGGTCTTATTTGTTCATATCACTCAAAAGATGCCTTGGTTGCTTTATTAATGAAAATATACTGGAACCACTGGGAAAATAGGCATAAATACCTTCACAGGTCATGGAACAGAGGAAGTGAAGCTGGATCAAAGGGATATGAACACTTTCCCTCAATTTCTCATCAGTTGAGACTCTTTCATTTTCAAGGGTATTTACATTTCTTGGGCAGGGTATTGATTTCTTGTCCTTACTGTTTGGGGACACACAGGATGTGTCCTAGTTTGTTTTCACTAGTGTAGACATAGCTGTAAAATCCAGGATTTAATATCATCTTGGTGGGGACTGAATCTGGCAGCAGCTGGAAAATCAAGCAGTGTGAAGGAGTAAGGATCCTGAGTGCCCAAGGACATTACAGCTGAAAGTCCAACATGTCTCCTTTGGGAAGCAAAGGAACATGAAGCCTCTGAGAGGCAGAGGAAGCTGGAGTAGATAGAGAGAGCTACTCTTTTATTCCTTTGTCTCTTTTTACCTCTGCATCTTGTGGCCCCTTTGGTCAAGACAAGAGGGTATGAAAGTTGGAGAGGAACTTATTTGAGCTGTGGGTTATTTGGCCAACAACCCTTCATGCTCTAGCCTGAATCACCGAGAAGCCTAAAATGGCAATTGCAACCTGAAGTCTGCCATCAAAAGCCATCTCTGAGCTTCCATGTCCTCATCATTGCTGTCTACCATGTGTTCTACAGGGAGAAACCCAGTAGTCTTGTTGGTGGCAAATGCTGAATAAACACAATCCTCTGCCAAGATAATCATTCCTGTTTTTCTTACTTCATGGGACCCACCTCCTTTCAGCACCAGCAGTTCCTGTTGCCTCACTGGTCCAAGAAAGCTCCTTGTACTATTTCAAGCTCATTTTTCCACAGGTCTCTTAGGTGGTACTCCCAGGAGATCTAAAACCAACACCTTGTTCACATAGATTGCAGCATAAACCCAGAATTAGACCATACCTCCATGGCTACAGTGTAGTGTAAATATATTCTAATGATTTATCATGTTGGACTCAATTATCCTTGTGGGTCCCTTCCCACTCGGCTCATTCTGTGATTCTCTGATTCTGTATTTGTTTTTCCATTTCATATAAATAAAGACAAACATTTGTGAACCACACTCTGTCAATGTTAATATAAAATCCAGATGTCCATTTTTTCTGCCTTCTGCCTTATACTGGATGTTTGAATGTTCTAATTTTCTGCCCGGTGGTGAGTAATTTAAGGGGACAATATGTGTGTGCATGAGAGTGTGTATAACACTGCAGCTGCTACTGGTTCAAGATATGCACAGATGAATGATTTCAAGTCTCAAGAATAAAAAAATAACCAGCCACTGGCATTGGTATTTCACAGAACTGTGAACATACCAACTTACAATATGCAAACAGGTGGTCATACATGAATATGCCACTGTTATTCATTTTTAACCACCTGCACGGGATTTACCTTCATGTTTTAGGAAGCACTGCCGCACTGAGATAAAGAAGTGTAGCCTTTGCAAGCCTTGCCTTTTTTGCCAGTCATCTCCAGGCCTTGGGGCAACTCCTGTAGCACATTTGCAACTGGACTAAAGTTTCATCAGACTGTCAAATAACCTACATTAGACTATTCCAAGCAGGAGTGAATTTGCTCTAAGTGTCCTGTGCCGATGCTAAGTTGTACATTTTGTGAGTAAATTGCTAATATTTTTTTCCTGCCATAGTCCAATTCTGATGACCTTTATTTGGAAAGGCTAACATTGTTGATGGTTCAAATGACAATTTTTCCGACGGATAGAAATGAAGGCTCTTCACCATGATGATTCTGAATGATTCCTTCTCAAGAATGAGGAATGTCTCTCCAGGGTGATGGCTACACAGTAGCCACCAAGGCCAGTGCCAGTAAGTACCCTCTACTGACTTGAAGGTACCAACTATGGCAACTTAAAATTAACTTTGCATGACAGGTTATAAGGTGGTTGTTCTGACATGCTGTTCTTGACACAAATGTATGCCCTTCACACAGAATGTGCTAAGGAAAAGCTGAATACTGCAGTCAAATATTTCTCCACTGCTATTTGGAAGTGATGTTGAAGCAACTTGAGTCTCAGAGAACTACGGTCTCAGAGAAAATATTTATTCAGCAGTACACCATATGAAGAAAGTTATGCAATATCTTATATCTTAAGATATATTGTCAACACTCTGCCAAATTCTGATCTTAGATATGTGTGGAAAAACTCATATTTCATCAACTGAATTAGTCAAAACTAATTAGGAGAAAAGACAGTAGGCTTTAGCACATCAGTGTCAAATAGATTTGCACATACGTATCTGAAGAGAGGAATGAATTTGCAATACAGGGCCAAATTCAAGATTTCCCACTGATTTTTCTGGGCTTTGCTTCACACTATAAAGTAATTTCATGAGCGAATGACATCTACTTAGTAATGACTGTGTAATGGAGAATACATCCACAGTTCTTACAGCTTTTTTCAAAAGTAATCAATAATTTTTTGCTTTTGTCACATAAAAGGTTTTCCTGAAAGAACTTTGACAAAGTGCTACATAACTCCAAAGCTATATCCACTCCCATGAAGCCAATAGTGTTATGCTGGATTTCAGCCAGTGCTAGTGAGTGCAGATTATGCCTTAAAAACGCTACTCACATGGGTAAAAGGAGTGGAAGCTTTCTCTTTTCTTTAGACATGGAACTGAAACTTAAATTTATAAAGAAGCAGCTTTCAGTAAAACTTTTATTAAAAAAAAAATCCATAGCCTATCTGAAATAATTTAGAAGAAGATGTTACAAATTTTATTTCTAATAGAATCAAAATTATTGTTAAAATTTTTTTTGTCTGGCTTTGCTAACTTGTACTGAATTTTATGACAAGCAGCATTTAAAAACATCTACTCTGTGACTGGATCTGCTGGTTTTTTTAGTGCATATGCAAGAGTGGGAGAAAGCTAAATTAGAGAAGTGTAGAGTTTACCTTGCTATTTAATCAGCTCATTATACAGCAGTTGTCAGAAAAGCAGCTCAAATGTTGGAAAGGAACAGAAAATAAAACAAAATAGGAATTATAAAACTTCTGTCACTGTACAATGCTGTGGAGCTCTTATAGCTTATATTATGACTGCATTTATGTTGCCTCTATTGAAAAGAGAATACAGTAGCAGTGGAAAGAGGAGGAAGAGGTCAAAAATAGGAGGGCAAGAAGACTGAATAAAGGTTTGGAACAGCTTCTGTAAAAGAAATGAAGACAAAACCTCTCCTAAGCAAGACATAAAGGAAGGAATATATAGTTCATTAAAATAATAGATTTGTAGAGCAGAGAATGATTGTGCCCTGTCTTTGTCCTTCCTGCACAAGCTGATGTTATGTTTAGCCTGGAGCTCTGCAAATATTACAAATTCAAATGGTTTAAAACACATAATCTGAAAAAAATATTGGGGAAAATCTACAGTCATTAGATAAAAAAAATTGCCTCGGAACAAAGAATATTTCCTGATCAATATTAATGGCAATCATCCTTGCATTCTAAACCTGCTTTTATCCCTTTTCTCAGACTTTTAATGGCTGCATAGGGGTTCTTCTATAGAAAAGCAGAATACAGGAAAGAGATTGATTTAGCTTGATACAAGATTTCCTATGTTCTCATTTGGAAACTGCCATCCAATTGAAGTTGTGGCCTGCAAATATCAGTTGTCCAGAGGAGGGAGAAGGGCTGCGGTCTTCATGAGAAATGATGAAGTGATAGACCACCATTGCTGTGTCAGTTTAGTTTAAAATGAAAAGTTAAAAGCACAAAAGAAAGACAGGAACAAAATAGCACAGAAGGCTTGGTAACACAGACATAAAAATCTTTATTTAAAAGATGGTATTTTAAAGGATAAAATGTTATCATGTTACTCCTCATTTTTCAGTCTCTGCAACAGGACTAAACAGTACATGTGGGATTATTGCATGTTTTACTCATAATTCATGAAGCAATAATGCTGTGTCCCAAGTTTGCAATGCTTGCTGATTTCAGGAGAGATTACTTGTTTTAAAGACTGTCTGCTCAATGTTTTGGTCAGTGTGGCTGGATGCCTTCTTCTGTGCTGAGAGCATATGAAGCACAAGCAAGGTACCACCCACAGCTGCTTACAAGTGCCTTTTAGCAAAACTCATGGACTGGAGGCCTTGGATTGAGCCCTTGGTGCCCTGAGCAGGACAGCTGCCATCACTTAAGTGGAAATTCAAGTGGGATTTAAATAGTCATGGATTTTCCAGGCTGAGGTATTAAGAGTCTGTCCCTTGCTGGGATGATTTTCAGAGGCCTGGAGATTGCTTCAGTTCCAGCAGGACTGTGTGAAGTAGTGCTGTGCATTATCTGGGGCAATATGTGTGAGCAATGCATCTGCTTGAAACAGAATGGCTGCCAACCTGTCAGGTTTGACCCCCTTTAATATCAATTGCCCACACACCTCAACAAATAACTTTGAAAAGCTTTTTTTGAGATACATTTGCAAAAACAGTTACTCAGTTTTTCCAACTATAGAGATTCAAAGTACTGTGTGAAAAATTACAGCATGATTTTTGAGACAATCAACAACTAACATTTGTTTTTAGATTATTCCTTAAGTTTCCAGGTTGAATCAGTCCTTTCATATTCCAGTGTAACAGTTCTTGCGTCAATGTGATATCTACTAGGGAAAATTTTTCTCTCAATTTTGATTAAAAAACAGTGCTTAGTGATTTTTTCTCATCCCTTCATTGGTTATAAACTCAGTATAAATTTAGCCTTTTGACTCCAATTAGAGCTTTGAGATTTCTTGGGAACAGATGACATATTTACAACTCAGTATGTTTGTCTCATCCATCTGTTCTCTTCTGGCAGGTTGTAAATTATTAGGACACATGCTGCCTTGTGTATATCTTGCATGCACAGAAAAGAACCGTGTGGGTAGGGTTTCCTGCTCTAATTGGTATTTAGGTTCTTCCATTGTGTGAAAGCGATACAGTAGTAATCTATGGATAGCTTTTTGATCTTTCCTAAGTACACTTACTTCTGTCCTCACTGAGGGCCACCTCAGCAGAGGAGAGCCACAGTAAAAACAAAACAAGCACTTCAGACTGGAGCAATGTCAAGAAGTGCTGAACTCAGAAAATTGGCAGGTCTCAAACAGTTTTAAAAGTGGGAGAAAGTAAAGAATGAACCTGCTTAGACATAAAATGCATTTAGTGACAGTGATATCTTCAGTAAATGATTCAGTGGGAAAACAAATCATTAAGCTTGTACAGATATTTCCAGTCACAACCTCATTCTCTATAGGAATAACCATCAAGCCAAAAAATATATCCTTTTCATCAAATCAAAATTTATTTCACTGCAACATATGTCCCTTTGAACTGCTGTAGTTTATGTGAACCCATTGCTGGAAACAATTTTCTTTGAGAATTCTCCATTTATCAAGTTTCTTTTACAAACTACAGTTGGTTGTCTCTGGTGGTGTGGACAGTCTGAAGTTTAAAAGCAAACCATAGGGAATAGAAAGGGTGTAGAATGATTGTGCTGTAAATGCTGCTTCAACTGTAGAGTCCAAGAAGGCTAAAATATCAATGCAGGTTCTCTGGAAATCAAACAAAAAGTTAAAGAATGCATTAACCACACTAGGAAAGATTATTAAGGAGTCAAGGGATGATATTGTTGACAAGGCATTAAGCCAAACAATATTTGTCCGAAACTGATAAGGGAAGAAGGTTAGAAATTGGAGAATCTTAAGCAGATATTTATACAATTTTGCTTAGTACAAACAAGATGTCCAAGGACTGGGCCATGGTTAGCATAACCCTATTACTTAAAAAGTCTTGTAGGGATTCACTTAGAAAATGTATATCAATGCATTTAGCCTCATATGGGACAAAAGTGTTTCATGAAATCAAATAAAGATACCCTTGGAAAAATTGACAGCCTGAGAACAGCCACATGTTCTCAGGAAGTGGAGATCATGCTTCAGCTGGTTGGAATTCCTGGCAGATATTATTACTACAGAGGTGTGGGTTGATTTGCTAAAGTAGCAAACAAAAACCACAGAATCTGCACTATGGTCATTCAGGTATTTTGATCACGTAAACGTCCAAAACCTTAAACTGGTGAGGATTAATTAATTGATTCAAGGACAAGTGAAACTGATCATTGAAATTCTAGTTGTTTCTTAAACTCCTTTGGATTATTACTTTTAAACCATTATCAGACTTAAACTTTGCATTTAGAATTTCTCCAATACTGTAGGATTGCACACAATGAGAAAAAATACTCCTGAATACTCCCATTTCTGCAGTATTAAGACTAAGCACAAAAGAAACAGGAAGCAAAATGAGCTTGGAAGTATTTTGTATTTTGTCTAAACTGTATTCTGCCACCTGGGGGACTCAGCAGAGCACTGTGTGTCTCTAGTCCACTACAGAAATGGAACTTTAATTTGGTTTGCTTAGTTTGTGGACATGGACAATGCTTAGTACAGGTTTAGCAATTCTTTGCAATGCTCTTGTGTAAGTATGTTTAAGGTTAGAATCACTTTAATGGTTTTGTTTTTGGTTTAGTGCACCAAATTACAGCAGATCTACTGGGATCAACTGATTTCTTCTTGACTGCCACTGGTGAAATATATTCAGGAAAGATTATAAGATGAGCACACAGAGAGAAGTCATCTTCAGAGAATAGTGAAGTTACTGTTCCAAGAATTACTTCAAGAACTGTAAACTTCAGCTTGGATGACTGTTGAGATTTCATGATCGCCATAAAATTCCCAGATTGCATGGAGTAGACAGAAAGGTCAGTTAGCAAAAAGAACAGATGTCAAATGAAAGCTTTCCAACAGATCTTAAGGAAAGAGCTTTAACAATCAAGTCAGATCAAGAGTAAATTATTTTGAGTGACATGGGATTACAATAAGTCAAAGTAATAGCTAAATTCTCAAAATAAATATATCCCAAGTTATTCTGTAAAGTTCAAGAGCCCTTTATGTATTGAAAAGACCAGAGACTGTTACTGTAGGAGTGACAAATATGTGTAATGGGAAGACTTTAACCCATACATTTTAACAATTTCAGGTGTGAAATTTAAAAACAGTACAAAAGGGAATCTACAAATAGTGATTGCATCTTCAGTATTTTTAAAATTCCTGCAGTGAAACCTTTACTCATAAGAAAAAATTAAGGCTGCTGTTCTCACCTAAAGAAAATGGGGCAACAAAATCACAAAATCTCCCTTGCCCTTATATAAAGAATGAAATTTGAAATTTGTGTTATAGCATAAAATAAAAGAGAAGATTTAAGAAGAAGAAGAAGATTTGGTTTCTCCTTCTTTAACTGCTATCAAGACATTATCACGAAAATTAATCCTATCTCTGTCTCACAGGCTTTTGGGCTTCTTTGAATAAAATGTCTCCCCCATACCTCTGTTAAGTGAGTACTAGTCTTGAGGCTTTGGTGAGGGTTTCAGGTGAATGCTGCAGCTGCTGTGGGAGTTGCCCTACTCAGCACCAGCCTTAGCCTTGGTCATTGCTAAATCTCACTGAAACTTGCTCCCACTGAAGAAGGCACAAAATCTAGGGGTACATTCCTACATTCAATAGCTGCTTTTTAAGTTTTAGAGTTGACATTGTGACTGCTAGTAATTCTTATTTCCAATTGTGTCATTGAAATGTTTTGCAGATTTTTGTTTTAGCAGTAGACTTGTTTTTTTGGCTTTGGATATGTTGAAATATCTAAGCTTGTTAGAAGTAGATGTTAGTCCAGATGGAATTGAAACCAGATTTCTGAGGCAAGGAGTTTAAAGTAACAAATTATTGACACATTTCATTACTTCCACTGCAGTCTAAAATATTGGACAAGTCACTAATACAAATTCAAAGTTTAGATAACTTTTGGAATAAAGGCAGGCCATGAATTCTTTATGGTCAAATATGATATCTAATCACTCAAGCAACAGCAGTTTGCCTAAAACTGCAAATGTCATTTTTGGATTAGATTTTATATTAGGGGGTTTTTGATGAGCAAAATTTGGATTATATCTTTTGTTATATGAATTATCCTGTGTTACAGTCTGACATCTATTGCTGTGGGGTGGGAATCGACAGAAAACTTGGCTTCAGTCATACTATTCTAATGGCTTAATTGTTATTTAGGGCAGAAAATGTCAATGTCAACAGATCAAAGCCTTCTCAAAACTAAAATGAATTCCTTGGGTACTCCAGAGGTTTGTATCCACATTGGATCATATTATCTACAAGTCTTGCAATAATCATTTTATGCCTGTCTATAAACACAGAGCAGATGCAGGTTTCCCCTTCTCTTAATGTCCTTATGTATCCAGCATGGGGAGAGGCTGGCTTAGCTGTGCAGTCCATTTACATAACTCTCGATGCCCAGCAGATTTCACTGCGCTCCATTCACCCGTCCAAGGGCTGACCTTACGTTTGACCAAAACAGGCAAGAAATTCAGTGAGCTATCTAGACCACACAGGATGCCACAACTCTGCTTTGTGGAATGATCTCCTTTTTTCTTTGAATGAAGGGGCAGATTTTTGTGAGGCTATAGTGAGACTTGTGCTTTCCTAACTATGAAAAATTTCATTTCCATGTGGGCTGCTTGACTGAAGGTGAGTTTGGAATCAAGCCAGAGGCAAAAACAAAAGGAGACATACCGAAAAAAAGATTTCTTACACCACTTTTAAGTGGAAAAGAATTCCTCATACTTTGTATAGTTTTCCATGTCACTTTAAGAGTTTCAGGATGATGAGTAGGAAGTTGACTGCCAGTTTATGGCTTACATAAATTTTGATTGTTTTGAAGTCCTGTGTTATCTTTGGAGATGCTTGAGACAAACAGTGTTTTTCCTTTGGATGTTACTGAAAAACATACATCATCAAAAAATACTCAATTTTTCCATTAAATTCTGTACAAGACACTTGGTCACACTTGAAGTAAGGGATACTTCCAATTTTCAACTTATCACTTCTTTCCTTATTCAACTGGGTTTCTAGAAGAGCTGGAAAAGTTATGTTTGTATTACAGAGGAAGTAACTAGGAAGATACTTTCAGACACTTAATCATGCTTTTATATTACCTAAAATAGAGAGGGAAGTGGCAGGAATTGCAAATTTTCCCACAATTTCCTTTTCAGAAAACCAATAATTACTGTTTCTTATTTATATTTAATTGTTGATTTCCTTAGGGAAATTTGGGGGTGGAAAGGGAGGAGTCTATAAAAAAATGTAGAAATTTTCTGCCATAATACCAAAAAATGTGGATCTTTCATTGCAAACCCACACACTTCATTCTGAGGTTGTGAGTGGAACCACAAATATTTCAAGGAGAAATTCTTCTTCCCTGTGATGCCATGATGATTTTTTGCCTTTTTTTTTATACCCCTCTTATACCTTTTTACAACTTCTATATTCTTAGCGCTTTTTGCCTACATTCTTGGACTTGTTTGTCAAGCTAGGAGACTAAGCATTTTAGAAGCTTTGTAGTTAGGGATCAGTGTGCCCCAGAGCCCAAGGTCCTCTCCAGAACACATTCTGTAAACTAAGACAGAACCATCCAGGAGAAGGTTCCCTGGGGAGGGGGGCTCATTCAAGCCTCTCATTGGAGAACTTTTGATAAATATGCTGATTAGTAAGACATAATGTTATACTCTGTCTATTGTGGGGGTGCATTGTGGTGTGCACTTCAGCACATTCCACCTGGACATAGTGCACCTAAGGATTCTTAAAATAAATACAAAGGTAAAATCTCTTTTTCCCTTCTAACCATTTTTCATTCTTGATTTTAAAACCAGGAAAAGGCATCACCTGAACATTTCTTTTCCATAGCAAATCTTCTGTGAAAAAACACATTTTGTAGAAATAGATCAGCATAATTTTGATATTTGGTTGTAGTGGAAAGGTTTTTGGTTTCAAATATTCTTAAAACAGATCAGTAAACAACATCATTCACCTTTTTAGGCTTGCAAACCTTACCAAAACGATCTAGAATAAGTGTCAGATACATCAAGCCTTTATAGGTCAATATACTTCATACTATCATAAAAATGTTATATATAGCTTACCAAGCTCTGGAAAGTAAGAAAATAAAAATTTCATCACAAGAAGTGTTTTGGAGAAAGCTTATCAATGTATGTCAGTAACATTTCAGGTGTTAACTGACACAGGCTGGCTCGGTAAGTCGAGCTCTGGCGTGCCCTCGGTCAGAGGGACGCAGCGTCACTTCCACAACGTCCTAAGGAACGCCTTCGGCGGCAAAGCAGGGCACAAGCTGGACACATGTGCCGCTTCCTCCTCAGAGGAGACACGACACGCAGCCGGTGTCTGGGCTTGCGTCAACCCGGAGGTAAAGGAACAGAGAGGAGTCTCTGGTGTGGGTTCCGGCAACTTTATTAGCAGGAGGGTCCAGGGACCAGAAGGGCCCAGAGGAGGCTTGTGCATGCCCTTTTATAGGGGGGCGGAACAAGGCGGGGAAAAGGGAAACAACCAATGGGGTACAACCAAGGGGGAGGATACAATTAAACAGGAACCAATAGGGGAGACAGGGAGGAGGGAGTCACAACAGGGAACCTATGAACAACCAAGAAAAAGAGAACTTTCTGGAACAGGGGGAGGTAACCTGGGCCTGAGAACCACCCAGGGGGATGTGGCTTAGACCTCCGAGCTGTCCCATGATCCTCCCTCAGACCCACTGTCATGGGCGGGGAAATCCACCCAATGGATGGCCCTGACTTGAGTGGCACGTAATGATCTCGGCTCCTGAGTGAGCTGAGCCACCCCAACAGTTAACATCAACCAAACTGAACAACAACAAAGCTACCATAGCAAGGAATAAAGGAGATGAAGGAATATTTTTCAAAACTTTATACAAATCTCCATGTGGACACAAAGAATAGCCATAAATTCTGCAGCCATACTATTCTTTTCACAGGAATTAGTTGCACAGCAAGTTACTAGAGATGGAAAAAAATGACATACAAGTCTCCACTTCAGGATATGAATCAATTTCTGGTTTATGTCCTCGTTTATGTATATATGCTGAGTATTGCCAAACCAATAAACTATCAGTTCATAGAAGTTTAATTCCTGTATTTTTCTATAAGTAATATGCTGTCCAGGGAAAAATAAGAAAGTGCAGCCTGACACAATGAATAGAAATTCTGCTGATATGAGTTCTGACATTCAAGAACTAAAGAAAGTTAAGTGCTATCATTTCATTTTATGCAGTTTGATGAGAAATAATTTTTGAGGAGTCACAACGAAAAAATAAGGTTATTCAGCTAAGGGATGAAACAGTTAAGACAATTTAAGTTAGAAATATTTTGCACTGTCTTGAGAGAGAGTCTGGGTATTCTGTCACATGCATTTCCTGTACACAGAGACATGCACGGGAAATACATTTGCATGTAGGAGACTGCAGCCTGAATACAGGATTACTTATTGTAGGCCACCCACAACAGCACCATGTTGAAGCAACTCTTCTACTAGCAATGATTTAGTTAACCTTTGATTAAACACAGGAATTTAAACTATGAAAAGGTCCGAAACCTGACACAGTCCTTTGACACCTCCATGTCTGCCATTACAGATAATGCTGCATTAGGTACTGAGTTTTGAAAATAGAATCAGACTACTTTGGTTTTCAATATTAACCTTTCCATATTGCAAATGCAACCCTGCTGTGTTAGGAGACTTCCTGAATTACTGATTCTCCTTTCAAGTCCCTGTGTTTGTGAAGGGGCTTTGCAGGGAGTGCAGGGGCGAGTGAATACAAACTGGGCTGCTCCATCACCAGCAAATGAAGCGACTATCCTGGTTGTTGTAATCAGTGGACCAAAAACTGACCAAGACTTCAGAGTCTGATCATGTCCTATTCTTCCTGCACTTTTTCACACTTCAGTGAGACAGTGAATCAGAAAGAAAAACAGCATGTTTGTTATTTTTTTAGTATTTTCTTTGTCTGAGCATCACCAATGCCATACCACTATTTTTAACTTCACCTCTGGGGAGATTGCACTTCATCTTTTCCCACTATTTCTAGTAGGTTCAGTGATGGAAGCCCTGTGATGATCTGAGAGGCCTGCACTATCAGATGTACTTTCACCCCTTTTTAATTGCTACAAGTTTTCTCCTCTTCCTCAGCTCTTTTCATTCAAGTGACTAAGAAAATCTCAGTGGGAATTTGCCAGTATTTCCTCAGCCTGCTGGTTTTTTCCTTTGTCCAACATTAAACACAGACAAGAAGTCAAAAGTTCTCATTTTTCAGCTGTTGTGTCTCACCTGGATATACAAAGTAAAATAAAGGAGTCTAAAATAAAATTAAGATGAGGCACAACTCAGCAGAAAGTTTCCACTGGAAAATAATGTGTGGTGTTCCAAAGTTCATAGGCTGTGAAATATGAGAAAGTCTTTGGATTCATACTGTTTTTGAGAAATTGCCCATCAGTTTTTTGGATAGGTCATGCATTGCCGCCAAGATGGAATAAGCAGGGTCCTGGCTGAGACTGTTCTGCAGAAACAGCTCTTACACCCCTAATCCCCAGCAATGCTGTTGGTGACAGGACATCACCCCACAAAGGGCCTGAACTTGGAATTATGGCAATGGTCCAACTTGAGCAAAGCAAAAACTGGCCAACAAGAGAAGACTTCTCCTGAAGCTAAGCAAGAACCCTGAGCAGACTGCACAGGTGACAGTGCCCTCCTCAGCCATCTCCAAGCCACCCAGATGCCCCTGGATGCTGGGGTGTCCACCAGTCCTTCCAAATCGCTGACAAACAGTTACATGACTTTTAGAGGGAGAACTTCTAATTTTTTCTTTTTCCCCAGAAGAAGCTTTTCAGTCTGCCTTGTCAACCTGTACCCTCTTGCCAGTGCACATAGGATGTTCCTAGGCCCCGGCTACTCACAGCAAACTGAAAAAGGAAAGAAGAGGCTTTGCATTGTTTTCTTTTAGCTCCATGGTGTATAGGCATGAAGCGTGGAAGGGACAACTCCGTCCTTGACAAGCCTTCCAGTGACACCTACTTAACTGTCCCAGTAGTGCAGCTGCAGTTTACATGTATCTAGGTAAATTTCTGGTTCTTCTTTGTAGGTATCATATGAAGGAACAGTAAAAAGGTTTCAGAATTATTATTGCAACAGGGCTGTTGGAAGGTTCTGTATGAATGGAGCCATTTTAGAAACATGTATATATTAATATTTTAAAGCATTTCATGTGAACTTTATAGAAGGAAATAAAAAAAGGAAAAAGAAGAATGATCTAGGGAAACTTCAGTTTAAAGCTGAGCAGTGCAAACAAGGAAGGATGACAAGAGTAGAAAAGACTCCCTCAGGGATGTGGTCTTTATGGAAGAAGGAAGGTGAAATCTTACCCTTGTCAGTGAAGCTCATTTTACAGTACCAAAGAGGGCATTTCATTTTTGCAGGATCCTGCTGGCTGCTTATTAGAGCTGCTTATTGTGCAACCATTGTTTCTGTTAACAATGTGCAGAGCACTATCTGGAGACAAATACTTTGGGATGCACAGAGTAACCTGGTATTTCCTGGTGGAATACCAAGCTTATCCCTTCCATGACACTAATCTCATAATTCACTCACTGAGCAATAAAGATTTCTTTTACAAATTAGATCTGTTTGATAATCCATTCCATGTTTTGACATGCTTGGTGTGTTGCTACTCATGTTCTCTCCTGGATAACAGTTTAATATGGTGATTTGTGATGCCAGCAGGGGGCTCAGACAGGTGCATGGATAAATGGAGTTTCTCCATGTTCCCATTGACAATGCAGAAATCTCATGGACTGCAAAATCTTTGTTTCCACTACCTCGATATTTTGTGTAAATCCTTGTTGAGTCTTGTTTCTAAAAAAAATGAATACAGAAAGAAATAACATCAAGTAGCATTTCTTGACTTCATTTTTGTGAAGAAAGAAGAATGTTTGATTCTGTTTTGGTTTGGTTTTATTTACATTATATTCCCAATTAAAGGCCACAAATTCAGGATGCGTTTTGATAGGTGCTGAACCTGCCTCAAAGTTATAGGAGCTAAAGACCTCAAGAGACACAGTGCTGAAACCTGAAGAAAAGCTGTGGCCAGGAGGCGGTTCCGTCTCCATTTAAGCAGTTTGGCTGACTATGCAATGGACAAGTGTTAGTACTTTGAAAAGTACATTGATTTTTATTATCTAGCTTCCCTTTCCTTTAGTAGCAGTAGGACTGTTGGTCATGAGGACATTCACTTTCTCTTATTCACTAGGTGTGACATGCTCTGAAAGTGCTGGTTCCTGGATGTGCTCCTAATAGGGTAGTCGACTGGAAAATATCCCATTTAAGAAATGTGTGGCATTAAGTACAAATCTGGGTTCTCCACAACTGGGTAGCAGTGAGATTTTTTATGAGTCAAAAAACTGATCTGTAGAACCACATCTGCAAAACATTTCAGTGTCTCACTCGTAAGTGGAAATGTCTATCTAGGAGCATGTGAAATAATGATGCTGATTTGGGCCCCTTCAGGCTATGTAATAGTGATCCTGAGAAGGGTTGTTTTTGTTAGCATGGGATGTGGTATCTGAGCTCCTTTGTGGCCAGAGCTTCATCTGACCCAAAGAAGACGGGAGGAAGGATATTGGTCTCATTTTCCATGGGTCTCCAAGCTCCCAGGTCATCTGCATAGTAGATGAGAACTGAAGCACAGGCCCAGGGCCCAGCTGCTGTAAAAAATGGCCTTTCAGCCATTAAACCACCACTCAAAATGCTGCTTTTTCTAGGGGTACCTATTCCATAATCCTACATTTCTTAACAGCCAGGGTTCTGCGGTTGAAATTTCCCTGCTTGTGTAACACAGTGCCAGCCCCTCCATGCTGTTCCACTGGCACCACCAAACCTGCCTGTGGAGCTGAAGCACCTCTGGGGCAGCCATGGAATGGTTATTTGTCCATTGTGTTTATGTCCAGTGGGTGACCAAATAGCTTCTGATTTTCTTTCATCTGCATTTGTTTTTATTTTTTCAGAGATGCTAAGTTGGCTGCCTTTGAAACTCAAAGTGGACAAGAGGGCACGAACAAATGGGTTTTTCCAGCTTTCTAAATATTGATTTACTTCTGGTTTCTGTAAGAAATGACATGAAATCCTGCTAATATCTGAGGTTATCTGTGGTCCTGTGACCTGTGAATCCTAACCTCAGTGCGACTCTGGTTTGAACACTAGAAAGTGAAAGGTCAGCGAAATGAGATAGCTTATGTATCCAACAGGATTAGCAGTTTGGGCTGCTCTGAAGATATTAATTTGGACCATCCCATGGCAAATATCACTCAGGTGCACTTAAGGGGCAAAAAGGAAGTTTTGAACTCTTGAAAAGAGAAAGTATCTTTTGCATTGCTGAATATGACTCCAGAGTAAATAAAGGCACCAAAATGAGCGGATTAGTTGGGGAGTTATAAATATAAAATTATAAGTATATATTTTCATTTTCCAATGAATTATTCCTTATGAGTCAACAACCCCATTAAAATATGATTCTTGGAGCATGAGATAAAACCTGTGAGAGAGCAATTAAAACATTCAGGATAACTCATTATGCATAAATTGCCTAAATTTAGATTCAAAGAAGACCTTGGATTTTTGCATTTGCAACTACTGAGAGTTTGTCTTGAAGACTGTTTTAATGTGGGTTTTTTCAAATATAGTTCAGTTCCCATCTTGAACTACAGCTTTCTTTTCTTTGCTTCTTCCTTAAGCCTCTTGATGTGTGTGCTCTGTATACATAACTCTGGTCTAGTGAAAATGTAGTAAATGTAACATGCATTTTTAGAATGGCTTTATGTTATTCCCCTCGCTCCTTCACCCGTGGTTTTTTGAGCAACTTTTTACTCTGTACATATAATTATTTTCTTTAGGGAACGTCTACACTGCTACAAAACCAGTGTATTTTTAATCCATTTGGAATAAACTGAAATCAGTGGGAGTTCAGTACTTTTAAAACTGAAAACATGCACCTAAATATAGAATTCATTTTGACATCTATGCTGGACATCCTGGCCATTTTTATTAGTCCCTTCAGTTTTCTTTTCTTAGATCTCTCATTGCATGTTTAGTTGATTCTGGTGATGAATTCATCTTTGGAAAAGTTTCTTTTCGAACCACAGGTGGCAGCAAACAGCAGAAGCTTCAGGAATTAGGGCTTCTCTGCATCTCTGAGTGAGCGGAGATGACAGGATAGCTTGCCTTGTTCCACAGTGAGTGTTCTTTATCATTTTCTCCACACATCTAGTGGCTACTTAAACTATATGTTTTATATACTTAGATCTAATTGCACTGAAAATATAAGCATTTTTGATTTTTTTTTTACTCTCTGAGTACTTGCACATGTAAAATCTTAACCTGAACAGTTAGTTAGAGTTAGTCACTCTATAAGTCTTTGATTTCCAACATTTTATATATATTTGCATTTAATCTATTTTGGTTATATCAAACTGAGGCAGTTTTTCTGATCTTGTCTTGGACTGTGGAGTAGCTCACACTGGCTGGAAAGGAGTTTCAGGAGATGCTGGTGTCAAGTGAATTTACACAAGTCATTCAATCAAAAAGAAGCTGTGAGATAGCTATTGGTTCCTTCCTAAATCTCTGTTCAGAGACCCGTATTCACAGACACAGATGTAAATTTTGTATCTCTGCATTTCACACTGTTTTGGGTAAAACTGCTCTTGCTTATAAACTTATTTTTGCAAGACAAAGTCCAGTGTATTTATTACTGTCTTTCCCCAAAGCCTTGAAAACTCCAAACTAATGCCAAAGCTTTTGTAAAATGCTAAAATTGAGGGACATTAGACACATCTCCCCCTACATGTTTAGAAAAATGTCTGTCTGCTCCTGTAGCAAAACTAGCACTGGTTTCTTAATCTAATAAATAGAATAAATTACTGGAAAAGCCTTTGGCTAATGCCAGTTAGTGGAAAAGCCTTTGGCTAATGCTGCTGTACTGCTCAAAAAATATTGACATGTATTTTCATCATCTTTGTCTTGCAACCAGGCTATCTAAAAGTCATCCCCTTCCCTCCAGAAAGGTTGCTTTAAAGTGTGCACAGCCTGCATGGAGGTGTGCAGAGACATCATCCCGTGGGAACAGATGTCAAAGTGGCTGCTGGGCCATGCTTCTCTCTGGTCTGGGACAGGAAGGTATTGCAAGAGAAATAGGTAGGAGGGAAACGGGGCGGAGGGGATTTGATGACACCACCATTACCTGGTTTGAAGGCACAGATAGCCCTGGTGTGGCTGGCCAGTGGGCAGCTGCTGGTCAGGACACAGGGATTTGTGGGACCCAGGAGCAGGATTTGTAGGACCCAGGACCTGCACTGATGTTACTCCAAGGAGTTCCAGATTGCCTGGAAGGACTGAATTAAACTCCTCAAAAAGGACAGTACTGGTATTTGGCTGTGTGAGACTCCACATGAGGGCAGAGCAGAAGATGATGACAAGAACCACTGCATTAATTCATGAGAACTTTGCCTGGGAGTTTTACAGAAGAAACAGCACTAAGTGAAGCTGTCAAAGAAATTAAATAAGCATCTCTGGTGAATGAAATATGAACTCCAAACTAGAAGTGTTTAAATTAAAAAAATAAATAAATAAAAAATGGAAAGAAAAGAAAAATTTCCTTCAAAGGAAGAGGAATAAAACATATCCAGGAGTTCTGCTCCATTACTCAAAATAAAACAAGTCAGTGGTTTGACAATGCAGCTCAATGAGATCAGGTCTGAGATGTGTAGTTTCCTTTAGAGCAGACAGTGATTCTAAATATAAGTATTAATGGGTTGCAAAAGGATGGAGATCCACATCTTTTAGTGGAAGAGTAAATATTATCCAAAGCTGATTTATCTACTGGTAGTTTGGTGTCTCATGCTAAAAGCACAAACTGTTTCTCAGGCAGCATGTTAGAAAAAATTCCCCTAAGAAGGAACTGCTTTTTAAGTATTGCTTTAGATTTTACCAGTGTACCTCCATTGCATTGTAAATAATAAATATAAGCAGAAAGTAAAAGGTTGATACTATTCCTTTTAGGCTTTGGAAAATTAATTGGATACTAATTATTCTCTAATAAATATATTAACAGAATCTTCTGCTGAATTCTTCATTTTTTTCTTATCCAGTGCTTTCATCTTTGCCATTTCTCCATATTCTATTTGTCAGACTGACTGCCTTCTTTTGCTGACTTTGCCTTCAGCTTCCTAATCTGATTCCTTTACAGGCTTAGTTTTTCTTATTCGATAATACACATTTTTCTCACTCATCTCTTTCTTACCCACTTTAGTGTATCAAGATACTCCATTTTACCTTGTTTCAGATTTTTTCCCCCTCCATTTTCTACTGTGGTGGAGAAACTGCCTATGAGTTACTCTTCTGGAGTCCCTTTCAGGGCTGATGTGGCAAAGCATCCACTTCCTGTTTAAGTTGAAAAAAGGACCTCTGTGTGCCTTATTTTTCCCTTCTGGACCTTGCGGAGCAAATGACAAGTGTCAAGAAACGTTCCTTTCCTGTGGTTTGGTGGGGGGTGACTTTGCTCTCCCCACAGGTGGTGGTGTGGTTGTGAACACAAGCATCTGCAGATCTTCTGTTAAATGTGGGGCTTGCCTCCTGTGACTACTTCCAGGCAGCAGAAGGCAAACACTGCCAGCAGTTTACAAGGAGTCATAGGGGCACTGTTAAAGTGGGAGAAAGGTGAGAAGTGTAAGAAGAGAAAGAAAATTTATCGTAACACTTCAGGGCTTAAGATTCTTTGTACCAAAGCACAGGACTGGTGTTTAGGCCTTGATGTACTTTAATATATCACTTGGGGTCATATTTACAGTATATATATCCATTCTTCAGTGTTCTTTAATTGAACTCACTGGCTCAGAAAACTGGACTGGGCATTAGAAATTTTATCTAGTGGAAGAGTAAAGGCTCTAATTTCACAAGACTTTGGATGAGCATAGGTTCTATTTCACCATCAGTACTTAAAATTCACACAGCAGAATGCAATATTTTCTAAAGGAACTTTTTAATTTTTACAGGACTTGCTACACAGCTAACTTGACATAACCATAAGCAGCATGTCTTCTCAAAGATCCATACTAAATTGGTCCCCATGCGAAGACTTCAGAAACATACATACAAACAAACCACTCAGAAATATATATATAGAGTGATAATATCCATAGGTTTCTGCTCATATGAGCAAGAGCCAGGAAGAGGGAGTCGACACTCCTAGAGGACAAGGGAGTTCCCACAATGTGTGATAGCCATGGCATGGTAAATATGAAGCTGCTGTGTCTCACAGGTAATCCCTTTCTTTCAACTCTTTTCTATCTGTCTTTTCCCTCTCTTCATTACAGTCCCATATCCCTGTCTTCTCTCCTTCCTGCTCTTGCTGCTTGAAATCGGTTCTTTTAACTTTTCTTTCTTTTTTTTTCTTTTTTTTTTTTAAACTGAGACTACAGCTCCTTTAGTTAAAATTTAGGAAAGACCATTTTGAAGCTGCTGTGTCAAATTTCCTCTGGACATACGGATTTGTGTGTGTGTGTGTCCGTGTGCACACCACAGCTGAGAGTCAGACAACAGCAGCAGCAGCTGTATTCAGGGGTTATTGCCTCTCTCCTCAAGCTGTCCAGCTCATGTAAAAGCTGGTAGGTAGGAATGCTTTTTGGCACAGCTGCAGCACGGTCTGGTTGTAAATTACGCTTGATCCTACCTAGAGAATTAAGCTCTTGTTGTGATTGCTATTTCAGTTTTGTTCTTCCCAGAGGAGAAGGGGAAACCGTGCCAATCCCAAATGAGATTATTTGAGGCATGGTCAGAGCTGTGGTTTGAGCTTCAACTCTGCTGAGAAGAAAGTTTTTATAGCTGGAAGGATTTTTTAAGGAACTTTGTCTTGGGACACAGTTGTACAGATGACTATAAATGTGGATGATTTATCTACTTAATAGGTCAGTACTGAATGCTAGGGCACTTAGGAAAGTGTGTATTTAAATAACATCTCCAGCCTTAAAAGATATTAAAAATTAAGGATCAATATGCTTTGGAAAATACATCTAATAATTTGTGAAAATTCTGTGTATTCTTTTTTTATAAATCAGGAAGAAATTATCTGTGAAGGGTAAATAGTAAAATTACTATTACCACTGACCAATGGCTATTTTTTTATTATCTGTCAAGGCAAGTAGCAATTTAATATTAATCAACTTCAAACACAAAATTTTTATGAATTGCAACTCTTCAATTTATGTGGTACATATTCATTCAACTTTAGGAGCAAAATGTGCTTTTATGTATATAGTTCCTTACAGCTTCAGTGTTGATTTGAAAAGCTGGGTTTCCCTGAAGGAACATAACAAACAAGTCAATTAAGAAAAAATTACTGAGAAAATGAGGACAAATCGACTACAAAGAGATGTTAAAACTGATCACTGTAGTGTTAAAAGGCATACAAATGGAGCAGGAGGAATTTCTGACTAAGAGATCAGTGGAGATTTGTCACTGCCACACAACATGATTGAATGGATGATAGAAGAACACATCATAAGACAAGGAAAACATCACACTTCAATTTGTATCTTTGCCTGTTGAATTAAACAAATCTTTTATTTTAAAGATTGATAGGGAGTTGTATGATTTGAACTGAAGATAAGGAATATAGTCCCATGATTTTAATTAAGGAAATTCAATAAAAAATACTGAAGTATTGATATGAAAGGTTAGAAATAATAATTACTGGAAAAACTTGAATTAGAGTTCCTCCCTTCCTACGTTTTGCCTAAACTTATGAATATTTCTTACAAGGAGAAATAGTGGGTTTTAAAATGTTATCAGCCTGTCACAGAAATTATACGTAGAGCAAAGCAAATCAGAGACTCCACAATTTTTTTAAAATGTTTTATTATAAATGATAGGAAACCAAATCCACATTTTTTTCAAACACAGATAAATAAACAGTAAATATCATGCTTTTAATTTTAAATGTATTTTGCCTTCTGCAATAGGATCTGCACACATGGCATTCTTAACTTGGAGACCTGCAAAACTCTATCTTTTGAAATCATGGTGGAAGACAGACTGCGTATTTTGCACGTTAATGAAGACCATTAAAAAAAAAAACGCCTGGAAACTGGGACAGAACATGTCTGTGAAGAAAGTGCTGAGTAAAGAGTAGTTTGGTAACTTATGCAGCAGAAAACTTCAAATTAACCCTTAGTCAAGATTATTTCAAATATATATATAAATATATACAACTACACAAAAAAAAAAAAAAAAAGAAAAAAATCGTCCCAATTCAAATTAAACAAACATCAAATTGTAACAAAATCAGAGAACCCTTAGGGGCTGAAATACCCCTCAATGGTACTATAACCTTGTGATCTTTAGGAAGAGGTGCTTAAAAATATCCAAACATTTTTTTCTCTATTCCATAGAAATAAACTGCTAAATGAAAAAAAAAAAAAAAAAAAGGTGAAAAATTAAGGGGAAAAAAAGTAGTTACTCTATTATCATTACCCTTTAAAATAAATCATATCATTGCTGTGTCTCATCTCAGGAGCAGTTTAATAAAGGAACAAAGCAACAAAGAGATGAGCAAACACCTCACCACGTGTGGATTCTGTGTGCCATATTGGTCCCAATTTAATTGATGAGAATATTACTTTTGATTTCAGTGGGAGCAGGGTAAATTTTCCATTTCATTTCTAGCAGAAGAAGAACAATTGCAAACTACTTTCCCAAATGGACTTTATCCATATGACTTAATCACAAAGGGCTGGAAATGGTAAGAGTTGTCTCTATACCCTCAAAGGCCACCCATTACTTTATTGCTTGTTATTAGAAGACTTTTATCTTTTCCAATAGTCCCACACTTCTGCAGCATTTTAATGGAACAAAATTAGTTAGTAACCTGTAAGCAGTCATCTAAAGTTCTTTAATATTTATATCCTTTTGAGGCTTTTCACCCTTTGCATGGGGTCGGGGTTGCCTGTACAAAATAAATGACTGTTGCAGGAAATATAAACATGATATTTACAAGTTCACAATTCTTTATTTTTTATACAGTTCTGATGAGTATTTTTTATAGTTGTAGCCTAAGCACTGTGTAGAACTGGCATGCTTCTGATATTCACAAAAATGTAATAAAAAAGTAAAATAATTAAGGATAAATTGCGCACATGCAAGGATACTGTAAAATGAATCCATTGCCTTAAGCTATGCATTTATGTAATTTTTTATACCCTAACAGTTTGCCTTCCTGTGTTTTTTTGATGAAAAATTCCATGCAAAATCCTGTATTTTCTCTAGGATAATATTTCACATTCTTTAAACCTTCTATTAATTATTCTACATGACATTCAGACTGCCTTTAATGAAAGAAAGGAAAAACCCAAAAACACAGCTACTTTTGTTATCACACTATAAATCCTAGCTCAGGGATTATCCCAATTATCTGATTTACCTCTACAGAGCAACTGAGGAATTTATGCTTATTATCCTTATCATTGTTCATATGTATAACTCAGTTTATTTATTAGAAACCTGTCCTTAAAGTATTTAATGAAAAATAATATTCGCACAAATTATTTGACTTTGGGACTAACATAAATCCATCCACAATTCAAATTCAATTAATTTAAGAAAAAAAATATTTGTAGTGGTCACCTTGGATACTTTAAGATGAGTTTTAATAAAGGTGTCTCTGTAATTTTTTTTCATGGGTGTAATGTTGGCATTTCATTGCTGAATAACATTCTACTCAATAGACTATGGTTGATGTGTTTCAGTTCAATTGCGATCCTGTTGCTGAACTTGAAAAAAACCAAAAAAACCACATCCACTGACAAGCACCAAGTTTGGGCAGAATAGCCAAATCCAGTTCTTTGAAAGATCATTTCAGCCACCTTCTTCGAAACCAAGCTCTCCCCAGTCATCAAGAGATGGGGTGACTGTTGGGAAGTGTTTGCAGGTTACGGAGTGATAGCGAAGCGACTTTACATCATCCCTACGTGTTGCTTTCAAGAAGCCCTTCACCTTTTACCTTCAGACTGTGATAGTGTTGCTGCTGAGGGCAGTGCTGGCCTGGCTTGTCCTGGGATCCACTGCGGAATTCCTTTAAAAGTCCAAAGGCCGAATCATCATGGTAGTGGAGCGCAAGGAGTAGCTGGGGCCTTTGAAGTAATGCCATTTGATGCCATTGAGCTTCCCGTGGTTTTGTCCAGCTGTGTAGAACATCCCGTTGAGATTGGATGGGCCACAGGCATCAAACCACCACCCTGAAACCATTAAGACAAAGACTTAAACTGCAAGTGCACTATGTATTTATATTGTTTTATAGGTTTAGCTGATTAGCAAATTCTAGTAAATAGCTCATAAATAGTGCTGCTATGGTATTTTAATATTTTCCTTTTTTGCTGTTTTGTGGTGTTCTATAGTCAGCAGTGCTGGAGAACACACGTGTATTTACAGAATTGCAAAAGTAATTAAGTCCCTATCCATTCTACTTTTATATGCAGTATGTGAAGTAAAAGCAAGGACATGAAAAATAAACTGCTTTGTATTTTTAGACAGCATTTCTTTTTTCATTTGAACCTTAGAAAAGGACTATAATTCAAAAGTAATTTCACTTGTTATTTTGAGAATAAGCATGATTTGATTTTATTTACCATTACTTTATTTACCATTACAGTTGCTTTAACTGTCATTGCTCAACTGCTCAGTTGCTTTTGCTGCCATATTATATGTTTTTAGCAACAGGAATATGAGAACTATGGTGCTGCATTGCCCTATTTGAAGTTGTTGCTTTAAGATGAAATTAAGCGGTGAACTCTCTTGTTTATCTCTCCAAGATCTTTTCTTGTTAAGGTGAGTTTTAGATTGCCATGGGAGCTAGAGTTTTAAGAATTCCAAATAACACAAAACTTGGCAACACCAAGACTACAGAACACAAACTGACAAAGACAAGCTAGGTGACATGCTGACTCTACTGAAAGTAGTGGGAGTTTTGCTGGATACCTTGATGGGAATAGAATTTTCTCTCCAACACCTTGCAGAGTATCTATCTATAGTAACAGAAAGATGCTTAGCTCAGACTGAGAAAGGCAGAATAAATTCCCAGACTGCAAAAAGCAAATATCCAGAATGTCAAAAATGTATTAATTTCTGTGGCTAGGACTTCTATTTTTCAGAAAGATTTCTGTTGGGGCTTTTTATCATAGCAAGATCTATAATTTTGTGAATTTTTAGCATAGGTTTTATGCATCTTTCCATGGGATATGGTTGTACTGAAAATTTGAGTCATGAGGCAAATAAGATCATTAAGAATAGGTGGTGACTTTTGCTTTTGGAAGTTAAATGCTACTTCATTTTTTAAAAAAAAGTTTTTTCAGCCTGTACATCACAGCATTGCAATCTTCCCAGGACCTGTTTTAAAGCATTTTCTACTAGTACTGGTAGTGGCAAACTGATCATCCAGTGAGTGCCTACTGAATTCTGCAGGTGTCAGTGTGAACTAGAATGCAGAATTTTAAATTTTCAGTGTGTTTTCCACTCTGACTTCTGGAAAACAAATTAAACTGTGACAAACTCCTTTTAGACAGTGTTCACTCTCCAAGGGAATCCTCCAATTCCATCACATTTAGTGGTCATCCTTTTATCTACCTATAATGAATGCATTATATGAAAGTATTTTAATCCACGGTTTACTACTACCACCAATATGGTATTGATTGTGTTTAGCCCTCAGGACCAGTGCTTACTCTGTTCTTTGTATTCAGATCCACATAATTTATGCCTCTACTCTTGTAATTCATAAGATTTTGGAAAGTACTTGGTGTTTTGGTATTTTTTAAGAAGTAACACTTCATAATGAAATCTTGAGGGATGAATTTATGCCAGATAAATTCTGACAATCTTCTATTTTGGTACAGCTGACCTCCCTTTGATTTCAACATTATACTTAAGGGGGCAATAACCAAAGAAAGGGAAAGCTGTACAGCTGATGTTTAACTGTAACCAGAGTATAATCTTGTAGAAACTTAAGACGAAGTTAAACAGAGCAATCCTAATCCTCATTTTTCAAAGCTGGAACCCAGACACAGCTGGGTTCTGTTTATGGTGTTGGGAGGAAGGCATGGCGAGCTGACCTAGTTACCATTTCATGTTAAAGAAACAGGAATAGATGCATAAATGGTCTTTTTTGGGATGAAGGTTTTCAGTGATGCCATAAAAAAATCAATGTAAAAAATGGAATAAGCCAAACAGTTGTGAGGATTTGCTCCAGTTCTCATCACAGATTTCTTCTAAATAAACACTTCTTTCATAATGTGTTTTAATGAGCTTAACTTTTTTCCTACTGTACTGTTCTTGTTAGTGAGAATAATTGAATGTTTAAAGATGTTTCCTAATATTGCATTAAAACTTTGAGTTTACTTTCTCACTGTGTTTTGGTTTGTTTTTTAAGTGAGGTGGGTTGGGGTTTTTTGTTTTGTTTCATGGTGGGTTTTTTTTTCTCCATATTTCTCTCCATGCTCCTCTGCAGTCCTCTGAAAGGTCTTCACTCCCCATAGGGCCTCAGATTATTGCAAGACTTCCTACTGCATGTCTCAACACCAAACCTCACATCTTTGAATGGATGCAGAGGAATTGGTTTTTTTCAGACGCTTTGTATATTGAAGGAAAGAGGAATGCAAGCCGTGACTTTCTTGGTAGCTATGAGGAAGTGGGGGAATATAAACCAGAGGTTTCTGAAAGATGTACCTGCAGCACTGCCATTGTAGAAAACACCAAATAAAGCAGCACCAGAGCTGTGAGACATTCTGACCCAAGGAAAGACACCCAGTAGCCAGATGTTGGCTTATTACCTGGGCTTCATAGGATTTTCTTCTCATGAAGAATCTTATTTATTTTTCTCTACAAGGTAATGGCTTTCTCAAATAAGTATAAAGTCATATTTGAACAGCAGTAAGATTTTAACTTTGGAGATAACTTTTGGCAATAATTTCCATGGGATGCTTGAATCAGGCATGAGAATGATGAAGAGTGGGCATTGTAAGAAATAATAATAGCAGTAAGATTTTAAAGTGAAGTCGTAAAAAAGAAGGCTTTCATGAGAAGGTTAAGAAGGTTTTTTATTCAGAAAGAGAGGTAGTTGCTTCAAGCTGTTGTGACCACAATTTCATTAATTGTTTATTTGAACTGAGGGCCAATTCAAATTTTTTTTTGTTAGCCCACCTCTAATACTTTGTATATTACAAGCAGCACTACCATCTCTGTTTGTAATAAAAATCCCTAGGTCATAATATATTTTCCAGACAAATATAATTTAAATAATGCATAGATAGTTGTTTGAAAGTTCAGCTATACAAATAAAATTAATCCTCACTGTAGATGGCTGTTCTCCTAGAACAGTTAAAGTAGGTTCACATTCTGGGGATGATTGTGCTTTGGTCTTTAATTAATGTTGCTATTACCAATGGGAAGTTGTTAAATTTCATGTCAGCTCTTTTCATTAAATAAATATATTTTGAATGTTTAAGCCACCTATCCCAGAGAGCTATCTCCAGACCATAATATATCTATACTGTACTATATCTTTGTCTGAATATGAATGTTTATTGAAATAATTTCCATCAATTCTTGCAAAAAAATACCTAATAAAGGAGCATTGCTCAAATAAGTAACAATAATAAAAGAAAAAAACCCAGAATATCTTTTATAATGGTTTTCTGAAGTGACAAGCACAATTTTTGCATGATAGAATCATCTTTGTCAAAGCAACATTAAAAAAAGGCTTTTGTATGCCAAAGCTAACAGATTTGCTTTTTTGGCTTGTTGCACAAATTGCAATTAAGCATGTATGCATATAAAATTCTTTTTTAATAACCCAATGTAAATCAATCCATGAGTACACTGTAAGGCTGGTGTGCATTGGGAACTATAATGATCGGTCAGGTTTGATGGGAGGTTTTTAGTCGGCTTTTCCATTCTAAAAGAATAGGTGTCTAAACACTGCATGTTTGATGGCAGACCCTTTCCTCACACATCTCTATTCTCCCTGCTGAGGACACGGAATTTCTCTGGATGAAGTTTTGGATGACACCTCACCTCAATCTATCAGTGGAGCCATGGGACAGAGTCCAAAAGAGTGAATTTAGCAGGAAAGACTTAGGATTGTTTAGTCAGAATTTGAAAGACAAATTGCCAACAATTTCAAATTAACCAAAAACCTTTCAAAGGAATGGAAAGGAGTGGTCTCTATTCTTTCCAATGGTGGAGGATATGACAAGATGGAACACATCTAAATTATCATAGAATTAGTCAGCGTGCAAAGCTTTCTTATACTAAGTGTAGACAAACTCAGTAACAGACTTTAACATGGGAATGAACATCAACAGAAATCTTGAAGATGAATAGAAAGACAGAAACAAATAGATAGAGAAGAATCTGTCTTGGAAAGGGATTAAATGACCTTTGGAGGTAATTTCTATGTTCTTTTATTCCTTAAGAGTATTGGATTGACCAGACTACCATTTGACAATCTGAAGATTAAATTAGAATTTAGCTGTCAGGATATAAGATGAAAAGGCATTAACTTTTCATATCAACTGGATAATGCAGTCCCTTTCATAGGGACCTTTTTATGAGGTAAAAATAATATGAAACTTGCAGACTGGTGACTATGTTCTAATATATCAAAAGTTAGTTGCTTCCTGAAGGTCTCCTAACACTGTATTACAGTTGCCCCTATTTAACCCTGATATGCATACTAATGTAGTAATGCTTTTGTTAAAAGTGCTGCATAGTCCTTTGTCTAATTAAATATTTCTAATATTTCTAGCAAAAAACCCAAATAATATTCTTACTACTTCTTATTTGCATGGTGATCATATTTTTTCATAAAAATATTTGGCAATATAAATGATACTTCATTAATGGTGTTTTCTGAGCAATTTCTTTATGAAAGCAGGAATAGGCATAAAACTTAAAAAGTGGTGCTTTTTTCTGTAATCAGGTGTATATCCAAGGGTTCAGGCTGGATACTTTTAAGCATGGTGTCGTTGCTTCTTTCAAATATTTTGTTTCAATGATAAGAAAACCTACAGCTTTTCTGATTGGAGTGTATGGGCAGATTTCTATATTCAGCCAAGAACTTCTCTCCAAGTCATGACACGAATCCTCCATACCCTTCCTGCCAGAGATTCATAAAATTCACCACTTGGAGGAAAAAGCAGTGAAACAACAGGCAATGAATACAACACTGTTTGGGAGTCATTGAGCAGACTCTGGCTTAACAGATGAAAAATACATTGAGGTTTAATAAATATGTGTTTAATAAATACATACTTCTCTGACTCAGGAAGCCCCTGAGAGTCAAAAGATACTGAGAAAATATTCAAGGACTGACTGCTGTCAGAGACAGGAGACTCCACCTGCATGGACCTCTGCTTCCAGTAAAATAAACAAACAAACAGTTTATTTCAGTCATTTATGCTGCTTCAAACCTGGCAAGCAATCTAGAAAGTCTCCCCATCTCTTTGTCAAATTATTTTAGGGATCAGAAGTTTAGCAATAGTCTCACTTCTCACCTGAAGCAAGGTAAATGCCTTTGTGAACACTTCAGACTGCAGCCAATGCCAAAGAAAATCACCTTAGAACTCTTACTTGGTGAGCCAAGACACCATAAGTCACTTTCCAGTAACTGAAAAAAATTGCACAAACAATTTGGGGCTCAGCTGACAGGTGGTATCTGGCAGAACGGATGGGAATTTGGCCCAGGAATCTGATCCAGAGATATTAAATGCTAAGGGCTGTATTGGAAATCCAAGCACTTTGAACTTCTACTCATGGGCTCATTCTGGTGACAGTTTGTTGCATTTTTAGTGCTGTTTCTTTCAAAAAAAGCTGTGTGTAACTAATTGGGGCACTCTTCAGACTAAGGCTTGAAATAATATGGGGATATATATACAACCCATTTTTTTTCAGTTTACTGGCCTGAGATATTGAAACAATGAAGAAATTATTCGAATGAATATGATTTGTCTCCCCTTAAAGTAAAACAAGCATGCTTGGATTAAATTTTCCAAGGCACAAAAAAGCAGCTAAAACATTTAAATACAACAGTTTAGAGGGGTTAAGAATCATGCATGTGATTTTGAAGACATTCCGTAAAAGCCAAGTAAAGATAGAGCCAAGTAGCATAGCATGGCTCTTGAAAGGACAAGACACACACACACACACACAAAATACACTCTTAGTGCTTCTGTATTATTCTCCCAGTATTTAATTTCTCATTCCAGGGAAGAGGGATGAGATAAAGGAGGAGAGAGAATAATAGTTATGATATAGACCAAATAAAACTGACAACTAGCAAGATCACTGAGAGAAATGTGTGTTTTCCTTACATTTTTATTTTCAGCCTTGATTATAACCATATCACAGTCTTGAGCTTTGACTTATCTCAGCCTTTATTCCTGACATAAATATATTCAGTTCACCTCATAGAGATAACACTCACCCAAACTGTCAAGATAGCTAGAAACTTGCCTGCAGATTTCATACCATTCATCATTAAAGAGCTCTCTGTGATGTTGCCAAAACTAACAGAGTCTGATATCTTTTTTGGGGGGGGGAAAAAAAAAGAGGCTTTCCAAAACCTGTTATCATTGCTACTTTTCTAAATTAGTCTTTGTCTGTTACAAAACTGAAATATACTCACTAAAAAGCGGTTTTGGTATTTAATTCAATTTCTGATCTTTCTCAAGGAATGAGAAAGTTGTTTCAAGGAGCAAAGCATAGCAGACTGTTTGAGAAGAACTCTAGCATGATTAAGGTCTTTCTTGAGGAACTACAAATTACAGTGCTGTACAGCCTGTCTCCAAAGGAACAGTACTCGGAGTCTATTCCAAAAGAGTAGACTCATCTATCTCCAAAGGATAATTGCATCTCCTTTTACTGTGCAGATTTGCTATACTTGTGGTTTCCTCAGCCTTTGGTAATTCTCCCCCTTCCTCCCTATTCATTTCATTTGGTACCAGTATATTCCTATATGTGGCTTGGTTGTTGATTTACAGGACTGCTGCAGCAATATATGTGAACCTTGTGGAATGGTTGTTCAACAGCAGACTGACCTTGGTGGGGTATTGACCTGTCATAGAAGTCAGAGCAGGAAAATAAACAAACCCTCAGCTCCCAGAACGAGCTGTCTGGGAGTAGGAGTGTTTCCAGGCAGCTCAGACACATGAATGAGTCTGCACTTCAGCACAAACACAACTCACACTCAGGAGCTTCTAACCAGACTCTGGCCTGCCCTGGAAGCAACACACTTTAATTCAGCATGTTCTCAAAAGGAAAAGGTCAACAGTTTTAATTAAAATAAAATATTGACTCCTTATCCACTATCTGTCTCCAGATCTATATGGTTAGCTTCGATTTTTTATAGAAATGAAAAGGTAGTGTCTGATCACCTGTCCATGAAAAGGTAGTGTCTGATCACCTGTCCACTGGAAGAAGTTTCTCATGATAACTTCTAATACAATATCACTAGAGGAAGTTAGGGGAGCTTGAAAAATTGGCTCCTTAAAGACTTTCCCAACTGGGACATTTCCCAGCAAAAGAGAATGAGGAGTTGGGTCGTGCACCTGATATAACTCTCAGTGATGGGAACCCATCTTCTGTCAGTAGATGATTGCTTTAGAGGCTCCTATGTGCCTGAATGTGGCCTGAGCTGGATTCAGTCAGAGTGCCAGTAACCACAAATAATACAGGTTTAACAGTCTGATCCAAAATACTGAAAAATTTACATGCAATAGGATTTTTTTCCAGGAAAGTTAGAAATCACTGAGAGAGAGTCTTCAAATAAGATCAGATGTGAAGATAAGAAAGGGCCTCTCTTGGTCATTCAGTCAATGAATCAAAGAATCCCAATTTAAGCTTTCTGCTATAATGTGGTATTCTAGAGATAAAAATGATCTTGCCCATATAGGGATTAGGAGTAAGTATCATTTTCCAGAGAAAGTTCTCATTCTTAGGAGGATTAGGAGTCTGAATGGAGAGATAATCTCAGATATTCATTCTCTGCACTGGAGGGAAAACATACCTGTCATATACCCTATACTTGCTGGCAGTCAGATTGACTTGGGACTTTAAACTGTTCCAGTGTAACTTGTTTGTGCTCTTCCCCACCCCAACTTTCTTCTGTACTCTCACTCAGCTTGCAAAGGATATCAGCTTAAACCTTCCAGATTTAAACAGGTGGTTGCAGGTCTAGTCTTTCACAGGTGAGTGAATTAGTCATTTAGTGTCTTTATGCATTATGCTCACCTAACAGAGAAAGTTTAACCATTAAAATTATTTTAATAACAGAATCACATCCCTAAGTGAAATAGATAATCTATTACAAGTCTAGACTCTGATAGTTTCTAAATTTTATCATCTAATATCTAATACCTGGCCATTTCTCTCTTCTTTTTCTCCAACTTCTCACAAACTTCTTTCCACCTTTTTAATCTTTTAACTTATTCTTTCTTATTTTTCCTTTCTTGCCTAAACAATGACACTAACTTATGCTTTCCTCTTTGACATTGTTGCAACAGCTTCAGTGCAGAAGTATACTGACTGCATCTCTGAATAACCCTTTCTCTGCTGATAGGAATCTAGAGGCATTGGTATTACCACAATATATGTATAGAAAAAAGTAGGAGTAATAATAATAAAAGTTTTCACTCAGGACTTATACATCCATGATACAACTGTATCCATGGTTGCTTTGGGAAAACACAGTAGATTCCTATTAAAGTTCAGAGTTTGTACTCACCTCCAGTCAACATGAGAGCACATTTACACATGCAGTTGTCGTTGTCAGCATCTTTTGTACTGAATTCAGCACCATGCAAGATCAGGCTACTCTGTTTTCCAGCAGTTCCACTGTGACCTTTTAAATAAAGCCTGAAACAACACGAGAAAACAATCAGTGTCACCAAAATAGAAAAGAAAGATAAGAGATTCAGATCTTTTTCCACATCAGGTTGGCATTCTACGAAGTGTGCTCAGAAAATTTGTGAATCTCTTGTGTTTTGGCTCAATCTCTGTTGTTTCAGGTGTAAAATGCGGGCATTTAGTGTTTTTCAGTGTATCTGTAGTAGCACATTGTCCTTGCTCCAGAGCAGAACTGAGCTCAAGGAATCTGAACTGGAAATACAACAAAGTAGAGGGAGTGAGAAATGGAGGAGTGAGAAGATATCTGGAGTACATTGACAGAATAATTGAGTACTTGAGTAGCCGGTTTCATTACTGTGGCACAGAAACAGCAATCCCAGTTAAGAGGAGTTATGTTATTAATCCCTGGGCTTGAAAGAAGATTTTAGCAGTCTTAGAATTTTTAATTGCACCATTTACAGCACAAGCCAGCAACCCAGTTCTGCCAAGGCTGTCTCTGAGTGACAAATGGAGAATAACTCAGAGTTCAAGCCACAAAAGTCTTCATAATTTGCAATGCTAAAAATTCCTTTTCTTAAGGAGTCTTTCAGCTAGTTGAAACCACAACCATAGGCTGGGAGCTAGAGCTCAGCTGCTAGCAGCCAAACGTGCCAGCTGCAGGAATGTTGAACAGAGTACCTCTGTGTCCCACCAAAGAAACACTGGGGGCAGGGGAGGGGAGGGGAGGACAGGACAGGACAAGACAGGAGCTACTTTCTGTATATAACCATCTATATCAGACGTGATCAATTCCTTCCTGGTTTTTTCATAAAACATTGCTGGAAGGTGTACCCTTTGTCATAATAGCTTCATATGCAAGAAGGAAGATATAGGATCCCAGTGTCCACTGGAGAAATAAGAAGCCACAATCCTTACATCTCAGGAGCAAGCCCCAGCCACTGGGGCAAGCAAGAGGGGAAGACACATCCCTCCCCTGTCTCCCTGAATCTCTACAGGCTAGGAATAAATCAGCCAAAGGCCTCAACAAGAATATGATTTGATAAATAGTGGGATAGACTTCTCCACTGAAGAGAAGGTGAGAAATATCTGTTCTGTTTCTCCTAGGGTTATTGAGGAAGGGCAAATTTATTTTTTAAATATCAAATATAAAATGCATAAGGAATCATGAGAGTAGAAGCAGGACATATTCAGGAGAGATGTCTACTTCTCTCTGTGATTTACAGCTGGGAGTGCTATCCTAGAAAATGCTTTCCCAACTTCTCCCACAGAGTGAACAAGGAGAAGCAGATGGGAGTCACTGACTGTCACTATTTCTCTGTTGTTGTATTTTTATCTAGTTACTTTGCATGACTAAAAGAGTAAACGCCTTCACCAGAGTGTCATTCATCCATTTGTTTAGATGGAAGACAAATACTTTGCTGCAGTGTTCACAGCATTAACAGCAGGAGAACATCCCTAACTCATCAGTAGTAGCAGTAGTTAAGCCATTGGCATTTTTCTGAGATGAGGATAGTTCTGTCGCCCAGACTGAGATTTAAATAAAGCCCAGTTCTCCCACAAAGCTTTGGAGTTGAATCCTGCTTATGAGGGCAGAGGCACCATATGGCAGCTTTCCTTAATCAAGTGCATGGCTGCTGGTTTTCATTGGTTTAGTTTTGGGGTTTTTTTGCCTTGCGTGTATCTGTGGGTGGCTATTAGGTCCAAACAAAGCCAATTGGATTAAACTTGTCACAGACACTCATTATAGAAAAGCCTTCTCAGAATACCCAGTGAGGTTACTGAGCCCTCTCAAAATGTGAAGGCATAGAACCAGCACTTAGCAATATACAGAGTTTCATACTTGTAGACTGACTTAAACTTCACTTAACTTTCAGTGAATTTCTTCCTATGTGTCCTTTGTCCATCTCTAAAAATGGAGACAGTAGATGCTAAGCATGAATACTTTAAAATAAAAAAAATACTTTAAAAAGATTTGCCAGAGTTACCTTTTTAAAGTAGTTACACTGCCTACCTTAATTTGATTTTAATTTTGAACCTTACCTGACTGAGGATCATAATTAAATACCTTTGGACTGAATCCTTGGAGCAAATTTTCTATATGTAGATAGATAACTACACACACATAAACATACAAAATTTTTTGGATTAAATACAAATATCATGCATGGTCAAATACCTTTCAATAGCACAAAAAAAGATAAGGTCAAGTGGAAACCCAATAAAAGACTGTGAAAATCCTTTGTAATTTAACAAGGAATAACCAAGGAACAGGAATCCAGGAAGGTCATTGCACAATGCCATTGCCCAATCATGGTGAAAATTAGCCTGTAATGACCATGTTAATCTACCAAAGGATGTTTGTTTTAGACAAGATTAATCTAAGATCTGTCTTTGCACATGTCCATTTCTTTGTTTCATACAAACAAAAAGCTGGAATTGATCCCATCTTAATTCATTGGACTTTTGCCTTGTTTTGCAGGCTGTGTCTAATATTTTGCAGAACAAAATAAACTTCCCTGAAGTTGTGTTGATAGAAGAATTATTTTGTCACATGATATCTAGGATGTGAGTTTAAATGGCTGTACATCCTCATTATACCTGCCACACCAAAGCTCACAGAAGTCTCATAAAGTCAGAATAAAAAGAAAATGCTGTTTACTTAAATAAGAAAGACAAGGTTAGCCAGACCTTTTCATTAGCAATCAACACTATAAAACCCACTTAGTCCAATTAAAAAAAAAAAAGCACAATCTAAGAAAACATAAAACATAAAGAAATAAATATTACTTGGTATTCAATGTTTTCCCCAAAGGGTGAGGGCATTAGGATTATTTACAAGCTCTTTACTGTCCCTCATATTTTACAAACATTCCACTCATCACAGATTTAGATCTTGCCAGTTATGTTTGACTTTCCCTCAATACAATTTGTCTAGTAGGTCTCCAGTGACTTTAAAAGGATAAAGCTTAACTTGGCTCTGAACTCTAGTGCTCTTATCGCACCACAGCCATGGGCAGATGAACCACAGGGCGAAACAGTAATTCTATTTCTTGGGGCTTTTCTCCCTGAATTGGCATTGCCTGACAGTTAAGAAAAAATGACACTGCAAAGTTGGCACTACTTTACACCAAAATCAGATCTTAACCAAAACCCAGAACTGGTCCTGAAGCAATCAGTTCTTCTCATTCTGAGCTACAGTTCAAGCCATACAGATCCAAACTAATCTAGCTGGAGATTGCACAGCACAGCAGTAGGCTAACTGATGAGCTTGTTAGCTTCCAGGAGCAGGAGACATCTTACTACATGGACTTTAGTTATTTAGTATTCTCAGATTCAGTTTGGTAGGATTGAACCTACATGAGTACTCGTGTAATATCCTTAATAACTAAATAGAGAGAACCAGGAGTCTTGAAGTAGGATTTAAAAGATTCAGCATGGTGAATGGAGAGAAACACATCGAAACTTGCCTTTGGGAAATATTTTAAAGGGATGCCTCCAAATTCCCACCTGTGTTTTGTCTCTGCATCCTAAAATGTCCTTTCTCCAGCCTGCCCATTCCACATAGCAGGAGGGAATCCCAGATTCTGATCTCTTCTCAAAGGAGAGGTTGTTAATATTGATGGAAATGGTCATGGAATAAAAATGGTTGCATGGGGATCAGAATCCTGCACCCAGAACTTCCTTTTCTGAGCTCTCTCCTCACTGGGTTTTAATTTTTTCCTAACTTTAACAGGAGCAGAGGGCACCTACATCTCAGTCCTTCTAATCAACATGTAACCACCTATGCAGGTATGTCCTGCATGTTAGGCATGTGAAATCCATCTTTGTTTTTAAAATTTACGTGACTGACTGTCGCTGTGACCCAACCCACTGTGGGGCTGGGGCAGCGTGATGCCAATCAATCGCAGCCGATCCCCTGGATCGAGTTTCCCGAAGAGGCAGACTCAGAGGGTGGGTCGAGGGGCGGCTCAGAAGCCTAAGCCGCACCCCCTGGGCGGTGCCCAGGTCCAAGCCACCTCCCCCGGTTCGGGAAAATTCCCGGTTACTCGGTTGTTCGCTGGTTCTCTGTTATAACTCCCGCCTCTCGGTTTCCCCCAGTGGTTCTTGCTGAATTGTATCCTCCCCCTGGCTTGTAACTCATTGGTTGTTTTCCCCTTTCACCGGGGTTTTCAAATTCCCTATAAAACTGAGGGAAAAGCCTCGGGGAAGGATCCCATCGCATTCCATCCCTTCTGAGCTTGTTCGGGTTGCGAAACTTCTGACAATAAACCTGTTAGAAGCCAGACCAGAACAGCCTCTCTCTTCCTTTGTCTCCGAGCTAACGTGAGCCGACCCCATCGGTTCCTGCCGTGTTTCCTCTGCCGAGAAGCCAGCTAGCGAGCTCAGCCAGCAGCTCTTTTCCTGATGCCGAAGTCGCTTCAGCAACGCACTGAAGAACACAGTTGGACTCTCTCTGACCTGGGGCACGCCAGAGCTCGTGCCTCGAGCACAAGAACTGTGTTAACTGACATTACTTTGCCCTCTAATTTAGAAATATTTGAGGTTGAGGAAGGATTTAACTTGCATCTCCCATCTTGTTCACAGCTGCATCTAAATTTTAGATAGCTTCAGTTTCTGAAATGAAAGCCACTTGTAAAGATGCTGAAGTTGGTCAAGTTTCTTGAAATGCTATGTTAGTCAAATAATTCCATTCATAATGGAATTTAGGTGATTTTGGTTCCCTTTGTGAACCAAAGCCCACCGGACTGCAACCATCTAGGAGGACCCAGTATGAGATTATACTTACAATACTCTTAATTCTAGACATTAATTGTAATAATATTAAGTAAGAAATAAAAGAAAGCAAAACAGCCTAAACCACCCTCAAAAACAGAGAGCAGCTTCATTTTAAGTTCAGGTTCGGTTTTCTTTTTCCCTCAAAAATGCTTTAATTAATTATTTGGGATTCAAAAACCCTTTTTTTAATCATTTAATAAGACATCATGTCTACATTAAATATCGTTCGTTTCTTAGAAATCTTGCCAAAGTACCTTTACCTGAACATATTGCAAAATCTTATCAAGTCTCCCAATGGTAGCAGTTGTCCATGAATAGCAAAAGCACCTCTGTAATAAAGACATCTTACAAATATTCAATGATAACGTGTTGTGAACAGGAGAGAAAAAAATCTAAATAATCACTCTAAAGAAATACTACTGTTACTGAGGTTGAAACTAAAATGTCTGACAAAAGCCTGCTAAATATGAAACTAAATATAATGGAGTAATGATATGGGAATCCTAACCCTGGTATTTTACCTATATACCCTAACTTTTTCATCATTTAGTGTTCCCACTAAAGGATAAGGGGAAGAAGTATCCCTTGTGTGTGCTAAGTTTTAAAATCAGTGTAAAGATCATCTCCTTGTTGGAGATAGAGCATGAGCCATCTGTGGTGACCAGGGGATCCCTGTGAGTTTGAACTCTGCTGGGCTGTAGAGTAGAAGGCATCTTAGTGCCCTTGTCCAGATTTCAGATAGTTTGCCTGGGCGCCTATTAGGAACCTTTTTTCTTTGTTAGGAAATAAAACTTCTTCTTAAACATAACCTTTTTTTCTTTGAAAGGGGGAGGAGGAAATAGTTAGACTTCATTAGGGCAGTGCATACTCTCCTTATGAAAACACACTAAATTAAATCAAATCAAACCATGATTTTTTTTTTTAGCATGAATCAAGATTAACTTACTAGCAAGAATGTAACACCAGAGGAGGTAAATAATCATTAGAAGTATACTAAAAGCTACCTTAAAAGAAAGGAAATTACTTTGGAGAAATTGAAGAAATGAGATAGGATGGAAGACAACAAATATTTAGTCACCACTAACAGAATTTTGAACTTTTGCTAACTCCTTTAATCAAGTTGCAAGAACAATTCATCACCTTGATCGCTGCCTGTCCTTGAATGAAAAATTGATGTAAAAGTACCAAAGAGAAGCAGAAAGGGAATGTCACAGTTGATGTCTGATTGGAGAAAACCAGAAATATCAAGCGTAAAACCAAACAATACTAAATTTTCCCCTCTCCTATCTTTAGTACAAGGTTGAGAAACAGTGTACATAGTAAATTCACAGACTTTTTATTTAACTTTATTATATTCCTAATAGAGTTTGTAACCGCAAACAGTAGGTATGATGGCTCTGCAAAATGTTGAAAACCTGAATAATGCAGTAAGTAATGCTGACAACTTGAACAGATTTTTAATTTGGCTCTTAATATTCTTGCTGCCTACACATGAAAATAATTTCCTTCCACATTTCCTTTAGAAAAGTGTAAGACAAAATAACCTCTGTGTTTCTCCTCAGTTGCTGTGTAGCAATGACTCACTGCTGTAATTATTAAGCCTGACATCCCTGCAGCTCCTTGCCCATTCTCCTGTTGAAACAAGTGAAATGTGCCAGCCAACAAGACATTAATTCAATATATCCAGAGTAAGAACATATATCTTCCAGTTTTAAAGACAAAATGTTAATATAAAATACAGCAGGAAATGAATATGAGTTTTCCTTTGGAATTGTTTCAGTACAATCTGTCCAAGGCACAACAAATGCTGTATAATAGAGGGATCCTTCCCTGGAATTGCACACTGTTAACAGAAAAACTTGTTTACTCTCTAAGAGCCCACGTTACTTTTAGCGTGTGTTTGAACTATACACCTGACAGGTCAAAGGAGAAAAATATATTTATTCCAGACAGTGAGCAAGCCAACAACCCAGCCATGAATAAGAAACACATTAGAGCAAAATATAAAACAGTCTAATAAGCCTGGATGTTGCACTGATTGTGAATTTACACAAATAATGCAACAAGTTTGCTTTTTCTATATTAAATTTGATTAATAATTAACTAAAGCACTGTACTCACTGGGAACAAGTACACTGGTATTTGGGATAATTAAAAGACACCAGGAGCTACCGTCAGAGAAATTTTTGCTAACATACAGCACACAGCCTGTCATACTGCTGTGTGCAGACAAATGGTGCTTTGTCACGGTTTACAAAAAGTGTTTAAAAATATGTTTATTCTGGACAGTGAACAGGCAAACATATGCTTCTATTACTTGAAATACGTGCTACAGAAGCCACAGAAAGTCACTGTGGCAGTGTGAGCTGCTAGGTTTGCAGCTGATGTCAGTAACATAGTGGTGATGGAGAGGAAACATACGGTAACACTGGGTTTTACTGCTAACAGAAACAGAAACATATTTAAGGCTACTATCACAATGATGTGTTGAACAGAAATAATTCCCTCTACTCTAATCTCTCACCAAACACAGCACAGAAGAGATACATTAATCTGCTACTACCATTTTCTGTTAAAACTATTTTTCAACACAATACTTATTAAAACAAAATTACCCACCAATGTTTTTTCTCATGGAAATCTGAAATGAAACTTTTCAGTTATTCGATTTATTACGTTTTTATTAAATGAAAGTTAAAATCTTGCTACAGAAAAAAAAAAATTCCCTCTCTCACCAGCTACATAAATGCTAAGATTTCCTGTTGCTACAGAAAGTACCACTTTTGTCCTGGTTCATGGTTCTATAAAATGTAACGTTAATTTATAAAATATAGGGGCTGAATTAATTTCAAGCTTGAAATAACTAGAGATGATCAGTGTTTTAAACAGACATATAAACACTGAACTATGCTAAATGATAATGCAAATTATTTTTATATAATTGAAGATTGATGAACTTCTTAAAAAATAAAATACAAAATTAGAAGCTATCTGAACTTTTTCCCAGCACATGGGCAAAGCCAAGGTTAGAGAAATTTTCTTAATTCAAAATGTAACCTAAAATGAAAAAATTATTTTCTCCCTACTCAAACATACTTCCTGGGTTTGGCTGAAGCCAACAGCAGAAATGCCAAAACTGATTCTTAAGGGGATTTTTTTCAGCACAGAAGTAGAGGGACTCTACAGAGAAACTCATATTTTAAAAGTTTTTAAGGCTTATATAAGTAATCAGACCTTCTGATGCTTATCTTTACTGAATTGCTGAAGCTTGTGGTGTTTGTATATCTTTATTTAAATATCTGTTTTACAGACATTGAAGTTAGTGGAAAAGTTCCGAGAACATTTGTTGGAAATTTGATTTATCTTTAAATTGATTAATCATGTTTGAAAACCCAGTAAAAGAGACCCACACAACTACAGCAAAATTTAAACTTAATACTTCTTCCAAAATATGCTTGGAAGTTCCAAAAGCCTCATAAATATAGTTTGTTGAAATCCATGCAGATATATTGTAATAGTGGATTTCATAAATCTATGCTTTAGTTGTACTGAGGGTGACATTAATTATACACTGTCATCCATATAGGTTATACATTATCCTAATTAACTGTTTTAGATAAAATGGAAATAGAAAACTTCATGTATCAGCATTCTGTTCATGCTTACTTTTACCCTGATGGCTACTGTAGAGATACTGGGTTTTGGTTACCATGCAGTGTCTTTGAGAAATATCATTTGCAGGCCATAGTAGAATATTTATCACACAGTTCACTTAACTGAAAGTCATTAATCATAAGTAACGGTAAAAGTTACAAATATCATAGATAGACTTATGTTAAAAATTTATATTAATCTTACATAAGTTAGTGTTTGACAATGTGTTTAAAGAGTGTACAGTCAATGTATGTTGGGGGAAGGGGTGCTAGGGTTTTGATTTGGGTTTCTTGTGGAGGTTTTAGTTGCTTTTTCTCTGTGTAAAGAGCGTGCTGCAATTATGCCTGAAATTAGCTATAGTTGTGGTCTAAGAACGTTAAGTACCCTAAGTCCATCTTTGCTGATCAATTATGTTAATTAAAACTTTTCTATGTTGTTGTTTTCAATTAGAAGGAGAAATCTGTGAAGATGACATTTAAATGTGTCATTTCTATTTACAGAGATACAAAAGAACATGTACATATGTGCATGCCTAATTCTTGAGATTCCATAGCTTATATATTTATTTTATTTTATTTCTCAAAAAATAACCAATATTAGTAACTTTCTAGGTGGACACGGTTTTTTATTTTACCTGGATACTGGATACTCACTGTTTTCCTGGTTGTGGAGGTTCAATTGAATGTTTATACAGCTCAGCAGAGAACTGCAGTCTACCTGCAATAATCCCAAGGATTCAGAGTACGTCTCAGGGAAGAAATTGAAGTGGTAGTTTAATAGATATTGGCTCCACCATAATATTAGACTATTTCTTTATAGTTCCATGGTTATGATAGTATCTCAGGTAATAAATCAGGCAGTGAGAAAATTGAGCCTTGAGTATGCCTGTCCTGCAGGAGGAACAGATCAAGACTCATATATAGTTCCACAAAATACTGAGTTTTCTATGGGAGCAAGTGGTAAGAATCAGATAAGTGAGGAGCAGAAAAATAAGAGCAAATCTAAGGACTGGCACTGAGATGATGTCTTTAGATTCCAAAGATTTTGCATAAACCCAAATGAGGTAGTGTCCTTGAAAAAGCCTATTGCAAAAATGTCAGGGGTTGAAGTATCTCCTGTAATGAGTCAACTGTTGTGGTTCACTTTAGGGCAATATTTACCCTTCTATGCAATGAAAGCAGAATGCTGTCACCCTGTTCAAGAACCATGCTCCCTTCACACAGGTTTGTATTGCTTGAAGTTGTGTGTAGAATCCAAGCTGTTGGCTAAAACAGCAATGAGAGGCACACTAGCTAACAGTATTCCTGACTGGAATATGACTACTGAACTTATTTTCTTTGATCAAATTGGGTGTTGAATAAGGTGCAACATGTAATCAGCATTAAGAAATTATTTAAATACCAAATTGAACAAAATATCTAAGGTGAATAACATTTTTCCTCATGTTTCCACTGGCACAATAGTTAATTGAAACTGTGGAAAGTATCTTTCCAATACCATAGAATTATAGAAAAAATTATGTTGGAAAAGACCTTCAAGATCATCGCATTCAATCATTAACCCAGCACTGCCAAGTCCACACTAAACCATGTTGCTAAGCACCTCATCTACACAGGTTATAGTACCTCCAGGGATGGTGACTCAACCACTTCCCTGGACAGCCTGTCCTGTTCTAATGCTTGACAACTCTTTCTGAGAAAAAATTTTTCCTAATATCCAATCTAAGAGTCCCCTCGTGCAGCTTGAGGCTGTTTCCTCTTGTCACTTGTTACCTGGGAGAAGAGGCTGACTCCCACCTGGCTACAACCTCTTTTCAGGGAGTTGTAGAGAGTGGTAAGGTCCCCCCTGAGGCTCTTTTCTCCAGACTAAACACCCTCAGATCCCTCAGCTACTCCCCACGTGACTTGTGCTCCAGACACTTCCCCAGCTCTGTTGCCCTTGTCAGGACATTCTTTACAAATCTCTGGGGCAGTTTATTGGTTTGGGTTTTTTCCCGCATGAAGAGCCTGGATGTAAGGAAATGAATAACTTTTGATAAAGATGAAAATAGTCTGTAATTAATTTTTCATCAATTTGTTTTGATTATTTATACTTTATTCCGTGCTAGCAGTGTATTCTTCTTTTACAATTGTGCCCCTTTGGGCATTTGCAGATCCTGTTTTAGAAATCTTTCCAGTGTTAATGACCTAATGACCCTATCAAATCTTACTACAGCATTGTTATAATGTGGATGGAATGGAATGAATTTTCAGCTGCCAACAGACTACAATTTAAAGAAATAACTTAATGAATAACACATTAAAATAAATATTTTGGGTTCTGCATGAGATTTTCAAGATTTGTGTTGGGATTCATGTCAAGAAATATGTGCTTCCCACTGTGAATCCCAGAGGAAAATGCAAGGATGTTTGGGGGGATATTATTTTCAAAGCAAAATGTTAGTCAGAATTTTCATTCTCTTACCTGTGTTTGAACTTGTTCAGTCCTGATGGATAAGCCAGTTCACAGTTTATGAATTTCTACTAATCAGATTAAAAGGCTTTATCTGCTGGCTGTGGACTCAGACTCATGACATCAGTAAACAGCAAGAGATGTTGAAGAATCACTTTGTGGAGGTGACAGGAAAAGCAATAATTTCCAAATATGGAAACAATACAAGGTACTATTAATGACAACATAATTGATGATTATGATCATGATCTCTTTCTGACTCTAATATTTTAAATTTTTTTTATGTCGTCTTAAAGAGTGTGCATTCATAATGAAACAAGAGTGACTTGACCTTCAGTGAGAGCTCTGGTGGTCCTGCCTCAACAAAGTACTTACTATATGCTAAAGAGAAAAAGAATTACCTGGGTACATTGCTGAATGAGGGCCTAAGTCTGTGTAAAAAATAATTTAAAAATATAGGAGGGGAAGGAGAAGAAGAAAAAAATGTGGGGAAGATAGCCAAGGCTTCTCTTATTCATACAGTATTATTCACACCGACATTATTCATTTTTTGATTAAAGATTTACGATACTGAAAACAGGATGTAGAATATTATATACACAAGCACATCCCACCTTCAGTCTGAATAGCATGCAAGAGGTTTGGCTTGATCTCTTTACTCATTAGTGGCTGTACTGTACAGCATGCTACACTTATCCTCTGGCCTTTATCTCCATTATCACACTAAGGTTAGGCTTTCATTATAAGGACAATTATCTAGGAAAAGGTAGCAAATTTTATAAGTGACTGATGCATAGAGAGTTTCTGTGAAATGTTTATAGCTATTTGAAAAATAAATATTGGCTTCACTGTTTCCTTGGTTTTCTTAATGCAAAATTAAGTTTAAAAAATGCCAAAATGAGTTATATGGCACTAAGACCTTGGTGGAAAAATATAAACAGACTGTTAAAACATATTTCAACTCCCTTGGCATCATTTGTGGCCAATAAACAGTCGTCTATGAGTGAAAGGTTAACTGACTGTCACCCATTTATGATCCAAGTTCTTTCCTGGTGCCACGCTGACCAGGCTAACATGGATCAGCATGTTTTACATGCCTTTTTCCCCCTAAAAACCCAGGTCATGACCTAATAAGAGCTGTGATTCACAATAATGACTCCTTTGGTTCAAATGGCATTGAGATGAGTGCAAAGAAGTTTTGCTTCAGTGCAACTGAACTATAATGCTAAATAAAAGAAAACAAAACACGAACGGTGCACATGCACTTGGGTCAAGTGTCTTGAGGTCTTCCAGCAATAATTTAAAATTGAAAACACTACAGCCTCCAGGACCTGATGAAACAGAAGACTGGAGACCAGACTCTGTATGGTACCAGGCACTTTTCTTTCTTTTCCTAATTAGGCTTTCATTGTTACTGAGTACCTCCTTCTTGCGGACCAACTGAACAATAAAAACTATACTGTATTGGATATAACAATAATTTTGTGCTCTGATGTTCAAAGTTGTTATCTGTTTGAAGGTTTCTGTAAATTAGCAGCTCTTTAGACGTGGTGTATACCTCTGCTTTGTGGTCTAACTCATTCGCTGCATTGCTTCCGGGGACCAAATAATGAATAATATCACTTTTTATTACCATTACCTTATAGATAGAGACAGCAAAATAAAGTATGTTTCCATTTGGTAGGAAAAAAACCCAAAACTCAAACCCAAGAGAACAAGAAACTCTTAAATATTAGTGTAATAAATGACTACTGAAAAATCTGGGATGCTCCCTTTGCCAGATTCTCTCCAGGCCCCACAGGTGTACTTTGCTTTTTTTGATTCATGAAAGAAGGAAACTCACAAAAAATACCACACCACTTTTCTGGTATTTGCTGAAAATATGGTGAATCAGTGCAGAAAGTGTTCTCAGGATCAGGCTCTAGAAACCTTGCCAGTATAACTGTTAATGATAAAAGGAGGGGAAAAAACTGCTGGCATTATTTGGCTGGGAAGTTGGTAACAGATTTCAGAGACTTTAACCATGTACAATCTAGATTAAATAGGGGTCACTCTAAGAATTTCTGCTTGTGTTTTTCAGGCAGATGAAAGCTTGCTCTGTCAGTTCTCTGAGCAGACATGAGCTCATTCTGCCCACACTCTATCCTGGCTGGAAGCTGAACTCTCACAATAAGTGTGACACTGAACCTACTCAGGGGCAGGATATTTTAGCCTGGGCTCGATGCCACATTGACAGGGCTACCAAGCTTCTCTTTAGTTCAGAGACTGGGCAGAGAGTCAACAGCTATGGAGGTACAGACAGCCCACACTCTCTGAGGGGGTCTCCAGGTCCCATTCTTCTTTGCTTCTGCATTGTGGAGATCTAAATTTGAATGTTTGGCTGATGGTGAAAACTGTGGACATTTCAGAAAACTGCAAGCAGCTTTTTTTTTTTTTTTTTTAAATCTGGAGGTATTGTCACTAATACTAAATAAATTTATCATAACCTCGTAAGCATTAATTGGTCAACTTCACTTTGATGGAAATTGTGGTCATCCACTGGAAGGATATAATTTTTCTCACTGAAATCAGAGACACATCCCCTTCTTTGTACACAGATTTTCTACCTTTTCTGGACTGGTATTTGCAAGTGTCATTTTTTCCAGTTTTGATCAAAGTTATGGGAAGAAAAATGTCCAGGTTAAATATTTTGATCTGGACCTCAATTTGATCCTGAAAATGTACTGCACTTTACAACTTGCACAGATAATAGTGAAGAGAGTGATACAGTCAGGGAATCTTCATTAAAGAAACTTTTCCAGTACAGAAATATTTTCTAATGGTGAATTTTACTGAGATTTTTTCCTCATTCTGCATTTCACTTTTGCATTAGTTTTTCTGTTTGCACACTTAAGATAGATGCATTATGCTGCAATACTAAATTTTCTGCATATCACTGATTAGCAAACATCAATGAAACTCTAAATTTTCACACTGTGATGCTGTATCTATCTGTAACTTTTGACATGTCCTTACATATATCCATTACACTTTGTACACAAATTTTCACTATGGTAATATACATTCTGATGTTTACTAAAAGTTGCAGAGGGTTTTAACCCTTATGTTATACAAGAATTAAATGAATTCAAGCAGTGAAAAAGTTACAAGAGCACACAACTGCTAATTAAGAAAATTATTGTAACAATAAAAATTAGTTATTATATTTTTTTAATAGAAATTGAAGTAAATATCACATTACTTATGTCCTTGTGATGGATAGTCTGGATTTTAAAATCACATGATCTTGGAGATGTCTGAATACTCTACACAGAGCAGTTTTGACATAAAAAAATTCCTCATGGGTGGCAAATATCCAGAAGTGTCTCAACTACAGAAGATCCTTTTATTCAGGAGCTGTTTCGTGTCAAAGCCCAGTGGAGATGAAGAAACAATGTTACTGGCTTCCATATTAAAAGCTAAACTAATAAAAAGCAACAGTAGTTTTAAGCTCTTTGTAGATGCTTTGATGTAAGTAGGTTAAAGAAATGTAGCTGGTTTTGGTGTTATGACTTGTAGAAGTGGGAGCTCTTACCTCGGGGACAGTGAAGTCCATTCAGCACAGGATTTGATAAATATTGTTAAAATATTTGTTTGACATTCTTTCATAATGTAAATGTAGAGGTGGCATAAAGCAATAAAGGCTTGAGAGTAACACTGTGCAAGAAGACTGACTGTAGATAGTGAAGATAATAGAAACAAGAAAGTAGTAATTTTAAATTGGAGAAGCAAAATTGCTCAATACCTTACTAAAGTCTGTGCAGCTTTCTCTTAGGTGCCACAACGTGCTCTGTCTGCCCCTGTTAGCTGGGACAGACCTTGAGAAATATCCACTGAACTACAATATATAGCAAGCAAAATCACTACTGAATTTCCATTGATAATTTTTCTGCTAATACTTGCATTCATTGAAGAGTTCTCTCCGACCTCAGACTTGTGTACCTGTGCAGTAGCCCTCAGCAAGGATTTCATAACACTGTTCTTGTCTAGAATTACATTATTCTCACATACATCTACGTTTTTTTTTTTCAAATCCTTCGGTAGGCAGTAAGTGGCTGAGCTACCAGTGGCTGTTAGTCTTAACTTTTCATGTAAAATTTACTGGTCTGAGTGACTACTACCCACCACGTAGGAGTTAAGGTTTTTATGGACTCAGCAAGAGAAAGATTTAAAACCACAAAACTTCCCTCAGGATGTCATAACCAGCAGCATGTGTCCTGCTGCAAACAAATTGCTAAAGATTCACTGAGCCTCAAAGGGAGTACAAATGTAAGTGTGTAGCAGAACAGTACCCACTGCTTAATAAGTGGATAATTTAACAGAAACCTATTTAATTCAAAATAAGAAATGGAGCAGGGAGCATAATCTTAGAAATCCCTCTCCCACTTCATTGACAAGTGACCTGGTACCTACTCATTCACTGAGCAGTGAATTCTTCCTGCACAGTGTCAGAGATTCATTGACGAGCCTGTTCCCTGGCAGCACAGATTGCTGCTTTCTCTTGGGAAGCAATGACTATGGTCTGGATACCCTCTGGCAAATGAATGCATTAACCCAAGGCCTTTCATTTCTTTCTTGAGTAAGACAAGACATTGTCTCCTACCTTCAGGCTGTGGGCTGTGAACTGTCAGGGGATATAAATGGATGCCTTGCTATTTTCAGAATTTCCTAATGGTTAACTCTAGGCAGCTCTCTGCTCTGCATGTTGCCTGATTTGGCTTCTGTCTAAGGAGCTTATCTCTCCCCAGGCATGCACAGAGAATCAAGTGTCTCAGACAGGGTCCTGCAGTCTGTTCCTAGGGCTCAACAGCTTTAATGTTAGCCCTGAAAAACCTTTATCTCACCTACCTGTAGGAAAACATGACTGCCTTGTGAATAATCATTTAAATTCATTAAATCCAGGATGATGTCTAAGACTAGAAAATTGTTACAAAATCTTCTTTTTTTCATTGCCTCAAGTTTGAATTGATGTTTATTTTGTTGTAGATAAGCTTTATGGGAAAATAAGATAATTTTGTTCTTGCTCATATACTTTCTGTTTCTTAAAAAACAAGTTTAGGAGTCTGGAGGAGGAGATAATGTCATGCCCACTATGTTCCACAGTGATAGCTGTGGTGGAACACATTGAAAAACAAGCTTCTCTCCAGTTAAGTGGTTGAAAACCCCTAAAATGCCAAAGGAAAGAAAAGCTTCTAGAATCATAAGAGTGAAATCAAACTTAATTACTGAAAGTCTCTTACTAATATCCTATAGAAAGCTACTGGAAGGTGGGTTCTGCAGGCACGTGACATAGAATATGTGGAGAATTATCCCCTTTTGATGAAGGAAATATATCAGTTTAGAGAAGATAATTGAAAATTAACCTGTTAAGAGAAATGGATAGAGGAAATCAAGACTGAAGACATAATCAATTTAGAGATAGCTTGGAAGAGCTAATAATGAAAATAGATTACAGATATCTATTATTGATTAATGAGTAGATACACCAAAATAGTGAGGCCATTGTTACATCAAATTCTGAATGCAACTTATACTGGAGGCTTTGCTTTCCTCATTGAAAACAAGGCTGCTGTACCACCAACAGTAAAGCTTGTATACCAGCACTGTTCTAAAATCTTAAGGAAATAACTTCCTAGTGTTTATGTAACACTGATGTTGATTTCCCCCCATGTTCTAGATACTGGTTAATTAAGGAGTTCTAGCATTAATTGTGACAAAAATAAAACATTTTTAAACAGATAATGTCTGATAAATTGTATAATTTCTGAGCTGCCTTTGCATATATGAATCCTTTACAGTATTTAGTAAATAATATGGTAAAATCATAGAACAGTCTGGGTTGGAAGGAACTTTGGAGGTCATCTAGTCCAAGCATCCACCCCACTGAGCAGAAACATCTTCAGCTAAATGAGGTTGCTCAGAGCTCTGTCCCACCTGACCCTGAATTTTTCCAGAGACAGGGCATCTACCATTGATTTGAGGAACCTATTCCAGTATTTCACCATCTCATTGAAAAATATTTCTTCCTTATGCCTAGTCTAAATCTATCCTTTTTCAGTTTAAAACCATTATCCCTTGTCCTATGGCAACAGGCCCCATAAAAGCACTGTCCCAACCTTTCTTATGAGCCCCTTTTAAGTACTGAAAAACTTCTCTAAGGTTTCCCTGGAGCCTTTTCTTCTCCAGGCTGAACAACACCAACTCGCTCAAACTTTCTTCACAGGAGAGCTGTTTCAGCCCTGTGATGCTTTTCACAGCTCTCCTCTGGACCTGCTCCAACAGGTCCATCTATTGTGCTCTGAGGGCTCCAGAACTGAACGTAGTACACCAGGTGAGGTCTCACCAGAGTGGAGGAGAGCAGAGCAGCAGAATCCCCTCCCTTGTCCTGCTGGCCATGCTGCTTCTCATGCAGCCCAGAACTCGTTTGGCTTTCTGGGCTGCCAGTGCACATTGCTGGGTCATGTCCAGCCTCTCATCCACGGCATCCCCAAGTCCTTCTCTCCAGGGCTGCTCTCAATCTGTTCATCCCCCAGCCTGTGCTGATACTGGGCACTGCCCTGATCCCAGTGCAGCACCTTGCACCTGGTGTTGTTAAACCTCATGAAATTCTCATGGAGCCACTTCTCAAACTTGTTCAGGTCCCTGGGGATAGCACCTCATCCTATGGGTGAGTTAGCTGCAACACTCAGCTCGGTGTTGTCTACAAACTTGCTGAGGCTACACTTGATCCCAGTGTCTATGTCATTAATGAAGGTATTAAACAATTTTGGTTCCATTATGGACCCCTGAGGGACCACTGTCTTCTGGATGTGTCCATCCAACTCTTTCCCCATCAACTGAACATTCAAATACACCCATCAAATATATTCTTTCGAATTTAGAGAGAAAGATTTGGGGGACCATCCCACAAGGATGTCAAAGGCCTAACGGAAATCTAGGAGGATGATATCTGTAGCTCTTTTCTTGTCCACTGATGTGATGCCATGAAGATTTTTTGCCTTTTCTTTTATACCCCTGTTATACCTTTTTATAACTTCTGTATTCTTAGTGGGTTTTAGCCTACATTCTTAGACTTATTTATCAAGCTGGGAGACTAAACATTTTAGAAGCTTTGTAGGTAGGGATCAGAATGCCCCAGACACCAAGGTCCTCTCCAGAACACATTCTGTAAACTAAGATAGAACCATTCAGGGGAAGGTTCCTTGGGGAGGGGGGCTCGCTTGAGCCTCTCATTGGGGAATTTTGGATAGATATGCTAATTAGTAAGACCTATAAGGTTATACTCTATCTATTGTGGGGGTGCATTGTGGTGTGCATTTCAGCGCATTCCACATGGACGTAGTGCCCCTAAGGATCCTTAAAATAAATACAAAAGTAAAATCCCTTTTTCCCTTCTAACCATTTTTCATTCTTGATTTTAAGACCAGGAAAAGGCATCAATGCAGTCACTCCATCATAGAAGGTCACTGGGTTGGTCAGGCAAGGGTTGCCCTTGGTGAAGCCGTGCTGGCTGTTTTTAGTCACCTCCCTGTCCTCCATGTGCCTTAGCACAGCTTCTTGAAGGATCTGTTGCATGACCTTCCAGGCACAGAGATGAGGCTGACAGATCAGTAGTTTCCAGGGTCCTCCTTTCTACCCTTTTTAAAATTAGTGCAATGTTTCCCTTTTTCCAGTCACCAGGATCTTTGCCTGACTGCCATGGCTTTCCAAATATCACAAAGAGAGGCTTGGCAACTTCATCAGCCAATGCCCTCAGGACTCTGGGATGCATCTTGTCAGGTCCCATAGATTAATGTTTATTCAGGTTCTTCAGATGGTCACAAACCTGATCTTCTCTTACAGTGGGAAGGACTTTGCTTCCCCAGTCCCCATTTTGTGCTCCATTTGCCCAAGAGCTGTGGGAACAGACATTGCCACTGAAGTCTGAGGCCAAAAAGTTTGTTGAATACCTCAGCCTTCTCCTCGTCTGTTTCTGAGCTGCCTTTGCATACATGAATCCTTTACAATATTTAGTAAATAATATCATAAAATCATAGAATCATAGAACAGTCTGGGTTGGAAGTAAATTTGCAGGTCATCTAGTCAAAGCTTCTGCCCTAGTGATCAGGAATATCTTCAACTAAATCAGGTTGCTCAGAGCTCTGTCCCACCTGACCCTGAATTTTTCCAGAGATGGGGCATCTACCACTAATTTGATGAACTGGTTTTGTCAGTCTTGCTCATGGAGGAGAGTATAATTTATTTGACTTTCTTTGACTTTCTTTTTTCTTGCTGACCCATCTGTAAAAGTCCTTCCTATGATTCTTTGCATCCCTTGCCAAGTTCAGCTCCAGCTGCACCTGTGCTTTTCTGATTTCATCCCTACATAACGAGGCAGTGTATCTACATTTTTTCCAGGATACCTACTTGTCTTCCACTGCCTGCGCATTTCCTTCTTGCCCTTTTGTTTCACCAGAAGGTCTCAACTCAGCCATGCCACTCTCTTGCCTTTCTTTACTGATCTCTTGCAGCTGTGGATTGCTAGATTTTGAACTGTATGAAGTGTTCTGAAAGATCTACCAGTCTGTTCTGCTCCCTTGTCCATGAGGACACTTTCTCAGGGGCTCCTATTAACTAATTCCTTGACTGGAGGTTTGCTTTCCTAAAATTCAGGGTCTTTACTCTTTGCCTGACCCATATCCCTCAGGACTGTGAATTCCACCACTGCATGAGCAACCTGGTCTAGAGGGAAGTGTCCCTACCTTTGGCAGGGGGTTAGAACTAGACGATCTTTAAGGTCCCTTTCAACCTAAACCATTCCATGATTCTGTGATTCTATGACCACTGAAGTGCAGGCTGCTTCCAATCTTGATGTCAGTGATTAGGTAGCTCACTTTTGTTGATAACCATCAGATCCAGTATGCCATCCTCTCTGGTAGGGCTGCCTGGTTTAAGAATTTATCCTCCATGCACTCCAGGAGTCTCCTGGATTGCCTACAGCTCACTATGATAATTTTTCAGCAGATGTTGGAGTGACTGAAGTCCCCCAGCAGGACAAGAGCCTGTAAGTGCAATGCTTCCCATAGCTAGAGCAAGAAGACTTGGTCAATAGACTCCCTTAGATCAGGTGACCTGGAGCAGACACCAACAACCAGGCTCCCTGTGTTGCCTCAGTCTCCAGTTCTTACCCTAAGCTTTCAACCTTTTTGTGGCTGTTCTTCAGAAACAACTCTTTGCAGTGTATCCATTTACTGATGTAGAGGGCGATGCCTCCACTCCTCCTTCCTTGCCTGTTCCATCTGAACAGTCTGCGGTCACTGATAGCCACACTCTAGTTAGGGGATCATCCCACCAAGTCTCAGTTATGGCAAGCAGGTCTTAGTTTTCCAACTCCTGTCCATGCTGTGTGCACTGGGCTGTCAGCTGTGTCACCTTCTTGGAGGAATAACCCTTGATTCTTTTGAGGTATTTCACTGATATTTCTTTTTTGGCTTCTGTTACCTCAGGAGCTCGTGGCTCACCTTTTTAAGACTTCGACTGTACTGCAGTGTAGCCAGCACATCTCACTGAATTCTCATTAGATTCCATAGCAAAGAAGGAAACCTCTGTTCCTGCTTCATGATAGTCACAGCTATTGTATAGTGAACTATAAACGACTTTAATGTAGTTAGAAGTGGGAAATGATTAGCTGTGGATGGATAGTGTATATTGGGATTTATGTGGATTAAGTTTTTTTTTTTATTATAAATTCCATACATATATTTACATCAACTTTCAGTCAGAGAAATTGTTATATTTAATTTCTGCTTACATTTGAAGATACTGCATGAACTGCCAGTGAGTTTTAGTCACTGATATGATATAGCAACACTGGCATGGTTCCAGAAAGACATCTGGTTAATGGGCATTGGATTGAATCCTTGCACTTCCAGTATTTAGACTTCATGGAATATTATTGGACTGAGAGTGTTTTTAAATAAAATAAAATCATTTAAGCCAGATATTTATATATACATAGAGATGTTAAATCTTTTTTTTCCCATATTATAGATTTTATAACCACTGTTCAGTGAAAATATTTTCAAATCATAGAAATTATGCATACCACAGATAACATTCTGTCTGTTAATAGGATTTTACATGGATGTATCCTCTGAAGTAGACTTGCAAATTGAATTTCAAACTTCCAAAGAAAAGTGAATTATTACAGGGTTTTTGCATTTTTGCACCCTATTTTTAAAGTTATTCTGCATTTTTCATATTTGGCAAGAAAAGTACTGGGGTCTGGGCACAGAACTGGGTCCCAAGAGGATCTGTGTTTATTTTTTCACTTTGCTACAGATTTCTTATATGTCTTCCACTGCACTTTTCCTTCCCCATTTGAGAAAAGACTGAATAGACCCTTTGAAGGTTTACTGTGATACAAATCACACAGAAGAACCTAAGCCGATGGCTTAAAAAACTTATAAGTCAGATTGATCTTTTGTTTTACCTAAAAAACTCAAGGGACACAAGAAAATGTTACTTACACAAATGCATCACTGCAAAGCCTGGATAATAACAAAGAACCACACTAATATTTAAAAATGAGATTTTGTACACCAAGGAAGTGACAGTGACCTATTTGTGTCCTGCTTCTAAAACAGCAATACTATGTGGGATGTGTTTTTTAATTAAAGATACATAAAACCATCTGTCCCCATAAAAGTTGTACTCTCAAATAATTCTTACTTTACTACCTATTATAGAATTTTCAGCAGTACAATTTAAAAGACTGTACAGATAAATATATTTTTCTCCACTTTACAGAAAGATGAGTGAGAATTTTTACAAGAAATTCCATCCATAGTTCAACAATGGTGATCAAATAAATCAATAGCCTCCACCTTAAAAAAATAAATCTAATAACATTATTACATCAAGGCTTCTAGCAGCAGACTACATACCACATTATTCTAAGAAAACAGAGAGCAATAATGCTATTGCTGAAACTAAATATACAAACTTTTAATCAAACGAGAGCTAAAAGTCCAATACTCTATTCAGTGAACAGAAAACTCTCTGCTACAAGGTCCCATAAAATTTAACAATTCTTGGTTTACTTTCAACAACCGATCTGGTTTCCCAAAGCAAAGCCTGGAGAGACAGTATTTTGGAGAGCTTGGAAACTGTTACCTAGATTTGCAGGAATTGGAAGATCATGTAAGCAGCTTGACATGATTTGAATAATTTTAATGACTACCTCTCTTGCTTGCAACAAATTTCATCAGCTTGTTGCCTCTGAGGACCCACAGCCTGACTCTTCCCTACGTGACTACTATTCCCCTGACAATGGGTCTCTTGTGTGTTCCACTACCAATGGATCTATGCTCTCTTTCACTTTCTGATGAGATTTTGTAATCACATTCTCCTGCTCATTCCAATATAAAGTCTCTTCTTAATTTTAACTACCAGAAGTCAGTCACCACCTTAAGTCCATGACTGACTCACAGAATTTAGGATGTTCTCTGTCCATCATCAGTTTTCACCTATGCCTACATCAATTCCAAAGTCTTGCTCACCTGAGCAGTGCTGTCTGATCATTTAATCATATTTCTCCATGGATAGGACCAAAGTTAGAGAATCATTGCAGCAAAAGAAAACTTTTCTGACTGAAATAATGATTAAATACCGGAATATATTGTCGTAGGGGGTGAGTGTCTATTAAACCTCTTTAATGGTTCTGAAGTAGAAATAGCTCAGCCAATTAAAAAGTGTAATTCCCCCATTCTTCACCCCTTGCTTTGAAGCGCTTCTCCTATATCATGAGTAGCAAAACCAGATGTATCTGCAGGCTGATATTGCTACTGTTCAAAATTCAGCATCAATATATCTGTTTTCATAAAATATGTAGGATTATGAATTGTGGTGCCTGAAATCCCAGCATGTGGTTACTTTTCCTGTTCAGTTCTGGAGGACCTGAAGACACAGGTCAGAGCAGCAGCGTGTCGTAGCTGTACAGCTCCTAAGAACATCAAACAATGTCAAGTGGGCTAGGCAGAGTCTACACAAGAAAAGAGGAGAGGTCATGTGTCCTTTAGGATTCTCTTTCAACTCATGTTTTTATAGTTCTATAAATAATTCTTAATTATATTAAGAAACACTGCACTAAATGGGAGATCTGCAAGATCTGGCTCTTCTTACTCTGTGGACATTTTACTCGCCACAGTGTAAGTTGCAAAGAGACTGACAGAGATATTTTCCTCACATTTACAGATAGTCTCTGTGTAATCATCTTGTGTAGATAAGAAACCTAAGAATGTTCTAAAAGAAATTAATCACTTAGATACTGTTATTAAAGATTTCACATTTGGCACAACATTTAATTTTCCTGTTTCAGTTATCATTTACCATGATACATTTACTGATTCAGTATCCACTTTCTCATCTCAACCTTCTTCCCAGTCATCATCTGGGATAAATAGATTTTATTCTGATTTCCCAGAAAACCTTTTGGAGCTGTCTCATTTTGAAAGAGAAACAAGTATATTTGAACTTACATGTGTTCAGCATTACTGTTTTTAATAATAGATTCTTCAGACTAATAAAAAGTAGTAAAGAGAATACAAACAGCCCAGAGAAAAAACAGAACCCTTCTGAAGTCACCAACTGGGAGTTATCCAGTTAGAATTGAACTTTGCATAATGTTGAGGCAGAATTTTGGAAGAATAACATGAAAATGATTTTTGATATTTTCTCAAGCAGATTTTATCACTTCATTGTCCTTTCCTTTCCTTTCCTTTCCTTTCCTTTCCTTTCCTTTCCTTTCCTTTCCTTTCCTTTCCTTTCCTTTCCTTTCCTTTCCTTTCCTTTCCTTTCCTTTCCTTTCCTTTCCTTTCCTTTCCTTTCCTTTCCTTTCCTTTCCTTTCCTTTCCTTTCCTTTCCTTTCCTTTCCTTTCCTTTCCTTTCCTTTCCTTCTCTTTTATTTTCTTTTATTTTTTCTTTTCTTTTTAACTGTATTCAAGCATAAGACCGAGAACCTTATTTTTTTTCATGCCTTCCAAATGTACAAGTACTGCCATAGCAAAATTAAAGATATTCCACTTCTTGATCTTTACTTTTCATTTCAATACCCTTTTTCTATTTCAGATTTTCTTAATCCACTTCACAGACCAGCTTAGAAAATTATCTCTTTACTGGTTACTATTACTTAGTAATGCTATTTGAAACTAATGTGAGTCTAGCCAGTCTACACTTACTTATTCTTGCTAACAGAAACAACATTTAATTTGGGTCATTATAAGAAATGAGCTTCCAAAATAGGAGAGCATCTATTTTCTTTGGCAAAATTATTTCAAATAACAGTAACTAAAGTTTTGAAAAAGTTCTGTGTTAGAGGTATTGAAAGCAAACATGGCAAATACCCGAAAGTTGTGAAGGAAAGGCGCTGGGACCAGGAGTTTGGGAATTGTGGTTTTCAGCTTCAGAGGAATCATTTAAATCCTTAATGGCAGCTCCTCAGATAAAGGGAAAACAGCATTCTCTGAAGGGTGGCCAGCTGTTTAGTACTCAATAATCAGTTTTTTATTCAGCCAACCTTCTGGAATTGCTTCTATCACAGATACTGATGCTGGCAAGCAAAATAAAGAGTTTTTATGTCATAGGATGCATTCTTGTAAAAATTATAATATAGCCCAACATAATTTTGGCTTACAAAATATCTGTTGGGCATGTATTTATCTGGACTAGGCACTAGTGCATTTGTCAAGCATGAAAAACAGTTTAGACTCGCATGTGGCTGACACATCATTATTTCCAGAACTGTCACCATGTTACTCAGCTATTTTATTTAAATATTCAAATGCACTCAAGTAAAAATAATAGAGGAATTGATCTGAAACCCAAAGGGCCAACAGAGATGGAATTTTTTGCTTCTTTATGTTTTCCTCTTTGCTTATTCCAGAGAAGTATGAATGAAACTGATTCCCCATCTCCTCAACAGAGGAGCTTCAATTGCACCATGAGGCCACAGAGTGTGAGCAGATCTCATACTGGCCTTCATTTTTACTGTGGAATAGGACAGGAACCAAAAGTGCAGTCAACAGACTCCAGCTAAGTTCCCTTTGATTTTTTGTGGAAAAGTGACTATGACATGGCTAGCAGAACTTATGCCTGTTACTCAACATTGTACTCTTTGAGGGCTGTATGCCCCCTTTGATTTAATTTTTACAGGTTTGAATTATATCTCTTTTGGTTTTTCTTGATCAGATAGAAGAATTTACATGGATCAATTTTTACAATTTCTTCCATGTTCAGAAAATGTGATTTATATTGCAAAAAGATCTCCCCTTTTTATAATAAAAGTGGGTTTCCTTTTCCCTTCCCTTCCCTTCCCTTCCCTTCCCTTCCCTTCCCTTCCCTTCCCTTCCCTTCCCTTCCCTTCCCTTCCCTTCCCTTCCCTTCCCTTCCCTTCCCTTCCCTTCCCTTCCCTTCCCTTCCTAGCATTTTGAAACAAAACAAGATATTCTCTTGCTATATTGCCATGAATGAACCCAGAGGAGTCCTGAAAAAGAAACCCTCTCTAAACACAAGCTTTAACATGTTGAATTTTCAACAGCCTTCCAATTCCTCAACAATATATGTTGTCCCTACTCAGTTCAGAATATAGATGAGTAAAAAAGACCCTGTTTTTGTTAGCAAATTCAGACATTTTAATTAATTCTCTGAGTAATACTCCTGTCCTTTCCTCTGATTCATCGTAAATTTTTGAGCTATGTGTAACTGTCCAACATTTTTCCTCATTTGACAAGGATTTGTCCCATCTTTTCTTTTTGAAAATCTTCTACTAATGTTTAAGACTCCCCTCCACTTTTACACTTTGTTCATGTTTTTTATAAATCTTTCTGGCCTCTGTTTTGAGAAATTTCCTTTACTTATACTTTTTGCCTAAAACTACCTCAGAATAGGTGCTCCACCTTTCCTGATTTGGTGAACTGGCTTTCCATGGGCAGTGTCAGGCACAGCACTGCTGGAGGCAGTAGGGGATAGAGCCATCCTTTGTGTGCAGTGGTACAGTCCTTGCTTTATGCAGGAGCCAAACTCGTACTGATTGCTTCTAAATGTGTCCTTTGCACTTGTACACCATTTGCTGCTGCCCCCGACAAACCCCAGGGGGCAGGGGCACTGCTCTCTGTCCCACCTGGGCACAGTTCTGTCAGTAGAAGGAGCAAATTGCTCTCACCTCCATTCCTCTGGGGACCCGGGGGGAGGGAGGCAATCAGCATTTTTGAGAGTCATGTTACTTGAATTTAAAGATCTGAATACCAGCCTAGTCTCACATGCTATGACTTGAATGTTTGAGTTTACAATATATCTGTTTCTCTACTGATTCTTATGCTAATTAGATGTGCTGTAATAAATTGGATATTTTTATGGGTTTCCTTTCTTTATTCTAGCATCTGTTCAGATGAAGCAATGATTAAAAATAATATCATTGACTACTTAGGTCATCCACATTTCTTGTGTCTTCAAGTTGTTTCTTTTTTATTTATTTTTAAAAAGTGGATTTAAGCTTCCTACATTTTTATTATACAACAAAGTATGGGAGAAAAAATATTATTGAGAGAAGTTTTTGTGTTTAATTTCCTCAAAATAAAATCCAGCATTCTGTTTTTCCTCTTCATTTATACTAAATTTTTAGTTTGGAAATATCAGATGGTTTAACAGCATTTTTGGTCTTTTATTCCCATGTCCATTGTTTCAGTCTTATGCTTCTGAGGTAGATATCCTTCAGGTTGTAATGAAGAATCCAAATCTTTTTTTGTATTCAATCAGTTTTGAGTTCTGATGGTAAAAGTTATACAATTTTTAGCAGTTCTATGAGCCAACACGATTAATAGACCCTTTGTTCTCAAATGTTAGGTTTACTCTATACTTCCTTCACTGAGAAATCTGATTTCTGCTTTATTTTTACACTTTATTCACTTTTGATGAAAATCAGTATCGTATTATTGTCCTTTCTCATATTTGACAAGAGAACAATGAACAATATTTATCACTCATCAGAGTCAAAAAAATTTCAATAGATTCTTACCTGTAATTCTGTTTTTCATTTCCTATGTGAAATCTGTCATATTGTGAATATGCCCGGTTTCCTTCCCAGTCCATTAATTCAATTCTTAGGGAATATTGCCTCTGACTTGTTATTGCAAAGATAAGTTCATTTCCCAGCCAATGTTCACCTGATGGGCTACCAAAACCCTAGAAAAAAGTTGGCAAAATAACTAGATGTAATTATTGTAATTGGTAGAGCCTTTATGCAATAATAAAATCATCATTAGATTTTACCTGTACATTCTAGTTACTGGTCATAACCTTCTTTGCTCCAGTTTGACTGTCTCTAAAATGATTCTACTAATAGAAGTGATCTAGAATGTCATGCAGTTTAACTGGAGTTTGAAGGGGCAGCCAAGGTTATCAGTTGGGAATCATTTTCCAGGTACATGATATTAATAGCACGATGCTTTATTTGCACATTGTTCAGTGGGAATACTGGACATAGTCATATGCTATAATGCATTTCATATGGTGTTAAACCTAGTTATTATTAGACAATTAAGTCAAAACAGAATTCTTCTGCACTTTATAAAACATTTAAAAGAGTCTAAATTAGACTAGATTATCCTAAAGCACAGTAGGTAGTACTGTAAATTTATTTTTTAAAAGGAAAAAAAACCATCAGCAGAATATTTAAGGTACTCTCCTCACATTTCATATATTCAGATGATCCTATTTCCAGTTAAGAAAACTTATCATTTTCAAACATGGAAAAATAATAATGAAAGAAAAACTGTAAGTAATTTTCAAAACCAATTCCTAGACATATGTTTTTATACATCTTCCAGGTTTTAAAGTTGTTTAAATTGTAGTGAATATTTTACTACATTAAATTTAAGGTTTTATTTAATGCCATTAACTTATTTATTATATATTAGAATAATTGTTATTTTTAAACTATTAGTTCATACCTGAGAACTCTTCTGTCCATGTACAGTAAAAATTATTTTAAACCATAATATTTACTTGTGAAGAGCTACTCCAACATGACTATGCTTATTCATATTTCTTAAGATAGGAAAAAAGAGAACCGGAAATCTCCTGATTTGCTTACAGTGGTGTACTGGGGGTGTTTTAGAACGTCCTGTGAAAATTTCCTAGTCAAATTAAATGAAAGATTGGATTATTTCCAGAAAGCACATATTTTTTAAAGGGGTTAAAACCAAGAGACTTCCTTGGGACTAAAGGTTAGGTAATGAGAAATGTGTCTGTGAGACACATTGGCAAGACATCGATCTTCTCTATATAATGTTTCAGTCACTCCTAACATGAGATGAAAACATTGAAAGTAGAGCTCTCTCTCACTTTTTTTCTTTACTGTATTGCTGTGGCTCCAGGCCTTATTAGTTGGGTCTCTTGAGGAAGAAATCCTGACTTCCCAGAGGCTATGTGGTTGCACAGGTATTCACTCAGGCAATGTATAGGTACATAAGCTGCAAACTTCTAAAGCAAATTAATTTAAAAAATTTAGATGCTTAAAAGCTTGACTGGTCCAAAAAATAAAAATGGAGGCAATTTTTTTTGTAGTTCCTACAGGGAATTACAATAGAAAGTACTTTACTCAGAACTCATTTTTGTTTACACTACCCTACCTGAGCATATATTTGGTGACTCACTGATAGTGGAGGCTGAGAAGAAATGCCACGTTTGGCTATGCTGAACTGAGTACACTAATTCGTATTTTAAATAAGCATATCTGTCTTTTGGCTCAGAGACCGTCAGGAGATACCCATGGACAAAGTGCTTCATCTGCAAGAACTGAAATTCAGTAGTCTCTGGCAAGTCTCCAAGAAGTCTCAGACTGAAATATGGGAGGATACTATTGGCTTTTCCTTTCCTGCATGTTATTTCATTATATCCTCTTTCTTCAGTGGACTGTTTCCTATACAAGTCTCTGTAAATACTGGTTGTAGGTAATGCTGGTGATACCCTGCTTTGAACACATCTGTTTTCCAGTGTGAGCCCCTGCTCCTCAAGTTTTCCCATTATGATGCTTTCTGTTATTTCTCACTTACTGCTTTGATGACATTCACATTTATATTTGGCTTCATACATTGCTCCTAAAATACAAAAATACTTGTTCCTCACCTGTATGAACCATGTCTACAGCTGGCACACACCTCTGTAATTATCACTGTTTTCTGTCTGTGCCTTTGATTCTTTCCATCTTCTTGCCTTGTCTTTCTACCCTTGACTGTCCCACCTGGTGTCTCCTGTTCTAGTAGTTTTGGCAGTGTCATGCAAGAGCAGTTACAGGTTTGTCTCTGTCATCTTTCACCCCTGGTCATTGTCACTCATTTCAGAGTAAGGCAAAATATGCCCTGCATAGACTACCGATAGAAGTTTGTCTCCCTAAAATCCAGAAAGTAGAAGTGGAGCATAGTTGTTCAGGTATCAGTCAAATTAGGTTTGTTTGGAGTTTACATGGTTTCTTATTCACAGAAGATTTATTGTTATTATCATCATCATCATCATCATCATCATCTGTCTTTCTTTAAAAGAAGATTCACAGGAAAGTCTTTCTCCCTTTTTCCCAGTGCAGGAAAGCTGAGGGGACTCCCCTTTGAACTGTTGGTCTGTTGAATTATATATGTCTTATCTCATTTAGATTACAGCCTACTCAGGATGAAATACATGTAGTGTTTTAACATTATATGATCCCTTATGTGTTCTATAGAAACTCCAGACAACATATATAATTATACTGAGGTAATAATTTTTATTCTTCAAATTTTCACCTCCTTCTCCCTTTCCACATATGTTATAACTCTAAGATGAAAATCTATCACTAAGTGGCTTGCTCTCTTGACCAGAGGAAATGAAGCTGCAGCAACAGGGAACAAAAGAGATATAAAAAGAAATATTAAAAATTATGAGGAAACCCACCACATTAGTTATGAAAAATGGAATCCTCCTATCAGGGGTTACAATACTGAAACTCAGATTAGAAATGCCTAGAATAAGAATTTTTTCCTTGACAGAAGTAACTTCTGTTTGAACAAACTACTTGCTTTTATTAAAAGAAAACCAAGGAAGTAAGTGGGATATAAAACATCTCTCTGAAGCAAGGAATGTTCCAAAGGAGAAGCAGTGTACTTTATTAAACACCTAATATGGCTGGAAAGATATAAACAAACAAACAGGCACTCAAAGCTTTCATAGATCTAAACCAGAGAGGAGCAGTACATTTCTGTTAAGCACAGAGTTGGCAGCAATTTCTTCAAGTATGATTTTATTATGCCAAACTCGACCATTTCCAGCCTGTATTTAGTCTGCAGTTTACTGCCTGTATTTCAGAGCTGAAGAAAGACTTACGTGCATACTGTTTTCCCCAGATACTTTGGCTGACTTAAAAACAACAGAGCTCTCCTTGTTTATATCTTACTTAGACTGTCTCTACTACAAGAACACTACTACTTTGATGAGATATGTAAGCTTTTGTGTGCAGAAGAAAATGACACAATATTAGCTAAAAAACCATGAAAAACCTGGTTTAGTTATGTGTTTCCATTCCCAAACCTGAGGCTGGCAAAGAAAATGGTTGTTCCTGCTTCTTATGATTCACCTTCAGAATCCTTAGCTTTCAACGTACATTTCAGAATTTTATCTTCAAATACAAGATACATTTTTTCTTTTCGCAGTTAAAAAACTTAGGAAAACAAACTTGTGTAATTGTTATGCCCACCTCTCCTTTATATCTGTGCAATACTTTTTGAACACTTTTGAGGTTTGGTTAAAAGTCACACAAACTTGGTGTTCAGCAAGGTTTCAGAGTACTGGTATCTGTGATGAGTTGCTGCTGGGAGAAATGCTGAAGGAGAAGCTCAGCAGTTGCCTATTCCAATTGCTACAAGCAGACACGGAGCAGCCAGCCAAGTGCAGATGCTGAGCAAGTATTGCCTCAGAGGTTCTTAGACATCTGGGAGAGATTGAGGGACATAAAAGGGGAACTCAAGATTTTACCACAGAGAATCCTGGAAAATAATAGGGTTTCAGAAGATTATTAGTAATAAGAATTGTCTTATTAGTAATAAGAATGGGACTTCTATGTGGAACACAGGACAAAAGTCCACAGAAAAGCAGACCTTATTAATTTTGATGCTCATGAGAGAATTCAATAATTGTTCAGTAATTAAAATTCAGTTATGAAATAGCATTTTAGTTAGCAGAGCATTTAGGTTTATACTGCTGCTCAAATCTGTAGGGCCCGAAGTGATAAGATGCCTAAAGCCTTGCCTAAGACAATGCTTGTCATTTATGGACAGCGCCTAAGATTTAGGACAAGAAGTTTGATTTTGAGAATGCCTTAGGGCAGTGTTAGAAGTTAACATTAGGAGTCACCTACTGCAGGCCCACAGCTGTCATTAAATATGTTTTTTCCCGATATATATGTATATACACTGTCAACAAAAACTTGGGGTTTTGCATTTGAATAGTTATAGCAAATGCTTCCAGAATTATTTGTGTCAAAGTTTTGTGCCTAAACTCAAGGAATTACATGGAGTGATCCAAGTCATCCTCAAGCTATCAATCCACTAGGAAAAGGAACATCTGTATTTCATGAATGTGTTTGCAGTTAACTGCATTTTAAGACTCTGAAACCCAGTGGGTCTTAAGCACTGTTCCAAAATTGCATTTTAAATGACGAAGAAACACTATTTTGTCATTATCTTTCTATATTTTGTTCATTATATGTTTCCAAATAGAGAGATTAATTCTTTAAACTCTACATTTTATTCCAAAAATACTCAATTTTGCTTTTCCCTAGAAATTTGCATAGTATTGGGATGGCTGGCAAATCAGAGGCTTTAAGTTCCCAAAATAGGGCTTAATGTAATAGGAGAAGGTCAGAAATTTCCAAAAGTTCTCAGAGTTCTCCTTAATTTTCTTCACTAGCACTCTATGGAAACTGGGAGAATATAGCAGGGAAACATGCTTGCATTTTCATAATATGCTCTTTTTTCTCTCCACTATGAGTCACAAAAAGTATACACAAGTATTTGCACTGACCCAGCATAGATTATTATAATGTTTCATTTTATTCTTCACAAACAGAAAACATTTATATTTTTGCTGCTGAAAATTGTATTAAGATCATATTTTGGCAAAGGCTGATTTGAAACAACATAAAAATTACAAACAATGAGTAAACTGTCATCCAGGTTTTGTCATTAAGGAATAATATAGTAATATTTTATACTTCATTAGAGCAGATTGTTCTTGTCAATTATATAATTTGTTTTCAGAGAGAAAGAATAACAAAATACAGAACCTAACTGACAGTTGTAAACCCATTTTTATAGTAGGATGAAGCAAAGGTGTTTTCTGGTACTATATAACTATATAGTAAATTCTGTAAATTCTAACATAATGCTCAACTGCTATGTGAAAAAAAAAAGATTTTGTTTTTCTTTTGTATGGATTAAAGTACTTAGAGCTAGGAATCAAAGACAAAAGTACATGGTAGTATAATATTTACTCTAGATGACATGTGAGTTCTACATCAGCTCATTTTCAATTGCATGGATATTAACGGAGTCCAAACTACTAAAGCAGTCATGAGTACAAAGAAACAGAATTCAATACTGGTTTTAAAAATGCCCTTAAGAATTTACAAAGTTGATACTTACTCAAAAATAATAGTAGGGTGCAAAAGAATTTTATTAGCTTTGGCAAAATCTGTGAGGATATTCTGCCTGAATCATGTTGCTCCAAGTTCATTAAACAATTATCTCTCTTACTTTATTTATTTTGTCTGATAATGCTCACAGGAAGCTTTGACTTTTTATAGACAAAACAAATTGAAACCAGACACAGCCAATATATCCTATGGGTTCATCTTCTGTCAGACAATTCAGTGAATAAAGCAGATAATAATTCAGTGTTTTACAGCAGCAATGACTTCTCAGAAGCCATAAAGAATATTCAGTTCCTTTTGCCTTATCTGAGAATGTGGAATGGATATTGTTTAAGAAGATAATTTCTAAATAATTTTTGTATATTTTTTTGTATACTTGTATATTTTCATTCCCATCACATTGTATTATTCATTCCATTATTTGAAATAAAGATTTGGTTTATAGAAATTATTTCAATTTCCTCAGACAACATATGTGTTAGTTAATGTTAACTTAAAAGAATATTGGAAAGCAATTCCAAATATTCAGATTTTTTTCCTAGGAAATACTAACAAATATTTGTTGGCAAGTTTTAAAAATGTGTTTAGGTTGAAGCCAGAGATACCTTCTCAAAAGATTAAAAAGAAAACAAAGCTGTTGTCAGTTTAAATAAAGAGCTAAATGGTTGTATAACCTGTCTGAAAATCTTGTCCATAATCTGCAGCAATTCAGTCTGTTGCTCTTTCTTCTAGACTAAATATATTAGTAGACATACAGAAATTACTTTTTCCTTCTCAAACACACACAGTAGCAGTAGCAGCAAAATTACCAATGAATAAGAATCACAGAGACAGAATGAAGCACAAACCTTACACAAAGGTTACCTCTGGCTGGGCAAGGGGCCCAAAACAGCTCAGTTACCTACATACATTTCCTATAAATAAAACAACCAGTACATCTTCCTCAGGCCTGGATTTCAATCTAATTTCCTTACTATGTAACTGAAAATAGGAGAGTGTTTCTTATTAAGACAAATTACATTGAGAGACTCTATCCCAAACCACCTTTCTCACTCTAGGACAAGAGGATCCTAGGAATGTACAGATGCTTAGTGTGGCTCCTAGTAAGAGCATCCCAGGGACATGGGTATGTATTAAAGAAAAGAAAACTCATTTTTTTGTACTCTAAGAAAAATGAATTTTGAGCTTCAGATAATTTTCTGATTCATTATTTGCAAAGAAATAAATGGTAAGTTTTAGGGCTAAATATGCAAAATGCAAGAAAACAAATCTAAAAAAAGGTATTTTTGTTCATTGCAGGCAAAAGGAAAAACTTTTGGGATGTATGACTTCATTCTCTTCTCCAAATACACTGAATAATCTCAAGTAGGAAAGATGAGCATGACTAGGAGCATAGCTGCTACAGCAAAGACCAAAAGTTTGTGAGTTTGAAAATGGACTCGAGTTTCAGCCCCATAATCTGTCTAAATAGAGCAAGCATCAAATTTATGGATTGTTTTTGAATCTCTTGCTTGGGTTCAGCTGGTAGTCTAAACAGTTGAACAAGAATAGAAGTTGACTGACATCAGAGTCAGAAAGTTATACTTCTAATTTGACATGAGTCCCGAAGGGAAGAGCTGCTCCAGTAAGTTCCAAATGGAGCAGATGACACAGGAGATGCTCCTCCCTGAAGAGAAATGCTGTTCCATGATGAGAGCACACAACTGTTGTTTGGGAAGACCTCCATTACAATTCTACTATATTTTCAAGTCACAAATTTTAAAAGCAACCTCACAGAATCTCACCTGGCTCTTCTAATATAGCATTTTCATCTTGTCGTTAGAACAGTTCTTCAATGACTTTAATCTTTCTCATGGTGCTGTACTAGAGGCTGTTAGCATAATTAAGCTAAATCTTGATATGATTATATAAAATTGATTAAGTAACAGTCTTTGGAATACTGCATGAGTCTTATCAGTATAAATTAATGCTGTTAAATTGAATCACTGGGGGCAAATCAGGCACAAGTATATGTCCATGTGTCAACACAGCTCTTGAAACTGATGTTATCCTGTCATGTTTGCTTAGGAAAGACTGTGCTGAGCATTAAAACACAACTGTGCTCCAACACAAAATTGTGGTTTATTTCACATCCAAAAAACATTCTCCAAAATGAAGAAGATGCTTCCTTTTGTAGTAACATCTCTGGTGCCCAATATAGTGATCCAAACCTCTCTGAGACAAATATTGTTTCATTCTTGCTCCCTTACATAATTCTGTTGAAACTTACACTTAGATTAAGCCTTGGTCAGGACCAGAAGAATTTAATGAGCATGTTTACATAAAATGAAATATGGTCTCTCACCACTTCAATATCATGTCTATCTCTACTGGACATACTGGATTTAGATCTCAGGAGAAGCAGAGAAAATACTGTCTTTTTTTATAGCACTGATGAAAGCAACAACTATCTGAGCAACTGTTGCAGTCAGAACAGACTTTATTAAACCAGCATGACATGCCATTCTTTATCACAGAAGGGTGGGTCTCTGTGAAAGGCGTTACTCACATAATATCTTAATACACATTCCAGTCACCAAAAATCATTTCCTTATATCCAAATTACTTGGTAAATGTGTGAAAGAAACAAATTACTTCCATGTTATCTATCCCAGTCCCTTGAAGAAAATTCTTTTTTTCAGATGTAAGAAACTTATGACTTTGAAGCATACTCTCATAAGTGATGAATTTGTCGCTATATGTTACAAAATTTTTCATGTCTTGAGTGTGCCTTTTTTATCCCCCTGTAATCATAACTCACTCTTATAAGTCATTCATTCAGCATATTAATTCAAGATCACCACTACTCCCAACCTGTTTGGGTTTTTTTACACTACAGAAGCAACATAACTCCTGTCTTTTCTAAGGTCATGCATTCCCTAGTTTTTGCTTTTCTCACAGGTGCCTCCTGTTCTCAAATCCTTCATTTTGCAGACAAGACCATGTTGGTATTACAAGGCACTTTATAAACTGCTTCATGCTACTGACAGGGAAAAAACACAAAGCCATCTCTGCTGAAGGAATCATGGGATTCATCTCCAGCTAGTAGCTAGATGGATAGACGTTGTACAGATAGGTTTATGAAGGCTCTCCTCCTTCCAGAAAACTTTCCAAGGTTATCTTCAAAATACCTGCCCAAATCCTTTGAACCAGTAATTCTTCCCCTCACATATGTTTCACTAAGACACAGGGGGAAAAGAAACTGTGAATAGTGCTCTGAACAGCCCTTACTGTGCTGCTAAGCATAAAAAAGCAAACCATAAAGTTTCCTGTGCTAGCAGTGAAACTGCCTCGGATCTAACACCAAAACAGCCTTATGCCAGCTGTCATTTGAGAATGGCCCATTACCTGTCACTGCTTGGGCATTATCTGTGCATGTTATTTGAGTCAGACCAAAACACCTCTAAAATTTAGTGATGAGGCTCTTTTGTCACAAGGCTGTTCACACATGCAGGCTGTGACCCCGTTCAATGTACTAGTACAGGTATGACCTAGTAGTTGAGAAAGAAGGAAGGAGTCAAATAGGAGGAAGGTCTCCAGCCCCACTCTGCAAAGCAGTGAAACACTGCAGCTCTCATTGGAAGGAAGACATGGGTTCTTATTATGAAATTTAATTAGCTATCTACCAGAAGCATCTGCATATGCTGCTCTTGGAAGGATCCTTCATAGCCAAACTTTTTGGGGGTAATAACAGTGAAAGTGAAAATTAATGCCCATGTGAGATCAATCAATAATCATACTTAAAGTGTACCTATCTGACCGTATGTACGGTTGAGTGTAATATTTTTTGCTTAGCTTTTCTTTTTGTTACTGTTTGTGACCTAAATATAGATGACTTGAATATTGCTCATTCCAAAATCAATGGAGGAAATCTACTGTCATAAAATTACAGGCCTGTTGGTAGCAAGGAATCTTTGTCTAGTATGTGTGTGTACCTTCTACACATGGCAATAAAAGATTCCTAATAATACAAAACAAATAATAAAACAAATAATTAACTGGAAAGCTGATGAGTGTTTTAATTCCTGGGAACAACAGCAGCATCTTCTTAAATCTCCCTAAGAGAAGTTAGGTGAAGCTGGTTTCAATGGCCATTTCAGTCCTTGACATCCTGTGAACCCTGGGAGCTCCATCGTATACTTGCAGTGGAATACATTTTTTAGCTCCCAACAATTTCTTTTCTTTATACTATAGGGAAAAGTTTGGCATGAATGGAGACCAAAAAAAAAAAAAAAAAAAAAGAGGCTTTGACAAATTCATTTAATGTGGAATAGTCACAGAAGGATCAGTGTTATCACCTTCAGAGCTGTTTGATATTTGAGTCCTCTTAAAGAATATGGGTTTATCTATCAACACAAGAACTGTGAAGATTTCATGACCATAACAATGCATAACATACCTTAAATAGTTATAATCCTGGAAAAGGAATGAAAATTCATTCAGAATATCTAGCTTTAAAAAAACTAAGAATTATGAAAGATATTGTTCCCACAGTATGGACTTTCAAATTATGAGCAATTTTTTTTCCTGTCAAGAACATTCTCCTCAGCCAAGCCATATGGTTTGTGTAATTTTTGTTTAAAAACCCACCCACATCTGAGGTTATTTTGCACTAAGATAGTGGGAGCAGAATCAATAAGCTTACACAAACAATTCCAAAATGTGCTGAATGCATTTTTATGCAGTCATTTTCTCACTTGAAAAAGAAGGTGAGGAACATAATGTTCTAATGATTGAAAGGCCTTGGAGCTCTGTCTGTAGTTGTTTAATTCTGCAAGTATTTGGGGATAAAATGGAACCTGGACACTATTTGTAAATGGGTAAAACTATGACAGAGAATTGTCCATCATCAGTTAATGCTCCAAGAGGAAACAGTACAACAGCTTGAGTTTTTGTCTGTCTGCTCAAGACAAATACAATATAAATGGTAGTGAAGACCTATTTTGAATGAGAGAAATGTGCAAGTTAGCATTGCTACTGCAGCAATATGGAAAAAAGTAAATGTCAGAGTTTAAAGACAAGAAAGGTGGGCAGGGAGAATGATAACAGAACTTAAAACTGTAACTAAAATTTTCACAAGAGAAATTAAAATAAGGCTTACAACAGATGGAGACCATAAAAGGAATTAGGAAGCCACATTCTAAAACAGGAGCTGAACAGTTTACAAATAAAAATTAAGTGTAACTAACATCTGGAAGTTTTCAGAATAAACTGAACAAAGGCACTGAGAAATAAAGTCTTTCTTGGAATGGTAGCTTTTATTATGAATAATTCAGGCATGTGGGACTTGCAAAGACTAGCGAGATGAAAACATGAGGTGACCAGCCAGCTGACTGTCACAAACAACAAGGTCTTCCAGGAAATAGGTGGGACCTGTGTCCAAAGTAGAGCTTACTCACAGAGGTGAACTGTAGGAAATACATTTAAAAAGTGTAAAAACCATCGTACCTAGAAGGAAATCAGAGACTTACAGTCCAAAGATGTGTTTGGCTGTCTTTTAAGTAAGCAGAAGACACAGATCACCATACTTGTTATAACAGTTAAAATTTACTGAGGCTCAGAGGAAAGTCAGGTTATTCCAGACAATAAAATGTAAATTCCCACTAGAATTGCATCCAAAAATACTTCCTCAGAAAGTTCTGGTGGCTACCAGAACTTCATGGTCTGTCTCTCAGTGTGTGAAGAATTTAAGCCATAGAAGAGCATAAATTATCCTGCTCTGGTGTCATACCATATTGGCACTATGGAGATAGCCATCAATTAGACCCAACACCTTTAAGGAGAAAAGAAAAAGAAGAAACCACAACAGAAATGGATGAGGTTTTGTAGATGTGCTCTTCAGGCACACACAAATGCTACTGATGACTTCTGAAACAATTGGCACCAGACTTTTTTTAAGCACTGAACTGTTGGACTCTTAGATGCTAATCAGGAACATGAAATTAAAGGAATGTGGAATATAACACTGAATGACATTCTTGGTTCCAAGAAACCAAAAGAAAAAACAACTGCTGGTCAGGAAGGTAGGAAGTGGTTGCCATAAAGCTTAGAAATTCATCTTTGAGTGTACTACATACAAGTGATCCTAATCTAGCTCATGACAATATGAGTGATTAAAAGAAGTGATAGGTTTTTTTCATCAGAGAGTGGAAAATAGCAATTAAGGCATAGAGTACAATTAAATACTGACATGCAGGAAAAAAAACTGGCTAGGAAAAAGATTGCTGTGAGCTGGCCAAAGCACACAACTTCAAATACCTACTGAGAGTTTTTCTCCAATGAGAGAAAGAAGAAAATAATTTTAAGTGTCTGAGGAAACTCCCTACAGACTTGACCCCGAAGAAGGCCCCCTAGGAAACTCATAGTGAATGCTGGGCTATCAAGTGTGGAATAAATTCTGAGAATTTCATGGGAATTATTAAACTAGACATGCTAAAAGGCTAGAGAATAGGGAATCCAATACTCCATCACCTAATTTGGCAAAAATGGAGACAGTCACTGGGAAAGGTGCATTCATCCAAGAATTGAAAACTGGAAAATGATCAAGAAATCTCGACAGCCAAGTTAGCACATGAGCTAACCATTAACTCAGATTTGATTATTGCTAATAACTCCCTAATAAATTCCAGAAACTGTGACAGTAAGCTTGTGGAAAACCCCCTTCAAAAGGGTCTTGGGTTTGCAGATAGCAAGCAATAGTTTCTTAAGCAATATTCCCCTCTAGAGATCAAACCTCTTAATAGTGTTTTACATTAACATTTATTCAGGCAAGGAAATATGAAAAATGCTTGAAACTTTCTTCAGGGTGATCTCACCTGCTGTTAAAGAAATTATTTGTTATTCCGCTTCAATTTTTTCTGGTAAGCAACAAACACTATAACAGAAAATCCATTGCAAAATGTGAAAGAACAGATGTAGTAGACACTGATAAAGGATGGAAGGATGAACTTACAAGCTTTTCTGTGAATTTATTCCAATTACTATTGAATGTACAAAACTCAAACGGCCCAAGAAATTTCTTGGTCAGAAATGAGTTCTTCGAAGCAAAGGTACAAATTATACTGCACACCATAAGACTAACAAGAAAACTGAAGGATACTGGTAAGAAAATATGCCCCTAAGCAAGAAAATACATAACCAATCTTGCATAACAGTAAATCTGCAGAAAAGGTTATTAGCTGTTATTTTAGATAACAAAGAAAGCATTACTTTATTTTCCAGAGTGGAGACTGAATGCCATCAGAAATGGAGCAAAAAAAAAAAAACAGTAGGAAAAATTAGTACCACTAGTGCACTGTCACTGACTGTGTGGCAATTTATGAATGAATGGAGTTGTATATGTCCTACTCAAAAGATTCATGGCTACCCTATCTCTCACTTAACCTGTTTCCTGTATTGGTGTCTAGAACAGAAATTGAAGTGCTTCCATGTAAGCTGAAGGCACCAGCATGAAACTGCATCAAAGACAATGAGTGCCTCACTGCTGTCAGGTGACTCCTGCAAGCCAGCAGTGCTGTCAGCTTTGCAGAGACTGCTCCATGTGCACCCTCCCCAAATAAGCTGCTGTAAGGATCTGTTTAGAGTCAGAGCATATGTGCAGTGGCCTCCTAATGCTGTAACAGCCAATAACTTGTGAGGGCTTTAGCAGTAGTGCAGGTTGGTGGCCTGAGTTCCTGTCCAGCTCAGAAGCTGGCAATCAGTACTTGCTTATAGCTTAAAAATTTCAACAGTTTTCCAGATTTCTTTCCAGTAAGAACTAAATGCACTGAAAATAAAAGAAGCCCCAGAGACTTCTTGTTGCTGTTATTATACTGTGATACCGTTTCTGTTAGCGTTAGGACCGCAGTGAGATACAAGCACAAGAAGACTATCTTAACAAAACTGGAAAGCTCTATCTGAACTACAGGCTGAGAAAACACATTAAGTTCAACTGCTCCAAGTTAGCCTAAGTGCCATCGTGTTCTGCCACCACGCTCCCCAGCTTCCACTGGAAGAAACACTAGGCAGATGTGACAGGAAGGAGAGGGGATGTGGTCCAAGAGACACCACACACCCTCTCTGAGCAATAAAAGAATTAAGTCAGTGGTGTTATTGCCTTGAAGCTCAGAGGCTTTCAGATATCCCAGTAATACACAGAGAGTCCACCAGCCTCTACCATTCAACATTTGGTGTTATAAGTAAACCACAGAAGGGGGCCTGAGATTGTTACTTTGGCGAAACAGTTCATAGAAGCAGAGCAAGCCTGAATCCCATCTTGTTTCATGACATACAGGATGAACAATCAATAAAAGTCCAAAAGGGATCCTTTTCATTTGGTAGAAGTAAATGATCTCTTAAATACTACATCATTCCTGAAGAGAAGGAAAATTAATTCAGACTGCTTGAACTAGACTAAGCCAACAGAATCTAATCCTGAACAGGTTCACACTGTAGTAAAGGAAAAGTGGAGGAAAATGACTAAATTAAAGGATATGTAGGAAAAAAGGCCACATGGGAAAACTTTTCAAAGGGCTGTATTTATTAAACTGCCTAAGAAAAGCACAGGAGATAAAAACTGAGAAAATAATTAATGTGATATGCATACATTTAAAAAGTCCATACGTAGATGTGCACATAGGAATTCTAATTTCCTCACAAATAAAAATGGTAGAATCTTCAAATTTTGTTTCAAATAATTTGATGCCTTATATTTGATGCCTTATATATATTTGATTCTGGACCAAAATCAAGTAAAACAGTTTTCAAGTTTTCTGCTAAACTAAAACAATATGAATTCTAAAAGAAATTTCCAATTTTGTAATTCTATTAAAAAATATGTTCGTCATTTTATTATAACTTTAGTTAATACATATTACAAAATAGATTACATCCTTTAGTTATTCATAGAAGCAGGAGTCTGACTCAAATCATTATTTATATTTTCAAGCAATATGAAAATATTGAAAATAAAGCATCAATAGAATCCAAAATTAGATTTTGTTTCAATAATATGATATTATGTTATTTCTGAAATTGTAAGTTCTGCAAGAGAACTTTTTCCCATAGAAACTTTTACTAAACAGAACTTGCCTTTATTTTTAAACATTTAAAATTCTCTTTTCATTTAGTGCTTTTTGAAAACTAGAAAAGAGCTTTTTTCTGCCAGGCTGATAATACAGTGCTGAAAACTTCACTAGGAATGTCATTGAAATCCAAGCCAGTCTTCAGGGACTCAGAGAAAGGAGCTCCATCAGGAAGTTTGATCAGGCAGGGAATGAAACAAATTAGAAGTTATTTAGATTGGAGTAAATTTTTTTTGAGTTGGCAAAGGGAAAATAGCCTGCTTGAAGTCATGTCATCTTTAATTTGGTAAGTTATTTATTTTCTTGTAATCCTATTTGAAGTATCAACATTTCCAGTACATTAACTTGATTGGCAGAGGTGCTGTATGACTTGGGATAAGCCCCAGTAAAAATTTTTGTTCCTGTCTGAGGTGCTCCAACTTCTGAATGAGTTCCCCTCAGCTGAAAACATTCATGCCTTAGGAACATCATCACATGCCTATTACCCCCAAACATCACATCAAGTCAAAACTTCAGCGAGACAGAGAGCAGCATTCTGGCCTCATCTCATTTTAATCTCAGTAACTGATCTGAAAGAAACTCTAAATCATGGCAAATAAGACTCAACTAACTGAGTAAAAAGGATATTATGATTTTGAAAAGTAGCAGACATGAGAAAAGGTAGTTCATAAAAGTCTGCAGGACCAAAGCACATCATTATAAGCAGAACTATCTATCTAGGACAATAGGAAGTAGTATTTGAAATCTGAAACTTGTATGAATTGTACAGATATTGCACATTTTTCACCTTACCATTTTGTATTCTTTCCAACTTTTCTGAAAATCCAGACTTCCATCTTCTCGGTGCTGTATAACTGTCCATCCTCCTCCAGCAATTTCCATATTGCAAAAGACCTATGCAGTAAATAAAAAAGAAGAATTGAAAAACCCAAACCAACAATAAAACAAGTTTTCATTGGAATCCTGGCATCTTAGGGGGGAAAGCTATTTGTGAATCACAGTGTTAAGGAAGTGTGTTTTCCTATGCGCTCATGCCCGATTCCCTCAATGACACCTCCGTCATTTGATTACAACCAGTTCTCTCGTTATGTTTAGTGTAATTCTCCCCGTAATATCTCCTTTCAGTAGAACATCTCCCCATCCTCCCCCTCTGCTTCTTCAGTTTTCCCTTCACACTCTCTTCATGCTCTTTTTTCTCTTTTTGCTGCAGTGCCCCTGAAACCACTCCCTTCCTCTTAACAAAGAAGAGTAATTCTTTAAGTGATAATAATGCTTTCTACAGCTTTTAGCAGAGTGCCATTTGGTCTCAGAGAGAATCTTGAGAATTCTTACAGAAAACACTCATCCTAGGAGTCTGAAATGTAGCACAGATGAGGTTTCCTCTCCTGTTACTACTGCTATACTTTGCTGGAGATAAAAGCAGTACATGAAAAGCCGTTGTAATGAGGTTATTCTGTTTTGCTTTGAATTGTGATGTTACCTACCGAGTTACAGGCAGTGTCCCAAAATGGGAACAGGGGACCTCAGAGCAAGCTGCCTTGTACAGACAGAGTACAGAGATAGGAACAGGCTCAAGTACAGAGGTCTGTGACACAAGTTCAGAAGTTAAGATCTATACTAAATATGTAAGATCATGCCCTGTTACCACTGCACTAATAAAATTATAAGTTAGGTACTGAAGATTCTATGTATAAAGAACAATTTCACAATTTTGCTGACCCTTGATGTTAGAATATTGTGTAGACTGAAATCTGTTACCAATCTTAAATAATCCAAATGATAACAAAAATGGATATTAACTTTCATTCACTTCACTCTTGTTACATCATCCTTTCAAAAATATAGAAGATAAATTATGAAAAAAATTGAAATACTGCTTGTGCATTTGCTCTTCTTGGTATGTGACAAGTGGCAATAATTTTTGTTTCTGTTTTTGTAGGACACTTGATTTGAAGATCTAAGTTTCTCAGTGTTACTCATTCAAGCAACTTTTCCTGATTTCATTCCTATGTATTCATCCACGCCATATTGACACTGCCACTATCCTACATTTCATTTGTCTGGCTTTTAAATAGCTGTATTCTGCTTTTTAAGTAAGATGTCAGTATGTAAGAGTGTTGAAAAAGTCTAACTTTTACACTCACATCAGCAAGGGTCAATCCATTAAGCGCGGGTTGGTAATTTAAAGCTTTGACAAATTGGAGGTTACTATGCAACACAGTTAAAAAAAAATTTGTCCTGCCGCTGATTAGAGGACCATATTCTTCCCTTAGGAAAAGCCATTCTAAATTTCTCGTACTCATAAGAACTGTCATAGTAACAATATGCAAGTGTTTTTGTTTTAATTTGCACCAGGCATGCCAAGTGAAGTCCCTGTGAAAGTACAGGAAGGAAATACAACACCAGGGCAAACATGAACTTGATTCAGGGTAACCACAAGAAAATCCACAATTTTCTAGACAAACATTTTGGCCTTATTCCTTCTTCAGGGAAGCCACTGTGAGTCAAAACATTTATCTACAGGATTTAATGTCTTTAGTCTGATTTACAGTGAAAATTTCTAAAAGATGGATTTACTTTCCTTATAAGTCATTTCAAGCTCCCATGAATCCACTGCCAATTTTTAAAGCATTGAATCCTCGACTGTATTAAGACTACTCATTTCAAAGACACAAGCAAATTTTGGGATTTTCATACTACAATATAATGACATACCTATGAAAAGACTGAAGTTTTCTGAATATATCAAATTGGAAGAGAAAACTGCACAGTGAAATAAAGATTTGCCAGCAGCACATTTTTCACTAGCCATCATTGTGTGGTCTGGCACTTTCCCCGGTGGGAGACACAAACACCTGCCCATATTAACAAGAGTTCCAAGGTGATTGTGGATGTTACTGTGCATAGCTCTAGCCTTGTCTGTCCCAGAAAAGATAAAGCCATTAAACACTATTTAAGGTGTTCTGATAGTTAACCCTCTACTAGAAAAGTAAAGGATGAAAATGACTGAATTCGTATGCATCTCTAGATTCTGAGTTTATAATTAATAAAATAAGCTAACTTAGAATAAAAGGCCACCCAAAATATTGGACTCTTGCGCTTCCTTAAACGCATGGGTAGAAATTCTCAAACTCCTAAAAGGCAAATATGGGATTATTTGTATTTATTTTAATTTTATGGACTAAGTTATTAAAAATTTCATAATTAGCATTCAGAGAAAAGCTCAATTTTAAAGTAAATAGAAGATGTGAAATTACTACAATTGCATTTTAAGTTCAAGTCTACATTGTTGGCATGGAGAAACAAGCTTGAGACCAGACCTTTGAGATTCAGGGTATGTGTGTGCTATGCAGAAACAGTCTGATGACAAACATTTTGGATGACAGTTTCCACAGCACAGAGGGATAGCATACATTTAATGGGTTAAAATTCAGCCAGATATGCTCAGAGAGAGCATCAGCACCAATTTAGTGGGAAATCCATAAGAAGAAAGCAGAGGGGAAGGAGTGAAGAACACAGCAATTGCTTTTGCAGAATCATAAAAACACAGATCCACAGACCCCAGCAGCAACTGATAACATTATATTTTCAGTGTAGTTCACCCAGAGGTTGGCAAAAGTCATGCTTGTGAGGGCATTAGAGGAGACAGTGAGCCAGTCAATACATTGATCCAAGGGGAGATTCAGAGGTCCTGTTTGCAGTCAGACCAATCACACCTGGCCTACGTTGGCTCCCAAAGGTGACTTGGCTCATTCAGCTCCAAAATGGGGACAACCTCACTTCCACTCCTCTCTTCCTCATCAGAAGCCTTGCTTCCCCTGTAGTTAACCCAGCTTTGCTGGGGACTGAGAGGATTCTTTGCTTTCACTTGGAACAATCATTTGTCCAAATTATCAGGCCTTGCACATACACAGATCAGAGTAAGCCAATTAATTAGCTTAATAGTTTATCTTTTTCTCTTTCCATATCAAAAATATTAAGGTCTATTTAAACAGATATTAATCACTAATTTTTGATGCAGGGCTTGATGACTAATGAATTATATTAACTAACTGTTGAAGCTAGGAACATGAAACAAAAATTGTAGTCTAAAGCATATGTGAGCATATAAAAATGGTGCATATAAATGGTATGGAGCTGTAAGCATGAAGGATAGTTTTTAATGAATATATTAATGTGAAACCAACAAAACACTAGAACAGAGAGTAACATTTGTATATATGACAAAGGTATTTTCCATTGAATATCAGGATCCTAGTAAATATCCCTTAGAAAATGAAATGAAGGTATATTGTGACCTGGTGTATAAAATTGCTGTGAATGAGATCGTTGCCTGTGGCTGTGAGTGCTACAGAAGGTAACAATATATTAGGCCTCTTAAGAGCTGTCAGAGCTGTGCATTGCATCGTGGTAATCCAGATAACTAAGCTGGCTTCAAACAAGCAAGTATGTATCCATGGTGTACCTATCAGGATATTAAAGCAATCTGACTGTGTGCTACCTCTGGGCTAATTAGTGCTGGCACAGTGCTGCACTGATGTGATTTTGAAGTTATCTCAGCTGGAGTTAGTTCAGCTATCTGCATAGTGCTACCTTGCAGCTTGTCTAAATGACCTTAATATCTGAAAAAACACCTGTTAAAGCAATTACACTCCTCACTTGACTAACATGAACAGGCCTGGGATCAGCTCTTGCAGTGTTATTGCTAGGGCAAGACAGAAACAGGTGGTATCAGAAGTGCCCTCAACACACAGAAACAACACTCTTGCATTTTCTTACTAAAAAAGGAACCCTCCAGGAAAACATAATGCAACAATATCAGTTGAGTTGTGATATCTCTATGGATTGATAGCAGTGTCTGTAAACAGGGATATAGTGGAAACAGAGGGTGGCTTCCATTGTGTCACTGTCCTTATACTGCCAGTGAATTGTGTTTGAGGTAAATATACCAGAATTATCAATGTCACAGTGCTTTCAGGTAACCATTGTCTTTAATTGCAGTCCAGCTTCTGGGCATGGTTTATGAACTTCAGTAAGCCTAAGAAAAGCTGCTCCAACTGGTACATGCAATTTGGACATAGATGTTACATGTCTTTTTTGAGGTGAGTGGAGCAATTTCTACAGGACTGCTTTTATTATTCTTGTCTTGCTCAGTAATGCTTAAAGGGATTTCTGTATTTTATGTCATGTCAATTATTTTTCCATTCACATTCACCAGAATTTTATTGATCTTGTCCTATAAAGCTCTCCCAACCCAATTCTACTCATGATTTAATGAACTCTAATTCCGTGCTAAACTATAACCTCTTGATATTGACATGATTCCAAAGCCTTCTTATAATACCGAACTCAGTTTAGCAATAAGTTCTACATATCATATGATCATAATATTCCTATAAATGATAATATTGGTAATAATTTTTGCAGTCTGTTTGAGAGTCACCATTTTACTGTAGTAAGAATAAACTCACCAGACATAAGTGGTTCCCTCCCTCCTGTCTGGCCCACTTTATGGCCACCACCATATTTCCCTCTGCCAGATAATCAGCCCTTAGTCTTGGTGGCTTCTCCCAGGGGTGCCCTTTCAGAGGGACAGCCAGCATTCCTCCACAGAGAAGTTTGGCTTAGGTTATCCTCTCATGTTCCTAGCCTCAACAGACTCAGGTACCTAGCAACAAAAGCCTAGCAAAAAATAGTCTCCTTTATAGACTAATGTTTCATTTGCATAAAAAAACGCTCCCTCCCAAGTCTCTTTTTTGAGAAGGATGGGATTATACATGCTTCATCATTTCAAGCAGTGCTAGTACTCAGCATGCTGTGTTCTTTACAGCCAAAACCACTTTTCCCTGTCCCCTATAAGAGAAGCAGGATTTTTGTAAATCCTTATCTTTAAAAACTACTCATTCTGCTATTTCTTTCCCCGTGCTACCAGATAATCCCCTAGATCAGCTTCCTCATTATCACACCTTACAAAATCACTTCTAAATTTTATTGCAGATTTATTTGCAGCCGTAGTCTGATTCAACTGAGCTTGCCAAGTGGGAGGAAATGAGTCAACTATTGAGTGTATGTTGGAACTTAGGAAGGATTCTCTGTCAGTGGGAAAGAAGAATGTCTGGAATAATACAGTTAATCATTTTCTCAGTCTATTGTGCTTTTTAAAGACTGAATATAACACAAGTTTTTGTACCAGTACAATATTTTGTGGAATGATAACTTCAGTAAAGGCTTGAAGTGCTCCTTTAAGTTCAGAGCAACATCATATTAACAAACAAGAAAATAAACCCAGTCTTTACCTTTTTAGGATCTGACACATTGTTAATATAAATAGTGTAGACCCCACTTTTGTTAAAACCAGATTGGTATACATCTGCACAGTCTCTGAACGGCTTTTCTTCTTCCTTTTTTGCATTCTTTAGTAAAACTGCAAAACAAAAAACATGATAAGTTAAAACCACAGTCTTAAGCATTTCTGTATCTAGGAAGTCCACTTTTGCACACTGCACTCCTTTAAAAAATACACAGTAATGATTGTACTGTGTTTCTTACATAGTTCAGGCACTTGGCAACTTCTAGTAAAGAACTAGCACAAAGCTTTCGGACAGATGGCAGAGTAGGCACCAGAAGTCATGATGCAAATAGTTAAACAGAGCATCCTGTCTACTGAGAGGTAACACAGCATGTTCCTTCTGAGTGCAAAGGTCTGTCCCACTGCAGGTGTTGCCTCTGACCACAGCTGTACCTGGGAGGTTGACAAAGAATGCCCCAGAGATGGTACATGAAGGTGGAAAGCGTGTTCAGTGTTGTGATCTGACACAGATGCTCACCTAAGACAGCAATGCTGGAAAGAGAGAGCTTGTGCTGTTCATGAAGTAATGACTTTTGAGCAGCATAGGAGCTTGGGGCAAGGCAGCTGCTTGCTTAAATTTATTTTTTAGAAGATAATAGTTTAATTATTTTCATATCTACATTCACAAAGGTTGCTAAATACAATGAAAGAAAAACAGTGCTACTGAAGTCAGATGGCAAGATTTTTAGAATACATTTTGGCTCAACACAGGGAAACAGTTAGTGTTATAACACCAGTGCAGATCTTGATCCTGTATATTACAGACAGACCATATATGTATGAGTCTGGGCTGAGAAACCAGGAGTGCAAAATGTTGAGAATCCTAGTCTTGAACAACCAGGAAATTTCCTGTAGAAGGAGTAACATCTGACTGTGTTCTTCACTTTCACAAACAAAAGTAGTATGACCCCACACAATAGTGAAGGGTATGACTTCATTTCAACAACACATATTTTAAGCACATCAGTATTCCCATGGAAATCCATCCATCTACTCAGATTCTTAAAGTTAAACATGTCCTTAAGCGATGTGGAGGGTTCAGGCCAGCACTTCATTAATCCCTACAATAAGGATACAATATTTAAGTCTTCCAGACACACTCATCCTCTGGTGACAGATACTTCTTTTTCATTTTTGGCTTGGAAGTGTGAGCTATAGATACAAAAGGGACTACGTCTAATTCACTCTCAATGAAGTGTCCTGTGCTGCAAATCTGGTGTTTAATGACACTGATGTGCATCAGGGCAATGGCATGTGGGACCATCTGGGTCATAGATGGCGAGAATAATGCCGTAGTTGGAAATACTATCTTCCCTTTGAACACCTCAAAGCAGTATTTTAGGATGGCAAATTCCTGCCAGAGCAATTGGTATTAATACCATTTCACAGATGGGGAAATTGAGGGAAAAAAAAGGTCAAACATTTTACCTCAGTCATTCCATGAAAAGGTGAAAATAGAAAAATAGTGAGAAATCCAATCCTGACTGTAAGACTATACTGCTCTCTAAGTAGGCATTTTATGCAAAAGTAATATTATTCTTTCCCTTTTATGTGTTTTACATTATTATTTTAAAATTTTATTTTAAGAAAAAAATTCCCTTACTTCTCCCCTTCCATGTATTGGTTGCATATTTATTATTTTTATTCAACATTATCAATAAAAATAAATCCTAATTCATATATTTGCATATGAAATTCAGTTAGGAAATCAATGGCTTTCAAACTTGGCCATATTTGGAAAAGGTAGTGCTGGCAGTGCTGTAGATTACACACTTCCCTGTGACATGGCAGGGAGTGAGGTCCTTAGCAAGGTGCACATCCACTGTGCACTCTCTCAAAGGTGCCATTTTTCAGATAAGACATAGAACTGAGGCCTTCATGATTTACATTAATTAAAGACTTCATGGTCCTTTCTGTAAGCAGATGGTGGTGGTATCTGTGGCCAAAGTCCAACCTGAATAATTACTTGGGGCTGGAGCCAAAGCCTAGAGGAGTTAAAGCAAAGCCTCTCACTGATTTCAGAGGATTTTAGAATAGATCCATTATTTCTGGCCTGAATTTCTCTAGCGCTTTTGTTTCAACTGGAGACATCAGTCCCTCCTGTCTAAAAATTATATTTCATTGTGCAGACACAGTGCTCATTTCCTTCAGTCTAAAAGTATTTATTAGCTGTATGTAGTGAGATTATCTTACCTCTTACTTAACCGTTATACACACATTGAAAACCACTTGGAAATAAGTACTAAGAGTCATTAAAGGAAATTTGAATTTGGGTCCTTTGTAAATGAAATTTAGACAAAAGAAACCATGAGTATATTCTAAAGTTTGTATTATTAAAATTTTAAAGAAGGTAAGATTTTACTATCAGAGAAAATATCTTTGAGAGTAATTTTCTAAAGAGGTGGATCTCTAGGAAGCATCCTTAGAAATAAATTATCTTCTCATGCTTAAAAACTAAAAGAAACACAATAAAATGGATGTTTTCATGAGAGATGAAGTTGAAAAAGATAGAAAAATGTCATAGATATAGACAGTTTATTCCCATCCCTCCTCTTAGAATCAGGCAGCTGAAGCAGCTGAGATCACAGAGAGCAAACATGTAATTTCCTAAAAACTAAGCAATCTAATACGCGTTTGGGTTTTTTTGCACCAGGGGTTTTATTCCACTGTAGCCAGGAGAAGATGGCTTTCCTTGGGTCCCTCTCACCCCTCTTGCAGGAGCTGGTGCTCCCACTGGAAGAAAAGCCCAGCTCCTTCACAAGGACCTACTATTACAGATTGCAGCACAGTATATTAAGCATGACAAGCACAAGGTTTAGTTTTTCTTAATACATCACACTGTAATTTGCAAGAACAGCCAAACTTGACAGAAAATTAATACTCAGGAATGTTACTGGTAATGTACTTTTAGCATAAAATATGTTTTCTCTAAAATATGTTTTCTCTAAGGTTTGCTGTTGTTTTTCTAACTTAATATTCCATACAGTTTCCAAACCACTTCTACCTACTATAGCTCTAGACTATTTTTTTCTACAAGACTGTATAGACCTTGAATCCTTTACATATTAAGGGGAGTCCCTGAATGATGTATTGGCTCACATATGGTAGATCTGTAAGTAAATTTTTCAAAAAGTAAGAAAGTTTAAATAAATTCGCTCTAAAACCAAATAGGTAGCCATTAAATTCCTTTGTCAGCTTCAAGATAATGACTTTACACAAACTTTTAATGTTAGTTTAGCTGTTTTCAAATACAATGTTTATGACAGATTTTTATGTACCTGAAGAAAAAGATAAGTCTATGTAAACCAAAATAATATTAGCATTTTTTAAACCTGAATGCTTAGCCAAGATTTGGGACCCAGGAGGGCTTTTTTATTGGCTTCTCTGGATGAATAAACTGGTGAGGAAGTCATGCTCCTTTAAAGCAATGATACCTATGCGGAAAGTCCTGTTTTTCTGAACAGAAGGAGAACCAACAATAAAAATATTTTTTTCACTGCACTTCCAAAAGTCTTCTGGGTAACTTTTAGCCCAATAACTTTCTCCTTGGGCTAAGCTATCTGTTTTTCCCTACTTGATGTGATTTCCTTCAGTTATCAGTCCTTCAGCTGTTCCTTTTGCACAGTGCCCTGGATGATGACTGGGGTCCAGGCAATATGGGAAGTACCATCCATAACTGCCCAGGCCCTATGGATGAACAGGAACCCAAATCAGTGAGGTCTCTGTCAGCCCTTAGGCTCTGCAGCACCAGGGCTGAGCAGGTGTCCTGCTCACAGGATATTAACCCTCAGTAGAAAGCCAGGGTCAGCACCTGAGGCTGTAGCCTCTTCAGTTTTCTTAGAAAGGTTTACCTGTGCTAGCAAGTGAAAGAGCTCAGATATATAGGGATTTTTTCCCTAATCAATAGTCAGGGGAATTTAACTGATTGATAGTTATGTGTGTCTCTGTGTAGAGTGAGACTATTTCTCTGCTATCAGCTGTAAAATTAAATCAATAGTAAATTAGTTTATTTCCTAACAGCTATCACAAATGGAGGATGTTTGCTTTTCTGCCCAGGTTTAAAGAAATACCAACTGACTACTAAGAATAAATATCTTCTGAAATATTTAGTAATCTAGTATTCTCCTCTAGGAATATGAAATTGAAAGCATACAGTATCTGTCTCTTTTCCTAGCTGTATGAAAAATAATCTACTTGGGGTTTTTTAACTGAGATTTCTGGTTGTTTTTGAGAAAATTAAGTTGTCTCTTTTCTTTTCAGGTCTCCATCAGATATCTGGTGAATGAATAGCACAGCTTGTCTGTAAGCAATAAAGAATGCTAAAACACAGTTCATTATATTGACGGAATCAATAAATCACAATCATATTTCCTAAATTATTTGAGATCTGAACTGCTATGTTTGTGAAGTCACTTGAGACTGAGTTAATCACTAGACTCTTATGTCCTTTAGCGATACTGACAACAAATGAAAAATAGTTGTTTGTTTTTCTGCATGATAGTGACTTATTTGGACAGATGTGCAGAGATTTCTTTAGTGTCTGAGTGAATTATTATATTTTCATTGTTTCAATGTTTTATTTACATGTCTAATTTTCTTATAGAAGTACCAAAAAGGCACTTAAAATTTTTTTTCATGCTTTTGAAGTCGGAAGGGAAAAGTCTTTCTCCATATCTTATTGGCATATATAATTGACCTAAACTTTAGCTGCGCTATCAAAAGCATTGAGGTAAAAATTTATGTCCCTTGTTGAACAACTCCTTAAAAATCAAAAAGGAGGTGGTTGTAAATCGATGTTTTTTACCTAAAGTTGCTACATTCCAGGACAGGGTCATCCAAGGACTGCCAAACAGTGGTTTCTGTCTAAATCCGGACTGCAAATAAATTTTGCCTTGATCTTGTCATGGTTCCAGACACATGGTGGGTAATCCTGCATTTCTGTAGGTTACTCTGTGTCTCTGACCTCTTTCCCAGCCATTTGGGTGCAGCTGCTGTGCACCAACAAATTTCCAGTTACAATGGCAAATAGTGCCTGGCTTGAGAAGAATCAAACCCGGAACAGTTTGTTAATATTATCAAAAGGACGTCACTCAAATTCCCCCAGTGAAGAGGCCTGGAACACTGCCCAAACATTTATATATGTGCCCTGACTCAGCAGCAGCAACCACTAACAGATCTGACAGAATAAGGTGAAGATTATTTTAGTTTTGAGATGGAAAAATATTCACAGACTTACAGTTTTTGCTGACTTACAGCCAGAGGTACAGTCTGCTCTTTCAGTGTCCTCGCCTTGCATATACCAACCTCCACCTGAGAACAAACATTAAACTGCAACCTAATAGCTGACTGCAACACCCAATATTGCCTGCAATAAGACAACCCTATGACAACACCATTGTGTTGCAAATGTTACACAAACCAAAGGAAAAGGCACAAACCTGAAGGCTGATTTCAATTCAGGTACGCTCTCCAGATAATTGCAGTGATGCCTACAAACTGAAATGATAGCTATGCGAGAACACATTTGGGTCCCTCTTAAAACAGACTTGAAAACACATTTTCATTCAAGTACATATTACATACTATCTGTTTTTCCTCCACAAAATGTGTTTCTGGATTATTAAAGCTACCACCATCACTCAATATAACCAACACAAAAAATAATTAGAAATTTACAATCCATTGAGATGTACGAAATCAAAAATATTGCAGTTACTTATTCTTCATAAAATATTGTGAACTTTTTTTGCATCTATCTAGTCAATTAAAAGTTTTAAATTTGAATTTATATGTATTTACTACCCAATCCTAATTGTTATAAAGACAAAGTATCACCACCTGATTCACAACTTTCTCCAGTGTCAACTTTATTTCCTAATTTACTAATTTCATGTTTTATTTTCATCTCCATGAAATCTGAATAACTTCTTAAAAAAAAAAAACAACAAAAGAACAAAATGGGGACCTATTAGTATGGAAGCTGCTTCTGTTTGTTCGGAGTCCAGCAGTCTTCTCAGATAAGTTGTTGTGCATTCGTGTGTACTCATGTTTATTTACTAGGGAGATGAAAGGAAGTTTAGGACTGGAGTTTGGACATGCATTTTCCTTTCAACCAAATACGCGTTCACCAAAATGCTTTTAAAGCTAATATTTCTTTGTGACATTGCTCTGAATCTGACAAAAATCCAGGCCATTGGCAACTTGGAAAGTTCATTTTGACATACTGAAATAAAATATTTCTGTTCTGGGAAGTATTACTCCATAATCAAGTTTATAGATTACAAATTTGCAGATTCTAGTTTATAAAACTGTATTGTCAAAGCCTCCATTATTCCCAAATGAATTTATGAGTAGATATACTAGGTTAGATTGCTGTTTCAGCCTCTCCAGTATCTCCTCTCCAGCATCAGGGCCCTAGAAATCATGACTTCCTCATTGGATTTGATCTTTCAACCATCATTTTCTGTTTTTTTTCTTCTTATACGCTCATAATTATTTATTTTCTTCCTTTTTTTTTAGGCCTTTTCTCCTGAGGAGGGGCCTAAGATTTTGCAAGAGCTTGGCTAACACCTGGCCTGAAAAAAGAAGTCTTCAATAAAAACAGATATTCAAAGTAGATGACTGGAGAACAGCATAAACGCAGGAAAGCATATCCACGAATTTACAGTATAAGTTCTTCCTCCACCAGATGTAACAGGCTTTGAAAGAAGATGTAATAGGCTTTGAAAGAATTTTCTTTCATTAATATCTCCAGTTAGGTTTTTCAAGCCACATTAATGTTAGTCATTCAGTGTCCCATACCAAGGAACTCCTTACACAGACCATGTGAAGGACAATTCCCTGTTGTTAGCTTTTAACAAGAGTGTTCCAGCTGGTGACACTTCATTCTTAGCTGAAAGTGTCAGTAAGTCAGCACCCATGGTCTACAAGGCACCTACACCTACAATTTCTACTGCAATCTCCTTCTATTGTCTTTTACACCACCTAAAGTATCTGTCATAGGCTTAAATAATGGTATTTCACATACTCAATCATCTTTGTAGATTTTTGTGTGTGTGTGATGTGGGTTACAATACTTTATACAGTATTTGAGCACATCATGGATTATGTGGCACAATTTTTTTCTGATTTCCTGTCTATTCTTTTGTAAAAGTTTTTAAAATATTATTTTCATTTGGACTATTAACTGGCAAGTAAAACCTCCTGCATCTTTCATTCAAGATTTCCCAGGGAGCTTACCTTGAATACACGCAGGTGCTTTAGAAGGTGAGAGAAAATAAAACTAGAATTCCTTACTTAGGCACATTCATTTGCTGAATGATGACAATAGAAAATGCTGGCCTTCATTAAAATGTTCAGACTCTATGACAGTATAAGCATGTATATAATGCACGTGCACATTTTGAATGTCTAAGGGAGCACTTAGTCCTAATCCCAAACATGGTGGAATCACAGAATGTCACTTACAGGAGCAGTGCTGCTCTGGCTATATCTGTTGACTGTAAACTGGTTCCATAGCCACAGAATGAATCAGCTAATAGGAGGTCATGCAGAGAGTGTTTGGGTTTGTTGTAGGGGTAAAAGGGGGAGGCAAGTTTAGGGGTTTTGTTTGGTTGCTTGGTTGTTTTGTTTTGTTTCTTTGTTTGTTATATAAATTTATTATTCTACTGGAGCAGCTCAATGATCTTGATTCACCCCATGACCCTACAGTCCCTTGACTGGATGGAAAAGTGGAAGGATTTTGTTTCCAAGGAGCAATGACAAAAGCAGAAATAGTCCCTTTGCTCTCAACCTCTCGCTCTTAATGCCACTGAGTGTGGGAGGCCCAAAGAGCTGTGTAAACCTCACTTAAGTACAATCCAGAGTAACTACCAGGCCATGCTGAAATGCAATTAGCAGGTCTACAATGATTCTACCAGCCTAGGCATTAGTCCAGTACCAGATTTGTTAGGAGTGCTAAGGTTCATTACATAGAAGAATTTGAGATCAATACTTTTAACATGGGGAGGAAAGAGAAAAGGTGCAGTCAATTAGATGTCTCAGGTTAACATTTATAGAAATGTTTTAGCAGCTAATAGAACATTACTTTACCCTCCCACACAGCCTCTAAGAGTCTGCGGTAAGAAAGGCAAACAATTGCATAGCAAGAGCACTCAAGCTGTCCAACTACTTATTAAATAAATCATTTAAAGCAGAATTTCCCTCCTGTAGTGCTGCAGGAATTAACTTGGTCTTGGAAAACAACATTAACGTAGAGAGCTTCCACCCTCTCCAGGGCATAATTATTTAATACCTAATAAATTATCTACAGTTATCAAGTTTGTTTCCCAATAAATCCAGCCTTAGTGACTGGCAAGAACAATAATACTTCCAATCACTGTGCATTTGAAAGAAATCACTTAAAAATACCATAAAATGGTCCTCATTAGTGAGCTGCAATAGAATGCCTTATGACCCATTTACAAAGAGATAAAGACACTTAATTATCCAGCTGCAATATAGTTGCTTAAGAGTTTCTGCTTGAGACAGCAATTTTGTGAGTAACCAGCCATTCACTGAGAGGAGAACTAAAGAAGTCTTTCACAAACTGTACAAGGAGATTAAGTTGCTGGCTTTGTTTAATATTTCTAGTGTCCATATTTCTTTAATTGATTTATATTTTTCCACACAGGCACCCTAATGTGCATTTAATGTTTCCATCTGAACAATGGTACACATACAGAGAAATTTTTTACTAACATGCCATTTGGGTGACACTGACAGTGCCGTTAGTTGGTTTATATATGCTGATATTCTCTGTAATATCTTTGGTATGAGTGAATAATACCAGTTTCACAAAACTGAGTGAAGAGGGATTTGGCACTGACCTGTACTGTAGGAATGAGGGCAGGTAATTGATTTTAACATCAACAATCAAGGATTTATACACGCTTCCAATATTAATTTTTCAGTATGAATAAATATTGATCTCCTGCTGTGATCAACAAGTTAATAGGGATAAAATATTGGAATCCACTATTCTGTTTTGAAGAATTCAAATATTTTTCCACTGACATAAATTTCAAATGCTGAACATTCAAATTTACTAATTTCAGAACTGAATCTCTATTAAAGTATAGCCTAACTTGCTACTACCTAGCATACTTTGTTGCACTTTATTATAAAGCTTAACTTTGAAATTAAGGTATTCTTGCCTAAGCAGGGTATGAAAATATTTTTATTTTTAAATCATGATTATTTGGAATTGATATTTTTTTTAGTTTTAGAAAAAAACAACATAGGTAGTGTTGATATAAATATCAGCACTAACATCATCACCTTTTAACAGATAATATGGAGAAAAAGGGTACCTTTAGTTGTAAGTCACCTCATCATGAAACAACTCACTTAGACAGAAGTGACTTTGTTGATATAAAGGAAGTCCAGACCAGAATTCTGAAAGTGTTAGGTGAGTCAGATAAGACTGACCAAAAAAAACTCTCTAATAGAGCTTTCTGAGCATGTCTGAAAATTGCATATCAATAGAGAGTCTTCAACAAAACCAAAAACTGTATAGCACCTGAACAGAAAAAACGAGAAACACAAAAGCTGTTGCTGATGTGCATGTTTAACTGAACATCTACACAACTGCACAAAGTCAGAGCAGCCTCTGACTGCGGCCCTGCAGCACTTTCCAGTTCAGTGGGTCCATTTGCTCAATAGGATCCAGCCACAGTAAGAGTCAGGGGACCCCTCTACCCTGACACTGAGTGCAAAATAAAGTCGGTTTTTCTCCAGCTTTCAAACTATAAATAAGAGCAGATCACATAATGGAATGTATCTTTATAATAGTGAGCTTTGTGAATTGCCGGTGAACATTTTCTGATAGTGATCTTCTGATCTCGTTTTAAACTAAAAGTATTTCTGCTATGCTTTAAGATATCTTAATAAAAATGAAAACCTCATTCCCATAAAATCTCAAAAGATGGAGGAAGTAGAGAGAAACTGAGAAAATTAATGTTTTCCATAATCTTCAACGCATAATGTCAGCCTTAGCTGAAGTTATCTGCCTTGACACCTTTGGGGGAGTTAGTAAGTGGGGAACACCAGATGACCTCAGTGCATTAAACTGTTTTGTTTAAAGCTTTGGTGTGGGCATTCTAGTTTCGTCAAGTCTGAAGTTTTTAATTTATTCTTAACTAATAAAAATTTTTAAAATTAATTAATATATCAAAAGCATCATGCTTTGCTATTACACTGCAGAATGTTAGAACACGTTGATAACTAAACTTCAATTTTTGGTATAAGAAAAAAATGTCTGTCACTTCATTCATGAACTTGTTTCTTAAACCATGTTTCCAGAGCCACCTCAAACCTACAGCTTTCAGCCAAAGCTGGTCAGAATCAGGTGGTCTCTGCACCTAGCAAAATCTTATTTTATTTAATTCTATGCTTCAAAAGAAAAATAATGAAGTGACTGATGTAACACACTCTAAGTTTCTGCCTCATCAGTTATGTCTCATTGTATTGAAAAAAACCCTAATAATGTCAAGGATGAGGTACTAAGAGGAGGCATGGGCTTAAGGAATTAAATATTTATAGGGAAATGGTATCAGAAAAAACATGCTGTCACCTCAAAATATGTCTCAGATGAGTACCAATATTATTCTTTCCATGTACAGAAGAGAAATTAGCAAGAGATGTGTCATAAAATCTTGCTCTTCTACACTGCTAAAATCTAGTGGATTTAAATATCCTCATTATTGTATTCCAATATATGGCTGAATCAATATAATATAGAAAATTTTTCTTATTGAACACTGTAGAAAAACAAATATTTAAACCTACTGTTCTCTTTTTTTATCCTGCATTCCCACCAGCATTTTTGATTTGGTTTCATTTTGGCTTTTTTGGGGGTTGGTTGGTTGGTTTTGGGGGTTTTTTTTGTTTGTTTTTCTTTTTTTAAAATACTAGCCTGTATTATAAAAGTTGTCTTTGAAGTCTGTCTAATGAAGAAGGCCAGCATCACTGCTGAGGTAATTCTGCTTCTGTCAATGGAGTTTCCCCTGAGCCTGTAACCTTCAGGTCATTTCTTTGAAGCTCTCATTCTATTCTCACTCTTTTCACTTCTGAATAAATTTTTACATTGCAACAACTTTGGTCTAAGAAGTGGAATGGATTCATTGCAGTTTAATTTTTTTAAAATAAATTAATTTTTTTTCTTTTTAAAAGCATGAATTCCATTCAAATAAGTTTTTGGACATATTTACTTTTCCTACCCATAAACTAGGAGACTTGGACCTTTTCTGAAATTCCAGACCCACTAACCATGTTATTTACTTTATAAACTCAATAGGCACTTCTGGGGAGGTAAGTTCCTAGTATATACATGTATTATTTTGGAATTATGCTTAGCGTCTTGTCAGCATTCAAGAGGAATAAAATTCTTAATTTCTCTTGTGCTAGGAGGTCACAAAACCAGACATTCATGACAAAACCAAACATTCATGACAAAACTTTCTCTTCTGTTCCATTAGTTTTCTGAAGTATGTAAGTTTAGGCCAAACATTTTAGCAAGTTATATTATTATGTAGTCTGAAAGACAGCCAAAGAAAAAAATAAATAGGAAACCAAAAATAAGTTCATGGTTAAATATGCTTTCCTGCTGAATTTTTCATTCCCTTATTCTGTGGGTAGGACTACCTGGGCAGTTATCACGAGTTATGCAAATTATTTTTAACACAATAGAAATCCAATAAATTTTCTTATACTGGAACAAAAGACAATGTATTTTTGACTGGGCACCTTTTGTGACATCTGGCTTGAAACATAATTTCCCCAGACCAATACACTTTCTGAATTAGTTGGTTTGAACTTGCATACACATCTTTGATTATATTATCTATTGCTTAACATAATTTGTACTATACACCTTGTTTTGGGGTTGAGGAGTTTTTCCAGTAACATTCACGTGACTCTCTACTTTAGCACTACATATCTTTTACATAAATCATTTTTCTGATGTGGCAGCTTAGAAAGTACTTCACAAAACTATTTACTGTGTTACAGATGTGTTGTTTGACAGTGACAGCAATGCGCTCTATGAATCCTCAGACAAACAATACTTAAAGTAGCATGAACCATAACCAGTTTAAAGAAAACAATATGCACAAAACCTTTTATGACCTTTGCTAAGAATAAGTTGATCTCCATCCAGCTGTTATTGCTACAGGTGAAGCACTTCTACAGTCTTGGAGATAATCATGCAATATCTCTGTGATGATTAATTAGGCCTTCATTTCTATGTTTTTATTTCCTCATCTTTTGTTGGGGAAAAGTAAAAGTTTCATGCATGTATCTGCATTTTAATTTGGAGATTACTTCACCTTTAAATAGTTGTTTTAATATTCACCATAATGAACAATCATTTCCTTTGGAAAGCTAGTGTCTGAAGGTGCTTCTGTTTTAGAAATTCTTCTGCAGAAATTTACTGGCAGCTGCTGCCAAGTTTTTTGCCTCTGCCTAAAATATACACAGACAATGTGACAAGTGTATTTAGCCATAGACACAGGCCAAAATAGAGACGTGAATCCCCATGGTATCCTGCATTTATTTGACTCTCTGTAGGCTTTGTGACCTATTGGAGAGTCTATTTGAAGGATTACATGCAACTGAAACTCTAGAATCACTCACACTGGGAGAGAGGTGGGTGGTATTTTGGAAACCAAACTCACAAACAATTCCAAGTCTTACAGGTGGCTCACATCCCAAAACTGGTCAGTACCAAAAGTAACACTGAAAATGGGATCTGGATTTTCTATTTAGGTCCACCTATATTTAAAATATTTTTATTTGTGTTGGTTTTACCTTTTCATTTGGTTTTTTGTGTCTTTTTTGTTTGGATGGTTTGGTTTGGGTGATTTGGTTTATTTTTCCTCTTTCTCATTTGCCTTTATATTCTTCAGAAATTCTTCTAATATATGCCTAGGCACAGTGGAAGCACCAAAGCAGATTTCTTAGGGTTTTCATCCAGTTCTAGGGACTATGTTAGCTCCTTAGACTGTTTAACTGAACAAAAGCAGTTTCTGTTCAGCCCTCTATCTCTACACTCTCAGCCTATATTATTCACAGGCTCCTAGCAGGAAAACTTCAGATAGTGTCCCAATTTATTTAAATCAATCTAAAAGTCTTCTGATATGATTATGTCATTACTGAAGGAAATGTACCTCATGTTCTGTAATCAAAAAGCAATGATTATCACCAGATTGGTTTCAAATTAGTTGGTTAACTGTATTATATTTTTCACTTTCACAAATCAGAAAATCCTCAATACCATGACTTGCAAGAAAAAGAAAATAATTTTCCTGACTGTGACTTACCTTGGGAGAGAATTTATACATGGATGGATGGATGGATGGATAGACAGACAATTTTTAAAATATCAAGGCATAAATGTAAGATAAAATATAGTGACTTACATTTTTAATTTAGAAAAATCTGAAAAAGGTACTTAAAGCCATTCTCACAATACCACAGGATTTAGACATACTTTGCAATTCCTCTCAACTCTGTTGTTCATGCTTATAAAGTTACTCATCTTTGACAATCTGGCTTTCTAGACTTGATGCCTCACTTAGGTTGTGCTTTCTGTCAAAGATGAGTGTCCCTATTAAAGACTCAAGTACTTAAGAGGACTTATCCTTTTCTACCTCTACAGCTTTCTAATACTTAAAAAATATTCATCAACCTCAATGATATCTAGTAACCTTTACCCAAATTACTCAAGTTCTCTCTTTTATCAATGGAAAATACTTCTCAGTGTTACTGGCTGTTCCTTTTTTCCCTACCATTAACTATTTTGTGCATTTGCATAACAACATTCCACATACCTTCTTTCTCACCTAATAGTTCTGTATGTTACGGCTCTCTCTCCTCACATTAATATTGTTCCAGGACTCTAATTTTTCCATTGTTCTGTAATTTTCTGGACCATTTCCATTTCTGCTATATCCTTTATGAAATTCGATGACTGAGATTTACTGAAGTATGAGACAGAAGAGGTGCCACTGATTTATGTATCACTTTTTGTTATTCTCCATTTCCCAAGAAACAGCGGTTCTCACAGAGCGTTTTTTGTTTTGAACATTAGTGCACACATCAAGACTTACGTAAGACTATCTAAACTTTGTATTTTGGTGTGGATTTAGAGTATCTCCAGTGGTACTTCCCAACACGCATACATTTCCACATTCAACATATATTTGCACAGACTGAAGTTGGCATTAATTTTTGGCACAACCTTTCGTACTTACTCTTCATTAGAGTGGTCTCGTGCTCCAGGAAAATATTATTATTATTTTAACTTAAGCTAACTGGCTACTTTTTCAGCTGTGAATGTACCTGCTTAAATACTGGTCAGCTAGACTTAATCAGACAATAAGAAAGAAAAATTTCTGCAATTTAACATTTCTCATTAAGTTATTCTCCTCGAAGAACAAATGTATCCAGGGAAAATTCTGAACATGATAATACACAAAAAGTAATAGAGTCCAAAATTAAGAGCTTAGTTAGGCTAATAAAGTTGTATTTAGGCATTTAACTGTGCTAAGCATCATTTACTTCCACAGCTCCTCAGAAGTTAAAAAGACTTGAAAACTCAGGTTTTCAGGCACCAATTTGAAACACCCACTTCTGTATTCCTCATTCAAAGTTTTTATAAGAAGCAGCTGAGGAAACTAAGTTTAGGGGAAATGTTGGCTAGTTTGTTGTTTTTTTCCTTTGAATCAAATTCAAAACTGCAAGAAAATCTTGTTAAGCTTAAAAAGAACTTGCTATATATCTCTGTATGAGAATAATACATCTTTCATTTTGATATTGATTTTAAAATACTTCTGAGCTTTATTAGAACTCTCTGGACACAGCCTTGCCAGGTTTCTTTGCCAGAAGGCCATAAAACATAATAAAGGATTTGCATTGCATCACAACGTTTCTCTACTGATATGAGAACAGCCTACTATGAAACATATTATTTAATTCAAAATGCTAGGGAACTATATAACAGAATGAGCAGAAGGGAACATTTAGAATGAACATGAGAGGGAGGAAAAGGTTTTTTTTTTTTTAAAAAGTAGTCTATCAACACTGGTCCAAGCATGCAACACTTCCAAAGAGATGTAATCCTCATGACTGGAGCAGTTTAGCTTTAAGCCACACAAGTTGCATGGGAATATATAGCAGAGAGAAAACCCACATTGCCCTGAGCTGAATCATTTGATTGATCTAGTATGTCTTCTGCCCCTTAGAGAGAGCACTGAATAATGATGCAGGTGACAAGTTTTCAGTTGGAGGATGGGGTTGTTGTTTGCTGGTTGCGTTTGTTTTCGTTGTTTCTTTGCTTTTTGTTTTTTAGATATTTTATGGCACTTAGAGCTCTAGAATGACAATAATCTAAAATGCGGGGCTCTTCAGACTTCTGATACCTCTTAGAGAACTAGTTGATCCATGCTTACACAATTGCTAAATGACTATCACAACTCAGACATCTGCAATTTCTCTCTGTGTTTATCCTGTACCCTTCCTCAGAAGGATTTTTATACTGTCATTTCTGACAATGATAATCATAATTTCTAAATGACTTTGCCTGGTTTTCATAGTTAGTAACATATTCTTACCAGTGTCCCATTTCCATTTTTCACAGTGGTTTCCATTCACCCATCTCTCTTTACCAGTTCTCATGAAAGGAATTTCTTTCTCAAGACATTCTGTGGTGTCTTTGGCATTGGAAAATTGAAATTCTATCTGAACTTCTGTCTCTGTTTCTATAAGAAAACTTTACTAAGAAAGACATACTTGAGGAAAATTGTCTTATAGAGTCTTTGTCAAGCCCTTCTTTCAAAGGATGTTATTTCTATGTTTTTTGTTTGCAGCACCCAGAAACAAACAAAACACAGCAAGACAGAATAAAGAAAAATGATCCCTTATTATAAATAAAATCTAATTCAAGGGAAGAGATTCATCTTTTGGATGTCTACCTATAGCTCCATAAGAGCCTATATCCAAAATCATCATTATGACTTATACTTATGTAAAAAACTCTGAATTACTTTCCTTTGTTTAGTAGCCTGTTCTCACTATTGATTGAAAAGGAAGTCAAGAGTAGATGAGGTACAGATATCTGTAAAGTTAAGATCCACGGTTGGTTGGATTACTCCCAGCAAGAGGAGACAGATACTCTTGACGAACAAATCAGTATTGCCAGTGCAAAGGCCACATAATTATGGCCTATATCTGCTATAGTGAAGGTATAAAAACTCAGTGATACTAAATTCAAAGAATCAAATATGGCTGGTGGTACCAGGACCAGTCTCAGCACTGTCTGAACTTTATTAGATTTTTGGGTTCTCATCAGCTCTTTTGTTCTCAATTATAATGTCTTCTTCTTTCTTGGAATAAGACCATTAAGTTTCCCTTTTCCAAAAATTCAGGACTTAGTTCACAAGAAATTTCCTAGTACTTGTAATGTTTTATAATGCCACTTTCTTACCTCCTTCCTTGGAGCAGACAGTGATCAGGGTGTGAACTGTATCCATCAATTCAAGCTGCTGTTTCTGCAGGACACTATTATTGCTTGTTGCCTTGTTTAACTGCTTCTCTAGCTCCTGGATTATATAGCTTTGTCGTGTGACTAAGCTTTGTAAGTTCTCTTTTTCCTCCTTCAAAGTGGCCAGCTCCTCTTTGTGCCTTTCTTCCATTTCTAGAATTCTGTGCTCAAGTAAACTAAAATGAAATAAAACAATTACTAGATATTATTTCATGCCAACACAGTTAATAATACAGAAACCAGAACATTTTTTTCAGTGTATGATTCACTCTCTAAATCAATAATTCTAAAAAATGTCACATCTAGTAATTCAGCTCACTGAGTTTCTCTGTCAAGCAATCAAATATAACTGGTCTCTAAGACCGCATTTTGTAATGTTTGCATGTTGTAATGCTTAAAGGGCATGGAACAGCAGATGTAGGTGTTACTCGGATCTAAGTGCAAGAGCATAGAGCCAGGAAAACATTTGAATGTAAAAGCTCAGGCAGAAAACCTGAGGGAGGCAGAGGAGGGAGAAGAGCAGGGCACTGACGAGGACATGGAAATATGAATGGGTCAATACGATGAGACAAAGCTCAGGGGTAAACTGCAGAATAGCTTGTGAAGGTCCTTGTCACTGAATGGAAGATAAGCATTATAAGTTATGGAAGACTATCAAAGCATATGGAACCCAAAACAAAAGTACTTTTTGATGTGGTCTATGAAGCTGGGATAAGAATTTCACACCAGATGAGCAGTGCCTGCGTTCAAATTAAGAATAGTACTGTTTTCCCAAAAGGTAAATCAGAAACTTTCATTTTAATGTAGATTCCCTTGTTTTCCTCAAGACTATGTACATATCCCACTAACACTTCCCGGCCATGTTTGCTTGTTCCACAAAAGGCTCCTCAGACAGAAAACTCTTGAGCATCATGCTATGTGACCTGCTTACCTCAATTTTTATAAAGATTTTGCACATCTATAGAAACACTTCCTCTGGATTAATATTCTTTTTCTAGTACCCTTTCTATCCTGTGCTGGAAGTGTTCAATTTACCAAGATCAAAGGCACATCAGATTACATCTAGAAGAACAGCGGTGTTGTAGACTGAAAGGACAGCTAATATCTGTCAGCCATGAACAAGAAGCTTTTCCCAGACAGTGCTTTGATGCTGGAGTGGGAATTTAACAGAAAGAATGTATTAGTATTAGATAAGCAACTTAATTCAATCTCTCTGCTACTTTCTCTTTGGGGTTTCGATTGTATACACCAAAAGGTGTGTTTCTTGTGCCCACAAACCTACCAGTGGTTACAAACTTGCCAACAAACTGCTTCCTGTTCAAGTCAGTCAGGTTTTATTTATTTGCACTCTACCTTTGTTTTTACTTCTGGATAATAGATCAGTGGCAAAATGCCTGCATAATTTGAGGTCATTTAACATAACTGAAGAATGTAATAAAATCCATATGGAGTTGTTTCTACTTGATATCTCAGAGCCTTAATATGAGCTATTAGAGAGGATAAAAATGCAAAGATTAATTTCAGGCTCCAAAATTTGCTGCACAAGCTAGAGTGAGATTAAACTTTTTTTTTAAAAGAAATCAAGCAACAAATCTTTTTTTTTTTTCTGAAATACTATAAATGTGGAATTTACAAATATGAAGAAAACATACTTTGCAATACAAATATGTCTAGTTCTGTGAAAACCAGAAGCATCTGGGTAAAGGGAGCAAAAAAGGAAAGATGGGAGGGAAAATACATTTTTGTAGGGTCTCAAACACAAGGGTGAACATATCTCATTTTGAAAGTCTCATTATTTAGAAACAAAAGCATAACAAGATTTAGTGGACTGAAATAAGATAGTAGAAGGCTACAAACTGAAACAAAATATGGATTTTGAAGCCAAAGACTGTAAATTATTTTAGCACCTTATCGAACCCGTGGCTGATTTTTTCTTCACTTGAGTGCTAATATTAAAAATCATGGTCTAGATTTACATGGATTTTTTTAAGAATATGTATGTGGTAGCCTTTGAGCTTTCTCATGCAGAAAGTCAGATGTAGTTTAGTTAGGCAGAAGCAGTTGAAAAATCTTCAGCTAGATTTGGTTCTAGTCACAAAATACTGTCAGAAAACCCCATTTCCTTTTGAAATTTATCAGTTCTATCCACTTTTTCACAGAAATTATTGAATTGTGACTCCAGCTTTTAACTTTTTCTGTGACTTTAACTTTTAACTTACATCAATGAACTTGGGATAGGAAAAAGGTGGGCCTGGTCACAGTGTATAATAGAATGGGTGCTAGGCGGGGCCACAGCCCAGTCTAACATCTTACAGTCCTCAAAATGTTGTGTGTTATCAATGTAAGAGAAGATGCCATTGAATAAGATAGAATATAGCTTTATAGTTACATAGTAAGCCAAGACAAAGAAATTCCCTTTAACTTTATCCATATAATACAGTATTTCCTTAATATCCTATCTGGATGTCCACAACTCAATGATTTCCATATCTGAATGATTTCATGTCAAAGAAAGAGCCTTTGACAACTACAATTTATGCATTGCATTATTTGTTTCCCACTGTGGCCTTCCTAAGGCCATAGTAAATGAACCCTTGGTGATGACAATATTATTTGTAGCACCACTGGCCATGTCAAGCAAGAAAAGAGAAGCTGACAATGTTTAGAGCTCCATAGTTTGGCATCTACAGAGACAAACAGGAAGCAGATGTTTTATGGCTTTAATAATAATACATCCTAATATTTCTGAGTGGTGTGTCAACATGCGGTGCAAAGATGGAAGTGTCATAGCACTTGATTCCTTTCGTTTTCTACATAGATTAAAAGTCCTTTTATTATAAACTGCAAAATTAAGCTATTTTCAGGAATGCATATACATTTATGCAATTAGCTTTCTATATTCATAAATCTATATCAGATAAAAGTAAGTCCTGAGGATAGGACCACTCCCTGTATTCCTGGAAGAAGTCCAAAACATTCATTTTTGTTTTACTATGAATCAATGAGAAAACTTTGGTCAAATCTCCAAATGAACAAAAGCAAAGTCTTCACATAGATTGGGGATTTCTGAACTGGTCTGTTCCAAAAGGAAGATATCCTTCAATAGCGTGAGAAAAGCTGCTCTTAGGGCTTTTGACTCCAATAGGGCCAGAATTATTCATTTGTATTGTTACATTAACATTTGTTATAGATAATTTAAACAAAAAAAAAAGAAGTGCTAGGAAGCTTGAAAAAAATCTTGAAACAAATTGAAAGAATTTAGAAAGATATAGAAAGGTTTTTTTAGCTGTTGAAAAACCTCTCTGTTGCCTCTTTTTTGCAACATCAGACAACCTCTAACAAATACCGTTAAGAAATAACTTTGATGAGTTCTTGGTAAAGATATTTTCTCAATATTTTAAAGAAATATTTTGAAGACAGAGCTAAAATGAAAAGTTTTTTAAGAATTTTCATTAATGATGATTGCTGACACAAAATATTAACGAAAACAGAAAGAAGACTGTCTCTATACCAATCAGTCCAACATCCTCTAAAGGCTGACTGAAACATTCTTTTAAAACACTTTCCAGTAAAATGTTATGGCTCTTTTTTGCAGTAGGTTTTCTGTATTTATTTACTATACAATTCCTATATGTCTGAAATGCCTGAATCTTTGAAAATATTACTAATCTAGACAGATGAAACATTCATCGGAACTAAACACAATAAAAATAAATCACCATTCACCAGAAACATCATATAAATATCCGTATATTTATTTATAAAGACACACACATAAACATGTATATGTGTTTTTTATAATTGGAGCCTTCAATTTGGGGAAATAAATCAGGCATTTGGGGAACAGAATAAAGTTATGAATAAACAAGTGTGGATAACATGAATAAATACCAATATTACCCATTGGACAATGATGGTTTGGAGTCATTATCTAGGAGAAAATTAATCTAAAACCAAACACAAACACACACACATGGGCATCCCAAACCCAAACAAATTTAGTGGTGGGGCTAGGAATCTATTTTCAATGATACAAATGATGTCTTGACTTTGTCAGGTATAAGCCTGTGGAATGACTTGGTGCAGTGCCTCAGTGCAACTGTGCTGTGTCCAGCTGATTCAGAAAAAAACCTCTAGTAATGCTGGAGAGGGTAGAATAACCATAACAGAAGTCAAAGAATGACTTCTAGTGAAAGCTGTTGTCATTTTGAAAGGTGATGAAGTAGAACATATAGGAAACCCTCTGGTAGCTGTCCAAGGAGGAAGGAAAGTCTGGTTTAGACAATCTGCCTTATAAGGTAGGTCGTTTATTCACTAATCCATTCCAGACCACAGAAGTTCAAGAGATTTTTTTAATCTTTGTTCTCAGAATCCTCAGTTTAGACATGTGAGAACACGATATAGACCAGACCTTGGAGATCGACATCTTTTGCATGAAAATAATCTTTAAAAAAATTATTTTTTATTAAACATACAGATAAAACATATACTTTGTTAACCTACTGAATAACTAAAGACAAGTCACACCAGAAAAAAGTTACTTGGCCATTCATATGTAGGGTTCTTTTATTATATATCTATGAGAAGACAAATGGGTACAGGATTTCAGTGCCTACTTTTGAGTGCAAGAATATTATTCTCTCAGTGAGATGGCTTCTTTGTACTTCCTTTAAGGTGAGTGAAATTTTCCCTATGTTTTTAGGTGCTGACCACCCATACTTACCTTGGGAGTCTGATGTTGTCTAATGAGTTTAAGGAAATATGAGAATATCTGTCCCCATATTTCTCAGGGCCAGTAAAGTAACAAGTCACTTAGCACCAGTAAGCCTACTTTTTATACCAGTGACAAGATAATTCCATTGAAATTACATAAGTGACGTGTAAAATCGGTATTTATCTTTTTAGTATATGCACAACCTGAAAATAAAACTTGCCAGACATATTGTGTTTCCTCATCTTTCACACAGTCAGACAGACATTCAAGAACCATTCTTGAGTGCTTGCTTTTTATAGCACACAACAATTCTTGTAATGAATGTGTTCATCTAGCATTATTTTCTGCAAGTTCAAGCAAGATTTTGCATTTAAATTTCACTTCCACTATTTTTTGACGGAAGATCCAGAATTCCATTATATTTTTCCTCATTTGTTTCATTTTAGCAAATAGGAAGGTTTTTTACACTTGCATGTGGAAAGAAATTGCACACTATAAATTAGATGCAGCTGGTACACTCTGGGGAAAAAAGGGGGGGGTTCATAAGGCACTTAAGAAGGGAAATCTTTCAAGAATAAATCAAAATAGCATTTAGAAAACTCTTGTGGGAGAAAAAAATGGCAATGGAAGAAACCACCATTTACATTATAGTGGGTGGGAACCCACAAAACTAAATTATTTATGGCATGAGAACACTCAATAGAAACATGATTCTAAGGCAAATGTGACTCTATTTACGCCATGGAATATCTTCCATTTCAGTGGAATAAAAAGAAAAAATTGGCCCCTCTTCCAAGAAGAGACAGGGAGTAGAGAGAAAGGCCAAGAATAGACATATTTCTAATCTAAAGAACGTGCACTGCTCCCTTGTTGAAAAGCACCATTAGTTACATTTAAGGATAATAAGCAAGTTACTGTAGTACATCAATGATCAGTTATTGTTACTGTAAGATTTTGCATTACTTTCATCCAAAAATCAGTTCTTTGAAAGTGATTAAGATCTTTATTGTTACTTTATATAGAGGAAATTTTAGCACAGAGAAATTATCAGCCCACACTACACCATCTGTTTTGATTGTTTTTGCAAAGACAGTAGTTCCTACATTAGTTCCCACTGTGCTGTGAACCTACTGCAAAAGAAAGACCCTTTCCAAAAAAGTTTGCAGTTCATGTAGGTAATGTGGATTACAGGAGTTTTCTCTATTTATTGGTGTGAAAGTTACATGGAGAGGGATGAGGAGAACTTAACTGCAAATAGCTACTAAACACAGCCTAATGAGGAATCTGCAAATATTGTTTCAATTTAAGCAAGCTAAAATCTTTGGCATGTCCAGAAGCCTAGCACCTGCTGAAATCACCAAGATTTGTCCCAGAGTGAACCTGGCAAACACATAATTGATTTCAACATCAGAAACCTGCAAGGCCAAGACTACACAATTCTTTGTGAGGAGTAGATGATGATACAAGAGTGGATGATCCATATTTTAGTGTAATCATAACACAGCCTTCTCCCTAATTTTATCAGTCCCAAGGAGACGTTAAAACAACCCACACAATGCATGCCAGGTCCTTGCTTCATTATAGGATGAAATTCTGTGTGCCTTTCCATTAATCTGCAAATACCTATACCTCTGAGGCAAACAATAAAAAGTGTGCTTTTAAAAATAGCCCTCCTTTTCTTCTGACTTTTCAAAAACCATTTTATCATAATGTCAGCCAAGTCAAAGGTCAGTTCAAGTAGGACTTATTTGTTTAGTGACATGAAGACTTTTTACTCTTATTCATTCCTAAGGTAAATAAATAAATAAATCCAAATGATTTAGTATACAAGATTCAATCTCTTAAGCAGCCAACAAAATTTTGTTGCTAACCGTATTGCAGCAGATAAAAGTACAAATACTTATATACTCAACTAATGATTAAATTAACCCCATTTTGAAATAGATTTGTAAAATACGTAGAAGGAACTGCCCCCTGGCCATACCCACTCTCTCTGTGGACTACAGGGAGAGCCCACACAAGCAGTTTAGGTGAATTACTTATTTTTGAGATGGCCAAAGGCAAAGTTAATCCCACACTAATTTATTCATATTTCTGATTGGTTGAGGGACATCTGTGGAGTTCAAGAGTTTTCAATGTAATACAGTTTCTTCAGAATAACATTTGCTGGAATTACTAGTTATAAACAGTTTTTAAAATAAACACATTAAATAGGTTTTCATAATCAGTAGCAATAATGATATATTATTTGACCAGCTTTGCAACTAGACACATTTAAAAAACACATTGTTCTTTGTAACAATATTTTCTATTTTTAATCACTACCGGTATTTTTCCTTCTTTACCCTGTAGCCTCTTGCCCACTATGGTGCTAGTCTGCCTTAGGCATAACCCTGGGCAAGGTTTTTCTGCCTCAGCTGCCAATTCCTGTCCAGCAGCACGGGATCGCACTGCTCTCTTTGGAAGACTGACTGATCTCAGTTAAAACAGTCCTCTACAGCTTGTATCATGCTTCAGTGTCTGCCTCATCTTTAAAGCTGTTTGCCTTATTTCAATATCAAATGTGGACAGAGGGAATAGAAGCCTTAGTCCTAGTCAGACTGACCCCACAGTTGCTCTTTCTAGAAGGGAGCTGAGAGTGGGGCTGAGGAGTCAGAGCACTCCCTGTCCTCCCAGCTCACACCTGTCCCTTACAGAGGCAGCAGTATGTTGGATGTTTCAAAGGGCAGTCAGGAAGGGGAGCAGCTTTTCCCACAGTACTGGATGCCAGTGCCCACGTGCAGCTGCTGTGAGGAAAGGCCAGAGCTGCCCTGTGCTGGGCACAGCTAGGTCCAGTCAGCTGTACAGTGTGAGGAGCTCCAGTCAGGGTACGGTGTGAGGAGTGAAGGAAAAAGGGAGAGAAACAATGCTGCAGACACCAAGGTCAGAGAAGGGGAACGAAGGAGGCACTGAAGCAGGTATATAACCCTGTGGCCTGTGGGAGAGACAATGGTAGAGCAGATATTTCCCATGGAGGATCCTATGGGAAGCTGACACCTGTGGAGAGCCCATGTGGAGCAATCTTACCCTGAAGGACTCCAGCCTGTGGGAAAGAACCATGCTGGAGAAGGGAAAATGCATGAGGAAGAAGGAGAGGCAAAGTGTTGTGCACTGTCTACAGCACCAATTCCTCATCCCCTTGTACTGCTCAGCGGGCGTATAGAAGAATAAAGAGTGAAGTTGACCCTGGGAAGAAGGGATGTAGAGGTGAAAGGTCTTTCTGGGTTTGTTTCTGTTTCTCACCATCCTACACTATTATTAATTGGTAGTAAATAAGGCTGTTTTGCCCGTGACAGTAACTGATGAGTGATCTCCCTGTCTTTATCTCAACCACGAGCTTTTCATCGTATTTTCTCCCTGTTCTGATGACAAGGGGGAGTGAGAGAGAGTCTGGGTGGGCGTCTGGCATCCCAGACAAGGTCAGCTCACCACACATGCTCTCTTACATACTGAATTGCTAAGTTCAGTGACTTCAGGTGCTGAGTCCCTGTGTTACAGAGAGGGGACACTGGAACTGCTTCCCGACTCTCATTTTGCTGCTTAAAGAGTTGTGTTCCTAAATAGTTTTTCCATCAGCTGTAATATAAACCTCAAATGTTTACCATTGACTTCTTAAAATGGAGAATGGCTACAAGTATGCTATAGCTAATCGAGTCCAAAAGGAGAGAGAGATCCTTCTATAGGCCGTATATTTGCATCCATTAAAATTAGAAAGGTGAACTACTGACGATTTTCTCTTTCTGATGCGCTTTAAGGCAGTTGAAAATCTCATAATTTATTATTAATATTTTTCTACTTGAAAGTGCTCTTGAAAGTTATACCTATGCTTTTTGATTGCAGGAACTGTGGTCATACAACTAAGTTGTCATGAAACAGAGTAAGATATAAACTTAGGGTGAACATGAAAAGTGGTAAAAATCAGTTTACATTTATCATACAGTACATAATATAGTGTAAGTTCATACCCTAGGCATTTAAGTCAGTTCATAAATATTACTTATGCTGTCCACTTACTATATTTGCTCCTTTCATTTCATCAGTTGCTTAAAACAAAGTATACATAGACCACTTTGTAATGAACAGAGAAAGAGACCAACTACTCACTCTTACCTGTTTTTCTCGTGAATTTTTAGGATTTCGTGTGTCTGTTGTAGCAGCTGTTTTTCTAGCTTGTATGTGGACAGGGAATTTTCCAGTAGCTGAATTTCAAGTCTGGATGTTTGATTTAGCACCTTAAGGAAAAATTAAAAACATTAATGTTTATATTGTCATGGTTATTTTGCTATAGCAGCATAATACAACCATTTCATTCTGATTTGATGATTTGTCAAAAACTGTTTCTAAATCCTTTTTTAACCTCAGCTGCTCAGCTGGTGCAAATGAACTCAATCAAGCTACACTGATATATACCAGCTGATATTCTGGCACTCTGCTTACTGTAGAATAATACCAGACCAGCAGAAAAAGGCAAGGTGTCTGCCAAATAAGCTTCATTTCAATAGAAAAAACAAGAGACATGCCTCAAACATGCATTCCTACAAAGCATGCTTAAACCAGAAAAGTGCAAGAGAATTTGGAATGAAGTCAAAGTGTTGCATCTGCTATTTTGTAAATAGACCTCCTACTTTAGCTTTCCTGTGTTCTCCCTTTTGTGATAGCAGTTCAGTGCCTTATTTCTATTTGAAATTGTTGACATTCATAGAGAAATCTGAAATTTTCTTTTTTTGTTGTCCTACAGAGGTTGAATAATTGGGAAATGATCGATACGCAGCAACAACAATGAAGATCAAAAGCTCTGTTTTAGCCTGTCACTCACTATTTAGCCTGGCACTTGTATCACCAACAGTAGGTAGGTGTTTATTGAAAGGCAAGTGCTGATCTAGTTTCCTGGACAGTCCTACCTTTGTTGCAGACACAGAGATAAATATACTAACCAAATTAAATCAAAAGAAAAACATATAACAAGGGTCAATCATCAGCCCTGTCAGTACCAAGAAGCAAAGTGTGTTTCCTGGACCCCTGTGTTGAAATGCTTTTTGTGGTAATGCATTAGAAAGGAAAGAGTTTGGGAAATGTTCTCTGCAATTAGCAGCCTTTTGAAAACCACTCTGGGAACATACCTGGGTTTCAACATCCGTGAGTTTTCTTGTCTGCTCTGCTGTCTGGCTGAGGAGGCTGGTGCCTATCTCGAGCATGGTTGCAGTGTGGTTCTGCACAGCGTTCTGCTGCAGCTGCACCATCTCTGATTTCATGTTTTCTACAATGTAGCTCTCAAGCTGTAAAAGAGAAGAGGTTGTAGCTGTAATATTTTCACCTGTTTAGGCATTCTGGTGTCATAAATGGCATTCTTTTCAAAAGCAGAAATTTTAATATTTGCAGGGGGATCAAGTCTCAGTTGACCATATGACTATTGGGGTAGGGATCTGACTATCTTCCCCTCTGAGTAAGAGTCCCAATATTTTTCTAAATATCATGGTCTGCTGGCATGGGCTGGAGCAGGCCCTGTCTTTATCTGTGTCAAGGTTGCAGTGAACACTTGTCGTGGAGATATCACGGCAGCTTCAAAATGAACCCCTAAAAGAGCAAAGCACACCAGAGTAAAACATCAAACCCTACTTGTACATCGTAACTTGTGAGTCTTTCATGGAAGAGATCCTACCGCATCCTACATCCCCTGGTTTATGTCTGTCATTCAGTCATTCAGGAACATGATTTTTTGTTTGGTTGAGTCCCCAGAAAAATTTTTCACAAACTCAGCAATAAACACAGCTTAGTTTAATTGAGATCAAAAGTTTGTAAAGGAATGGTGACACTATCATGGCAATAAAAGCAGGAAGTTGTTGGCCAAAAAGCATAGAAAGCTAGTTTGCTCTTTTGCTTTTGTGGTCTTGATATTTGTTTTGTCTTGGCAAATTGTTGAACAGAATCTGAACTAGGACCCTCCAAATAAACTGAGTACCCCAGAGAGGGGTTCTTTTGGTTACAGTGTGTTTAATCTACATAGGCAGGATCATTCCCTTCTAGCTGACAGCGTCCTTGCCCTGCCACAGCAGGCCACAAACTCAGGGCCAGTCTACAGTATGGTGAGATTGTTTCTTTCTTATACAAGCATTCTGGCTTGATGAGCTCCATAAAGCTTTGAGATAAAGTTAGGTGGCCCAGAACATAGTTTTCAATACCTTCCACAGAAATAATCAGTTGGAGTCCAGCTGGTTTAGACCCAGTGGAGATTTGGTCCTCAGTTTTGTCTTGTGACTGATTATCGTTCTTTACAGCTAGCTGATTTCAGACCTAAGCAACAACTGTTTAACCTAATACTTTTAATCACATTCGACCTGTTTCTGTAACAGCAAGCATATTTCACTGTGGAAGGTAAGTGGCACCACCAAATAGTAACAACCGGGTGGAGTTGATTTAAAGACTGCAAAAAGGAGCAGGAGTCAGATATCGAGTGTGATTAATAAGAACAGCTGCTTTCATTTTTTCTGTAGGTATACCTGTGCTTAGGGATCACTACTCTTAGATATTCAAACATGTCACTGCAGTTGAGCTCACAAAATATTTATTACAAGTTTGTTCATTTGTGTGCACCTACTAATTTTATGAAGATTTTTACAGAAATAAGACACTGCCACAATGTAAAATATTTTCTGCATAAGACAGTTGTTGATGTTTTATTTGTTTGTTTATCCCAGTTTGAAGAAACAAAAACCATCATGGTAAAAACTAAAGTGGATGTCCTACAGTTTCAGAAAATAAAAAAGTTTACTTGAATTGCCAGGTAACCACTCTGGGCTGAAAACCTGCAGAGTGGTTTTAAGGGGTTGGTAAAATTTATTTTTTAATACTTTGATAAGTATTTAAATGAGATTTAACAGCCAAAGAAAACAGTGTATTGCAAAGTAATGTCTACAATGGATGTCACCATTTTCCACTCCCAGTGTAAATTTAATGCTTTGGTTTTTCACTGTGAGGCATTTTACAGATATTTAGCTGGTTCAAGGGAGATTCTATTGTTCCATTGCATTTCTACAACATCCTTTTATATTCAGAGTTATTTTGCCTGTATAACTCTTTCTCATAAAATGTTTTTAGTCACCCTTTGCTTCTCATTGTTTTCTAAACAGTTGGGTTTTTTCCCCCCAAACTGTCTCTTGATTGCAAATAGACCTTGTGAATGAGCCCTATAAACTGGATGGTTGTCCTTTTCCATATTCAGGTCCAGAATATGGAGATTGTTTCTGGAACATCTGAACAAGGAGTTCAGTTTCTCCCATGAATTTCACTTCTTAATGAGACACAGTGTTCTCCAGTCATGGCACTGCTCACAACAGGTTACCAACACACATATTTCCTCACATCCAATGTCTTTTGTTTGCAGATAAGAACAGAGCATGTCTGTGCTGTGGCTATACAGTGCTTGATTTGTTAGCCTGCAGCTTTCTGAAACTGCCTTGCTGTACATGGGGCACGTGGTGCATGTGTGCAATGGATGCCTCTGAAAATCCCTGAAAAAATCTGGTAACTGCATATATTACACATCAGAAATTAGAAATTACCTGTTTTCACATATAAATAAAAAGACCACAGATAGGGGTATAAATAAAAAAAGAAATGTATATTTTTCTCACATTACAGAGAGGATTGTGATTGTGATTGCATCTGTGTGGAGGTACAGCAGTTTTGACTAGCAAGAACACAGCCATAGATTGAGGTATATTGGATAAATCATACATTTAATTATTCCAGTCTAACACTGTCCCCGTGGTATCCAGTCTGGCAATTTCCACTGGTTACTCACCCCTAAAATAGCCTCAGATTGAATCTGAGACTGACTCATTATAACAACAAAGCTGACTTTCCTGTTTCAGAATTGCTCATTAAATGTTTTTGTAAATATTTGGTGTTCAGAATAGCACCAATATTTTCTGTGAGCACATCTCTGGAGTATCAAGAGCAGTTAACTCAGGCAAAGGAGGGTTGAACAAGGACTGAAATAATATAGGGGTTCTGTTGCATTAATTCCCCTTCCCTCCTTCACCTACTTCTTTTAGTTTGCTCAGTAGATTTATTGATTGCAATACTGGCCCTGCTAAAATCAATGCCAAAATTCCCATTGGCTTCAGCAGGCCATGATTTCACCTATTATTTTTATTGCAGGAAGCCAACAATTTACCAGGTTCATTATGACCAAGCATGGAGTTTCATCTGAAGCCTCCCCTTCTTTGGAGGCCTTGTTTTAAGCGTATGAACTGAGCTTTCTTTGTGGCTATTTAAGAGCAATAGCATCTATTTACTAGGTGATAAAAGGATCCTTGCAGGGTGGCCCCAGAAGATTTGACACATAGAAACATATTCACAGAAGTAAATTCTAGTATGTTTAGGGGTTTAAGTCATTTTCTAGAACTCCTTCATCCTATAATTAAGTTAAATTCAATTTCTCCAGAGACTCTGAACTAAACAAGTCCTTAAATTACTGTATCTACTTATTCCAGCTACTTTTTTTTGCAACAGTGGAACAGAATTATTTTCTGCATTCTTTTCCCCTCATCCCACCCCTTCAACTATATGGGTTTCCATAGTAAATTTATGTCCTTGCTATTAATTTAGCTGCATCTGCTTTCAGTAAGACTCATTACATTGCAGAGGAGTTTTGGGTAATGCTGAATTACCAGTGGGATGCATAAGAACGTTATAACATTCGGAGAAATAAAACTGTCAGAAGGCTCAGTGTTATTGGTTAATAAACATTCCAGAGGATTATATTTTAAAAGTATCTAGCCTTTTCTGGACAATGTTTATTGAATAATCTCATAGAAACCACCCAAACACTAATGGAACTATTAAAATGGAAACTCTAACTTAGTGTCTGTGTAAATGATAAGTTTTTGTGGCAGATGGCTTATAAATAAAATAAGAGCTTTTACTTTGATCAAATAATGTTGGTCCCAGGTAACAACTATATGTTAAGAATTCTTATGATATCCAGATGATGTTTTCATACAGTGCCTTACAACAAGAATACAAGTTAAAGCAACAATAGACTGTTCTTCTGCTACCACAGACTGCACATCATTTGGAATTATAGCAAGACAATGACCAGTGTCATTTTGTAAGAGTGGTTTTGTGTTGTCTTTGCAAACACGAATATGTACTACACCACAACACAACCAATGAAAGCTCAATTCTTCTTTTTTGTTTTCCTGTTTGAGGGAAGGTCATACCTCCCCACAGTGACAAAATGCCTCGGGGAGTGAGATATGAAAATGACATTTGATGTGATTTGTGTTTTATAAATACAAAAACAGCCTTAGTGGGAATAAACTTCTAAAGAAGTAGAAATACATAAAATACTTTAGAATTTCTTTGACTTTTGAACAAGCAGAAAGGGGTTAGGAAAGACCTTATCACTGAGAAAAGTTATTTTATTTGTGTATTGTAAAAGTTAATATTGCATTTATTAAAAATATATTCTACAAACTATCTGTCAATGAGGAAATATCGATAAAATGGTAAATTTACAATGATTCAAGCTTCTTGTATTACAAATCCAATGAGTAGAGAACAACAATCCTTCCACAATTTCTGTCCATGTATGATTACTGGGAATCAAGGACAATGAATGTGGATGGTACATAAAGGCAATGAACAATGCACAAACGTTAAAAATCTAATCTGTACCACTTTTTAAACAACCTTAACTGGTTACATACATTAAGGTGATACAGGATGCATACTGATAACTTCAGTAAATTTATGAAATTGGCTTTGCAAGCTGAAGTGAAAGCCTTAAGTGACTACTACATAAATTGAACTCCTAGAAAAGCATGTTGGGATATGTGGTATATGAGGCTTTCACAAAATCATTGGTTATGAAATATACTGGTTATGAAACGTATTGGTTATGAAATATATTTATGGGTTCCAATTCCAAGAGGAACCAGAAAACTAATCTAGCAACTACATATGTAGTCAAACACTTTTGAGGAGAACTGGCTGTAAAAACTATGTTTCCTTTTTTTTCAATTCAATGCACCCATATTTCTAGTGTTAAAGCAGCAAGAAAATAAGCCTGTTAGTTTTTCAGTTGCATGTTAATAAAAGTAAATATTAGCATGATAGTTGCACAATTATTCTGTACTTGTTTTTGCATTTTCATAAGTTTCTGTAATATTGCAACTCATCATTTTGACTTCTTACTCAGATATTTTTTCTATCTCAAGTCTCAGTCACAATAGTGTGCTTGTCCAAAATCTGTTCCTGACAGAGAAACAAACAATGACTTGCAGGGAATATATGTTCGTTTCTGAACTGGAACATTGGACTGTTTTTTCCAAACCAAATGTTCCAAACACACAAATGATACTTTTCCTTAAATCCTTGATTCCTTGAACGCCTGAATCTTTGGCATATCATATGTTTACTGTCTGGCTATAAGGCATAACTCAATAGATGCAATTCCACTGGGACCAGTGAAACCACAGCTGCATTCTCCTCACGCAATGACCAAACACTGTTTGATTCAGCCCCAGCTGACTGATACTGAGATTTCTTCTCTACTTGACTTCCAATACACTAATGACATCTGTCCTCATGGAGGTTGGGCTTGGGTTTATAGCAACCTTCAGTGAAATTGTGGTATGAATGTAGAGGAATCTTTCAGCTAGCTAAAAACCAACCAAACAAACCAAAAACCCAAATCAAGCAGGTTTTCCCCTTCAGATAAAGACCAGACATCTTTTTGTCAGAAGAAATCAGGGATAACACATATGAGATGATTCCAAAACAAATGAAGTAATCTTTCTGCTGCATTCAGCATCAGTATAGGGCCTACAGCATTTTTTTTTTTTTTCCAGTTCTGAATGTTGCAGTTCAAGAAAGATGTACATTATTCAGAAAAGTGTACAGAAGACCAAGAGTTGTCATAAATCTAGAAAATAAATCTAGGAAGACTTAGAATAACAAGAAAATAACTTACTAAACTAACACAATAATGCACAGGGAACGTGAATGACCTGCTTTCCACATCCATGAAGCTTCAGTAATGGAAGTTCAATTTTAACACATTAGGTGAAGAGTTTTCTAACAGTACAGGTAATAAAATACTTATAGGGTTTTTTCTGTGAGCAATCTATGAAGAGACCATCACTATAGAGAATACTTCAGGTAAAAATCAGACCATATGGTTCTTTATAGTTCAATATAGTATATTGATTTCATTATTCCTAGATTTTTTAATTACTGTGTTTCAGACCTACGCTTGCAGGCTCAATATTTGAAATCAAACTCAATAGTAAAATCTCCATTGAACTAAGAGGTTTGTAAGACTCATCTCCTAATGAAACTTTTTGAAGGAAGTCAAGTAAACAGAGGAGTCTCCTGAATTAAAACCACAAAAATTTAAAAAAAACAACAAACAAAAACCAAACCAAGTAAAGCAAGCCACCCACAATGATACAAATAAAAGGAACTGTTCTGGATAGACCAAATCAATAAAATTAGGACATTCATTGAGGAAGTTTCTGAATGTATGAGTACACCTCCATAGGGAGGCACTCTGCAGAACCATCTGAGAAATTATTACATGAACCAGCTCTGCAATTATAAATTGGCAGACATTTTTTAAACTCAAGTTACTTTTATTAGGCTACTTTAGAAACTGCAATCTCTGAAAAATCAATCAATTTGTGGATATCCAAGCTTGTGTCAGTGGTGTCTTGGCATCTCTGTACCATTTTATGTTATTCAGTAAAGCACATAAAATGTATCAGGCAGTAACAGATAATGATGGTGGAAGAATATGCTGTATGGCATCCCGATAAAATCTTAGGAAACTGGGAGGGGAAGTATTTTTTTTATCAATTACTGTACTTTATTATGAATAGAAATACAAGATATGGGCAACACATAATTCTTTGTTTCAAGATATTTAAAGACAGCCCCGGCTAAGTTTGCCCAATAGTGTAATATTCAAATATGAATTTCAGTTCGTCGTTAAATATGTGGCAAGAAATATTTCCAATTTGTTTTTGAAGTTTTATGTCATTCTAAAAGTTTAGCTATTTCTAGACCCAAACCCCAAAAATCTATATGAATGAAATTTGTCACTTGAAATGCAATTAGTTACCTCTTCTACAAAAGCGTATAAACCATTTAGGAATAAATTTCAATTACTTTTGTATGAATATTAGTTCATACAACTAATTTTTTAACCTTAAGGCTTAATAAAGTCAATAAGCAGCATAATCGAGAATCATATCAAACATGATTAAATGGGTCCCACAAGGAAGCTTCTTATAACAAGTAAATCATAACAATATGTTCCTGATTTCTACTGATTGGTAATATTTCTGGTTCAAAGAATTATCCTGTCGAATGTTGACATTTACAAATTTTTTTCTTTCTCAACCTTTTCTAAACCACTTAATTCTATAAATTAAATTCACTTGGTTTTACAGTTGACTGAAAATATGAACCATCCCCAATATACACTGAAAGGGAAGACATAATTACAGAAAATGCAACATCTGACATACCATCCTAAACAAATTAACATCTCTGGGGCTTTTGTACAAAGATAGTTTTCTATGAAAGTTTGGTACTAATTAATTTTCTTTAACAAAGATACTTTTGGTGAGGTCTACTTTTCAGAAACACTAATTTTGGAACAACAACTGTGTAGAAGAATATTTAAACAGGTTTTTGGCTCATTCCTAGCTTATGTACATAGGACTTATAATTGAAATTAGTTTCACTGAAATATCTCCTTGCTGCATTGCGTATGGTTCTCCAAAAGTGTAATCTTAAGCTGCATAAATAGTTCTGGTTGCTATATTGCTCTGCCAGCTTATGTCTAAACTTTCAGCGAACCTGGGAAGCTGGAATATGGTTTGGAATCTATATTTGTTATAGGAGAGAGTATAATGATTTAACATTGTACTACTTGATCTATTTTTAATTCTGCTTGGCTTCTGACACTCATCACTATGATATATGGGCACACTTTTCTGAGGAATGTTGTGAAATTAAGACTCAATGGCTTTATGTTCTAGTCCTTCAATGAGATTCTTATTTTCCTACTATATATATATATATGTATATGTATAGATACATATATATACAACAGAAGGTGAATCTTTTTATTCATTGCCATGTGCTCTGCCTTCAGCTCTTCAGTTCTCTGTCTTAGGATTTTCCTGGTGAAAAAATCAAAAATTCTTTTTTGTTATCATTTGTCTCTCCTGTGCATATTGCAGATTACCCTTCTGCCTTTCATTAACCTGGTATGAAGTCTCCCAGTCAACTGAAGACCCAGTACATGATATCATAGTGCTGACTGCCAATACAGTCTCAATTTTTAATCTTTTCTGAAAGCATAAATTGGAAGTTTAAATGGCATAAATTGTAAGTTTAGATGCACTGAAACCACTGAGAATACAGCAATTTCAGTACACTTGGGCTACTGGAATTCAAGGGTATCCCCTGGTCCATAAAACAACTTCCTCACTGTTCCAGGCAGCTACTTAATTTTACCTACATCCAGAGAGATACACAAAATATTCACTCTAGGCATCCCACCAATCTTATAACGCTAACCACTCATGACCTGCACACTCTGTATTCACATACTCTGAATGTGTGCTTCTATCATAAATCACGTGCTGGTGAGGACAACTGAAACATATCTCAGATCTTTTCCTATGTGATAGGGAGCAATGAAAGCTTCCTCAAGTCTGATTGTTACAGGAAATTCAAATCATACTGTGCACACCCTATCTTATGATGTCTCACTGGCACCTGGTAAGGACTGAATCATGATGAGGTTTTCTTTGTTCAAAAACACTGATAAAGTGCAGGAGCACTGTGTGTCCACAATTAGTGTTTATGCAGCTAACTTTACCTCAAAACACATGGAAAGATAGGAACAGAACACAACTGCATTGACAGCATGGTTCATGGTCTGCTGTGAGAGCAGAGAATCCTGCTACCAACTTCTGATTCAGTGAAACCTCTGACAAGGTAAAGCAGCTGAGTGGACAAGATATTTGTAAGAAAATGAGATCCCTCACCTCAAAATATCTTATTTACAGAAAAATGTTTCTAAAATTCCTTTCTAGACTACACAGAATACTAATATTTGAATCAAGAACACTGTCCTTTTCTCCTCCTTTCCCTTGCCTAATAATGGCAAATATTATTTTGTTATGCTTTATGTCTTGTGTTCAGCATTTTTTTACAACATCATGATTCTAGTTTGTATTGAAGAAAGACCATTGGTACCTAATATAGCAAAGAGCAAAACCTCTATGTGCTGTAAAATCCATTCCCCTGCAGAATCCAGGGAGACTGAAACCTGAAATCTGCTGAACTACTTCAGTCAATAAGGAATTAATATCAAGACAAGAGTTTACATATTCTCACACACAGTATTTATCTGCATGGATTTACATGAGTGTATACATATTATCTCTTAAATTATGGGGTTTAATGTATGTAAGCAGCAATGTTCATTTGTGTCCTATAAATTTTGGCTATATTTATGGTTCTCAACTTTTATTATGATAATCTGGGCACAAGCACTTTAATGATAGATGTTCTGGATATGTGGCAATGTTTACCTTAGTTTTAATACAGACATTAAAAAATTATATTGATACATCTCTGCTGGAATCACATTATAATTTTAAGGCACAAATAAATGAAATTTCCAGAAATATCTGTAGTAGTAAACTAAGAGCTTCAATTTCCCACAGCACTATAAAAAAGTTAACTGCTGGTGCAAACTCTAACACCTTTTATTCCCATTCTTGAAATTCTATATATACCCATTAATCTCTAAGTGCCTCCAGACATACCTACAATTCTCAGCATTATAATGAAAGTGCAACTGCATAGCAGGGAGGTGGTCCTGCCAAAATATGTGCAGCCCTCAAAAATTTGGTTTCTTCCCATGCTGATGGATCTGATTGCCTTCATACATGTCAAACAGTGTATTAAAATACATAAATAAAAATCTTGCTAAATACTTCCTTCCAATAATTATTAAATTCAGAAAAATGCATAAAAATCTGACTGAAACTGTCACATATTCAGTGCACGAGCATATATTTACATATGTACATACATGTATGTATACATAAAATAAGGATGAGTTAATTCCACCAAATAGATTATAAAAACTGTTTTACAAGTAGCAGTGGAAATAACTGAGTCTCTAAACAATGCAATGAAATACCATGTATTTAAATAAGCCTGTAGCATAGACTAGGAAACTTAATAAGATAAAATTGCCTTGGTTTATCTGAAATTACATAGTTCAAGGTATATATCCTTTTACAGCTTTAATAATTGTATAGAAAGATAAGGCCTTTTTTTAAATAGGAAATATGAGAGCAGCCAAAGCATATAAAGACAATTCTGGTCCCTCCTTTCATTACATTCCTCTTGAGATTTTGAAAGGGAGCAATCACATTTCCTTTAAGTAAACATGTGCTAATACAATCTCCTTCATCCCCAGTTGTTAGAGTGAGATTCAGGGTATGATTATGGAGATCAAATCCTTGCCCTGAGTTTACTTCTTGAATGCCACAATCTCTAAATGAAAAATGTAGAACTGTGGTTTCTCTAGTGGGAATGAGCATTTTTATTTCCATTAACTGCTAAAGGAACAACCATACTGGAATTGCAATAACGAAGAGCAGAATTGGCTGTTCTGTGCTTAGCACTGAGCACAAACTCAGCAGTAATAACAAGAAAACTGGACTGAAAATCTCTACTTTAATATAACTCTGTAGAATAAAAGCCATTTCAAATGTTTAAATTTAAAGAAAATCTGACAATAAAAATCTTTTGGAGATAGTCCTGCAGTTAAGTCACTGAAAGAGGAGACAAATGAAAAGGAATGATGGAAGAGTTTCTGTCCTAAAGCCTTACTTTAGGAGAAGCAATTTGCTCCCTTTTCTTTTTTTATTTCTAGGACCTGGCAAGAATACTCCCTCCTACTTCAGTTTATCATAATCGCAGGTCTTCCTGGAAGTCAATGTTATTGTGATGCATTCTTTTGTAAGTCACGAAATCATGAGCTAAATTGGGGAAGTTTTCAGCCTTCAATGACATGTCTGCTAACTCATTGTCAGTAGTTTTTCTTTTTATGGCTGATGTACAGTTTCTATTGATGTTCTTAACAAAGACAGGACAAATAAATTCACAGATGAACTACTAAGTCTGTCCATGAGCACTCATGCAGGACATACATAACATATGATAGAGGAATGGGGACAAATATTAGAAATGGATTGGCAGACAAAAAGATGGGCAGTTTGTATGGAGAAATTTGAAAATACATCTGGTTTTACAAGGGAAAACAGGAGCCACCACGCATATATTTGCAACTGTTGTACTTAATGGCCACAAATAGACAGTAATTGTTTAAGGCTCATGCTTCTTCAATACAAATTCAAATCATTATACTAATAGTGAAGCAGAACAGTTTTAATTCTTTTTTAGTAGCAAGAAACTATTCAGATGTCTTCGATATGTCCTTTGGATAATCTAAATATGAATATATTTCTGGTGATCCAGGAGTCCTGGCAGCCGTGCTGCTCCCCCATTCCCAGCGAAGCAGCAGGGTAGTTGTCAGGCTCAGTCTGTCACTGATTAAGTTGCTACTTTTGTTTGCAAATTTCTACACAGTGTCCCTGTGCCCAAAGTGATAACGATCACAGTCATTTCCGATGTGTAACCCAGGAACATGAGCAGGCCCTTGCCCTGACGGACCTTCACAGCTCACAAATATGAAGTGACAACCCTTCTGGCATGATTAATGTAGTGAAAACACAGAGGCATGAGTCAAAGATGAGACACACCAGTTATTACATGTCTGCACTTCACTCAGATCTTATATGAGTTCTTAGCATTTATCACTGGTTTTGCTCTCTTGTTATTCCTTCTACTATACTTTTAATTTTACAATAGGTCCCAAGTAGGTCATGCATAACAATAAGACTAATGTTCTCTTGCCAAGTAAAACCACAGTCAGAAGGGTGGTTTAGTAATAACTCAGAAGCATTTACAATGTAATACAAATTACACTGAATAAACCAACATATCAGAACAACAGGACTATTAAATAAAAGGAAAATATGCTAGGCTTTTCAAACATGCTGTAACTCTTCAGAATCAGAGATGACCAGGGCTCAAAATCAAATACAGGTATTCTTAAACTTTCAAGTATTCCTATTCAGGATTTTACTTCAATCTCATTTTCATAATCATAGCCATGTGGTACTATTCTTCTCCCTCATGGTAAGGAAAAATATCTTTTCTACTGACTTTGTAGTTGCTGTATATAAATGCAGACTTTCAGGTCATTAGTTTAACCACATGTGCAGAACATACAGGAATTAGGATAACATTTCCCATTATTACAGCTGCTTGATCGAAAGAAGAATTGACATCAATAATGCTCATATCTATCACACTTTGTACTATAATAGTTGAGAACAAAGTGTTCATGAATCCCAAGGAAAGTTTGGCAGCTGTTTCACTGAGCTGTAGATTGCAATCATGTTAATAATTATACATTCTGCCCAATAGCTGGCAATAATGTTCATGCCCTGTAGTCAAAACATTACAGCACAGCGATTTCTTCAGGACTGGAAACAGATACAAAATCCTGTCAGGTAGTAAAGAAATGCTGTAACTATGACTCTATCAAAGTCACATCTGCTGCTCCCAGAGGACCCATGGAAACTCTACTGGTTACTGCAGGGTGCATTTGAACCCCTCTGTCACCTGCAAACCCCTCTGCACAGAGCACACAAAATCTAAATATAACCCATAAAAATATTCTAAAATAAATGTTCTGAGAGAGGTATTATCTTTTTCAGGACACAGGTTTTCCATCACTGGTACTGCTGCTGATAGACACTGCTTAACTCTATGCCATGGCTGAAGGTTTGATCCAATGAGGGGAGGACAAGAGTGCCAAAGCCAACTGAGCCATACAGGAGACCTGGGGGGCAACAGGTCAGGAAACTCCCGATTCCCCAATGCATCCGTGTCTCATCTGGATCCAATTCATGGCATTCAGGTAATGCTGTGTTTTCATTTCCATTAGGTCAAATTATATGGGCTTAGGACACAGTTTTTTTGGGGGGAGGGGATGACACAGAAAGCTTAGATAAAGTCTGGAATTCTGACATATTAAAGTCAAAGGAGGTTTTGCAGGTACCCACAATTTGGCCAGGCTTTCATTCCTGAGGCTTTCCTTTTTGACTTGCAGCTCCAGAATAGGTGAAAATATCTTCCCGAAGCCAATAGGAACGCTTTTATTTTTTATTAGCTGTCTACAATTCTAATCTGCTCTAAAACCAAACACTGAGGCTTTTCCTTTTACTGTAAACCTATTAACATGCTCTTCAAGATTATTTTCTTGTGAAAAGTATGCTGCTGACATTAGTGCAAGTGTGGACATAGGGATTATAAACCATTATTACATTTGGACTAAACTTCTAACTTCTAGACATGAAAAGAAAACTAAAACAAAAATGCTTCTGTTCCACTTGAAATAAATTACCATGCTACCACAAATTCCCAGTAGGAAAAGGGAAGGGGAGGTGTAAATTTCTTCACAATGTGTAGAATGCTTAATGGATTTCTGTGTGATAACAGTGGAAATAGTGGCACTGTTCTTTTTGTCAGTGTAAAGACAAAAAGTAGGAAAACAGGACTTCATTTCTTTCTTTGCAAGTGGACTGCAAGGCCACCACAAAGGTGTTTTCCTTAAAAGGAAGAATACGGAAAGGATTATGTAAAATGAGCTGCAGAGTTCCAGTTGAGAACTGAACTTCCTGAAAGGTCGGGTGTTGAGGGTTTGTTTGAAGCTTAACTTTTTGTGTCTTTGCAGTTCAAGACCAGATCTTTCACAGCTGGGAAGCAGCAAGATCTCTGCTTTCACGGCACCCCAAAGAAGGGGATATTCCAAGCAGACCTTCAGTCCACTGTTGCCACATGAGAGAAGGTCATGGCATAAAAGTGTCTTCTTCATTGGCATCCCTAAATCTGTGGCATGTGTGAGTAGAGGCTCAGCTGGAGCACTGCAATAGCTTGACTGATCTGAATGACTTTTCCAGGTAGGATTTCTTCTACTTGCCAAAAAGAAACAGATAAAAAAAATCTCAAATGTACTACAATACTCTGCTCTGGATGAAAGTCCCTTATCCAAACATGCAGCTGAGCATTTAGAAAATGTGATTCTATTTCCTCTTCTTCACACTTTTGTTAACATCTCTGTTAGTCTCTGTTACTTCAAGGTCCTCCTTTACCCAAGACAGTTGCACAGCTTTTCACCAGTGAACCGCCTGCCTTTGTGAGTGAAAGCAGATTTTTGCAAGAAGTATAAAGAAATCTCTCTAGCTGTACTACCAAAATTCCAGAAAGATTTACTTTTGGATATTAAAAAAACGTAAGAGAAAAGTAGTCCAACTTTTTAATCTTGTATCACCTCCCAGATACTCAGTGCAGATCAGGAATTCACCTAGTTATACGTGAATGTAATGCATTCATAATCCTGCTTTTATTTATGCTATGCAGAAGGGATATGAATACTGGATTACTGGTGGTTGGAGCTGATTATTCCTGAGACAGCTCAAAACAAGGGTTTAATCCATTGCCCACTTTCCTGGTGGTGATAGTGTACTCATGCATGTGACAGTTAACTCTGCAGTATCTAAGAAGTAGCTTCTGTTTCCATCCTGCCAGAAGAGATTGTGTTCAACAGATGGGTCCATGAATTTATCAGGTAAAAAGGAGGATCACACTGATAACTCATCTGCTGCTAAAATTAAGAGTGTGAGTCCCTGTTTAGTAGTCATAACCATAAAGCACACTGAAATACAAGGAGTGGCTAAAAAACAAGTGATGTTTGAATTTACAGCTTCCTGGCTTCTGTGAACTTTCCACAAGGCTGCTAGCTTGTCTGACAAGAAGTCTCTGATACATCTGTGAAACACTAAACTAAAGCATAGGTTGTCCCAGTAATTTTCCTTCATAGGACAGCTCTAATTTCTCTTTGTAAATAATATGTTAACATATTTCTGAAGGTAGCACTGTGTGAACTACCAAAATCAGAAAGCTGAAGTTATATGTCACAAAATTGTTGATAGAAAAAACAGTTTTCTACCAGTTGTTTCTTGCACCAATGTTTTTTTGCATTGATCAATAAACAAATATTGTCATAAATGTGAATGGAACTCTTCCATGCATTATTAAAATATGATGCCAGTCACATATGCCCTTTTATTGTCAAGGCACTTCAGACAAATAATTAGTGACATGTAAAGACTGAAATGACCAGTCACAAATACGAAGAACAGCTCAGTGGTGGATGTGTTTCATTGACATGTTTAAGAACAGCAGAGGGTCTTGGCACAGACTGCACTGCAGATCAGCCAAACCAGCTGAAGACTGTTTGAATCCTTTGCTGCAATGGATCTTCATAATCCTCATGTTTTAGCACATGGTTCAAAAAACCAGTGTGTTAAGAAGGATTTTTAATATAAACTGGCTTTCTGAGACCTGAAAAGTTAATCAGATTGGTATTTCATTTTATTCTTTTATGCTTAAAGCCTATTCTACTTGTGCATGAACTGTAAAGCTTTTATTGAGAAGAGTGAGCTGAATGCTAAAAATGGAATACACAGTATATAATTAGCTATGGTGGACTCAGTAGTTGGAGGGATATACTTTAGGAAATAATCCTGAGCTTTCAAGGAAGGAAATAGATGACCAAATAGTTTTATTCAATTTGTAATTCCTGGGATGCTGTGAATAGTTGCCCTTTGGTAACTCAGTAAAATGATTGCTTAATAACAAATCATAGAAAGATAGAATGTTTTGGGTTGGAAGGGACCTTAAAAACCATCCAGTTCCAACCCCCCTGCCATGGGCAGGGACACCTCCCGCTAGACCAGGTTGCCCAGAGCCCCATCCAGCCTGGCCTTGAACACTTAGAGGGATGGGACATGCACAGCTTCTCTGGGCAACCTGTTCCAGTGCCTCACCACCCTCACAATAAAGAATTTCTTCCTTATATCCAATCTAATCCTGCCCTTTTCCAATTTAAAGCCATTCCTCCTTGTCCTAGCACTACAGTTCCTGCTGAAGAGCCTCTCTCCAGCTCCCTTGTAGACCTTCTTCAGGTACTGGAAGGATTTATTATTTAATTATGATCATTTAATAAAAAATTGAGTGAATTTTAATTGCTGTAAATATCCTTCTGGAATAGTTTTATGTAAAATAAGATGCAAACACAAAAAGATGCTTTATTGCATCTTGGATGACTTTAAATGATTTTGAAGTCATTTAAAAATAAAGCAGTATGGTTTCTGCTCAGAAAATTGTGAGATAAATACATTGAAATTCAAAGTGCAGGCCAGACTTTCTGCTAGAAATAGTCCATTTTTTAAAAAAAGAAAAAACCTGTAACAGAACATCAGAACTGGTGACAAAACATGACAGCTATACTTCACTCTATTTATGTTAACTGCCAAAATCAGATTAAATTAGATATTTCAACTGTCCTTCTAATTTTGTTTAAAACTGCATTTTCTTCTCAGATTTAATGAAACTTTCATACCATTAAAGGAAAAGTTATTTAGCTCATTAAATTAAATTTAAATTCACACAGTTTTTCCAACATAAATAAATAATCCAAATATTTTCATCCAGACAAATCTAATGTGATGTTCAGTTAAGAGAACAGAACATTCCGTAATAATCTAAATCCATGCAGTGACTTGAAATATTTTTATAAGACAATGCCAACTTAAATTCAACTTTCTCTTTAGACCTTTTTTACCTTATTTACACTCTTTCCAAGTAATACCAACAGTAATATTTAAATGAGTGCTGAGAGAAAGAAAGTATTTCTGGTAAGTTTATTTGGTTTACATAGTTAATGACATTTTGTCTCTGTTCAATTTCTACTCACTTAACTGTGCCCAAGAAGGGCCATAAATAATGTCAAGATGACAATGTCAGTCTACACATAAGCCCAACACTTACCATAGCCAGGCAACTTGCAGACAGAGACAAATTGATGTAATTTATGACTTCTGTTCTTTGAAAAAGAGGGAGGACTTCTTAGTCCCAGCCTTTGCATACATGTATAGACCAATATATTCAAGTGTGTATAGGACTGTACTGGTACATTTGTATAATGGCTGAAATTGTGAGCATTTGTTATTACATAGTCTGCTCTCACAGAGATCTCAGTACAGGATCAGGGCATATGAACTGAAGTGAAGCCACTAAATTATTTTATCAAAGCTCTCTGAAATTTGATAAATGGAAATGCCTTTGACTGCACTGACCTGCACAGTATTTTATAAGTGAATGGATTATTATGGGATGTCCTGACCATGAGTAATGTTAAATCATAGGAGTCTTTCTTCTTTTTCATTCTTAGCTGTCTGCATAACAGACCTAATAGTGCATCTCGTTAAAAACAGTGGCTCAAGCAGGGGTTTTGTGGTGGTTTTCTGCCTGTTGATGATCTACACTTTTACAAGGTAGTTAGTAGTTCTTTGACTGTCGGAATGTACATCAATTATCTCTTCAAAGGGACCCTCAAAGGACTTAAAATCAGCTACTCAAGGTTTATATTTACTTAAAAAATCTTAGCATCTCCTTAGAAAGAATCCTTATTTTGACTTAGTTTCCACTGCTGGGTTTTCACTGGACTTGTTTCTGCCACAGCAACTCAGTACTAACTTTGTTAGGTTCAGCCACAGAAATGTTTTATCACCATGGCTACACAGAATTAAGCACGCTGAACACAGTGCTGCAAAGACTGGACATTCAGCAAAGCCTGAGGCCAATCCAGGCCTCAGTTTAAACATGAAGTGTTCCCACAGTCACTGGGATGATTCACAGGAACACACACACAATATGTACCTAATCTGGGGAATGAGGAGCAGAGCGTTCAGAAGGCTGGTGGATCCAACCTCTGGGCTTCATCCCACACATCCCCTTCGTTTCAAAATTGTCCTCAGTGGTTTTAATACTCCATAGCTTTTCCCTCCTCACATCTTCAGCTTTTCCCCCAGTTTCAAGCCTTACTTTGATCTCGGATGTCATAACATAAACAACAGATGCAAATACTTCTTTGGTGACCACTAATCTGTCTGTAAATCTTCTGTTGAATCAGAGCTAAAAATAATGACATTCTGTGTTATTTGGCATAATTCATCTCTTCACTTTTATACTCTGGGAAAACAGAAAAATATTGCTAACTTTAAGGAATTTCTGATTTTAAGGTGTCTCATAAATGGTTCATTGTATACCTTACTGCCATGGGAGATATTTAGGAATACCTCTAAACTTTGTTTTATTGCATTTATAAAGGCAGAATTTTTTTTCTTTGTTTGCTTTTCTTAACAAGGAAACGGTGTGAGTGAGTCGAATACATTTGCTAGCATTAGACCTCTCAGTTCACCTCTTTTATAAGGATGTTCCTTTAGGTTTACAAGTTGAGGGTACAACTTTATTACTGGAGTTTACCGTTTCCTTTACCCTAGGCACTAGAACAATTCTGCATTAATGGCATTAATACTGTCATTTCACTAATACTTCCCAATAGGCCATGGCAGGAGCTGTTATATGATTAATGGTTTTAGAGATGATTGTTGAAATCCTAACTACTGTTGAAGTAGCCAACCTAAAACCAAAAAAAAGACAGTAGTTTTCAGCCAAATGTTGCCAACTGCACAGAGAACTAACAGTGACAAACTAAACTGTATACATAGCATTGACTACAGAGCATTCACTTCTCCGTCCTATAGATTGTATTTGTCGAGCTACAAAAGGTTCACTGTCTTATTCCTAGAAGATACTCCTCTACAGCATAAAAGCTATTCAGCATGCCTCAAGATTGTATCTCTTACATAGATGAAGAAGTATAGGAACATTTTTAAGAATAATCTTTTAGGACAAGAATCTCAAAAGTGCCAAAGTTTAGATCTATAAAGAGAGGTTTGGAACAAGACTAAATACCTGAATTCCTCATACAGCAAAAGTGGGCGAATAAACTCTAAGAAACATGGTTCATGGGCACAAACAGTAAGCAGCTCAGGTGTGTTTCACTCTGTTAGCTATTTCCTCATGAATTAGCTGTCAGTTACTCAGTTACAGCAAACTGATTTACCTGAGTTTAATTTTCTTTGAAACACTGTCACATGAGAGACTAGAAAACAGGGCTTCTATTCCCTCCTCAATCTATGGGATTACAGGCCTAAAAATCCTCTTCAAAGTAAGAGTTTGCTCCATAGAAATATTGACTAGGATGGGTCAAATATGTTCTCTATTCCTCTATTGTCCATAATGGTGCTGAAGCAGGAGCATTATGCCATGAAGAGCACAAGGTTCATAACGCTAACGAGGAAGTGCTCAAGTATGACTGTGCTGTGACAGCCCATCAATACAGATGTCAGGTGTCCTAAGAACTTGTCTGTTTTCTGAATACTGTTTATGAATTTTTCAGGGATTATTAAATAAATATAGTATTTAACTTCTTTTCATAATTAAGCTGTTAAATTATAGAAAGATCTGAGCTGTAGTTCATGGTGAGTTTGAGATTTCAGGTATGCAATAGGTATGTCATTTCTGAAGACAGTGTTTGAATATACTTGTGAAAACATACTGGCCTGAGGGTTCTCCTGTTGGGTGACCCCAGCCAAGTCCATTGCAGATTAATAAAATGATTGAATTTAGGTGCCTCCAAATCATTAAAATTTCACTGTAGGCATCAGATTCTTTTTAATCTGTGGCTTAGGCTCATACTGTATTTCTACACCTAATTCCTACTCATTTCTTATTTGAAAAGTAGAAAAATATTCAGACAATTGCTCAACAAATTTTTTGCATAGACAAACTTTTGGCTTGAAATGTTTTGATTCCAGAAGTTCTCACACCCCACATGCACAACAGTTGCAGTGCATTCAATTCTAACAGGACTCTTCCAAACAAATCAGAATAGACAGCTATACACACACACTGGACATCCAGCCTGTGATGGTTTTTTAGAGACAGAACTAGTAATCCTTACAAAAATTAAGGGTTTAACAGGACTTTGGTCCCATAAGATTTCTTTGAAACTGTTTATCTATTTTGTGGATGTCTACACACAACAAACCTAAAATGCTCATCAAAACCTTTCAATATTGTGCTGTGGACATGTTTAATACTTACAAGAGAGCCAGCAGCTGTTTTTAAGAAAATATTTTTTTCATACAGAAGTGGCATTGAAAGGGATAGCATGACACAGCCAATAAAAACAGGTTTCAAGTGAACTGCTTTTAATCAGTCATCAGTTAAATGAAATAGAGCTTCTGGCTTCCTTTTTTTCCAAATAATGTGGTTTCTGATAATATGTCCACTTGAAAGTACTATTATCAGTTTGTGACTACCTACATGGGTTATGATTGTGGAAGCAAAACTGACCAGAGTCTACATTTCACATGCAAAAAAAATATTTTTTTCCAGAGAATCCATTTAGTTCTTTCTAATGTTTCCTGCTCATTGTGTAAGAGGATTTTTGTTTCCTGTGATTCAGATAAGGAACAAGGGAAAGAGGAATATCAAAATATTGCATTTCAAGAATGCAATTAAAGACTTCACCTTCAGTAGTGACGGCTTGAGTACTTCTGAATATGCTCATCTAGGCTTTAAAGCATGACTGTTATGATTTGGTGATAGAGGACCATATCCTCAAGTGTTACATAGCACCACAAAGCTCTGTGAATTTGCTGTCTCAAGGATCAGGGGTATTACTGATAAGCTGGGGATCTACAGGTTTCAAAAGAGCCCATAAATATAAAATCACTTCCTTCTAAAAAATACATAGTTGTCATAGATGAGGTAATTTATAAATGTCAGATCACCTATCATTAAAGCAACTGTGGAAATTATCATTCCCCTTTCCACTCCCTTTAATTTTCTCCTTTCCCCTTCCCCTCCTCATTCTTTTCTGGCTTTCTTCTTCCCTTCATGATATAAGGCAGAGCTAGACATTTCTTCTGTCTTTCATTCCAGACGAAGGAACTCCCAGGACTATCAACTTCTTCCAGCTATCAGAGCAGTATGTAAACATATTGATCAGTCTCTTTCTTTAGAGCAAGCACAGTTTGAAAAACCAAAAGCCACTGGCACAATATTTATTAGCCTGCAGAAAAATTGAAAATTCAGGGCTGGCATGATCAAATAAGATGGCTCAAACTGACAACAACTGAATTGCTGCAAGAATAACTCAAAAATTGGAAATGTCTCATTCATTTCCCTAGTTTTTACTGTCTTCATATTTAAAATGAAAGTTTTATCTACTGGCTTCATTATCTGGTTTTCATTGTGGAATTTATAGTATTCATCTTATTAGCTTATTCATTCCTTGTATTTCTTTTATGTAGGCATGACCTCAAACACAGTAAATTTCTGACTTCACTCACCAAAATTTTAGGTTTTTCCAGAAGTTTAAAGTATATGGGATATATAATGGTATTTAGCCTTTTAGCTTTGGTATCTAGCTTTTTAGGAGATTTAAGAGCATTTACAACCCTGCCCTCATGCTGTGGCTGCAAATATACCTTCCTGGTTTTACCTGCAGGACGATCTAGAGAGCTCAGACTCTTGATTAATGTGACATTGGCAGACTTTGGCTTGAGGTAGTGTGGTCAACACAAGACATTCAGGATATCTTCAACAACTATTTATTTGAAAGAGGTGGTAGGCATTGATAAGATGGAGGTTGTTTCTTCTCTGCTCTTGGCTGCCAAGACATTTTGTTAACAAGTGATAATGACAGTTTACAGAATTATGGAGATTTGCCTGAAAAATACATCCAACCGCATTGATTCCAGTTATATTTTGCAATCTCTCTGAAGAAACTAATCCTGCATAGTTTGCATTCCCTTATTTACATCACAGAATTTTCTTTCCTTCTCACACTTTGTTTAAAAACTTCCTTTTCTCTGTGGCCATCTGACTATGAATCTTATGCCTACATGTTTAAGCAAAAGCATTCAGCACAATCTTTCAGCACATCATTATATTTTTACATAGAAATCTCCTAGCCCTGTCTTAGCAAAACCCTAAATTATTTCCTTCAAAACCTGTTTACTTTAATGCTGTGAAATTGAGACAGATTGTATTTAATGAAAGAATGACTTTAAGTTGAGAAGCTTTTATAGAAATGCATAGTCACAGAGTAGATAGTCTTTACTGAATGTGCCTCCTGGGGGTGATTTGGATTAGGAGTTTTCTAGCCGAATTAAGTACTTAACAAAAGAACTATTTTCCCATCTATGAACACAGCTCTACTGTGCAAATACCATTACTGACAGTTGAAATTACACAGTAAACATCCATAGGTCACATGCACATTTTCTACTGATGTTAGAGGGAACACTGTATTTGTATGGAAAAAGGCTAGTGCAGAGTGCTTAGAGAGAGAGTGGGAAGAAATAAAATATTAAAATACAACATAAGAATGAAGCTACAGGCCTGATTCTGCTTTCATTACAATCATTTGGATTTATACGACTTCATTCCAGCTTACTTCACAAGCAGTTAAGTTACTAAGAATTTCCAAGATCAAGAGCAGTAGTTTTTTTAAAAGGCAAAAATACAACCTTTGAAAGCAAGAAACTGATGAAGAAGAAACTTTTAAAATATATAATTTCAGTGTTTGTGTTGTCATTTAAATTTCAGATCTTATCCTCAACTATCTGACTCAGCTGGAGATAGTGAAGTTGATTAGTGCTGGATAAGGAAGGATCTACACCTTTAACAATAGCTCATATTCATAAGTCTTTAGCCAATTGCATGATGGACAACCTTCTCTGGGCAGTCTGTGCAAACAGCTCCCACATCAGTTCCTGTAGATCCTTGATGGCATGCTGTGGTGTAAGTATAAACCAGTTCAATATTTAGAAATTTTTAAAAAGGAATTATTTTTCCTAGAGAGCAATGGAGTATATATTTTGGTTAGAATGTGTTGCAAGTTGTACTCTTGTTACGCAGGATGTGAAACTACTCTGATTCAGCAAGACGGCTTCCATCTTCTGTTAGACTAAAAAAATCCACTGTGGTAATCTCAGAATAATTTTATGAAACAAGTTGATATTTTAGTAACATTTTTTATTGCTTCATTGCCTTGAGAAATAAGTTTGTGGGTTAGAGGAGAAGGCAAATAAGAAACATACTGAGAGACTGTACATACTTTAACACTGGCACCAACTAAAGTATTTCCTTAAGAAATTAAAAATTACAAAAGCAGAAAGACATAAAATGGCTACACAGATTTATGCCAAAGGTTTATCTTGTTCAGAACCCTATTTCTGACAATGATCAATACTAGAAGCCCAGGGCAGTATATTCTCCAAGATACCTTTAGCTTAGGAACTTTGTGAGGTAAATTCTTATGTAGACAATTGCACTTTATGGTCACTGCTGGACTCTTTCCTCATGCATTTATCTAATATAAAATAAAAAAACATTTTTATTTTTGGCTTCCACAACATCCTGTGGCAGAGTTCCATAATTTTATTATGTATCATGAGAAAAAGTACCTCTTTCTTTTGTTTGTTTGTCCCTAAGGGAACCAGGGACAAATGAAAAGGGGCTGTATTCACCCAGTAACCAGTAATGCTTGCAGATATTTGCAGAGCTGCACAAGGAAAATGCTGATTATGACCACGGCTCTGCAGGCAGGAGAGCAAGGGGCATTCAGAGCACAGTCCAAAGACTGAGCTGAAATTTTGCAGTAGGAGAAAGCAGAGAAGTCCTTGCTTGTAGTGTGTCCTTAGAGTTTCACATTTTGTCAATGCTCTTGTGAGTCCTGGATATCTGTGTGCCACAAACCAATGCCAGATGTTTATCTGCACAAATCCAGTGAGAAATGCAAGCGACTGAAAATAAGACTCCTGTACACTCCACTGAACAGCCCCAGCCTGCTAAGGAAATACATGAACAGGAAATTGTATGGATCCTAAGGGCAGCCCAGAGTACAGCCTGCGGTGTGGCGAGCTGCATGTTTTCATGTGCTGTGGTTTGTCCTTTTTGAAGTGGTCTTGTAATGCCCTGAAAATATCCACGTTTAGGTAGTAAACATGCACGTGAGTCTGCTGGTAGTGAATTTCAACTTTGGAGAGTGTGACTCGCTTAGTGGACAGTTACAGCCTGATACCTTCACACTGTCCCTTTCTAGAGACAGCGAAAAACCCAACGCCTCTTCTCAGCTTCTCAGCTACGTTTCTTCTGTTTATCAAACACCAAGAAAATGTGTTGCACTTACTTTTTCAATGCCCAAATGACTAAAATGTCACACTATAAAACTGCTAACCACAGAATTTGAAAATTGTTATTGCTTAACTGTAAAGTATTCTGTGTTTTTAGGCAGAAAGTATGGCTTCACAGCCAAGGACTTCACAACTAAGGACTGAAGGCAGCAGCAGCACTTTTCAAATATAAGCTATAAACTATAAGTGTTGTTTTTCATCAAAAGTAAATGGTTTTTGCCAAATTACCTAGTGGTCTGGGGTTGAGATTCTCAAGGCTTTTCTCAGGCTCGGGAAGGAGGACTACAGTACATGGTATGAGGAGAAAAAACTGGCTTTCCAGCTTTTGGCTGCATGTCAAGCTTCTGGTAAGTAATAGATATGAGCACTGCAATTAATTGATTGAGCAGGGAATTTTCCAATGAATGACTACCGCTTAGAGTAATTTTAGGAAACTGAGCACCTGGAAAGCATGAAATAGGTGTAAATATGTGCAGCTGAAGATCTTTGGTGTTTAGGAATGTGCACTAGACAGTTGCACTTTGACATTCTTTTATTTTTGCAGTGCTTCAAGTAGTTCAGACCATCTTTGGATTCCAGTGTCTTACCTTACCTTAAAAACAAGTATTACCAAGCATTCCCTGAACAAAATAGCTAGTGGTGGTAAAAGGGAGAATAAAGTAACAAACAAAGGTGTTCACATAGAGTTGGTATCATATTATTATTATTAATATTTTATTAACTAGAATATAATAATGACAGCAAACTTTCACATAAATTGCTCATCAAATCAGAGTCCTTGACAGAAGAAAGGAATCCAGAGAAATATATGGAAGAAACTGAAGTACACCAAATTTCAATCTATTATATCCCAAGAAAGTAAGGAATTATAATAAGCTACTTCATTAAATTTTTTACTCCTTATTCTATTATTCTATATAGTCTTTAAATAGGCCATTTTTATGCTATGTCTATCTATAAACTAACTTGTTTGGTGACAATGGTCACTGAATTAATTATGATGCATGAAAGTGAAGAGAAAATTTTCATCTCACCTAATTCAAAAAGGTAATTCACAAGTGTGGCTGAGCAAATACAAAGTCCAATGTATGACAAAAATATCACATTAAAATATGTCAAAAAATCACTGGTGTGAAGAAACAAAAAGAAATTTTATTCCTTACACATGTAAACAGATATTTATTACTTAGCCTAGACCAATTGATAGCAGCTAGTCAAACAAAAAAGCCTCAATGAAGTGAAGGTATCTTTATTTCAGCTGGGAGGAATAGTGAGGGTAATTTTTTCGGTTAGAAAGGCAAGACATTAGGTTGAAGATGAGGTTTCAAAAAACTTGGACTTCAAAGAAGCCTTCAAAGGGCCAATGCTGCAAAGTTAACTTCCATCACCAATGCACAGTAAATATTCAAAGGACATACTCCTGAAAGGCCCCTCTAACGAGAAGTTCTCAGGGTTTTCCAGCAGAGGCCTCCAGCTGATATTGCTCCAGGTTATGTCTCCTGCTTAAAAACTTGTGTTGTGGTTACCACCTTCCTGGAAGTGAGTTAGCTAGTCACAGGGAAGAAGTACCAACCAGTACAGACTTACAAAACACAGTTTGGTATCCTTTCTTTTCAATTCACTTACATATTTAACAAGCTCCTATAAATGTTTTATCTATTTTGAAGACAATGACTTTATTTAACTGTCACCTTAAACTGACTTAAAGTAAGTATTATTTTAAGGTAACTGGATAACAGAAATCTCTTTAGGTGGCATGGAAAAATGTATAAATGGAGGAAGTGGGACACCTTTTAACTTCCCTATCCCTGCAGTATTTCCTCTAATGTGTTTGAAGAATAGTAGATGGCATCTCAGCTTCACTTTCAAGTTATTAGCATGCAGTGGATACTGGTAAATATGTGTGAACCTTAAGGCCAAAAGGGGCACATGACATATGTGACAGGCCATCCTCAAAGAGCACAAATCTAGATATTATTCAGACCACCTGCCCGAGGCAGCCCACACTGGTGTCTGTAAAGGCTGACTCACAGTGTTGCTGATCTGTGTCACTCTTCACATATCCCTCCTTTCTACACTGCTTGTGTAAATTTTCTGCACTCCTCATATACCCAAGCAGCTCAAGTGCCTGAAGCTGAAGAGTAAACATAATATGGTTCCTCTTCCTATTCTCTATGTCCCATCAAATAATAACAGAGATGAGGTAGTTGCAGCTTATTTTTGGCTTGCTTTGCTAAACCCTTTCTCATTTTAAATAGATGTGATTTTAACTAGCTTCTTATTGAAGCTGTTAGAAAATGTGATCCTGTGGTGTTAACTTTGACATGGGGCTGCCCATGTCAATAGCAATCGCTGCATGAAACACTGATCCTTGAAAGGAAGCTGAAAAATAGCATGTGATTTTCTGAGATAAACAGGCATAATGGAAAAGTTCATTTTATAGTGCCAGGCTGAACAGACAGTAGAAATTAGAAACTCCTGTGGTCTAGATCTTACTGTGCCACTCTCTTCATTTGCCATCCCCATGCTTTAGTTTGCTTTGCAAGAAAAGGGATTATCTCCCATTTACTTGTGAATAAACTAAATCCTGAACTTTAAGTGCTCCCAATAGGGTTGTTTTTTTTTTTATTTAGCTCTCTTGTTGAAACGTTTCTAACAACCAAGGACAATGAAGTAAGCATCTAGTAGAACAAGTCTGTAAAAATAATCATTGTTACAGTACAAGCTCTCAAAAATTCAATAGATCTAGAAAACAAAAAAGACTTATAAATGAATCATCAGTTCTCATAAAAAGCTCAAACTACAGTTATGGGTCATTCATAAAAATGTTCTAAAACCAATGGGGTATGTTTCAACTTAAAGCAATTGCATTTTTCTAATTAATGAAGGCTGGAAAGTAACAGCAACTTTAACCCATTTTTTATTTCAGATCTGTCAATGCCTTTCTTCCTGTGTTTTCTGAAATATTTCGATTTAGTCTGTTAAGAACACAATTAGCAAATAAAATTAATCAGAAATTGTACCGATGGTCCAGAGACACTTAGTTGTTACAGCCATGAAAGAAGCAGAGATTCTCAAAGTAGACACATCTCTGCCTTTTGTACCAGAAAATTATTTTTATTTCCTTACTCAGAGGGGAGGAATTTCATATCTAAATTACAGACCTTGTGAGCTGAGAGTCCAGTGTTGTAACTCTGATAGTGCCTGACACACAGTAAAATTTCTCCTATTCAGAAAAGTAAGACACACTGCTGTAGTGTACTGAGCACAGCACAGTTCAGAGGCAGGGCCCACAGGTAAACACTGTTAATAATGTAATCACTTAAAACCCTGACATTAGTAAGTCATCAGATCTACAGTGATGATCCTGAGACCTCTATTTCTCTGACTTATATACTTCAAGTCTTTGGTCTGGATACGGTTTTCATTCTCATTAGCAGAAACTCACTACCAGAGAAATATGAAAGTATTACATTTATAAAGTCACTTCTACAGATAATGTACAGAAAACTGATTTTTAATTTTAATTCATTAATATAAAATTTGTTTTGTTTCTTTTTGCAGTCAACAAACTGAAATAATTCTGTTTCAATGGTAGAGAATTAGAGGGTTTAGCCACTCAGCATTCTGAATGCTGAACCATTCCTCTTAGATATACACTTGAAGGTAGCATAAAATCCTTAATTGATGCAGAAAAAGCTGATTTTTTAATATAAACCTTCCACAGATAAGTGGTATTATCTATACACTTTTGGAGGACACTAGGACTCTGTGCTGGTATGAGGGTGAGTGCATAAATGTCTTTCTGAAACCAACTACCCTCAAATATGTGTGGTTCTTTTTTGGAAAGTTGAAGCCAACTGAATTGCTTTAAAAACATTTTATTTAATATTTTGCCAAAAAGTTTCAGTAAAACTCTACTGTATTATTTAAATAAAAATGTATTCAAACTCCCTTATGTTTGCTTAGCGCCAAATGGATCTACTAGATCTATTCCTATACCATCAGCTTATTCCTTTCTAATTATGGCTATGTTATTTTCTTATCTCTCATTCTGTAATGTATTTACCCATGCAGTACCATTTAGAAGCAAAAAATGTAATTATTTTCTTTTTGCAAAGGAGAAACCTGATTCATGAGGTCTGAAGTTGATACAGGACCCTACCTGACTCATCACATGCAGCTAAGACAGGTCCATCCCATAGAGATGACAGCAGCAGGTTAATGGTCCCATAGTGATGAGAGTGAACTAATAATGTACCAATAAAAATGTGATTCCTCAACAGAAAGTATGGAGTATTAACACAAGAACTGGCAGGGAAATCTGACTGTTGCACTGAGTTCATGAAATATATTCTTTCACCACTTTTCAGTTCTATTAAAAAGAAAAATTGGGATGCATTGCTCTTTTTACAAAGCAAATTATCAGAGGATCAAACCACTGGACTCCAGACTCTCTGATGGCAAGACTTATCTCACATTCTGCCATAAGATTCAAACTATCCTGACAGCTAAAACTAAGTGTTGTCAAAATAGTATTCACTTTAAGAAACAAACATGGGCACATAGAAAGTGACTACCCAAGGGAGGGTTACAGCTTAATACTATAAATATGTTGCAGAGACCTGCGTAATCAGAAATAAAAACAGATGACAAACCAAGACATTTCTAATCCCCACAGGAGGCCACTCTGCTTGGAGAGTTTTGCTTCTCACTTCCACAGTATACTGGAACTCCTGGAGCATTGAAACATCATGAGGTAGACACAGAGAGCTCCTAAACTTAATAAGTCAATCCATTTAAGAAAATTTTAACTGTGCTTCTGTAACATATTAGATGTTGCAACAACATCAACATTAAGACGATGCACGGAAAAGCTTTTCATTTTAATTCAATACTAGTTTCACAATTTACACACTAGTTTGGGATAAATTTGTATAAAAAATTAGATAAATTATTTTACAGATCTATTTTACATGATCTATTGAGCTAAAATGATACATTCAGTAATATTTATCTCTTTAAAACGTGGTTAATTTGAGCATTTAAAAATACACATATTAGCTGCTGACACTGAGAAAAAAACATGATTAACTATGAAAATTCAAAACATATGAAAGTATTTAAATGAAAGGTGGAATAACGAGGTTCTGTTATTAAATTATAATATTTCTGAAGCTCAGCAAATGTAAAATGTATATGAGAATATATATAGCAATGTTAATATGTATAAGAACCACCAACAAAGTCTGTGTTTGGAAACTTCAAATGTGCCCCAACTTTACTCTCAGTGCCTGAGGAAGACATGGCACTATCTCCTACTGAGCTGCAGGTGCTCGGTGCTGTAGACAGTGGTGCAGGGCAGCAATTCTAGCAGCAGCTCTCACACATGGCAGACTGAACCTTTCAGAGTTTGCTCAGACAAATTTCCCAGCTTGTGCTCGTGGAGCTGTGTGTGAAGGCGGATTGGTACATAGAAATCTGGTGAGAGTTCATCAAGCAGTGTGCTATCCAGGAATCTGAGCAGAGACTGAGGCACAGCACTGAACACTGACAGATGAAAAGCAACAGTCCTGCCCTAAGGCCTTGGACATGGAAGTTCATTTAGCATCCAACCCTGAGCTGACAGGCTTGGCTGATTCACAGGGGAGACTGGACTCTTATTTCTGCTCAGAGCAGAAGGAAGACCCTTCCCCTTGCTACTGATGTGCTCCTAAGGAACAGATATGATGTCCTGGGGCTGGAAGGAGAAGATTCCACATAAAGTAGTCAAGACCAAGAAAAGGACAATGGTACAAAGTTGGTACAATCAATCATCCATGTTGGAACAATATCACAAAACACACTTCACAGAGGTGTTGAAGGTGTAAGGAGCACAAGGAGAGTTCTCCTCTATCCTTCCAGTTGAAGGATAGAGTAGAACATCTTTGAGAATTGTAGAAATCTCAGAGAAAAACCTTTCTGAAGATGAAAATAACTGATGAAAAGTTCTGCTTCCTGTGGAACTGACTTATGAGTGGTGGGGACAGATCACTGCAGAGATTGGCAGAAGGAACAGGGGCCACCAACCCACAGGAGGTCCAGAGACTGCAGAGAAAGTCCGTCTGCAGTGGCATGAGTTGGCATGTGCCATGCAATCTCTCAAGCAACAATCCATCCACAAGAAGAAAATGGTTGGGCCACATTATGAATGCTTGAATGGACAATAAATGCTGAATTTGTGCTACTGTGGTAGGGAAACAATGAGAAGGGAAAGCCTTTTGACCCTCCACTTTCCATGCATATTCAGCAATTGCTAGGGTCAAATCCTTACAACAATTCTACTCTCACTGGAATGTAAATAAAGAATATCACATTCTCCCTGCCCTGATTTGTATCCTGAATAATGCATCTGGTCCTCTAAGGTCACACATAGCAAAAATACTATTCATTTCAAGAAAAGCAAAATGTATATCCCAGCTAGTCCAGCTGAGTGGTAAGTCACATGAAGAGCATCCTGCAGAGTAGGAGCACTGCATGTGCTGTTGCCAAAGTGAGGGGCAGTCTGATGGCTGTGAGATGCACAGAGATAAACAAGAAATTCTTGCTCTCTTCACCTCTCCTAAGAAAAGAGACTGCCAGGCAAAAACCTAAAGTGTAAATAAGCATCCCGGTATTCTGAAAATCCCCCCTCTCCATTTCTGTGAAAGGGACAAAGTATCCTTCTGGCAGGGCTGTCTTGGGATCAGGGAGCTGAGGTTTCCCACTCAAATACATCTGTCTGACATTCAAGCCATTTCCTAAGACCAGCCATTGAGCAGATGACTGGCACCAAGTGACACCATCCCTCATTCTGTACGCATCCAAATGGCCCTTTTGGTTCCACTGGCAATTGTGTCTACATACATAAATAAGGTCAATCCTGAAAGCAATAAATAGCCAGGCACACCAGGGTCTCTGAACCACTTTGGAATTCACTTTAGGTGCTTCCAGACAACATAGCAACATTTCAAATAGTAGCCAAAAGGTGACTGTTTGGCCATCATGTTAATAGCCATCTTAAAGTGACCTTTACTTGTTTCCATAGTGAAATGCCACTGAAGAAAAGGTGGACTGACAAGAATAAATATGCAAATTGTTTATTTTTTAGTTCATGCATGCCATTTTGCATATTCTTTCATTCTAGCAATTAAAAAACCGTGCTTTCTCTATGTAGTCATTGGGCTGAGTGGAAAGGTAAACACTGGAAGTCCTTATTCTTCTGGCAGCTGACAGCTTGTCTCCTTGGAGAATGAAAAAATTGTCTGTTTTTACTCTTGTTAAAAAACAATAGAGGTTGCATTAGTCACAGAGAATATGGAAATCTGCCAGGAAAAAAAATATAAGTTGTACCCCTGTAGAAACCTAATAAAAATGTCTATTAGGCTTTTGGAAATGACCCTTAACTACCAGCCACAGCATAATGAAATTGGCAAAACACAAAAAGCAAAGTCTCACTTTGCTTTGCAGCTTTCAAATGACCCACAAACCTCATTAAAAGGGATCAGCAGTGGCAAATATAGACGCTGCCAAAATTCTTTGGCAACATGTCCCAAGAAACTGAAAGGGAACAGGTTTACATAGAAGCAACAAGATTGCCTGTAAGGTTAGCTGCTGTCAACATCTCTCACACTACAGACAGAAAAATCCCTTTTGACTTGTTTTCTTAATGGGTTATCCTGTAGAATTTATTTCATCCACAGTCCACAGGAGCAGATAGTGCTGCTCTTTACTCAGATAAAATCCAGATGAAGCTAAGGAAGGGGGTTGCTTCCTGAGAAAGGAGGACAACAGAAGCAAGGACAGCACTGGACTTTCTGAAGAAACTGTTTTATATTAGTAGCAAGGAAATATTATTTTTTTAAAGAACAGTGTTGTAGAGCATTTAGTGTTTTATTGTGCATATTCATGTTCATAAACTATAATTAAGGATAGATTTTGCACTGAATTAAACCAAATCAAAATAAAAATTATGGAAATCAGTTCTCCCTCCCTGCTACCTATTTATGTCTGTGAGAAGGCAGAATCAAGATTTCACCTTTGATTACCTTTTAGAAAATATGGTCCAGATCAAGTGCAGACTATGGGTTTGTACAGGATCTCTTTATGAGGCCTGGCTAGCTGCTCCTCTCAGGTCTTAAAAACTGTTAGCTTTTGAAAAACTTAGTGTTCTACTGTCAAGTTGTGAGTAAAAAATCCTCCCTATTTCTTACAGAAAAAATGCAAATGATATCATATGCAATTGGCCTCACATGCACTTTCATATTTTCAATAAAAAAAGAAGAGAGCAAAATGCATGCTTTGCCATACTGAGGCAACAGGGTGAAGAATGAGTGAATATTTGGACTCATGAGGTTTTTGATGAGTCTGCAGAGCTGATTCATCTTCAGACAGTCCTGAGGACTCCATTGTGCTATTGAAGCCCACAGGAATACTAGCGAGAGCATGGTTTTTAACACTGAACCATTAGATTTTAACAAAGCATCAGATTTTAACAGAGCAACCTGTTTTTCCCTGAAACTCCACGTTTGTAGAGATCCTCATTCAATGTGTGTCTTGCTCTGTTTCTGGACTGTAACTGCAGAATTTTAATGAGCCACATGCAGAGCTCTTCTAAGAGCCAGCTCCTCAAAGAGAAATGTCACACTGAGAAATTCCTTGTTTGCCACTGTTTTATTGTTTTGTGGACAAGTCTACCTTGATTTCACTCCTTACATTTCCTTCTTCCTACAGTATAGAGATGGTAAGTTGTGCCCCCCTGAAATTCAGCTTCACCATTATTGATTCTCACCCTTCCTCTTTCCCTTCAGGCTGAGGCAGGTAAAACAGCCTTTAAAATCTGCTAGATTATATAATTCAAAGACAGCACTGGAGTTTGAGTGCTTTTGTCTTTGCTTAAGACTGAAGATACAAACCACAAAATATATAGTTAGAAAATTAAATCTGAGGTCAGCCAAAAGCTAATGGAAAGGTCCTTCTGAGTAAGAATAATAAAAAACCCACCAAAGCAGTGCTGTTAGAAATTGACTACTCTAGACACAAAAGAGGGACGCTATAAACCTTAGTAGTTTCACTGCTTGTGTTTTTCTTTAGATATCTTATGGTCATACGTAGCTAAATATGGGGCATTATGGTGTTTAAAAATAATTGTGACATACAAAGTGCCTTTCTGCCTCTGTATTTCATAGCTAGCAAAATCCATACTCTCCACATAACTCTAAAAGCAGAAGGACTGAGGACATGAGATCAGGATGGGCATAGAAGTCGGAGAAGTTGACATGGGTCAGTGTATGTGCGGTGGTTTGGGTGGCTAATCCAGCACACTCGGGAGTTCTGACTTCGGCTGTGTCTCCCAAACCCAGATTCTCGGTGGTCTTCTCAGGGTGCAATAAATCCACATGACATTTCAGACCATAAAGACTGAAAAGAGTAAGAGTCATGTTCTTGTTACACGGGAGGTCTTTGTGGAAACCTTAAGATGTGACCAAAGCACTGGGATAAAATCATCTGCTCATGAGCATTACACGCCTAATTAAAAAAAGAAAAAGAAGACAGCATACAATTGATTTCACTCCAGATTCTGTCTTAACTTTGCACAAATATTCTGGTATTATTCTAGCTTTCTTGTTTCCCTGAACTTCCTGCTCAGACTGGAAATGGAAGGGCCAGACAGTTCTTCTCTTCTCAAGGGATTTTCAGAGCAATACTGAAGAAAAGAACATTCATATTTTTGAAGTTGGTGCTGACATTCAGCTATAAATCATAGATCATCAGTGATTCTTAACAGTAAGATGTACTGGCCAAAATCCCTAAGAATCAAAGGCATCAAAGGCAAAAGGATCTTTGTAATCAACAGAGAGAAAATTGGGATCAGGAGGCCTGCTTAAGATTTGCATGAGAAATTTCACAGACTTCCATTATTCTCTTTGAACAGGAACATTTGCTGTTAGGAGTGGCTTATTTTATCATTAATAAAATAAGTGAAACTCAAAACCGTATGAATGAGCACAGGGGAAACTTAGAGAGCAAATTTACCAAAGTATAACTTGGTTCTATTTCTCTCAGCTACATTTTTGTCTTTTACAAGATTTAGCTGCCATTTTATCCGTACTGAATATACTTTTGGTTCAGAATATACTTATGGCAGTATTTTTAACGTATATTCAACTGATTTTTTTTGGTTCATAACCTTTCGCTAAGGATTGATGAAAAGAGTCAAAGAAAAGTAAGTTTGCTTCATATCAGAAAGGCCCTCATATCACACTGGAAAACATTGTGGTTTGCAAACCCCTAAAGTTTAAAATCCTGTCAGGTAAGCAAAAGAAAAGAATGGATTTATAAATTCTTACTCAATTATAAAGTTGCTCAGATCAGCCCATTACCAGTTAATTATTAAATATATATTACAGTCATTCCTTAGATGAGATATTTGGAAAGCAGATGGCTCCTATAAACAGAGTTAAAAATAAATAAGACTGTCTTCAGGAACATCTGGTGCTGGCGACTGTCAGAAACCGTGCCAAGCTTAAAAATTCAAATAAATCCATGGAGTTTGGGGTCTTCTATTCTTACATTTATGACTGAAAGGGCCAAAGGAAAGATCTAATTATGAAATTTGATTTGGAATCAGATGCCAAACTCTCTCTTCAAGGCATTTGCCCATGTTGAGACCAAGGCGTTTTTTTCCCTTGGCTTTTACCTACCACAGCTAAACACTGAAGCACAGGTAAATCTGTTACTTCATACTGTGTCTTGTGACTGAAATTGAAATGAGTAATTTAGGGATTTTATTCTATTTCCTCTTAGTGATTGCACTTCACAAAAGCTGTTTAACATTTTTCAGGTGACAGTGTTACAGGAGTGACACGAATTTCAGCAAACCTTTTGACCATATCTCTCATTGTGACTTCATCAAACATTTTTAGTGAAAAAGGGATAGTATCATTTATCTTGTTGATATTTAGATTAGTCTCTAATTCATTTTCTTGTAAGGGAGTAAAAACACAATCAAAAAGAATTTTAAGTGTTTCAGCATTGTCTTACTCTTTTATCCATATTTCCAATAGGACTGTGGAATTTCACCCTAAAATATATCCACTTGACCACCCATGGGTATAATCCTCCCTTTCCAAAGAGTATGTTCAATTTAACCACTGATTTTCCTGCTGAATCAGAGTCTCCACTTTGGAAGCTTATTTTCAAAGAAAACAGAATGGGGGCAGAGCTGGGGTTTTGTGTGTGTGTGTGTGTGAGTGGGTATGTAGTGTATGGGGTTGTGAAATCCTAATCAGGGTCCATCTGGAAATGTTCTTGCACTGAAAAATCAGACAAATGAATTCCAGCATTATGCTACATTTATAGGGGACAGGTCTTCCAGGAAAGAAAAAACTGGAGCACTAATGAGGGCAGATTTTCCCAATTCTTATTATGACTTTTCCCAAAATCCACATTGATTACATAACTGGCCAAAAATGGACTGGTCTTGCCCAACCAAAGAAACTGTGGACAGTCTCTTGCTGTTTCTCACTTGTCCTGTGTCAACTTAGTGGGTCTGAATAGTCTCTACATTTTTGTCTCCACCTTATCCTGAGTTCAGGGTACTAACCAAGATAACTTGGGGTTTGTCCATCCTATCCAGCCATCCAGGTGTGATGGGAGGGTGGTGGGAGTGACATGCAGGCACAGCCCCTGGTCAGCGCTGTACTCAGGTGACTCCATGACTGCCACCCTTGTCACTGCTGGAAACTGCACAAGAGGGTCCAGGTGTCTCCTGTGCCACCTGCTCCACACCCACAGGCCACACAGGCTATTAAATAAAGCCATCTTAGACTTTCACGTTCATTTTTTGCCTTCATTTCCCCTGGTGTGCTCTGCCAATGAGAAGTGCAAGCGCGGCTAGAGGGATCTTCAACTGGTTATTTTTTTTCCATGCTCCCTCATCAACACAGGAACTGTGCTGACAACACATGTGAAAGCTGGCACACTGCAGTGCTGTCCACAAAGCCCTCTCCTTGCTGTCCTCTGTAACACCCCTCACTCTATGTCTTTTAGAGCTTTTGTTTTTGCAGTCAGCCAGTTCACGAGGTCTATTACAGCTTTGCTGGGAATCAAAGGAAGGCACTGGGAGTCCCACCAGTTTCAATTTGAAGCATTTAGTTTGACTTTTTTTTTCCCTCAGCAGAGTGTGCCTCAGGCCTGAGCTTTGGTGGTCTGGTGATTAACACTGCTGTCTAGAGTTTCATGATACTGGGATTCCTTTTTCTGCTTTACCACAGATTTCCTGTGTCCTTGAGAAAGTCACTTAATCTACCATTCCCTCAATACCACAGAGAAAATGATGCTGTTCTTCCTGAGCAAGAGCATTGGGAGGACAATTCTGCTCCCTCTCAGAGGAGAATGTATAGCACTGTGGCATTTAGATAGGCAGAAAAACATAACCTTTTAAATTCAGTGATAAATTTGGGTCATTCATTGTAATACAAAGTCATCTGCAAAGGACAGAAAGGACCATTTTGTCTGCTCATAGAGGAGATTAAATTATTATAGAATTCATTTTTATGTGGATTTAATTTCATGTTAGATTTTTATGTAAAATTCATTAAAAGTCCTGAGTATTTCCTTCAACACAGAATAAATCCCTAATAAAAATACAACACAATTGCAAAGATATTTGTGCAATTATCTGTAGAAAGTTAAATCTGTAAGTACCCTTCAGCCATTAACTCAATTACTTTAGTTGTGAAAGTGGTTTTAAGGCAGCTTTGCCTCACTCTGCTTCATCATAATCTGTCATGTTTTGTACCTAAAAAGCATCCTGGCACTGAGAAAGATCTCAGATGGCAGGACACACGAGTTCTGGCCTTACGCCCTTTAGAAGTTGCATTCCTGTCTCCCTAGATTCCTCTGATTACCAACAGTTTCACTTAAATAAGTTTTTAAAAAGCCCTCATTTGTATTCAGTCCCCTGATTTTAATGCATCAGGTCTTTAGAGACACAAATAAAGCAGAACTGAGTTTGGATTTTATTTCAAGAAGAGAAGTTGGATGTTCAGAATTAGAGACTGAAGTGATCTAAAAGCTGGAGGATTTTGACCAAGAACTTTATCAAGCTCCAAAGGACTGCTCGAATGAAGCAGTGGCACATTGTAGATGGTTGGTGTGCAGCCTACTATTTCCTAAAGCTGAATATTGGCAAAGTATGCAACAGATAGCATTCTAAGATTTCAATTAGCAAATACTCAGATGGCCTAGAACTGCAGGGAGCAGTTGGTGTGTGAGAGGGCAGGGCTGCTGTTCAGAGTGATTCCAGCAGGTCAGAGAAATGGGATGACAGAAACCTAACAAAGTGCAGCATTGGTGGGCACAAGCTCATTCACCCTGAGGGGCAGCCCGGGGCATTAATGCAGAGTGGGGACAAAGGGCCAAGGAGCCTCTCTGCAGAGGAGGCCCTGGGGATCCCAGAGCAGCCACATGAGAGGATGTCCTTGCAGTAGTGAAGGCCAGCCACAGACATGATAAAGGATCACAGTCTGCAGGCTGAGAGGCTCCCTCTCTTCTTGGCACTTTGAGAAAATAGCCCTGAACTATTTAGAACTCACAAGATCATATCTGGAACCCTCATCCCAGTTTAGGTTCCCAATACAAGAAAGCCATAGACAAACTAGAGCAGTTGTTTTCCAGAAGACCCACGGTAGCAGAAAAAAGGCTATGTAATCTGGGCATCTATACAAAGTAATTGAAATTCTTACACTAATATACCTTTGAATTCAAGATATCTTCAATGTTGTAATGTAAATTTTTCCTGCTTCTACAGTTTAGCCACATACTCCATTTTGGATCCATGCATTATGGTAAAATTTCTAAAACACCTTTAGGTGCCTATTAAATGTTCTACAACATATACTCACACATGTTTTGGAATGAAAGGAGATGAGAAATAAAAGGAATACTAAACAAAGTAACAAAAAAAAAAATACAGAGAGAAAGAATACACTGAGATTACTTTCTTAACTTGGGCAAGTCTATCTTTATTTTCCAGAGTCCTTAAAAATAAACCAAAACGTTTTTCAATAGATCCTCTCACAAAAGGATAAAATTTTCTTTAAAAATCTCCCATTCTTGATCAGATATTCATTTTCATGTTCCTGAACTATAAATGTCATGTACTTTAATATACTTTTCAATCTCCTGTCAAAGTGATTAACTAAACTAAATGATCCAAACTTGTTTGTTAGTTTCCTTTCTCAGTAATACTTCTGTTTCTCCTGTTGGGTGAGGAGCACAGTGTGCTGGGATACTCAGTTTTGGGGTGTTTGTAGTGCTGTTATGTCCTCAAGCACAGCTATGAAATTGCAAAATCTAATGTGTTTTCTTAGTTGAAGTAGTCAATTAAAAGATCAATTTTTCCTTAACAATGCAAACTTCCTTTAACTTATGCAATACAAACTTCAAGAATTCTCTGGAACTGCTGTGACACTATTTCAACCAAATGTATACAGACTCATGGAATATGAAAACTTTTCCTGACCGAGTTTTAAGTTTAGTGAATTGATGCCTTTTCCTGGTCTTAAAATCAAGAGTCATACACGGTTAGAAGGGGAAAAGGGATTTTACCTTGGTATTTATTTTAAGGATCCTTAGGTGCACACGTCCAGGTCATATGCATCGAGATGCACCCCACCAAGTATCCCCAAAGATCGGGTATAACATTATAGGTTTTACTAATTAGCATATCTATCAAAAATTCTCCAACGAGAGGCTCGAGTGAGCCCCCCCTCCCCAAGGAACCTTCCCCTGGATGGTTCTATCTTAGTTTACAGAATGTGTTCTGGAGAGGACCTTGGGCTCTGGGGCACACTGATCCCTAGCTATGAAACTTTTAAAATGCTTAGTCTCTCAGCTTAACAAACAAGTCCAAGAATGTAGGCAAAAAGCACTAAGAATACAGAAGTTGTAAAAAGGTATAACAGGGGTATAAAAGAAAAGTCAAAAAATCTTCATGGCATCAGAATGGTTATTGCATGCTTGAAAAAACCTAAAATTTAGTGTTTCAAGTATATTAGAGAACATCTCCTAATATAGCAAACTTCTTGTTTGGAATTCTAATAAGAACACTGCTTGCCAGTGGTTTGGTCAAACATGGCATGAATATAATCAGTAGAAGTTCTAAAAATAATCTGTATTTTAAATAGTTGATTTCTCAATCACACATGTAGAGCTATCTTGCGTTTTGAATTACAGTGTAAAGCACTTACTAATAAGCTCAAAATTCATGGGCCCAGGGGAGTGCTGAAGGGAAAATGAAAGAAAAATGGAAGGTAGAACAGCCTGCAGAGAGAAAAACTGGAGTTTAAGCTCAAGCTAAACTTAGGGAAGGGAAAAACTTCAACTGTTTTCTTCAGTTTCTTTACCAAATATCTTAGCCATTTTATAAAAAAGTACTTTAGACAATGAGACTGAAAATGAAGTTTTCAGCAGTGATAGACAAGACAGTATGTGAAAAAATTTTAAGGAAAAAAAGTTAGTCACAGGTGAAAGATAAATTTTGCACCATCCTGACAGATATTCCAGAAACATCTAAACACGGCTATTTCATTTCTATATGCCTATTTCCAGCCTCAAATTTCCTGGAAGTTTAGGGGTAGACAAACCTGGCATTTTGGACCTAATGCAACTTAACTAGATACCATGGATGCATAAAATATTATCCAACTTGTCAAACACACACCCTAGAAAAGTTAAGCTATTGAGGATCTAGAGAACACATTTTAAGACTACATATGTAAGATTCACTCCATGAGCAGCAGCAAGTTTACCTTGCATTCCTGTAGAGGCTCATGCAAAGTCTGTCTGAGCATATCTTTCCTGTTAAGGCTGGCTAATCTTAAAAACTTGAGTATCTCTGCTCTCAAAAACTGATCTCCTCAAGATGCCTGAATTAATTGTTATCAGCAGCAGATACAAACAAAACATTAACAGCTTTTCAAAATCTTGACCAGCATTTCCTCTTAGAGTCAGCAGTTATTAGAAAACAGGATTTGTAATTTTTGATATTTTACACACTACTATTTTTTTTCTAACATTGTGTTAAATAATCATCAGATTTATATCCTGTTTCCTTTTTATTTTTCAAAGCTTATTATTAATTTCTCCTACAGACGTTATATTTCCTATATGTATGTCTTCATACAAGTATACTATAAAGATTTTATGCATCACCTGAACAGTTTAAAATATCTTCAATTTGGAAGAAATTACATTTACATAACTTTAACAGTATATATATTTTTCTACTACAAATACATATATATATTTAAATTTACATTGATTTTAATGCATAAATTGCTCTGCATAATCCAGTTGTTAGGGTCAGTTTTCTTGGTTGTAACAGGTATCTGTCACCTAATTATAATAGGTTTTATCTGTCTTGCAATAAAAATAGTAAATGAAAGTCTGCCTTTCCAATAAAGTGATTAACATTAGGAGTGACAGATGCATAGGATCCTTTCACATTGTATCCTTGAAAATTTATCCTGTTGACAGAAAGAAATTACCAAAGCACTTTTTTGGCTAGTTTTTTGACTAAACCTGACCACTTCTCACATTCAGGCTCAGCTTTTTGTTTTTTGAAACAAATTCTCTATATGATACAATCTGGAAAATTAAATATTTTAAAAATATAAGTACCCCACAGTATTTAAATGGCTACAGTTTCATGACAACTACAGTAAGTACACTAAGCTTTTTCAGTTTTTTATGGCTATGATTAGGACATGGTAAAGTGCTAAATGTGCAAGCAATTATGAACTTGGCACAGTAGCAATATTTATTTTAAGCTCTACTCATGCTGCTTTGGTGGAGGATGTTTACTTAACCAGACTCTATTAAACATGCTGAAGACTTTGTACTCTAAAACATTTTTAATTGATGAAACACAGAAGCAATCAATCAACACAAATGGTAAAGAAAGACAGACAGGACCAGGCAAACAGAATGAGATCTGTAGGTGTCTTTTTATCTCTTAAGGAAAAAAAAAAGTCTATTTGTGCTGCTGAATTAAGTGTTTGTGAAAAGAGAAGACTTGATAGTGGTGGAGACTGAAGTCTTCTATTTATTTACAAGTCGGGCATAGTGGTGGGAACTCTTGCATGGTCTCTTGCCTTTCCTATTCAACCTCTGACCTAATGGACCTGATGAGCTTATCCTCTCTTGTGACAGGAAAAATCCATGCTGAGTATACAACCTGTGAGTCTAACTTACCCAAACAATGCTGAACGGTGATGCTTGTCATGCACCATTTGTAAACATATGAAAGCCATTGCACTTCCTCACATTCCTGCTCCAGGAAGCAAATTCCATGTAACCCTGAGCACCAGTAGATGGGAAGCATTTCTGCAGCTACCTTATTCTCAAACTGCATCTGTTCTGAGCCTCCAGATGTTAATTCTAAATCATGTGCTCATAAGTGTTTTTTAAGTGTAAGTTTAAATAAAAATTATCAGAATACAATTCTGTCAGACCACAGATGTTCTTTGAAATGGGGTTTATTGGCAGCTATTTCTTGATAAAAAGCTTAAACCTAAAACACTTGCTGAGACTAAACTCCTCATTTCAGTGGGAACTTTGCCTGAAAGAATGGCAGGAAACTATCTCTGTAGAATAAAAAGTTTAAACACTTAGGAATTCATTCAGGGAGTCAGTCCAAAGTAGTGTAGTAACTTGTGCATCTCATAACTGTGAACTTGGAAGAAAATTTATTTATATTAACCATATATATATATATATATATTTCCTTTCAGCTTCACATGAATATATTTATATTTATTACAGCAAGTGCTTCAACTTTTTATCTGTACAAAAATGAAACACAGAAGAAATAAATATGTGTGTATATATATATATAAATATAAATACATGCATGAATGTGTACATACATTCATACATGTATCCAAACCAGATTCCATATGAACAAATACTTGGACCCTAAAAAAAGAAATATTAGTGAGTATCCTTTAATTCCAAAATACATAATACAGTCAAGACAATCTTAAAATGTATGCAGTATTTCACAGTGAGATTTTTCCTTGTATTTATATTTTTCTTATTGTTTCTTTTATATATATTTTATATGCTGTATATATACTTCCACAGTACTTATATAAATTAAATTGTCCTTTTACAACTTTCCCAGAAAATTAGAATGCCCTCTGCTGTTAGACTCCTAAATTCTTGTAAAACTCTTTAAATTTGTACAAGAAAAATTATTTAAATTAATGCCTTCTCTTCTAACAAGTGTGATTGCAAATCTGGAAATACTCGTTATCAAATATTTTTTTCATCCTTATGACAGAGATTGTGGAAATAATATTTTTGATATCTTGACCAGTGAAAGTAAAGAATAATAGTGAATTTCTACCTCTACCTCTGTTCAGAGTTCAAAAGCATTAGAATTTGATTGCAGTTTTCTTGTATAAAAAGAATATTTCTTTTATATAATGGATTTTTTTATTCCTTAACAAAATGTGCCTTTGCTGTGGATCATTAATTAAGATCATAGTATGAATGGTATTTCTTGCTTGTAGTTAGATTAGCAACAGTACATGACAAATTTTTATAGTTTTGCACTCTTTATTTTGGGAAATTCATAAAATGAAATCATTTGACATAATGAATACAGTTTGTAATTTCAACTAAAATGATTTTAAGTACTGATTCATGCTTCTACTTTTCAAAAAATGAAATGCACAATTGAATATGACATCCTAGGGATGACATCCTGTGGAAGTTTTCAGGTGGGTGTGCCCTTGATATTTTCAAGGGCAATAGATTTTGGGTTACTGGCCCAAATTAAGGATTTAATATAACATTTAATATGATAGGATAAAAGTGATTCAGACATTGGTTACTTGTTAACATGGGAACAGATTTTTCTCCTTAGCTGATAACATGTTCAATCCCTATCCTAAGAAGGTAGCACAAGAGGTACAGAATGAACTATTACATCCAGCTTTCATTGCATTCATATGAATTTGAATCTTAGGTAGCAGTGAGAAGAATTTGTTTTATTTCTGTGTTATCCAAAGCCTACATAAAAGCTTGTGGCACCCCTTAAGTGAGAAGGAAAATCAGACCAGTACATAAGTTTTAACATTTCATGGCTGAAATGTAAGTATTAGTCTCACAAGCTTGCATGGTTTTGTTATTTTATAACTATAAATTTCCACTTTTTGGCCTAAACCAACAACATATTTTTTTCTGACTACACAAAAAGAAACTGTGCTCTGACACAACTCAAGTGATGCATACAACAATGACATGAAAGGAATTATTATTTCATATTTCCTTGATATTTTTCAGACTTAGAGAGACCTTTAGTTTTATAGGGATCAATTCATTTCATTTCACTTTTTTTTTCTGGGAATGAGTCACATGAGTGCCTATGCCACTCTTAGTCATAAAGCAAGGAATATTGACTTTTAAATCTCTGTTGTCAGAGCAAAACTACCCTCTTTCATTTTTTTTTCTCTAAGTCAATGTTGAACAAACATCTCCAAAACTCACCATCTTCTATAAATCTTGACATTAGCAATGTAAGGTGAATTCCTGGTCAATGAATCTAGCTTCTAAATTTATAAGTGACAGCATAATGGTTTGCAACTGCATTATAATATTCTTTATTTCCCTATTTTGGCAGAAACAAGCAAACAAAACCAATCTCTTCAGGGCCACTATAATGGCTTATTGATTTTAAGTCTTTTTAGAAAAAGACTTTCTCAAAAAGGAGTTAACTCAATTAGCCTGCCCAAGCAAGTCAGTTGTTTGAACCATTCTATTTCTTGAACTAACCTGTTGTCTGTGGTTTGTGCCTGTCACTTTTCTTGTATCACAGCAGCAACAAACGAGGAGCAAGAAGACACACAATAGCTAAATTTGTCTTGTGAAGCCCTTGAGCACAGATCCTCATGCCAGGGGATCGTACCCCTCATGCTGCCACCCTGTGCCAAACATGCTTCCCTCTGGGGATGGAGTGTCATCTAAAATAAAATACATTTTTCAAAAATGTTCATAAAACTGTATAAAAATCTGTGATACATGTGAATCAGTTTATGAATTACAAAAAAGGAAAGAGAAATTTCAAGGGAGGGTTATAATGGAAAGTATTGTGACTCCTCAAGTGACAGGTCATGACTAGTGCCCTGTAAATTAATGTCAGCCAATCTGTGTGACCTACAGTGATATATTCTTCCACTGTATCATTTAACATGTGATTTGTCTATTTGAATCCTTCAAGAGTGATACAAAATAAATTCTAAAAGACAAAGATTTTTATAAGAACATGTTGTTCTATGATTAAAAATAGTCCATTTAAGTTTATTATTGCTGTTTATTTATATACCACCCTACAAACAGCTTTCCCCAATTCCCTGCATTTATTTTCCTTAGCAACCATATCTGTTCATGGCTACCAATGTCCTTATCTGACTTAGTTGCTTATGTGTCATCTATATCATATAATCTCAATTCCCATTTGTATCAGCATGACATAAAAATTAAACTTTGTAGAGAATTCTTTTTTACTAAGACAATCAGAATAAAAATCAGATTTAACTGTCAGACTTCAGTGACTTACTGACCAAAGTTTATAAAGGAATCACCTCAAATTAATGATCACCCTTTAATTTTCTTTAACATAATACAGAAAATGGCTGCAGAGAAATACATTTTCTAGCTGTTTATTTCAATTGACAGAAAGCAGAACACAAACTTTGTCAATAATGTGAACAACTCCTAGCCAGGTCCTCTGAAATTGTAAACTTTTCTAAAATCCATTTAATGATAATTGAATCATTTGACATCTATTAATGCAACACAAAGTAAACTTTTAGGAATATTTGTATTCTTATTTTGTTTGTATAACTTTTTGCTGATTATATGTTCTATAATGCAGGCAGAAGTGAGATCTGAATTGAATAAAATAGTATTTTAATAGGGGAGAACAAGTGAACAGAATTTTAAAAAAATTATTACAAAAGTGGTACCATTAATAATTTTTTCAAGTCTTTACCTGATGCTGCCTATCATTCTCTTTTTCTGTTTTCCACTCAGTATTTGTTTCTTTCTACTCTAACTTCCCAGTTAGATACATAAACATGAAGCATGCTGTTAATTTAGATTCACATCTAAGAAGACACTTAGGCATCTGCATCCTAAGCAGTGAAGGAATAAAGATATAACCTTGGGAATAGTGTTCAACCTCAGAGTCTGATCCTGTGTTCTAGCCCTTGAGACACAGTACTTATTGTTTATCAGGAAATAGCACAATACAATATTTCAGTCCTTTGGAGTATTTACATAGTCTGAATCACGAGTTGAAAAGGTGTGCCTTTATATACTCAGTGATAGGAAACCAAATATATTCTTTTCACAAAAGACATACAGAAATATTCTTAAAAAGCTGTGATTAGGTTTTATATATTCTATTATATACCAAAGCCTCGTTGACACATTTCTGATCCATATAAATTAGCCTAACGAATACAACGCTCTAACAGGTAGTATGAGGCCTGAAATACCTTCTCAACAAGAGAGCATTTGGTCCTCCATCTTCTACCTCTCACCTTATAAGCACAGATGTCAGACTGAGTAAAGTTCTTGAATAGGTCTTTTAAAGTCACTAGAAAGATTACAAAGTAGTAGATGTTTTTGATTAGAGAATCCTGAAATATGAGATGTTACCCCTGTCTAGGAGTATTTTTTTGTTAATTAGGGGAATGTAGTTCCCTGTTAAAAGAGAAACACAGTCAGAACATTAAGAATCAGTTTAAAAGGAGGAGGACTTTCGTGCCACCACTGGTCCTTCCTTTTCCTCTTGTATGCAATCCTGCATCCACTACAATCACTGTAGGCATTGTTGGAAGTTTCATGTAACAAGCCTTATATGTTAATCTGTAGATTAAGATGTTCTACAATCACAAGTGATTTTAAAGCTAATAACTAATTTCCATAGGCACTTTTTTTTAAGAGATAACCACACTGAGTCTTAACCATATTTTTAGCATTAAACTTTAATGTTGCTGAACAGAATCTTGACTGAGGAAAAAAATGTAGAAATGTAATGGTTTCTGCTTTGTCTGAGACACTTCATTTGACTATTTACAATACCCTCTCTTTTGCAAAAGATATTATTTTGATGTTTTCATTTTCATCTTAGTAGTTGCATTCCGTGACATTCAATTCTGGAGATCTATATTGAGCAGCAAATATACCTCTACTCTTGGTATACCAAACATGGACTGTATTGCTTTTTTGACAGCTAAAATAGTTTGCAATAGAAACTCAACCCCTTCAATCTTTTTTTTATTCTTCTACCTTTGTTTTAAAGCATCAGGTAGTGTCTTTGAATTGGTTTCTGTGGTTCACACCATTTTTAACTGCTTCCCGGCTCACTGAATTTTAACAATATTCTGTCCTGGTTCCAGTCAGGACAGGGTTAATTTCTGCAGTGCTCACGAGAGAACATGGCTGGGACCTGGAGGTTATTCTATACCACCTCACGGTCATTGCCAGGGGTGGGGGAAAGGAGTCTCTTACAGGGAAAAAGGGTTCCAGTCTGGAGAGAGCCATCCAGCATTGCCTGTTATTGGGGAGAGGGGTGTGGGTGAGACAGGGATCCTGTGTGAATCATTCATTTTCTTGTACTCTCTGTCATTAGTATTGTTGCTGTTACTGTTCAGTTTCTTTTCTCATTGGTGTTACCAGTAAATTGTTCTTATCTCAACCTGTGATCTTTGTCTTTCCTGCCTTCAATTCCCCTCCTTCCATCCTGCCACAGGGGGAGGGGGAGCAAGAGTTTTAGTGGGAGCACTAAATTGGAGAATACCATTCCTAAACCACAACATATGCCTGAAAATAAAAATTGCAATTCTAAACCTTTATTTCAAAGGCTGTTTTCTGCTGCACTGTCCTGTCCAAAAGCATTAGTTTGGTTAACAAGGGTTAAACTGACACTGTCAAACAAAGCAGAGTCCAGTCCAACTGCAGCAGTTGATGCTTTTGAAGTGCAGGCCCCTCTGGTCACACAGAGTTCCTCTCCAAAAGCTTTCCCTATTCACAGAAGATGGCTTGAGAGTCTCTCTCAATTCACGACTGGGAGAGCAAACAGAAGAATGGGATGATAAGTGAGTTCTTCCTAGATAATGGATCCAAAACTTGCTGGGAGACCTCTGTGAGCTAGGACACAGAGATAAGATACGTAGTTTTAAGCAAAAAACCACTGCTGATCAGAAAACCCAAAAGTCCAAACAGACTGGACTAAGCAGGACAATATCCAGCCTTTTTTTGCTCCCTCATCATGCACTGAAATTTCAGAAAATTCAGAGCTTGATAAAACATAAACAAAGTCTAAGATAAGGACTGTTTCACAAAATTTGTGGCTCCTCAGCAAAAAGTATTGGAAATCTTAAAACCAAAATATTTTTCCTATGGAATTCTTAGCCCAGATTTTTTATAATAAAGAAGTTGGTACATTTCTTAACCCATAGACATTGAAATATTGAGATACAATAAGCATCTAAATATTTGGAGGTTCATCCAAAGTGATCTTAAATTCTGATCTCGTAACTAAAAGTAACTTTGACCCACACAAAGTTCTGGTAATCCAAAGTTCTAGGGAAGTGTAATATTCTGCATCTGTAGCCAGAAACTAAAGATGAATTTCCTCTGGGAAATGTATGTCCTTTAGAAAAAAGATAATTAACTAAAACCAGTAAGTATCCACATTACTGGAAACCGAACAACCTTGTCACTTTCTGTGGAATTCCCTTTCATTTCAATTTCAGTCATAAATTACACAAACCCCATTCCAATTTTTAAAAGCAATAAGCTTTATAACCATTATGAAAAGACACAAACTCAACATACCAAAAGAGTCTGTTTATTTCTGAACGAACATCTAATTTGTTTTTAATGAAATTCATTGCCAAACTTCAGAGGATTTTAGGGCAAGTAGAATTATAATCATTGTGGAATTCCAACATAAACACATGCCATGCACACCCTTATGTGAAATAACCTTGAAGTCATAAATAATCTAGGACACATCTTCCTGTCTATGGCAAATCTGGAGCAAGATTTGAAATCAATTCTGGAGCCATTGCAAGTTACCTCAAATGCTCTTGTTCCTCATATTAGTGTTTCCAAGAGCAAAACATTAAGAAACAGAGGCTCCTCATGCTAATATGCTTAACACTGCTCCAAAACTGTTTCCCATTTAAAGAATTCCAGATTATTGTTATAAAAATATTTCATGAAAGGACTTCAAATACAAAAATTGGAATGGAAACCTGCTTTTTAGGCAGGATTTGTCACTTTCATGACCAGGTTCCTGTGTGGCCAAACACAAAGTGATTTCAGGGCTCCCAGTTCTGCAAAGAGCCACTGAACAGATTTGCAGGGACCTGTGACACAGAAAGTTCTGGCACTGGCAGCTGCAAAACCCCAGATTCCCAGGTCCTCCAAGGTTAGAAAGCTGTTGGCTGAATTTTGCCTTGGACAGCCATAAAGCCAGGCGTTTCAAAGCTCATGGGAGCCATAACATCCAGATGCCAAGGTTTCTGGGTCAGCTTTGATTCCTAGGCGCTCCAGTTCCTTCACACCCTGGGATCTCAAGGAATCCAAGACCTGCAGCACAAAGCCAGGTCATCAGACTGGCTGTTTCTGAGCCATGATTGCATTTCCTTTCACAGATAACTATGAATAGTAGCTCCTAATAAAACTGAAATCTGATTTTAAAATCTCGGAAAATTCCTGAAACTACCTGAATAATTGAGCAATAACTGGACAGTTATCTAAAATGAATGACCACAGGAAAAACATATTAAGGAGGAAATAAAATTATGCCATAAATAACAGAGGCACTTGAATAGACAGATCATAGAATATCAAATTTTAATAAATAAAAAGAGAACAAGAAAGAAAGAAACAAGACAATTAGGTGGTGATGTAAATGTTGAAAATTAAAGGTAATCTATGGCCTTAAAATTGAATAAACTTTTTTTACAACAGGCCAGAAGTTCTGCATCTTTGATATCAGCAAGGTTAACAGTTTTTCATAAATATTTTTGTATTAAGATTGTGGAGGCAGATGGCATTTTAGCACCTAGAAATGGAAATTTCCTGCCACCAAATGTCATATTTATTAGTTGAAGTTTGAAAAAAAAAAAATAGACAGGACTCTGCACAATTCTTCTCTCATATTACATAGAAAAGTGCAGAAAGTGTTATTGTGATGAGTGACAGAGTACTGAACTGACAAAAAACTAAAAGTGACCAGCTTATTTTACTTAGAAAATAAAAAAAACAAAAACCAAGACAAGATTTTTCTATATTAAATGACTTCCCTTCCTATCTTTAAAATCTAGTTTCCTCTTCATCTACCAATTTTCAGGATATTCAGCAGAGGTGTTTAGGCTCAGTGTGTGTTCATTTCTTACTGCTATATAACCATTTGGTATGTAGATTAGGTAATTCAACATTTAAATCACTCTATTAATTCCACCAAATCAGATAGATTGAGAATAGTATTTAATGACATAATAAAATCTTATTAAACTAAAGTTTTGTTACTAAGAGCTATACTTTGCCCTCAAAACAAACGAGGTTAGTAAGATGAATACATATAAATTGTCACTGCTTTCATCAGAATTTTATTATATCTCAATTTTCACTATCGCTAAGTAAAAAATAAAGATACATGTTTTCTGACAGGATAGTTGAACAGCACACTCTGAAATATTGTTTCTAATTACTCTAACATCATCCCAACTTTCAACCAAACCAGCCTGTGCTGAAGACAGATTTCTTTTCACTTGTAATGCAGTTTGCTAATGTTCTTTCTGAAGTCAGTATAAGGAGATTCTGTGACAAGAAATAATAAACAAAATGTGGTTAAATGATTCTTCCAAAATATATTTCAAGTCTGTCAAAAATTGCAGATGTTTTCATTTTCATTCAATATCCTTCTTTTATAGCACCTGTGAATTCCTAGATGGGACATAATCCTTTTTGCATCATATTCTTCAAGACAATGTGCTCAACTAACACAATTCAGATATTTCTTGATTTTAACTTGAAGATGAAAAATATTACATACATTTAAAAGGTTATCTTGTGCCAAAGGGGTACATAAGGCTGCCAAACTTTCTTTGGATTGTATGTTAAAATAAGAGTAAATGCAAATTTTTTGGCCTCTCCCAAGTATAGTGAGTATCAGAAAGAAAAAACATCACCAGAAGTTAGACTACCTCCAGATGACAGGTGATCTTTAGTAACTCTCAGAATCTCCTTTGCTAGAAGCGATTGTTAATTCAAGGTGTATTTACCTCTCCCAGGTTCACTTCTTGGCATAGCCCTTTGTACCAAGGAACTTAATTATCTTTCAATGCCCTCATTTCTAGCTGCCTTCTTTTCCGTCCCTTAGGGTGTTGCCCAAAGAAGGGGCCTTGCAGCTGGCTATGAATCTCTTGGGCAAGAAACGCAAAACATAAAAGCAGAAAAAAAATTAAAAACAAGCATTCATTGAAGTTAGTGACAATTTAATTCAAAAATATGCTTGGAACCATATGTTCAAAATTATGTTACATATGCAAAAGAAAACAATGCCTGTTCTGCTTTTAGTTACATTTTGTTGAACTCAGTGATGCTGTACTAATCTACAGTAAACAGAAACAGAAATAGAAGCAAGGGCAGTGAATATTCGAGTAGGTATAACTAGAAAGAGTGAAATTAATAAAAATCAAACTAATATTAACATTCCTGATAACACAAAGAAGGTTATAAAAATATAGGTAATCCCATAAGTCCACATAAAAGCTGCTTTTTATATTGCAAGGGGTATTTGAGGTATTGATAATAGACTTATTAATTTTTTTCTAGTTGAAAGGTAGTCTACAATTCCTCAGACATAATGACATTGTTCCTTGAAATTTTATTATCATTCCTTCTTCCTACCAAAAATTTGATGTGTTTTCTACTCAATGGTTTAGTAATGTCTTCACTGCTCACTTTCATTACATTTTTACTAAATCTGCTTGTGCTTATGTAATTTTATGTATTTTAATGATTTGTTCCCTTGCATGCTATGCAACAGAGATGACAGTGGCTTGACCTAACAAGCTAAAACTTCTAAACCAGAAGACATTTGAAAAAACTGTAAACCAGGCCAAAGTGTGCTATTCTAAATATTTATATGAACACAGATTTTCTAAGACCTTCAGTAGAAGACATGTGAACATATATGAAGAATCATCTAAAATAGTACACAGAATAGTAAATTTGGAAATATGCACATAATAGAAATAGATAAAAACACACTGCTTTGCTTGGTGCATCTGAAAACTCACACAGTGTGGGCTTAGGCAAGTGGCAACATGAGAGTCAATCATTAAAAAAAATCAATTAAATATCCATATTGCCATAGTTATTTGTTCTGCAATGAATGATACTTTGCTTGTGATAAAAAATATGTACCATAAAACAATAGAAGAGTGTTGAGAAATTTGATCCAAAACTCAGTGTAGAGACTAATCCCTTTAAAAATGTTCCTATGTTGCAAACATTTTGCAACAAACTCATCTCTCTTATTCACAGTAATAGAATCATAGAATCATTTGGGCTGGAAAAAAACTTTAAGACCATCAAGTCCAACCATTAACCCAGCACTGCCAAGTCCACCACAAAACCATGTCCCTAAACACCACATCTACATTTTTCAAATACCTCCGGGGGTGGTGATTCAACCACTTCCCAGAAACAACTGGTCCAACTATTAAAGTAACACTATAGCAATATTTTAATTGTCTTTCACAGCAGTAGCCAGATTAAGTTCTAGTTGTGCTTTGGCCCTTCTAGTTTTCTCCCTACAGAACCTCATTATAACATTGCAGCGCTCCTGAGTGGCCTGTCCCTTCTTCCATTGGTCAGAATCTCTCCCTCCCTAGTTCCAGTCAAATCTCTCTGTCTAGCCATGCTTGTCTTGCCCACTGGCTCATCTTTCCACATGTGTCATTTGACAAACAGAAGTAGATGTCAAATGTTTTGACGTTTCCATGCGTGGGTGCTGCTGAGGAATCGTTGCTGCACCACAGCACAGCTCCTTTGCACATCAGGTTGTGTGACCAGGGCTGGTCTCTTCAGAAATACAAAAAACAGCCATTTTATAAATTGAGTGAGAAAAGGAAATATCATGGATGTGTGCAGGAGCTCTGACCAGCTTAGTTTCCATTCCAATAAAGTAGTCAAATTCATCAAGGAGGCTCAATTTGTCTCAATTCATCGAGAATGAGGTTTTAGTGCGAGCATGAGCATCCAGAAGCCGACCTGATTTAAACCAACACCATTCCACTAACCTCTGTTGAGCAGTGTAGATTTACACCAGCTATGAAATTAGCCAATAAAACCCAAATTTTTTGGACAGCAGTGAGAGGAGTAACCTGACAGAAGTTGGATATTTACCTATCTGTATTAGTGTGGAGTATTTTGATAGCTATCATATAAAAACTGAAGCTACCTCAGGTCTTGGTTTATTGTTGGCTGTACTTAGGTTTCTGAAGTGCCTGAAGGTATGTCAGCTTGTAGGTTGTGTATACCTTGGGTTTTCCACTGGATAATAATAAGAAAATTCATGCCATCTCCAAGCCTTCTGAGTGTTATGAATCTTTATTCACTGATGTTTGTAAAATGTGTTGGGATTCTGAACACAAAAGGTTATAGAAGTATGATTAATTGTTGCCATTCTTTAAAGGAATGCAAGACTGTAAAGCAACCATGAAGCCTCTGTCAGTACTGAAGAGAGCTATAACAGATACACGCATGGAAGTTACAGCAGTAACACTGCTACTTTCATAGGGCCAGAAATTCAACCAGCAGAGTTAGATATGCAGTCTTGATGGTACTGAAATTGCTTGAGTTCTGCCTTTGACATCACTACAGCTGTGATTTCTATAGTTAGGCACTTAATTTATATCAGATGGTCAGTAATTTGAAATAAAATCATTATAATATTTTCTTCTCAAGTTTTTCAATCATTCTGTAAACTTTCTTCCAAGCTAAAAATCCTGCAAATGATTACTGCAATGGAATTTCATTTGTCCTAAAACCAGAGGTGTTCCTGCTCCACTACGGTGCATTTAATGTACATTATTCAGCTGTCTTAAATTATGAAGGACAAGTGATTTAATTCTGATCTTTTTATCTACATTGTGTAATTAAAAGAAATACTGGAAACCTGCATGACTTGCTTCCATGTACTAATACTACAGAATTTCTGGATTTAAGAGAGATCATTTATTGGGAGGGACACTCAAGCATCTCTAATAATTTTTGTAAATTTTATCTGATGACCTTCACAGTAAAATATTTTCTTAGTGTGCTGCAGTGTAGAAAAATAAAAGAAAAATGTGTGTGGGCTTGGTGACTGGCATATGGAATTAAAAGACATCATTGTCATAAGATGCCAGAGGGATGACATATAACCCTATCAAACAAGACACACAGGCTCCTGCAAGTCCAGGAAAGAAAGAGTCCCCACCTTTCAAAGCATCTCTGCCCAGAGAAGATGTGGCTGCCCTATCCCTGGAAGTGTTGAAGGCCAGGTTGGATGGGGCTTTGTGCAAACCGGTCTTGTGAAAGATGTACCTGACTGTGGCTGTGGGGCTGGAACTAGATGGTCTTGAAGGTCCTTTCCAACCTCAACTATTCTATGATTCTAACATCCAGATATGCATTTCTAGTATATCACTAAACAAAACACTGCACTGTTACCATGTGCTCAATTGATAAAATCAGCAGACTTCTACAAAGTGATTGCCTTAGGTCTAACTAGAGTGAGAGTAGAATCAGATTCTGGTATTATCTTGGTGTATGAAGGAGAAGCCTAAATGTAATATTTGTGTACAGGCACAGTACATGGATATATTTTCTAGCAAGAAAAGGGATGAACTGTTTTGGTGTCCTCCTGTTTATCTGGAAAGTGTTGCTTCTGCACTTCCTTTTTTTTCTTGAAGATAAAAAGAATATGCATGTGGAATGTTGTTGATGTAAAAAAGATCATGCAAACTGTCCCCACTGAACTAGAGGCATCTGAGTTCAAAGAGAACTATTTGTAACTTTTCTTCCAATGCCCTGGTTTTTGGTTTAATTAAGAAAAATAACTTTTAGCTGGCTGATTTAGCTCATGTGAAAGGGAAAAAAAAATCAATCTGCTGATTTTCTCAGCAGGAAAATGTTTTTCAATGGCATTTCTTTCAGCTACTGAAAAACTCAAATTTTTAAAAGAAAAGGAAGATTAATTTATAAATAATTAGACAAAATATAGAAGGATTACATTATTTAACTTAGAATTCTAACCTCTTGGCTAGGAACCACAGCATTTTGGTTTGCTGTTGCTCTACATCATGTGGCTGTTTTTACTTGAGGTCTCAAGACCTCAGGTCAGAGAGTCTCTAGCAGGATTAAACCTCCTATATAACATTTCTGTCACAAAAAGAGCTCATGGAAATGTACAAATTATCTGCAGAAAATTCAAACAAAAAGGATTTTTCTACTTTAAGGTATTTGAGAAAAAAAAATCCTAAACTATTTCCTGATTTGCTTCAGGAAAAGAAACACAAAAAATTACTCAAATGTCCACAAAAAATGACTCAGATGCCAGATAGAATCCAAGACTAGGTTTAAATTAAGATAATCTGCCTGATTATTTTGGGTGCTTCTGTTTCAACAGTATCTCTGTTCTTCTTTGGAGTTTTAAAGGATTGAAAAGAAGAACAGTGAAAAAAAGGTATGCAAAGTTTCTTTTATGTTCTTTTTGACAGGAAATAAAAAGGAAATGCTGAAAATATCTCTATAAAATTGTTCCCATGAGATGTACTTTATGATCCCCCTTTCAGGCCTGAGGAGTGTTTGGAGTAGGCAGAATGAATAATAAAATCTGTACACTGAACCCTATCCTCAAATGAACAAAAAAAATCTGAGCTTGTCTGCTTCTCAAAGGCTGGGCTTGAGTCCTCTTCTTTAAGATACAGCAGATTGATATTGGGATTGTTCCATTGATGCCAGTGATTACATGGTTTTTGACTCATGCTGTTGGTTTTTTTTTTTTTTCCCATTGTTATAAAAGTGCCACTGCACACCAATTTAGTTGGTATCTTTCTAGGCATGTGGAGGAAGGAACTGGCTGTGGATAGAGACTATGCTATCATTTCATATCTTGATGTGGTACCCCACAAATTCATGTTGACACAATGCAGTGATTGCAGAGCATACTGTGAGGAAGCACATCGTCTTTTTTTTGCCTCTGATTTTCTATCAATAACAGACTTCAGTCTCCATGGGTGCCAGGCTAGCGTTTTGCAACATACCACTCCAACGCTTTAGAATTCCTCCCGACCATCTGGGAATTTCCTGTTCTGCCAAATAGGTTTGCCTGGACAGTGCTGAGGTCTGTCTCTCTCTTATGCTTTATGTTAGGGCAGAAACATTTTTATGTAAATGAGCCCAGAAAGCTGGTACCAAAAGGTGGACCTGGAACTTCCGCCACATCTGAAAGTGACAGGAGAAGGAGAGAGCTGGGCGGGCCTGAGGTTGGGAAAACCCCTTTTCTGAAGAGAAATTGAGCTTAGTTTTTTCCTGCTGATTCACTGTGAGCAGCATCAGGCCAAGCTCCAAAAGAATTCATTAACATCACATTCCAAGTGAGAGTCAAGATCTTTTTTTCAGTTTATAATCCTCTGAGACTCTTTAATGATAATGGTTTGGGTTTGTGGACTGTGTTGAAAACCTCCTTTGAGTTTATGTTCCCATAGAAAATGACTGGCTTTTCTAGCTGACTCTTTTGGTAAGGTCTCGTGATAACAACACCTGGAAAATATAATAGCAATGCCAGGCTAAGCCTAAGAGAAGCAAAACCAAAATTAATATCTGTTCTGATAGAAAAAATACTGAACAATTCTGACTTAGGATGTCTCACAATATAAAGCTTGTATTGCATTCTAGTAATATTCTATAAATAGTCTTGCTTCATCATTCTTATAGCTTTTCTGAAGGATTTTACTATGGAAGTGAAAACATGACAGCACTCAAAACCACACTGATATAACTAACACTGAGGTGTCATCTTGAAACTTAACAATAATGAAAATGGGAAATTTACACTAAAACACATTTCCAGAGTCCCACCATGGTGAGTTACAGCTCAGAGAAAAAATAAACAAAAACAAAGACAAAAAAACCAAGGACTAATTCTAGTGATGGACAACCAGAGTTTTGATCATTATTTCAGGACCTCTACATGATTTTGGTAAGAAAATAATAAATAAAAATGTTGAAGTAGTCTTTAAAACTTCACATGAAAAAGGATGTCACAGTTGGTACATATTTTATGGATCAAGAATTCATGTCTTATCTTCATGCCCATAACAGTGCAACAAAAAACATTTTCAGTCTTGCTCAATTCTGCTTCTAGGAAATACCCCAGGGGGTGAGTGGCCAAATTACTAGATGTTTCCAAGATGCGTAGGAGTACTAAATCCTGGGTCAAGAAAAATTTTTTCTTTTTCGTTTTTCTGTCCCCATTTCTATGGTTTATAAGGCAGGTTTTTTTGTGGGAAGTATTAAAGTAGAACATAACAAATTCTTTTTTTGGCTTACTGGTTTAGCTCTAAAGAAATTCAATCACTAATCCTAGCTTTAAAAACCAAATTCCAGACAAATTATTTTATTTCAGTCTGTGTTTAATTTTAAAACTATTTTTAATGTTGGTACATCCATTTCACTTTAAAAGTCAATATATAAATATGTTAAATAAACAATTAAATCCTGACTTTATTCCTGCTCTGTTTAGTGGCTAGTACAGCATATGCCATAATGGTTATCATACATTGGCAAAAAATAAAGGTAATTAATGTCACATGTTCCTCTAGGTAAACTTCTCATTTTTTCTGATGCTTTGAACTTTTGTGTCATTTTTCTCTATAGAAAGTCTCTGGACTTCTCATTCTCATCCACTTATCCAAAAGAATAAAATATACATGTGCTTGTTTAGTGTAACAGAGGAATTCCAGCTCAGTTCTACCTCTTGTTGAAGTCTATGAAAAGTAGCTACGTCCTTATGCTAACACTCCAATGATGAAATTAAAACAATTTATTTTACTGGGGTAAACCTTGTCTCAGGGAACATTTGAGTACCATCAGCTCAAAATAGGACCCTTAGCACACTTGGGGTCAGGTCTTAGATCTTGCAAAATTTAAAGCTGGCAAATTTGGGCAAATGCCTTTCCAGTATTCCTGACCTCTAGTTCATCACAAACTCTGCAAGGTGCTTGCTTGATGCTAGTAAATTGTTTCTTCACTTAATGGTCATAAGAAGCAAACACAAACACTACTTATGAGATTATCATTAATAGGTGCAAGAGCATTCCTGGTGACAAAATGACGCATTAGTTACCACCTGTAATGCCTAACATGGCATTTGGGTTCCATTCAGCATTTCAGCCTGGGATCATCTGCATTTTAGATATATCTTGATAACCAGCAAAATTTGGAGAATTTCTGGCTTCCTCATTAAAACATGCTTCTGAGCATCTTGTCTTACTCATTCCTATATTCTTAAATTTAGAAAAATAATTTTCCCATTTTTTTAAAAACAGAAATGTCTTATTTTAACTATGGTGAGTTTTTCTTCAGTAGACTGCACTACTAATTAAATATGCAGTATTGCTACATCTGTAGGGCCACACACCAGTAAACAGTTTACATCTGCACTATTTCAGAACATTTTACTGAACACAGTGCCACACACCAGTAAACAGTTTACATCCACATTGTTTCAGGACATTTTACTGAACACAACGCTGTATAGCAGAGTAATTTCTCAGTCTTTTCTGTCACATCAGGACAAGGTATCTGATTGTGTGTACTTTAGTGATAGGTTGGTACCTCAGCGGTCACAGATTTGTGGACTGAATTATTTACCCTTCCTACAGGTTTTTAATCAAATCTTCTATCAACCTCAAATCGACAGACTTCTTGCTCTGAAGCACCACCCTCACCTCTCACCTTATATTTAAGCCTTTTCAATATCTCTCTGGGTCCCTTACACTTTCCCTGAGCTGACCCTGCCTAGACCAATAGTCCAAAGTCAGAAACTGGGTCATCAAGCAGATCAAGCCATAAAATTTAATTTTTGTCAATTATTATTGAATTAATTCTGCTGTAATCATCCTTTGCCTTTAACGATAACCTTGTGGTACATGGCAAACTCCTCTTCCCTTGTGTGCCTCTGCAAATACAGTTGTCTTGCTCATGCTTCCCTGCATAAAACTTTGGTATTGTAACAGGTACAAATAGTTCTTTTAACAACTAGCATGAGGACAAAGACTCTAATGGTTGAGCTGTGGGATGTCATGAAGGTCAATGATGTCAGAGGAATATACAAAAGACTATTTATTGCATCAGCCAGAATTCTTAGAAAAGCCAAGATATCAAACTGGATCATTCAAGAAAAACGTGAAGAGAAACAACTTTAATCATTGCCTCTGTATTTAACAGGCTAAAGTGATACAGAATTTTGCAGTCCATATCTCCTCCACTCAAAAATAGTAACACAGAAAAACTTTCTAGCAGATCATTGATGGCCTTTCCCATTGACAGGATAGAAGTGACGCGGGAAAGATAGGTGGCCCTTGGCCATTTATCTCTGCTGTGGTAAGTCACACACAGAGTGAAGTATGAAGTTTTAGCCAAGGAACAAAGGGGAATAGTTCATTCAGGAAGAGATTAGGTCATCTCTTTGAGCAATTTTCCCTCTAAGCAGATCCTCAAAATTCTAGGCACAGCACCAAAGTCATTGTGGTTTGGGGGTTTCCCATTACTGTGTTGAATTTTTGATGTGGCCTAGAAGGCTGCAGGAATTTCCTGATGAATTAAGACTACGAAGGGTAAATATTTAACTATGACACAAATAAATATAGTTAATACTTAAATGATAAAGGCAGTGATCCTAAATCCTCATTTCAGTCACTTTTATCTGCATATGACTGCCCAATTTTCGAAGGCTGCAGCATTTTTTTTGGGGTTCTTTGGTGTTGGAGAGGACTTCAGGAAAATAGGTTGTACATGAAGCCTTTCTCTGAGATTTCAGAAATATCCAGTAATTTCTACACAGGTTTTTCAATTTAAAAAAAAATTTTTAGGAGAAGTAGTGCTCTGATAGTGATAGTGAGATAATTATTTGAAGATCCTTGCCTTTTTGAGACACAAATTCATGACTCAGAAGGGAGAAGAGAAAGACATGTAAATGACCTTATTATTCACCCTTACGGTTACCCGCACACTGAACTGAAGGCAGAGTTTTAGAAAAGAGATTTATTTAATACAGTTCTCTTTCCTTCAAAAGACTTCTGCATGAGAACTAAAATGCCCAGAAGATAAATATCGCTAAAGCTACTCAAAGTTGAATGTATGAAAGTGAAAATCATCACTATTAAATAGAACCATGAGTGGTTTGATCCAAATTCAAACATTCGTTCAATACATTGCCTAGAAAAAGAAAACAAAAAAAATTATCATTTAACAACAACTAAATTATTTTTTTCCTAAATCTCCACTGTGCCAGACCATATTTGCAGGCAAGAGATTCCAAAAGAAAAATACACTTTTATAAACATAGTCTGAAAACTTTAAAACATGCATAAACAATATGATCCAGAGGGCAGGCAAGTCCACTACAGTCCTGAAGATGAATGTAAAAGCATCTCTACAGATTGTACTAGAACTTCTTTGATTTTTGTGGGTATTTGAAATATGTTCCATGGATCTGGAGTGTATTAAAGGCGAAAAATTAAAATAAATCTAAAAATATTAAATTTACACATCAAGAGTCAGATTTTTTTTTCACCTACATTCCAGACATAGTAATCCCACTTTGAAGAATGAAGAGCCTTGGTAAGGACTCAAAGTTTACTGCAACATTTAAAATAGTGGGCAGGAGCACTCAAGTGTGTCAAACTCAGTGCTTTCCTCTTTAAAACCTTGCAAGTTCCCTCTGCACTTTTAGGTTGCTAACAGTGTTATCCCTAAGACTTAAGTTTTGTAATTTAAATAGTATCATTCTGTATGCAAGAAAAATCTCTTGCATACAGAAAGCCTTTAAGGGAAATTTAGATGTGAAAGAAGGCAGGATTAGTCTATAAATGGCACATCAGCCTGCAGCAGAAAAAGGTTTAGATTCAAAATTGATCAGCACCAATCTGATCATCTATGTTCTAGTGTGAAAGAAGCCATGTTGTCAAAACCAGACAAATTACCTTCTAAGGTTGTTTCTTCATACTCCCAATTTTCTCCCACAGTTCTCTAGTCTTGCCTTAATTTCATCCTGGCAGGGGTGCTCAGAGTTTATCCTATCTCTACTGTAATCTCCCAAGCCTCCTTGGTACAAAAGGAGGAGATAGAATACCAGGACCCAAATTCTCAAGCAGAACAGAATCAGAAGAAAATTCTGCTAAATGGAACAAGTGAATTTTGGTTATTTCCATACATTCCTATGTCAGAAGGAATGCCCGGTACCTGTATTTGCAACAAGATAACTAGAGACAACATGACAAATAGCAACAATTTACAAATAAAAATCCCAAAAGAAGTGATGAAAAATTATAGGTATACACTTAGGCCATTTCCTATTAAAGAAGCAGATGTCATGCATGCACAAAGCACAATCAGGTGTGTCTTGCAACATGTACGCACGTAAAAACAGCAATGTGCCTGGAATGGGGAGAACAAAACTCCAATATTTTTTCCAGAATATACGAAAATTCTTGCTTCATATACATTCTGGAAAGGACAAAAGCAAATGTGCTTTTGTAAAATGCTTTTTCAGCTACACAGTTGGGGAACCACTCACACAGAATTGATGCATGTACAACAAACAAGGTTTCATCTTGCTACCTATTTTTTTTTTAAGCCAACAGGTCAGTTTGAGAACAACAGATTGACAGCAAGTAGATTGGTAAAGCATGAGAATGGATTTAAGACACAACACTTAGAAACAGATTTCCATATACCTTAACACCAAACACTCCAAAGATCAAAATGCATGTATGTGTGCACACACTCATGCACCAGAGTGAGGTGTGGAAGGGAGAGGAATTCTGGAGACTTCTTAGAGAGTTTTTGATCAGCCACTTTTTACTCATAGATCTTCTACACAGATTTTTCAACTGCAACATTTTACATGGATTTTCAGCTTATTTCTCTCTCCTTTAAGAAAGGAATAGTAACACAGACCATATGATTGACCATGTACTATCATGTAACAGACCTTTAAAGTACCTTTCCTAAAGACACACCTATTCCACCATGGAACTAGCATAGTTCTCTTACTATTACCCTTTTCTTAGTGGTTTTTTTTTCTTTACTTTTTTTTTTTTTTCATTTTTCCTCCTAGAAGCTAGTCAAGGAAGTATAAGAAATTTCTTTCAATCAGGTAGCTCCATGGCCTAGAATACTGATTTTCTATATGACTTCCTCTGAGTAATTACAGCATTATCTTAAAAATTTTTTTGGTTGGTTGGTTTGGTTTAAACCTGAAAGCAAACCATTTATATAGTGTACCTTGAACATCTTTCCAGCTGGCCCTGTACCTGTCTTGCTTTGACCATCTGCACCATATGCCTGTTCAATGTTGAGTGTAACTCACTGTTAGGTCTTGTCTAGACAAGAAAGTTGTGAGTTTGACTTGCATCAGTTTTAAACAGGGATAATTAAAGTGGTGCAAGTCACGGATTAGAATTCTTATCCCAGTTGAGTAGTGACTTACACTGTCTTAGATTACCCAGATTCCTAACTAAGGCAATGAAAAGTGAATTTTGATCTTTGTACAGAAGTATTAATGAGAATGCAGTGCAAATGTGCAACAATTTATGGCATTTCTAAGTTACCCTTCCAGGTGAATATTCACCACCGTGTTTCATAACACTGTCCAAAATATGCACATGTGGTTGCACAAAAATAAGTTTGTGTAAAGTACAGCTTGTTTCAGAAGAAAAAGGTTTTTTCTGTGAAATAAGAAACTATTTCAATTTCCTTTTCCTGATCAAACTTCAACCCCTTAACAAGAGAGGAAATTCTTATGCTACTGGGAAGACTTTTACACCAGGACTGTTTATTCAAGACACTTGAGCTGCTGGTATTAAAGATGAGTTCACAGGACAACTAAACTGTGATACTGTTCTAGAAGGTCCTCATTTACTAGCTCTTCCTCATTTACTAGCCTGCAATTGCTGCAAATACAGAGAATAAAACTGAACAAAGCTGAACTGTAAATTGAGATGAATACAAGTAGACTGTTAAGTATCTTCACCTTTCAGATTTTGCTTGCAGTAGGTCACGCAAATTATCCCAGTTTTGATAACAAGTTTATTCAAAATTTTTGGTAATGGTAGCTCTGGAAAACAAGGCATCCCTCACTGGTCTTCATGAGGATCCGTACAAGATTCAGTTGCTTGCATTTTAGGTTGGAGCAGCAGCTGCTTGACAGGTTTTAAGAACCCTGCAAGAATGAGGACTATTCTGACTGTGAGCAGGACACAAATAATCCATTTACCCAACAGCAACCTGCAAGATATTCTTGGCTTTATAGATGTATATTCATTGTATTTATCTGCTTATTTTTTATGCAGTACTTTAGTTACTTATATTAAAAGCAATTTCCTTCCAAAAGATTTTTAATCTCACAGTTGTCTGTAAGTATTGTAAACATTATTATAATACATAAACTGTTAAGATCACAAAATACCTTCCACCAGAAAGACTCCAAAAGCAACACAAAAAATAACATATTAAGCTTCCCAACAGCCTTGTGAAATTGGATAGTAGTGCTACATCTGTATTAGAAAAGGGAAACCAGAATGCTTAAAGTTTACAGTTTCCTAGCAGTCACAAGCAAAGTCCATACTGCAGACATGAACAGAAGTAAAGATTAAATCCATCACACTTAACTGAGGCATTTAAATCAGGAAGCGGGCTGCTCAGGATTTTCCTGGGGTCAGTGAAGACAAACAGGGACTTCCACAGGACAGTTCAGACAGCTGAGTCTTCCTCTGGGCTTGCTATGGTCTCATGACACAGCACTGAGATTCTCGGCAGCAAAGAAAACACTATCTTGGGTAACTGGTATTCTCCTGGAGAAGCTGGCAGCCAATGACTTGGACAGGTACACTCTTTGCTCTGTTAAAAACTGGCTCTAAGACTGGGCCCAGAGTGTGAATATGAATGGTGCTACTCAAGCTGGTGGCCAGTCACTCATGAGGTCCCCAAGGTTCAGTATTGGGGCCAGTCCTATTTAATGACTTTATCAATGAACTGGATGAAGGTATTGAGTGCATCCTCATTAAGATCACAGATTACACTAAATTGAGTAGGAGTGTTGATCTGCTGGAGGGTAGGAAGTTTCTGCGGAGGGATCTGGACAGGCTGGATCTACGGAGCAAGGCCAACAGTATGAGGTTAAACAAGGCCAAGTGCGGTTCTGCACTTGGGTCACAACAACCCCCTGCAGCGTTACAGGCTGGGGGCAGAGTGGCTGGAAAGCTTCCCAGTGGAAAAGGAGCTGGGGGTACTAGTGGACAGCATCTGAACACCAGCCAGTGTGTGCCCAGGTGGCTAAGAAGGCCAATGGCATCCTGACCTGTATCAAGAATAGTGTGGCCAGCAGGACCAGGGCAGTGATTTTCCCCCTGTACTGGGCACTGGTGAAGCCACACCTCGAGTGCTGTGTCCAGTTTCAGGCCCCTCAATTCAAGATGGGTAGTGAGTGGCTGGAGCAGGTCCAGAAAAGGTCAACAAAGCTGGTGAAGGGTCTAAAGTGTAAGTTGTATGAGGAGAAGCTGAAGGAGCTGGAGAAAAGCCTGGAGAAAAGGAGGCTGAAGTGGGATCTTCTCATTCTCTACAACTATGCAAAAGGAGGTTGTAGTGAGGTGGGGGTTGGCCTCTTCTCCTGAGCAGGAAGTGACAAGAGGAAATGGCCTCAAGCTGTGCCAGGGGCAGTTCAGGTTGAAGGGCAGGGAAAAATTCCTCAGTGAATGGGCGGTTAAGCATGGGAACACACTGCCCAGGGAATTAGTGGGGTCACTGTCCATGAAGGTGCTCAAGAAAAGACTGGATGTAGCACTTCGTGCCATGATTTAATTGATGTGGTGATGTTTGGTCAAAGGTTGGGCTCAATGACCTTGGAAGTCTTTTTCAACCTTAATGATCCTGTGATTCTATGATTCTAAGTTTGGGTGGGATGATGCAGTCTTAACATACCCAACCTCACTACTTTTCCCCTATTGGCTGTCTTTTTTTTTTTTCCAGGGCACACAGCACTGATTGCTTCCAAACCACATAATGGAATGGGAACGATGAGTTCTCAGCACCCTCAAAATGACATGCCATTTACTGTATACCAGTTTCATTTAGAAAAGCTCTCAGTGCTCCAAATGAGATCTCCCACTGGGCATCTTGGTTGGACAATTCTGATGACTAATAAATGTAACATTTTATTGTTACCAGAAATTTCCTAATTATGGCTGTCATCACTGTAAATAAACACATTCAGGTCCTACTGAACATTATGATAAAGCCTTGCCTCCAAGCATGGGAAATGTTTTTTAAAGTAATAACTGTCTTTCAGTCTAATTCCCTGATTCTTCTGCTTCTTAAAAAAAATTAATTGCCAAATAAATTATTCCCCAATAACGTAAAGCTTTTAGGCATTTCCACATTTGAAGTCTTGCCTCTTTCTTGTGGTTACATCAGAATTTCCAAGGACTTGAGCAATTTGACAAATAAAACTTTGAAAAGCAGGCATATTTTTGGCCAATAGATTTTTGGGGGTATATAAGCAATTTTGGGTTTACACTCAAATGTATTTTTTTGGAGCCAGTTTATTTCCATGAAGTTATTTTTAGTCCTTAAATTTGGCTTTTATACATATATACTTGCTCACTGAGTAGTACACTAAGAAATCCCACTAATTCCACCCTTTGTTTCACAACATGTTTGTGGGAACTGCACTTCAAATATCACTAGGATGAGGCTCTGCTTTGGATATGAGAATTCATTGACTCCAAAGCAGAAAGAAGCACCCAGAATAGTAAGCAGCCTCTGTGTCTAGAAAATAAATACAGGTTTGAGCTGGACACCAAATAGGAAGCTAGTGCCCAGTTTTGGATCAACCTTTCTCACTGCTTCCTTTTAGCCCTGGTCTACCTTGAAAAAGGAAAGGTTTACTGGAAAGCCATTCTTTACACAGCCATGTTAGTAATGCTTATACATGCAGAATACCAGATTCTAAATCCAATGACCACCTTTTCTTTGTGAGAGTTAGCAGGAGCTCATCATGCATCTCCTGGTTGCGCTTAACATCCAAATATCATGTGAATTTTTAGGTCACAGGTCACATTGCAAAATACTCAATGAAACATAAATAAAATGGAACTTTTACTATTTCTTGTGATAGTTCAACTAGGGAAAATTGGTTTCTTAATATGACAAAACTTTCGCATACACAATGACCATCTCCATCTGTATATTAATATAAATTTGCCTGATAGGACATTATTACAGCTTTTTAGATCTCTCCTATCCAGGGCACGCTCCATCACATTTTCACTCAGCTTGCCCTGTCATATTTTCACTCAGCTTCACAGAAAGTGTGACATGTAAGGGATTTTCCCATCTTCAGCAAACCATAAAAAACCCAAGGCAAAAATCAGCCACTCCACACATATAAGCATATTATATTTCATTGCAGAAAACAGGAGTTAAGCCCTGATGGCAAAGACAGCACTAAGAGACAGACTTCCAGTGGAGCCACAGCACACAGTGACAGACACCAGTCTTTCCAAAAGCCATTTTCTCCTATGTAGTGACTGGCCCCCTCAAAACCTAGGTCCCTTACCTGTTTAAATCCTAGGTGAGGACTTGTGTTGTTACTGTCGCAAAATAAGGAAGTCAACAAAGACCACAAAAAATACCACCAAAAAAAATTATCAAAACCATTGTAAGAATAAACTTTAGACTATCAAATGGTTATAGATATATCCCAGAAAAATTGCTCATAATTTCTTTCTTTAATGACTGAATCCAGACCATAATTTCATACTTCCTCAGTTCTTGCTGGTAAATAACAGCACAGGCACATTGAAGGGAAAGGAAGTGAGTTGAAGCTTCTTTTTCTTTTTGGTTTAAGTCTATCTACCTACTTGTAACACTTGTATGTGTTAGCTTCTAATAGTATACTACCATTAAGCAATATTTTTAAACTTCTATGGTATTCTGCTTAGATAATGAGCAAGAAGAAAAGAGTGGATCATGTAAAACTCACTTATTACTGTTATAACAATTATTACTACCATTTAGATGGCAGGAAAAGTATATGGAACACTCATCTATACAGCTATCCTGAATGTACACTGAGTCCATCGATACTGTAAGTTCAGCAAGCCAACAGCAACTTCCTAAGACACGATGATAACATTTCTTTGGCAATACTTAGACACTGCAACTAAATACCAAACAGCGTCACGTGAGCCAGTCAGTTACTGCAAGAAAGAAAATGTGATGAACTGTTTGTTTTGAACTATCAGTATAAACATATTGCAGAAATGAAACCCAAGCTTAAACAATGGGGAAAGTTATCCGGTATTAAAATAAACAGTTCTAGGAAAAATCTCAAAAAATGTTTACCAAGTCATCTTCTTCCACGTAGTTTCTGTGCAAAGCATTTTGCCATATGCCTGGTTTGTCCACCAACCCTAGTTACACTGATTACAGATATGCAAATTATAATGGACAAGGCTGGGCCTTAATTGCCTGTAATTGGCTCCACAAGCAAGAGCATTTTTATCTACAATCAAGCTTGTAGATCATCAAAGAAGCAATTTTGAGTTTAAGAAAATAAAAAAATTTACTTTTTTACAGAAAAGTATACTTGTTTTGCTTCTAGAACTCATAATTTAGATATTGAAGAATAACAATTTTAAATTAAAATACTAGATTTAAGTAAGCCATGATTCTTACAAAATTTCATACTAAGTATTTTTTAAATATCACAGGGGAGCACTTGTGCTGAGAAAATAATTCACTTTGCCAAACATTGGCAAGGTAAATTTTTATTGAAATTTATATCTATTACTTGAAGTAATCAACATAGCTCCTTTATGTAAGTCAGAATATTTCTAAAATTCTTAAACATTATTTCTGATTATAAGTATTCTCTTCCAGTAAAAGACCTACAACAGTTAATTATTCTTTAGTTCTTTCACAGCAGGTGCACTGTAAAATGCTATTTAGTGTAGAAAGTTTAGGGGGAAAAATAAACGCAGAGTATAAAAATGAGATGTGAGATATCTACATAATATATTCATTACACTTGAGCATTATACATGTGTTGAAAGGAAATGAGTTATGGCTGAGACGCTTTGTAGTGGCAACAACAACAAAGCAAATTCAGTATTCAGAGATGCTATAAAGGAGCTGCATCAACCTCATTTGTTCAGAGTGAGACATGGCCCTTCACACAGAGAAACTGGTCCTTTCATTCCAAGGAAAACTGACACATGGGGATACATGCATAATCCCAGTTTTATGCTAACCCCTGGGAGCAGGGGGTTGGGGGCTGGGATGGAAAGGAGGAGGGGGATAGTTCTTCCCTCAGCCTGTTTTACAATCATTGCAGAAGAAAACAGTCCTCAAATATAAACCCCTGTCATTGGGCTTCCTACCTGTTTAATCACTTCTCTCCAAAGTGTGAGAGGACTAACCCTCAGACATTCACACTCCAGAGACTCATATTTCTTTATGTTCAGTGAAACAGTGATCTTAGTTCAGTCTCTAGTGGACAAACACAGAATAAGTTAAGTCTTAGAAGCATGATTCAGCAGGCAATTTCCTCAACTAAAATCATATGTGTATAAAAGCAGAAAACAACTTTCCTCTTTTTAGTGCTTGTCTCAGCCTGCCAAGGCACAGTAAAATAATTTCTCTTCCTCTACATAAAACATCCCCTCATTTCCAGTCCTATATTCCCCAAGGCAGATCAAGACATTAAAAAATGAGGGAAGTAGTCTAAAAATTAAATGCTTGGTTATATTTTCTGCACAGAATCTTCTCTCTCTTGCTACAGCCAGGTATCCAAGAGAACAAGTAATTTACAAAAAAATCAGGAAATCCTCTCTAAAAATTCTAGTAGAGTTAGGGGGGTGGGGGTGGCTGTATATGCTTTTTGACATATTTCTGTCTTATATACTGACTGGATGAAACAAAAGTTGTAAATGAGATAGGTTAGCAACAACTATGCTAATATGAAGTTTCAGCCCACCTAGTAAGAGTCTTCATTAGAGTTTTATTGATGGTCACTCTTAGTATGAACTTGTGTTGCAGTTAAATCCTGTATCTCTCAAATGGGCACATATACAGCATTTTCTGTACCATATTATATGACTAGTTGCATCACTCAGTTGTGCAATTTTCCAAGTTTTGCCAGGTCAAAATGCCAGCATGTAAATGGGAATATCACAAATAGCTGTACACGGACTGTTTATTTATTTTAACTGGCCAGCTACCCCAAAGCATTTTCTTTACCAAGGCATGGACAATATCCATGCAAGGTATGTAATTTTACACGAGTAATCATGCTAAGGTGAATGGGACTGCTCATATGAGTGAAATTATTCACATATTTAATCCTTTCAGACTCAAACTTCATAAAAATAATTACTTCTATTAAGTAAGTGCAACACTTTGAAACCCATTTTCCCCTTTCTAGGAAAGAATGCACATATACAAACACAAATTGAAGCAGGCTGTTTCAAGACCAGTGTATTCAACATGGTTAAACTGTGAAGATTTAGAAGTGTGAATGTCTATATAATTTCCTGTTTCTTTCCAGAAATCAGCTGGGTAGAGTAGTATTACAGGATCTGTTTATGAAGGAGCAATGATATTCCTAACCCAGTGCCTTTAAATGCTGACTTTTTAAATGCTCCCTTTTGCTGTCAGCGTAGCAGGTATCCTGTATGACATCTGAGCTGAATCTCTGAACTATAAGTAGAGCTTACAAGAACTTAGTAAGTTCTATCAGTAGAGTCTCTGGAGGATTTTTGTGTTCTCTGACTCACACGCATACATAGTTTCTCGAAAAAAAGCCTTAAGAAGTTGCATCTTTCAGTAAAATGAAGAAAATTCCACTCCCGAGAGCAATGTCACTAGGAAGGGTGCACTCTGGCTAAAACATTTGTCTCCTACACAGCCAAGAACTATATCAATCCTTATTATTTCTGTTCTCATAGAAATTAAGGAAAACTTTGAACAACATAAACATCCCCCAAAAAAATCATTTAGTGAGAAACAAAAAAAGGAAACACTTACTTTTTGCAGCCACTGAGTGTAATTTTCCATCACATGTTCCAGATGTTGCAGTTTCTGGGAAGATAAATCCTGTTCCACGTGAGGAGCATCTCTCTGAAGAGCATTTGTGTTGTACTGGTCTGTCGTGCTTTCACGACAGTTCCCGTCCTGTTCTGGCAGAATGAAAGTATAGGTGCACTGCCCGTGCTGAACCCGGTTAAATCTTCTCCCACTGGCTTCTGGACCCCGACGCTGGTTAGTACAGCCTACAAGAGCAAGAATCGCTGCCAGGAAAGCAGAGGAAAAGAAAACTGACATGTTATTACAACTTTCCTTTCTTGCTTTAAGAAAAACTTTTTCTTCCTCTTTCTTAAATTTGTTCTTAATTTCCCTTAAAGTCTTTGGAAAAAGGACTGGAGCAGCACACTTTAACAATCAACCTTGGATAAACTGTTATTTTTTTTAATTTCACTGTGAGGATAGCTTCCTTAGTTAAAATTGGGAATATTTATTGCATAGTAGTTAAGATTTATTGTTTCCTCTCTGTTACAGTCCAGCATGTAGCCTGCTTTAGTCAGCTGCATATGCATATCCCAGTCTCTTTCCCCTACACTATCTGCTGCAGAACTGCTATTTTCTCTCAGGCTTCAGTGAGTTTTATTAAGGTTGCACTTTCAAGCCAAGCTGGAAGCAAGCAGCCTTTCACAAGATGACTTGACAGGAATGCGTGTATGAGTGCGCCCCTATGCTAAGGATGGCTGATGGCTCAGTACAGAGGGATCATCTTACAAACTGGCTGGATGCATGACCTCAATCATGCATGTCTGCCCTGCCCCTGCTGCATACAACTGCTGGGGGCTTTGGGCAAATTCACGTAAGTTTAATAAGTGAGTCAGTCCACCTTAATACACTTCATATGTTCGCACTGACCTATTAAAATGTAGATAAAGTGTAGAAGTTTGTTGTAATCCCTCTGTAAATATACAAAGCACTGAAATTAAAAATTCTTTCAGTTCTGCTCTGCTCTGTATCTATTAAAGAATTCTAGGTCGGGTGAATGACACTTACAGGGAAAAAAAGTTTAGTTTAACCCTCACTAAGTTTAGCTAATTTTTTTAAGACAATTGTGTTTCTTTAACAGTTTTCAGAGAGCTGTTTTACATCATATATTGAAATTAGGGTTGCCAAATAGTAATCAGGAAAGGCAGTTCAGAAGGATAACAATTTTCTGTGTTTGGTGTCTAAAGTAAGGTAACTAATTAGAAACCAGTGAGAGATAGTGACTGAACAATTCCAGACTATCTTCTGTACTACTGCATAGTTATCACATGCATAACACCAATTTGCAAGTCTGTATGGGCTACACAGGCACCCCTCATTATATGGGGAAACTTTCTCTGGGGCATCTTCCTCAGAATAAGACTGTGCTAACTGCTTAAAAAACTATCTTAAATAATGCCTTTGTTATTTCTAGAGACAAATAAAAAATGCACAGATAATAAACAGGATTGGAATATTCATGAAATTCAGAGGAATCTGGATCTGAGTTCCTGCACTAGTATTTGTTGTTAAATAAATATCAGCCAACACTAATGTGGAACACTTTGCACAATATTTCCCTTTAAAGTAAGTGGTCTTCTAAATAACAAAAAAGCATCACTAAAAAAACCGTCAAGGAGACCTATTTGCAAAAATACTGAGTGCAAACACCTTCAGTGCTCATGCAATTGTGACCTGTATCACAACTACAATGTCATTCTTAAAGAACTGCCTGGAATATTTAGCCAGGCATCTGACCTGTTCCCATGGAAGCTATTCCTACTGAAACTGCAAAACATCTTGCATCTGGAAAGAAACCACTTCATTTGAACCAATAAGTAATATCCCCTACAGTAAAACAGAAAAAATGATAAGTTCTTATCTTTCTCTGAATTTTTTATATATCCAACACAGAAAGAGAAAGAAAAAAGGGGAAGAATACAAAGCAAAAAGCAAAGCATCAATGTTACTGTTGCTTTGAGCAAAATCAGAATATCCTTCCACCTCTGAACTGTTCAGACCAACTTAGCACTTGTTTTTCTCCTTCTGAAAACCAACATCTTAGTTTGCTTTCTTCCTTGCATACAGAACTTCCCATAACTCACCACCACACCAGAACTAATTCTGCTGTGGTTTATTACACTGTCTTTGCAATTATTGTGAAATATATTTCTAAAATATTTGCTCATCTAAGATTAGAGATGAAAAGGGAAGAAAACTGTAGGTTCAGACACTGATCTGAAGGGTTAGCAAAAAAGCAGCTATATTCCCTCTGAGGCAAAGTGAAAATATCAGAGCACAAACATGGCAACAATACATGCTTTTCTTGTAAGTAAAAAAGAGTACTTTATGAAAGGGCCTCAGAGCAGCTGAAAGGGGGATAGCAAAGGTGGGTGTACAAAGGCTTCCTAGACTTCCTAGACTAAAGTTCATATTTTCAAATATGAACGCACATTTACACAAATGCCTCATTCATTTTCTGCAGAGCATTTGAACAACAAATTTATTCACATGCAAATGTGGAAAAGTAAGACTGCAAATTTACACTTGATGTTTTTCAGATGAGGATTTCACAGAAGAGCTGGCTCACTTTGTTGCTGTTACATGGCCCCTTCCTGCTGGCTTGAGGTGACTTCCCCTTCTGTCCCCCTTCTTCCTGAGGGATAATAGCCATCAAGACCTTCGAGAACCATGCAGAACTATCAGGCATCTTTGACATTTGCTTGTTTGTCTCCAGCTTAATTCCCTACCACAGCACCTGCCTTTCAGTCCCCCTGGCCCAGGCCCCAAATGGATGGATCACAGGCAATGTGCAATTGTCAGGTGTCACAGCAGGGAGGTGTGGCAGAGCCATGCAGCAGCCAGAGCATCCCCTACCAGCACACTGCACTCAGGCTTCCTTGCTAAAGAGAATCAACTCCCCCCACCCATGCACTGTCCACATCTGTGTTATAAGAGTAGTGCTTCTGAGGCATCTTGCGTCCAAACATGTGGGGTCTCACGCAGAGGCAAGGAAGGGATGGCAGGATTTAGGTGAAAGTCCAGGAACCATTCTGTCACTCCTAGTTTGCAGCCTTTCCAGCACACAGGGAGACACAGAAAGGGATTCATGAATTGTGATGGGATGCACTTAAATATTTTCAAGGGTTCCTTGAAATGTCAGCAGCTCTGTTGGCTACATAGAAACTCAGCAAGCTTTTGGGCTGGTCTGGCTGACCCCAGAGTCAGAGCTATTCACCAGGGTCCCTAACTAAAATCACAGACATTCCCAGTCCTGTAACACAGGGACCAGCAAGGTCAGCTTGCTGTTTCACCAAACACACAGCAAAGTTGTCTTGATAAACACATTGGACCAACCAGGCCAGGTTCAGTTTACACTCCTCCCTGACACACTCGTGGTTCCCTGCATACACAGGCAGAAGTGCAACAACCAATACTGAAAAAATCTTTCTTCCAGATTTACAGATTATTCCAGTTAATTCCACATTGCAATTTTATAAGGAATTCCATTTTATCTAAGGAAAACAGATTCAGAAATAAGAAGAGTTTTTATTTTCTGAAGTTCCCTATTCCTATTAAGGTGTTTTTCTTTTCAAAAACAAACCAACCAACCAGCCAAACACAACATCCTGCTCAAGAGTTTCAGTGATTTGATGTCTTATACCTGATTTGATAAATGTACGGTTTATTATTCGAGTACCATGTGATCTATGTGACATGTCCCAGCTTTGCAAGAACTGAAAATTTCAGTGAGATAAGGAAAAAATAGTTCTCACAGTTCAGTCAAAGTCACTGTGGGTATTTCTGCAGGATCTTACATTATATTCTACAGATAAAATCTAAATGATTTGCCCAGGATTGCACAGTTGCTCAACCAGAAACTGAGTAGGGATGCGTTTAAAGGTCTCTTTATTTTCCTAAGACCACTTCCTCCATCACAATGATTACTTTCATATTCCTTGAACTTTTCCTCCTGTGTAACAGGGAAGGGCTGGATCCAGAGGCTTCCTTCCCAGACCATGCAAAGTCTCATACCCATTGCTTATTTAATAGCTATGTGAAATACTGTAGCTCACTATGTAATCAGTCCTACAAGGCAAAATAAATGGGAATTCAACATCCAGATAAAGGTTACATTCACAAGATATTGGTTCCTATATATCTAGAATTAATGCAATTTAGTGGCTTTTACCAATACATATGCATGCTCAGAGTACAATTATAAATTCTAGGAAACAAAAATCTATTTCTCTTTCTTTACATTTCTGCTGCAATATGTGTCATTTCTGCAGATGAGTTGCAATAAGGTTGCATCATGTCACACACAGTACCTGGAATTACTCCAACTCAGCTTCCTCGGTGTATATGGGATATCAGTGCAGAGTGGCTTCTGAATACAGGTATAATAAGCAAGATTTTCTGTCTCAGTAAACCAATAGTGGAGCACAAAATATTTATTCTTAGTGTAGCACATTCCAAAGAACCTCATTCTACCTATGTAAATTCTACCAAATAAAATGGGATCTTAAGTCCCACAACCCTGACTTGTGTGCTAATGCTTCTCCAGTTACTTCAGTGGAGATGGTCCCATTTATTTGTAGTGCTGAGAGCAGAATTGGATGGAAGATATTGCCTGACCCTACAAAATCCAGATGGTATTGAAAGCAGATGAAGAGGAAGACTTACTTACCATGCAATAACACTTTCTCCTACTACCTGTATGCTTTCTTTTCTTGCTCTCCAGGGAACAAGCAAGTAATCATCTCAAATAAATTTCTCCTCAGGACTGAAGTTTGTACATTCACATGTGCATACTTAAGGCATGATCCCACATAATGCTGCTTGCCAGATTCCTCCTTCAAAGGAACACTGTGATGGGTGTTCAGTTACGCCGCAGCCCAGCCCAGCTCTCCCAGCATTTGATTTCACACCTGAGAACAAGTAAACAGCTGGGACCATTAGCAGAGTGGCAAAAAGCAGCTTTTAGGAGAAAATGGAGGTTTACAGAAACATCTGAGCTACTGTTTATGCTGTACAACCTGTCTGAATTTTGTCTCACACAGAGGCTTTATTGGATTCTTTCCAATATGTTGGCAGATGAGAGAGGTAGATGTTTCCTAAAAACTTATTTTCATGATGTGAGAAAATCAAGTTGTTCTTATATTCATAAGCAATCTTTGAGCTTATGCATGTAGAGACAAAACACATGGATTAATTCTGTTGAATTTCCTCTCATTCCCTGAGGAAGGAAGGAATACTACAAGCATCCTCTTGTTATCTGTTTAGGGTAAGTTTTGTCCCTTATTTTCAAAATTTCTGGATACTTGAGTTATTTTCAAAGACCAACCCCCAACTCTATCAAAGAGGAGGATACACAGTAATGGAACACAGTGGGTATGATGTTTCTGATTCAAAAGGATAAAAATACATGCCCTAATCTAAAATGCCTGATGAGAAGACCAACACTGATGATTTGTGGTAGCCTGTTAAACCCCCTGATCCTGTGATGCCATGTTCCCCCTGTTCCCTGCCCTAGCCTTGCCCACTCCCTCAGGCTCTCCCTATTGGTTCCTGTACCCCAGCCCCGCCCAGGGACCACCCCTGGGCCCCTGACAAAACCACCCCACACCCAGACCACGAGGTCTCTCTGCCTCCGAGGGCGCTGGGGCAAGATGTGAATAAAGCTCTCTTACCACCCTCATGGGAGACCCTTCTCTACCTCTTTTACCACCACTGCGTTGTAACACTGCTGGCTGCGGAGCCAGATCGCGGGGCTGTCCGAAATGGACTCTGGGTTGTGATTAATCACATGGCCCTAGGAAACCCTCGCTGTGCTCACAGGGAGCTGCAGCCTGCTAGGCAGAGTCAAGCAGTTACAACAATGATCTTCCACTGTAAATCCTAGGCAAAACCAAACTCTCTGGTTTTAAAAGAAAGATATTTCATATGCCTACAGGCATGTCAGTGCTATTGTGTGAATGTGCCTTCTGTTACAAATTAATTGAAAGTGCAGTTTGGTGGAAATTATTTATCAGCAGTGTTGTTTGGTTGAATGGTTTACTTATTCTGTGAATTATCTCTGTGTCTTAACGCTCACCAGGGAAAATACAGGGGACAAACAACAATCCATTGGTGCGTTACCTTCAGTTCCTGACCTAATTTAACATGTAGCCTCAAGTGCAGTGCTACATGTGCATCTGTTCTTGAGGTCATAAAGCAGGAACCACAATAGTGTGATTTGCCTATGAAAGGAATAATTTCAGTCCCCTAGTCAAGTGTAAATGAAAAAGATTATTCCAAATACTGGTAAAAGTTGAGCACTTAACAACAAGAAACCCACTGAAGTTTCTTCAGGCTCTATGGACTAGCAAATTAACATCTTTCCTTTGGAGTCTTAACTCTTAAGTTCTTAAGATTACAGCATTCTTCCCTAATGGAAAGCAAAATTCTAATTCAGGTGCTTAAAAAGCCTTGTTCATGAGGAGCACTAGATATATAATTGTTAGAGACACAGGACAAAATATTGGTGGCAAAATCCCTTACATTATCCATAGAAGAAATAGGGGATCTACCCACTCTTCCTGAGCTCCTGTGAGCTCAGTCTTTCTGTCCTATCAGAAAGTCTGTTCCTCACAGGCCTCTCTGGAGCTCAGACCTTTCAACTCAGCAACTGCTGCAAAGAGGGAAATGGTGCCGCTGGCAAGGATGGTCAGAGCATTTGGAGGTCAGCCCCAGATATAAATCCTTCTACTGCCTGATATGGAGAGAAACAGAAAACAGACTCATCTTTTGGGTTTGTATATTCAAAACAAAGCTTGAGTTCATAATCTGATTTCTTCTGCTGGTTGAGACACATCAGCTAGACTCACCATCAACCTCAGTGACATCCTGAGCCACCAGCTGTGGAATTGTCTTTGCTGCTGGATGATATTGTCTTGGGGTGACTTTATGATGTGTGTCTCATATCACTGTTCTATGCCCAGAAATTAATTTTGTGTCTTTCTATGCCTTTAAACTGAGCCTGAGAAGGGGGAGAGAAAAGTGTACTTTTTCAAAGCAGTTTTGCAGTTTGTTTTCATGTTTCAAGGACACAGAGATAGAGACGGTTCTCTGCGTTCACCTGCGGTGGTGAGAGGAGCGGGAGGAAGCACCTGGCTTGCTTTCTTTCCAGCCAGCTTTCAGCCATGTTTTCAGCTCCTTTTCCTCTGGAGAGTTGAACTTTGTTTTCCTGGGACTCTGATTTTTCCCTTCTTCTCTGCTGGACGGTTTTAACATCAGAATACATTGGGAGGACTTTCCAGCGAGGCCTTGGCCCTGGAGGTGGGCCCACCACCCCGTCCCAGCTCCAAGAAGGGAGAGAGAGAGATCTACAGAAGGACTCTGAAATTTTCCCAGGTTTCTCTCAGCAGAGCAAGAGGTTTTATTATTATTTAGCATTATTATCCTTTTCCTGTGTGTTTGTTAAACAAATAGTTTTTATCTCTTTCACTTTCCTTCGAGGAAAATTTATTTTTTCCCAAACCTGGTGGGGGAGGGCTGCCTTTTATCAGAGGATATATTTCCAAATTTAACCAAACCAGCACAGATATATTTAAAATTAAAAAGTAACAAATTCTCTTTCACATAGAAAAGGACATAAATTCAGATCAGTTCTCAGTATTTATGTTATGCAATAACTTAGCTATCTGGCTAAAGTACATGTAGGAAAAATATAGCCCTACTACTTGAAACATAGATAAGTTTTTCTGATTAAGACTAATTTTCCTAAAATTTTACCTAGAATAGACTTAGATAAAATAATCCACAGGAAATTAATTTTATTGGATATAATTCTGTGGTAGAAGTGATGAACATCAACTTTTTCTCTTGAGATTCTGTGGAGCTCTGATTAACTTCTACATATTGAAAAAAGCCTGCAAATCAAAGGGACTAGAATAAAATGGCCTGGAAGAAATATAATCTATACATCAAGAGGGAAAGACAAAAAAGCTGCAGAGAATGCACCAAATTTCCATATGTGAAAAATCTGGTATTATCACTTTCCTAGAGCAATCATAATACATCTTCTGCATTCAGTCAAAAGAAGGATGAAACCCATAATTCAATAAGCTAATAGTTAATTATGTGTTAATTGTAACTGTCTTTTGATGCAGCTGTAAACTGGGAAAACAGGATTAAGAGTTTGGATTGCTATTCTTGTTTGAGTTCAATTTTAAAACAGTTAAATTGTTTTATATGTCTGTTTAAAAGGAGAATGTGACAAATGCAATGGTGTTTCCAAAATGTATTTCATTTTAAATGAAACATTGAGTCCCAAGTGTGAGAAATCTGAATTTTGCAGCTTTTTGGTTTCTCACCCATGTTGTATTTTTCATTAATGGCAAAATTCAACTCCATGTGTTCTCTCACCATTCATCCAGCTTAGTTTAACTTTTTGGCTGGAGTTTGACTCTAACAGGAGTAGGAGAAGCCAATAGTAATGATATTACCCAATGCAGGCAGCCCAGTCTTCCAGCACTCAGGATCACCTTGCTGGTACTTGTTCTGGAGAGGATAAATAGTAAGAAAGGAAGCAGAGAGCAGAGCATGAACAATATAGATGTTTTTGACATGGACAATAGCAAGATTTATAGCATAGGCAACCTAGCTTGGAAGCTACAGAATTCCCAGCTGAGAGAAAACACTTTAAATGCAGTAAATGGAACAAACTCAAAATACTGACAATGTTCTAGAATCTGCTGAAAGACAACGTGAAGTTTCATTTCTGTTGAAACTACAGGAAATATAAGCTCACCATGACTATGCGAACCTATCACAGGTCTGACAAGCTCAGATTTTGCAAAAAGAAGTCCTTAAAATCTTACTGTTTTCTCTGTAAGAGAGTCAGAATTTAGAGTTCTTTCTCCTACAGGACCAATAGATTATATATCTATATTACTACATGCATTTTCAGGAATTAAGTCAAATACTGATGCAACACTTTGCTAGCAAGACTGCCATATTGGACTTCCATCTATCTAGACCCTTGCAGTCCCTAAGACCATGACAGCTTCCTTAAACTCAGTCTATTTATTAACTCATTCCCTGCAGCTAAGAGTTAGGTATTGGTTGACAGATATAGCAGAGAAAAAGGCGAGAATAAGCCACCAGGAATCTGGGGTATAAGAGGTAAATAAACAGCAGTGTAGCAATGGAAAGTGAGAGGCACAGAGAGACAGTCTGGAATTAGGAATTGCAAGTATTTCTTATTTAAGAAGGTGATTTATAAATAAAATATCTCTTATATTTTATAGTGTACTTTTCTTCCCACACCTATTATTTATTTTTGCAAACAGCTTCTGGTTTCACATTCCATATGTGTATACAAGACACAGACTTGGCTTTCTGTGCGACATTCTGGCAGCATCCCCATAGTACCAAAATTCATCATTAACTAACTAGAAACCTCAATCAACTGGTCAAAATTATTTTAAGAGACCAACCAGCTTCTCCCCGACTGTACATGTCATTTTTAATTAGGAAACAAGAAGCAAGACAACACAAATAAATAGCAGTGAGGCAAGAGGCTAGCTATGGTTTGTGAGCAGCTTTCCGTGGAATCGCACCAGCAAGGCACGCCAGCTGCACCGCACTAAATAGCCTCACTCCATCCATGTGTCACATGTCTTGGATGAAGTATAGGATGCTCTCATCCTATACTTAGACAGCAAGCTGTCATAATTTTATATAGGAGAAATATTTTATCAAAAATTGGCTCTGATTAATTGGTCTACTAGAATCAAGTCATTAATAGAAGTCAGAGACAGTATTCTTGAACAGAGTTGGAAAACAGAAATAGGAATCTGTGCCCTGGGGACTAGAGTATTCCTGGTACTGAGGCTCATTGTACTACATATCTGTAACCAGCCCCGTGGAGCACATGTCTCCATGTCACGCTGCAGTCACAGGGAAGGAGTGCTACCTTCCCCTCAGAGATTCCCTCTAGCATTTTTGAACAACCTGCTCTGGCACACGTGCCCAGTGTTGTGTGCAAAACTCACTCCACAGGATGCTGTAGGATTGTGGTTCCCTGCAGAAAGCAGGCGTAGCCACACTGTTTGAGATTGGCACCTATAGCAGGCAGGCAGAACATAGGTACCATGCTTCTATTCACACTGAAAATCTCAAAATGCTCAATCACTAAGCCATAAAAATGGAGATAATAAATCGAATTACAAATATCTTTGGGTTCCCCTGATGCCAGTGGTTATATAAATACTGTGGCAACTGTATTGAACCCAAACAACATGTTGATAAGTATAATGAGATTTGCAGCCAGTTCTTCAGCCACTTCTGTGGACACAATACAGTATTGGACCTGTGACACCTGATACTTCTGCTGCTGGTGTATCCCTTTGAAAACCAGCTCTGAAAAATGAGCACCAGAGCCTGGACTGTGTCCTCAGGAACATGTGTGCTCAGGGACCAGTTCACTGGAGCATCAGTAGCCTGAGAGCTTCATTTCAGCTCATATAATCTGAATAGAACATAAAATGGTTTGAAGTACAATATTTAAAAATGAACATTTTCTTCTCTGTGTACAGCACTCACTGTACATTTCAGATACATTAACCCAGGGTACTCAAATGACCCAGTGCCTCCAATAGTGTGTAACTCAAAGATGAACTCTTAATTCACTTCGATCATCATAAACCCATCAGCACATTACTAGACATTTAACTACTGTATGCCAATAAAAATGTTGTCTAAACTCTTAACTGCCTGTTTAAAGCAGTAATTAATCCCCAAGATCAACACCTTCAAAATTATTGCCACAGGGCATAGATAAATATTAACCTTGGCTCTTAGGGAGTGTCAGGCTCATGACCTGGGACCTACCTCACTCTTGGTAGTTTAGAGTTTTCTCCCCTGGTTTGCCATTGAGATGTTGTACAATTCTTAGGGGAAAAAAAAGTCAAAACCATTATTCTATTTTTAGCATCCTTGATGTAACCTTCTAACTCAGAATGTGGAGTTTTCTAACTGCAACTTTCTCTGCATATTTCCTGTGAAATAATTAAACCCCATCCTTTGGATAAGTTAAAAATAATCTTGGTATAATGATGAAGACTGGGTGGGACAGGACTTGTAGAAATTCACATTTTTCCTTCTAAAAGGATGAGCATCTCAAACTCTCCTGTTTGGAGACTGTGCTCAGCAGATGCCCACTGAACATTTATCAGCCAGGCATGACCAGATAGGTCCCAACGCAAGAGCCAGGTTTGTGGCACTGAATTAGTTTGAGCTGTAAGTGCTGGAAAAAGAGAGCAGGAGGCAGAGAAGAAATACAGTGAGCAGGAGAGTAAGATAGGTCTGTATTACTGTTAGTAAAGTACTTTACATCCCTTGTATAAAAAGTAAAAAAATCAGGTGTTTATAAAATGTCATGTATTCAGTCATTTCAGTAATTTATACAACACTGTTATTGTACTTTATAAAAAGTACCATCTGGCCAATAATATTTTTTACATACAAAATCATTATTTGAAAACAAGTGTCTAAATGAGGACAAATTTAACCATCAAAATTCTAAGTAATTCTAAGCTTTGAAGATGTAAACCAGATCCAAGCAAGCCAGGCTCTGCGGAATTTTTTTGTGTGATATAATCTTGTTCTTTAGATTCTGAGCTGTATAAAATATCCTGTACACAGATTTTTCATGTGCCCTAGCTACACATGCATCCAAGTCTGAAGTGCCATGAACTCAGGTTCCCTTCATTCCCTACCCCACATGACACTGAGTGCCTGGGACCACTTATAAGGGATGAAGTACAGAGTGCAGTGACATCTGATGTGGCACTGCCTACTCCACCCTTTGTCAATCTGCTTCTGCAAGTTCTCTATTGCTCATTTGGTATTTTTAAATAAATTTTTTTGGTAAATATGGAACCATTACTCTGAATGCTGCCGTAGGCTATTAGCAAGTATAAACTCACTATTCCTAAAATACATGTTAGGGTATTGGACGTGCAAAGCAAGGCTGTGCATCTGAAGGCACTCCCTGTGCACCCCTCTGGAGGACGGGAGGCTGTCAGGCTTTGTCTAGTGCAGCACAAGTCTATAGGAATTGAGAAACGCTGGGGAAGTTGCAATGTCATTAGTATGTTGCCATCATACTGTTTTTCTTCCTTTTCTGAAATAAATTGCACATACTATTTATGTTCTGCTGGGGCCTGTCAATGTGCGAGGTATAAGCATTAGGAGGTGCCACTTCTTCTGCCCTGTGCTGCTCATGAGAGAAAGAAAATGCATATCACTCTTCCAAAATTTCTGTAGCAGGCACTATCAACAATTTAAATTGTGAAAGTTGCTTTGTGCCATGCTGTTTTCATACTACCTGTGGCAAGCGAGATTTTCTTTTTTCAACAGCATGAGAAAGGTCCCAAAGACTTAAATGGGAGCATAAGCAAATATAACACAGAGCAGAAGTGATATTAAATACTCTAAAGCAAAGCAATCTCACTGTTAATAAAATGTGAAGGAAACAAAATATCAGCATAGTTACTATTTTCATTAAATTTTTACTTTAGATTATCCCATTTTCTCTGTTTTCTGCAACACTTTCAAAGTTTAAACTTCTTTTCCTCAGCCCTTCTCAGTGTATCTTTCTGCCATATCATTTACCAGAATTAGATCCTAGGAAGTATGTCATTCCTAGAAGTGCAGGACTTCAGAAGAAAGGGGGAATCTAAAACCTGAAGAATTCCAGGAATATTTGCTTATAGACTTTAAACAAAAAAATAAATTCTTCCTCTAATACTTTTTCTCATGTTTTTTTTTTTTTTTCAATTAGTACATGATTGAAACATTTAGCTGAGAATATCATACAAAGATGACAAGTGGCTTCACTGTTGCATAAGAGATTAGACAAAACAAAGAATATTTGAACTCAGTAGACAGATCAGTACTGATGGGAAGATTTCAGCTGCACAGTGCTGTCTTCTTTATTGACACGACGTAAAAGACTCAGTTCTGACTGTAATCCCTATAATTTACAGAAAGACAACTATCTGGCATCTGAACAGGTAGTGATCTGCTCTGAGTCACTTTTCAGTCAAACCATAGTGATGCAAGGTGCTTGAGCAGCAAGTTTGAAGCTGTCTGTACTTTAGAATGCCTTGGCAACATAGTCTGTTGCAAATAATTGGATCTTCCTCTTCACACTGACAAAATTCCATGGCAAGTTCAAGATCTTGGTATTTATGACTAATGTGTTGTCTGAATGTTGCCCAAGACATCTAACTGATCTACTAAAGATCATGGCTGATAAACCTCTTCAAGTGTAAGGGAGCTCAAAAGAAAAATGCCTTCTTTTATGGGAAAGAAGCTGGTTCTTTGTGTTTAGTGCAGTCAAAGACTTCAGATGGAAAGTACCTTACAAGTTTCTAATTCCAGATGGAAGGCACATTTCTCTGCAAAGTATTTAAGCAACATAAATGCATGTATGACCTTTTTCTTTGTTCTTTGGCTTTATTTTGGTTGGGTTATGGGGTTTTGGTTTGTTGGTTTGGGGTTTTTTTTAGTTTGTTTGTTATGCTTTAAAACCTACTTATTTGTCAAAAGCCCTGGGCAAATGCTACTTTTATGTCGCAAAGGCAGGAGACAAGTAGTATGGTTCCCCAATCTAAACAACACTCTGATGATGTGGAACATTCCTTAAGAAAGGAGAAAGAAACAAATAAGAGAAAGGAAATATAACTAGGATGTAATTTTGCTATAAGTTATGTTATAATCAACTAGTGTATTTTCATATACATAAGTATTTCCTCAGATGAGCGAAAAATAGTAGTGTTAGATGAAATTGGAGGTCAGGAAGCTACTGGGAAACTGGAGTGAGATTGTCTAATCTCCCACAGGTGGGAGACTTCCACTGGTGGGGGATTTATAAGAGGAGAAGAGGGTTTTTGCAGGTATGTTGCCTGTGTATATCAGCACCTCTATATGTAGATGAATATAATAGCAAAGCAGTTATTATCATTAATGTTAAATCACTACCACCTTTCTCTTTCCAAAGGGTAAAAGAAAAGTGAAGTGAGAGTGTGATGCTTGTGGGTAGTTTGGCCTGGAAAAAAATCTTATGCTTTGTAGTACAAGAGTCTTTTCTAAATATAGAAGTTCTGAGCTAAATCAATTATGATTGGAAAATCATTATTAGAATCCACACAAAAAGAGAAATCTAATAACAGAAAGCAGCAGTCCATTGTTTAGCTCTTCAGGTTTATGCTACTGCTCTGTATTTAGGCACCACCCAATTTAATAACCAAAGAAAAGGACAAGGATCACCCATGATGGGACCTCTTACATAGATTCTACTACTAGTAAAAAAAGTAGTAAAACTAGTAAAATTAAGTAGTTAAAAAAAGATAAAGGTAGGTAAGCTGCATTTAAGCAGATACAAAATTGAACAAGATACACGTAAAATTTCATGTTCACATAAAATTTAAGTGATGCAGTGGAGGCATATTTATAATTTTACTCTGGAAAAAAATAACTCAAAATTAAATCCCTTCTAGAATATCCATGCTTGTCGGAGAGGCTACTTCAAAAAAACAGTTTCGGTTCCCATGCATCTATACAGGCTTTTGGAATATGTTTCAAACCAGAGGAAATCCCAGCCACTGCAGCAAAGCAAAGTCCAGATTGTCAGAAGTTAGTTTGATCTCTACAGCACTGTCACTAGTGCATTTTTGCTATATGTTTGAATCATAGAATCATTTAGGTTGGAAAAAAACTTCTAGGAACATAAAGTTATCCCCGCACTGTCAAGTCCCCCACTAAACCATGTTCCTGAGTGCCATGTCCACACGTCTTTTGTATACATGCAGGATGGTGATTCAGCCACTTCCCCGAGCAGCCTGTTCCAATGCTTGACAGTACTTTCAGTGTAGAAAGCTTTCTTAACATCCAGTTTAAACCTCCACTGGTGCAACATGAAGCTATTTCCTCTCATCCTATTTCTTGTTACCTGGGAGAAGAGATTGAGCCCCACCTCTCTACAGCCTGCTTTCAGGTAGTTGTAGACAGCGATAAGGTCCCCTTTGAATCTTTTTTCTCCAGACTCAACATCCCCAGCTCCCTCAGCCACTCCTCGTGAGACTCGAAATAGATGTTTGAAATTCCTGTTATATTCTGATCAGTAACGTGGGGGTGTTTATTGGTTTACTTAGAGATGCTAGGAGGACAGTGGCAAAGCGATCCTCTCCCACCGTGTGGGCAGTTCCTAAGGCTGATAAGCTGCTGATCCGCCGCTCGTTGGCTGCCGATGTGCTCCAGGGACGCCTTTCCCCGCCCGCTGCCGGCCCGCAGCGGTGCCCGGCGCGGGGCTGCGGGCGGAGCGCGGGCCCCCCCTGCCGGCCGCGCCCGGCACCGCCCGAGGGAAGGGCAGGGAGGGGACGGGCCGTGCCCGGCCGCGGCGCATCCGTGCAAAATCTGCACCGCCGGCGGAAAATCTGCAAAATCTGCACCCCTGCCTGCGGAAACAAAGGCTTTAGCGACAGTGTTTTGAGGTGCTCCATAGAATCCACGGGTTCTGTGGTCCAGCTGACCGCATTCGCCGGCTGGAGATGCAGCTGCAACGGCAAAAGAGTGAGAACACGGGGCACAGGCAAGCCTGGGCACGGGGCAGGACGGCAGAGCTCCCGCCCCCTGCTTACCCCTTCCTTTAGTAAATGCGGGAAGTGCATCCTAGAGTCCACGAGGCCGATTTCTGGATAGATGCAAGTATCACTAGCAGATCACTAGTAAAAATAAATCATTTTAATGACCTGCAGAGTGCATAGGAAATTAATCATTTCTTTTGTTGCATATTTTCCCTAATTTTCTCTCATTTTCTAAGCAAAGCTTAAAAAAGGAGATTAAAAAATAGAGATTTGTATTCAGGTTGCCACTGAAACACACATGTTGGCTTATTGAAATTTTCTAAATGTAATTGCCAACTAAGAGATACCACTGATTGAGCTGATTACACTGGAACAAGATGCCTTGAGAAGCTGTAGGTGCCCCAACCCTGAAATTGTCCAAGATCAGGCTGGATGAGGCTTTGAGCAGCCTGGTCTAGTGGAAGGTGTCATTGCCCATGGAAGAGGGGCTGGAACTAGAAGATCTTTAAGGTCTCTTCTTCTCAACATGTTCTATGATTCTGTGAAATTCTGTGAAAGTAAAGTTTTCCGCTTCAATTTTTTTCACCCTGCTATGTATTTCATTGTCAAAAGTACTTTAACTATTGTTCCCTCCACAATGTTCAAAGCAGAAAATTTTCTAAAAGTACGAATTAATCATTATATCAGAATGTGATTTCATCATTAGAGGCTGTCTTAACAGACGTATTCTTCATAAATGAAAATAAAACTAAGCCTCTCACTCAGTCCAGGCAATGTCATATTTCTGGCATTAGCAAAAGCTTTTGCATTTAAAATGCACTGTATAAATGATAAATCAGCTTCACAGTAGGGGGGAAATCTTGAAGTCATTAGAGTTCATGAAAATTTTTCCATGGAACTAGGTTTTTGCCTAGAAATATTTATGCTACTTTTTTAGTAACTCCCTAACTGTACAGTCTTACAACACACACTACTGCAGTCTTGGTAAAACAATCCGGGCTTGGACCCAAGCCTCAATCTCTTATCAGACTGATTCTGCTTGTTTCAGTCAGCTGTAAACAATTGATACCATCACTGAAAAGTGCAAGAAATCTGTTATAAATAATATTATCTGTCCTTGGAGAAATGTCATTCTCCCTTTTACACACAACACTGACCTATATGTAATCTTAAACTCCACGTAGCAACATTAGCATTTCAGAGTGCTCAAAACTCAGAGCCCATATTGCTGCATGTGGTGTGTGACAAACACATTCAGTCCTCTCCTTCCTAGAGAAAGAAAGGTCTCAAGCTCCAGTGCTGCAGCACCCCACGCCTACACAGGTCACAAGTGAAGGCACACAAGGTGTGGGGTGTTTGCGAACAAGAACTGGCCCAAACAGATTGCTTCAGACTGGCTGGAAGGAGTTGAGCAACAGCAGAGAACTCTTGATGTCCTTACAGTTTTACAATGGCATCATTCATGCACATTTGTATGGAATTCTGCTGTGACTTCTTTATTCTCGTAACTTGCATAAAGATACAAAAATATTTTAACTACAATGGTTTATATTTCCTATCAGGTGCAAAATGTAACAAAAATAGTCATTGAGAACAAAAGCAGAAACAGGGTAAATTATATTTAGATATTTATGACCTGATAACTTTAATACTAACTGAAATGCTCAATTAAGCAATGGTTCTGGTGCCAATGCAAATTTGCACCACCAAAACTTCACAAACACAAGTAGAGTGAGAGAGGAAGTGTGTATCTGAAGGGTGTGATCATGAATCAGTCTATGCCAATCTGATTTGCTATCCAAAGCATACCAAGTAACAAAATTGCTGTTTCTTAGTAGTGTAGGGAGCCACATGCAAGGTCCACTTGCATGATAAGTGATAGCAAATCTTTCATAGTAATTTAGAAGAGAAAGTAAACAACAATTTGCTTGTAGTAAGGACTCATAAAGAAGCATGAAGTTCTACAGTGTAGGCTACAGCTCTTCTGACACTTAATCCTGTGCATTTATCACAGAATCATAAAATCATAGAATCATAGAATCATAGAATATGCTGAGCTTCCTGCCATTTCCTTGACTCCTGTCACTGGTTGCAAGAGTGAAGAGATAGGTACCTGCCCCTCGTCTTCCCCTCATGAAGAAGTTGTAGACTACAATTAGGTCTCCCCTCAGTGTCTTCTTCTCCAGGCTGAACAGACCAGGTGACCTCAGCCACTCCTCATATGGTGTCACCTCAGGGCCCTTCACCATCCTCATCTCCCTCCTTTGGATGCTCTCTAATAGTTTAATGTCTTTCTTATATTGTGGTGCCCAAAACTGCACACAGGGCACAAGACAAGGCCACACTAGTGCATTTACTAAACTTCAGTGATACAGTGAGCATATAGAGAGTTTAAAAATAATTAATAGAAGATAATTATAATTTAAATGTGTGTTTACTTCTTGCAGTCTAAAATAGCACAGTCCCTCATATGTGATAAACATGAAAAAATCTACTTTTTTAGAAGTTCAAGAAATAATGGAAGCTATTAAGAAAACCCAAACCATAAGTATGAAATACAGAAAGGGAAAGTACAAAGGACACAAGGAATTGTTTATAAAATTTTTATTCAATTCCACCTAATTTTTATAAGGTTTCTTGAATCCTCAATATTACCATGTTAATGTTATGTGAAATAGCTCTATTATATATGACAGTGCAAGAATGGATTCCCTCATGGTCGTTGTGTGTGTAGGACACAACTGTCACACCAAAAGAAATTATGGAATGGTTTTAAAAATGAATCTTCTTCTCATTAACTGAAGCCTTGAAAATCACAAATATATATCTCTACTACTTTCACCACACATTAAAACTTAATATTTATATTTAAATGATGGCCAGACTACATTAAGTACTGTTTAAGATACTAGCATACAATATGTTTAATATACTAGCATACTTAAAAAGTTGATTCTTTAATAGTGCCATCTGAAAAGTATTTATAGGAAAAAAAATTTTGAGTACCTAACTTCTCTATAAAATTAGGTTTTCTAAAAAAGAAGGAAAGATGATGTTAAGTGTTTAAATATTTAAATTGTAGACTTCCAATTTTCATATATTTTTCTAACACTTACAGTGTTTGCATGCAACAGTGGCAGAAGACCACAGACAAGCAGACTTTTATGAAATAACTCTATTAATTTATAGAGTAGCCCTGAGAAACTACTTGAACAACAACAACAACAAAAAATCTGTGATAATTTCACTTTCATTTTCACCATTATGTTAAAATCAGGTATCTTTATTTTAATGAATGATTGAGTTACTTAAGAAAAAGCTTTGATTATTTGCATATGGCTATAGTTACTTTGTTTCTTGGTTTCGCTATTAGGAAGGTAGAAGTGATCACCTGGATCATCACAGAAATTTCTTGATTTGAAAGAAGGGAAGCAAGTACCATATGTATTTTTTAAAACATCCAAAAACAAACATCAAAATTGTCTTCTCTAATTACATACTTTCAAACACATTTGGTCTGAGAAGTAACAAATACACAATCTGGTTATACATATATATGTGTCTGTCATTTATGCAAATAGAAATATATTCAAAAATATACATATACATATGCAAAGATATTTATCTAAATAAAATAGGGTATTATATATAATGGTATTTCATATATATAGTTACAAACCTATGTATAATGGAGGTACAGATATAAATGCTTTGACTCTGCATCTCTGTGGCTTTGCATACCCTGTTGCTTGTGATTTCTACAGCTCCTTATTGAACACCTCTCTCAGAAGTCAGGGGACAGCTTTCACATGCATTTCAAAAGCAGCCTTCAGTGAAGATCAAATCTCAAATGGAGCTACAGAGCCCTTGTGCCCTCCTGACCCCTCAGTTTGCCTGGTAACACCCGTAGGCAATGCATCCAGAATGAGCTAGCACCCAGTTTTGAGCATGCAATTGCTTCGTTTTGGAACAATCTGCAAAGAGTGCTTTTCCTTTTTGCAGTTCCATTAGAAGCCAACAACTCAGCTTTCTCTTCTTTTCTGTTTTTATTGAGGCTCTTGGTAAAAGGACATTCCTGGTGTTGGAATTCCAGAACTAACACTTAATACACTAAGGGCAGAAACATTTTTTTCACATAAAGAGCAATTTATTTTAGTATTTTGATTTGTTTAAATTGTTATTGATATGTTTAATACATAGTCAATGAAGACATACCTGGCTTTCCATTGCTAACAGGAACAGTTATATTGACATCTTAATATATAATATCAAAGACCTATAGCATTATCTCAAATAATTACATTAAAAATTGAACTTTTTCTACACAATTAACAATACATTATTTTAGTGAACAGCACAGTGTATAGTAAATAGATTTTCCAATAATATTATATTATCATGTATGTGCATTACATTTTTAAATAACACAATAAATGCAAAATACTTACTAGATTAGTTATATATATTAAAATAAATGCATAAATTGATGTGTGGATTATTTTTAAGGAGTGATATGTACCAGTGGGAAAGTCTTCCTTAAAGAGGCACTTCTGTAAAAGTTTTGAGTGACTGAACTGTTTGAGAGAGTTACAGTCTGCCCACAAATACTTCAAAGTTTAAGGGAGACTATAATTGTTAACTAAGATATCTGCTGCAAATTGGTGAAGCATCCGGTGATTAAAAGTTCTTTGAGGTCTACATGTAAGTGCTCAGTGTGAGCATTGCTCCTCTGAGTTACACAGCCTCGGTATATTTGTGATAACCCTTTACCAGGGAGATTTTCGCTTTACTAAACCTGGCGACCAATTAGTTGAAAACTTTCAAGGCCTGACATATAGTTTAGAAATATACCAGACCTCAGCCTAATGTCTCACTGAAAACATGTACTTGTGACATTACTATGATCTTCTGGCAATTCTGTGATTATAGCAGCAATAAGGACCCTGTGCCTTTTCTGCCAGGGCCTCAAGAAAGTAAATAATCAGGAGGCTTTTTTTTCATGTTTCTTCAATATTACTTATTAGAAGAAAACAATAAACTCTCTAATAAACCAAGAAGAAATATTTTGAATAGATAACATGTATACTTTCAGAAAAAAACTTTGCTATTACTGTACAGCTAATGAGAGACATAAGCCTTAGCAGTAACTTGAGCAGGACATAATAGCTATACGCAGTTTCTCTGTCCACACCATTAAGTGCTTCAAGGCTTTTGGTCTTGAAACAAAGACATGAAAATTCTGAAGTAAAAGAAACACAGGTTTATTTTTTAACTTGTGCGTAGGAAGACAGAGTTTCAATGTCTGTCCTTCTCAAACCAGGAGACGGCTCCAGGACTCCAGACAGGAGGATTTGGGGGCTTTACTGAATAGAGAAATTTTTCTGTGCAGCAGTTCCAGACAGGAATGATGTTTTAAGGACCAGAAGTACTGTATCAGTACAAATAAAGACAAGACTTCTCACATTTTGGATATCACAAGCAATCTAAAATCAAGTGTGGATTTACCAGGATGACAAGCCTGCCCTTCAGATGCTGGTAAAACAGGAAAGATACTCATAAACTGTATCTGCTGTTTGCATATATACTTGTGCTAAACAAGTAACATAAAGGCAAAAAAACCCTACTGTGTGATAATTATGCTTTTATGTTCCCGACCACTTTCAGGAGGTCGCTCACACCGAGAGATAAACCATCCTGAATCAGCTCTCCTGTGTGCACAGCAGCAGACATTGGGGAAGTTGCTATTCCCCCTCACACCCACACCGCCACACACACAAATATTATCTACCTCTGCATTTAGCCTCAACCACAGGAAAAGAACAACTATCTTATATGAGAGAAGAGCACAATTGCCCATCCCTGTCTGCAGCTCTCCGCAACTTCTGAGGTTATCCTAAAATGGACCAGGAGTAGAGGAGTGAGAGAACCAGCACAGCAATGCCATAGCACGACCTCTCTCTAATCCTATAATGGATACATTTTCCTCTGGTCCAGTTACAAATTGAATCCTTTCCAGTTGGTTTTTTCCCTAGGAATTTAGTTCACAAACTCCCTTAGCGGGGATAAGTTCCCTATCATACGGCTGAAGTTTACCACCTTACCCTCTGCTGCCTGTGGGTCTCCTTTCAGTGCTAATATTACAGTTTTTGGCATAATACTGTCTTGCACAACTATATCCAACTTTTAAATTTATCTTTCCCTGTGCTTTCAGACTGACAGCCCATTCATCTTACCCTTTAAAATTTCTGGGTTTTCATAATAAAATTAATATGGAGTGCAACATCTTCAGCATTTTTGTAATGTAATTTTACAGCTACCTTTCTCTGGCTACAGCAGCTGAAAATAATCAAATGCATGAGAACAAAGCATTTGTTAGAGAAAACCCTTTTTGCCTGCAATATTGCTTTTGTCCATGAAATAAAGCAGTGTTTTCTCCAGTCATTGCATCTGTACAACTTTTGGACCCTTCATTTGGGTGAATCTTTAGTATAAGCTGAAGACCTCATTTTTCTTAGATAATTTATTAAGCATCAGTTACTGTTCAGTAAGTACTTAAAAGCATGGAAGCTAATAAATACTTGCTTCAATCAGTGCCAGAATTTTAACTGACCACACAGAGATTTCAAGTATAAAATATAACACCTTGTCTCATATCAACCAGTCTTTGATATTTCCTTCTTCAGCCCTCCTAGGCTCTTCTTAAATTCAGTTCTTCACTGGTAGAGTCAGACCCTTGGATCTTCCTGCAGTCTTTCAAAAGAACTTCAAGAAAACAGAAAAATCACTACAGTCTGACTTCAGATTATTCCAGAAATCCTGAGGTTTTTTTCAGCAGCGTTCCTATGTTCTATGACAAAAAGTATCAAGGGTTGCTTATCTGAACCAATGCCAACTATAAAGAAAAAGGAAATAATTTTTTAAAAAATTTCCACCTGAGTTCAGCCTGAGCCAGCAGCTTGCAGGTGCACATGGATACCTCTCCATCTTCTGTAAGCTATGACTTCTGTGAGGGTGGCTCTGTACACTCGTGAGTGCTGCACAGCTGTTTCGTACAGGCAACTCTAGATGAGAACTCAAAGTCACTGTAACAATTTTTCCTTTTCTATTTGCCCATAGTAGAGGGAGAACGAGAAATCACTTGTAATTGCTGCAAGGTGTGCTCTCAAAACCTGACAAGGCTGACCAAGGCCACAAGCTGACCCCAGACTCTTTTCCTCTGCCCAAACACTGTTCAGGAAATACACAGCTGCACATCAAGATTTGAGAAGGTCTGATTCCTAATATTCTTGACTGCAGCTCTTACATATAATAATAAAAGTGTAATTTTGTTTGTATAGAACTCCAGTAGAATCAGAAAACCATGTGCAGATATTTAAAACTAAAATTATTCATATATTTTGCATTGTGATAAAGCAAAAATATTTCAGTCCTGTTCAAACTTTGTTCTGATGTGCAGTGTAGGAACTATATACACAGAGTAGACCTTTCCTAATGGAAAACCTTTTTCTTCAACAGATGGATGGCTTTCCTTTCCACACAATCCTGGGAAATCTGTTAAGTACATAACACAAGTATTTTCTAAACTCTGATACTAAGTACCATTTATAGCTGTCAGTCTCTGGAGTAGGGGTCACTAATGGCATTCTCCAGTCCTCTCCATTACCAGTGCAGAGTCAGATGTGAGGGGGTCTAGGCAATAGGATCCAAAAGGGGCTAGTTACAACTCTGTCATAGTGCCAGATGTAAATATAAATCTCTATAATTATAAGTGTTTGAAATATAGAGGGATCAAATGGCTTTATGGTAATTTAAAGCTTAGAAATTGAAACTGTTTAGAAATTTGGGTATTATCTATGGCTTTGTGCCTTCATTTCTTTCAGGAAAGTCAAAGGAAAAAAGAATTAATTTCCTGATGGAAAAGCAGCTATTATGAAGTCTTTAGAATGAACAAATTTTTCCATTACTTTGCAAAATTAGGAAAATACACTGGCTAGCAATAGTTCTGTAAAAATATATATTTTCAAATGTTTAAATAACATCTCTATAATAAAAATAATATAAATATATATATATAAAACAATTATATCCCTTCTCTCCTGATGGGGTACATGGAGTTTGTATTGTGCTAGAGGACATATTTATGATTTCAGGTAAATTCAGCTACAGAGGGAAATTAAATACAATAAACCATGGGTTTGTGTACAAATTGGAATTATGAATGCATAAATGTACAACTCTGTGTCCATACATGTGCCATAATGTTAGCAGTTATATACTACCTGAATTCTGAAGACAAAGGGGCTTCTACTTCACTGTATGACCTCAGTTTAGTGATATAATTCAACTGAGGTCAGTGTATACCTAAAATTAATGTATTGGCTAGTCAGGATGCAAAATAATAATAATAATAATAATATCCTTAATGATTCTGTGATCATACACTCTGGTTTAGGCAATAACTTTTTCTCTCAAGAGTATATTCATGGGTGTTGTTTCTGCATTAATAAACACCGAGCAAGTTAGGGGTCAAATAATAATCCCAGGGGCATTAGAAGATAGGTGTTTCTCACAAATCACCTAAACCAGTAAATGATACTGGTTTTAAATAGTATAATAGGTAGATTTGCAGCTCACCTACATATTTCTGTAACAGCTCAGTACAGAGATAATACAAAATTTACCTCTGAATTTTTGTCCTGAGGAACATTTCCCAAGCCCTTCCCCATGTAACTTGATCAACAAGGACAGGGCATTCAGAGATAAGGGCATCTAGTAAGTTACTCAAAATGATGGTGGCTCTCATTCAGCTCTGGACATTGCTGGAGTTTTTTCCCAGTCTTTCTTGCACCTCAGTGTTGATAAAGATATTGGCTTTTTCTGGAGGCATCACACAGCTCAAGTCTGTTCCCCCCAGTTTTAATTTCACTGTACATCTACAGGTAGTTTAAGCCACACACATTAATTAGTTATGTTATGATAAGGGCTTTTATGTGTTTATCAATCTGGAAGAAGCTGTGATGTTGACTGGACAGGCATGTAGAGTCCAGCTCAGCCTCTCCAGCAGTTATGAGTGGTGATCAGTTTTCCCCTACCATCCTCCCAGTATATTCACTCGAGATTTTAAATTATTTGGCAGCAACATGCAGGCATTATTAGTCTCCCAGGTTTCAACTCCAATCATCTACAAGTCAGTGCAGCACAGCAAGCTTGCCCTGCCTGCTGCATTCCTGCTGGAAGACCAAGGTCAGCTGCTGGCCTCCACGTCCATGGCCTTTGTAGCCAGGAGTTGAGAATAGACCAAACCACTGCCATCATACAGTTGCCATCTGCACATTATTGTAAGCATCATGGCTCCCATCTCTTTTATCCAACACTGTACAGGTTAGCCACAAGCTAAATTGTGTTTAATTTTCACTCAGGAAAACAGACGTGATGGGAATGTTTGGACCAGCCAATAATTCATGTAGACAAAGTCATTTGATGCTTATGTCAATAAACATACCAATAACTTAGTTAAATTTGGTATTGTTTGTGAGGCAATTTCACCAGAAAAACATCAGTGTACTCTTGAGGATTGACATCACAACTGAAAATAATTGTGAAAAGTTTCATCTATTAGCTCATTGAGTCCTGCAACAGCAGGTGATTTTCATAGCTGTTTCCATGAAGGAAAAAGTAAATATTGTTTTTCCAGTGCCCCTTTACTATTTTACTTTCATGTAATGAAATCTGAATCAAATTTCTCTAATGTACTTAGTAACTCCTGACTCCCTTTCCTAATCTGAAACATTTTTGTCTTCAAAGAATTATTTAAAACATTTTGCATAAGTCACATTATACAACAATGTGGCTTAGTATGGATATGTTCACATGGAATATCACAAAAATAAAGCATTAAAAATGTCCATTGGCAGGTTTATGTTTTGCACTTATAATCCCCCCTTAAATAAGGTACTGTAAAAAATACATGTTTCTACAAGGATTCCTTACTTTTATCTTGGTTGTTTTCTCTTTCATTTCACATATTCAGCAATCTATCTTGTACCCCATGCTTAGTCTTCTATTTTGGCTTATTTATCTGTTGTTCAACTGTATGCCCTTAAACAAATTTATATAGCATAGAAAATTAACAGGTTTTCAGGTACACAAACACTTCTTAAGAAAAGCAGTCTATCCAAAGATTTACTTTTTTTCCCAGTTCTGCTTAGTTGATCTGGCAGTAGGTATTACCTCCCTCCCCAAACTTTACATTACTTACCTCTTTAAATCATGACAGCTATAAAACTAAAATCTGTCTTCATTAGAATATCCAAAATGGTACTATTTCAGGTAACATTGTATCCTTGGAGAAAAAAAAAAACACACAACAAAAATATTTAAACAATTTAAAAACTTAAATTAGTTATCATCTAACAACTAGACAGCTGAATTTAATACTGCATAGTCTTCTGTACAACCATATTTTGCTTTTTAAGAAGAGTCTTAACTGATTTTTTTCAGGATAAAATTAAAATTAGTAATCTCATTGAAACTTTGTCTTCAACCTTTGCTAAATTGCCGTTGATTTTTGAACATTGTGTTACAGCTTTTTATACAATTTCAGTACTCTTGTCCTTGAGATCATGTTACTCTTCCTGTACAATATGCTTCTCTATGCTCATTGACTGTGCTGTCAGCACTTTCAATACTTGGAAGGTGAAAACCTTCTCCATACAAGTGTGTCATCTGCAACATGACCAAATTTAAGACTATAGCTTGAGACAAATCTTATGAGTCCAGAATGTTTTCCAAAAAGTGTACTAAGTTTATTTTCTCAGATGATCTGATATCTTTATCACAGCTGGGCCTCTTGTAGGGGAATTGTCTAAGATACGAAGAAATGTCAGTCAGTACAAAGGATTGTGGAATTATAAACTTCTAGTTGTTCTTTCTTTACCAAAAAATGCAGTATGATATGCTTTGTAACTACTTTGTTTTCTTCCATTTTACCTAAGTACCAATGTCCCATTCAAGCCAATAACTTCCAACATGTGTTTACATTAATTAGATGTTTATGGTATGTATTTCTAAAACACAGAAACTCATATAGAAGATCCAGTGTAAGGCCCATTTCCCATTGAAACCTGTCAGGGAGTCACCAAACAAGAAGTTCTACCAGGATGAAAGTGTAGACCACTTTATTTTATAGATTACCAGTAGTCTAACAGTCCAAGAAAATGAAACAATGCTCTATTTAGCAGGCAGGTACAATCAAAATATCTCACAATTAAGAAAGGAACAGAACAAATTTTAGGATAAATTGCTTGTCTGAGTCTCTCTAGGAATTTAAAGGGAGTTTGTCTGCTAGGGTTAGAATTCTCCACACATCAGAAATCATGGTGTAGTCAGAGATTTATCTGAAGATAAATCCTGCAGGGTGGGCCTGAACCCAGAAGGCGATGAATGTATCTGTAGGGAACCTCCTGAAATTGCCTCTCCAAGTTATGTGCAACAGGTATAGAGGGGCTGGAACTGGCACCTTTTCAGAAACAGGAGTCACCTGCATAAGGCAGAGATTTTCTGACATAAATGTAATGAGTAGGTGAAAAAATTATTTCTTCTTTTTTTTACATAAAGATTAATAAACACTAGCAACTGTGTTGTCTGTCTGGGATGTTATGAATACTGGTAATTTCTACTTGGCTTAACCTGTTTTGATTTCAGCGTGGTCTAAGACATCTGAATAACAATAAGATATTTCTTACCTACAGGAAAAACTGAATCTATAAACTGGGAAATGGGGCAGTTTTTCATGCACTTTAGCCTCCAGAATATCTTTGAGAAGATTCAGATGGCACCAGAGTGGGTCCTCTGCTTAGCTGCATGGCTGAGTAGTAATAAAGAAGTAATGAGTGTAAGAAGGCAGGAGAGAATTCCAATAAAATTAGAAACATTGAAATTTCTCTGGCCTGCAGGAAATTGTTGGTGTGATACAAGAACATTAAGGATCACAGGGAGCATATCACAGGCTTGTTCACTGTGTTTTTCACTTGTCTTTCCTACTGTGAATGCTGTATATTTCAACTTCCACTGGGCCATTTGCAAAACATTTGTCACAGCATGCTCTGCACTTGATATCCAAAGGAATTATGTATGCTGTGTATAGCATCATGCCTCTATAATCACTTGATATTTTGGATACTTTTCATTTCTCTTCTCAGCACTTATATTTGCCAGTTTGCTCCCCCATGTTGTAATGATTTTTTCCCTCAATTTTTAATGTTAGCACACGTATCCATTTTCTTGTTCTGTTACAGCTCTCACTGGCTATGTCTATGGTTTGGCTGTAGATTAAATCCAGACTCTGATGGAATAAGAACACTCCCCCTACGTGATGCAGAGTGCTGATAAACTTACACTTGAGCCAGCGAAGCAAGTTTATAGTACTTCAAAAATGTTGATGAGATGATTTTGTGCCAGCAAACTTTATGCTAAGTCAGGACTGTCTGACCATGCCAGATCTCCCACAGCTAGTGAACCTCCTACAGATAGGCTGTGAGCCTTTTCACAGCCCCTTCTTGCTTTGTTTCTGCCTACTTGCCCACAGCCATTGTCCTTGGAAGCAGCCTTGCATCTTTTATATGCAGGCACAGGACCCTTTATTTCTTTTAGTCTTCGGTTTCCATCTATAGTCATGGCCCTGGCTGGAGATCTGCCAGCCATGGCAGATCTGTGTTGGCCCACTGCCTCAGACTGCCACTGCCACAGGACTGAATGTTAGCTACAACACCATGGTTGTAACACAGAGACAGGGACAGGATTTAAGCCAGATCAAGGCCATGTGTGCCTCATTTACACTAACCCAAATCCCACCACTATGTTGATTCCAATCCAGAATGAAGGTGAGTAGATCTAAAACAGCTACTAGAGCTCTAGAGGGAGAATCTTCTGCCAGCACATGCAAAGGGCCTGTGTGCTGTGCTATGGCTGTGCATTGTTTACTTTGCCTCCTGCAAGACCATAGCATTCCACCAAGTCCTGCTCTCCTGTTCAACAGTTCACACTCTCCTTTATGTGGAGTTGGCCTGAGCCAGCTGAACTTCTTCCACTGGTTTGGAAAATATCATTGGCCAGGGACTGGTCCAGAACCACACTTGAGGGCCATCGTTTTTTTCCTGTAGAGGAGGGAAAACTTTAGCCATCCAAACCTCCTGTGTTCTGGGCCATAAGAGAGGCCCTGGCTTTGTTTTGTTTATTGGTATAAGACTAAACAATGAGCTGTGCTTGATTAAGCTGAAGGCTCTGAAGAAGGACTAATATGGACTGAGGATAATAATGGCTGCGTGGATGATGAGAAGACATTCTGCAGCTATGAAAAGCTTGGCAACTGCAATGTAGTCAGATGGAGAGGTTTGAGATTTCAAGCCTCCTGTGTGTTGCCCTCTTTGAGGAAACCAGAGAGCATCTGAGGACAAAGTCTGGATAATTTTTTAAGGCCTTTGAGACCTCTTTCTTTTTCCTATCATTTTCTAAGCATACAGCCAGCTCCTAGGCATTTTGCCAATAGAACAGTCTAATGTTGCTGGTGATTCTGTCCCTGCTCTTCTGTCCATGACTGGGAACTGGCCTTATGCTACCTAAACCCTTCCAATCTCAGAAAAAGCTTTCCTACTCCATGACCTAGTGTCCATCACGTTTGGAGGCTTTGACTAATTACTATGTTTGCTTCACCCTGGGAAAATGTGAATCACAGTCCCATACCTGTTTCTTTCCACAAAATTCCTCACTGGCTTATTTTACTGGAGTTGCCTAGGAAAACATATTGCATTCAAATTGTAGCTACACGCATACATGAAGAGCAAGAATGATGACTTTCCTGCTCATCAGGAGTACCTGGAGAATGGAAAAGAGATTGGACTAGTATCACTTCTGCCCATCATCATCATGACTTACTATTCTCATTGCAGCTAATGTGTCAGCAGTTATAGAGCTATACTTCAGGCTGAGATAGGCAGTGAGTATACCCAGATGTTTCCTGGGATAATAGGCTTCTCCATGGAGTACATTCTTTTCTTCACAATGTTTTCAGTACTTTTGGAGCACTGTATGCTATATAGGAAGGTTGCATGCTGTTGAAAAAATATTTGCATACCCCTGCAATCACATGGGTGATTACCGTAATGAAGCAAGGAGGATTGTCTGCCAGAGGTAACATCTGCATCTGATGGTCCCCACAATTCATCATGGGTCTGTTGAAGCCTTTGTCCTCCATGTACTGGACTCAGTCATGGAAGAGTCTGGAGAGAGCGTGCAGCAGTTACTAGCTCTTCCCTCCTCTCTTCTCACTGGGACACTAGCCAGATGCAGGATCACACTGGCAGAACCTATCACTACCGGGGCTGATGCAGACAGAGAATATGTCAGCTGGCATCCATGACAGCCTAGGGCAAAGGTTGCTCATTTAGCTGGGGTATCTACAATGACCATTTCTATTTTCTGTTTGAACAGTTTGGGCATCTGTAGTCAAAGTCAGCTGCCTGGGCACATGAGCCTGATCTTTGGCCAAGTGGATGGGTAATTATGATATTAGAAGTATGGGAGCCATGAAGAGAGTACTCAAGCAAACATGGTTTGGCTCAGAGGAGACGTACTGCTCTGCTATTGTCCTGGGCCAGAGCCAAGTAACAGCTGCAGCTGTGTTCAGCTATACTTGCATACTAGCTCTGCACAGGACAAAAGACAGAAGACAGCAGAGGTAGGCTATGAGAGACCTAGCACAACCTGTGGGAAGATCTTGACTGGTACCTCACACACTCTAAATACTGAGTCACCTACCTCGTGAACACAGTTTGCCCAGTCCATGCCTACTACACTTTTCTAAGCAAGCAGTCCACTTAACTTCCATTAGCTTCCAGATACCAAAACCCAGTAGAAAAAAAGCAGGTTGCAAACAATGCCTACTGGGATCAAGTCTGGTTCTGTGATCCTGGGAGCTAAATATACTCTAAATTTTGCATGGTTTCTGTTACATGTATTTTCTAGCATCTGTTTTCCAAAATCCTTTGTTTTAAATTTTTCTGCTGTTTCCCATGAGAAACCCTAAAGGGAGTTATTGTTACTTATTATTATTTCTATAGTTAACATCTCAGAGCCTTCTCAGGGTTGGGATAGAAAAGCCCATTCATTTGGGATTAAAAAGATGGTAATAAGAACTGTACTGGTAGAATCTGCAGGACAAAGGGGACCATGAGGAGAAGCAAAAAAGAAAAAAAAAAGGAAAATGAACTTGTATTGTGTCTCATTATTGAGAGACAGCTGTGGGGCTGTTTCTATGTCATGAAACTGAGCTGCTTCATGAAAGTATGTACATACATGAAAAAAAGTCTTGCTATGATAAGGCTGAAGGGGTGTGTAAAGACGCAAAGCCGATACTGTATCTTACATACAATATGGGTTTCTGATGGGATGGGTTTCTGAAGGGATTTCTCCTCAGAGCCAAACCACAGAAGGCCTAGCTAGTTCATCTCAAAAGTCCACTCAGAATGCATTGGGGTGTACACAGGATGGATGATCATCATATATTCAATGGAAAGTGCACTGAAAGGATCTAAAGTCTACAAGACCAGGACTGAGGCATGTGTTCAGCACCCAAAATTCCAACTGCTTTACCAGTTGCCCAGGGAGGTTACTAAGATGTTACTTTAGTCATGCATGGAGAGGTGTAACCCTCAAGTAAGATCATCCCCAAAAATGGTGGCTGTTTTTGCAAAGAAAAGCTGGGTTACCCCAAAGAACTGCCCACAAAGTTACTACATTGTACTGAGATTCACATCTCACAGCTCATAAAATGGGCAAGTGGATGCACTACACGTTGTGATTCTCAGACATATAATCCTGATCTCTTATTGGTACAGAATCACTGCCATGTGAGCTCGCTAATTGATATGTGCATTGCTGGGTCACATCTGTGTTCCAAAACATACTGTGATACATGCAAACCACTTGCTTTCAGAAAATACACAATAGCCTCTTAGAGTGAAATTCTACTACGTGACCCACTCACACCACGATACATTTTTAAACAAGAGAAAAAAATAATTACAGGCTTTTGATTTTCAGGATCTATCTGCAAGAATGTAAACTCTATTCACACTTTTTTTTTCTGTGCTGCTTTTTCAGTCTTGTCTTCTTTGCTTTTACCCTCTTCTTTAATACAGATAGGACAATGCTCTTCCAGTGCAAGTCACCCTTCACTGCTGCTAGTTCTGGCTTCCGGAACATCTACCTTAGTCAACCTTACCCTGTCACAGAGCTTTGGCAGCTAACAAAATGTTAACACGTTGGCAGTGATTAAAAGCAGAGGGCTTTTTCACCCCTCAAGCTGCAAGATGTTTTTCCTGCTCACAACAGACAGCCCCAAACAGACTCTGCAAACCCAAAACTGCAGCCAAACCGCAAATCTGACAAACTGCAATCAAACAAACCATTACTCAACAGATAAGCAAACAAATGAATTTTACTCCCAGGGAACAAGGACTTATTCCTTCCACACTAGCAGTCACACAAGAAGCTTGGTCTTTCGTATACTCTGCAATCTGACTTTGCTGAGAAAGAGGAAATGTGGGTTAAGAAAGCCATGAAGTTATGTGCATTTTTTTCTGCCCCATCCTGATGAGGGCTTAATTACTCCCTGAAAGGGAAATAGCTACAGTAGATATCTTCTCTGCTCACAAATGTCCTGAGCAGTAAAAAGTTGAAAACTGTGACCTTTTGCTGAATATTTTTTACAGTTTATATCTCAATATCTGCTTTCAGCTTCTATCAGCTATTGAACCAGATGGGCCCAGTGTCATCGCTGGTGTTTATGAGTCCTGGCAAGGCATGAAGAGTCCCACCCCATCCCATGTACTTTCTAGCTATATTATAAAGACTCCCATGAAGCAGGTGATGTGGGTTAAAACCAATTTAGGGAGAATTGCCAAGTTTCCTGGCAGTCAGTGAATGTTATAACATGGACTATATGGAAACAGTCAGCTACAACTGCACTCCTCCTTTGACCTTGATCCTCCACTCATTACTTAAGCAAAGGATCTCAATAGCAGGAATGTCTATGAATCATATATGAAGTGAAATCTCTCACTGTTGCAAAGCTAAAATGTCTAAATCTTAGCACGGGATTTTGTGTGATGTTTCCTGTTGGTTGGCCTAAGTTATTTATTATCTGTGCAGAGTGTTGTCACACCTCTCTTTCCATATGCTCCATTGACAGTCTATATCTAACTCATGTCTTGTGATGTCCCAAGAGATGGCAGGAGCCTAAAACCTGTAAACGGCAGTGCCAGGGAACATGAACATTGCACCTCATGCCGTGGTGTGTTACAGATTATCAGACACATGATAGCTGTGTCAGTGGGGTGTCCCACACAGGCTAATTTGCCCAACTCTGCAGCAGCTGGATTGCTTGTGGCAGCCAAACTGCAATGGGCAGTACAGATGTGTCCTGATCATAAGGCTGCACTGTTCTGTGAATTTAGCCCAAAAGCCTGGAATTTCCATTGAACTGAAATATATGTTGGCAATATCTCTGATAGTCAAGTCACATTTCATATCTTTAAATATGAAAGTATACACGTATTATCCTAGAATTCATCTGGTAAATTTAATGTTGCTAACTCAAAATTGAATAATCCAGATTATTCTGGAATCCAAGGTTTTGATATCTCCTTCTGCTTTATCACTTTTTTTGTTTTAGCTGAAACCAGCCATCAGTTGGCATACAGGCATGGCCATGGTCAAACCTGTCTAATAACAATTGAACCAAAAGAGCCCTCTCTTCCTGAAGTCAAAAAGTAAAAAGCAGATTTTGGCATAGTTTCTATGCCATTAATGTCAGAAGGATGTTGGGTAAAATGTTATCCATGGAACAAAAAGAGCACAAACAAAGATTTGTATTTCAAATTCATGTTAAAATTCATTATAATTTGTTTATATAAGACATCTGCAGCTGACAGGTAAACCTTTGCATCCCAGGATTAAAAAAAAGACTAATGGATGCTGACAACTGAACTGAATGCCATCAGATGTGATATAGAGAAGATTTGTAGTTTGGAGGGTTTAATAACACATATTTGGAGAACTTAAAAATATCTTTCTTATAGATGTCAATTCAAATTTTATTAAACAGACACCTTAGTGAAACAAGATATATAAAACACCAAAGATATCACAAAGTGTCTTACATTTTGATATCTGGAACTAAGACAAGATTTCTTTTTATCATTGTATCAATTAAAATGCTAAAAGTATTCTCTGTAATTCTAAGTATTTGATTAAAACAGAACACTACTGCAGATATTTTTGGGTTCATTCGCAGAATTTCCAAGAGTTTACATGCTCTTCTTGCCTCAAAAACCTCGAAAACTTCTTGTTATAATTTATTTTTTAACCCAGAAACTATATCTGTTTTTTCTTTCTATACAATTCCTTAAATAAGTTTCAGTTGTAGGAATAATTAATAAATAAATAGAAATTAAATTTTTCACGGACTACATGAAACTACATACCCAGTAATAGCTATTCATTATTTAAGACTCCTGAAAAAAATTCCCTATTTAATGTTCTGTCAAAAGTGATTGCCTCCTGTTAAAATAATATTTTTTTTCTCTACAACATTGCCATTGCTGCTTCCTGTATTTCTTTCCATATTTCTTAAAATAGGCTTTTAGTATGACTGCTTCTTTCTTACTGAAAGTGTTACACAGTCATAGTTCTCAGATAAAGGGATTAGAGTCTGGAAAAAAAGGCAAGAAATCCAAGCTTAGAGAAGACATCTAAAGTAGTTTTACTCTGAATACATACAGCCACAGGTTAAAATATTGGGACAGCAGTTAATTAAACTGAGACCAAGAACAAATCTTGACTCTCCTTGGGTCTTAATCATACTTTGTGAATGAGCATGTCGACCTGTACAACAATTCAGTGCTGACAGGTGCAACAATGCCAACAGGAGAAGAATTACTTGCAGTGCGTGTTACTGTATTAAAGTTAATTCAGGAGATGAACTTAGGAATTCAGGAGCTACCTCCATCAGGAGCTACTTCTCTGTGGAAGAGAACTTATACAGATAGCTGAGATGGTAAAATCTTAAAGAGGTCATGTTGGAGAATGGTAAAGAAAAGTTATTCTAACTTTCAGAAGCTGGCTGGTTTACCTTGCCAGGGAGGTGTGCCATAGAGCTCATGCACTCACCATCAACATATTGCAGAAGTGCACAATTCTGAGAAGGACTGGCTATGAAAAACTTCTGTGAAGGGAAACTGAAAACTTCGGAGTTGTTTAGAAAAGAGGTAGGTAATATGAGACATTATAAGAATATGAAATAGAATTTTTTGTAATATAGTCTTAGCCTCATAACACAAAGCAAAATGCGTCTCTGGAAAATGTAAGCTTTTTATCAAAACTTAAAACTCAGATAGCTATTGGCTGAGAAAAAAGAAGAATTGGGGGTTGTCAACAAAGGTTTTGATGTGGGACCTTTGGCAAAAGGTCAGGTTTTCCATGGAAAACAGACACTTGCAATATGTAAATATTTCTTGTAAAATTCAATTTTCTGCTAAAACCAAATTCAATAGACTATATTTGATCATCCCTGATTTGGTTACATAAAGTCCAAAGAGGATGTGATTCAGGTATTTGACACAACTGTTAGTCAAGCAAGGTTAGCAATTTCATACAAAGTCTGAAGTATTTCACCAGGACTCAGGAAGAATTCTGCTGCCAGCATTTTGTCTACAAAATGCCTCCTTTTTTAGTCTGATTCCTTTGAATTGCAGCTAATTCAGTTCTCTTGACATGCAAGGAACATCTTCAAGAACTCAATGTTCTTTTAGCAATTATTGAGTGAAAATTTTCAATCAACTCTGATTTTACAAATTACTTAATGTCTTATCCAGACAAATTACTGTTTGTTCTGTCTTATGTCAAAAAGAGAGCTGCAGGAGGTCTCCTGGTTTTGGGGGGGTTTTTTTAAGGAGGAAAAAAAGGTTGCAATTTCTAAACTTCAACACAGAAAATGAAGGTATGCTGCCATATCAATAGTTGCTTCTAGTTTAAAAGTTGTAAAAATGCCTACAGCAAAGTATGGGTGCTGCCCTCATTTTTATGTACACAAATCAAGTGATAATGAATTTGCCTTTAATGTGATTTGTAATGCTAAGTTTGCAGTCAGCCAAAACAGCAATCTGTTCCTCTGCAAGTTAAAGCGTGCCAGTTTTCACATGGTCCTTTTTTTTCTTAAATGTGAAAACCCATATTTAGATAATAAAATACATACTTTGCACTACAGCCACTGCATAATCTTTCTCACCAAGAAAGAAATACTCCATCATTTTTTGCAGAATCTTGGCAGGCTGGGGGTGTCTGCTACTAGTGTTTCCTTGCTTTCTTGGGCATTGTGAAAAAGATCTTATAGATCAGCTTTGAGTCCAGATGTTTCTTTTCCCTGATGTGTTAACATACTCGGTCAGATTCTCATCTCACATCTGCTGAGTGTAAATCTGGAATATTTCTACAGAAGTCGAAGAAGGAACTGAGTATAATTTTTGTATAGAAATGTGCCAAGAATCCAGATGAAATTTTTAATATCAACTTAAACTTAAAATACTTATTTAAATGTCTTTACTATACATGGCTGAGAAAACCAGATCATATCAGACTTACCCCACTTTTTAGAGTAGTTTAGTATGTGATGGGGCAACATTTCAGTGGAAAACAGGGGACCACTCTGTGTGGAAGGTGAGAGAGGAAGAAGGGAAGGGAGAAAAGATCTGGTCAATTTCATGAATGCTTCTCTTATTCTTCATTATTGCTATCTTCAAAAAAGTGTGCAGTTTTGCAGCTTATGGTTAGGCACAGTTTTACTGTCTTAATAATACTTCTGTTTGAACTGGAATGAAAGAAGGTAAATGCCTGCCTTCTCTTCCTTTTAGCATCTTGAATAGTTTTGACAGCAAAAACATAGAAATATAGGTAGTTTTTAGGAAAATTCAGATGGGCTGGGCCAGAATATTTGTTAATCAAGGCTAAAAAACACATACAAGTCAGTTTTCCCAGCATTCAGATAAAAATTCTGCTGTCAGGATTTTCTCATCAAAGGTGCCTTCTTTTTTTGACAAACTTTTCTCTTAGTCCTATCCAATTATATCCATATACCTTCCCTTTAGGTTAATGAGCTAGTGCAGATGAAAATAAATCTATAATTTATTTCACTCTCATGTTTCTGTGCAGTTGACACCCAGATGAGGTCTGCTTCATGACACTACTACAGATGCATTTGGATGAGCAACAGTTTTTGAAATTTGCTTTTTAAGCCTGATATATCCTAGGATTCAGCAAATGGCCCTGTTGTAGAACTGAATTTTAATTTTTCATCTTACAAAGCTCTTGTGAAAATGACCATGCAGTGTCTGAAAAAAAGTTTTTAAATATTTAAGCCAGCTTTAGCAACATAAATATAAAAGCATCTGTCTTTTGAACTGCTGTCCAAGCAATTTGAAATAACTAGCCATTTCTGTCTATAGATTCCATAGATTTGTTACTCCTTGTCACTTTTGGTTTCATTTAGGAGTTGGTGTTAATACCTGTAGGGTACAGCCCCTACCTATAGTTACAGCCTACAGGGCAAATCCAGCCTGCAGGGGTTAAACACGTGGCCACTCCTCCACCCGCGTGTTGTTCGGCAATAGTGACTGCCAGAGTGGAGCCTGACAAGCCAGTTCGCAGGCAGCCAAGTTGGATCTGCACAACCCAGGTCAAAGAGAGTCAGGAGAGCGAGGACAAGCTCTACCCTGGCTTCAGGTCATCACCCTCCCCAAGTTCCCCCCCAAAAGCTCCTCTCTTCTTGTTCCACCAGGGACTTATGCTCATGATTCTGGGTTCTGGATCACAAGTGAAGCTCTAGGTTTTAACAGAGTTTAGGAGCTGCTTAGTATTTCCTGTTGCCTAGCCTTAAGGTTTGCTGTTCTTTGCAGGCTGAGTGCCCTAAGCAGATGTTATGAATCTTAAATCCCCCAAGGCGTAATGCTAGTTCTACGGACTCACGCAATCCATACCCCACCCTCACCCCTGCACACTGCCTTGGAGTGTAGCAATACTTCAGCTCATGGAAATTAAATGTAAAGGAACAAGAGGGGCAAGCTAACAGAGAGTTGAAGATGATAAAAATTAATTCATCTAACTTCTAGTTCTAAAGTGTGTCAATTGCACTAATACCAGCATAATTTTCTCCCCCTCCCTGAGACTGTCAGTGTTTTTATTCCGTTTTATTATGTGAAATGCCCGGAAAAGGACAATCTCAAAAAATACGGTAAGGGATTCTGTAATTTTTTTTTCCCTCAGAGATGATGTTTCTTATCATGTCTGTGGAAGGCCTATCTTTTTTACCACAACTGTAATGCACAAGTACTTAAGGAAGATATGGTATAATTGAGACTGTGGTTTATTACTGTGCAATGACATATGCAGTGGCATACAAGTAAATAAAATTTGGAAATAATAACACTTTTATCTGTATTGCAAGCTTTATCATCCACTTCCATGCTCAAAAAACAATCTGGGTTTCAATTGTGATTTGATTGTGGATCACACTAGTCAGGGATATTGACAGGTTTGCTGTATTTGACGCAACATGACAGGATTAACAGACATAACAGGCAGATACTGTCTTGACAAACTCATGCGAAACTTCATAATCAGAAGATCAAATAGACATGTGTTTTTTAAAATATGTTTACCTCTGTGGAGCTCTGACTGCTCCACAGTGAAGTAAAACTGTCCATGTAGAGATAAACAAAACAGACATACCAAAAAATTCCGTGAAGTGGAAGTAGGCTGAAAAAATTTTAGAGGGAAATATTATACAAGAGGCTTGTATGTATCTTCTTTTTCCCTGATGTCCGCTTATGGGCAGAATGTTGGCCTACATGGAGCTTTAATGAGAACCACTATGGCCATTCTTGGATTCTTAAGCAGTTTTGAGGTCTAGTGAAGTGAAAATGCAATTCTGCCACCAGTAGATAAGAGATTATCTTCGGTGCTAATTTTCAAATAAAGAGATTGTCTGCAGGCTTACAGACCGCATTGGTGGCATGCTTGGTTTTGAAAGCACAAGATATAATTCAACTTACAAAAAAATAAAGATGGAAATGGGATAAAGCAGTAGTGCTTAAGAAACTGCAAACTCTATAAAATCAAGTAAAAATCACACTTTTATATTTTATATAACATATTTATATTATTACTTATCAATAATAAATAAAAACATTTATAATAATATTATAACATTATTTATATTATATAAATTGCATTTTAGGATATATAGCACTATTTTTATGTGAGTTAAAACAGTGTTTTCATCAAAAGTTCCACAAAAACCCTTACTGAGCTTTCTACCTTTAATTCTTTTAGTCACAGCTCTATTGCTCTATGTCTTTAATTAAGGAAGTCGTATGTTTTATATTACTTGGCTTGTAAGAATAATAGTTGATTCCATATTCTCATTAAGCTCTAAAAGATTATCTAACTAGTTTACTTTCAGGGTTATTTCATTCTATGCCCCTATAAAGAAGAAGAGCTGTTTATCTATTTCTCTTCTAAAAGGTTTCTTTTTCCCATAGAAGGAAAACAAGAAGACATTTCAAGCTGGATATTTAAGATAGTTCTAATTATCTCTGCTTGTCACAGTGAAAAACATTACTGTTAAAATGTAATAATGTCCTAAACTATAAATGATCCCTACCAAATATGAAGTAATGCTTTGCTTTCTAAAACAAACAAATTATAACTGTGGAGATTGCTTTAAAATTATTCCGTCTTTCTTCAAGCCATAATCTTTGCTGGTGTAGCTTGGCACAGGTTCATGAAATTAAAGGGAGCTTTGCACATTCACTTCAACTGATGATTTGCTCCTATCTGCACACAGAAAAAAGGTCACTTTTAATTTGGAAAAAAATCCTGATATAATGCTGAAAGTTTGAGTTGCTCCTTTAACATCTGGAAGTTGACTGCCCTCATATGGACAGCAATTTGATCCCGCAATGGCTGTGATATGTGATAAGACATGTCGGACTATTTGCAAACTTCCCTCAAGTTGGCAGTTATTAAAAATTATTTAGTTAATCTGTTGTTCTTGGATATTACAAATACCAAACTTTTGCTACTTATTGATGAACTTTACCAGTTTGGACAGCAAAGGAGCATGGCTGGTTGAGTTGGGCTGAAGACAAGTTGCCTCTAGGAGGAATGCAAAAAAGACCTTGCTGGTCAGATTTCTCTGGTTTCTGATATAAGTGGAGTGCCCAAGTGTGTTCTCAGTGTCAGTGACTGGCATATTATGAGGGTGTTGTATTGTGCCAGTGACCTTCAATATGGGCATCTATGACAGGTCTAAAAAAATTCTTCATGGTGGAGATTTCTCTAATAAACCTACTTTGAATAAAATGGTTATGAAAGGTGATATACAAGTAAAGAGACTCAGCTAAAACCCCAAGGCCATCTAACATGGCAGTTTATATACTTAGAGCGAAACTCTCCTACCCCTAAAAACAGGGTGGTTGCATCGAAATTTGCCCCAGGAGGGTTTCTGGCTAGTCTTAGAGGTCAAAGTCAAGGTTTTCTGAGAGGGTGTTACCAGGCCCAGGGCCAGTCCAGACAGTTGCTAATTGCCAACAATTAAACAGCATAAGCCACCCCAATGGCCTCTGCCATTGGCCACCTTTGTTTTACTAATGGAGAAGTTTCTTGTGCAGCTAACACAAAAGAGGAACTTTGAAGAGGAACTTTAAAATTTGTAGAGTTTTCTATTATTATAATCTTGACTGCTAGGATAGGAAGTTCCAAGGTTACAGCTCATACTGACTACCCCCAGCAGCATGTGGCCCCATGGCCAATGATACCAAGTCTATCCACTCTGTCTCCAAAACCTTTGCGGGGCCCATCTCTGCATCCAATATTTTCAGTATTACAGTGTCCCTTGGCAGCATATCCCATAGTATTATATGGATTCCTGCAGAATTGAGAACCTCAGCATATGATTTGCTAACAGTTGCAGATTAATGAGGAAAATTGTGTTATAGGAATGTAGGTAGACATGGATTTCAGAGTCTCAAAGAAAAAAGTTACATAAGATATATAAAATCAATTATTTTTTCCATCAACAGAAAGTTTCACAAATGTTTGGCTAAAGGGTTCTGCAAGGGCTGATTTAAATTTATATGCAGCATGAGAAACAAGGATAACCTTTCATCTTTCTGATTTTTCTTGCTGAATAAACTCTGTTTAAACATTCTTTTGTGCCTCATGCAACTATTAAAGCAAAGAAGCAGCATTTATCTCTTTGTGAAAACCAGGGGAATAATATTCAGGAATACTTTTGAAAGATTAGAACTTTACCAAAACCAGAATTTCAATAAAATCAACCAGCTTCTCTTCAATTAAACCTTTTGTATGTAATTGATAAAACAAGTGTTCCTCTAATGGGAAGTCACCGTTCTTGAAATGGACTTTGGCTAATCAGATTTCTAATAAAAACATGAACTTGATCATTATGCTCAGGAATTTTAATGTCTTAGAATAAATTAGCATTTGTGGATCCTAGCAATGAGAACTTCATGTCATTCTGAAATCCAATCTTGTAGATTTTTATTTCTTCCAAGACTACTGGTGTTTTTAAAAAGGCATCTCTTATAGTACAAAATCTCAAGTATTCTAGAGGCTTCTTCACTTCAAAAAATGAAATTTCAGAGGGAGGAAAATACATAGACAAATAGTAAACAACAAGGATCTCTTACTGAAAATACTGAAACAAAACTACTTCCAGAATGGAATTTTAGTACAAGAATAAAAAAAATGCCTAGTGGCCTCAGTGACCTTTAAATAAAACTCTATGGAGACTAAATGTGTCTCCAAATGATGAGGACAGGTACCTCCATTCAAAATGAAAACCTTCAGTACTCTGGCCTGGCTGATTCCAATCTCTGAGACTCATAGGTTTTAATAGTAATGTCATATGGTTTGGATACAGTCAGCCCAAAATGAGTAGGATTCACCCAGATGCTGAATAGGTTGGCTGATGTGATTTTTAGTCTGTTCTGATCATTGATGAAATTCATGATGCATGGTAAAATTATTAATAACTAGGAAAAGGGTAGTGTTGGTCCTGTCTTAAGATAAACCAGAGAGTGAACATGGGGTGAATGTGTCTGTCAGTTTTGCCTCTGTTCCTGAAGAGATTATAGAACAAACCCCTAGCAATTCAATATCAACATGGATGACAAAGTGGTTGGGACCAGTCAGTGTCAATTCATGAGGCATCATGTTCGATCAGCTTGACAACCCTCTGTGATGATGTGACCCTATGTGAAAAAAGATGGAAAGCATCAATTTATGGTACGTACATGGATGTATCATAACTATAAGATGGCCTTTGACACCACCTTCCATATCATTCTCATCTGGAAGTTGAGTTGTATTAAATTTTCTTGTTTTGTTTCTTTTCTTCTTTTTCTCTGTTTTGTGAGTTCTTTTACTCAGAGTTCGGATTGAAACTCAGGAGACAGAGTTTATCTTCGGACTCAGATGTTTATTATTTCTTACCTACAGTACAGCTGCACAGAATGTGCCTCTAAGTTAACAAGGTGAAAATAGCCCCCGAGTGCTAACTTCCAAGGTCTTTTGAAGTCCAAATTATCCAATTATGGAATGCCAACTAATTTATTTTTACTTATACTCCAGTAACTAATCATTCATGTTCCGCACTGTGGGTTTTTTTGAACCAGTACCAGATCACCCAGACTTGTGAAGAAGAAGGAGGAAAGAAGAACTAACCTACACCGAAAAATCCTCCATCTTGTTACATATATGTATTACTATATTCCATAAACCTAAATTTTCTACATCTCTACATATTCCACCCAGTGATACAAAAAGCTTCTCTTCAATTACACAGCAACAATCTCAGTGCTATTACATATATCTGAATCTATTATTTAATATATTATTAGGGTCTCTGTAAGGTTATAATGAGCTCTAAAATTTACAACTCTCATATTCTTCATATATATATGTATCCACTTCTATATATATATTTATATTTATATATCTATTTATATGTATAAAGATCTGCTGGAATCACCATGCTGGTGAGTGAAACAAAATCATCTTCTACCTGACAGATCTGTGTGCCAAGGCAAGTCACTCAGCCACAGACAAAAGGTGATAGGCAGAACTTTCCCATCTGCTGCTGTCAAAAAAGAACACATTTTTTTTACATACTGTGGAAAGCAATTGAGAAGTCCCAGCCCAGTGCCCAGTGCAATAGGCCCAGTCCTGGCAGCAGCAGCTTGTCTCTAGGCTGCCAGCAGAGCAAGGCGAGCACAGATTAGGTTTGGTACATGAGGTGCAGCAGACTCAGCGTGGACGTGGTGCCGACTTGCACAGCGTGGCCACAGTCAGGGTGGGCCACCTGACAGACCCCGGTGACAGGAACACCGAGGGCAGACTGCATTACCAAATGGGCAGGAAGAGACTAATATTCTGCTTTTATTACTTTAAGATGAATGTGTTTGCCTACCTGCAAGAGGTGAAAGACTCTTGCTTTCTAACATGTATTGGTGTCACAGGCTGTTGGGGGTTTCTTTCATGATTGATGAGTAGCAGATGTTATTAAATGGAAACACTACAAGACAAGCTAGAAAATCCTTAGAATGCCCCTTTTCTAATTTCACTTTCATTTCAGTGACTGGTTCTTGAAAGCTAACCACAGCATATGCAGAGGCTTTGCTGTTCTGGGACATGATGAGAAGAAAGTGATGTTGAAAGGAACAATTAAATCATTCTGAAAGTCATTTACTTCCACAAAATTATGGGAGTATTTTCATTTTTGGCAACTGACACAAAGAATTCTGTTACTTTTATGTATTTTATCTCAGGAATAATCCTTCTCTGATTTTTCACATGCTCTAAGAGATCTTTACATAGAAATAAGGAGAGGGGCAAGCCTGCCTGCGACGGTGAAACAAATACTTCTTAGTATTTGGAGAAGGGATTGCCAGAGTCAGGACAATTTAAACTTTTATCATTCTGCTTATTAAAGACTGCAGACTAGCCAGATTATTAATTGCCAGGTGCTACTCATCTCTAGTCTTGGTTCTGCTGTTATCAAATCTGAGAGCAGGAGATACTTGCAGCTTACAGACCTAAAATAGCTCAAAAGTGTTGGTAAAGATATACTTGCTCTGAAGGTACATAAAGTGCTCTTTGTCAATTTTACTCCACAGTGTTAACTGACATACTGCATGTGGTGCTTGACAGTCCTGTTAAAACTTAGTTTAAAAGTAACTAAAAGACTGAGAATTTGGCTGTGTATTATATGGGCCACTTCAGCTTTCACAACATAAAAAGAGGAGGCTTCCAGAGGTGCCAGATCAGACCTCTTCATGACAGAGGCAAAGCTGATAAATGCATTGTTCCCAGTTTAATTTAATATTACTTTACTCTCTTTACTGGTGACAGGCCTGGAATGCTGAGGGCTGGAAGAACAAATAAGTTTGGACCAGAGCTGTGGAAATAAAGATGTTCACAGGGTAATATTTGAGCTGCCAATCAGTCCAGCAGGAATGGGAATAACTGTAAAGAAGTCTGAATTATTGCATGTTTTCTGTACTGGTCTTGAGGGAATTGTTGGGAACTGTTCCTTTATACTAATTTTGTGTTCTGCCATTGTCTTTAGTGTAAGTGTAGGCACTTTGGATCTATTTTTGTCTTTCACAGCAACAGCTAAATACAGATTTTGTACTGGAATATTGAAATCTTGATTTCATTGACACCAAGGGAGAAATTTCATTAATCATGGTGGGGCCATGACTTTGCCCAGCTCTTTCTGATCTCTTGCTGATCTCTTCTGCCTTGTATCCTGTGACAGGAAGCATGGAAATGGTTCAAAACTGCACCAGGGGAGTTCAGACTGGACATTAGGATGCATTTCTTTACAATGAAGGTGCTCAAACACTGGAGCACAGGTTTCACAGAGAGGTAGCTGATGCCCCAAGCCTCTCAGTATTTAAGAGATATTTGGACAATGCCCTCAATGACATGCTTTAACATCGGCCAGCCCTAAATTGTTCAGGCACTTGGACTAGATGATCACCGTAAGTCACTTCCAAGTGAAATAGTCTATTCTATAGTACAGGAAATATCCAACAAGTTCCCTGTGGATTACATCTATTTGGATTGTTCATTTTACCACATTTTGTTTGCTATCAGTCTTTACTGACCTTCAGATACACAGCTAAATGTTTCACAGTCTGGGAATGGATGAACTGGGACTTCATCATGGGCATATGATTTATTATTAAGAGCAACAGTACGCTATCATGAGCAGCAAGCTTACTCAAAACCACATGTTTCTGGTAAATTATTTTGTCTTATAATCTTATAATCTTATAATCAGTTGAGCTATCTTATACTAAAGATGACAGTCTTCACTAAGTTCTTATGTTGTTTGAGCTGCATTATTTCAGGTAACATGTATCAGGTACTGCATGATGTAGCCTGAAATGGTATTATGCAACATTCCCAAATACGGAGAAAGCTGAATGTTATTTCAGCTGCCAGGCACATTTTTGGACAGTAAATTTTACAGCCAGTCTTTGTGCAAGAGCAAATAGAAAACAGAAGACAACTACTTGTGGGCTTTGAAATGTTATCAATTTCAGAAAGAAGATGTGGATATTTCTGCTGTACCACAGTCTGCAGCACAGACACGCACACATTTTGAAATACCTGTACTATCTATGGTTGCTGAAAATAAAATACCTCCACATTCAAAATAAAATAAAGACAATAGTATAAGGCAATATGAAAAGACCCCTATGTGAATAGCTAGGTAAAGAAATGACAGAAGGAGGTGGGAAGTAATCTCGTTGTCTGCAAGAAGTGAAAGAGGGGGGAGTCAAAGACAGCATGATTATTTTGTGTGGTCAAAGAGGTTACCCTTAGACTGAGTTCAGGGAGTATCTAGTAGCTATCTGGATATGTTTCCTAAAGCAAGGTCTGTTAAACTGGTAAATACTCCTGAGGAAAGATGGAGATGCCCCTTAATAATCAGGTCATTTAAAACTAGATTGCAAACTGCAGGGAACAATTTTAGACTGGCAGGGGAGAGTAACGTGCAACCTAATACTCAACTTTTCATCTCTGGTTACTCTCACTCTGTGATTGCACATTTCATGGGACTCGAAACAAAATACCAGTCTCTCACACTGAGGGCACTGGAGAGTTCTGTGTGGCTTTTTTGCCATTGTTCTGACAATGTTATTTCAGTAGAGGTGTACTGACTCTGTGACCAGATGTGAATTCAGGTTAAAATACCACAAAAATATTGTTAGAAGGTTGGCAAAAGGGAAAGACACATCACCTACACACCTCAGAGTCCTCTTTTATATATTAGCTGAAGTTTGGAGCATGGGATGAGGCTGGGGAATTCTCAGACTGATTACTCATTATAGCCCACTTCCTGTTTCCATTGAAGTCAAAGGCAAAACTCTCATTGATCCCATGGGAACACATGCTATACTTTCCCACTCCATAGCTCTAATATTTTAATGGACTTAAACATTTTTGCTTTTAAAAAAAATCACACTCATGCTGACAGTTTAGACACCAAATTTCTTGAAGCTTGATGTAATTTGAAATAAGCCAGATGTTAAAACCTCTACAAACAAGATTTATAATGGAAACAAAATTTTAACCTTAATGTTGACAACTCTTGTGATACCACTAATATCAATAAAAGGAAGAAAAGAGGGTTTTTTGTCGCTCTGTGGGGACAAAACCATACAGTTACTCCCATTTGAAAAACAACTCCCACTAGGACTTCAAAAAATACTGGTCACAACCTCTCATATATGAGGATTCATTATGTTCTTGTGGTTCTCTCTAAGCTGTTTCTATGCAAAGTTGTGAGTTCAGAGGTCACACTGTACATCATGCACAGCATAATGGGGAGCTTTCAGAAGCACAGGTACAGTTTGAAGGGTTATGTCATGTCGTATGATATGACTCTAATGGTATGTAAGGAAAGCCATGTGCTCCCTATAAAGCAGCTTTACAAAGACCTAAGCCTTTTGTGTTTTCAAGTAACACACACAAAGCACAAGTTTTCTTCCAAATTTAATTTCATTAAATTCCTGGATCAAGACAAGCCTCTCTCTGGACAAGAAGAGGTGAATGCAGCTATTTCTTATTCTTAAGAAAGCCACTAGACAGACCAAAGACCAAAGTCAGTCTAGACTTGTCACCCTTGGGATAAGAGTCTCGTCCTGTGCTCCTCCTATTTAATGGGCCAAGCTAAAGTCTTTACCACTGGTATTCAAATGTTATTCTTTACTCTTCCATGGACTGTCCTAATAAAGTGCAGACCTTTTAGAGATTTTGAGCACATTCCCACGTCGCAGAAGTGACCTTTCTTTCCTCTTGTCTTTCCTTGATTCAGAAGGTACCTGAATAAAGGTAAATAACACCAAATATATGCATTGCTCTTGGGAGAAGCATGCTCATTGGATTATTCTTTTATATTTTACTCTCCCTTTCTTCCTGTGATGTCAAAAGCCCTCTTGTTTCAGAAAATAGAGCTTTCAGTAATATCTGTGATAAAGATAACCTTCCTTGCCAAAATTCCCCACTTAGGGAGGTGGAGAGGGAGGTCCCTGGGATTCAGTGACAGGATGCATGGGAATGGTGCAAAACTGCATCAGAGGAGGTTCAGATTGGACTTTAGGAAGCATTTATTTATGAAGAGGGTGGTGAAACACTGGAACAGGCTTTCTAGAGGAATGGTCAATGCCCTAAGCCTGTCAGTGTTAAAAAGGCATTTGAACAACACTCTTACTAATATCCTTTAGCTTTTGGTCAATCCTGCATTGGTCAGGCTGTTGGACTAGATGATCATTGTAGTTCCCTTCCAACTGAAATAATCTACTCTATTCTAGCCCAGTTTATGCTGTTCTGTTCTGTTCTGCTCTGTTCAGTTCTGTTCTGATCTGTTGCACATAGCTAGTGGTTGTAGCAATAAGTATGCATAAGAACAAAGAGCAGTAATCATCAAGAGTTGGTGAAACTACATGGCACAGTTTGAAATCAAGACTTTATTTCTCTGGGCACAGCTTTGCCTGCAGAAATTAGGCTCTATCAAGTAATTCTTTATGTGCATACTAATCAATAGTAATATGATTATGACATGAATATACACAAAATAAATACGTAGGCAAATAGCAGGAAACCATCAATCAGAGGCCACTCTAAAAACTCCATTGATAAGGAAAGAACATCTGACATTTTCAAAACTCTGAAAGAGATAATTAGCTCCCACAGCATTGTAATGACATTTCAACAATAAAGTTCTTACATCCCCTAGAAAATGGCAGATAGCCATAGTAATAGAAGAGGAAAAAGACAATGATTAAAGCTGTACAAATGTTTTTGAAGAAGTGAAATTTTGTTGAAGCAAATGTCTTCCAGAAATGTATCTGTTTCAACAACTCTTTTGAACATCCAAGTCTTTCTGACTATTCCAAGCAGCAAATAGGAGAAATATTGAGATTAATCCTCACATTGCATTAGTTCAGATGTTGGGATGCCAAAGAAAGAGCTTCAAACTCTTAGTCCCACTCAGAGAGTAAAATATCTATCCCAGATCACAAGAGAGAGAAAAAAAATACATCATGAAATCAAAAGAACCCTCAGATATAAAACTATTTCTGGTTTTGACTGAAAAACTCATATTTCTCCACAATTTTATTTTGAAAGATTTTCCAGAGGTTTGGGATTTTTTCCAAAATAGAATCAAATTTTTAAAACCTTGAAATTTACTGTAGAACTGTGTTTGTCCTCCAGGCATCTTTACACGTATATATCTAATCTTTTTATTACTATGGTGATATTCGTGCCCCACTTTCTTTATCCAATGCAAACTTCTATTGTTTTAATTTTAGTATCCAAGTTTGATTCCAGTCTAGAAGAAGACTGGAGATGTGAAACAGTCATCATTGCAACTTTCAGCTAACTCCTACAAAGATATGGTAGGCAGGACTCCACGTTTAAAGGTACACAGAGAGTTGCAGGCCCTTAAATGGCCATTGTTTCCCGTCATTATCTTCTCCCATGAAGGCATGTGTTGTTCACACAGACTGTCTCTGAAATGCTGAACTGATTTGATATGGCTGCATTGGCAGTGTTTGCTTGCAGGGATTCATTCATTGTCCCTGCAGTCAGTGTAATACACTTTACTGTGGCAGCTCTAAGTGGCACAACTGGGTATCTGTCAATTCCTAGCCCAGGTCTGATTTAAAAAACCTAGAGCAGAAGATTTTCCAATATGTTCCATTCTCCTTTCCTTCCTATCCTTCGGGTTGGTTTTTTGTATTGAAGTATTAAACACTTTCATGAGTGAATATAATGAGATCTTGTGCTTTCAAAACAGGCAGTTCTGCCAAGTGCATCTCAATCTGTTAAAAATGTACAGGACTGTTTTAAGGGGTTTTTTTAGCAGAAACCAGAAATTGATTCAGATACTACTAAATTAAATGAACACACTCCTGAGTAATACTATACTTCTCACATGCTCTTCTCTTTCCTCACTTTCTCCAGGCCTTTCTAAATCTTTGCAGATTGTAATGAAAGCAGCATATTTTGGACATGCTGACACCATTGAATCAATCATGTTGCAAAGACCCTGAAATATAGACCCAATTCTTTTCTAAGAACACAAAGCACATAGACGCCTCAATCTGTCACTACATCATAACTCAGAGACCATTACCTTTGGCTGTACCTTTTTGGAGATAATGTGCATCTCAGCATGGTGCAGATGGAGCAAATGGTGTAATTATAAATTCATGGATTTTGTCTCCATTGCACCACCAGGCATAGCCACTATATCCTTCCCTTCTACACACATCTGCAGTGTGTCCCCTTTTAATAAACTACTGCTGAGTATGAATCTACATACAACTCTCATAAAATTTTTTAAGATCATTTATTGCTGATTTATTTTCTATGTGATTTTAAAAGGTAAACAATAAACAAACAAACTGAGCTATCAACTCCATTTTCAAGTGGCACTGCAAACCAAGTAGGTTCCAAAAATCCTGAGAAAGGTAAGTGTACTGATTTACAACAGGAAGGAATAGCAGTTCTTATCAACTAATAAATTGAAATGGAATAAGATGATGTATGCTTCTGAGAGAAAAAAATAAAAAGGAGAATGGGTAAGAGATAATCAGCTATGAAGAAAACCACATAAACTGATTATCAGATATTAAAACTCAACAGAATTATATGAATGTAGTGGTTTAGAATTCAATTTTAATAAAACATTTTATATTCTATATCAAAAAATCTAGCTCGACATATTTATCCTAGCCAATATGTATTATTAAAGATATAAATGTAGATTTAGAACTGGCTAAAGGAGAAAATAAAGGATTATAATACAGAAGTAATATCACACTGGAAGAGACAACATGTTAAGACGACTGGCAATTGGCCTTCTGGGATGTCTTCACCTGGAAGTTGTAGTATAGGCAGCATGGATGAAATTCCGAGACAGCACTGAATTGGAAAAGGCATCAGTACTACCTGGAAAGTGAGGGAATAGTAGCAGGAATTTTTTCTTTGAAGAACTGTAAATCCCAGGGGAAAAATTATTAATTTCATGCTGTACAGAAGAAGTAAGAAATCTAGGAAAATTATTGCAGCCTATAAGTATTTTGACAGCAACAATGACATAATCCCACAAGATGCTATACAGTATTTCTGAAGTTGAATTAATGACTAAAAGAAAAACCAGTTTTTTCATGGTGGTTGTGAAGAGGTACTAAAGATGGGACAGGCCTTCTGTAGGCAGCTGGGATTCAGCAAATCATCTAGAACTTTATGGCAACTAAAGGTTGCTGAAAAGAAAAACATGACTCACATGTAAGTTAAAATAGTGGTCTAAATTTATTTATCTTGGAGAGGGAACAAATATGGATGAGGCCTAGTAGCAGTCCACGTACAACTGACAGGTAGGGGTGAAAAAGGAACTGATTAGGTAGTCAGAAGATGAAATGAAGAATGGATGATTTAGGCTGAGCACCTCAAAGCCTTCTCACTGACAGGCACATTATTCTGCAAAGGAGTCAAAGACATACCAATTTGAAAGCTTTAAGCATGACTGGATAGAACACTAAGACTAAGAATTCGTGCTTTAAGTCAGGCCTCCACATGCATATTTAGCTGAAAAACCACATTTACACATTTTCATGTCTATTAAAGGCTGCTTGGGCTTCAGTCCAGCCCTGGAAACCTCATTGCTCTCTCCCACCTACAGCTGCTTCTTCCTTACTCTCTCCCTGCACCTCTATCCTTAAGGAAAGGACGTCAGTATTTCTAGACAAGCAAATACTGTCATTGTCCTCTGGTCTCAACTCTTGAAAAGCTGTGACTTGCTCAGCAGAATGTGTGTCTGGACAGAATCCTTCCTATTGACTGTTCCATGCAGCCAAGTCTGCCTTGACTCAAACACACACAACCACAGCCTCCATCATTCTCTGTTCCCTAGGTTGTTTTTAATGTTGCACTTTTCACGATTTTTATGTCAGATTTATTTTTAAATAAAATTTATCAGTATATTCATCTGCATGTTTTTCATACAATAAAGTCAACTGAATGGTTTTGTGAATTATAAGCAAGTCCATCATTTCAGCAAAGGTTCTCCAAATGCTTTATTAGAGTGAAGTTAGAAGAGGGGTTTAAAAGCTGAAAAAGAAAATCTATTAATTGATGTTGAGACCCCATTTACCTTATCATTTTATGTCAATCACTGGTGACATTATTTCTGCCTTAAGCAACAAACATCAGCCACTATCTTTTCATAAAAAATCATGCTTACAAAAACTTCCAAGGTGACCTTTCAGCATCTTATGTAAAAGCACCAAATATTTGTTTTTAAATATCCAAGTTATTAATTTGGATTTAAATTACATTTTTGTAAAATAAATACATTTCAGGTACTACTTACTTAAAATTTGTTGATTTCTGACTTATTGTAGGCAAATATAATCAATCATCCACACCGCACATAGCCAAAAATGACTGAGGTTTGCAACAAGATATTGGAAATCTTTAAATTTTCTAAAATAATATTTATTTTTAATATCCTGAACAACATGTATTTCAAGTATTAGAAATACAGTGCCTGGGATATATATAGTAGAAAGAGTTGAATTTCAGGCAAAGGTGACTGGAACAGATGAGTGAAAAGAGTGCAGAGGAACTAAGTGCTGAGAACTGCAGTAATGTGATGCTTCAGGTTTTTCTTCTGTAGACAGGTCTTGTAAAGTCTACAAAGCCTGCACTGGGCTAGAGCAGTCTTGTTTTCAGGCCCCTGCTCTCAGGCCCTTGTCCTAACCCCAGGTAAAGGGGAAGTCAGGACTTGTTTTCTTGGTTCCCACCTGTGCACAAGCATGCACATGCATACACACAAAATGGAGTCAGAGTTGGGATTAAGATGAGATCAAAAAGCAATTTAAATGACTGATGTATTAGCGGAGAAAGAATTTAAATGGATTTAGCTTTGTTTGTCTCACCAATGACAAAGAAAATGGATCAAGAAACCTAAAACGGAAAAATAAAAGTCATTTGCAGCCTATAAAAGACTAATGTTGCATTCTTTGATTTTTTGTCAAAGACCACATTTTGAGAAGAAGTGAAAGAAAAAGTATCCTGCAGCCACACTTCATCTGCTGCTTATTCTATTCTCCTTCCTGCTGAGCTTGAAGAGGCACAGCCTGGCTTCTGAAGGCATTCTGTGTCCTGATTGAGCAGCCCCTGCTTTTCTGTTGCACCTTCTGGAGCTCCTCTTCACTGCTCACTGACAAGATTTAATCCACCTTGAATATGGCTTACATCATCTAAGTGGTTACTGTTATTTCAGATATCTTTTCCTGAAACAAAAGCTCATCTGCTGCTCGAAGTTCACATTAAATGAAGGGCAGCTATTTTACCACCACAGTCTCCTGAGCAGCAGTATTAAGCCCCTGGAAGATGGTTTCCCAAAATGCTGATAAAATGTGTGCAGCCAGAAACTTGCTTTTCCTACATAATGCTAATAAAGATGCTACATATTGACAATGTGCAATTCCAAGCCTCCAGTTCTCCCCAATATGGATAAATCACTCTGCAATGCCATCTGTATGTGAAATACCTTACAGCAGAAAGTGTTTACTTAATAAAAAATCTAGAAGTATTTGACAAGTGCTAAAATAATGTGAGACATGGAACATCATGGACTCACCTGTGCTATTAGATCCTGCACAACCTACAGTCAGCAGAATGTTCTCCTGCCTGCATAAATCTTGCCCAGAGTGAACAGCTCTTACTAGAGGAATAATTATAGACAGAAGTGTGGGTATGCCTCTGTTCATGGGCAATGGAAAATAATCAAAGATCTCCTCTCATAAAAAGCCATGTGCATTGCAAACTACACAAAACTTCTGAAGTGCTGAAGACATTAAGTGTCACCACCAGCAGGGTGTGTATGGTAGCCCGATAAAAAGCATACGATTGCCTGCAGCCCAGTGAAGTGAACAGCGCTGTGAATTTGGCAGGTACCTCTGTGCTGCTGACAAGGATCACAGCCACTGTCTCCCACAGCAGCTCCCACTGAGCAGTGAAATCCTGAAGGGGATTGGAGCTGAGCCCACCCAGCACTGCACCCCAGGAGGCTGAGGGGTTTGCTTACCCATTCAAGAGCCCAAGTGTCCAACAGATCCGCAGTCTCTGAACCACCTCTCAATAATCTGATGTGGGTCTGACTATTCTCCAAAAACTCTGCTATGAACAGTTTATTCCTAAAAACATCCGCTTTCAACCAGAAATTAGGAGTTGGCACCTTAGTTCATCTTCTGTCAATCTTACAGTTATGTGCCACTTTGAGTCACAGGCCTCAAGGAAGCACAGAGGCCCCTTTCCACCAAATCACTGAAGAGACAGTGTTTTCCTTCGCAATAGGATGCTTGGTTCGAGTACAGTAATAAGAGGAGTAAAGCAGTGATGATCTAACAGTGTGAAAAGAACACCTAGAAGAAAACAGCAACTTAACCTTCCAGAAATAAGTGTTAATTTTTATAAGCTTGGTTTGCTGAAAACCATATTTCTGAACAGTGAAATTCTAGATAAATCAGCAATAAAAACCCACATCAGTTTTTCCTGCAAGTAGAAAACAACTGAATGTCACGTATAAATAATAGAAATATTAATATAAATCTGTAATAAGAAGCAGATTTTCATATACTCTTTCCTAGTGTCTTTGGCTTTCACATAGCTGCATTGTTTCATGTTTCCACAAAAGTGATAAAAATACATGCTCTTTTTCTTCCTTATAAGTCTCAGAGTTTTCAAGCACAGGTCAACGTCTATAGGGCCCAGCCTTAAAGAATTTAACCTTTATCTTGCAGATAAGAGACCATACAATTTTTTTTAAACTTTACATTGTATTTCCAGTAGGCCTGCAAGGAGGCCATATGACAGCCTAAGATCCAATTCCTCACATTTTGTGCCTCTACAGAAGATTGGAGTCTTCCTGGTCATCTCCTGAAAGTGACTAAGTATATACAGAAGAGAAATTGCTAAGGAAAATTCCATTGTACATGGATTAATGTGGTGTGAAATCATATTATGTGCAGAAACTTTTGTTCCCTGATGGCCCTGAGTGATTTAAGGTTACGGGATTTTTATAAGGAGAAAAAGCGTTATTCACAAGCACCTTAACATATGGGTTTTGAGAAACTGGAAAACAGCAACTTTTTGACTAACTGCATTTCACATGAACAAAACCCAATTAGCTTTTTTGTTATAGAAAGGTTTTTCGTTCCTGCACAGTTGTGGATTTGGAAGATTTGGGTATGAAATGTTGAATGTATAGTCCTGTAGGGCATACACTGAAGCATGAGATTCATCTTGGAAGAGAAGTAGATTTTTTTTCCCTTTGTAGATGGATGATAACTTAAAGAAGTTTTTTTTTTAATCAGAGACAAGCTTTGAGTTTTTCACACCTAACAGAGCATTTGTTTCATATCATATATTCACACAGGAAATATATGTCACATGGGAAATAAATCAAAGCAAGTTGGTCTTCAAGTACCTTCTACTCATTGATTATACCTAAATGTTTTTCAAACTACCATTTAACATTTTGTTGCTCCACAATGACCAAGTAACTGAATAGAGAGCTGAGGCACCAGTTGCCTGCAGCAATACATGCATGGCTTCAAACCCAACCCTCAAAGTACACAGTTCCTTAAATGTGCTTTAGGAAGTTCAGCCTGCAATAAGGGAGGAAATACCTTTCCCATCCCAGAGAACTCTAAGGTTTCACAAAATGTGAATGTACCTGTCAGTGCAGAATACGTGGAGTCTTAAAAATTTTATATACTGCAGTTTACAAAAAATAAAATTAATCCTAATTGGCTAATCAGCATAGAAATTCAAAAAGCTATAGAAAACCCTCCTTGCATGTTGTGCAGAAGGGACAGATTTACCAAAACACTATAATTACAGTGCATATCTTAGCAACGTATAATTACAGTATGTATCGTAGAACTGTATCTATATATATTGGCTGTGCAGTTTTAGGGGAAAAGTACAGAAAAATGTGTCAGAGCTCTTCAGCAACAGAGCAGCTGTGGGTTTTGAACAACACTCTTGCTCTTCATGTTGCTTTTTACCCATCTGATCAATTATTCTCCAAAGAGAAGTACAAGTCTTTAATTTGTTTCTACATTGCTAATAAAATATTTACTAAGAAGGTAAGGAATTCCAGTATTTTCAAGGAAGAGATAAGTAATTTGGAGACTATCCTCTTTGCAGATACTTATAAAGTAACTTTTCCTCCACAGATGGACAAAATATTAATCTTTTCATTATAAACTTCAGGGCTGAGAACTATGGTTTTGCTTTGCACTTGTTATGAAAACAAAGCCTGTAAGACACATTTGCAAACAGTGCCTTAGTATATAAATTAGCATTTTTAAACTTTTATCTCTCCAGAAAAAAAAGTTGGACCTTAATATCTACCCATGTTGAAACTCTTTTAAACTGATACATTATTCAATGTGTTTTGGATTCAATAGCAGAGCATTTTTTAATTAAAAAAACCTTTTTCCTGAATATTTCTTGACAAACTCATCTTTCCCAAGTCTTTTCCTCCAACAATTAAGCTAAAGTAAAGAGACACAGCCTCACCTCTGTACAGAGATTTGGTTTTTTGGTTCATTGCAACCTGATATGATATTTTTCTGTAAAACATTTTTGCTTTGATGAACTTTTTGTCATGACATGCCATGAGGGGAAAGGGCTGTTTTGAGAGGGGCAAGATAAGAAATCTTACTATGTAAATTATATTAAAATGTACCTTTGAATAATTGGACTACCTCCACAGTTTTCATTGGTAAAGAATAAATTCTGGTCTGTTCCACCTATAACATGCTAATCTAAATAAAACCTAAGTAAATTCAATGGTAACATGTAAATGTAACTGACAAGATCTATTAAAAAGTGATTTGTACTGACAATTAAAAAAAATTACATTAAACCTTTTCAATATTTCTATCAAAAATCTACTTTAATCCATAGTGCAGCTTTAGGTATTAAAATATCAAAAACATTTCTAACACTACAAAAAAATAATTCCCTCAGAATTCAGGAGAATTCTAAAAATCTTCCTTAAGAACTTAAGAAATCAAGAGACAAAGAGGGTCTGCAAATTAAACTGTTTTCAGCTGGCACTCTCCCAACATCATTTTTTATTTCTTAATACCTCTAGGTCACCAAGATTAAGACAAAATGATTCCTGCTAAATATTAGACTAGTGAAAAACAGCCCCAAATTCAGTGGGATGAAATATGTCAGTAAAATTCGCCATGTATACAGTTCATAAAAAATTGATGTCTTGCAGAATAATTTAAAAAGCTGAAGCAAAAACTTTTGAACATATGCAATAGCTGTGGGTGGTGAAATACAGTGGTCCTGAATTATGCAAATGTGTCTTGAAAAGTCTGGGGAGTAGTGGCAATAATTCAAGGCATCTGTTACTGCTGTTCACCTCCAATTAATGACACTTTTTTGTAGCCCTCATCAAAACTTGGATCTGTTCCCTGCTGGCAGGCCAACCCCATTTCCTTGCCATCAGTGCAAATACCCTCAACCCCTGTGTTGGGAATGGCAGTGCCATGTGCTCTTCATTTTGTCCTGGGTTGCAATAACCCAAGGGTAATATTAAACCTGGGTAATTCTGATTCCTTGAGGATATACATTATTATACTGCTTCCTGCCTAGTATGACTTTCGTGTATCCTTTACTTTTTCATCTCCATAGTTCTTGTAGGATGGAGCACTATGAGACTGCTGAAACTGCAAGGAGGAAGTTTTACCCAGAAAAAAATTGGGTTTTTCCACCTCTTTCAAAAGCACCAGGATCAGATGAAAGCAGGATTCCTGCATTTTGGATCATTTTATGATGATGTGGATCACTGTGAAAATTCCCACTATAAATCTCACAGACCTTTCCCCTCCTATACCCAACACCACAAGAAAGCAGAGTTGAACACATACTCTGCCTACCCCAGCTCTAGTTCTCACACTTCTCCTTTGCATACCAGTAGCAGTAAGGGCAGAGAAAAAAAATCTGTTATATACATGTTCTATCTATGAACACCTTGACATCATGATAAAATAACAAAGCAAACAGGCAGGTTAAAATAAACTCTCCTTTAGTAAGCTTGAGTTCATTCAAAAACTTATTATATTCACTGCAGTGCACAAAATCTCCTCTGTGGACATCTATATTGTTGTATTTCAACAGCAGCATAAATTTTCCCTAAATTTTCCAGTCACATGGAAAGGCAATGCAGTTTCCTTTAAATCCCAACACGCTCAAATACAATTCGTATGATGCCTGTGAAGCATCATTACAACTTGCCAGTTCAGAGCAAATCCCTCTCTTTGAACACCTTGTTGTGATGAGAGCTGCCTGCCAAGAAAGCTCTCAACATATGGATTGAATCTCTGAAGAATGTCTTTCTTGACTTAGAGATGTCTTTGACACCACTTTCACAGTAAGACTTGTAAATCCTTCTGTAATTTTGGGGAGGGATAAGAGATGTGTCTGCAAATGCACCTGATCAAAATATAAGCCATTCCAGAGGTATTTCCTAATTGCCCCTCCACATTTCCCAAAAGATAAAGAAAGTGTATTTCACTGATGCCTACTTTCTGCCTTAAAGGGTCAGCCATGCTGCCCTAAAGTATGCAACATTAAAAAAGAAGTATCTGCATAAATAAGAAGATATATCAGGCGTTGTACAGATACTTCTGAAAGCAAATTAACAGCTAGGCTTTTGTAATGACTGATTTTGTTTATCTGTCACAAAGCAGCAAGTCTTAGCCCTTTTCTGTCCTGTAGGCTCACAGGGTTTTTAAATGGGTACTTGAACTCTAGGGCAGAGACTGTGTACAGCCATGGTAAAAATTTTATCATTAGAATTTTTTGTTTTAAATCTTTGAGCACTTTAGCTAAGTCTCTGTGTGGAAGATAAGATTGCAGGAGTACAACAACTGCTCATGTAACAGAAGTTTTTTCCTGAACTCTTAAGTGATCCAAGGCTGGCTTTGGGCAAACCTTAAATGGCGTATCTAAACAATGAGATTCCCCCTTGGGCCTGAAAAGTTAAGATGGAAATCTTGAGAATTGTCTATCTCACAATAATTCTAGCACCTCCTGCTCCAAGACTGATATACCGCAACAAGGGCCTTCTTTGTAACACAGCCTATTTATTTCTAGATCATTTTAGCTGCAAATGGAAGGGGCAGTGCACATAAAACTGAAAAAGATCCCGAGCCCTTTGAAAGGACATGATATTTCCAGAAATAATTTTCAAACAGATGTTTTTCACTAGCAAAGTTGGTGGGCGAACATGACAAAAAGTGTTTTCCTAAAATATGTTGTTTTGCCAGAAAGGAAAAATTTTGTTAAATTGCATCACTTTTGATAGTATTTGATAGAAACGTGTCGGAAGTCCAGAGTATATTGCTTTTTCAAACAGAATTAAAGAGATAATAAAAAATGTACATTTGATGAAAAAGCATATATTCTGACAAAATTCATATTTTTCCACTAACCATTGAAAGAATTTTGTTTTAATTCAGGTGTTGAATGCAGAAAAAACTAGAAATATAAACATCCTTGGGGGCAGAAAACATTTGTCTTCTAATCCATTCTGTTTCAGTTTGTAAGAGAAAAGCCTGAATAAAACATTATATTTTATCACCTCGAGATTAATTTTATACAACTTGCTGATACATAAGATAATCATTAGCACACAAAAAAGCTTTTTTGTGGTATTTCCAAGTGCAGTTTTGGATTTGTTGCTTGTTTTTCTTGTAAAGTTGAAATATTTTGATAGAACCACTGAAGCTGTGTAAAATATCTAAGGCCACAAAGCTGCCAATACTCCAGGTTAAGATGCAATATGGTACCCAGCAAGTCATGCCATTAATTCATTGTGAGTATGCAAAAATGAATGAATTTTATCATGTGTTTAAACCTTTCCTGGTTGTTGTCTGAGAGAGAGTGCTGTGATACAAAAGAAGGAATCTTCCTGTACAAAAACATATAAATATCAACTTAATATAAATATTGTATGTCTGGCACAAATGCAACAAAAGATTGCCAAGAGATTCTATGTTCTCATCTTCCAGAATGTAAAGCCCATATGGAGAAGACATTTTTCTGACAGCCTCAAAAATGAACTCCATTCACTTGGGTTCTGTCAACTACCAAAGACTACATTCCGCAGTGTCTCGTACAGGTTATTCACAAGTCAAATGCAACGAGTGTCCCAGAGGTAAAGATTTTGTATTTTTAAGGCTCATCTGACCCTTAAGGTGACCCTTAAAACTCTGATGAAGGTAAGATGGTTTTTCTTTCGAGTTTTCTAATACTTGCTCAGTATTAGCATGTATTAGACTTTTCAGATAACCTCACAATAGTCAATCTTCCTACCAACTTTGAGTCATATAGACAAGGCTGTATACAGAGAGAAAAGGAGTAAAAGGAGACCCATGTACATTTTTTTAAGATTGTACTATTTGTTGCTAAAGATAAAAAAGAAATTCTAAGTAGAAACAAATATTCAAATCTGCAAGGTGGTTCACCCATTCCTAGCTCAGATGGAAAATAATGGTATTCCCTCCACAGGAGTTAAAAACTGATAAGGAGACTAACAACAATTACAGTAACAGGAATAATAAATGATCATCTGAAAAAAATAACCAAATCAAAGTATTTCTCTAAACAGAATATCTGTCTTGACATTTAGCTTATAACTGATATTCTTTGTTAAGATTACCAGTTTTTGGTCTTAGTGGCTCTAAATTAAGTTGCATTACTTTTAAAAATTTTGTATTTATTGTTAATTTGTGATAAAGCGATATTTGCTTTCTATTAGAAATTTTGCTTTAGAAGTTATATATTATTTTGTCTCTAATATTTTATTTTATCTCTAATGAATGTTACTACTATTTTCAGCATTCATCTGTAAATGAATGATTACGTTTATGAATCAATTAAAAATGTTAAAGAAATATCACCCTATAATTCTAATCAAAACTTTTAAAAGTTTTGAACATTATTTCAAATATATCTTTGACTACATACACTTCTTGTGGTGGGGAGGGGTGCAGTAAAACTCTAGGTAATGTTATGTGTGTCAGCAATGTAACTGTCACATAATAGTAATTTATACTTTAACATAAATGATCAGGTGCTTGAACTATGTCAAAAAACTGTATTCTGCAAATCATCAGGAAAATATTCCAATTTGTCTTTTATAATATAAAATTTCTACTTCAATAGAAGTATTGAAAATATTGAAAATGGAAAATAAGTATAAATCTTATTTTCCATTCTGCATACTAGTCCAGCTCACTGAAAGATAATTGCATGAAGCACAAGATGACAAATATAAATAAACAATATTGTACTAGATCAATTTTTCTTACCTCAGGGTTTAGCTCACCTTCTCTAAAAGACTCTACCATTTTCTTGGCCAAAAGTGTCTCTAGTAATGCAGGCACTTAAGGTCAAAATCTAAAAGACCTTGACATTTGAGACCACTTGATATGTTGTAGAGGCAATGCACAAAGTCCAAAATAAATGAGAGAAAGAGATCAAGCTCCTACAATGCTGCTTTTAAAGAAGTGTGATTTTCAAGAACTAGACATCTGTACAGGTGTGATTTTCTCCTGCCACAAAGACATTTTTCTTCCCATCTAGGAATCTAAGGGGTGATGAATTTCTTAAAATTTTGCCATAAACAAATGAAGATAGGTATAATTATCTGGATCTGCCTTGAGAATTAAAGTAATATTTGATATAATAAAGTTATAACATCCAGACAATATGTATCATTTTTGCCTTTGAAAGAGCCCTACTATGTCAAATTCAGAGTGTTGTGAAGCTGCCAGTACATTTTTATCCCAAAGGAAAAGTAAGATATGCAGGAAAAAAAGAGACTTTTCCACCTTTTGTCACATGTCAGTGTTTTCTCTGTGGATGTTGCTGATTCAAAGCACTAAAAATTGAAAAATTTAATACTGTTTTCTCTAGTGTATCTTCTTTTTAGATGATAGCACTAATTAATACCGGAAGAATTTTAGTACTTTTTGTAACTGTTGGGTCCTTATGTTTTCCTTGCAGGTAACAATACTATAAATAACACCATGTTTGATTATTATGCCTTTAAAAATAGCTTACTCAGATAGCAAAGAGAGAAAATTTAGCATCAAATAACAGACACAAATATTCACATAAAGAATAGTTTCCTACCTGAAACTGACAATGTTTTGAACTGTCTCTCACGCCAATCCTCAGATCCTATGTTGAGAAGTAAGTGCTAGAAAACATATATATCTGGGAAAAAAAGTCAAACAAAAAAGATCACAACATGAATTTCCCCATGCCATAGAAATGTACAGGCCCAGTTAATATACAGGCCTGATGCACAGGTTTTGTTCCAGACTCAGTGTGGTTTCTGGGATTAATTCATATTTTAAAATTGAATTTAAATGCTCTCCTACATTATGTCTGTTGTGTTTCCATTTCCTAGGGCTGGAGCTCTGAGGAGGCAAATCAAGTCCCACAAGACATCTGAAAAATTTTAGCAATTGTCAAATGAGAAAAGCAGAGGACATGTAAACTGAGGAAGATTATATTTCTATATTATTTAATTATTTAATATGGCACAGTACAGTGACATATTACAGTTAATGTCAGTAAAATTTTCTTTCTTTGTTAACACAAACATAAAGGAGACAGAGTCAGTGAGTTTAATTATTTGCCTACTTATCTACTTTCAATGTTCCACTACATCTGAACTCTAGGAACAGTTTTCAAATATTAAAACATATGTGTTATATGAATTGACAGGAATATTTTTTAAAAATTGAAGGAAGCTCCATTTTCTGGGTACTGAATCCTGTTTGCAATCACAAGCAATCGCAGTTGATAATTCCCTGTACTATTTATTCTAGCTTCATCTTGAAAGCAGTTTTATTTCTTGCCTCCACTGTTCCTGCAGAAGAGTTGTTACACAATCTTGTTGTTCTGATGCTTAAGAACATTTTTCTCATTTCCTTCCTATATTTATCCATATGCTAATTTTCACCTGTTCCCACTTTGCCCTTTAGTTAAATAGCACATTAGATTTGTGAATATATTTTCCGCCTCAATCCATTATTTTATATCAGTAAGAAATTTTCTCTTTTCATTCATCATACCAGTAATGCCAGTTCTGTGACATGAGCAATTTTCACTGCAGAACTTCTATCCACTGTGTTCAGGTCAACAAATGAAATATTTAACATGATTAATCTCAAGTTAGTCCTTCAAGAGCTCAGCCAAAGTCCCTGTTAAACATGATACCCTGAAGTCTACTCTTTGGCAAGACAGAACACAATGTATTAATATACTATTTCTCACTTTCCTTGGATTTATTAATGACTTTAGACTATATCTTAAGGTCTATTTTCTGCAGTTTTACCTAAGAAATGACTGATTAAATTAGAAAAGATGACCACTACTATAAAACACTTTCCCCTCAAATCACTTTTCCCAAAGAAAATAAGAAGAATATACTAAGAAACAAAACATGTTAAGGGTCTATATTCAGCTATGACCAGAAGAAGTGTTAGAAACCTGCCTTTGCAGCCCAACTCTGTAGGCTCCAGAGGATCAGATAAATATCTGAACTTTTAGACACTTGTCCATGGCTTACCCAAATTCCAAGTCTTTTGGGGTCACCTATCATTATGAATTTCCTTATTTTTATGTTTGCCAGACCCTTTTAACCCTAAATTTTCAGAGCTTCATAGAATTTAATTGCTCAAATCCCCCAAAATCCAAAGGTTGTGTGATTAAATTCCACTTAACTCTGAAAAGATAAAGTTCACTATTACTTAATGTATAACCCTGTCTAAAAAATGTCATTAACATACACAATTCACATAACTGTGGAAACTCTAGTATCCCCTTAAGGTGAAGCTGCTCTAGTCTTGCGCTGTGTATGTATGTGTCAATTTTTCCCCCCATTTATGACTGCATATTAAAAAAAAAAAAAAAAAAACAAACCAGAAACCCCTCCCAGAAAACTGACCTTCAGTGTGTTAAAACTCCAGAACTTTATAAAGTACAGGTTTGACTAAATACCACAATTTTCCAAGTTCTTCTATTTCTGTTGTTATTTTAAAACATAAATTTTTGAAAAAGTATATACTTAGATGTATTTTTATGTGTTTTATTGTTTTAATGTGTTAGAGACTAATAAATGGATTTACCAATTATGTCATACTTAACAGTACTTTTCATGTTTGAAACAAATTTTTGATGTAAAACCATCTGTGTCTATACATACTCACAAACAAGGTAAATGATGCACCCATTTAAAATATTTTTGCATCTGACTGCCTGAAATTAGGAACTTAAAATCCTCATAAAGGACCTAAATTTCTTCATTTTCAGTACCCAATTTCTATCACCTTGCTCAACATTAATCAGCAAGTAAAAAAAAATCTTCACAACACTGTCTATTGTTTAATATTTAAACACTTTCTTTATCTTTCCAACCAAGAGCTGAGGTGATCACTCTGCAGGTCTCTTCCACAGATATTTCAGAAAAGAGTAAGAGGAATTCAGAGATGCTCTATGAATATTTTTAATTCCTATTTATCACACTCTTCCTTGTTGTGCAGACACATCTATTTCTCTCTCCTATTTCTTTGCCTTTAACCAGAAATAATTGTGGAAGATGGGATGGCACATAACAGTTTACATATTCTCAATAATCAACACTGGTATAAATTTCTCATAAACAAATTTACGCTTCTTTTAGATATGTCTCTCAGCAGGCTCAACTTATTCAGCTCCAGGAGCATTTGTCAAAAAGAAAATACTGACGTATGATGAATAGAAAATCACTGTGGAAAACCTCTGTGCCCACAGTCCTGCAGAGACTTGCACTTGTTCTGGGCTTTGTGTGTTAGGATTAGTGCCTTCAGAATCAATGTGATTAATAAATGCAGTGCCTCACAGTGTGTGTGTTTGAACATGAATGTAAGCTACTGCAGGCTTGTCTCAATGAAACAGAAACCTTCTGAAAGTTTCAGGTTTCTCTAGGGAGAACTTCAGAAACTGAAAACAGACTAAACTGAGGAAATAAGTGCGAAGCAATTTTTCAGTAACTTCAGGGATGGAGAGGGTGTAAATTTTAAAAGGTAGAATTTAATGAAAAAACAGGATTTCTTGAAAAAAGCTCTTACAAATAACTTTACATTAAAAAAATAGTTACAAGAAGTTCTGTGAAGTATGGCTTTTGGGTACATGGAGAATTCAACTTATTGAATTAAATTTAAAATTGTGTTGTCTAGACCTGTTGAGGTCAGGATGCTGAGATTCCTAAATGACTCCTAAAAGTGTCTTTTGTCTTTTTTCAAATGACTTTCCTGATCATATATTCAGCATGTTAAATGGGAAAATTAACCACTAAAATACAAACCCCGCCATTCCCCCCAAAAAACCTGAGAGAAACAAGAAGTCCTAAACTGACACAAACGACATTTTTATACTTAATGAAAGTCTCTAGAGTAGTTACCATAAAGTTATTTCAGAATAAAACACATCCTTTTGAGTGTTATATGTTTGAAAGACATAACATATTTAATAGTTGTTCTAGCTCTATTCCTACAATAATTTAAGTATGACCTTGACAATATTTCACTTTCCCTTTATGAGAACAAAATATTGCTTTGACATCAGAGCTTAGTTACACCAAGCGACAAAATGTTAGCTTGACATTGAAGTGCACCATTTTTTCTAATTTTAAGGCAAAATGACATTGGTTAGGATTGCAATGCGGAATTTTCTTCTAATATGACTATTTTCCATTTTATAGTACATTTGTTTGCCAAGCTTTTATTCCTGTTGGCAAATTAAAACAACAAACTAGTGCACAGCCTTTCACCTTTTTTGAATTCCCAAAACTGCATTAAAAAGCAACACTGACATCCTTAACACATTACAATAAAACTTTGTGTCATGGCAACAAAAAGCAGTAAATTTGTGTTTAAAATTTGCTACAATCATTTCTGCAATGGTATCTAGTTACATTTTTGTCTCTCTCTGGTTGAATACCCTGTCTTAGCTTCAGCCATCTTACTGGAGTTAATCACAGTCTCTGTGCTGATGTTAGCAAGAATAAAAATTAGATTGCTTCTAAATGTTTAAATTGGATAATGTGCAAAATCTCTGTGTGAGACAGCAGAATGATAAATGAGCATGCTTTAAAGTGAGAAGCCCTCCAGGTTGTATGCCTCCTCAAATCCCCCTGAAGACTGAGAGCACATCATAGAAATTCTGTAGTGATAGGTATCAATAGTAATCACTTTCCAGAAAAAAGATAAATAAAATAAATATTCAGAAGGAAAGGCACAACATTAAATAATTCTGATGTAGTTCAAGTGTTAACTGATTTCTTCAGAATTTAATTTAAATGGAAGGAAAATAATTTTCTAAGATGCTGATACAGAGGGGAATTGAAATTATGTGATTGGATGGATTGATTGATTGTTTTTCTAATTGTTAAAACTTTCATCAAAGTACAACATATATGTCAGTAAATGTGCTTAAGATTTTGATCCCACAAAGTTTTTCTGTTTCTGTTAAAGTGGTGGAATGTTTTTCACTGAAATAAATAGGAGCCGCTCCGTGCTGGGGGTAGTAGAAGGGCAGTGCCAGGAAGAAAATGACCTTTGCTGTACTTGTAGTACTTATAGTACTTATTCAGTATACTGCAGTTGTGGTTGTACTGAGATCACTATCAATTCAAAAAAAAAAAAAAAAGAACAAAAGATTCTGTAGAGATAATAATTAGCTTCAGTGTAAAAATCACAAGGTCAGGTCCAAATACCTTTCCTCATGTCAAGTCACACTTAATCACACCAAGAGGAACCTCATTGATTTCACTGAGTGTTTCAACTGAGGAACTGCTGGGCTTGAAACACATTGGAATCTGCTCATAATGTGTGAATGGTCTGTATCACAGAGCTTCCATAATCTCTATATAAACACACTGTAAATAGTTTATACACGCCAAGGTGAAACATCCAGAGTGCACTAAGCAGGTCCAACTTGCAGTACTTGCTCTCTTGGTGAAGTGTGGTGGGATTCTCCTGCAGCAAACACTGGGAGTTGAAAGAAAGGTCAACAATAGTTATAAAGTAAAGTTCTACCATATGGCAAGTTATCGTTTTCATATGCTGTGAAGCATGAACAGGCCATAGACTGACTTTCAGAGTAAAACTGAACCTTCTAAATCTAAGCTGAGCCCAAATCATGTCAGCTGTCAAAAGCTAAGAGAACTACTGTAAATTTCATTTTGTTCTCTTTTCAGGTATCTAGCTCATATTTTTCAGACATGAATTGTAACAAGCTGAATGAAGAGAAGGTTCTCATATTATTGGCTCAAATAAAATTTCAAAAGGTATCTAGTCATATATATATATGTATATAAACTGCGTTGGCAATACTCAAGATACTCAAAACAATAGTTTCTCCTTCTCTAAATGAAGCTTTGCATCATGGTCTATGTAAACCTACACACCTCCTTTCCAAGTGACATTTCTAATATATATAACAGATTAACAGAATGGTTGGGGTTGGAAGGAAACTCTGGAGGTCATCTGGTCCAACACCCCTTGGTGCCAAACCTGTACACCTAGATAAAGTCGTCTGGGATCATATCCAGAAAGCTTTTGAATATCTCCAAGGAGGGAGTCTCCACTGGTCTCTGGGCAATCTTTATCAGTGCTCAGTCACCTTCACAGCGGGAAGTGTTTTTTGATTTTCATAGGGAACCTCTTCTGCCTCAGTTTGTGCCCATTGCCTCTGGTCCTGTCACTAGGTAGTGTCGGCAATTGAATGACGGACCCAGACCGGCAGGGAATCTGAATCGTTTATTCAAAGGAATGAGCTGGTTTTACACACTTTTCCAAGGCACAGCATTTCCTTATATGGCGTGACCTATCCCATGTCACCACATCAGCAACACCCTTTCTAAATGTCCTCCTATGGGATGATCACTCTCTGTTCACCCGTCCATCAGCTCCCAGCAGGCTCCTCTCTGTAGGGGTTTGCCTGTGACACCTCCTCCCCCCAGGGTCCGGTGGAGACAAGCTTCTCTCTGTGCTGCCACGTGCTCCTTTGTGCTGCCATGTGCCTCTGCAGGCAGGTTTTACAGCTCGCAATCCAATTCTCTCCTATAATTCCCCATAGGGCACCTCTGAAAGAAGCCTGGTTCCATCCTCTTTACACCCTCCCCTCAGGCTTGCACACATTTATGGGATCTCCCCTGAACTTTCTCTTCTCCAGACACAACAGTCCCAGCTCTCTCTGCCTTTTTTCACAGAAGTTCCAGGCCCTTATCATCTTTGTGGCATTTCACTGGGCTCTCTCCAGTGGCTCCATGTCTCTCCTGTACTGGGGATTGCAGAATTAGGCATGGGACTCCAGATGTGTCCTCAGTAGTGCTGAAGGAAAGGTTGAACTCCCTCAACCTGTTAGAAACACTTCTCCTTATGCAGCTCAGAATAGCCTTAATTTTTGCTGTAATGTTCAACATGTTGTCCACCAGGTCCCTCAGGTCCTTTTCTGCCAAGGTGATTTAAGCCAAGGTGATTTACAGCCAGCTGGCCCTTAAAGATGTACTTAGTAAAAATTATTTTTCTCTCCCACTTGAAGAATCCAGAAATGCAAAAAAGTTTGTCAGTTGTCACACAAAAATTATAGTCTTTCCTTTTAGAATATCTAAAAGGAACAAGAGTATGAGACTCCAGCTTTACACCACAATAATTTGGAACTAATGGACAAATGAGAGCTATTCGAAGAATATGCCTAAATAACTCAATGATTATGCTCAATGTACAAGTAAGTACATTTGAATGATATCTCAAGGAGTAATTTTAGCAATTCACCTTAAAACTCTCAGGGCAGCTTAATAATGGTGGGCAGAAGTCATTAATGTTTGTGTATTTGGCTGTATCAAAACACACCTTTTCACAAATCGACAAAGATTGTGCAGGGCAGCTATGAGGGACAGAAATCCAGCAAGGGCAAGCCATCCAGGCAGACTGCAGGGCAATAGCTGGGAATTAAAGAATACAGAAAACCTTCACAAGAGCTCCTTTGTGCAGTTCAGCTTAGTCCACTCTGGGAAGGAGCCTGTTTAATTTGTCCTCATGGAGACTTCACATTATTTTGCAAGAGCTTTCCTTGGCAACAGTTCAGATTGATTCAGCCAACCTTTATTGATATGACAGACAATGCAAGCACTGTCAAAAGAAAGAGAGAAAGGGATCCTGATTGGGACCTGTCTGAAATAGCAACAGTCCATTGCCTTTTAAAGAGTTTTCTTTTACCCACTTCAGTGGCCATAAGCTTACCACTAAAGAAATCCTTTTTGTCTCAGAAAGGTCAAAACAGATGTGCAGCAAATGAAGACAAAGTAAGGACAGACCTGACTCTAGTGTCCTCACACAGCTGAACTGAAAAAGACTTATGCTGCTTTTCAATCTATCTGCTCCCTTCATTTCTATTTGGAATTAGAAGCTGAAGAGCCAGAGAAACAAAGACAGAGTGTTTTAATCAAGAGTCCCAGGAGAATACCTGCAGTTTCAAGATTACCACTGTGATTTCTCAAAATGAAGCAGGCCAAACAAGCTTCAAACAAACATGCAAAAATTTGGTATTTTATCTAAATTATTTTCCTTAACAATTTAAAGTCCCCCCTATATCAAATCCATGATGGAATTTTAAATTCATAATGGAAATGGAGCAGAAGTATTAACTAAAGAATATATTACTGCTTTTCCCAGTGTTGGTCTATCCAGGGATCACTTCTAGCTAATTACTAATTGCCTGTGCTGCTACGAATACTGTTCCATTTCTACTAAAATTCCCATAGTTTAGCAGATGATTTCCCTGTAAAAATCTTGATTTTAATACTGAAATTGACTCAGAGCAGTTGTGTTAAGTTGAAAATTAGCCGATGAAGACAAAGTATAAATAAATTAACAAATAAAGACAAAACAATAAAAAATATGATAACTGACATTGACAAATGAAAACAGATCCTGCTTTCTAGTCCTTCGTTGTTACTCTGCTTTCAGTGGTGCAGAGCTACAGGGAAATGTAGAAACTGAAAGAGATCTTTCATACCATGGAGGCAGAATTTCATTGGTATTAAATGTGATGTTGTACATGGTAGAAGAGCATCAGTTCTAGGAGCTGAAATTTAGTTTCATATTTTTAGCATTTTCCCCCTCTTCCTGGTCACTGATGAGAATGAAAACATTTTCCTAATGCAAATATTGTCTAACTGAGCCCTTGCTGCATGAATGAGTGTGGTTTTCCTTTGGGAGCTCATTACACAGCCTTACTCCCTTGCCCAAATATTCTGCAGCTTTCATACATTCTCTCACATTTACAGCTGAATTATACAAGGAGATTACAACCATCTTCCTAGGTTGCATGTTTCAATTCCTGTTTTAAAAACGGTCTTAGTTTTGAAAAAGGAAAGCCACTAAAAACTCATAGCAGTGCTGGATGTGGAGCCAGTGAGAGATTCTGCTGTGAAGAGACAGCATCTTTTGCATACACGTCTGCACTGCATCCATGGTCCCCACCTGAGTGCAGTGATTTATGAGACCTTGTTTTCTTCCACATTCCCACCCCAGTCATAGGAGGAACTTTCAGCTGCAAAGCTCAGTTTCCTCTGACAATGCAGTATTATTCCTCTGACAGCAATTAATTTCTCCTGCAGCAGAGATGTATTATCTTTTAACAAATGCAAAATTTACTAAGGTCAGGTATCAGCTACACAGTAATAAACAGACTTATTATTTCAAAGTATGAAGAATCAGTTTTATCACAATATAGTAAACTTAACTGTGGGTCAAAATAAAAATTATCTTTCATTAGCATCTTTCAAACACTCCTAAGCACAAATGCCTACATGTTCAGAATTTTATTGTAAATCAAAATTAATCCCACTAAACAAGTGTGCATTCTCAAGAAAAAGGAATTTAAAAAAAATTAATTTCTTACTGTGAAATGAAAAATCACTTTTTAAAATTATTAATTAAAATAAAATACTGTAACACTGAATTTAAGATAAGAAATTTTATACAAGAATAGTGAGATTTCTGCCAAAGGAACTAGACCAGCTTGCAGTTCTCAGTATTTCAAGTCTGCCTGTATAGGCAGCAAACATTCATTTTCAGCAGAACATTACATCTCCTTAAAATTTCCTTTCAGAAATATAAATACTAAAAAGATTGAATACGTCATGCAAGAGATTCTAAAAGGACAAGATTAATATAGAATATGTCATCAACTTCACACAACTGGGCATACATTTAGGATATTTGGGACATAACAACCTATGATGATGAAAAATATTTATAAACTATTTATGGTAAGTGAATTCAACAAATACAAGGTCACAAGACTACAAGATGATCTTTAAGGTCCCTTCCAACCCAAACCACTCTATGATCATATACTCAATCAAACAGCTTTTTTACAACTTCTAAATTATTTCTGTGTTAGATAATGTTGCAGATCTTCTCAAGAAAACTGAAAGTGTTATAAGCTTGCCCTTAATATAGAGCTATGAAAATTAAACTTTTAAAGAGTTTTGGATAAATTTATCATATAATATATCTTCATTCCTCTAAGTAAGGTTGAAAACCAAATATTCAAAAATGCAGTTGAAGAAATTATGAAAAATGTGAACTCAAAAAGACCACACCCATTTCAAATACCAGCTGAAAGAAAAATTCCTTTTCATTGAAGTAACACAAATCAGTAGGCAAGCAGTTAAATTTTATCCCTTAAATTTTAAATAAGAAAGAAATTAACAAGACCCCAGACACTTTCCTACATTTAAGAGAGTGGTATCTGCAAAAATGTACAGGCACTTGAGTTTTAAATTTCAATTTCATGCTTTTCAGCATGTTCTTACATATGACATGGTATCAATAGGACCTTTTATTACATAGTACCATTGTAAATTATAATATAAAAAGCTAAGACATTAAAAAGTATCTGCTTACCCTGTTCCTTGGAAAAACTCACAAATACCTATACCATTCTCAGTAGGTGTTTGCATGAGCCTATGCTGCAAACCTCCAATAAAAGATTCCACAGTATTTAATTTGAAATTTCCTTTGCTAGAATCTATTTTTCCAATTCTTGTGATCAAGGAGAATAAATTGATCACCATTCTTTTTACAACCTTTTGTCTACTGGAAGTTGCTTATTTCCCCTCCCTACATGTTTTGTTTCCTGAATTAAAAAAACTCAACTCTTTCAACCTTTTCTATCAGTTGTTTCAAAATCTCTTTTCATGCTTGTTTTTTTCCTCTCAATTCCTTCACGTTGATCTATATCTTCTTAGTAGTATGTCAAGCAGCTGGGCACAGCCATCCAGATGAACTCTTACATTTCCTGAAAAAAAGCAACTTGCTAGTTACTTCCTGGTTAAAGACACAGCCCTCATCCTGGAATGAGATTTATTCAGTTCTTTTTGCAGCGTGCTAATCTTATGTTCTCTTTAGTTTGTCATCCATTTCAATAGGTCAACTTCTGCCATAAGAAATAACTTCTATGTATCGTGCTTTTTCTTTACAAACACTTAACACATGTTTTAGTGTGTTTTACTTAGTTGATTTCAGACTGTCTCTTCAACTCTTGACAGCCATTTTGAATGGCCTTCAGGAATTACATTATGTTTAGGTCTTGTCAGTAGTTTGATTTTAGTGTTACCCTTCCATAAAAAAGATTAATTGGCCTATGAAAAGCCGTTAGTGTCTCCTACAATAAATAATGCCTTTTATTTCTGCCCATGGGAGTTTAAAACAGCTATGGTCTCTCTCTTCTTCAAAGTAATAATTGACGACATCATTGAGGTAATAAAGACAACAAATCCCAGCTACCTTACCTACACTGTTAGTTCAAATGACTTCAAAAAGTTAATAGCCTGAGCATTCAAATGGAATTTGGCCCCGATGACATACTGGTCATTTTTATAACCATTAGGTAGAAATATGGCTTTGTGGGAATATTAAATTTTATTTGTCAGTTCACTTACAACCAAATTATAGCAGAATCTCAGGAAACTGGTCTGTATGCCACCATCATCTGGTGTGTTCTAGGATACAGGCTCTTTTCCTGTAGTAATGGGATGTATATTGAAAAAAACTTCTTACATTGTAAACACTAAGTGATGCCTCTTAGGTCTCTTCAAAAGAATACTTTATGGCTATAGGTGGGGTTTTTTCAGTTTTCTTTTTTTCTTTCGAATTCTGGGGAAAACACCCCCTACCCCCAAAAAATTCTAGAAGAGTTTTTTTCCTGACTAAGAAAGGTTTGGGACTTCTCAACACCACATTTCTGGGATAGCTGTCCTGGGATACCCACCTTATTTAGCTGGCTTCTTTAAGGGGAGGGAATCTCACAGGGCTTGGAGGGAGGAGGACATTATCAAGTTATTACCACTGAATGTTTTTTTTGTCTGGTCTCTTGATCAAATTCCCTTAATTGCATTACAGAATCCCATTGTGCCTTAAATGCTACACATCTGGAATGCAGCATAGAAGGTTTATTGGATTGATATCCTTTATTTCTTTAAAATAAAGAAGGAAAAAGGAAATCTCATTTTTCATTTGAACTGGTCTGAAATAACTCAAAGTACGCAGGGATGAGGGGATTTGCTGTTACAAAAATGTTATGTGTAGTAATTAAAATGCTCCATTTGTTTCACTGAGTGACTGACAAGAATAGAGCATCTCTTTGATTATTTACAGACCCACCATTTTAAGAGCATTTACTTAAGTAAAAAGGTTTGGCAGTCTTGCATCCCCTGGAAACCTACATGAGAAGATTTGGATCACAGTTTTATGAAACAGTGAGAAATAGTTTAGAGGTATTTTTCTTCTTGCCCTCTCAATGGGATCTGCAGATATGGCTAAGGGACCTAGGGAAATTCCTTATCTGATCATAGTATTCATAATAGATAAAGTTCAGGTTTGCTTTTAGAATGCAATAACATGAGACAAAGTCAATATTGTTATTCAGATATGCTCAGTTCTCCAAGTAGAACTAAAGTAATTTACTGTGCTTGTTTACATTTTAACAATCAAGACCAATTATTGTTCTAGGTGTTGTATGAAGACATCCCACTATATCTGCCATCTCATTTAGGGCAAGATAAGTGTAAAATACAAAATAAGTGGTAAAATTCAGGATATTGTACCAAATATTCAAATTAAACTATTGTGTCGAATTTTTCCTCCTTCTTTTAACTATCGATTGCATTCCAATCATTAAGATGCATTTAACAGATGGATTTGTCCTCAGGAAAATTTGATCCATCATTAGTGTCACAGCAAGTTCTCATTTTATTTTTCCATCTGTACCAATAATTATTTGCTGGTATCAATGATATACAAGATAGGCATTTCAAAATTATAACAGAGATGTTTCTAATTATGACTATGTTAGATACTTCACATTAATATTAAAAGAAAACATATGAGTAAATAGAAGTGCATCTAGTAGTAGAAAGCACCATAATTATTGAGGTGCTATTTTTATTGCTTATTCTGAAGTTCTGTTGTTTAAAATCCAATTAATCTTTCCAATTCAAATATCCGATTTTCTTCTCTCATCTGTTCCTTTCCTTTTTCTGTGAGAAAGCTGAGGGCATCCTACATCAAAAAAGGTGTGAAAAGTGCTATGTAGAAAAGTATTACTTTTCCTTAAACTAAATTCCTTAGACTTCAGTTTACTTACATGTTTCACATTTTTAAGATCTAGGAGAAAAGAAGCTGAAAACACTTAGTTTCTATTTCACTCTATGTATTCTTCTATCTAGTGTCATAACAGGCTATGATAAGCAAAATAGCCTTTGAATTTCTCTTGATATAAACAGCTTTTATAGCTGTATTAAACAGCTGTATGTTAGATAATTTCATCATGCAAATGTGGTTCTCTTTCTGTTCTGCATTATTCTTTTTTGGTTTTAAGATGGGGTGGCCAATTTCACATAAAGTATCCCTGACAAACATATAAATGAATTATGTAATGGCAAAAACAAACATAGCAATGAATTGTGTAATGGTAATAACATTTTTTTTATAAAATTTCCCAGTTCTTACAATCCCTAGTGACCTAAGTTATCCTTCAACTGATTCCTGTCTCACTCTCTTGAAAAAACGTCCTCACTAACATATCTTCAGTGACATCAGATTCTCTAAATATTCCTGGTGCTGTTCATTTTAGATGCTTCTAAAACACTTCGGTTTTTCCCCATAGTGTTGTTATATATTTATGTTCATTGAAATCCAATTGCAATAGCACTGAGTTCATTTACTCCACTACTTTATCAATCTCTGAAATTTTTTAAAGTCCTCTGCCTGACTTTACAAAATCCATCTCATCTACTGCTGTATTTCTTTCTACCAAATATTTTCTTCTTTAATTTATCTCAGTGTCTCTTCACCTTCCCCATAAAACCAATGACAGTAAAACAGAAATGAGTGAACTTCTAAAAGACACTACTACCTGCTCCTTCAGAAAGAAAAAGCCTTTTGAAATAAGATTTGTTTTGGGAATTAGTAGAAAAGAGAAAGACATGGTAAGAAGCCTGGAAACAAAATTGTTTTGTGACAATTTAGAAAAGAAATTCTACAAAAGGAAAAGGAAAGGAAAAAGGAAAGAAAAATAAAGCTGTTATCCAGAACAGACAGACTTGACACTAGCTTCAAGTCTTCAAGATTTTGGCATTGTCTTCTTTGGTAAATAACTCTTGTCCCCAGCTTTAACTTATTATTTTCTGGGTGGTTGTAGAATTTGCCAAGTCAAATCCTGTTTTGTTTGGTAATTGTCCTCAAGATCTTCAAGATCAGAAAGAAGACCTTAAACTTGAAGGGGAGGTCACTTACCATGATGGACTTCTGTACAAAGCTCTTTTTTCTTCAGTGACCGGAACCAGCAGGAAGGTAGAAAGGCACATTTCGTGTCCGCTGGAACCTGCTTGTGACAGTCACATCCAGTGTCTAACCACACAATTAAAGTAGTCTTTAAGGGAATCAGGAAAAACTGCAGACTAGCACAGTAAATTTCTCATTAGAGAGAAGGGAATTAATTTTCCCAGCCAGCTGGAAAGGAAAAAAGACATTTTTGGAAACTGATGTTACCTGCTCATCCAGTGCCAGCAAGGGGTCAAACAGAGCTCTGAGGCTTTGCACCATTTTTATGAATGGCAGCTTTATTTGTGCAGTAAAAGGTGGAAGCAATTTTTTTTTGACCAGATATTCAAAGATTTTTCCTTTTCTGGTCAGTATTATTTCACTATTTCCCAGGTTTAGCCTGACCAGTGGGAGATGACTTTTGCCATTCTGACAGTCCAAAACCAAGGAAGTCAGAGTCCATCAGCTGACATAACCTCGTAATTTCCTTCCCTCTATTGATTGCTAGTACAGGCAGTCAGCAATGCCAGTCATAATGTACTTCTCAGTTATGTGCATTAATATAAATTGCCAGCTGGTGCCCAGTCTTCCTCACAGACCTTTTGACACATGCTACCATCAGGAGCAATGGCTGAGATGTTGCAAGTGGGGGACTTGGAGATATGAGCCTACTAGCTGTTAAAATAGGAAGATGAGTTGGGTAGGATTGAGATCTACTCTCTGATCTAGTGCTGTCGGTTCAGGGTTGGGATCTTTTCTTTAGGGAAGAAGAAACATCTTTTGCATGAAACACAGAAAGAAAAAGAAAGGAGAACATCACAACAATATTTTTTTCAATTCCAACCTTCAAAGAAGGTATTCAGGATAAAAAATCAAATCAATGTAATGAAATCTCTACCTGATACTACTGTCTTATTGTCAGCCTCTTTTTTTTAGGAAAACATGCCAAGTATCTCCAAATATATAAAATAATTCCATTCCAGTCTCTGGAATATTTCAACTCCATTAGGCATCTCTTGAATAGTTGGTTAAAACAGAACAGAGGTCTTTTTATGTAACATTAATGGTAAATATATCTGCCACAAGTCCAGATTACATCAGAGTAAATTTAATGAAAAATAACCTATCTTTCCATATGGTCTTCATCAGAGTAATATTGTACACTCCCCAACATAAGCAAAAATTGTTTTTTGATCAACTAAATAGAAGAAATGATCCTGTAAAATGTTCTGACAGTAGAAAAGCTGAGGATTGTGCAGACCCTTGAGGCAAGCAGGCATGAAGACCCAATGGAAAATGATCTATCAGGCACTCTATATATTGTTACAGAAGGAATTTCGGTTCAGTCACATCTGCTGACCAAAATATGTCATGAAGGGACCTGAGATCTGTTAGGCTACACTTACATAGTTAAATACCTCCAGTCTATGAATTTTTTTTCAAATTTGAGGACAAGTAGCACAGACCTCCCACATTCACATGTCCTAGCACTTGGCCCTACGTCTGTTCTTAATCCCGTGCTGTTTCTGGGTAGCAAATGATGTCATGTTTTATGTGTTGGGGGTTTTTATTCAAAATGCAGTGTTGGAGCCTACTACAGTGGGATTTTTTTCATAGTACAATATTGGAAGTGTGTCTTCCATGACAAGGGGTAGGCTGGGAAAGTATATGAGTGCATTGGAGACCAAAAAGCTTTTGAAATAAACGAGGAAATGTGGGTAACAGTTCAATATCTGCTGCAGTCTTGAAAATGGTGCCTGGTGGGGATGGTCCTGGGCTCATGCTTTATCCAAAAAACCATGCCAAGACTATGTCTCAGTGAAAAATAGTCACCATTAGTGACTAAACAGTATGTAGAAGCATACCAACAAGGAATACAAGCAGTTTATTTGTCTGTCTCATTGTTTTCTATTTAGCAACATAAATACAGGTTTTGTGAGGAATGTAGGGCTTGGGAGGAATGCAGACACTCTGTCTGGGCATGTAGGAATGAGATGAGCCAAAGCCCAAGTGGAATTGAATTTGGCTTGGATTGTCAAAGGCAGCCAAAAGGGCTTCTAGAAGTATGTAGGTGACAAAAAGAGGAGTCAGAAAAATGTGGATATTTCTGAAGAATAGGCCAAGGTACTGAATGCTTTCTTCACCTCAGTCTTTGCTAGCAAGAATAGTCTTTAGGAATACCAGGTCCAATAAACATGGGGGAAAGCCTGGAGCAAGGAATGGTAGAAATGAATCAGGATAGGGAATACTCAAGCAAATTGGACTCTGATGGAATACACTCACAAGTCATGAAGGAGCTGGCATATGTCAGTGCAAGGACACTCTCAATAATCTTCAAACAATCATGATTAGAACTGCCTGAGGACTGGCAGAAAACAAGCATCACTCAAAACAGCCATCAAAACGGGCAAGAAAGAGTATCAAGGAAACTGCAGGCTCATAAAGGAGAATGGACAGGATGGGGAGAGGGGGAGATGGACTGAAAAGCAGCCAGGGTCAGAAGATGAGGATCAGTGGCACAAAGTCTAGTTTATATTAGTAATTGGTGTACCCCAGGGATGAATACTGGGTCCAGTCCTGTTTAACACCTTCATTAATGATCAGCATTCTGGGGCAGAGTGTATCCTCAGCAAGGTTGCTGATGACACAAAATTGAGAAGAGTGGCTGATACGCCAGAGGGTCCTTCTGCCGTCCAGACCTCAGCTGGATGGAGCCATGGGCTGACAGGAATCTCATGAAGTTCAAAAAGGGCCACAAAGGTGATCAAGGGACAGAAACATCTCTTCTGTGAGAGAAGGCTGAGAAAACCAGGACTGTTTGGCCTGGAGAAGACTCAAGGGGGATCTCATTCATGTGTCTGAAGGGAGGGTACAGAGCACAGAACCAGATCCACTGGCGCCCATGACAGGACCAGAGGCAATGGGCACACACTGAAGCACAAAAAGTTCCCTTTGAACATAGGAAACCCTTTTTTACTGTGAGAGTGGCTAAGCACTGGCACAGGTCACTCAGAGGCCTGTGGAGTCTCCCTCCTTGGGGATATTTAGAAGCTGTCTGGATTTAATCCTGGGCAATTGTGTCTAGGTGTCCATCCCTGAGCAGGTGTGTTGGACCAGACGACCTCCAAAGTTCTCTTCCTCAATGTCTATTCTGTGAGTCTTTGACTCTAGATCAGATTTCCCATTTGTAGTCCAAGACAGCTGCTTCAATGTCAGCTTTGAAAACAATATAAATTTTAAAAGATCACATAATAATGTGATTCATAAAAATGTAATTCATTTATAGAAAAAAAACCCTCAATTAATAAGTTTAGGTTTATTTAGGTTTTTTTTTAGCACACTGTACTAAATGTAAGTAGAGCATAGGGTAGTAGTTCAACATTGGCAAGAAAATTGTCAATGATAGCAATAAGTTTTGCATCCAAAATAACAGCAGTCCCTGTTAGCTCTCTCTGACTGAAAAGAGGCAGATCTTCAAACACAGAAGGTTTAGAAAACTATTTAGATAGGTCACAGGATGTCATAATGTTTTGATCCACTGCCCAGTACAAGGTAGTCCCCAGACAAGTTGAGGTCAGCTTCACAGTACTAGTGTAACACGTTATAAATAATATGTACAGAGGTTTTGTCTATTCCTACATATATGTATGACATTTTAAAGAGCATCTTTATTTATAGGGGACAAACCTGACTCATTCACTAATTTTTAATGAAATCATATTACTATGCTCTTGTTCTGGCTGAGTTCTGTTGCATTATGTACGACTGCCTGGAGAATTGGCTGACTGCTGGGAAGAAAGTATGTTATACATTTCTCTGAAGTGTCACAACAATGAAGCCCAGATATTATTTTGTGATTTCATTGCTCTTTCAACGTCTCATTAAAGGTAATTTAGGAGTAAAACTTCTTTTTATAGGCAGTCATTCTCTCCAATTAAGTCACTCTATCCTCCTTCTCCAGACTTTTAGAGGCTGCCATTTATTTTCCCCTAAAAAATGTCATGTTTTGGGAGACTGTCCTCCTAGTCACATCTTAAAGAGCTTTCTTGCTTTGAAGAATCAGGGCACCAAGAAATAAGCAGTGTGAGGCTTTGGGTCAGTTTATTTATTAATTTTGTTTGCCATGCTGATAATTCGTAGTTTGTTATTTGCAAATGTAATGATAAAACCAGCAGTGCCTTTTGCCTACAAAGACTAGACTTTTGGCTACATATTTATACTGTCTTTTAACAAAATACCAATTTTTCTAAGAGGTAGAAGCCACAGTGGCTACATTTAGGAATGGTTAATATTAAGTCTTAACAGTAACTGAATTGAAACTGAAGGGGTTTTTAATACTTATGTGACAATTGATTTGTCAGTTCACACCAAGAACTGAAAGTGATCTCCAGATTTATAATAGTGTACTCCTGACCTAAAGAGCTGAACACTGAAACTCAGAGCTGCAACTGATCTGCATCTGGAAGGAAACAGTTGAACTCACTGGAGTTTGAGAACAAGGTACTGAAGCTTGTCATTAAATTTCAGTTGAAATGTAGACATTTTACACTGCATATCAGAAATCTTTTCTTAGTGAGCACCACAGAACTATTATGATTTCTGCAAGCCAACAATTTAGACTAAGCCCTGCAGCAAAACTTCCAATTTTTTACAGAGGAATGACAGTATGGCTTTACTCTGGAGGAAATAATTTGGAAACTTGTTTTAAACAGGAATGGGGTTTTTTTTAATTTTAGAGTCAGTCTTGCTGTGATGTGGGATAACCAGTGATGTGGACTTCAGTCTTGATGATGGTCCACACTAATGAGCTGTAAACAGAGAGACACATTAAATCATAGCATGAGCATGCAGAAGTTACAGGTGACCTTTACACTACAGTGAATAGAAAAACAAGTCTGCTGTGTGCTACAGAGAGATCAGACAGGTACGTCCTGAGGAGAGCTGCTTAGGAATGCAAAGTTTTCCCGTGAAAAAATACTGAATTGCTAGAAGAATCACATACTCTGTAGGAATGCATCCATTTTATTATCTTCCCCTTGGAAAGGAGAGAAACCCTGTTTTCTGACAGCTTATAGACCTTCTCTGCAATTACTTCAGCTTCTGAACCAGCTGGGCTGCCTGACATTCAGGAATCATAAGCCACCTCCTTGGAAAACTGGGTACCACAGAAATCCCAGCTCCCCAACACGGCTGGGCTTTCACAGTTCATAGCCCTTAATATACTCCACACTGATTCAGGAACGAGCTCCTCTGGGTTTCAGTGGTTTCTGAATCATAACCCTCATATATTTTATTTTTTACATTTTAAAATGTGTCTTGAAAAGTCTAAATTGAAGCTCTGAACAACATTTTAAATGTTCCATTTTAATTTCTACTTTGAAATATCTCATCTGTTGTAATAAATGTTGACATCTTGAATCAATGTGTAAAACAGCTCCATTTTAATATCGAATAAGAGAAGAAATATTTGGAACAAGAAAGTAAGGTGGTCATTCACTACAGGTTACAGTAGCAGCTGTTTTATTACTGCAGCAAAATGCAACCAAGCTGCCATAATAAAAATAGATGTCTATGTAAAGTTGTGATAAGGACTCCTCTAATTTTCTAGTTCAAAGTTTTAAAGCTTTCTATGAAATCTCTAAAGAAAGGGCACTCTGGAGAGAAAAATAACATAAAATTTATGTCAGACCAATTTTTCTTACAATAGGATTCAAAAAAAGTTTAAAAGGTGAGAGTAATTAAGTAAATAAATTTAAAATAAAGTCTAGTATAAAATCACAAATTGAGTATAAGAATAATAAAATAAGAATAAAACTACTTTTTCAGGTATTAAATTATTTCTAAATTATAAAAAAATGCATTTTACAGGGATTCCAAATACAATTTAATTTTTTTTAAATAAATATTTTAGTTAGTCTGAAATTTAATTCATAATGAAATATTTTTTGCCACAGAGACTTTTGTAATTTTTAGATTTCCTTTCAAATTCAAATAGAAGAAAATGTTAAATCCCCTAGCAATGGATTTTCCTGCCTCAACCTATTTCTGTTTGCAAGCACCAAAAGACTTTTTTAGCTGCACTGTGAGAAAGTATTTTCTTTGGCAGTCTCAAAACCAAGGAGACAGTCTTTGCAGATGTCAGTTAAGATGCCTTCTATTTCAGTCTACAGTGTATTTCAAACATATGTCTGCTACCAAGATGCCAGTTCAATATGTATCATTCCTTTGGGATTTATTGTTACTACTTGCAAAGTACCTTTGGAAAGAAGCACATAAGGAGCAGACTGAATAAGAGTGAAATGAACCGACTCTGAAACACTAGATTGCTTAGTGAATCATCAAGAACTAACTGTGAAATAACAATGATGTTTTATATACTGAAGGCCTTTGCAGGAACATTATACATGTTAATTAAAAACTTCTCATGTATTTAATTATGAAGATTTTTTTTCCATATGAGCATTAAGCATCTGTCATGAAATTTCTGTACAGATGTACAGGTAAACTGCAGCCAGAAAGTGTAAACTGCAAAGGTCTGACATCCCATCTGTCCTCAGGAATGTTTCCTACCTACCCTGCTTGGAAAAGTACAAGTCCCATTCTTCAGCATATGTGAAAATTTAATTTTGTTTCTTTAAAATCCAGATAGCTGGAGATACATTTATGGGTTTAAAGCACATAATGCTGTTTTTGTCCAAGACTTTTATGATCAGACTGATTTCTTGGGTTACTCAACTTGCTTGTTAAAAAATGGAAATGAAATAGGGAGAAAATTCTGATTAGTGAGTGTTTTAAGAATAAAGAAATACCTGTATTTCATTTTAAACTGCACATTTTTAAAAGAAAATCTTTGCATTATTGGGAAATCACATTTATAGGAATTTGGTGGTTTTTAACATTTAGATAACGATTCCAATAATTTTATAAAATATATAATAATAGCATGAAAACTTCAATAGAAATAATTATGAAAGTGACTTTTTAAAAAATTTAAATAGTCTTTCATTTGAAACAATTAACCAAGATTTGATTTTACATATATTTGGAAAAATACTGTATTCCTTTTCCAACTGCAGACCTCATGAGCTAAAGTGAAAATACAGTAAAGATTCTGAGTAGCCTGCTCTTTTTTTTTTTTTTTTTTTTAACTATACCTGAAATGCTGGGATGTGTACTTTACCTTAGGGTGTGAGAATTTTTGGGAAAGATATTGTCAGAGAGGACTGCATGCTCAGCTGTAGCAGAAACACTGAACTGTGCTAGTTTTAAGCCTGGTCACTAGAGTAATGATCATGACTTTGAAAGTAGGGCTGTTGAGCTGCACCACCTCCCAATGCCTTTTTTTCCTTTATGCCAATAAAGTTGGAGTGCTGTTAAGTTCCTTGTTTTCTTTCTTGTGCTCATAAAGATGCACATTTATCGTTTATTTACCACATCAAAGCCCTGAGAAGAATCATTTAATCCTGGTGTCCTGGTTTGAATGAAGCCTTCCATGCCTCTCTGGTGCCATAAACCCCACTGCAAATTGTGCCAATTCTGAGGGCAGCAGTCTAGAAACAACATCCTTCTTTTCCAGAGTCCCTTACAAAGTCTGGGAAAGAGTGATGACTCCTTTACAGGCTAGTGACACTCTCTTCCCCCTGAAGCATTTATTTCCTCCTCAGAAGACATTTTTTCATGCTCTAAAGCATGCCTTGCCATAATTTCCTGGAAGCCAGCCACATCCAACAGGTTAAAACCTTTCAAGATTGTCCAGACTGCAGGATTTTTTTAAAGAACAGGAATAACTCAAGAATGATGTGGGTCGAGATGCAGAGTTTAAAACACTAAAGATATCTGAAAATAGTGCTTAAGAGCAGTGGAGAAATGTTTCTATGCCTCCTTAATATCCAGATTCACCATGGTATAAAAGCTGCTTCCATAGATACCATATCCTGGTAATTTGTACACTCAACAATTGAACAGATATTTCAGGTCTTCATGGGAAGAAAATACAGATTTCAGGAATATTTTGAACAAGCTAGTAAAACTTGTACAGCTATTGGACTGAAGCAAACACTGATCCACATGAAGAGAGATCAATGTAGCCCTCCTCACAAATCAGGGAGTGCAGAATTATTAAAATATCCTTGTGGCTTCTTTTAGTGTGTTTGTAGAAGCTTTTCATGCCAGGTCTAGGTTATTATTTACAGCAACACAGAGGGTCCACTGCCATGATAGAACTGGGCTCCATGGAGATGGCATCCTGTACTATGTCATCTTTTATGCCTGCACCTTACTTTCTTACTAGGAAAAAAGCATTATTTGTTGCTGACCATTGCTATCAGTGCTCTCCTCTTTTCCTCCTGCAGGCCTCTTCCCTTCATTTCAGTTCAACACTGTTTCTATAAAGCAGTTTTCTTGGAAGGTTTTCAGTATGCCATACTTTCTAAATCAAAAAATATGGTCACACAAATCTTTCTGTCACCAGTGTGGGTTAAAGCAGTTCCACTGCTTCAGTAAAAGAGCAAGAGAGAGAAGCAAACTCCTAACTTTGGTGCAGGAGTTATGTAGCCCCTGCTCATCCCCATCAAAATATTTGGCCACCTCAGTATTAATTTTACCTAAACATAAATCTAGTTAGAAAATTATACACTCCTGAGACCTCTCAAGACTTGGTTTTCATTAGCTGTTGCTCATAACTTGATTTGATGGAAAGAAATGAGCTGGATTTTCACTAAACCATCTCTTACATAATAATGATGGGATGCCATGAAACATACCCATTTGGTGAATATATTTCCAATATTTAGAGCTATGTAATGGGAAAGAAACCCTTGACATTAAAAAAAAATCTTCTTTTAAGGAGGTCCTGGGAAACACTGGATGCAGACAGATTCACAGATGGAGTGTCACAGTCTATCATATGTTTATTCCAGTAAGACAGTTAACTTCTTGAAATAAAATACAACAACCATTTGAAATAACATTTGCTAAATTCCAGTAAGCTTATTGCTCTCTACCTGAAAACATGTTAATCATGTCCATACATTTCACCCAACCATTACCTATCTCTATTACAGGAGAGAAGCAGTAGATGAAAAAAATAAACACTGCTAATTGCAGGTTTAACTTTTGCCATATATCTTCCTCCCTTCATTTCAGGCTCCAAGTTCCATTCATTCATACCTCTAAGTGTGTATGTACAAACACAAGCTGAAAATAAGTAATATGCATCTCACAAAAAAGAAGGCATCCATGTTTTTTTCTTCCTCAAATATCACAAGTATAGTAACATTAAAACACACAGATCATTACATTTTATTAGATAAGAAGCACCTCAGCATTTAGCACTTAAATCTTCATCTCCAGCTTTAAACATTTCAAAAGAAAAAAATTCTTTATGCATCTCATGTGCTTGTCAAATAACTCTAAAAATCTGTAAAGAGCACAGCTGAATCCTTCAAAAGCTGTGCAATAATGTATAATCCATCTGTGTTTGTAAAGCAAAATAAAATCAATCAGCCTCATATTTCAGAGGATACTTCTGCTTATATTTTCATATGGCCTTTAATAGCAACTAAAACTTATTCCTTGTCCTACTGGGTACTGCTAAGGCAGCTGCACAGACACAGTGAAAGGCTGTTTTTAGAAATAGCAGATTATTTTTCTTTCTCTTGGTAAGTTAACATTTTAATTCTTTTACTCCTCTAAGTTATTTTTGGCTGAGCTGATAGAATTGGCCATTGTGACAAAGTCTGATCCCACAGCCCCCTATTGTTATAAATTATAGCCCCAGCTTTCATTTTCTGTGCAAGAAAGACTTGAACAAAAATTTCCCCTAGAAAACCTCATCCCCACTGAGCTATGCCCATTGTTATCCAGATGTTGAATTTTCTACGCACCTCAAAGGCATTCTTTGCATCTTTAATAAGTAGGAAATTTTAATCACCATAAAATAATGAATGTAGGGTACTGATTTCTCATCATCCACTGATTAATCACATGCATATGTCTCTCCAGCTCATAGCTGCACTTCTGGGGGTCTAGGGAGAAGCATACCTCTAAGCTCATTGAGAATGAGAAAAAAGCCATTGGAGGGGACATACCACAATCACAGTAAATCAAAATAGATTATGTGCAGTTTGCTACCAGAACATTAGTCATCAGAAGAAAATTGCTGTATTTTGGGTGACAGACAGGGTCTGTAATTTTTTGGACTAATAATTGTGAAGTTCACAGCAACATTCCTTGTGTCTGACAAAACCTGCTCAGGCCAGCCCTCCGGAGATGCTCAGGGAGAGGCACACAGCCATGTCCACCTCCATGGGCTTCAGCACTAACGAGATTACAAAGTGCATCTCTGGGAGAACATATGTGACTTCATGTATGGGGAATCATGTGTGGTTATGAACTGGAAATGTTTAAATCAGGGCTTCTAAAATAGGCAGATCAGTGTGCTGCTTCCAGACAAGCATAGTTAGGAGTGATGGATACCTTTAACGCTGCCAAGATCCAGCTGGGACAGGTTCTCAAAAGTACAAAGGGAAGATAGATTGTGTTTTCTTCTACTGAAATTGAGTCTCTCACCTACAATGCTACAAATCTCAGATCTCTGACATTTCAAACTGTAACAAGATTTGATTTTAAGGTAAAATATGTTTTGAAAGATTTAAGAGGACTGAAGAGCACCATGCAGTCCCTCTTGTTAACTTAGTATCCCTCTAGTGCTGAGGACCAGAGACACAATTAAATATTACAGATCTTACAACAAATTTTGAAGGTGCAAATTTAGTTTTACTAAATCTCTGTGAAGGATATTTTATATCAAGGTTTTTATTTGAGTAATATAAATATATTGCTGTGTTTATTTAATATATTGTTGGCTAAATTTGTGGGCAAGATGAAAGAAGTTTGCTCTGGGAAAGTGGAGCCTGTAGTTGACTAGAGTACTACTGCCATAAAGAATCACTAGATCACACATTTAAAAACAGCAGTCTCATCTCTGTGGTATATTTTGACCTCTCCTCTTAGTAATGCAAAGATATTTTTACATTTTAACTTAATAAGTGATCCAGTCTGTTTCTTTCTTTCTTCTTTTCCCCTTTAGGAATAAGTCAATTTCATGCTGTATGCAACAGGAATGGAGTGTATCACCACCCCTGACAAGACAAGTGTTAAACCACAGCATGCTAATGCAATACCACCAAGAGTAAAAGCAGGAATGGTAAACAACAAAACAGGAGAAGCCCACAGTAAGAAAACATGTATTTCTAGATGTCTGTAAAATTACAAGAACTTTCTTGGAATAGAGAGATACGTCTTCAAGTATTTATCACATGTGAAATGTAGGTAAAACATTTACTTTATTCTTTCTTCAGCACTCAACCCAATGCCTTTGTTTAAGTGATTTCCATAACTTCAGCTTTAGCAGTATAATTATTCAACTAAAAGATTAGCAGGAGCAAAAATGATAATACAAAAATGATAATATTTTCCTTTAACCAGTAGAATACCTGCATAAACAGTGAATTATCTAATTTTTGGAGGAGAGTAATTCAAGAAGTACTTCACTTATGTAAAAGAGGATCCCAAAGGCTTGAAATCTTAGCATCAGGCAAAGTGCAGATACGTAAATGATGGAAGCAAAGATGCTTTACTGTTAAATATTCGTCGTGTAATGAACCATACACAAATCTCACTCTGCCTAGAAAAATATTTGTACTTCAATTACTACTCGAAGTAAGTAAAACAATTTCATAGTACTGCCAATACATCCTGGTGCAAAAAAAGTGTAGATTTATAGGATGTACCTTCTGTGTTACACTTCTGCAAAGTGCTCAAGCCAAAATACTGTGAATACTGTAGTGTGGCAAAACAGACAACAACACAGCCAATAATTCCATTAGTCTTAGCCACCACTGTGTGAAAAGCTTTGGTTTTGGAACACAGAAATCAACCATTTGGATAAAACTGGCTCTATCTTTTCCATAATCTGCTTTTGACAAAAAGCAGGATGGGATAATTTCAGTGAACTAGACATGAAGCACAGTAATATGCAAGCTCTGCCTGTCACACTGTATCTACTATCTCAGCTAAAAGAAATACATTGCTACCCTCTATGGCTTTTATTGATTGAAATAAATTGGTATAATTACTTAAACACCTTAATGACCTTTCAACTTTACATTTGTAATGCTCATTTTCTCTCTTAAGAGTTGCAATATACTTCATAAACACAATAAGAGAAAAAATGAAACCACAGTCTAACTTGCTAGCAAAAGGTGCAGGAAAAACATAGGGAGGTTTAGTATCTGGCCAAACACCCTGTACCAACACTCTGACAGTGCCAAGAACTGAACACCAAGCTCCTAGTTCTAAATGTTCAGCTTTAACATTTAACTACTTTTTGAGAAGTCTTCCTTACACATACCTTTAACTGTATCACAACTCTGTTGGGTATAAAGTCAATATGATTCATTCTTCTTTAAGCAGTTTGTGGTCTTTCTAATGTGATTATATTCAGGTCATTGAGTGATACCTTCGTGGAAAGTGAAACTACCATAACATACTGAATCAATATCTTGTTGAATTCCTGTAAGATATATGTTGGAGGATAAATTTTCAACTCTTACTCGTATGAGACCACATGTTTAGCTGGGTCATACTGGTGGTTTGGATCAAATGGCAACCTGTTACACACACACATGCACACACATAATTTCTTCCAATGCAAATAAGTTATCAAGTATGCTTTGCTCCACAGAATTTAAAAAATCCCTGGATGAAGAAATATGTCACAGTAAGGATTGTCTTTGCAGAATCAGACATCAGTGAGTTACCAGCCTGACAATGCACAAGTTTTTATAAAACCAGAGCAGCAGATAATTACGCATATTTTTTTGCTGAAGAGTTTAAAGATTTTAGCAGTGATATTCCTGAAATCATGTTTCCGTAAAGACTCAAGCGCTTTACTGAACTCAGATCCAAAATGCAAAAAAAAAATGTGTCCAAATATTAAAAAACCAGCAATTTTCATTTAAGTTTTTTAAATAAAATGCAGAAATTTTTTAATCAAAACATGATTTTCTTTTACATTTACAAAGACTGCAGTCAGCTAGGGAGACTGCATATTCTTTATGGAACTTTGTATCCTCTCAACAGCAATCTCTTGTAAATGGTCAAAACCTGTTTACATATGTATCCACAGGTGGTTTCTTTAAGGGTTTCTTCACATGCTGCACAAACAGAAACACACATCCTGCTATACAGAGTGTAAAACATCAAATAGCACTATTACACATCAGTCTAGAATACTGAATACCTTTATACTGTCTCAGAAGTCCCTATTTTGCTGCTGATAAAGAGAACAAGAAAAGGATTTACCTTCTTTTTACCTCTACTACTGTTTTCATCATTTCTCTAGGTTTTGGGATCAGTCACTAGTCTGACCAGCTATCACAAGCTGCAGAAAGCAATTTTTTCTTTGGCTGGTCCAAATAATTTTTATCAAATTAGTTTATTTCTGCAGCTCTTCAGCTCCCTCTTAGCCAAATACCAAAGGACCATTTTTCTGCACAGTTACCATACTAAAACTAGCTTGTATTCGTGAGGAGCATAGGTCTTAGATTGTCAGATCTATTTGACCACATTTTAACTGTTTTTTAACATGTAATTTGAGAATTTACTCTATTTGCACAGAATTATTGTTGGGTTGGGATTTTTTTGCAAATTAATAAAAAAACTTTTCCTTGTGCATCAGATTCCTTGAGTGTGCATCTGTCTTAATGACTAAATTTAATGCTTTGAAGTGAGGGGTATTTAGCTGTTAATACTCTCTCCTAATGTTTCCAGATTACGTTTTATCTTGCTGCCAGTCAGGATTGAAGAAGAAGAAAAAGAAGCAATGTTTGATATTCAGCCTGAGGTAGGCTTCTAAGAAAAATTACTGGCTTTTATGTCACTTAAATATTTTTTTAAATTAAAATTTAAAAATTTAAAAACCCCACAACACCAAAACTAGAACAAACCTTAACCCAGTATTATAAGCCAAAACTTTTCCTATGTGTGTAAGCCAAGGGTTTGCTCCTGACATTAATTATTAGAAGTTTATACTATCCCCAGTTCTAACATTCAAGGGATCTGCATATCACAGTCAGCAACTTCATCCTAATAGTTCTGAGTGACAAGGCTTTGGGAACAAGGAGTTTGAGGGACTGTAATGGCTTCTGGTCTGGGAAAACAAGGCGTTAGGGAAGCTGTTCTGCAACTATTTGAACCTATCACTGTTTATTTCAACTGAAACAGGTACAAATTAGAAATGTTTGCTGAAATTAGCTCATTTGTCACCTCAGTTCTCTTCCTCCTTCTTTCCATAACAGTTATTCACAAACTCAAAGAAACAGCTCACATTTAAGCCCACTAAGAAACCTTGCAAAATATGCTTAGCGATAAAACTGTGTTTGGACTTGAAAGGACTCCAAACAAGAGCTCAGCAGCAGTCCACTGTTCATCCTAATGCTATTCATCCTAACATTACTGAACCTGTCTTATACTTCTGTAAGAAAAAATTGAACTTTTCAGATTAGGCACCTTGTAGAGCATAAAATTCATTTTCAAATATAAGTGAGAAAACCCCAAGAAAATTCAGAAGAAGATTGAGTTGAATTAATTCTGTTTCTGGGAAAGAATTTCTACCCAGAAACATTATTTTGCATATAATTATTTGATAGGTAATGACAAATTACTTAATGATTAGGAAGTTGTCATCACTATAAATTTGCCAGCGATAGGAAACATCTGTATCCCTACATGGAAATAAGTGCCACAAAACCAGATTTCAAAATCAGTGGTGCAAACTGTACTTAGCTCATTGCATAAATTCTTGTTGCACTTCTGGAGTAATCACACATTTATGTTTTAAAAGATAGGGAAGTAATACAACTCAAGAGCTACCACCCTAAAAGAATGACAGTACAACGGAGTGTGAGAACTTTAACAAGCAATGATAAGTCACTTATAGAAGGTTCTCTAAATAATATCCCTCACAAGTGTATTGAAAAAAGTGGCAATAATACATGAAAGACAGGAATGTACTTTGTAATTTCAGAACAACTTTATATGTCAGACTGCCAGATAAATATTTACAACACACTCCAACTTAGCTGAACTTATATGACTTCAATCAAGGGAAACTGCTTCCAGACACGAAGGTCATGAAACATGTTATCAAGTTTCCAGAGCCTGCCTTCAAAATCACATTGAAAGTGGAGAGCCACACGGCTGTCTAGTGTTATACAGACTTAGAAACACTGATAGGAAGTTTATGAAATCCTCCCCAGGGGGAAAAAAAAAAGAAGCAGGATTGTGCTGCTATCATATTATTTAATAAAAACTAGGGAAGGTTGTTCTTTATGTATGATTGCTGTAACTATGCCTGGGAACACCGACCTGTAACATGGGAGGCCATGTAGATTGCAGAGGCTTTGAATGTGGATGGTAAAAATCATCCTGACAAGTGAGAACAAATGGAGAGAGGGTCTGTGCAGCAGGCCTCTAGCCAGATCTTCAGTGTCAAGTTGTCTTCTTTTAAAAGAAATGTTACTAGTGCTACACAAGAGTGGAAAGGGAAAGCACACCAGTTAGAAGAGACTGAATGAAGACAGAGACCAGCCAGAGCTGTCACTTACAGCCACAGTCAGAACCAGCTACAAAAACTTATAGTTATATGAGATTAACATCTTTCAAATGTTAATGAAGAAAAAGTGAATGAACAGTTTTTGTAAGAAATGTCCAATTCCTTTTGACATAATTATTATTCTTTTATCAATAGATTAAGTTAACTCATTATATGAAATTATCATGCAAAGAAAGGATCTTTTACCCTGCTAAACTGAAGAGAGAAGAAGTAAACTATTCCAGGTATCACAGAACCTTGCAATTTAGGCATTAGGTCATGGACAATAAATTCTTCAAATTGCAGTTAAAAGTAGTGTTTTGGTGTTAATTACTATTTTGAAGAATCACTGAAAATGTTGAGAATTCAAAAAATTCCAGTCTGGAAATCCATCTAATGAAAATGTCTGGTTTATTTTTACTTGTTTTCTGAACTTTAGGCATGACAAAAGTATTAGTGAAAAAAGCTAGAAATTAATTCTGCTTCATTTGTTTAGACTTCAGGTTTTGTTAAAGAAAAGCTAAACTAGAACATGCAATACTGATTTTCTAACCTTTCTTCATCATGGGTTTATGCTCATCTGGGAAAAGCAGAAAGGAAACAATCACCCTCTTCATTATTTTTCTTGCAACACTGGTGAATTTATTACTTCTTTCATACCCAGTATTAGCTGGGTATTACTCCTACTTTACACTACAGGTTACTGTTGGTTACTTCTGTTACTACTAGACAGCAATGTTTATACTGTAATAAAGACTATAAAACGTAGTAAAAAAGAAGCAACATGCACAGGAAATAAAAAATATCATTGACACCACTGTATGTATAAATGCATACACAAAGCAGTGGGTTTAGGAGTATTACTGCCAAATGATCAGAAATTTGCTCATTGTGTCCTACAATGACAGTGTGGTCTATTACCACCAACACAGTGAATATGTCAGTTCTCAGCACATAAGTTGATGCAGGCAGTACAAGTGATGGAAAAAAGCCAGAAAAGGCAGACCCATACAGTATTCCCTCACTTAGTACTTTCTGTGATGACATGTTTTTAAGTAAACCTGAAGGGTAGTGTATGTTGTTCCCTGCAGCCTTATGAAACCTTTGCCAATCTCCAGCCTATTGTTCTGGGAGACACAAGTTAAGATGACTGTAATTTAAATCCCCAGCTGAGAGTCATATGGTGTTCTGGAACACTAATCATGATGCATAGCAAGAGAAGGAGGTAGAATCACATCCTTGACCTAATGAAAGGATGGGCATGTTGTACTAGCTCACCCACCCATCTAGGCTCTTTTTTGACATTCCTGCTTGGCTCTTAAGTAAATTAAATTGATTTATCTTACAAGACTCCAAAGAAAAGGACTGAGAGAAGTCCTTCTAACCCACAGCAAAAGAGTAGAGGTGTTTTCCTTTTTTCCAAAACCAGTCATGGGAACATAAATTCATGTGTAGCCCAAAACTCTCCCAAAAGAATTCAGTGGTCTTCCCCACTCTTGAAGTAGAAGCCCATCACCAAAGCTAAATGCATTTGCCATGTCATTAACCAGTCATAGAAACAGTTCAGTTTGAGTTTGCTACAGTCACATGTACAACTCTGGCTTTATGGACAACAGCCACACAGATTTGACTATTTTTTACATTTGAACTTCTTTGTCCCGCAATCTGTTTTATTTTAACACAAACTGTCAGAAGAACAAGATACTCTGAAACCCCACTGCTGTCTCTTGTGGGTGAGATAATCGATGTTACAGCCCTGTTGCTTTTATCTTTGGAGAGTGTTTAACAGCATGATGGGAGTTCCATTTTGATTTGTGACTGTTTCATCTGGGTGGCCCAAACAGCCCATGAAAGGTGTGAACAGACAGCTGCTGCATTTATAAAGCAAAGAGTTTGTTCTGAATCTTAGGTTTTAATTTTTGAGGCAAGTAGAATCTTGGGACTACTGCAAGTACAATCTTGGGATCAAGTTGGTGCCTGCACATCTCACTTCTGATACTATTTGTTTAAAGAGGGATTCAGTCATCCAAAACCAAGTCTGTCTGGAATAGTTTATCCAAGGAATAATACCAAAAAGGATGCCCTAGAAGATGCACTTCCTCTTGTAGCATAAACCACAGAGCTTTTGTAGGAACATGGGGATATTCTGATGGTAACTCACAATTAAAAACAAATAACAAAAAAGACATTTTCAGTTGTTTGGTCTCTCAAATCTCTTTTTAAAAAGATTTTCCTTTCAAGCCTGGCATCTGCCTCTGTTGCTTGTAATGTGGTGTGAACAATGAAATGAAAAGAATAGCAGTTTACACAAGAGGCCTTAGGTTTCTGAAATATTTCAGGCACAATTTTATGTTTAAATCTGTTCAGACATATTAAGAAATGGGCAAGAAAACTACTGTTAAAAAGCTCCTCTGGACCTGGGAAATTTCAAAAACTGGTCATTTCAAAAAAATATGTGCAACTCTGTCATCATTTGTTGTTTTCTACTGAAAAGAGAAACACATTAAGAGATTGTGCCTGGTTTGGGTTGTTAAGGCCATTGTTCAATTAAGTGGATTTCAGCTGAAGGTTTAAGTCGAGAGATAGTTAGGAAAGTTGATGACCTACAGGAATATGTGGAGTATGCATGGTGCTGAAAGGCAAGAGAGTGAAGTTTGACTCTATTAAGATGGATGTGGAGTGATTGATAACATGTGTGAGAATGTAGATAGGAGTGTTGAACACGGAAGCAGAGGAGACAGGGAGTGTATTTTTACCCATTTCTAAAAATTCTGTTCTAAAGCCAGGAGAGACATTGTGCAGGTTGTTTGTACTCCTTTCTAGTTTGCTGTGGCAAATACAATTTTTTAAAAATCTATGTTACCACAAATAAGCCTAGAACACCAGTAAGACCACAACAGGATGAAATGTTGACTGAATCCACCACAAGGTCTTCTTAATTTTTAAGTGAATCCTGTTCCTATTTCACAGAACCACAAGATAAGCTATTATCCATTACAGATACTTTGAAACATAAAAGTTCATGAATGATCTTTTGTCTTTTTACAGAACTGAGAAAATAAGCTGAGAGGACTTTGACATAAGGACACAAATAAAGACACTCTCTGCCTTCTAAACCAGATTCTTAGAAATAATTCTGTGCCTATTCCGTAAGTGCAAGTTAAGCCATTTTAAAATGTTGTGTCTTAGTCTTCCACCCATAAATGGGGCATGCTATGTATGTGTCATGGTCTGACACTGGCCCAATGCCAGGCACCCACGAAAGTCGCTCACGCACCCTCCCCTGCTACAGCTGAGCAGAGGAGAGAAAGAAAAAAATTAACGAAGGCTTTATGAGTTTAGATAAGGACTGGGAGAAAACACTTCAAGGGCAAAACAGGCTTAACTTGAAAAGTGAATTTACTGCTGATAGAATCAGAGGAGGATAATAAGATGTAAAATAAACTCTTAAAACACCTTTTCCCCCCAGCCCCTCCTTCCTTCCCACCGACAGTGCAGGGAGACAGGGCATGGGGGTTTGGTCAGTTCATCACCAAGATTTCCTTCTGCTGCTCCGGGAGAGGAGTCTTCCCTGTGAGGCCGTGGGGTGCCTCCCACAGGAGACAGTTCTCCATGAACTTCCCTGGTGTGGGTCCACTCTCACAAGCAGCAGCCACCCCGCCCCTGCTGCCTGAGCCCCTCCCAGGGGCACACAGCCCTCCCAAACTGCTGTGCCGTAGCTCTCTCTTTCCTCAGGGTGCAGTCCCCCAAGGACACGCTGCTCCAGCCTGGAAGCGGGGCCCTCTCTCTCCACTGGGTCTTCCACTGGATCACAGCCTCCTCCAGGCATTCACCCGCTCCAGCACAGGCACCTCCCCCAAGGGCTGCGGGTGGATCTCTGCATCTCCCGTGGATCCCCATGGGCTGCAGGGGCACAGCTGCTGCTCCATGGTCATCACCATGGCCTGCAGAGACCAGCTCCAGCACCTGGAGCACCTCCTCCCCCTCCTTCTTCACTGACTTTGGTGTCACCATGTTGTTTCCCTCACATGTTCTCACCTCCTCCTCTTCTCTGATGAGAATCCAAAATCTTGTGACTTTGTTTTAATTTTCTTCTTAAATATGTTATCACAGAGGTGTTACCATCATCTCTAATTGGCCCAGCCTTGGCCCAGCAGCATGTCCATCTTCAGAGCCATCAGGGATTGGCTCTGCTGGATGTGGTGGAAGCTTCCAGGAGCTTCTCACAGGAGCCACCTCTGTGGCCCACCTGCTACCAAAAACCAGGCCATGAAAAACCAATACAGTAGGTTTATCCTAAAACCAGTGGGTTTAATTTATTGCAATTAGTAGACTCTCAATCACTAAACAATGACAATCCACTTAACTATTTTTTTAGCCTCAGGTAAACATTAAAAGTCTAATAGACAAAATATAATCTACACAATTCAAACAGTCAAACATTCTCAAACTTCTAGTTGCGACAACAACCCATTTTTGAACCTAATCTTTCAATGTACTTCTAAAAGCTTTCATGTAAGTTGCTCTCTCTGTTCTTAAGAATCATAGAATACTTTGGGTTGGAAAGGACCTAAAAGATCATTTAGCTCCAAATCCCCTGCCATGGGCAGTGATATCTTGCATTAGACCAGGTTGCTCAAAGCTCCATCCAATCTGTCCTTAAACACTTCCAGGGATGGGGCATCCACACCACCTCTGGGCAACCTGTTCCTGTGCCTTGGCCCCCTCACAGTAAAGAATTTCTCCTAATGTCCAAACTAAATCAGTTTAAAGTCAGTGCCCTTTGCCCAGTCACTATTCTTCATAATCATTACTTTGTCAGTAAGATGTCTTCCCTGGTGAGCTTTTCCAAAATTCTCCATTATGTCTTGGAGTAGCAGCCTGGCATCCAGGATAGCCTTAAGCAGTGGTGGCTCTAACATATGTCAGCACACAGGTATGAGGTATGTACCCCATACCAGCCACTTTTCATTTTCCCTCTGCACTTTGACAGCAGGCACATGAGCTGGCTGCACTTACTACAGGAGGTAAAAAAGATGCAGAAAGATCCCTCTGCATCTTATGGAGAGTTCCAGAGTGGATCTTGATATTCAAAAGGCAAGAGGAGGCACTGATCTAAAGACAGTCTTATCTCCTTAAGTACCATAATGTTCCACTCACTCTCGTCTCTAAACAAACTTTCTATGTTTTACTTCTATTAACATTTTCCTCCAAGTCATAAACTCTTCAATAAAATAAATAGATTAATAAATAGATTTCAGCAACTTTTTGCATTTCACACCATGGAAAGCATTTCTAGAAAATGTGCTAGAATTGTTTGCTCCTGCCTTTTTCAGATTATTTGTCAAGAAATTTTCAGCATTTCACACAGTGTTTTCTACCTACTGCTCCACTGAAAATGTACTTTAATCTGCTTTCCATTTATTAGAAACTTTTCTCTGAAAGTTGATGAAATTATCTGTTTAAAGTTGAACAAATGCAAAGAAGGAAAGAATAAGCTATGAGCTTAGCCATGAGCTATCCTTAGATGTCCAAATTCAGACATAGTATGCAAGTAATTTGACATCAAATAACCTGAGTTTTGGAGTCACTTTTAATATAAGCATCCAGATGTTTTCTGTATTATCTTTGAGGAGTGTAAATGTAAGTTTAGCAGTAAGGAGTTCCAGATTCTTCCACTTGATTTATTGTCAGACTTGAGGAAATCAGTTCTTTAAACTTCTTTTTTTTTTTTTTTCATTGAAGGTTTAAAGTACTTATCTATCACAGCCCCTGCTGTGAGACGAATGTTTTTGGTAATGCAGGAAAGGGTGACTTGCTATGCTCACATTTGGCACCTCACTGCTGCTGCTCTTCATCTGCCCCTGCTCATTGCAGAGCCTTCACTAACTCTTCCTTTTCCAGCTTCCTCCAGCCAATGGCAGCAAGCACTACACACTTCACGACAGAGTCCAGCAGACCAGGCACTATTCATGGTTGTTTCTAGTCCACTGTGATTGCATTCACCATCTCTGGGATGTTTATTGTTTGTACTGTTTACTTCTGCTCCTTAATATCATCATTTAATGATGAAGCTATGCCATGTTTACCTGTGCAAAATATTGCCTTTTTACACCTGAACAGACCTTTAATTTGTTGTTTTCATCCTAACACATGCAAGCAGATTTATGAAAGCACTTCTTGTTTGGTCCTCATGAATCCTGTCCCAGCTGAACACTCTTTTTATGCTTTTTAATGTTTGGCTTAAGTCACATCATATTATGTAAAAAAATTTTGGCTCCATTTCATAACATTGAAGCAGAAAAGCTCATAATAAGTTGATTTACGATCTGTACAAAGATCTTATAGAATTTGTGAGCCCTGGTCCTCATTACAGTGTGCATATATATGAGAGTATATACATGGATATGCATATGTGTAAGTGTGTGTGTACACGTATGTTGTACGTACGCATCTATTACGTTACTGCAAGGTGTCAAGCGTTCAGGTTCTGAAAGTTTCCAGCCATGGAAGATCATTAGCCGAAATACAATGATGGAAAATATATCACTAGCACAATCAGTAGAAGATCACGTCACAGTAACTGCCTCTCACTTCTGCTAATATAGAGATGTTTCTTAGTAAAGCTTGTGTGCAGGATTACCTTTCTGAAAAAAAGCAGCAGAGAGAAAGTGGGGAGAGGAGAAGAAAGTAAAAGGAAACCTGCACAGTATTTAATCCAAGCAAGTTTCTATGCATCTCTACTGATTCTAACTTAAAGATTTCACTAATCTTTTTAGAGGATAAAAAAGTTGGCACATTTTTGTCAGGGTGAAATAAACACTGTTATTTTAAGCAAAGAATGTATACATGTTTTTAAAACCTCTTGGCATGTTGAAGAGTGAGACACCAGGGAAATAGAAGTGTCTGTTTTTCGTAAAATTCCTCTGGTTTCTACAAAGATCCTCTCTAACCACAAAGGTTTACAAGGGAAAAGAAAGCATAATGAAGTCTCTCATACCTGCTTATGTCTCACAGACATGAACTTTTTGTCAATATATCCTGATTATAAGTATAAGGTACACTTCTTTCTTTTTGTGTCTAGCAACAGGATTTACTTCACAAAAAAAACCCCAGAAACTTGGCTAAAAACAAGTAGGAATAGTTAGTACTCAGATGTTTTACTTTTCACCTTGTGTAGTGACCAATTTGATTAGTTGAGTGCCTTAATGCTGCTTAATGTTTTTCTGAAATTTATGCTTCACTGTGGTAATGAAATGTTGAAAAACTGGATGATAACTTTGGTTTTTACATTGCTTTTCTGGTGTGCATTTCTTTGTGCCTTTTACTTAAGCTGTTTTAATCTTTATCCTTGCCTTTCCATACCTTTTACATCTTCAATTTTACCACTCTCCAAAACCTTTTAGCAGGTTACTGACTCTATGCTCAGTTTTACGTGTGAAAATGCAAAAAAGTTCAAGATGTTTCGGTACCTGCTCATTTCTTAGAACAAGCAGAGAATGGTCAGCTGACTGTCCCAAAATACATTTTAAATTATGTGAATGAGGCAAACCTGATACACTCCAGCAGTTACCACAAATATACCGTAGTGACAGCTTTGGGCTCCAAATCTTTTTTATACTGTAATGCTCAGAACAAAATATAGAAAGATAAAACATTCTTGGGTTAATCAAAACACCCTGAGGGTCTAGGATTTTGAGCCCAAATTTTAGAATAAACTGTTCATTTAGAAGTGCCATTTTGATTTGGACTTAATCAGCATCTAGTTTTTTATCAAATCTTTTCCCTTTCTGAATTAGGCCTTTCCATATGTTTATTTTTAGCAGGCATAAGTCTATAAGCCCTGGAACTGTAGGTAAGCACCAAACTTGTTAGCAGATCTTCTGTATTTGATGCAACTCTTAAGAAGTACTGGCAATCGGAAATATAGAACCTGATACTTTCCTTATCAAAGCCAGAGCTGAATTTACAAGCTTGGCTAATTAGGGGTTCACTCATCCTCTAAGAAAGTTGTATGTCGCCATTGAAGTGGAAAACCGTGAGTGTGCAAATTTAATCTGCCATCTTTCATATAGATGCACACACAACCTATTTATGTGCCTGTTAGAGTGCAACCACCCATGGCTAATGGCTGAGTCCATGTCCACTAGGTAACTTAAAAACATGTAAACCCAGAAAAAAATTTTTTTAAATAGTGTTATATTTAAAATATTGTTTATTCCATTGCTCTGGCTCTTCACACCCCTTTGATAGATAATGAGTGGGGTTTTTTTCTTAAATCTTTGTGTATATTTGTGTCAAGGAACTATGACCCGGCCTGATAATGAGGACAACTGTACAAACTGATCTAAAACACCAGTAAAATTGGGTCTGTCAGAGATAGGTCTGCTGGGTATTAAATTTGAATGAGACTATACTCTGGAAACATAAATGTTCTAATAACAGCCTTGGCACAGCCACACACTCCCATCTTAATTTAACTTGTCAGGCTCATCATGAAATGAACTCTGTGCATTTTATGTCAAGATAGTGTATAGCATATAGAAAGCAAGACCAATTCCACACGAGAAGCTAACAAAAAAATGGAGTAAAGCACCAGCTCAGTCACATCATCACTTGGATTGAACTACAGCCTACACATTTTGAGACCCACTGCTTGAAAGGACAGGCAATAAAAAAATCCAACTTATGATGACAGAAAAAGACAGGTTGGATTCTGCTTAAACAATTGCATTCACTCAGGGCTAATGCTCAAGCAACAAAAAGGGAGAATGAAATACTATTACAGTGTGGGTGTTCTTCAAAATTCTGTGTGACTTCTGTGAGCTATGTCTTTAGGCTCCACAGAGATTACATTAGTGGGTATATGCCACTAGGTTTTGTTCACTACTCATTTTCTGAAAGTAAAGCCATAATACTAACCTCTAGGAGCTTTTTAACCACAAAAAGCAGGATTTATGTGCCATAATATTGGTATGTGTTTAATAGACATGGTATTGTGACATCTACAATGTCATTATAGTCCAAGGAGAAAAAAGGCACATCTAGTACATCTAGTATATCATTTCATCTTGAGATATGTGTGCCCAAAACACATTTCCCTACCAGCCTACTCTTTAAGATCTTCTTTCCTTCAATGTCTCTGAGAAGAATAGAAGTGCATTCAGCAGTAGAGCAGAAATATGCTGGAGGCAATGTTCACAAAGGTATTTAGACAACTGCTCTTAATTAGGTACCTAATTTCTTGTGAAATTTGCAGACAGACTGTGTTTGCCTAAGGTTAAGCTGTAAACCATAATCTCCTTGTAATACCTGGCTTTGGCAGTTTGCATGTGGTCACACAGGAAATTTTTGACAGAGCAGGGAAGCAACTTTTGCAAGTTTATATCAACACTAAAGCTACCAGGTCATCTGTCCTCTACATTATCTCTCAGCTTTGTCTAGCTAGTGCTCCTTCCTTAATGTGTATTTGGCTAGTTTCTATGTCTCCATGTCCCAGTGGACCCACTGCTTATGAGAAAATGCCTTATAGATTATCTTTAACAAAATCACTCTAAACCGCAAACAAGTTATTTGAAAAGCAGCGCGGATATCCCCAAAGAGGATTAGCAGAGTCTCCTTCCAGCAGGCTGACAAGTTCTCCTTTTTTTTCCTAGTCTTTTCTTCCCTGGCACCATAATCCTCCTTGCTGAATTCAGACAGTCTCTAAGTATCAACACTCATCAGCATGATGGGATGTCAACTCCACAGCTAAAAACCCTGGGACAAGAGCCATTCAGGTAAATTTCAAAGTGGGCAAAATTCACAAACTAGGGGGAAAAAAAAAAGTTCAGTTGTTCAGCTTTCACAGAGATGCAGCTGATAAATACATTGTTTGTTCCCAAACCCCACACTCGTATACTGTTGTACTATTGTCAGCCTGCTATCTGCTCTGAGGAAAGAGTAGGGAATTGACGACTAACCATAGCCCTCAGCTCTCACCCTGTTCCAAGACTGATACAAATGGTCCATCAGGTGGGACAGCTCTGGTTTAGAAGCTGAATAGATCTAATAATTCAACAAACAAATATGTCTGTCTTCTGATGGGAGCTGGTTAGCTCCAAGATAATGGTGTGATGCTGGCATAGCTTCACTCATGCTGAAACAGCCTGTTTGTGTATGATTTGGCATGACAGATAAAACTTTCCTTCATTTACCCATACCCACCAGTAACACCTTACATCTTCCCATGGGCTCGTCTTCCCTTTGTGGGAGTCCAACCGTCTGATGTCCTGCAGAGCTGAAGAGATATGAGGGTTCAGGTCTGACAGATCTGTTCCATTTCCCAAAAATTCAGGGGAAGAGAAGGCTCAGTCATTCTTCCTGGTGCTCACACTGGGATTCATGAAGCCCATGAGAGAGTCAAAGGATCTATTAAACTGTCTCACACTCCTCTATGTGGACAAGTGAAGCTTTAGTTTCTCAGGAAGAAATAATTACCAAGATCCACAGACTCTGTGTCAACCACTCTGTGTACAGACTTCAGGCATGTCTACACAGAAAAGGTGAGAAAATTTTGAACCCATTTGAAGCAGAAGCACTTATTTGGAGTCCAAGTGTTGGTTTGGTGAGTATTTGTTCATACATTTCCTGTCCTAGATATTCAGAGAATGAGACTGCCTGTATTTCTAAACTATGCCAAACAGCTGATTAACCTTTAAACCTGGATGGATGCCTTCTCCATTCTACAAGAATAACTCCTTGAAATTAGTTTTAATGACATTATAAAATCATGGAGTGGTTTATAATTAACTGCTAATAGGTAGCTACATGATTTGGAAAGGTTTAATAGATTTAATTAAATTACTTAAACATTTACCTTGCTCTAAACATGTGTTATGAAATTAGCATGATATTTGGTTTTATGATTAATTAAAAAAAACCTTTTATGAATATAAATAGCCTTTTGGTTGAAAGTTATGTATACATTACTAAGTGTAAAAGGTGAATGCTTGCACATCTTTTTCCTTAGGAAATGAATGTGGTTTCCTCAGCAGATATTTATAATGAATGGAAAAGTTCCTGCCTGGAAAGAATTTTACAGAAACTGTTATTGACAGAGTTAATCCCTCAGATTTTTATCTTCATTTGACCTGCAGCTTGTGTGTTAAAGATGAAGGGATGAGGCATGGCTGTTTATTTTCCTGCCTCCTGGCAGGTTGCTGCTTTGCTATGTGCAAATGAATAATTTTTTAACCACAAGTGACAAATAGACTGTTCCAAATACTACAGGTTTGGGTTAAAATTGATTATGATGAATAAAATTGATGACTTTCATTTACATTTCATCTGTCCGTGGGAGAAGCAGCTGTGGTGCCACCTGGAACTAGAGAGATGAAAAAATTAGGCGCCCCACTAGAAGAAAACTTCATGGCACAAAGCACAAGTAACATGAGGGATGGGTGAGTTTGGAAGTATCATTGGATGTTCTTTTGTGAAGAACTATATGTCTACAAAAGTAAGGCAAGAAATCCCCAGTGAGAGTGGGAGAAAAAGGTATCAGACACTGATGTGCTGATATCATGGTCCTGAGAAAACTTGCTGGAATTTGCTTCCTGATCTTGTGAGGTTAGCAAAACACCAATTCCCTGTTATTGGAATCGTGCTGTGTCCATAACAGAAACAATATCATCAAAGTTATGAAATGCATTCAGTACTTTCTCCTCCAAAGTAGCTGAGTCAACACCATGATGCTGTGAGTCAGGAATTCAGGCAGAGCTCAAGAAGGGTCTTTAAGTAGCCATCAACATGGCCAACATGGCCAACAGAGCCAACAGGGCTAACATGACCTCTAGCTCAAGAAGTCTCCAGCTGCTGGTTGCCTGAACATATTCACCTTATCCTTTAGCCCCTGTTCCTTAACCCTTGTAAGCATCTATTAATAGCCAACTTTAAAAATAAGAAAATGGGGAAGATGAACTTCAAGGTTTTTTTCTGGAAGTTCCTCAGTTTTATCCACTTTCTCAGTTTATTAAAAAGAAAGACAAAATAGCATCACAAGAAACTCAGCAGTATATTGAAGGAGGTACAGCTTGAAGCTGTGGTTAATGACTTAACTTCATATCACATGATGAAGTATTCAACATTTTTTTGAACAATACAAAGGATTACAAAGGTAACAGTGATACACAGACTTCGTTTTCTGAGAGGGAAGTCAAATACTGATTGGAGTTAAGCTGGATTTTGGCCTGTTAAGCAATAAACAAGGTCTTCATTATTGCTTCTTTACTTTCATTTTTTTTAATTACTTTGAATCACAGGAAACAGCAAAATGAATTGTGAAATATGCACACACAAAACTCCTCCCCGTGTTTAAGTTTCTGCATTGCCAAGTTCTACAATGAGTGTCTCAAGGCATTGCTACATTTTAACCGTGCTACATTGCACTCATGCATTTGATTTGTCTTCTTTTTTTTTTATGCACCACCATAGCTCCTAAAAAGAGGGTCAAATTATACCAGGTGCCTTTATACAGATGCGCAACAAAACCAGATTCCCCATTCCTAAATCTGGGGAGATATTGCTTGGATATGTACCAGATCTTCACTGACCTGAAAAATAACTGGATTCAGAGACTGGACTGTGACAGAGTAGGACTTTTGATGAATTGATTGGAAAAAGATGAGGTAAAAGCAAAGCTAAAATAATGACTGAATATTCAGAATTTATCATGTTTCACTGCATTTGTCTTTAGGTAGAACTGTGGAGTGTGTGTGGTCTTGGCAAGCTTCGAGGGGTTTACCAAAGGGTTACTGTTAGAGTGAGCATATGATGGAGAGATTTTAAAATCCTGCATGTCAAGTGAAGAGAAAGAAGTCTTTTAAATAAATCATAAAATAAAATATTTTATATGGATGAACTAAGATGTCTATCTGCAAGCTGCTTTGGAACTCTATGATTTTATATTAACAACGTAAATGTATTTTGTACTGCAGTGCTAAATATAAACCAGGCATCACACAAGCTGTTATGCAAGCACCCCCATTCAGCTTTGCCAGCAAATGTCAGCACTGACCCCACAACACCCCATTCCTAGGGCCTCTCTTACACAGAGAATGCAAATTGTACTGAACTGTGGGAGCACTTACACTGTAGAGAAGAGGCTAAAATGAGACTCACCAAACTTATTTTCACTTGAGATCAAAGGCAGAATGTGAGTTCCACTCTCCAGACATCAAAGACCAGCACAGAGCCCACTGTGCCACTTCGACCTGAAATTATGTCCTTATTATGTACAGTGGGAAGTTTAAAGCTTTTATCTCAAAGTGCAGTGAAAGAAATTCAGCTAGCTAAAAAAAAATAATAATAATAGTAGTAGTACTAGTAGTAATCATCATCACCATCATATGGACTTGATCAGTAAGAACACTGCTAATTAAAATAAATTCTTTTTTTCTTCCAAGATTTCCTGTTACATAGACTAGGAAAATGATTGAGTAGAAAGACTTTATTCACAGACAATGAAATCAATATAATTGTCTTTCTAATATAATTTGATCACACTCTGACTAAAATGTCTCATGGTTTTACTAAGTTTCATATAGAGAGACTTCAGAGCTGACTTCTAGTTAAACTTATTTTACTAAATTGAAGATTATAGGCCACTACAGTTCTGTTTCCACACCTTCTGAAATCCTCAGAAAGGGTCTGATGATTTCAGGAAAGTGGGGAAGCAGAAGATCCTTCCATTGTTGTGGTTAAAGTTTTGTCTTATTCAACATCCACATTTTCCTGCAAGTGGGGGCATTGATGCCAATGTAAAGACTTCACCAGGTCCACCAAGGTAGGCAGGTAAGACCTGCAGACTGCTGTTCTCCAGACAAGAGATGATTTAGACAGGTGGTTTCTTAAGCTGCAGGAATGACGATAACATGCATGGAGCCAAATGATGCACATGCACAAGTCAGGCACTTGCCCAAATTTGTACACAATTTTGACAATACACAGCAAAGTGTTGATGTTACTTTGTTATGTGGCAGTAAGAGAAGAGTGCAGAATGTACATTTTTATCTAGCCCAATGGCATTTATCCTTTTTTAACATTTTATTTGGGACACCACGTGAAAAATTTTCAGTAGAGATATGTAGACTCAACTAGAGAATCATTCTAGTGTGAATTTGTTCACAGCAAACCCCTCAGAAGTAATGAGGCCATATAACCCCTAGGACCTGAAAAAAATAAAAAACAAACTAAGCAATGCACTGATCTAATAAATTTTTCAGTTCCAAACTTATCCCATGAAATATAACCAAAGTTATATTGGAGTTATCATAAAGAGTCAGTCATGCATGCAGAATAGATATGCCACATTGGACTACTTCCTGCTGATGCACTCCTACACCATGAATATGAGTTCTTGGTGAAGGACTGTCTGAAATTTTTGGTGAATACTGTGGAGAGGAGAGCACCACTGATGCTCCAGTAGGTAGTAAATGTAGGCTGTAATCTGTATGTGGACTGTGACTAGTTTAAGTTACAAAATGTATATCTAGACTAGACAACAGGCATACAGGAGTTGTGGATTCCTAAACATCTGTACCAAGGATCTGGATCAAGCAAATTGCATCTTCTTTCCAATAATCAACCTGAGTTTTCTGCTGCAGAAACAAGGGTGTCTGGGGCAGACAAGGTGTACAGCACACACCTGGGTCTAACAAGCTTGGTAAATGAAAGTGTTGCAATATTCTGAGATTTAGGTTCAGTGATATATGATTGCCTCTCTCATCTGCAAGAGCTTTTCACTTGTTAACTGTACAAGAAACATCAGGAGAAATAAAACTTTATCAACCCATAGTCCAGAGCCAGTACACAAACTGAAATCCTTAGCTCTGGAAAAGCTACAAAACAGAAGGCACAGTAAGCACAAATAAATGTACTTTAAAACTTTCTTTTGATCACCATAATGCATGCTACAACACGCCAGCTTCTCTTCTGACATGGTAAACTGATGGTACAAGGGATTGCTTCATGGTTCACTTCCACCCTTGTTGGCTTGTGATCAGCTGGCTGGTTGGTATGGATTTCTCTACACTGACCACTCACCCCTCTCTCTGCAGCCAGATTTGACCCAAGGCCACAAATCAATGCTGTTAGCTCAGCTTCTACTGAAAAGTGGATGCACAGTGCACTGTGATAAACCATTGTAGTTAATAAAAGATATAGGACAAAACAAGCATAAAAACTGAATTGAGTCGATAGAAGTCCATCTTCCCAAGCTGTGAGCAAGGCACATTTTCAAGTAGCAAGCAATGAGTTTGTGATCACATTATGCCCACTAACATTGGATCTGGGCCCTTATTAGTATTTAAATACTAATAAGAACACAGTTTGAGCATTTTAGTGTATGAATGTGTAAATATAGAAGGAAACAGTATCTTTAATATATCCTAAACTACTAGAATTTCAGAAAGAAGTTATTCAACTCCAGTTTTTGGCATTAGTCTGTTTCTATTATTGTATTTTATTAAATTTTTATATTGTAATATTCCTAGAAAACTAAATATTTATAAGAAGGTGCCAGTGAATTAAGACTACATACAGATTTTCATTAAAATTTTTTGTGTTTTTCCTGTACTATAAAAATAAATAAGCTTTTCTTCAACTGTCCAAAATGTGGTCATTCTGAATAAGAGTAGAGTCTCTCTTTAACAGTACCCTTTGTATCTCTGACATAAGGCTACAGTCATTGCTTTTTGAAAATTTCCACTCTTAAATTGCCGTACTGAGAATGTACTGAAAATACTTTTTTTCCTTCAAAACACAGCTTAAAGAATATTGAGACAATTTCAAAATGGATTTTTAATAACCACAGGGTTACAAATACTAAGCCTGAAGATAGAAGTTTTACAGGTAAGGGCAAGCGGAACTGTGCAGCTTGAGAAGCCCTAGGCTCCAGCTTGGATCGCAGACTAGCTAAGCACTGTCACCATCAGACATGGTTCCCAGGGCTACAGCTAGAGTAGCCCTCATGGACATTCGAGGCAAGATAGATGTATCAACTGTTTCCTGAGGAAAAGGACAGCCTGTCAGAGACCTATTAACACTGGGGTTTGGGTTAGAAGTAAGGAGCAGAAACTGATTTTGCAGTTTTTCGATAGCATGGTGCTTTTTACGTCAGAGTGGATGGCAATTGAAGGCAGTGACCACTAAGACATATAGCTCAGAAATCAAGCACAAAAAAGGTTTACATGTATAGAAACAAGACCTGCATCTGCAGCTGACAGCAGGCAAGGCAGGCTGAAGCTAGATAAGTTGTGCTAAAGTCAGCTGGACTTTACACCAGCTAGTAATTTCCCATAAGAAAACTGGTCAAAGTAATACACACTATAGACAAGAGTGCCAGAGCCTCAGCTAGAATAAATAAAGTGGCATAACAACAGATTAGTTGTGGTCAGACCAGCTTTGCTGGTTTACAGCAGTTCAAAATCCATGATGCTTTGTAGCTCTATGCCAAAAAGCTCTGGAACAGCCCAGTTTAAATACAGTTTTAAAGTGGGTGGAAAAATTCTTGGTGGTCATAATGACTGCACCTTCAACAAATGAAAGCAAAAAGTTATTTTAATCTCTCATGTTAATCCCTCACTAAGTTTTACTTTCTTTCTAAGTGATATTGTTTTAACAGTTGTGCCAATGGAAGCCTTGCCAATATTTTCACAAAATGTTGATATGTTTTGCCAATATTATATTAAGAAGGACATCTAAGAAATGCAAACATTTAGTAGACTTTTATGAAAAGTGATGTCTGTCCAGTATCTCATACCACTGGATAAAAAAACAAGCCAAGAACTAGAACTCTGGAGTACATTCAGATTTCTTATGACAAAGAGACTCACTTTTTGTCCTGTGAAATAATGAATATAAATTATCATTTGCTCTCAGTCACCCAAATCTGCTCACATAATCTCTTCATTATGTCCTTATCATGAAGCCATAGCAGTCTACAAGACAGAACTAAAGAGACGTGAACATAGAGAGAAGAAGTAATGGAAGAAAAAAAGAGTGATGATACTGAATTCTATGAGACTTGCCAGGTCAGTAAACATATCTAGTGAGTTCATCACTTTTTCCTTCCCTTTACTGTCTTGTTTGTTGCATGACTGTGTACTTATTTAGAACTGGTATGTTCTTAAATGTTTTTCCAGAGAAACGGAGGCAGTTACACATAAACAGTTATGACATTCTCAGAAATATGCCAAGAGAGGCAATGTAAGTCAGCAAGGAACTAAAATGTAGGGCAATTCTGACGCAGAATGAACCCCAGAATTTCAGTTTCTCCATGAACAAAAAAGGGGGTTGGTCTGCAAGCCAAGCTGAATGGCAGTGCTTGGGAGATACAGATCCCTTGAAACTGCAAAGTCTCAGCCTCTAAAGGCAAAGGAATGGAACAGCTTAATCCAGCGTTTGCCCATGTTCTACCAACTCCTTGCTCAGAACAGATTACCTGGGTATAATGGTGTGATTTTTATGGAGAAGCTACTTCTGATCAAAATTGATCGTGCTTTGGAAAAAAAAGGGAAAAAAACAGGGTTAAAATGTGAAGTTTGAGTACCTCCTCCAAGACTTTTATGATCATTAGCCACCACAAATTATTCTAAGTGGGTAGTTAGGTTCTAACATTTAGAGCAATTTGCATAAAAATCCTGCTGAAAAAAATGTAACAATCGGTTGATGAGGGGAGACACTGGCAGAAAAGACATGAGTTCAGAACCTCAGCATTACTGAAGGAATAGTAAGGGTTGCAAAACATTCCCTGCAATGGAAGACAGGCAGTTTGTCTTTTGTTGTCCAGAGAAAGGGAAGCTCTACAACATGAAGGTGTGGAATGTATTAGGGAAAAAGTTCTGCACATCAATACTGCCTTAAATGGATACAAATTGAATGTTTCAAAGCTGTGAGTGTTAAAGCTCAGGATTTGTTCTCACATGGATGAAAACAAAAGATTCTTCACAGAAATGGAACCTGAAGCTCTAGAAAGAAGGTTGAGGTTAACACAATCCCCATCTTACAGGCATCAGGCCCAGGAAAGACAGTGATGATATCATGCAAATATAACAAAGAAAACTGAAGGGGAATGGTTAAGAATTGTTTTGGGCATTCTGAGCTTGCTCTGGTGCTGAGTAGTACTGAGAATGTTGGAAAATAATTTGAATTTAACTTCGAGTGAAGGACTAAATCTGTGAGTCATTGGCATCATCTCATAGATGGAGTTGTGTTTACAAAGAAGATCCACAGGAGGGGAAAACGGAGGATTAAGGGATGAGTCCTGTGAGAAGCTTGGGAGGAAGGCATGCAAGGTCCCAAGGGAAACAATAGCAGCAAATGTTGATTGCACATGTCATAACATGTTTGAAAATTCAAAGTTTTCTTTAAAGAAATGCAATGAAACACAGCTGACTATAAATAAGCTATAATATAGTGGTAAGAATATGATTTCCAAGAGCTAAAGGACAGCTCTTAAATAAATTTGCTGCAGTATTTGGATCAGGCTATGAGCAACAAGGCAACCACTGCTGTCAAGCACTCATGATATTTAATATTACATAGGTTCTTTCCTCTTGGGTTCTTGTTTCATGTCTTCTGGTGTCTCAATATCTCTAAATTATGTTCTTCTTCCACTAAATTTAATCTAGCATAGTAATGTGACACTTTAAAGTAGGTTTACACAAATGTTGTACAAGGCCCTTAAACCGAGTATGCTATTTCAAGAACTTTACATTATAAAGAAATACAGAATTTTTACTCAGGTCTGTAGAGATAAACAGAGTACTATAAGCCATGGTCTGTAAATATTTACTAAAATCTACAATAGCTTTATAAATTACATTGGTTTATTCTTTTTTAACTCTAGAATATTTCAGTAAGGTTTTTTGCTTTCCATGGTGGCATTTCCCCATTCCTTTTATGCAGTTCTTCCACCTATTTGAAAAAATTTATTCTGCAAATGACAGACTATGCTGAGCATGGTCATGACTTTTATTGAGACCAGATAGACAGCTGATGTAGAATGAAATTTCAGTTTGCCCTGAAAAATATAATAAATTTGGCACATTCACAATCAATACTGAATACTGTAGTTATTTGACATGTATTTAATATACCATTAATTGGTAACGACCTTTAAATCACCGTATTCCCAGCATCTCATGCTGTAGGAACAGCTGGGATAGTCATTCTCAGGCTGCCCTCTGCTGTTTAAGGTTAAAAAGACAAGGCGTGCTTTACAGAGCTGCAAAAAGCAGTTTGGTGGGGGGAGGTAGATCTGTGACTAGAACAGGAAAAAAATTAAACTTGCACAGAAGATTTGTATCTTTATATAATACATTGATTTTAAAAGGAATAGACACCCTCTGAAGAGTTCATGAAGGAGAAAATGTAGAAAGTTAAGAAATGTGACTTTATTTCTGTGATTGCCAAATTTTTACTTTTCCTGGAGCATCATCTGCTATAGGAACAAATCCTGCCATTGTAACACAATTTCCCATCAAAGACAATGCCACAAATCTAATTCTTAGAAGTTTGAATACTCAGCTGAAATTCCTGGCTTGAAGGATTTTACCAGAGAATGTGACAAGAAATACTGATTTCTCTTATTTTACATGTACTTCATAGGTGTATTATAACTTGGTATAATAGGTAACAATTTGTAGAATCCAGGGGCTGCGCTACCTGAATAATTGAACTAAAGTAAACCCAGGTGCTTCTTGAGCCTCAGCAAAGTTCAGTGATTTATTCCGAGAGATTTTATACTTGCCCAAAGAATCAACTGATCTTTAACATTGCAACCAAGGGGAAATCAAATTTATTTGGTCCAGAATGAAGAAAAAAGGCTGGATGTGCTCTGTTTAACAGGAACAGAAGGGTAAGGAGATCCACTGGTTGGAAGTGGCTGTCAGACCTGGGATAGACCCATTTGCTGGCCCAGCACAGTGACTGTGGACATTCAGAACATGCTACAGTGTCTTCCTTCTGGGCAGAAGAAGGTCACAAATGAAGGAGGTTTTGTATTCAGTAATGCTCACAGGAGAATGCAACGCTAGTTTTTTCGAGTGCTTTACCTGGACATGCTGATTTTCTGATTATATTGTTTGTTTCTTTACTCAGTGAAAATATAAACCTGTCAAAGGTTGTTTTTTATTTAGCAAGAAAGTGACAAGAGAAGGTTTAGTATTCATTGGCAATGGAGCACTAGTGGGAAAAAACTTTGGATGATTTTGGGTGATTCAGGTCTGCTGGATGAAACAACTAAAGGAAACGTTTTTTTAAAAGAGTTTAATTATACTTGGGCTGCTATGAAAAAATCAAATTATTGCCAAATGGCACCTCTACAAAAAACAGAGGGGCAGGAGGAGGCTTGAATGTCTCTCTTGTGCATTTTCTTCATCAGACTCATTTAGGATTCTTACACAGCTCTTTTTCTTGTATTTGTTCTGCATGCCCTTTGGATACCTTTATTACTTCAAATTATAGCTACATCTTGTGACCTTAACTTGAGCTTAGCATAGTTTTTGTCTAAGATTGTGTATGTTTAAGGTCACTACCAATTAACTTCAATATAACACTGAATTCACATCATAAATTCAAGAGAATGTATTATGTAGGAAGCTCTCATTGCCTCTAAAAAAACATTCTGAACTGACCCAGATGTGCAAGAACAATACTCACTGACTACAAGGAACAGGTTCTGGGGTCCTTTGATCTTAGCCTCCCCCCTTCTTTTCTAAACATCTTCAAAAGGCTGCCTTTTTGAAATGAGAAGTTCACCCATCCTTATTTGCTGACAGATTGAGCAGGAAGGGCACATGGAATCTCTTCTTTTTTTATTGTGTGATTTATTTAAAAAGCAAAAGCAAAAGGTCTGACATATGTAACACTGGGATCCAGGACTCTTCAACACATGGCTCAGTTCTGTATCATGGCAAACTCAGAGGAGTAAATAGCTACAGCTATACACAACAATTATTTGAGTCACAGTGCAAAAGTGATTTTTTTTTCATTTACACATTAGTAGTCTAATAAAATTCCAGTGTGGTTAAATCTTGTCTTAATTGTCACTGTCACTTACAAAAACATGAAATACAGACAGATCTTGGAATATAAAGAAGTTCTTGTTCATTGAAGTGGCAGTATCTCCAGGTTTTATTCAGGCGATTGGAAAATCTGAGGGAAAAAGTGTAAGTACTTGGCTTCTTTAGCATTATTCATTGACTGATTCAGTCTCTCGAGCAACATTGCAAATGTTCCTTAAGTCTATCAAGAAAATTAGAAAACAATTACTTTAGACAATTTCTGCAAAACTGACAGAGTAGAAGTCAGTAACAAGACTAAAACATGATGTAAGGCCTGACCCTTCACAACCACATTATGTACTTCTTTATAACAGTTCAAAGTGGGTATGGTCATAGTCTTCTACTGTGAGGCAGTTCAGACACTCTTTCATGAATCCTTTAAAGTGCAATTATTTCTGCCACACCAGCATTCTTGAAATGTTAGAGTCATTATTTCAACAGATGTTCCATATTTTCAATCATTTTACAAATGAGAAGGCAGCCTCTTTTTCTTCTTCCAAGATGAGGACAGAGGCAACCAGCTTCTAAGCGTGCCTTAGAGATATTAAAAACCAGACTAAAGCCGTTTAACAATGTTACTCTTCTGACTCTCAGGAAATAAAACAGACATCATGATAATGATAGCTCTCAGATACAAGTTTGTGGAAAATTATGCTTCATAGAAGAGAAAATCCATTGATTTATGAAGTGTCAAAATATTGGGACTTCTGAAATGGAACCTTCACACCTAACTGCAGGCTAAAGTTCATGTCCTTACCAACTGTCCAAGAGTTATGAGACCACATCTGGAGTACCATGTCTGGTGGGAGGCTCCTCAGCACAAGAAAGACATTAACACTCAAGAGCAAGTCCAGTGAGGGAACCAAGCTGATGGGCCAGAGAACAGGGCCCATGAGCAGAGGCTGAGAAACTGGGCCTGCTCAGCCTTAAGAGAAGGTTAAGGGAAGACCTTATTGCTTTCTACAAGATCCTGAGTAGAGGACAGGACTACTATGAAGACAAACTCTTGCAAATGCACAGAGGAAGTGAGTCAAGAGACACAAGTTAGGAACATAAAAAGATCTGCTTAGATATTAGAAAACTTGTTTTTCTATTAAATATTGGAAAAGGTAATCCAGAGAGGTCGTAGAATCTCCATCTTGGAGATGTTCTGAATACAGCCCTGAGCAATCTGGTCTAAGTAGAACTGCTTTGAGCAAGGAATCAGACTGGATGACCTCTGGAGATCCCTAACACCATAAATTGTGTGATTCAGTGTTCTTCACCCACTATTGTTGTCATTGTGTCAGAACCTGGGTATAGTTCTGTGGATTTGAATCCTACCCGGCTGGAAAAATATATTGAGTTTAAGAATCCCACATTCTGGCAAGAGCTCCAGCTGTTTAGCTGGAGTTTAGTGTTTTTACATACAAGCCAGGAAACACAACCTCTACTGCTCTACAATTAATAAAGGATTAATTTGTTCAGATGTACAGTCTCAGGAGACACCTTTGCTTTATGGTAACTAAATGGGCAAAATACCTGTCCTTATAAAAGTCTGTGCAAGTTCTAAAAATCAGTGGTTGATTCCTTGACTATCCTTTAGAACTTCTAAATTCTCCAGTGCCTTACATGAGGATCTATGTTGGTTTTGGATTTAATTTACCATTCTTGGAATTGTCCTGAGCAGAGCCTGGATTTGGACTCAATGACCCTTTTGTGTGTCTTCCAACTCAGGATATTCCATGAATAAACTTACCTTCTTTGTTTTATTATGGACAGAACATACACATTGTTTATTTACTAGAAATTCTCCTGGCACTTTTTTTCATGCAAAAGAGCACTCTCTCAGACAACATCTGAGGACAGTTTGAGAATAGCATAGGGTACAGGAAAAAGAACATTTAGCTATTTGAATATAAATTGTGCCATGACACGTTCCCTAATGTCCTTTTTGAATTGACTCTTAGACTCTTAGTTGCTTCCATGGATACAGTTTGTCATCACACAAACTATTGAGTACCCGATTAAGTACCTTTTGAGCTCTACCTATACTTTATTCATGCCTGTCCTTAGGACCTAGAAGAAACTAGTCAAACACTCCAAGAATACTACATGCCATGTAGACTAGTTATACCATATGAATATTAGGAAGATCCCAGCGCAGTGCCCACTGCAGACAACAGAAAGATTTATACTGACATTGCCAGACACACTGAATTAATTTTTTAAAAAATTGGAAGGTACAAACTATCTAAACATATAAATGGAAGTCAAGAAATAGAATGCAGGAATACAGAAAAGAGTGATTATACTGAAACCATGCAGCTAGCTAGGGAGGTTGTCAAAGGCATAGGAGTAGGAATTCCTGAACAAACTTTAATTAAGAGCCAAAGAATGTGTATTTATTTCACTCATGATGACAAGCTCAAGGAGTCTACACAAAAATAAGATGAGTGCCGAAAGATGAACTGACACAGGCTGTGCATTTCATCTCAGGAGTGTGGATGCTGTTCTTCTGGGAAGAGAGAATCATTCAGAGCACAAAGTTATTACAGACAGAACAATCACTGCTGTAATGAAATGATGTACAACTGGTCATAGGCATACAAAAGCTGTTTCTTTCAAGAGGATAATTAAAGGCTTTTTCTGGTTTAGAGCTGATAATAGAATTGTCTATATTGAGAAACAGCTGAGAATCCCCAAGCACATTATTTCTGTGTATTTTATCAGTTCCTTCCCTCTGAAAGAGGGGAATGCTACAAATAGATACAAGTAGTTCCCATTGCACAAGTTTATTTTCAACATGACCTAACACTCAACATCGTCCTCCTCACTGTATATAGCTGGTGACAATCTTTCTGTATTTACAAACTCTATTAGTTAAGTTCACTAGGGGACTGAAGTGTTTGAATTGGGCGCATAGGAAATTCCAGGAATTCAAGATAAAAGTAAGCGCTATTATACACTAAATGCTCGTTTATAAACTGCTGGATGGCCTCAGCATTCCATCTGGCTCTCCAAACCAGGGCCTGTATGGGACATTTGGACACAGAGACTAGAAAAATTAATGTTTTGATGGGAATAGGAAAGAGTTCTACTTGTCAACAAGAATTTTGGCTTTAATTTTGCAGATAAAAATGTAACTGTGTCTGGAAATGTTCTAAGGATTTAAACATACTTAAGAAGTTATAAGGAATTATAATTATTAAAGAACGCTCAAAACGAAAACTACCAGGGAGTACATGGAATTAATGAAGATTTAGTTTTTACAGGCAAATTGAACTAGTTTATTGAAATGGGATGTTAAAAGACAACTTTAGCACTATCATTTCTATTGTCAGAATAATTCCTTTTGCTTTAAATTCAGATTATTCTTAAACTCTAAATTAAACTCATTCCTCATCGAGGTAGGCTTTAGTTTTAAAAATTTAAGAAATCTCCAAATTTACACTAGTTCTGGTTTTATGCAATATTTCCACAAAGCATGACTTCTTTTACGGTTTCCACTCAGCTCTGTTTCCCAGCAACATCTATTTACAAACACTCACTGAAGATTTTGATATTGAAACTACAGATACACAGGGTAAAAAGGCAATCTAAAAAGGAATATTCAACCAGTATCTTTCTTCTGGCATATTTGAATACTGAACTACAAAAAAAAGGTATCTTGTCATCTTGAAGAATATTCTAGTCCTTCACTGATGAGACTGGGGATGGATCAAGGGTAAAAGACTTCCAATATTCTGTTCACCAATTCTATGAAGTCTTACAGTATGTCAGATATTTAATGTTACTTTTCATTTAATATTTTCCATCTCATTCACATACTATGGAGGAGTATGAGAAAGGCTTCAGATAGATACACAGAAAAAATAAAAAAGACAATACTGCAGAGCTACTCATCTCAATGCAATTTTTCTACCTACTTATCTTATGAACTATCTGAGAACTTGCCTAGATTTCATGTCTAACCACTAAACTTAAACCCAGAGAGGGACTGTCACAATCTCAACCTATGCTGAACACTGTACACAGGAGCCTATGCATTAAAGACCTTTTGTACATAGGATATAAATCCAAGCCTAAATTTAGAGTTTTATTTATGATTTTATTATTTTTTTCCCTTTGTAATAAAATAAAGCCCATTTAGCTGAAAGAGTCATAACAGCATCCCACTTCAGGGAAGTGTACTCCTGTAATTAGCAGGAAAATCTGGTGCTTAAGGGTAAATGTCAAGATAAAGAAGTTCATGTGAAGGGAATCTCTCTTTCTTTGCTACTAACTGAACAGAGTTGCCCATTCTGTTGAGAGACAATAAAGTTATTTTGGAGTTTTATATTAATGTAATAAGAAATACATGGAAAACAAGCATCAGAAATGTTTTATTTCCTGATCAGGAAAAGTTTTGAGACTAAGGGAAGAAAACACATATTAAATTGACCTAGGAAAATGTCATCTCAAAAATATTCAGTAAGCACATAGGTACTGAGACACAAATAATGAAATCAGTAAAAATTATAGACTTTAATCTCATGTGCTCTACCACCTTAACAACAAAAACCCCAACCCTTCTCTTTTTTTTAACAAATGAAAGCTGGGGCTCTGAAATCATCCCATGCTGAGCAAAAGGAAGCTGAAAATTTTTAAAATATAACAGAATTTTTTAAAAATTACAAAGATAGAAACAAAATCTAGGCAATATACACTCATTAACTACTTGAGCAGCTATTTGCAAAGCATGTTTAAATCTTTGGAGGAACTACTGGAAAAAAAATGCAAAGTATTACTATTAGAAGATGTCAAAACAAATGTTCCCCAACAATTTGTCACAAAAATTCAAAATATTTTATGAAGTTCATTTATTTTTTCAACAGTCTTTGAAGTACAGAACAACATTTTTTAAGAGCTGTGATTTATAGGCATACTGTTTTATTTGGATTGTTTTGTAAATCATGTGGGGCTTTTTTCTGTTCTTGTAATGTGACAGCTTAACTCCTCTCTTATGTCAGAACAAAATGAAAAAAGTCCATAAACAAAGGAAACTCTCTTTGGACTTGTAAATCACAAAGAATACATTGGCATGATGCACATTAGAAAAAAACTGTAGGCTATCTCACACTTGCTTTCTGTTCCAAAGCCTGGTGACTGGAATTAGATTACTTCATTGAAGTAAAGACCTTACACCTAGTTTACACAAAACTTACATTAAACATTGCAATGTGATTATGCTGGACATATCTAATGGAACGTGATACGTGTACAATATATTCTAAATTCATCCCAGCCTGGTTCTGTGTTGGTCACGGGTACTTCCTGGGCAATTAACCAACTTTTCAGTGGTTTATTAAATTTGGGGAGCCAGTCCTCCTGATATGTCTGAGTCCAGAAGCAGTAGGAGAAGTTTTCTGAACCAACCACTGGTATCTTGCTGCACCATGCACTCTGGACATGCTTATAGTTCCTGAAAAAAATTCCTTACTCTTCATCATTTCGCCTGCTGGTGAACACCAACATGGAATAGCCATTAGCACTAGAACTAAATGAGTTTTTACTTCATAGACTTCCTGATGCCAACAGGAAAAGTTATTTGTCTCATACAGGAACTAAAGGGAAAATGCTTCCAAAAAGTCATTTATTGTTAATTTTTTAATAAATGCTTTGCTTTTCCTTTTTGCTTTTCCAAAATGACTTTAACTGTTGAAAAACTCCACGATTTTTTTCAAAATACTGAGTCTTCAAATTAAACTTCTATATCGATTTACAGTTGAATTTAGTGTGTCTCAAAATTGTCATATATAGTCCCCAAACATGACATAAACATGACATTTATTCACAGAGCTCTAGCTAACAAGGGGTTGAACAGATGCAATGAATTATATATATATCAATTACACTAATTACCAGTATTACTAAAACCTGTGGTAAATCTAGTGACTTTTCCATCCCCAGTTCCCTTAATTTGTAAAAGAGCAAATATTTATTTTCATCAGTAACATAAAAAAGTTTAGTCATATCCTGATAGAATTACTTGAAAGTTTTCTTATCCTTTTGTGAGTCCTCTTTACAACACTTTCTCTAAAGTGTCTGAAGAGCATACTGATTCTTCTATTGAACAAGTCCCTGTAAGAGTGGGGCGGCAAGTTAGGCTGAAAAATTGCCAAAGTATTTTGCATTTGCAATCACTTTGTCTGCATAAGTCCTGGGTCCTGAAAAGTGATGGTAAATCAAAATCTTGGTCTGCTATTCTGCAAATAGAAGAAAGAGAACAATGCTTTTAATGATCTACTGGTAAGTCAGTTGAGGTCACCATATTAATTAACAAAATAGTTAACCCTTGTGAGTAGCTAATTCAATGACCAGGAATACAGAAAAGCCTGAAGATCTATATTTGCAGGAATCTTCACACAGCTGTACAAACCTAATTTATTTAGGCAGGCACCTACAAAACTGTTAATTATTCAACAGTTGGAATGTTGTGAGAGGGGGGAAAAGCCTCCATCTGCATTTCATGCTCATGCACTGTTATGAATTCAGAATACACTAATCTGGAAAACATGTCTAAAAACCCAAAGGAGTGGCTACATTCATGTGTGTTTGCCTCTCTGTGAAATTTCACTGACATTATGGAGGAACATAAGAAGACCCAGAATGTGCTAAGATGCTATATTGTTCAGCATCCAGTGTAAGTTTTAAGGGTGCACTGATACAGGCATAAAAAGGGTTGATTTTACTCTTTCAAGTACCTACTATAAAGTACCTACACTGGGGATCCCAAGACAACTGCTGACAGATTATACCCTGGAAACTGAGATGCTGAAACAGTGAAACTGTTTCAGTGATTTTATGAGTAATCATAAAACTGTTGCTGTGTTCTGGTTCTTTAATTCTATATTTTTTTTTACTATTATTTCATAAAGGATATTTAAAGAATATAAATGGATGAAAAGCACCCCTAATAGAGATCTTCCCCTGTGTCAATGTAAAATGTATTCTAAGTTGTATTCTTTTCCTTTTGGGGGCTAGTTACCTTCTAAAATACACTTTTCTAAAAATTCTGTAAGTATTTTAAATTAATATTTGCATGCTCCAGTTTATTCTGTACATCTGGGATCTCTTTAATCAGTCATTTTTTTATGAGACCATGTGGAGAAATGATAGTCTTGTTCACACAACATTGCATTAAAAAGAATGCATATGGTTACTTCATGAAAGGAATTAAAAGAGTCTAGGGATGCTGGAGTTGACTGCATGGTCTGGTTACTTGAGGTTTAACAATTCTTGCTATTCACAGCTGTCAGTGTTGCATGTAAGTGTTATATTCCCCATTGTTTCCCAACTCTTTGTACTTCTTGTAAGACTAATACTGGTTAAAGGATTTTGTAAGACATACAGCTGGTAATCAACTATCTACAATTCAAAAAGTTTTAAAAGGTACTGGATATTCTAATCCCTTTAATTCTTCATTTGCATAACAATTTGGTTTTATATTTTCCCTAGGAAGTTGAAAACTGTAACGTAAGAAAAGGAGAAGGTTTCATTTCCTCATTAAAAATTGCCATTCAATAGCAAATTTCAATAGTAAAAATTTCACTTCAATAGTAAATCTGAGCCTGGAACAACAAGTATTAGCTGCTGCTTAGGGAGTGAGCAAACTGCCCAAACAACTCCAACAACTGTAGTGTTAAAACATGGTCCAACCTGGAAGAATTTTTGCTGTTTCCTAACCCTGAACATCAGCATCACCACTCTATTTCCAGAGACTCAACAGAAAAGGGGAAGATAAGGGAACCTGCATGAGAAGGAGAGACCAGAGCATAACAGAAACGTCAGCATTTTTTCTCACTGTATCAATTTGAGGACAAAAGGGAAACAACGGAAATTTCAGCCAGCTTTCACCAGCAGACCTCCTCCTCCAAATTGTTAGATCCCATCCTGGGATGGATGGATGGATGGATGGATGGATGGATGGATGGATGGATAGATTTTTTTTTCCAACAGAAACCTATAATATAAATATCAAAATCTAGCTAAGCTCTAACTCTATGGCAAGTTGAGAAGTGACAACAGCTTTATTTAATTTCCTCTGTTGTCTGGTATGAAATTCTGATAATGAGTTTGAATTGTAGGATAACAAGTTTTGGAACTAGGGACTCCTTTCTAGTGTTCCATATTATACTCGAGAAGAACAATGGTTTTTCTTTTAAAAAAATACATTTTTACTCATGTAACGGGGAAGATAATTGCATTTTCACATCAGATTCATGTTTTGAGTGCTATAACTGCCAATGTTTGCAGAGTCTGAACCATGAGACTTTTCCCATTTGGGTAGTAAGTCACTCACAGAACTCAGCAAAGAAACCCTTTGTAGCAAAAAAATAGCATATTTTTATATTTTCTCCTAAAACTAACAAGAGGAAGTAGGAGGCAAATTTGTGTAACTGTTCCTTTAACTAGTCTGCCGACAGTCAAATGCTTTCCATTTAACATGTGATATTTCCAGCTGTTTCCACTGTTAAACAAATTACTTAAGAAAAAAAGATTTCCTATGAGTAACATCTCATTAAAATGAGATGTCCTTGAAAAGTTCTGCTGGCTTTTACAAATGAGCCAAAAAAAAAAAAAAAAAAAAAAAGAATAAGCAAATTACCAGAGTTGAAGACAATCCCAAATCAAAAGAGCCAGACCCCAGCAGACCAGCAAGAGATTTGAGTTCTGAAAGTCATCACACCAACAAGGAGTCACAAATATTCTCACACGGAGCAGCCAGAGTAACTGTTGGAAATGGATCTTACATCACTCGTGCAGGAGCTATATTAAATCCACAACATTTGCACTGAGGCTGGAACATTAGAAGTGTTCCTTTATTCTTTTTTTCATTTGGTGTCCACTCTCACATCACCAATTCTCCAGTTATATTATAGGTACAATATTGTTTATGTAAGGATTAGTTTTTCTAACAAGCATTTTCTGATGTATATTCACAGAACAGTCTGAATTGGAAGGGACCCACAAAAATCATCAAATCCAACTCTTAAATGAGTGGCTCATGCAGGGAACAAATCCACAGCCTTGGTGCTATTAGCACCATGCTCTAAAAAACTGAGCCAATCTCAGGATATAAGCAGAGAAGCACTTAATACCATGAAGGGCTATTGAAGAGCATATTTTGTGTTCTTTTCATTTACTCCCATAAACACAAAAATTAGAGTCAGCTGCCAGTTTAGTTGAAATTAAAAGGATGCATATCACTTTTATGTTACAAATGAAACCAGATTATTTTTTAAGAAAGAAAGAAAGAAGCAGCAAGTTATTCCTTGAAGAGTTTGTCTAGGATTTATTGCAAATGCACAAACCAAAAGCATTTAATGCAGCCGCAGCTAAGATGCAGTATATATTGTTTCATTTCTCATACAGCTAATTCTGGCAGGTACCAATTATCCACCCCAAACCTACACATGTCTTTAATTATGTCTGTGTCCCTAAAGCTGATATCATTGCCAGTTATAAAATTCAAACTAAAACATTTTAGATATATTTCATTATTATTATTAGGCATAACACAGTTTTCCTTACCTTGTATTTAAAATACAATTCTACTATTCTTACTAATTATTTTGAGATTTTCTTTCTTATCTTGTTTTTTCTCTTAAGAAAAGCCCAGCTTTGTAATGTTTTGTGAGACCAGATGCACTTTTAACATGAAAACAATAAAATGCAGCTGGTTGAAGTCAATGAAGACAAAATTAAACAAAACAAGTGCAGATTGATCCAGCTGCCTTTGGCTGGGATGCTGCTGGGATGCATGTAGCTGCCTCACCGAGAGAATATTTGCCAGTATAATCTGGTAATAGCAGAGCACACACCAGCACTAGCTGTATTCTAGCAATGAGGTAATTTTTTCTAAGCACTTCTCTTCAAGCTGTCAGCGAGACTATGCCTGCAGCAGTGCCTTCCTTCCCTGGCTTTGTGAAGGCTCTCTAGCCATCTGTGCTCTAGAGTTTTCTCATGTTCCTGTTGCAATGACCTTAAATAATCCTACTCTCACCACACGACTTGTCTTTCTCCTGGTGCCTTCCAGCAGCATGTTCTTTTGTCCCCAGCAGGGGTTTGTCCGAGCGGCAGTAGGACAGCACGCCTGCCGTGGGAGAGCTCTGCCGGAGGAGTGCAGCAGGGCTGCTCCTTGCAGCAGGAAAAGGCGTCCCTGCCCCGCGGTACCTGCCCGGGGTGCGCAGCGGCTGCTCCCGAGACATCGGTCTGTAGTGCTCCCTGGAGGGGCGTTCCGGGAAGTTTCATAGAACTGTCTGTGCAAGGGAGGGTGAAACGCAATCCCCAGTGATCTACAAACCTGACAATGATTTTATGACCAGTTTGCAAGAGAGAGTTGGCTCACTTCCCAAACTGTTAGGATCATACCATAATTCTGGTGAGTAACAGGAGCTTCGGATTTTTGGTTCCTTTCTCTGATGACCTGGGACAAAAGTTTAGCCTTTAGTACACAGAGTCTGCAGGACAGTTACTTTCTCTCCATCTCCAGCAGTTACAGTCAGATTGTATTTCCCATGGCTATCCCAAGAAGTTTGTATTCCCAACAGCGTCACAGGAAAAAAATACACTGATTCCTGCAACACACGTCTTCCTGCAGGCTCAGGGCTCTGAGACTCTCACCTGTAAGTAACTGATGGAAAGCTATTACTTCAGACTTATCCCCATCCAACTTATCCCCATCTGCCCAGCCACACTTCTAGCTGAGCTAGGAAGCATTTCTCTTATCAATCTATAGGAAATATAAAAAAAGGGTGAATAAATGGTCACAGCTGTACGTTCTAATGGAGAGATGGGTTAAGGGCTCTTTTCTGACAGTCCAGTTCCTTGAGATGATGCTAGCCAGTATCTACAGATTTTTGCTTGACATGAGATATGGAGCAAAATATGCAGAAACAAACCTTCGATCTTTCAGAATGCTTCCTCTTGTGCTGAAAAGAGGGATAACAAATGTCCTTTGATTTTACATCTTGGTGCTAACCATTGGCCAATTGTTTCTCTCTGGAACCATTACAATCCATGAACTGTATAGCTGTAAGGATTTCCAAATTTGAACAATATCCTCTCACAAGGTCGTATCTAAGCTTGTCTCTGAAGTAGACAGTGTATTTTGAATATTTGATTTATCCTGGCTTGAGTCATAACATTTAAGTTTGTCCTCCTTCTCTTGATGCCTGCCAAGGCTTTTCTCTTGCTTAGAACCAGGTTTTCTGTTTCTTCTCTCATTGTTAGTGGCCTCCTGCTTCCCATCCCTTTTGCTCTTTCACACCTCCGTAGCAAATTTCTATAGCTCTGGAAAACCTCTTGAGTTTCTGTGACTCTCTTAACAATTTCTTTGGCCAGCTGCTCCGAGACTCCTGATCTCCCTGGGTTCTGGCTTTTGATTATTTCTGGCATGGGATGGGAGGAATGATATCCTCTCCTCAGTTTTTCCTAACATTTTTGAAAGGGAAAATATAAAAGAAGCATCCTCAAACAAAGCTGTTTTCATTGTCTGAAGCTAGACTTTTTTTTCCCTTGTTGATTTTCATATGTCCTTGACATTGAAAAATTGAGAGGAAAGAAAGGGATTTTTTTTTTAACTTTCCTCTGACTCTTTTCTGTTTCCTCAAGTACACTTTATACATATTTATCCAAGCAAGCAGAAAACAAACCTGGTCCTGTTACATACTGGTGTATACTTATGGCATAATTATTGTTAACTAACCAGAGCAGCCAATGTCCCTGCTCTGGTCTAAGCTCAGAAGACAAGTTTTTCTGACATATATGGCATGTGTCACCTGTGCACTCACCCTGTGTTACCAGAATGAACAAACTTAAAGTTGTGACAGAAGTCAAGAGGGCCAAAAATGAGGAAAAAGTATCAGCTTCAGTTTTCTGTAGACAGTTCTCAGTGTCAGGCTGCCAAAAATACACTCAGAACTTTAAGGAGAAAGGCAATCCTTTTTGATTTACATCTATGTTTATGTTTTGGCTTTTGAAATGGAATTGAGATTTAAGGAAATGGGACATAAAATTATATAAAAGGATTTTCCGTCCATCATTTACCATGGATGTAATTTTTTTTCTTAATTAAAGAAGTCTCATTACGTAGTACTAAGGTAGTTGAATTGTAGATGAATCTAAGGTCTTAAAACAGACAAATCTGACCAAAAATAAAGAAGGAAATATTAATATTTTGATACCATATATGTATGCAGTAACCAGCATGAGATGCATCTACCCTTTGTTCCAAGTATTTTTGTTTCCATAGGAGAAGGATCTAGAGAGCAGTAATACAATATAGTGTGATCACAACCCTCGACTTCAGGAGAGCAGATTTTGGCCTCTTTAGGGATCTGCTTGGAGAAATATGGTGTGGTAGTGTCCTGGAGAGAAGAGCAGCCCAGGAAAGCTGGTTGATTTTTGAGGATCACCTCTTCCAAGCTCAAGAATGGATCATCCTTATGTGCAGAAAATCAAGCAAAGGCAGTTTTCAGGAGTCCTGAATGGAAGAACAAGAACATCCTGACAAAACTCAAGCATAAAAGGAAATCACAGGAGAAGTGGAAGCAAGAACAGGTGAAACAGGAGGAATATAAAAATGGTCTGAGCATGCAGAGATGGGCAAGACAAACACTTCAAGAGTTAAATCTGGTGAGCTATGTAAAGAGCAGGGAGAAAGGCTCCTACCAATTTTTTGGTAGCAAAATGAAGATATGATTAGCAGAAATGTAGACCCACTTCTGAATGGAATAGGGGTCCTGGTGACAAAGGGCATAGAATCAAGGTGCCTAATGCCTTTTTGCCTTGAACTACACTACTAAGCCCAGCCTTCAGGAATCCAGGCCCCTGAGGCATATGGGAAAGTCTGGAGCAAGGAAAACTTACCCATGGAGGAGGACCAGGTTAGGCAACATTCGATCAAATGCCATATGCAAGTCCATGGGATATGATGGGATGCACCAACAGATGAAATTACATGAGGTTCCTGAGGACCAGAAAAAAGTACATGTCACTCCTCTCTTAAAGAACAGTGAGAAGTATATCTGGGGACTTACAGCTTATTCAAATTTACTCTCAATTACTGAGAAGGTGATGGAGCAAATAATCCCCAAAACTGCTGCCAAACATATTAAGGACATAAAGGGAAGAAGTTAACAGAGGTTTATGAAGTGAAAATCGTGCTTGACCAACCTGACACCTTTCCACAATGAGTGGTTCTATGTGCAAGAGGACAGCAATGAATGCTGTTTGTCTTGACTTAAGCTAGGGTAGTAAATTTGTTGAACATGAGCCAGTAACATGCCTTTGCAGCAAAGGATGTCAACAGCATCATGACCTACCTCAGGAAAAGAATCAACAACAGATTGACAGAGGTGATTGTGCCCCTCTACCCAGCACACATGAGGCACCTTCTGATCACTGGCCTTCCCTGCAGTGGAACAAATGAACATACAGGTGTGAGTCCAGTATTTATGAATATTTATGAATATAAGTACTTGATTTTGGGGGTTGTCCTGTGTAGGCCAGGAGCTGGACTTGATATCCTTTTGGGTCCTTTCCAGCTCAGGATATTCTATGATCCTTTGATGAGGGACTGAAGCATCTGTTGTACAAGGAGAGGCTGAGAGAGCTTGTGCTGTTCAGCCTGTAGAAGAGACAACTCAGAAGGATCTTGTAAATATAAGTAAATATCCAATGAGAGGGAATAAAGCTGACATAGCCAGAATCTTGAGTGGTGTGCAGTGAAAGGACAAGAGCCAGTGGGAACAAACAGAAATAAAGAAATTCCATTCAGACTTAGAAAAAGGGTAGGTTTCTTTTATTGTAAAGGTGCTTGACTACTTTTAAGAACCTGTTCCAATAGAAACATTGCAGATTCTTGATGTTTGGAAATAATTAAAACCCGGCTGGACACAGTCTTGAGTGCTCTGGTCTAGATGACCGTGCTTTGAGCAGGTGGTTGTATTAGAGGATCTCCAGAGATCCCTTCCAACCTCAACTATTCCTTGATTCTGTGATTCTAAGTCTACATCCCTGCTTTTGTAAATGAAAATTTTAAATCTTTCTGTCCATTTTAATCTTGGAAATGTAAAAGACTTCTAATAGTCTCACAAAATCAAAAATGCATAGCCAGCTGATGGTAACACGTGAGAAAAAAAGGTAGAACCATAAAGTAAATGTTGTCACCAGCACTTCTAACTGGGATATTATGCTTCTCTTCTCTAAATACATATCTTGCAAATCTGAGATCCTGGATATCCTGGAAGCAGTATAAGCAATATTTGTTTGGGAACACATTGTGGCAACCTGTGTTAAAGCCTCATAGGTGAACTGAAAGCAGTTAAAGAAAGGAAACTCTGCTATATTTAATTTATATTTGATTTTTGCAAACATACTGCGTTTAGCTGTAAGGCTTTCTTTCTCACAGTGTAGAGGCAGCAAAAAATATTAGGTGGAAAAAAAATCCAATTTAGAACTGATTCAAGATCTCCTTAAATCTAATCTTAGCTGAAATCAAAAAACCGCATATTAAGTATCATATTCCTTAACAGTATACCAGTTTATCTTGCAAAGGATATTCAGCTCAGTTCAGTCAGAATAGAATAGAATATGATAGAATAGAATAGAATGGAATAGAATAGATTAGAATAGAATAGAATAGAATAGAGTAGAATAGAATAGAATGTTTCAGCTGGAAGAGACCTACAACAATCTTCAAGTCTAACAGTCTATATTTTTTGAAAAATAATTAAATCTATGTATTTTTCTGAAAACTTTTTAAATTAAAAGAATACATATTCTCCAAAAAAAACCAGGTATTATAATGTAGGAGGATATATGCTCCCATTCAGACATAGAAACCAAAAAATGTTTTAATAGAGAAATATTGCTCAATGAAGATTTCCTATATTTTTTTGCAGGGATATAAAAAAAAAAAAATCACACAGAGTATGAAAAATACCCTCGTGAAATATAAAATCCTTTCAGGGTTACAGTATTCCTTTATAAAGCACCACACGTAGATGTGACTCTAAGCGTAGATGAGGCACTTAAGGACATTTTTTTGTGGTGGGCTTAGTAGTGTTAGGTAAATGGCTGGACTCAAAGATCTCAAAGGTATTTTCCAGCTTAAATAGTTTTATGATTTATGTTTTCTTATAGCTGTGTATTGTCAGCTATTTATCATCAACTTTGTAGAAGTATTTGCACACACATTTTTACATTTTTCAGCTAAGAAAGGAAATAGAATTTAGAAACAAGGCTTAGCATCTAAAATACTAAGTTTTGATTAACTTAGGTGTGGTGAAGTGATATCCTTGTCAATGTGGATTGTGAGGAACCTGCAGCAGATGTTTCATCACTTTGATATTTCTGTTGGGCTGCTAAGTTTGGAAAGCAAGAGTTTGGAAATCAGGGAGCCAGAGTTTCTGGAAGATAATTATTTTTATTCTGATGAGTAGTATTTCACATTTCATAAAAAATTACGTACCTGCATATGTTGCCTTAAACTGCTGTAAAGGCCCTTTTTCCCCACCCTGCAGAAGCACAAAATTGCAGCACAGTTTTCTTCTGTGCCTGATAAGATGGAGAGATGTGAAAAGTTTAAAAGCCGCAACCTTTTTGCATCACCCACATAAAGCAAATGCAAGGATCCTAAGGGGTGGAAAGGACTCCATAAACCTGTGCTACTCTTGGGAGATGTGCACAGTGGGATAGCCCAGCATCCTGCGGGAATGCTCCTGCAGTGGGGGTGGAAGGACCGGGAGCAGCAGCGGGAGCAGGTGCAGGAGAAGGAGCAGCTGCAGAATCAGGAGCAGGAGCAGAACCAGGAGCAGCAGCAGCAGCAGGAGCAACTGCAGGAGCAGCAGCAGCAGGAGCAGCAACTGCAGAACCAGGAGCAGGAGCAGAACCAGGAGCAGCAGCAGAAGCAGCAGGAGCAATTGCAGAACCAGGAGCAGGAGCAACTGCAGAACCAGGAGCAGGAGAAGCAGCAGCAGCAGGAGCAGCAGCAGCAGGAGGAGCAGGTGCAGAAGAAGGTGCACCAGGAGCAGGAGCAGGGGAAGCAGCAGAACCAGGAGCAGGAGAAGCAGCAGCAGCAGCAGCAGGTGCAGAACCAAGAGCAGGAGAAGCAGCAGGAGGAGCAGCAGGAGCAGGTGCAGAACCAGGAGGAGCAGGAGGAGCAGGAGCAGGAGCAGGTGCAGGTGCAGAACCAGGAGCAGGAGCAGCAGCAGGAGGAGCAGGAGCAGGTGCAGGTGCAGAACCTGGAGCAGGAGCAGCAGCAGGAGGAGCAGGAGCAGGAGCAGCAGCAGGAGGAGCAGGAGCAGGTGCAGAACCTGGAGCAGGAGCAGCAGCAGGAGGAGCAGGAGCAGGTGCAGAACCTGGAGCAGCAGGCACAGGGCTCTCCCGCGGCCGCGGGGCGGCACTCGCGCTCCGCCGTCGGGCGCTCCCGAGATTTGCCTCTCTGTTCTTCCCACCCTGCAGGGCCATTTCCCATCAGAAACTAATCCTCTCTTCAAATCTGCATGTTTCTTAGAACTATCCCCGGAAAACTAAAGGAAAACAAAAGAGCTGCGCAATATCGATGCAGTAACTCTTATGCTTGGCTCTGGCCGAGATGGAAGTGCCAAGAGAACAGCTTCCCACAGTAACTCAGAATTTCTAATTCTGCATAAGAATATTAAAATAAACATACATGCACACACACATATTACTGTTATGATTTTGTTCAGGGATAAAGCTGAAGGGTCAGTCTCCTTTTTATTAAAAATTCTCTTACTGTAATCCATAGGGGTGGGGATGGGGGGAAATTAGCACATTATTATGCATTTCAGTCTCTTGGAAAAAATTCCTTAGACAAGGTTTCCTGGATTTTTTTACTCTTTATATTTATATATGTATGTATGTATTATGTATGTATGTATTTACATATTCTATTCACGCAAAAAACCCAAATCTGATAAGATTTCTTTGAGAATTTTTCTGGATTTAACGGATCTGACTCTTCCAACTTTGTCAGAGTGGTTTTGTAAACAAGACTGTTTTTTTACTAAAAGCTATGAGAGCAAAATCACTCGTATCTATTTAAGCTGCAGAAAATTTTTCTTCAATCAAATAATACTTGATTTGCCAGGTAATGTTTAATATGAGGGAAGTAGAAATTATGCTTTATTTTGTGCATAAACTGAATCTGAATTCACAAAAATTCGGAAGTCCAAACCTTTGGCATGTGTAACTGCTGTCTTTACCATATTTTTATAGTCATGAACAAGGAAAAAAAGAGTTCTTTCCTCATTATTACTTGCACAGGAAGGGCTTTTTCTGATCTGAATTTAGGCAGAATGAAGTACTTCAAATTCTTTATTAATACATAGATTTTCATTTAAAATATCAAACAATCTTGCTGCCTCCAGAGGATGCCTTTTACCCACAAATTTTCATTTGATTACTCTCAGAGGAAGCAGTGGTCAGCTTTTATCTACTGCCTTATTTTCAAAAAGTGTTTATTTTGATCATGTTCCATTGAGAAGATCTTTTGAAGATTTGTGTGATGTGGGTTCTTAGTGAAAATTAATCTGTTAAACTTCTAATGCAAAACTGTTCAGCTGTTAGCAAGAAGTCATACCTGAACATAGTAGCTGTTAGATAATAATGTTCTATTTTACCCCGCTGAACAGTGACAGGCTGTTTAGAGATTACAGATGGGATGAAGATGAAGATTCCTTTTGACTAAGCCTGAAAGACTAGCAGTAATCTTCCTCCAGAGTGCTGAGAGTCCTGATGTCTTCCTGTGGAAAATAACAGCAAAGCAGTGTAGTGGAGCTGGAGGGCAGCTGATCCAGAAAAGTGTATGATGATGTATTTAGAAAAGCAGATCCGGTAACTGAAAATTAACTGGACAGAACTATATCTAATAGTGGGGCATCTCAAGAGCAACTCAGAGCTGGCATTAGAGCCCAAAATCTTCAACCACAGATCCAAATCTTAAGGCAACCTTGATAATACTCCAGGATAAGAAAGGCTGGTAAACCGTGTCCCTCAGCAAGCACCCAAAAGGGCATGAATCGCAGTGTGAAAAACACAGTTTATCATCATATCTTCATTAATGTGTAGATGACAACATTATTAAAATTTAATACATTTCTAATTAAGAGCCTTGTATGGTAGATGAATGCAGCAGTATTTTTTAATAAGACTTGAGACTAAAGAATAAGAAATCCCAGGCAATCAAAAAACCTGTGAGGATTTTTATTACTACCTGAGCAAAAATGGCTGTAAGGAACATACTATATGGGAATCTGCTTGTTCAAATTGAAAAATAATAGTAAAATATTGATCTTTTCAAACAACTCTTTCAGAAATAGAATTCTATTGCAGTAATAAAAAACTGGCATATTACTCTTGAAACAAAAGAGTGACAATTAAACAAATGCTAAAAATTAAAATCACGAGAACAGATGCATGGTCAGACAAAGCGGTATTCAGGAAATCCTAGGAGGTGATGTGCTCAAAATAGTCCCTATCTCCATCTTTTGAAGGCAGTAAGAAAGAATGTTGTGGAAAAGACTGTTGTTAAAAAGGAATCATTTCCACACTTCTTGAAGGCAATGTTTGACATTTGTAACAGAAGGGGCTCCAGCACAGCTCTTTGCTGCTGCTCTGTCTGCATCATGCCCCTCTACAGTGACATGCTCCGCAGAAGTCCTTAAACAGTTCATGGCCTTCTGCAGGGATGGAGATGAAGCCTGTGTTTCCTTTTCAGTTTTCTTTGAGGACTTGCCAGGCCTTCTCTGGGTAAGAGCTCTCTTCTTCATATGGGCTGTAGTTCTGTAGTTTCTAAAGGAAATTATGATAACAAGCTGAAGAACATGCTGGGCATAGTTTTCACGTTAACAAGGATGAAAATCTGCTCAGAGTTTTGGAATGTTGTTGCCCTCCTTCTCCTCTGGGGTGGCCTTTTGTCACAAGTGTCTTATCCAGAAAGGTCTGGACAGACTAGAAAGAAATGAAGTGCTGCTATTCTCTTGGCAACACTTGTTACAGGCATGGAGGGCAAACAACAGTCAGTCAAGCCCTCTGAGTGCTGCATTGGCTTCCAGTTTACATAACAAAGCAAAACCTCTTTCTTTATTTCAATTCATTTTTATGATACAGAGAAATCTGCATAAAGTTTAATGCAAATTTTATCATTCACATTGCAGAACTCTGTCCAACAAAACACTCCATACTTCCTAAAGCTTTATACAATTTGAGCCATCTCTGGCTTGATTTAAATATTTACCTCTTGAAGGTTCAGCTTTATTTAATATTACATTTATTAATGCATCTTTGAGCTAATACATCTTTCCTACTGTTTTAGTGAAAATCTTGGTATCTGCCACTATTATAAACATTTTTGTTGTGCAATGTCTGAATATTTCAACTTATTTTGAGCAGAGACCTTGAATTAAAGGACAGTAGGGGTAGGAGAATTTTATGAGCTGATAGCAAGTCAGGGAAAAAGCAGGAGAGCAAGCACCATGCTCCATGACTGAGGATTTCATGCAGAAACTGAAGATTTTGAAAATGTTAAATTCTTCACATTTGACAGTTGCTTGAACATGTAGCATTAATCTTAAAGAAAGATCACAGCTTTACTAAATATTGCAGCAGACAGCTGATATTCGGAAGAGCACAGTTTTGTGTCTCATGTGAAAAGTGAAGAGAACAGGGGACTTTCAGGATGGCTGAACTCCTCCTTCACAGCATGCACAATAACAATGCCCAAACTGCAGTCTGCCCAAATGGGCCTGGTTGCTTTGGTAAGTCTTGTCCTTCCCAGATCTCCAGATCTCATGGATGAGAGAGTTAGAAATTCAGTTATGAGAAGCATACTGTCTGCGACACTTTAATGAGCACCCACATCCTCTTCACAGACATGGACGGATGTACTCCCATTTATTGTTGTCGGGGCAGACAGCAGTATTACCAGAGCTTTTGGCTTTTTCTCGTGAAGGTATTTCTGCCATTGAACCTTTAACTTGTTTTTGCCTTGGGGACAAATTCCTTTCTAAGTTCATGACAAAAAAGTGCTATGTAGATATGGCAATCTCTGACAATTCTCCAGATGGAGCTGAACACGTGTCTCTCCCTCAAAGGCTCAGGATCTCCAGAGGATCTCAAAAGAAGTAGCAGAAAGCAGGAAAATGAATTACTGCACTGCTAGTTGTGTGGTGTTAATATTTCTTAACGTTAAGAAGAGAAATTCCTCTTTTATCACTACTTTTTTATCAGAATAATCTCATCTAGTCAAAGTAATCTACACATGTCTAGTGAGCAAGAAGAGTGCTAGAGAACAGTGCTTGGGATACAGATGCATGAACCTTTAGGCCGCTTTTTTTTTTGCAAAATCTGACCCGCAGATCTGAGGAAGAAAGCTGTTATAAACGAGGCTTGGACTTTTTTGGGTGGAATAAAAGTCTGCTCGTTTATTAAAAAAAAAAAAAAAAACAGGAGTGGAGACTCGAGGTAAGCCCAAGTCCCACTCAACAACCCAGAAAAACAAACTGTGTGACGCACAGGGTGCTCCCTCGGACTCAGGTTCCTCAGGAAGACCCCCAGGGACTGGGCCCCATAGCAGTTTTTATAGTCTCTCTTGATGTTGTGATTGGTGCAGCTCAGATCCTCTCTCTGATGGCTCGTTGGTAGGGTCCTCATTGGTGTTCAATTCTGTCAGTCTCTGGGGCATCGAGTGATTGGCTTGCCCCCTAACCAATAATCCCCCAAAGTGTTTACATTATGATTATTGGGTTGTCTTAAGAACATTCTGGAACATTCTCCTTTCTATAGACCCACTACTTTCCCCCATTGGTGTCCCCATCTGGTGGGCACATGGCAACATTACACCCGTACAATTGCAATAACAATTAACTCATTAACTGCATACCTCCACTCCTCTAACAAGCAACTTTTAACTTCTTCTCAACCAAAAAAAAACCAAAAAAAATTTAACCATTTTTTACAAAAGCCAAACGTGAAAATCTTCTCAATGGGAAAACTAGTTTCCCTCATACATTTCCCTCTACTAACACACCTCTCTCTGACTGCTTTCCAACACAGACTGATAGATAGAGCTCCAGCTCTGCGCTGACAGGTTTCCTTGTAGAACACTGTGGACTCAACATTCACCCAAGGGACTGATGCTTGAGAAGAGGATTTACATTGCAATACCACACAGCTGTGACAAGTTACAGTAATTCCTACTTGTTGAGCCAGCAAACCTGCAGCATCAACTCGTGTTCAAGCACCGTCTCGTGGACTGAGGGAGCCATGGTTTGTACTGGCTCTGCTAAGGCATGTGCCTCAAGGACAGCATGTTCAGCCAAGGCCCCTTAAAACACAGGCTTATAGTTAAATGGATTTGAATTGAGTCTTACCAAAGAGACAGAAGGCTGTCATCAGAAATCCTGTAACACGCGGGCATTTAAAAACTCCAATTTTTGTGAAATTAAGCTTCTGTTTCTTTTCTAGGTTGCCATTACTATCTGCAAAAAAATATTACTAGCTACCAGTTGACACATATTTTGAGATAGTGAAATGGAAAAACTAAATGAATTCCTTACTGAAAGTATTTTTATTATCTTCTTTTTTAATGCTGTTTTTGCATTTCTAATCAAAGACTGATTAAAAGATTGAAACTCACTGGTTTCTGCAGCACTCTTGCCAAATGCATCATTTTAGACAATAAACTACCTGGAAATATTTGCAGACAACCTCAGAGAAAATTTCAAGGAAGCAAAGAACCAAAATAAATGTTAAGCTGCCAACAAAACCAACACAGTTAATTTCCTTTTCTGCCTCCTTATAGTTTTTTTCAGATCTTTTGTATTTTTCAGATTGGGGGGAAAAAAAAAATGTTGTCTTGTGTAAAGTTCTAATCTGTTCAGGACCTTTTTATTATTTCTCTAATCTGAATGTTGTCAGCAGTTCCCTCAACTTGGCACCATTTCTCATGTCAAGCATCTGAGGGTATGGACACTTTCTAAATTAAAACTGGAGCTGAGCTCATTTATAGTATGACTAAAGCAGTCTGCCACTATTCTCTATAGCGTCACATGTTATTTCAACATGCCTTTTTTCTACTGCTACAAACTTTTTGATACATATTTCTGTTTCTTTGATCCTAAGTAAGAGACCATGAACATCAGGATCAATCCTGAAAGCTCTCCCAGGCCTTCAGCATTCCCACAAGAACTCAACAAATTTGTAAAACAGTTTTGGGGAACATTGCAAAACAAATACATACAGAAAAAATAATTTTGCATGCAAAGTTGGGACCCCAACACTATAAACTCTACCAGTCTATTTCAACCTGCATGGTTATGAGCAAAGCAGTACAGATTTGGGGACTTTTTCTGGAGTGCCAATGAACACAAATCTCTGCTCACCAAGTCTGGTGTTGAGAGAAAGAACACACACACACAAAAAAAAAAAAAAAATCCTTCACAAAAACCCCTACCCTACTCTGTTCCCAGTCTCTATTTTCCTTCCTTCTGCTCTGGATTATACTAAATCCATCAAGATCCATCCGGTGAGATGATGAGCCACAGTCCCTCAGGCATGTCCCTGTCTCAGCATCGGCTGCCCACAGCTATTGTCCATCACAGGTACCTGCACCAGTCTGAGCTGCTCACAGGATCCAGTGTCCATACTCCCTTCAGCATGGAACTTCTCCTGCTCTAAGAGTGCATCTCTCATCCCCAGGAGTTGCAGCTGTCCTTCTAAAATATTCTTGAATGGCAACAACTGAGTTTTGATCAGGGATGGGTTTTACCACTGTTAGCATTTCTTTCAGACTCAGCTGGAAGAAGCTGTGAACATCACAGTGTAGCTCATGGCCTTCTCACACAGGTCACTAAATCCCTCTGAGACCTAAAACCTGCAACTTATGCCCACTAACATGCCAACAACAAACTCAGATTAAATTAGTATGCGCGGAAAAATAAAACGGTAACTTTTGACAAGATACTGTGAAAACAGCACTGAATTGTTACCAGCTCTGATATTTATGTCATACTCTTATGCTTGACACTTCCAAATATTTCTCATTAAAAGAATCCTTTTAACTTGTTATTTATATAAACTAGACATTTAAGTTTGGGGGGTTTATTTTAAAAGTACTTTTGCCAATTAACAGATATCAATCTTACTTCAATTCTGGTTAGCAATTTGCAATCATGTATCTTTGAAGCATTAACTGAAATAAAGAACTCAGGGTAGAAACAGTTATTTCTTCCTTTTTTTTTTTTTTTCAACGAAAACAGCACAAAAATGAAAAACCTGGCATTTTCTTTAAAAACCTAAGTAACAATTACGAAGTTCTCAGCCTCCTAAGCAGCAATTTGCATAATTGGCATTGAAATTACTTTGAATATGTAAGGCATTGAGTCCAAGCCAATGGCTTCCAGTGCTGTTAAGACGTTCATGTTTGCACACATGCTTTCCATCTCGCCCATGATCCTGAGATCCAGGATTGGTTAAAATGTGGAAAAAATGTGGGGATTTTCAGAAAGTCAAAGGCTTATTAAGCTTATGCTAGTTTTTGAGTTGTTGTCACCCACTAATGAAAAACTGCCCTTACAATTATTCTTTTTCATGAAGTCAAGAAAAAGGACTTATTCCCCAAGAAGGCAGCCAGTTAATCTACACATACCCAATGGGAAGAAGTAAAGGAGAGCTCATCTACAAGGCCAGCTTTTAAAAATAAAATGGTATCTTTCTGTTCCTATTTACAAAGAAAATACTGCCCAGATTCATCCAAGTGTCTAACCTTCAACTAGTTATCTAAATGTGTCATGTGATTCCCTGTATAGCACATAACTTCAAACAACTCTATAAATACAGCTGGGCATAGCCTGTGAGATCTCCTCCTTTCCTCTTAAGATCTGTGTCCTGTGCAACAGACATTTTTTAGTTCAGCATACACCGTATCATCTCCTACTGCTGCTTTAAACAGTTGTTAAAGATGTAAGTAAAAAACACATTTTGGATGTGCTTTGCTCTGAGGGTCTAAAGTTAAGTGGTGTCTACACATGGAGAGACTTCACTGACTAACAGTGCTTGTGAGCCTGTGCTTCTGATTACATCTGATAACTTCCAAGACGTTTAAGGGTAGGATTCCTGCTACCTTAAGATCATACTGTTCTTCAGCTTGGGAAGAAAATTTTGGAATGTGTCTGATTTTGTATTTATCTGAATCTGACTGAGTACCAGTATGAATTTTCTCCAAAAAATGGGATACAGCCGTCTGTATTTTTACACATTTGTGTCTACTCAAACTCATGGTGATTCCCAGAAGTCTCTATGTGCCTTCTGGGAGCTCACCAACAAGATGAACACAGTGGTGTCTGATAGCTTCACCCCAGCAAGATCTACCAAGTCAGCTGCAAGATCTAATGAAGCACCTGCACTTAGATGTCAGTCTCAGTTCCACTCTGAAGATTAATGCAACATAGCAGCCCATTACATGGTATGCATTTGTTTCTCAGGTGCTGTCATTTATAAACTGCTGAACACAGATGCATTTCCGTCTATTTCAATTTCAATGACACGCATGCATCTAAACGAGCATAGCTGAGGACAAAGGCTGGTGACAATTGCTGAGGAGCATGTTCTGTGCCCGTAGCTCAGTGTGCAGCCAGTGCCAGCTGCAGGCTGAGCTCTGTGTGGTGACAGTCCCAGGAAAGAGGCCATGAACTACTGACTGTTTCCACAACAAATGTCATGAGGACTGGGACCTGGCCAGGGGACCGGACACTCAGTGACTCAGCAGGAGCCAATGACCCCCAGACTTTTGTGGACTTGGACTGCGAGGGTATAAAAGCCCAGGGTTTTCTTCAAGGTCCCTTTGTGGAGGCACCAGCTCAAGTTGTTATTTTGTTATTTAATTGTTGCACCACAATTAAATATTTGAAGGACCTCGACGCCTGAGGCTCTGCTCTTGGAAACTCAGGGTCCAACCGGTGAGGAAACCTGTTCTGACTGCATGAATGTGGGGTGTGTAGCCATGAAGGGGCCTTGGTCCCACCTCAGGTGGTGTGACAGTGACTGCCATAGTGGGTCCTGGATGGTTGGACAGGGACGTTTCCTTAATAGTGATGATCCCTGGAATCTGTGGAGTAGATGGGTGGGAGCTCCAAAGTGTCTGGCTACCACAGAAAAGTCAAAGAAGGTTTGTGACTCAGCCCTCAGCCATACTATATCAACTGTAAAGACACATTTATACAAGAATTAAAAATTACTGCCCTTCTTTCTGGCCATATGCACATCTAGTCCTTCAGGATGTTACCAAACAAGTCGTATTTCTTCAAAAAGGAATCTATGCAGCAGTGGGGGAAGACATTGGAAAATTATTTTAACCTTAACACAATAGTGTTTGATCCCTAGCCATGATTAATGTTTAGTTTTGTACCATATAGTGCACAGTAAATTATATAACTTTCCTAATAATTTGCTATAATTTTCTAATTGTTTTGATGAATTTTCTAATTAATTGCTTTAAATAATCATAAGCAGTGCAATTAGCCACTCTGTCACATGCCACTGTAGCCAGCATTTAGCAAGGTTTGTGATAAGCTGCTATTGTGGGAACAGAGTTTGGGAAAATTAATGGAACTCTAAGTTGTACTAAAGCAGTTGTAATCAACCTTGATATGATTCAATGATCTCAGACCTAGAAGGGGGTTAACAAAGCCTGGGAGAGAGATATATTGCTGAAACTGGGCGCAAGAAATGCAGAATTTATGGACCACAAAGACATTTTTTTAGAACCCCGAGACAGAGAAACTAACTAGGACAATTTGGTAATTGTACTGAAACCCTATCTGGGTGGACTAATTAGCACAAGAAGTGAGAAATCAATAACCAATAGAAGACAGAATACTAATTAATGATAAAAATTATGTAATGTATAGCCAATGAACATTAATTTCTTTGTTTGCTAAGATTAATAGTGAAAAGTTTTGAAAGTATGTGTATATGTTAAGTGGAGCTATCCCAATGCACCCAGCATGCTGAATAAATTAATGTTGTCTTTCTGACCTATCAAACTGGTTGCAGAGTTTATTTCTAAAGGTCTAGATGATCTTTAAGGTTTCTTTCAACCTCAACCATTTTACGATTCCATGATATTGCACTGAAGAAGTCAAAATTGGCCTGCTCTATGTTTCAAATCCTATTCCAGATCTTAAGAAATTTATCCTAGGATTCAAGACTGGTCTTGAATAATGCCTTGGTGGTACAGTAATCCAGGCTGAAATGCACACATTTTCTTCATTGTTAGCAAAGAGTCCATGAGCCTTAAATGATCTTTATTTGCTCAAGAAGCCTTCATCTATATTTTTATCTGTTACTTGCCATTTTAATAAGGCAAAGGTAATTTTATGATAAGGTTAATTGTGGCACAAAGTTCTGTTGCAGAGCTGAGTTCTCCATCTCCTCTGTCCATTCAGCACAACAGCAGCAGCATTCTGCTTAAAACCACACCAATATTGTTCAATTCCAGTATAGTCAAAAATCTCTACTTTTCTAAGAAGAGGATTTGGAGGCTTCCCAGAAAATACATCTGTTTTTTCTTCTTACCTCAAAGAATGAAGCTGACCAGGGAAACAGTAAGAATTAATATACTTATCTAGAATGCATGTGCTACCTAATTTCTCTCTCAGAATAACATCTGGATTTTCTTCAGAGTGCCTGGCTGTGTAACTTGGAAATACATGCCAAAACATCTGCAAGGCGGCTGCATATTGCAAAGCATCTGCATCTTAGGGCTTGTGGGAATCCCTTGAATTACGGCAGATGGAGCACTAGGGAGCAGAAGGGGAGGGGAAGAAAGAGTAGGCAAAATCCCCAAATCATTGTGCTGCACTGTTAGCATGAAAGAAAAATAAAACCAAAACGAGAGTAAAAATGAAGAAATATTGCCTCATTCAATTTATCAGCATTGCAGAACTCCAGTCACTTACATACAGAAGAAACACAATTTTGTTCATCTCATTATGGATCTTTAAAATGCTATCATTCAGCATTCATACATATTTATCATAACTGCAGACTAAATTAAGAATGAAAAATATTTCTTCCACTTCTTTCTTACTGTTGCCAAGTTTCTACAAGCTATCACTTTGTCATAAACTGTCACGGTTTTAGTTCAAAGTCAAATATAATTTTAGGTGATAAAGACCTTTTACCTTCCCTGCTAAGATCAGTGACTGCCTTTATCAACAGTCCCAAGAAAACCAATTGAAGACTTTGATTTTAAACAATCCCATTGAACTGGGATTGAACCGATTTGAATTTATAAATTCATTATGAACCCAAAAAAAAAAAAGGGCAGAAAACCTGTTATCTAAATTATCTTAGTAGACCAAGAAACACTACATACTTCTCCATAAAAGCCTAAAAGGCAAGCTCTAACAAATCAAACCAATAGCTTAATATTCTGTCTCCAACAGTGGCCAATGGGCAATATTGTGAAATAACTGAGACATTATCTGCTGTCCATTCATCTCATACTCCCTCAGCATCTGCAATCACTGGATCAGGGATGGTCATTGTATTTACCTATACGCTTACCTATTCCTGTATTAGATCATGGCTGTGAGAGAATACATACTTGCCTAATCCTCTGATCATCTGTTTATAGGTCTTTAGTCCTTGAATTTCTCTTTAACTCTCTTTAGAGAGAAAATATTTGACCACAAAATAAATTACTAGGATCAACCTTAGAGTTAGAAATCACATGCCCTAGCCAAGAGAATATGCAGACTGGAAGACATTTATGGTAGAAAAGCTGTTCACTTGCTCCTGCTGAAGCCAGGCTACAGCGTAACAAGAACATGAGGCCAAAAGGAGAGCACCAAACCGTGACAGAGAAATCCTGTGGCTGCACTCCATGTCCCCAAGACTTTTCACGTACCTACCACCAGACAATTAAATAAAAGACTGAAGCAATCCTGGAGCAAAATATCAGGAGCCCCCTTGCAGTTATGGCCCTTAGCTTCTGTAGATGGCAAACGAGTCCACTCAGAAAGCAAACATAAAGTCTCACTGCAGTTTCTAATTAAAAAAAGAGGACTTCAGGGGGAAAAAAAATCATACAGTCCCAACTAAACCCCCAAAACTCTTATTTTTCTCATAAAGCCCCCTTAAAGACTTAAGGGAAGCTAAGAAATAGTTGCAAGCCAAGACGGATCTTCTAACTGCTACTGCTTGCTTTCTTGAGCTGAATTTCTATTTTGAAAAGTGACAGGGGTAGAATAAACCAGGCTCATTTTCAGTGTTTATTCATTTGTGGTCTATGAACTGTTAGTTAGCTTCATCAGTATTGCCGAGTTAAAATCAACAGTGTTATATGAGTGTCACTGAAGACACAATTTGAAAACAAGGAGGCTGGGAAGCGTTTTTGCAGCTGGCACGACCACAGATATATTACTGGCCCTTTAAGTAAACATACAGCTTAACTGGGGTTGAAGATGTATGTTCATTATTCACAAACAGAAGTACTTTGCATTTAAAAAAATCAGTTGAAGTTTATAAGAGTTTGGCAATGGGCTAAAAGCTGGGCTCACTTCAGATGCTCTCTCTTCTCAGACTTTTCTTACAGCTTTTCATTTCTGAGAGGAATTGCACTTCAAATACTGGGTTGCTCTTCTCCCAGATGTCCTCCAGATCAGCCTCCTCTAATACTTCCTAAAGTTAATGTCCTTTCCTCATTCCTGGACAGAGACTTCTTGTTGCAGAGCTAGGTTTGGTTTAGCAAGCTGCAGCTTTCCCTGAGAGCTCAGCAGGGCTGCTTAGGGCAGTGAGACCATTCTGTCCTCCTGTAGTCCATTTCAGACAGCTCCGCACTCTTGCTCCAGTAGCTACCAGCTCTACAACACAGCGATGGCGAAGGAGGTGAGAAGGGTCCCTCCATGAGGGTTTCAGAGGATCTTGTCCCAGCCATCCCCAGAGGCAGAGAGACCTCGTGATCCGGGTGCAAGGGGGTTTGTCAGGGGCTCAGGGGCGGTACATGGGTGGAGTTGGGGTACAGGAACCAACAGGGAGAGCCCGAGGGACTGGCCAGGGCTAGGGGCAAGGGAAAGTGGGGAGGAACAATATGGGGTCAGAAAAGCAGTGGGTAAACAGATCACCACAGCTTCTCATGAAAGAAACAATGCCAGGTTCAGCACAGAGCTTTCGGTAAAGAACTAAACAAAAAGCCGACAGTGGTTTCTGGGTTACACTTTGAGAAGGGTACATTTTGTTCTTCTTGGTGTCAGTCCAAAATAACTTCAGTCTAGAGCTTACTGGAATTCATGCTGGCTTACACCATTGGACATGAAAGTGAACTGGTGTCAAAAGGCAAATACATTTTGTTGGTGAAGAGAGAGAGTTTGAATTCAAAAAACTCTCATACCCTCTGGTAAGTGGTAGCATCAGCCTCCAGTAACATCACCCACTGAAAAAAGCATGGCACTCGTGCCAGAAATACCCGGTTATTTTTATTCTATATTCTATTTCATCAGCATAACAAAGTTGAAGCACTAAATTTGATCTTAATCTGTCTTCTCCTTTTATAAGGTTTTAATCAGGATTTTAGCCATATTTTTGTTTTCATTAAAAAAAGTTAACATGGCATTTAATTGATTTTTAGTTTGTTTTTAGCTAACTCAGATGAAAATACACTTTATTTTTTCTGGTCTGCAGTTTTCTGTAACTCATACTGATAAATGGAGACACATCATGTAAGCTCTGTAAGTATTCACTGATCTCTTGCAGACATCATTATATGAAGCATACAGGTGTAAGAGAACAATGTCCTTAAAATGACATTTGTAATATGGAAGGTTTGCATTACCATAATGTGGAATGCAACATTGTGTTTTTCTGCCAGGAATAAACAAAGAGACAAATAACAATAATTTCTCACTAGCAAGAGCAGCTGAGATGCAATAAAGACCAGTCAGCCACAAAATAATTGCTTTAAAGATGCACTTGGGGTTGTTTTTCTTTTTTCTTCTTTTTTTGTTTTGTTTTGTTTTTTGATTGGAGACATATTAGGAGGCCAGGATAAAAGAAGGCAAACTAAGAATAGAGATCCTAAATGCACAGTGCAGTGTGCAACTGCCTCTTCTGGGACATGTGAATAAGATATAAAATAGTGTATGCTTTTGAAAAAGCACTGTCTACTCATCATAGCAATGTAACAGCTTATTAAAACCAGTGACTACAGCATATAAAGTTCTTTATCCTCCTAATTTGAATCTTTTGTAGTTTAAAATAAATTTCCAATAGAGAATGGAAAGATGGAAAAGACCCATAAGGATCACTGAATCCAATCCCTGCTCCTCACAGGAGTACCTAAAACTAAACCATATTACTAAGAGCATTGTCCAGACACTCCTTGAACTCTGACAGGCTTGGTGCCATGACCACTCCCCTGAGGAGCCTGTGACCAAATGCCCTCTCAGTGCAAAGCCTTTTCCTAATGTCCAAGGAACCATCCTTTCCAACCTCCAAAGTATGATCCTACAAAAGCCCCAGTGCTATGAACACATTGGCAGGGTCCACCATGCAAAGGCAGGATGTTTAGGACAAAGAAGGAACTACACAGGGCATCTGCTATTAGGGATGAATTTTTTCATTCTACACTCCCAAGAAAACTCTAAATGCGAAGGTGACCGGGACAGGAGAAATCAATGTACATCGAACGCTCAGGGTCTTTTCAAACAAAACAGCTGTATGGAAAATCCTCACATTTCTTAATCCAGTGGAAGAAAATCTGCATCTCCCCACCTTCTCCAGTTCTTCTATATGCATGCAATTCCAAAGGAATATGCTACTTGAATTAAAAAGGACCAAAAATATTTTACTCAGAGGCTTGCGACACCATTTTATTGTATTTTGTAGCATTCTTTCCATGACATGCCTAATACAATATTTGTAACCACTACTGAAAGGTTTGTATGAGGGCATTAACTGCACTTACAGCCAAATTTGATAACCAATAAGCAAACAGACAGCTACAGTTTTTGGTTTTTTCTTTTTTGAAGCAAGCATTTTATGTCCAAAATAGCATCCCAGGATTAGAACAATCTTACTGTCTGTAATATTATTATGTTCTAGGTAAATATGAACATACAGTGAAAACCTCACGGTTGAGTGGAAGTCCACAAGCAGTTTGATGGAACATTCATATGTGTCTAACTACTCACATTTTGGTAGTAACACTTGTCATAGCTAAATACAGATATGTTTGTGCTTACAGATGCTTTATTTCCCTAGTTTATTTGAAAAGCATATAACCCATAAAACTAAAACTGGTATTTGTGGGATTTTTCTAAAGTATATGTCAAAAAAAGGTTTGTGGAAGTCTGGGGTCTGGTTTGCTGTTTCATTTTTGTGTAGGTAGTATGCAAGTTTTAGTCCTAAAACTGTAATAATTTCTCTTAAGTGACAGCTTTAAACAACATGCATAGTGTAGGCTTTTCCTGTCAGGAATTCAAAAACCACCTTGAATGCTAGCCTAATAATGCTAGATTACCAAATTACACATCCTGAGCCATCTTAAGGTCCTACATAGAAAATTGTCTCAACCTTTGTATCCTAAAGCAAACAATAGCTGCAGAATAAACTTGTTAAGCTTCTAGAAATAATTGGCAATACTGGGACATTGATGTTTTCTATACTTTTGAATGGCTGACTTCATATGACTTTTGTTTTGTTTCTCCCTTATTCAGGTATTTGTTTTCTTATCTGACTGCATCAGGACTAACTGAAATAAAACACTGTGCATTACATTGGAAAAAAAACCCCAACAAACTACACATACAGTCTTAGATACCAAGAACTTTACAAATAATTTCTCTCCTGACACTCAAAACGTCTATCATCATCGTGTCTCATCTTAAAAAACATGAAACTTCTTTTTCTGAGATAAAATATGTGGGGGCTGAGACAGAAGTACAGAATAGAAGAAAGAATTTGTGGATTACTAGTCTGGCAAGTGTACTTCAGAGCTGACACTCCATTGTGAGTGTCAGTGCCAGGTAGCTCTGCAAATGAGTGTGCTTTGCAAATGAGAAAAAAAAAATCCAGTTTGTAACTATTGAGGAACATGAGAAGATACTTAAAACATAGCAAAAAGTAAACATTTACTGGATTATTTAAAAGTATATTACTAGAACCAACAGGACATACCTTTAAACATGTATAAAGTATTATACATAAAAATGCATAGATGTACAGTAAATATGTTCATTTATATGTAGATGGAGTAATATGTACACACAGAGTCTGTTGTGCTTTGGTGAGTGTAAGAAGTGAATCCTGCGCTGTCTTAAAGTAGTTTTATCACACAACTGTATCGATGTAGCAGGTGTAAGAACAATGTACATTAACACTAAGTAGGTAACTCATATCCATTTACTCTTGAAATGTACAAATACAGGAAACAAAGGCCATAAATGCAATAGTACCTACACCTCCAAGACTTCCTTTTTTTCTTATTTATTTAAATATGCACAAGTCCACCTACTGGTGCTCCGTAGGTTTCTTTCCTTGTCAACATGTTGACCAGGCACTCAGAAGAGTATCTCTGATGCACTTCAGGACCACTTCCACTGATCCAACTCAGTGCACTCCTGACCTTGAAGTCTTCAGGTCAAAAATCAGGAAAAAATAAAATAAAAAATATATAAATAAAACAAACAAGCTTGTGGGCTTTATTTTCACAAGTTATTTGCCACCAATACTGTCAAAGCAGCTGAATTGTAGTGCATCCATGTGCAGGAGCATATAGCAGCTTTTGTGCACTTTGCAAAAAAATACATTAAGGAAAATCAAGTCTTTACTGGCTTGTTTTATCTGTTGCTAAAAAGATGCTGTGCTGCTTCTGAGCCCTTTCCATCAAATTCTTTTTCTTCTTTTTTTTGTCCTTCGTTTTTGCTGGCCTTCTCCCTGAAAAAAAAAAAAAAAGTAAAAACAAATAATAGCAATGAGTCGAGTAAAGAATCCAGAAGTGATAAAAAAACCCAACAAAAACAACTCAGCAGTATAGAAATTATGAATAGGCACTGCAACAGTAATGCTGGCTAAAGAGCTTCAATCATCAGTGAAAACAGAGGTTTTCGATGTGATACAAAAGGAAGCAGGATCCCTGACTGTCATCACTTGTCCACAGGCACAATTTTTCTGGTATGAGTAACCATGTTGATGCAGGTTTCATTTTTGGCAGGGTAAGCTAAACAAGCAACGTTATGCAAGTACCCAAGGCCCAGAGCCAAATGAGTATGCAGACTCCTACCTCAGTCGAAGCTGGATATACGCCTTAGACCCTTGTGTAAATTTGCTTGAGTGAGTAATCCTATTTAAGTCATGTCCAATGTATCTGTGATTTCAATGACAAATTAGGCATTACAGCCCAAGTACTTGGTTGGATGCCATCCTACACACTTTGGCAGAGACAGTACCACCTCTCTGAAGAACTGTTGTTACTAATTATTAGCACATTGTGCCTAATTCTCACAGTATATAACTGTACAGTATATACTGTATATTCTCACAGTATATAATGTAATGTATTTCATTACATGCTTCTACTATTGGAATTTCACTGAAAAATAAACAAAATTAGGAAATCAGGATCAATTCAGAAAATAGTTTACAAGGTTTTTGAATGAAAAGGTTTTTCCTGTTTACCTCTAATAATAAATCAGTGCCCTTTGGTTATCTCAGCAAAGATAGTATGGACAGAAAAAATGTCAGATACAAAGGCCCTCGTTGAGCAATGCATTACCTTTTAAGTATATGCTTAAATCCTATCAAGTCTAGTAGGATTTAAGGAGACGACCAAATGTTGTCAGATGTGAGAATGGTCTGGATTTTCTTGGCAGTATCATATACTAAAATACGTGATCAATGGTAAAAAAATAAGGTTATTAAATTCAGAAGCACCAACTTTGTAAACTTTCAGGAGCACTAAATGAACTTAAGAAGACAGTAAAAAGAAATTCAATTAGCAGATTACATAAAAATGTGAAAATGAATTTTTCATCTACATTGTCAGTACATTATTAATTGGGACAAATCTTTGCCAGCCTGTTTTTGTCTTACTCCTATATTGTTTTTTAGTTAAAAAGGCCCAAACCAGTGCAAAGAGTTTTTCTCTATTTGATAATAATACTGAATAAACCTGATTATAAAATTATCAAAATTTATGATTCATTAAAAATATAGGGTCATATACTTCAGGTTACACATCTGTAATACACTTTCTAGGCTACTATTCTCTAGGAATTATTGGAGTACTTGTATATAAAATAGGACAGGACATTAAGGTAATGAGCACATGAGTTTAGTCCATATTAAAAATCATAAGGGTCCTTGGAGTTTACTTCTGCTTCTCATTAAAGTCTGGCATTAAAGTTACTATGGCATTTTGCCATTTTTAAATCTAGTTAATCCTACACAATAAATCCTCAGTCCAACCAAGCATTAATCAAAGCAGCTTTTAAGTTAAAACTCTTTAGTAACAGTGTATCTAATGACGAGGCATGCCTAATGAGGTCAGAGGGAAGGAACACTTGACACAAAGTGGTATTACAGTAAAGTGGTTTGAATTATAGAAATTTCCATATACATTTTTTTTACGGATTTCTACTAGTTGATATATTGCAAGGCATCAGAACTTGCACGGATGTACTGTTCAACACTGTATTCTAACTTGCACTTTCAATATTCTTAATTTTTTGACCCAAATCTTTGAAATGCTTATTAAGGAGGAGTAGATGAGGGGAAATAATATGAGAAGAGTGACCAATTCTGCTGGTTAATTGATTCTCACTAGACCAGCAGATTCAATAGGAGCCTTATTGGAAATCTGCTACCCAGTCAGCTCAGTGATCTTACCAGCTGAGGTTTTTCACTAAATAGACCAACCAGTAAAAGAAATATTAACTTCAGTAAGTGTCTCATCTAGTTTCTCTATGACCTCCTCAAGAGAACTACATTAATTGCTTACTATAAGTTTAAGGCAGTTAAAGATTCTATTACTTTTCCTCTGAAGACTTTGAGTTGCACTGATAAAACGACACACAACACAGCTGGTATCTCTAGCTAAGCCTTAGAAAGTAGCTCCTGCAACACAAACGTCAAATCAAATTGCCAGCACGCTCCCCATATTGTATCATTAAAATAGAAAAGAACTGGACTAGAGTTCAATTATTTTACATGTCAGTGTGCAATGAGTACATTACAATGCTTCTGCTGCTCTGCAGCAATTGTCTCTGTGCCTGCTTTTTATTCCAAGGGAAACCAAAGGCCAAATGCCTTCTTCTAAATGTGCTGTGGGACTAGCAAACCATGCAGTGCCAGCATCCCTGAGCCACTGAAAATGATAGTTTGTTCTTCTGTTAGGAGCCCTTTGGCTGCTCACTATATCTCAAATTACCCTGTTGTATACAGATTAAGTTTCATTATTTTCAGGACCATATTAAACCACACAGAGAAAATCCAGATGATTTGGTGATGCTAAGAATCCCAAACTCGAAATGTTATTTTAACCAGAAAACTGAATATAAAAGGTATTTCTTGGCTAACCATCAGTTCCCATATTGTTAGTAGAACACATCAGAGACTAGACATTAGCAAGAAAAAACTGATTATAAAGACTAGAGTTCAAAAAAGTATGTTGCTGAAGCCTCCATGCATGACAACTTTTATTAAATGCAGATTTCAATCACAATGCTTTTTTTATCAGGAGAAGCACACAGAAGTATCTACTGAATATCTTGCTAGATGTCTTTTGAAGAACATGGTGTTTATGATATGCAAAGTAGATCCTCTGAAAGGATCTGTGAGCCAGGCTATCCCAGTTCCCCAGCTGGAGGACAAACTGGACAAGGACAGCCAATGGAGGAGTCCCCTGGGGCCAGGATGGCAGCATCCACCTCTGCTCTGTGCCATGGGTCAGGTGTGGAAACCTCATGTGCAGGTTGTGTGCACAACCTTCCCCACACCTTGCCACGCTCACTTCTTGCTCCTTTGAGCAAGAGCCCTGATCCCAAGTTCATCTCTCCATAGGAAGCAGCAGGGCTCTGCCATGCTTGGCTCTGTTGTGCAGTTGAAAAGGAATGGATTTTTTAGCATCACTGTATTACAGTCCAGAACCTGCTGTGGCATGTAGAAGGTAATTCCTCACTGAAGCAAATGCGGAGGGTGAGCAAAAGGACTCTGTCTCTTTAGAGGGATTTTATCACTATCAAAAACAGGTTATAATATTATAGTACAGAACAGAAGGTGACAATACAAGAGAACTGGAGAGGGATTTCTTACAAGGAAGGGCATGTAGTGATAGGGCAGGAAGAAATAGTTTTAAACTGGAAGAGGTTTAGATTAGATAACAGGAAGAAATTCTTTATTGTGAGGGTGGTGAAGCACTGGACCAGATTGCCCAGAAAAGATGTGGATGCCCCATCCCTGGAAGTATTCAAGGCCAGGCTGGATGAGGCTTTGAGCAACCTGGTCTAGTGGAACATGTTCCTGCCCAAAGCAGGGGGTTTCAAAGTAGAGGATCTTTAAGGTCCCTTTCAACCCAAACCATTCTCTGTTTATATGAATATCTGAGATATTAAGTCTGATCCATCTACCTTATAAACCCCTCCTGATCAGAAGCAGTATTCAAGAAAGCAAAAAATCCATTGCAACTTCCTAGGATCCAGTCAGCCCTAATCTTTTAAGTGACATTACATCCTTCCTAGTGGATGTCATTTGGCAGATGGCAATGCACCTTGTTTCTGCTTTCTGGGTTATAGGTCTCCAGATCAGGCCTCATCTTAAATCTTTGCTATATTTATTTTTTTTAAGACCTTGATGATAGTGGCAAGGGGAGCAAATACAAATAATTCATGCAAAGAGCAGGATATTTGAGCACTGTTCTGTGCTTCTGTATTCTTATATTTATTTTGACTGTGGTTTCCCTTGCATACTAACTAGATAACTAGCTTGTCCTTGAAAAGCATTTTTTTATCTCTGACTGTCTAAAAACAGGCTCCTCAATTTCTGTTATCAAAGTCAGCTCTGACATGGTTTACATAATTTGTTTAATTCTCTGTAAAGTCATTGCATACACTGAAATGTATAGGGCCCAAGAAAGATGTGAAATGTATCTGAATTCAGTGTTCAACTATCTACCAAAAAAAAGCCTTGAAAGCCCTATCTATCATTCTGTATCTCACATTTCTGCACAGGTTATTTTTGCAGAAGCAATATTGGTAAAGCCATTAATTTAAACTCTTTATTCCAATTTTTAAAAAATTGGTTTTGCAATTTGCTTTATAAATTACCAATGAGTAAGTCTTTATTTTCTAAATAACTTATCCCAATGGGTGCTATCTTTAAAGTGTTATCCATTAAACTTTTGTTTGGACCATTTAATTCAGGTAGGTAGGTACATAACTAATATGGTATGCAGTGAAATATTATCATTAACTAACCTTGTATCACATCTTGTAATGGCAACATATAGGTGATGGTACAATAGCATATGGATTAAAATGCAATTGTAACATGAATTCTTGAAAAAAATTATTTATGTTAATATACACAGCAATTGTCTGTACACCAAAGAGTAACAGCTACAAAAAAAACCCTAAAAACAAACAAAAAAAAACCCAACCAAACAAAACCAAAAACAACCTTAGGTTGGATCTTGCTGGGTTCTTTTTCTTTTTTTAATGTTGCTTTTGTACCATTTTATCAGCGTTCCTCCTACAACACATGCACTTGTGTTCAGTTGTCTGGTTTGTCTCATGCTCCAAGCTGAAAGATGCTTGGAAATACTGCATATTCCTTCTGGACAGACCCACCTGGTCAACTGGGGATGCACATTACCTGATTCAGAAGAAGCCTTTATCACCTTCTGACAGCTGCAAAGGCAGCTTTCTCCAGACAGAATTTGGGCAGCAGATTCCTAACACCCAGGACAGTCTTAAATCTGGTCCTCCAGATTTAAAAGGCAGCAAATGTATTCACAGGGACTCCCAGCCACATTTCTTGAGATCCTTGACTCAGCCAGGAAGCACCAGTTCAGTGTCTGAACTGTCCTTCACCTGCTGCATGAACACTGCTGCATGTACTGCTGTCCTAACAAATTCTATCCACTGGGAGTTTCAGCAGAGACAATACAGTATACAGCCACATGAGGGCAGCAAATTTAAAACATTTAATAAAAGGGAAAAAGAAAACAACCCTCTGCGGTTTTATTTCACAGTGTAATTCTCCCCAAATTTTCAGCAGTCTCACATACAAATCATCATATTAGAGCTATCAGAATGCTTAATACTCCCTTCCCTATTTAAAACGTTTTTCTCTTCTTTGATGAATACTGAATGATGGGATTTAGAGGTGAGTGCCTGCTTCCCTTCAGTGGATGTTCATATACAGAACTTTCACTGCATCCTCCTTTCATGTAGTCGCAGAGAGTGATAAGGTCTCCCCTGATCCTCCCCTTCTCCAGGGGAAACACCCCCGGCTCCCTCAGCCATTCCTCACAGCAGTTTCTGGAGGAGCCCCCTCTGGCAAGACGCTGGTCGTGCACAGGCCAACAAATGACTCATCACTTACTTTCCATCTGCACCTCACACCAAACTATACATAAACACTGACTGCAAAAATCCAAAAACCAAGCAAACACAAAATTCAGTCCAGAAATTATTCCCCAGGAATAATTTATTTCCCAGGGCTTTCAGTTAAAATTCTGGATACTGAAACTGCTAGAGGAATGCATAATTTTTTAAGAAATCTTATAAACACACACTCAATGGAAAAAAAAATTCCTCACTGCTACAGAGTCATCCTCTTCCTAAAGCATGATTTACAAACCAACACTGACAAGTGATCGAAAGGAAGGGAACATAAAGAGCTTTAACAACTTCGCAAACCACTCACCATGGGCATCTCTACCGGTGGTCACCTGGTACCAAATTAATGACAGTTTTCCTAAACTAGTTCGCAGTTTTGGATTTTTTAATACCATAACATTAAGGCTGAAATTGGCTGTGCTCAGTATGTGCTTTAGGAGGAATATGGTTTGGAGGAAATCAGCCAAAGTAAAATATCTTTTTGGAAAAGGAGTGAAAGACATTTGGTCTTAGATGGTGACACTGGAAAAGAAATAAGGTTGAGGAGATGGAACAGAAAGACTCAAGTGTCAGAAAACCTCATTTTCCTGGGTGAATTTCTGATGTGATTTGAAAAAGTCTTGTGAAAACATAATTTGCCTCTGAAGACACTAGAAGGGATGGAATGATCACGCAGAGTATATCAGCTGCCCACAATACCATTTCAAATCCCCATGGGTAAAGATGGGTTAATTAACATTTGCAAAGCACTGAAATATGGTAACAATGGGCATCACAGAAAGTAAGGAATTATTTAACCATTCTTTCTTCATTTGCAAGGGTTAAATAATATTGAGCAAATGATGTCTTAGAACAATTACTGAATAAAAATAACAAACAACCCATACCATAATTATAGCCATCATCACAACAGATAAAAATAAGAAGCATATGAAGGCACTCCTTCAGCTTTGAAATGCCTGAGTTTGCAAGCTTAGTGGTCTTCTTTTATGCTTTTTGGTGCAATACTAATAGCTAATGGTATAAATGTCTACTCCCAGCCTGCTGAAATTAATAGTAGAATAAGAAGAGGAATTCTCTTATGCAAACACAGAGTTTGGTGTTTCGTGTACATTCTTGTCTGTTTGATGTCAGCTTTCCTGATGAAATCAGTAAAAACTTCTGTCTTGAGTAAACCTTGTAATTTCTACACAAATCACTACAAAAGCACTCAGTGCAAAGCTGATCTGAGTGGTATCTTACTCAGTTCCTGACATCCAGAATCCTGCTAGTTTATTTTCAATTTCACAGCTTTGGATAAATTATAATATCTATCCCAACCAACACTTAGTATTGCATATAGTTGGTGTTTGTGTACACCAGACATCAGCTACTGAGACGAAAGCTAATTTAAAAGATTCATAGACTAATTCTTCAACTAAAAGAAATATCAAAATATCTCAAGTTCCTGTATCTAAATCCTGCTAGGTTTTTGTTTTAAGAAATTTAAGAAATTAAGAAATTAAAGAAATTTAGAAATTAAAGGTATTACTATTTAGGACGGGAATAAGCAAAGTGAGGTATTCTTTTTCTCCCAAAGTACACGTCTATTTTTCATCTGGCCTGAATACCAACTAACTAAGCAATACTATAATCTGATTTTCTTTCCTTCTGGACAATATAGAGTGTCATCAGATTTTGTCATCTGTTTAAGAAATACTGATTCCTACACAAAGAATGGAATCTACATGTCATAGACTATTGAGAGTTCAGTAGATTTTTTCCTCAACTTTAGGGCAAATTAACTGGGAAAAGAGTAATCTTACACAACTGAAATGCAATGCATTTCCCACAGTGCAGTTTTCCAGTGTATACAGTAGATGGCAGTGAGACATGAACTGAAACCTGGCTTCCACTTCCAACATTTCCAGGAACACTATATTTTGTTTGTAGAAGTATATATTCATGAAAGAATATAGAAACTGAAAGACTAAAATCCACGCACATACTCAGAGAAGAAAGCAAAAGAAAGCACCCCTGGGGAAGAAGAAAACTAGTAAACTCAAGAGGACATGGAAACTCTGTAAAATTGTCATAGGAGACCCATGTTTAACTGAAAAGAATAGATGCTCAAATGTTGGGTCCCACTGTCCTCTCAGTCACAGTTGCATGAAAACAGACGAGTCTCTACTGCAGCCAAAATGTTTGTCTAATGTAAATTTAGCTCAGAATTCAAACAATATGAATATCAGTTGCATGCAGGGTATGCACTATTCTTATCTTAATCAACACCATGTCAGATCAGATACTTTGCAAGCAGAGCCAAGCAAAATATTTACAGTGAAAGGTTTGGGCTTACTTATTTTCCTTCCTTTTACAGAGAAATATAAAGCAAATTTCAAAACAATAAAAGAAAAATTATACACTGTCAAGAGTATGCATGCACATGTAAATATATTCTAACTCTACAGGCAACAGTTATAGATAAACTCTAATTGGATTGAACTTCTCTAGGTTTGACTGGATACTAATCTGACTTTAAACTCCCTCTGCTCAGTATTTCAGAGTGGGTTCTTTATTTTTCTTCCTGTTTCCAAGTGAATTTAATTAATTTTATTTTTATCTCATCATATTGGGAATAAAAAATGAATTCTATTGAAACAATATTTATTTGTGGCACACCGAAGGTTTAATTTCATACTGGAAATTGCATTTTATTCAATTAAGAGTTTCTTACATAGACAAAGATTATACTGAGAAGCTGATTTTTTTTAGAGTTATATTTTCTTCTGTGGAATAGTCATGAAGGGTTAGTCCTTTTTAGTTCCCTTCAAGGATTCAGGTAAAGAACTGAGGAATAAATTTGTTCTGGGATCTTTTTCTTTGATTTTATTTTCTTCTTTTTTTATAACTGAAACATCTAAAAAATTATTTTTATTATCCTTCCTGTCTCTCTTCAAATATTGCACAGTAAATCCTACAGATGTTCAGGAAGAAAAGAGGCTAAATTAAACACCTGACTACAAACTAAAGTACAATCCAGCAGAAAGACTCCTTCTGAATAATAACTGAAAGTGAATATGAATGCATTATTTTTAATAGGATGTAAAATTATTACCTCATTCCTCTCATGTATTGAGGAGTGTACCAGGTGAACTACTGCACCTGCACTGCTCACTGACAGTCACTGGATTTATGCTTGTCAAGGTGCTCAGGATATTCACAGTGCCTGCCTGAATTTGATCGGGTTAGTGTCTGTTTATCTGTAACTCCACTGGTGCATACAGTGCACACCTTTCCCTTCTCCTCAGACATTCGATCAGACCACTGATCTAAATTTAGCTCTGAGGACTTCCCTTTACCACACTATGGCCACAGACTTCTCTATGGGAGCACTAGACCTGCATTACTAAATTCAGCAGCGTTAGAGAACACCTCCAGACACTGTACCCCAACTGCCTGTCATGCTTTGATCTGGGGCAGCCCTGTCCTTCCCAGAGAGGCAGCACAGGCCAGGGCTGCTCCTGCAGGCATGTCCCTGGCTTGGGAGCTCTGAGCTGAGCAAAATGGATGTGGACCAACCTGTGCCCTTCAATGCAGGGCCAGGTAACACCCCAGCAACTTTAGTGAACTACTATAGAGATAGTCACAATCTTTGATCTGTGGCCAGTCGGGAGTTAAAGGATGTCCTGCGTTACACAGCTTTATCCCTAAATGTGTTGCAGTAGCTTTCTTACTTTCCCAAGACTGCCTATGAGGCCCTAATAATTAATACCTTTTCAAAGCAGCATCTTTTCAAAGTCTGTAGATTAAATAATAAATACATAGATAGGAAAATTAGATAATGTATGTCACTTTTAGAATGCCTACACTTTATAATAATATAATTGAAAACAAGTTTTATTGCTTAGAACTTAAGATGAAGCAGTGATTGCAAATGAGAATTGAGGTCAAGGGAACCTTTAGTGAGATCTCTTACATAAGCATGAGAAATCAAACATTAGTTTCATATGCTGTTGAGGCTACTAACTTGTTGAAGAAATTTGTCCAATTTAAATCCGAAGACAAGAGGAGATGGAGGATCCAACATTTTGGTAATTGTTCCAGCAGTTAATCGTTCCACTACCAGAATTGCTGTCCAATTCCTAACTTAAATTTTATTATCCAGGTATTATTTCTCATTATTCTTTTCTGTCCTAGATCAGACTGTAGACAAATATTTGTTCATCATCTTCCTGAGAAGTTAAACATATGGCAGATTCTGTGCACCTTTCTTTAAAGCTTATTGTGCAGTCCTTGTATAATTTTTTTTTTACTTGTACCTGCACAGTTCCCAACTGAACTATCTCTTTAGTTTCCCAATATCTTCTATAAAATACAGGTCTCAGCCTGGATGTCAGAATTCTGAAATAGATTTATTTTGCTTCCTCCTTATTACCAAAGTTATACAGAAAAGAATTGCATTTGAAACTTTTCTCTCTATATTGTAGTGGACTCACATGATTTCTTTCAAGAAACACTGCTTTTTAGACACCATTCCTCATCCTGCAGGTATGTATTCCTAGTTCTATAACTCTTTGATTCTCCAGGATAACTTTACATTGAACTAGATGAAAAGTAATTGTGTTTGCTTTTCAAAGTAACCTACATTTTTCTTTGGGTCTACTCTATAGTATATCACAGGGTCTACCCCATGGTATGGTTTACCATTACGATCACATTATTTCTTTTTCTAAAATATGTTTATATAACTAAAACAAATAGTAATGCTTGCAGAAACATCTTAAGGCCATCACCACTTTTTCCTAGATATCCAGCCAGCAAATGCTTTAATTTTATGTTGTAAAGATAAAGAAAATTCAATAGGTCTACAAATGTTCCAAGTCTGAACACATTCAAGTATGATAGGTAGATATGGGCATGACTCCTGTGATGCTTCTGTTTAGCTTCATTTCTACAGCTGCGAATATTGATCCAAAAGGAACAAACTTTGCAGAAACTTTCCATGTATGAATGTACAGGCTTAGTCTCACAAAAAGAGATTCTACTTTTAAAGTAATTATGTTTGGTCAAACACTTCTGATGGCATGACAAAACCAAACAAAGAAAAACAAAACAACCTGGGCTGGACTTAACCAAATGCCTGTAAGACCTTTTATATCAGAAGCTGCAATAAGCAAAATGTGATTTCTCAGTGGGGTGCCACAGAGCCCAAGTCTGTTATTTACCTTCACCATAGAAATGTGTGTCTAGGAAAAGCCATTAGAAACACAGAGTGTATTTTCAGAATGAAACCAGTATTGCTACAATTACAGGGAATGCCCCTTTTCTGAATCCAGCTGGAGCTGCTGAGGACGTTTTTGTCCAAGCTGTTCCTCAGTGCCCACCAACCCAGCAACTACAAGTCACAGCTCTGCAGGCAGAAGAGGCTGTATTAAAACTGTCAACCCACAGAAGCACAGTGTCATGCCTGCCAGAAGGCTCAGCTCCTCCTGTGCTGCTGGAGCCGCCGGCACAGCTGTGCACGCACGAGTCCCTTCCTCCAGATAGCTGTGCCCTCCCGTGTCCCTTCCCTTGGCACAGCTGTGCCCTCCTGTGTCCCTTCCTCCAGACAGCTGTGCCCTCCTATGTCCCTTTCTCCAGACAGCTGTGCACTCCTGTGTCCCTTCCTCCAGACAGCTGTGCACTCCCGTGTCCCTCTGGACAGCTGTGCACTCCCGTGTCCCTCTGGACAGCTGTGCATTCCCGTGTCCCTTCCTCCAGCACAGCTGTGCACTCCTGTGTCCCTCCGGCACAGCTGTGCACTCCTGTGTCCCTCTGGCATAGCTGTGCACTCCTGTGTCCCTCTGGACAGCACAGCTGTGCACTCCCATGTCCCTCTGGACAGCTGTGCACTCCCGTGTCCCTTCCTCCAGCACAGCTGTGCACTCCCGTGTCCCTCTGGACAGCTGTGCACTCCTGTGTCCCTTCCTCCGGCACAGCTGTGCACTCCCGTGTCCCTTCCTCCAGCACAGCTGCGCATTCCCGTGTCCCTCTGGACAGCTGTGCACTCCTGTGTCCCTTCCTCTGGCACAGCTGTGCACTCCTGTGTCCCTTCCTCCGGCACAGCTGTGCACTCCCGTGTCCCTCTGGACAGCTGTGCACTCCTGTGTCCCTCTGGACAGCTGTGCACTCCTGTGTCCCTTCCTCCGGCACAGCTGTGCACTCCCGTGTCCCTCTGGACAGCTGTGCACTCCTGTGTCCCTTCCTCTGGCACAGCTGTGCACTCCTGTGTCCCTTCCTCCAGCACAGCTGTGCACTCCCATGTCCCTTCCTCTGGCACAGCTGTGCACTCCCGTGTCCCTCTGGACAGCTGTGCACTCCTGTGTCCCTCTGGCACAGCTGTGCACTCCTGTGTCCCTTCCTCCGGCACAGCTGTGCACTCCCATGTCCCTTCCTCTGGCACAGCTGTGCACTCCCGTGTCCCTCTGGCACAGCTGTGCACTCCTGTGTCCCTCTGGCACAGCTGTGCACTCCCGTGTCCCTTCCTCTGGCACAGCTGTGCACTCCCGTGTCCCTTCCTCCAGCACAGCTGCGCATTCCCGTGTCCCTCTGGACAGCTGTGCACTCCTGTGTCCCTTCCTCTGGCACAGCTGTGCACTCCTGTGTCCCTTCCTCCGGCACAGCTGTGCACTCCCGTGTCCCTCTGGACAGCTGTGCACTCCTGTGTCCCTCTGGACAGCTGTGCACTCCTGTGTCCCTTCCTCCGGCACAGCTGTGCACTCCCGTGTCCCTCTGGACAGCTGTGCACTCCTGTGTCCCTTCCTCTGGCACAGCTGTGCACTCCTGTGTCCCTTCCTCCAGCACAGCTGTGCACTCCCATGTCCCTTCCTCTGGCACAGCTGTGCACTCCCGTGTCCCTCTGGACAGCTGTGCACTCCTGTGTCCCTCTGGCACAGCTGTGCACTCCTGTGTCCCTTCCTCCGGCACAGCTGTGCACTCCCATGTCCCTTCCTCTGGCACAGCTGTGCACTCCCGTGTCCCTCTGGCACAGCTGTGCACTCCTGTGTCCCTCTGGCACAGCTGTGCACTCCCGTGTCCCTTCCTCTGGCACAGCTGTGCACTCCTGTGTCCCTTCCTCTGGCACAGCTGTGCACTCCCGTGTCCCTTCCTCTGGCACAGCTGTGCACTCCTGTGTCCCTCTGGCACAGCTGTGCACTCCTGTGTCCCTTCCTCTGGACAGCTGCAGCAACACCTACAAGCAGGGCAGTGCTGATTCAATGTACAGCAACCACACAGAATTGAACAAAGGCTTATCTGCAAATTGTTTTACTGAACTAAGTCCATGACAATAAATTTATCCACAGGAGCTATTCACATGCTTAAATATGCTAAATAATGAGTATGTATTTCAACCCTAAGTGCATCAGTGTTTAAAAGCATTGTATTTAAAAGCATGTATTTTTTACATTCAGCACTGACCTGAAGAACACAACAAAAAAATGCCTTTTTTCCCCTTCCAGAGGTAAGAGACTGATTTCCTAGGTGAATCAATGAATGGTCTGCAGCATCTGTTACAGCAGCCTAGCACTGTAGATGCTCTCAGCACCACAGCAGGCTGTCTTTCCCCTCAGATCCCCCTCATATACACAGCAGCTGGATACAGTCTTGACATCACATGATATAAGAAGCAATACAATATGGTGTCCAATAATACATGTGGAGTGGACAAATTAGGTTCTCTTCTTATCCTGAGATACATCTGCAAGAAAGACAGTACTGTAACCTCTACCATCAGTTTAAACAACATGTCCAAACTAAATTGAAAAACTGAAGTTTTTCTTGCATAAAACATTTTAAAGTAGATATTCACTGAAAATCCAACTGAAAGTTACGGAAAATGTGTGGGTACTTTCTTAAGAAGAAAAGGAAAAGGAATATGTGAAATAAACACAGTGTGTAGCTTAAAGGCTACTTGCCATAAAAGGCTTTTCCTGACTGGAAGTTACAGTACAGATGTGCTTAAAAAACAGATGTACATCAAAGACTGTTGATTAGAAGCACAGAGAGAAGTAATTATCAGTTTCATTTTTTTTAAAAAAGAAATTCTTTATTCTAATACCAATAAAACCCTAATATGTACAGAATGATTCTATGGGTTTAATTAACCATATGAAAAATATAAATGCATGTGCTATTCCTGCTCCACATCATCATAGTCTTATGGCTACTTTGGGTGAGATTCTAATGTATGCAAGATCTTGCCTTCATTATTTTGTGACAGTATCAGCTTAAAGACTGAAACTGTTCAAGATCTATTTAATTTTTGCTTAGAAATGCCTGATGTTAATAATTCTTTGTGCACCAGAGGCACTTCCACCAGTGGATATTGAGGCTGGCAGTCAGAGAGAGCCCATCCTGGAATACAGTACAGCAGCACAAACCACAGTCCTTGCTAAACTGGTGGCCAGTTGCAAGTGCTACAACTTATGAATAAAATCAGCAACCTGGTGTGGTGGGTGGCATCCCTGGCCATGGCAGGAGAGTTGGAACTAGAGGATAATTAAGGTCCCTCCCAATCCAAACCATTCTATGTTTATATGAAAATAAACAGAGCCAGAGCACAGGTTTGAGCACTGTCTTAAAACACTAGCAAGTTTCCTGGCATGTTTCTTGTGCCAACTGTCTTCCAAGAATGCTGCTTCACTGCTTGTATGTTTTTTGCAAAAGATCAAGAGATGATGAAACATTTACCTGAGCCCTTTAGACTGCACTAACTTCAAATTTACAGCTGTTTTTCAAGCTGAAGAATTTTACAGTTCTGATTTATATGTATGAGTGAAAAACGCCTGGACTGGAATACATGGTCCTAAAAACCAGACATGCAGGTTGTGGCTTAACCCAACAGGCAGCTAAACCCTGCACAGCCATTCACTCACTCCTCTTCAATGGGATGGGGGGAGAGAATTGGAAAAGAGGTAACATTCATGGGTTGTGACAAAGACATTTTCATAGGACAGAAAAGGAAGGGGAAATAACAGTAACAACAACAACAACGACGATGACAATGATGATGATGATAGAATATAGAAAACAAACGATGCACAGAGCAAGTGCCCAGCCAGTCCCTGAGACGCAGCTGCCAGCCCTGAGCCAACTGCCCCCAGTTTTGTTGTTCAGCATGATGCCATATGGTCTGGAGTATCCTGTTGTTCAGATGGGGTCAGCTGTCCTGGCTGGCAGGGAAGCATGAGAAGCTGAGACATCCTTGCCTTAGTGTAAGCACTGTGCAGCAACAAACAACACATAAGTGTGTTATTAACATTATTCTCATCCTAAATCCAAGCACTGTACCAGCTACTAGGAAGAAAATTAACACAAATGTATGACTTTGGCTGCATACTTGGACTGGCTGATACTGTTTTGTGTGCGGGAAGGAACTATCAATTTGGACCAAGATCAGCTAAGTGATTATCAGCTTCTCACATTGAGGTATGGCTGATCTCTACCAAACGCTAATTATTTCATCATGTTAGCAAATACTCATTTCTTGGCCAGCACATTTATCACAATCTATTCCATATGTTGATTTAAACTGTCCTGTAAGATTAATAGTGGATGACAACTGGATCATTTAGGGTGTGACATACTTATCTAATTAGCTACAAGTATCCTCTCAATTGTTTATTTTCTCTACTGGGACAATTAAACCCCTATTACAGCCAGTTTCCTTCTCTGTAACTCTGACTGGAAGCATTTTCTTTTTCTCTTTTACCAACTTCATAAGATTCCTTTCAAAATCCTGTCTGAATTTATTGTCCCTCCAGTTATGCATATCTTCCAGTTTCCTTTTGTGTATCCAAATAATTCTTTATTCCCCAACACTATCTTGTTATTCTTCTTGAAACTTCTTTCCACATATACAAGCTTTGAACATGTGATTTCTGTTGTTGCTCATTTCTGTGTAAATAAACTTTAGGTAATAGCTCTTTCCTCAAACCTGATTTCAACAGGAAACGTAAAGCACTAATACCCAGTTGAAAAGAAATGTTTGTACCACAGAGTAAGCATTTCTCACTGGTTTGTCTGTCAATTGAAGGCAATTTAAATCTTCACAATTATATGGATTATTAGTTAGAAATTGCCAGTGTTAAAGCCTGTCTCTATCAAAACTATGGAAACATCCCAGGTAAGAGTAACAAAGCAGATTGACTCTCATATCTCCATGATAAATAATTCACAACTTGCATTAATCTTACTCATATGTAATTAACTAAATGGAAAAATCCTGCCACCAGTAATATAAGCATGACATCTAGTAAAAATAAGTTTTAAAATGCACATCAGGATGTAATATCAACATCATACCACAAGTTACAGAGTTATTTATATATTTGAATTTTCATTGATACACAGTTAGCTTTTCAAAGGAAAATATCTTAGACATTTGAATATTTCTAGAATACTGAAAAAATGTGGCCATTTTAAACTATGAATCTTTCCAACAAAACACACAGAAACATTTAAGAGAAACAAGTAAGGTAAGAGCAACAAATCAATTATTCATTGTCAGGAAATGTGTCTATTTAGATTAAGTGATCATAATATTATTTGTTTCCAACAAATACAATTCTCTGATCTTTAAACAATACATTATTTTGAAATACCTCTGATTTTATAAATTAGGTGACTGATTTATTTTTTAATATCTGGATAAACATACAAGTGAAATCATTGTGAATCAAGACTTTCCATGCCAAGTCTCAACTGTGAGGGATTTTTTATGATTAAGTATGAATTCCTGGAAAACATGGTTTATCATAGAAAAATTGGCAAAACTTTCACAGTATTTGCTCTAACAGGCGCCACTGTAATGGGCTGCAGATCTATGAATAGGCCAAGAACAGAAGCTAAAACTAACACTGAATAATACAATATGTTACTAAGTGGGAAGACAGGGTTTTCTTTTTTTAAATTATAATAGATGAGATTGATTTCATCCACAATTTACATAATGAACAACTTAACTAGCCTGACCTCATCATTTCTCAAAAACATTGTTTTGATAAATGATTCTCTTCTGAAATTTCATCTGGCAATGAAATTTTGGTCATCTTTGAAGAACTGATTTATTCTCTTCTTGTGCGCAAGAATTACTACTTGGAAACATAACTGAGCTTTCAAACAACACAACAGATATAAGTTACTATCACTAGCAGAATTTTGCTCATTCCATGCTGGCCATAAGTCTTGAACAATCACGGAAACTCAAATTTCACAAATCCTTAAAAGCCTATGTGCATAATGTTATGGGCTGCAAGAGTCAGCTGGTGGCATCAGAATACAAAAACATGAAAGTGGCTGCTCTGGGTCAACCAAGGATCCACCAAAACCACTACTGCAGCAGTAGCCCAACACTAACATGTCAGTAATAGTATTAAAGTAGGACAAAGATAAGTACTCCCTTTCACAAGAAGCTTCTCTAACACACATGAGGCCTGGCACAGCCATATGGAGACACTTACTGTAGAAGGGCTTGGAAACAGGTTTCTGCTGGAAAACATTTGTCCTGATAGAACCCTTCTAAGTGAAAGCCTCAGCCTGACCTTCCACCACTCAGGAACTTCTTTGCCACTTCATGATGTTAATTCTACAAATCTGGTCAGGACCATGTAACTACAACAATCTGGCTCATAATTTTTCAGCTGCTAATAGACCACAACTAACTTTTTTGCACAAAAGGGACAGCTGACTTGGCACGAAACTGAAAATGTATGAAATCCAGGCTTATCAAAAAAGCATTGAACCTGCAAGTCTCACAGGTACTGCCTGAGACATGAGAGACTAGAAACAATAAAGGAGAGTATGAACTGCTGTATTAGACTAAGACTGAGATTAGACTAATAGAGAGTAAAAGAAAGGGTGCAGGTACAGCTCACCATAACAGTGTTTTCATTCTAAAATCAGGATATTTATTATCTTATGCCCATAAAGCCAGCTCCATTCCTGACATGATAGGCCATGAATCTACTTCTTTTGCAATGCCAACCTATAGCACCATGTAGCCATCAAAATGCTACCACTTAAAACATGCAGCTCCATAACGTCTCATACAAAAATGTGTGCATCACTCTATCTCTAATTTAAATACCTTACAAATCAGGCACATAGTGCCTGTATTTTGGTTATCTGAGGTTTATGACTATAAAAAATAATTCCATATTTTTGCATATGGCTTCCAAGCACCATAGTTTGGAAAGACTGGCCCAGGATGGTAGTTACAAAACATGAAAGCATGAGGAGACAATAATTTCTGATAAAATGACTGGTTAAGACTTCTGTTATAAGCTGACTATATCAGACAACACACTGAAGCAAGACTTCTATCACCCTTGGTAAAGAAAACAGAAAATTAATTTCACTGTGATTAAATGGGGTCAGAAAAGAGAAAAGCATCTGTTAATATTCTGTGCTGAGGCAAGCTTATTCAGCCAACTATTGTGCTAATGCAAATGGCAACAGTTTGTTGCAGATGTGCAGTGGACTACAATGCAGCCAAATCCTCTGGGCTTTTTGAAGTAAGAAACTATACGCAGAAGATGTTGGTGGCTTTAATAACCATTATAAAAGAGATTTTTAAGCACAGTGCCCCCTGCCTCAACCACCAAAACTGCAAATGTTCAGTTGTAAATGTTATTTTGAGAAGATTAAGATGTAGGTTGACTCAGAATCAAAGTCCAAGTGGCTAAGGGATTTCAGGCTTCTAGATTGACATTTCAAGGCAGACAGAATCTTTTCAGGTTCTAGCCACTTATTATATTGATTTTAATTATTATTGTAGCAGAGAGACAGAGATAGAGTAACTATAAAATAGGGGAATTATTTTAGCATAGTAAAAAAGAGACACAAATGGTGCTAATGTCTCAGTTGTAAGAGAAGAGCATCCACAGTATAGCAAAGAACTACATTCTACTTTCAGCTACATCAAGTAAACTGCAGATATTTTTCTGGCATTACATGTTTCATATGAGTTCTCATTATTTTTTTTCCCATAGTGCTCCACAAGTTTCAGAAATTTTCTCTACAATCATGCTCAATGTTCCAGTGAGGTGTATAGCTTACTATCAGCCATCTAGTCATATAAATTGCCCTTTCCTGGTAAAGCAGTGTCCACACCTGGACTAAAATGTGAGGTGCTCTAAATTACATAGCACCAAAGCACATATTACATCACTTTTTTTTATTAATAATGGAGAACCATATAATTAATAAAAAAGCCATGAACTTTTTACCTCTGGCAACATGCTGGCATTTTAAGACAGCTATTATAACAATTTTGATTAATTTACCACCACTTCAAATTTGAAATCAAACTATGCATATGAGAGAATGGTTGGAGTTAGAGAGGACTTTGAGATTAAAAAGAGAGGTCATCTGGTCCAACATCACCTGCTCAAGCAGGACCTTGCAGAGCCATTAGCCCCAGACTATGTTCAGGTGGCTTTGGAACATCTCCAAGATGGAAGGCTCTGCAACTTCTTTGAGCAACCTGTGCCAACACTTGGTTGCCTCACAGTGAAAAAGTGTTTCCTGATATTCAGAAGGAACCTTTTGTGTTTCAGTTCCTGCCCATTGCCTTGTTTCCACTCTCTCTTCAGGTATTTAAACACAGTAAGATCCCCCAAGCCTTCTCTCCAGGCTGAACAGCTTTGCTTCTCTCTCTCAGCTTTTCCTCACAGCAGAGATGCTCCAATCCCTTTAATCATCTTCACTGAACCCTTCACTGAACTCTCTCCAGTATGTCCATGTCTCTCTTGTACTGGGGAGCCCAGAAGTGGACCCAATACTCCAGCTGTGGCCTCACCAGTGCCGAGGAGAGGGGAAGGATCTCCCTCAACCCACTGGCAACACTTCTCCTAATGTAGCATAGGACACCATTAACCTTCTAGGCTGTAATGGGACATTGCTGGCTCAAATACATAAATACATTGAGATTTCTTATTTAAAGATTAGATAAATATATCCCATTCACTTAGATTACCTGTTAAATACAAAATGGTATCATTACCAAACATCAAAATTGTCAGGCAGACTGATAAAAATTATCAGTTTAGATTAATTATATCAATTAACTTATTTTACACAGATTGAGAGATAGTTTGCAAAATTGAAAGAGTGAATTATAGCATTAATGAGTAAATAGAAAAGACATAAAGAGTGGAAACCTTTGTTTACTGAAGAAAAATAAAGTACAATCATAGGAAGCAGAAGTAAACCAGGGAAGTGGGGAGGAATATAGCTAAACAGGGAGAAATGAGTCAAAAACTGAAGCAAGAAGAAAGCACTCAGGGGAACCAGAGGTGTCTAGAAATAGTTTTGCAAAGTGTTAGAAGCCTGGTAGTTATTAGACACAGCCAAAGCCATAACAGAAGGAATGACATGTGGACATTTTGGTGAATTTATGTTAAGTGATGCTTTTTGTAATCACCCACCAAATGAGGTAATTAATAATTTAATTATAATTTAATTAATAATTTAATTAATGCTTTTAAACTTAAATATTGTAATAGTTTTATGGAGGGCAGAAAACTCACATCATTATGCATGTCTGCTAAACTCAGCAACTTCAAAAGCAGAGGTTTTGATGAAACTACAACAATTCCATGAATGCTTGAAATCGTAATTTTCCATTTGCACTGTGCCAGCACCTGTACAAGAATGGATCTATCTTTGTACAAGCATCCAGAGTGGAAAGTCACTCCATCAAACAAGAATATCAAATCTTAGTACAGGACTGAAAAATTATGCATGATTTGAACAGAATATTATGAAATACTATGAATTTTCTTTTTCCTCAAGGCACTTAAGAAAACATATCAAATTTTTTTGTGGTTATGTTAGAGAGCTAAAAAAAAAAAAATACCCAGAAGTAGAAATGTCCCAACAAAAATGCACACTGTGAGCTACAGCTATGTCTCCTCTCCAAACTGCATTATTCCATTGAAAATCATTTATTATAGTAACCAAGAAATGGAGTTCTAGGGTTATTTAGTAGCCCCATCTTGACATTTAGAAAAATAGCTGCATATCAAGTATCAGAATTATACACAGTACAATAGCAATATAAGCATACAAAACAAAACACAATCCATTAACCACAATTTGAATGTTTTCATATGCTTCTGCAATTCCTACTTTTAGCCACTACTGGAAGCTCCAAAATCCTGAAAGAAAGTTTGTTCTTATGGCATGATTTTGAGAGATTTTACATCCCTTTTTAATGGTAAGACAAATTAAATTATGGTCAAGAATTTTTGCAATGCTATAGAAAGCTAAATATGCTTGAGGTCATGGTTAGGATTCTAGGGCTGTGGGTTAATATCCAGACTGTATTCAAGGACATGCTGTGCTACCATTATTCCAAACTAATATGTAATTCACAGGTATCTACAACACAAAAATCTCTATCCTTCTGTTCCATTCCTTGATTTTAGCCTTGCAAAAATAGGGTATTCAATATTTGAAAATAAATTGTGTATATTTCCACTGACACCAGGCAATTCCAAGAATAGTACGAAAACATTTTTATTGCCAAACTGTTTCGAACTCCCATTTCTAAACCAGTCGGGGGTTGGGGGGGCTCCTTGTGGAGCGTTCAGCACATCTGACCACTAAGTTATTTGTCTTGTTTGGGCTGATATGTGTAACTGCAACATAGTCAGAAGTATTTCATAAATTAGGACGCTGCTTCTGAGAAAAACAAGAGAATATTATTTTATGGGACTATTTGTAATCTAGCATTTTAAAATGGTGAATTTTAGTGTGAAGAAGTGCAAGGCTATGAAAATCCCCCAGCAAGCTCTGCAATACCATTACTTTGGGCAGAAAAGACTAACTTTACATCTTCACAAGGCCCTGAGGGATTTAGAACAGCAAGTCCAACTAGAAGTCAGTAAGGCATTTTTGTAATGGAAGGAAGGAAACTTTGAACTCACTCATCCCTCTGAAAGAGTACTCTTCAGTAGCAAATGTTCAAAAGTGCTCAGCATGCTCTGTAGGCATGATAATAGCAAAACTGTTATGGAACAAATTTTTGAAAGCCTGAACAACAGCAGCTGTGTATTAAAAGAAGCATCAATAGCGAAAGATTAAAATTATTCTAGCTGCAAGCATCTTCTGGAGTTAGGAAATACCAGTGAGCCTGGAAGCCCACAAACACTTCTAGTTCTGTGTATGTACACATACATTTTAGTATTAATATTATGTCTCAACAGATCACTATTGTCCCAGTCTCACTAATGTGGGGATGTTAGCTTTCAGGGATGACACAGTAAGCTTTAGGTAAAAGTGAAAAACATGATATATACCAAACTTAATCAGAAGAAATCTAAGCACAAACAAAATCTAAGTTCCCATATCTTAGCTAAATGTGTTGCGTGGTAGAAAAATAAAAACAGAATAATAAATGTTGGCTCTTGAGGTACAGTAACTCAGACAAAAATGTTTCTACATTTTAATATTATATACATAATTAGATACTCAATTTCATGGTATTTTTCCTTCAAATAAAGCTAGAGTGTAATAAACACTGTATGAAGCCTAAAGCAAGGAAGATCTAGATCTGATTTTTATTATCACTATGTTTATAACTTTGGCAGAAAAACACTCCAAAACTTCCAAACTAGGCGAAGTACCTCTTACATTTATCTTCAGAAGTGTAAGATCACCATAAGTACATTTTAGCTCATTTTTAATGTAAAAATGTGTTTGCTAGCAAAGATGAGATTATGGAGCTTGTTTAGTACTAACTTCTGCCAAGCATAAACAATGTTTCTCTGAGTTACTACTGACTCATATGGCTAATGGCAGTAACTATTATCACTTCATTTTCTGTAAAATGGCTTAGGCTTGAAACCTCCCACACTTGACCCTTGTGATAACTCATGACTGTTAAACAATCAGCAAGTGCTTGCTTTCCAAATCTCATACCTGAGGTAGCACACTGACATCACTACCTTTCAACAGCCCTTAGAATGAGCTCTTTTGATTTTCACTTTGGCTCAGCTGAACACCATATTCACATGACCACTACTGTAATAGGACAACTTCAATCAACTCAGCTTTGAAGACCACAAGTAGCACATTTAAAAGAAAGCTACTTTTTACTAGCGGAACGTAAATATAACTGAAGACTGAAGTATTTTTATCTGAAGCAGGAAATTGCTGTGCTTAATACAGGATTTGGAAAGTCTGACTATATCAAAACCGGGTTTAGTGCAATCTCTTTTTGGACGCACAATTATACCTATTCAAGACAAATGAAACTGCTGACAGGAACCAAGGAAGTAAATTACCAGCTATTATTTTGTTCAGTCACAATGCATTGCATTAGCTCATTTTTTAGAGCTTAATAGAGAAAACGAATTTCTAATCTTCTCAAATTAGCATGCCAGATACTGCACTGAAGTGTTCCTTCACTAATAACACTTAATTTTTTGCTGCTGACTAGGTTTTACGTAAATACCATGAAAACCAAATGTTTTCATACAGAAATACATTAGAGTTTTCACATGAACACCTAAATGAGACACATTGTTTTAGCAAACATTGAAAACTCTAAACCAGCACCTTTAAATATGTTCCCTTTGGGGTTGGATGTCAGGTAAAAGTTTGACAACCACATTGAGTCAAAAATCATGAGCCAATTGCAAGTAAAACTTAAAACCACTGGATTCTAATGGAATAATAATTTCCAGTGCTTTTGTTTAATTTCTGGTGTTGAAACATTCAAAATGTCCATTTTCTCCAACTTTTGCCTGCAGCTATAAAGACTGGAAAAACAGCTAAAACATTAAAAGTGTTATTATGTGGTGGTTCCAGCAGCTGAGCTTTAAGAAATCAGGAAACTGGTGACAAAAATTACACAAGAAAGCAATACAGGGAACTACCATTAATGTCCTCATTACTACTTTATTCTCAAAATCATTTTAGGAAGTAATAAGGTAAAGCCTTTTTATAACAATCCCTGCAAGTGATAGACAGTAAATTTCACTGTTAAGAGTTCTGCTGAAAGAAGTACCTGAGCTTCCTCAAAGCGTCCACAAGGGACAAATACTCTTACAGATTTCAGGGCATTTGTACCTTTCCTTTGGCAGCTGAAGCATTGCCACGCTGGCAGCATTAGTTTCACTCCCTAAAAAAGTGTTGTTCCAAAATCAGTCATTTTTTGATTGAGGGAGAAGACAAAAGTTTGCACATGAACTGTTGTCAGTAAGAAGGCCTTCCCTACTCTTTTGTCTGTTACTGTCTTAGAACAAGACCATTAGAAAAATTACTGTAAGTGGTACAAAAGGTAAACACACCAATTCAATTGCTATTGAGCTGACATAAAGCCTCTACCAATTCTAGAGAATTTACACACTTAATTGTCCAACTAGATGAAATTTTGGTTCACATAGAAAAGTAAAACTCCTATCAATAGATCCACACCCTTCTTTAATAGCCCTGAAAGATGATACAGAGATGCTGACTTGAACAACTGTCTAAATAAGAATTATAAATTTTAAGTGGTTGTTTTGAAACATGTTGCTCCCAGCTTTGAAGTGAATGCACTGATGCAGACAGTTATAACTCCAAGTCCAGCAGCACTATTTAAACTCTTATTCTATACTCATTCGGGGAAAGTGTGTTTCCTTTTTTTTTTTTAATAATTTCTTCTAGGACAATGTTTGCTGAATTAGAGAGACATTCTAAAATCGCTCAATGAAGCAAGAAGGACTTTAGTTATATTCTGGCTCCTATTTTATGTTCACTTTTAAGTTCTGAGATCCCATTACTTCCTGGAACAAGTAATAATTACAAAACAGATAGATTTGCTTCTCATTTAAACCAACCAAGCAATTAAACTTTACTGGCTTTGATGGGACTTCTGACTTTTGGCAATAACCATCAAGAAGTTCACACTCATCAATGCTATGAGAGATTAATAGCAACTTATCTATAAAACACCACCAACCTATTCCAGATAAGTATCTCACCCAAAGATCTAGGAGGTGAATGCTTTATAAGCTTGACACAATTTCAGATACTGTAAACCTATGACACTGTAATAAAAGGGGGAGAATGTTCCCCTCTGAAGAAATGGAATCTCTTTTATCTCTCTGAAAAAAATAATTCAGATGTTTGGAAGAAAACTAAGAGAAAAGTAAAATATTCTTATTTCACAACATACTCCACCCAAAAAAACATTATTCTGGAAAAGACATATGAATCAACTTTTTCTTTAGAGCTTGAAATTTTAAGAACAATTACTTAATTTAAAAACTCCAGTTGAAAGAACTATTCAGCATGTTATAAAACTTCTCTCAAAACACTTTGCTGTTTTTTGGGTCATCTCTGTTTCTGAGTTCTGCAGAAATAATAAATCCTCTTCTCTTTTTCCTTGCCACAGCTGCAAGAAAAAAATGAACTTTATCTCCCAGGATTTTTCCATTTATAAGTCTAGGGCTCATGATCCACTGGCTTCCCTTGTTCTCAAAAGAGGAATTATCACAGCCTACACTCAAGCTGGCACTGGATTGTAGACACGATTAACAGAGTCTGGTGGCAGAATAATCACATGCTGAGTGCTGGGAATTACATCTGATAGCATCTATTCATCCCAAAGAGAACATATATACAATCACCTTCAGTGATTATGAAAATCTGATTCTGACCTTGCATCAGAATGTCAGTAATTTGTATTATCACACTGACACAATGTAATGATCTTGAAACAACTTCCTTTTGTTTCAGACTCATCTCCCTTTATTCTGCCACAGTACTTACTTTCAGCTAGAAACCTCCCACCAGTTATTCCAGTTGCCTACCCAGAGCAGTAACCTGAAGCCTGACACAGGACTTGCTCAGTAGATATTTTTCATCTGTCAAGTTTTTATGGCCCAGAAATTTCTTCAGCCATCAGTTATCAAATACAATGTCTTTTTTCCTGTTGTAAATACACTCAAATAGTCCTACTCATACATCACTCTTAGTGCTATATGGCAGAGCTGCAAACTGATTTTTAGTGTATCTCTCCTCCAGTGTTTTGCAATGCTTAAAATTATCCTCTATATTTGACCAAATTGTGGTTTTTCTTTGCAAACCCCGGCAGAAGTTTTTTCTTCTTGTTTAGATTTTACAAGGAACAGATGGTAAATGAGGAGGTAACAAAATAATCTGGTCCATAAATTCAGAGCAAAAATAAAAAGCTGGAATTTAACCATCTTTTTGGTAGTTTATAACTAGCTTTGTTTTAGAAACCCTTTAAACATTTGTCATGTCAAGTAGTAGATACATGTAGTAACTTTGTCAGTATTGAAGATACTATAGTATTAAAGATAGATGCAATCTAGCTTTAGGGCAACTATGCTAGATCTGATCAAAGCTGCTTGGCAGTCGCCTCTAGTCAACAGCTAAGGTTTCATTGTGCAACATTAAAAGCAATTAAACAAAAAAGTTTGACAGTTTTTATAGTACTCTTTCTACTGTGCTGAACTTTTTGTATAAGTACAGTTGGCAACCCATTCAAAATGTTCACATTTGTATCTGACAGTGAAGCAGAATGATTTAAGAGCCAGCTGCCATTTTCATCAGAAGTTCACTCTAACGAGTGCCATGGTGTTAACATGGGCTATTGATGCCATTGGAAATCCCTGTGATCTTTATGCTCCATGATAGTTCAAGCAGCTATGCTGGAGTTGCAAGACATACCTCTTGCTTGAACTTCTTAAAGTTTTTTTATAAATCTGACGTGCTGTAAAGCACCTGCTTTGGAGTCCTACTGCTGCTGCTCTTTGCAACTATGTACCTCTGACTTAGTACCAGGTTTGCAGAAGTCATCACACTTATGTGTATCATCAGCTAAGAATGCCAAGGAATGCTCACAGAAAACCAACAAAAGGCTTAAAATGGACAAATATATGAACAGCCAAGCTAATCAAGCTCTGTAAGAAGAATAGTCATAAAACATAATCTAAAATTTGCTATTGTATCTGCAATATTTTTACACAGTAAATAGATGTGCAAACTTGAAGGCACTGTGTAAGGCTTTATAAACTCAGCCTCTTTTGAACTCCAGTAGCCTTCTACCTGATTCACACTGCATAAAGAAACACAAACTGATAAACTCTCACATTAAATAGCAAAGATGATGTAGATACTAACTCAGTGGACGACACTTTAAAACAGACTTTTGGGGCCCCTTCAAAATCTAAACTGTGCTAGTTTAGACACACAAATATGTTTAAGGTAGAGGACTCATTGCACAAAGGGGCCCTGCATTGTGTCCATCATGATTAATACAGCTTCTGTGTTTGATCATTTGGTGCAGAATGTTATACTGACACAGGGAAAGTACTGAGATATCGCCATGGTATTGCATTGTTCTTTACATGTTACTACTCATTTTAGGCTAATTTAGTCTTAAGACTGTACTCAGAAAATTATTTAAACCTACTCATTTTTAATGGGTACAATACCATGTAAAATCAATGCAGAGTAGGGATTCCCTGTTCATCATGAGCAATTCTTGCTTTTTATCTCTCTTTTCCTATGCTCAGGTTCCCACTCCTTTACCAAACACTATCTACAGTAATTTTTGTAGTTCTTCAGAATGAACCAGGAATTCAAAGTGTTCAAGAGGAAGTTCTTTGCATTCACCTCTGAGGTGTAAAGCAAAATGTACTACAGGAATCAGTGGTGCCCAAACTTCCCAATCTGAAATAAAATTATCTCAGATTATTTCAGAAAGCTCTAAAAAGACAACAACAAAACAAAACAAAAAAAAAAAAGAAACAAAAACAACAAAAAAAAGGCAAAACCAAGCAACAATTAAAAAAGAAAGAAAGAGTAGCAGAATCTTTCTTCCATTCCCCTTTTTCCATTGCCCTTCTTCTGCTGCTTATGAGAGGTAAAGATGCAGACATATCTAGAAGGTTTCTGTGAAGGACTTTCACAGCACAGCCTTAAAAATCAGTGCAGTTGACTCCAGCCTAGTTCTAACACTGGTGGTCACACAAGTGAGAGCAGCTGGGGAGATTGTTCCTTTGCATATTCCCTCTTGGCACTCCCCCTTCACTTCTCTAGCTATCTGGTGCAAGTTAATTAAATTAAATCTGGCCTGCAGCAGAGCACTGGAAGCTGCTGCATTTATGCATCGAGCAGTGTGCCCTTCCAGAGTTATTGTAAGCCTCTCTGTAATAATTAGACAGGAATAAATCCCACAAGAGAATGAGTCCCCCAAGTTAGCATTCTTGATCTATGCACCCATAGAGCAAATCACAGTTCTTCATCCCAAACGTAGTACCTCATGACCTGAAAACATTTTATCTGCACAGCTCCCTGCCAGATCTAATAAATCGTGTGTCTCAGCAGGGATCATTAACTCCTGCACAGCATTATGCTGACACTTTTAAACTCCACATTTCTTGAGCTACTTTATGCAGCACCAACTTAGGAGTCTCTGAACTACACATCACTGTAGAATTGCACATTGTTTGCCTGATTTTAAAAGGCATTGGAAACCATTCAGTGAATCAGCATGTGTGAACAGGCTTTACCTTCTCCTGTTGGCTAACAAAGCCATTAATTAGGATCCCTATGTCTGTACCTTCAAGATTTTTTTTCTGCCCGAAGAACCAAACAACAGGAAGAAGCCATTGCTCTTTTTCTCAGATTATTTCCTCTCTCCTCCTCTTTCCTGGATTCTTTACCCTCCACATTTGCCCTCATTGGCTGTAGGATAAGAAGTGAACAACTTCTACTGAATTTAGCCCGAACCTGTAAGGCTCCTGTCTTAGGCTACCTTAGGTTGCAACTAGCTAGCAAGAAAGCAGGCCACAGAGCATTCAAAATGATTCTCCAGAGTAACAAAGCTATTATGTAGGGTAGAGACAGGACATCACAATCACAGTTACAGCAGTGTAATGAGTTTCTATCTTAACAGTCAAGCAGCTGCAATTAGCTTGTGTACACTGCTGGCCTACTGCATGTGGGAGGGTGATAGATACTTAGATAATTTGCATTGGTACTGGACAAGGACCGTGCTCATGGTTATTGGACCTGATGGTCACCAACACAAATAATCATTGACATCAGTGACATCAAGATTGAAGGAAACCTGGGCTGCTGTGATCACGCACTGGTGGAGTTTGTAGTCCTGCAGGATATGGGTCAGGCAAAGACAAAATTTGGTACCCTGAATTTTAGGAAAACAAAATTCCAGCTGGTCAAGGAATTAGTCAAGAGGATCCCCTGGTCCTAATTCTATTAGTCAATAGAAACCCCTGGTTTCCCCCCAGGAAACTGCCCTCAGGGACAAGGGAGTAGAACAGAACTGGTAGAACTTTAAGGATGCTTTCCTTAGAGCACAAGAGTTCACAATATCCAGGTGTAAGAAATCAAGAAAAGAAGGCAAGAGAGCAGCATGGCTGAGTCAAGACCTGCTGGTCAAACTAGAGGACAAGAAGGAAATGCACAGGCAATGGAAGCAGGGCCAGGTACTCTGGGAAGAGTATAGGCACTCTGCCTGGATGCATGGAGATAGAGTCAGGATGGCCAAGGTGCAGCTGGACTTAAACTTGGCAAAGAACACAAAGAATAACAGGAAAGGCTTCTACAGGTGTGTCAGCCAGAAAAGGAAGGTCAAAGAAAGTGTACCCCCGATGAGCAAAACTGACAAAACTGGTAACAACAGATGAGGAGAACACTGAGGTACTCAAAAACTGTTTTGCCTCAGTCGTCACCAATAACCTCTCTTCCCACATCACTTGAGTGAATGGACTGGAAGACAGGGGGAGCAAAATACATCCTACTGTAAGAGAAGATCAGGTTCACGACTACCCAAAGAACCTGAATGTACATAAGCCTATGGAGCCTGATGAGATGCATCCCAGAGTCCTGAGGGAATTGGCTGATGGAGTTGCCAAGTCCCTCTCCATGATCTTTGAAAAATCATGGAAATCAGATGAAGTACCAGGTGACTAAAGAAAGGGAAACACTGTACCCATTTTTTAAAAGTGCAGGAGGGAGAACCCTGGGAAATACAGACCTGTCAGCTTTACCTCTGTGCCTGAGGACATCATGGAACAGTCAGGATGTGACTCTTGTACCAATCCTGTGAATAAAAATACTATCTGTATGGCCTAATAGGTTTATTACTTAAGAAGAGACTTCTGTGCAAGGAAAGCCTTACTGAACCTTTTAAAACTGAGGAAGGCTGATTGCTCTCTAGCCATGCCACACCTGAGCAGATGGCTCTCCAGACCTGCCATACCAGGCTTGTGGTTTGGCAGAGGATATGCACAGAATTGTGCCTAACTGATTGATCCTAAGGGAGGAACATATAATCTCAGGCAGGTGAGCGTTTGCTGGTTTCTCTGCTGTGACTGAATACACTATAATGTACAAAACACTGTGACACTAGTGACACTATAATGTACAAAAATAGCTCTTTAGTCAAGAATCAGAAATGAGTATGTATACGGCTTTTCCTCCTCCAAGTGGATTGTAGTTTCAAAATGAGCAAGAGAAAAAAACCAACAGGAGTTACTTCACAAGGGTATGCACAATAAAATCCATCAAATACCTTTTATGGACAAATTCAATCTGTGCACTTGGATCAGCCACAGCTCTTTTCAGTATTTGTATTTCCATGTGGATTAGCAGCTGGCTCTCCTTCAGTATTTTTAAACAACCCTGAATTGTATAATTGCCATGGGACCATTCTAACTCATACTCTGGTCATTTACAAGGATTTACACTCTGGTACACTCAGTTATTCATTAAAAACAGTAACTCCCACAGGAGACACTGCATCACTCAATACTCATGCTACTTCTGAAATACGGTCTACTTAAAGAAACACACATGTTGAAAGTACTTATCTGGTCTAAGATACAATAATAGCAATAAATAAATTGTGCATGTTACCTTTTAATGATTGGGAAAACTATGTTAATGTCTTCCCAAGAAAATAGTTCCTACTACTTTAATTAAAAAGGAGGCTTGAAGAATAATTTATATTCAGAATAAAGGAGAAAATGTTCTTGAGTTGGCTTTTCTGCGCTGCCAGTAATTCCCTCGAAAGCCTTTAAAAATAAGTTGAAAATGTATCCTGCCAATATGATAAAACAACACATAAATTTCCACAGGCTGAATCATCCTGATAAAGTATGTAGAGTTAAAACCTCGTACTCAGTGTATATGGTCCATTACAAGATATGCTTTGGGCAGAGGTACTAAAGAGGAAAACTAAAACAGAAATCAAATTACAACAATCCTTTTCCACAAAAGTGTTTTGCTAATGTCATGAAAGGTACCCTCTACAGGTCACTTTGGACAGATTTAATTTCTATTTTATGCGTTTTTAAATTCTGCTTCACTCAAAGAGACTGAAGTCTCTTAAAAGCTTTAAAACAACCCATCAGTTAAAAGAGCAAACCAAAACCACACTTCACTACAGCAGCACTCCAAGGAAATTTAGGCTAGTTGTATCTATCTAAGCTGAGTTACAGGTTTCAGTGTAAATAATGCATTATTTCACCACATTCACACAAACCCACAAATTTTAATTTACAATTACCCTAATTGCAATCATAACCCACAGTAATATTTATCCAGACAAAACCAGCAAAAATATTTTTTAGGAGCACAGTGACATAGTAACAAGCTGCCTCAACTCCCATGCAAGAACCACCATCCCATTTACAAGGAAAACACAAACCCAAACACTGAACAGTTATCTATATGACCTAAATCTTAGGAGGGTTATTTTCAATAAGTGTTGATATTTTTTCAGAGCACTTAACTGTTTAACTGTTTACTTTAACTCATCTGATTTCAAGCACGTAGAAAAAGGAGGAGGATCAGTCAACAGCTACATCTTGTTCATGAAGTTTTCATGAGCCATCTCAACCGTCAAGCAATGTGATGCCATCTAGTAGGAGCAAAGAGGAGGCATTCCTGCAAAATCTGCATGTTGGTCTTTGATGGATGGTACTTAGTTTCAGAATTGAACATAACTGCTACTCAAACTGACGTTCCAGTTTATGCGGCTTATAAAAACTATTTCTAACTACTTTTCAAATACGAGTCTAATTGGATTGCAATTTGCCTTTGGAAAATAACTAAGGAATGGATTGCTCCCAACAATGTAAAAGAAAAATAACAACAATTGATTAAAAGTCACAGTGAGTTTATACTTGAACTCATTTTAATGAATATGAATCAAATACATGCACAATACAGTTATTTGTTCTCTTAGCTCAAAAAAAAAAAAAAAAAAAAAGGTACAAGAAATATCCATGTAAGGTTTTGTTTCTAAGAAGAAGGATTATAGAAAATACGATACTTTGATGCAGAAAAGAAAAATCAGAGTTTCTTGCTTTATTTGACTTACTTTATAGTATGCTATCACCTGAGAGGTATACTGCCTAACTTTTACCTGCAAATCTAAGAGGCATCAGGTACAGAAGTGCTCCAATACAGGCACATGCATGCATGTACATCTAACTGTCAATGAATGCAAAGGTCATGAAAATATGACTACAAATTTGCTGTACATTTCTGTATTTTCCACTTTGAAACAAATAAAAACAACATCATTTTTCCTATAATTTGTATATCATCATCTCTGAAATAAGCATATGAAGAGGAACAGAACTAAGACCAAAAAAGGGAGAATATTTGATGTCTGAGGATTGTGAGAGCAATGGCTAATCCTGATTTTCTCACAATTGGAGAAAATTGGAGGCTGGATTGGATGACTTTCTGTGGTCCTTTCCAACCTGAAACTACTTATGATTCAATTTTCACTCTTTTTATTGTTACCAAACAGGGATGAAAACACTTCTGGTCTTCTTAGAAGCTGGTACAATCTTAATTGACTATTGATGATATAACTATAGCTCCTGTCTATGTACCTCAATTAAAATACATAGTCTAGTTGCAGGCACTCTCACTGAAATGAGCAATATTATGTGTTTCATTTTCTTCAGGGTCTAGATTTCCTTTACAACTGGTTTTCACTGCCTGCAGTCCCTTCTGAGTGTGATCAGCTGAAGGGTAGAAAAAGACCCACATTTTAATACTCACAGCACAACATTCTCTGTACAAAGCAGATGTTGACAATCCAGACAAGCAGAATCTGCAGCTGACAAAGGCCTGTTTCCTGAACAAATGTACTAACAAGCATGCCAGGCTCTGAGGGTTAAGCCACACTATAAAACAGTTCTTGTTTCCTGGAAAGCCTCCAAAATACATTGGACTACTATTTTGTCCCTTCTTGTTCCCATTTATTAGGTCCTTCACAAAATGTGCAGAATGGCCATCAACTAAACTACTCACAAAAATATTTTCTCATTACTATTGCTTTCCCACCGTGCACTGTGCAAATAAGCATTTTTGGTGGAGTTTACTTCTTGTGGACTGATGCTGAAGCAGGTTTTTCTTCTCTCCTTCTAAGGCTTGGAGTCATGCTTTGTAAATGAATATTATGGATTATATTTTCAAACAAGCTAAGGCCAAGTCTTCTTGGCCAGCCTGGCACACACAAAATACATGAAAGAGGAAAGCCTGCTTGGTAATACCAGGATTCTAGCAGAGCCAGTACTCAGTGGAGCTACACTTAATGAAGCTTCTACCTGTCTGGTGAGTGCAAACAAGGGCAGATTTGGTCCAACGTAACTGCAAAATTAACAGAGAGCTGCAGTAGGAAATGATGGTATATTGGTTGTACATTCTGTGTACCACAGTCTTGTTTAATATACTGATAAGTCTTGTAAATCCTAGTTTTAGTATTATAGCAATAAATAATATTCCAATGTCTTAAAGAACCATGCAATACTAACAAAGTAGTACGATCTGTTCGTAAATCTTGTCATCTTTCCCTAAGCCACAATACTTTATGTTTGCTACCATCCCTGTTCACATCAGGCCTCAACCTATAAGATAATCTTTTCTAAGCAGGATCATTTTCTTTTATGTCTAACTTGACACATACATTTATGTCATGACATTACTAGCAATGGAATGAAATCCTCAATTTACTAAAAATGTCCGAAAAATCAAACTTTTCTTTAAGATATGAAAAGTCACAGCGACTCCAAAATACAGTCCTATAGCTGCATTTCTATAGTTCTGCTGGTCTTTCAGTGTTTTCTTAGACTGCCATAGTGCATTAACTTAAAATAGAGGTATATTGTGCTACGAATCTTGTAGATCCTATGCATGATTTTGAATTCAGACGTGTGCAGCATTCAGCCAAAAACAACTAAGTGAGCAGATCAAATAATAATAAATAAATTAAGACATCAGCACTTTGAACTAAGCTTTTATCCTGGTTAAGGCTAAACTTGGAAATGCATTAAACAGTTAGCATTATATTCAAAACATTACACATACTTTGCATATAATTTCAACAAGAATAAAATAGGCCAAATGAAGATATTTCAGCACTATAGCAACCACAGTAGAGATTTGATTTGGTCCTATTCCCTACAACCAGTCATTCCAGCTTTTCTCTAATCCACAGTAGAAGTCATCAGAAATTCTGCAAAGCTCAAACAGGAAACACAGTGTTCTTTCAGCATATACCCACAGCATGTTCTGCCATTCAGACAGAATCATTCAGACTGGTTCCCAGTCCAAACATCTGTTCTCAGTAGGATCAAGACCATTCAGACCAGATTGTTCAAAGGTTTGTCAAGTCAGCTCTTAGAAACTTCCAAGGATGGTGCCTACTCAGTCCAGGACCAATCCAGCCAAGTGCTTGACAGTCCTCATTGAGTTCAACAACAACAACAGTTCTTGCTGTTTCTGGACCAGACTTTGCCACTTAGGCTATCTGTTCTTGTGGCAACAGAGCATGACCAATAAGAGAAAGACAATATGGTGGTTATGTTTACTGAGCCCCACCTAGAGAATGCCCTAGCCTTGACTCAGAGGCAGAAGGTGTTTGTAGGTATTTGGCACTGAGACAGACTACAAGTGCTATGTATAAATAAAGGTCTCAAAAGAGTCCCAGCTTACAAACTTTTCAACATTAGGTACTACAATGTAGATGTATCAAAAAGCTCAAAAGAATGTGATCAACTGCCTGATCACAAATATCATTCACTGGTGTTATATTTATTTTGACTGTATTTTATTTCATACTTATGAGGAAAAGATTCATTGTCGCTGGAAGGAATCTCATGAAATTCAACAAAGTGCAAAGTCCTGCATCTGGGAATGAATTACTCGCTGAAAAAATAGGGGCTGGATATGGACTGGCTGGGGAACAGCTCTCCTGGGAAGGCCTGATGAAATTTGAGCAAAGTGTGAGCCAACTTTGTGCCATAGCAGCAATGATCACTTCCTTCAATCTGCTGACCTGTTAATACAGCCTGAGAGCAGATTAAGTAAAGTGATCATCTCCCTTTATTTGACATTCATCAGACCACATCTAGAATACCATATGCAGATTTGGGTCCCCCAGTTCAAGAAAAGAAAGATAATGGTAGAGTTTGGCACAGCATCACCGACACGGTCAGGAGCTGAAGCATTTACCCTGTGAAGAGAGACTGAATGAACTGGGTTTGTTGAGCCTGGAAAACAGAAGGCTTTGCTGAGCTAGAAGGACTTGGGGGTGCTGGTGGATGAGAGGCTGGACATGGGCCAGCAATGTGCACTTGCAGAAGTATTAGTTTGGCATAGAGTAATATTCAAGTATCAGATAGCTTGAAGAATTGCAGTCTGATGAACACTAAAATAGCAGAGAACTGCTTTGCTTGCTTATGTAACACTTAATATGAAAAATTAAGTCAACCTGCAGGTTCCTGGAGTGCACAAACAAAAGAGAAGCAATTACTGAGGTGAACATGACGAACATAAAAATAAGAGGTACAACTAAAATATTTATAGTAAATATATGGGAAAACATGAAGAGAGCAAGATTTATCAGTCTATCGTACATTTCAGACTGCTGATTGCCCCGCTGGCTGTAACATGATTGCTGTTTTTTAAAAATTCTCATGTTTTGTCTTTTTGGACTAGAGGAGAAAACTCCTAACTGGGAAGAGACCAGCACAGGTAGAAGGTAGCCTGAACAATCCCAGTCTCCTTTGTCTAAGTCTAACCTCTCAAAGTGGGATTCATGTTACAGTCAGGCCACAGGGTAACTTATATAACATTAACAGATACACAAATGTGATATTTCCACAGGGTAATAGCAGTTAAATCAATTACTACTGACACTAAGAAAATATATATAACAAATATGAAATCAGTGTTATTCTTATTTTGCTGGCTTCAGTAGGAAAGAAGTGAAATCATCTTTCACTTGTATTCCAGTTTGTATCTCTACAACTCTGCAAATACTGGGGAAGTGTTAAATAATTCATCAAAAAACAGAGTTGTACCACAGCCATATGGCCAGCTGGGTAGTATTTTAAAAATATGAAGCTGAAGTACTTGGTAAGAAAACAGAATTTAACTTTCCTTCTACTGCAAGTATGTAAAAATCTGTTTTGGAAGTTTCCCTGTAGTGTGGACCATAAATAGTAACTGTAAAATGTACAGAAGTAGAAAGCATATGACAAAAGCACTTTATTTGACCCTGTTCTACCAAAAATATCCTTACTTCCTGTGCTCAATTTAATTCATCACAATCTACAATCATCTTAGCTACATAATCCAACACTTATTCTCCACATTTGTGTGAGTTTATGTACTGAGAACATTAGGATGAAAGGATTTATTAACAGCCTCTCAACTGACATTTACAGGGATTATGGGTCTTCAGGCTCCCAGAAGTGCTAACCTTACAATTTTTTTCACTTATTTCTTCAGTTTAAAAGTTCAGTTACAAAATTCCTAACATTAGGAAAACACCATATTTTTAAAGACACCGAATCTCTTCCTTAGCAGCCAGGACCTGTAACCCGTGTCTGTGCCTCCCACTATGTCACAATGATCAAATAAGCAGTAGAACATTCTGAGTGTCTAACGGGGCAACCTGCTAACTAAAATATGATAAAGGAACAGGGTCTTAGACCAGCCCTGTATATAATATAAATTAAAACATACTACAAAGCAGGAGTTGTATACAGGGCAGCCTCTGTGGCTTCCTCACCTGCAGAGATAACCAGGTCTGGGAAAGACTTACTCTAGGCACTTAAAACATCACTAATACTCTCCCAGGAGTTTCTTAGGAGAGAAAAAGAAGTTTATACTCTGGGAGGTGTTTTATATGTTGGCACAGAAGCAGTATTAAACACTGGTATTCAGTGTGGAGAGTTCAAACCTGAAATTGTGTATATATTTATTTTTTTATCTGAAAACAGATGCAGCAGGAAATTCCACACCATGGGAGGAGAGGACTGTAATCTTTAGGATTTACTGGAGCCCATGAAAGAGTACTACAAGTACTACACTGAATTTGTATTTGCAGTAACAACTTTCCTGATATGTAGTGACAAAAAAGCCAAAGATTTGATCAGAGATCTTAATATAGAGACAATATGGACACCAGGCAATAGATACCCTCACTCTTAGGAAAGCCACTGGGCCTTTGAAAAGATAAATTTGAGATGTAAATCTTTAAGCAGTGACCTGAATTGGTGGACAAGAAAATTTGAAACAACCTAAGAGAATATGCCACAAAAAGGTATGAATGTTTGATAGCTCCAAATTAACACAGTTATATGAACATGCTACAGCATTCTTGAATATTATGGTCCACTTAAACACACTTCTCAAACTATTCACAACAATTTGAATAATTTGTATCCCAACTAAATTATCAAGACTAAACCCACATTTCTACTTGCTAGCAGTTTTTATGGAAGCTGGACACTGCATCCATAAAATACCTCTCTCTATACACACTGGGTACATAAATGACTAAATCTGTACCACATGATGTTGAATTCAAAAAATTCTGCAATCTTCTCAAATTTTCCACTACAAGCTCAGCTGCATGCATTTGAAGGCAAATGAAAGGAAAGAAAGAAAACACTGATTGGAGATTTAGTAGAACTTGACATGGGCCCTTTTTATTTCCTTTCATTTTAGCAGTAAAACATTTCCTTAGCTGATCTGATTACTACCTCCATTTGGGGGCTTCAGAGTCTGTTAGAAGTAACTGGAACACTCAGCAGGCTGCAAGCACTAGCAATGTAGCTACCCTGCTGTAGAGGCAGATGACTAACCTTCAAAGATACCATGACACTCATAACATGGCAGCCCAAATCAGCCTTCATTTTTACCTTTTCATCTTCTTTCCTATAGGATGTTAATTTTGTAGGTTCCATTCTTCAATGCCTTTGAGAAGTTTATTTAGGTTGCAGATTAAGTGTGCTGTACAATGCACCCCTGTACCACTGTGACTATGCCCTGTGTGTGCATCCATCCATGTGTGTATGAATACAGGGAGTGGGACAGGGAAGCAAAGTACATCATAGACTGTCAACCTGGATAACAGAGAATCAACTTCATATACCATTACAGACTGTCTCACAGTCCTAGAGACAAAAATGAAGCTTACACAGATTTAATCCATAAAATAAAACTCTATGTATAACGTACATATCCACTGGTAGGCAGAATATTCAATCCAAAACAGACACCTTCAACAATCCCAGAATACAAAGCAACTCATTTAAGTACCTTTTCTAAGACTGTTTGAGGTTTATCTTATTCATCATGTTATGGCTTTCCTCAGGATTCTTCGACCCTTTATTTCTTTTTTCATTTGTCTGATTTCACAGTTGACCCGGTGTATTAGTTTGAAAACAAACCAGTGGGAGGCACCAAGTCAGAATAACAATTTAATAGGGAAATCAAAAAAATAAAGGCAGAAAACACCGGGTTAAATTGACAGAGTCAGGATACATCCTGACACACTGTTAGTCAGGGTGGTGGTAGCAGTCCGATAAGATGGTGGCTGCAGTCCTCCTGAAGTGATGGATGTGGTTTTGTTGAAGCAGTGATCCTGTAGAAAGGGGCTGCTCTTCCTCAGAAGGTCCAGTGGTGGCTATGTAGCCCCTGTCCTCTGGGAATCCAGTGGAAAGGGTGTCTGTGGTATTCAGAATCTCAGATTATATCCAGGATGGAATTCTTGGTTCCTCCTTCTGGGTGGAGCATCTCACAGTGGGATGATGAGTCATGAGGCCAGGTGTTGATGGGCTCATTAACAGAAGATGGTTTGGAGGGAGTTATCTCTGAGTCATACAGCAGGACAATGATGGGCCATTAACAGAAAGATAGTCTGGGGGGAGGAGGCAAGGAAACACTGCCCCACCTGGTTTCAACAGCTCATGAGGATGGCAATAGAATACACTGCAACCCAGGACGTTATCCACCCCTTATTCTATTACCATCTACGTCATCCCAAATCAATACCTTCCTTAAACTCTATACACACATATACACACACACACACACACATATATATACACTATGAAACCCGACACACAGTTCTCACTTAAGATTAGGTCTCCTTGTGGTACACAATGGGTTTCCCCATCTTTCTGCATTACCCACCAAGTGCAACCAGGTCCTTGAGCAAAGACAATCCCACGGATGGGTTTGCCTTTGCCTGAGGTGGGATTAATCCAAACAGCCTTTCCTAAAATACCTCTCATGTGTACCACAGCGACTCTATGTCCATCCACTGTGTGCAAGGGTTCCGATTCGGTGGGACCAGCTCGATTGATGGACCCTTGGGTATTGACCATCCAGGTGGCCTTTACTAAGTTCACTTCCCAATTTTTGAAGGTCCCCCCACCAAGTGCCTTCAGGGTGGTTTTAAGTAGTCCATTGCAGCGTTCAACTTTCCCAGCAGCTGGTGCATGATAAGGGATATGATATATCCATTCAATACCGTGTTCTCTGGCCCAGGTGTTTATGAGGCTGTTCTTAAAATGAGTCCCGTTGTCTGACTCAATCCTCTCAGGGGTGCTGTGTCTCCACAGGACTTGCTTTTTCAAGCCCAAAATGGTGTTCCGGGCAGTAGCATGAGGCACAGAGTAGGTCTGTAGCCATCCAGTGGTTGCTTCCACCATGGTCAACACGTAGCGCTTGCCTTGGCGGGTTTGGGGAAGGGTGATGTAGACAACTTGCCAGGCTTCCCCATACCTGTACTTTGACCATCGTCCACCGTACTACAGAGGCTTCACCCGCTTGGCCTGTTTGATTGCAGCACAGGTCTCACAACTGTGGATGACCTGTGAGATGCTGTCCATGGAAAGGTCCACCCCTCGGTCACGGGCCCATCGGTATGTTGCATCTCTCCCCTGATGACCAGAGGCATCATGGGCCCAACGAGCTAGGAATAATTCTCCCTTGTGCTGCCAGTCCAGATCCACCTGAGATACTTTCACCTTGGCAGCTCAGTCCACCTGCTCATTGTTGTGATGCTCTTCATCAGCCCGACTCTTGGGTACGTGCGCATCCACGTGTCAAAACTTCATGGTCAGCTTCTTTACTCGGGCGGCGATGTCCTGCCAAATCTCAGCAGCCCAGATGGGTTTCCCTCTGCGTTGCCAGCTGGCCTTTCTCCAGCGATCCAGCCATCCCACAGAGCATTAGCTACCATCCACGAGTCGGTGTAAAGATAGAGCCTCGGCCACTTCTCTCGTTCAGCAATATCCAAAGCCAGCTGGACGGCTTTAAGCTCTGCAACCTGACTCGATCCACCTTGTCCCTCAGTAGCTTGTGCAACTCGTCATGTGGGGCTCCATACAGCGGCTTTCCATTTCTGGTTAGCACCTACAATTTGGCAGGAGCCATCAATGAAGAGGGCATAACGTCTTTCAGTCTCCGGTAGCTCATTATATGGTGGGGCTTCCTCAGCACAGGTCACTTGCTTTTCCTCTTCTTCAGAAGATAATCCAAAAGTCTCACCTTCAGGCCAGTTCATTATAATTTCCAGAATCCCAGGTTATTTGGGTTTCCAATACAGGCACGCTGTGTGATGAGAGCAATCCATTTGCTCCATGTGGTGTCGGTGGTATGATGTGTGGAAGGAATCTTTCCCCTGAACATCCAACCCAGCACCGGTAGTCAGGGTGCCAGAAGCAACTGAGCTTGAGTGCCAATTACTTCTGAGGCGGCTTGAACTCCTTCACAGGTGGCCAAGATTTCCTTCTCTGTGGGAGTGTAGTTGGCTTCAGACCCTCTGTAGCTTCGGCTCCAGAATCCCAGTGGTCAACCCCGAGTCTCACCAGGCACCTTCTGCCAGAGGCTCCAGGACAGACCATTGTTCCCGGCTGCAGAGTAGAGCACGTTCTTCACCTCTGGTCCTCTCCTGACTGGGCCAAGGGCTACGGCGTGAGCAATTTCCTGTTTGATCTGGGCGAAGGCTTGCTGCTGTTCAGGGCCCCAGTGGAAATCGTTCTTCTTTTGGGTAACCAGGTAGAGAGGGCTCACAATCTGGCTGTACTCGGGAATGTGCATCCTCCAAAAGCCTATGGCACCTAGGAAAGCTTGCATTTCCTTCTTGATGGTTGGTGGAGACATTGCTGTGATCTTATTGACGACCTCGGTGGGAATCTGACGCCGTCCATCTTGCCACTTTACTCCCAGGAATTGGATCTCTTGGGCAGGTCCCTTGACTTTGCTCTTCTTGATGGCGAAACCAGCTTCCAGGAGAATCTGGATGATTCTCTCTCCCTTCTCAAACACCTCCGTTGCCGTGTTCCCCCACACAATGATGTCATCGATGTACTGCAGATGTTCTGGAGCTTCACCCTTTTCCAGTGCAGTCTGGATCAGCCCATGGCAAATGGTGGGACAGTGCTTCCACCCCTGGGGCAGTCAGTCCCAGGTGTACTGTACACACCTCCAGGTGAAGGCAAACTGAGGCCTGCACTCTGCTGCCAAAGGAATGGAGAAGAAGGCATTGGCAATATCGATGGTGGCATACCACTTCGCTGCCTTGGACTCCAGCTCGTACTGAAGCTCCAACATGTCTGGCACAGCAGCACTCAGTGGTGGCGTGACCTCATTCAGGCCACAGTAATCCACCATCAGTCTCCATTCTTCACTGGACTTACGCACTGGCCATATAGGGCTGTTGAAAGGTGAACGGGCCTTGCTGACCAGCCCCTGGCTCTCCAGTTTATGAATCATCTCATGGATGGGAACCACAGAGTCTCTGTTGGTGAGGTATTGCCGATGGTGCACTGTTGCTGTGGCAATTGGTACTTGTTCTTCTTCAACTCTCAGCAGTACCACAGCAGAGGGGTCATCTGAGAAGCCAGGTAAGGTACTCAGTTGTTTGATAACTTCTGTCTCTACAGCAGCTATCCCAAAAGCCCAACCATGTCCTTTTGGGTCTTTGAAATATCCATTTCTGAGATAGTCTATGCCGAGAATGCACAGGGCCTCTGGGCCAGTCACAATGGGGTGCTTGTGCCACTCGTTCCCAGTTAAAGTACTTCAGCTTCCAGTATAGTCAGCTGCTGGGATCCTCCTGTCACCCCAGAAATAGAAATGGGTCCTGCTCCCACATACCTTGATGGCATCAGAGTACATTGAGCACCTGTGTCAACCAAAGCCATGTATTTTTGTGGGTCAGATGTGCCAGGCCATCGGATCCACACAGTCCAAAAGACCTGATTGTCCCTTTCTTCTACCGGACTAGAGGAAGGGCCCCTCTATTCCTGGTCATGGTACATGTTGCTTCCCTCCAGTGAATATGCTCCTGAGGTCCCTTCAAGAGGATCTGTCACATTGTCATTCCTATACCGTCTGGAGTTCTGCGTACGAGAGACCGGAGCAGTGTTGACTCTAGATGAGCTTCTTGTGGTTGTTGTCCCTCTTTTTAGTTCACGTACCCAGGCTGCTAAGGAGAAGGTGGGTTTTCTATCCCACTTACTCATGTCTTCTCCATGTTCCTGAAGAAAAAAACAGAGGTTACCTCGTGGAGTGTATCCTCTCTCCCTGGTTGGGGGACACCTGCTCCTAATGGCAGAGATTTTTGTTGATTCCGGCGAGATGTGGTAAATTTCTTCCTTAAGTTCCTTTTTCAGTTTCTGATGGCCCTCTTCAATCAAGCTCCGGACTTGCTCAGCCAGCCTTGTTTCCATGGACGAGACATGGCTGCGAAATGGGGCTGTGACAGCATCCTTGTAAAACCTCAGTTTGTTGACCAAGACGCCCACCCTGTCCTCGCCTTCCCTCCATTGCAGCATTGCCAGGTAACGGGAGTATATCTCTGGTCCAATGTGTGCGAATCTCAACCACATCTGTGATGGGCACTGGACACCATCTGGGCTCTTAGGAAATCTCTCGTCTTCTGAGAAAATGATCTCCAGCACAGCCAATTCCCTCAGGCACCGGATACCTTGTTCCATTGTGCTCCATTTTCCTTGGTGCACCTGGAGGTCTTCTTTACAAAGGTACCTGTCCCTTACACTTGTAAGCAGTCGCCGCCAGAGGCTGAGAGTTTCTTGGGTTCTCCCGATCCCCTGGTCAATGACCACATCCCGGGACAGAGATCCCAGCTGCCTGGCCTCACTTCCGTCCAGAATGGTGTCATTGGCTGCAGAGTCCCAGATGCGGAGCAGCCAGGTCAGGATAGACTCGTTCGTCTGGCGGGTGAATTCCCTCCGCAGGTCTCGCAGCTCACCCAGGGATAGCGACCGCGTGATGATCTCTGGCTCTGCCTCTCCTGCTGTGTGTGAAGGTCCTGCTGCATCCTCGTCAGTCACAATGCGGGCTGATTTGCTTTTTGATTTCTTCTTCTGAACGGGGGCAGCTGCAATCAGTTTGGGCTGTTCTGGTTCAGTGATGGTTTGTGTGGGGACGCTGACAATGCTTTTGGTTTCTTTCTCCTCTGTGTCAGTCTGTGTAGACATAGACACTGTTATTTTGCATTTGGTTTCTTTCTCCTCTGTGTCAGTCTGCGTAGACATGGATGCTGTTGCTTTGCATTTGGCTTCTTTCTTCTTTGTGATAGTCTGTATAGACATGGCGTTTGTTGCTCTGCTCTATTTTTCCCTCTCATCCTGAGAATGCTGTGCCATAGCTTAGATTCTAAGCATGGCATACACGGTGCAGGTCATAGAGAAAAAACAAAAAGAACTGACAAGAAGATTATGCCATCCTTAACATCCAGAGGGAACTCAATAGTTCAAAAACTTCTGTGTCAGGCCTGAAAGGCTGGAAAAAAAACATTCTCTAATCCTCCCCCCAGGGGCCAGGTGTGATTGTTGAGGCCCCAGATGTAGCAGCCTAGAGTAGGACAAGCAGACAAAGCTGAGTATATATTTTGAATTATGTTCATTGTCTCGGAGGTTATCATGCAGTAGGCATAATAGACTAATAAAGCAAATTTTATACCATACCTTGGTCTACACAGGAGCATTACAACTGGCACGTAGTTCCCCATGCGTGGAAAAATATAGAGAGCTAGGTACAAGACCCATGTAATCATGTTGAGCATCATAGTGGCTTCTACAATACAAAATTGTAATTCCGACTTTTCTCAGCACCCCACTACACATTGGGCGCCAAAATATGTACTAGTTTGAAAACAAACCAGTGGGAGGCACCAAGTCAGAATAACAATTTAATAGGGAAATCAAAAAAATAAAGGCAGAAAACACCGGGTTAAATTGACAGAGTCAGGATACATCCTGACACACTGTTAGTCAGGGTGGTGGTAGCAGTCCGATAAGATGGTGGCTGCAGTCCTCCTGAAGTGGTGGATGTGGTTCTGTTGAAGCAGTGATCCTGTAGAAAGAGCCTGCTGTTCCTCAGAAGCTCCAGTGGTGGCTGTGTAGCTCCTGTCCTCTGGGAATCCAGTGGAAAGGGTGTCTGTGGTGTTCGGAATCTCAGATTATATCCAAGTGGAATGCTTGGTTCCTCCTTCGGGGTGGAGCATCCACAATGGGATGATGAGTCATGAGGCAAGGTGTTGATGGGCTCATTAACAGAAGATGGTTTGGAGGGAGCTATCTCTGAGTCATGCGGCAGGGCATTGATGGGCCACTAACAGAAAGATAGTCCAGAGGGAAGAGGCAAGGAAACACTGCCCCACCTGGTTTCAACAGCTCATGAGGATGGTAACAGAATACACTGCAAGCCAGGACACCCAGCTAGCAGTAGGAGGTTGGACTAGAGATCTCTTGAAGTTCATTCTTTATTTAACCCTGTGATTCCAAAAGGAATGGCATCTTTGTTACCTACATATCACCCACCTCTCCTACAAATTTTGAAACCTGTTTAAGTGGTCAGGATACACAACTGAGAGGTTAAACTTTTAAACTTAAAAGATAAAAGAACTCTCTACCAGTGATGTGTCTTCAGTTTGGAGTCTAAAAAAACCAGGCCCAAATTTGAAATTCAATTTCCTTTTTCACATCAGCATCACTACTATGTCTTGCAACACCATGGTAAAGAAATTTGAATATTTCTTTTATTTACTTAGGGCTGTTGCCATAGGCTGGTCTCATGCTGAAAATCTCGATATCTATTACTGTTCTGCTTGTATCACATCTACCATAGTTTGGCCTTGATTTACAATATTTAAAATAAATAATATGTTCCAGCTGATAGTTCCAGCTAACAATGCCATGTGTAACTAACTTCTTTTCCTTTAAATACTCATCACACCAACACTGTGTGTGCCACCTGCAGAGAGGTTTAGAATCATAATCTTTCCTGCCATGTGCAGAACAAGTAGTTCTTCCACCATCAGCATCATTTCCATGCTGAAGCTCAAACTGCAACCTGTTATGGTTCTTCCATGAGGCACCTCTTTGAAAAACTCTCAGTACCACACCAGGAGAAACAGTTTCACAGTCTACTGAAGGACTGATTACTCCCATGCTGAGTATTTCTCTGGCGTCTCGCTATACAAACTAGGACTGATGTAGTATTGCTGCTTTTCAGTCTTGGCTGACAGGACAGAGACAGAATTTGGCCTTCAGCTCATAAAGATTTTTCTGGCATGGCCTACACTTACCTCCTGGACAATGCCTCATGGCCATTTTACACCGTCTGGATTCTGCAATGGTTGGACATGGTATTGTGTCCTTTGCTGGCTTCTTCACAATTTGTCTTGTTCTCGTTTCCAGGCCCCACTTAAATCCACATGTTTTGTTATTTCTGCTGCAAGTTCCCCACTCGCTCCATTGACCCACTTCACAGCCTTCTGATAAAGCAAAAGAAAACACAAGTGAGCAATTCTTCTGGTGTGTTTGTTTTTTTCTTTTTTTTATTAGAATACACTGTACTCTGCTAGAAAGCAACACTTGACATTTTGACTATTAGCAGGTAAAAGCTTGAAACAAAATTAAAATCTCCTACAGAACCTGAAAGAATCTTTTTAGCCAGCATCAACCAGACCAAGAAAAATTCAGAATATCAAACTGTATGTTTGATATGACAGTCTCAAATATTCAAAAACCCTCCTAAATTAATGAGATTGACTTTTTTTTTCTCTATCTAATATATAGATCCTATTTGGTTGTCACCTTGGTTTGAAAAGCTCAAAAGTTCACATTTCCAAGTCCTCTCCATCATGAAATGAAGCAATACTCTCGAAAAAAAGAGTTTGTTCTGACACAATTCCTGAAATCTTACAAATTCTGAATTATAAGTCTTCATACACGATGATTTTACAGTTAAGAGGACAGAACTTTCTGATGCACAACAGAGTTGCATTCCCAATGAAGAGGTATTTTAATGTTTGGAAAAATTTAGTAGTATTATCAGTAAAGAAATCAAGATATAATTCATTACTGAATATTTCCTGGTAAGAAATACTAAGCATCATCTTAAAGTAGTGCCATATTTGAATATGGCTACCCAGCAAAAGAGCCACTTCAGCAGCACTGCTGTGCTAGAAAACTCACCCACACATTCCATAAGCTCTTCCAAGGCTGCAAATCCAGCGGGACATCCTCGAAAGCAGCGGCCTCTGTGCGAGTAAAAGCCAGTTTTGCATTTGGTACAAAAGTCTCTGCTAAAGCAGGAGTCGCAGTTTTCTATTCTGCATCCTAAATCAAAAGGATCATAAGGAACAATGAGACAGCAAAGTTAGGGTAAGACTAAAAATGAAGGGACTTATAAAGCAATAAAATAGCAAAGCCAGGAGTGCTATAATGGTGTCATCCTGAAATCCATCTGCTCAATAGAAGAATGAGAAGTAACTGTGTTTACCACATTTTCCCCTATGTCCTTTTAATCCTACTTTTTAAAATCAAACTGTAGATAAAACCCCTAGTTTAGTTATATTTCAGATAATGACATCTTCTTGGAGGAAAAATGTTCAGTGTAAACTATTTGCATGTGTAAGTAATTTCAATGAACCTGAGATGCAACAAATTATTTTGGGAAATATGCATGTGTTATATGTACTGTCTTCAGTTTATAATTTGTCTCTGAAAGCAGGATACATTTTTTTTCTCGGAGTTGACCCTTGACCTGAGTGGATGCTTTCATGTAGTATATCCGATGACCGAGTCTATACATACGAATGTTCAAAAAGCCTCAATTTTTCTGAATTTAACTCCTCTCTATTATTAAGACACTTAATCCACAAAAAATAACCATTCTTAAATTACTAGGAGACATAAAGCTATAACCAATACCCCAAAAAAAAAGAAAAAAAACACAACCCCAACCAAACCAAACCAAAAAACTATTGCCTTTATGAAATGCTGTATTTCTCTGAAAATTTAAGAGGAATATGACCTGCAAGAGATGACAGACTCAGGTGTAGGCTGTTCAGAAATATCTTATTCCATATTAAAACATGTCAACTTGGAAATTAACTAGTTATCAATGATGATATGTATACCATACATACCTACAAAAAAAATGCCAGGGAAAAATAATATACCAAAGATTAAAAAGTATAAGCCATTGTATTTGGAACAGTAATGATCAATTAATTTTACAGTTAATTGTAAAACTAATTTATTAATTTACTGTAATTTACAATTAATTTTAAAAACTTCTAATCCTTCAGCTAATATAATTAAATAAACAACATGAACCGTATCCTCTCTTCAGCTATCTGAAGCCAAGCAAGAAGCATTTTTTATTCATGTCATGCAACAATATACTAATAATTTTGGTAATTTCTGTCACTCATTTATTCTTCATTCTTTTATAAAGAAAAAAAACACAAACTACAAGGGCACTCTTCTGAAATAGCAGTTAGTAAATATCCCCAATCAACATTTCAAATTTAGCCAATCTTTATGAAACAGATATTAATATTTAAAACAGGGCATCCCACAATACTCAAACAGTGTGTGTTTGAGTGCGTAAAATTATTCTTTGTTAGCCATTAGGGAAATATGAGGTTTTTTAGACTGGATTTCTTGTGACATTGGAAAACAAATTAGGCAAATTGAATGAAAAGAAAAATGTATATTTCAAGTGGTGGTAACCTTTGCTTGGTTAAAAGGAATGTGAGCACCAGCTTGAAGTCTTCCCCTGACAAAGACAACCTCTGCTGGCTCTTTTTAGACACAAACACACATAACCTGAGTGCTACCAACTCCTGTGTCCAGCATCTTTCAAAGGGGCTTTTAAAACTTGAGTTCATATAAGTAGCACAAGTTGGGCTTCTTGTCCACACTTTAGTTTATAGGAAATTCCTAAGAATAATCATTTCTTTTTCACAAGGGTTGAACCAATCCGTAAAGAACAGGATCCTGGTTGATGTCTACACAGTCACCCTGAAAATCACTTCCCCAGATTATCGCATTGCAAGGGAAAATCAACTAGGTGAGCTGCTCTGGAGATGTACAATACTTAATTGCTAATCTGGTTTGTTACAATCCATGTGTACTGCAAGTATTTTGTTAAATGCAACGCTTGAGTCAAATATCCTGTGTGTTTAAATATTCAGAAAACACATTTGCCTCTTGCTCACCCACCTGAGACATCTGAAAAGACATCCAGGTTTTTATAAATTGCATAGTGCCAGCAATAAGATGCAGAACAGAACAATAAAACAAAAAACAGCATCTTGTGACCCTCCCTCACATCCAAGTGACACAACATTTTTTAAACAACAGTTTTACCATTACTTTCAAAAAACATGCTGGGAGTAACATGCTAAAAGCTTTTTTTATGTGTGGAAGAGGGACTAAAGGAAAAGCTTTCAATAGAAATTACTCTTTGATATGATACAGACATGCTTGGCAGGTGGAAGATGGCCTCACTTTACACTGGGGATTCCCTCTATAAAACTATCACTATTTAACGTAAGGACATATGTGAATACCCCATATTTAAACATTAAATGAATAAATCCTCCAGTTTTGGTCATACTTTCAAAATTCCCATCTTGTTTATATTTTCTGCTTTACCTTCAATGCCAGTTTCCTTTTGTGTCACAGCCAAGTCCTTGTGATAACAATATTTTAGAAGCTTTAGTAGGAGAAGGTTGGGTGGAGTGAAGGTGGGATGAAGGTTGGAGATTTCCAGCAAGGCAGTTTATTTTCATTTTTTTCCTATGAAAATAAACTACTCCAAACATGAAAGGCCTATTATTTAATCTGTATCAGATGCAATTTAGGGGAAAATACTGAAAGAGTATTAGGAATACCATAAGAATTCTGAAATTACAATATTAGTTCATCAGACTGATATTCAGCATAATGCTTAGGGTTACTGGGTGCTAATCATAATGATAATTTAACCGTAGCTGAAGGTAAACTAAGAGTGGCAACAACTCCTTTCTGACATCCGCCACACATTCAGTTCAAATCATGAAGTGCTGCTGTACCTCAGCCTTGTACGGACTTTTTATAAAATTTAAAGAACTTAAAAAGCTAAAGAAGAGCAATAATCCAGAAGTTTAAAAAGCTAACTATGTAGAAGTCTACTTGCAATCACAGATTGTCACAATAGTGGTTAAGAAATACAGAAAATTGTCTAGAGTATATTATTTTTGGTGCCTAGTTTCCTCTTATTCAAAACTGAAAACCTTTAGGCTTTTTAAAATAAAAGTGCCATTAAGTAAATTATTTTAACTGCAACTGAGGTTATTACACTAGAATGAAAGAATTATTTAGGTTTTTTTTGCTTTTAAAGTTAAATATACCAACATGAAGAGATAAAGAAATCATGCACATTTTTAGTTGGATGCCTAAAAGAAGTCGATACTCCACTAAACATATTAAGATAGCTTTGTTTGAAAATAAATATAACCATTGAATTTTGTATTTCTTTTTTTAAATCAACATAATTATCTACGTAAACTTCATTAAATATAGAAATTAATGGAAGCATATTGCAGATTAATAAAATTCTTTGTATTCTATTATTAAAATAATAAATTGGATCATGAATAATCTACTATGAAATATACAGAACTGTTTGACATAATATGCAATAACTAAGAAAACCTGCGATTTGAAAATTTTTTTACACTTTACAATAAATAGCCTAATAAAACCCAAGGAAATACTGTTTGATGACCTGAACTGTTTTCCTCTGACTGCTACAGTTTTCAACGCTTTTAACTTTCTGATCTCAGCATCTTAGGACTACCTCTGGAGAAGGAAAGCAAAATCTTTCCTACTACTAAAAATCCCTATCTTAATCCTTTTAAATTCCCTTCAAATTAACTAGCTAGCTGAAATAATTATAGTAAACTGGAACAAGACAAAACTTATTTTTTCATCTGAACCAGACTCTTGTCAAAATCAATTTTTTTACTTCAATTTCTCTCATTTTCTGTATAATATCAGTAGCTAGATGATGCAGTTTGCATATTCTTTTTATTCCACTTAAAAGATTGCCTAGAAATTCACAACACCAAAAAAAAAAAAAAAATCCTAAAGGAAACAAGACCAAAAAATCAAGGTAAACATATCTAAGATTTTAGACCCAAGAAACTCTTCAGAGGAAAGAAATAGATAATGCGTGACTAACAGTATGCTTCAGAAATGTTTTTTTTTTTTTCCCCCCCCTTTAAAAATAAACAGAAAATGGTGCCCACTAGAGGTTTCCAAATAGGCAAGAGCAACACCCTGGGAGATTTTAGAAGCAGGAAGGAGGAGAGGCCTGGAAGTGGAAGCTGGCGGGGAGAGAGAAAGACAGAATTGGTGTGGAGAAGGAGAAGAGGTGAAAAATTCAATCCTCCAGAAGAAACCCCCAGAGCAATCGCACGCCTTTGACAGGCCTACCACACCTGCAAGACAACGAAGGCAGGGCTGAAAACTGAATCACCAGAACCTGAGGGTGAAGTGAGGGGTGCTCCACTGCTGCTGTTCCCATCTAGCAGAGCTACAAAAGGTCTGTAGGTGAGGGGCAGACACTCGAGCCCTGCCTCTTCTTTCCCTTGTATTCAATCTGCAGTGTCTCATCAAGGATTTGCTCCCTACCAGACCTCAAATCCCTTCTATTCCTGCTCTGCATCATGTCTCCTTATATCCCACTGGTTCTCCTACCCTCTACTCACAGCCAGGACCTCTCAGACATCCTAACACTCATACAGAAACTCATCAAATACAACCTCAAATTTTCTTTCCAGAGATTCCATCTTACTTCAAAGCAAGCATTAAAGAATTGAGAGACTTATATTTCAGAGGAGGAATCAAAAGCTTAAGAGTTCATAATACAAATTTAGAAACAAAATTAAATTTAAACACATGCATATCCCTTACTGCAACAACAACAAAGAGCATGTGGTTCTGTAAGCAGCTTCTTTTTGTACTGTCATTACACACAGTGCAACATTATCAAAACAAATACTATCCTTCACCAGTTTATAAGGTGAGGCAAAATAAGCTGAATTTTAGGGAAATATAATGCCTTTGAAATTCAAAATAAAGAAAAAAATGCTTCATATTGAGATGCATGTACTTCGTATTTAACATACCTTAAGAATAACGTTCACTAGTTTCTCATACTAAGTGCAGTATGATGAATTTTAAGGTCAAAAGATATGTATCACAAAAAGAAAAAGTAGTTGCTCATTTGTAAAGTATTTTTTTTGCTGATAATAATAATGAAATATCCATATTCTGCAGCATTTCTATTGCTACACTGTCTCTTTCTAAACATAATAAATGTGGATTACTATCAATCCATAACTCCCTTCATAACAAAGATATTTTGTAGTACACAAAGTGGAAAAGACAGCTGGTCAATTCCTAGTAATCTTAGTAACAACAACGATTCACAAGTTCTGCTCCACATGAAATGCAGACACCAGTGAAGACCAGTTACACATGGGAAAGTGAATTGAAAACATGTGGGGGGATCTGCATGAGTGGAAATCAGCAACCACATGCCCAAGAAAGAGAACTGTCCTGAACTACCGGTACTCAATGCCTGCACTGCTGAGAGCAAAATGATGATGTTTTGCAAAGAGAAGCTAGGAAAGGAAGCATGGCGTTCCTAAATTGAAGGGTTTGGCAGTTTGGCACTGAAATTGGGTCCTTGCTTGAGGATCCTTGTATTTAAGAAGTCAGAGCAATAGATGATGATTCACTACAGCTAACATTTTCTTTTTGAAAGTCAAATTCATTCTTTCCATTGAGGCATCATTCCAGAGAAGTCTCTGGGCCCATAACTTCTGAGGTTGGTTATCCTGGGGAGTGACAATTGTTGCTTGGTCCAAAGCCCTTAACCCTCTGGTTTTTCACACTGAGCTCTGGCTTACAGCACCCTGCTCTTCTTGCCTCAGATCTCTCTGACTCTTCTATATTTTCACCAAACCCCAGACTGTCCCCATGACCGTGACACTCACTCCTTCAAACTCCTATTCCCATCCCTCTGCTGCTCACTAGAACAGCATTGGTGCTACAGATCTAACTTCACACTGCCATCCTGACATGTCCACTGGCACTCCTCACCAATCTGCCATTGACCAGCAACACCTTCTGTGCAAATTCTCTCCAGAATTTTTTCGTAATTGAACCCCCTGGCTGCTACGATTGCACTGGCTACAACAGTCTCAAAAGGTCATATGCTCTACTATACCACGTAAGTATAGTTCAAGCAACAACATATTAATGAAGTCCTGCTATGTGTAACAATGTTAAAAACATGAATTACCTTTCTTAATGCATTGAATTAACTACACGTTTAATAAATGCCCAATTTGTTTAAAAGCTTCTCTTTATCTTGTTTTTACTGAAGGTGAATGGAAGGGGAAACTACAATGTTTGGCTCTCCCAGGAGAAAGAGGGTGAACCTAAACAAGTGAAGTAGCCAGCCAAAGTTGAAGTGAGCTGTAATTTCTAATCTCTGAGTGGTTTCTCCTCCTAAAATGATAAAGGTTACTACGGCCACAGACTAAGTTGGAAGGTTCAAGATAGGCTTGATCCATTAATCAGTCCAACCACTGAAGTGACAGGTTTCATCTTACTCTTTAAATACAGTTCTGTTTTTTGCTCATGAAAAATATCTCTTGTTGGAGCAGTTCAGTTCAAAGTCATTAATTATTAAAAAATTATTGGAAAACTAACAAAGCGTAGCTCATCTCTTGGGTGTTCTTCTACAGAAGAGATTCAACACTTTCCAATTTCATGTCCAAAAGGACTGCATTCTTATACTTCAGTGTTCAAGGTGGAAATCATATCCAGCAGGAAACTCTACATTGATTTCTAGAGACAAGCATTCTCAAATTTCATAATTCATTGTTACGAGAAAAACAGTCTAGAACCACTTAGCAAATTCTAGGCACACATACTGCTTAAAGATAGAAAAGAAAATTTGTCTTGAAATCCAAAATTTTCATCATTTTAGAGCCACTGCACTTGGCTGTGGTATTTATTGCATTACATTTGGCACTAATAATGCTCGGCTTTTAAAATCAAGACAACATTTTCCATAAAAATGCCTTCTATAGCTTCTCTAACAAAAATGGGAAAGTGTTCCAGTAATAAAATGCTAAACAGGTTTTGTTTCTATAAAGACAATAATAGGGAAGAAATTATTTCAGTTTATGTAATTCAAGCCCTTTAACTCCCATAAGGATTTTAACATAGCCAAAAACTGTATTATTTTTAGCTGAGATAATACTATCTGAGAAATGGAGTCTGTAAGCATACGTAAGAATATCTAAGATCAAGCAGGAAGAAACATATTCTATTTTTAAGGATGTTTATTTCAACTCAGCTTCAATCCACAAAATGTCTGTGTGCCCACAATGTGCAAATGAAGATCATCAAACCAAGAAAGAAAGGGAAGTGATTTATAAATACACCAGTTAGCAGTTACACTAACATAAAAACATACAATACAGAAATCATCAGAGGGTAACCAGGACCAGTCCATAAATGCAACTGCATCATTATTCTCACAGGCAGAGACTGTCAAAGGCATGAGGGTGAGATAAATATCAAGTGCTCAACACATGCCAGTATAGGTTGCACACAACTTGCATTTACGCTTTTCAAAATCAGTCCTGTAATTCAGGGGAAAAGGCCACTTTCCATAAGCAGTAAAACGAAAAAAATATTACATTGAATTCACCTTTCACCTTCTGCAATTAGCTGTTCTCCTTTTCTTTTCTTTTCTTTTCTTTTCTTTTCTTTTCTTTTCTTTTCTTTTCTTTTCTTTTCTTTTCTTTTCTTTTCTTTTCTTTTCTTTTCTTTTCTTTTCTTTTCTTTTCTTTCCTTTTCTTTCCTTTTCTTTCCTTTTCTTTCCTTTTCTCTTTTCTTTTTTCTTTTCTTTTCTTTTCTTTTCTTTTCTTTTTTCTTTTCTTTTCTTTTCTTTTTTCTTTTCTTTTCTTTTCTTTTCTTTTCTTTTCTTTTCTTTTCTTTTCTTTTCTTTTCTTTTCTTTTCTTTTCTTTTCTTGAAAGTAAAGAATACTGCCAATACAGACTACTTTGCCTGTCTCACAAGCGCAGTACAGGCTAATACAGATAAATTAATCTATTTCCTAAACCTACAAATATATTCATAAACATTTTTTTATGTGGAAGTATTTACAGCTGAGTTTTGAAAGGTTTCACGTAGAGAAGTTGTGAATTCACAAATGTGTCATGAAAATTAAGGCCAAGATTCTAAATTACTTTACGGAATGGATGCATAAACCATATACTGTCTCATTCAATTTATCAAAACTTAACCACCTGGTACAGATTAGGCAGCACTCTGCAATATTACACAGCACTTGAGAAGAATACTATATCCAGGGAGCCCACGCAGGGAATGGGAAGAAAGAGATGGGATAGTTTGGGACAGGTCCAAGCATGGCCATAAGTGCTCTTCATCCAGCCCAGACTGCCACTGCGTGACCTCATGTGAGTCTCAAGACTGTGTGATGTGGAAACCAGCACAAGCTTTCTCACAGCTCGGTGTTGCCAATGACATGGCACAGCATTAGAGGAAAGGTGCCACACATTTAACAGACACTTGATTATTGCAGGAAACAAAGAAAAGCTATTTCTCACTTCAGGTTCTTATGTCAGGTGACCTGATTCTGGCTAGACTATGACAAAAACATTCCCTCTCTAAACAGGAATTAGAGGTAACAGCAATGATTAATAATCCATATGGGTAATACTCCACATATGAGCATATGGAAAAATCGATACGAGTCAGCACAACTGCCAGACAGAGGTGAAATAATGTGAGATACCAGAGCACTCGAGGATTTTAACAGTTGTGCTTCTAGGCACAAACATGCAAACAGGGAATCTTGCTGCACATTAGCAGGTTGTAAATTTCCAAATAAAATGCTTCACTAAAAGTGAAAGGTTGTTTGTTTGTTTGTAATAGTGCATCTGTTTTATTAAATTAGCAACACTTACATATTAAAGCATGTCTGGCGTGAGGTGTCTGGTCACCTGAAATTTGTGTGGGAACAAAAAGTATGACAAGAAGCCCACCCATACGTTAGTGTTTATACTGACTTCTACCTACATGTTAAATTAATTCTTAATCCTTTTTATTTTCATATAGTGGGAATTTGTTTCTTAAAACTAGGACTATCTGATTGAATCATATATTTTTTCCTAAATTAACCTTCTAATTAAACCAATAATAATAACAAAAATACAAAATAGGTCAATTCATCAACTATTTAATCCACTGAATGTTATATATCTCAGAATGAGCTGGGACCTTCTTTACGAAAGAGGTTTTATGATGATCTTGAGACATCTGTGAAAATAAAACTCTGTTCCACAACATATCATCTTAAAAACTGAGCATGAATTATGGCCTTTCTACAAAAGTGAGTGTAAGGGTTCAAAAAATAACTCACTTGAACATCTGTTCATATCTGGCGTTCGAAGTCCATAGTACCCCGATGGGCAGGAATGCAAGCATTCACCGTACTGCCTCATCCCTTCTCTTCGCAGGAAGAAGAATAACTTGTGTTGGCATCTGATGCACCCGTTATCCTTTGAACAAGATAAGCAACCTTTGCAAATTGGATTTGGTCCATAGTTAGCTGCAAAATAAGAAGATAAATTACACTTCAAGATCATTTGAAAAGCATTTTGGCTGGAGGTCCTCTATCCTCTAAAGTGTTACTCATCTTTTGCATGACTACAAAAAGTTTCAAAAGGAAGGTTCTGAAAGTGCACTCACTTTCAGACATCTACACTGGCACTGAATAAAAAAAAATGCAATCTCTACATTTTAATTATGTGTAGGGCAATTTAATGATTTTACACACATTTAAAACACAGGCACAGGGAAGCAGAGACCAAGCTTTATAAAGTTCACAGTATAAAGTTAAATAAAAATGCAATGCTGGATTCTAGTTTGAAACTGGGGACATAAGCACAAATCAGCAACAAACTATAAGAACTTCAGCACCCTGATGTACGCACATGGAATGATATGCCCAGGGAAATCAAGCAACACCACTGACACAATTTCTGATTTGTGAAGTGAGCAATATTCAGAGTACAGAAATCTCTGCAGAACACGTACAGCACTAGTAATGTGTGCTGTCCCCTAGCTCTCAGGGTCCTAGAACAGCTGTCTTCTTGCAGACTCTTCTTGATCTGAGTATCAAGACAAATTTTTCCAAGAAGAGTAGCAGTTTTAAGTTCTAAGAGCCTTCTTCTACAAAGTTTTACCCCAAATGGGCTGAAAACCATATGCACAGACATTACCAAAGGAGCATTTAGTGTAGATTACCATTTTGGGTCACCAAGTGCTGTGCATTCAAGTCTACGCTCTGATTTTGTTGGATTATTTTCTTTTTTTCTTTTAAATTACTTGGCTGATAACTGTAACACAAACTTCAGCCACATCACTCTTTGCTCTTATGAGCTTTTATTTTCCTGCCTTTCTGCAGAGCTGCAGAACACTCCTTTGTTCCCATGGGCTGTCTAGTTCTTCTTGCCGGGTCAGCACTGCAGGTTAGCAGAGGGAGGATGGCTCAAGATATTCCTGAAATCAGCATAACTTAACAGGTCTGTTTAAAATATTAAATTGGCTACAGGTCTTCACAGAAATTTTCCGGTTCAAACCTGGTTTACTGAAAATGAAAAAAAAAATATTATGCAACAAAGGAAAGTGTCTTTGTGATCTCAAGAGGTTTTTAATAGAGGCCACCCAGAGAGCAGCTCACTAAAAGGGCCTATGTTTAATTGTTATATTTTTAAATATTTAAAAGTATTCACACCCTAATGTAGTGATCTGGTACTTTTACCCTGTATGGCTGGATAATTGAGGTTGTTCAACTGATGACTTCACCACCAGAGTCAGGAAAAAAACAAGGAAAAGCCCACCACCCTCTGGAACCAGTAGCTGATAAGCTTTACTCTCACCTTCACACATCTGCACACCACATTCCAATTCCTTCTCTGCTCCCATCCCCCATACAGGACTCACTAAGTTCAGCATGACAGCATTCAACTCCGATCTTGTACAAATAATCCTAGTGGGTGGCAGGCAGGACAAGAAGTGAAGCAATCTGGTGTGAAACAGCTGAGTCAGTGGGACACTTTCTGAGTGTTGGAGTCCTCTGCTACCAGTCTCACTAGGTGAGATCCTTGTTGATGGGAAAAGTATCCTTACCCTTTGTGGTATATGTATGATTCTCCAGCACACTGTTAACCCTTTTGTAATGAGACACCCTAACAGACCAACTGCCTTACACTCCTAACACTGTCCCCATCTCCTGTTGCCCAAAAGACTTGAGATATAACTTTTCCTACAGTTCATCTTGTAACTATTTTCATTCACAACCCACTTCTTCAAAGACATACCAGAAGAGAAACAAACAAATGATGAGCTAGGCATGAATGCATCCCTCATCTCACTGTTGGCAGGGACTGCCTTACTGTAACCACATCAAATAGTATGTGACCATGTACTCCAAAGCAATTGTCGTTTAACACATGGTGGGCAATCCTGTAGACTTCTGACTTCTCTTTTAGTCTCCTGGGATCTCACCCTCAGGAAATCTTTACCTCCAGCTTATTCAAGGTTCCTCAGAGAAGCCTTTAACAAAAGAGTTAAAAGGAACAAAGCAAAAGCAAGGATGCAAGATGCCTGAACTTATTCACCACTTAGAGTGGTTTTGGAGTTCAAAACAGCTGAAATCATGTATATGTTTTTGACTTAGGGCCAAGGCAATTGCTGAACAGCATGAATATAGCTAAGGGCTACTATATATATATATATGTATATATACACACACATATATATGGATATATATGGGTACAGATAAAGGCTATACATATGGATATAGTGAAAGGGAACAAAACAGCAGGCCTGCTGGCAACAGACAGGGTAAACCTGTCTCAAAGGGAGAAAAAGATCTTTGCACAGGAGTTAGCAGGGCTCACTGAAAAAGCTTTAAAGATATTTGAGGGGAGAAAAGGATAAAACAAGGCTCACTAAAGTCCGGGAGCAGTACACCTGTGTCTGAGGAACAGGGTACTAGCAAGGTCTGTCAGTCTGCCATCTCAGTGGAGGCAGGGGTGTTTTGATTCTCTAGAGCTTAGTGATGGTGAGGATAGGGTTGAGTGTGAGTAAGAATCAGGGGGAAGGCCAACAAGGCAGGTATCATGGTGGGAGTCTGTGACAGACCTCCCAGCCAGGATAAAGAGGCAGATGAAATATTCTGTAAGTAGCTGGTGATGGTTTTAACTTACATATTTTTCAAATTCTGTACTGCTTAGTGTGTAACTCTGAAGTTTCTTGTAGCCTTTTTACTTCTGCTCTCTCATGCTACGTAGACATAACAAAGCCTCTCCAGGCCTGCTCTCCAAGGACACTCAGACCATCCTAGGCCCAAAAAGTATAAACCAAAAGCCTCTAAAGGGAGGGGCAAGCTTGGGGAAATTACATCATTAACTGAAGCTTTAATTGAAGAATTAACCCTGATAAGCAAATGAACCAAACTTATAAAAGTGTGAAGAACTCGTGACCTGTTGTCCATCTTGGGGTCCATCTTGGTAATAGCCCCTGGCTCCCCAGTGGGTACCTTTGAAGGCCTTTCAAATAAATACCTACTTTTATTCCTTTACTCCTGTCTAGTCTCTGTTTCTGGGAGGCCTCACTGTGAGACATCTAACAATCACTCACCCTCAAGACCAGTCTTTTTCTGGTACCCAGCCCCCTGAACTGGAAGAGGGACAGAGAGCAGAATGAAGCCTTCACAATCCAAGGGGAAATGGTCAGCAACACCACTTAGGCCCATCCAATTTTATGTGGATGAAATTCACACAAGGATACTGAGGGAGCTGGTGGAAAATCATTTGCTGATCAACCAGGGAGGTCCCAGCTGACTGGAGGTTGGCTGATGTAACACCCATCTACAAGATGAGTCAGAAAGAGGATAAGGGAACTACAGGCCATCAGTCTTACCTCAGTGCTGGGGAAGGTCATAGAGCAAATCATCTTAAGTGTCATCATGAAGTACATACAGGACAACCATCTTATCAGGACCAGCCAGCATGGTATGAAAGGCAGGTCCTGCCTGACTGACCTCATCTACCTCTATGACAAAGTGATCCACATAATAGATGAAGGAAAGACTGCAGATGTTGTCTACATGGACTTCAGTAAAGCCTTACACACCATTTCCCACAGCTTTGTCTGGGAGAAACTGGCTGCTCATGGCTTGGATGGGTGTACTCTTCATTCAGTAAAAAACCATGCCGGATGACCGGGCTTAGATAGTGGGGGTAAACAGAGCTGGCAGCTGGTCACTAATGGTGCTCTCCAGGGCAGAGTCCTGGCACCAGTGCTGTTTAATGTCTTTATCAATGATCTGGATGAGGGGATTGAGGGTACCCTCAGTTAGTTTGCAGATGACATAAATTGGGCAGGAATGTTGATCTGCTGGAGAGTAGGAAAGCTCTGCAGAGGGATCTGGACAGGCTGGATCTGTGGACCAAGGCTGACAGTATAAGTTTCAGTAAGGTCAAATGCTGGGTTCTGCACCTGGGTCACAACAACCCCATGAAATACTAAAGGCTGGGGAAAGAGTGGCTGGAAAGCTGCCCAGTGGCTGAATATGAGCCAGCATGTGCCCAGGTGGCCAAGAAGGCTAATGACATCCTTGCCTGTGTCACAAATAGTGTGGCCAACAGGATCAGGGCAGTGATTGTCCCTCTGTAATGGGCACTGGTGAGGCTGCACCTCAAAACCTGTGCTGGGTTTTAGGCCCCTTATTACAAGAAAGACATTGAGGTGCTGGGCAAGTCCAGAAAAGGGCTACATTGCTGGTGAGGGGTCTGGAGCACAAGTCCTATGAGGAGCTGCTAAGGGAGCTGGGGTTGTTTAGCATGGAGAAAAGGAGGCTCAGGGGGCACACCACTTTCTACAACTTCCTGAAAGAAAGTCCTTGCAAGGTGGAGTTCAGTCTTTTCTCCCAAGTAACAAGCAAGAGGATGAGAGAAAATGGCCTCAAGCTGTGCCAGGAGAGGTTTAGATTGAGTATTAGGAAAACTTTTTCCATGGAAAGGGTTGCCAAGCCTTTAAAAGGGCTCCTCAGGGAAGTGTTTGAATCACCATCCCTGGAGTTATTCAAAAGATGTGTAGATGTGGTGATTAGGGACAGGGTTTAGTGGTGGATTTGGCAGTGCTGGGTTAATGGCTGTACTCAATGATCTTAAAGGTCTTTTCCAACTTAAACAATTCTATGATCTTGCAGAGCAAAAATTAGGCTCTGGAGCAGATACATATCAGGTGCCCATGTAGGTTTCTTGGCCATCTTCTCTCATGGATCTCCATGAAAATTCTGATTTCTTGGCCACAAAATGTGTCTAAATTGGACCTATTGTCCAACTTTCCTTTATTACTGCCACATGTTACTCTTCCCAAGCACCTTTTCTGTCTGTTTCTGGTAAGATGCCTTTATTGATAACCTTTTTTTTCTGCAGGCAAATTTAATTATGCTGACTCCTCTGGGCTTCAGCTCCATAGAAAAGGAGATAAAAGCATTAAATGATCTTCACTTATCCTATCCTATTATTTGTTCAGGAAATGGATGGCACATCTTCCACAGTTTAAGGCCAACTCAAGATATATGAAAGTGTTCAGTAATATAGTAATTCTGTAAACTGTATAGGTTTCCCAAACTATGACATCTGGCCCCTCCTCCTTCTTCATCTCCTGAGCAGCCTTAGTAAATTATTTTCTTATTTCTACACCTGTAATTTTTTATCCTCTAATAGGAATGTTGTGAGATTCACAACTTGTAAACTATGAAATCCTCAGATATAAGGTATATTGTATTTATTGTTACTTAAATGAACAATTATTTAACTCACATATTGAATTCGGACAGCAGTGTTCAAAATCATCATTTAATTAATGGTTACATATTGATGAATTTCCCTGTTGGTCTCCTAGCTCTTTTCTTTCTTTAGCACATTAAGAAATTAAAAATCACTGAAGAATTATGATGGTATCTTAGGTTACAATGTAATATGTAACCAAAAGTATGTATTCTATCACCATCTGCATAAGCTGTTAAAGCCAGGTGGGGCAATGTTCTTTGTCTCTTCCATGACACATCTCTGATAACTCCCTGCAGGGGATATCTTCTGCTCATGGGCCATCAAGCCTCACTGCATGACTCATAGAATTACATCATCCCATTGTAAGATGCTCCGCCCAGGGGGAGGAACCAAGCATTCCATCCTGGATACAATCTGAGGTTTGGAACACCACACTCAGCCCTTACCTACTGCCTTCCCAGAGGACAAGAGCTACATAACCACCACTGGACGTTCAGAGGAAGACCAGACCCTTCTACAGGATCACTGCTTCAACAGAACATCTATCCTTTCAACAGGACTGCAGCCTCCACTTAATTAGACCGCTACCACCACCCTGACCAACAGGGTGTCAGGTTGTATCCTGACTCTGTCAGTTTAAACCAGTGTTTCTGTATTATTGACTTTATCTTAATTTTCCTATTAAATTGTAATTCAGACTTGGAATCCCTCACTGGTTTGCTTTCAAACTAGTACAAATGGTAAGGGGAAAATAATATGATTTGTATGTTGTATTACAGAGAGCAAACTTTGTGAAAGAATCTGAAAACTTCCCATTGTGCTGCTTAGGCATCAAACTGAATAATTTCTGGGTAATCTGCATACAGTAAGTTACTGTAAAATGTGTATCACTGAATTGGTATTCTTCCACATTGTTGTTGCTTATTTTACCTTCAGAGCTTCATGGGAAGCTCTGGATTCTGCAACCTTTCCACTACTTCAATTTGTCCCGGAGCCAGGGAAAATCGTGATATGATCTACTAACAAATTACTTGGACAATGAATATATATGTTAACAAAACAAATACCACAGAACTGGTTTTGGTGTCACATAAGGATGCCATCTTGAAGATACCTACTTAACTGTGCCTCTTTTGCCCCTGTATACATAGGCCATAATTAAATCCCACAAAATCCTCCCTGCCTCGAATTCTCCCCTTCCCATCTTGGTTTCTTAACATAGCAAATTGAATGTATTGTTATCACATACAGCTTTTCCAGTTCGCATATAATTGCTCTTTGAAGAGGAAGTGAACGCCTCCGCCTTCAACAGAAACATCTATACACTTCCTTTTAAATTTCTTCATAACTTTTTATTTTCCCTCTATATTAGACTACAAGAAAAAATAACAAGCTTATGAAATATGTTCTATTACATTCCAGATTACTGACTGCATCACATGCAATGTAAAACATCATGCTGTTCATCCTTATTTCAACCCTGCCTGGAACACCCTCCTCATCTCCGTGTGCCATGCAGGGCAGGCAGGTCTCCTCCAGCCAAATCCCTCATGGAGACTTGCTCCTTCCACAAGGCCCACAAATGTTAACCAGTGTCAGAGTGCTGCTGTCGTCACATCATAAAACTGAAAATGCACACATGCTCTAAGTTAGCACCATCCTCCGGCTCCCAAAGCACATGATTGCCCTGGTTATCCATTAAGACTGTAAGATCCCTGCAGCAGGAGTAACGTTTTGTACAGCCACATAAGTAGGATCACAGGTGTGAACACTGCATATAAACACAAGCACACACCTTAATACAGGTAACGCATTTTCTATTCGTTCTACTTCTACAACTATAGTCCAGAGCATCTCTATAGTTAAAGAAAAAGCATTTACAGACTTGATTCCCCATGTAGTGCCTTTCTTTTAAATCTGGTATTAACTTTGCCAAGTTTGGAAAGGTTACTTGAGAACACAGACTAGTACCCAAACACTGAATGAAACACTTCTGAACCCTAAGGGTGTTCAAAGTTTCATGGTTTGGATCCATATCAAGTAAAATCAAATGTCAGCTAATTACTTTAACTCTTGTCTAGATCAAATGTATTTAAGCCACATTGCTGAAGCAGTTTTAAGTGAGTTGTTATGACTATTTGAAATCACAAGAGAATCAACAGTACAAAATTAGTCTAGCCTGTTCCCCACAAGAATACAAGTTGTTCTGTAAGTAAGAGAACTTAGAGCATCTGATTTTCTGTTATCTTACTGTCCTGCAGTCCATACCACAACTGTTTCAAATTTGTGTCTTTCTTGTATACCCATTTGTTGGGTTCCACAAAGCTCTTTTGAACCTGGTGCTTCAGCTCACCACAAGAGCCTGGTATTTTTATGCTTCCGTAAAAACCAGGCTGAAATAGACAAATGAATCAAAAACCAGTTGGAGAAAGAGGAGATCCTGGCAGAGAAACAAGCAGTAGAAAAGTCATTCTGTAGACAACATTTCTTTAGAGAACCAGGCTAACTTGTTCACTATGTCCCTAACATCACTTGCTATCTGGTCACTGGGTCACTCTTTGGCAGTCTTTGGTCTTTTGAGCTCTCTGAAGTCAGAAACTGGGCTTGCTGATGCACTGGCCATCTTAATGACACTCTCACCCTAACTGGGATTACAGCCTCAGCACTGTTGGCAACTGGATTTTAGTACAGATCTAGCAGAAATGTCTCCAAGACACGACTGTAAACATAAGATGTGCAGACGGGACTCACAGGAGGCGAGGAACTAAAAGACCACTACAAACTGCACTTTTTGCAAAATAGTAGAATTCATAATCCTGAATTCAATTAATGCTATGAAGATATCCCATACCTATCTCAATAAAATACACTCATGCTTGGCATATGCCTTCAGGGCACCAAGGAATGGAACAAAAAATACAGCTTTATAGATAAACCAACACTACATAGTATACCAAGGTACTAAGACTCTAACACTGTAAGTTCACTACAGTGGAAAAACATCTGATGGGCTATGAACAGAAGATGGCCAAGAAAAATACCTATTTTTCATGAGAACTTTGTAAAAGCAAAGGTAAGTTTTAGGCAGAAAACTTCAATTAAAAAAAAAAAAAAAGAGACGAGTTTGTTTCTAGTAATTAAGAGAATTTAAAAATTTAAGGTCAAAGGGGATTTTTATGAACAATTAGGCCAATGCCCTGTACAAATAAGCCACAGAACTTCTGCTTTACTGAAACATATCATTTAAGAAACCATTCAATCTTAATTTTTAAATTGTCAGTGGTAAGGAAACCACCACAACCTTTGTTAAGATATCATAGGGGCTAATCACTCACACTGTTGAAAATGTGCAGTGGAATTTTGAACTTCAAGGATGAACCACTGGACCTTTTTATATCTTTGCCTGCCAGTTTGTTAACAGTTTTTCAACATTTTTTTCCCAATGCAGACCCTCTGATCAGGTCAAGTCCTAGCCTTCTCATGGGTAAGATAAACAGAGCAAGATTCCAGAACGTCTCACCACAAGGCAAAATATCCAGTCCTTTGATCAATCTCTTACAATTTTATCAACAGGCTTATGGACACTAAAATAAAGCTCAGCATTGGAAAAGCAATCGTACCAATTCCAAATAAAGAAGTGATATAACTTCTCTACTTTTCCTAGATTTTACTCTCCTGTAACATTCCTGTGTTAGGTAAATTTCTTTGACCACAAAGATACTATTTCTCAAGTACCATGTTGCTCTGGGTAGGAAGCAGCCATTTTTTTGTTATACAGGAGATCCTTCTCAGGGCACTGGGCCTTCACTACTCAGGATCATTTTCTCTGAAGCTGTCCACAACTGAGAAAACCCACGTTCCCCACTCTTCCTCTGAAGACAGGTTAACTGTAGGGTGGCATTTCACTTCAATGAATTTAGTATAAATCTCATCAAATTTTGCCTGGTTATTATCCCTTCACTTCCTTTGGAGGTCTTCATTATATTTTCAATATCATAATTTTATGCTTAAACTACTCTCATGCTTAAACTTATCAGCTCATTTCATTATCTCATTACTGACATAATGTCCTTCTGGTTATTCTAGTGTAGTCCTCCAAAAGATCTGTCTTCATTCCATCTATACTCAAAAGACAGTGGCCTTTTATTCCACTTCCAAATCAAAACATTTCACTGTTGCTACACAGCTATCCAGCTGAATACTTTCAGGATTTTCTGTATGGTTTTCCCCACCACCATGACATGGAGAACCACTGTGAGGATCAGTTTGATATTACTCTCCTTCAGCACCCTGGCAAGCCTCGAGAAATCATTTACATGTTGAGATACCTTGCAATATTTAGTGAGTCGAGGCATTAGCACCACTGCATACTGACTACAAAGTTCTGAAGTCTACCAATAAAATGGCGTGTGTTGGTTTCAGGATGCTTGGCTACTTAGATGTTTTGAGAACATTACTGATTTTCTTTCCAGCTGAGATGAACTGCTACTGATAGAGATATCTCAGCCATGTTTCATTTCACCATCTGGAGCTTTTAAAGGTATCTTTCACAGTTCACTTTCTGTATACCTACTGTCATCTGGAAACATTTAACTCCTCTTGGCTTCTTCTGTCCACTGTTCACAGTCTACCAGTCCTCATTTGCCTTAACTCCACTGAATGCTGCTTCCTTCTTCTACCTGTGATGTGAATTCTCCTCCACAATTTCTCTCTGTGTAGCTTCTAGACATTTCCTCCTCCCCTGAAAATTGAGCAGTCTGGTTGCTCAGACCTCTTGCATTTCCCCAGTGTTCCCCACTGATGGTACTTGTCTTTCCAGTACGGAAATCCAGAGCTGTCACCAACTTACATTTTATCCATGGGAAGTTCATTCTGTCTACAGGATGGAAAAAAAATACAGACCATCTGTTGCAGGTCACAAACACCACCCCATCACCTGCCTTCCTAAAAAAACAACTACAGAAATAGACAGAGAGAGGAAAGTGTCATACTCCCTGTTGCAATGTCCTAGGAAATTCTAGCTTTTATTGGTATTTTCTATTCACAGATTGACCAGTTTTATTCTAGGTCTTCCAGCTGTGACTAATTCAACACACACACTCGAAACACTGGTGGTAAAAGTTCCAAGCATCACAACACAGTGTACTCAGAGACAAAAAAAAGGTAAAATAAAATAAACTAAAAAAAATCATCCTCCATTGTGTTCATGCAAACAGGACAGATACAGAGCCTGTTCAGAAAAAAAAAAACCAACAACCAAGCCTTACCAACCAACTGGTTCACAAATACCACTCACAGGTCATTATTTTGAAGCCTAGTTCCCCACTCACTCCCCACCAAGTACTCCTATTTGATATTCAAAAGCCTTACATTATGCACATTCACGTGTATGTTGCCAATTCCATTTCTGAGTTTTAATTTATAGGCCAATCCATTTCAGATATAGTAGGAAATTGCATTACTCCAACAAATGAACCAGCCACTTCTTTTAATCAACTAAAGTTGTTTTTTAAAGTGGCTGCTTCAGTTGTCATCACACTAAGAAGAGTCCTTCTGAGTTGATAGATTGACGCTTTTTTATAAACCCTACAGTCTAACAATACTGAAATATAGACAATACCTGCCCATTGCTGTACTATTTGCACAGTTCTAGGCAGTTTTGTTTACTCCAAATCTCCAAAGACTTTTTCTTATCTGGCATCTTTGGTCTCTGTAAAAATATTCATGATATAAGCTTTGCATAAACTCCCACTGGGTTCTAGGATATTTTTTAAGTCCCAGACAATGTGATGAAATGTCAGTAGCTTCATGTATAGTAACCTCAAGAAACTCCAAACATAAAACTCAAGAGGACTTTTAACATGCAATACTTTTGAAGGATAACTTGTCTCCCAAATGCTTTTATTTAGATTTTACATTAATAACACTTTCTCCTTTTTACATGTCTATAAAATAAAATGTAGAAATCCCCCAAAACCACTCCTTAAAAAGATGCTGCTGTTCTTCCTCAAATCCCAGCAATTCAGACAGGGAGGAAGAGCACCACAATCATTGGTTTTGGCAACAGCACAGATTATTTACATCTGATGACGACTGCACAAATCAAATGATGGGACAGAGGCCAGACGCCCAGTATGCTCTCCCCCTCAGATTTACCCTAATGTTCAGCTCTCTCTGAAATGCCTTTCATGCAGTGACAGGGTTCTTTTGCCTTAGTGGAAAGATGACTGGGGGTAAAATCAGAAGAAACTGAGAAGTTACATTCACATCCTTACAGAAGTAATGGTATGAAAATTACAGAGTAAAATGCAGCTGCTGCTCCCTGGATGGAATGCTCCACAATGACTCCCCATACACACGATCTGCAGTCAGGAGGGATGGAACAGAGAGTGGAGCAGAGTGGAGACACTGCAGCCAGGCTCAGTAGAAATCCTTGCAGGGAGGGGAACTCGATGGTACTTTGCAGCTGATAAGGTGCACAGCACCTGTCAGCCAGGGGAGATAGGAGAAGATGTCCAGCTGCTGAGTCAGCAAGTGTGGTGAAACTGCTCTCCTCGGATGAACTTGGTTCATTATAACCTAATTATAATACTAACTTCCATCCAAAGTTATCCAACTCCAATATATGACCACCCCTCACTAAATATGTGCTCTATATTTTTTTACTGTATTTTTAAACGCAAAGCAAGATAATTTTACACCACTCAGTAAAAAAGGTATATCTGACTAGAGCCACTCAAGCTCCACCTAAACATAAAGAAATAGTAAGCTGAGAATGAGGAAAAGTTAGGGAAGACTCCATTGTAATTGCTGGGACCAGTCAATGGGCTGAACCTGTTTTCTCCCCCAGTGGGATGCCTGTTGGGTAAGAACCATACTCTATTCAGGCTGAATACTTTTACTGGGGAATAGAGATATTGCTTTGAATAAATTTTTGCAGTCAGATCACTGGCAATCCTCAAACTTTAACCTGTTACAATTTTATATAAATAAAGAGTATTATTACATAAACTGTTAGTGTGAATCCTTCGTGGGCACAAGCAGTCACCGGCAGCAGGTAACACACTCAAATAAAGTGGGAAGACCCACTGAGGGGTCTCCTTTGTGCTTTTGGTGTGTGTCCCTGCCTAAGTCAGCCAGACAACCCTCTGACCCAGAAGGACTGTTCAGTGAAGGGTCCCTGTAGTGGGACAATGACAGACTGGTCAGACACAAGGGTCTTGGCTTTCCTGGGACACCGACAGACAAATGAAATACTAAGGGTTGAGGAAATCTCCCCTTTTCACAGGACAGTGGCCCAGCAGGCTGGTTTCAATGAAGGAGCAGCTATGGCTCCCTTCCACCAGGCCACCATGCAGTCACTCACCAGTCTCAGTTCCGCTGCAGACAGTGTGTCTCGCCAGGAGAGTGTCTACTGAAGAGCCTGGCTGCTCAGAGCCTGCAGGAGCTGACCTTAACCATCTACAGCAGAAATTGTGGGTTTTCAAAACCAATTGCTGTGTCCTCCCAAACAGGTTTTTGAAAAATCACATTCCTCAGCTGAGACTTTATCTCTTTTTCACTTACATCTACTATGTCTTACCCATATATGAGGCACAGGAGTTCTTTCTAGGCTTTGTATGTGGGAAGAGATATGCAGGGAAGATAGTACATGAAAATCACCATGTTCCCCAGCTTATTTCAAGTGGGCATTTTATTTACCTTCCATTGAAAATAAATTTCATTGGGAAGCACGAGCAGATGCTCAAACAGAGGCTGGTAGTTACATTTCTAATACAGAAAAATAGTCCTGCTTCTTCTAGAAGCAAGAAGAAGTCTATGAGTCTAGAAGCTAGACTTACTATACCTCTTTTTATATAGTGCTGGTGGGAAAGCTGCAAAGGGGAACAAAACTTAAAACAACAAACACTCCTTTACTCTTTCCTCATAACATCATGCTGGTGGGGAGGCCTGGACAGTAGAGTCCACAAGGCAGTGGGTTTTTTTACCTCTCAGGTGGTTAAAAGTCACTTGGACACCACTCTCAGACTTTTCCATTTCAGATTTTCATACTACAGTCATTCAGAAATGCATAGGCTGTCACAGCCTACTCCTTAATTACAAAATTGCACAGAAATGCATTTCTCCCATGTATGTATTCTGTACCACTCTCTGATAGCACATTGAACAGCAGATTTCATCCAGCATATTGCTGCTGCAAATCAACATCTGGGACACAAATCCTATTGGAACAAAGTCCCAGACATTTTTAAAAAGTCATTTTTTTCCAAGCCTTTTAATATCTAGAATATTTCAGCTAGCTGCTGTGAATAAGATTCATCTTTAGTATGCAGGTGAATAAACAGAGATTTAATTTTTCCCCTTTGATGGTGGGTTTACTTTGTCTTCCATTCTAAGTCATAATTTTTTCAAGCACTGAGAACTGCAGGGATCCAACATAGAGGCATTCCAACAAAAACACAGTTCCAAATCCAGATCCACCCAAACCACTGAAGACAAAACATTATTGGCAGCACTGAAGCTATAGACATGAAGATCCAGAACACTCTGCTTAAGACCCAAAGTACAATGATATACAAAAAGACTTTATGCATGATGGGAGATACTTCACTTTACCTTTTCATATTTTTACTGAACAATTCCTAAAAAAGGTGGAAAAGACTGAGGAATAGAGAAAAAAAATGTAGGTAGAGAATGAGTTTATGCAAAGTCTTTCTTTTCACTTCCTGGAAGATGAAATGAAACATACTTTAAAAGTCATAGCTATCAAGTGTGGACTCTGAAGCTAAACAGAAATTCCATACAGAAATTCCAGCAGAAATAAACAGGAAAAGACTAAGTAGTTACTTTCTTTGCTATATTAGCTATCACTAAAGTAATGACTACACCTTAACTATTGATACTGTCACATTTTACTGTTCAACAGAACTGGCACATAAAGGAAATGACAAAGGAAACAAATAAATGCTTGATTGCAGTTGTAGATCTGTAACAGTGAAGAAAATGCCTTATTTCTCCAGATTATATAGCAGTGAACACACTGCTTAGTGTTTCATAAATAGCAAACATCTGAAATAGTGAACAGCATGTAAATGGAGGTTTTGCTTTTTTTATTTTAAAGACCACTATTAAATGGAAAGGCACAGAAAGTGGTAGCCTCTAGGAATGAAGAAATTCAAGGTTTAGATAGCTGTGAATAGTCTGGAAGATTTAATGTCCTTAGCTATAAGTAGCTAAGTAGGAAACTTTAAAATGCATGTAAGGTTGTATTCACAATATCAGAAGTTTTGCAGAAGAAATGTTGCACAGGTTTTACATTGAGCAAAGCTAGCTCTGACCTAAGCTTCAGTGGGGGCCTCTACAAGTAGATCTGCTAGATGACCAAGCCTGATGGAGGCAACCTGGGTTTCAGGTTAGGCATCATCATCAGGTTGAGAATGACACGTGGACCACACAGAAGTAAAATTGCTCCTCACAGTTTTGTGGAGAACTAAGCCAGTAGTTTCCTGGTAGATATGGTTTGTCTGAAGGGAAACTGAGTTGGGTACTGTGTAGTCACAGCACTGCCTTTCCTCAGTACAGCAGCTGGCAGAGAGTGGGTAATGATTATGTTTGCACTAGAAAACTGATAGCACTTAAGGTTCCAGGTTGGCTTCTTGGGCTGAATGCATTACAACTTAAGCTGAATTTTTGTCAAAACTTTCTTGAAGCACCATGCAGAGAGGAAATACTGTCTTATCCTTGCCCAGGAAGGAAATTGAAAGCTAGATGGATGCTGTGGTTACTCCAAGAGTTACTCAGTTCCAGTAAGTCCAGGACTCCAAGTGGTATCACAACACTCCTGAACAGTTAAACAAAGGCACAGCCATTTCAAGCCCCAACAAGATAAAGGCCAACTAACGTGATCTGGCATCACACCTGACCTTGCTTTGAGCAGGAGATTGCTAAGGGAAGTCAAAATCCTGCCAGAGAGGTCACTTCCAGGTTGATTCACCCTGTGGTCCTATGACCTGCATGTGAAGTATCAGATTTCACTTCTTGCCTGTAGAAGGAGGCAGCTTGAGCTACATGATGTGCAACACACTTTGATGAAGGAGGAATAGATAACAAAGCACATGGGGATATGCAAAGTTTTCTGGATGTCCAGGTATATTCCTTCACACAGGAGTTCCCATGGAGGGAGACAACAAGTATCAATGAATAAAACAAAAAGCATTTTTGGAAATGTGCTGTAACTGCAAATACGGTAACAAAAAGAATATCTTCACAGCTGGAAGTACCCTTTCCCACACAAAGTGAGTCATCTTAAGAGACAAAAATTGCTCACCAGAGGAAAAGACCTATAGGTAGCAATGCAACTCAGCTCAAATGAGATGAGATACAGGAAAGAACAAGACAATATCCCCTACTGGCCAATAACCAGCTAACAATTTCCCCCAGAGATACCTCTTGAAAAGGGCAGAGACACATTAGTTATAAATCACACATAATTTCATACTTCAGGGCCCAGCCAATAACCTTAAAAGGTTACTAACTTTAACATGAAACCAACAGATATCGTTTCCCAAGAATGAAGGAAACTTATTTTTCTTCCTCTGAATGAGCATAGACTGACCATAACGAGGGGCAAATAATATGCTAGATCAAAACTCGTGTCTAATTTATATATGTCTCCAACATACTCAGAGTCAAGCTAGTTATCAGATTACATACAGAATGGAATTTTCTTCCATCAAATCAGCTTAGACTTGCAGCATTTGGCATGGCTGGGACTATATGGGCAATTTTCATCCAGTTAATTCTCACTTTTCCAAGGACCAGAAGTGTTTTGGGGCTGCTTGCTCACTGCTGTAGTCTGTGTGACACATAGTTTAGTAACCTCTGAATCTGAGTGCTTTGTGCCAGTTTGAATCTTTCGTCTGCATACATCTGAGTAAAAGGTAACAATACTTGTCAATGTATGTTAATAACAGTCCTTCCTGGTCGCAATAAAACAAATTATGATTTGCTAATTAAATCACTTTCCTTTTTATTCCCTTTTATTAAAAAGGCTGTACCTCTGAGAGGAGGAATGAACTAATTAGGGAGCCCTTAGTTTAGGATAAGACACACCTAAGTTCAAGCAATAATTTGGGCACAGCTGTTTTTACAACTTGGGTAAATAACTTTAACCTTTCTTACTCTTTCCTTTCTTACTCTTTCCTCTCTTAAAAGTGAGATAATAGAATTTCACTATCTCTGACAGTGGCTTAAAGTAAGAAGTTACATGGACTTATATTTTATTTTAAAAAGAGGGGGGGAGAGAGAGAAGAGTTCAATCTATTAAAAACAGAACAATTTCATTTCTGGAGCATTTCATAAAAGAGAAATGAATCCTCCAAAGTTCTCTATCAGTTCTCAAAACATTTCATCTTAGAAACCATCAGATGTAAAAATTACATAAGCCACTGAAAAAAACAGCTATTGAAAAATGCTGAAAAATTTTCAAATGAGGCACTGCAAACCTGGCAGCTAAACAGATATTCAAACAGGGTTTCATTTTCAACATTGCTGTACATGAACGGACTCCAATCATTTTGGCTAATACAGTAGAAGCCAGGAATGCTCCAGTTGTAAGTGTCCAATACAGTTTTCTGAATAATAAATGTTTGTTGGCAGTTTTCCAGAAAGAAAGGATGGTGTAGTACAGCCTTGGTGCAACTATGGTCTTTAAGTCAACTTGCTAAGTCATACCACGATTATAACTCCCATTATGAGACATTTTGACTCAAAGTAATTAAATGGAAGAAAGAAAAATTCTATTCCCACTAAAAGCAGATGATACATGCTTTCTGTAAAGATAGGCAAAAACTCTTTCTCAAGAAAGCCTGTGGAGAACCCAAATAACATCATTTGAGTAAAGAAAATCCTACCCACACTGTTATTTAACTAGAGAAGCCTAAAAATTAATAGTACTAAACATGCTCTCCTATTTGTCCAAATTCCCATATTAAGACCTAAAAAAAAAAAAAAAATTAACATTCTTCATCCACAAAACTGCATAATAAAAAAAGCCTTCATGTGGGTAGGTCTCAGCTTTAAAATAAGAAGTCAAAATGACCGAGAACAAATTTACTTCACTGCATGTGAAATGAAATCTTGTGTCCTGGGAAGGAGAGTGCACTGAAATGACCCCTAAAAAAACTGTTTTCTTCACAGTTATTTCATAGGAAGAAAGCAATATATTTAAATTAATTTCTCACTTTGTAGCTCAGACTTAGTTGCGTTTTTTTGTTTCTAAGATTTTTGGGGGTATTTGTAACACATAAAGCTGCAGCTGAGAATCACAGGGACATTTTCATCTCTACCACCAGAGGCATATTTTCAGGAAGTCATAACACTTTTTTGGCCTCTGAAAAAACATCATTAAACACATTTCTATTAAAATGCATATTTGAACACTTTACTTAAAATGAAACCTCAAGATACATAATCTCTATGGTATTGGGTTTTTTGTTTGTTTGCTTTTATTGTTTTCCTGACATTGTGAAGCATACAGAAAACAGGCTATCCTAACCTGAAGTATATTTTTTTTAAATTGAATAAATTATGCAGTTAGAATATTCTTCAAAGAACAGTTCCTCTCCAAAACGTGACTGCTAAACCAACAAAGTGCTGTTCCACAGCTGAGTCTCAAGACTTTCCAGAATAGTTTGCTCAAGTTATGAGCATGTGTGTGCATCTATGTACATGCACACATATACACATGCATTTATACTCCCTGCCAAAACCAGCCCTACAAAACAACTAATTAAACAATGTCATAAAAACTGCTTGTATTCCCTCAAAGGTTTTGTACTCCTATGCTTTCTATTAAACTACTTAAAAAACATGGCCTTCATAATCAAAGATTAAAGTCAAAGCAGAATTTAGGTTGCAATTTTATTCATTATTCTTTAAATCTACAAGAATTTTTTGTCACAATGCTGACTTTGCAAAGCCAACAAGACAAACAACCACCTTTTAACACTATGGAGCTAGAATGTCAGAGAATGAATGCAAGACAGTCCCAAAGAAGATCTTATCTTGTAAAAGACATTTTGTAGTTACAAGGTAATATTATCTATTTTTTTAATTTGAAATATAATCATCATGCCTCAACATAGCACTATTCACTGTTACCTAAACACACATTTTCAGCAGCTAATATTACAATCACTAAGATATAGCATAACCCTAAACATGAGGCAACTCCTAATTTTTCTTATGCCTAGTAAGTAACATCACTGTCTCCCTACAGGCAGGGTCATGGGACAAGACTCACTGAGATCAAGCATCTGACATCATCTCCACAAAGGGAGAAGGCTGGCAGCATCAAGCCCTGTACAAACAGCAACTGCCAGTGCCACCACATGGAGGTGTGAACTCGGGAGTCTGCACCTCTGCCTCCACACTGGGCATTACAGCCAGCCAGTGGTGACAAGCTCGTGATTACAGTCAACCCTTTACCTGCCTCCAGCAACTACCTCTTTCCACCTGAGTAGGAGCATTGGCCCGTGTGATTCTGACTGACTTTGGAGCAAATTAGCAAATCCAAGTTAACTTTGGTGCTTTTTTCATTTAAAAAAAACTTATCTTAGATCTGCCTGAACATAAAATGAAACAGATAAGTATCTGATCACAATAAAAGATAAAGTAGATGATTTAGAATTACCATGGCAAATGCAGGAGAGATAATCATGTGTGATTATCAGAGTCAAATATTTCACTGCAGCCAGAGGAAAAAACTGGATCTCGAAAAAAGCTTCCCCTCTCTGCAAGCTTTCTGTAGGGATTGTTTGATGATGCAGTGCAGTCAGGTCAGAGTAGGATTCTGGCCAAAATATATCAAATCTCCTGCAAAGAGGGAATGAAAGGGGAGAGGGAATAGGGGGATATATATATATATATATATATATATATATATACACACACATATATATAAATAATGGCACCTTACTATGCCCATTCTCTCCTCCTCCTCTCCTCATATACACATATCACCATTCCCCACGGGGCTATTAAACTCAGTGTATAGCCCCTTAAAATTACTATAACCATCTGATTTTTATAACTTCCCACTCCAGGCTTTCATTAACCCCAGACTCACTTGATGCCAAGTCTTCCTTCCTGGAGCACCAAGGCTATGTGTGGAGTCCAGCTGGCGAGTCAGGGAGACGTTGTAAATTGGAATAATGTGCTGGAGCTACTTAAAGTTGTGGTGAACCAAAGGAAAAGGACCAATTGCACAAAAGATTTAGGAAATGGATAGAAGGTGTTAAAATATCTATCAAGTGCTTAATTTGTGAAATGACATCCAGAGCACAAAAAAACCTATCACTAAAGACAAACCCAAATCATTCACCCAGACCTGATTCTGCACAGTGACCCATAAAAGCAGACCCCAAACAGCCACCATATACCAATCATCATGAATTTCCTGACTTTTAGAAATGCAGCACCAACAGAAAACAGCAGATCTCCCGATCTTGTTGATGTGCCTCTTATTTCAAAGCTGCCAGACTTTAATTGCTTTCCAGCAACAACCCATGCCTTCGCTGGGAACATATTTTTATAGCCAGTTATAGCTCCCTATCTCCAAAGGGAAACACTGACAGGTTTCTAATTCCAAAAATATTATCAGGAGCTGTAACAACATGAGTCTGATTTAAAACATAACCCGTGACCTCAAAAGTCATTCTTAACACTGTGTTTTAACATTTTGTGAGCTTTTCCAGGGTTGGTTAAATGTAAAAATTAGAAACTGAAAAAGAATCCCAGGTGCCAAAAGAAGAGTTTTCCCTCAGTCTCCACTATGGTTCTCATTGAACAGCTGCTTCCTTCATCTCCAAAGCTGGAGAGAAAAACATAATTGTGGCATATACCTGCACAAAAACATGCTTAGTTCTGCTTTGTCACAAGCACTGTAAAACACATTAATTTTACTTTAGATTTCAAAAATTGTTCATATATGAAAAAACAGGACACCTGAACAATTTCACAGAAACACAGAACCATTTGGGTTGGAAGGGACTTTTAAAGGTCATGTAATTCCAACCCCCTGCAATAATCAGGGACGTCTTCAACTAGAGCAGGTTGCTCAGAGCCCTATTCAATCTGACCCTGAATGTTTCCAGGGCATCCACCACCTCTCTCGGCAACCTGTTCCAGTATTTCACCACCCTCATTATAAAAAACTTCTTCCTTATATCTAGTCTGAGTCTACTCTCTTTTAGTTTAAAACCATCATCCCTTGTCCTATCACAAACATGCTTCTTATGTTGGGGGCCCCAGAGCTGGATGCAGCACTCTGGGTGGGATGCCAGCAGAGTGGAGTAGAGGGGCAGAAACCCCTTCCTTGCTGGCCACACTGCTATGGATGCAGCCCAGGACATCTTTGGCTTTCTGGGCTGCCAGTGCACATTGCTGGGTCATGTCCAGCCTTTCATCCACGGCACCCCCAAGTCCTTCTCAGCAGGGCTGCTTTCAATCTGTTCATGCCCCAGCCTGGATTAATACTGGGGGTTTGCCCCACCTCACGTGCAGCACCAGCAGTTGGCCTTGTTGAACCTCATGAGGTTCCCATGGGTCCATGACTCAATCTTGTGCAGGTCCATATGGATGGCACCCCTCCCCTCAGGCATGTCATCCACCCCTTACTACTGACATCCATTGGGACATTAAGTTGTGGACCACACATGCTCTTCACAGCACTGCAGCAGTTTATCTACAGACAGCTCTAACTAGATTCTGAAAAAGTTGCCTCAAAACCAAACTATCTCACATGCAAAATTATCTGATTATGCAAACTCACACAAAATGTTCTGGTTACACTAACTCACTCACAAAATAAACTTTAATGCTAGAGACATGAACTCTTCCCCACTAAAATTCAAATAAAATCACCAAAAATGCTTGACTCTGCAAACAACTGATCTGCCAATTCAATAACAATTGTGCAACAGAGAATTGATTAGAAGAATTATATAAAGAAGAAGAGAGTTTTTATGTCACACTATCCGTCTACACCACTAGCTTGATGACTTTCTAAATAAAGTTTTTTAGGTATTCTGTCCCCTAACTACGTAACTCTTTATCTAAATCTACCTAATACTTCAAAATCCTATGATATAAAAACAGTCATTTCCATTTGCAGGGATGTTGAGAAAATATTATTCCGCTTTACAGAAGACCTTCCTGTTTCAAAATCAGTCTTCATTCCAGTGCAGAATAACATAGGAATAAATAATTCAAAGATAAGCCTAGTTCTGGTGCTGCCCATCTGACAAGAGTATTTCATTGCACCAGGAGCAGGAACACAGGCACTTGGGAACTGGCATCACAGGGCATCCCAGGTACTCACACCCTTCCAGAATATTTAAGGCTAAGGGGAAGCCCACATGGCTCAGCACCAGGACACACCAGTCTGCTCTCCCCACTGTGCCTGGGAAGTCAGTGGAGAAAGCAGCCAAAATCCTGACAGCCCTGGAATGCCGTGGTAAAGTGAGAGCTCCAGTGCACAGGAGCTGCCGCAATCACCACTCCAAGCTCCAGCCTCCACAGCATCTTTCCCGACTAAAAAATACTGCCCCAGGGAAGCCCATCAGACTAAGAGGGATTCATATGCCAGTGGTTTCTGCAGTGATTCCAAGACGGTCTAGACTTAGTTGCATGTAATGACCTGCTGACTGACAATACTTAAGTACACCCACATTTATTTGTCGACTAACAGCCTTCCAGCTATTGTGCTCAGTAGTAGCCGTGTCTCCCTGACTCTCTGGAAGCAGACAGGCTACAGTAGAGTGCAAATACATACACAGTGCATATTTCAAAACCAGCTTACTTCTTAACCACTCCATTAAATTTTACTTTGTTCTACACCCCTCTTTCTCAGTAGATGATAAAAGATATAGAATTAAGGAAATCTGACTTACAATCAGAAGAAATTATAACTACTACTAGATAAGTCACCTTAGAGCTGAAACAGCACATTGGGAAACACAAATTAAGAAGTCACTTAGGATATATTTTACTGCTGAACTTACTGGTGTAAGACTAGAGAACATGTATTTATCAATACATGGTCTACATAGAAGTTCAAATATAACTACCATCTCCTTCTAAAAGCTGTCTGAACTCTGTTTTCCTTAAGAAAAAAAAGCTGTAATTACAGCTTCCTCCAACTGTAACACTCTTAGCTCTTAAATCCTTAGTTTTACTGCCAGTAATTAAAAAGTGTATGGTTTCTGTCCAAACAATGGAATTGTTTTAAAATACAAGAACTTTGTCAAGAAAATTAAGTACTTTGGCATTGCCAAATTACCATTTCACTCTCCCCCTCACCTGCCCCCACTCTACGTCGCTGAACTAATTTTGGAACATAATACCTATCATGCTTGCCTTTGTCCCAGACAAATGAACTTGAAATCATAATTTATCATTTATGATGCCTTTTTGAAAAACTTTTGGCTACTGAATCCCAGTCAGATTCCTTTGTACAAGAGTCCACTTCAGCAAACATGGCTTTAGACACCAGGAAAACAATTTGTATCAAGAATCAGAGTAATATACCAAAATGTTCTGCGAAAGTAAATGCACTTTCAGTATATAAGTGATAAAATATATGACTAAAACTTGTGGGCAGTGTTTTGATTGCAGGCTAGAAACAATATATAGTTAAAAAACCTTGTTAAGCAGAGGACTGGGCACACATAACACAGAAAACATACCTTAGCAATCTTCTGTTTACGTTAGTCAACTAAATGACTTACGCTTTGCATCCAAAAATCATTAAAAAACATACAAACAGTGCATGGCAAAGCAATTCTGGATGTAGACTCTGCAATGTTATATCACTTATAAAACAAAATCCTTGAACTAGAAACTGCATTACAGCCACTGATACCTCAGGAAGCTGTGGTTTGCTGCTTGGAATGCTTCATTCATGTATTATTTTTAGGAATGTAGACATCAAAATAAAATTTTGTAGGGACATAAGGTTATCTAAGGGTGAAACTTAGTTTGTCATATTCAAAAACATGAGAGAAAAGGAACAGAGAACAATAAGTGTTTACTGGGACAGTCTTTTTGAAGAATGTGGTGTTTAGGAGAGAAAGAAAAGCTTGTCATAACTCTCTCAGTCCAAGTTGTGCTCTTAGAAACCTGCACCACCACAAGGCTCAGAAGGAGTTTCAGATAGAGAGACTGTAGTTCCAACACCACTTCTTTTCAAGAATGGATTTCTTCCCCATAAATAGCTGGTTGAGAAGCAAGAAATGCCTTGGCTGGTAATGAACAGGCTGAAGAGTTTTTCTGGGTTTATTCAGCTGATTGCATCAAGCTTTTCATTTCTACTTAAAAATGAAGGTGATCTTTCTCCTAGCTTTGTTCCTACTGATGGCACAGGTACTGCTAGAGTCTGCTGCAGAGACAAACACCTCTAAGGCCTTCAACTGGCCCATCAGAACCCTCTTTGTTGTACCAGCATCAGCTTATACTTTTCCTCATAAAGGAAAGTTCCAGACAAATGCTGTCTTACCAGGTCTCCCTACAATCCCTGTACAACCACCTAATAAAGCATTTTCCAATTAAGTGCAGAGAGAATTAGGATTATCTCAGTTAGGAAGGAAGACACTCAAGCATTTACATGTCCAAGTACCCAATTAAATGGGTTCTGTAGCAGAGAAGCAGGTCACATCAACTTTTTACCGCAGAGGGCCATAAGCTTGACTGGTCTAAGGGCACATGGGGACATCAAGGGCATTCAGAAGGAGTTTCAACAAGTCTGTAGGGAGATGGGCATGCAACAATTTTACAGGAGGAGAACACGTATAGGGGAAGTATAGAAAAGAAAAATTTTAAAAATGAAAATTACTCCATCACATTCATACCATTTTCCTGCTATTCCACCTTGAATATATTACAAGCAACCTTACTCCAGGCCAGGATGCATTTGACTTGAGATCTTTACTTCAGATCTTTACTGTATGAGATATGTATTAACAAAGGAGAAGCAGAAGTTCAGTAACAAGGAAGCCCATGTTACAGTTCAATAAAGAAGTTTTGTGTGCTGCAGATAGGTTCCCTATCTTTAGTTCTACTTGACAATAAAATGGCATTTAAGTTTGTGTAGTAAGATGCTTAAAATCATTCCTACTACCTTCTTTTAGAATCCACCCCCATGGTCTTTAGGCTTGGCTCCACAGTCCAGCTTTGGTTGATGGAGAGGCTGCGGGTTATGCATTTAAACTCTGTACTGAACCACTAGAACATTTACCAGCATTCAGCTGATTTAGTCATTTAAATCATAGGAATTTTATATACTTTGGGGATTGCCTTTCCTCTGTTTGTATTTTAGAAACTGGGCCACTCCCACCCCCATGAATCCTGCTGTGTACAGGAAGTCACACTCCTTTTCTATCAGTGGGATTTTATGCTGTGTGTCTATGTGCCTGCGTCTGTAACCAATGTCAAACCACTTCCTCAGGCTTCAAGGAAAGGTTCTTGAAGAAGGTGGTATGCAGAGGAGTGGGTGTAGACCAAAATTCTCATGCAAAAGGGAAGATAAAATAAATGCCAAGGTAAAGCCAGTTAGGGAGTTTCCTAACAGTCTGTTTCACAGTGCTGGCTGACTTCAGGTCCTACCTATCCCAGTTTGGATGCACAATTGACAATGGATTATTGGATGAATTCTTCATACTATGAAAGTCCTCTCAGTGCTTTAAAAGATGCTTCAAATTTTGCCAGAGTATGATCTCTAACAGCCTGTAATTCTGTGCTTACCTCCTAAATGTCAGCTGCCATTTCTGCATGCTGTTGGGACAGACTAGCTAGTAAGACCCAGCTGGAAGTTAACAAGCTGAATCTGGCTCAGTGCCTTTTCCCTGGAGGACACAAACCAGCCAGCTGCCTCTCGCACAGCTGGGCTGGGAGCATCTGCCACCCTGCAACACCACAGCCCGGGAGAAACCTGAGCACTGCAGCTTTCTCAAGTGGAAGAAAGGAGTCAGCAGAACTACAAGTTGCTGTTTATCAGAGGGGCAACGAAGAGAGAAGCAGAAGAGGCTGGCCACCAACACAGCTCAAGGCTGCCCTGAGCTTATGCTGCTGCTGCCTCCCAGAAGAAACCCAAACCTAGCTCGTATGCCCAGTGGTTAAGACCAGACAACCTCAGGCTAAATAAAAGCTTGACCATGAGATCTCCCAGGGTATGTTACCTGTAAAGTCCTCAAAATAGAAGATCAAGAAAAAGCTCACTGGAACCACATCAGAAAGACTGAAATTATTAACTGCTACTGCAAATCCTCAAACCTTCCCTCTTGCTTTGCAGTAGCAAATGGATAGATCACACTTAGCACAGCTCAGAGAAATCTTGAATGTTTTCCATCCCTTTGGAGAGGAGTCTCACAGGGGCACTCAGCTGGAGAGGCAGGGAGTTGCCAGGCTCTCCAAGGCACAAGAAAGTGTTACTGGAGTTCTCCTGGGCAGCTGCAACATCTCTGCCCACTCATCAGCTTTTCCTCAAAGCCTTCTGCAGCTCAGGAGATCTCCCTCCAAGTGCTCCTTCTGCATAAACTGTTCCACCAGCAGAAATTAACAGATTGTGGTGAAGTGGGATTTAGAACAGGAAAAAAGAAGTCAGATATCCTGAACACATCTGAAAAGGTCACTTTTGATAAAAAGGATTGATCAACCAATTAATCAACCAATTCTTTTTTCAATCGATCTCCACCTGCTGGTACGTATGTTTTGACACTGCAATACAAGAGAGTACAAGGAAAAGTACGTGACCTTAGAAACAGGAATTAATACAAATTTCAGAAAACAATGCCCAGGAAGGAAAGCTGTACATATACACACGCTCACTCTCTGTGACTGAACAGGTCCACTATTTCCTAGCAGAGGCATGCTCTTCTAGGAAAAGGGGAGACCATGACTCAGGGTGACTGAAGAGAAAAAAGGCAGACAACAGCCCAGACTGACATGGACTCCTACTGCAATACCCCAAATCACTTCATTCTCAAATAGAGATGATGATGAAATAAAATTGCATTTACTAAGGAGAGAGTTAAATATATTGGTTTTGTTACAAAGTAGTTTGGAGAGCCTAAAAGCAGTTACTATATCAGTTTAGTCTTTGAACTGTTTAAACAAAGGATTAGTCTCATCTCCTTTTGGCTGCTGCTCTTGCAGAGCAGCAATCTCAAAATATCATGTATCAAAATAAACAAATAAAAATGCATCCAAAAGTGAAAAAGCTCATCCAAATGTATCTAAGTATCTTTGGCAATATCAGGCACAAATACAAGAGAGAACAGACTGGTTCTTGATAAACTGATACATAAACTTCTGACTGTATCCAGAAAGTGCAAAAATGGAAGATCCTGGCATACAGCTGGAAAAGAAAAAAAAGAAGTTAATGTTTCTAAACCACAAAATAACATCTGCTTACATATGTGGCGCAGTTTTAAGTATCCTCCTGTGAGAGCTCCCATCTTTACATACTTATTGTGCAGATCCTTTTCACAGATTAAGAGCAGCAACTTTCTGAAGAAACCAGCATCATGGAAAGACAAAGCTAAATTCTGCTCAGCTCCACTGGTAGTTGGAAGAATTCACTTCCAGCTTAATCCATCTCGCCAAGCAATTTCATGAAAACAGTTCCAGCATGGTCAAAATGGACAGTGTACTGACACTCCTTACTTCCAGTGGTCTTGAAACCAGCCTTGTTTGGCTGGATATTTAAAATCAGTTATGCCTGTACACATCTGAATATGTTTGGAAATATGAGTATGGAAAGTAACTTTCAACGTTATAATGGAGTTTAGGCAATATAAGGTACCAAACAAGCACGAATGGGACAAGAAACCAGTCAATTAAGCCACATCCCAGAGATCAGGTACGATTCCTTCCCTTGACATCAAAAGGAGGTACCTGCTCCCTCCTCTGAAGTGGCACAGCTGAGTACCTAACCCTTCCCTAGCTGCACTGAGTAAGAGTTACTAACAATTACTAACAGTAATAATAGGTGTTTGAAGAAGAACTAATTAATCTAATGATGTCTAAGAAATTGCAAGACATACCACTCTAATTACCTTAATGTACAGGTGCATACAAGTCTAATATATTCACCTGCGTGTGACCAGTAACTTCACCATGACCAAAATTACACACTCAGTTATATGGAACCAGATCATAAAATGGGAATTCTCAGTTTTCCACTCAAATACCATTGGAAATGCCTATTTTTTTGTAGCAGGGAGGGGGAAAAAAAATCCTAACACTCAAGAAACTAAATTAAAATTCCTCATAGAAATAAAAATTATTTTGCTGAACATATTTTCAATAAATCCTTCAAACCCATGAAACACAAGTCACACCAACTCTTAAAGAACTTTTAAAAAGCACTTTACAAACTCCCTCTGATCAACACTGGAGACATAAAACCCACCTAACAAGGTCAGCTGTAGAGAACATCAAGAAATACAAGGGCCACACAGAAGCACTTGCCTACACAGACAAAACAAATACAGTACATATAAGATTTCAACACATTTTCAAGTCTTTTTAGAGTTGGCAGAAAAATACATGTTCCCTTGAGTCCCATTGAAACTATAAACTTTACCCAGGTCTCAGCTTTGAGTTTGCTGAAACAACTGTGTTTTCCATAGTGTATTTTGTGTTGACTACAAATGTTGGAAAAAGATACATATGCTCTTTCCTTTTATTTTTTTTTTCTTTTTCCTCTTCGCTGTCCAAGTCAGTAAGTGAACATATGGGACTACACAAAGAACAAACTATTGCACACTGTGGAAACTCTAAAACAAACATATCACCACAATGTAAGTATTAGAGATAAAGAACAGTGACTATAATCAAAATTAAAAAATAGGAATTAAACAGAAGGCAGAAGCCAGTCAGGCACCAGTGCCAAATGCAAAACAATTTAAGAGCCAATCCATTGCCCCACCCACCTACCAAAAAAAAGCCCAGGGTGGTAACTATGTAGAGCCAGACAGGAACCAGAGAAAAACCATAACCTATTTACACATAGAGAATACTATGGAGAGGTTAATATTGCTGTGCAAGTGAACGTACCAAGATTAGAAGCTTGGCAGAACTTCCTTCTAGGCAATCCGGAAATTTAACATTTTATGACAAGATGCTCCACAAACAACACTGCTGAATAATTTGAAACTTTTAAGTTGCTTTAACAGAATTGGAGACAAGCAGTTTACTTCATTTGTTTAGGTATTTTCATCAGCTCCCTGACAGTTGTGAGAAAAAGGATGTCACCCACAGGAAGTGTGTTAGCTTTGTGCGCTTGAAGGCTTGCAGGATATATTCATTCCAACTTTTGTGAAGTTAAGGATTAGAAAATACAGGAATGAAGAACAGGACAGGACCTGTGCACGTTGTACAACATAAAATACATGTTTAAGTTTAATCTTAAAAGTCTTTTTCTACCATAATCCTTTCTGTTATCATAATGGAATGATACTTAAAAAAAAAAAAAAAAAATCACTGAAATTTCAGTCTTTAGACTCCATCAGAACTTCCCAAATCACAGTCCACCCCTTGGGATCCCAAGTCTTGACAAAGGTATTTCTTTTCAGAAATTCACAATTCAAAATGTTGTGTTGCTCTACAATATTAAATGTTCTGCTTTACTTAAGCTTCAAATGTGATTTAATATCCAGCACAGAGATCCTGGGTCATCCTCAAGTCATAAACAAGTATGCCCTAGTAACAAGCTACAACATTTAGTGAGCTGGGGATGGAATTCACCTCACCTTACTTCAGCAGCTAAAACCTTAGGGATTCATTCTTAGGTTAGCCCTCTGGGCTAACAAATTACCCTTGGAGACACTCGACATGTTCCACTGACGAGAGAGGAACCTAAAAGCTAAGTGGGATGAGCATCGCTGCTGAGCTGCCCATTTTGTTTCACTGACTAATGGCTAAGTCAGACGGAGCCTAACTTTCAGATGGCTACAGTTAAATGAAATGGGTCCCTCTCTAAAATTTAATCTAAGCCAATGTTATACTTTGTTTGCTGTAATGCAAGGGTGCTACACTTCAAGGGTAGGTGGAGAGACACTTGCCTATAGACCCTGTTAATTAGGCAGCGTCTCCAAAAATACCTCATTTACATAAATATCTAACAGAAGAAAGTGAGAAGCTGCAGTAAAATGTGGATTATTATGCCTATTATTTCCCAAGAGGTTTGAAAATATATTTTTGCTGTACATTTGGCTGGGAACTATGATCACTCAATACACATGAGTTCATAACATCTCCCTGAAGTTGCCTCTAAAGATCCCTTTTAAGGCAGTTTATTAATCACATTTAAAACTCCTTAACCATGTAAGAAAATTACATGGGGCTTAAATTTCAGTACAATTACCTTTCAGTGGTTGAATTTCCAGCTTTGAGATTTAAGGGGATTTTCTGGAGTTTAATGCTTTTTTGTACCTATGTGCCCTTAGCATTACTGTACTGTTATGCTATAGGAAATGAGGCACTTGTACTTAGAGAACACCAGCTTCTTGTTAAACTCAATCAGCAGACAAACAACTGTGCCTTTGTCACAGAAGCCCAAGTTCAAATGCATAAGGATCAGATAATGAAGAAAAAAATAATCTTGTATGACACAATATGCTTTCACTTTATTTAAGAAGTGAATGCACAAGTATCTAAATCAGATGCTCTGGAACCAAAGCAGTTTAAATGAGTGTATTTTATAACCTAAAATATGCTTAAGCAGTTGGATGTTATAACAGCATATACCACATTAAAATTAAGTTAAAATCAGATTCTTTCTGTAGTTTTAAATATAAAAGAGAAGAAAACAAAACTAAACACAAATAAATGGCCTCAAGCTCTAGAAATATTTTTAAAATTTAAGGGAAGAGGGGTTAAAATAATCAGAATTCATTTTTAGAAACAAATTACCATCTCAGCATCCTTGTCTTTTATGTTCTGAATATGTAACAGGAAGTGGGAATTGTCAGAGGTATGTACAACTGTGCCTAAATTATAGCTATAAAGCCAGCTAGCCTAGCTGTTAGAGAACTTCTAGTTAGAACCTACTCAGATTACATGCAGATAATAAAAAGAATTAAGCTAGGAAGCTGAAGGGGTTTTTTGCCCAAGTTATTTAAACATGAATCCAATTACTGAAGTTTCATGGAGCAGCTGTCTCACTCCATTCAGTTTTCCCCTAAAACAAAGATTATATGGCTGTATTGCAGTGCTGAACAGTCCTGAATTAATGTGGACAAAAGAAATCTCTTCTACAACATTCTGCTGTGGAAAGGGGTGTGGAAGAATCCCTTTTAGCATAATAAAAATGATGATGATATAATGAATAATTATTATGGGATTTTATAGCTGGAAGGCATGGTAGTTATTTCAAAGCCATTTGTAACCAACAGCCTTATAAAAAGCTAGAATGTATTACATATGTGCAGAAGGTGACTGCGAGCATGTATTCAACCCCAACATTTGAAATAACTAATGTACGCTTGTTACTACAGTAACTACCTCTTGATGACAAAAAGTGAGCTTAAAGTAACTAAATTAATTAATAATCAGCCCTTTCTGAAAGGAGAAATGACGACTTACAAATTAACTTCCATGAGAAGACACCTCTCCTGTCCTTCTCTGACAGCTATATCATTCCCTTCCAGGAGTAAACTGGTTTTTTTGATGAAATGCAGAACCTTTAAAAGGTGGTATTGCCAACAATTAAGATGTGGGAGAATGGGATCCTAAATACCCTGGGTCCTGGATTTCTGTGATAAATAAAAGAGCAAGCAGTGGCACTTCTTCCTTCTCAAAAAACAAAAAAATATCTGTAAAGGAAAAATAGATTAAGCAATGTCTAAGTTTGCAGTCAGTTTGTATAACAGCCTTGAAATGCACGGACTACTTTACAGACCATGAAGAACTTTTCAATTTTTTTGCTTCATTTCCCTTGCTTTATAGAAATAAAGAAATTCCAATAAGTTTTGAGGAAACTGTTTTACTTCATTACCACAAGGCAAGACTGTGATATCACTCAAGAAGTGGCCCATATGCTTTTCTCTCTCGTCAGGAGTTAAGAATAGATCCCCACTGCTGTTACGCCCATATAGCAAAAGAACACTTAGTTTGGTATGCGATGTCCCAGTCTTGATCTCTGCCTGTGAGCTTCATCATCTTATTTCCCCCACGCTGTTTGGCTGACGAGGAGTGAGAGAGTGGCTGGGCAGGCATCTGACCTCCAGCCAAGGTCAGCCCACCATGCTCAGACACATGCAGCCATCCTGAGATGAAGCGTGAATATCCATGTGGGCTATGGGAGTGGGAGATGCATCTAAACATGGGGCAGTTGCTTTAAAAAGAATTATTAATGCTCTGAATATGACTTTGAGGTGGTCAGCTACGTGTAGTAAAACAGCTCCTTTCAAAGTCGGTCTACTTTTTTTTTTTAAAAAGCTAAACATTTCATGGAATTAATAATTCAATATGAAAGTGATTTTGAATGAAATTAATAAAAAGATTGATATTTATTCATTTTTCAAAAGAATCTTGGGAAAGACAATTTTTATATGATTTTTTTGTAAAATTTTTAATTTTGACACTTCAACAGAACATAGTAAGAACCTCATTAGTATGCAGTAACTCACACACATGTACATACACTATTCTGAAAAGCACAAATCATTTTAATTTAAAAACAGATTATTAGCTTCCTGTTTATGCCCCTTTTAATAGAGCCACGGCCTTTGTTTCCTACCAAATCATGCTTGTCTCATTAGGGTACACCTATGCAAATGTCCAGAATTCCTGTTTAGAGTTCCATCGATAGTTTCTGCCCCCACTCTTGAAGATGCATTGGTGCCACTGGGCAGTTTTGATCTACAGAGGAGCAGACCCAGATAGGTGTGAATGAAGAAGCAGAATACCCTGAGGTGATGTGGATGTGCACGTTCCTCACCACCCTGTGCCCCCGGGATGCAAATGAAGGAGGGCAAATTGCTACAGTTTTTAACATGATCCCCATGGAAGTATCGATCAAGAATCCAGTGATCTGATTTTCAATATGAAAGGAACAGCTGGGCCAGGCAGCACACATGTACAGTCACTGGGTTTGGAAATACTCAAGTGTAAGCATGATTTTGGAGGAGGGAAATGGTGAGGGGAAGGAGATGCAGGCTATCAAACCACTCAAATAATGTGGCCCTAGGCTAGCTACCAATTAGTACCTAAGCTATTTATAACTTAGAAGTTATAAATAGATCTCTTTTGTTAAAATTCTTAATCATGAAACCACTTTTAAGAAATAGTTATTAACATTTCCATATCAAAAATTATCACTGATGCAGGAAGACTGCATTCTATGTTTGTGTGTTCCTAGATACATCTACTATTCTAGTCTTTATTCTGAAGGAGCATGAACTAAAGTATGCATTGAAATGATTGTTTTAAAATGCAAGTGACATACTTGAAAAGCTGCTGCTTGTTCAAAATTAGCTCTTCCTCAAGAGCAGGGATATTGCATTTCAGTTTCCAGGAATTTAAAGGGACAATGCAACCAACACCGATGCCTGTTCATTGTAGCAATATAAACTATATTCCTGTTAGTTTGAATCCATTAATAAATTAATCTTTGTCAGAAGAGTGTCTATAAAGGAAGTTCTTAAAAGACCCCAAGGACATTATAGCACTGATGGTTTACCATTATGTGGTATAACAAAGTTTTACTTAACCAGTTCTAAAAGTAGACATATGGATTCCATTAAACCCCTCTCTTTTTTGTGGTGTAATTCTGAATGGCTGTATTATACTACTTATTTAAAATATGGATTGTAACTTCCACCACCAATTAATAAGAGTTCTACACAGTGCATGAAATTTATAACATGCACAAACTTTGTCATCAGCACCTAAAACTTAAACACTCTTGAGAACCGTATTTCAGTTAACTGTTACAAATAGAAGATTAATATGATGAGATCCAAATAACTTTGACACTAATTAAGTCAGGGACACACAAACTAGTTGCTGGTAAAGTCAATGAAAAGGTGCTTTTCCTGTAAACCCCCTGATATTTTGAGTAATTTTTCTTTCTTTTTTTTTTTTTTTTTTTTAATGTATGCATTGTTATCCTCTGTCACACATGCATAATCATGCTCCACCACAATATTCCCAAGTAAGGAATTTCCATTTAGTTCTTAAACAAATATTTTAAAAAATAATCCCACATATGAAACTAATCAACTCAACTGATTTCCCTTCCACAATAAAAACTCCCTTCTTCACTATTCTTCCACTTGGTGCCACATTCTGCTCCCCTACATTAGCATTGTCTTTTACCATATTTGTTTCCTTGTTTATACTCTTTTAGGACTTCCTGATTAAAGTATTTAGGCCTTGATCTTACATGTGGTTCCTGAACTTTGTGGAGATCATCACAAACCTACAAAAAACTTGCACTATACCTTACTTCAATATAAGGACTACAACAGAAAAACCCAAGTGGCAAGGAACAAAGTGCCAGCTCAAGATTCAAGGGACCATGCTCTTGAAGTGCATCCTACCCAAATAATGAACAGCATGGAAGATTAAGAAATATTTAGAAAAATATAGTTGCATTGCACTTGTACACACACACACACACATATATATATATATGGACTGTCAATCAAAATGTCTGTCAGTCAAAATCACAGCAGAGGGTAACTAAAAAAGATCAGCACAGGAAAACTTGTTTATCTTTATTCATCCCTTTATTGCTGGGAAATGCAGTTAAAATGCACCAGATTTAGTAAATTTCTCAAGTAGTTAGGAATATTTTCAAAGTCATATATGGAAGTAAAGGAAATAACTCCCCTCTGTTACTGAAAACTACAAATTTTCAAGCCCACGTGACCACCAAATTCAACTTAACATAAATTGAATACCAAGAAGTGTGAGTTTTTGCTATGAGTTCTAAGAGATCTCACACAGATGCTGGCCATTAGAAGTAGATACATTGAAGAAAATGGGAGGGAAGAGAAGACCACACATTCCTGGCACTGGAACAGGTTGCCCAGAGAAGTTACGGATGCCCCATCGCTGGAAGTGTTCAAGGCCAAGGTGGATGGAGCTCTGAGCAACTTGGTCTACTGAAAGGTGTCCCTGCCCATGGCAGGGGGGTTGAACTAGATGATCTTTGAGGTCCCTTCTAACCCAAGCCATTCTATGACTCTGTGATCTCAGACTGACTGTTCTCCTCACATGCCAACCTAGAGCCTGTGAAGTGTTACAAGGCCATAAAGATGTGCAAGTTTGTTTATTGCACAGATCCACATCTCACTGAGCCCATCATCTGCTTGGCTCAGATCAGGAGGAGACCAAGAGGAGGTGATGATATCCTGGAGGATGTTGGCGTTTAATACACATCAGCACCTGTTAAACACTACAAACATAGCTAGGTGAATGTAAGGTTCCAAATTAAATACCTAATCAAGCAGATACTATCACCTTCAACTTTACAGTGACACTTTTGCAGCTTTTCCGTTCCTGTTTTGGCCTCATTGGCTTATCCTGAATGTGGAAGAGAAAGATCTTCTCCACACGAACCCAAGAAAGTACTTTCCTTTGAAAACCAGCTCTTCCACTTTCTCTCCTTTCTCCAGTTATGAAACATTGCGTACTTCATACAGCAATCATATAACCAAGAATTAACAATCAAATATAACACACAGCAAATATTCTCAGATGAGTCACTGTACTCTTTACATTCTTGATTTGTTGGTTTCTTTGCTGAGCAATCATCAGCTAATTACCGGGCTAACTATAGAACACCAAAATAGTTACATCTGCTCAGACACAGCCATGAAGGAAAGAAAAGATTTCTCATGTCATACTTGAGTTAAAATGAAAGGTACATAATGATAGTTTTCAAGAGATCCCATTACAACTTTGTTTCAGCTATTCCCAATTTTTGACATAACTTTGTCCTTTATGTTTTTGAGAGGACTGCACAGCTCTATTAACTAATACCATAACCCTACCTTCAGGATACTCTCCCTGGTCTTGTAATACATTTGAGCAGATTTGGTTTCCTCAGTTCAATATCTGGAAAATTCCAATAGATCAGGTAACCTTACAAAAACAGAAACAACCCTTCTACAGAACATAGTGCACAACTTTTTTCATTGTTTTTACATCCCACACACATAAAGTGAGCAAGGAGTGATATCAAATGCTACCATAGACGTTTACTGGCCTTTTACCCAACATGAAAGTCTACCTGGTGGACAGGACAGAGCTGACCACCATGCAGCACCTTGGTATTCATAGCAAAGATCTCGATACCCAGGAAAGTTTCTGGAGTGTCCTCCACTGCATCAGCAAGCTGTTAAAATCATCACTGTATCAACACAGAAACATATCGCTCCCCACTGAAGAGTTGTTCAGTTTGGCAGAGTACTTGCCAAAAAGGCGACTGGCTTTTGTTCAACAGAAACAATGTAACATGGACAACAGGCAGGCAAGTCATGCTGCAACAGCAGCTTTTAAAAGTAGCAGAAAAAAGAAAGCTAAACTTTTTCTGAGAGTTCTCATCTTTTTTTTAAGGAACTGCAAGAGGAATATCTACTACTGTTACAGCTACAGGTAGGGCTGCTGGTGGATATTCAGTTTCCAATTATTTGTTACAACACAGCTGAGAGCAATTAGACAGTTTACATATGACTGGTAGGAGCCCAGTGCACATTATGTGGACCATCAGGTCCTGCAGCCTAAACACAATTCTTGATTTAATGGATAAATGAATTTTGCTAAACCACTTCAAATACAGGAATGTTTTCTGAATCTGTGTGCAGGCTGTTAATACATTTCTATGAAGTCTCATTCCAAAGAGATCACAGCACACTTTGTCTAATCCAATAAAAACTGCACCCCAAAATCCCACACCAATGAATTTGATACTGTTTTCTGGGGCTGCTAGTAAGCTTCTAGACTGACATCTTGTTTGGCAATTATTTTTCTTTTCACTAAATGATACTTTCTGTGATAGTTGTCTGCTTTTCATGAAAAAGAGGCTTTTTTCCTATTTCTCTGCCTAACCTTGACCACCAATAGAAAACACTTTCTTGTTTTTCTCCAACAAGTACACTAATTCCTTCACTCTTTTTCCACATTTCTGTGCTGTGGAATCATAGTATTCTTGGCCCTAAAGGAGAGGTCTGATGATTAAGAAAGGGGCAAAGTAAGGCTACAGATTCACTGTATCTCTTACTGCTCAATTGCCAGTGCCATAGAACTTGTCTTATTCTTACAAAAGCCATTAATGAAGACCTGAAATTTCTGCTAGGCTGTCTTGTAAGAGAAAGGAGATAAAATAGCAGCACATTAATGCAATACCCTAATTTTGTGCCATTATTAAATCAGTAATTAATCAATAATTAATTAGGTGATCTCAATAGAATGTCTCCTCCATTTATAAAAGGAATGTTCTTTCTCTTATGCAAATGTAATAAAAGTCTGCCTGGCTTGGAAGCCAACAGACAGAAATATCTCCACAACAAACTCCATGGAGTAGAAAGCGAAACTTTATAAAAAACCATGATGGCTTTCAGTATAAACAATACAAATCTCTACAGCACACAGTGTGTCTGATGTACTCCGGGTGAAAGAACCTATTTCATAACAACAGGTCCATTTATGGTCCATTATGTTTGAAACCATTTTGATCTTTCAAAACCTTTTGAAACATCACAAATCACCACTGTAAGCAGTTGTGTGAGCGGGCAGTCTGGTCCTGGGGCACCTAGAAGAGAGACACAAATGGGACCCAGCAAGGAGCTTAAGACTTCTGCTGTGTTGGAGTGGAGGCAGTGGCTGAGCCGAGCCCTTTCTGCCTCCTGCTCCTGTGCCACAGGAAGGGCCTGTCCAAGTGCACAGTGGAGCAAGTGCTGAGGGACAGTTTGTCTCCTGGGGCAAGTCCAGCTTCATAGAATGGGATTTCTGGAGCTGTAAACATCTCCTGAAAGCAGCTGTGAGGTGGGAGTCCAGCCCCCACACTTCGTGCCCCATGTGGGAGCTTGAGTTAATTTAGTCTGGCAAAGAGGATCTAAAATGGGGTCTAAGCTGTCCTTGGCACCAAGTGAAAAGTTTGCTAAGGGTTGGTCCGTGTTGGCCGTGGTTCCGAGCTCTCCATGGTGAGGCCATGCCAGATGAGATGGAAGAAAGAGGCTGGGGAGGTGCTGGACAATGGCTTACGCAGGGAAATCCAAGCAAGTGCAGAAGTGTATTGCTGAGTTTAGCAACAGAAAGGGAAGAATCACTAATACCAATGACAACTTGTATATTTCTTGTAGCCATGCTAAGGAAGCAGTGATACTGGCTGCCCAGGGAAGCATTTGAGTCCCCATCCCTGCAGGCATTTAGAAAACATGCAGATAGGGCATTTAGGGGCATGTTTTAATCGTGGTCATGGCAGTGCTGGGTTAACAGCTTGACTCACTCATCTTGGAGATCTTCTCCAAGGTAAATGATTTTATGATTCAATTATATAATGAGGACACTTGATCAATATTCTGTCTTTCACAAATTTCAAGCAAAAGTCTAATACCTTGACAGTCAAAGAGGAAAACAGTGCATGGGAAAATTAAAATTGTATTCAAAAGGCTTTCAAGCTTCCTTTCCATGTGCATGCTCCCCACAGGTAAGATACACACATTCCACTTTGGAGACCAGTGTTTGGAGGCTGTTTTTCCTCCCTGAGCAACTAATTTATTGGCAAATGAGATCGTTATCATCACTTCCAAAATCTTCATAGCAGATGCTATGGTATCATTAGGAATTTGTTCTTTCTCACCTTTTAAGCGATCTGTGCAATTCTCAGATTATATTTGGGAAGCAAAACCAGTCTCATATGAAAAGATCGTGGTAAAGTAGAACGGCTTGGATTTACTGCTTCATAAACTAGAATTACTTTTTATTATTCCCAATGCAAAAAAGCCACTCGCATAACTGAGGAGTCTTCTTCTGTAAGACGTAGTAATGAATTCTTCACATATTCTTTAGTTTGCCCTGTTTCTTGATTCAATGAAGAATACTGAGCTGAAGGTAATAAAGGTACTGGCCCTGTCTATTTAAGCTGTGTCCAGCAAGATGCAACAGGCATCAACATATAATATCAAACAGTTGAAATTTCTTAAGGTCTTTTGCTCTTAACCCCAACATAAACCAATAGCAGATGAGCCTTGTCAACAATTTGCCAGTCGCTTAATACACTCCAACTATCATGTTCTAGACTGCACACTACATATCTGGTTGGCATTAAAGTGCATAATGAAGAACATATTTGCATCCTGTATTTTTCCAATCTTAATCACTATATTACAGGCTTAACAGGCTTACAGTTCATGTCAGGAGCCAAATTGTTCTAATAAAATATGAAGCATTTATCTACTGAGAGGCTGGAAAGAGCAAATTTTGTTTATTGCCAAGTCTGAAACAATGCTAACTAGAGTGTGTGTTACTTAATCTCATTCATGCCCATAAGATTTTACATGCTAAGACTAAGCTGAGTAAATAAAATTCAGAGACTTGAAGGAAATCCCATTCTCTTATTTTTATTGAACATTAGTAACAAGCTAGGCTCTGTACTGGAAATAGCCTGTTTTCCAGCTCACTTCAGCTACATCTAAGGCACCTAAGGCTTCATTATCACCTACATAAGATGTGAAAACTTCTGGGCAAATAAGCAAAGAAGAACAGTCCTACTAGAACCCAAGAAAAGTACTGGATAAGCAAAGCTTCTTCACAAACACATCCAACTGTTACAAAATTTCACCTGACACTGTAAACCAATGGTGATATTCTCATTCCACTCAGGTCAACAGATGAGCCATTCATTTCACAGGGCCAGAATTCTCGCTGTATCTTTGCCTTAAGGAACTTACAGGGCAGTTTAAGCAATTAGAAATATGATGCTCTGAAGTCCAAGCATGAGATTCTGGCCATGGTGTTGCTGTCTAGGAAGAAAGCTTCCAAAGAACATGCCAGATAAAGGCACTAAAAGAAGAAAAAAAGTAATGCAAAGGAGCAGATCTTCCAAGCTAAAAACATGCAACCAAAAAAAAAGCATGTAGCATAATGCAAGCAAAACCAAAATACTAGACAACAGAATTGAATTTATTTCTCAGATGTGCAGAGTCTTCACCATTGTAGAGCTGCTGCAAGACTATGCAAGGAGCAAGTGTCCCATTTTCCAGAAAAAGAAAGGTGGATACAGGATGTTTTCTGAACAACTTCACCAAGGTCACATATGTTGAGAATCAGGAAATGAAAATATACCTTCTGTGCATCTGAGAGTTCCTTATCATTGCAGTCATCCTGCTCTAAATACTTAGCAAAACTGAACACAATCATTGCAAAACCATTACTCATGAAACTCTTTCAAAAACTCAAATTACTAGATTTTTGAAACTTTGTAGGAATTTTTGAAATTATCTTTCAAAACAAAAATTAACCAATGAAACCATTTTCAATAAGGACAGGTTTTTTGGATGTTGGGAGACAAGAAGGTGGTATTTCAAATAAATACAGAATTTTCAGCAATAAGCTCTGAGGAAATGCTGGATTTGCAGGCAAGACAAAAGAGCTTATAGACACTTGGACAAACAGTGAAGGAAGAATAAATGCCAGTTATGCTACCATAGCTGCACTTGACTGAGAAGAGGAGCAGCAAAACAATTTAACTAGAAAGGGGAAGGCAGAAGAGCAGAACAGGTGTCTTTAAACAGTGGGGAAACACAGGATTGAAAAATTAGAAATCTGAAAATATGAAAGTATCTGAGTTAGAGAAAGATATATTAAAAACACGTCTCAAAACTGAATGTCTCCACACTACACAAACCTGCACTTAGCTGCAGGACATCACTTTAATTCAATCCAACATCACGGGGCTTTACATCCTGCTTGTACTTGCCACATCCAAAACATCCACCAAATCTTCCATCATCCTCCCTGTTGTCAACCCTAGGCATCAGAGTTTGAGACTTCAAAGATGATGGACCAGACTTAGAAATCTTGAACTAGAACAGATGGAGCATATTTGCTTTTCAGATACATATAGTTATCTCCACATCTTGCAGGAATACTATTAAAATGAAATTAAATGTAGTAGCTTCTGTATTTCAGATCCACTTAAATCACAGCAGGCTGGGTGTCATCGTGAAAAATGACACTTAATAACTACAGGGCTTTTTAAAATTCCAATGAGAATTCCCTCATAAAGAAGATAAAAATGTATTAATTTACCTGTGTACTCTGAGTGCTTACCATTCAGTACATTTCAAGTAGAAATTAGAAATAGTATTTGGCAAGGGCTTATTGATTTGTTTTCATAACCCTGTGGAAATGCAAGTACAGTCTTAGAAACAGGTCATGTGTTTCTAAAAAACTAAAAGCTATCTGGCTGACATTACACAGATTATGTTTGCAGTGTGAATAATGAGAGACCAGAGGATTAAAAAAAAGACAGTGGAAGCTCTGAGAAGGCAAAGAGGAAAATTCTATATCCTTTTTTTATATTCTTAATACAAAAATACACATTTCTTAATTTTGAGAATATCTTAAATTTTTAAAACTATGTTTCCACTTTCAGATAAGTTAAATTTAGTAAGGTGTTCAGCTTAGTAACTCTTAACTGTGGGCCTCTTTGAGACATCTTAATTTCACAGCCCAGTTCTGAGGTATCTGATAATACAATTACCTCATTTTGGAAGGAAGTAAAACATAATTTGGGGTTTTTTAAGAATACATAAGTTCTTCATGCAACAATTAAGTCAGGCTACTGCAAATACCTACCTGCAACTGAAGAGCTCCATCCTTTGTATCTGAAAGTTTAAATGTCAGGATAAAACCCCATTTAAATATTTTCAGACACTTACCTAGTAATGAAAAAAGGCAGTAGTAGTTTCTGCACCCTGCAGAGCACTGATGCAGAGTCACAGAGGTTTTGCTGTCTCATTTCTGATAGACATGACAGCACAAACGACTCTGCATCAGATAGAGCCAGCACTTTCTAAAGCTCCTAGATCAATGCCATGGATGCAATGTCCTACATGCTGCTGTGTGCTCAGTCAATAAACTTGGAGGAAGGAAACTTATTTATGTGCTTATTATCCTTCATAATAACCATATAAATGCCTAGAGATTAACACCTGTTAGCCATGCATATCACTGATACAATTTAAACTGCACTGTGATAAAACACGACCCCCTACACCAGAGGTACTGAGGCACAGAAGGGAAAGACAGACTTTCAGTGCCTGCTTAAGCTGCTCAACACTTATTTAAGAAACACAGAGAGAGAAAAAAAACTTGTAGACACACATGCAAAAATCTGTTATGGGGTGGTGGGGCAGAAGAATCTGGTTTTAAACATACTGACCAGCTCTGTTGGTAAGAGAACCAGGCACCTTGGATTCAAATTTCATGCTCTCACCACTAAACCACAATCCCTGCAGAGCATTTAAGTAAAGCTGTAAAATGGAACATCAAACAGCAAATGCAATGCTCTAGGATGTACTTGAATATTATCAAGAGCATTCAGCTAATCAGATTTCTTCTTAGCTAAACATACATAAACAAAAGAGAAATTACTCCACACAGTAGAATATCATGGGGATCTCTACATGATTACTACAAGGAGAGAGAGAGTGTGTTTCTGTTACAAACTAAGAATGAATGACAAAAACAAGATACAAATAAACTCAATAACAAGCAGTGACGAAATACAAGTCAACTATGTTTGTGGCTAAACAAAATGGTTTAATCTTAGTTACAATTTCACAATTTAGTGGTATGAGATGTAAATGCAAAAGATTAACTCTAAATAGTTCTGACATTAGATCATTGCAATATAAGTCTCTTGAGAGACATGCTATTCCTCCACAGCACTGCATTTCATTGTGTGTTTTCTCTCATTACATATCCACCAAACTTAACTGTGGCTTGAGGTATTTTTAAGATCAAGTCCAGAATGGCACATGCTATGCTGAACCTCAAAAACATAGAATCAATTACCACTTTGTGTAGAAAAAGAAACTTTGCATCGAAAATTTTACATGGAAATTGTTATACTGAGCAAAAGCATTGCTCACTCCAGCAGCAATCAATGCTTTCGAGCAAGGTATCAGAAACCTCTTGGTGGCAAAGGCAAATTCATCTCCCCATTAAGAGTATTCCCAGTCTGTGACACTCAAGGCTGTATCTAGAAGCATGAGATGAAGTTATTCTGCTGAAAAAACTATAACCTTAATCAGAAAATTTGTATTTTTTTATTGCTATATAAAAGTATTACCTACTTTATCATTCAATAGTCAAACCTCAGATTAAGCAGGAATGGCTATAGGGGCCTGCTGTGGTGAACACCTGTCTAGTCGCATGACACTGGCACGATCATTTCATTTTCTTCAACCCCTATGCCATGAGTAAAAAGAGAATATCACTTGTGACTTGTTTTTTCAGAGGTACTAAGCAGCCCCAAATGTCATTCTCTTTCCCTTTATTTTGTAACCCCAGGACTCCACTTCTACCCTTTTAAGAGATACCCATCACTTCAGAGAGATGCATGGGAAAGCATCCTGAGCACTCTAAAACACTATCACGAAACAGAAGAACACATGATTTTCAAAGACACAATCACAGTAATCATGTTATTAAGAATAAGGTCACTGGGTTTCCTAACACCACATAATCAGAAATCATGGTGGATGAAGTACCATTGCTACTAACCACTCCACTGGGTCTTCTCCTGGAATTTGAAGTGTCAGTGCATGTATTTTTTTTGAAGCTGCCCACATCTATGGATATGAACTACACGTGTAGCTGCTTATCAGCTAGAGTGCATACACTGAGCTCCCAGCAAAGATAAAAGCAACAGAATGCAGATGAAAAAAAAAAAAGTTGACTTTAGTAATTAGAAAAAGGCAGCTGCAGCTAATAAGGAGAAGGAATGTTAAACTGAGACCTTTTTATTTTTTTTTTTTTAAACTTACTACAGCTGAGACACAGAAGCCAAGTAAATCACTGGACTCTTTCACTCCGTGACTTCTGGTAGAGAACTGTGCATAGAAAAACCACTGCAGCTGATCTGGTAGGAACACAAGCCCTAAATGGAGGTCTTCGTTCAGGTCAAGCTTTGGCAAATTCTAATCCTTCTCAGGTGACATTACATGTATTCGACCACATCCAGTTGATCTCTTCAAATATTTTCCTTCCTCTCCTCCTTAAGCCTTCCAGTGTGTTTAAGTAGCACAGACTAATGTTATTTTACCCAATGAGCCTCATGTTACATCAGGCTCAATATGTAGAAGTTTCACTTAGTGCCTGCTTGGAAAGCTATTAGAGAAAACAATATAAAACCAAGTCTCTGTTCAGACTCAGGTTTAACAGAGTTACATTTCACCCCTTTTCCAAAGTCAAAATAAACCCTACATATTGATGCCACCGCTAATTACAATAACTGAAATAAAAGTTGGAAGCAGCAAGACTTTTTCCAGGAGTCTGATGAAAGAGCTAAAAGTAATTAAGTTCTCAAATATAGCATTAGCAAATTGGCAACAATATCCCCGAGCAAGCACCACCTCAAGAATATCTGCTATGCCTGAGACAGACTGACATCACCCCCAGATTTACAACAAAATGAGTGAGACCAGAGTTAGGTCTAGCATCATAATTATTACATTCACAGTACACTCTTTGGTATCTGTAAATACTTGAGAGAAGAAAAATGGGTGAGCAAGGAACTCAGGTGATGCAAAATTAGCATGACATAGAATCTTCTTTTTATGACACTCTGTGCTACTGCTAAATACCAAGAAGCTTCTCTGGGCTGATATTAGTACTCCAACAATGTTAAGGGGATTGCAACTGTACATGACTCAGTCGCTAAGGATTCCTAAAGGGAAATGGATTGCCTGTTCCCTCTCCACATCTGGCTATAACTAAAAAGAAAAAAGCAGGCACAAGCCAGGTACCCAATATATTTCCAAACCACCTCTCACAGAACAGCTGAGGTTGGAAGGAACGCCTGGAGGTGAAAGGAACCATTTGCTCCAATTACCCTGCTCAAGTAGGGACAGACAAATGCAGCTGCCCAGGACCACACATGGATGACTTCTGAGTATCTCCAAGGGCAGAGACTCCACAACCTCCCTGGACAAGACATGCCAGTCCTCAGTCAGGACTATGAAAAAGTCTTTCCTGATGTTCAGAGGGTACCTCCTCTGTTTCACTTTGCGCTCATTGCTTCTTGTTCTGTCACTGAGCACCATTGGCAAGAGCCTGGCCCTGACCTATTTGCACCCTCCCTTCAGCTACATTGATGAGAGCCCCTCTGAGTCTTCTCTGGCCTGAACAGTCCCAGCTCTCTCAAGCTTTCCTCACAGGAGAGATGCTCCAGTCCCTTAATCATCTTTGTGGTCCTTTGCTGAACGCTCTCTAGTTCTGAGGAGCCCAGAGAAGGACGCAACATTCAGCTGTGCTTCACCAGTGCTGACTAAAGGAATTACCTGCTGGCAATCCAGACCACCATTATCCTTCCTTGCAGCAAGGGAACACTGCTGGCTCACATTCAGCACAGCATCAACCATGTCCCCCAGGGCCCTTTCTGCCATGCTGCTTTCCTGCTGATTGCCCCCCAACTTATAGTGATGTGTGGGGTTGTTCTTTCCCAGGTGCAGGACTTTGTACTTCCTGTTGAACTTTGTGAGGTTTCTTTCGATTTCTCCAGCTTGTTGATGTCCCCTGGTTTGGGGATATTTTCCATAACACTGCTGGTGCAAGATGCGAATAACAAGACTTTTTTAGGAGAAGAACAGACAATATCGTCCTCTTCTTGTACTCAAAGCTGAGCCAAACTAGATTCCCTTTGACACAATACAGAAGTCTCTGTATTGGGTTGCAGACACCATGCAAAAGAGATGGATAGAGCATGTACAGCACAAATGCAGAAAGAAAAATTGTCTTTCTTGCTCAAAGAGATGCAGATGAGGCTGAACACTAATCTGAAATGGAGGAAATACTTTTTTTGTGCAAGTACATGCCCTCAACACAGAGGGACTACATAATCCAGTGAATATGGACAAATCTGAGAATCAAAACTAGAAGTCAGACACCCAACTTTGTCCCAAACCACTAATAAAAAGGTTATTCTATGCCTCTTCTTCCTCTCCATGTGCCAGTTTTGTTTACCTGAACCCGTCAAAAGGAGTATATATATATATTTTTGCTACTCCACATCTGTACAGCACTAGAGATACAGTCTGTGTAGAACTACGCGGTCTGCAGGTTCTGTTCACCTAAATAAAAGATTTTGCAAATTTGCTTCTCAGTTTCACACCACACATCAAGGCAGGTCATAGCTTTCTACTTCTATAATAATCTATATTTTAAAAAAACCTAACCAACCACAAAAAAAAAAAAACCCAAAACCCAGAGTATACTGGAGTCAAAGTAAGCTTTATAGCAAAAAAAAAAAAAAAGTTACTTTAAACACTACCAAAAAAAATATGAGAGATTCCTCTCATTTTAATTCCCAACTATAGCCATAAGCATTTCCTAAAACTGAATTCCAAAACATCTTTGAAGGGCACAGATGAAATTCAGCGAACTCTGAGACTAATAAATGAATTATGATATGCACTTGTAATTCTGCAGTTCCGTTATAGCTAGAAAGAGAAACCATGACCCAGTGTCATCTCAGCATCAGCAAAGATGCTGCATTCCAGAATATTGCAATAGTGCTCTAAGAAAAAGAGTTGGAAGCCAAAGCACCTGTCTAGAAGCACCATTTCAATTAGATGCTTACATTATTTACATCCCTACTGCCATAATATTAACATTTCACACTGGGAAGCTGCTTAGCATTTACAGAAAAGAGGGATTTCTTTTCTGTTACCATTTGCATTGATGTATACATATATGAACCACAAGTTTTACAGGTAGAAAGACTAACAATGAAAGCAATCCCTCTGACATCCTGAAGGTACCCTCTTACCAGGGAGGCAGAATTTCCAACACTGAGCCATGTCAGGTAAAACCAAACATATGGTCTACTCATGTACAATCAATATTTGCTGAACAACTTAAAAAAGACCAAGACAGATGCATGAAGGCCAGGCATATTTTGCATGGCCCAGGCACGGAACTTAAGTTGAACAACTGTCCTGCAGCCGCAGGAGTAGATCACAACAGCAAAGGCACCCAGCTACCCTACTCTAAAAGATGCCTTCCCTCAGGTGTCCCTCAGAATGTCAGCTTTCCTTGCACTCAGCAAAGTAAGGGAGAGAACACTGACCATTTTGGAGAAGGCAGGAAATCAAATTTAGAGGTAAAAGCACCTCCTGAGAATGTTCCTGGTGAAAGTAAAACATGTAACCTGATGCGGACAGATAAATAAACAAACTGTCTGTGAAATGCTCTTTGGGTTTTGATTTCTTGAAAGAGCGAAGCATCTCAGATCAGAGGCTAGTTGTAAGTATTTCACAATAATTGCTATAAGCTTTAAGCAAACTACAACCAGCAGCTGCTGTGTTGTTGTGCTGTGAACTCAACCTAAAGCACCTCGTGTGCATCACAGTGATTGTGCCAAGCTACAGTTACTTCTCCTGAGTCAAAACTGAATCCATGCCCACCACATTATCAGTGTGCACTGTGTAAACTGAGACGTAAACCAGGTCTGAACTAGCTCTCATGAAAGGCCAAAGAACATATCTGCTATAGGAAGGAAATCTAGGACAGATTTCTGATTTCTGCTCTGGCAACCTTAGTTCAGAGGCTGTCGTCTAAGCAGGGCCAGCACTACAGGGCCTCACCTCAGCTGGGACCCTCAAGTACCAACTCAATATAGATAAAGCAAAAGATGATAAAACTAATTCCCATTCAAAAGAGTCACAGCTATATGCTAGCCAGTGGAAACACTGTGCAAGTTGGAAGGTTTATAATAAAAACATACTGTATCTACCAAAATTTTTGAGTCATTCCAGAAAGAAGAAAGAACGAATCAGCAATATCTATCTTTACTAAGCACAATTGCTGTTTCAGTTGTTTGCATCTTGCCCATAAAGTATGGACGTGATGGGTGTTGTCAGCACTGCTATACACATGCAGATTAATCTGTGCATGCACAACAACCATTTGTCTGATGTGGCTAGTTTGGGGTTTTTTTGGTATTCCAAAGGTGGCAACCATACGGCTGAGAAGACCATACATTACGGCAGAGTATATGTTTGTGTGCAACATATTTCAGCCAGCATTTCAACTCAAAAAAGAAAATTTTGTGCTTGGATCAGGAAGTTTATATTTCATGGCAGCACTGCAATTCTCTAAAACAAATACACTTGTCCCTTTGCAGTGTAAAAGCAGTACAAGTATCTTCCAAGATAAAAAGGTACAAACTGTCTTCATTGCTGCACATGGTCTACTTTGGAGTTAGTGCTCATGCAACTGTCCAGTGATTAAAAAAACCCACCAACCTAAAAGCCAATATCACAAACACTACTTATTTTCCAGGTCCCTTCCTCCACCTCACTACATCTATGTTTGGGTCTGTTTTTCATCAAGATGGAAAAAATCTTGACAATTATCACAAAAAATACAGACAAAAGTTTCTGCAAGGTAAATGTGAGACTCGGTCCCTAAACCATACATTTTTGATTATTTTTAGATTTAAATCCTAGAGAGAAAAAAAAATTTTAAAAACAGAAAATCATAGTAGAAGTACTTTTATGATATTTTGGATCTGTGTTAACTATACATGAGATTTGCTGTTACCCTCATCAAATAACACACATAATTCCACTGAAAGTGGCGGGGGGGGGGGGGAGTGTTAGAAACACAATTCACAATTACAGAACTTCACACCTCTTCTAAATATTCTTTGTACAACCTGTAATTGCTTACATTTCCCTAGTTACAGTCTTATGAACATCCCATAAAATCAACAAAAAAGGAAGGAAAGGATACAGCATTTCCTCATAAAAGGACAAAATCTTAAGAGATACATCAAGTACTTGACACTGAAATTTGTGTTTCAAAAAGAAATACATAACAGATTAATTACTGAAATGAAGAACGTGAAGGTTTTTTGCACTTCTCACCAGATCTTAAGAGATGGGATCTTAAAAGCCTCTCATTGATCATATAATCAAGGTACCTCCAATACTAATTGCTTCTCTGCTTTCCCATAAAAACTAATCTCTTCCCCACACTACAGTTCTAGTCCTTCTTTTACATCCTTTTGCATTTCACAGTTTGCACATTCAAGTCCACAAACTAGAAGAAATGTCAGAAAATTTAATCGCCAATCTTTCGTATGCTGTCCCCTAAAAAGAAATTTTAAGCAACATTGAATGTAAGTTACAAGCACTTGGATCAAAATAGGATAAGATTAAAGCAGAGCTATATAAATTCACTGGAGCATTTCATTCAAGGGTATTTAGGTAGAAACACAAGGATGAGACAGTGTGTTCTCTACACATCCAAAAATGCTAGCCGCTGCTCCATGGACCACAGTTTGACAGACAAAGGTCAGAGATGTGTGTAGCTGTTTGAAATCAAAGTATTAATACACAGCAATCCCAAAGTAAGGACATACAACTAAAGTCTCAAATCCTTTTAGGAGGAAGATCTACAGAGAAAAATATCATGATATTCCATCATTTCACAGGAGTTACACCTGTCTTCTCTGTTCCATGTTCAGAACATGGGTTTCATACCAATTAAGTATTTTGAAATAGTATTATGTATAAATACCAATTTCTTGTAATTCCTCCATCCCACCCACCCCCTCCACTGCAGAAACTTAATTGGAAAGGTGACACTACAGTGCTGGCAAAATCATTCTTTGACTCTTGCCTCTCCTGTGTTTGACACTGGGTTGCACCACTATCTGCCTTTTTGGGGCATACACTGCAGAGACCACCACCCTGACCCCTTGCAACTTCCTTTCTCCTCAGAGTTTTGAAAAGTATTAGTGAAAGTGAACAGGAGCCAAATACAGAGAGAATAAAGTGACACAGCTAGAACTCAAGTCAGACTTACAAGTGACCTTACTGCCCACAGATATGCGAAGTTCAACAAGGGTAACACTAATGTCTGATCAGTCAGCGGCCTTTATGGATGGAGCTGCCTGGACACAGCCACCACGTAGGCAGAAAGAGAGCCCTGCATCTGCCATATGGTGCTCCAAGCAAGAACCAACTGACACTTCAACACCTCACTTCCTAAGATGTATTAGTTAGAATCTAAGTATCAAAAAAAAATACAAAGCCTGTTCCACGCTCTACAACAAAAATTACTTGGAAACAGGATTTAAATCCATCCCTACTGTCCCAAAAAAGCGACAGAGTTAGTCTTCTTGCACAAAATTACTTTGCAGCACCACACTGACACTTACCAAAGCATTACATCTTTGGTAAGTGTCAGTACTACATACTACAAATACAATGAGTATACAAACCATGGCAGCACCTAATTTCAGTGTCTAAAGCAGTCCATGATGAACGGATCAAGCTGTTACATTTGGGCATTATCAAAAGCCAACACATATGAAGTCATGCTTTTCACTAAGAAAAGGATTAGCAAATACTTGGAGCCTAGACAAATACAGAAGATTCTCCAACTGTGTCTGAACAAAACTTTGAGGTGAAAAGAAAGGGCATGCTTGAGGAATTGAATTATTAAAAAATACCTAAAACTAAATCAATCTCTAATATGGGAGAAATTACCACTTTCAGGGACTGTATCTGTTAAAGTTAAGAGCTGCACTAACATATAATTTTAATAAGAGTGGTGGATCCTTTCTCACTGGGGACTGATTTCAGTTTAGTTTAGGGGCTAACACTGAAGCAATGTGTAGCTGAACTACACTTCAATTACAGATAGAGGTAATCAAGTAATTTTATTTTATATTTATTTAGTTAGGGGTATGCTTTGTCTGATCAAAGGCAGGCACCAACCATAGGATGAGTTAAATTGTACCAACAGTTTGATGGACTGCACCAACTAGGACTACATCAATTATGAAAGAAAATGTAGACCTTCATGTTCCAGATAGTTACATGTCACATGAATCCCACCCTGGAGTTCATAATCAAGGATGCATTTTTGGAAAGGATGTTATGGTGAGCTATAAGCTTTCAAGGTGGATGTACAGTGCACTGGGCAATGTTTTCAGCCTGTAATTATCTGCAGGTTTGACTAGACGGTTCCCCTAGCTAGCTGAAGTTTTTGGTATTAAAAAATAGCTAGATGATCAGAAATGAAATGCAGACCTCCATGGGATAATCAGAGTCTTGGCAGAAAGAGCAAGAGCAAGAAAAAACCCAACACAGAAACAGCCTACAGAAAGACCATTGTTTATTTCTTTATTCTTCAAATTTTGATAGCAAGCACCTCTTCCACTTTCTACCTTTTAAATAATTTCATATTTTTCATTAAAGGCCGCTTATGTAAACAACACCATGCTAACACACTTTATCATAGTACTTATGCTGGCCTGTATATTGTAAATACACATTGAGTTGAGAAACTGCATTCTTGCTGTTATCACCACACAGTCCCTATATTAGTGTAGAAACTCACTTTCAGTGTCTGTCATGCGTTTTGAGCTGCTTTAGGGACAGTCTTCAGCCAAGCCTTAGAAAATGTGTATCCCCTCCATCCCCCAAAAGGGGAAAATATAGAGTTAAGCCAAGTTTATCAAGCACACAAATCTAAGTTCTTCATCACAGTGGAAATCTCATAGGAGGTTTTAACACAAAAGCATGTACACAGACTTCAAGGTCTGATCAGGCACACCCATCTAGCCCAGCATCCTAACCCCAAGTGACCAATAATGGAACCTAAAGGGACGGATACAGGCAAGGAAAAGCGCAACGCAGCAACACAGTGCCAGAACACGCTCCCCATTTCTAGTTTCCACAATAACAGGTCTTGGGACACGCAAAGTCGACAGATGCATAGGACCTGCCCCAATGTATCCTGCCCAGCCTCTGGCTGCTAAAGAGGGTCATGTACATACCAAGCCCAGAAGTATATCTTTTAAATATCATAAGCAGCACTACAAACCTACTTTGGGAAGCTGAATCAAACACCTAAACTTAGGTGTCTGTTTTGACAGTGAATCCTGCTCTTGGTGTTTTGAGCATCTTTCCTGCAAATCTTCACAATCCATTTGAGCATTGTTTATCCTCAGTAACACTGCATCATTAGCTAGTTCAGTATTCAGTCATTCACACAGAAATTTTGACTTCTGTCAGTTTAAGAAACTTCCTCAGATGTACCCAATAGTAAGTGTAAATAGCCAAACATTTAAAAGTTTTAACTTTTCAATGGTTACAGTGCTAGGATATCCTAACTGCTGTAGTAATGATGTAAGTATAAAGAATGATTAGTGACTATCTTAAGTAGGGGTCTGAGGAACAGAAGCTACACCCCAAAGCATTTCTTACTGATCATGAGTGCCTGCAAAATCACCACTTGTGTTAGCACATCTCAGTTCTTTCACAGGGTCTGTTACAATTGCTTAATGTCACACCTGAGGAAAAAATGTATCTCCAAGTACAGCTACCACATAAGATTTTAAGTCTTAAACCACAGATAAAAAGTTAACTGTCTTCCAAATGTAACATGCGTTTCAACCTCAAAGAGACGTTTTTGGATAACACTAGCAAATTAAAAGGCATTCTTTGCAATATGACTTTTTTTGAGATAAATTACTCTTTAGGCGCTAGTACAGTCCTTGTAAAAGTAGATGTGGTATTCATTTCTGTTAAGTATTTCCAACACAGGCTCTTTTTCCCTAATGCTCAAATCATCTATCTTTCCCAAAGCCTGACCACACAATCCATCTGAGACAGGTTCCAAGACTATCCCAGTCTCAGGTAAGTGCCTTGTGAGGAAAGCTAAATCACAATACCCAATATCCAAGCAGGTTTTTCTTCCAGTTGAAAATCCATGTAACAGCTTCCTATATTACTAACAGGTTTGTGGTCAAGATTCTCATCTTATATTAAGATGATAAAGATCTAATTAACATAATTTTGAACCCAGTGACTGTGTCCCTCCATATATGTATATTCTTCTATAAGCACTGTACACAAAGCTATATTGAGGTCTGAGAAACACTTGGGAAATTTCCTGCCCCCGGTATTCCTCCTGTTTCCACCTGTGGATATTTTGCCATCACCACTGTCACTTATTATTCACTCCTTGCAGGTATTCCACCTTTACGTACCTCTAACACAGAGTGTAAGTATCTAGGAGATAAGTATTCACCTTAGCCTTCATGACACTCCATGAACAGGAACTAAATGGAAAGACAAATATTTTACAGCCACAAGTTTTGATTTCTTGGATATAAGCAACTTCTGGTTTAACTATGTGAATGTGTCCCATTCACATCTTTTATTATTCCAATGTTGGTCTCACCAACTGTAGAGAGCCTCTCTGTAGACTCCTGAGTCTTCCCATCGATGCAGGCACTGCTATCATATTGACTTTTTTCCCCTCGGGGAATTTTGTTAGCATCTATTTTTTGACGGCTGTTTATAATGATCCCTATAATCTCTTCTGTCAAAGCTTTTGCAGAATACCATCACACCTCCCAGTAAGCCAGCCTGAGGGTCTTCATTTCTATGTACCCCCATTTTGATTTGCGGTACTCTTTGGAAAAGTTGTTTTCATTATGTCTCAAAACCACTAGTCTTTCATGCACCCTGTGATATTCAGTGAAATGGTGAGACATGAAGCTGCCCATCTTATACTGACTGCTAAAGAGAAATCTAAAAAAGAGATATAAATTTTCATTGAAGAAGGCTTACAAGAGAAACAAAAAATCAAGTCATACAATTCAACAAGAAAAGGAAAGACTAGGCTAAACCAGCTGTGATATTACACCACTGACCTTTAAGCTAGGTAACCCGTAAATAGGTTTTCAAATATCTTCTGCAGGAAAGGCAAAAAGGCCATAATTACCTGCTCAGGGCAGAGACTTCCAGAGGGAGAATTTGGTGGGGTGTTTTAAGGAAAGTAATGTTCTGTTCTGAGCAACTATGCAAAGCAATGTTCTAATGAGCTGAAAAAGTAACTAAGAGCAGCAATGGAATAAGCAGAGCCTCTTGATTATTATAGATTTATCCAAAAAAATTTAGTGAAGTGACATTGACTAACAAAGCACGAATCAATGCCAGGTGGGAACCACTTTCTAAACCCTATTTTATTATTCTGCTTCTACTGCAATGTTGCAAGACTTGGTTTGGGAAAGGGTTCCAAGCAGATGGTGAATGAGGAACTCTGGGAACATTCCCCCAAATTTACTTAATTCTTCTTTACTAGAGTATTCTACATCAGCAACTAAGCCACGCAAATGCCAATACGGGCATATATACTTAAAGTTTATTGTACATTTAGCTGCTTTAAAAAAAATCAGCTACACATGATACTTGTCCATAATTCCAGACTGAATGCAATTGATTCCTACCACACAGGAGACTTAATCTGTGCCAAAAATTGTATTTCATTAAGAAACGATATTATGGAGCATCTGAGATCATGTAACAGACAAAACAGAATGCCAGAGAAAATTTGACTGCCAGTACCCCACAGTGACTGCCTGATTATTTGCAGATGGGATATGGAAAAATTGTGAAATTATTGGAATTTTGGGTCCTGTACGAAAGCATTACTTCAGACTGGATGTGTCATGGCACATATCTATTATAATTTAAATACGTTCTTAGATTTTGCTTTCCATGCTTTGAACTGGCTATGCTTACTTCTTTAGACTTACTAACTGAAAAAGACTGCATTCTTCAAAGCCCAAAACAAAACCCTTAGGTGATAGCATGAAACAGTGCCAGTAAGTCAACTATCAATACTGATTGTATTTATCCAATAATTAAACTAGAAACTAATTTAAATCAATCTCCTTTGGAAAAGCCAACTGTTCAACAAGCACAACAATTGGTCTAGGATCAATCAGTGAACATGAGATCAATTAAAACCAGCTTAAGTTTTTGTAGGAGGACAATTCACACAACTTGAGTTAGATGTCTATTCATTTCAGTACTCCCACAATGCAGCCCCTTAAGCTCTGTTGTAAAGCAGAAATACCACTATCACCCTCCGCTGTCTAGCCAGCACTCTAAGTAGTTCCACATTTAATTAAAGACACAGTATACCCTTTGTTAGCACAGATAGTCTGGTCACTTTAAAGGACTGCTATCGTTTTAGCCACACACACAGAAATTAAACTCTGGAAACCATCTGTTGAAAAACTATCAAAACTAAATTGCTTTACAATTTTATTTGTACCTACTCTGAAGGTGATACATGTATGAAAGTGCAAGCTGTTTTCTTCTCACGGTTTTATTATTTGTAGCACTTAACACTGAAGATGTTAAGTCCCTCCCCTTCCAAATAATACCACTAAAAGTGCAATTCTTTCAGAAATACGGATTTCTCAGCAGCTTGAGCCACCTGATTTTCAGCTAACTTTAGAAATGCAAAGGGGAGGCATGGCCGAGAAAATAACAGGAAAAGGCATAAAAAAATAATTCAGATTATGTGGATAATAAAAACATTTTATAAAAAGGTGAACCTCCTCACGGCTCAAAAAAAAAAAAAAAGTAAAAAAGAACCAGCCGAAGTCTCGGCCAGGCTGCCAGCCGGAAGGCGCTGCAGTAACCTCTCCGTCCACACGGGAGCTGTACTGGCACATTGCACCGCTCCGGCTCCCAAGCTCCGACATCCCGACACCAGCGTTTAGGGAAACAGATGAAGTCCCAACGCACCGTTTATGTCTTTTTCTCAAAGGGATCTGCACGTTTTCAGCAAAGCTGGCGGCACAGAAACGCCCCGGGCGCTGGGCAAGGCGCGGTGTCTCCCGGCGGCCAAGCCCCGCGGGAGCGGCACGGCGGTGCCGGAGGATGGAAGGGGAGAAGCCGCCTTTCTGCCTCGGAAACGTCCACGGAAAGCAGCCTCAAAGTCCGTCTCATGGACACGCGAGTCTTAACTGCGCGGGCTAACAGCGATCCCCCGGCCGCCGTGAGCTGTTGGACGAGGAGCGACGGCGACATCAGCGACGTCCCCGGCCCGCTACGGCCCCTCCCGTGGGGGGCAGCTCCCAGAGAGACTCCGGCTCCACCGGCCCCGCGGGGAGGACACGTCGTGGGGGCCGGGAGCCGTGCGCCTACCGCTCGACTTTCTCGTCCCCGGCAGCCCCGGGCTCCGGCCGGTCCCTTCCCAGCGGAGCTCACGTCCACGCCGCTGCTCCCGCTCGCGGCTCGACCTCCCCAGCAGGAGGGCGGCGGGCAGCCCCGCGGAGGGGTGGCCACGCCGGCACGGCCCCGCGCCCTGGGCTCGCCCCCGCTGCCGCCCCACGTGCCGGCCCGGTGCCCGCGGAGCCGGAGCGCGGCTCACCTGCCGGAGAGCGGCCCTTCCCGCTGCCCCGGCCGGCGTCCCGGGTGAGCAGCCGGCGCCACTCACCTCTCTTGCTGCGTCTCCAGCGGCCGGGCTGGCAGTGGCCGTAATCCATGCAGTTCAGGATGATCAAGGCAAAGGAGAAGAGGCGAAACTGCATCCTGGGCCGCTGGGGTGGGCAGCCTCCTCCGGCGGCAGCGAAGGGCGGCGAGACGAGCGGCGTGCGGGGCGAGGAGGGGCCGGCGGAGGGTCGCGGGGCAGCGGCTGCCGCTGGGGACCGCAGGAGTTTACACGCCTCTTGCCGCCCTTCTCGGGCGCTGCGAACTCACCGCCGCTTCCAGCATCTCCCCTATGCTGCAGGGAGAGAGAGGTGAAAGGCTTGGCCCCGTGCTCTCCTGGTCCTCCCCTGCTCCGGCTCTCCCCAAAAACAGACAGAGAAAAATCACAACCCGGGTCGGGGCAGGAGCGAGACCGCGGAGCAGAGTCACCGAGAGCCCCGAGCGTGTCCCACAGCTGCGGGCGAGTGCTGCTGCCGGGCCCCCGCGAGCCCCGGGACGGGCTGTCAGCCGGGGGACAGCGCTATTTATCCCGGCGCGGGCGCTCCCCGCCCACACGCGCTCAGGTCGCGGCACGGCGGGGCGAAGCCGTCCCCCCCCTACCTCCCGCGGCGCGGCCCCGCGGCCACCCCGTCCCGCCGCCGGGTCCCGAGCGCGGCTCCGCGCCGCGGGGCAGCCCCACGCGGGGCTCGGCGGAGCGGGCGGCGAGGGCTCCCGGGCACATGCAGACGGTGTCCGCGCCGGGCCCCCGGCCGCCCGCCTCCGCCCGCTCCTTTTATGCGGCGAGGCGGGGGCGCGGGCGGCGGGGCCGTGCGGGCTCCGCGGGGATGCGCGGCGGCGCGGGGCCGCGGTTCGTGGGTGGTGCCGCCGCCCCGGCCCTCCCGCCGCCCAGCCCTGGCGCCGCCCGCCCCGGCCCGCGCCCCCGCCTCCGCCGGGCCCTAACGCCAGCCCGGCCCGAGAGCCGCTGATGCTTTCGCCCGGAGGCTCTTCCTCGGCGGGCTTCTCCCTCTCCCCACAAAGCCTCCTCGTCCTTTCTTTGCCCTGCTTAACGCCTGCTGAAACCTAGTCCTCCTCACTTCTCGCCCTCTTCTTTTTTATTTTTCCTTTCCCTTTTCTTTTCTTCTTGATAATTATGTCTTTCAACCCTGGATTTAAGACCTTGATTGATTTATTCCACCCCCCGCCTCACCCCCCCTCTTTCCTTCTGACTTCCTAAAATCTGATCTCACACTTTTCAAAGTCTCTTCCTTGAAACACCACTTTCATTGTCTTGGCAAGGTGGCTCTAGAAGTCCTAAAGTGTGAGTTCAGTAAGTGATTTGTACTGGTTTCTAGCCACATTGCTACTTGGCAAAGCTATTGTAAAGCTAGTAAAATGGGAATCCCAACAGTACAGATAAGAAAGGCTGAAACAAGGGGAAAGCCAAAAGTTTCTAAGTGAATTTAGTTTTAATACAAGAGGCTCTGTTAATTCCTCATAACATCCACTACTACACTGACTCCGCAGTGCCATTTATTTCTCTGCTCCTCACTCACAGCCTCCCTGCAGGTATGGACAGACCGTGACTCTTTGCTTGTGGTGCTCATCCCGTTGTGCCTGACCTAATGAGCCCCGTAGGGCCTGGGGCTCTATGGAGCAGGTGCAAAAGCTGGGAGGCAGCGTGGGTCTGGCAAAGCTGGTGCAAAGCCAGGTTTCATAAACCCAGCTGGATCCAGGATCGAAGCTGGGTCTGTGCTGGGTGTTTCTGCTCCTCCTTCTTGCCCCCTCCCCCCAAACCCCGCGCCAATAACTCTGGTGCTGAAATACCTGAGCTGCCTCGGGATGGAGCCAGCTAGGTTCTCACAAAAGCAGATGTACTCTTTCCACAGCAGAGCTGGCCTCAGAAAGAGCATAACTGCATTCATGTGGCACTGTGCCTGAGCTAATACATCGTGTTAGACCCAGGCTGGCTTTTCATCCATGGCCTGAACAATCTAACCACAGATAAGTGAAGTCTGACTGTATGGTGTTTGCCATACCATCCTGAGACCTCAGAATTTTTGACTGCATTTGTCATAAAATATTCCTCTGGGACAGAGAAGCATCAGTATCATCCGTTTCCATACTGAAGACTGAGTTACAAAGATAACTTGCCTGAAATCAAAAGGGGTGTATGAGACAGTGTCAAAACTGTATCCTGAGTTTCCCAAGCTCTCAGATAGTTCTGTAATCCCTGTGCTGCCTTTCTTTATATTTTTCTAGTGTACAGTAGTAGCTCTACACTAGTTTAATCACTAGTATCAAATGCAAAGATTTTTTAAAGTCACACTACAGTAGGGATTGAGTGCACTCTCAGCAAATTTGCAGAAGACACCAAGCTGAGTGGTGCAGCTAGCACACCTGAAGGATGGCATCCATCCAGAGGGACCTGGACAAGCTCAAGAAGTGGGCACGTGGGAATCTCATGAGGTTTAACAAGACCGAGTGCTAGTGCTGCACCAGGGTCGGGGCAAACCCCCAGTACCAACACAAGAGCAGCCCTGCTGAGAAGGACTTGGGGGTGCCGTGGATGAAAGGCTGGACATGACCCAGCAATGTGCACTGGCAGCCCAGAAAGCCAAAGATGTCCTGGGCTGCATCCATAGCAGTGTGGCCAGCAAGGAAGGAGTAAGGAGTTTCTGCCCTTCTACTCCACTCTGCTGACATCCCACCTGGAATGCTGCTGTCTCCAGCTCTGGGGTCCCCAGCACAGGAAAGACATTTTGTTGACACTTGTTGGAGTGAGTCCAGAGGAGGCCACCAAGATGATTAGAGGGATGGAGCACTTTTCCAGGAAAGCCTGAGAGAACTGTGATTATTCAGTCTGGAAAAAAGAAGGCTTTGGGGTGACCTAATTGCAGCCTTCCAGTACCTGAAGGGAGCCTACAAGAAAAGAGGAGAGAGACTTTTTACAAGGGCCTGTAGTGACACAACAAGAGGGGATGTCTTCAAACTGAAGGAGAGTAGTTCTATACAAGCTATTAGGAAGAAATATTTTACTGTGAGGGTGGTAAGACACTGGCACAGATTGCCCAGAGAAGCTGTGGGTGCCCCATCCCTGGAAATGCTGAAGGCTAGGTTGGATGAGGCTCAGAACAATCTGGTCTAGTGGAAGGTGTCCCTGCTCATGGTAGGAAGGTTGGAACTAAAGATTCTTTAAGGTCCCTTTCCAGTGCAAGCCATTTTATGATTCTATGACATTAGTATTTTCTGATGCAAAATATCTATTTATTTTAACTGTCATTATGAGGTTAGAGTGTATGAGATCCCATTGTGTTATGCAGAGCACCAGGACCTTTCAGTGTTGTCATAATCTAAGAATTACAAGGATGTGACCTGTCAACTAATTAACACAGACCTAAGTCAGACAAAGTCAGTCTAGCTCATTGTCAGTGGTAGCCAACTGGATTTGGAGTGGATACAAAGGGAAAGAATGCCAAAACAAGGCATGTATATGTGTGGTTTATGGTCTTTGTTTTCCCCAATCTACTTTCACAGTGAAACTTTCCTGTAAAAATTGCAACACAGGCCATAATTTATTTCACTCAAGTGTGTTTACTGGCAACTGGAGCTCTCCTAGATATGTAGTCCCTGTATCCACTCTAACTTCATGTTATGTACCTTAGACAGCTAAAAGTGAGACTTTTTGCACCAGCAGTATCTTTAGAGTATGTGCTTGCAGTTTTCTGATGCAGAAATAAGAAGTGTACCAGCACCCTAGAGATCCTCCCAAGCTTTAATGCCAGGGAGAGAGAGATCAGACTACAAGAAGGGGAAATCAAACAAAGGTGTTAACTACACTTTTGTGAGGACTCCAGAAACTAATCTCCTTTACTGTTCCACATCTACAAACCCATAATCATGGGGCTTTTACTCTACAACAGTTACCTAGAGTCTTGGAGTCCTTTGTGCAAACAGTGATATCAGGACCTCCCCACTAACACAACTCCACTTCTGGAAGCGTCTGAAATAAAAAAAAGAAAGGACTTTCTGAAAGGTGTCTTGCTGACACTGAAGATTACTGAGGTCTCTCCAAGTGTGGTGTCAATGGCCTGGAAGCCAAACCAGAGTCTGCAGAGCCCAGAACATTTTTGCAGCCAGAGGGAAAAAAGTCAGATGCTCCAAGAGATAAAAAAGCAGGGGAAGGAAAAGTACTGGGAGGAGTTCTGTAGGACATGGTAGCCCTTTGTCTCTGCAGCTTCACTTAAATGAACAGAGAGAAACTGACTGTAGGTATGGCACCTCGTGTGTGCTGTGGCTCTAATCAATACTGCACTCATTCTAAGGTGGGCTTTGTCAAAGTGAGGAACTGGGAAAATTATCTGAGCGTGTTCAATTAACAGAGTCATAGAAAAAATGCTTTAGTCAAGACCCAAGTAGATGATGTGGCAATGATTGAAATACCAGATGATGATGGTCTGGGCAACAGCTTTAGCAATGGGGATAGCTAAGAATGGGTGTATTTTACATAGAGTATTCAAAACACTCAGCAGCCAAATTAATGTATTTCAATAGTGCTGAGATGATTCATTATGCACTGTTCAGAAATCATATTATTTTCTAGAACTAAATTTCAGTTCATAGAAAATTAATTTTTATGTGTTGTGCTCCATAGAGGTTTCACTGACTGTAAAAGATCTTACCTTCTACATTTCAGCTGTATTAAAGCCAAAGTGCTGCTGCTTTTGCAATATAAAGTAATTGTAATTGAATCTTTCCATTCTTTGTTTGGCTCCATAGGATGTGATCTGTAAGTATCCTAACTTCATCATCTTAAAATGAACAACACCAGGCTTTACTTTAAAAGAAATTTCTATATATTCTTATAACTGGCCAACTCATTGCTACATGAAAGTCATGATCTTTCCTAAGACCAGAATCTCAGCACTAACATGTAAGTCTTAGCAGCCTTACATTGCAGTAGAAAAGATATATCTTTATTTTCAGTGAAAGAAATGAGTGATTCTGACAAGCTGTACACCTAACCTTCAAAAAGAAATATATTTATATACAACCCAGCTTCCAACTTTTTACTTCTAAGTCAATTTTTATCTCTTTAAGTTCTTAAAATACACTTACTTCATTAGTTCTTCAAAATGTCATCTGAAATAATAATAACAATAATGGAATATTGTGGGGTATGCCCAGCCCCTGCCCTGGAGGGATCTCTGCTGAGATAAGAGATTTTGTAATCGCCCAGCAGGACTCCCTGGAAAGGCAACCACTCCTTTGGGTCATGGCGAGAAAAGACAGACCCACAATCCTTTAGGAGACACTATGCAGATCCTTTGTAACCCATTGGCCTGTACCCATCCCAGATCCTCTGTAACCCATTGGTCCTTTACCCATCCCCTGTCTCCCTATAAAAGCTAAGGCCTCTGCCCCTGTGGGACAGAGAGAGCTCTTGTCCTGGCTTCCTCCTTCGCCGGAGTACGGACCCACAATAAAGCTATCTCTGTGCGGAGCCAGCCACACGAGCCTTCTCGTCTCTCTCTGGCCTGGCTTGGCCTGGAGGCTGCCCTGCAGAGCTAAGCTGAAATCACGAGCTGACAATCACTAAAGAGCTGACAGCTTCTGCATGGGCCCTCCAGCCAGCAGCTGAGGGAAGACACCAGGCCTTGGAAAGGCGATTCCTTTCGGGACCATCTCTCTGGACCAGTCACCTCTTCCTGGGTCAGAGCCACTGGCCCCATCACCAGCTGTAATAGAATATTGTGCCCAGTTTGGGGTCTCCCAAAACCAGAGCAAGACCACTGGAGAACCACAATGTTTGGGGGCTGGAGCACTAGCCCTGTGAAGGAAGGCTGAAGAAGCGGGACTTGTTCACCCTGAAGGAGAGGATTTAGAGAAGACCGAACAGTTCCTTTCCATACCTGCAAGGAGGTTACTGAGCAGGAAGTGCCAGGATCCTTATGGAGGTGCTGGACAGAAGAACAGGAGACAGTGGTCATGTCCTGAAACAGGAGAGATTTGTGTTGGGTATAATAGAAAATAATTTTCCATCTGAGTATGAGTAAGAACTGGAAGCAGTTTGCCCAGAGAAGTTGTGGACTCTCCTTCCTAGAACAAGGCCTTAAGCAGCCTGGTCTGGCCTCTGCTGATTTTATTTGCTTTTAGCAAGAGGTTGCACTCAGGACCTCCCAAGGTCCCTGCTAACTTTCATGATCTGTCAATCCTATAAAACCCATGAGCTCCCAAAACAGGCTGAGAAGACTGCCCTGTGCACCTCTAGACACCTGTGTATATTTCTTCAATTCAAACCCTGGGGAGATCAAAAGATTGTTGTCCTTCTAACTCTTCTCCTGCTCTGGAACAGGATCAAACTCCTCAATTTTTTACCTCATTGTGCAGACATTGCTCATGCAGCGCTTCCAACAGTATCCGTGAGCATCTTGCCTAAAGAACGAATTCATCAATTCATCAAAGCTGAATGTTTATATTAAGGGCTCAGAGAAGCAAATGGAAAGAAGGGATAACATCTCTAAAATAACTTCTGTAGCTCTCAAGTTAAATTTTCAGTTCTTTCTGAAAAAAAAAAAAAAAGAAAATATAGAAACACAAAAAATTGTAAGAAAAATATATTCTCAATGGTGTGTATCCTCCTTTCCCAATTTGGACTGGCACCAGACTACCAGTTCCTGCCTGCCAGCTTTGGAGACCATATTTCTCTTGGAGTGTGCAAGAGCCTGTGTGCTCCTCTGCGGATACTGTATTCTGAAGGCGAGAGTCCAAATTCCAGCCTGGCAGCTGCAGAAAATCCACTTCTTTGCAGAATGGTGATTTTATTTTGCCAGCATATAGATCAGAAAATTACTGAATAAATTAATGTAAAGTTCAAGCTTTCTGTTTTGCAATGCTTTTCATGGCACTGTAACTACAGAGGAGGTTTGCAACATATATATGGGCTTAAATTTGCTCTAATATGGCCTCAACAAAATGGCTTCACAAGGACCTGGAATGCAAAGATGAAATGGTGAGCTGGTGTCTGCATAGTTTTTTCACAAAGGTTTTACATCCTGTGCCCTAAACTTTATGCAATCTCTGCTTTATCTCTCATACACGTACAGACTCACCCACAAAAAATCATAGAGGTACTGAGTTTGGAAGGGACCATGAAAGATCATCTCACTCAAAGCAGAACTAACTTCAAAGTTAGGTCAGGTTGCTGAGAGCCTTGTCTAGCTGGGGTTTGAAAAAGTTCAGGGTGGAAGATTCCACAGGTTCTCTGGGTGACTTCTTCCAGTGCTTGTCCACCCTCACAGTGAAATTTTTTTCCCCATCTCCAGAGAAAACTTTCCTCATTGCAAGTTGTGATCGTTGCTCTTTTGCTTTTCTCTGTGAACCCCATCTTCTTATAAGCTCCCTTTTATACCTGAATATATATATATATATGTTTGTAGATATATATATTTGTAGGTATATTCAATTATATGTAATAAATATGTATAAAAATTATATATTTGTAATCTGTTTTAAATGTATGTTTACTTTTTATTTCTACTTTGTTATTCCTCTGTTTCCTTATCACCCATGCATCAAATGGAGAAAATACTTAAGATATTTCTTAAAAATTACATCCTTGAGACTAACCCTATCATTTTGAAATGTCTGCTTTTTTTCCCACTGCTTCTGTGGGTTGCAGAAGGAAAGGGGAGCAAAGATGACTGTACACCTGTAAACACAGAACTGTTACCACAATGAGCAATGATAGTCAAAAGTGGCTCTCAAAATGAGGAAAGTGGTATGATGGAAACTTTTTTATTGAAATATCAGAATTCGAAGGTTATTTTCTTGTAACAGAAGCATTGTTCAGCATAGACACATGTTGTATTCAACATATTGTCTTAATAACCTTCTAATTTAGTAACTGGCTTTGGAGATGTCTTCCAAGTACAATTTAGAGACATGGACTATGTAACGTTAATAAAGGCTAAGTGTTAAATGTTGTGATGTTAAGTGCATGTTTTCTCCAGCGTATCTATTTAGCAATAAAGTGATTGCAATACTTGTTGGAATATACAAGAAGAATCTCTGCCAAATGATAATAAAGAAGGGAGTTTAAAAAGGATTTTGGACAGTTGAGAATTCTTAGATAAAATCCTGATAATTTGCATAGTTAATCTACACTGAGTTTCAAAAGTAAAACTGTCTCCAGTAATAAAAAAAAATATGTTCAAGACACTTTTATAATCTGCAGAATATAATACTTTTCCACTGTCACATCATTGCTTACTCCTTGTCTTATATATTGAACAAACAGCTCAGGAAAAAAATTAACAGACAACTCAGGAACATTCTGTCTGAAACACTGTCACTTCCTTTAGCCCAGCTCAGGAGAGAGCCTGGAGCAGTAGGTGAGCCTACACTGAGGAGTAAATAGTGACAGGAATAGGAAAGGGGAGCATGATCTCAGTGCATTTGGGATGCCAGCCCCTGACGTGATCTTGTACAGTACCTAAGCACAGAAATGAAGGGTTTTGGTGAAAGGGAGACAAAAGAGCTTACATTCACTTTTGTCAGAGGAATTGTACGATGTAACTGAAGACATATTTTCAGAATTTGAGAGCCACAAATTACAGCTTTTAATTTTTAAAAAAGTGCAATAAACCACAGTAGAATATTGTTTTGTTTGAGCATTATGCTCTGCCAGTCATGATGGGAGCTGAATGTCAGCTTTTACTTCATTGCAAGTTTTGGAGAAGTGTACCATACCTTTCTTCTGGAACAAAAATTACACTAATTTCTGTCCTTACAATAAAATAGAAATAAACCATAAGGGAAAAAAAGTGAAACTTTAGGTTATCATTCTTCAGAACAATTCTTCAAAGTAAAATTAAATTAGAAAATAGGGCAGAGAAACTATGATGTCTGCCATTTCAACAGTACCCCAGGGGCTGAGAAGACTGCTGGAGCCAAAAGCATGAACCACAGTACATAAGTAGTTGTAGCCTGTAACCATGCTTATCTTCTGATGATCAGCAGAAAGCCCATAAATCATGCTCCTTAGGGACTGAAAGGCTTAAATAAGTATTAAAGGACTCAGTCATGCTCTGGCAGAATAATACATATGATAATCTAGAAGATTTAATATCTACTTTCTTTTGGACATTTTTTTCTGTCCACTGAGCCCTTTAAGGCAGAGGAGTATGTGAGGCCATGCCAAATGCAGATATTTCACTTTCCTTTCCCTGAACTCAACTCAATACTGAAGTTTTTTATCCTCACTTTGAGGGATATTTTCAGATCAGCTGGACCTCTGTGTTGATTTTCATTATTTAATATCAGCTTCTCTCCTTGGGGAAAATACTAAGTTTGGATTTATTTTTTAGCTAGCATGAAAATTAACAAAGGGAATATTACAAATCACATGGCTCAGTCTAAAAAAAGCTACTGATCCTCTGCAATGCTCTCATGATACTCCCAAACCTTCCTTCACCCCAGTGCTGGTTTGGCCCACAGCTGGCAGCTGAGTATTTTCTGACTGATAGCTGGCTTGGTGAACACAACTAATAATATCTCTGGGCCCAAGTCCACTCACTGCTGTTTAGTACTTCTGGGGAACAGCATCTTGCACAGTAAGCAATTGTTGAAGTATCAAAATCCACATTTTATCTGCCCCTCATGAGGGATGCAGAGGGATGAGGCTGGGACAATTTCAGGCAAGGGATTTTTAAAAGGGAATTCATGTTGTGCTACTGCTGCCCCTTTACAAAGTGTCATCTTCAAAATGCTTTTTAAATATTAGGGAAAGATAAGATACCTTTTATCTTATCCCTTATATATATGGGATATAAACTAGGGCCTAAATCCCTGAAGAATTTTAAGGATTAATCAAGTAGAACATATTTGAATGTCTACAACTAAATTTCACCTGAATTGCTGTACCTAAATCCAAAATGGAAATAACCAATAATAAAATAACCCTATCTTGGCTTGCTTCTCAGCTGGAGGTTTGAAACTCTGTACCACCATTTAGCTTGATTTCAAAGATCCTGGAGGCTTTGCTTCTACCTCAAACTAGCAAATGTGGAAGGCTGAGACCATCTCCAGCAGACACATTCTCAAACCTTAAATGCAAAACAAGCATGAAATGTGTATCACTATTTTCAGTCTATGCCCCTAGCCCTGCCATTGTGGTTTATCAGATGCATTCTGAGAAAATATCCAGGAATGGTGTCCTTGCAAAACACAGTTGTGATGACTTTTTTGTTACACAGCAACAGCACCCTAACACTATACAGCTGACTATTTCCCGTTGTTTGCTTCATGATATCAAAAGCTACATCTCTGAAAGTATCCTAAGTAACTAGTAGTAGCAGACAGGATGGGGAGGAAGTGATCTAAACAATCCCAGGATATCAGAATTTGTTAGACTAGAAAGAAGCAGAAGAAAGGAGCCTACATTCTAGGAAAGATCCATGCATGGCTTCCTGTTTTCTGGCCCCCAAAGATTTATGTTTGCATTCATCAGTTACTGCATAAAATACTACATGTGTCCCACTACAGAAAACCAACTTGGAGTGGGGGGCTGAGAGCCCCCAGCTATAAATTTCCTTTGGAGCAATCAGCCCACAACAAGCTCTGTCTGCAAACAATGTCCATGAAGTTGCTGTAAGTGAAGGCAGAAATGCATCTCTTGATGATTCCAGCTAGGGAAACACATGGCTACCAGCAGATGTGGATGTGAATGTATGCTGAGGCTGAGGACATTCTTGAGTACCCATCTCTCACCTCCCAGCTGAGTGGCTCAGCCTGTAAATTACTGCACAGAATCACAGAATCACAGAATAAGCTCAGTTGGAAGGGACCCACAAGGATCATCGAGTCCAACTCCTAGCCCTGCACAGAACCATCCCCAAGAGTCACACCATGTGCCCGAGACCTTGGTGCTGTGACCACTTCCCTGGGGAGCTGTTCCAGTGCCCAACCACCCTCTGGATGAAGATCCTTTGTCTACAATCCAACCTAAACCTCCCCTGACACAGCGTCAGTCCATTCCCTCAGGTCCTGTCACTGGTCACCACAGAGAAGAGATCAGAGCCTGCCCCTTCTCTTCCCCTCATGAGAAAATTGTAACTGCAATGGGGTCTTTCCTCAGTCTCCTCTTCTCAAGGCTGAACAGACCAAGTGACCTCAGCCACTCCTCGTACGGCTTCCCCTCAAGGCCCTTCACCATCTTTGTTGCCCTCCTTTGGACTCTCTCTAATAGTTTAACACCTTTCTTTTATTGTGGCACCCAGAACTGTCCCCAGCACCTGAGGTGAGGCCGTCCCAGTGCAGAGCAGAGCAGGACAATCCCTCCCTTGCCCGGCTGGTGATGCTGTGCCTGATGCCCCCCAAGACACGCTTGGCCCTCCTGGCTGCCAGGGCACTGCTGACTCACATTCCATCATCCAGGACCCCCAGGTCCCTTTCCATGGCACTGCTCTCCAGCATCTCATTCCCCAGTCTGTCTGTACATCCAGGGTTGCTGCATCCCAGGTGCAGAATCCAGCACTGTCCCTTGTTGAACTTCAGGTGGTTGGTGATTGTGCAGGCCTCTGATTTGTCGAGGTGTCTCTGAAGAGCCTGCCTGCCTTTGAGGGAGTCAGCAGCTCCTCCCAGTTTTGTATTGTCTGCAAACTTGCTCAGTATCCCTTCCAGTCCTGCATCCAAGTCATTTATGAACATGTTGAAGAGCACAGGGCCCAAGATGAAGCCCAGCAGAACCCCACTAGTGACAGGTTGCCAGTCTGGTGTCACCCCATTCACTGTAACCCTTTGTGCCCGACCCATGAGCCAGTTGCTCACCCATCACACGATGTGTTTATCCAGCTGTGTGAGACAGTATCAAAGAGAGACACAACCTTACAAAGTTTTTTTTAAAAGAAAATAATGGACTTGGATCTGTTCTTTGACAAAGTGGCTGTAGATAAGGGCACATGGTGACCATATTTTTCAACCCTCTTCACTGGTTAAAGCAGTATCTCCCTTATGATGGCTCTTTGGAGAGGTGCAGGGACACTGTGCTGCCTTCCAAACACCTCTGATCAGGGCATCACTCACAGACAACTGCAACCCAATTCCCCTCGCAGTTTCCTGAGTAGCTCCATGGAACACACATGGGTCAGCTTTTGAGGATTTTTGATGGGAGCAGAGGTGTCTGGATCACTGGCTTACAGCTACCTATGGTTTAATGACTTTTAAAAAATGCCATTCACAAGTCAAGGATGAGAGCGTGGTCAAAAAGTGACCCAGCACTAGCAGTGTTTGCTGAGCCTCATTCAGGTGCTCTGACACACCTCAGACTGGGGTATCTTCTCATCCAGGTTAAAGGCAACCCATATCAAGATGCTTTGCATTGGTATCTGCTTCTCTAATGTCATTTGATATGCTGATGCAGCCAAGTAACTGCTTGCTGGGTCAGCCAAGGGGCTGTGATTCTGTGAAAGGATGTGTGAATATTGCTTTGCTACCTTCACATGTAACACTACAGATTTTTTTTGAGAGATGTTTGATGCTTAAATTATAATCATCTGCAGGAAGAAGGTGGAAAAGAAAGGCAAGGAACACCACATAAAACCAAGTAAGGTAAGTTTTTCCACGCTCTTCTTTTTGTAATAAGAAATGACTGCCATGAGGGTGCACACATTTGAATTCTCAGACTTTAATTCTCTCTGTGCTTGGATGTGATCTACTTGGAGCAAAAAGCAGTGGGTACATAAGATGTCTAAGACCAGGATGATAGGATCACAGTATATAGTTTTGTGAGGAAACTCTATCCTGCTTAATTTTTACCCAAAATGACCACTGTCTACTTGGAAGTGGTCTGGAGAAAGGTAAATGGCATTATCCATGGAGGGGATGGGAGCAGGAACTCTTGCCCAGACAGCAGCAGGACATCCAGCAGCTGCCAAAACAAAGGAGAAAAAAAAGGCTCACAACTGTAAAATCAGCCATTTTTAAAGGGGAATATGGAAAGAGGGGAGAAGTTTTGAAAAGCTTATGTAACCTTACAGGGAGGGAAGGTAGCAAATCATCCTTCTTGCCAGTGGCACTAGCAGCAATAGAGTAGAAGCATGAAACTCTTGGCAAGACTTAGAGCAGATTTTTCCATTCCACTGATGTTTTTCTCACTCTCTCTGGTCATATATCATTCTTACATTAAAGTTTGCTCCCGAAAAATGCTTTGCTCCCGAAAAACCCTTTGCTCCTGCAAAATGCAAACTACCTTTATTTGAAGATGATTCATGCAGGATCCCTTCCATTCATGTTTGTGCTCAGGGTGTGACTCGGAGGTTCACAACAGAAGCAAGATGCTACTCCACCTTCAGAGGACCCATCAAACCAAGCTTTCTTTCAGACCTGTCCTGTGCCAGATCTGGTACATTGCAGTGTTTGGTACTGGCACATTTCCATTCAGTGGCCTCATGTACAAGGAGATTATCACAGAATCACAGGATGGCTGGGGTTGGAATGGACCTCTGAAAGTCACCTGCTCCAACCTCCCTGCTCATGCAGCAACAATTGATTGCCCAGATAGCTTTTGAATATGTCCAAGGAACACTCTGGGCAACCTGCGTTTGATCATACTCAGAGTAAAAAAGTGGGAGGTTTTGTGTTCAGATTTAATTTAGTTTTTTAGCTTTGTGACCATTGCCTCTCACCTTGTCACTGGACACCACTGGGAAGCCTGGCTTTCTCTTTTTCATCCCCTTCCACCAGGTACTTACTTATACATGTGGATAAGGTCCCCCTGAGCCTTCTCTTTTCCAGACTGAGCAGTCCCAGATTTCTCAGCCTCTTCTTCCAAGTGAGATGTTCTAGTTCCTGAAATATCATCCATCTTCTGGGCTCATTCCAGCAAGTCCATGCCTCTCTTGAACTGGGAAAATGAGTGGTGGTTCTTCTGAACTGGCACAAAAAGGCCAAGCAAAATGGATACTTATCCTGAGGTGTCAGGTCTGATAACTGCTTAGGAAGGCTGAGGACAAAATACCTGAACCTGGTTGTGGACAGTCTAATGAGCCTGATAAACTGTCATGACCATACAATCCCAGATCCAACAGAACAGAGGCCATAAAAAATTGTATTACAAATATTATTGTAACATCTAACCTGGTAGTGTTGTTTACACTGGGTGAGAGATTTGGCTGAGGTAGATGCAGCATGTTTAACTAAATGCTAAATTGTCAACAACTGTTATTCCATTTGATACTCCAACACACACAACATAATAATTTTCATGATTTGCTTTTGCAATCTTCCAGCAAGATACTCTGTAAGTGGAGAGTTTTTCATAAAAGCAAGTAGTGCGTTAATAGAGAAAACACACCAGAGCAGCTAATGAAAATAATTTAATATTTTTAGTAAAAAAAAATACTAAAACCCCAAACTATGTACATCATACATGTCCAGTGTGAGACTGTGGACAAAAAATCCTGCAATACTGTGTAACTTGCTCAAACAAACAGTAGAAGAAAGCCACCCTTTGACTTAACCACCTGAAATAAGCAATTAGCACAGCTTTGCTAAGAATGATTCCTGTTGCAGATACATCTTATCTCTCAGATATCACTAGCTGATACCTCAGTTAAAATAAATCCACTTTGCCACTTTTTTTACACTGCTGGAGTGTAAACATTACATTAGTGTTTTCATTATACCAAGACCTTTCCATAAACTGCATCTTATTTTATACAAGGTATAGAAAGCACTTGTGTGGGGGTTACTGGATTCCCAAACAATGGATTGTTTCTTTTTCTTAGATATAGCTGGTTTGCTTTGAACAAGGCACTTAAACATTGATTATAAAGGAATGATTATCAAACCTGCTGGGGCAGACCTGATCCAAAAATCATTTAGGAATTGCAAAAACAGAAAAGGCCTCTAGTGCCCTCTGAGAGGTGAGAGGTTGATGTTCAAATCCTTGTTCTAAATAGGAAAAAACAGGGACGTAAGCCTGCTGCTGAGTGTCCTGGGCATGCAGTCAGGCTATATAGCTGACAAATCCCTCTTCATCTTCTTCATTTGTTTTCCTGATAGGACAGGTCTCAGAGAGTGCCCACCATGTAGGATGGGCTCCAGGAAAAGGAATACAACTTCAGCTCCTGCAAAGCTCAGCCTACGCGTATGAAATTGGGAATTTAGCCATGTGGGGAATTCAGAAGTCTCAAGGGTTAGGTTGCAGTTGTAGAAGGCATAGCAGGTTTAAATTTTGGATTTTGGCACCTGAAAGTGAAAGAATTCTTTATCACTAATTCAACCTGAGGAGTGATGACAGATGGGGTAATAGTTATCAAAAACATTCCCCATTTACTGTAATCCCACTGCCTGGCTGAAGAAAGGTGGTTGAATACTGAGTTCTTACACATTTCTGCCCATGAAACTAACACAACCTTGTCTGTAAACTAGCACATCTCTTCCTTTTGGTTTCTTTCTTTATCAGTAACTATGGTTGAAACAAAAAATTATAAATGAAGAAAAAACACCATTCAGTTTTAGAAGATCTGAGTAAACACTGCAGGAAACTTGTCACAGACTTGATGCCAGACATAAAAGTATAGATAGCTATGCTGTTCACTTGAAAGCAAGACAATTTGGGAACACACAGTGTGCCTAGGGAAATACTGCTCTAGGAATACTGCACATCCTTACTTTCCTGATATTTACACGGCAATCCCAACACTGCTATAGTTTATGGGATTTTTAACACATGGATTAAGTCTGTCCTGCAAGTGAAGCTCTAAGGGTAAGCCACCAGACAGGTGCTAGTAGAGTGCCAGTGGTTTGGGATTCACCATGGGCTGAGCACACCTGCTGAGAACACCCAGGCCTTCTGGGATCCTTCATCTGCACCAAGTCCTGCAACACAGCGTCCTCATTGTTACTAATATCTTACGAGGCAGCTTGAGGGCATTTACTAAAACTTTTAGGGGCAGATCAGAAGAATGTAAAGTATAGGCTTAAGGCCCTAATTTTTCAGTGAACTTTATACCTTCTCCATTCATCAGTTTGATAGATGCATCTGGAAGCACCATGTGGAAGGATCCTGAAAGCAGGTCAGGAGTTGGAAGCTCCTGATTAACACAACAGCTACATTTCTAGTTTCATATTCCAGGCCATTTGACAGCATCAAGACACACAAGTCACCTATAGTGCTTGAAACAACTATGCTGTGGAAATTTTTACCCTCATTTTATATAATCTAGCAATAATAAATTGATTCTTAAGGTTCCTGGAAGGCTGCCCCAACACGAGAAGCATTCTATCCCTTGCTGTAACAAAGGATTGTTCAGCCAGACTTCTCCTCTAGCTCAGGGAGGTTTGGACTGCAGTGACTTCTTGCTCTCAGCCATCCCCACATCGTGTTATTTATTTGTGGCATTTTGTATAAGAGCTCCTGTGCAAATTAGAGCTCGGAGGCTTTGTCCGATGGATAGCGGGAGCTGCAGTGTGCCATTCCCCCAGTGGCAAGCCTGCTTCCCTTTCACTTAATAAATCACCATTCCAAACACAAGAGGAAAAAATATAAATATGTTGGAAATTTAAAATTGGATCTTTTCTGTCATTCTTCTCTCATCACAAATAAACCAAAAAAGAAAAGAAAGACGCTTGTGGTACTAGAAGCCTTTGGATTGTCATAAATACTAACCAAAACCTCCAGTAAGCTGCCAACCAGACTACTTCCCTCAAGTTTATTATTCCATTTCTGTTTCTGCCATTTAACTCCTCAACTGTAATATTTCCATGCAAACAGCATGGTGTGTCCAAAATATCTTATCTTACATTAGAGAGAAAACACATCTTTTCAGGGAGAACACTGTATCTTTTCCCCATATGGCTACAACTACGCAAACCCAAAATGGTTTCTCTCTTGGCAGGCAGGCAGGATTCCTAATGAGCCAATATACAGAAAAGAGATAAAATTAAGAGACAAACAGCAGAGCATGTTTCATCCTCTTTCTTTTCCCATCATGTTTTGTGCAGGTTTTACATCCCAATAATTACCACTAACACCAACAAATATTTAGAAATTACATTTCAACCAATATCACTGGCCGATGTGCCCCAAGCACTGATGTAAATTCAACACTTCTCCCCTGTATTCATGGCTATGTGGAATTTTTATCTTGTCTCTGTTCTAATTTCTTCCTAACTTTGCCTAGTACTTTTTGATTCTTCTTACCTGACAGCTTCTTTTCTCTCTCTTTTCCATAACATGGTCTATGTTGTTTCACACAGCCCTTGTTCTTTTCCCAGGCTTCTCCTCCATTTGCCTCCTCCTGTTTCTTTAGACATCCGTTTCAAACACTCTTCTGGAGTAGAGGCTTCTCCCATGACTTCCCTTCACATCCTTTATCTTTAATCCCTCATATGGGTCCATAATAATTTCTCAGTTAGAGAAAAATACAGATGGAAAAATCCACAGGGGGAAAATACCCTCAAATTCCCTGCTGCTCCAGAACCAGCAATGCTGAGTTGATGTTCCTGCATCGTGGATATTTAACTAATGGATGGATGCCCCTTGTTACCTACATGGAGCCTGCCAGGTGATGGATATCCCCTTATATCCTGCTTACTTTTCTCACAAGTGCAGCACTAACAGACAGAGGGGTGGAAGGGACGGGTGGTGTTGGCTCTCTCTATGGGACCAGCTCAGAAGCTGTAGGGGAAGTGAAAATAAAGAGAACATGGTGGAGTACTGGAATATGTGGCCTTTAACACCACATATATCTCTTTGTGGCTCCTTCTGCCTACACGCTCAACAGTCCTGTGAGTATGGCTCTATACATGAGCAAAGCACATACATGATAGCTCATTAATAATGTTTAACATATAATTTTTACTTTTTTTTCCCCAGGAAAAAACTTAGTATTTTATCAGCTTTCAGTTCTGTTGACTTCTAACAAGTCCTTTAGGGGGATTTTTTTTTCCCCCTGAGCTGGTTTTGGTGGTGAGTAGGAGTGAAGAAAGAAATTCAATAAGCCTGCAGGCAATTGCTGTATTGGCAGTGTGCATTGCTTTTCATTTTGGAATTGGCATGAGGGCCTTCCAAGTAACATAAGCTCCCCTTTCTGAGAGAATTGACAGATAAATTATATACACAAGATGCAGTCAGATACTTTTGGGGGGGGATGAGGATTGAGTGAAGTCAAAATGGAAAGCTCATTTCACATCGGGGTATTCCTTCACTCTGCTGTTGACACAAGGCACCTTAGATCCAAAAGGCTCCTATATCCCGCCACTAAATGTAGCCAAAATTTGAAATGATGTGGCTGTCTAAATTAAGTTCCTCAATCTATAGTTGGCCATACCAGTAACAACTCAAGAATCACAAGTGTTTAACCTCTCATAAATTCTGTTTACTTGGCAGGACACTGCAAATTATTAGTAACTTTAAGCTGTGTAATTTTAGCTTAAACTGTGTATTTGTTGAAAACACTCAATTAATTTGTCCAGGGAACTAATATCTAACCTTGCTGAAAGCCAAAATAGATGAGTGTTCTTGTTACTTTTAACCTAATTTGAACCTTCTGGAGACTCACAGAAATTATCTGACATTTCCCATTCTTGGTAACATTTGCTTTATATTCAAATCATACAAAATATTGGGTTATATTTTTCCTACTAATAATTTCCAATAAAAGTTTTCAAAGCTTTGGAAACTGACTGCCTTGAGTGAGTTTCAGATCTTCAGGGAGATTTATAAGGCAATATGAAGTGTGAAACAGGGAAGAAAAGAAGTTGAAATAAGCCTCTCCCTACATATGCAGTAAGGAAGGCACAGCACTAAACAAATAGTACTAGTTAGGTCAAAAATAAACCTACAGAAAAGAAACAGACAGGTTGTTCTCTGTTCTATATACTGATCAAACTTCAAAATTTCCTGTACTACAAACAAAATTTCTTTGTCTTTTCCAAAATTCATTTAGGAAAAGGGTTTTTACATTGAGGAAATCATGCAACACAAGGTTTGTATAAGTGAGAAGGATAAACTGCAGTCTGATGTAGGATAAACTATTACTGTCTAAATGTCATCACCTTTTGCCTCTTCAAAAATACATCAATCTGGCATCATGGGAGGAAAAATGCACCTTAAAGCAGTAGAAACAGGAAAAAAAAAACCCAGAATTATGCATTATGCAAACAATTATTATCAAATAAGAAACTGCATTTCTGTGGGCCCTACTATAAAATACGAAAACATACAGAAATAATTAAACTAACACCCCAAAACTCCAAAAAGGTACTTTGACTTCTAATTCCTAAGAGGGGACCTCAGCTGAGGCAGCTGGAGCTGAGCAGCATGGCCAGCACCTTTCCAAACTGCTACTACAGTGTGTGCAAGCTCTCACAAGCATCTCATTTTTTTTAAGACAAATTCTTACATTTACAGTAGATGTTCACTGCAACAAGAAGTTCAACCTACTGAAACAAGCTTAAACTTCTATGTTCTTTGCATTAAAATTTCTCTTCATGGCCAACTTAGTATATTCAGGGCTGGTTAGCTCCAGGAAGATGAGATCCAACATGACAATCATCTAATTCATACACCTTTTAAATGCCTTAAGCTGTGCAATGCGTACACTGCATTATGATTTCACCTGGTGCTAACTGAGCTTTGTCCAGTGGCCATGGTGCACATATGAACACAAACCCTCACACAGAAGATACTTTGGGACACAGTGGATAGAGAAGTTTAGACTTTTCCACCTGCACAGTGCAGACGGGTGAGGCCTGCCATGCCTGGTCTAGTGTGCTAACATGCAGCCTATTCTTTTAGGAGGGGAGATCAGAAGTGTTCATACCCTTAATTCAAAATATCCTCCCTATCACTGAGAATGCACTGAGCAAGAAACAAGTAAACTACTTCTGAAGATGTGTGTGATGTGAAGTCAAGGAAGATGTGGTTATGTGCTTATTCCTTTGCCCAAGTTGCTAAGAAACAACAGCCATCCTCTATGTGAACAACATAATGGAGTACCTTTGGACAGCTGTACAGCAGTAGTGGTTTTGTTCTTGGCAAAGCATTGCTCATTCTCACAAAAAACAGTATTCATTAGGAGGCTTGCAGATTCACATTTTCACATCTTTAAACTTTAGTCAGGGTTGCATGATACAAGTAAAGAAGAATGTTATTTTACAGCTGGTCAGCTGGCTACTAATACATTTCAAGGAATTTGTTTCACAATTTGGCTTCTGTTGCCAGTTGCCATCCTTTCTAAGGACACTCCTATTCATGAACCCAGCTGCAGGGTGCTCATAGTTCCTGGGTAGCCTATTCTTGGTGGTAATCACCCTACCATGCTGTTACCCACTGGCCTTGGAAGTCTAGTTCTATGGAGAAAGGCATCTACTTGGTGCCATCTTGTTTATTTACAAAGAGAGTTCATACACCAAATCCTCTGCTGAGTTACAAAATGATCAAGGAAAGCCAAGCCCACTTTTCAGCCATGCTGAGCTCTCAGCACTTTCTGCAGATCTACGTTTGCTTATTCTTCTTTCTGACTCACAACAATTCCAGCAGTCAGTCCTCTTTGTTGGCACAACAGTCTTAGGCTATAAAACCTAGTGACGACTTGGAGTAGAAAATACGTCTGCCTTTCCAAGCTGCAGGTGGGCTTTAGTTTAAGCCTTTATTTTAACGTACAGCTCACAGGCATCTGAGTTTGCTTCCCTCCTGGATATTTACAGGTTACATAAACAATTGCAGGGAAGATAAGAAGTCCCTCACTCCATTCTTTCACTCTCACATGCTATGAAAGGAGCCCTTTACCAGAAGCAGCACTGTTGCCTTACCACAACCTTCCTATTAAAAATGCTTGAATGTCTTTTGCAGGCTTAATTTCTGATAGCATTTCTACAATGGGAATTGAGAAGACTTCAACTGAAACTTTAATATTTTTTTTAAATAATTACAAACATGGCAACATATCTTCTCTAAATAGGATAGATGAAATATTTTAACCCCCAGAGAATCATAGCTTTACATGTTACAGTCATTTAAAGAGAAAACAGCAATCCTTATTTTCTCCAAAACAGGGAAAACTTGATAATATAACACTGTAGATGCTCAACAAATTTACTGAAAAAATAAACTTCATTTTAAAAGAGGCCTTAGAGCAGGACAAGTACAAGACTTCCCTATCTTTCACCCTTCATCCCTTCTCCCTTCCAAAAACTAAAGGAAGGAGAGGGAAGTCTTAAAACAGTCTTCGTCTCCCCTTTCCAAGGCTTCTTTTAGCAGTTACTACACATATTTTTTTTGTAAAAGCAAAGCCAAAACAAGAGGCATGAAGTAGAGCTTATCTTCATGTAATTTAGAGAACAACTATTCTTGGATGTTTATAAAATACTGCTACTAATGAGATTGCTAAAGCTTAGTCAATGGAAAGTTATGGCAGAATTTGCAATTGTCATGCTTGAAGAAAGTTTAATCTCCTGCCAACCTACCACAAACTCACACTCTGGCCAGCTTCACCCTTTGCCTATGAAAAAACTTCACCTTCTGCCTTCTGCTCTCCCCTCCCTGTGTAATTCAGTCATAACTCAGTTATTTGTGAAGGTGTCCCGGATTCCTCAGGCAGGGAAGGCAGCACATTCCCCATACCCATGGTGACAGTCCCAGCCAAGCACACATTCAGCCACATGGAAAAGTCCTCAGGTGACCACTGGCAGAGCCGAGGGCTGTTGCAGCACCATCAGGAGCAGCCCACCACAGGGCTTGTTCTTGGACATTTAGGTTCACCCAAGCTTTCCTCTCTGAACAGCAGTGCTGGCACATAAAGAAAAAAAATCAGCAGACTGAATTTTTACTGGGCTGCTGAAAGCACAGTACATTTACTGCACCAAGAGGTACCTGGGACTAAAGCCCTTCATAGCAACATTCTGAATGAGGCATTTCCCTTTCAGCCATTGAAACCAGGTGAGATCTATCAATTTACAAGAATGATTTTTAGAAACATTACCCGAAGCGTGTAACAGCAGGTGGGCTTCAGAACACATGCACCACTCTCAACTATACAATCACCTTTTTGTTTCATTTTTTATTTTAAAGAGTGACATGAGCATTTTTCCAAGCTTCTCCTAAGCAGAGATGAGGGGTACTGACAGAAGTACTAAAAGTAAATCATTTGCTTAAAACCCCTTTCACCAAAAATTGCAATTTCAGAAAATGGGAAACATTACATACAACACAGTTGCAGGTACCTGAGATGTCACCAATGAATATAGTTTGCTCTGAATCTTACTTCCATTATGTGATTTTTATTTTAGTAAACTGACTAGCAAACATCTCTTCTGGAAATCAGTATGAATTATTTTGAAATCCTGTTCTGAAACCCACCTGTGTACTAAAATCATCAGTGATGACAGCACCAGGATTTAAATGACAGCACAAAACCAAGGAACTCCTAGCCCGCCACCCTCCTCAAAAAAACCAGAATCAACTCACAAAGCAAGTTTTATATCCACAAGTTGAATAAACTTCACCCTTTGAGCTTCCTAAGAAGGACCAAATTAAAAAGTAATGACTGTTTCTTTCCTGAACATGAAGGTAGCAAAAGTGTTGGCATTTTTTGTGAGCTGGACTGAAACCTTTCATGGGAGACCACACATTTCGGTAGTGCTACAGTCTGAATGTACCTTTTCTGTGCCTACACACCTGGTACATGAAAGGTCCAAAACTTAGAGAACAGAAAGCTATGAAAACATCCCACTCCTGGGATGAAATGATTTTAAAACTGTACTTTTAAGTAAATTCTTCCTGGCAAAGGGAAAGCTGCATGTGGCCCCTTTCCCTGCTGTTTACAAAGAAACATTCCAATTTTATCTCATTTAAAAATTCTTTAATTATTACACAACTGCACTTCTATGATTGTGTTAAGGAACATGGCTATTACACAATCTGGATTGTTCTAAAGTGACTGTTTTGGGGCTGTAACAATATAGAGTGAATCTACTACGGATTGCCATTTAGTCAATCCCTTGACAGAAAACTTGGGAGTAAGGAACTTGGCATAGAGCATGCTCAGCTTTAGGAAACTGCTCTCCAAAAGCAACTTGGTAACTTCAGCTCCAATTCAGACTCTTCAACCCCATCCTAGGAACCAATCCTATACAGAGTGAATCCCTGTGCTGTAGACCAGCTTTCTTGCACCATGTTTATAATCCAGCAGCAATCTACTTTTAACTGCTTCTTGCTACCACTTCTTAAATTCCAGTTGCTCAGCCAAGGAAGGGACCTTTGAAGGCCAGTCAAACTCCCTCCTCAAAGCAGGTTTACATCTGTCAGGGTGGTCAGGTACTTAATAAATCCAAAGGTGGAGATTGCATATCATTTCTAGGTGACTGCTTCCAGTGCCAGATCATCTTCCAGGTCAAAAAACCTAAAAATATTTTTTATTCCCACTTAAATCTAACTGGATTTTTTCCATGTTTCAATTTGTGCCCACTGCCACTGATCCTGTCTCCATGAAGTCTTGAAGACTTGCCCTGCTGTGAATCCTTCCACTGAAGGGACTGAAGAAAACTGTAAAAACTGGTCTTAGCCTTAGGCCTGAACATTACTAAACTTACTCTCCTTTCCCAGTCAACATGACATTCCAGACAGTAAGCAGGAGTGCTGGCAAGCTAAAACAACTTTACACATGTAGATGAATACGGGCACTTAAGGAGTTGAGGGAAACAGGTCACAGTTGGAACAAGCTGAAGGTGAATCACTGGTGTTTCCCCTCAACTGTAAATACGAAACTGTACGCAGTGATAGTGCCTCTTTCTTTCCAACATGCACCTCAGCGATCAGTCACTTTACCTGACAGAACTCAGAACAAGGATCCGTGATGTTCTCCTAAAAGATGCTAAGGTATATTCTGCAGAGCAAAGGTGCTAAGGAAATCCGGGCAAGTGTGAAACAGCAGCTGAAAACCCCAAGACTTAAAAAAACCCTTCAAATTCCAATAGTTGAACTAGAGTTTTGTTCCCTTATTTGCATCGTTCATCTTAAGAATTTCAAATTTCAGAATGGAAGTTTTAAACCATATGCAGCTCACTCATCAGGCCTTTTGTAATCCTCCTTTCCAACCAAAAAAACTACTCCAAAAAGTTTACAACATGAGGCAAGGTGAGATTAAAAATGAGATTTCAAACAGGAGAAATTCTGAAGCATGAACACAAAATGTCTACTCAAATTATTCTACATGTAGACTATGTTAGGTTTCTTAAAAGATATTGGCTACATGCGCCTTCTCTCTTCTAAGCTTCTCCTGTAACAAACAAAAACATGGAAGTGCAGAAAAAGATTTTGGCTTGACCACATGTTCAAACACGGTCCACATTGTCTATTTGTTTGTACTACCACTTTTAATTTTTTTAAAATGCAACATTTGCAACAGGTAATAAAAATCTTTAAATCCCTGCTTCCAAAGTCTCAGACAGTCTGAGAGCAAAAGCATCCTTTGGTACAAACCAACCTAACAGAACTGACATCCTAAATTTTGCAAAACATGATCCAAAATGCTGTAGAACACTATGATAAAAAGTCCCTATACAACATAAAATATGTAAATCAAACACACACAGACTGTTAAAAGTAGCCAATTTTATTCAAATAACATTAGCTCTAACACATAATTACTTTTTCTCAAAAAGGTTACATATTTATGTGCTTTTTAGTCAAATAAACAGATTTCCCCCTACTGCAGAAGTATTTCAATAGAAGCCAGAGTCTTGAGTAGCCCAGTTAGGTGCCTAAAAATGAAAAAATAAGGATTAGAAGAAATTACTATATTACCTAATGCTTACTGAAATTTATGACACATTAAGTTAAACAACTCTAATACTGTATATGGATATGAAGTGGGAATGTTGTTAATTAGTGAAGGACACCCTGTAAGATTAAAGCAAGTGTTGATATAATAGACACACATACTGTAATTGAGTACAATTACAGTAGAGTCCTCCAAGCTAGTAGCATCAAAAAAGTAAAGTTCTAGAAGATCCCAGTATAAATCTATGAATAATTTTCAGCTATACTTTTAAAAGAAAGTAATGACACACAAGTTCCACATGACTTCCCATTAACAGAATAAACTAGTGCACCACTGCTTGTCCAACTTCCACCAGTATTACAGCCAAGCAATGAGGAATAAAACTTCCACTGTTTAAGCTCTTTTACTGTGTGGTTTGTTCTGATTTTTTTTGTTTGTTTTAAAGATGTATGGCTGGGTCATTAGCAGACCTCAGAGCCATCCCCTTACGTGCTGTTCTCCCTCACAGAGATTCCCATACTGTAATGCGGAGGGAAAAAAAACCAGATGATCTTGTCAACTTTCTCATTTTCACTGGTTCTATTTAAACCTTTCAGTGACTTAATTACATTTTCTAGAATTTCACTAAATGGGTTTAACAGTTAGGGTTTTGTACAACTCTTCCTCCATGCTCCAGTCTTAAGCACCATTCATTCTTCTTTCAATACTACATATGCACCTACAATACTTTAGTACAACTTACTTAGAAAAAGTATTATAACTACTTTCATAGGTGTCACACTTCATAATCTGCCCTTTCCTGGTGGTAAAGGAGACCACTCAAAGGAAGCAGAGCAGCAAATGACAGAAACAGTTACACAACAGAAGAAAATCTAATGATGAAGAGAAAGGCTGCAAGAAAGCAAGAACCACCCACTGTCTAATTCTCACCGTGACAAAGTAAGCCTTTTCCAATGTAATTCCTACTATTAGAACTAGAAGTAGGTACACATCTGGTGAATTAAGGCATAGGTTAAGAATTATACTTAAGTTTATCTCTCACAAAAAAAGACAGCAAGAATTCAGAAAAACGTAACTTATACCAACCTCAGATCTACCACTCTGATTCAGTTTCTTCTCAATGTTCATAGCCAACATTTGACTACGAAAAGACAGGCTTTTGGTCTTTTCAATCACTTGTTGGTAAGGTGAGACTGCATTGTTGCCCATGACTACATGGCCCTAAAACCCAGCAAAGATAAAACAAATTTAACAATTGCTCAGAATGCAAAGGCCTTTAGTGTAATACTCTGCTTTCAGAGCTTTCACAGATCATGATACAGACAAGAGCAAAACACGATAAATGAAATCCACTGCAGTTTATCCAGGAACAGAAAGTTCTGATTTCTATTGTTTTTCTTTGTCCATGAAGTAAAAGAAATTTAATGAAAAACTCAACAAATTCACTTGCATCCATCTGGCTTTAAACTGAAAGAGAGTAGGTTTAGATTAGATTACTGTAAGAGGTTGCCCAGTAAAACTGTGGATGCTGCATCCCCGGAAGTGCTCAAGGCCAGGATGGATGAGGCTCTGAGCAATCTGGTATAGTGGGAGGTGTCCCTGCAGGGGGGTTCTAACTAGATGATCTTTAAGGTCCTTCAACAAAAACCATTCCATGATTCTATGTATGGTCTTACCAGCTTTGAATCCAATTTGGCATCTAATCGTGCATTTCGAATTAGATTGACAATCCATCTTTCTGCTTCTTCAGGAGTCATATTTAGTTTATCTGCCAACATACTAAAAGATAACAAACTTATTAAATGACAAAAGAGAATCTCTCTGATGTTGGTAAACATAACAAGGGACTATGGAATACAAGCCAAACCAACACAAAATTTGGCACAGTCCAAGATTCAATAAATACTGCAATACCTGGGAAGCTTACTTTCATTGACTAAAATGACTTTAAAACTTACATACATGCTCTCCTGCACATCTCCCACCCCCACTGCAAATAAGAAATTCATATCCTGAAGTATATACTTGCTCATTCTGAACTACACCATATTGCTTTTAAATCTTGACCAGCACAATTTTCCTGTGTTCCTATTAAAAACTGTCTACACAAACATTCTTGGAAAATTTGTCATTTAAGTAATTTCACTATTAACATAATATCACCACCACCATAAAAAAAAAAAAAAAAAAACCCCAAAAAAACCAAAAAAAACCCCAACAACTGCTTTTATTCTTATTTAAATGCAATCAGCAGTCAAGAAAGTATATATTAACTAGTCCAGGAAAATGTTTAGCAAGGAAACTTCACTCTGAAGTTCAGGAACAAGACCCACGAGACAGAGCTTAGTACAGAAGATATGACAGATAAACCATGCTAAAACTTTTTGCAATTTCAAGGAAGGAAGGTGGGGGAGAACAGAGAAAGGAAAATTCTTAATCAAACAAGCACTCTTGTCCAGGAATAATTCCTCCTAATAGTGTTTCCTGTGGCTTTCTAGCTAACTCCTTTAGCTTCCTGCTGGCAGTTGGCTCATACAGGGCATTTGTAACGCTCATTCTTCCATCAGCTTTCAGAAAAAGGTAACAAACATGAGGTAAGGGCTACAGGCATGAATAAAAAGCCAGCTGGCTATGCTGAGTTGCACAAGAGGTCAATTTCTCACCATTTTACAGGATCTTGCCTGATGTATTTTTCTCCACCAGAAAAAGTGATTTTCTTCTTGACAATTATTTGCATCAAGTAAATACTTTATAAACTATCAATTATTAGCTCATCTACCTGGCTGGACTTCTACATACTCTTTTTTATACAGTTGTCTCTCCTATATGGTCTTGATCTCTCACCTTTCTCCCAACTATAAAACAAATTCCATTTTTTTCCATAGATAAACATGAAGTGAATAGAAAAAAAACCCAAAGTAGCTTAACATACTGGATTTACACTGACTCACTTCAGCAAAATAACACAACAAATGGGTAAAAAGTGTTTGAACTTGGCAAAGTAAGGAGAAGTAAAATCCAACTCCAGTTGCTACTGTTCCAGTAGACCTTTTAATCTGAGTTTGAATTAGCAACTGTAAAGGCAGACAAGAGCAGAAGGTATCAGGGATGGAAATTTTTGTGGAATTATCAGTCATCTGGACAGAACATGAGATACTTTAATAGATAGTAATGTACAATCACTTTATTACCCCTAATCAGTGATGTTAAACATTTGACTTGAAACAAAAGACACTTTAGACTGAAAGTACATGGGCGTGAGTATAATTCTCAGATTTCTCTTTCAGAAACATTAGTAAGATTTATCTAAAGTAAGTTTCCTTCCAGATGACCACAAGAAAGGCTACTGCCACTACAATGGGGACTAAGCAACCCAATTTTGGGATTACAGTGTGGAACCTCCATTCTTGGAGACAGGCCCTTTACTAGTGGATTCGTGACTAAGCAGCATAATGGAATACTGCTGTGGGACCTGCTCAGAGCTGTAACTGGGTTCATGGGATTAAACCAGATGACTTCCAACCTACAGCACCTACACTTTCCTTTTTCCTTAACAAAGTCCCTGTGAAATTAGAGCAGAAGAGAGCACAGATTTCTAGAGAATCATTCCAATCAAGAAACTATGAAGTATTTTACATTTGTTACTAGCAAATAATTCTACCTTTTCCTATTTTATCTACATTTTACTACTAGCTCAGCCGCTTCAGAAATGGCTTTTTTTAAACAAAAAAGTGTTTTTTGAAATAACATATAGTATATATGGAGCAACACAACAGAAATAACACACTTCTGTATAAGTATTATTTTCCTGCACTTTTATCTGGAAAACTTAAAAATCATAGAATGAAAACGACAGAGTAAAAAGAATGTAAAAACCTATTTTATCTCAACTTGTAGCTTTGAGACTTGCATAGATTTTAAATTTTAATATAAACCAACTGAAGTTGTCAGGTAACAATTATCTTTTAGTGAATAAAGAATAAATCTATTACAAAACTTTATCACATCTTTGACACAAGAGATTATCTTCCTCCAACACTTGTGGCAACTAGATTCCCTCTTAAGAGTCTCCTTGCAGCCTACACTGAAGCAGCCAGGACCACTCAAAGTGCATGGATGTATAACATAGAGGTATTTTCCTGGTGAAGTTAACACTCACGGCTGAAAAAGTATTCCTTATCCTTCCAGAGTGAATGCACTGAAGATGTACCCTGACTACAATTCTGTACCAAACACTTTTCTCCTAACACAGTTAGAACATGTATTTAAAACTCTCGAGATATAAAATACATCTTAGCTTCATACAGGTTTGACAGCTGAAGTAATAGTGGCACATTTGGATTTACAAATACATATTAACACCATTAATATTAAGGAAAGGAAGCAATGAAAGTTGTATTATAGGTTACCACTGTTTTTAAAGATTCCTGCTATAATTCAATAAAAATTAAATCAATTATAATGAAGAAATACTATTAGTAGTTACAGAATAGTCAACCATTTCAAGTTACAGCTAATTTTGAATGGCAGTTTTGTCAAAACAGTTGCAAAAATAATTTTTTAATCATTTCCGTTCCCCTGTTTTATAAGGAAATTCACTTATTTGGGTCATGCTAGGGCTAGTGTTACTTAAGTTTTCATTTACTTAAAAGGCAAGCGTATTGAATTCCTCACATGTTCATATATGAACAAGCCCATCTTGTATATCGTTTTGTGTGTGCAGTACAAAAGAAGAACGAAGCATATTCAGCTCTCCAATTAAATGCAGGCATATCAAACTAACTAAAACACATTAAGAATTAGCTTCATCTATTACTCCCTATTAAACATGGTATTTCAAACAGCAAACAAATCACAGTGTGATTTGGGATGTATAAACTTGAAATTACAACTGACAAATCAACTATGTCCTTTGGAAAAATGTCAGCTCCCTCCCAGATCTAAGTAGATAAAAAATTAAACAGGCATTTATTTTCTACTTAATATAAGGAATAGCAAGTTTCCCACTAACTATTTTCAAATTCATTCTGCATAGTTAAACAGTACTCATCAAGCCCTGTGTTACAACCATCTAGTTTGGCTCCAGGATTAGCAGTGGAAATCACTTGCAAACAAAGAAATGCGAGAACTATGCCTCAGCCAAACATTCATTTCAACGAAACATTTCAACTGGCTAATTTCTTCAAAAGCAAGTCTGAAATACACTACAAAATACTTAGGCACCTAATTTAATCAGCCCAAATCTAATGATTGTTACAGCTTGCAAAGAAATTTAAGGCTGACATCCACCATTAAAAACGGAATGACATACTGAGAACCACCTCATTACAGATGATTGATTCCATGTGCAATTAACTTACGGATATGTGGTAGGAATATCCACGTCATTCTGAAACAAATGTCTCAACTCCAAATCTATCACTTGCCTCAGAATACACTATAATGCTTATAAAGAAAGGACACTGCTACCTATATTCAGGATTACTCACACATAACAAGGGCAGGCAACTGCAATAACTTTTGTCATACCTAAAGTTGAGATATCAGCACAAAAAATATGAACTATAAGTCATAAACACTAAATCAATGGCAATCACCTACCACAATTTTGCCATAATGAATCATTGGTATGTTGCCCACAGTTTATCAATATCTTTTGATACAAGACTTGAAAAATATTTAACATACACACTGCAGAGTCTTTGCTCATTGACTGGAGTTACGTAAGAGAAGACTTCTTAGAAAGACATATAGTCTCTAGTTAAAAAAGCTTAAACATCTAGTTTCACTGGAAACTTGTGCTTGAGTATGTGCAGTATTCACATCACTAAAAAGAATTTGTAAGAAAGAGCAAGACACTATTGGGCTTTATATTCCCCAGAAACTCATCTTTAACAGAACTGTATTTATGGATTTTTTTCCAAATACTTGTTCAAACCCCCTTTATGCCTAAGTGTGCAGTACTCTGCTTTAAGTAATTTTAGACGAAGCATTAGCCCTCTTATAAAAATGAATATTAAGTATGGAAAAGCTCTGCTCACAGCATGTAGTTCCATTTACTATTAGGACTACATGCTTAAACCCAATACACCACGGCTGGCTAAAACACTCAAATCCACTGTTTCCCATTTACATCAAAGGCACTGACTATTTTAAGCTGATACAAAGGATAAAAAAATATTTTCCAAAGGCAATGAAGACAAACATGTCACCCAGTGACTAAAGATTAAAAGTAGTAAGAATCAGTCCTTTCTCCAACTGATACCTATCCATAAAAAAAGCAATCCTTTCAAGAAGTTTGCAATATTAAGACAATTTTCTCTCAAATCCTTTCCTTTGTAATCAGGCAGTGTTAAATCCTTTCCTTAAAGGACTAGATGCACACATTTGCTCTGGATACAAGCTAGTAACAAGACTCCACTGAACTTATCGATTCAACAGTCTTCATTGCTGCTGTCTCAAGGATCTCTGCACTACTCTCTATCAGTGAGATTTTTATAGCATTCAGAGTTTTTCACGTCACTTTTTCCTTTAAATTAAAAGGATGTGGAAATATGGGGTATGTAGGCAAAGGCCAAGTGGAAAGAGATCTCAAGCATACATAATATATTCCCATTTAGGTTTTTTTTAATATATATACAAGAGAGGCATCAGAGCTGATCCATTTGAAAAGTCTGCGTTTATAAAATAAATTTGAATAAACAACAGACATATTTACTAATAACAATTATTACAGCTGAATCACTTTGTGCCACAGGGAATAAGACCCATTGTTTTCTATTTAATTCATTAAAAAAGCAATGTGATTTAATAAATTTCAAAGAACATACCTGTAAGACAGACATGGGTAGCTGTATCTACTAAGTAAAAATATATTTAAGCAATTACTGTATTTGCAATTTGTATTTACTTAATATTAACACTCCACTTCAACATGTGGAATTGAGGTCCAAATGAAGTCACCAGGACTTCGGTGACACTGGGTATGGAAGTTCCTACTAAATCCAGTACAGATCCCACTTAAAACCATAGCAACTTTAGCTTGAAAGTACTGCTTGTTTGTGGGGGGGGGGGTAGGGGTGGCAGAGAAAGGCTGTTTTGAAGTTAAACACAATAATTCAACTCTGAAATATAATTGTATTCAAGTACATCACATCAGAGCTATAAAACTAGAAAGAATACTATCCAAATGAGATTTCAGTTAGGATTTTATCTGATGACTGAATACTTCACTCCTGCAGTTTACACTGTTTGTCAAACTGCCCTCCATGACTGATTTTCTGAACTTAGGAATGAAGATGTTCTCTTACCCAATGCTGATGCACTGATGGATGCGACAGAAAGTCTCAAATATAAAGAGGCGGGCATTCTCAATGAAGTCCTCAAGGCAAGCCACTAAGAAGAAATCATTCACAAGCACCTGCAAGTGTAAGCAGAAAGGGAACATGAGAACAAACATGTGAGTTGAAATTTACTGGTAGACACTGCCAATAACTAAGAGCAGTCCACAGTATACCTAAAAACACTATTGCTATGTTCGAAGATGCAGAGGAGAAGCTATAGATTAGCAATATTTTTCATTGCTTCATTGTTCAGCATCTTACTAAATTTAAATTGCATGCTAACATGATCACTGAGGTCTGACTCAAGGAGAAAGTAAGGTAATAACTCCACTGAAAGTCAAACTCTACTGCTGTCCTAACTCTACTGAAGATCCTTTCAACACAGAATTTGACTCCTTAACTCATCTTTCACAACAGAAGGCAAATCTGAGCTTTTCTTCAAGCATTTCTCAAACTTTAATGGAAAACCTGAAGCTCAGCCAAATGCCTGATTACCTATTTGCTTCTTCTTCTAGAACTTCTTAAATATAACATTATTATAACATTAAAGCTACATCCTTAATGGTAAGTCATGCTTAAGTGTTACAAAATGAGTTGTCAAAAAACACAACAGCATCCAACCATGGATTAAAGTTTATCAGAAAACACTGACAATGGAATCAAACACCACTTCAAACAAATTAGCTGTCCAATGTGAATCTTAGAGGTCTTTACTGAAAGGAAAATGAGTCTTATAAAAATTTTAAGTCTTACTGTTTCACACTCTCTCAGCTTCTTTTGTGCTCCATCAAAATCAAAGTTAACGTACAAGCATTCCACAAACTCTGTGATAGGGTCCCTGTATGTGTAGGATTCCTGTCAAAAAAAAATTAGGAACAAAATTTGAAATCAAGACCATGTGATCACTCAAGTATTCCTTACATTCTTAAAAAAAAAATTAGTAGTAGGAACAAGCATTTCTACATCACCTTAAAAAAAACTGAACTTTCCAATTCCTCTTAGAAGAGCTACATAAGTGTGCTTCCTCCCAATAGTCTAGTTAAAAAACCAGAGGTGTAGTCTCACCTTCAGCATTTAATGCTGCAATCTTTGAGTTGGGAAAGTGTCAAGAGACTAGAGCTGTCTCTGTATCAAACCTCCAAATTTTATAAAATATGATAGAATAGTCTTCCTAAATTCTGATTTCAAAGATGACTCCAACACCAAATCCTTCATACTTTAAACTGAATGATTATTTGATTTTCATGGACAACATAGCTAACAAAAATGCTACTTTCTATACACAAACTACTTCAATTTATTTCAGCATTACAGAAGTTACTCAACTTTCTCAGTTACCAGGCAGAGGCAACACTATATCTATATACAATTGTATCAATTCAGATGTAATTAAACATCCCCTTAAGTGTTTCTCACGCATATTTTAAGACAGCTTAAATCATTATCTATCAATATCTGCTTTAGCATACAGTAAGATCAACAGATGAAGGGAATTCCTAAAAGAGATTTTTTTTTTTAATGGATCGAAGTTATTTTTTTCTTACCCAAAGAATTGTATTTACAATCCCAAATTCAGCTTTACATGTAAATGTTTTTCACACCAAAATTACACTTAACCATTATTAACATCCACTTTGCAAAACTGTCTTAGAATGAGCATCTCTTAAATTCAATAAACAACAAAATGCTTACCTATCTGTTCAATACTTGCAAAGATGTTGCAAGTATAAACAATCTTTTACTACTACTAGAGCAGTACCACGTAAGTTATTTCCCATCTATAAAACCTCTACCACATCATGATTTAATATCATGAATCATACAGAGTAGGTGAGTACTAAGAAATCTGATAGGAGATTTCAAAACCATAGCCCAAGCTGATATTTTCAAAAGGAATACCCTAATGGTGTGCAAGATTAAACAAAAACAAGAAGTTGTAAAATGTTACTTACTTCAAGTATTAGAAATTCACATTATATTAGAAGCTCAATGTTACAATCAGATTTTAGATAAAAAGATGAGTCATAACACTTAACACTCATTTACTGCTTCTTATGCTACTTTTTGTACACTAATGGTTAAAAACAGATTAAGTTGTGACTAAAATTTGATCTTTGCATTGATTGAGTTTTGCATAGGTAGTTTCCCTACTGATGTGGTTATGCCTGATGCGGTTATAATTGACTGCTAGCCTGTAAAAACTGTACTGTCACACATAAAAATCTGGGCCATAACCCTGTTGATTGCTACCAAGCAACTCTTTTACTGCTCTTCTCTGTATCTCCATCTTCATGAAACTTTGACAACAGAACCATTTTTAAGAGAATGCATGTGAACTCAGACCAACACAGACAATGCAGTGGTTTTGAAATGTAAGAAAGAACCCTTATTCATACAACAGTTTTTCGTACAGATGACTGAAAACGAAGAATCAGATCCAAACCCATTCACATCTCACTGAATTTTCTGCATTTAATCATATAGAAAGTAAGAACTGAGTGCATACACTGCTCATGTATATGAAAGGAGAAAAAAAACTGTTCCGTCCTCCTACTGACTGATACACACTTTACTTCAGTAAGGACTTTAACTGACAAAAAAAAAAATCAAAATACCTCAAATCCTAACCCAGGTTTATTATTAGAAGAAAGTTATCATGAAGTCTCCTTAATAAAGAGGCAGAAAATATCAGATACTGCAGTCCTTACCTGCTGAATAACCTTGACTAGATCTTTCAGCACCTGTCTACGTTTACGAACATCCTTATTTGTTATGACTGCAGTAGTCAAATATCTGAGGATATGTGGGCACATTGTCTGAATTGCATTGAGATACCTAGAAAGAAAAAACACAGATTCAGAACTCAAAGGTACACTGAAGCTTGCTGATGACACTAAAATGGGAGCAGCTGTTAACTCCTCAAAGGCAGAGAGGCCCTGCAGAAATCAGAGGGCTAGACAATCACCAACTGTATTAAGTATAACAAGGGCAAGCATCAGATTCTGCATCTGGAACAGGGCAACACTGGATCTATGTACAGACTGGGGAATGAGAGGCTGGAGAGCAGAAAGGCATCTGGGGGTCCTGGTCAAGTTGCCTATGAATCACAGTGTGTCCCGGCAGCCAGGAAGGCCAGCTGTGTCTTGGTGAACATCAGGCACAGCATCACCAGCTGGGCAAGGGAGGGGATTGTCCTGCTCTGCTCTGGGGCAGCCTCATGTTGGTACTGTGTGCCGTTTTGGGTGCCACAACATAACAAACATATCTAGCTATCAGAGAGCATCCAAAGGAGAACAACAAAGACTACTAGATCTACATGTAAGTCAATCCTCTCACAAATAGATACAGTGTTTCAATTCTCATTTTTAGTCTCGATTTCCCTCAAGAATCTTTCTAAACAGCTTTTTCAAAATCAGAATAAAACAATACCTTCACCCCTGCAACCCTAAGTTCAGCAAGCTTGCATATTCATCATCTGCCTTCAATTTGATTTAAAGACCCCCATATAGTACAACACAACTTACTGTGGCTGATAGAGAAAAAGGTCAATGATGTTGTCTCTCCCTTTAGGATGATTAAAAAACACGAACAGAGACCAGTGGATGAGCCATGTTCTTTGCTGAAGAGACTGCAGCGGAGAGCTGACAGACTAAGAGAAAATGTAACATTCGTTCAAGTCAAACACAACACAAAGTTTGCTTGAATACTAATCCACAGAAACCTGTAATTGCTCAAAATTTTGTGATTTTGCATCAGCTCCTTGTAACTGTCATCACTCTCAGGCTAAGTTTGACCTCCAGCTTTTTTCTGTCATCTCAATGATACATCTACTGTAAGTTAGAAGCAAGATAACTTCTCCAGTATTATATTCCAAATTGTTTGCTGAAATTTGCCTTTTGTTTATGGCAAAACAGATTTTAGCTAAGACCACCACACTAACCTAAGTTACTTCCCTTTTTAATTCTGAATTTTGTTCCTTGTAGTCCCTCTTCAGATGTGATATGAGAAACAACTTGACTTCTTCACCTTTTCTGTTTTATTTCCTTTCTAAATCCTCACTAGATTTTTTTTTTGCCATAGACCCTCGGACAATGATGGAACTCTACAATCACTTTCAGCCAAAAAAAAAAAATTCATTATCTTTATTTAAATCTGCTGATAATGGACAAACAACGGTCCAATTCCAAAGTCCCTGTATTAGCTCCAAATTTCAAAAGCACTTCAAACAGACTGCAAAACAACACACTGAGGATGAATCATCACTCCAAAGAGCATGACAACAAACTGCTATGATTCTACCCTAAAAAAAATCTTGGAGTTTTATGAACAAGTCAAATAGTCTATCATAACCATACAGAATCATACAGACAAAATTACAGAAGAAAATTTGTTAACACTAATTATCTGCCACACAGACAAAGAATGATTGAGGGACAGAAAAAAACCTCTGGTTTTTCAAGACTGGTTCAAGACAGTAAAACTTTCACATCTTAGATATGGCCAGTGAAGCTCCACAAGCAAAGAGAAGACTCAGAGGTCCCTAATGCCTTCATTTGCTCTGAATTAGTACCACAGCTCCACTCTCCCCTTAAGTTCTTGGTACTCATCTGAACTCAGAAGAGTTTAGTCAAGAAAGATGAATTAGCTGAAAACTCTTTCCAAATACAAACTATCTTGCATTTTCTGTCAAAAATGCTGTCTTCATGAGATAAAAACATGGTTTATTTACATGCATTTTATTCTTTACAGAAAATGAATAGTACCAGTATCTGAAATTAAAGAACAATTTCACACAACGATACCTTGCCCTCAAACACATCCTTAAGATTTTTCTATTAGAAATATATTTGAAAATATAGACGAGAACGTAAGGTGTTAAGAGGCAAGCAACTTGAAAGAGAATGTTTCACTATTTCTTCACAAGCATCCTTCAACTCTTCCCCACTGCCAATACAAAAGTATCAAGTGAAAAGGTGGCAACCTACTCCTAAATAAGACTGCAAGTGATTTATAATAAAACTTGAGTACTAGCACGTCTAACCTCTCACCTTGCTAAGATGCCCAAGATTTTACTTACATTATTATCTATTGTCTCCTTTAGTCTTGTGAGATCTTCCATGGCTGCATCCCAATTCTGCATCAGGATTTCAGATGCAAGTTTTCCCCAAAGAGAACTCAAAGCATTTCTGTCTGTTGCTGGAACCTATTTTCAACAATAGCAGAAAAGTCACACTCTTAGTATTTTTTTTTAAACTACAAAAGATATTTTCGGGCAGTATTTTTTATTTACAAGACATCAGTTTTGCATAGTTTAACTCTCCAAATTAAGTGCTTTTTTTTTTTTTCCCCAGAAAAGCAGTTTAGGTACAGAAAAAAAATCAATAGTAAAATTTCTTATGCGGAAACTAGGAAACCCTGTCAAAGTAAGACAAAGATGCATACTGCTGCAGTTTAAGTTTAAAAAAAAAAAAAAAAAAAAGGCTGAGCATCAAATTTCTTTTGTGTGGTTTTTTGGTTGGTTTTTTTTTTTTTTTTCACCATACAAAAATGCTTCTAAACTAGTAAAACAAGGTTATTACAAGGCAGGTTCCCAAAGAACTCATAATAGTAGGTGACCACCTTCAAAGAGCTAGCATTCCAAACTCTTTCTGCTAATGTCTTGCCCAGAAGTGTACTTGTTATAGAAATGTCCAGTGGAACTTGGCAGCAGTGAACCTATTTCCTGGAAGGGCAGTCCTAAGGTCAAGCTGTGTTAGTTTTACACAGGAATGAGTTGCACCATGTCATTCACAATGTCATATTCTGTTCTCAGACTGGTTACAATAGTTCTTTCACTGACTATGCTTCATCACACAGAACTTTTAAACAAATCTTCTCCCATCAGAATTAGTAACAGAAGTCCTGTACTAAGCTATTACCAGCACAAAATCAGTACTTCATTTTTTGACATTAGTTACTTGACATACAAGAACATAATGCTATGCCCAGAAAAAAGGCATGAAGAATTAAGGACAGTTGCCCACAAAACTACATATGTAACTTTCATTTTCCCTCTTGGCACATAAAAAGAACCTTTAACACTGAAAGTCAGCTTTAGCATCAAAATTTAGACTAAGAATTCAACTCATTCCTACTTTAAGCCCTATTCTTCTGATTAAAGATACATTTTCCAATTTTTCTTCTTTAATTACAGCCAATTACAGAAATTATTGTGGTTTCCTCTTGCAGTATTTCAGAGAGTTAAGATTACTTTTAGATGGGAATAGAAATTAGCAAGAAAAAAGCATCCACGTATGAACCACTGCACGTTTTCAGCAATCACTGCACAGATCTATGACATACTGACTTACAAACTGTGTATCTTCCAGGCAACCACGGTGCCAGTTTAGCAGATACTTAGTTGAGAAGGTTCACATGCTCTGTGCTGGCTCCAAATCAGTTAATTATAAGTAGCTATTCACAATAACTGCTTTTAGGTACTGCAGCTGTTCTAGCTACATTATCTGGATTTTCAAGTTAGCTTAAATTTCCATTTGTTAGTAAAGCAGCACATTCACTGACTACCAACAATAAATTTACTGTGCTGAGATTCTTACAAGACATCAAATCTCCATTCTCAAAATTCACTCCCACCAGTAACAAATGATATGAATTATAACAACATGAAAAGAGTTGCTTCAGAGATGATGGATCTGGTTTTATATTTATCATCTGAGCTGTCTACATTTTGTAGGGAGATGATTTATACTCTTAAATCCATCACAGAACTCAAGAGAAGACAGATGAGAGTTCAGGGAAGAAGCTGGCAGTTCACCATTACCACCAATTACATTCAATCCACCTGCAAGCTTTTCACTGCTGTTGACTACATCTGTGCACAAAATCAAGTATTCATAAAAACAAGTATTCATTTCACTGTATTCTATAATTAAATGTTACAAGACCTACAAATTTAAAGAACAATTCTGAGCTCTGCTTGAAAATAACAGAATTGCTGAACAATAGTTAATGATTATTAACAATTACTATCAATTTCAGTGCACAGTAATTGCATCAAAAATCTCAAAAGCATTATATTCTAAGAGTTAAGACAGACAATTTACTGGGTTAAATATTTCATTAAAAAAACATCCAACAAGCAAACCATAAAACTAACCCCCCCCACCAACAACCAATCAAAACTTACCAGAACCCTAAAGAAGTAGAGATATTCCGCAGCTCCTGAGTAGTTACCACACTCATACTGGAATTTTGCATACCTGTAGAGTGTATCTAGGTACTCCTGCCTAAACTGAAAAGGAATACAATAAAAGCTTTTATTCACTAGGGAAAAAAACATGCTGTCACAAGCCAATTTTAATAGTAGAATGAGCTTTGAAATCTGTAGCTTTTCAAAAGACATTGTACATAGGAAAAGACAATAGAAAACAATTATACTCTCAATCTGTGCTGTGGAATGAAAGATTACACCAACACTGGAAAAAGGTGAAATCCTGCATTACATAGTAAATCACACCTAAGTTACATAGGTGCAGCTAGCATTAAGTTTCAGCTTTTTTTTTTTGTTTGTATAAAAATTAAAAGTTCAAAGGCTTAAATATGTTAGTATTAGGAATTCTGCCTATTAGCTACATTGACAGGAGATGGGACAAAATGCTAGGCCATACTTGGTCAAAGTGCTGTCAGCTGTGAGGGAAGTTGGGTGGACATACTTAGAACTGAACTCCAGCAGCTAAAACACTTACCCCGTGCTTCTCAGCTAAATAGTCAAACAGCATCCGACCATCTCTATAATAAAAGAATAAAAAGTGCTGGTTTTACAAAATAAATTCATAGCCACCATGCAACAGTACACAATGCAATGCAATTTTAAAGGTAAAACACAAGAAACTGAGCATGAATTTAAAGTCATTCATCCACTTGTCCAAAAGCACAGTCATCTATTACTAAAATGTCATGAAGTTTCAAAACCTTAAAATTATTTTAATTTTAAACAATGAATGCCACCTGCAACAACTACAGTTAAGAAAGGGTGGAAGGTTGTTTTAAATTTGATAGCATCCTTAGCTTTCAGTATGAAAGTTAAATTCTGAATTAGGGATCTTCCCACTCTCACATTCCAATTCCAGAGCAGTTACTCTAGACAGCCTTGATTTGAAGAGGAGATGGGAAAAAACGGCAAAAACTAAAGTAAACTGAAGTAGAAAGGAAACTTATCCTACTGTTAGAGACAGAGTGGGTCAGAGGCATATCTCTACCACAGTGAATATCTGCAGAGCACAGAACCATAAAAAATAATCATACTCTAGTAAGTTCTAAACATCTATGATCATGTGATTACATCTCTGAAGATTCTTTTTTATTTAACGTTAATACTAAAAGAACAAGCAGTATTACCTAGATCAAAGAGAAGTTTAAGCCTCCAGGAGGCAAGCTGTAAATTCCCCGGGACAAAGATACAGTAAGAACTGTACGCAAGTGAGTATTTTCCTATTTACTCTGAAATCAACTGACTGCAAAGATGTGAGTTTGTTCAATTAGAACTTATGGTATAAGATTCTACAGGGAAACGGCAAATTGCCAAATGAGCCAAGAATGACAATCCCCAGTCATACCTGTGAAAGCAATTAAATAATCTCATTGATTTGTTCCAGTAAAACATACTTTAAGGGTGAGGAATACTTACTACGGCTCTGTAATTTTAAAGTCTATGTCCACCAACGGTAGCTTAGAGAAGTGGAATGTTTTGGCTTATTCTTGAAAGAACTTCTACCTGCAAAATCTCCTTTACACTTTATTTCCCAGACTGAGATATTCCAAACTACGTCACCACAGATAAAAAGCCGTGTCTAAAGTCATGATAATATGCAGCTATCTGAATTTGATACAGATTCAAAATCACCAACAGAAATTCTCAAAAGTTCTTCCTATTATCTACAGCACACTACTCAGGTCTAGACAGATGGACATATTTCAGCCCAATTCTACCCATTACAACCCAAATAATCTGGATTAGAACTGCTGCCGAGCCAATAACCAAAACTAGAACTTCTGAGCTGTGCGGTTTCCAGACATTTTACAAACACAAATCACATACCAGTTCTAAAACAGAATTTGCTGCATATGAATAGTAGGGCTAATAGTCTATAGTGTTAGGCAAGTTATATTCCATGCATTTACTGACTGCATCTCTTGCTCCCAAACAAGGCATTTCCAATTTGAAGTACATACTGTTGAAGAAGTCTGTGAATCAAAAGCCAAGTAACAGAGCATATATCCCACAAAATACTAGTATTTTAGTAACATTTTTCTAAGGCTAATTATTATTAAAAAACTGGCTAAAAGCAAAGCAAGAATTGGACAAGATCTCTGTATGTTCAATTAGATTTGAATAGTTGTGGAGGAAGACTTTTTTTTAAGATAGGCTCAATTGTCATAGTAACTGGGACTTTCACTTTCAAAGCTGTACCTTCAAAAGCAAGTGGCTCCTGGCTTTGCATAATCACAAGTCATAAACAAATGCCATTTCTTTTCTTTATGTAATTATCTGACATGAACATCCATTCTGAAATCAGATAAAAAGGCAGCTTACTTAGTTAACAATATTTTTACAGCAGAAGCCTAAGTACGTCTGGTGAAATCAAGATTGAAAATAAGCTTCTCCTGACATGCTGCAAAGCTTACAGATTTCATGACTCCTTCTGACATCTTGTTTCATGTGTGCATTGAGACACAATACACTGCACCTCACCATTTCTGCACTGACCAAGATTTAAATTAATCTATTACAAATTCTGAAAACAATGCAAAGAGTGGAAAAAAGAACAGAGGCAACAAAAAAAGGATGATAATGTGTATTTGAAACAGTGTAAATTCTAATCAAATTCCTCTCCCTTGAGGGACCCATATTTTTCAGGGGGTTTGTTCCCAAACAAAGAAGATTTTTGCAGACTAGAAAGAAGAGTTTGTACATTCAATACTTTTCTAAAAAGTTCCAGAAGTAATGTTACAGCCTTCCATATCAGTGGATGCATAAAGCCTGCCAACAATACACCCAAGTACAGGCCTCACCTTGAAATTCAAGTTGAGCCATAGGTTCTCTGTCTGATACAGTACGCTCTACTTAAAATTTTAGGGCAGGTAAGGCTGAAGAAGGTATCCAATTAATATTCCAGTTTGTCAGACACATTTACAACAGCAATAATAATGTTTCCTATGTAAAGGAAACAAGGAGTCATTTATGCCAAACAAATACGTGCCCAGCTCTCTGCTGAAGGGGCAGTTACTCCTCAGTGACTACAGCTAAACTCTCCTACAGAGCCCAGCTCAAGCTTAACCATGGTGAAACTCTGATAGACCTTAGATACGATAGTGCAGACAAACTCATTCTACTTTAATTACTCCCATAAGAAAATCTAGAAGAAATTGGATGCATCTTTAAAAGACTACTATGAGCACTACCTCACACCAACAAGTTGGAACAATTTGGGCATGGAGCAAGCAAGCAGGAAAAGGACAGAACACCTTAAAGAAATATGTGCTCTGAGGCTGAAAGGATGCTCATCCTCCAGGCCTCCCAGACTAGTATGACACTCCATAATCTTTTCTGGAAGACAGAAAAGAGAATCTGAACTACTTTAGCTCATATTTTCCCTCAAAAACCCCTAAACCCAATCAAACAAAAAAGCCCCTGTGATTGGACTGCACTGGATCATGACAGTCACTTGTCCCAAGTTGATTCACAAATATTAGAAACAATAGATGTCTTTTGCACAACACGTAAAAGCACTGAAAAGAGCAAGCTGTCCAGCAATTTCGATTACCTGACCACAAGCACTACCTAAATACTGTCTGTAAATAAAAATGTCTTTCTTGCAGTCACTGAACAGAAAGCATTTCTAGCAGCAACAGTTGAGAGGTACCAACAAGCCATCCTGACAAATTATGGTAGAAATTACCTAGTGGACTGCATTTGCCTCGTAGTCTCTGGATCCTCAAACATCTTGACAATAGGTTCCGTTTCAGCCTGAAGCTGCTTCAGCTGTGCAACAACAGTTGTTCTTTTCTCACGCAAAGCTGAACACACAAACAAAAAGACTTTAATATAATGCTTTAAGTTTTTACATGAACCAACCTGTAATTTCATGGTGCTGACACCTGAACACATCTTCCCAATTCCTACCTCACTTGTCCTCTCAGTCAAGTCTCAAACCCAGCTGTATCTAATAATTCTGTAACTTAGTAAAAACTTCTAACATTTGGTTCTTTTCCTCCTGTGTGGAAGCCACCAGAGAGCAGGTACAGCTGTAGCAGAGTCTGCATTAGACAAGGTATCTTCAGGCTTTCACTAAGGGAGAAAAAACTTTTAACTAAGTTCACTTATTCCAAATAAACTTGGAAAAAAGTAAACAGTCTAATGATACCACAAAGATTGGTTTTCTTCTGACTGATGACCAGGTTCTGAAAGAACATTTATAGAGTACTTAACTAAAACTGACAGGAAAAATATTCAAGCAGCTCAACCTGCAAAATTATGATTCTGAACACTCCATGTTTAATGGAAGCATTAAGCCCTCTACAAAAAATTGAAAGGAAATTGAGCTACCAGTTTTAGGGTGATTATTTTACACAGACCCCAAAATCCTCACCAAGTGCTAGCAATGCAATAAAATGAAGACTTAAATAAAACTGAGAAAAGTGTACACATTAAAAAAAAAAAAAAAAACAAAAAAAAAAAAAGGAAAAATCACCCTCACATTGGCTATGTGACCCAAGAAACATGGGATCAGAGAACCCAAGACTAAATCCCAGGAGATAAATCCAGGAAACTGTGAAAGTGAGCCACACACCAGAACACTCAATGCCACGGTGAACACAGCTGACATTTCGTTAACGATTTGACTACACAGGTACTTGAACAGGATGCCCAAGGTGGCTAACACCATAATGGTGACTCAACCTAAATATAAGAACAACTTGCCTGACAGGAAGTGTTCCAATAAGGAGAAATTATCTCCAACTTCAGTTGACTCTTGAGATTATAAAAGAAGGGGAAACAGATGGAAAAAAAAAAACCCATTCAGTTGACTTACTAATAATACGAAAATGTTTTCCTGCGACATCTCCTGGATGTGTAATTGTAAGTTGATCTCATGGAAGACAAGACAAAACAACTATAAATTGTGCAGGGACATTTCTAATTATAACTGTGTAAGTGAACTTAGTTTTGAGTACTTTAAAAAGTGAAGTCTTAAAAAGGAATAGCGTAAACTACTAATGACACCAGTGATTCCACAAGTAAGAACCACCTGCCCATATACACATTGTGATAAGCACTAATACATGAAGATGACACATACCAGAGAGATCTCAAAAGTTAAGGCCCTTGCATAGGAAGCTGTGCAAGTAAGCACCTTGAACAATGGACTCCGTGTGCAAGAACTAGCTCTGTTTACGTTAACTGAATAAAAGCCACAGATCAAACAAAAAAACCCACCAAAAAAATACCCCAATGACAATAACAAAACAACACCCTGCCAAACTGATGATATAAAATCTTAAGAGATGTAATGTTTTTCTTATACTCTTTTCAAACAAGTGTGGAAATTGCTGGTCTTCAATGAAGGCAGATCTCCAAGGGAGCAAATTCATTCAATTTTCTTGCAGCTGTGACCTTATGAAGTTATACTCTTAGGCAACCTGCTTAAGTAACTGCCTATAATCAGAATTCCAAAGACACTGGAGTAGTTACTTTGCGGAAGTCTGCTAGAATCGCTATTTCTTGTGTTGTTTACTACTTTAGTATTTTACTCCTTATTTACTACTGATAACAATAATATTCAACAGTTCAAAAAGGCTGAAGCAGGGAAAGAAAGAGGAATACCTATTCAGCTTTGAGATTTTTTTATAGCCCTGAGACAGCCTAATTTTTTAAATCAGTAGACCTGTTAAGTTAAGTAACCTAAAGGTGAAGCTATTGTTACAACTGTTTCTTAGATTACAGAAGTGAAACCCTCTGGTACTCATTACATGTTGTAAGTCCCACGTGTCATGGTACATTTGCCCATAACATCTAGTGCTAGCACAGACTTGGTCAAAATATTGATTTCAATGTCCGTTAGTCTATCAGTTCTCTTCTTCCAAAGAGGCAAGTAGCCATCTGTGCAGTTTCAAGAGCCTGAAAAGAGCAAGACCCAGAGGAAGAATGCAACAGCACCCAAGTCTCTTCCTCCTAAGATGCAGGCAAAGTAGACTTTAGTCCCAATTGCTAAGAAAAAGGTGAGGAATTCCCCAACATAAAAAAGACAAAGAAACAGGGAGACAGCGGATATTGAAAGACTATGTCAGGAAGAAACAAACAAAACACCTGACCCATTAAAAAAAAAAAAACCCTGGAAAAAAAAAACCTTAAAATCAAAACACCCATGAAGGATAGAAATTAGAGAAAGCCAGATAATCTAATTTTGTCACCATTCCCAAATGGTCCTCAAGATGATAGAAATGTAAGCAGTAAACGAGAAAGTTACTAAAATCACAGATAAGATAGTAAGAGATCATATTCATTACAATCTTAAATTTATGTTCTTCTAGAGAAGCAGCAATTTTTATATTGACAGAACTAAGGAAAACACACGTTTTCAAAAACATCTTTCTCTCTCCAAAGTCTAAAACTCAGCCACAGACAGAGAGACTAATGGAATTACTTACAATGCAACTCTTGTCTTAACATAATGGATGCTTTAAAGAAAAAGTCACCAAATGACACCAAATCATTGTGCAATAGTGTTTGACAGATGAAAAGCTAGCACAACTCCTTTAAAGTGCCTGAAATTACCAAATCAGCACTGAAGTACTTAAGAGGTCACTCAAAGGTTAAGTTCCTGACAGACCAACAAACCCAAACTTCCCAGGATTAGGGCATTCTATTTGTCTCAGTATTGCACATCCTTTTGGTAATGCTGAAGTTAAACAATATTCTAGTTTTTGACTGCAACAAGCAAATTACCACTAGTTATTCATTATTTTATATAGAAAGGTTGCAAAACGAGTTTTACATTTAAATGAGCAGCTTACCATGAGGAATTTCATCAGAATAAAGATTTTTGTACACATCCATAGCAAAATCCACCATGTTGGTATCACTAAGGAGATCCAGTTTTCCTTGGAGCAGCTCTTTTTCATTGTATATCTGAAACAGGAATTATTAACAGATTCATTTGAATAGTGTTAAACAGCTTCAATTCATATTATGTAGTTACTTTTATGGCACAGTTTATGGACTTTTGTACAATTGAATTGTTTTAAATATCAAATCTCGCAGCTCTATCATAAGGAGTATGGGACTTACTATAAAGTCCCTCTGCATTTTCAGTCTTGGCAAAACATCAAATCTTGCCTGCTATATATGAAAGCAGGTACTTCAAAAACTAATTAGAATTCAACATCACTAATCTCTTAACAGGAAAAGTAATTCCTACTGCAAAATTATATATATATGTATATATGTTTTAAAAAATAATAAAACTTTCATAATTTTTTTTTTAAAATACAGAATACTTTCCACAAAATAAAATGCTGAACACCATGGACTAGTTAAATTACTTAAAGTGGCTCTCAGAAGAGACGCACAAGATTAAATTTATAATTTAATTGTAGTGCAGTTTAATCTAATGTATGTTGCTAGGTCTATAGCATAAGAATAAATTTAGAGTGGCTATGTAATTGGATAGTGTGCTTTTAAACTTCTCAAATTGTTTTTTAGAGTTCATATCCGTAATTCAGCAGTGAGTTGCAAAACACTGCTAGGTGCTGAAGTTGTAGGTGAGGGCCAAATCCAGTATATTCCTCAACAGTGCATTTGCACAAGAGCTGTATTACAACTCACCACACCACATTTGTGGACATCTCAGATATAGAATCTGTAGAAGTTCTAATTCAGCTCTGAACATCGTGTTGTTCAAAATTAGCACTACAAAATTAACCGTTTTAACTAACTTCAGCTGACATAAAAATGCTAATGTAAAAATGCCCCCAAGATGACAGACATTAAGCAAAATCCACATGCTAGACATGACAGCTGGTTAGGTCAAGTTGTCTCAATGTATGCATGGTTAATCAGTTCATTTCTGAAGGCTAAAATAAGACCTATTTTAAATTCAAAACTTACATAACTTTACACATTTTGCTCCCATTTTAGAATAGTTTAGACTGCTGAGAGTCTAAAGTGCCTGAAGCACTCGTCTGAGGTATCTTCAGCATTAGTGGGTTCTTGTAGCAACATAACTTAAAAATATTTGTAAGACGACTAACAAGGGATAATTCCATAGGGGCTTATATTTGGTCCCAACACAACTTCGTGATAACACGGGTTTCAAATTAAAATTAATTAGTATCAGTGGCGTAACCCCACAGACCGCCCTGAGCTCCGGCTGCGGGACGGCCCGAGCAGTAAGAGCAGCAGGGCTATAGAGGGGGTCCCACGCTGCGGGACTGCGAACTACGGCTAAAAGGGAGAACTTCGGCTTCTCCTTTCTCCGAATATAGGTGAGGGAAATACACTACACCAAATCCGAGGAAGAAGAAAGTACAGGAATTCTGAGCCGCCTCGCAAGCGAGGGGCCGAGGAGCTGCGCGGCGTGACCAAGGAGCGGCTCCCTCAGGCCTCCTCTCGGCTCCGCTCCCGTCCCTCCCTGGGCAGCCCCACACGCTTCGCCCCTCGACCCACGCGGCACAGGAACCCCAAGCTCCTCCCTACGGAGTCTCCGAATCCCTCACGGGCCGCGCCCGGCCCGCGCAGTGCCCAGGCCCACGGGACGAAGCCCCGGCCGCGGCGCGCCCAGGCCCATGGGAGGCACCGGCAGTTGGCAGCAGGGCCTGACATTTTCCCGCTCCCACCGCCGGCTTTCCCACCCTTAGGAGAAACACGTACCTCCTTGACGGAGAGGAATTCCAGCAGCGGGAAGACCAAGTGCCGGTCCAAGAAGTGCGCGATCCTGGTGGTCAGGTCGTACTCCGCCATCTTGGCGCCGGGAGAAGGGAAAGGCAGAGGCGCGACGGGGCTCTTGTGGGCGCTGCGCCTGCGCGGCCCCGCCCCCCGGCGCGGGGAGCCGGCGCCTGCGCACTGTGGGCTCGGGAGGGGGCGAGCGGGCGGCGGCGCCGGGGCGGGGACGGAGACAGACCCCGGCGGCGAGCCAGGGTGGGGAGGCAATGGTCGAGCTCTCCTCTCCTCTCCCTCTCCCTCTCCCTCTCCCTCTCCCTCTCCCTCTCCCTCTCCCCTCCCCTCCCCTCCCCTCCCCTCCCCGAGACGGCTGTAGGGCCGGTCCGAGTGCGCCGTGTGGGGGCTGGGGCAGGGCCCTGCTCGCGCCTTGGGTGAGGTGAAGGCGCCGCTGGAGCGAGTGCTGGGCGACAGTTCGGGCAGTCCAGCTTCACAGGGTGGGATTTCTGGAGGGGGGAACATCCTGAAAGCAGATCTGAGCGTTGTGCGTCGTGTGGGAACTTGACTTGATATAATCTGGCAATGAGAATCTGAAAAGGGGTCTAAGCTGTCCTTGGCACCAAGTGAAAAGTTTGCTAAGGGTTGGCCCGTGTTGGCCGTGGTTCCGAGCTCTCCATGGTGAGGCCATGCCAGATGAGATGGAAGAAAGAGGCTGGGGAGGTGCTGGACAACGGCTTACGCAGGGAAATCCAAGCAAGTGCAGAAGTGTATTGCTGAGTTTAGCAGCAGAAATGGAAGAATCAGTAATATTATTAACTTCCATGTTACTTGTAACCATGGTGAAAGGAATGAGATAGATTTGTCTTTGCAGACAAACTGTGGGTCTGCAGATAGGTAAAAGCTAGATACTGAGAGATGAAAGAAACAATGGGAAGAACCGTAAATTCCATAGGAAAAGAAAAAGAGGGGGTATACATTTGAAAGAAATCTCTATTAGGCTATTCGGGGAGTCTGCACCTCTCAAGTACCTTGGCCAATGGGGAAAGAGAGAGGGAAATGCTGATGGGAAATTAGGATAAAAAAGAGGCTACGTCCTCTTAGAATTTGAGAGACCCCATGGGAATGCCCCATGGCCTCTCCCTTTATTCGAATAAAGTAATAGGACTTCTCTGTCTCCTTTTTGGACATAAACCTCTGGTGTTTGTGGATTAATTTTCCTGACAATGATAAGGAAGCATTGGTACTGGCTGCCCAGGGAATTGTTTGAGTCACTGTCCCTGGAGGTATTTAGAAAATACGTGGATGGGGCACTTAGGGACGTGGTTTAATGGTAAACTTGGCAGTGCTGGGTTAAGGTTGGACTAGATCTTAGAGGTCTTTTCCAACCTGAATGATTCTGTGATTCACAATGTTAACTCACCATAAGGATAAAAGGCTTCTTTTCCTGTTATACTTTGTAAGTTTTCTAGTGATTTTTGTCAGGACACATAGTTGAGTTTAGTAAGTAAAGCCTCATCTCTTCTCATAAAGCATGACTAAAACCTTTGTCATCAGGCAACTTTTCCTTTCATGAGCAGAGGCATAATAATTTGTTTAGTGATTCATATAGCTACAGACTATGTCTATGGTAGCTACAATAGCTATTCATGTGGAATAGCAAGTTAATATAGTTGTAGTACAGGTTAATTTTGACTTGGATGCTTTGTTTTAAATGTAAAGAGAGGTGAGGAATAAGAACATTTACTAAGCCGTTATTCAGGTAGCCAGTGATGTTCTCCCCACCTTAACAGAAGGATGTAAAGGCAATAGAATTAAGGATGTGACAGCCTGGTTTTTAGAGGTAAGACATCGTTGCATCTTAATGATACCCTGTAAAGGCAAAAGAAGTATGCAGCATGAATTAAGTAATTCTTCACGTGACACCGAATTGTTAACACTTTCATAGAAGTCTGCGGTATGTGTAATTTTGTATTAGTAATACTCTTCTCAGAACATCATCTGTGAGAAAGAATCCCTTTTTATCTGCAAGACAACCTTGTATTTTTCATAGTAGTTGTAGGTACCGTTTACTTTGATACCTACATATCACTGATGACATACATAATCTCTAATGGTGAAAACTATCTTCCTATATTATTTCTCCCATAATAACTATGTGGGTTTCACCAAGGCCTGTTCAAACTTGCCACTGGTTTCTCCTCATGACAGTCAGGTTACAGAGCTGCCACTGGAAGGCAGGCTGGGGAACTGCCAGCAGAAGACACTCAGCACTACAAAATACAAAAGCATCCAAGGCCCCTTGCAGTGCTTGGTTCCAGCTGATGAGTGACTGTCTGCAAGAAATGGGTACAGTAATGAGTGAAAAGGTGTAAAGAACTAGCTGGGGAGAGCCTTTTAGAGAAAGACCATTAAAACAATTCTGTGCCAAGGCAAAGTATCAGGAAAACTGTTTTAAATTCCCTACGTGAAACATACTCTGTGCGCAGAGGATTGCTGTTTTAAGAAGAGGGTGTCTGACTGCTTTAGCTGTATCATCTAGTGAGATAGATATTCACCCTCGTGGTGCAAATTGTTCTAAAATGCATTTAAGTTATCATGGCGAAACAGTCTTAGCCAGTCTTAACTGAATAACAGGAAATTTGAGTTTATTTGGAACTCTTGCACAGACACCTGACTGAAGAATTATACAAGGCATAGTACCTCTAGGCCAAATTTCATTTTTGATACAGAACAGGCTTGAGGCTGAAGTGCTTTAACCTACTTCCCTTCTGGAAATTCAGTCCACTGTACTTAAGATCCTTAGCACCAAGGTACATAAGATTGCTAGTTTGGTTAATGAAATAAAAGCCATTTGGCTAGAATTATCTAGAAGGTTATCTTAAGAAAATCAACAGGAATGTATCTTGCTTGGGCTAAGTATTTTGATTTCATAATTCCGAAGAGTGAAGAAATTTCATCTAAAGGATTCTGTTTACATAATTGGTTGCCATTTATCTTATTGTTAACATGACAGTGGAATCCAACATTCTTTGAATTGTTAGAAGTAAATAATCACTAGGAAATCATAGTAAAATATTTTTCTGTCTCACATGATCAAAGGGAAATTGAATCTATTAACTTCTTCCACATCCTTTGATATGATTCAAACCTTATGTAACTTGTTCTGGGCTTTTTTTTATTTTGGTATTTGTAATTCAGAAATTATATTTCTGTCTTTCTTTTGACTTAGTATCTGAAAACAAGTTTTAAATCCTGCATTCCATAAATATTTTTACACTGCTTAAAACAGAAGTATTTCTAAAATCAAGAATGTATCATCTAGAAGAATTCATTGCTGTCAACTATTTCTGGATAGCATTCAAATTTACAGTAAGGATATCTCATAATTCAGCTGAATCATCATAAAAACCATTATTATGTTGATGTGCTATTTAAACTATATGGAAAAAAAATGAGGAAACACAAGAGTCCAAAATGCAAGTAGTGGAATGTGGTTCAGTGGAAAAGGACCCTGGGGGGTGCTGGTGCAACTGAACATGAGCCATTGTGTGCCCAGGTGGCCAGGAAGACCAGTGACACCTGGCCTGTATCAGCAATAGTGTGGCCAGCAGGACCAGGGCAGGGATTGTCCTCCTGTACTCGGCACTGGTGAGGCCACACCTCAACTGCTGTGTCCAGTCCTGGGCCCCTCAATTCAGGAAGGACATTGAGGTGCTGGAGCAGGTCCAGAGAAGGGCAATGGAGATGAGGCAGGGTCTGGAATACAAGTGCTATGAGGAGAGGCCGAGAGAGCTGGGGGAACCTTGTCACTCTACAACTCCCTGAAAGGAGGGTGTAGCCAGGTGGGGTTTGGACTCTTCTCCTAGGTAACTAGGGACAGGACAAGAGGACACAGTCTTAACCTGTGCCTAGGGAGGTTTAGGTTGAACATTAGGAAGAATTTCTTCCCAGAAAGGGTGATTAGTCGCTGGAATGGGCTGCCCAGGGAGGTGGTGGAGTCACTGTCCCTGGAGGTGTTTAAGGAAAGACTGGATGTGACACTCGGTGCCATGGTCTAGTTGATGTGGTGGTGTTTAGTCATAGGTTGGACTCAATGATCTCAGAGGTCTTTTCAAAGCTAATTCATTCTGTGATTCTGTACCACATTATAACTTTATAGTTATTTGCTACACTTTTTCTGGTTTAAGAATATTAAAGAACTTGTCTAATGTAATTATAATTAAATTCATGGTGTTACTCTGCATTTTCCTAGTGAACTAGGATAAGCAGGTTTTCCTCACCTGAAAGTATGATCATATTAAAAAGCCAAAGGCAGAAATACTTACCTGATGGTACTTTACCAATGGGTTCTAGACTGTGTTAGGCTCTATCCTCAACTTCCAATGTGGTGTTTGCTGTCTTTTTTGAACTATTTCTCTTATAAAAAAACCCAAACAATTTATGAAGTTAATGTGTTGCAATGTTCACTGATAATTTGAATCCAGTGAAGTCAGTCAGTAAGTTCTAATGTATTCTTTGTCAAGGTTTCAGCCAAACTTAGGTTTTCGTAAAATAGGTAAATAAAATACTTCCCCCTCACCTCCATAAAGGTGGTTGGGAAGAATATGACAAAGCAAAGAGATAGTTATTTCACGGGGAAAGGGGGTTTATGTTTATATTCCACTTGCAGGGAAAAATATTCCCTTTCTCATGGCTTATACTTCCAAGATACCTGTTGGAATAAAAGTTTTAAGAGGTTTATCTCCTGAAAAAGCAGATGTCTCTGCTGACTGATATCCTCTTAAAGGTTACATCAGGTATCATAATATACTGTGACATGATAGGGTTGAAATGATAGTTGTGAAGAAAACAATATAATATGGGCTTAATCTTGGTCTATGACCTTGATTTTTTTAGACAATATAGTAATATGAAAGGAATGGAGAAGGGAACCTTTTACATCGGAATAGTCCTTTCCTTTCCACCCTATGGTACAGTTTTGATTATGTTCATCGAAGTAACAAGAAAAGATAGAAGAAAGTATAATTTTATTTGAAAATAAAAAATGTATCTCAAATATTACCAGCTTGTCCAATTCTATGCTTTCAAGAGAGACTTTAAATGCTTGTTGTAAGGCAGAACTATGTCTGGGAATTACAGAATACTTCAGTGAGCTTAGCTGGATTGCTAAGGAATAAATGAATTTGGCTCTATAAGTATGACATAGTGTACTTTAAATATACAAAACAAGGCAAAGGAAATTGTAAGTAAAGCTTTTTATCCCAGAGTATTGGAATCAGTGAGGCAGGGCATAATTTAATCACAGATCTTTATTATTGGTGATGATGGATGAGCATGATAGAAACCAGCTTTGCTTTCCAATCCCAAGTTGTTCACAGGAGAGAGATTTGAAGAAAAACCATTGGAGTTCAAGTATACTTGAGCTGGAGAACAGAGAAAAAAATGAGGCTTTTCAAAATAAGTGTGTTAAAAAGTTATTTTTCAAAATAGCTTTTATACATTAAGAGATACAATAAGTCCTGTAATAAGTAACTGGAAATTGTTACTCTTTTGATTTATTAAAAAAAAAAAAAAAAAGACAAAAAGGGAAATAAAAAGGAGGGGGGAAAGTGAAATTTCCCAGTGGTAAATATTTTTAAATCTTGTATCCCCAGGATATTTGGGAAAAATAATAGGCTATGATGAAAAAGCTTCAATATAATGAATGTGCAACAACTTGTAGTGAATATTATTTTCACAGTATCGCAGAATAAGCTGAATTGGAAGGGACCCTTAAGGATTGTCAAGTCCAGCTCCCAGCCCTGCACAGCACCATCCTAAAGAGTCACACCATGTGTCTGAGAACATTGTCCAAACACTTCTTGAACTCTGTCAGGCTTGGTGCTGTGACCACTTCCCTGGGGAGCTGTTCCAGTGCCCAACCACCCTCTGGGTGAAGAACCTTTTTCTAATATCCAACCTAAACCTCACCTGGCACAGCTTCAGACCATTGCCTTGGGTCCTGATAAGTTTATGTCTGAAAAGAACTCTACATGCCAGTGAACAGCAAGCAGCTCTTACTGTATATTCTTTTTCTATCCTTGACTGTTGGATCAGTTTAGGTTCAATTATGAAATATTAAGCAGTTATGGAATTAATTTATGGTACATGAAAATCTGAGTTGAAGGTGATACATACATCACTAGACTTTTTGAAACAATCATTTGAAAACCATCTGAAGTTGATATAAATCTGGTTATAGGCATGAGTTTCATGACCTCTTCTTTTAAATGGCCTTTTTTTTCAGATACATTTTCTGCCTTTGGATTTAAATATTTGCTTCCCTTTTCATTGTTCAGGAAATGGAGCTTGAAACTATCTTAGCTTAAGACATTTACCTCCAAGTTTCAATATTTTAAAATCTTTTTAGAACCTTTTTAATTCATAGAAAATTGAGAGGATTTTTTTCATGAGGACTTTGGTAAAAGGATCGTAAACTTTAAGCATTATGTAGCAAGTGGATACATTTCTTGAAACGTAAAATTTTCTCTGAGCTTTTTCTGACTAAGGGAGGGTAAAATAATTTTTTGTCACATTCATGTATGTGAAGTACTACCTGCAGAAGTTTACCAGTTTCTGTGGAATTAATTTTAATTGTGGTTTTGTCTTTTGTTATATTGTAAACTTTGAATTACTGCTTTATTTACTACTACATTAGGTTTTTTTATTTTATTACTGTGTTACTGGTCATCTTCCTTTCAGTAAGAAAGGCATTATGGATACTATATTGCTCTAATAAGGGCTCCAAATGTGTAACATTCACAACCCTAAATTTGACTCCTAAGTACAGGATTCTAAAGTACTTGAGCAAAAGTAATACCCAAATTTACACACTGTGTGCCCTGCTTGCCCTCTAGGTGCATTAGGATCCGGTCAGCTCTGACCCAGAAGTCCACAGCTCTTAACATAAGCACGGCACAACCTTCTTAGAAGCCCTGCTAACAGGAACACAAATAGATAGATCAATCCCACAGTAAACTAATGCTCAAGTAAGCTGCCTAAAGGGCTTAGGGGGGAGAAATAGGGAGGAACAGGGAAAGAGACATGTATAATTCTTCATAAGTGTTCCATCTCTTTTGGGTTCAAAATCCATAGCTCTGTAATCAGGTGGTGGACCTGGCCAAAAACTTCACATCAGAAAACAGTTCAGAATCAGAATAAGGTGGAAGGGATGCTGTATCTCTTCTACTTATTATTTTTCCATGTACATTTTTTTTAAAAAAAAACAGCCCACCATGCACCCTGGCTTAGGCTGCCAAATATGTAATTTCATCTGCATGGGGTAGCATTCCCTTGCAGCAGGGCTGAATTTTAAGAAAAGAGAGTCTTAGGGTTATTGTCTGGGCAAGTAGGCAGGGTAGATGTGGTACTGTGAGCATATGGTCTGGACATTCATTTCAGGTAACTTAGGAAGAGCTTACAATTAAAACTAGAGGCAGTCTTTATGTTTCCTGGCAGCTGGATATTTACCAGCATTTACTGAAGGAATAATTTGTCATTTTTAAAGATTGTTATTTGCTGTCAGCCTTCTCAATTAATTGGAGTCTAGGCTGGCCCTGGTAGCATGGAGGATGGGGTGTCAGAGAGTGCAGCCCCATCTCCATTCTCCTGCCCAATTCTTTTACGGGACAGGACTGGGGCTGCCAAGCCACATCCTGCCTGCCTGTCGTAGCTTTACAGAAGTGAGTAGCTTGGGAAGTGGTGGTGGTGAATATTTGCAGGTAGTGCTAGGTGATTGTACTGTGGGAGCCTCTGGGGTATATAAAATGGGTTGCAGAGCAATCTGGAGATGTTAGATGAGCATGCTGCATAAATGCAGGCAGAATATTTCACATGTGGGTACTTTATTGTACCTGTCTTCAGGAGGTCATGACAATGGTCACAGTCACCATGGTAAATCCTAAAAAAAGCTGTATTCACATTAGTCTAATACATCCAGAGCCTTTGTGCATCAGTGTCAAACAGACAGCATTTGTTCAGAAAGGTAGGGACACTGCTGCAGGCTATAGGATACTACCCTGTCATGTTCGTGGGCAAGGCAGAGGAACCAACAGCCCATAGTGGATCTGGTTACTTTGGTTCATTCGAGAACCAACAAGATTAGTGGTTTCACTCTATTAGATTATCTCACATGGACTTGCTCACCCCCAGCATTATATTTAGTAGGTCTTGGCTTCCCTTCCCAGCAGGGAGGGCATGGCTGGTCCAGGAATGCTGGAGCCAAAGTCATGTTGGATCTTTGTGTGCCACTGCTCCTGGCTACTGGCCTCAGGCATTACAGACCAAGGTCCCTGAGCACCCCCTGGCAGTTGTTTCCACACATATCCCTTGACCCCTGAGATCTTTTCTCCAGCTGGGATTTTTCACTGCCTTCTTTCCAGGCCTCTTTTTTTTTTCTCCAAAGCCATGTCTTTTTTTTTTTTTTTTTTTTTTTTTTCTTTCCAGGAAAACCTTCTTTGAGGCCCCTAGTCTCCCATTTTCTCAAGTAGTCTGTGTAGAAACACAATGTATGATCAGCCTCCTAATTGGAGGTTCTGTCTCTGTGTTAATTGGAGGAGTTGGGATGTACCGCTGTTCAGTCACAACGTTATCAAAATTTATATCCAGACTGTACTGCTTGCCAGTGGAAGGTAGCAGTCTTCCTGGTGGTATAAAGTTCAGTTTCAGATATTTACACAGGTATAGACATTCATCACCTGCCTCATATTGCTTTTTTATTTTTTCCCCCTGCAACAGTAATGCACCAAAGATGCCTGAAAATACAAAAAGAAACCCTGGCTGTTCTCAGGCTTTGTCCATGGGAAGTGGACTGCGTCACCATGCTAACCACAAGAAAAACATTCCAATCTTACAGTGTTCCCTGTACTCATCTCAAATTAACTTCTCCAGGAGGGATAACATTTTAGGCGCATTTGTTGAGGAGGAAAATTGAAGCAGGGAGATGATAAAGACTTACTGAGAGCTAGCACAATAGCTTGGTGGCAGGACCAGGAAAAGAAGAAGAGATCTGACCTCACTCTGGTCTCTTGGAGTACTTAATTGTTGTAGGGGCCTCTAGTCGGTAATGAGTCTAAGACAGCGGAAAGCACAATTTCTCACGGGGGTGGGGGTTGTGGTGAAGATGTTCATTTCTCTCCTTTTGTTCAAGAGCTGTCTTTGAAGGCATTGTTCTTCCACAGCCGAAGTAGCCTACATTCATTGTGATAATTGTGGGACAATACATAGAATGGATGATTGATACATGAGATAAAGTTGTGTAAGAATATTACGAGACAATCATATGGAGATAATAAATTACACAAAGACAGCTCAAAGAAATAAGCTAAGGACAATTTTAGTGGGCTACAATGTGGGAGATGGCACAGCAGATCCAAATAGGGTAAGAGAAACAGCAACTAAAACATTTGCTGGAACAAGTCATTTAACGGGACATGAGTTAAAGTATTAAAGACAGGTGTGAGTAGCTCATGGGGAGAAAAGGAAACAAATTCTCTCTGCTCATGAAGAACTCTGTATTCCCCATGCACCCTGTCATCTTTTTTTCCATATCAGAAGGAGGTGTAAATGCACTTCTTTCTTTTGGTAGGAAATCCAGGTATACTGAAGGGTTCTGGATATTTAGGAGGTTGGGACCAAGAGACACCTCAAAGCTTGCAGACCAGTCTGGACATACTCAAAGAGGCAAGAAGGTGCCATAGTAAAGAGATTGCTGCCTTACAAAATGTGAGGTGAACTCAGGGCTTTCAAAGCAAAACACATACAGGTGTTCCTACCTGAAGGGTATAAGATATAGAAAGCAGAGAGCAGGCAAAGTTTGGTTTGAATTTTACTTTTTTTAATTTTTTTTTGAGGCACCCTTTGTAAATTTGTTGCCAGCTCCATGTAAAGGCTTTTGAGAGACAGGCTTTCTTACATTTCCCAACTCTTCTATTCTCACTATTTATCAGTCATACTGTATGGCTTTGACAGCTTAAACTCTCAGTGAATTTAGTTTTAAGAACACCTTGAAAATTTTTATAACAAGAGTAGATTAAAAAGGGAAGATGCAACTGTTACTACTAAAGGAGTATCTGAAGTAAAGATACTAACTTATTCTTAACATCCCTCTACTGAGGCCACCACTTAAGATTTTTAGCAGATATGTAATAAACATGGCTGCTTCAGGAAAACGTGGAAGAAAAAATGGTTTAGGCGCTTCTGTCAACTGATCACCCTGTGGCTGTGGGCTTCTCTTCCCTCTGAGAGCAATAGCTACTCCCTAGTGCTGTGGTTGCCTCTGTGAGCTTGCCAGAATCCTCATTCTGAATGCAGCCTCAGCCAGGAAGGTGAAGGGAAAGCTGACTTTCCTTTCTCACTGTTGAACTTCTAATACAAATGTTGATCTGTACAATATGTACTACTGCTTTCAGTCAACAGACTATGATGTCTTAGATCTCAATAATTACTCTCTCCTTGCCTAACAAGACTGGTATTTCTAAATGTCTGGTATATCACATAGACGGGTCTTCTGTGGCATGATGTAATCCTAAGGATTTTGATCCAAACTTGTTGAAGGCAGTGGGATTTGTCTGTTGACTTCAGTGGTCTTTAAAGGGTCAGAAACAGATACAGGATTTGGACCAGAGCGTAAGTGTAACAGCTAATACTGCCTGCAACAGCACAGCATTTTCACCACAATATTAAATCACCTTAAGACATTTAAAGAGGTCAAATTTTTCTTCCCCTCCCAAAATACTGGAAACATTTCAATTGCCTATGCTAATCTTTTGCAATATTCTTATTTCTGAAATACAGCCTGATGAGCTACATACGGGCACAGAATGTTGTGAAACTCACATGTTTTAAATTTTGAAGCAAGGTTCATTCATGACGTCATGTGTTAAGTTTCATCCCCCAGGGAAGGTGTGTGTGTGTGGTTTTTGTTTTGCTTCTTTTGGTGGGTTATTTTTTTCAAGCTGAGTTATTAGGCCCTGAAAAATGGAAGTGCTGATATAATCTGAAACAGTATTTCCTGAAGGGCCCTGTTAGAGCAATATTCTAAAAGTCTAATAAGTCCCATTGTGAGAGTCATTTGTCATTTTATCCCTGCAGGCAAATTTTTAAAGGTTAGTGAGGGCTATTTGTCAAAGTTAAATGCTGCTTTAAAATTTGTTTCCAAAAACCAGGAATTTTGTAAATATTCCTAGTTGTCCTCTTCAGATTATCTCAGTAAAAAGTTTGGAATAGGATAGGTGGGGAAGAAAGTGTCTAAAGCTAATTGTTTATACACTTACTTAATTCTGAAGAACAAATTTTCTGTATAAAAAGTTTCAACTGACCCTGCAGAGTTTTGGCCTATGAGTAAAAACTCCCTGTGCCAATAGCCAATACTTGGAAAAATGCAGGTATTTTAAATAGAATTGGTTTTAAAGGGGAAACTATTGCATTAGCGGCTAAAAGTATAGGAATCTTGCTGTTCATTCTTCTCTAGGTGTGAACAATATCTTGAAATTCCAAAATGTTGTCAGGACAGTTTCAATGTTTGTACTTGTTGATGAAAATTAGGCTTCCAGTCTAGTGAATTCCCTCTACTTAGCACTGAAAGGATTTAACAAAGTTTCAACATACAAAGTATTTACAATAGTAGGAAAAAGGCTGATACAAGAATGCTGCAAAATGATACATGGTTATTGCTTTTTAACATGTTCTTTAAAGCATAATGGTATGAAAATGCTTACAAATGAAAATTGTTTTCCACTTAACTATGGCATTGGCATTTTACAGGGAGTTGGGTAAGAACCTTTCTCCTTTTAGTTAGAGCGGTCTAGTGGGGGTTTTGTGTTTTTCATCAAGTTACTAGTTATTTTTTCTGACAGTGCAAAACTGGAGAATTTAGATAGCTGAATTCATAATAAACATGTTGTAGGCTTATAGGATCATGATTTAAAGTAGCCCTTGGAGAAGTGATAGTCCTTCTGTGTAGCTTGGTAACGAGACACCCTAATTGATAAAACAAATACTGAAACAAAAACAGAGTGCTTATTTTCCTGATTTTTTTAATCAGCAAACTCTTCCCTAAAGATGGATCAAATCCTCTTATTTAATTTATTCAGCATAAATGAATTAAATTGAAACCTGATTAGCCCACAGTTGGGAGGATTTCTCTGCAATGACTTGGAACACTTGCTAGGGATTAACCCCAAATCCCAGTTCTTCTTCACTACCTGTTCTAGTAGCATCATTTGTTCATGGTAAGATATTTTCTTTTGAAGGTTACTGAAATACTTATATGCCTTTAACTTTACACCATATAAGCATTTTTAAATGCTTGTAGGTTATGATTAGATTCAATTAATCAGCAAGAATTTTCTGAGAATCAGTCTGTGATTCAATATTTATGAAGTTGAGTGTATGAATTGCACTGAAGTATTATTAAACTCTAAGCAGTAGGAGAATTGCCATGATTGTAAAGTAGTAATTCCATTAGCTCGCTGTCAAAGCTATGACTGCGTCTTTTCTGCTAAACACAAAAGCCCTTGTGAAAGTGCTTGCTCATTATCCTGAAATAATAGGATAATACTATGCAGTTAAGTATGAAAAGTTTTATTCTTACATCAACAATATGTTAATGATAAACATAACATTAGCCTGTTGACAGGCTGATTTCTTCAGAGCAATAATTATGTTTAATGTTTTTAGAAATTTTACAAACAAGTTGCATTTTTAAGGCCAGATCATAGCCAAAAGGTGGCAGTATTCTATTCAATATTAATTTGCAAAACAGGGTAAAAATGCATGTATTTATTGACACTTTGCTTCTAATATCAGATCAAACTGGATGATTGTGTCCTAAAAATAGTGTCGGTTTATGAAAAGGACTTATTTAGAATGGAAGTAGAAATTAAATTCCTCACTTATACCTTAAAGTTTGCAAAAAATAATCTAGTACATAAATTTTAATTATTAGGTGTTTAGTGTTTCACGTGATACCTACCTATTGTCACTAAAAGACAGCTTTGGCGCCTGGGGGTTTTTATGGAGTGCTTAAGAGCATTAGAGCTTTTTCTGTAAGTGTTGGCAGCGTTAACTCATTTTACCTTCAAAAAGAAAGAAATTAATCTCCACATGCTTTTAATATGAGCCAAAACTGCTGCATTAAAACCAATTTGTTTTATACACCCTAGAGATTGGTAATATTTTTCATTAAGTAAGTATGGGCTTTTTTGTGCTGAGACAACAATAACTTGAAGAATTGTTGAAATACTGCTTTTCTTTCTTGCCAAGTTGTTTAGCTGTACATCAATGGCTTGTGTCAGAATAGATTGAGATTAAAATTTGACTGTTAGTGGGAGAGAATGCTTTCAAGTGCAATTATGTTCAAGCAAATATTTCCATGTAAATTTTGATCCATAGTTACATCAGATGTAAATATGAATTTACTGTAGTTACAGAATAAGTTTAAGTCCAATAAAGTAAATAAATATTCTATTTTAATGTATGAAATACTTTTAAAAATCACTTCTTGTCACAGTCTTTTAGAAATATTTAAGAATCAAGGACCTATTCTCCAAATATTGGCCAGTCCAGTTTCCTGTTAATATTTTTCATCCTTTTTTGCAGTGTTGAAAAGTTTTGATAAATGTTACATGTGAAATGGAAGAAAACTTGATTCAGTGGGCAGGACATGGGAAATCCAATTGAAATGGTACTGCTTTTTAATATGCTTCCATATTCACTTCCAGTAGAGTATAATTCAAACCTATCAATCTTTTTTAATGTCAAGAAAACATGGTACAGTTCCCAAGGGAACTGGAATTAATAAGCCTTTTGATACATCATTGACTTCTCTGTTTTGCCACCTTATTTTCTCCAATAGCCTACTCACTTAATCTCTGAGGGCAGTTTCTTTTTCCAGAAAAAAAAGGATGAGAGAAATTTTTGTTCAGGAGTCATTTTGGTGTTCTCACATGCACAGAAAGGTGATGTGAAATTTAATTCTTTATATAATCAAATAAGACAGAGCATTGTATCAGTAGCACAAACTCTGGAAACATCTTGAAGGTAAGAATGAAGATGTTGGACATAGTTGGATACCACAGATATAACTAAGAGACTGTTCAGAAGACCAAAATGGATGATGTTATTTTTGTACCAAAAAGTCATCAGTTTTAAACAAAAAGTCCTAAGCAAGAACAAGTGTGCAAATGCTGACTTTGCTAATAATCTGTTTCCTGCTGGGCTCCAGTGTTTGTGATCCATCTGCTTCTAGAGTTTATTCCCAATGAGTATTTTAGAAAAGCTTACTTGTATAGAAAGGCCTGGAAATGTCCTGAAATTATTCTGGGAACAAACCCAGATAGTGAAAACTCTGTGATATATTCTTATATATGGATATTGAAAAGAACCATTACTTACGGCAGTGTGTTCCCAAGATATTGAATATATATCCCTAGACGAGTGGAGGGAAATCTTGTCAGTGATGTGTCACAGTTTAAGCAGATTTGGTCAGGAAGCACAGGAGCTACAGCAATAATATTTTTACATGACACTTCGAATGGTATGAGCACATCTCCATCTAAAAGCAATGGCATATGCTTTCAGTAAAGTGCAATTGTTCTAGCAGTCCTCATGTAGGTTAAAAACACTTTATGTCTGTGTAGTTACATAAGAGAGCAAATGATGCTCACTGTTTTCTTTCTGTAATTAAACTAGCAGGGGCTTGTGCATTAAGGTATTAGTCTTAACAGTAAACTTCTTTGTGATCATATGTAAATAGAGCTCTAGGTTTATGTTTTGTCTGCTAAGAGGAGGATGAGATCCCTGAACCAAACAGAACAAGTAGGGGAAGGATTTGGAAGGTTTTTGTGTTCATGCACGGGAAGAGGTTTTGCATCTGCTGAATGCAGGTGTGCTCTGTACCATATATTTGCTGCTGTGAATGACCAGTGCCTATGCACTTGTTTCTAGCAGCTGCTTGTTCTGCTCTCTGGAGAGGCTGTGGTTTCCTGTTGAACTTCTGCCTTTGCCAACACCCTGTTTTGTCTTGATGCCAAATGCAGCAGTAGGTGGAATGGGAGAGACTGTGCACATGGATGGCCATTCCTGAAGTGTGTGTGTTGCATCATGTATTGCTCATCGGGTAAGGGTTATCCCTAAGACTTGCTGATATTTGAGTAAAAGTATAACTGTCTTGCAAATTTTTGTCCCCTGTGTTCCTCCAAGAAAAACTTGTGATGTGCAATAAATTAGCAGTTATTACAAAACTGTGTTGGTGTTTCTGTACTAGACCTTTTAGGAACTAGATTCCCAGCAGTGTTTCCAAGCTTCAGTTCTGATCAAACAGACTTGTTTTACTTTAATAGATAAACATTTAATTGGTAGGCAACACTTGCCAAAATCTAGTTTATTACAGTTGAATGCCTCTATTCAGGATTGTTTTTGGGGAATGAAGGCAGGGCAGGACATAGGTTCTAGGAAATGTTGTGGCTTTTAGGAGTTTTGATATTATTTAACTTGGGCAATAAAATGCAAATCAGTCTACAAGGGAAATATAATTCATGTGAAACAATGCCCAGCTCTCTTGGAAGTTATAGGGAGACTTCTCAGGGACTGAAATGGAGTTGGATGCGCTGCACCTCCTCTGAAGATATTGTTAACGAAGTCATTGCTAAAGAACAGACAGACTGTGGCACTGATCCGGTGCTGGTTTTGTGCTCTGAAGTTGCTGTGAAATAGTAAAAACTGCAGGTTTTTCCTAACATTTTACTCAGGTCACACATTTTGGAGAAATATATTTAGTGAATGTCATTGGGCACTTAATATATATTTTTCTCTAGAGGACTTGGGGGCTTTGTTCTAAGGCTGCTTTTAATTATGCTGTATGCTTTATTACAGTATTTTAAATTTCCATTTTTCTACCTAAAATTTAGAATGTTTTCAGGACATTTTTCTATTTTTGGAGAAATTCCCAGTTTTCCAATTTCAGTTGCAATGTACAAGGGATACGCATCTTGTTTAATTCATCACATTTTTCCTTCAGGTGTGTATAGGAGAAACTAGAAAGAGGATTATTCCTTGCTGGAGCTTTAAACTGACAGCCCATTGTGGAACCTTTTGAGGTGGGCTTCGCTGGCTTTAGAGAATTTAAAATAGTGGAAATAGTGATATACTAAGATAGGAGGATTGTTAAAACTTAGAGCTACCTCCTTTTGCCTCCTATGAGCATGATCTGGTAAAACCTTAGTTAAACTGCCCAGATGGACAGTTATTCTTGCCTGCAATGGCCATTATGTCACATGTAGTAATTTCTGAGATCACGTGCAAGTCAGTTTTTAACCTGGCTCACTGAAGAAGTAAAGTTTTTGCTGTCATGGCACAGGTGCCCCTGTTCATCCCTTTGTAACCTGCAGGTCAAATCAGTTTAAAAGTAGGGTAGAGATACTAGAAGGGAAAATCTTCTGCAGTAATTCCAGGGACTGAAGACAATCCCTGAACCTATTTTTTCATCTGCCAGAGAATGAGAGACTTGATTTTTAGCAGAATCTCCTGGCAGCCAAGTAGAGCTACACTTACATCAGATCATCAGGCATGTAACTAGTGGCAAAAATGTAGAGCAGTATGTCTCTTGCCCAACAGAAAATAAAGACAAGTAGATAGGGAGGACTTGAAGATACGATTGCAAAATGTGTGTGTGTTGAGGGGCAGGAGGGGCTGTTGGTTTTCAACCCTGAGACACAAAGACAAAATCAGCTTTTTCTTTTCAAGAAATATTTGATTGCAGCTAATCAAGTGCAACAAACCTCAAACACTAATTAATAATTGCTATCAAATGTATCTACAATTGAAAATGCACCCCTCTACTCAGCCGTAGCAAGGCTGCATCTGGAGTATTGTGTCCAGTTCTGGGCTCCTCATTACAGGATTGACATGGAGCTCCTGGAGCTGGTCCAGCTGAGGGCTACAAAGATGATTAAGAACTGGGAGCTCTTACGAGCAAAGGCTTAGGTACAGGAGCCTATTCAGCCTTGAGAAGAGGTGACTGAGAGGGGATAAATGTCTACAATTATCATAAATGTCTACAAGTATCTGAAGGGAGGGTGTCTGAGGATAGATCCAGGCTCTCTTCTCAGTGCAGCCGGGAAGTAGGACAAGAGGCAATGGGCAGAACCTGATGCACAGGAAGTTCCACCTGAATGTGAGGAAAAACTTCTTTACTGTGCAGATGACCACACACTGAAAGAGATTGCCCTCTCTCCTACAGAGGGGTTGTGGAGTCTCCCTGAAGAACCATCTGGACATAATCCTATGCAATGTGCTCTTAGATGACCCTGCTCGAGCAGAGAGCTTGTACCAGATGACCCAGTGGGTTCCCTTCTAACCTTACCCATTCTATGAATATATATAGCCACACAAGGTAAAGAAATTTAACATCCAAGAACATAGCACTGTTGGACAATTATGGTCAGTTTTGTGGACTTCTGTGCTGAGTTTCGGTCATCCTAAATTTATCTGAAATTATCAAAAAATTTAAATAGTAGAACTTTAAAATGTTGAAAATCCTCTGGGAAAAATACATCCTCTAAAAAGACAAGACACATCCATATGTTTGATGAAGCTTAAAATACCTTACTTGATCTTTCTGGAAACCAGCCTGTAATCAGTCTGCAACAAGATCTTTCTATGTATCAGACTTTAGGAACTGCTGAACTCATCAGAAATATGAAAGTAGAAGTGAACTTATTCATACTTGTTTTCCCATAGTGGTGAAGTAATTATCTAATACATGACTGAGGGGAAAGGTATGGGCAGTGCTGCTTGAAATCATGACCTCAAGGGCCTTGCTCTTTTGGGTTTAGGTCAAGACTATCGCAAAGATGGTGTGTTCTATTCCCTTAAAAGGATGTCTGTGTTGCTAACTCAGGCCCTTGGAGGCATGATTAGTTACTCAGAGGAAAATGCTTGTCCTCCGATTTGCAAAATTTGTGTAAAAATCACAGCTGTTACTACAAATAAAATGAAAATGTACTCAGTAGCTGTAAACTGAGCTTGGACAAAAACTGTCTGGCTCTAGCTCTTGCTGGAAGTTAAAATCTCTTTTCATCTATGTGTTGCTCTATTTCTTTTCATCTATGTTGTTCATCTATGTCCTGCCTAAGGATAAAAGGTTATAGATTTTGAAAGGTTGGACTGTTTATGTAGCTACAATATTTAATGATATCCCTTCATGAAAATGTTTGAGCTAATTTACATAAATATTGACATAAATATTGACATAAATATCGACACAAATGGAAGCAGTATCTGTTTTTCATAGAAGAGCCAATAGCCTGGCTGCCTGCTTGAGAACAGAAACTCACATGAAACCACCCAAATCAGAACATTTTGCAGATAGTGGGGTTCCAGAGTTTACAATACACCTTAGTTGGCAGACTATAAAACACCAATAGGATGTCTTACAAGGTGTCTTCATATTTGCATGCGTGTTAGCAGCTATTCTGTCTCTTCATTAATCAGTGTACTTCTAAGGCTTGTGAACAGAACTGTGATTAAATACTGTTTGGGCAACTCCTAAAACTGCAGGCTTAGAAGTAAGGAGTGATTCAACAGGCTACCTTATAAACAAGTCACCTCAGTTCACTAAAATAAAATTCACTTTTCCAGGTTTTAATCCTCAAAGTAGCTTGGAATACAATTCAGTGTATTTGTATTTTGGTTTCACTGCTCATAGCTCATATATCATCCTATTTACATTAGTTATGCTAAAATGAAAAGAGAGTTGTAGGATCTGGATCAAGATATTATCTGCCTCATTAATTGTAATGGAGCTACTCACTGAACTAGTGTGAACAAGACAGATTAATGCACATTTAAATCCATGTGTAATAGTTTTCATTGACAAAGAAATTTTACAAAGGAAAGTCCTGTTTCTGCAGATCTTTGTTGCAAACAAGGAATAGTTAAGTTCAGGATATGTTAATTAAGGGTTAAAACGATCCTGATGTATTTCAAGTCGTGTAAAAAAAGGAATTGTCTTGTAATTTGAGAGAAGGGAGTGCAAAAGGAAATTAATACAGGAAATATTTTTTTTTGCCCTGATCATGCTAGAAGTATAATTCTGTGACCATATTTTTTTCATCATGTGCTTGATTGATCAACTTTTCCTTTAATGTTCCTTAGATTTGATTTTGCCACTGAAAGCAAACATTAAATACAAATGCAATGTGGCAAATACGGATTGATTATAACAATCCAAACTGTTGATTTAGAAATTCACTGTTCTTGTAGAACAACAAAAATATTTTGCATAGGAAGTACTTGCCAGTGTTGCAGAAACCCTTCCACGGCTCAGAGGCAGTGCAGTAGATCTAGATTGATGAGCATTAGGGAGATGAGCATCTGGTCTCCTAGAGAATTCCAGCTGTTTAGCATAAGGCTTAGAGCAGGTATCTTACAGACCTAACCTGAAGCATAATAGTAGAAAGAAGCATCTTGCAGATTTATTTTTCCTCTAGTTTTGAAAGCCCTTTGTCTTTACTTGTCACACGTGTTCGGAGGTGGTATATTTCTTCTTTTCAGGCTAATATATATCCTGGAATAGACTAATCTTTTCCAAAGCTGAATTCAAACCTGCCCTCTCCTCAGTGGTTGCAGGAATGTGACTTTGAATTTAGGGCAAATTGCAAAATATCTCTTACGTGCTTGAAGTACAATGTAGGTACAACTTACCCGTGGAAATATGGGAGAGCAGTCAGATCAGGTTTCATCTTGCCCATTCCTTCCATGTTTTAAGTGTTCTAATCACCTTGGTCATTAGTAAGGTTGTTGGCACCATCATCGTGGTGGGTTTTAGCAACAAGAGAACACCAAATGACTGAATTTCAATGAAGCCTCGGGACCTAAGCTTGGGAAGTAGTGGCCATCTCTGAAACCCTGTTTAATGTGTCACAGCATTCTGAGTTTGACACCATAAGCCTAACTTCTTTCAAAAAAGAGAGATTTTTAGACATGCCTTTTCTGATAATACCATTGAGCAAGGAGGAGAAAAAATTCACTGCAGATGTTCACTACAGCAAGTTTCACTGTAGCTTTGGTTATTTTTTCAGTAGGACAAAAAGTCAAGTCACTGATCAGATGCCCCCATTGACTAATCTGTCAGATCTTTCTGCATGCCAATCAGAATTTTGCCCTTAAACTGGAGGAAGTAGTTCTTAGGAACATAGTTTTAGAATTATTCATGTCACAGAATGGTAACTGTCAGTAATTAGTAGGCTGAGTAATTTAATTCAGTGATGTACAGAGAATGCATGTAAAAATTGTTTTAACCATAACTGAGTAACTGAAGACATGCAGGATATGTGGCTGAAATAGCAGCTTTAATAACGTTTGCAAGTAAAATTGTCTCATTTTTCTCTCTGTTTTCATTTAGATTTCATTTTACATTGAATTGTTTAACGGAGGCATCAATAATCATTCCAGTTTTTCTACTATCATCCACCTGTCCCCTGTGGCTTGGTACTGCAGATCTTGATTATTTTGAATGTTCCTCGTGTCAGTACATCCATGCAGGACTGTAACTGGAAAGAGAAAAATCTGTGATGCTGCTGTGAGTTGTTCCTAAGGGAAGAGTTGCAAAACCAAGCAACTCTGGGGTCTTAGACTGCAAGTCCCATAATGCAGTCTGCCAAATGTGCATAGCATAATTTGAAGCTTTGGTGAATTTTCATCATCTGCACTGAAAAAAGAAATCTTTTTAGTGGTCCTGTAGGCAGTATGGATGGGAAGATTCATTACAATGTACTGTAACTAAGCCTCCGTATTCCCTAAACTTTTCTTTACATGGATAGTTAAACATTGTTGTCAGAAGTCTGGCATGGTTCACGAGCAGGATTCCTTCTGTCATCCATTCATCAGTTGATAGCTCTTATGAGGGGCTGCCAGGAGAGAAGGAGATCACTTGCTGTCTGTACAAAAGCACATTGGCCCTGGTGCCTGGCCCATGCAGGCAGACACGGGAGAAGTGTGCCTGTACATGAGGCTCAGGTGGAGCCTTTCTGTCGTCTTCTCAATGACAATTCCTGTGTTTTCACACAGCACTCTGTCAAGATTTAAAATCAAACCAACTTTTTGGCATTCAGAGCTTGCTCAACCCAGAAAGATATGGCTCCAATAACTTGTGAAGTCTCTTTTAAAGTGCTGGTGAAACCTTGATGTGTTCCCATCAATGGGAAGGTTTGAAGGCTGGAGGTTACCACTGACTTGACCAGGATTAGACTTTTGCCTTGTGGATCTGTGCTTGGCTTATAATTAAGTTTCCAATTCTTTTTAAAATTGCTAGAAATGTGTGGTTACCATTGACTTTCTGTAGGACCTCAATAGGATGTTCACATTTCAAAAGACAAATTTTTTTATCTGCTAAATTCTGATAAGAATTTAAGAGAAATTTTAGACTTTCAATTTGACCTTTTAGCTACTCCGTTAATTTAAGGAAAGCAATAGTACCTGTCCTACCTGTAGCTACTACTAAGGTGAGCACATAGAAACCCCACATCCTTGCACTGCAATCTAGCAATTTGCTCAAAGTGCAAATGTTCTTACTTGCTTGCCAGTGAGCTGTCATCTGGGATTTCCTTTATTTTGCTGTATTATTCCCTGCTTTCTCTTTTTGCTCTTGCTGTTGATTAAAAAGCTCAATATAAAAATAAAACAGTGAAAATCAGAACTGATGTGTGAATATGACATTCAAGAGCTTTTTTTGCCTTTCTTTTTAATAACAGGTAATATTTGCTGAATGTAAGCAGTAAGTATGGCTTTGTGGGTGTGCATACCAGTGCATATTTCTGAGTCTTTCTGCAATAAATACATGATCATACTTTAGCTTTTTTGATCCCAGAATCTTAACACCACCTTCCAGCCAGTGACCCTGTAATGAATGTTGCATTTACATTACCAAATCTCATCACCCTATGTTCGTGAGTGCCGTAGGGCTCAGATCAGTTGAAGACTGCTGTAGTTAGGTCTGTGAAATAAAATAAAACCCCTATTCTTAAGTAAGGTGTTTCTGCAAAGATGATGCTTAGCAATACGGATGCCAAGGAGAAACTAATTTGAACTGGGATAAGGAAAATTGTTTGTTAAATACTGACAGGAAGACTAAGTAAACTGCCTGAGGTTTATTTTGTAAATGTACGTACAACAAACAGAGGAAGATGTACAAGTAAAGAGATTGTTACTAAACTGCCAGGGTTCTTTTTTTTTTCCATGAAGCTATCCATGTGCTTTGAGGAGATAGTTAAGATTGTTTTTCCTCAGAGTGATTAATGACAAAGGACATAGAACCAGACACCCAGGCTGACTTTGAGGATGAGTCATTCAGACACAAATACCAAGTAAATCCAATAATTTTCATTGTACTTCTCTGAAAAGATGATTTAGTATATAGTCCAACTGACAGATTTTTGGTCTAGCATATATAGTGTAATTTTTATTGCCTTATGGGTTTTGCTTCTGATATAGAGATATTTTTTCATATCTTAAGAAGACTTAGTAAAGGAGATTTAAATTTAAAAACAGTTTCATACCTTTATAAATTTCTGTGCTACATATGCATATATATTTGCTCACCTGAAGAGAGATATAACAAAGACCAATTTTTGTATATAGTTTAGCAATTCTACTGAAAATACTTAATTATTCAGTGTAAAAAATGCTTTTACTACAGGGTAATTTATTATATATTCACAGATATTTTGACAAATTAAGTTTGAAAGGTTTCAGAGGATGACTGATCATCTTGGAAGATTCTTGATAATCAAAGAGGAATATCAGTATGAACTTTTTCCTTGATTCACAGCCTACTTTCAATGTGCCCCTTTTATTTTAAACTCTATAAGGAAAGAAATTACTTGATTCTAGTTCTCTTTTGTTCCTCCATCCATTCATGTGCTTGTCTAACATTCCTCTAATAATTTCTGAACTGGCATCCAATTTTAACCAAAATTTGACTGAGGATTAGAGGTCCCAAAACTATTAAGGTCTTACACACTTCATGAAAATTGATACTAAAGGAGAGAGACTCAAGTCAGTGCCCCACTGAGCAAAGCTCACTCACAGCTTGCCACAGGGAATCTGCTTAACTGATTGCAAGTTCATGCTGGTAAAGTTAGACAAATGTACATATACTGGCTACATCAAGCCCTAATTTTGTAGTGAACAACAGTATTGGGTTTTAAAGATTTTGTAACAAAGTTTTTCTTTTGCTTTTTGCATTTGTCCCTCCCTTGACTTTTCATCTTGGTAACTGAATTTTTGCATCTTCAGCAAGAAGCTGCAAACAGGTTTTTTAAAACTGCACTTGAATCAATAATCTACTGAATTTCAAATGCTTTCAAAGTAGCAGCCTGTATGTCAAGCTCACAATTCACGTGTTACTAGCAGCTCGTATTCTGTGAGTCATTACAAGGAATCCTGAGAAGTTACGGCTTGGTTCACTTCCATTTTAGATTGATCATTAAAATTTTTTTTTGGATGAATGATATGATTTGTTTCAGAAAGATTAATGAAATCCCTCCTGGTAATGTGATAGAGTAATTAAGGTTTGTTACTAGGATAAAATGTGTTGCTTTAAATATTTTCAACATAATTTCCTTTCTTTCCAAAAACACTCTTATTTTCACATCATCAGCTGCTTTTAATCTGTAAAAGTGCATGGCAGTGTAGTTTGGAGTACATCCTTACTGAGGCTGAAGTTCCACTCATTTAGGATTAAAATTTTATTGTTAATTATAATGGTTTTAATCTAGATTAGTTCTCAATGGAAATACAGACATAAATATTTGAATAAATCTCTTTACTAAACCACTTATTCTGTCAAAGTTGAAATATCTAACAGGTTACCCAAAAGGCACCAGTTGAACATGATGGGTGCAAGCTTCCTATGTGCCATGGGAATGCAGTATTTCTCACCCTGTGTTCACAGGCTTCCAGGCTGGTACTCCGGTAACACAGGTGAAAATTTATAGTCACCTGGCACCAGAATCACTGCCCTGCCATCTTGCTTGGCTTGCTAGACTTTGACCTATCACCACTCCATAGGAGACCTCTATAGGAGTTCCTCTTTATAGTCTCTCAGGTCAAGGGGCTACAGAAATAGTCCATTGACAATCATCTCTCTTGCTTTTCTGGAAGTGACTGCACTGTCTGTTCTTTGCACTGGTGCACTTGGTGATATAACCACCAAACACATCCCAGATCCAAGAAGGCCATCGTCTATCAAGCTCTCCTCAGTTAACTTCTCAGGTATCCAAGAATTTCCTGTCAAGAAACTTAAATTCACCCAGTACATTCATGCTCTTAAATGTGTCTGCTGAAGACTCTGATGCCTGGCCCATAGACCATCTGGTGCATAGTAACATCCATGTTTTACAGGGCTACTGTCCTCTGAAACAGACTGGTCATGTCCATAGTGTATGAGTTTTCTGATCTTCACAGTATGGCCTTACAAGTTGCTATTTTTATGTGTTTTTCCAATCAAAGTGTAACATGTGGGTTGTGTTCCAGTCTTCTAGACTGGAGATTTTTTCATTATATGAATCTTAAGGTGTGTGCTGCAGGCTCTGAGGTATGACAGAAAGGAATGTGAGTTTATTTGCAATAGTGCTGGAGGACTACACTGAACAGGACCCACAGAGTGCAGGTTGGTCCATGCTGTCTTTTGGGAAGAGTTGCTAGTAAACTATCCACAGCGCTGCCCTTGTGCTTTGATGTGAACAGAGCTAGCTAATTTCCTTCAAAGGAAAACTGGAGAGTGAGGTAGTGGTGTGACCTCTACCTGGGAGACTGTCAAGGAGCTAAGCACAATGTGGCATGTGCACTGAGGTCCTGGTGTGGTGTAGTTCATCTGCTGAAAGATATGATGTCATACTGGGGTATTGCAGGATACAAACCAGAATACCCAGCTCCTACAGCAGTTTCCTGGAGTTGTAAGTACTTCCAATGTAAATCAACACGTTTCACCAGGTTTGGAAATTATGACGTTTGCTGTTTTCATAGCCTTGATCATGAGTCTACCCACAAGGAAAATAAGGCTTAGGGCAGCACAAGAAACCTAAAGAACATTTTCCTTAGATTGATATAACTTTTTAATAATATTACTTTGCTTTATAATCATCACTTTGGGTTATTTTCACACTTTTTCCAATTTTGTGATTTGTAATACTGTATGGAACTGACTTCACTATTGATTTAAAACAAAACTCAGTTCATGTTTCTCACCACTGTTGAATGAAACCATTGTTTTGGATGGTAAAAATAGGATTCATTTAGTATTTGGATGCCTCTGGATACTAAAACATTTTTGATCATCTCCAAGCGCAGGACTCATGACTAAGCATCATACCAAGGTCTGAGTCATAAAGGGCTATAAGTAATGTCTGAATTCATATGCACTTCCTTGGAAGCATTTCCAAAATTGTCTTGAAGCTTTCTCAGCTGTATATGTATTAATCTGTCCTTGCCATGGGAGTCGTGAGAACTGGGTGCATTTTCTAGGGCTTATTCTTTAATTTGAGAAGAATACAGGAAGCATAGTTTATGAGCTCAAGTTATCTTTCCTCTCCTTGACAGTGTGTGCCAATGTTGATATTTCAGTGCAAATAAGGAGTGTGCTTGGAAACGACAGCCCTGATTGTCCCTACTGACTGTGCTTTGCTTCTCGTTGTGGGATGGTTTTGGCACATATGTGCTGGATGCCTTTGGATGAAACTAAATTGGAGTATAGACTCCCAGAGCACATCTAATGAACTCCAGCCACAATAAGGCATTTAGTCTATGGGGCCAATCTAGAGTTAGTCTAGAAGTCTCAAAAACAACCCCCAAGATAAAAGCAAGAAAAAAATCCTTTAAACGTGAGTACTGTGGATTTCAAGTCTTGCACACTGATTGTTCTGCTCTACCAATGCTGTCCTCTTGGTCTTCTGTGGATGTGTAAACCACAGCACACAATGCAGATGTTACATACTTTTGGAGAAGAGAATATCTTGGAGTTATGAGAACAGCTTCCTGATTCTTACAGAGCAAGAATGTATGGGCACTATACTATCTTGTGTTTAGTATCTGGTTAACCACTGCAGCACTGAGCCTTGTCTAGACACATACTTGCATGTTGCCCTTCATAACTAATTAAAATCCTCCTAAATGAAAGCCTCTTTGTGTAGGGGGAGGGTGGGAAAAGCAGAGCGGTTTTCAGATGTGTATTAGTTTGTTTTTACATTGATTTTACCTCTGCTTCAGAGGAGTTATTCTAGACCTGCACTGTTTAAACAATGGAAAAATTAATGGCCATGACTTGCTGTCCCTGTTTTATTTATGTGCCCAAAAGTACCTTGGAGGTTACTCAAATAAATGAACTCCATTCCAGTTACTGGACTGTCTAATGGCTTAATCATGCAAATAAATGTGAGGATGATATTTATTTGACTGTCCATCATGTGGTTTCTTTGACTGTATGGTAAAGCATACTTTCTTTTTCCCCAAAGAAAAAATGAAATTAAATGCATAAAAACCCACCCCATGTTGTAATGCAACAATTCAGATTTTAAACACACATAAGTCAGGACATTCAGAGTTATGACTCCCTAGAGCTTGTAGCTCAGCCATGTTGTACATATGGTGTAGATTAAAATAGTGATTCCTTCTCATTTCTGTACTCCTTTCTCTTCTGGGTCTTTTCCTCTTTTAGCTCTTTTACGGTGTCTGTGCTGGAGCTCCTCCATGGGATGGGTGATCCAGCAAAGACCCTGGATGACAGGCATGGGAGCAAATCCCATGCATACAAGACTGGTACTGCTCACAGCAGTAGAGGAGCACAGCAAGGAAAAGAGGGAGCCCAAGGACCACTTCTGGGGAGGCCAGTACCTCCCTTCATGGGCATGGTCCTGCCTCTACTTTGTACTCATCTCACACTCTCTGTTCTGTGCTGTCCATATTGCAGCATTTTCCAAATATTTTCCTCTTCTCCCAGGCAACTAGCAACAAGACAAGAGGAAACGGCCTCAAGCAGTGCCAGGGGAGATTCAGGTTGGACAGCAGGAAGAATTTTTCCACAGAAGAGGTAGTCAAGCACTGGAACAGGCTGCACAAGGACGTGGCAGAGTCACCATCCCTGGAGGTGTTCAAGAAACAACTGGTTGTGGCACTGCATGCTATGGTCTAGTTGACAAAGTGGTGACTGGTCAAAGGTTGGAATCACAGAATCCCAGAACATGCTGAGTTGAATGGAACCCACAAGGATCATCAAATACAGCTCCCTGCACAGCACCATCCCCAAGAGTCACGCCTTATGCCCAAGAGCATTGTCCAAACACTTCTTGAACTCTGTCAGGCTTGGTGCTGTGACCACTTCCCTGGGGAGCTGTTCCAGTGCCCAACCACCCTCTGGGCGAAGAACCTTTTCCTGGTATCCAACCTAAACCTCTCCAGACACAACTTCAGACCATTCCCTTGGGTCCTGTCCTGGGTCATCACAGAGAGAAATCAGTGTCTGCCCCCCTCTCCTCCTCACAAGGAAGTTGTAGACTTCCATGAGGTATTACCTCTCCTCCAGGCTGAACAGACCAAGTGACCTCAGCTCCTCCTCATGCGGCTTCCCCTCAAGGCCCTTCACCATCTTTGTTACCCTCCTTTGGGCTCTCTCTAATAGTTTTATATCTGTCTTTTATTGTGGCACCCAGAACTGCCCCCAGGGCTCAAGGTGAGGCCGCAGAGCAGAGCAGGACAATCCCTCCCTTGCCCGGCTGGTGATGCTGTGCCTGATGCCCCCCAGGACACGCTTGGCCCTCCTGGCTGCCAGGGCACTGCTGACTCCTCCTGTTCAGCTTGCCATTGGCCAGGACCCCCAGGTCCCTTTCCATGGCACTGCTTTTCAGTCTCATTCCCCAGTCTGTACATACAATCTTGAAGGTCTTTTTCAGCCTAAATGATTCTATGAAATAACACATTTTTCTCTTTTTTTTCTTTTTTTTCTTCAACAAACATGCATTTATCTTGAATCTCTTCCTCAATGTGCTTTATTCATGTTAGTCTGTGTTATGGGGGTTGGCAGGGAGAGGGAGGCAGTAACTTAACAACAAACCTGTAGGTCCTCATTCTGTGAATGTCACAGATATTCTGTGACTAAGAGAACCAGACAATGTGGTAATATTTCTCCAGAGCCATATGTAGTGTATCTTGACAGACAATGAAGAATGGATGCTTCTCAGCATTCATATTGATAAAAATTATCTGAAAAGACTATGTGAGTTCCCACAATACTTATTTTCTGGATACTTACTCTTCTTCCATGTTATTTTTTATATTCTGTATTCCTACATAACCTGAATAAAATATTATATGCTCTTTTATGTGGTTACTGTTTCTTTGCTGGTCTCATAAATAACTTGCAGTGTTTTCTGACTTGGCATAGTAAAACTCCCAAAGTTCCTCAACAATATAAATTTCTGGAGACCAATAGGTGTCAATTGCCCTGAAGAGAATGCTGGTTTGTTTGCACTCCTCTAGGACAAATCCTGTAATGGAAGAGCTCATCCATCCAACTGCTTTGTTTTTTACAAGTGCGTATCATTATACCAGTCTCTGGATTTTCCAAAGAAAAAATACAAGTATTTGAGACTGTAATTATTAGTAGTTCCTGCTTTTTCAATTCTATAAACATTGAGATAATTAAAATATTATTCTAAATCCTTTTGAAATAATAATTTTGGTTTAGTTATTGTGTGTTAAGCACTTACTGTAGTAAAAATAAACACATTTCTATTTCAACTTATACAAGCAGGATATTATTTCCAAGCTCCTCAGGGCAGGGATTGTACTTTTCCTTGTATCTGCAAATTATTTATTGGAAGAGGGGCCCTATCCTCCTTACAGCTTCAGCATTATTACTAAGTGATGATCTTCATATGGAAAATATTGAACCTGAATACACAGAATTTTGTAAATACCAGCAACCTATTGAACAATCATGACAGCACTTTTCTTTTTCAGCTGCTCATATTTCTCTCCTTGGATTTTCTACATCTCTTTGTTTAACTGACTGAAGGAGAACAAAGCAGAAAAGCAAGAGCCTAAAGTTAATATCTGAAATGCAGTTACTTGGAAAAATCTTTTTCTGGTTTTCTATGAGGTGGCTAAAGGATTTATGTCCTGGTATGTTGAGAGTGATGAGTACATGCACTGCTGACTTAAGGAGGAATTCTGTCTCAGGTCTAAATCTTCCCTCTGCTTCACAGACCAGTCTCCACAATGTGCCAAGTGTGTCACCCCTCTTCCCTTGGGAACAATGTTCTCGATGTTATGGGACTGCTGTGCTTGTGGCAGAGTTGTTTTTCGGCTGCCTCTGCTCAGCCAGCTGCGTGCACATGGGCCAGTCATGGTTAGCTCTGGAGCTGGTACACCTTCTTCTCGTGGCTTCGTCAATGGGTTCAGTTTTACCTCCTTTCCAAAGATGGCTCTTTCCTCAGGCACATAAGAAAAGGTTATCCAGACACAAAGTCCGTAACATGCTGCTTCTCACTGAGATAGTGTGACAGTATCAGGAATAGGCTGGCTACTAGTTAGCAATACCAGTCAAAAAATAACCGGAAGTAAACTGTGATTTGTGTGCTGTAGCTGTCTGCACACAGGGACTTCGTGTTGGTGCTGTGCTAGGAACTTTCCTGATGAACTCTGCCTGTTCCTGCAGGTTGATAGCTTCATCCTTTGCAAAATTCTTACTTGCTTGGTACATGGAGCTGAAATCTGAGGAAGGTTGAAGAAGTCCAAGAAATAAAAGCAGATGCAAAGGAATTGGTTTGGATATGTGGTTTTAGTCAGTGTTGCCAGTTCAGTTTCTATTTTACAACAAGCTTTAACATTGGATAAATGTTGTATTTTTAGAAAAAGAAAATACTTGCTAGTACAAAAAACGTATTCCAAGATTTAGTAGGAATTATACTACCTTTCCTTCTTTGGTATGAAGAAAGAAATAAACTAAACTGATTCAGGCCTGGTTTTGATAAAATAAGAGGAGAAATTCAGGGCAATCACAAAATGGGAGAAAGTAACAGACATTATGAAAAAGTATTGGATGGAGCAGCAGTAATTGCCAGCACTATACTGTAATTGAGAGTACTAGGTTATTGGGTTTGTTTTTAATGAAATGCTGTAAAAACCAGTACCTTTTGTCCCTGATTAAATATCTACAGATTATATTTGGAAGCTGCTATCAGAGTTAAATTCAAAGATCCTACTATTTTGTATCTCATATGTTTGCATAAACCATATAGGTTCACATTTAATAAGGTTTGCTATCAAGAGAACCACAAACTGCTTAAATTCTTAACATCTGCAGCTTTGTCAGGTTTTCACAGGTTACGCGGCTGGGTAGATTTGTTTAACTCAAATAAGGAGTAATGGAAACAATTAAATTTCTTCCATATTTTCATTTCAGTGACAGGCTTCCAGTCCAGCTTTACAACATGGTATTTCTTTGCATACAGCTAAAACAAGACATTCCACGAGAACAGAAAATTTTCCATTTTTCTTATCACCACAAGCTTATGGTATCTGCCACCAGCAGTTGGGAAAGTTTCCATTCAAATAAATATCAGAGAAATAAATATTTCAAAATTCTTTTAAACTAAGTCCCAGTAGGTGTATATTGCATGAGCACACACCAGTTTAACTTGGAATTTTATTAGTTTTCATTTTTTTCATTCACTGTGGTAAGCCTGCCTTAGATTGTTTGTTTAAATATGTTCACGTATTTACATGAAACTGCTCCAGTTACGCACAACGTGCCTGCCATTAAAAGTTGGATGGATTCGTACATGGCTTATGAACATGATGGATTCGTACTGGCTTATGAAAGATAAAATAAAAGCAGCATATTTCAACCTACAAATTGTTGTCAAAGACGCATTTTTAAAGGGTTCCCATTGACTGTTTCTTTGTGAACTACTATAAAATGTGAGGCTATTATAAATGTGAGGCTGCTGTCCCACAGCAAGGATCTATCTGGCAACCTAGGCTATTTTCAAAAGCTGTGGGAGACATGCATGATAAGAAAAATTACTTAATAGTTCACCATGTCCTTCCAGCTTCTAATGAAAAATTGTTCAATACAGTGCATTTTCCATTACTTTGCCCTGTCCACTCTTTAATAACCCATGAGATATGGTCCTCTATACTTTCCTGATGAAGTCTACTCTTATGCACATGTAGTTATTGCTATCTTTGTAAGTCCGTAAATTCTCCTAAGAGAATCCCCCTTTTCTCTGGTACATGCTCTTGTAGTGCCCTTCACAACTTTTCCCAGTGGTAGAGATTCTGAGTGCTTGCCACTGTCATGACATAAGAAGAATTTACATTGCTCTAATCTGCCTAAGAGGAACTAGTCTTTTGTAGGCTGTGTAGCATCCAGCTGGAACCAGTTAAACTTTTTTAGAGCTTCATTTTTACACCCAGATCAGATCCACTAGGGAAAGGGGAATGTTTGTCCTCTTTTTCATCTCATTAGCACAGGACAGCATATTTGAAACATATCAGACAAAGCAAGATATTTTAACTCTTTTGACTATTACAGCTTTATCCTAATCATTGTCCTTCTATCTGTCAGCCTCTATGGAAAAAAATGCATTCTCCATTGTCTTGATCCACTTGGGAGAACTACACTGCCTGAGCAGTGAAGAGAGAAAACTGGAAAAGGAAACAAGATTTCATTTGGGCCAAGTTGTCAATATTTTTAGTACTGGCATATTGTTACTGGCATATTGTAAAGTGCACATTTCCAGAGTCAGTCAGCTCTTGGACATGGGATTTACAGCAATGTGTGGAATGGCAGAAATGTATTCCTGTGCACACCTGTGTTGCACATTGAATGGCTGACTTGGACATCCAGTATAATATGAATTCCTTCCAGTACATTTCTCCAGCTGTCCTTGTCCTACAGAACTAGTCTATAAGATAGAATGTAGGACTTTTGGCTATAAAGTAACGCCTATGAGTAATCTGTAAGGTAATGTAATTCAGAGATTGTAAGTGATTTCCAGACCACCACAGGAGCCATCATGCATGGTCAGACTACAAACCTGTCCAATCTATTTATTCATTAACTTCAGCACCACTGTCTTAGAATTAGTGTGAACATCCATCTCAGCTGTTATAGAATCATGGAATTGCCTGGGTTGGAAGGGATCTTAAAGATCATCTAGTTCTGCCCCCTTCTGTGGGCATGGACACCTTTCACTAGACCAGGTTTCTGAGAGCTCCATCCAGCCTGGTCTTGAATGATTCCAGGGATGGGACATCCACAGCTTCTCTAAGGAACCTGTTCCAGTGCCTCATCACCCTCACAGTAGAGATTTTTTTCCTAATATCTAATCTAAACATACTGTCTTAAAGTTTGAAGCCATTCCCCTTATCCTGCCACTACATGCTCTTGTAAAAACTCCCTCTCCAGCCTTCTTGTAGGCTCTCTTCAGGTACTGGAAGGCTGCAAGTAGGTCACCCAAAGCCTTCTCTTTTCCAGGCTGAACAAACCCAATGCTCTCAGCCTTTCCTCATAGGAGAGGGGCTCCATCCCGCTAATCAACTTGGTGGCCTCCTCTGGACTTTCTCTGACAGGTCCATGTCTTTCTTATGTTGAGGTACCAGAACTGTATGCAGCTCTACAGGTGGGCTCTCCAGGTGGGAGGACAGAGTAGAGGAGCAGAATCCCCTCCCTGGCCCTGCTGCCCATGCTGCTTTTGATTCAGCCCAGGATGTTTGGCTTTCTGGGCAGCAAGTGCACGTTGCTGGGTTGTGTCCAGCCTCTCACCCACCAGAACCCCCAGATCCTTCTCAGCAGGACTGCTCTCAATCTGTTCATCTCCCACCCTGGATTGACACCAGGGGTTGCCCCAACCCTGGTGCAGTACCAGCACTTGGTCTTTATAAACCTCATGAGACTCCCATGGGCCACTTCTTGATCTTGTCCAGGTCCCTCTGGATGGATGCTCTCCTTCAAGTGTGTCACCCACACAACTCAGCTGGGTGTCATCTGCAAATTTGCTGAGGGTGCACTCAATCCTTTATGTCATTAATGAAGATATTAAAGAACTCTTGTTCCAATACTGAACCCTGAAGGACACCATTTGTCACTGATGTCCATTAGGACTCTGAGATATTGACCACTACCCTCCAGATATGACTGTCCAACAACTTATTCATCTAACAGTCCACTCATCAAATCTATCTCTCTCCAATTCAGACAGAAGGATGTCAAGGGGGTCTGTATCAAAGGCTCTAAAGAAGTCCAGATAAATGCCTTGTGGGTAGCATGAAAATTTAAGAACCATCAAAATGCAAGGGCAGCTGTCTCTCCAGTTTTCCACTGGTTTGAAAACTACTGATAATCCTAAAATAAGTTAAGGTCTGCTCAGTAACCTAAGACAGCAGGAGGTTATTATTCTGTATGTTTGAGAATGTGCCAGTTTAAGCATTTTTTGGAAGGTGGAGAAACTCAAAAGGTCTTGTACCTCTGCCCCTGCTGTTGAACCCGACATGCATGATCCAGCACTAGGAAACAGCCGGAGGACTGTTGGGTTGGGTAACTCCTCTTCTTTGGCCTGGAAACACACAGAGGCACATCCTGGTTCAAACTGTCAAGTGAGAGTTTTGCTCCAGACAGAAACATCTCTGAATTAAAACATACTTGTTCCCACCTGTACAGAATAATTTTTTTTTTTCCCAAGTGTTTATTCTATCCCCCTGGGTAATTCCCTGTCAACCCTTCTTTGTGCCAAATGGAGGGCAGAGCTGAAGAATATTGCCTGTGTAGCTGAAACTAATGGCGATCTCATCTCTGGAGGCACTGGTTCAAAACTGGTGTAGTAACAATCACTACTGCATATCCTTGATGTCAAGGACTTTACCATCATCAAGAAAGGCTACAGAGGAACTGCTGCAGCCAACTGGAGAGACCCTCTGTGCAGCCTCTGCAGCACAAGGGCAACACAGTGTCAGGGCATTAGGACTTCTCCCAGTCCTCAGCAGCAAGTGAGAACAGGTTAAAAGAGCAGTATATCCCATTTTTAGCCTAAAATATTTTTCTGCTGGTTTTTCTCAGAGTTTCTACTGAAATTCAACAGTTTTGGGTGTCCCCACGGTGCCACCTGCCAGCCGTGGAGTGGCTGCCTTGTGCATGGAGCTTCACCTCAGGCTCCTTTGTCTGCTTCAGCAGCTGGGAGATGTTGCTTTGCTTCAGCCTGACAGAGTGGGGTTCTGTAATGAAACCAGCTCTGACAGGTCAAGGGAACATTTGGCACATATTCCCCATTTCTAAGTTTTCCACTCCTTTTGTCCACAATTAAGTGGTGATCAAAATCAAAGCCAATTTAGTAATGTTTAAGATCAGTTGCTCCAAACCCAATTACAATTAAAGGGAGTTTTCTATTGATTTTGTTAATTTATATTGTTCTAGAGGAATACTTTGCCAACAGCTCAGATCAAAGTGGCAGATAGAATATAAATTTGCTATTTTTTCTGAAGTCTTGGAGAAGGAGGAGGCTGATATGTGGTGCAGAGTATTTGAGACTCTCACAGCACACAGTCCTTCCCTGTCCCTTCAAATTAACTTAGCTTCCTGCCAGTCTTGCCTTAGGTTTCCAGGTGTAGGTGGGCTTGGGCCTCAAAGCAACCGTAGAAGGGCCAAACCTTAACATGATTGCTATTTTCTCCACTAACAGAAAGCAGACTTCCTAACCTTTTTGAAAAACCCTTTGTCAGGCCATGTACTCTGGAAACAAAATTCAGATCAGGCATTTATCAACATGCATAATGATTAATTAGGAGGAATAGAGTTCAACTGTGGTCCTTAATCAGATTATCTCTTATATCAATACATTTCCCAGACTAATTACCAGATGTGGGAAGGAGCCATTCTCTTTCTACATGCAAATTTAACTCATGAAAATTTAATGAAGCTGAGAAGAAAGGTGCAGAAAAGCAGAGTTTCCATCATTATGCAGTAACATTAGGAGTCAGAGAAATTTGTAGTAGTCTTTAAACTATTTAACTTCAGAAGGAATTAAATTTCCAGAAAGTGGGGTTTGGGGCCAGGGGGCTGCGGGAGGGGAGGGGGGGGGTGAGAATGAGTAAAAGTTTTACATGAAAAAAGTATCATAAGTAGTTGGTTATATGTCAAAAATTAATTTTATTATAAAATAATGAGTAATAGATCGAAATTTTTTTAGCACATGTAGTACTATTATAGTTATATACTTGTAAGGGAAATTTCCTTTTTTTTAACTGAAATAGCTGACTTGACTTGGTTGTGTTCCAACCTTTCTTATCCTTCATCTACATCCCTGTCTGGAATACTTTTTGCCTATAGGATTTCCAGTTCTGTTCAGGGTTCTGCAGTTATCAGGAGTTGATATTAGAAATAAAATTAATATTACATTGGCAACATTTATGTGTTTTTTTAGAAGACCTAAAGAAATTAGAAAGAGCTCCTAATAAAATTGTTAAGGTTTTTTTTTTTGTCTGTTTGTTTGTTTCTCCAACAAATACAACCCAAAGAAACAGAAGTGATGTATTTCTGCAAATGAGGATTTTGTATATGATAGACACAGAAATGAGGTAAGGCTTTCAGCCTGCCAACTGCTTTGAGTTATTCCTGTCAATCCACCTACCTCATCCATTAAAATATTTTCCTTGAATTTAAAACACTGGAAATTGGATTTAAGTTGCTGTGGCCAGACGCTTCTCATTACAAAAGAAATGGTCATGAAGCAAAACCTTACCTCTGTATATGACTCTCCAGGATCCAGATCAGGACAGCATGGCTCATCTTGGCCCAGGAGTGATTCAGAACTGTCTTTTTGATTTTCCTTATTAACAGTGAAGTGGGGACTAGAGTCTAGGGTGAGCCAGTAGTGCAGCCCTGGATCCCAGCACACACACACACTATGGTCTTGTTTTGATGGTTTATTCTCAAGGGTTAATTGAGAGATGGCAGCACAGAGCATGTATTGCTCTGAAGAAAGCTCTCATTTTACTACTATCAGGAACTGGGTGTTCTTTGGAATATCTCCCAACCCTGAAAAAATTAAGTTTTTCTTTCTTTCTTTCTTTCTTTGTCTTGTCTTTTTTTTTTTTTTTGGAGGATGTTTTCCTCCTGATACCTGAAGAAAAAGTGATGATTACAATAAGAGAAATTTAAGAGGTTTTCCCTATCTAGTGTTAGTGGTGACATCCCCATAAATCATGGGTAACCCTAGCACAGTCTTAAAGAGGCTTAGTTATCATACATAGGTACAACTGTTCCCATCATATTTATCTTTCACTCCACAGCTTATAGAAACCAAATATCTGTCATCAACATATATTAATCATCCATTTACCCTGCTGAGACATCTAATAAAGTATCAAACACAGAGTTTGAGCACTAGAGAGAAGGAGAGAAATGTAATCCAAATTTTCAAAAGTAAAGGGAAGAAAAATCTCAACATCTGTGCACCACATGTTCATAAACTACAGCAGGCCTGTGAACATTTCCTCTCTCATCTGTATGTCACGCAGATTTAATAGTTCATAATTTCATGAAAAACAACATTATTATGGACCATGTTTAAAAGAAGGTGTGATCAACTCTCCAGCAGCACTGCTGCAATCTGCTCTCCACTGAGGACAAGCTGCTGTGCTTCAGTATCTCATGGTGCCTCAACCTTTGCATGCAAAGCCCCTTCTTCCTGGCAAGACTGAGGGGAAGCACCACTGAGATGCACCTCAGGAGGCTGGGCCCAAGTGTGATAACCTGTGAATCTCCAAGGAAATTAATCTTCTGTGCTTAGCCACCAAAAAATGCTGTTGGAATGTGGGAACTTGCTTGGAAACACAATGTCTCACTCAGAACACACCTTTCCATCAGCAGTGCATTATAGAAGAGGACTTTTTAAGCTTGAATGAAAAAAAAGGAAGAAAATGTTACACACTCAAGGTATTTTACAAGTTTTTTACCCAATGCCATATTGCAGGTGTTAATCTAAATATGTGTGCTTCCATCTATTGAACTGAGACAAGACAGTGGTGCTCAAAGGAATACACAGATAACCAGGTTTGCTCCTGCCTTTTATTTCTGGTGAAATTAAACCTCTGTGCATCATTAAATCCCAGCCCCTGGGCTGACTCTGCACACCCACAAGAAAAATCCAAGTATTGTGTCTTGTAAACATTTATTCCAAGATGTGGAGATTTAGACACAGAGTGAGAAGCAGAAGAGTGAGAGAGAGAGACAAGTCTGATGAAAGAAGTTGTGTGTGTATATTATCTCCCTCTCTTAAAACAACTTGCTTCCCCACTGAAATATTGACATCTTAAAGAAGAGGTAGAACTTAAGATATGCAAGGGTTTTCTCCACATTGTCATGTTAAGTAGCAATAAAGAAATTGGAGGCTACAAGCATTCCAGGAGAAGTGTGCTAAGCACACTGGTAAGTTTGACTCCTTACAGCCTAAAATATCTAAGCATAATTTAGTTGTAATACACAACTTTAGAATCATGTTCAAGAAAAATTCAGTTTTGAAACACTTTTCAGGTTGAGAAATTTCCACCATTTCTCTTTCTCTGCAGATTTAGGAATTTGTTCTGATTTAGGAAATGATATAAAATATGTAAGAGGCTGCAAACCCAATTAGAAGCATTTCAGATCGTTATCCCAAAGAGAGCACAAAGGCATTGTCTTCCTCTGCTTAAGTCTTCATTTAAAAAAGTGTTTAAGCACAAGCTTATGGAATGATTTAAATAGAAGTTGTGTCAAATTAGGCAGGATTTTTTGCTGCAGTTATCAAATTCTAGCAGGGGATTGATTTCTATGTAATCAAATTACTTTGTTAAATCAAAGCCTCATATTTCTCTTCTGAACTCTTGAGACAGCTACTGAATTTAACAGAAGTCCATTAATGGCCGTGCAGGGCAGGCAGTGCCTCGCTGGCACAAAGATGACTTTCCCCACTGACCTCTCCAAAGGAGTTCTGAATCTGCCAGGAAATTTAACTGGTTATTGCATGTGATGAACTCTCTAAACAAGCAAAAACCTGTGACCTGCACAGGGGCCACCAGCCAATGGACTGACTCCCTCAAACCAGGTTAAAAGAGGAGGCAGATGTTGGAACCAACTTGCTGGAAATTTTCTTTATCTGCAACCTTCCAGTTGCTCCAAATGCACATGCAGAAAGCGTTTTTATACAGGAATTTAAAAAAACCCTGTGAAGCCAGAATGCCTTAGTGGGCCAAATTTCAAGTTTAAAGGTCACTATAACTGTCAGGACAAATAATAATATTTTTGGTTTGTCTTTCAGTTTTTCAAAGATGGAAAACACAGTGGCCATGTTTCCATAATGAACAAAGTGAGACTGTAGTGTTTCTGTTTTCCCAGCAGGAGCCATTTCCCTGTCTCTCTTTCCACTGTACTGTTGGCAGGTGAGCTTGGATGCTGCTGTCTTCTCACCCTCCAAAGGCTTGATTCTGGTAGATGTCCCGTGAGTCTGCAAAAATAAATCAATTGGGATTTTATCCTGGGAAAATGCAGAGTAGAAATCAGCTCTGTGGTGAGCATGAAGAACTTCTGACTCATACCTAATTTGATCTTATCTAAAGCTTACTGAGTTTAGGAGAATCCTAAGCATATGGTGCCAGGAGATCTATAGGATAGGAACTGTGTGTTCAGGAAACTGATTTCAAATAGGAAACAGAAGCTTGTTGATACATCTGCACTGGAGATAAAACAGGTGGGAAAATATACACGTTCCTGGATGTGGCTTTGTTCCCAGTTCAACTCCAGGTGCAAGAAGGAGTTTTGTAGTTGGTGACTGACTGCAGTCCAGACAATTCCTGCTGTTGCTGGACAGCCCAGCCCCCTTGTCAGCATCATGAGAAGGATGTGGCCAGAACGGATTTACCATAGAGGAGATGATATGCATGAGTAAAACCCCCAGCAATTCAGCTGTTCTGATTTTGTTGGTGGAGGACTGCAACAATGCACTTTGCATGGATTTTTTACATGGAAAAATCTGAGCAGAGCTTGTGTGGAGGATAGACTCATTGAAATGGTGTGAGCTGCCTGTGAAAAGGAGCTCTGAATGTCCTTCCAGATATTGCCCACAGTGTAACTCCAGAGAACTTCATACCTCTTACTGCTGATATGTCACAAGGTGGCATTGACTCAAAAACATTTTGAATTGCTTTGTGTCCTGCAGCTGCAAGTCCAGCCAGGGGAACATGCTGGCTCCTGGGATGTGCTGTGCTGGAAGGTTTAGTGTGAGACTGAAAGATTGCAGGTGTAATCACAAGTGGTCAGATCAAAAAGTAGGGTGAGAGAAGCATTTAGTCCGCTCCTTAAAAGGATAAATATTTCTCTGCAGCCATGGAAGTGAAACAAGGATCAGATTAATACCAGAACACTTGTATACTAAGCTAACATGCACAAAAAAAAAATCAATGTTTCATCACACCTCTGTAAGATGAGACATGGAGATGAGTGAATGACACTGAGGTCTGTACCTTGGTGAGGTGGAATCCAAAGTTCCATCGAATGAAAGTTAGAGCTTTAATTTTCCAGCTGTGGAAACTAGCATTTTGGAATCTCCAAATGCAATTTTGAGTTGTCATTGTACTCCAAACAGGTAAAAAGAGCTTCCCAGGGGAAAAAAACAAAAAACCAAAAAAAAACAACAACAACCCCCCACAAAAAAAAGAACCAAAACCCCCTGTGTTTCTGTATCTCTCACAAGCCCCAGAAATTCCAGATTTTATAATTTAGGAAAAAATTTGTATGAAGTTGAAATATCTGCTTCAGTTTTTTACAATGTTTACAATATTTTTCATTTCTATGCGTTTTATCATTTTATACAATTTTGCCGGAAGTAGAACTGAATAATTTCAATTTACAGGAATTCATATTTCCAGATAAACAATAAAGGAGAAGTAGATGTTTCTGTCTCCTAATTCTGGGACTTATAAATAAGCTTATTTCCTTGTTACTACCTATGCAAAGGAGTAGAAATTTTTCTCCAAAAATTTTTTTTATTAAAATGTTGCTTTGGATTATACCTAAATATTTTCTTTAAATTCCATTGTGATAAAAACTATTGAAGGTATTGTAAACTTTAATGTAAGTTATGAACATAATTCTTGCATTGTATTATATTAATTTTAATTTTTCTAAAAATTTTACTTTTGCTTTATTTACATATAGCAATCATAATATGCATTATGCAAATGCCATATCGATACGTCCAGCTGTCATTATCAAAGAAAAAGTCTTTCAGCTTAAGAAGCAAATAAAAGATGTTTCAGTGAAAACTTAATGTGAACTTGATGATGATATCTTTAAGGATTCTGAAAATTTAAAGTAACTCTTCTGCTTTTAATAAGGCTTAATAAAATAATGTAAAATAAAATACTGAATAATACATTGCAAAATACTATCTTGAAACCCTCTAAATGACAGCTTTCTAGCATGAAACCAAATGATTTGTAATTACAGGTTTTATGGATTTTTGTCCAATTGAGTTTTTCCCAGATATGCTGGTGTCAGCTAACAGCATTTACTTTTGTGAGAGTTTTAATAGATAAATTCATTTTTTTAGATTCTAAATAGAAAATGGGGGGGAAAAGTGCTTTTTCCCCAGTCTTTTTAGGCATTTTACAAAAAGTAAACTTACCACTGTCTCTTGTGAATTAACTGCTTGATCTTCCCATCAAAGCAACTGCAGCACTACCAAATTTAACACTGCTGCATGTTGAGGGAGGATGTGGGGTTTAGGAGAATCACTAGAAGGGGCTGTGGTGCTGGGACAAATGTGTTTTCCCAGAATACAAACCTTTTGAGAAAGCTAAAACACCTGGAAAAAAGAAACCCTCAAGAATCTGAAGACATCTGGGACTTCACCTGATTTTACTGTTCATCCTGCATTTTTTTGTTTACTTTCATTTAGATATCCACGGGCATGCACATCAGAGGGGTTAAAGGAATCCCATGGAGAAGGCAGGATGTCGAGAGGTTCTCTTGAGCCCCAGGATGTTCAGCACACAAATTCCCAAACAGTACAGGATTTCTCCAAGAGAATATTTTCTTCCATTAATGTTTGCAGCAAATAAGGGAGTTGAAGAACATGGAAATACTTGCTGGAAGACACATGGCTATTGTGCCAGGTACAGAAAGCAATCTGTAACTTTGTTATGACTTCTTCTGTATTTTTTAGGTTTGTCCAGAGGATTAGTTTGCAAAGAAACAGCAAATAGGTGTGATAGAAAGAAAAGCAGGAAGAGGCCACATCTAAGACCACAGAGTAAAACTTTTTTCTTGTTGGTATTTCAAGTTGGATCCTCGAATCCTTGTTCCAGACTTTCATTCTGTGGCAAATAACCGTATCAGGGAAGAAAGATATAATGTGACTATAACGTGCAGGCACAACTGTGCATAGCTGATGCATAAAAGGATTCTGGATTTTGAGATCTACCCAACCAGTTGAGTTTTATTGCAATAGGTTTTTTTGGTTCATTTGTTCAAAAGGAGAACATATACTAAATATGAAGATCACATATATATATATAGGAAGATAATGGTTTTATTAGTTAAGAAAGCAACAATAATACGTAATGCCCTAGTATTCCTTTAATCTGCTTATCCAGTGCTAGTGTAATACATCTTCTTTCTTTAACCAGACCAATGTCTAAATGGATGAAAGTCCCAGTAAATTAGTGAGGCCCTTCCACCCACTTTATAAAGGTTATGTCATGCAAAACAGATTAAAACAATATCTGGTTCAGGTGGACAATGAAATTCTAAATTTAAAGGAATTAAATGACTAGCCTTGTTCATGTAAATTGTACTGTAAATTGACGTATTACTCCTAAGACAAAAATTAATTCAAAAGAATTTTATAGCACTTTCTCTGTAGAAAATTGCTGTCAGGGAAAAAGGCTGAGTTAACTGAATAAATAAAATAGCCATAATCCTTAAAATAAAATACATTAATTCAAGATATCTTCATGTTGATCTGCTGCCAGTCATGCTGACTTACTTATTTTTGTCTAAACTATAGGTTTTAAAGCTATCAGCTTACATTATTTTCCTTTACTGTAGGGTTGGGTTGGATTGTGCTCACTTACTATATGTGAACATTAAATACTTAGTTTGAATACACTGAAAAGAGCTGTAAAAGTCTTCCAGATTACCCAGCTTTCAAAAATTCCCATTTCTCGTTAAGGATGTGGCAAAGAACTGTTTTAATTAATAGCTGTGAACGATTTTTAAGGCATGTCAAGATTTTAATAGAAAAATGAATTAGTAGAAACTTTGGACAAATCTTTCAGTAATTTATTTTTTTGCATTTAATGTTTAATACAAATTAGATGTTGAACAACTGTTCTGTCCCATACTGCCTCTGTGCCTGCTGCAGCACAGCTACCAGACACCAAACTGTGGAGCTAGCAGATGCTGTCTAACCTATTTAGGAGAGGTGAGCTGATTCCCATGGCTTCACAAGTCCCTCAAAAAGATATTTGAAAAGGCTTTCCATCCCTGGCACAAACAGAGGCAGGTATCACAGGGTTTTTCTCATGGCTCGAGAAATGATCCAGAGATTTTCCCTTGCAGGAATTCATGGCAAGGGCAGAGATTTGAGAGTTGTGGGGGAAGAAGTTGCCACCCTGGCTCCTGAGCTTGGGTAAGTGGCCCTGACACGTCCTTCCAGCAGTGCTGTGTGGTGGCACATCCACGTGCTTGGGTGTGGAGGAAGACTGTGGGAGCAAACACCTGCTCACCCCTTTGAGCTGTGCTTCATGCCAAGCCACATGGAGCTGTCAGTGGCTTTGCAATGCATTTGGTTGATGTTGCGTACTCACAAATATTGCTGCTGTCTGGGCTGGATTTAATTTTGGGGGGATTGAAAGAAAGTACCTTGGGAAGGATTGTATGAGGAGAAGACACATAAACCTTTCTTCCTGACTCAACTTTGTTATTTTCACAAATGTGGAACACATTTGGTCTGGCATCCCATTGATTTGTTTACTGCTTTTGTGTCCCACATTTGCTGAGGATTTCCAAACATAGATATTTCTCTCATCTGGCCTGGCTCTGACTACTGCACTGAAAACCCAGCATAGGGGGTGGAGTACATGTCCAGGGCGTTTGGGTGGGCATCAAAACTAACACAGGGAACCTTCAAATTAACCTGGGCTGTACTTTCAGGCTTGCCCATGGCTCAGGTGTAGAAATTATTGGGTTTGTTTGGGAAATTATGTTAGAGGTTATCAGCTATAAGCCCATACCTTGGGTGCACGCAGCTCTCTCTTTACGTGATGTGCCCCTGGATGAGGAATGTTACAGCACTGTTACGAATTATTCTGTCTTTGTGCTTTGGAAACTATGCAGCATGGCTTGCTTTCAAACATTACTTTTGTCATAAAAATCAGCAGCTCCTACAGTGACCTGAAACTAGTCAGGTAGGATTTAAAGGAGCAAAGAATTTCACAGGTGGCTGACTTGTTACTTCGTTGTGGCGTGTGTAAATAGTTCCGTGTTTCGAAAAATACTTCCCCCTTTCATTTTAGATAAGACTATTAGTAGTTTTTCATACAACTGTAATTCCTAGTTTAGGTGGGATGTATTTCAGTCAAATAAAACTGAAAGAAGGAAGAAACCCATCTTCTCAGCTCAGCCTTTTTGCAGAGAGAGCCCCCTCCCCTGACTCTTCCTTCTAACCACCATCTCAGCTGTACTAAAGAGGGCAAGACACCCTCTCCAGACATGCTGAGGAGTTAAGTATGCATCAGCTCCACTGCCCTTACACATGACATAATCTGCCATAAGGGCTGGGAGATCTAAAGAGAGTATTTTCTTTTCTGTGTATACTTTGAGGCCTAGTGTGCAGACCCTGTTATACTGTAGTCTTTCAGAAATGCGTTGACTTCTTTGAAACGCCTCTGTAATGGCCCAGAAGAAGACACTTTTCCCAGAAGCAGTTGCCTAGCATGCATCATTCTTGGCAGTATCTGCAAATAAACTTCTTGTAATTGATTTAATAATTTTCAAATAAAAAAATTATGATAGCTGTGGACAGCTATAAATAACAGAAATGAAACACATTTTCACTGCGCCTTCACATGCACTTGTTTAGCTCTTTTTGCTGTTAAGTTAGAACATCTGTTTCTATGGAAGTGGAGCATTCCATGCAACAAACACAGCACTGGAAGTGACCCACATATTAAATGACAACATTTGACAAATTCTAGCAGTTGATTACTGGGGAGGAGTAGACTGTGGTTATAATCAGAGTAAACCAAAAAAATGTGTACCTTTATAAACCTAGAGTTTAAATGAAACATCTGTACTAAATCATGTTTGTAGAACTGCACTGTAGCCAACTACCAGACCATATGATAATGGGGTGTTTTTAACGATCCCTATTTCCATCGCCGTCCTCCAAATCAGATCCAGACTGTGCCCATTGGCATGAATTCTGCTGGAAACCAATTGGGATAGTGTCAGGCTACAGTGAATGTTGTAAGTTTAGATACAGATACCCATAAAATGTAGTGATTCCAATGCCTTATGGAGATTATAACTACAGGTAGACACTCAGGTGAATATTAACTGTAGCTTTGTAGGCTACAGACTTTTCCAGTCATGTTTTAACCCCTGAAAAAGGGGGATATGTTGAAATGACTGCAGAATCTTGTTCATAAGGAAATATGAGTGTAGAGCAAGAAAGTGGGTATTAGAATTGCAGCAGCAGGTCAGCTGGTGATACACTGGGAGTGCTCACGCTGGCACCAAACGAGGTTTGGCAGCTCACTTAAACATAATTCTTTGGGTCTGTGAAACTGGTATACAACAGTCAAGTAAATACAATTGTCTTCGAATGTTTCCTGCTGCTGTTAAGAGGAGACATAGCAGAAGAAAAGTAGTTTGGTCCACCCTTTTATGTAGATTTTTAAACTGATATTCATTAGTAGCATCTGAACATACACATTTTCTTATTACTTCAGAATTTTCCCTGAATTAATTAAAAAACACATACAAATGCCCAAACGATGTATTAGCTCTACATAGTCAGCACAATCTTTCAAAAACAGAAAAAAGGGCAAACCTAGCCTGCAACTACATTGGTAGTTTTAGGTGACCTATAATAAAAAGGTTGCTGTTTTGTTAGGAAGACCTATTCATAATTCCTTGACCAACATGAGTACTGCTCAATAAAAATTGAAATATTGTAAGAGTGAAATATTATTGAAGTGGTGGCAAGAAACAGTAGTTAATTGGGACATGTAAAATCCTCATTTGGATCAAGTAGATGAGTGTTATTCGGCAGGAATAAAATGACAGGCTACATTAACAAGGAACAAATAATATAATGAGTGGTAGTGTTTAAATTTACTGTTAGCACACCTAAAATACTGCAATAATCAAATTATCTCATTACTCAGAGATAACCTGGCAGGGCATTATCCATCAGGAGTTAATTGGAGTTTTATTTCATAGAATCATAGAATTGGAGGATGATTTGGCTTGGAAGGGATATTAAAGATCATCCAGTTCCATCTCCTTTCCATAGGCAGAGACAACTTTGACCTGGTTGCTCAGAGCCCCATCCAGCCTAACCTTGAATGATGCCAGGGATGAGACAACCACAACTTCTCTGGGCAACCTGTTCCAGTGCCTTGACACCCTCACAGTAAAGAATTTCTTCCTATTTCATAATCTAAACCTACTCTCTCTCTGCTTAAAGCCATCCCCCCTTGTCTTTTCACTACATGTCCTTGTAAAAAGTCCCTCTCTAGCTCTCTTGTACACTCCCATCAGTTACTGGAAGGTGCTATAAGGCTATAAAGGACAAGGGAAAAGTTTTTAAGATAACATGCATGTTCCATAATGAGGGGGGTAGAGAAAAATCTATACAGTATTCATTTGAAATATAAACATGAGGACTTTGATTTTCTGATACTTTATTTTAAATATTCTATTTAATTTTGCAAAGAGTGATATGAGAAGCTTAAATACTTAGACCACTGCCATAGTAGACAACCAGTGCCACCAATGTACTTAAATATATAAGAAGATCTGAAATAAAAACCTTGATTGCTTTGATATAAACACAGAAGGGGAGGGGGGGGCGAATGTTAAAGCTCGAAGACTTAGAACTACTAGACCAGCTTTGGGTCTATATTTTATTTAAAAATTTTCCTAGATCTATAAACGTTCTTGTCACAATGGATTATTACATCATCTTGCCTGATTTGATCTTATAAAAAAGTAATGTCTAGAGAGACCTCTGAGAGGGCTTTTCTTCATTTAATACTCTATAACTAATAACATACAGTGCCTTTACACAAAAAGAAATGCTTTGTCATATAGATATTCAATTAAATAATTCTCACCATTTATTTCTTGCATACCCATTTTTATGCTGATGTTTATTTCAAAATCCAGTGCAGAAGTATTTACCTGAACTGCAGTTGAACAGGTTTGCTTCTGGTGACACAGCATTCAACAAATAAAACTGCTTGATCAAGATCATCTAAATTTTCCTTATTCTTTGGCCTCTTTCAGTGTCAGGCCATGAGTATGTATTTCAGGGTATTACTTTCTCAGTAATTTATAATGGCACAGATGAGCTGTCGTATAAAGTTGAAAAACTATCTTTGAACCTGCCAACAGCAGAGTCTTGTTTCTTAAGCCTAACCTTCTGGTTTGGAAGGTGTTTACAGTGGTTGTATATCTGACTAATGAACATTGTCAGCTTGATCTGCCTTGTCAAATACACTACTAACTAAAGGTCTACTTATACTGAGGAAGAATGCTAGTAATTGATGAAATCATTCCAAATTCTATATAAAGGCAATTTCAGAGGGTTTTTCTACACCACAATTTGGAGGTTGCAAGTTACACACTATACTTCATCACTCCTGAACAGAAGAGCTTTATATGCACAATAAATAACAGATAAATTAAATGGAAGGGGTATTTTGTCCAGATAAATTTTAGGACACCTTTCTTAAAAATACTTTAAGCAGGTAGAGTTACTCCTCTTCTTTCAACAAATGCAGCTACATCTTGACCTCGTGATTTTTAGAACAGTCTGGTATTAAACTCACTCCAGCAGAGAAATTTTGAATTTTGCAAAGCCAGTGAGCGTGACCACTACCATTTTGTAACTTGCGTTTTTCTTCTCGTATCATGTACCATTATTTAATTCTATTTTGCCATTTGTATGTCGTGTGGGATCCTGACTGTATGGCATGACAGCTGAAAGTCTGGCACACGCTCTTGACAGCTGTTTTGAAGTGAAGGCTGCGATGCGTGCTACATCTGGAGGTGCTGAGGTTTGACTGCAGACAGTGAAAAGGTCCAATTTCTCTTTAGGGATGACTGGGATAGATTTACAATATCTAAGCTCCATTGAGGAAGGGGACTTCATAAGGATCTACTCAGGCAGTTGCCATTGCAAAATCAAAGCCAAAGACTCTATGGCATATTTTGTGAATCTATAAAATAAGTTAAATAAAAACAAATTAAAAATGGAGTCAGAGAACTCATGACATTGCCTATACTATCCTGAAATGGCAGCCAAAAGGTATAGGTTATCTGTCTTGTTTTCTTCTAATTTTTAAGATATGCTTTTGTTTACTTTTACTTGTAAAGTTGAATCTAGACTTCATAGGAAGCTTTATGGATGACTGGAGAACTGCTAAAATGGTAATACTATCAACCTCAAGAAATTCAAGTCTAATTAATTAAAATGCAGTGTGTCTTAAAGAAGTGGAGTGGGAGGTAAGGGTCTTGGAAGTTGTTGTTCTAAACTTGATCTGTTGCCATTTTTGTTCTGGGAAAAGGATGATCCTTTATGAAAGATTTCATGTCCTGACCAGTGAAAACCTCTTAATTCATACATTTGTGTCATATAAAAACAGTATATTCTTATGGTTACAGGAAATCTTCATTTTTTAATGCCATTACAAAACCATAATCAATATTGCTTAATTCCAGAGCAAAGTAGAAATTCACTTTATACACTTGCATATTTAAAAACTAAAGGGGTCCATGTTTCTCTACACATGTAGCATTCAAGGAGTGATGCATTTTTTTAAACGTGGGCCTTCCACCTGCAACACTTAATCCTGGGAGTAGTACTTTCCAAATATTTCTGGCTTCTGTTTATTAATCCAGAATGTTCCTCCTAAAATAAAAGTATCCTGGATATTTTAGAATGCATAAGGAGGTGACAGGATTGGCTGGGAAGGTGACTGCTCTGGTTATTGGCATTTCCTTGTTTTTTTCCAAAATGTTTTCATCCTTCTGGCTTTTGGAGGCACAGTGCTTCCAATTAACTGAGTGCCAGCCTTGAATACTGGATATGTCTCTGGAGCAGAAGTGGGGTCAGCGTGGAGCTGAGGATCATTCATGTCCACACTATGTCCTTCTTCAAGGCTGCATTGTGCCACACAACAACAGTTTGACCTCACTGTACCACATTATTTAAGGCCCAGAGTGTTCCCTAACTCTGCCCAGTTCCACAAATCCCCTTTTCAGCAGAGGATCTGGCAAGGCATCATGATGGCCCTTTCTTCTCCAGCATTGGTACATCAGTGCCCAAGAGAGTGAAGCTTCACAGGGTCTGGAAGGAAGAACAGAACAATTGATAAAGGCAGTTAGGGATGCACTAGGGATGAGCTGAGAAGCTTTGGTGATGGTTATTGCAGAAAATCCAGACTCAGTTTCATGATTGTAATTAAAATGGTGATTCCTACTGAATGCTTCATTCTGTGGCTGCAGCAGAGCATATTCTTGTTCAAGCACAGCATTGTGCTCATGCTTCACTTCCAGTTTCAAGGCTGTATTTTCATCTGAAGCCAGTGGAATTGTATCATAGAAATGCAGGAATCCTTGCCAGAATCAGCCAACTAAGAAAAAGTGGTCATAAAATAAGCTTCCACTCATGTCATATTTTTAAAAATTCAGTAGAAGCTAGGACAGCCTGAGAGCACTACAACTCATTTTGAAGGCCCTGTAGCATATAGTAGTACAAAATGTAGGAGTTGAGATTATGGGTCTGAAATCCTACCCAAATCAATGCAGTACGCAGAAATGTGCAACCTTGATAGAAGAACTTTCTCCCTCTGAAATAAAAGATTAGTGTTGCTGTTGGTGTGCTCATTTCCCCCACGAAAGCTCCATCATGAGATGGTCTTAATTGAGCTCTACACTCAGTCTAATCAATCTGTATTAAGGAAATAACAAAAAAACTTTACTTTAGTTTTGGGAAAATTACATACTGAAAGGATTTGAATATCAGCCACAGAGTGATTTTGCAGAAAGTGAAAGCTACTGTTAGGAAAAGAAAATTGAGAAAATATCAAAGTAACTTAGTCAGCTCCACTTCTCTCGTAAGAGGACACTTGGTAGCATCTACAACCTTAGCCTGACAACAGCAAATCTCTTGATTATTCATTGCAGGTGCCAGAGGCCAGCTGCTACTTCTGCCACTGAATCATAGGTATGAGGTTTCATTACACTTGAGTACACATGATGCCTTGCTTGGCACAGTCATAGCCATGCCATGAAAATTAACAAAAAAATATTTTTAGATAATTTATTGATTCACTGATATAACTTACTCATTTAAGCATCCCTCATCTTTCATGTTCTGTGTCAATTTTCCTAGTTAGAAAGAATGAACCAGCTTTGCAGAAATACTCAAATCAATCTTTGGTTCTGATTATAAAAGACTGTGTCTGTGGGCAGGTCATTGAAGAGTCACTTTACTGAATAAGGGGCTTAGATATTGTAAACCCTTCCCAGCAGCTCCAAAAGAGGAATTGTGCTTTTCCACTGTATTTTTCCACTCCAGCCTCACCAGATGTAGCATACATCATATTTGTAGTTTCAAAACAGCTGTCAACAGTGTGTGCCAAAATCTAAGCTGCCCTGGCATTCAAATGGTATTTCACAAGACATACAAGTGGCAATACCAAATTAAAGGAACAAACAGTGCTGCAGAAACATCTAATGGATTGATGGAAGAGTAAACCAGATCAGCAGCACTCTTTTCTCTTTACCAACTCAACTAAAGTACTCATGTCAAGGACTGTCTTTCTCAAAAATATCTTCTTTCCTTTTTATAATTTTGGCATTGTTGCATACTCCTTTTCTCTTGGTTCTGGTACCAGATTATGTTTATTTCTTCAATTTTATTGCAAAAATTGCATCCTAGGTAGGATTATTTCTTCAGTCATCTACTAAAATCAGCTTCTTCCTGCCTTCCCAGCAATTTACCACATTGGTCAAAACATGAACATTGTGATAGCCTAGCTTGTTTGTTATGTATCTGGAGGAAGACATTTATCATTAACCATGTGAAGTTCTGAAACAGCCTCTCAGCAGAAGTGGAAGCAAACAAGGGAATCGGTCTAATGTAGCTTTTGCTACTGAACAGGACTAACTTCCAACACAAAGAGACAGGAGGCTTCTTTTTAGGGTGTTTGATATATTTCTGTGTTATTCCTACATGTATAGGAGCAAAATCAAACTCCATAGAAGAGTTTATTTCTATTTGGCATCTGGGTATGGCCTAGCTCCTCCAATGCAGAGCTGATTATCCAAACTTACCAGCAGGAGACTGTTGAAGAGCTGCACTTATGTCATCTTTATACAGATACTGGAGGATGAATCCCAGGACACCTTGCTGAATATTCTGCAAATCTTGCATTATGTAAATTAAAAACTGCTTGTTAGGTTGAGGTCATGGAAACACGAACCAGAAATCTGATGGTGATCATACCAGTATTTAAAGTCCTCCAGACAGCAAGCACTCACGCAGCTCTCTCTCATCCTCCTGCTTCATCTTTCTTATGTGTTGTGTGTAGTCTGCTTTCAGTCAGTTGTTCCTCTCCCCCTCATTGCTCTTCTGGTGTCAACCAGAAGCCAGCTGGCTGGTTGACCCTTCTTCAACCCAAAGTTACTCTGGTGAGTACCAGAATAACACAGAACTCGCTCTGCGAGGCCCAGTGGCTGCCTTTCTCAGTTAGGCTTATAGGACCTGTCAAAGAATTCAAATAATATCTTGTTTTACAACCACAGAATGAAATAAAAATGCCAGGTTGATCTGTTGATACTTTTTGTCTACAAAGTCTGTAAGACATGACACAGCCATGCCCCCTTTGCCTTCCCCCGTTGTCTCTTTGCTGTGTGCGTACCACACAGCAGGAAGACTGTGCAATACATCTTAATGTACTTGAGCTCATCCAAATGCTCCATAAGGCAGAAACTGAGGCCAGGAATGGAGATTTGGCAAAGCAAGCTCTGGAATCACCATTTGTGGAGCCAGACTCTAAGCTGGAGGTGCAGGAGCTGCCCATGGACCTGAGCAGCTCACCGTGGCTCTAGCGGGCAGCAGTGGGTCGAGTAAAGGTTTCCTAGTGAAGCTCATAGGTACAAGGAAAATGCTACTCTCAACACAAAGACCAACCATCAACTTATCAGGCAGTTCATATTAAGTCTAAGAGCAGATGAAAAAGCATATTCACAGAGGAGGAATAAAGATGTCTTACATCATGGGTACCAGCTCTGCTAGATGTTATTTTCTCCAGCAATATTCTTGTGACTGCCACAGCAGTAGGTTAAGAATAACTCACTGACCAGTTTCCAATGTTGCTTAATATGAACTCTGGAGGGGGCAGGCTGGTTTATGGCTCAGTACAGCCTAATGTGGCTGCAGTGCCCAGGAAGGTCTGGTCCTTTCCCACCAAATACTTGGTTCCAGGATCCAATGCTCAATTACAGCTGCAAATGGGGATTGTTACTTTATGATTGCTGATTGTATTTACTCTGAAAAAAAGTGTTTTAAGAAGACAAGTGTCTAAGATATTTGTGCTGCAGTGGTTTGTGAGAAGAGAGAGAGAAGGCTGTTCTCAGCCAAGATCCATGGCCAGAACACTCCTTATCCCAAAAATTCAGGACAGGGATGAACAACAGCAGCAGATGAAATCAGCATACACTCAGAAAAGTGCTTTAAAACATCTTCTTGCAATGAATTGTTTTCTCAGTTAGGCCTACTGTGAAAAATTTAGATTCTTTCTCCTTTTTCTCCCCTGACAAAAGCTTTACATGGGTTTTAAGCAGTGATAAATAGTAGGGCTGCCATAATCCCTTAGTCTTGACTGATTGCTATGTGTATTGTATGGGGTACATTATAGGCTGGCTTTCTGACACTGGTTTCCTGTCATTAGTCAAATGTCATTTTATGTGGAGAAATGGCTGGATTTCCAGATGAAAGGTAAGGGTTCTAACAAAAAGGACAGGCCAATAATGTTCTCACACTGGTGAAAACCAGGGGGAAATTCAATTCAATATAGTTGCTCTGCATTTACATAAGTGCCACTTAAAGCCGAATGTAAACTAGATGCAAATGCACTGTTTCACAGTGGTAATTTTGCACACTAATAAGCAAAAGTGAAGTAATAAAAAAGTTCTGTGTTACACAGGGATGCTCCTTAACCAGTATTTCTGGTTTTGTATTAGCTATTTTTCAAATGCTTAGAAAATAAATTCTCTTTCATCTTCTATGTGGTTTAGCAGAGAAAATGACAAAAGATGACACCTGGGACCTCTCCTATTTTCTTGATGTTAAGAATTTGAAAAAACCTTTCGACAGGAGGTCATGAAAGATGCTGTCAGAAATGTTTAGAATTATGGAAAAAACAACAGGGTAGAATATATGTTTGAACACATTTATAAATCTAATACCTTTATCCCTTTAATATAATGGTAAGAGTCAAGGGTCTAGTTAGAAATATTTGTTTAAATACATTGCTTCTTTCCAGATACAGTGATTGTCAAATACACAGCAATGTGAGTGCTTTCTGGGAGGACACTAGGGTGATCTGAAAGACTCATTTTACTTTCCCATCTGGCACAGGGCTCAAGGGGGTTAAATGCATATCCCTGCTGAGCCCAGATCTACCCTGTCCGTGACAGTAACAGCTTCAGTCTGATCAGATTGTCAGTGGTTGTGGTGTCACAGTCACATTCCAACACTGTCATCCTGCACTGAAAACTGTTGACAGAAGTCATAGGAGAAAAGGAGTATGAGAGGATTACATCTGATTTGACTGCAGGGACTTTTTATTCCATTGATTTTTATACCACTTTAAAACTTTGTGTGTTAGAGAAAAGATGTTGAAAGGTAAAAGAGTAAATCAGATTCTGTGCATGAACTGTTTACTGGAGAGACTGAAATCACTCCTGCTGAGGTTCCCTGTTACAACAGATACTGACACTGATACTGCAATAAGCCTTTCCAAAGATTTCCCTAGTGTAGGCATTCTAGGGAGCATGGCAGTATCTGTTCTTAACGGGGTTAATATAGTCTGGCACAGCTAGGAGGGTAACTGAAAGAGAAGACCTTGCAGGCTACAGCTCCTGGTGAGAAACTCCTTTCCTGGAGTGTGCTGGAAGTCATGAGGCCAAAGGCCAAGTGACTTCATTCTTCTCAGAAGAGGCCATGACACACATCCTGGAATGGTGCATGGAAATTTCAGAAACATCTTACATGGGCAGAGGCCTCCTACAAACACCAGGGTGAGCCCCAGAACATTTTTCACTTATGATTGTCAATTTAATAACCTGACACATCTCTCTGAACAATGAGGGGATAGATATTCAGCTAATACTTGTAGATTGCCCCAATACAACCACATAGTTTCATGCCTCTTTCTACAGTGTTTTTAGATCATCCAAATAAGCTTTTTTACCCATTTAGTGAATTCTAAGTGTCCACCTGTAGAATCTCAAGTCTGCTTCTTGATAACCTTGATAAACATGCACATCTCTTACACAAGGGAGGATCCTTTCTTACAACTGATGTTTTAAGGATTAAGTTACAGAGAAACTGCACTCCATATGGACAACACAAAATAAAACCAAGCCCAGCCCAAAGTGTAATAATGTCAGAAGAGAAATAATTTGAATGAGGTGGCTTGTTACAAACTGCAGTCTATTTGGAACAGAAGTCCAGTCCAACTTCTTTCTCCCAAGTCCTGGAAAGTTTAAGGGCTCAATTAGTTATGCTCTGCACAATGCTGTGAGACCCTCATGCAGTGCTCTGTAAAAGAGCAACCCTTTCATTTGTACAATGCTATGAGATCCTCATGTAGTGCTCTGTAAAACACCAACTCTTCCATCTTCTACCACAAAATGATGTATTTATGCTGTCTGGAGCACAGAAATGAGGAGCCGCTGGAAAAGGTGAGAGGGACTTCTAGGATCTTGGGTATTGGTTAAGGTCAACAAGCAATGAGTATATTATACAGTTATTTCTTTCATAACATACCGCTATTTTAATGAAAACAGGGCAGTGTAGCAAATCACTTCCTTCACTGGAGTTGTGCCACTTTGTACTCATAGAGGATGATGGATGTTCTACCTCCTTAACAAAAAGGTGTACTTGTGAATTCATAATCTGATGATTTCTAGAAACAATAAATGCATTTGTTTTTTCAAAGTCTGTCAGTATGACAACTGCAACACACCAAAACAATTATCTAAACATTATGCTGTTAGAATGTAATTCATACACATGTACATAAGCATTTTAAAAAATAAAGAAAATACGAGAATACAAGACTCCATCATGTCCATGAAGAACTTCAGTATAATAATGGATTAGCTTTGGAAAGCATAGCAGTCCATGCAAAGAAAAAAGTCTCTGTTGGTTAAATTCCGGGGATTTTTTTAGAAAACATTACAACAAAGATATGACCTAAATTTTTCTCTGTTTAATAGTCATCTAATGACTAGTCCATATAAATCCATTTTCTGTTCTGTCAGTGCTGAGTGTGCTCATTTGCTGGTGAGCGCCCTGAAGCTGTAGTCCACAGTGTCTCAGGAGGCCCTCTTTTTGGAAGACAGCCAGCTGTGGACAGACAGGTGGGAGGCAGCTCTGCAAGGTTCACTACAAATCTCAGTGCCCCTCTGAGTCTTTTATTTGGGAACAGCTTCATCTGTGTGGAAATTTGGTATCAGGGTGTACCACAGCAGAGAGCCTGGCACCAGCCAAGTGGGACTGGTGACTTGTTTCTCTGGCTCAAAGGCACAGGGAAATCAAACTCCCGCTGAGAAACTATTAGCTCTCGAAAGCCTGGTGTTTTTGTTGGTTGGTTGGTGGGTTTTTATTTATCTCTATACTATATTACATTTTTCAGAAGTGCAATCATGTCTAAGCAGAATGAGCACAGTGTCTTCTCGTGTTATACAGATTTTGAAGCCACATGAGATTTGTAATAAGGTCCAAAATAGTGCAACAAAATTACCTGCAAGTACTTGTTCACCTAGAAGAAAAGTACCATCAAGTCTGGCATAAAGCAATGTTGCAATGTTTCCAGAAATACAAAAAACATTTGTTTTACCTTGCTAGTGGAGCAGGAGCCCAGGAGTGAAAATCTAAGGGGAACCATCAACTACTGGCAGCTGTTACACTTTGATGACTTTAGTAAAAATTTAAGGCAGCTGAGGGTTTCCCACATGGGTCCTTGCTCCCTGCTCTGCTACTGGCTTGCTGTATTGACAGTCTCAATTTACTAATTTGTGAAGAAATGGCTGCAGTAGTGTTTTTTCATGATTAATCAGCAGTTTCCAAAATATTTGAATACCATAGTGGAATAAAGCACTAATAGTTTAGATCAGTTTTTGATGTGATATGAAAATCAGGATGTTAATACTTCTGTTTCAGATCAGTCTTTCAGTTAAAATCAAAAGAATGTGCACTACCATCCTTCCCCTTAAGACAGTCAAATGTATTCACCTCCACTTAGAGAAAAAACCCAATGAAATAACCATAAATTGCTTCAGCAAATTACAGTCTAGACTTGCTGATTTGTTTTAACAACACAAGATATCAAACCCATATGCCAGCATTATTGTAAACTGCTGTTCCTAAATGCCTGTAAATGCATTGTCCTGTAGACTAAGTATCACTGCAGCCAAATAATTACTTAGATTTAATGTGGAATTTGTAACAGGAAAGGAGTATTCACTGTGTCACTTGTAGTAGTCTGGTTTTTCTCTTCCCCTGACATCTTTAGACAGTGTGGCTGGGTCATCACTATCGTTTGACAGCAATGCAGCTTGCAGAAGATGAGAAGGCAATTTGTGGTTACATAACACTGACACAGACAGTGAGCTGTGTACCTTCAAAAGGAAAACAAAACAGGAGTCAGGCTGCCTTTCATTATTAATGCTTTTTTGTGGTTGTCCAAGTTTATAATTCGTAGTACCCACAAGATGTACTCATTTCCTGCAGAACAACAGCTGTGGAACGCATGGAGGGTTTACCTTTGTGGTTTCCCAGCAATTGAGCTTTGCCTTCTTCTAGAAGATGGTGAATGTTGCTATGACTACAGTGGTTTTTTTTCCTTTGATAGGCTGCTGTGTTCAGCTAAGCATACATACATTAAGCACAGGGCAGTCACAAGTTCATAGTAATTTCCAATGAAAATAACATAAAATAACAGTGAAAAAAACGTATGTAACCTTTGCTTTACATGGACCAAAGGTTTTTACAAACTCTTCTTTATAAAATAGATTGACACAGCTCTTCAAATTTTCAAGGGTCTGGGTAAAGTCTTCTGATTGTATTGTACCTGTGACAGTGTCTTCTTTGGCTGGGACCTACTGGTTGCGTCACTGGCTAGTTAATTTTGGGAACTGGAACTATTAGCTGCACAGAGTAATTGTGATACTGAATTTCTGTGGTAAATTAGCAGCCTGTAGAGTTCAAAATGAAATGAAAAGATGTCACACACATGCACAAAAAAAATCAAGTAAATCTGTTCCCTACAAGTGAAATACTGCAAAAGTGCATTGCACATATGGAACAACCTCACCTGCAAACAAGGCGTGCCCATTCCCCGCCCTCTGCAGTGCAGATTTTGTGGGATGTGTTTGTTTCCCTGTGTCCTGTGTACACTGCTTTCCCAGAGTGCACAGGCAGAAGGAGGCCAAGGCAATACTCTAACCAGACTGCTTCTTCTGCATACTGACCTTTTAAATGCACACTGAGCAGTCTAACATCTGACAAATTGCACTTAGCTCATACAGGAGTTTCCCCTCGCCTCCCTTGGGATAAGGCAGCAGTTTTGGGGAGAACTTTGTTCTGAACATAACAACAAGGCATTTGCAGTCTTCTTTATACAATCACTTTTTCAAACTCACTTGGCTTTATCAAACTCAGCAGATAAATAATGTATGTCCTTCCCATTTCCTATGTGAGATCATGAGTGAGGAGCTGCTTCTTGACAGATGTCCAGTGAGTATTTTCAGAAGTGTTTTTTCGGTCAAATGTAACCATTATAGCCGTCTAGTCAATTTAGCAGTGGCATCTCAGTTTTCAAACTTCAGCCAAATTTTCTCATAGCTGTGACTAAAGAGGTTCAGTTAGAACTTCCTAACAGAACAAAAGAGCTCTTTTTCTCTGCTTCAAATTACTTCAACACAATATTTTTTCACCTTCAGAAAAGTAAAACGTGATGCCTCTCAAGCAGGGAAGGAAAAAAATGAGGACATTTTGATAGCCTGAAGAGAGGAAAGTAAAATGAAAGTATGTATGGCACAAATGCTAAGAACTTTGCTTAGAGTTATTACAGAGGTGTAGGTACAACTTCTTTTGGCATCCATGGGATATCAGGATTTGGGGCAGATCCTTTCCTGCAGAAACAAAAGGCATTTGTGTTATTGAATAAAGATGGAAAATGAGAACAGCAAGAAGGCACTGGTAGAATATCCATGCATATTAGGTTTGACCTAGATTATAAATTTCAGTTATGTTTGCTAAGAACTCATATCATTACCTAGATGTAACACTACAAGTAGTAAATCCACAAAAATTACAAACCAAGAGGTACAAATCACCTCTAGTACACTAAGCTGTAATTTCTAAGGAACTCAGACATTCCTTCATTTTTACAATTATGAAAATGTTAATTGTCTTGCTTAGTAGCAGGAAGAATAAAGACATTAAAACACACATTCTATCTAAACACTGCCCACTTTAATATAGGTTGGGCCATTTCATTTGAACTTTCTGTAAATGCCTAAATATTACATTCCATCATTTTATTAGTACATAAACTGTGCTCTATGCATAACAATCACAGCAGAACATGGTGTGACCCATAGGATCACCTAGAAAACTATTTGTGTTAGTAATAGATCCTGTTCCCTCCTCATAACAAAATTATGGAATGCAAATTGTCTGAGACATAAAACATGCACACTGTATAGACCCAGATGACTTAATATTAACACTTGGGCAGTATTAGCATATTGACTCTTGCTTCTGATTTGGAGGAAAAATATACTGCAGTGTTGCAAGCTCTTGCAATTTATAGAAATACAAATTAAATATATTGAGTAGGATCAAGTCCAGTAAATGCAGGACCAAATAAATCTCATACATTACCTTTGGATCTCTTCAATACACTGGTGAACATCAATTACTTTTGAGATCTTACATACTAGTTTGTCATGAGATTGCAAAACATTTTACCTAAACTGTCAGTAAATGTAAACCTAGGTAAACACTGAAAAGAAAGAAAAATGATACTGAATCTAATGATAAATTCTCTTTTATTAAGACTTTCTATCTCACTCTGATTTTTCAGAAGTAAAATATGTTTTGAGCAATAACCTGAACTTCTTGTCTCAGAAGTGATCCACTGACAACATTTAATATATGGTCAGATTCACAGTAGCTATTTTTTCATCAAAATTTGCTCATTTTTAGTTCAGAAATAGCTTGTAGTTCATGTAGGGGAATAAGTTCTGACTCCTTTCCACTTAATGTCCCTGGGGTTTCAAGCAGTGATACTTTTGAGAAGAATGTTGTGGCCAGAAATTTTGATTGCTCTACTAATGCATCTCTGGTACTCACTGTAGAACTACTGTGCAGCTGAGGGGAAGACAGTAACAAATACTATTTTTAGCAGCCATCTATTTGCCAAGAAAAGTGCTGATGAATAAACAATTTGTTACACATGCACTGGTCCAGATTCTGCTTGTCTTTTGCAATCAAAGCTCTCTTTGATGTGTCTAGGAGAACTAAGAGTGCAAGCATAGCCAATTCACTGCCTTAAACATTGAAGGAGACATTTTTCTGCTTTTCTTCCCACTGAGCATGAGCATACCCTGGACATAATACTTGTAGGATCGATCACATAGTGAAAAAACATTTAATGAAAGTGAAAAATTTTCCTTTGGATTTATAATAGGCTTGTGCAAGCAGAAAAAAATAATAAAAATGAATACTCAAAAAAACAATGCAGTGAGAATCCACATTATAATCTAAAAGCAAGGATGCCATTCACAGGCCAGTATCTGAGTTCCATTCTTTGATCTCTGCCAAATCCCTCAATTCACATTTGCTGGTAGTCTCATTCACTCTTCTAAAGTATATTCAGTGACTACATCTAGGTTAGTAAATCAAACATTTCCCAGGAATTTAACTGCCTCCACTGTTAAATTGTCAGGAGAGTCCCTGTGATGGCTGTGCCAAAGCTAGCTAGCAATCTCCAAGTAATTCCTGGATGTAATTCAGGAAGAGGCATAGGCCAGAGACCATTGCTCTTTGGATGTGGCCACCATGTCTGACCCCATCAGACCACAGCTTCTGAGACCTGACCTAGGGTAAATGCAGTTCTTTCACTCACTACGAGTTTCAGGATACAGCATATGACAGTCTGAATAGCATCACCCACAGCCATGGGCTTTTTTGCATTACTAGAGAAGTACATGAAGTTTCAATAACCCTCTTAATTCTCACTACCAGGGGTTTTCACCAGAAAGCTCTCACACTCTGGCATCTGGGTTTGAGTTCAGGTCCTGAGATTCATTCACTAGAGGCAGCTCCACTATAGGAGTATCATGGAGATTTATCTCATAACACCCAGATGGTTGTTATTACAGTTAGAGGTGATCTAGCCACTAGCTCTCCCTTCTGTTCCTATGATGCTAGTTCTTCAAGAGATGTTATGAGTGTAAATGACACAGGATGATTTCTTACACTAGAGAGGGGCTGTTAAAATGTATATATTCACCATTTTTTCCCTCTTGCCTGCAGAACTAGCCTAAAGACATATGCACAGGTTCTTTGAGTTTCCACAGAAAGCAATTTCAGCACATAAACTGTCTTCCTTCCCAGTCAAAGCTTCCATCTGTGACTTGCTTTCAGAAGCTGTAAGACAAACAGTTCCTGCAAGAAAGGCCTGCTGACGTCAAGCTGCGTTTGAGGGAGGTCTGGAGTGCATCTTGAGATTATAACTTCCCTTATTCTTTGGTCCTTTTTAGAAAAGTTGCTGTTAGACAAAAGGCAGTTGATTATTTTAGAGAAGTTTTTGGGTTCCCTGGTAATTCTGTATGCATAACCACTCACAATCATCTGAAGAGATTAAAATTTATGACCTAGAGATGAATGAAGCAGAAATTTAAAAAATGACCATATACATTTCTTTTTGTGGCCTTCAAAGATGTTAACTTTTACAGATCCTACACCAGTGTTCTATTTACTGACCTTTAAAGACACATTATGCATTTTTACATTTACTGCTGCCTTTTCCAAAAATAGAGGTTCCACAGAATCGCAAATGAGTAATAAAAACAGAAGTGCAGAGGAAATACTCAGTTAAAAATAGATAATAGAATTAATCCTTGGCTTTAAAGGAAAAATTATGCATTTTTAACTCATACTCCCAGCACAATCTCATTAAAACCTAGTTAGGTCTTGGTCATGTATTTGCTCGATTGTCTCACAAAGATATTATGTAATTAACTTTTTTATTACTTAGGACGCAAAACAAAAGTAGTGGGTGTGTGAAAATATCTGGTTAGATTATGCCCTTGTATTTCTAAGGAAGTTGAATGTATGCTTACACAGTTTTGGAAAGGCATAATATTCACTTTAACAGTGTGCTACTGGCCTTTACCAAAAGCTAGTGAGATGTGAAAAAAGACCAAAGAAATGCTTGCAGATATATTTCATCATAGAAAGTAGCTTGTTACAGAATTTAGGAAAAACTTTCTCATTCTTGACAGTTTCTACAGAAAATGAAATAATATACATCCTCTTAAAAGTAGCTTCCAAAGAAGTATATAGGAAAATTCATTATATCAGCACCTCGTAACTTGGCTGTTATAAAGTGGGGTTACTTAAAACGTAGTGAGAAGCATAAAGAATGCAGATTTGATTTCTGGCTGGGCACACATGGTAAGCAGTGAAGAAGCTAATCAGGCCATATTTGGGATGCTTATAGGATCACCTCCATAGGGGCATAGGGGATTCATTAACTGGCCTCAGGATCTAATGCAGGAAAACTCTCTGTTGGACACTAGGCATTGGACCTAGATAGACAGAAGTCTTTTCCTTTTAATAACAGGGTCTCATCATAGAACAGGCATGAAATTCAGGTCACCAGTAGTCCAATTTCATTCTCAACCAGTATGGTTATCACTGTTAATGTTTCTGCGGAAACAAAGCTCTGTAACTTTAGATTTGCATTGTCAAATATTTTATTTACGTAGTGAAACATTTATTTTGAAGCAAGGAAACTTCAAAATTTTTAATACCTGAGTCCTTTAATTAAGGACAACAGCAGGCAGACAACAGAAAGAGGGAAAGGTTGCAGTAGGTCTGGTTTTTGTGGTTGCTGTGGTGGGTTTTTTACTGGTAAGACATGGAAGAGAAGAAATAGCTGCTCGAGAAGTGGAAGACATCTGAAAAATTGCAGAGAAAAAAGGATTATCTGCACAAAACAGTTGTGGGCTGAATGTAACCACTGAGCATTCAACAGAAGTTTGTGCCATATCCAGTCATCTGATAGGCCCCAAGGAAGAGAATATCCAGCAATATGTCCAGAGCCCATAATGAAGTTGAGAGAGGCATGCAATGGAAGAGGAGAGGAAAAATAAGGTTTGCAGACATGAGCTGATGAGAAGACCCAAAAGACTGATCTGTGACTGGTAACAGTAAGCCATCACATGACCAAATGAAACAAAAGGTGGAAGAAAAAGGAGATTCTGTATCAAGAAGTAGAGAAGAAATATGGTGAGGATAGTCAATGGTCACATCTTGAGTAGAAATCATCAGGATATTTAGGAGCTCATCAGAAAGAACAAAAGGCACAGTGATACTCAGAAAGTTGGGAGAAGAGGAAAAAATGGAACTTCAGATCCTGGCTAAGAGAAGGCAGGTGTGCCCTACACAGGAGTCCTTGCCAAAGATTAATAGATGTGCAACGGTGTCGCTGTTATCCCCAGAGAGACGGCGAAAATCACGACATAAGGCAGGTCAGATGATATGGCCGAAGCAGAGCTAAGACCACATTTAATGGAAAGCTCATCTTTTACAGTGTGGTTCACAATAAAGAAATTACATGATTGGCCTATTCACCTCTCAAGGTGACAGGTTGAGCCGTATAACACCCATCAGTAAATATTATTTTTCCATGTATCCAAAACAACATGCAGTTCTCATAACAATTATGCAGCTGCCAAGAGTTTACTTTTCTCTAACTGCTTTCTCATGAGAGACTGCGTGAGAACGAAAGCTTCTCACAGGAAAACTGTGAGAAGCTTGTGAAAAGCTGCAAGAAGCTCTCTACCAGCTTTTTAGCATCCACACAACAGCAGATGGCAGAAGGATAGAACTGAAAGATGAGTACAGTGTGAGTTTCAAGTCACAGATAAGTAGGCCAGCAGGCAAAAGGATCCTTGAGGTACCACAAAAAGTTCCCAACCCATTCATCACTTTGGCAGTTCCATGACAATATTCCTGTTACAATAGATGTGAAATGATTGTATAAACTTAAAGAAACTATTCACAGAAGTGCTGTAAATAAAAGGACAAAAAGTAGTCGTGTGGTATGAAGCAACCACCACAGATCCATCCGAATAACTTCTTAGAATGTGGACCAAATGTTTGTTAGGCAGACAGATGATCAGAGAGCTGGATGACTTTGGTGAATTTTCCAAGATGTTCAGGCCGGAAGATCTGTAACACAGTGACAAAATGGGAGACATTTGGAAAATCCATTGTCCAAGATGATCTCTTATCCCTCAGTCAACCTGAAAAGTCTACCCATCACTCTGTTATTGAAGCACACAAATTAGAGCGCTTATGCCAACAAAAGATCATGATCTGAAAGCCAATCAAGGCTATCGTGTTCTTGAAAACCCCTTGCATGTTTTAGTACAGATTTGTGATTCATGTTTAAGTTTTCAACCTCTGAGTGGTAAGTACTGGGGTCTGGCTTTCAGAGAATGGGGCTTACAAACTGAAGTAAGGCAATAGATGGCACAAATGTACTCATTATTTGTCCTTTCACCAAAGAAGTCAGTGTGTAAGTGAGCCATAAGAGGTTCCATAAGAGCCCTGAGGACCATGGAGAAAGCTTATGAGCATCAGCCTGGGAGGCATCGGCAAGATATGCAACATCTGTGTTTGGAGCAGATAAGACACACAGACCCTTAGACAAGCTGAGATCTTTATCCTCTCCCACTAATAACATTCTCAATAGGGTGCAGGTGCCTCCTGTTATTTTGAGGAATTCCATCTAGCTTCTACCGCCAGGACTTAAGAAGCCAAATATGCACAAAGCGCATCCACCCAGTGCACACTATTACATCTTGTAACAGTTGCAGAATGGTGGTGGATAATTCACTAGGAAAGCTGGAGGAAAGAAGGCATGGTTTCCAGAGTCACTTAAATGCCAATATTATAAATACTATACATATGATGACGATCTGCTTTACCTATTTACAACATATGGGAAACTGGAGGTAATTTCGTTTATTATTAGAATAATATAGGAATACTGATGAACTCATTAGCTGATCTGAAAATCTGGAAAGGGCTCCCAAAGGCAGTGGAGGTCCCAGTTCAAGAGACTAGGGAAATTAGGAAAGTCACACTGGAACTTTAGTGTAAAATAATTAAAATTTTTTTTGGAGCACCTTATGTTCAATAGCATTTTTATAGCACCTTTTGTTATTGAAATTCTTCACATTTTTTTCCTGCTTACTTTTTCTGCCTTCACAGAAAAGCATGAGAAGGACAAAAAGTGTTTTACAAAAAGCAACACCACCTGTTTTATTACATGAAATGCAACACATATACTTCATTCTCCTCTGCATATATACACCAAATAAATATAGCCCATATGGCACTCTGAGTATGTATGTGTTCACATTCATGCCACACATAGTTATCCTTTCAAGAAGTCACCTGCTAACTTGTGCTATTCTGCAAACTGGAAGTGCTCCTACTGCTGCAATACTGCACCGAAGAAGATGCTGATCTGTAGGACAGATGTTATCCCTGAAAAAATCTGGTAGTGTATAAAACATTGATTTTTCTGCTGGATTAAGTATTGATTTAATTGGAGCTTTTTCTGCCTCCAATTTTGAGATCATGGAACACTATTTCTAAGACTTGTACATATTGCTTGGTGGTTTGCAATATTTCAGTAATGCCTTGAGGCTTTCTGTTTCATTGCAATTGCATTTACAGCAATAAACTGTTCAACAAACACTGAATTTTATTAAACTGGCAAAATATGTGATAAAGAAAGCTAAACAAGCCCACAGTCAGCTGTGCCAAAAATAAACAAATGCTTTCTTTTAAATGCTAAAATAATGTACAAACGAGGCTCAACAAAACTAAAATGCAGAATAATTCCAAAACTGAAGTGTGTATAAAATTAAAGTTCAAGAGAAGAATAGTTACACTATCCAGCTGCAGTTCCACTACAGCAGGGATTCATCATTCCATGTGTAAGGAAATCCTTAGCCATTTTCTCCTATCCATGGCAACAGTGTATTGCTCCTTCAACCTAACTGAGAGACTCAAGCACCATCCCTGAGCTGGAGCAAATGATCCTCCTTTTTTAAAACTTTTTTAGGTTAATTTTCACCTGTCTGTATTGACAGAGAACAGTTGCACCAGCACAACTGAGGATTCTCAACTGAGGAGCACAACTGCTGTGTTCTCAGGATGACAGCTGGACAACATAGGCAACTCTTTACACCAGCCTTGCTGCCAAATCTTACCTGTGATGGCCTAAGTATGTCCCCCTAGAAATTATGCCCTCTACAATCTCTTCCCTTTGCTTTCTACCTTCCCTTCCCATTTTTTCTCCCATGAACCAGTGTGTAAGAGGAGGAGACAGCCATGGCCTTGCAGCTGCTGAGCTTCTTCAGCACCCACGGAATGACCCTCAGGGTTCATCCTCCAGCCATCTGCAGCAGCACTGCCATATTCATATTGAGCAGCAGGCAACTCACCCCACAAGCCCTATGTGCTTTCCAGTGTGAAATAACAATAGTTCATTCAGTGTTTTGTTTTCAATGGACTACATACAGTTTCTCGTCATTTCCTCTTGTTATCTTGTCTTGAGTACTATAAAGCTACAGTTTGCGTTTTATGGTTTTATCATGACTACAGATATCCAAGATGGGTAATGGAGAGGTGAACAGGGAAAGGCAAAGCAACTGTTGTCATATTAGAAGGTAATACTGTCCCTGCTCAGCTCTGTGGAGTCCTGCGTTCCCCCACAGAAGCATGGGTGGGTTCAGTAATATAGTCAGTAGCAAAGAGTCAAGAAGGGTATTTGAGTGTGTTCCAGCAGGAGCATTTATTGCTTCTACAGCGTCAAAAGCTGCAGAGGCAAACACAAACATGATCCCGAAACTCACAGTTTTATCTGGGGGCGGGGAAAAGGCGGGATTAGGGAACAGGGACCAATGGGGAAGCTCTGGGGGAGGGACGAGGGGGATAGAGGCTCACAGCCAACCAGGGAACCCAAATTGGGATAGATTAACATAACAGAACAAGCATCCTGGGAGACGCCTTTCTGGTCACCGTAACCTAAAGAGGTACTTTGTGGTACTAAGGACTTGCCTTACTGAGAACTCTCTGCCCCTTGTAATGTTCACCGGCCACCACAACTCCTCCTTTCTGTATTAAACAAAAAGGCCTCCCCCAGGGATCCCGAAACCCAACTTCTCAAACAACCAAACATACACAAGACAACAAAAATGATCAGAAGTACCCACAACCCAATGTTCCAACAAGTCCTCAAATCTTTGACAGAATTTTCTCTCTGGTTGCTGGAATGGACGCTCTCATGGGCAGAGGTGAGGTTGAAGAAACACAGTTCTCTTTGGGCTGTGGCACAGTCCACACATCTGTTGCCAGTGGTACCAGGAGCATCCAGAGGATGGCAGAGTGATAGGTGTTGGGTGCTGGGCATCATGGTGGTGAAGGTGGGCACAGGCTCTGACAGTTGCTTCTGTTGGGGTTTTAAAGTTAAAATTTCGCTATTTGTAATTTCAAAGGGAGGGGCCTTTCCCTTCCCCCCTTCTCTTACTTCAAGGTCTGGGGAGGAACTCAGGGTAGCCAGACTATTGCCACCCTGGCCAGGGAACAAAAGAAATCAGGAGGAGGCAGGCAGACGGTAGCAGACCTGTGCACTCTGGCAGAATCCACCTCTCAGTTTCTCTTGAAGCAGGGCAGAGGGAACAGGGATGCAAGGAGAGGGAAGCCGGAAAGCATTTTTTAAACTGGGGTTAACATTTCCCAACCTTTTCACAAGACTATCAACAGCTTTTGCTAGCTTGTAAAGCAGATAACTTTTTCCCAACATAAACAACCATCGCAAAAAGCACTTCAAATACTCAACTAACCACTGCTTAAATAACCACTGAACAAAATGTTTTAAACCTTCCCTGGTATAACGATAATTTTCGCGAACAAGGATTCTTAGAACTGGGAGAAAAACTCCTCACAGGAGACAAGAGAACTCTGCTCCCATCTCCCTCTCTTCCCAACCCTCTAGATAAAAGGAAATTAACAAAAAAGGATACAAAAGTGATCCATATTACCTTAGAGGGTCAAATAAAAGTCTCGAGGTGTGGGAAACACAAAAGGTGTCTGTGCCGCATTGGACAACTTACTGCGCTAGCACCCGTGCTAAAACCGTCGTCTGGAAAAAACATAGAGGGAAAAGATCTGCTCATCCATATGATGAGAATTGTAACAGTGAGTTCAGACCCTAGAAAACTGCAGGAAGAGTTTCAACAGGTTTGTTAGTACCCCAACTTGCCTCAGCTATGGCATTAAAGCAATTAGATCAAGTAGGATGTTGGCTGAGTAAGCAAACCAATGCCACATCCATTGCAATCAGTGATATGCTGACTGACATCAACAGTGTTAGACATGCTACCCTTCAAAATAGAGCAGCAATTGATTTCCTTTTACTGGCACATGGACATGGTTGTGAAGAATTCGAAGGATTGTGTTGTATGAATTTGTCTGATCACTCTGAATCCATCCACAAAAGTATACAAAAGCTGAAAGATCTAACGTCTCAAATTCAAAAAGACAGTTGATCATGGCTAGACAGTTTGTTTGAGAAATGGAGCTCTGCACCTTGGTTGAAAGAGCTTTGCAAGGCAGGTTTACATGTGTTATGATTGTAGTGGTGATATTGGTAGTTGTGCCTTGTATACTTCAGTGTGTGTGACGAATGATAGACAAAACTGTTAAAGAAGTTTTTGTCATACAAGGGAATGATGTAGGAAAAGGGATCACAGAAAGTTCTCAGAATCTTACTCAGGCAGTTATGGATGAAGGCTTTGAATTAAGGCCTTGGAATGGACGAGACCTATTCGAACAATGCAAAACAACTAACGCTGGATTTGACCTAAGTTCCTGAAATAGACCCAACCTTTCACAGCATTAAAATTGCTGTGGTGTAAAATAGCACTGCTTAGAGCAAGCAGAAGAAATGCCTTTACGTAGAGGAGCTATGAAACGCAAGGTAGTCGATAAGTGACTAAGTTAAGAGGATTCTTTATGGTTGTACCAGGAGGGGGAATTGTGGGAAATTCAAAAGGTGGAAAGGCTCTTAGGTGTGAGAAACAAAAGCAAGTTTCAGAAATAAAGCAAAAGAATTTAGGAATCAGCTCTGGCTGCGAAAACTTGAAGATAGAAGAAGATACAATTATATAGCAAGCAAGGACATTAAAACAATGGTTAGAGTTTTTAGGTTTGGCTGAGATAGGTCTTGAAGTTGTAGAAAATATGCTTAGCAAGATAGGTAAGTTCAAGCTTAATAATGGAATATTGTGCATTATTTTATAAGGCATAACAAGCAAGTATTGTGTGCAATAGCTGTACGTGCGCTATTGAAGATTGGTTGAAACAGTTGTCTGTAAACTTTAGAAGCATGCTATTGGCTAAAAAGCCTTTAAGAATGCTCTGTAACAGGGAAATCTTTGGCTGCCCATGACGATGTCAGCCTTGTATCATCTCTTGAGTCTCAACTCTGTATATGAGATTGATGCCGGAATAAAATAATAAAAAGGCTCCTGGAACGTCTGCCTGGGCTCCCCATCCTGTTTGCTCTCCAAAAACGCCGACCTTGAGGTTGGCCCACAAACTTTAGACCAGTCTTCTCTTTCCCCGGAAGGTTGTTGGTCTCCCCTGCTGAGCCCCTGATAGAACTTAGAGGTTTCTTTGGGGCTGTGGTTGCTCAAATTCGACTTAAATCCAGGAACTACTGGAGATGCTGTCAGGAATGGTCCGAGGCCGTCCATGTTCAGGCGCCATTTAATACTGTCCCTGCCTGGCTCCATGGGGTCCCACGTGCACCCACAGAAGCACGGGTGGGTTCAGTGTTACAGTCGGTAGCAAAGAGTTGAGAAGGGCATTTGTGTGCGTTCCAGCAGGAGCATTTATTGCTGCTACACTGTCAAAGGTTGCAGAGGAAAATATGAACATGAGCCTGAAACTCAGTCTTATCTGGGGGGGGGGGGAAAGGAGGGACTAGGGAACGGGGACCAATGGGGAAGCTCTGGGGGAGTGATGAGGGGGGGTAGAGGCTCACAGCCAACCAGGGAACCCAAATTGGGATAGATTAACATAACAGAACAAGCATCCTGGGAGAAGCCTTTCTGGTCACCGTAACCTAAAGAGGTACTTTGTGGTACTAGGGACTTGTCTTACTGAGAACTCTCTGCCCCTTGTAATGTATGTTCACCGGCCACCACAGGTAAGTTATTCTCTTTCAATCAAGTAATATAGGCAGTCATAGGAACATGAAATCCATCCTCTGGTGCAATCACTCCTCTTTTGTCTGTTCTTAATACCCTTCACTCACAAAGACTCCATAATTTGCCCAAGCAGTCTCTTACAACACTTAATTACCTTCACTGTCTTTTTTTAACTAGATGGGTAGCAATTTTTCTGCAAATGGAACATGGTTATGACTGATACAAAAGATCTCTTTCACTATTCAGGGCTCCATAGCTTTCTTTTAAGCTGACCTTCTTGTTCAGGACATGTCTATTTCAGAGGTTCCTGACACGAAAAGCATGGTGGCTCTTAATGCCAGTGAAGAACTTTCTTCTAAGACACCCTTTTACAAGTCTGGTGACTGCAGAATATACACATAAACTAAGGGGTATGATAATTTCTTTAACTCACCATTTAATAAATGTACAAAAACTTGCAAATGTCACTTGTTTATAATAGTGAGAGAAAATAAGAACATCACCAGGGTGAACAAAGAAGATGTTCAGGAGCTTTGTATTGAGAACTTTAATAGCCTATTCCCTAACAGAAAGAGATTTCCTAAAGGCAGTTTCTTCTATCTCATTTTCAGTGGCTGTAGCAAGGCTTAAGGAAGGACAGGATACACCCCTCTATGGATAGCTCATCTAAGTAAACACAGAGATTGTTAATGAAGACATCTGCAGCTGAGTTACTCTTCTCAATTCCCTTTACAGTTAGTGGAAAGAAAGAGTTGCATTTGGTTGTGATTCCACTTATGCCTTGGATACCTTCTACAGGATGGGACGTACCCCACAAATGCATAATTTGCTCCACTGAGTAGAAATTGAACCTGAGATACATAGCTTGTATATAGACATGTAGACCATATGCACTTAAAGCGAAGTGAGAGAAACCCATCTGCTGCTGACTTTTAACAGGAACAATTTCCATGGATGAAGTAATATTCTTTGCAGGCAAAATCACAGCCTTGTTTTGATTAACTTTTTTCTGGAGCTGCAGTCCATTAACACTCACTCATGCAGATTGTAATGATGTATTGTATATTCTTTTTAAATCTTATATAACAGTTCTAGTGTGTAACAATGTCATGGTAATTAGAATCACAGTTTTGAGTATTATGAGGCATTTTCTGCTTGGCTTGTGCTTCTAAAATGTAATTTCTGTCATTTGGCAGCTACACTGCCAAGAATGTGGCAATGTGGGGGAGATGTGTAAACTATTTACCGAAGTTTCTATCCCAAATCAAAGCTAGTGACACCCCATGAAAGTCAGAATCCTCCATTTTCATTATCAATGCATGAGAAAACTTCCTCCCCTCGGAAATTTTTCTTCCTAGACCAAGCAAAGAGGGCAAATTTGAGACTTCCTGGTAGCTCAGGTTGCAACTGAGGCTGTGCTACCAAACGCATCTGTGGAGAAACTCCCCAGGCCATCTCATGGAGCAGGCTCAGAGCACAGAGGTTTGCACTTGCTGAGGGATGCTACCTGCTATTGCAGTGTCCATGTTCTACTACTGCTCTTCTAGTCTGTTTCTGCCTCCACAAACAAGCCCCAAGCTGAAGAACTGAATGAAGCAAAGAGTAGATTAGCATTGAGAGAACCAGCAAGTGTCTAAGTTCAGGATTTTGTAGCAGGGGTACATAGTCAAGACATTCTTGGCCCTTTAATGAATTTCATTTGATTCCCGGCTGAACTGTTTCATATGTTTGTTGTGCTCGTGGCTCTGGTAAAATAAAAACACAACTTAGGTGGCTGTTATTAATACTGATGTGCTTTAGTACTGCAATGGTTGAGTTCACTGTAGCTCCTCCAGACATGCCCCATTCTTTGTACACAAACTCTATTTTTCTAACCTGTGACTTGAGTGTGATCAATTGGTCGGATTGGTAAAACAGCAGCTAGCTGGCAGTGTGGAAGCTCATAAAAGTTGGCCAAGAAGCCTCAAACAATTTGTAGGAAAATGAGGGATTAAATGACGAATAAGGAGGTATATATTGCCACTAAGTTTCTACAAAGTCAAGGCAGGAAAAGGGCTGGAATACCTAGAAAAATCAATGTTGAAATTTGACACCTCACAAACCTATGCAAACTGCAGCAGGACCTGGCAGTGCATGTTGAGAGCAGCATGTAAAAGAAATGTGTATGAATACTAAATAGCAATATGGTTGAAATCAGAAATAAGGACTTTCAATTTGGACAGTTAGATTATGCATAAATGGGGAGTAAGTCCTTTGTTTTGCTTTAGGAGTTTAGATAAGTTACATGAGCTCCCTGTATTTTGATTTTCTCGTCTCTAATTCTGAGATGAGAAACATGTATACAAAATCTGGTTATTTTCCTCAGTATGAGGTGATGCCTTGCTCAAGGAACAGCATGGAAGTAATTTCTGCCTCTGCTGAAGCAAGAATGTATTATCTACCAGTGACAAACTGTCACCATCATTTTGCCTTGGCAGGTAGAATAACTGGTTCCTCTATCTTTCTTTTTAAGGATAAAAACACAAATCACTTTAGCCATTAATAAAACATGCTGCCCTACAAAGAGATAACTTCCTCTCCAAATCTGGTGATTGTCCAGACAAAATCATCTCAGAAACACCACAAAAATAATGAGATGTAGCTGAATACAAGGAGAGAAATTGAGAAAGGGAACAAAGTTAATAAATAAGGATGGGGGAAAGCACAGGAGAATTCTTTGTGAGACAGACATGCGGTTCAGAAATGAGAAGATTTTTAAACGGTCAGGATGTCAGGAGGGCGTTAAAGAAACATTCCGAGAGCAGACTTCAGCCCAGGGAGAGTACTCTAACTCCCTTAACTTCAGTACAATTTATTTCGAGTCAGTCAAAAAAGACCCCAAATGTATATGACACACTACTGCAGCTATGAGGAGATGAGTAACTGGGCTGGAAGATGGGAGGTGAATGCAGGACGGAACATCTGACCCTCTTTGACAGCTGCCTGCAGTGTCCCCACCATCCTTGAAGGAAATCCATGGGACGTGCACAGCTGCAGACCCCCAGTCCCGAGCCCCCCCTCTGTCTCTCCCCAGCTGGCGGGTCGGGAGCTGGCACGCCTGCTGACCCGGGAGAGGGGATTTCTCAGGTCCCGCCGCTGCTCGTCCTCTTTTCTTGTGCAGGAGAGAAGCACCCGTCCCCTCCGCCACACAGGCAAGGCATTTCTTTCTTCTGCTCTGCCCTCGGAGAGGCATTGCCGCTTGCAAGCACGGCTTGCCGAGCCCTGCTGAGGAGAGCGGGGCACGGCCGGGGCAGTGGGACAGAACTCGGCCGAGGGCTGCGGCAGCCGGGCCGTGTGCTGAGCCCAGACCGCTCCCTCCCGCAGCGGCACGGCTGCCGGGCACGGCCACGCTCCGGCCGCCTCCCGGCGGGGCTGCCCCGGTTCCTGGCATCCACCGGGAGGGAAAGGAGCTGCCCTGGTCTGCTGTCCCTCCTCACCTCCCGCCTGACCCCGTCAAAGGCTTCTTCTTACTGCAAATTGGCTCACTTTAGCTATAGGAAACAGCTTCTAGGAACAAATTTCAGCCTCGGCAACATATTACAATTAATGAATTCTTACACTTACTTAATGCCCACAGGCACAGTTAAGACTCTGCAAAAGTATTCATTAAATACGCAGACAGGTGTATGTGGGAGACCAGTTTCAAGCTTGTGTACACTCAGCTGTAAACACGAACCTTGAAACATACACTACTTTACTCTGTGGAATCAGAAACTTGGATCTGTAATGTTTGTTCACCTCACTGCCATTTTAGACTCAGTCTCAGAAGGCTCTCAGGGTACGGTTTAGAGTATCAAGCCATAGAGGAATTGTTGTTTGACTTCTTAAGGATTGCTAAATGTCAGTTCATCAAGATGATTTATATTTCTTTTCCCCAGCTTTCCAAAAGTGTCTCCTCTTTGCCTTTTTTCATGACATGCTGAGTGATGTGATTCTGGCATGTTTTACATTTGTGATTGTCAATAGCCAGGAAAATGTATAGCCTAAGGTTAAAAAACATCCTCTGGCTGTGGTCTCCTCTTGTTCTTTAGCTTAGGAGTCAGAAATTTTAAATTGACTGTAAATACTAATGCTGCATTTAAAAATTAAGAATGATACTACTTTGCTATGTATGTTCCAATATATAATATTTTGTGCTGGTCAAAATGATATGAAAAAGCCTCAAATTTTTCAAGATTACTGAAAAAAATTTATATGCCTTTTCTTACTGTGGTGATACTGTGATAAAACCTAAAAGTATGTTAAAATATTCTCCTGTATATATTACCCATCATAGTAAAGCAAATGTATTAATTTATTTCCTTACCTGATTTTTTTCACTTTGGTAAGTTTTAAATTTGATGTAAGAAAATATCTGAAGCTCTAACATTAATAAATGAATGTTGAATAGGATCAGACTCAAAGACACCTACATTAAAGCACAAAGTCCGTAAATTGCATGATTCAAATTTTTTGAATTCCCTGTATTTTTGATCCACTTATTTAACTTCTGGGACTGATCTTTAGCATCACTAAGCAAGAAAGGAATATCTTTAAATGCTCCTCACATAAAATGAAGTTTGTCCATACCTTGCACAGTGGAAAAGTGCATCTTAACAAGCAAATGAATCATTGATTCACACAGAGGACAAATTCTCACTTTATTCATTCACAACATACATGGATCCTGCATGTGTACATTCTTCTTTGTGTCATGGCTGTCCTGGAGTTATTTTCTCCTATGTCATACTTACTTGAAGGATGCCACCATTGTTACACTGCTAAACTAACCCCCCAACATTACTGAACTAAAATAGGTCCTAGATCCTATTTATTAGGTGATAAGACCAAATGTCTCTATATGTCCCATATCTCATGCAGAGGACACAGACTTCCATACTTTGCTATATTGGTAAACTGCAAATTAAATTACTATGTTTTTCTTCCTTAGCAGGTATCGCTTGTCTGAGCAGCAGTTCTGACTGGATTATTACTAAACTGACTGATTTGTTTCATAATAAAAGAGAAAGGATTTTTTAATAGCACACAGAGCAAAAACAAAAAAATTTTTTTTTCATTTTCGTTTTGCTAAATGTAGAATTAGCTGTGGTACCTACAAAAAGTAGGTGGTAAGTTTTCTGCACTTTTAAATAATGCCCTCAACCAACCTGTGCATTTACAGCTTATTGTGTGAGATTGGGATCACTACCTTCCCACTTAGTTCCTGCAGAAGTGGGAGGAAATAACAGAAGAGCAGAAAATGACAGGTCCAGAAAAGAGATTTCACATGACTATTCCCTTTTTAGAGCATTTTAAGCTTTATTAACAAAACACTTTAAACTTTGAATTAAGTGATGAAGCTCCTTGGCATTAGAAAACAGCTTTCAAAACCACTGTTTTAGTTTCCAAGAAGCAAAAGCTTAATACCAAAAACATTTCTGTTTCCAACTATAACAGTATCTGGCATAATATGATATTGTAACAGTAATTCCCGTCTCTTGGTGAGTGTGGATGGCTTTCTGCTCCACAGTAAGAGCAGAGGTATGCAGTGGAAGGGTCAGCTTTGAGCTTGGCAGAACACAGCATATGTGATTTTAGGCAAGTCGTTCGAAACCACGTCCAAGAAAGGCAGCAGGCAACACTTACAGTGTGTAACTTCAGGACCTGGTCTCCTCTTACAGTTCAGGTGAAGGACTGCACGTCCTGGAAGGAATCCAGCATAACTGGGGAACTGTCTAAATCTAGCTAGGAGAGGGATCAGAGTTATCACTGAGAACAGTAACTGGACTGAGTGCCTGTGGTGGACCATCTCCTGCCTCTTGCCAAGACAAAGTTGTGGGCAGGTGCACAAGCACAGAGCTAGATGTGCAGGGAACAGAAAGTCCAACCCCCTCCCAAATGCTTCAAATACACATTTCTGAATTTTCAGATCCTTCAGCATTAGATAACAGCTGGCGGGGCTTTTAAAAGGATCAAAATTTTGGATTTATACACTTAAAAGTTCTGTCTGTCCCACATTAGGAATTCCAGCAGCACTGAACTCTCCAAGTTAATTATTCTTTTTACTTCAGCCATATCAGTGTTACCCATAATGTGCAGAGCAGGTGTGTACTAAATTCTTTATGCATCTGGAACATAATCATTCTGTATTCATTCCTTTACTCATAGAACAAGAATATCAGTTCCCTACTCACATACTATGAGAATAAATATATAAATGTTTTTGGAAGTGCTCAGATAATACAGGCACTGGAAATTTAAAATTAGATGGAAGTACAGCTATGCTATACAAGGCCTAAACAATATAGTCACTTAGAAGACCAAAAACCACTTTAGAGGGAAGAAAAATCAGGCACCTCCTGTCTTTCTAGACCACCATTTGAATTCCAGTTGAGGCGTCTTAACGGTCAAAATTGCGATATGTAATTACACTGCAGATAGTATTAAGAATTAGTAGTTTATTCTAGTCAGAGGAGAAACATAAATACAGAAAGCTTTCTTGATACTAAGGTTCATTTGCTGATGGAGCTAGGGGATTAATTTTGAGTATGAAGTCTGAGGGATTTCCCATAAAAGATCTTGTCAGAATTAAATGTCAGACAATTAAGTTTCTGGTGATATTTTCCAAAACCCAGTTTCTTTAGCATACATTAAGTTAAAAATCCGTAACTTTTTTTTTTTTTTAAGTATCTTCAGCAGAGCTACATCTATTTCTTAACAACTATACAGTATTGAAATCGAGAGCCTTATTTACTAAGAAACACTTCACCTCCAGAGCAGAAGCTGTGATGCCAGAAGTGGAGAGGACAAAGAGGTGAGTACAGCTGGCCCACTCCTCTCTGTCCAGCCCCTCAGGGCTTCTCCGACTCACGGTCAGAAATTTATCGCTGTGGTGGTTCACTGCCCATGGGGCGTCTGGGGCACAGGCAGATAACCCCTGACGGTTCATGCCCCCCTCCAGGTTCCCGGGGGCTTACACTGAACCCAAACCACACCAGGCACCTCTTCGCCCGGCGTGTGTTCAAGGTGTACAACCTCACGCCATGCGAACTGGTCCCGGACAGTTTATGCGGATGTAACACAGGAGATTAACCTGCAGCCCTTAGTGGCACCTGCACTCTGGGCTCTGAGGTTTGAACCCAGCTGCCCGCGGGCGGCACAGGCACGGAGCGCGCGGACTGGCGATCACGAGTGTCCCCGTCGCTGCACTCCCGACGCGAGCAAGGCCGAGCAGAGCCCAAAGGCCTGGCGGGACAGGCGCCGGCTCCCTGACGCTCCGGCCCTTCGGGGGTTCCTCCGGCGGGGCGAGGCTCTTTCTGGCCGCAGCGACGATGACAGAGGGGTCGGAAGGGCCCCGCGGCGTCCCCGGCCGAGCTGCGGGCGCTGCGGGCGTCAGGCGGCCCCACGCCATCCCCGGGCGCTGCCCCGCGGGCCGGCCCCGCTCCGCCCTCCCGCCAATGACGGCCGGGGCCGTCACCGCGCTGCGTCACGGGGGCGGCCGCCAAGATGGCGAAGGTGTCGGAGATGTACGACGTGACTTGGGAAGGTAACGCCGCGCAGCCGGCGGTCCCCGCCCGGGGCAGGGGCCGTGCCCGGCCCGACCGGCCCCCGGCCGCGGGGAGGGGGCGGCGCTCCCGGAGCCCGTCAGCGCGGCGGGCCCGGGCCGGCGCCGGGCGACCGTACCCAGGCCCGGGGAGCAGGGGCGAGGGGCGGCGGTTCTAGCGGCCGCCGGACTCCTCGGGCTGTGGGCGGCCGGGCCGCAGAAGTGGCGACCTGCGCTCGGCCCCTCGGTGCCCGCAGGTCTCCGGCCGGTGACGCGCACCTGGCCCGGAGCGCCCCGCGCTGCCCCGGTGCGCGGCGGGCCAGCCCCGCCTCGCCTCCCCTCGGCTCCCCGTGCCTTCGCTCCGCGGGGACGGACCCGCGTCCCCAGGGCGCGGCGGCTGCGCTGCCGTTTCCCGGCCTTCCCCCATGGTACAGCGCTTACCAGGAATAATGAATGGTCTCTTGGCAGGGTCAGCAGTTTGTGCCATAGTTCATCTTTTGGTGGACTGAAAATTACGTGATATTTTCGTAAAACTCGATCACAAGCGTTTGTGGGGAAACTCCAAGAACTTCTGAAGTGACAAAAGTTTTTGAAAATCCTGCCCCTCAGGTCTTAATAGCTTTCGCGTCAGTTCGACCATAATGGTGATGTATTTTTCATACATCAGTGCTGTCTGAGCTTTACTCGACATTCTCAGTGGTTCTTCTTTCATAACCAGTATTCACATGTGAGCTCAAGACAGCATTCAAGCCCCTTGCAGTCTCCTGTCAAGAATAAATGAATGGTTTATAATAATAATTTTGGCCATAAAGGGGGAACCTTTAGCTACATACCAGGCGTTACAAACATTATACTGTAGAGAAGATAATGCAGAGAGAAGCGGTGTGATCTTTGGTTTTCATTTCTTTACTGCTAATCTGTGAAGAAATAATTGAGCAGTAGAATAATTCCTCAGTCATGAATTGTTGCTTAGTTTGGCTTTGTAGCTAACAGGAGGAATATTGCATGGGATGTATTTTATCAGAAGCCAGTAAATTGCCCATTGAAATAGCTCCCATGCTGTCTTTCCTGTACCTTTTTCTGTAGGATTGAAGCAAAACAAAATGGAATTTCAAACATTCAGTTTTTGGGTCAAATTGCATTAATCTCAGGAAAAATTTTAGCTGTTATTGAAGAAAATAGTGCTGTAAGTGAATTAATAAGGATGAAGAAGTGGGCTTGCTTGCCAGTGTGTCGGGAAGTCAGTTAATTTTACTTTGATATTTGGTTGTATCACCATGATGTCATTAGACTGATTGGCAAAACCTTGAGTGACTATTCTTTTATATCTTTTGAATGAAGCTGTAGTACTTGTGAAGCTCATCTTGGATGGAGATCATATGGATCATTACTGGTGTTATTAAATTTTCACAGAAGTTGCCTTAAACCACCTCGTGTTGAAAAATTTTCCAGTTTTTATTTTTCTTGAGCAGATGTTACAAAACTGGGATTTAGGGTTTTTTTTTCCTGTTGTTCTTGAGTATCAGTGACTGGAAAGAGAAATGAGCTTTTTCACAGGGTGGGTAACATGCACTGTCAACATGTTTCTGTACATTTAGCCCTACATTGTTTTGGCCCAGGGCATTGCAGAGTGTATGTTTATGCTCTAACACAGAGGCCAGGTGTAGGATACTCAAGCTTACTGATTCTGGATGTGGCTAATTCATACTGAGGTGAGCTTCCTGCTCCTAGAAATAACCTCCATATTCTGTTTCCAAGAGTTCTGTTTGACATTTGTGGCATTGTGCTAGGTGTAGAGTGGGTGGGGTTGAATGAGAAACTTTGGAGGACCAGCTGGTGAGTTTTATCATTTCAACTTCTCAGTTGTGTACATCCAAATGAAAGTCTGGTGTATGTTGGTACAAGAGATTGTCTCCACTTTAGAAGCACACATTCGAAAAATTCTGTATTTTTTTTCTCTATTTTAAGAGACAAAAAATAAGGTGAAAATGGAGTCCTGCAACAGACCATGCGAGGACTCTTCTTAAAGAAGACAACTTTTCTCTTTTTTTCTGTGTGAGCTTTAACAGGTCCTGGTGCAGTAAAGCTTTTCATAGGTGAGGTGATCCCAGCAGTGTTGTCACCTAGTTCCTTGCAAAGAACTTGAACACAGTTCTAGGAATTTTATGTAGCTCATTTTGAATCTTTCTAAAATGCCTTATTTCTGTGAAACCGAGTGTATGGTTGATATGTCCTTTATATACCCAGGCCTTTCTAAACAAGACATTTTATACTTAGATATTGCTCAAAGATGACTCTGTGATTCAAAGTTAGAAAAGAAGAACTACATGAAACAAATGAAATAGTTTGTACCTTGCTTTGCTTTTAACTCAGGTTCTTTGAGACAGAGGTAGGAGTTTAACCATAGTTAAATGTTGTTAGGTACATGCGTGGTACAGGTGGTTAGGAAAGATAACTGAAAATAACTGTATTTTCCAGCGTGGGAGCTGTTGTTTTTATTTTTTCTTTCTTTACTTTGTTGCTGTGTCTCAGGCTTTAAAGTGTACTTGGAAATCTGTGTAGCAGGAAAACATCCCATTTAACTTCATGGTCTTGATCAATGGGCTCAGATCATCCAATACCACAGGGTGCTGTGGTATTGAAAGACAAGCTTATATGTTTTTATGTAACATATTTTGCAGTAACGCTTATTTACTTGAGACAAAGATAATATGTTGCTCCTTTTTTTTTTTTGATACTGTTACTAATTATCCTATAGAAAATGGCATATTTCCTGATTCCTTCATATGTAAATGAATTGGAAACTATGTGGAGTGACAGGAAGCGAAGAACTGCAGGTGTAACAAAGGATCATAATGTATTAGGTTTGGACATCACTTGGTACCAGGATATGTGTAGCCTCTTACTAGGTGGTTCTTAAGCTATGTAGAACTTCATAGAATAAATATTTATATTTTCAGTGATACATTAAAGATGATTTTGTGCCATGAGTGGAAATACTAAAAAAGCAAACACTTTTGTAACTTCATTTTAGGAGCAAGTTTTGGAGTTAACCTCTAAGTGCAAAATTAGCATGATCTGCAAACAGGCAGCAGTTCAAGACGTCTTAAAATAACAATTGACTTTCACAGAAAATGCATCTGACGTTGTCAGAATTGGACAGAAAAGCCAGGTTTTCTTTTCTTACCCTTGCACAGCAGCTTAATGGCATGAACACATCACACCCTGCTAAAGTGAAGCAGTGACTTCAGGCTGTCATTCCCCAAGATTTTGGGGATCTTTGAGTGCTGTCACAGCAACTCTTGTTTCAGTCAATAATTCTCTTCAGTAGATATCATGAAAAAATAAAAAAGAGAAATATGGCATATTCTCTAAAATTAGCTTTCTTTTGATATAAATTGAAAAAGTGAAAAAAGTATTTTCTAAGATTTTTATAAGCTCTGAATGCCTCTTGCTTAAGTTCTTTGTAACATTAAATTAGTAATGCTACTGTATTAAAAATTGTACTGTTCCAATAGTGGCATTTAGAAGTTTTTGTTACCATGTTCATGTGAGACTTTTCTCAAGGAACTCTGTGTCATTTTTGAAAATATCATAAAATGCTTTATAAGATGAAGTTTTAACTGTGTATATATAAGGCCATTTTCTTGCAAATGTGTGTATCTGGGAACGTGTTGTATACAAAAAAAGAGAAAATTCCATCTTTAATGTCTCTAGTCATTAAAGTCCACTTTAGGTGACAAACTCCCTTTCTGTGACTAAGAAACTAAATTCATATTTAGTTTGCATGGAAAGACTCTAGGAAATAGAAAACAGTCTTAAGATTTTATCTCCATGATAATCTATGTGCAGTTAACTGATTTTGATGTGGTTTTGTTATGTTCTGTGCTGTCTTTGCTTTCTTTTAGCTATTCCTAATTTTCAGTTGTAATCAAAGGGTCAGATCAGTTTACTCTGGGTTTCATATATGGATTTATGGGATTACAGCAGGCAAAGGTGAGATGCTGGGGTTTTTTTTTAATTGAGGCCCTTTTGACAGCAGAGTTACCAGGGTTAGAGGCAGCATCTGCAGCACTCAGCTATGACACCTGTGCCTCTGCCTGCACCTGCCAGATGGGAGTGCACAGAGGTGGGCTGTGCATGAAGATTTCGTGTCTGTAACAGAGAATCAATATACAGATGAGCTCTGGAAATATAATGGCTGTGGGGTCCCTGACTGACTGCCGTGGTAGCAGCTATATGCCAAGGTCACATTTTGGAGTCTGAAATGTCTGTCTGCCCCAAAGTGGTAATTTCTTTCATTTCATCAGGGGCTTTTAGATACCAAGGACTTGAAAACTATGATCCAATTAATCAGTGCAAGTGTAGGTAATTATAGGAGGATTACTTCATATCTGGTTGCTCAGTCCAAATGAACTGACACTTTACCGGACACAAAAATAAAACACAGGTTGTGTCTCTTGGCTTGCAGTAGACTTCTTGCATGGTTTTAGGAAACAGCAGACATTGTCCCAACTGCCTCTGTTCCTTTGAACTTGTAACACTTTTGATTTACATGTGCCAAGCCTGCCAATTTAGAAGAACCCAAGTCTAAAACAAATGTATCAGTTGCTCAGCACCAGCCTATATGTGACAGGAGAAATTGTAATTAAACTTAGACATTTCTTTACCTTGTTTTTTTCTTCTAAAATTGCTAATTGCTGCTGCCCAGCCTTGTATTACATCTCCAAGACTTTTAAGTTATTATTATCTGACTCTTTTGATAGATTTCTTAGTAAAAAATTGATTTGACTAAGAAAATGTAATGTTTTGTTTATGTTTGACAGTTTTTAAAAGCCTTTTGTAATTTTACTGCACTTCTTAGTGTTTTCTTTCTTCTACCTTCTACATAAAATCAGTATTTCTAAAATTAATAAATCTTTCATTCATCAGCTGACATTCTATTCTTTGTCCTACAGGTTTTTTTCCATTGCTGTGAATGTTGAGCTTGTGTGATGAATGGTAGATGTACCTTCTGTTAATAAATAATTCAAACACTATTCCATTTGGAATCACACTGAAATGAAGGCATTGATAATTTCCAAGTAAATGAGTGGGTGGAAATTGGACAGCTTATTTATTTTCAGGCATTTAGCTTGTCAGCTTTTGTGAATGTTTGTGCACGCTCACATTCTTGCCGTCTAACGTTGAATTTCCAGGGACCATCATATGTCTAGAACCATTTAACTTTGCCCATGCATATGAAATGTAACCCTGTGGTGGTTTTGGTTGAATTTCAAAACACAAAATGTAGCACAATGACAGTCTTATGAGCAATCTGAGATCACTTCAGGTAGATGGAACAACTTTCAGGGCTTAATTTTTAACTGGCATTTATGTTAACTCTGTGTTTTGAAGTGCAAGAAAAACTGACAGTGTTTAGATCTATCGCTGTATTTGTTTTTCCAGCTGTTTTAAAGTTTTAAAAAAATATTAGCAACAGTTATCCTGGTACCTTCTTATTAGTAAAGCCACTATCTAGTAATGAAAACTATTTTCCTTCAGTTTTCTCGAAATTTGTTCTTGTGTATAGGACATCTACACATATATAAATGTTTGTATATATAAAATTGCATTCTTAGCAATTTCCTGATCTAGAAGATAAATAAAGCTCAGGCAAGGTAGCCTCTAGTTGACTTGATGAAAATGCCTGCTCTCCTCTTAAATGTACTCTTGAAACAAAAATCCTCATGCTAAAATAACAGTGATTTTTTTTGGACACTTCCCTGGTATAGAAGGCCTTCACATTCATGTCTACCTTTCTTGAAGCTCCTTTCTCTAGGAGTGTGTAACTTCCTTTCAGAGTGGAAGTTTTAATGCTTTTCCTAAAATGTCAAGTGAAAATTTATCCACCTGTAGCAGAAATGCAATTTTAGTGTTGTTTGTAAATGTGTGAAACTACTTGGGAGAAATCTCTTGTAGCCTATTCTACCTAACAATGGATAAATTTTATTACTTATTGGATAACTAGGTATACATTTCTTTACTGCATGTGTTACTGTCCTGAGGGATTGCAAACTTAGAAGTTGAACTGATTATGTTAGAGTATGAGTGCAGTTTGGGTAATGAGGTTTCAGAGATCTGTTCTCTGTAGTTTTTTAGTATTAGTAGAAGTCACTTTCTTAGCTCTGTTGCTCTTTAAAACCATTCTTCATATGTGTATCTTGTCTGTCATATGCACATTCAAATTCCATTACTATGTGGAAATTTCAATTTTTTTACTGCCCTTTGCCCACAGATATGCGTGACAAAATGAGGAAATGGAGGGAAGAAAACTACCGAAACAGTGAACAGATAGTGGATGTTGGAGAAGAGTTAATTAATGAATATGCATCTAAACTTGGAGATGACAGTAAGTAAACAACCATTATTTTAAAAGTTTCATTGTCTGATTTGGTTTTCTTTTTTCAGTCTCTATTTTATTTAACAGCCTTTGTGTTGTCTTTCAGTATGTGCTGATGTTGATGAAATATATATTACTTTCTTAGTCTAATAGGCTTCCAGAATTCCACGAGTTTATTTCTTTCCCAAATGTGGGCTGCAGTGGAAACAGCTGTAAAAATTACCTGTTAGAACTGTTAACTTGCTGTACTAGTATTTAGATTGCAATGCAAAAACTTCATGTGCAGCTGTTACTTAGATATTATTTGCCTGATTTTCTGTTCTTCAACACTGTGACAGAAATTGAAGCAAGTCCTCACGGGGATCTGGCTAGAATATGGCAGTTTTGTTGGGAAAAACAGAATTAGAGCTTTTTTGTTTTTCAAGATGTCAGAAAATACTTTGGCACTAAAAGCACTAAATTGCTTAAATACGTTTTTAATTAATTCCAGCAGTTTCTTAATTTGTCCCTGTTTCAGATGTGATTCATGGGAGTAGATGGGGAAAAATGTACAGACAGAATTAATATTAATCCTGTTTACATGATAGGTGCTTCCTATTGTTTTAAACAAACTCCAAACCAATTATCTGCATTTATTGTCTCTTTGTGTCCAGTTTGGATAATTTATGAACAGGTGATGATTGCTGCCCTGGACTGCAGTCGAGATGATTTGGCATTGGTAAGTTTTCAAGTTGACTTTTCTTTCACACTGTATGTTTTCATCCTGGGTGTCTCTTCCAGATAGGTTTTTGGACAGTTACAGGATATTCTGAACTCCATAGCTTGGACTGGTAGAAAGAGTATCTGTCAAGAAATACACAGCTGTGAAGGAACTGCCGCCATCTACCTCTTCTAAGGCATAACTTCTGTTTATACAGATCACATCTCTTCCAATAGCCATGAAAATATTTACAGCTACTCTGGTATGGGCTAAAGGTCAAGAATAATATTAAAGTTGCCATATTGTACAGAGAATGTTTGTTTATTGAAAAACTCCCAAATTGTATTGGTTTTCTGAATGTTTTGAGGTAAAATGACCCATCTTACATATCATATTATATGTCGTGTTGGCTACCATCAAAGAAAGTCATTGACATATTGGAGCAGATCTTCAACATGAATAAGAAGCTGGACTGCATAATGTATAAGGAAAGGCTGGGAGATCTGTGTTAAGTCTTGGAAAAGTCAAGAAGGGATTTTTGAATATGTACTGATGGGAAGGAAAGTAGAAAGAAGGTGGGCACATTTTCATAGATGTGCAGCAAAAGACAAGTGTGGGATGTAAGCTGCAACAAAGGAAATTCCATTTATGTATTAGGACAAACTTTGTGAATGCTTTATGACAACTGGCACATTGAAGCTGTGGAATCTCCTTTGGAAATGCTTAAAAATAGATTGGGATATGGCCCTGCACTCCCTTGGAAACTGGCTCTGTTTTGAGTGGGGATTTGGAGCAGGTGAACTCCAAGGGTCCCTTGCAATCCAAGTTATTTGGTGATTGTTGATAAAAATATTGTTAATGGATATTTGAGTTTTGTTAATTTGGATGTAAATTTATTTGAATGATACAAATAACAATTGAGATAGAATTAGCTTATTTTGAACTGTAACCTGTTCGTTAGATTAAAAACAAAAAAAGCCACTGAAACAAAACAACCCAGTCAGCTTAGCTAATCCTTTAAAGGCAACAACAGGAAAAGGCAAAAGTATGTCTTGCAGGAAAATTTTAATACTCTTTTCACCCCTCCTTCAGAAAACAGTCAGAAGAAAACAGAGGCTTGTCTTATACCCTGAAAGCCATCAAGCTTGAGCTTATTCTACGTAAAAAGCCATTTTCAAGGCCCCAGGTCTTTCACAGCAATTACTTCTCCAGTGCCTTGTTCTCTGTCAGATGACAAAATACCTCATAAAATCTTTGAGCTTCATGTGATGTCATTTGGGTAAAACGTAATGCAACGGGGCAGACTAGAGGATGTGGTTGGGAGAAGGGCAGTTTGAAAACAGGCAGCACTAGACAGGGTTATCTGGCATCCCATATATATGATATATATGATAAAGTGGAATATGCTGGAAAATACAGTACAAGACTTTGAACTTGTGACCCCACTGAACTTCCTTCTCTTTTGTCCCTCAGAAGAAAATACTCTTGTAGTATAGCTGCTTGTTTAAACAAAACCAAATAGACTTACTGTTTAAATAAATACGTGATTAAATAAATACTGATTTATATGTAAAACAGATTTAGTCTTTATTTTCAGGGTCTTTTAAAGAAGACTTTCACAAAATTGTTGACGGAGCCAGTGTTGAAAGATCAGTTGTGAAACTATTTGTACTAACCCTGGCAGGGAGTTTAAATTTCAGTGTCTGTGCCCTTTAAGGAATAGTGTGGGGGAATGCAGCATTTTATATGCAGCTCAGAAACAAGATTAAAATCATAGGAGGAAACTTAGAGTTATTTTTTATTTTTTAATTTGATTGATTTATCATAAAGAAGTCGTTAATTCAAACAGGTCAACATCATTTGTGGCATTTTACCACAGCTGTAGCTCCAAAGTAGACAAACAGCTTTAGAACTTCTGGTATTTTAGCAGTGAGCTTTTGACAGCTGTGATGCATTTTGTTTAGCGGAAGAGGTCTCATCTACTCCAAATGAGAAGCTGAGGTAGTTTTCAGAAGCATTTCTCTCTTTTGTTTTTTTCTTTTTCTTTCCTCTATTTACTACTTTGTCCTTTCCATCCTGCACAAAAAGCCCATGTGTAGTCCATGCCCCTGCTGCAGCCAGCCAGTTGGTTCACACAGGTGGTTCAGTGCAGTCACCTGTTGTTGGCAGCGTTTGAATTACCAGTGTTTTACCTGCTCCAGGTCCAGGTTTATATTTCTCTGCCTTTGTCTGATTTTTAAAAAGTCAGAAAGCAAATTGAGTGCAAGCTGAAGTTTCACATGCAAATTATGTTTGCCGTTGTAACTGAGAGAATTCTGAGAGAATGTCGCAAGTAGAGTATTGACGTGGTGCAAAACCAGTTCTCAATAAAATAAATGATTATGGGGATTACAAGTTCCATTTAAAGAGGACATTCAGTGCTGCTGAGTCCAGAACATTTTGAAGATACAGCTGCTGTAATTTATTCTTGTGCTTTTGGTTTTATCAGTGTTACAGTGAGTTGTTTGTGACTTTCTTACTACTTTTCGTGTCACTTTGTTGTGTCCAATAGCTTAATCTACATGAGCTTATTTTGGCCCTCTGGCAGTGTTTGGTTGAGTAATGATTGTGTAGTGAGATCTAATGTGAACAGTTCTGGTCTTGTATTACTCCTGCACTTGAGCACTACTTTCATATTGTCAATGAGGATTTTTCAGATGTCAAAGTCCTCCTGCAGAGTATGTAATTTATTATTATAAGTGTTACAATTTTTGTTGTTTGTGGAGAAGAATAGTACATGTATTTATAAAAACCACTATCCTTCGGGATCCACTGACCACTGGACCACAGGATGGATTTATTGTATTTTTTTTTAAAGTCTACAAGGTTGTCTGGGTTTTAAAAGCTGGAGTGAATCTACTTTTCTTGAGTTTTATGTAAATTTTCCTGCCTCTTAAGAATGGTCAGATTAATTCAGATGTCATGTAACATGCTGCTAAGTACATGTAGTTTTTTGTGACTAGAGGAACAGAAGTTCACCTAGACATCACTCAAGAGTGCCAGTAAACTATTTCTGTACTAAACCTGAGTCTTTCTATCTGAAATTGCAATGTAAGGATCTTGGTTCATTGCAAATTAAGTTGGTTGTGATGAAAATAGTCTGTTCTTGCTTGAGGCTAAGCATTACAACTTTGGTTACTGTTGCTTTTCTCTCTTCCTTTTCTATTTTTTAGCATCTGTGAGAGATGTAAATATTCCTCTTGAATGTGCTTTAGCAACCTGTTTATATACAGAAACAAAGAGGGATCCTACTAATTGTTACTGATTTGTACTTTTTCCTTTGACCTGTGGATGTGATGAGATGGAATAGATTATGTAGATAGGCCTCTACTAGAACCTTATGTCTGAAGAACAAGTTTCTAAGTTGAGTTGCATAAATAAGTGCCTAGAAGAGGAGGATTCAGTGTGAAGCTTTTAACGTGATGCACACCACTGGTCTGTTTGAGAGCCTATGGACTATCCTGCCTCCCAGTGTTATGAGTCAGCTACAAACTCTGAAATGCTGTTTAGGCACGTTCAAGATATGGTTACGAGTTAGTTTGCTCTGGGGAAGTTGTGACTCAGTCCCTTTTCCAAACATCCTCTGCTAATCTGGAGAAATCTGCCTGTGATGAATTCTTTTTATCCAGCCCAGGTGCCTCATTGATTTCAGGAGTTAAAAACTATGCCTCTTCTGCCAGCAGGCTGTACCCAAGCCAGTGGCAAACATTTTCTTTGGATTTCAGAGTTTTATTTTAAAAATAAATGCAGAGCATTGTATTAGCATAGTTTGTTCCATTGTGAAATATCCATTTATTAGAGAAGTATCACTTAAGCTCTTACTGTCTTTATTTTGTTTTCTTTACTGTCTTGTGTTACTATGTGGCAACTAAATAGAATTCAAGTTTTAATGGTATCAGAGCTGTTTTAGTACATGAGTGTAATTTTCAGGGCAAATAACTATTTCCAAGGGGACCTGACAGTCTAGTGCCCTGTATGGAAGATACTTAAAATTAGTCTTCTAACAGACAGAATTTCAGTTTCTGACCTTGTTTTTATCAATTCATTTTATTGCTTATTTCAGAAATTGGTATTTACTTTTATTCAGAACTGGCATGCCAGGTTGTTGAATTATCAGCCAAGGCCTTTTTTTTTTTTTTTTTTCTATTTTATCTTCTTCTAGCTTCTCTGTAGATAATTATATTCACAATAGGTTTTGTGGTTCTTTGTATAGTTTTGTCTTCAGGAGCTCAGGCGGCAGTTTCCTGGGAGCCACAGAGTTAAACGGTTAACTGGAATGCGATTTGAAGCTATGGAAAGGTAAAACCTGAATTTGAAAAAAACATACTTTCTGTCTGAAAAAATGTTTGCTCTTTCTAAAAAAAGCTTTCAGCCATTACAGAATGGCAAAATATTGCTGGGCAGTTTCTTTATAGGAAATAACAGTGTGCATGATCATATTAAGATTTTTAGACACTTGTGTTGCATTTTTGCAGGTACTATGCAGTGTTTCATTTTTGCAATCTTCCCATCAGAGATCATAGATCAGAAGGATCTCTTACTTGACAGCAGAAGTCATTATACAGTAGAACACCGCACAGTTTTTTGGCAGATTCTGTGAGGTGTAAGTTTCATCTCACAGAGGCAGGGGAGCATATGAAAATCAGTGCCAGCATTTTTTTTGCCGTAATTGTTCTCCTGTACTCCTGATTACTGCAGGGTGCAGCTCTTTACTCTTGTTTTCTGAGCGTGGGGAAATGAACTTAAAAAGGATTAAATCTACAGAGTTTGTTATAGAAAAAAAAAATCAAAAAACATATGGAATAGAATGGCAGAACATAAAAATCAGACTGACTTTCTTGAAATATCCTATAGAAGGGTTATAGCGTACTAAGTTTAACAGAAATTACTAAAATAATGAACAGATTAAAACTTTGCAGCTTTCCAAATGAATCGCCTCAGGGCTTGAGAATGAACTTTATTGTACACATTTCTCCTTGGATACATCTTTATTGTCAACATTCTGTTTGATAGCACTTGGGTGTTGAGAATGACTTCCAGTGACTTTGAATGATAGAAAATCTGTTCCGTGCCACATTTTGCATACAAAGTTGGTGAGTTTGGAGCCTTTGGGCCATATTGATAAAAAGGAATTGGAAGTACACCCTAAATGGGTTTTGAAAAGCTACTTACTTAGCATATGCTCTTCATCCATTACATTCTTGCAAAATTAGCTTTGAAAGTGGTATTTAATAGGAAACACTGATAAATGTCTGTTGCTTGGATCAAGAATGAATAAATGGACTCCATTCACAGGAGCTGTCTCAGGGCAACCAGATGCTCTGTGTTTTGCACTCACTTTATATAAAATACACATTCTTGAAGAATTTCCATTAAACCTAGCTCTCTTGTCTTCATTTTATATAGGGTAGGAAGACAGTGAGAGAATGGCAGCAGTTTTTCCCCCTTCCTGAAACCTATTCAGAAGTACAATAGATCATAATTCAGTTCAGGCTTATGTGACTACATTAAAGATGTTATTGCATGGGAACTGATCTTTGTGGGAGATGACTGCTGCACAAACATTATGTGTGGTTTCAGCAATGAAGCACTATTGAGCCATAGTTTTCTGAAAGTGCTCATGAAAATTCTTGACAAAATGTCTCTGTCAGGTCAAATCCTTGAGATTAGAGTATCAGGGAGCAGAGAAATTAATAAAAGCTGGTTTCATGTCCATAGGTTTTCTCTAGAAGTCAGAGAAGAAAGAGGCTTCAGCTTGGGGTTGTTTTAAACAGGAGCCCCTGTGCAGGTGCTCTAAGCCATGCCATGGAGGAGCCTGTCTCTCCACTGACTATAAAGGAAGTCTAGGAAGATTTAGGCTGGAGGCATCATGTTTTCAATTGAAGTGAACTTCTTATTAAATTTTAGGACTTGTAGGATCTAGGGAGGATTCTGCTTTCCCCAACAGGAAGAGGAAACAGTGAAGAACATCCCCATAGAATGAGACAGCCCTGTGCACACTTGCTAGTAAAAAGAATAGTGTTCTGGAAGTTCACCCTGTGAAGTTGGGATTATGGCCATCAGAGTCAGTCTTTTAAAATGCATTTGACAAAGCAGCAAGTAACAGAGAACAAAAATAACAGTTTACAGTACATCTGCTCAAGTCTGTAGCAGCCACCTTCTACTCGTTTCTGGTTTTGTGCTTCCTTTCGCACTAGTTCCTATACCTTGTGGTAGCTGGTCTGGACAGCTGAGCTATGATAATGTCAGCAGTGCTTAGGGAACAGTGAGAGGATGTAAATGTGTGTCTAAGGTGATGTCTAAGGAATGTGGAGCATCAAAAATCAATCAGCAGTATCTCTGAAAAGCTACATGTCAAACTCCACATGAAGACACAGTGTATGCCCTAGTTCTGTGGTGATAGCACAACAGCTGTGTAGTGAAATATGGTTTGAATTAACTTCCTTTGTTTGGGCCATGTACACAGCTGACTGAATGCACAGATCTGTTTCCCAGAAGGTTTGAAGTGCTCACAGCACCTGAAGTAACCTGTTTCAAGCATAGTTCAGATCACAGAGTTAATTGATAAACAAATAATAAAAAGTGGGAAATGGTGGAAAACATTTTCTTTCAAGATTTATGTTACAATCTGGGGTAGAATCCTATATGAATCTTTCCGGTTTGCTGTATGCAGCTGTTCATATAAAGTCACAACAGAAGAAACTTTACATGAAGTTCTAAGTTAAAACAATGAAGTGAAATGTCATTATTTTGGATGGCTTTTCAAATTTTGGAGTTTCTGTTTCTTGCAAGATGTGAAAGGGGGAGTAAGAGATGTGATGGTTGGACCTATCAGGTATAGATAAAGAGAGAACAGACAGGAGAGTAAGATACTGGGTGTAAAATACCTAAGTTGTTGCTGAAACAGTATTCCATGAAGCAATTCCCATATGTTTTTCTTAATTGGTGACGTACAATACTGCTGTTGATACTTAGCACTCACTCAAAAGAATTTTGTGTAAATATAGTTTGCTTATTATATGTATATTATATTTCAGTATAAAAAAATGCAGGAGGGTTATTAACTATTGCAAGAAGAGTCAAAAAGACAGAAGTTCTGTCTTAACAAAAGTAAATATGACTGATTTCTTTGAACAGGTACGATGATGCTATCCAGTTATATGATAGAATTTTACAAGAAGATTCAACTAACACAGTAAGTTTAAAAGATAATTCTAAACTGCAGTGATGTGTTGTTTGAAACTGTGACTATATTTTCTGTGTTTCAGTGTGGAAAAATGTGTGTCTATATTACTGTGTTTGTTTCCTTTAGTTTTCTGTTAAAATAACCAATGTTACCTTCATTTCCTGGCGGGAAGATGTGATATAATACCTGCTTAAACACGGATTTTAGGAGACAGATTATAACTAGCAATCTTTCCAGAAGTCTTAGTAGTGTTTAGAGTTGGGCCTTTGCACTCTTTCATTTCCCAGAATATTCAGTATTTAAAAGGGTAATATAGTTTGCCATGTGTCTTCTATGTTCCTAATGCATAGTCTTGCTTAAGGATTAACTATTAATACACTCAGGTAGTGCTTCAATAGCAGTTATTTTGATGTATGTCTGGGACACTTTACTAGCTCTTGAATCAAAATGCGTAAAGCATGCCAGTTGTATAAAACAAAATCTGAGACAGACTGTACTGTTCTTCTAAGCATTTTTGGAATACTGTTTGTGAAAGCCACTGTGAGCTATTAGCTGCCAAAATAAAAGTCTAGAGAAACTTGTAGCAATATATTTTCATGGAATTTTTTTTTTTTCCCACAAGGATAAAACTTGAAATATGAAGAAACTGTGGAGTTCCAGATTCTTGTATGACATACATATTTACTGGACAGTTAATAAATTATTATTAATCATTGTGGGTATTAGTGTTACTTGGTTTTGAGGAGCTGTCTATTGGGTAAACTGTGTAAATGTAATACTAATCGGCTATTGCAGATGTTTTGGCAATCTCAGGTAAACCTTCCTACGTGTGTGTTGAACCTCTACCTTTCTTTGGTCAGCTTATTTGATGAGGTCTGCTATTCAGAGGGGGGAAAACCCACAGAAACACAGATAACTGGGATTAACTAGGGTATGCCAGAGCTGGATATAGATCAAGTGCCATCCCTCAAAGTAAGTAAACCATTAAAAAACCCCACAAAACAAATTAAAAAGCAAGCAGTAACAATAAAAAACACCCCAAACCACTAGAAAGTTATTTTCGAGGCAACACATCTGGAAACAATACCAAGTTAAGCACTCGGACACAGTGGTAGGTTAAAGTCTGTCTGTTAGCAGCGATAGAACTCACAGATTTTTTGCAAGGGTAAAAAGAACTATTGCAGTTCTTCACTCTTCTTTTTCACTCTCCCTGAAGAAGTAGAAGCTTGAGCTCAAGAAGTTTTGAGCACAAGCATAGGTGTCCCCAGTAAATGGTGGATTTTATCTGTGCATGGCCCAAAGAGTTTCAGAGACACTAAATCTTCAGTCATGTAGAACCAATATGGAACCCATTTGCAGTGAAGTCACAGAACGGGTCACCTTGGTGCGTGTTTTTTGACCTTTTTCTGAAAAGTGAAAAATGGAGCACCGTATTACAGTGACTTTTATGGACCACAGATCTTCGAAGCGTGCATTTTTGGCAGTTCTACTCTTCAGCTATCTCAGCGTAGCTAACAGCATCTGAGTGGTTTGTTGGATGACTTTATAAAACGATGTATTTAAATAAGTGAAATGCATGATTATTTCTTTATTTGGATTTCTTCCGTAATCAAATCATAAAGATTATCCATAAAGTTGTAATAGTTAGAAGCATAAGCTGTAAATATTAGAACAGTTGTGTGGTTGGATTTTTTAAGATCTGATAATAGAATTGGAGAATGTTAAATGCAAAGGAAAAGCTCCTTGCTGTGTAGCTGTAGAATTGGTTGAGTAAGGCTTGCATGTCAAGACTGAAAGTTAAGTAAAAAGTTTTGATAAATTGTCATGTGCAGATTTCTGTGTGTCATTTACCTGTTAATTATTTCCATGCACACATGTGGCTGCTGTAGGAAAATATTTCAAGATTTTAGAAAAGCAACTGTTGCTGAGTTTGTCTTGGCACTCACCTTGCTTTATAGAAACTTCTTCTGTCTGCTGACACATGGAGTTGCTTATATACATTGAATGTTTTGGCAAGTGCTTTAAGTGAAACATAGACATTTGTTCACACAAATAATGTAAAAATCATACCTTGCACTGACTGATCAAAAAGTAGCATGGAAAAAGATTTTTCCAAAAAATTACTTCCTTTAGACACATAGCAGAATTTTCCATTCTAAAAAGTAAAATTTGAACTCACATTATGTAATGGACATTTCCACTTTCATCTGAGGTTTTGTTGCATGCAAAGCACTGAAATTAAGGTAACGGCAATTATTTTATTTGATTTCTTATGATAGAATTCAAAATAGTCTTTATTTTTAAAATATGATCATCTCTAAGTTTTATCTCACTCTGCTCTTACTTGCTGAAAAAGATAACTCATTTGACAATGGAACAATGTTAATGTCACCTCAGAAATTTTGTGTCATTTTTCAAAGTGTGTAGATGTTGAGTAATAGTCACTTTCTAAAGACTTTAATGATTAAAATGTGGCTCGTGAAATGCATAACTTGCATACATTTCAATAGGGTAAGAATTGGAATCTTTTCCGTTCTGGTCTATTTTGATTGAAGTCATGGCATGTTAGAGGTCAAGCTGACAGATTACTTTTATTGAGGCTGCGTAGTATTTTCTATCACAGGGCTCTTTTTGTTAATTAAAATTTCGTGTAGTGTCCAGTTAAAAATGTTGATAGTGATGCTGAACAGTGACTGATTTGTTTGTAGGTCTTCAGATAAAATGCTTATTCTGTTTCTCTGAACAAAATAAAAGAGATTAATTGGTTTTTTTAGTGGTGTTGGTAGAAAGGACTTTTTTGTTTGTTTTTCCTCTTTATGTATTTTGTTGATAAATCCTTATCATGCTCTGCTTTGGAGGAAAGCCTTCTAGATAGACAATTTTTCTTCAGTTGGGCACTTCTTGAGGTGGTCTGCCTAGCAGTGCAGAGAAGATTGTTGATGAGAAAGGAAACTGAGTTCATGTGATCAAGACTTAGATTGGTGTCTAACCCACTCCACTGTCATCCTAGTGCACCAGCAGTTTCTCCTGATTATTCAGCTCAACCATCAAGAAGATTGCAGAGCACTTGGTCAACACCAGGGAAAAGTGAGATAAGGCACAAAGTTCTGCCTTAATTCTAATCCACAGAAAATCTGGTGTCTTTATTAGGATAATTCGTCAGCCGTTTTTCTTGCCACTTTTTCAACCAAGCTTTTCATGCAAGACACTCTGTATGCTTCCTTAGCTTAGGACATGTGGATAGTCTCATTAACTTCTTGGGTTTTGTAATATAATTGCATGAATGAATAATTAAAATTTTCGTCGTAAGACAGTGTTCTGATCAACTTTACTGTTTATGGGAGTGGGCAGGGACAAGTGTATGTGTATGGTCACGTGAAGTTAGCATATGGTCACATGAAGTTGCCCTTTCTCTTACTGTTTTGAGATGCTTTTTGTAGATGAGCTGGACGTACTTCAGAAGAGGCACAGGAGGTTCAAGACCTCTGGGAACCCAGAATACTAGAAAGATTCAGAGCAAAATCATAGTACTTAGTATCATGTAAATAGGCAGCAATTATATACCATGAATATCTGAGTTCATCTCTTTCTGTGATTGTGCATTACTACCATCTGGACAGTATAGGTAACCCTTCTTTCCCCACCTCCTTGTCTACACTAAATAAGATGACAATAACGAGTGCTGAATTGGAGTATTGCTTATCTGTTTATCATCTGAACTGTGATATTTCCTTAAAACTGCTGCAGCAACTGTGAATTCATTTTTAACAGAGACCTGTGAAGATCTTGCAGCTTTGTACATTCATCTACAGGATGCTCTGAGTTGCAAAAAGGAAAACTGCTCACCAAATGAAACATCTAGTGGGGAGAATTTTCTGAGGTGACATGGATGTTTCATTAAATATATTGGCAGCACTGCCAGGAAAGACAGAGCTAGACCTAAACTTAGGTGTGTACAGTAGTAGTTTTTAAGGGAATCGAGAAAGATAGCTTGGCACTGTCTGACGCAGGATGGAGTTCGTGAGAGGTATGAAAAACTGCAGCTGCTACTTTGGTTAGTTCCCAACGAAAACTGGTGGGTAAGCTGGGAATGCACTGTGTGGTCCTAAAAGTACAGGTTTTTTGCTTTTGACGGAGCGTCATTTACCATTGCAGTGTTTTTTTGCTTCTTGTTCAGTTGTGATCAGTGAAGAGAGCAGAGTGCATTCCATTTTTCCCATGTTTTGTGAGTGTAGCACTTCCAAATGTTGATGGAGATTTTGTATCTTGAAATTAAGTATTTGAGAACATAAGAACAGCTGTACTGCAGTTGTGGCAAAAGTCCGTTTTACTTGTCCTGTGTCTGACTTTGACTTATTGCAGATCCAGAGGTGTGTAAGACCAAGGCAATGACAGTTTGCTGTGGTCTGTTCTGCCACTTTCTTTTCATCTTCATGTTGCAGTTTTCCTGTGCCAGAAGTGATAACTCTGTTTTTAATGGCTCTTCATGAAATTTCTGCATAAATTTATTTTAAATTTGTTTAAGTTTGCCATGCCTACATCTACAACATAATTGAGAAATTAAATTTTGTAATTGATTAATGGATTGGGCAAATCTCCTGGGTTTTTTTTCATTCCCAGACCTTCAATCTAACAATTTTATTTAATGCCTCTGAATTTGTCTGTTACTGTCAGCAGTTGTTTTCACCTTATTAATACTCATGACTTTAGGGATCTTTTGCACTTTTTTCCCCTCTAAACTAACAAGTCCTAATGTGCAGCAATTCTTGTTGCCATTCTGTGCCTTTAACTCTGCTGCTGTTCTGAGTGTCAGTTCTGTGTTTTTTCCTTTATTTGGGTGAGAAATGAGAGGACAGAACAGCAGTCAGTAATGCAAGAGCATTATGATCTTAAAAACAACAAAATGATGCCACAGATGTGTCTTTTCTGTATTCTTTTCTGTATTCTTTTCTGTATTCTTTTCTGTATTCTTTTCTGATAATTCCAGTATCACCGTATTTTCAGTTTTGGGTTTTGGAGCAGGGTTTTTAGATTTTTTTAAGATGGCTTCTGAACACTGAACTGATGTTTTATAGAACTGTTTATTGCAAGTCCAGTATCTCCCTCTTAACTGGATAAACTCAGCTTTTTTGTGTACATTAAATTAGTATTGTTTGACCCTATATGCAGCCACTTATGTAGATTAAGTTTCAGGGTTTGTTTTATTGTGCTGATAAAAGTATTTATTATGATTCATTATTTTGAATGCTATTTTTTGCTGTTGTCTTTTGTTCTTTATACTTAAAAAACTCCTTATCGACATTTAACTTTACATCACTATTAATTCCCTTGTTAGATCACTTATCAGGAGTGCTGATTAGTGGTTTTTAGTACAGGTGATTCTGGGATTCTCAGTGCAGAGAGCCCTTTCCTTTTTTACTTATTTATCCATCCCCTATTAGACTGGGGTAACTCTAGTTTCCTTCAGAGCTTTCAGCTTCAGGGTGAGACATCTTGTTGAAATTATTTTTTAAGTCAAAAATGACTTTTACATGGATCTTTATTCATCTACACTTAGTGACTCCTTGAAGAATTCCAGTAGATTAGGGAAGCCTTACTTTCCTCTGTGTAAACTGTTCTTACTTTTTGTTGGTATATAGCATTTTTCCTGTTTGCCAATTCCAGGCTTTAGCTTTTCAGCCTTTACAGCTTCTACCAATTTGCTCCATGCTGGTGTTAGTCTTTATAGGTTGTTTATTGGATTCCCCCAGAATTCGGTAACAAGTCATGTTTTGCTTTGACATTATCCCTAAAGGAGCAGCTTCAACCCAGTAGCTCTGTGCCTGCATAGGTTTGCAAGACTTAACTGTCTTTCGTAACTGACTTTGAAAAAAAGTCTGAATTCTGGTAAGAATACGTTCTTTATTGTGGTTGGTTTTGATTACGTGCTATTTATTGACATCTGTGTAGTTTTTTCCATGCATCTTTGTTGTAGCTGTTTACACTTGTTTTGATTTGCATATTGCAATTTCAAGAAAAATGTTTCAATGTATCAAACTCTTAGACCAAATGCACATTTTCTAAAATATTAAAAGAGAGAAAAAATTCTTTTTAAAATGAAAAGTATCATTTGTTTAATGCTGTAGTAGTTATAAAGATAAGAAGTTGTTCCTTTCCTAGGGGTGTTAATCCCTGAAAATTCTCCTACTAATACTTTCTTTGCAGCCATGAAATTTAGAACAATATTAGACTCCCTTTGGTATGTTTTACTAATGAAATGCAGAAGTTGATAAATGTTCAAGTCCTCGCTTCATTTTGAGTCTACTTAATGCTAATTAAAAAGAATCATGACAAATGGAGGATTAGTTCTTATGCCAGATTAGGAATTTTTAGTCTTTCAAAGAAATACCTTAGAAAGGTTCACTCCTTAACAAATTTGTACATACTGAAGTACCGTTGTCCAGATGATACTGTTTTGTAAAGTATTACTGTAAGATGCTTGTATGTTTCAATTAAGAATTGTGGATTTATAGAATTAGCCAATAACCATTCTAGAGTTTTGCTTTAAACTCTGGAAAATTGATGGGTGAAATCCATGTCATAGTATCCGCGCAGTCAAACACTGCAGATCCTGTTACAGCACTGGAGGTTTTGCCTTTTCCTTTTTACTTAAGGTGGAAGGAGAAAGAAGATTGGGTTAGTTTTTGTATGAGGCTTGTTCTAGAAAGCCTTACTGTTGTGATGTGAAGAACTGAAATGTACTCTCTAAATGCTATTTTTTAAATCTTTATCAAGGTAATTGTTTGTGCCTATTTTAGTAGGCTTCTTAGACTTCAAAATAATTTTAAGTCCCTGTAGTTAAAAATAAATTTCTCAAGAATATTCTTGGTCGCCTTGAAATTAATAATTGAACAGATTTGTACCTGCATTTTGCAGTTTTTTAGTATCTTGCAGTAGGTCCCTTAAAAGTGAGTTTGTATTTTGATATGTGAGGTTTTTGGTAAAAAATAATAAAACATGAAATAAATATAATAAATATTATATAATAATATATATAATATTATATATTAATAAAATATAATATAATTAAATATAATAAAATATGAATTTTCCTGGTTTAATAATAAAACATAATAAATAATAATAATAAATAAAACATGATAAAACATGAAATTGCCTGGTTTTCTTTTATCAGCTGGTTGTAAGGCAGGTAATAAATTGGAAGTATGATATAAATGCTAGGTAAAGCTTCTGTAGAGTTGGTGTGAGTCTGGCTTTACTTAACAAATAACTGTTTTTGTATGCTAAAGTAGTTATTAGTGTTTGTTGTGGTTCTGTGCAGTAAGGCATTTTGTTTAATTTGTATGGAAATAAAGAAAAATTGATCCTATGAGTGTAAATTGTCATTAATTATCCTGCTGTCCTCCGGATGCTCAGGAAACTGTGTGAGCCCCAGCTCACAGAGCAGCACTTAAGTTGACTCACACAGTGAGCTCATGGGCAATATAAATGAGAACAAGAATTAGAAGTTTGCAGCACACAAACAGGCCCATGTTTTGGTTGTAATGCAGACCTTTTTGTATATATTTTTCTTAACGTACCGACTACTGGAATTACTGAATTTTACTTTTATTTAAAAAAACCTGATAGACTTTATGATTCAAAGAAAGATTAGGAAGTCAGGTGGGAAAGTAGTCTGTGAATACCTTTAAAATTAAAAGCAGTAGTAGTATGTTTTCATGTCTATATTTTTTCACCTGTCATATCATGACTGTGAATCACAGATCTGAATACTTCAGATCTACTGAACACCTCTGTGCATATCTCTTGGCTTTATGATTTTATTCAGGTGACGAAAAAAGTTCGAATTTGCTTTAAAAAAACTCTACATCCTCACTGAATTCTTTCCAGTGGTTTTAAAAAGACTTTCAGAAATTCTGTGCTACTAGACAATGTTTTGTTCTTCCTCAGGATGTCACCACTGCTTTGAGTGGCTGAGCCTCTCTTTTGTAAACTCAGGGTTTTCTGTAGATAAACTTAGCTCCCAGCATTTCTGAGGGTGAAGAGAGTGCAGATTCCAAACCCAGGTGCTGCTATATTTTTGGTGATAAAAAAGGGAAGTTTTAAATACCGTTTTTCCTATGTAAAAGTGTAATTTTGAAGAAATTTCATGGGATTTGGTGCAGAAGGGAGCTTCTGTCAAATATATATGTAATTCATTTAATTCCTAAATACTACCACCAGAATATGTTAATTATGTCTAATGCTTTTGTCCTTGTTATTAGATTGCATTAGATTACATGTTTGCTGTAGATAAACATCAGCTTCTATTTGGGACTAGAAATAGTTGTAGCTTTTCATAAATGAATGTCTTGAGGCTTCTTTGATTTATGTTACTTGGAAGTGCTGTTGTTAAGAAATAAAGCAGCCATGGAAAATGTGTTTCCAGACTCTTTTGGAGGACTGACTTGGATGCAATTGAAGGAGTAGCATTAGAAACAAAGAGAGTGACTTATGTAGACTGTTCCTGTTTGCCATTGCAAATTAAGTTGTCATATGCATTGATTGATTTTATACGTTTAATAGATTATTTTAGTTCTCAAGGGTTTACTTTAATCAGGCTCTTGATTTCTTTAAATTTTGAAAATAACTGACTTGTTAATCCAACAGCTACGTTTAAAAAGCTACATTTATAAAGTCAATAGTCTGTTACCTGCAAAAACCCTTCTGTCTTGGTTGGCTGTACGAATGCTTGATGCATTCCTTTGGCTGTGCATGCTGTTACCCCACTTTCCATTTTTTCATGTTTCAGGCTCAGTGGGCAGGTCACTGGGCTGTGTATAATGACAGCTTTGGGTAGTGGGTTAATGCTGCCCTGGTGTTCCCACCATAGCAAGGGGGTGACCTGCTTTACAAACGCTTTGAGTACTCCATAAAACGTCACAGCGAACAATCACCGGGGTTTTGGTTAGGGTTTTTTTGCTTGTTACTCTATGGTTTTGTTTGTAATAGCAGCATGATAAGCATGTGGGATTATTCTTTTTGAATTTAAAGAAAATAAGTTTAATTATGCTGTTACCTTTATTTTTTTAAAAAGCAAAAATAAAATAGTGTTACTGTTACAGTGATAAATGTGTCAGCAGTTAAAATTTCCAGTTATGGCTTTTAGCCAGATGTCTCCCAGTAAAAGTAGAATGGTATATGTAACTTCACAGGTTGCAGTTTGACAAAGAAGCAGTGGAAGCCACACTGCTCGTGTTCTAATTTGGCCCCTGATGAATGTTCTTTCTGCCTGTGTCTTACGTTTAATCAGAAAAGTCAAATACTTTTTTCCTCACTTGAGTTATTTTCACTGAATTTTCATTGAATACGTGTTTGTGAGGGAGATAAAGGAGATTAATTAAAAGGAAAGAATGAACTTCATGTCAAAAGCATTTCTACCTTTTCTGTTTTGATGCTTGAACTAGTTTATCCCTCTCATCTTTTGGAAGCAATTGATTAGTTCAACTGGTGATTAAAGTATAAAGAATTATTTAGGAGAGTATTTATATTTAAAATTATGTAAATATACAAGAACTCTTGCAGGGCATATGTGACTGTGAACTTGGGTACATCATGAATAAATTAATTTCAGAGCTATCTGAAATTCAAAGATTAAAATTGTTTAAGATTTTGTTGAAAAGTTGTCTGTTCATGTGCTGTCAAGGCTTCTGAAAGGTGATACCCAACTGTATAAACTCTTTATAAGATATGAAATAGGATGAGAGCTATGAAGGGAGTAAGCAGTGGGACTTAATTACCAGAAAAGTGTGCTTTATACTTTTTGTCATTATTATCTCATGGAGAAATGGCATACAAGAGTGTGTGTACAGGCAGACATCATGTATACTAGACCATCTGTTGTGTCATTTCTGATCACAGTGGTTGTGATCACCCAAGAGCACAGGGATTAGAGGTGAGGAAGGAGGCTGATGGCATTCCTTCTTTAAATTATGTTATGCTGGAATTTTATTTTTCTTTTGTTCTCTCAGATTTCTAATCTGATGGCTTTCAGGGTGGCTGAGGTGTGCTGTTTGCTCCCAGCTGGGAAGATTCCTTTGTTCTGAATCACACCTCAAGTGTATGTTGATACTCAGTTGGTTTGAGCATGGTGCTGATAACATCAAGGTCACAGGTTCGACACCTGTGTAGACCATTCTAGTAAGAGTTGGACTCGATGAGATCCTTCTTGGTCCCTTCCAGCTCAGAATAATCTGTAGGACTGACGACACCTACAGGCCTGAAAACTGTAACCAGCATCATTCAGAAGCTGGAATATTGGATTGAAGTACAGAATAATCAACTATTACAATCCTGTATATCTTACCTGCTTCTGGTCTCTAACAACTTCTATGTACTTCAAAATTTAAATACATTATAATTCTTACAACTCATTTTTATATTGTTTAAATTGAAATACTTTTTTACCCACATATCAAAGTACTGCTCAGATTTTGCCATTGAAATGACTATTTTGTATTCCCTTTACATTGCAGAGCCTACTTTGTGCTCCAAGAATGATGAGAGACTTGTTTAGGAAATTGTTGTGTATTTAGCATTAGTTAAAGATGGCATTCAGCACTCCAACGAGAATATTTTTTAATGGCTGAAAGCCATACTTAAACAGAGTACAACAACTAAGATGCATCTGTGAGATTTTCTAGGACTCAGTCACCATTTCTCCTCTATAGTCATGGATCTTGTGAATGACAAGGTGGGGTCATTGGAATGGCTGAAGATTAGCATCCCCTGCTGTTTTGTAATTATCAGAATCTGGACAGTCATTTATTTGAATGAAATAATGCATACAGTTTGTGCCTCCAAAGAAAAGCATACATAATGCGATTGTAAGAAGAGGTTTTCAATCTCTCAGTGGGATGTCATAGGGTATGTTTATAAACTTCAACCTAGCAGTGTCTCTGCAGTGAAATTCCACTGGTATTGAGATAATAATTTGCACAGTCAAATTGCTTTCCTTACAAAAACCCAGGGAATTATGAGGCCTAATCCTTTATTAATGTCAACCCATAGGCAGCAAGAAAGCGTAAGATTGCCATTCGAAAAGCCCAGGGGAAAAATCTCGAGGCCATCCGAGAGCTGAATGAGTATCTGGAACAGTGAGTGTCTTGCAAGAATACGGAATGTGTTTTGCCATTCTGATAAATCTTTTTAATTAAAATGGAATTTGCATTTAATTTACGCTTTTGCTTCAGTGCTAGTCATTTGCAGAATCCCTTGCACATTCTTTCTTTTTTTTCTTTTTTCCTCTCTTGTCGTCTCTGTACAGATTTGTTGGTGACCAAGAAGCTTGGCATGAACTTGCAGAACTTTACATCAATGAACATGAGTAAGTTGTTTGCTAAGTCCACATAAAAACTGTTAATTTGAAACCCACTCTGTGTAAGTCAAAAACCTCAGTGATTTTTTTTTTTTAAGGACTAGTGATACAAAGTATGCTGTCTCATTTCCAACATAACAGGCCTCAACTGGAAATAATTACCAAGCTTACTTGGCTACCAAATACTTTAAGAAGGCATTTGATTTTCAAACAGAAAGAGTTTACTTAATTACCTGTGTGTTTCAATAAGTTTTAAAATCTGATGTTTAAAAAAGTGGTTTTAGTGCAGCAGGGAACAGCACTTACTTCCCATCTTTTTTTTTGTTCAAGTGATGTATTTTACTTTTTAGAGATGGTAAATTCTTTACTTCTAAAATCAATTGATCACAGCAACTGATATTCCAATTTTCTTTTAGCCTACCTCTCTCAGAACTTTTAGTAACCTTTGAAAAAAACTCCACAAAGCAAAACATGGATCCAGAGTTGGAGCCATCTGGTCTCCTGGGTACAAAACCCAGTGCGATCAAGAATGCTGAATGTTGTAGTAACTTGCTTATTGGAATCTAATGTTTTTGTTAGCTTTTTTTATTGCTGTAGTGACAGGAGGAAATCCCAGTGTGAGAGGATTAGCTCCAAGCCTTAGTGCAAGTTTTCTAATATCACAGCATTAATTCAAACCTCCACCCAAAGGCATATCTTTTTTTTCCCCTCTTTCTTTAGTTCTTCAGCCCAGCCTGAATTATATCACATTGTTTCCTTCTTTCCTTTTCAGAGGGTAGTAGAAGAATCAAATTGTCAATGAAGAAATAGCTGTTCTCACTGTGAGGGAAAAGTTGTTCCCCAGTCACCTCTCTTTGCACCCCATTCTCAAAGAAAATAGTTATTAAATTCCTTTAAATGATGACTTCAGAAATAATCTAGAATTTTGATACCTGGATTTCCATTTGTTTGGGGAAATCTACCAGCCACTTTTCCAAGAAAACAGCTACTAAAAAAAAATTAGCTAGAAAGATACTTAAGCTTGTCAGATCTGTCAGTAGGAAAGTGAATGAGAGAGTGGTGCAGACATACGTATTCCATTATTGGGTTGGGGTTTTTTTGCTATAATCTTTATTATGAAATTGTGCAGTAAAATCCAAGAAAGGAATTGCTTTTCCTTGTATTTGTCTTGGTCTATAATTCCAATAAAAAGCAGTATGTAGAAATTCAGTTCATGGAAAGAATTCACAGTGCTCACTGTACTTCTGTGAGCATCATTATTATTGATAACAGGGAAAATTGGGCTTGTGAAATCACCATGCTCTCATTGTTGTTCATAAACACACTTAGATGTACAAGGTTTACGCAGTCCTCAGTTCTACCCTGTTCTGCAATGAGGATTCTGGCTTCTGCTTTTGGAGAACGAGGTGGCTGCCCTTTTATCTCCAAATTGATAATTGTTATAGATGCACAACTGTCATAATATGCATTAGAGAAAACCACTGCGTATTATTTTAGGATACAAGATTTTACAGATAATACGGTTTAATATGGTCTCATAATTGCTAAATTGCTTTTACTGCGATATTAGGTATCTACCCACACTGTCCTTACAAACCTTGTGTCTCTGAATTTTGGAATCCTATCATGTAAACTAGTGGTATCATGTATCTCTAGACGATGCAAATTGTGCAGAAAATTCTATTATTTGAAAGATCATGAAGCCGAGATTCTTCTCAATAAACCTGCATTTTGAGCTTGACTTCTTAATTCTTTCTGAAAGCTTTCAGAAAAAAAGCCTCAAGGACTAGCCTTTTCTTTTCAAATGATAAGGATTTGCCCATTTGGACAGGTCTGATGCTATTTTCCTACATAGATTTGATCTGTTTGAATTTTAGAACTGTTCTTAGTATGATTTTTTTTGATCTCAGTTCTGTGGTTGACTGTTGTCAGGTAAAGTTAATTGACAGTGTAAATGCTGTGGTCTGTAGTTGGGTTTATGAATCCTCGGGTAGCTGAATTTTCTTAGGAAAAAAATGAATTATTTTGTAGTCTCAGCTCAGTATCTTACAGTACCTAATACCTGTTTCTGCTCATCATGCTGATAAGAAATGGCACTTACTAATAAGAGAGAAGTATATTAAATACTCTTCGTGAGCTGTTCCTTATATACCTAGACTATTAGATTTTGTGTATTTTGTCTTGGTTCTAAACATCATTTTAAAATGAAACATTTTTATTAATTGTGAATCGTGATTTTATGGGGGGAAAGTAAGACTTTTATTGTGCTGTAAAAAAACGGAAGCGAAGAGCTGTGTACTCTTGTTTCATTTTATCACTGTTTTTTGTATTCCTCAGCTATGCAAAGGCAGCCTTCTGCTTAGAGGAGCTTATGATGACTAATCCACACAACCACTTATATTGTCAGCAATATGCTGAAGTAGGTATTTCAGAAAAATCGATTCTGTTTTATTACATTTTCTGTTTTTATGTTACAGAAGTGGTGAAAATGGTTTCTTTAATTTTTCCCTAAGAGATTTAAAAGAGTACACGGAGAATGTTAACATCTCATAGACCTGAATATGTTTTGAAAACTGTGTTTTCTTACTCAGTGTGACTAAGCTAAATATAAGAGTTAGGGCAGGAATTATTGAAGATAAAAGCTAATTTTAATTGAACTCTTCTTTTTGAAGTTTTTATGCGCTTTTCAAATTAAGTGCATGAGAAGTTAAATTTTTCTACAGCAGTGCTTCCTAGGTGGTTATGATATATTGCCTGTTACTGTGGACTCAGATCTTGAAATCCACGTTCCAAATTCTGCCTGAAAGGAGCACTGGGGGAAGAGAGGTAAAAACTAGAGGTAAATTTAGAAGTTTTAGCTCAAGGCTTTAGCCATTTGAATTTATCTTTTTTTTCCAGATTATATTTTTTTTCCTAAATTGTACTGTTAGCTGCTTAGAATGGGTTTAATTTGTTTAGTTAACATGGATAAAATTGGGTTGACATTAAAACTTGAAAGCCTTAGTAGCTTTCTCATAGAAAGACTTCGAGGCATATCTTGTAGTATTTATCCCTCTTTTTGTTGATCTAATATCTGGAAAAATGAATGGAAAAACAGTGGAGTAATACTCTAAACTTTGTGTGCTATTTTGAATACATAATGAAAGGCATTGTGTTGTTTTGTGTACTGGTTTCATGCGTGCTGTGGGAACATACTGTCAGTAGGGATTTCTGGTAGTCAGAATTTAGATTTAAATTTGTGCTGCTTTTCATAAGAGACTATCCCAAGGTTTCAAGTATTTATAGGTGAAAAGTAATCACTTTTTAATCTTGTAGCAATGCATTAATTAACTTAATGCTGGGTTTTTTTGTCCTATAGTTAAATATTTTAAAATGTATATATTGCGAAGAACTTGAATTTCTCCCCGGCCAGTATTTGGCCTTTGATAGGACTCAACCTGATTTGAAATGTCATGTGAAACAAACTTGGAGTGAATTTTTGTAATATCATTGCTTCAGAGTGAATTCCTGAGGTATGAATGACATGCAAGTTTCAGGAGCTTATAATTTTTTACAGGTTAAATACACTCAGGGGGGGCTTGAAAACCTTGAGCTATCAAGAAAGTATTTTGCACAAGCACTGAAGCTTAACAACAGAAATATGAGAGCTCTATTTGGACTTTATATGGTAAGCATGATTATATATTTTCCATGTTATCATTTTGAATTATCCTTTGCCATTTGCTGTTTTGTTTTTTCCCCCTGTTGTTTTAACTTAATAGGTCAGATTATTAACACTGTTTTAAAATACAAAGTATTTTATGTACATTTGGAGTATGGACAATTTTGTGCCAGTAAGTACTCCTTACTTGAAGTGCTCTTAACCTTTAAGTCTTGCCTGTATTTTCAAAAGAATTATAATTATTGGCACAGGAAGGTAATTTCTTGAAAAAGGATTTAAAGACATGCTCCTGTCTAGAGGATGATGAACTGCTGAAGAATACCAGCACAGTAGCATTGATTCCTTGCACAGTGCATTTATTTATATAAGTAAAAAACTCTCTTTGTTTCTTAAGTAATATTTTTTATTCTTTCAGGTGAAAGTGGACATACTTTATGTAGAGTCTTACCTGCTTTTAAAATGTGTTTTCTGATGCTACAGGGAAAAATGTCATGTTTTTAATGGCTGTTTGGACATACAAGTGATGTATTTTATATTGTCTATGGTAACAAATTGAATGCGGAAAACTAATTCATAACTCTCAGTTTAGGAAAAGCAAATTAGATTAGATGATCATGTCCAGGTCTGGTTCTTAGTACACAACTGAACTGAAGTTTAATGTAGCTTTAAATAGAACAAACAATAGCTTAAAAAGTTCAGCTAATTCTTACCTGGATGCTGTTTGCCAGTAACTTAAAAAATTTTTTTTGTCTTTTTCCACTGTCACTGTGCATGGGACTTGGACTGTAAGGATGCTAATGTTCTCTTATTTCATGCACATAAGTTTTATAGTTACACTGGGTTTTGTTTTTATTTTATTGTATTCCTAGTCTGCCAGTCATATTGCTTCCAATCCAAAAGCAAGTGCAAAAATGAAAAAAGATAATATGAAATATGCCAGCTGGGCAGCAAACCAAATAAACAGAGCATACCAGGTTAGTACTTCACTGCTTTATGATACTTTTGACATGCTCTATAGTTCTTTCCTGCACTTTTATCAACTGCTGATCAAGAGGTTAAATAGGACATGTAAATCAGCATAATCTGCTTGGATGTTTTATGTTCTGCTTCAGTTTGATTTCCAGGAAACCTTAATTAATATAAGGTTGATATTTTACATTTATTAATTACTATCATGTACTTAATAACTTTAAACAGATTTTTCCTACTAATATTAACTGAATGTACACTAGTGTAATATTGACCTCCAAGACTTGGTTCTACAGCTATTTTGGTAGAACTTGGTGTCTCTTAATTTTTAGAGTGACTTTGTTACCCACTTCTGTTTTACTAGAAAACAAATGAAAATTCTAGAATTTTTATTTTCCTTGAGTTTACTCTGACCTTTCAAAATCGTATTTAATTGCCTTAGTATTTGTGACTGAAGTTGGTTTTGTGTAGTTTTGTAGAAAAATGCTTGTTGAGTTGTGAAAACATAGACTTTGTAGGCCACGATCAAAGCTTGCTGAAGTCACTAGGAGTCTTTTCAACTTTTTGAAAAATTAGGTGTAAACTTTTATATTTCCTATTGTATTATAAGCATCTATTTCTTTCTCTAACTATGAATGAACACATGTTTTAGCTCAGAGGCTCTGCTGTCTGTGCATCCCAAATATAGTATGCTGATTTGACTCCCTTACAGTTATTTTTAATGATCTGCCAATCAAAGTTTATATATAAGTAATCCTGAACATCAACATAATACTGTCCAGTTCTCCCCACAATTTTTTCTTTGAGCAAAAGTATTGATACTAAATGCAAAGACTTTGTATACATGTAACACTTCTTTCTCTCTGCAATATTTCAGTATCGGAACCCAATATTTAATTTTTTTTCTTGTTGCTACTGTTTCACAGTTAGTACTACCAAATGGCCTTTTTACAAGTACCATCTATTATGAAATTAAATTAGATTTTCCTTTTACAACCAGTGCAGTTTTCCTAATACATACTGCATGTCAGTTCCTTGCCAAGAGTGCAGCTTCTTGTGGCTGATGTGTTTTTGATATATTCCAACTTAGAGGTATTTTCCATTTCTCCTAATTGGCCCTGTAGCTTCTGACTGTACAGTGAAGAGTATTGTATCCCTGGGGACAAAATGAAGAATTTTATACCTATGTGCCTAAATTTTATTTCTCTTCTGCTATTTAAATCACTCTGCTTTTCATTAATAAACCATTTACCTGCTCACAATGGTAAGGTGTGTATGAATTAACTACTTTGTCTGATGTTTCATAAATAACCAGGGCTTCTTTTGACTTGAACTATGCCTGACGTTCCTGTAAGCACAGCACTGACAGAAGACTCAAGTATTGCAGAATTCAAAACAAAACTTCCAAAAAAAAAGAAAAAGAAAAAAAAACCAACACAAACCCAACCAAAACAACCAAAAACTTATAAAAAACTGTCAAAGAATGGAATACACTATGGATTCATAGTTGATAGAACAAAACAGGTTTTAAAAGATGTGTGAATTTTTTGTGAAAACCAGTATTCCATGTTTTACATCTTAGTAAATGAACTGCTTAGATTAGAGTGGATTTGCACATGTTTTGAGTAAATATTGTGATTGGAGTTCAAAGTACCGGTAGAGACTTGTAAGCACTTCTGGGAAACAGCCCCTTTTAAGGTTGCATCAGGGTGGAAATTTAAAACCAGTAGTGGTTGTGGACTGGCCTAGAAGACCTGGAAATAGGCAACTCCTGGTTCTAAATATAATGGATGTTTAATTAAGACAGCTTCTAGTTAATTGATGCATATCCAGATAAGCATACCTGATTTTTTTTCTTTTCCTTTTTTTCTCTCCACATGGCTTACTGTTAAGATCATAGTGTCTCTAACAAAACATGATTTTTATTGGGATTGGTGTGGTGCTGGGGGCATTTTTGAGTGTGTGGGGTTTTTGGGGGGGGTGATTGTTGGGTTTTTTTTCTTTTAGTTTGAATTTTTTTTAATTACTGTTTCTGTGGAGTTCTTTTGGATACTACATTAAGCATTTTTGGTTGATGCTTACCAGAACAGGTCATGTTAACACAATTAACATGCATACATACATATATATATATATATATATATATATATATAGCATACTTTAGCTGCTCTTGTTAGCTGTTTGGGGTATAAAGTGAAGAACACTGTGTATGATTAGAATCTTAGGGAAAATTCAGCTCTTGAGAAAATGAAAGTGCTCAAGCTCAAGCCAGGATCTGGCAAGTAAATGGTGAACACCCCCTTCCTCTTCCCAGAAGAACCACAAGAAGCTCTAGAGAGTACAGCTGGGCAGGGTAGCCCCAGGCCAACCCTCCTGACCTTGTTACATGGCTGCAGAAGCATTTGGCTACTCCAGTCTCTGCGTCAGAGACTCAGAACATCCAGCAGCTACAGCCTGTGGTGTTGGGTGATGCTGTAAGTGGCAGTTCCCCTATGAGTCAGTGTTGATTTGTTGCTTCCTCGGTGAGCTGAGCAGTTGGAAATTGTCACCATTTGGACCTGAGGATGAAGTCTTGGCCACTTGTGCCAGGCAAGCAGCCCTTACAGTGTTCCTGCCTTAGTGGAGGGTATGTCTAGACAGGTTTGGTTTTAAGCTGGATATTTATATTATCTCTGTAAGTCCTCCCCACTTTCCATGCATTATCCACCTGTAAAGTGCAGTAAGAGCCTTAAAAGCTTGTTGGGTTTAACATTGACTTATTTTATTGGTTGGACATTCTCATACTGCTAAATGAAATTTTTCTGGTGGTCATGTTCAAGACAGCAAAATGCATTTGGAATCCTGATTTGGATATCTAGACAAATTATGTGAAATTGTGACTTCAAATTCCAAGTTATTAATGCAGAAAGTTACTTTTGAGCAATTGTCTTGCAGTGAGATCATTATCGTTTTCAGTTTGGATTTGAACTTGAATTATCAGCAATTTTCTCAGTAATTTTGGAAAACTGCCTTTATTTTTTCAAATAACTGGCTATGGTTGCTTTTTTATTATTTAGGGGTTTTTTTATTTTTATATGCAATTCACTTGAAATATTTTTACTAGTCCCCTTCTTTCAATTTATTCTGTCATTCAAGCAGTGTGCTTTGGCACTTGATTTTTGCTTTTTCTGTGCATTCTTCTATGAAATCAGAGAAACTTCTTAGTTTATTGTCATTTAAAAAAAGCAATGTTTGAGTATAAATAGAAAACCTTATTTCACCAATGTCAGACTGTGCAGCACTGTCTTTACAGGAAAACATGGTGATAAAGAATAATTTAAAAAATTTCTGAAAAGCACAGATATTTGACACTCCATCTAGTTAATATACTTATTTTGATGTTAAATATGTAACCATCGTTGCTGATTAGTACTTCTCATCTGTGTCTAATCTAGGAGAAATGTAAACTTCTTCAGGAAGACAGAAAGGTTTTGTAGCTAGAGCTGCTGTATGGAGCTGGAATTCCTGGCTGCTAACACATCCTCTGAAAAAAAAAAAAAAGAGGTCATTATTCTCCAGGCTTCTTAAATTTAATTGACTGGGTGGAAAAAAACCCAAATAAAATTTAATTTTAATCTTGTATTTCAGAAGTTAGTGAAGTTGAATAGTGAAGTCACTATTCAAAGAATTAGTTTTAAGTTTATTATTATTATAAGCTTACTTTTGCCTTATGACTGGAAAACTGGATCATTCCATCTGTGCAGACCCCGAGAAGAACTTCTGTCTGTTCTAACTGAGGACATGAGTCATAGTTACCTTACCACCAAAACAAAATAAGGCTACCTGGTGCTCTTCAATTAGGTAATTGGTTTAGCATGTCCTCTGGTAGAAGCATTTCAGCAGAGGCAGGCGAGTTTGATTAATGCTCACAAAAATCTTCAATGTGACCCTACTTGTAGTAATTTTCCAGATACATGCTTCTTGGGTACATTGCATAAATTCTTCTGTGTTAGCAATCTACGTATTATTTATGGCTGGAGAGGTGATTTTGTTACTAACCATTTGGGAAACAGAAAATTAAATCATGACTTAAGAAATGGATTCCAGCTCAATCAGTCAAATTGCTGTGTAATGGCTGAATAGACAAAATAATTGTTTGTCAGGGCAAATTTGAAGTGATTACATTTCCAAGTGTACTTCTGGTTGTTATGACGCAGAGTGGTTTTATTTGTTCAGCTTAAACTACATGTCAGTATCATGAAGCCAACTGCTCTTGAAATTAGCAAGTAGCATTTTTTAAAACTAATGTCATATGTCAATTTTGCTTCAGTGTCCATGGTGAGAATAAGAAAAAAATTTCTGTTTTGAAGCTTTTCTCTGCATGCTTTCTGTGTGGCTTACAAAGTGTGCTTTTTGACCACAGTATATTTAGGCTTCTGTGCTTTTTATTGAAATTTCTGAATGCTTTGAGTTTGAAGCAGGTTTTCACTTGAAACTTTTGACTTCTGTTTTTAAACTTGCTTGTTTTTGTGAAAGGATTTGGAATTCCCAAATGTCTGTTTAATGTGAACAAAGAGAGGATATTTTATTCAATCAGGTATAAGCAAAAGTTGCTGCTTTCACCTTGGAGTGTTAAGAAATCTTGGATTTTCCTCTGAAGCTGACTGTTGCATGGCACTCTGGAAACTGCACAACCTGAGCAATGGGTTTATATATACTACTAGAATCAAAACCTGGCACATCAGTTAATCACCTGGAAATAAAAAACATGAAAATACGGTGTTTTCAGTACATCTCTAAGCTGTAAAGTGTTGTCACAGTAACAACATTTCTCCTAACTATTTAATTTGAAATAGCTTATCATTTACTGTGCCGAAACTATGTTTTTAAAAAACTCGGTGCTGATTGGGAATCGCAATGCTAGATTGTAGCCCCGGGGTCAAAAGCAGGTTAACAGGTCCTGCAGCTTGTTGCTGGTGTGATATTACCTGAGTTTGATGACTTAATCTTTCTTAACAGGTCATGAAGAGTTTGCTAAATTAAGTTAATTACAAGAGAGAAGGGACACATTATAAATCAAGGACTAACTATGCGAGACACCAGTGGTATTTGAAATAAAAAACTTCAAATTGAAAATTTATTGAGTGTTTAGATTTAAGTAGAGAATTTAAGTAGAGAATAACATTTAAGTAGAGAATAGACTGTTTTACTAGAAGCAAGTTTTAGTTACCATTTCTGTAATTTCTTTACCACCCCTCCCAACCTGAAATGCAAAACGTTTTAGTGCAGGTGTATTAAAAATGGTTAGGAGTTTTCATTTGACTAAAGACCAACCTGGTCAATGAATCCCCTGTGTTAGGTATGGCTGATGAGCGATGGGAATTGTCAGTATCATTAGAAAAACCCTTGAGCTCAACATGGAGTCGTCAGCATTTCCTGTCCTTCTGCCCCTTCCTTTCTAAAGTCATTAGTAGTATTTATTAAGCTGTATCTTGCTTTCTTATCAAGACAGACTTATTTCAAATGTTCTCTGAAATTGCTGTTTTAATAGTAGGCTACAGTCAAGTACAATGTCATCACTCATGGTTACTTTGAACCATAAAATATATGTTGTCTGGATTATTTCATAGTAAATCTTGATAAGTAGAGCTTTTTCTGTCTTGTTTTAACAAAAAGTAATTTGTCTTTGCTTCATAGAAGGAGGGTGATATAGCTTGTATTCTGGTAAAAATTCTGAGTTTTAGTTTTGTGCTTTTAAGTTTGTAGTAAATACAGTTAATTACCCGTATTTGATGTTTAGAACTGTTATTTTCACAGGTTTTAGACATAGAATTTCAGAAATATGACAAATAACCATCCTTTCTTTCCTGTTTAGTTTGCAGGTCGCAGTAAGAAAGAAACTAAATACTCTTTGAAGGCAGTGGAAGACATGTTGGAGACCCTGCAAATCACTCAGTCTTAGTTTGGCACAGAGATCTAATACGAAGTTTTCCAACTCAACCTGTGGGTTATGTTACTCTAGTGCTGTTAAAAGTTAATTTTGTATTGATTAACATGCTATATAAAATAACATTTTATGAAAAGTAAAATGCCTATTTATTGCTGCTATAAAGAAATGCGATTATTACCCACTGAAATGAATAACTTATTCACATCAACAATATAAAGAAACTACGTGCTGCACATCAGTCTCCTCAGATTTTTGTATGTACAGTACCTGCTTCTAAGCCATAATTTGTAGAAATAAACTTGTTAAATGATTAAAAAAATACGGAGACTTACTGAATTTGCAAATGGAAATCACAGATTTACATATGTAGATTAAGAACGTATGCTAAATATTTTTCTTACTTGCATATTTAAGAGTTAAAGCATGCTACAGAGGTACACTCTGGAAAATACATCAAGGAGTGATTATGAGTACACTTTATTAGAGAAGGTTTGTTAAGGGTTTTTTTAATGAATTGATATCTAGTACTGTAGAAATGGAGAAAATTTGCTCATGGACTTTGCTTCAGAGGTGCTGTGATACTGGCTTATGGCTAAAGACATTCTTCTCCATGGCTTTGTGGGCAAATGCTTCTGTGTCCACATAATTCTCCAATCAGTATATGGATATTCCCTCTTTTTTATTCCTTCTCTGTGTCCTTTGCTGTACTTGTGTTTCACATGATGAATTTCAGCTGGGGCTCTGTGCTGGTCTCTACTGGTTCTGTGCCACTGGTGTGGGCACCCCTTTGCTGTGATGCTTTGGCTTCTCCACACTGAGCAAGAGGTACTGCACTGAAAGGGTGACACGAGACAGCTTGTTCAGCTGCCTTGTACTTAACTGGGGGATGGTGTTTGTTACACCATCAGCATGAAGCATCTGTCACACTGCAAAACTGTATACTATTTGTCTTTAGGCACTTGTTTATTTACTCAGATAATTAGTCAAACACCCTAATTAAAGCATTTTGCACTTCTGATCATTCTGGATGTTGTTCACATGTGTACTGTGGCAATTGAGTTGCATAGATATCATTTCATTTACTACAGCTTCAGTAAGATTGCATAACAGCAGTAACATAGCCTTGGCAAATTCTAATAACAGCATTGCAGTGTTTTCATGGCTGTTACAACCATCCAAGATTATTAGACTTTCAGATTTTATACTGCCTAATCTATATAGATGGGTAGGTTAAAGGCTGTGTATTAAAATGTCCTTATTATGATCATGGACTTCATGTAATAAAACACAGCTGAGTTCCTTAAAAACAAAGCAGCAACAAAAACTTCCTTCAGAGCTTGAAAATTTGTATAACTGAGCTGTTTTTTGCATGAGACTGGGCCTTTAAGAAACATGTAGGATCTGACTCTTATCCATGAAGTAGGTTGGAGTCCAGTAGTGTGATAGAATGGGTGCCCTGCCATGAGAATTAATTGTATGTGGAATAATAAAATAGCTTAATTCACTGCTGTTGTGTTACAAAACTGCAAATACTGCCTAGTATTATATTCGATCATCTAATTCTAACTTGGGGAAATAGTGCACATCCTTTCATAATACTAATTCACAAACTGGCCTCAGAACAGTACTTGTGGGTAGATTATATATGCTTTGGGTGGAAAACCAGGAAAGTATCATAGTTGAACCTGTGTATTTCTGTTGTAGTCTTTGATTGTATGAGTGTGCCATCTAGAGTTTTAAGCCCTCATTAATGTTTTTTTTCTGTTGTACCTGCATCTCCTATAATTTGGTTGCATTTTAAAATGAAAAATCATGGGAAGTTGTACTGAAGGTTAAAATTACTTGGTACATAACATTTTACCTCCAAGGTATTAAATACCAGTAGTGCAGTATTTTTGTGTAGCAGGCATCTGCTGCTGAAATGTGTTGTATATAAAGTTTTGTTCAGAGGCAGCGTTCAATATAACTATGTCAGACTTGGGTATTTAGTATATCAGTTTCTCTATAAGGAAATTTGTTCTTGTTTTCACTTATTTGATGACCATTTTTGTGTCATTTGGTTGCTTAGCAGCTTCTCATTTTCATTACTGCTTGGCATCTCTTTGAAATTACTATTTAGCACTCCGATTTGTGCTTGTATTTTGACAAAAATTCCACATAGTAGAGCTTACAAGTTAACCTTGCAAATATTTCTGACAAATTTGTGTTTACTTCAAAGGTTAAATAAATTACTCCTATGAAAATGCATGGGCGGTCTCCGACAGAGCTACTGAATTGCAGCAGTGGAAACTGAGAGTATTTTCCATATTCAAACTTAAAAATAAAGTTTAAAAATCCTCTGTCTGCAGGAGAAGCAACTGCATGAAATGCCCTGAACTCTCAGCAAGGAAGGGCTTGCTGAGAAGAGAAGCTGTCATATAATATGATCTTTGTAACAGTAATTTTCCAGTTCTAGTAAATGATTTTGTAATGTTACAGATGGTATGTTTCATTAAAGAATAGGTTTTCAGAGAATGGGTTACTTAATTAACAAATGAACTTCATTATGTTCTGTATTGTGTTCTGACAGTGACAAATGCTACACAAAAATATTAGCAAGCATTCAGTCTCCTCTTTACAAAATAAAAGGCCATGTTTTCATACTGTTTTCAGTTGACAGCGAAAGCTTGGGACCTTTGCAATGCCAGGCTCTGTAGCGATGAGCGTGTCTTTATTTTCTCAACCATACTTTGGTAACAGGCTTGACAAGGAGAGCTCAGTGTTACCCAGTGAGGTAAAGGTTATTGAAGAGCCACCAAAACCTCTAGTTCTGCCTTTGTGATACAAGTTACTGGTGACTTCTTCAAAACCTTTTGTCCAAATGTTATACAATTCGTAGCTGCAAAAAGCACATCTTGTTTAGAATATATCCCTAAATCTCTTCAGTTCAGTGCCCAGAATATCTTGCAGTTGCTATTGGAAACTCTGTTATTAGTCAACGGAGGACTTCCTCTTGGCAGGGCTGTATTTGTAATGGCATCCATGTTTGCTAGTCACTGCATTTACAGTGGAACTTGTATTTCAGCCAGCTTTAGAAGGGAGGGGAAAAGGAAAGCAAATTAAACTTGACTTACTGGCATGAATTTGTTAGCTTCTTGTTACTTGCACTTTCATCTTCCAAGAACACCAACTGTAGCTACAGTCAGGTTTGCAATAATAATTCTTGTAATTTAAGAGTTTATGTATATTCAGCTTTAAACCCAAAACTCTATTATAATCTAAACCATAGAGATCCCAGTGCAACAGTGCTGTGTGATGTGCACATATCCCCATATGCAGCAAAGGACTACTCCCACCCTCCTTCAAGTTGGTGTCAGATTAGAAGAGCATTAATACAGTTTTTGACTGTGGTTTTGTCTAGAAAATTAACACGGCTTAGTATTTCTCAAAATATTGCGTAGTACTTGCATTGTTCAGTGTATGAATAGAATTTCAGGGCTATTACTTAACTACAGCAGGTAGTCTACTGTACTACTGTCTACAGTAGGTCAACAGACTAGTTGAGTCTACCCAGAGACTAGTTACCAGGAATAACTGGGTCATTAATCTACCTGCCTTTTAAAAATAAACAGAAAAAAAAAACCCCAAACAACAAAACCCAAAACAAAAAAAACCAACCAAACAAAAACCCCCCACCAAAACAACAACAACCAACCAACCAGAAAGACCAAAAAACCCAGAGAAAAAAGAGAAATCAACCGCACCAAAGTCACCTGGTAAAGTTGTTTTTCAGCTGCTGGATGTGAAATGGAAAATGTTTATCAGTGCACTTCATAGGTGAATATATTTTGCCCTGTGGTGAGGAAATCCCCTGTACAAAGCTGTGCAATCCTTTCAGTGCTTATCAGGCAGGAAATAAGGCTGGAGAGAAGCACACGGGCCTGTTCAACCCAGTGCCACAGTAGGGTTTCCACTGGCAAGTTGCAAAGAACATGCCATTCATGTGCACTCAGCATCCAAGAGCTGAGTAGTCATGGTGAAAAGTGCAAAATAAGCCTGGCCTGGCACAGCCCAGAGCCTGCGGAGTTGGTGCTCACGTCCGTGTGCTCAGAGACCCAGCAAAGCACCTAAGCTTTGCTCAGCTGCCACTAGGGCTGCACATTGCTGTGAGTCTCCCTGCAGGATCTTGCTCCTACTAAGGACAGTCCTGTCCTCTGCTTTACTTTCTCTCCTTAGCATCTCCACAGCTGGAATCTTGCAGAAGATCTGTTTTTGCTTTGGGACTGGTGTAGAGGTGAGGGTACAGATGGATCAGCTTGCTGGAGTGATCCTGGCTCTGTAGGTTTTGCACATTATTGGCTTCAGTGCACTGAGTGACCAGCGCACACCTAAAGGTCAGCATGTAAGCCTTTGCCTTGTGCTGAGTCTGCTCAAATCCTTTGTGGGTGCTTGACAAAGAATGGCTGAGGTTGGATGTGATCCGTGCTGAATGACCTGTGAGTGTATGGAAAGATCTGTTATGGTGACCTGGTGACTGCAGTTTGGGTCTCACAGTCACTGGGTCTTTTTGTGCGTCGTGTGAAACAGTGTGGGGTGAATCACTTCAGGAAAACAGTTCCAGATGGGAGGCTCTTTATTCAAGGTCAAAGGGATGGCTGGAGGGAGGACGAGCCACCTTTTCAGCTTGTGTGAGTCAGCAGAGGTCCAGTAGCTCTCTGCCCTGTAGAACGTCACAAAATCTGCTGCACTTTTGCATTGCCAAAATAATGAGAGGTTTTAGTTTGTATTTAACAAAGAAAGAAATTGTGCAAGAATGTTTCTCTCCTCATCCGTGTGTACTTTAACTGCTTTTAATGCGACCTTGTTGATGTTAGGGTTCCTCACGACATTGGGGTGGCACATAGGCATCTGCCTCAAGGCAGTGGAGAAAGACACATTTACAGTGACTGCTCACATGGTAAGTTTCTGGTGGGCTTCCATCATGGCAGGACACAACCTGTTTGCACTGGCAATAGAAGCACTGCTTGTCTCATTGGTGGGGCTTGCTTAAATAAGATTCCTCTTAGGATCAAGGCTAATTTTCCCCAGAAAATGAAGGATCTTTTCTCAGATTTATAGTTTTTCTGTAGCAAGCTTTCAGGTTTTGGACATGATGTTTGGAAGTGAAACTTTAAACCAGGCAGATGTAATCCTCCCAGGAAGAGACTGCAAAAACCAACACTGAAGCAATTTCAAAAAAGTGAGCAGCAAGTAAAATTAACCATTGCCTCTGTTTATTTAGGTAATTGAGCTTGACACCGTGGTGTGTCTGACAAGTTGGTTTGTGTTTTTTTTTCCATTAAATACAGATACGACACTCAAAGCTGTCACTGCCCATCTGAGAATATTTGTTTCAGTTTAGACTTTGGAAACCATGTAAATGTGGATAGATCACGAGGTGGGCAGCAGTGTAAGAAAACTACCCAGTAGAACTGTATCTTTTTCCCTGGACAGCTGTTGCAGTTTATTCTGTTTAAGTTAGAATCAAGAATGAAAACCATAAAAAATTAATAGATCTATTAAAAGTCAAGAGCTGCTGTGTCTGTTCAATTCTGAAATCAGTGTTGTTACTCCTTTTTTTAATTACATGATTATTCTATGGGCTGCTTGGCCATTATTAGCAGGCTTTATTGTAAGCTGGAAATATGTTTGAAAGATTCAAAGAGAGGATGAAAACTCTGAGAAATCTATAAATACCCTGGTATTTATGCAATTGAGATAAATTGTATATAAAATGAACACAGAATTTCTGTTTTAAACATATCAATAACATTTAGTGCCTTGTAACAATATTGTAATTGTAGTCATGCCAAGCTTTTTGATCAAAACTTCCCAGAAATGTGATGTCTGTATGGAGCCAAAAGCTCTAATAAGCTTTTAAGTAAAATTTGATTTAGTTAAGTGTAGGCACCACCCAGACTTAGAAAGGAGCCTTTGCTAATACAGATAATTTGTTCCTCTTGGGAAGCTCCCATATTCAGGTAATTCTGAGCCTGATGGCCATATGAAAGAAACAGCTACAACTATTAGAGTGGTTTCAAAGAACATCAAAGTTTTTCCGTATACAAACCATCTTCTCAGTAAAGCAGAGATGTAGATGTGATAATTTGGGAGCTTCCTTGAGAGCAAATCAATACATGATACCATCATTGGAATTGGATGGACAAGCCAGGCAAGAGACTTATGTCTGTTTTCCTTTAGACCCTTTTTTTTAATGTCCAGTGTGCTGCAGAAAAAGCCTTCTGTCATGGAAGTTTGGTGTTTCAGATGTCTAACTACATAGCAGGAAGTGAATTTGGGGGGTATGAGCCTGACAGGCTGGCAGGTGGCTGGGGTCAGTGCAAGGAGCAATGTCTTACACTGGTTCCAGGTTGAGAACACCTGGGCTTTCTGTGCCAAGGCAGTAGGGCCTGGTACCCCATCTAACATCTGTGTTTAGGAGGAGAACAGTCTTTCTCGTGTCTTTTCAATGCCCAACCTTCGTATTCAAGCTTCTGAATGCCTGTATAACATGAACAGTGCTTTTAAAATGAATTCCAGTGATTTCCCAGTTCAGGGGAGATCAATAATTCAATTTATTCCTTCCAGCTCTAGGCATCATACATACAAATATTTTGTTCAAAATGAGATCCTGGGCCCTATTTCTGGATTCCTATTTAGACAACAAAATTAGGGATGGAATTCTCCAAGTCATCAGCTCCCAGTTGGCTTTGCTGTCACTTTATTGATTCCAATTTTTTTTTTTTTTAAATCAGACTACATATTTAAGTGCTTAAGTGCTTAGACATGGATTTTATTCTTAAATTTAGGCACCATTTTTTAAAAAAAATTATTTTGTGTCCTTCATTTGCCAGACTCCTAAGTGGAAGCAGAACAAATAGTTGTCTGAATGGCGCTGTGTTTGTAAGCAGTTGAAGAGTGACTTTTCATAGATGGCCATCTGCATCTAAAGTAGAGAAAGAAAGCAATGAAAGTGATTGCTGACTAATGCAGTAAGATCAACATTTTAAACAAAATGAATGCAAAAAAGGCTACAGATACTGGAAATTGTAGGACTTAGTGAGGTTAGGGGTCTGCTCGAAATAAGGAACGTGTAACAAAGTCTGTGCACTGCTGGGTTCTGGAGAAGCCCTGTGGTCCTTTTTCTTTGTGCCTCCATGTCCATTCCCACAGTCTCTTGCCTGTTGCGTCCCACCAGTTACATCTTTTGTGGTGGTTCTTTGGGGCAGGCTCCTGTCAATGTACTGTGGCCAGCTGTGACATATGAGGATGGAGGGATGATGTCGGGGTGGTGGTTTTTCTATTGTTTTGTCCTGTTTCCTTTTCAGTAGTGGGTGAGACTTGAGAGTGTGTTCTTTGGCAGTGAACAAGAACTACCAGAAGACTGCCATATATTGGCTGTGTTCACTTACCTCTGGTCACTTCAGATATATGAGCCAGAGAAATCCAAAGTGTCAGGAGGATGTCTGCTGTTGTGACCCCAGTCATCAGAAGAAGTCAGTGGGACCAACATTTCAGTGCCAACATGGGAGTAGGAGGGAGGGGAGCACAAATACCCTGAATGAAGAAGACTAAATAGATGGGAAGTTAACTACTGAGGACTTGCTACAATGCAAGGATTTCATTTTACAATAAAATTGAGGTTTGACTGCTGCTTTTGTTCCATAACAGAAAAAAGAAAAAGCCAACAGGAACTTTTTCACCACTGAAAAAGCCATACCCACAAAGTTTACTCCACACTGGATTACCAGTAACCTAATGTCTGAGTCATTTCCCTGTGTGGTAGGAGGTGAGGGTTTATGTTGTCTACCTGATTACAAGAGAATTTGAACTTGTGTTTCTTGTATTCCCAGCAAGTGACCTATCCATCATGTTGTGGGTCAAGTCTCTGGCCCAGAGATGGTAGGAAAAAAAGGAGAACTCAGTACAAGACAGCTTCTCTTGGCAGCTTGAAAAGAAAAACTTTACCTTTCTTTCGTGGTGAACTTTATGTATCAGCAAACTACTGAAGTGTTAACTGAGCTTCAATAAAGTGAATTATCTTTCAGACATACAGATACATCTTCAGATCGTTAAGATTAACTCAGCACATTGCTTAGCTCAGACATCAACTGACGTAACTGATGCTGGCAAGGAAGGTGCATGCCATTGCAAAGACAGATCTTACAACATAACTTAATTTTTCTTACCTGCTTAAGGTTGTTGGGTTTTCATTTTTTATATTATTTTAGCAGGGTTAAGTAGATACATTTCCTTATTATGCTGATCTTTCTACAAAAGACACCTGTAAATTCTGTTCTTTGTTTCATTAGTAATGTCTTATCTCTCAGGTTGTTCAGTTAGACTATGCAGTCCTTTTTCCCCTCCCTAAGTAGTTTAAAATATTTCTGATGAAGTCTCTATGCAGAAAATAGTTTAACTTTGCTGGGAATTACCTTTTATTGGTTATTTTTCTCTTGTGCAGTGGGAGTTACATAACGACAAAAATCTTGTGGGCAATGGTATAGTTCTGTAACCAACATGAAGCAACCTCCCATTTCCTGAGTTTTGTTACTAACTTGGCTCTGCAACATGGTTTAATTCAGTAATTTAGGGTTTTTCTCCTTCAGATTCCTCAAATGTAAAATACAATCAATGAACTCTTTGGTTCCCCCAAAAAATCACTGCTCATAGGTGTTGCTATGAAATTAATACATTGCTTACCAGTTTTATCCTGCTTAACTTCATAAATATTATACTAGTAGTTGGCTGATCAACGAGCTAAATCTGTCTGGGGAAAGAAGTAATTTTTCCCAGGTAACAAGAAATTTATGTCATATGGGTCATTCCAGTCAGTGTTTCGAGTGACAGGAAAGTGTAGGGTAAATTTGGCAGAATTCATGTACATTTTATACTGGCTCCAGATGTTTTAAGCATTCTACGCATTCATTTTAAAAAATGGTCTTTTAATAGTTGAAGTGGTTATTAGTTTTTCTGCTCAAACCGAACCTCAATGTGAGTAGTTGATGGATATAAATTAGCATGTCTTGCTAACCTAAAACTTTTATTATTTATCCATGGTATATTTTCTATAGTTGTCAAGAGCTTTTGATCCTGTAGTCTTCATTGACTATACAAAAGATAATCTGCCATTTAGATTAACAAGAGAAATATATTTGAAATATATTGTAGGCAGAATTTTTATATGGTCTACTGCAAAATGATAGATCACACAGTAAAGGGATGTGGAATAAAGTATGAAAAGGGTTTGAAGAAAAATTGAGAAGTGGTTCTGAATGTTAGTGGGGTCACAGCTAATCCTGAGATTAATTATTCTGTATACTGAGAGTTTGATTAGCTCTGATTTAACTCAGCAGGAGTTTTTATTTTGATCTGAATGTGAACTTGATTTTGTGACTTTTAGGTCAAATATTATATTCCATTAAAATACTAATTTATATTTTGTAAATAATTTTTAGGCTATGTTCATTTATAAATCATAGGTTTCTCTATATTGAAGGTGCTGCACTGCCAAACACCTTGTAATGAATGGGACACATGACAAGTCAAGTGTTTAAAGTACATGATAAAACAAGAAACTGATCAAAAGTTTTCTCTTATTTTTAGACTATTTTTCCACCACAAGTCTGGAAAGTAAGCAACTGATTTTTTTTTTTTTTTTTAATTGTCATTAGGCAGCTCTGGTATAATTTATGTTAAGTGGTTTTGGCCTGTTTATGTGTGCTGAAATTTGCCAAAATTGGTAATGTGACATTCCATCTTCAGCAAGCCTATAGAGCAATAAATAATGACACATGACTGTATGTGAGTGTTGTTAGTTAATTTTTTTTTGTGGTGTTCATGAAATGCAACAATCTTCCAACCCAAATTCTGCAGCATTAGGCAGCAAGTTGTACTCTGAACTAAACCAGATGCTGATCAGCTCTGTTCCTATTATCGACTTGGGGCAGAGATGGTAACCAGACCTTATTTGCAATGTTAACATTTGGAACAGATTAACAGCAGTTAGGCTGAAATGAGAAACCTCCACTTTACTGAAAAGGTTCAAAACATGTAATGCTGTAAAAGTCAGGACGTCTGTAGTATGTTAGATAGGAATAAATAAGTTAACTGTAAGCCGCACTTTCTCCTTTGCAGGATGTGTTATTTCCAGTTTATGAGTGACTCTGAAAGGACATGTTTATGAGGTATAGTCAGGCTTAAGTCCTGACAAACCATCTGACAAACCAAACCTGGTGAGGTAAATTCTATCCAAACTTGCTGTGCCTGTTCATTGTGAGAGAGCCCTTCCCAAAGCCAGCCTGTATGGAAGATTTTTGTCTGGGGCACACATCCCACATGCATTTGGGAAGTGCAGAGACCCACGATACTTTTGACGGCCTTCTGCTACATTCAAGCCCAATGGGGAACTTGCCCCAGAGGTCCTGTCAGAGTACATGGAACATGTGGCCTGTGCATGGCACGCTGGACTTGGATATTCCTCTGTGCCTGCTTGTGGTATCTCAGAGGATTCACTGGGAACTGGAGGGGTTCAACAGGAGTGTAGCCCAGGCCTAATGCTTTTTAGGCTGAAATGGGGCTAAGCTTCACAACCTCTTTGTGAATATTGTATAGATATTGCTGCAACCATAAGCTTCTAAAATGTGTTATTTCTGTTGTATTACATTCCTCCTCCTTTCTTGTGCTTTTTAACTGGGAATATTGCTTTAGCTGGAATTGAATAGCAAGCTTCAATTCTAAGGAGAGTATTTCTGCAAAAGTCAGACGCTTTTTTCTGCAAATGTCATTTCTTCATTTCTGCAAATGTCACCTGCTGCATGGTTTTTCTATGTGTCTGGTTTGAAAACAGTATTCAGGTTTGCAGAGAGTAAGTTTTTTGAAAACTCACATGCAAGGCTTCTATTTAAATGTAGTTATTCAGCACTGTCAGTACAGATGTTCAGAGAGATGAAGTGAGGACATTAGCTACCCTGGTAATCTGGTCAGGCTGTTCATACAGCAGCCACGTCAGCCAAGAAAATCTCCAACCATGGAGAGCTGTGCTGGGAAAAGAATCAGCAGCAAAGTGCTTTGTTCACAAGTGGAGGGGGCTGTATTGGTGGTGCTGAGCAATTGCCATGGTAAGCTAAATGGGAAATTAAACCTGATCTGCTCTAATTGCATTGAGTAAACTATTCCATGGATTTCATTTCAGTTTATGTTGACTTGGAATGGGTTTTGGTTAAGCGCACGGTGTGGTTGGAGGCACGCGCTGGAGCTGGAGCTGTGCTTGGCTGTGACGTGTGTAACTTTCTACAGGTAAAGTTACAATCCTTCTTGTAGGAAGTAGCAACAGTCATTCCTGTCTTTTGGGAAGGAGCAAATTTGTAATGACAGGGACTCTGCCATGTACTGCTCTGGCCAGGTGACCAGCAAGGAGGGATGTGTTTGGCCTTCTCCTTTGTTGGGATGGGGAGAGGACCCATCCCAACAAAGGCAGAGCAACAGCAGCACTGGGACAGGCACTGCAGGGAAGGACCTAGAAATGCACCAAGACATGGAACCATTTACTCCATGCAAGCTGGTTTGAGATATGATCTAAAACATGTCTCACCGTGGGCAGCAAATGGAGGGATCCTGGAAGCACGGGACAAGTGCCTGTCTGACGCTCTTTCCATGTGTGGTTGGTACATGCTGCTGTGCACTTCGACCCACGCCACCCAGGGTTTTGCTCCTGGCATTCAGTCGCAAAAAAAAAATATGTTGCCTCCTAGCTTGTGTCCACCCAGCATGGATGTGAGGCAAGTTCAGGTGAATGAGTGGGTTCAGGCAGCCTTGGACCTATGCTGCAGAGGTCCACTGGTATTCCCTCCAGTAGTCCACAGCTGCATCACATAGCTCCTGAATGAATCAACTTATAGGTCACCCAGGGATGTGGGTGTAGGTAAACTTCAAAAATTTACTATAAAAAGTATGTTTGCCTTTTTCTTGACTTTCTAGGTATTTGGGCCTTATGAAAATTGATCAGTTACAGGTCAAAGTGAAGCCATCCCTGGTCATGGTGTTACTTAGAAGTTTGTCTGAATTTGAGTTTGCAGCTGGATCTCTTCTGTGCTCCCTGTATTTCAAATCAGAAAGAATATTTTCAGATGATGAAGAAAAGCAGAGAGTACTTTGCAAGTAATAATATTTTCCATGTAAAAGTGAAAAGGTAGTGAAATACTAAGCTGTTAGTATTTTAAAGCATGACTTCTTTTAGATGGTGTATACCTGGAGAGCACAAAGGAGGGATTAATTTTCCCCCTCAGGTTAGTGGCTATTTTATGGAAGGAGTATTTTATGGCACAGGCACTGCAGAAACAGGCAGGTGGGGAGCTCTGAGGCATGGTGGATGTTGCTACCTCTGCTTAAAAACTTTGATCTGAGACTGAATTTAGAGTATCCAGCATAAATACACAGTGCAAGATGGTGAAGCAGGAGTAAAATGCCAGTAAATAACTGCAGCTCAGCATGTCAGTACACACTGCCATGTGGCTGTGGTGTTAACATCTCCCACGCTGAAATGGCTGCAGAACAGTTTACAGAGTGGAAGCATTGCTTCAAGCGAGGCAGAGTTTTGAGAAGAAAACTTGAAGTGACACTGTTGCACAGAAAGTTTTGTGTGCCCAGTCTTTCATATTTTCAGTCCTCCACCTCTCTGCATTTCTTCTCTCAGACATAGCTTTGCCCAACTTTCATTTCAGCATCCACAGGACTGGTAACCAGGTCTCGTTTCTGATAGTAAAATTTGGATCATCCTTTACTTTGGTCACTTGAAATGTTTTGCTGGGCAGTGGCATATTTTCATAGGCAACCTTCTGCTCTGAAGACAAAATCATACTATTTCTAACTTTTGCACTTTAACTTCTCTCTGCTTTACCTTTGCAATGAGCATTCCTATTGTAAAGAGTTCCTTAGCCCTTTAAGCCCTTTTTAATATAAACCATTGCTTTTAAAGGTCCATTTTGCCTGTTGTAAGAAATCTGACATATTGGAATTAGTGACAGAATTTTAAATATGGAGCTGATATGCTGTAAAATCTCAGCTGCAGTTTGCATTAGATTTAGATTTAAAGTGAGCAAAAATGTAATTGAGGGATAAAAATTGGCAATACTCATAGCCTAGGAATTATGTTTCAGACTTTGGAAGGAAAATGGTTTGGCTTATTTTTTTTCACTTTCAGGAACACTATTATTTTCCAACTTAATGCTTTTAGATGCTGTTAAATGAAAAAAATATTTCTGGAGTAAGTGAATTTTGCAGGTGCTTTGTCCTGGGGTGTCTCTTGGAGTTTTACAGTATGACTCTTTGTGAAAGCAACAGGTCACAAACCTTCATGAAGTGGCTTCTAGCCAGCCAGGAGTGACAGCTGAGGTTGCTGGTGTTGCAGCCGCCCTGGTGGGGTGTGACTGACCTGCCCAGCCCAGCGTTTCACCATGCTGGGGGGTGGCTGCAGCAGGGGACAGCACTCAGACATCCCTTTGGGAAAAATGTGTTGTATTGCATACAAAGAAGAAGAAAAAGGATTCAGATCTTATAGTCTCAAGGACTAATGGCTTGGCACATTGCACAAATGTGGCCCAAACTTAACCAAAGTATTGACTGGACTTAGTTATCACAACTGGCACTTGGATACCAGTTTGGGCACCCAAACTACTGGAAAGAGGTTTGTTCTCATCAGGAGCTCCCCATGGCCATCACCATTTCACATACTTTTTATTTGTTTATATATAACAATATATTATTCTTACTGTCTCAGGCATGCATTTGGGTTAGCTATGAGCCTAACTATAAAGAAAAAGCACATTTTTCATGGTGATCCTAAGAGGAAATTCATGTCTTTTTCTTTCCCTACAAATGAAGAAGCAGAGCCCTCTATGTGAACCACACTGCCCTACCTTCCCCTCCTCAGGGGCCCAATCCCACGCTGTGCTCACACCTCCAGTCACAGCAGCAAATGGCTGAAGCACTGGATTTTGGTGGAGTGAGAGCTCCTCCATTAAAGACCAGCACCTCTCTTACTGTCACTCCAAAGCAGCCAGGATCCCTATCCTGGTACAGGCAAGGCAAATTTGATCAATAGGCATTTTAACTGCTCCTATTAAAAAACAAACGTAACCTACCACGTGGTTGTGAGGTCTGAGGCTTCAGCACACTGAGCTGTGAGGTGGAGGTTATCTTGGAAAGCTGAGGTTCAGGCTATCCCTTCCAGCCTCGTACGTCTTGTAGTCAGTCCCAGGAACAGCCAGCTCTCCTTGGGGAACAGTAACAATTACCTAAACATGTAACTTATTTTAAAGACAGCCTATGATTTTAGTTATATGATTGCTTTCTTGCCTTTTACTTGTTTCACCAAAGATCAATGATGATTTTTTTGGACCAAATCTTCTGGTTTTCCAACAAAAATTTGCACGTCAAATGACAGAAGAATTGTTTTTGGTGGTTTTGTTAAGATCATGAACTGCCATTTAATTTTTCTTAAAAAAAAAAAAAAGAAGTCCTGTCTTGTACTCAAACACATTAATTCCTTAATTTCTTAGATGCGACTCTTTGGTTCACTGCACCTCTCTTTAATTGGAGAAGCCTTTTTAGGCTTATGCTCTTCCCTGCTTACACAGTGTCATTGCAGCAACACCCAAGGCACTGGGTGGCTGAGGTGCTTTCTGGAGCATTTCATACCACAGTAACAGTTTCTGATGTCATCTACATGTTTTCTGTGTAGGTAACATCCTCAGGCTGGACCAGGCTCTTAGAAGCGTCTTGGTTTTATTTTCAACTTGTTAAACATGAAAGAGAGGTAGGAGAAATGTTAGTCAAAGATGCAGGTTTTACAAGTATTTCTCATTCACTTGATGTAAAATAAATTCTTTACAGCATAACTGGAATGTCTTTGCACGTGTTCCAGGATGGTTGCACCCAGCTCTGAGAAGAGAACAGGGCCTTTCCAAGTAACACACAGTTAGCTCTGCCAGCTTTACATGTAGCCTTTAGTCAGAGATGTATGTAATTTCCATTTTACAGCTGTCCAGGCACACTTTTGAAAAACCTAGGCCGTATACACCAGATGTTACTTAGTTCAGTGTGGTCTACCTTGGACCCATTCCAAACCTGCCTGCATATAATTTTCAAGTCCCAACAGCCCTGCAGTGCTAGAAGATAAAAACTGACCATAACTGTACCCTTTCATATTACTTAGAGCTCAGTTTAATTATCTGAAACACTACCAGATATATAGTTCAATCAGGAATTCCACCTTAATATTAACTACTACTATATCCATTTTTTTTTCTAATTTGAGACAGGTTTTGGATTACTAGCTCTGAATTATGCAAAGTTCAAATCAGCGATTAATATAATTACCTAGAGAGGGTTTTTTTCTTAAATTGTGAATAATGGAGTGTGTTTATATGGCCTCATTAAGAAAGGCAGTCCATGAATTTATATGATTTTGTTTTATGTACAGATGGGTGGGGCATATGTGTATGATTTGGACCTGATATTTAAAAAATATGATTTACAGACCTGCTAAGCAACTTGCAGTGCTGATGATACCCTCTCAAGAAATGAAGTTTTTCAAGTTTTTTGAGTCACCCCTGTTTAAGCATTTGCTTATAATCAAGTGAATGCTGAAGTGCTTCCCTGAAGATGTCAGGAACCCAAAGACAGTTTTAAATCAGGGCCTTCAGTGCCTGTAAAGTTTCTTTCAGAGCCCTGTTTCTGACTGTAGCCTGACTCTGAAGAGCTATATAGGTTTCCAGCCCTCTTTTGTGGAATTTGTGTGCTTTGTAAGCCGCAGCCCTTGCCCTGGAAGCATAAGGACAAGAAATATTCTGAAGTTATGTGGAGAGCCCCACTTTCTTTAGACAGTATTTTCAATGTATTGATTATTATCTGATATTAAAACCATATTTTAATATGAAAAAAATAGAAAGCAGTTAAATAGTTTGGTTATTTTGTAGTCATTGCTGATTTTCTTAGTATTTCCCTTTATTGGTATGAATTGACTGTGATAAATTTATCTCATTTGTCTTTGCTGAATTATTTGTCTTACAAACTGTTCCTTTAGTTTTGGATCTGGAAAGAGTTTCGAGAAAAAACAAACCAAGGAAAATACTGGTGACTATTTGTAAAAAATTATGATTGATGCTGAAAATGTGTAATCGATGGAAACAGGAGCCACTTGGTTATGAATTAATTTTATCAGCACACATAAGCAAGACCCATGTGACAAATTAGAATAAACAAACACATTTGATTTTGATATGAAGTATTAAGCACGTTCCTTTTATAAGTAATCTATGTCTTGGCTGTTATTTCCCTGAATGATGCATTACATTTCAAGTAGTGGTACTGCAGGGTAAAGCTAAATCAGATAAAAGTGTTTAATGAAGGAAGTAGATATTTCTGTCTCACTCTGTGAATAGCTGCTTTCCGTCAAGATTTTTAAATAGAAATAACAACAGTAATAAGAAATATTTCCAGCTAATATAATATCTTTTATAGATTTCTTATAACCTACATTAATTAGACCCCTTGCTTCACGTTTCTCCTTTTTGATTCATATTATCTTGTTTCAACTTTCTTTTCAACTTTAAATGTTGTGATCTCCTTCATGAGTCAGAACTACAGAGTACTGAAGATTTTTACCTCTTTTTGTCTTGCACTTTAAGAATACATTAATTTCCCAGACTGCCCTCACATTTGTGGATACGGCTCCCTGCTCCACTTTCTCAGTGCTCCATTTGAGCTCCTGCTAAAACTGAAAGCTTTGGGAAAAATAAATCTAAGATGTCAGTGACTTAAAGCCCAGTGCTGTAAGTTTAAGATGTTTGCCTAATATCACATCACCAAAATGGAACAGATAAAGATGAAGTGTAAAGTATATGTAACGTGGCTTGCAGTTAAGTGCAGTAATTGGAGAATGCAGGCAGCAGATCTGGGAAGGTGATAAGGTAAGCAAAAGCTTCTTGGGAAAGGTAAACTGTCTGAAGAGCTGACAGTGATATGCACTGACTGGAAGGAACCCAAAATTGTTTTAGCCTTTAAGCATCCAACAGACATTGAAGTAATTGAGTAATCATACACTCTGGGTCCAGTATTCCTGTCACTGATACCCCATGCGTCTCAGTTATTGGTGTAATTTAAATCTGATAGCCACATAATGGACCAAATTCTCTCCTCTACTTTTCAGAAGTTGTCCTATTGGATTCAATATGAAGAATGTTTGCTTAAGTGCAGTAAGCAGGATTTGTGTCATGAGGCTTATTTTGCTTCTCAAAAGTGGTATTCCCTGCTGTATGTACTGTATAGCACCATAGAAGACAAAATACTTAATTCTAAAAGAAAATACCTGAAGCATCATAGATTAGTTTAAACTCTCAAAAAGGTGTAGGCTTTTCTGTTTCTTCCAGTGTTTAGTCACTTTTTCTTAATGTTTACGACAAAAATTGTCCGCAAGTCTCCCTTTTGGTGCCAGTGTTTTGAAAGCGAGTCAGATTCTGCACTGTAAAAGATGATGCCTGCCCCTATGTATTTCTTGGAATGACAGCTTCTACCTTTCAAAGGTCATTTGGGTTAGAAATTCTCATTAAAAAATACTTGAATACATGCCACATACCTTGTCTGCTTATTCAATCTTAATATTCAACAAAACATTTCAATATTGCTAAGCAGCCAGATCGGAATAAGCCCATTGGAGCATGGGAACATCTTTTAGTGCTGGTTTTGTATACAGCACCTCATATGCTGAGGCTCAGGGTGCACAGGCTGAACTGTGGTGCAGATAATAAATACTAACCATCAGCAGAGCTTTAAGGTGGGTTCTGTGCAATGAGCATACAGCTTTGTGGAACAAGCCAGGCCTAATTTGTTCAGTAAAATGGGTGATGGGCTTGCACATGTCTCCCTAGTACTAAGGTGATTGATTAATATGCATGAAGTGTTATAGGACAGGTTAAAAGCATCTGGTCAACCCCACAGCCTGCAGCAGGTAGAAAGCCAGGCCCACAGCTTAATGCAGAAACTTGGTCCTTGTAGAATTTTCCCAACTAGGAGTATATATGCCATGGGGGAAGCTTTTCTTGAGATTATGTGAGTTAGTTAAGCTTGGTATTTGTTTGGGAGGTTTCTTTCGCAAAGGCCCACCTCTACATGATTCCTTCGACCCTCTCCACCCTCCCCAGCAATAGGGCTGCTTTCAGGTTGGCTCTAGCACAGTAACACCCATCTGGTAAGCTAAATTAATCTGAACAAATCCTAGTAAACTACATGAGACATGGCACTGCTGTGCAGTCATACAGTGTAACTGGTAGTACACTTTCTAGCCTGACCTGGGCTGTGACAACCATCATTTTTCCATGGAATATGTCCATGGAAAGGGCATCCCCAGCTGTTTGGGGAACTGGTCAGCTGAGGAAGTGTTCCAAAAGCCAGAAGAGATGAGAGCACCCTCTTGGAGGAGAGAGGGGCAGGGTACAGCTGCATTAACATGAGCTGTGCTGTGCAAAGTCAAAAAACACTCTGGCACATTGTATGCAATAAAATAAGCAACAGATATGTGTACATTTGGGGACAAAAATTGTCCTCTGGTTGTAACCTGATTCTGTTCATTGAGACTCTGTATTTAGCTGTCTTGTCCCCTTTATATTATGAAGCAGCCTGCCAGGGTCTGAGACTCCCCTCCATCCTCACTTCTGCAGATAGCAGCACCTCATGGCTGTCACCCATCTAACTGACATCACCTCCGCACATCTTTCAAAGTTTTCCCTCCTGGAAAGAGGACTGAGTTTTCAGAGAGAAAGAAGGGTTGAAGATGCCTAGCCTCTCTAAGACATGGCCCTTCCTATCTAACTGCACTGCTGAAGCTCACCCTGTAGCTTTCACCAGCTCATGTCTTGATCTCTGCACACTTTCTCTAGGTATGATAAATGCAGCATTGCTGTTTGCTTCCATCGAGCATATTGCTGCATGGGTCATCCTTCAGCCTTGTTGCTTTGACTGTGACACTCTCTGACATTACTCTCTGTAATCCTTCCTCGATTCCTCTTTATCATTTCAAAAATAAGCTCCTTTCCCTCAGTTCATAATACCTTCTTATTCTTCATCCTGCCCATTATTCAGTAAAAAGGATCAACTCCACCTTCCATTATGCCTGTGACAGTTTTTCAGCCAGACACTGCCAAGCTCTCTCCCTTGCTGTCCTGCAGCACGGGCAGGGCTCTATCCACACCCCCATTCCTCACAGCCAAATGCACATCTTCATTTTACCTGCTGCCTGTGGAAAACTAGACGAATGTGAAGTGTCACTGATCATCCATACCTCATATTTACACTGTCTTGCCAATCCATACCAAGCCACTGCCTTTCAAATTTGATTGAAAAAATGAGGTTTGCAAATATGTTTAAGCTTGTCAGAACTATAAATTTTAATAGGACATATGAAGCTCAATGTTTTTTCTGAAATTGGGTTTAAATTCTTCTAGAGGAGGGGTGGTATATTATTTAAATCAGACAGGTCTAGGAATAAACTCTAAAGTGTCATTGTAGCACAGAGTATGTTTAAAAAATAATAGTACTTGTAAAAATACCTGATCCTACTTCATTCTGCAGGAAATATACCCTATCTTCTGCTGCCTCATAGTGTTTGTCTGTTTTTGTATGTACTGTTACACTTTGTTGGTCTGGAATAGAAGCTCTTCACTACTATTTCTGATTTCAAAGTAGGTGTTGATTCCAGCAATTTCTCAATATGTCTTTTTTAAAGTTAAAATCAAAACAGAATCTGATTAAGGATATGACTGAGAGGAAATGGTACATATTTTCTCTTGTTTCATTCTGAATGCTGATAGAAAAAAAAAAAATCTAGAGCCAGTCTACCCAAAAAATTTCTTTTAGAAAAAGTTACTTGAAAAAAAGGTGATTTTTTTGGGAAATAGTTTTTTTGCTGCTTGCATCCTTCTTTTGTAAACATACAATTAATTTCTTCAATGCAAATAATGAACCCCAAATCATACAACATGTATGAGTTTTTACTAAAAATGGAACCAGTTGCCTTAGAGATTTGTAAATGTTGGAATAATACATGAGATCGTCTTTGCCAGTGCCCTGTAAAGCTTAGACTTTTCCAATGAGAGATGTCAGCTAAGGTGATTATGCTGTGAGCAGACTAAGCCTTGGGATTTCACAGCAGATCTCAAATGTATCTAGTAAGACTAATTAGCCCATTTTAAACATGACTTTGGGGTTTTTTTTTTTAAATACGAGCACATTTATATTTTTTATAGTATTTCTATAGGACCAGTTCAAGATAATTAAATGGAAAAACAATGTAATAAATTCTTGGAAACAATCCCCTATAAATATTGGTTTATCATTTGGCATTCTCCTCTCATTTCCACCGGATACCAGTGGGATTTGTATATCCGCTTCCTTTATGTTTCTAATTAAGAAACCACGTCAGATTTGTGGAAAACCTACACAATCTGTCACTTTGACTGCTGAGGAATGGGCATGCTTCCCTGACCCCTATCCCCATCAATCTGAATAGATCCAATTTCTTTGATTTATATTGAATAGAATTTCATTGGTGGCTACTGCATAAATCTAAAAAGGCCTTAACATTTTGTTTCACCTAAACAATGATTGGGTGGAATGTGTCTGTTTAAAAGTGACCTTGCTCCAGTATTTGAACTTTGGCTTATAACAGGGGAGAAAAAGATTTTAGTTGTTTTTACTCTCAAAGACTCATGAAAGTCATCACTGGGTTTTCCAACGTATTTGATTAAAGTTTTTCACCCAAAGTATGACATTCTGTCATGCTTAAAATGCAATTAATTCAGAAAGTGCCTTAATAAGTGTAAGAAGACTAATTAGACTAGGGTTATTGCTATTTTTTAAAACCATGCTTCTTTATAAAAACATGCCTTGTGCCAGCACTACACAACTGACAAAGCCAAGCTGAAATGCTTTAAAAATTTGAAGGCATTTGGTTTGCTTCCTTATAAATGTTGAGATGAGCATTTTCTGTTCTCTGTGCTGGACTTGCAAGAGGCTTGGGGCCCAGTGGCAGGAAGGTTGCAGGGCTGTAACAGTGCCTTGCACTTCCATCCCCACAACACATTCATAAACCAAACAGCCCAAGGGCAGGCACCAGGCCCAGCCTGTGCCCAGACAGACTCTTTTCATCCCCCCACATTCCTGCCTACTGGGATAAGTCCTTCCTCCCATAGTGTGACCTGACATTGCTGGGAGAGTGCTCTGTCGAGTAGGAGCAGCCCAACAGCTTCACACCATGGACACCTGCCTGCTGGAGCTCGAGGCTCGCTCCTGGCCCAGCTTCATTGCCCCAGATAGCCAGTGGTCCTGCTTTGGGTCCCAGAGACAGAGACAGGGCTTAGCACTGAGGAGGGAACAGCAGGGGTGATGCATGTCCTCTCAGCTGCTCCTTGGCTGGCCCCATGTCTTCTGACACTTGCATTTTGAAATGATACTTTACATCCCTTAATCATATTAATATAATATATATTATATTAAAATAATAATAATATATTAAAATAATAATAATACATAATAATAATAATAAATAATATTATAATAATATATAATATATATAATATATAATAGATATAATCATATAACTTGTTGGCTTAGGTGGAGCGTGAGCGCACCCAGATTGTGGTGTGAGTCCTAATGTGATGCTGCCTTAAATCCTGCCTTCATTTGCCCTGATCCCAGGAATGTCTGTGAGGGACCTGACGGGTGAGCAAGGATGGTTTGGTTGCCCAGGACTGAGTGCCTGTGAGTACACCACTGTCACCTGCAAAGGGGAACCACACTGCATTTTTGGAGCAGCATATTGTGTGTCCAGGTATCTCTATCCAAGTGAAATAGGCTGTAGCCAGGGCTGTCCCTGCCTCAGAAAATTTTGGAGGGCCCCTTCAGCTAACGCAGGAGATGTTACAGGCTGGATACCACCAGCAATGCACAGCCCAGAATTTGATGGTTCAGGTGGAACTGCCTCACCCAGGCACATTTGCATCATTAGCCATCACATCATGTACAGTATTCACAGTCACAGACAGCAAAAGCATCTGAAAGATTCGAAGTTTCTACCTTAGAGTTTTAGCCACTACTTACCTCACCCCAGGGACCACATTTACCATCCACAGCAAGAATTAGGGCTCCTCTTCCAGTTTTGGGCCCAAAACCCATGCTTGTTTATTCTAGCTCGACCTCCAATTGCAGAAGGAGTTGGGATGTCTGCAAAGACAACCTGCTGAACTCCAAAACCAGTCAAATCAAACTATGGCTCAGTTTAGCATAACAACAGTTAGTCTCCTCTGCATTGATTTGAATCACACAAAGCCAGCTTGCCATGAGGCATTTTTTATGAAGCCTTCCAAAGCACTTATTTTTGCTTCTAAGAGAGAATATTTAGGTAAATCTTCGGTATTTCTGAAGACTGCTTTTTTTCTTGGTGATTTATTCAAATACAGTGGTTTTGCATACTCAAATGCTTTCTTTCTGGTCACTGTGGTGCTAATTCCCATTCCAAAGCACTGACAAATGTGACTTTTGTTAGTGCAGGGTGTGCTGCAGAAAGCATTTTCATAGTGCAAGATTTCATTACAAGAATCTGGAAAAGTTAAAGCCTTTCTACTGTTTTTGAAGTAAGTAGAAAATGGATCACCGCTGGGTTCCTCAGGTTCCGGGAACAAGCTTCCCTGCCAGAGGTTACTTACCTGATATTTAGCATCCTATCACTCTCCTTAATTAGGGGTACTGCAAAATTCCTCATCTAGATTAACACATTACATATAATTAGTTATCATTCTGGAGTCCTGCATCATAAACTGCTCTCTTTAAGGTGTCTGAGATGATATATAAAAATCTTTATTCCAGAGTCCTAAGTAAAATCTCCAGCCACTAAACTGGAATGTAATTTTAACCCTTATGTTTCTTTAAGCCTGATAATTCCCTTAGTGTCCTTCTACATTGGCCACATGTCTTCTCTGTGTCCAATGCTGCTTTGCAAACATACACATTATTGAATTTTGACCAGCATCAGATCACAGGCTTGACCAAATAGCTGCATGAACATGCCTTCATATTATAAATATAATTTCTATATTTCAATATTTGCTTTCTTTAATCTTTGGCATCAGACAAAAAGAGGACAGAAGCAGTAAAAATGAGATGTAAAAGTTTCTTTGAACATGCTTTGTCTCCAAACACCTGCAGAAAGACCCAGAGCAGCCCACCTAGGGCGATACAGCAACAGCCAGGAATGGCGCAGAAGCTCTTGCAGATGCTTGGGAATGGTGTTTGAAGTTGTTAAGAAATGTGCCAAGGGTGCAATCTGCCTGACAGATGCTCAGCTGCCAACTGTGCCTAACGAGATGCTAACGAGGGTAAGACAGGGAGAGGAGCAAAAACACAAACATGAGACAGACCCTGTGTACCACCGTACATGTGTCCTTGTACCCCGTGCCACTGCTTGGTCTCACCTGGGAGCCACTGGATGAGCCAGCAGTGCAACTTCCTGACAGTTTAGGGTTTGTGCTGCACTGCCCAACCCTCCTGCACAAGGGCTGTGTCACGGGCCTGGGGGCAGACGCAGCAGGATGGAAGATGTCCTCCTCCGAGGGGCTGTAGGGTACAGGTGTCCCCCAGGCAGTTACCTGCTCCTTGGTCCCAGCCACAGGAACAATGCTTCAAGTGGAAGTTTGCAAACGGCTGGAGAAAATCCAGGGGAAGCTCTGTAAATGCTCTGCCATTTTAGGTACAGATGGAGCTTTTGTTAGTGCCTCGGGGCTGGATGATAGGGGATGTGAAGATCTACTCTTTGTTTGCTGACAGAGCTCTGAAACATTTGGATAAGCATGGAGATTACTTTCATCAAGCTGAAAAGTCCACGGCTGTGTAATATATTCATACTCCTGAGACTGAGGAATTATCTGACACTTTAGAAGGGAAGAAATCATGTATTCAGGACAGTGCAAGTGTTCTGCTGGAGACTTACATTTAAATGTGCGCAACAGTAATAAAAAGGGAAGTCTGTATAAGGAATACAAAAACTGTTATGTCTGTAGTCTCCATGTAAAAAATGAAAAAGGGTTTCCAGCTTACCTGTGGCTGGAGAGAGCTGCACCTGAAAATCATTGCACCCCTGTTTGCCCACTACAGAGAACAGCGACACTTGACCTTGGAACCATAATGTTCCCAACCTCTGTGTTTATCAAACATGTGCCAGCAGGCCACAATAAGAAAATGTGAAGTCTGGCCATGAAAACATTGTCTGACCACACTGTTGGGAATCACTGAAGCACAAATAACACCTCACTACCTAGTTCTGCAGTTCCCTGTGCCTATAAAATACAGATAGCAGCAACACAAGAAAAACAAGTATTGCATGTGTTACTTGATCTTAAACTGAAGAGAGGCTGGGTAGCTCTGTGGGGCACGGCAGCAGCACATGGAAGCTCATTCCCCACGTGGGTTAGATTACGTGCTGCGTGTTCCTGTTGAGGTCAAGGAGCTGGGCAGGCTGTGGATCAGGCCAGGTTTCTGCAGTGGCCGCCACAGCCACTGTGGTGGGATTTTCTCCTCCTATGAAGTTTATTTGCTGCCCCTTTCCATCTCAGGAGGAAATCTTCTTCCTTATTGAAGGTCTAGTGGAAAGCTTCAACACGCCTCTGGACATTAATGTAAATATGTACCAAAGATTTTTGAGGAGAATAATACACATTTTCGTTCAAAAGCGTTTTGACTGCATGTTTTTAAATACAGAATAATTGAGATATTTTAAGTTTTAATCACAGAAGTTGGGCTTCTGCCAAATAATTTGCTATTAGTTACCTCTAGGCCTGGGGGATTCAAGTAAAGCACCGGAATAATGTCACATGTGAGAGAACAGATCATGCAGCTGAGAGAATGAGAATTAGGCCATTGCAGCATGCAAAATATATCAACATGGAATCATAGAGTCATTAAGGTTGGAAAAGACCTCCAAAATCATTGAGTCCAACCATTAACCTAACACAGACAGGTCCACCACTAAACCATGTCCCTCAGCACCACATCTCCATGTTTTTTGAACACTTTCAGAGATGATGATTCCACTACTTCCTTTGGCAGCCTGTACCAGGGCCTGACCACTCTTTCAGCACTCCTCTGGTGCAGCTCGAGGCTATTTCCTCTTTTCCTGTCAATTATTACCTGGGAGAAGAGACCGACCCTCACCTCATGTTTCCCAATGTATAATCCCCGCTTTGAGCAACAGTTTAGACAAGGTGACTGTCACAGGTCCTTCCAAACTTTGTTAGGGCTGAGCAGTAATCAGTAGCTGTGAAACGGAGAAACAACATTTTATTATTTATTTATTTCAGATAAATTGGTTTTATTTCATATTCAACATTTTCATTTAATATCTATATATGTACCTACAGAGAAGCGCATCCACCTCTGCTTCTGTTTTTTCTTGACTGATGTAAAGTATACAAATCAAGGGGGGAAATACTTTTAATTGCTCTGCTTTTTAGCAACTTTCACTGTGTTTCTCACTTCAGCCTCTGATCTCCTGTTGGAGACATAGGGACTAATGTCTTCCCATCCATGGTCCCACTCACAAGAATAAAGGCCATGTGTGTATTTGTTACGAATATCTACAGTACTCAGTAGCATTGGAGAGAGGAAGGCTGAAGATGACCTGTTTTTTAGGAAAGTTGCTGCTTGTGATTCACATGGGAGTTGTGGGGTCTGTGGCCTTAAGAAGGCTTAGAAAAAAATGATGTTGAAGAGAACCTCATCATCTGCAGAGCTAAACATTAGTGTTGCAATTGTTTTTTCTATCTCTACAAGCAGAGTTTCAAAGGATTCAGGGGAGTCACAGATGTTTCCCAGCCTCACCTTGTCAGTATTTTGGGAAATTGAGCAGTCTCAGTACTTGGTGTGGCCTCATGGCCAAAGAAGCAGGGCAGAAGCATAGCATGCGGCTCCTCCCAGCTGCAACACACAACCAGCTGACCTTGGCCTCAGGTCAGAGCCACTCAGCAGGATCTGCTATTCCTGAAGTCACCATTTGCCCTGCAGCCTATCCCAGCCTGCAGTGAAAAGACTGGGTGTCTGAGGAACAATAGACCACGGGATAGCAGCACAACTAGGTCCAGGCCCTTGCCAGGGTAAGACCCAAGCATGTACCTGTGCCTCTCCTGCACCAGCTCTGGTAGAAGGAAAGATGACTGTGGTCTGCAAAGGAGATATGGTTTATCTAGACCCTACTTGCAGTGAGGCCCGAAAGTGGGCTGTGAGGTGTTCAGCCCCCAGTGAAAAGCATGTTGTTTGAGCTGCCCTGTGGCTCAGAACTGTTTAGGTCTCTGAGGCCTGCAAAGCAGAGGTAATGGAGATGGTCGTTTATGGGACTGCAAGGTCAGAAGACTGTTCCTCTGCTGGGGTGCAATCCAGGAGTGATGAAAGGCTTTAGCCAGTGGTTCATTCCACGGACCTGGCAAGCGGAGGAGTGTTAACGGTAGGGTGAGCGTGCAGTGTGAGTTAGACTGGTGATCTGGGTATCAGCACAGAGCAGACACTGCCTCAGCCAGGTGGAGCAGTAGGGCACGTGACACTTCACAGCAGGGCAGCTTTGCAAGAGACCCAAAGGACTTTAAAAGTCTACAAGTCTTTGGATGAGATCCTGGCCGTGTCTCGTGATCATTACAGAGATCAGATTGACAATGCTGAAAAAAATCCCAACGACCCATGGTATGTTAGTGGAGTTCACAAAGTAAAATATAACCTCTGTCTTTTCCTCAATGGCTTCATCTCCGTGTCTCCCTGCACACAGTATTACAGGAGAGCCTGTCATTGCAGCATCCTTCAGCATAAATGCTGCCCTTTCCTTTCGCATGTCACTTGGCAACTGAAAGTGTTACTAAAAACAAAACCCACTCACTGTTCAATAATTTAAAATAACAGTGGTTAGACTCAAGTATTTATATAAAATAGGAACCGAATGTTTGCTTGAAAATCTTATATGTTCTACTATTTTTATTTACAAACTAAAGATACCAAATTTCTGATTTTTTTCAGCTCTTGTGCTTGATTACTGTTCACTCTTTACTCCTGACACACACTTGTAACTTCTCAAAACCATTTTTTCTTAATAATGGTTTTCTTAAAAAATTTCTCTTCAGAAATCTTGTGTGCAAAAATATTGTACACCCATTCAAGAACTTAATCTGATGCAAATTCTTCCAGGTCCATTGACTTCACCATATGATTGACACCAGATGGCCCACCATGTTTGATACTACTGCATTATGGTATTAGCATAAGTATAATTTGCTTTGTACTTTTCTTTATCAGTAGTATTTTCTTTCTATCAGCTTCAGTTGACTTTTGCAACCTTTATTCAGGGGGATGAAATACATTCCATGTGAGTAATCATGTTCCATGATGGATAGATATCAAACTGCTACCTACTAACACAGCTAAAACTTGTTTGGTGAAGGATTTTTCAGTCTTAAGCTGTATTTTGAAAATATTTGTTATAGGAGGAATTTGTGACTGTGACTGTGGAGTGTTCTTTGTGTAAGAATATTGTGGTTTTCTCTTTTATAAGAGATGTGTCTAATTTGAAATGGACAGCTCTATAGTAAATGCGGGCTATGTAAAATCATACATTTCACCTACTTTTCCCTTGGGCATGAGCCCTTTCTTCATTAATAGATATAGAATCATAACTAGGTCATTTTAGACTATAGATAAGGAATTCTGTCTCTTGTAGTAAAGAGAAATACAGTTAAAGTACCTTCATAAATAGCCTGTAGCTTTCCAAAGATGGGTTTTTGGTTTGGCATATTGACTTTGCGTTTATGAGGCAAATGTAAGAGAACATCTGGTTTGTTTTATCATTAATTCTGGGAATGTCCATTAATAATGCATTTTTGGGAATTGTTTTTGTTATTCCTGGAGAGCACTGTAATGAACAATCCTATGCTTGTTCTGCCGAGAGACACATTTCAGTTTAGAGGTTGTTTTGCAGTCTTAATTATATTAGTTGCTATCTCCCTTTTTACTGCCAGAAAGTGTGTACTATTAAAATGAATTGCTGAGAAAGATGCCAGTGAACATTGTGGAAAACTAAACTTCATAATAGTTTAAAAAAGAGGCATTCTGCCTTTTAAATTTTTTTTTTCCAAAATTAAATTAAAATATTTTTTCTGTAATTCTGGCCTATATTAATGCAACCTTAGGAAAAACACAGTATTAGTAACACACACCTTTTTTTTCCCAGATATCAGCCTAGCTATGAAACAATTATGAGTGGATAAATTGTTCTTGCTGTTGGCAGGAAAATGAGACATCAAACACCTCAATGTTCTTCTAGAATTCCTAGCCCTAGTGTAGCTGGATCACGTAACTCCATAAATTGAAGCAAGATTTTCCCAGGTCAGTTAGGCAAGCAGTGGTATATGCTGGGTTGTGATTGAAGGCCCCACCTATGGCAGCTTGGCATGGTTAAGGAAAATCTGGAGCTCCCATCAAATCCCTAGGTGAAGGAGCTATGGGACTCAGCACTGGAAAAACAGGATTGTCCAGCAGTTCAGAGTACAGTCAGGAAACACAGATTCTATTCCCCGTTTTGGTCTGACGTCTGATCCATGCAAAGTGTCTCTGTTTATAGCATTGCAATTATGGAACTAGTGTGGAGCTAATTAAAATAACGTGGGATTCTTTCCCTTAACTTCCTGGGTGTCAGATCCAACCCCCACACACACTCTGGGGATTTCTACCTTGTGTCTGTTGCGGGGTACACACACCCAGCCTTCATCCTCTTTTCTTAATGATTTCGTTCTGTTTATTTACCCAAGAAAGAACCTTTTCCATAGGTACCAGCTGAGCAGCAGGGGGCAGGGGTGCAGTGGAGGCCTTGGCTGTGGCACGGAAGATCTGTGTGCACCCGTGGGAAACAACAACACAACACGCGACTGAACTCCAGTGGCCACGCCTGGGCTCAGAAACAGTGTGAAAGACCAGATCCAGACAATTCAAACATCAATTTTTTAAAGAACCAGGGATAATTTTTTTACACTGTTTGTTTAAACCCAGACTCAAATCAAGACCCCTCTCTCCACTGCATTTTTCCTAGAAAAAGGGGAAAGTTTCTCCAATTGTTTATGCATTCTACCAACTGAGCAATGTATATGGCATCACTTACTGTACTGAATTTCTAGTTTTCCAGGACCAAGTATAGTAGCCTCTGAAGAGATCAGCAGCTGGGGAGCATTTTGGATATCAAAATTCCTAATGACCCCAGAGTAGTATTCCCAAACCTCTTGGCAGTTCCAAATTTCATGCCAAAAGTTGCAGGCATCTGTCTTACATTTTGAACATTTGTCATCAATATTCTTACTTAATTTAAACATCCGCTTAGGGGGGTCATGTATTCTCAATGAATAAAATTAGCTGCATGTAACCAATCTGTGAATTTGAGTTTAATCATAGAGCTCCGGTCTGGTTACAGATGTCTTTGTCCAAGGACTGTAGTTTACTACCGAATGCCTTCCCCATTAGCTCTGGGATTATCAAGCAAGGATTTATACCGTGTAGAAACCTTTTTCCTTTCTAAATACATAACTGAATGCTCTCACTGGGGGGATTAAATTCGGGCTCTCTGAAAGACCTACAGCTGGTTATCTCCTTTAGCATTGACTTTGCAATCCACACTAAGGTGAGGGGCAGGGCATGGTCTTGCTGCCTTGGAAGCATAGCAAAGATCAAATTGCCAATGAAAGTCACAATTCAGTTCCTGCTCCCTCTTGCTCCTGGGGGAGGAACAAGGTTACCACCACCTATTTTTCTGGGTCAGTTTGCTGCCTGCTCCCACCCTCTCAGCTGCACTGGCAGAAGCTTTGGGGATGCTCAGTCAAAGCTCCACTACCTCTTGCTCCTTCACTTCAGCCTTTGTTGCTCCCTTTGCTTGTGGTGCCCACTCACTGCCCAGTACAGGTGCAGGAAGGGGGTGCACTGCTGAGCCTGTGGAAAAGGACATGGTTGTCCCTCTCTGAAATATCATCTTTATGATGTGGTAATTGGTCACAAACTCCTCAAATCCTTCTTTGTATCATAAATATTCTGCACAGATGTGATTTCCAGTTTGCCACATAGCGCAATTCAATTAATTCATCACTGAGTTCCATTTTAGCAGAATTGTAGCTTTGATGTGACAGCAGTGGCAGTGTGCTAGCAGCACATAAACTACAAACATTTTAATTAATGTTCTTATTTGCATCATATCAACATAACGAAGGAAAAAGCAGAAACAAGATCTGAGATGCAGCCTCTGCTTTCCATCCTGGTCTAAATAGTGTCTATTTGTATGATACTTAGATTGTAGCATATGTAAGCCATCTGTTCAGCAGATGAAGCTGCAGTCCATAAGCTAGACTCTCCCACTTTCATCACTAAATCTAGAACCAACCCTACTTAAGGAAGAAATAATTCATACGACTCTTGGAGCTGAAGGGTTTGATTGTTGTCCTCACATCCTCATATATCCAGAGTCCAGGAATATGTCCATTGAACTACATGCAAAACCATCTGATTTTAATGTTGAATTAGTAAGAGGATAAAGGATAAAATGGATCTGTTTCTTTGCTGTCATGATATATACAGGTTTTCTTTCCCCTGAAAGACACTGGATTCCAGAGTCAATACTGAGTTTCCCTGTGAAGCAGCACAGCTGTTACAGCGGGAATTACTGTAACATGCCTATATCAAACCAGGAGTCCTGTGGAAAAGAAGTATCTATGGATGGATTCTTGGTAGATGTTTCAGAGAGGTTTATTTCCCCAGCTGCATGGCCGGGGCTCTCCCGAGGAACCCTCCCAGTCTGGGTTGAGGGTCCTTGCCCGTGCAGGGGAACACAAACCAACCAATGGGGAACGAGGCTGACCAGGCAGCAGGGGAACCCCGTGTCTGTCCCCAGGGCCCCTCTGCCAGGACCACATGGCAGGGGAGGAGACCCCGACACAGCCTCATTTCTCTTCAAGCATTCGGAAGCGTGATGGCCTTAGACAGCTCTGGGCTGCACTGTGAAGGCCAAGTGTTCCAAAGTGAATCCAAATGACACAGAGAATACTTGCTGTATATTTTTCCTGAACTCTTTCTATATAAAAACAATTCAAAGCTTTCAAAGATTTTTGAAATACTGAAAAGGATGCAAATATGTGAATTCCTGTTTTAAGGGTTGCTTTGGATAATGCTTGGTATTAATTATTCCATTCTGATAATAAATTCTTATAGAAAGTAGAAATCAAGGGTCATGAAGATTACTTTGCTAAGAGATCCATGAGAAGCTAAATGATTGATGTGTGTGAGCTGTGTAAAGAACTAATCCTTCTTCAGGTAATCCTGAAATCTCTTCCAAGACACATACTCTTCAGCCATTCATTAAGATCACCAGACCAAATTCTTGAAGTTTTTTTACTCATTATGGTGGATTTAATCTAGTTTTGGCTTTTGCACTGTCTGTATTAAAAAAACTCTCAGGAGCCAAACAAAGGTTGCTGGAAGCAACACGCAGGCTTTTGGAGGCCAGAGGAATACACATTGTATTTACTGTTCTCAGTCATCACTGTCTGACAGAAGAGTACAAACACGTAATTTGGGACATGGGATGGAAGCCTCCACCAGCACTCAGCCAGGCCAATGGGGGTGGTTTTCTTTTGTGCATATTTTTACAGAAACTCTTCTAAGATGAACTGTAACTGTAACTGGGGATGGTAGCAATCTGTGCCCTCACAGCTGGAGTGTAGTTCACAGTGGCAGCTTCAAACCCAAAGCCCCAAATATACTTGCTTAAAATTCCACCTGGGAGCTGCTTGAACTCACCTGCCAGCAGTGCTTGGTAGATGTCTGATGTTTTGCACCCAGTATGTGCTGTGTCAGGGTGTGTGACACCTCTCATGCCCCAAACCGGACATTTCCTTTCCTCTCCACAATTCCCTATTGCCTGATCATGTGCTGCTGAGCACACATAATTCACTTCCGCCCATGAAGTTTTTCCCTCTTGTCCCAGCCACTGCAGCTGGGACATTCCATCTTCTGGGACATGGGGCTCTGTGTCTGCTCAACTGGACATAGCCCAAAGTTTCCCACCTCAGAACTCCTCTTTCTCTATGTTTCCACTGTTCCACTTTCTATCAGTTTGCTAAATAGTCATTAACATGAAGCCTGGACACTGATGGCTTTTAAATTCCACTAACAGTTTCTCTGACGAGATGAAAGCCAGTCCTACTTTTTTTCTTCTTTGCCTCCTGCAGCTCCATCACACTATGACAAATACAAAAAAAATTAGAAGATCGATTTGCTATTCTCCTTGATTTCAGAGTGAACACCAGCAACTCTAGTACTGCCTATAAAACACACAGATCTCCTCTTATTCCTTACTGTTTTCCTGAGGGAAGATAGGAAACATCTCAAGAACCACTTTTATTCATTCTGTGGCTCCACAGAAGAGATGGATGTTACACAGTAATTTTTCTGAGAGATGAAAATTAATCTACACTCTTCTCTTCTACTTTTTCTGTTATATTAAGCATATTGGATCTGGGATTTGAAGGTTAATGCCAAGACACCTGAATTATCTCCATTTGCTACTGAAGGTAGCATGGATGACAGCTCAGAGAAGAGACATCAGCACCATGCAGGAGCCACCAACAACACATTCATGCCTATTGGCCCTGGCTCTCTGCCTGCTGTGACAAGGGACATGGGGCACCAGGAGCAAAAGTGACAGTGACCAGGGGCTGCAGGGAGTACCAGGGACTGTGTTTTGCCCCATCAGAGCTACGTGTGTGCAAAGTCATCTGGTTGCCAGAGGGTCTGTAACAGAAGCAGCCAGCAAGAGCTTGTGTTCTCTTTCCTCCCTCCCAAGCTATTTTACAGGTATGCAATGTGCTCAGACAAGAAGCAGAAACTGGTGAAACAAAGCAAGCTAAATCCTCTTCCACATCAGCCTGTTTAGGCTCAACGGTGTTGAATCAGAGAGAAGCAAAGTGAGAGTTCTCCTAACATGAGAGCAGTCACTGTGAGCCACTGTTTTGCCATCCTGCCAGGGCCAGGGGTAAGGATTCTGGTTACCAACTGCCCCCAGGCAGTGCTGGACAGGGGGCACAGGATGCCTGTAGTTGGGGTCTAGGGGATCAGCGAGGAGCAATGAGCGCGTGTGCAGCAAAGTAAGGTCCCAGAGGCTCCTGAAGGAAAGGAGCTGTGAACATCAGTGGGGATGACATAAGCTAGCATGGCTCAGCAAACCTCTGGAGTGCAGGGGTGGAGAACCTATCCAGTGCTGCAAGGACACCAAGGACCTTTGCTTTAAAGCCTTTTACTTGAGTGGTCTCATCCAGACATTCTGTGTTTTCTCCTATTTACTCATTTTAATGTTTGGTTTGTTATTTTGTTCTGTAATAAAAAAAAATGCTTTAGGGATTGGAGGTCTTCTGGTATGCTGGCTTCACAGAAAGTCTGGAGCAGCTTCAATTCAAACCTCTTGCCAGGTCAAGTCCCATCACAGCATTCAATGGGGAATTCAAGAACTGGATATGTTTCTCCTGTCTCCAGGCTTAACTCACTGTCTAGATTTATGTCAGCTCAGAGAAGCTGGGATAATTTAAAAATCTGGAAATTCAAAAAGCTGGAAAATAATGTCAGCTCTTTTAAAAGAGCCCAGTGGACCTGGGGATCACTACATGTGGGGTTTGTGGTCTGGACAGGGTCTGTATCTGCTCTCTTTAATGCCATTCTCATGGTTGCTAGGACAGTGCCGAACTTCCAGAGACTTTTCAGACAATCTCAGTAGTCTTCCCAGTCCTGCCAAAGACTAGTCTCAGAATTAATATATTTTGTCTCTTAGCTGTTGACTTTCCTTTTAAAGCTCCTAGACCAAAAATATATCTATTTTTGTTAGCTCTAATAGTGACTTGGACAAGCAAATTCTAAGTGCAATTTGGGTGCCCCTTGCTAAGGAATGTATTTGGCTCTGCATGGATTCTGCAATCTTTTTGAATCTAATTATATTTACACTAATCTCCACTAAAGACCCCATAGCTACAGGACTGTGATAGCACCTCCAAATCGTAATAACACCCCCAAATCAAATCCCTAGGTTCTCCTCCAAAGCATGGAATGAGGACAGGCATCCCCAAAGTGGACAGGCATCCCCAAAGTGGACAGCACTGCCTTGGGCAGACCCCTCTCCCTGTGAGTTGAATACGCTCAGGGCAAGGATACATCCCAGATCACTCACTTCACCCTGCAGTGTGAAAACCGTTCTCTCTCCTGCAGAGGGCTTCCAGTTCTCCTCTGAACATCAGTGCCAGCAAGTCATCTGGAAATCAGCCTGTGGTCATTCCCTTCTTCCAAAATATGGCTGCTCCTTTGGCTGGCTCCAGCTGATGTTTAAAAGGAGGAGTTGGGCCCCACTCTCCTACATCCTGGCAGAGGAGCGCCTTCTCTTGCTGGTGGGATGAGACAATGAAGTGATAAGGGAGAGGCTGGCAGGGAGGCTACAGGCACGGCCAGTCCTGCTCTGCAGGTCCTGGTGCACTGTGGACTGAGCAAGGGGCCTCACTGCTCCTCAGAAGGACCATGCAGCCACCCTCATCAAACCTTTAGCCCTGTGAACACTGCAGCACATATAAAATGTCAGTGCCTCCTGGGACATGTAGTAGCCGAACTTCAGCTTTGGTCTTGGGTAGTCTTGTATTGAAGCAGAATTTGTCCCTCTCTCTGTGTGGTGCTGCTCTCTAACATTAACCTCTCAGGTTGGCTTTTCTTGTTTTTTCTTGTCTGAAACCAGTAGCCATAACTAATTCTTGGGCTTCCAATCTGCAGGAACTTCATACTCCATGAAATGTGAGTGTGACATTATGTCTGTGGTGATAGAAATGCTTTGCACAAAGGCTGCCCTTTTTTGATTAACAATTGTAAAGGCTGAAGTGCGAAAGTCTGGCATACTACAAAATGATGTAATTTTCACACTGAAATCTCTTGTACAAAACAAGACATGAGTTTCCATGACACAGATTAAGTTATTAGTAGATAAGCTAATGCATTAAGTAAGTGGAAACAGCTATTTGTGTGAGGGAACTGGGGGAAAGGTTGCAGCCAAGGTTTGTGTGATTTGTCTTGTCACTCCTCATGTATTTAGTGAGCTACAAGCACTTTAGTTGCCTGTTTGAAGCTATTTGAGAATAAGCTTTGAGGAGAAGCTCCACAGATGAGGTATGAACAAGGGGAGATGGCTTACAGTCAGACTCCTTCACTTGAGAGTGGGTGGCAGGGGAGAAAACTGCCTTGGAAATTCCATCTCTGCATAACCATAGAGAGAAACTACCCCAAAGGGGCATGTGTAACAGGCCAACATTATGAGAAAAGGATCATGGTCAGTGGGAGAGGGTCAGTTAAGCTGAAGATGATGGAGAGGGTGAGGTCAGAGGTCTCACCAAGGCAGGTTGTCACAGACAGTTGTTAATGTGGCACCAGGGGCAGCCAAGGCAGATGGTACACTTAGAGCAGTTAACAAAAATTTTGAAAAATATCCAGACAGACCCTGGCTGCAAACAGGGATGCCAGTGCACCTTGGGAGGAATCGTGATTATGAATGCAGAATAAAGTGAAGTCAACGAGCTGTTCTTTAAAAGCTGAGAGATCAATTCTCACTTTATTTTGGGGGGAGAGAAGCAAGTGAAAATGACAAAGAAAAATAATTTTTTTTTTTTTCTATTTTAAAGGAAGACTACAGAACTACATTAAAATCTCCCCCTAAGCTGCTATTTTGTCTTCATGGTCCAGCTTCTTGCCTTGGGCTGATTTAAGCCTGCCAAAAACAAAGCAGCTCCTGGTTATGCTTGGCTTTCTCAGGGTGACTCACTGGAAAGTCTGCTGCAGCTACTTCTGGTGTGTTTTTCCTTTACAGTGTAAGAGCTCCTTGCAAATTAAAAGGCTTTCTGGTGATATAATCTTATTGCATCTCAGTCTTCTCTGAATTACATCAGTTTTTTTCTATACTATTAATATCATATAAATGGTACTTCTTTTCCAAGCCTGATGGCGGCTGGTCTAGGGAGGTGCTTGTCAGGTCATCCGTATCTTTTCTTTTAGATCAGATTCTTGCTTATAAAGAAAGAGACAATGTCTCTTCTTATCCATGAAAGTACTCAGATAATTTTATTTAGTCACATCAATCAATAATTATTTCAAGTTGTCAAGACTCTTCTCCAGACTGATAGAAATAGCTTAAAACTGATAAACTATTACTGGGTTTTCATTAGGAGAGCAAGCCCAGAATTTTTAATAGATAATTGGAGGAGGTTTAAGAAAGCATTCCAAGTGGATTTTATGATCAGGTGCTTCTTTATAGCCTTTATACTCACTGAGGGTAACAGATTCAATCTGAAGGGGGATGTGAAGGTCAAGGCAATGTCAAAACACTCTGGAATGAAGGATTGACATAAATGTTTAGCTGTAAAATGGTACCTCCAACTTACTGTAATCCCTTCAGGCAGCATGGTTTACTAAGACCTGTGAACAGAGTATATCCATGGCTTGACACGGCTAAAAGCTGTACCCTAGGGAGTGGTTAGGAAAAGTAACTACGATTTTTATTTTGATATTTTCTACTTCTGTTTTACACCTCTGAGGTAATCAGAATTATCTGACCAAATGGAAGCTGAATAGTGTGCAGTCTTTGAGATTTGAAGTTTGCTTTGCACACCACCTAGTTCATTAAAGGCTGCCTGACAGCTCTCCTGGAACTGTCTCCTCAGCTGGTGGAAATCAGGGTAGCTCCACAGGCTTCAAAGGATCTGCCTTTCCTTCCTCCTATGTGTAAACAGGCTCTTAAACTAATGAACCGAGATCTCAGGTTCATGACACAATTAGAAAGGGAAAGCAGATAAGATGAGCTTGTGCAACATTCACATCTTGAGTCTCGGTTGTTTTGTTATTTAGTACATCAGAAACAGAACTTTAGCACTTGTATGGGCTAAGGGTAGGTCTGGATGGGACAGGCAGTTGATTTCACACACAAAGAGGAACATCATATTTAGCAATTTGTATTATGTACCCTGGAGCTAAATCTGTGCATCTCAAGAGGCGTCTACATTGTCAGGGGGCTGGAGAGTTAAATGGGAGATGCCTGAATAAATGTAGGAGGTGCTTCAAAAATTCTGAGGTATGGAATGAGCCAGAGCCCAAAGCGTTCCTACAACAGGTTACACACCCTGCACAGGGGAGTTTCTCTCCTGAGAAACCCTCACACCTCAAGCACCTTTTTGTGCTGTTTGTGTTTTGTTCAGGTCTCAGTGCTGCATCCATCACTTCTACCTGAACCAACAGGCTGTGACCAGACACTTGTCCCTGCCTGGTAAAATAGCTTCTGCCCAGGGGCAGTCTGCCCCAACCCCCAGGGTTCCTGCAGGGGCGGTGGCAGTGTCTAGAGTGCTGTAGCACACACATAAGGGCTTTAAAAGGCAGCACCAGAACAGTCCTGGTGTACTTAGACCATGAAGGAAAGCTGGACTAGGATGGCTTATAAATGGTTTTTCATTTATTAAATTTGATATCCATGAAGTTTAACTGGTTAGCAATTGCATTTACATGCCAACTTACTGATAGTCTAAAACCGGAAAAAATAATTATGCATGTTACGTAGAGCAACTAAGAACCTTTTAATAGTCTTCAGTGATGGTTTTCAGGAAATAAAGTTGTACTATTAACATTCCTGTAAAACCATTAGTCCTAAATGCATGTAATTGATGGCAGTACTAATGTTTGTAAAATGAACTGAGGCTGATTTATAAGTCTGACAATAAAATAGTTCAGTAAAGGGCTTTGATCTAATGGCTGTGAAAGTAGTACACACACCTTAACGATTATCCTTGCAGATATCCATCCTCCTTTCACCTTTTACTAGCTTCAGTCATGACAATTTGGGAGGGAAAAATCCCAGCTAAATACAGCTTGATAGAGACAACCATTGATCAGTTATGCTCTGTTCCCCTTCCAGATACGAACATCCAGTAGACTCCTTGGGCTATTATCAGTGATACTTTATTTGCTCCTATTGACTGAGATTAAAGAAAATAAACACCTTGCCATCTTCCTGAACTGATCAAAGATTTCCTCTACCCTACCTATACTGAAGACTAACAAACTGGCTTCTCCAGCACAATATTTCTGCTGCAAAAGAAGTACTTATGCATATAATATTATCCATGATAAATCCCCAGTTGCTTTGGTCCATTGGATCCACTCACTTTGCTAGTTTTTCTTCCCTTTTCCTCCTTCCTGATAGAAATTGTAATTTAAAAATCAAGTCAAATCAATCAATACTCACCCAGTTTTTCCATAGTATTGAAACAGTATTGGAGTTAATTTTGCTTACCAAATGAATACTTTCAATTAACTTCTAGGCATACCTAATGAACTCAAAAGATTGCATTCCTTAAGCTAGTGAGATGTAATCTTCCTATAGATGGCTCAGTATTTACGGTGCTTGTCTAAGAGTCTCTCTGTTTCCTAGGACTAGGACTTGATACTGCACCACTAGGTTTTATGGGTTGATTGTCTTAACTCTTTAAGATGAAGATATTGTCCTTTGCATAAATAATTCAGCATTTTTGTAGTTGTTCAGTGTGTTGACTATCTCAGCTCCTTCCACAGTCACTATCTACCACAGCTTTTTTTCCCTCAGGCAGTGTGTAAGCAGTTTAGAGTGGAAAAGGTTGAGAAGAGCAGCTCCTCCTCTGCGTACCTCCTAGTCTAGCAGGTAGCACACCCTCATGGAGAGTGGGAGACCTCACATCAACCCTCTGTGTTGAATCAGGCAGCAGAAGGACAGGAACCTGTGTCTATCACAACCCACATGCATATTGTTAACTGGTCAGGAGGGACCAAGCAGAGGGAAGGCAGAAGCTGGCAGTACTGCAGGTCTCATCTGTTCCTGTGCAGTCAGCCTCTGAAATCAACAGAGTTGCTTTGGAAAAGTTGATGTCAACGCCACGCCTCGCCTCACCTCGCCTCCTTGCCTTGCTTCCCCTATATATATATATATGTATATGTATATCTATATGTCTCTATCTATGTATATAATTTTAATTTTAAAAATATGCAAACCCAACAAAGCTCTGTGCAGAAAAGGACCAATTATGAACCAAACCCCACCATTCATTTTCCTTCTATGTGGACAATTTTATTTCGATTAGTAACTTTGCTGAAAAGCTTAAAGTTTTGCCTGTCTGGAACATTATTCAAAAACTGGAACGGAATTACTTCATCTTCATAACATAATTTTAAAGGTATGTAGTGTGGTATCAACCCTGAGAATTCACATAGGTAACAGGCATAGATCACATTGCAGGTTTTATTTACTTCTGATTGCTTTCTGGTGCTCTGAATGAAAGCATTTCTAACAAGAATCTAAATGTATTTCGCAGCTCAGTGAAACTGCCATTCACTACGCAAAAATACACAAAAATTGCCTTCAAAAAACCCTTTGGATTTGTCATCACTCTTTGAGCGATGGTACCGGGAAGAATACTTCATGGTCGAAGTGACTCCAGCCAGGAGGAGGGCTGAGTAAACTCTGCGGGCCACTCGCAAGCTGGATGTTTGCACCGCACACGGCTCCACAGTCATCAGTAATGTCTCTGCGCAGGGCTGGCTCCGCCGCCCGTGTAACTGCGCTGCAGAGCGGCCGCGCCGCTGCCATTTCCCGGCGCAGGGCGCTGCTGTTTGCCCGGGCTGCGAGCCGGCTCTGGCCGCCCGCCCGCCCAGCGCGCCCTATCTGATCTGGCCGGGCTCTGCCGAGGCCAGTTCACCCTGTCAGGAGCGCTCGGACGCGTGTGACAGCCAGAAGGAAGCCCCGCGTTGGTCGCACCCCCGCCCTCCGTGCCCGCCGCTTTCGCTCCCAGCGGAGCGCGCTGCAGCCCGTGCGCGGGGCGGGGCTCGCTTACACCGTGCCCACAGCGAGCTGTGCCCGTCTCTGCCAGCTCTTACAGCTCCCTTCTCGCCTGGCGGGGCCGGAATGTTAGCCGTATAAAGCTACATTCATTAAGTTTGGAAGAGCTTTGAGCCTTGAATTGCATAGAATGCAATCGTGCAAAAATAGGCCAAAATGTAAATGTGTGGTTAGAAACGTGAAGCTAAATAAAGAGCAAACAGATACCCACCTAAAGAAAAATCAAATAAATTTAAACTTAGTGACTTTGGCATCTCCTATGTGTTCTTAGTGACAGAGAAAAGCACACCATGTAATGCCTCCCCATGAAGCATTTTAATTTTCTCTTCGTTAGTTTCATCAGTGGGGAAGGGACACTGCTCACAAGATTTGCTTTCACATAAATCTGAGTAGTAAAATTCAACATTTTCTGCTGGAACCATTCTATATACAACCTGTCCATTAGTCACCTAATACATTTTTTATCACTTCATAGTTCATTTTCTTCCTTTGACCTTTGAGGATTCCCAAGGAATTCTAAAACCCATTAGTATCTATGAACACTCACAGTAAATCCATAAATGATTGCTTAATGGTCATTGCTAATCAGAATTAAGCAATCTTGGCATAGCTAAAGCTTTTGTATATTTTGGGGGTTTTTTTCCTATGTGGTACGCAGTTTGTTTTTTTTTTTTTTAATTTATTTGCAATACTTATCTTAAGTATCAAATGATAAAATAAATGTACGTTTCTGAGAAAAAGCTGATAAAATATTGTATGCATCAAGTGCTGAGGTCATAAATGCATTAATGAGAGGCTGCATTTTTTACAAAGGATAGAGGAACTGTTTATGAGCATCACAGGGACCTGACATAACTTTGATAGGGATGAATGCAGCATCTCAAAGCAAAAGATAATGGGAGTAAGAGAAAGGGATAGATGAACTTCAAAAGATTGGATTTCATATAGACAAACATCACAGTGTTCAGATGTTTATCTGCAGTTTATCTAATCTGGGTGGCCTAGGGCTGTTGGAAGTTCACAAAGTCCCTGGCACCTCTGCCTTCAGGTAGGCTAGAAATGAAGTGAGACTATGCACACTTCCAGTATTTTGGCACTTTTGCTTTTATTGCCTGCTGCAGACTTGAAGTGCAGAGGTGAGAGCAAATTGAAAGTAGTGGACCAAACACAACCCCATCAGATCTCCCCTGTGCTGGATGCTGTACAAACACAAAGTCACTGACAGCTTCACCTGCCTCAGTAAATTTACCTTCTACAAAGGAAACGAGGGAATGTGGAACTGCACAGAGTGAAGAAGGGTTGATTTACAAATGTTCTGTAAATTCTGCTGTTCTTTAGTTTTGCAGTAAAGTGCAACATTTATTTATTGGGTTTTTATTAATTTTAAATATTAAATTCAAGCAGAAGGTATGAATGATGCAAAGCCTTGAGTCACAGCAAAGGATTCTTGGTGTTTTCAACAGACACTTCATTATCCCCTCTTTGGATGACAGCAAAGTTATGTGTGTGAAATGCATATGCTGAAACACCAAAACACCGAGCTGTTTCTGTGCAACCTGTTTCCAATATGAGAATCTATGCTTGGTACCTGTTTAACCATGTGGAGTAGTGAAAAGACAATCTAATCTTGGAAATTTATTGCTGGACTCAGAATTGCTGGTTGCACCTTTAAAAGCCCTCTTCCCTGCTGCCAAATGAACAAGGGAGACTCTCAGCTGCATTTTAAAGACGTAACTTTCCAGTTCTAATGACTGCAGAGTTATGAATGCCAAAATAGGGGAAATTAATAAAAAAACCCCAGTTTTTATTATTTTAAAAAACCCTGAGTTCTTATAGCCAAATGCTTGTTTTCAAGGCTTGAATCATGATTTTGAATGTCTTGACACTGAAAACATTGGACTAGTTATTTGTGATTCACAGGGCAGTTACAAAGCTGTAATAAGATTTTGCTTAGTTTTGATTTTTACATAGTTGCATTTCCAATGAGCGCCAAATAATCTCTGCCTGTCTTTAAGATAAAAGTATTGGAACTCATAAATTGAGGTTATCTGTTGTTGGGTGTCTTGGAGGAAAGGCAACTGAATTCAATACAGGAATTGCTTGAGCCAGAAGCAGATGTCACACTCTAAACATCTGAGGCTCATGATTTTTTGGCTGCCTCATTCTGTGTCTTTGTCACGCATTGTGTTCCAGTCTTGCTTTGAGGGGAGCGGCGAGGGAGCGCCAGGGCTGCCTGATGTCGCTGTGTGTTGTCGTCTTCCACCATCATTTATGGTCAGGATCCTCATCCAAAGCCCTATGAGGTCCGGCAAGAGCCTTCCCCTGATCTCTCCATGGTGTCAGAGCAGCCCCTGCTTGCCCAGTGTGTCGCTTCTGCCAGAGGGTGGGTTCTGCTCTGCTTAGCCTTTCGTGAAAAATAATTGCTTTCCTTTCCTCTAAGGAATATAACTTTAGACCCAGAATTTTCCAAATATTTTAATGTACATTTAATTTAATATTTCAAAAGACACATACTCCTAGAGGAATACCTATTTTTGCTTAAGCTAATCCATTGTCTAGTATATATTTAAGCTGGATTGCTTTCACCTTTTACTATATCTGTTCTGTTGTTTGGTTTTTTTTATTTATTGATGTGATAATAAAGGGCTCTTTCTTTCAATTTTATTTCTCATTGGTTTCTTTTCCTGGTAATCATGCACTGCTGTGCCATTGTGTATGGTCTGGGGACATGAGCTGGCTGTGAGCAGAAGTCAGCGATGTCCCTTACAAAGCAGAAGTGGAGCACACAGGAAGAAGTCCTTGGTTAAGGTCACGGTCATCAAGGTACAAACCAACTCAAGAAATACAACACCTTGAAGGTTTAGGCCCTTTGCAAGCAGCAGCAGGGGAAAATATTTTATGAGTACTTTAGCTGACTGATTCTGTTTCAGGAGACCATAGCAGAAAAAAACAGAATAATTGAGGAAATTACAATAATAAACCCTTTTCTGAAATGGTATTTAACTACTGACAGCTGATGAAATGAGTCCAGAAGCATGCATAAAACAAGAAAGGAAGAAAAAGAAAAACATGTTCTTGTTCATGGACATTGAGCAACTTGGCCCAGACCGGTCTCCATTTGGCTTTATTTCAGCAGGAAATTTTTTGGTAAATCATAAATTCTTTCCCAAAATATACAATGCACTAGTTTAAAAACAATCAATCATTCAATTGAAATTGAGGACGAGTTTGTAGAGGCGGCTGTCTCATTTTCAAGTAGCTCGTCAGAGATACCAGTGGGATTCCTGCCTGCAGAGCCGCCGGGGAGCCGCCAGGCTGGGCTCCAGCGCTGGGGCTGGGCAGGGAGACTGTGGGGAAGGAGAGCCATGGGCTGGAGCGGCACATGTTGCTGGTCGGTGCTGCCAGGTCAGTGCTGCCAGGTCAGTGCTGGGGGGAGCCCCGGGCCTTGCCTTGGGGCATGTGGCCTGGCTGCAGACGCTTTTCCCCATCTCTAGTGTACGTACTGACGCTTCCATACGGCTCAGGCAGGCAAAGAGCTTCCAGCACACGGAGTTTGGGTTCAGCCTTGCAGGTATGCTTCGCAGAGCACCGCCAGACATGCACGTGGAATCTGTCAGTGAGGTCAGGGCGATCGCTTCCAGGCGCAGTGGGATGGCTGGTGTGCCTAAGGGGCGCTACAGGGGGGCCTGGGAACTGCTCGTGGCATCTTCAGAGGTTCTGGAAGGATATGTGCTTTATGTAACTAGTATTCCCTAGTGCAAAGGCAGCTGCCAGTCTGTGTCACTGCAAGCTGCCAAAGTGCTCTCCATTTTCCCCACATACCCTGCTTTTTAAGAAACCTTTATATTTGTTTTATTCTACATTGTTTTTCACATCTGATAATTGTGCTAGATTAATGATGAATGCTTTGATCTTCATATACAACAAACTTTGTTGTAAATCCATTGAGAAGGGTGTAACTAAAAAACAGAAAACTCCAAGTAATTTGGAATAGTGAGACAGGAAAAATGAAGAAGCAATAAAGATGGTCCTTTAAAAAGTAGGAAAAAATAAAATCCTTTCTATTTAATAAAACGAAACAATGTTTGAAGCATATCCCACAAAGATCAAAAAGAGTTCTTATGTCAATATTACTGAAAAGGGAGACCTCCTTTTTTTTTTTTTTTCCCCTGATATTAAGGTTTTGAACCCCAGACTAGAATGTTTTGGAATTACTTTGGATTTTCACCAGTCTAACAAGATCTGAATCTTGTCTTTTTAAAATAAATTATTTGAAACCATATTCCCCAATGGCCCGGCCTTCAGTAGATACTGCTGTTGAAAGGCTGGTCCCTTTGTTTGTTTGCCAGAAATATGACTATATGCATGTGCTTTGTTTTTGAAGTCTTTCTATTAGTGGACATGAGTCTGCTTGTCCTGTCAGGTCCTCAGCCAATACTGAACTTGAACTTTGTTCTTCTGTTTCAGATCTGGTGAAGCCTCTCCCTTTTGTCCAGATGTATCTTGTGGTGCAGAAAGGGTATTTTCTCTGCCCACAGACATTATCTTCCCCCAGCTCTATGAAAACGTTTTTATAATTTCTCAAATAATCGTGGGAGGAGATTCCTGGGTTTTTTTCTTTGCTTGCTGCAATCACAATGTTGTCTTTTGGATCTCTTCTTTTACCTTATGGCCTCAAGTGTCTAGAGCTGTCTTCTCAAGGTGCACCCTCATTCCAGGTGGGAAACTATGCTGTGACATCTGCAGCTTGTAACACTTGAGTCTGCAGATACAGCAGTTGTGTATGAGGCTGCCCACAAGGTTTTCACAGATAACTTGAGTTGAATGTGTTTTTCCTGGTGCCCAGAGATCCCAGGCAAACTGGCTAGACCTTTTAATTGGACCTAATGGATGTACCTGCATGTAATTTGAAACACTGGCCTTTTCCAGAATAACTTTACTAATTCCTTGGTGACAGTTTCTTACTTTTATGTGTTAAGAACGTACTTCTAGTAAGGAATTTTATAATGCTGGTTCCAGGAAAAACTATTCTCGCATTGCACTAACATGGAATTGCAGAACAATAGATCCAATACATTCGTGTACAAGGCCTATTTATAATAGCATCAGTATCTTACTGACTGATTTTTCTCTGAAACTACAATTATACTTAACTATAATCTCTGCTGCAGTGATGCAAAGTCCATGAGAATGTTCCCCTACAGGCAAATAAACTTACATGTGTGAAGAATCCCAAGCCAAAGTCTTAGAGATGTGTGAGTTTTCCAAGTAACACCAGGTGAATGGTGACAATGCAAATGACCTCAGTAATCCTATTTTGATCAAGACTGACTGCTATTATGGTAGTCCTATTTAGGTACCATCTTTTTCCCATTAAACAACTCCTCCTGTAGCAAAAGCACAAAGAAATGATTGAAAGTTTTAGTTTTCAGTTTACTGCAGTTAAGCCATGCGGTTTTCTGAATACAGTTTCATAGGACTACAGAAGATTGTAAATCCTCAGAACCCTTTGCACAATCCTTTAATGTCAAAGACAGCATGTATTCTGAACTGCTGAATCTGCAGCTTAAAAGGAGGTAGGTTTTCTTCCAGACTTCCTACTAGGAATTCAGGAAGAATTTTTTCCTCTGATAGTCAAAACCTTTCTTTTAATTTTTGTTCAGAGTGCATTCATGGCAAGTCTTTGAGTTTTAGTGTGAGTGTTTTTGGGGTCCCGGCGTTGTTTCCAGCAGGAAGAGAAGAACGGCCAAAAAGAAAGAAGCAGCAGCTCCTTTCTCTGCAGCTTCTCTCTCCAGATGCTCAGAGCAAACTGACCCCACACCCAGGTGTAGACAAAAGGAGTAGCCAGGCCCGCCCCACTCCCTTTTTTGTCTTTCTTAAGTACAGCTATTTGTCCCCTAGCAACATGCATATGGGAGAAAATTCCTTTAACAGGATAAAAACTAAGACTAAACTAAAACCCCAACACCTTTCAATAAATTAGAAGGAAAGTCAAATACAGGAAGTTTTAAGGATTTTTCAACCATTTTTTTCAGTTTGTTTGTAATAATTTTAACTTTTTAAAAACTTCAGACAAACATCACTACTTGAAATGGTTAAATGTTGACAAATATGACAAGTGTGGAGAATATTTTTCTACAGCATCTTCTGTAATGGAGATCAGCAATATCTGAATGCCTCAATTGGTGCAGGATATTAAAAAACTGCATCAAAGTAACAATTGTCTGGGTTTAATCTCTAAGATTCCACAGAATATGGATGTTTATTAGTCAAAAGAAGTTGTAAACCACAATTTTTTTACATACTTGTTGACTGAGGAAGAGGAAAAATATTGCACGGACTTGTGAATTATATGTCAGATAAAATATATTCAAAGTACTCCAACCTGCTAATTTGAGTTTGCAAAGGTCCTGTGACATGCATGTCAGACTTAAAAAAACCCACGAATATATTTTAAAAGTATCCAGAGATCACAGAGACATCAACCTATTGTGTGAATTGCAGCAAAGGAACACTTGGATTTGATACAGGCAACTCTTGTATTGCCTGTGATGCGTAATGGCAGACACTACATATGATTTACTACAATTTTTATTACAATAAAAAGCACACTGAATAAATACTATATCAGACTAGGTATTACCCAAGACATATTTTAGTCTTTGCTGCCTCTTCAAATTTTGGCATAAAGCAGGAGGATATAACAGACTATAAAGAAAAAGTTATAGAGGGTCTTCCAGTTTGTGATGAGTGAGAAGGCTGCCCCAGTTACTAGTGCTACCTAGATATGCAATAATTGATAGGAATAATCTCATATCCAGGAAGGGTTTGTCACAGCGTTTATAGTACAAGGTTATGAGTAAATTTTTCTTTCACTCCCTTAAGCTTCATTTATCCAACAGATTGTTACTATTGAAATTTTATGGTGTTTTTTTGAACTTTGAAACAATTTCTCATAGGACCCTGGGAGAAGAGAAACAGAAATCAAGCAGAAGTGAGTGATGCAGAAGTCACTTTTGCATCTTATTTTGTTCATGTATGAGGGCTCCTCATGCCATAGCCATCTTGCTTATCTGTAGAGTTGCTCAGCTTTCTCTACAGGCTGTGTAGGACATGCAGGCTGCTACTTACATAAAGGGAGTAGTTGACCCTGGCTGGATGCCAGGTGTCCACTAAAGCCATCGTATCACTCCTCCTGTGCAGCTGGGCAGGGGAGAGGAATATACCATAAGCCTCCTGGGTCGAGATAAGGATGGAAAGAGATCACTCTGCCTTTAGTGCCACAGGTGAAACAGACCTGACTTGGAGAAATTAATTTATTTTATTACCCATCAAATCAGAGTACGGTAATGAGAAATAAAAACTAAGTCTTAGAACACCTTCTCCTCTCCCCTTCCCTCTTCCTGGGCTTAACTTTTCTCCTGAATTCTCTGCCTCCTCCCACCACCATTTATCACACATTGTCTCTGCTGTTGCTTATTCCTCAGGGGAAGGACTCCTCATGCTATTGCCATGTTGCAGCATGGGATCCCTCCCACCGGAGACAGTCCTCGATGGACTGCTCCAACATGAGTCCTTCCCACAGGCTGCACTTCATCACAAACTGATTCAGCATGGGTCCCTTTCCATGGGGTGCAGTCCTTCAGGAACAGGCTGCTCCAGTGTGGGTCCCCTATGGGGTCATGAGTCCTGCCAGCAAACCTGCTCCAGTGTGGGCTCCTCTCTCTGTGGGGCCACAGGTCCTGATAGAAGCCTTGTGAGTCTCCAGCACAGACTTCCCAAGGGGTCACAGCTTCCTTTGAGTGCAATCCCCTACTCATTACGCAAGCCTGTTTTATATTGGCAATAAATTAAATAAATTTCCCCACGTTCTGACAGTTTTGCCCATGGCAGTAACTGCTGAGTGAGCTCTCCCTGTCCTCACCTTGACTCATGAGCCTTTTGTTATATTTTCTCTCCCTGGTCCAGCTGAGCAGGGGAGTGATAAAGCAGCTTTGATGGACACTTGACATCCAGTCAGGGTCAGGATTTAAACACAAAAACATAACAATTTCTATAGTAGATGATGCCTTTAAATTTTAAACTATTTAATTTAGTATTTCGCTTTAATGACAGAGTGATCAGTAGCAGATATGTTGGAGAGCAGATCATCTATGAGATAATATGCAAGGAATTTCCTAGCTCTTATCAATAAGTAGCTTGTACTGTGATGGGTGAATTTTGGTTTTTGTTTTTAATATAACTACCAGTCTGCTGTCTCTTTGATATGGCTGTTGAGAAGAGGCTGAGTTATGTTCCTGCACCTAGTCTGGGACTTCTTCTAGTTTTATTTATTATCCAAAGTACATGATCCTAAACTGATTATTTTGTGCTGCTGTCTGGTAAAGTAACTTGGTACAGTTTATTATATTAATATGTGTTTGATTGCTGGTTTTGTCTTAACTTCAGCATCAACAAAGTAATTTTTTTCTGGGATTATTTAAGAACATAAAGTCTCAGAAAAGGTGTTGTTAAAATTTAATTTGTATTTTCTCTTTGGCTGGACAACATAGCTGTTGGCAATGAACTCCATTCTGTGGGAAGAAAACATATCTCTTAACAACTTGAATCTTGCTCTTCGGTTTTGCTGAAAGTCCAGCATAAGTTGTTAAAGAACATGTAATATTTTTGTACCTTTGTGTTTATTACTTTGACTCTCCTCTCTCCTAAAATGACTTTTCCTTTTAATAACTCTTGTCACCAATTTCCATATTTCTTTGACTATATCTGTATTTCTGCTGTTCAACACAAGAATGGGTTTTATCCTTTGCAATAACTACCTAAAAGGTAGTGCCTACTCCAAGATAGTTATCCAGGATCTTTCAAAAGGAAGACTGAAATCCAGGGAGAATCTCACTGCATTGTAAGATGAGCATTTGAAATAACTCAGACAATTCCTATCCTTAAGATTGGTCTTTTATTACAGAGGAAAGTGTAGTCTCCATTATGAGACTGCACACTGACATTTTGAACAGCTAACGTTAGGTGAGATTGATCCTGCACACATAATCCTACCTGAATCCCTATTAGGGATTTGTATATCACCCAATGTTTTCAGTATCACATACCATACCATTCTTTAAAAAACCCATACAATTCCCTTCCCCTTCCCCTTCCTTTCCCTTTTCCCCCACAACCATTGTGTAGAGTCACAGAATGATTTAGATTAGATGAGATAGATGTCTGGAGATATCTAGCACAACCTTCTACTCAAAGCAGACTCCGGTCAGATTGCTCAGAGCCTGTCTCAGTTGAATGTTGAATATTTCTAAGGATGGATAATCTTCAGCCCTTCTAGACAGCCCTTTCCAGTGTTTGACCACTCTCATTACAAAGATTTTTTCCTTATAACTATTTTGTATTTCCCTTGCTATTATTTGTGTCTCTTGTGTCTCATTTATCCACTGTGCACGACTGAGAAGAGTCTGGCTCAATTTCTCCATATCCTTTCATTAAGCAGTTGTAAACAGCGATAATATTTTCTCTTACCTTTCCTAAGACTGAAAAATCCCGCTTCCCTCAGCCTCTTCTTGAATGTCTCTCCTTGCTCTTGCTCCTTAATCGCCTCCATAGCCCTCTGTTGGACTTCCTCCAGTTTCTTGGTGTTGCTTGCACAGAGGAGTCCAGAGTGGGACACAGCAGTTGAGATGATATTTCCCTCTTAAACCAAAGGGAATAAACACTTCCCTCAACCTGCTGGCTGTGCTTTTGCTTATGCAGCCCCATATGAGCATGGCTTTCCAGACTGCAAGAGGTTTGCTGTGCATTCCTAGAGCTGAGCGATGTGAAGCCTGGGTCTTTTTCAGGGTGGGTGCACTTACTGCAGAACTCATTTGATGTAATTCCAGTTGTGTCTTCCAGTGTGAGTCACTTGACACCATCAACGTGAAATGCTAAGAGCCATTGCTCAGTCACTGGGAGTGGGATAATTTCATCCAACAAATGTTAGGTGTTGTGTCTGAGCTCAACATCTGCGCTTGCTCTATGGGCAATGGGGAGAGAGAGAAATCTGCAGAGACTGATTCTTCTCACCTATTTTAGACCCTTATTTTATGAGGAAATTATTCTTATTGGAAGGGTCTGGCTCTTTTCCTTGGTTACAGAATATGCCTGGAGAGTTGGCTTAAACTGAACTTTTAAACATTTGACAGATTTTCTTAGGTCAAGCAAATTTTACCCTTAATGCAGGGTTTTCCAGTCTTCCCTTGCACAGGCTAGGCAAAATGTGTTTACAAGTAATCTGATGCCCATATGTGCATTTTTTCTGCTGTTACCATTCTAAATGTTTTCTGCAAGTTTGACCTCCAGAGTAATCAGGTGTGGTGAGATAGATGAGCCTACTTAAAATTTTATTTTACCAAGCAAAACAGACAAAACTCATCTAATTGCTCTAATAGCCTCATTCATCACATGACCTTGGTGATCTGATGTTTTCCACTCTATTTCTCTCTTGTAATTCTTGTAGAGGAATGGAAAACCAATGCCAAGTCTGTGCAAGATGAGATCCTCTTCTGGGGAAGATGGAACTTTCCCAGAAGGAAAGTTCTTTTCTCCAGCTGGAAAGATATTGACTTATTCTTCCTGCTTCTTAAAAAAACAGTGGCCATTTGGTTGACCAGTGAAGATAGCTGCATTAATATGAGAGCTGCTCACAGATGCCTGATATCAGACAAGGAAATGGAAGTTGTAGTAGTGTGACTCTCGCTTTACATTCAAATATTTAAATTTAATAATCTATTTTAGAGGATTTTTCTACTTTTATTTGTATCTTTACCAAAGGTATTTATAATGCTTCAGTATTTGAAAGAAGTGCTGAATATTTGTTGGCAGAAACAAGTATAAATTTTCAATTCACATAAGCATCTTTCAAATTCAGAGCACTGGCTAAGTCCTTTGTGGATAAAGAAGGTGAGATGTTCTACATAAGATGGGCCTGTACTACTCCTGTATGTCCTGCATCCTTCACAAGCTTCATACCACTGGCTGAAAATGGAAATACATCATCTCACTAATGAAACTGAACTTAGAAATGTCATAGTCTGAATACTCAAATTCCCCTTTCAGAGGGAACCAAGAAAAGCTGATGGTTAAGTGTGGATACAAAAATGCTGCTAGCAAGAATTCTTCTTGCTATTTTCTAAGTCCGTGAGAGACTTTTCTCTCTCACAGAAGATATTCACAGAGTTTATAAACCATGAACACCTGCGACCTTGCTGAGCTTTGTTTATAGTACAGTAGGAAAATATTTTGACAATGGATGTTTTAGGATTTTAGCCAATCACCCCCAAGGGGTGGCTGATCCTTTGTCCAATTAGACTATGAAGAAAAAAGTCTATAAAAGAGTTTGTAAAATAATTAAAACAATCAGTCTTGCTGCACAATTCCTGCCTGTTGGATTGTTTCTCTCCTCCTCCCTATGATGGCGGGATACGGTAATATTTACTACAGTGATAGTCAAGCATCTCCTCACCTGTCATCAGCCATTTTTAACCATTTTTAAACCAAAGCTAGCAGTTCTGTGTGAGTGGGACAGAACTTTTCTCACCAGAGAGCCAGATGGTACTATTGTAAAATTCATCAGCAGCTTCAAAGGTTCACTGCTGTGCATCAGCACTTTGCTCCCTCAGTGCCTTCTCATGCTCAGTGGTGAGAAACACAGCGAGGCAATTGGGCTGTGTTGTCTTTAACCTATGGATGATATCCAGGTTTGAATTCTAGTGGGGCTCAGCTGAGCATCATTCAAAATCCACAGCTGTTGTCAGAAGTTGTCATTTGGTTAATGATACATCAGAGGGCATTGTACTCTTCCTCTTTGATCCACAGAATTTGTGTTTGTTCTTGATCTGAGAGATAAGTATGGTTTTGAAGCAAAAGGCTCCTCAGAGTGTAAATGTACAAGAATACCTGGAAATGCTTACTTTGCTATAATTTAATAATGCCTTGAAATGGTTTGAATAATTTATTCAAAGATTGAATAGATTCATACAGTCTATGGGCAGAGTCTCTATTAGCCAAATGCTGCTGAAAAAAGTCACTCCTAGCTAAAATCTTGGGGATGTACAACACAATTTACCTTGTGGAGCACAAAATAGTGAGACTAATTATGTGTGTCAGCTGCTTGTCATTTTAGCATCTTTATGTCTCCAATGTATTATTTCAAATGTTGATTTAAAATGGACCTTTGACCACTTATTCCTATTGTGACCTTTTGAAATGACAAAACAAAAATTTTTGAGCCCAGTGGATGACACATGGTGAAAAGCACATTTTCTTTATTTGGAGTGGCAATCTCTTGGCTAATTGAGGTTAAAATGAGAATGAATACAGGGCAATTTAGGTCAGAGATTTGGGGACAACAAAGAAGTCAGAGGGCAAAGTCAAGCAGTCATGAGGAAATGAAACTATTTTCTTACTGTTATTTTGATGCCAGTAGGTCAAAAGAAATAAAATTATTAAAAATGCATCATCGTTTAGTGTAGATGTAAAAATAGCAAGGCTCCAACTAAAGGCAAGAGATCCATAACCTGAGTGCTGTCAAAACCAAATGAAATGTAAGGAAATGAAAAACAAGAAAAATCAAAATTTTCTGTACAGTTTAAGTTCATGATACATCTACAGAGGAGTTCACACAGTTCAGATGTCCCAGCTCAAGAGGATGTGATATTAAACATAAAGAATCACAGGAGAGCAGCAATCATGATCAAATGTGTGGAAAAGTTTTAACATCAGGAACAAATGGTCTAGGCCTCTTCAACTTGGAAAAGAGATCAATGAGGGTAGACAGGACATATACCTACAAAGCAATGACTAAAGTAAGCAGGAAATGGCTGTTCACTGTCTCTCCACTTTACAAGTAGAAAACATCAAATTAAATGACTGAGTGATAGTTTCAATTAAGGAGAAGATGAGATTTTTTTATCCCTTGCTAGGAGAGCTGTGGAACACACAGTTGTGTGTCAGTGGTGGATGCCAAAAGGTTTACGTAGCTTCTAACTTGAGTAGCCAAATTTGAGGGAAAAGGAAGGAAATCCCACAAGGACTATTTAACACATAGATCCCTCTTCTGGAAAGGAGGTTGCTGAGCTGCAGACTGCTGTAGGCTGGAAGGGGAGGCTGGGGAATCATCACTATATGCTTGACCTGCCCTTGGACTCTTCTCTTGGCCTCTCTTACTGGCTGTTGACAGAATTTGGCCACCAGATCTTTTGTTTGACTCCTGACAGCTTTTCTTAAACCACCATACAGAGACTGGCAGTGCTGTTATACCTATCACTGTGGCCTCTGTAAAAATCTTCAGCAGGAACACCTTAATTATGAGTGTGAACCTGCAGTGCTCTCAAAGTAAGCACAGTACTGTGCACAGCAGATCATTATGCTGAGAGTGATATCCATGAAATTATTGAAACAGATTTATGGGCAACTCTAAGACTATCAGTTGTTTACTGAGGACTTTGATGATCTAAGGTTCTTAGTTAATATTGGTCATAATAGGCCTCCAGCTATTATAACTCCCTCCAGTTTGTAGCTGAGTTAGAGCTGAGTGTCATTTGTTACACCTAATTCACCAGGTCGTTTAGGTGATTACTAAGTCATCATGCCAAAGCATTTTCTTTGGTAGTCCTTAGCTAATTTCAAATTGAACAATACTATTTGTGAGTCAAGAAATACAGTACCTCTTCTTTCCTTACATACTGCACCTGCAGTAATTCTCCTAGTGATACTGTTAATAAAAATGTTTGGCAGAGGCAGCTGCTTTTCAAGGTGTGAATTACACCTTTGGCTTTTACGTTATTTCTGCCATCCATGAAGCAAAGAGGCAAGAGAAAAAAGCTCTCAGTGTTCCAGTAATCCCAGACTGCATGTAGAAATATCTACTTCATTTCCCACCAACTTAAAATCCCAATATTTGCCTTGTGGACTATAGCAGACTTCAAATTGTGGGTGAAGGGGATCTGGGAGGACTGAAAATCCAATCAACTTTAGAATTATGTCTTGGCGAACTGAGCTGGAATCAACTGCTGGGATGCAGAAAAGGCCAATATGAATAGTTTTAAGGAAAAGAAATAATGAAATAGGTAAAAAGAGGTGAAGAGAGGGAAACTGGTTCAGTAGTAATTTAACAGAGTGGGAGTAGAGGAGTAGTTGCTGAAGATAAATTAAACAGGGGTCAACGAAGACTAAGATACTGTCATAATAAATTGTTCCTGCTGGAGGAGTAATTGAAATGGCACTGTTAACTTCAGTGGGAATTGGATTAGGGTCTGTAAACTGCTGGAGGAATATTTAAGTTAGCTTTTCACATTAAGTCTTCATAGAGATAAAAATACTTTCAAAGGAAGATCCTAGAACTTCCACCATTATGGACAATAATGCTTTATTTGAGTTCGTTTCAGGCTAATTGAATTAACACTGCTGAAATGTAGAAATATCTGAGTTCCCCTGAAAAACATTTCAGTTGTTATATTAAATCTGTGAATTTCTCTATTTTTCCTCAAGTATCAAAGCCAAAACCAAAGAGTGCATTTTATTATACAAAAAAGATGCTTCAATTACAAATGGTGAAGATTTAATTCTGAAATTGTCACAAATGAATATTCAGTAGGTCCCAATCCTGGACCTGCACCCTTGGAAAAAGGTTGCCAATATTAGTGCACCCATTTTGGTGCACAGTCTTGTTCTTATTAGCCTTGTATCCGCTGGCAAGGTCATACCCAAGAATTTTTGACTAATTTCTGTAAATGCCAAAGTGTTGCCGAGTGCCTTCTCTGAGCAGGTCCTCTAGGGGCAGATGGGACAGAAATGAAAGCACTGGCACAGAGCTGACGAGCATGACAGAAGAAGTGTTAAGTTAGATGAACAGTTACAGCAGGGGGATATCTTAATAATTTGTAGACATTGGGCATCAATTGATTTTTCTTTTTCTCAGGCTCTAATAAGATTGTAAAGTCAGGGCCAGAGAAAGACAGGCAGCAGGGTTACTTTTTATCCAGCTACCATGTTTGAAACAGGTTCCAGTAGACAAGTGGGTTTTGTTTTTATCCCTTTGGATGCCTAGTTCAACTACTGGAACATCTGTTACTTCAACACCACATCCACCCAGCTATGCATTCTAAATAAGCCTTGTCAACTTGGTGTGCACAATCTGAGAAGAAAACAGACACACTTCTGTTAAGAGGAAAAAAAAATTGTGCTAGCAGACGTTAAATGTGCTGTGTTAGCTGAGGACCAAAGACCCTTAAAATCAACGGCAAAACTCCTGTCCCTTTAAGTGAAAGCTAGTAACTTACAATAATTTCTTTTTGTTTTGATGAAACAGTGTTTGCAAATGTTCTTTGTTAAAGAAACAACACTGGATCATGAAAAGTACTTTTACACAGAGTGATGAGAGGATTTTAGTGGTGTCATTGCTAACTGGAATATAACTAATACAAATGAAAGACCACCTCATGTCTTCTGAACCCATATGCCCCACAAAACTACTCTGCTGATTCTCCACTATTCTGTTCAGCCTTAGAGAAGGAGCCTGTGTGTTTACACAGTCTTCCTCTAAAGGACTGAGCAAAGTAGGTGAGATGCATAGTAAACCAGACAAAGGCAATGGCAAACCCCAGACATTTATTCTGTGAGGTGTCCTTGTCTTCTCAGAGGTGTGGAGCTGCGTCAGCTTGGATTCACCTGATGTGGAGGTGAAAATAGAGGACATATATGGAAAGTCTGTGGATGGGATTTATTTATAGGCACTCTCTCAATAAAAATGTAGTGGACTGCATACTTTTACATGTTTGCAATAGGGGGACGGAGCAGAAAAACACACAAAATTTCTCATCTAATAAAGATGAGACAGATAAAAGACAGTGAACATTTCAAGAATACAGGGGAATTTGTTTTGTTGGGTTTTTTGGGCAGGAGGGATGGACTTGGGAGTCATAACAAAACACAGAGTTCTTTTTAAATTAATTTCTTTGGGCTTCATATTCCTTTATGAATGTTGTCTTCCAACTGCTCCCCCATATGATTTCAGACACAGGTATTATTGCACAACTGAACGAAAGAAAAAGAAAAAAAGGAGAAAAACCCATCAATGACAGTCACTAACAGTTGTCAATTTGCTGAAGAAACAAAGACTCAAGAAATCAGATGGTTTTTAACCCATGGGGCTTTCAAAACTGTGTCCAAACTCCTGAGGCAGCAGGTAACCTGGCATCATTTGGCATTCCAGCTGATTCTAGGAGGTGGAAGTAGAGAGGTGTATGGATGTGAAAAGCACACTGATTTTTTTTATCCTCAAAACATTTCCTTAGTGCTGAATTATGGTTCAGGCCAGTTTGTAAGTTATTTGAGCCAGTTTGCTGATCCCTAGATATGAGACTCCAGGGAGATAAAGCCAGACTCCAAAACAATCATTCAAAAATCCAGTCAGAAGAAGGATGAATATGATACTTTTGGGGATGGTGGCCTGTGGAGGGAAGAAAAGGAATTTTAAATGGGAAATTACTTAGAAGATCATAAAAATGAGCAACGCAAAGAGAAAAAACAACAACTTTTTTCATTATGGAAAAATATTTTCCTCTGTGAGACTTCGCAAAATAAAAAGGTATCTGTCTTTTTAGCTCATTCTTTCCCCTGAATTTCAGGTGGCTCTGCCAGAGTGTGGCAGATCCAAATGCTCGTGCTTGCTGCTTATTACAAAGATCTTCGCTACACTTGACAGTAGAAGTGTCACCAAAGATCTATGTTAAAGGCTTGCTTCAGTAGTTCACCAAACACCTATGGATTTGGTGAAAAAGAAGCATATTTTGGTAGTAAAACAGTCAGGGTCACTGAAGCTCTCTGCAAGGCTGCATCAAATGAACCTACAGATTTCCTTCATAACCTTAAAGCCTGAAGTTCTGAAGTTCATGAGTTTAGGGGTTACAAATATACGTACATTTTTTAATGTTTATTTTGGCCAAACAACAGCTGGATGTGGATTAAAGTGACCATTCATGTGTCTGGTCATCACCACATGTAGTTAGTGAAATTAAGTATTGTTTTCAGCAATATGCCTGCATTGTGCGTGCACATTTCTGCACTGAAATCATCTGAAATTTGGGCCTATGACCTCTCTGCCAGTATTTCTATTGGGAATGTGGTGAAATTGTTCCTTCAGTAAACACCCAGAGATATTGTAAAGCTAAATGACTTCTTTTGGAAAGCACACTAAAATCCTTGGAAGGAGACCATAATGTAAGTACAAAGTATTTTTTTATGTAGGCTGAGTCACATTCCTCTATCTTATGTGTACAGCTGAAATAGCTGTTCAGTATCAGTCTTAATTAGGAAAAGCCTGCAAAATGTTCTGTGTGCTGTATGGTATGATCATCACTGATGTAACAGCAGTGGTGCTTGAGTCCCATGTGCTGAGTGCTTTCTTAGGAGAAAATCCTCAAAAATGGGAACAGAACAGGAACACAGGTGACAACTTTATTTATGAATGGGAATCTACTACAGGAGCCTTGAACCTTGCAACTATGTAGATTTTTTTTTTCACAGGGAGGAGGGAAATGAAATATGTCTTCTGTTTAAATCAATTATTTATATTATAAAAAGGTACCAGTTAGGAAAGCATCTGATGTAGGACAGAGGGCCAAAAGGAGCAGCCAGGTAACTGTCCCCCTGTAGCTCCTGAAGCACACTATAATTGCAACAGCCACAGCATCACTTGAGCTTCAGCTCTTTGGGCATTATCCATGGACTGGCATAGGAAGTGAGCTGTGCTTTAGTGGGCTCCAGTGTGTCAGAGTGATTATCTCCTCAAAGTAAAGCTGAAAATGGGAATGGGATTTTGAGCTGTTATGGGGAGAGGTGAGTTGGGGAGTCAACTTCTGTCAAACTCTTGCTGAAAATTTAAAAAAAGATGTGTATATTTGGGCAACTAAATCCATAATCTGTCCCTGGCATCCTGGCCGCACCTTGAATCCTGTGCTCAGTTCTGGGCCACTCACTACAAGAAAGACATTGAGGTGCTGGAGCATGTCCAGAGAAGGACAACGAAGCTGGGGAAGGGTCTGGAGCACAAGCAGCTGAGGGAGCTGGGAGTGTTTAGCTTGGAGAAAATAAGGGTCAGGACAGAGCTTCTTACTCTCCACAACTACTTGAAAGGAGGTTATAGCAAGGTGGGGGTCGGTCTCCTCTCCCAAGTAATGAGCAACAAGATCAGAGGAAATGGCCTCAAATTGTGCCAGAGGAGATTTGGATTGGATATGAGTAAAAATTTCTTCAGTTAAAGGAATGGCAAGCATTTGAATAGGTTGCCCAGAGAAGTGGTGGAATCACCACCCCTGGAAATGTTAAAAAGACGTGGATGTAGCACTCGGGGACATGCTTTAGCATTGAACATTGTGGGTTGTGGTGGCCGGTGAACATATATTACAAGGGACAGAGAGTTCTCAGTAAGGCAAGTCCCTGGTACCACAAGAACCACTTCATGTTAGGGTGACCAGAAGGGCTTCTCCCAGGATGCTTGTTCTGTTATGTTAATCTATCCCAGTTTGGATTCCCCGGTTGGCTGTTAACCTCTACCCCCCTCGTCCCTCCCCCAGAGCTTCCCCATTGGTCCCTGTTCCCTAATCCTGCCTTTTCCCCACCCCCAGATAAAACGGTGAATTTCGGGATTATGTTTGTGTTTGCCTCTGCAACCTTTGACGCTGTAGAAGCAATAAGTGCTCCTGCTGGAACACACTCAAATACCTTTCTCAACTCTTTGCTACCGACTGTAACACTGAACCCACCCGTGCTTCTGTGGGTGCACGTGGGACCCAACAGAGCCGAGCAGGGCCGGTATTAGTGGGTAAGCAGTTGGACCCAATGATATTATGGGTCCTTTCCAGCTTTAACAGTTCTATGAATCTATGATCCCTATAAGCCTGGTTTTAAAAAATGCTGTATCAATTTCTGCATCTATGGAAGTTTGTATTTACTTAGTCTTAATGTTGTTATCATGAGCTAAACAGGGACATAAAAACCCAACTCGCTTCTTTTTTACATTAAAGCACCATAAACACATTTGACATGGTGTACTTTAAAAAATAAAAAAATAGGGAAAACCACCCATCTAGAAGCTAAGCCTTCTGTGCAGGACTCCTTTTGGCTTCAGTGAGGCTACCTGCCAGGTCGATTCCAGATTTCAAGCAGTCTAGTGAATTGTGACAGACTGGCGTCAGTCTTGTATTCCTATCTTATGAAACATTTCCAATGGAATATTTTAATTAAGATCAGCTTCGCTGGCATCAGAAAACTCATAACCTTCCCACAATCAAATATCAGCTGGAGAAAGCAGTCAGCAGTTGACCACAGAGCTGTTGTTTAACTTCAAAACAAGACGGGAACCTGCTCTGGTTTGTCAGACAATGTCTAGCTGCTGTCCTGCTCCTTAGGTTCAGCTTTGACTCCTCAGTAAGAAAACAGTAATGTAGAAAACCACCCGTGTATCTTTTCCACAAATATTCAACTCACTCCCTGGATTCAGATGGATTTTCTGATATTAAACAAGTAAATCTGTAATGGAATAGGGAATTAAAATTAATCAAACCCAGAGCTGTTCAAGAAATTCAGTGTATGCATTGATTTGTTATTATTGTTTTCCTCATGGATTTCAGTCACTGAGCACTATTTCCAGCTTGCCGTGTCGTCAGCATTCACTGGATCCCTGCACAGGCTGTCTGAGGAAATCAGGTTGTTTTTAAACAAAGATGCAGAATGTGGTAATTTGATTTTTTTCAGCTTATAGATTTCCGGGTACTTGAAGTTCCTTTGAAATGGAGCAGTTGTCTGGGCAGATACAGTGGCCAATCACCCCTTCTCCTATTAATTTGCATATAATGACCCTATTGTTCATAAGGGATTAGCATCCAGAGACTGCTGGCTGCTCAGGCTGCTCTTTGACAGATTACTTGGACCTGTCATGACTCTTTAAGGATCCCTGCTAAGAGGCAGAGTAAATTACCCTCTGCTGTGCTCTATGCTGCTGTGGCTAGGCTGTGGTTTATTTAAATCGAGTTCAGCCATTACCACACTGCACGGCAGCATATGCTGCAAGTGAAGAAGTTTTGTGCAGCTTGGGCAGTGGGGCTCGCAGGGTTCCTCAAGGTTGTTGGCTTGACTCTGCTTGCATGGCAGGCAGATCCATAGGGGCTGGTCATGGTCATAGGCCCAATGGCTTTGGCAGCCCTAAGGGAAGTCAGTGTCCTTGGCTGTCCTTTTCTTGGTGTCTGGTCACTGCCAGCAGTGGCTCCTAGGAAGGACCAGCTAAGCGTCTTCAGCATACTAAGGAGACCAGAGTGGCGGAGAGCTGTCAAGTGCAGTAGGTGGATACATTTTGACTCCTCTCCTGGTGCAATAATAGGAGCTATCAAATGAAGCTGGGTCCAGGAAAAAGGGAGGCAGCTCATTGCTTAGGGTGTGAGGGAGCTGGGGAAGTTCTTGTCGCCAGAGACTAAGAATGTAGTTCCCATGAGTTCAAGGGGAAGCTGGATCTATTATTGAAGAAATAAATTTTGAAGATACAGAGACAGTGACTCGTCCTCAGAAAGGTCCCCAGCTATCAGATGCTGAAGGCTGTGAGTGTTTGAGCATGTAAAACTAGATCCTTGTGCTGCTCCTATGCTCTTCCTCAGAAATCTGCAAAATCTCCATCTGTGACTGATGGAGACAAGGCACTGGACTGTACTCGCCATCCACCCAGAATGATTATTCTCCCATTTCTCACAGATGTGCCCCTTGCTCCCACCCATTTTCAAGCCATACGCTAGCCTACTGTTCACACGCCTCTCAGTTAATTCAGGTATTTGTACTTGTTTTCCACATTACAAATTAAGAGAGAGATATACCAAGGTACATTGGTCACTCCATTATACCAGTGTTGCAGAGTTGCTGCCATTTAAGAAGTATTGGCTGATGCTTTTTGGAGAATCTTCTGTACCAACAGATCTACTTCTCAAAGTTGAGCTATAAAAGGAATTTAATATTAAGCCTACCAGTTTTCAAACTAGTGGAAACACACTGTTGGCACTGGCTTCGGGCTTCTCATACGGAGAACATATATGCAGTTTAATTATTTTAAAATGTCATAAGCGATGCCAGTGAACAAAGAAAGCTACATTAAACTGGAGTTACTGCTAAAAGGATCAAGTACTTTGAGGAGTAAAAAAATGTTACAGGAATGCTATTATCTTAGAATGAAACCTTATGAATCTAGGACACGTAAAGCTAAATTTAGACAAAGTAATCGTATACTTAAAAAATAAATCTAGGCAAATAAAGACAAGTGAATACATACTTAAGACAACTGAATGTTCATAACAATCTTACTAAAACAAACCTTTAGCCCCAGTTTGAAGAGAAAAAGTGTGATTAAAGAAAAGTCAGTGTGTCTATAAAAATTCATTTAATCTAATTTGTGACTATGCACATTCTGACTGCAGGGAAGGCCAAGGTACTAGAAAGTTACATAACATTTCAGCTAGAGGTAGGATGAAACTTGCTGTCATCTTAACTCAGGGACTGAAAGCCTGAGGTGCCAGTGGCACACCCTGAGAGTCCCAGGATCCTGAAGAGAAGCACACCAGCACATGGTGTTCTAGCTCTCTTGTAATCTAGCCTGAGGTTTAAAGCCAATTTGGGTATTGGCTGCAGACTGCAGTAGTTACCTAACTCTGCATGGTCTGATTCACCCACTCTGAGACTGCACCACTGGGACAGAACTGATCTCAGGGGACAGCAGCAGGAGGCTGCTGTGCAGAGCCAGCGCAGGACAGGCAGGAAGAATTCCAGCAATAACACAAGTGCTGTCAGTGAGGTATATGGTTTTTATAAAATTGTTTTGAATAGAAATTCACTTAGGAGGTGAACAGGATTTTTTACTAGTTTAGCTTTCGAGCACTAAAATACTCTCTTTTGTACTTGTTCACAGCCTGACTATCTCTGTGGAAGGCTGATTTCAAAGCTGTGACATTCTGAGACTGCGGATTTGAAATTGTTAACATATCATTGTAAGAAACATCTTTAGAAGAGAAAAGTTAAAATTGAAAGCTTTCAAAACAAACAGGAGCCTAGGTTCTATATATATACCAATATGCTGTATTTTTAGGATTGTGATAATACTATGCAAGCATTATTAGTGAGACCTTAATCTGGGTTTCCAGTACCTGAAGTAATAATTCTGAGCCAGGGATAACAGTGAACTTTTTGATAAAAATTTTTCCTTAAATGGGAATGTTTTGATCCACCTCATCTGCTGGCACTGTCTCTGAGCCTCCAACCTCCCCAGTCCCAAATACCAAGCCATGCTTGCTTCATCAGACAGATGAAGAGGGTGAGCAAGGCCTTGTGCCAAGTGTATAACCTGCCCTTCCTGCTTCACCCCTCACACTGCTGCTTGTCCATCCATCTGCAAACGTTGTTTCTTAAGCAAAGGACTTTTAAATCTTTATTTCAGCTTCGGGTGCCTGGTCCTTTTGAGGTGGAAGCTTCTCCTTCACAAATGAATAAATGCTGCTCCCTGCTGGAAACTTTCAGTAAATTGCAGTCTGCTGATATTTTCCTTATGAAAAGAAGGTGGTGGAAAATGCAAACAGCTATTAAAAATCAGACAAGTGCAGTCTTTCAGGGGGCAGACTCTCCAAGGATCAATGTTAGTGCAGTGGTGCTGGATCTCTTACTGTCCCTCCTGGGCTGTTCTTCTGCAGTGCTGCAGTGAGAGCCACAAGCACTGGGGCACCCTCTCTACCAAGGACTTGGCATCACAAGAGAGGAATGAGAGAAGCCATATAGAGACCACCTGGCAGCTGCTCTTGTACCTCAGGGGAAATCCAACATGCCTGCACACCTACAAAAGCAGATCTGTTCCTATTGACTTGGTGCACAAGGAGCCACTTCACCTAGTGAATGGAGGAACTTTGCACTGCCTATCTTGTATCAAGCACATAAGTGCAGAAAAGCAGGTAAAGAGGAAGTGATTCTTCTGATGGACCTTGACAGCAATTATGATCCTGGTCCCTAAACTATTCAAAGCATGCCTGTGGATTCCATGTGGTGGATCTCACTGAGAGAAGAAAAGGTCACAGAAGATCACAGATCTGATTTGCAAGAGGTGAACTAGCTTGACAAGCTGTCATGCAAACCCATTTTATGCAGGCTAATTTAAGTAGAAAATATATTCAAAATGCTCTACTGGATTAGGCCAAATTCTGAACACCTCTTCCAACTCTCTTGAATAAGCTTCACATAAGGTACTGGGAGCAGCAGCATCTAGTTCCTCATGGGAAGGTCCAGTGTACTAAGACACTTCTACAGAGTACAGAGGTATCCTTATTAATCTGAATGTAAGAGCTCTCAGATTTGGGAGGTGTTACATCCCATCACTCACAGTACTCCCATCTCACCTCTCCGTGGGTTGCTTCTCTGCTCAAGGGCTGTGGTGCCAGTGTGTTTGAATGTGTCCACACATGTGAAGAACTGAAAAGACTGGGAGAACTCTTCTTGAGTAGATTGTGTGAACTAAGGTGTTAATTTGGCAGTGTGTATAGAGCAGCTGCAGTCAGGAAAAGAAGTAGTCAATATCAGCTAGGGATAAAGAAATTTGCAAAGGCAATAGTGTTTCAAGGAATAAGAAGCACATCGGAGTACAACACCACACTTGCCTTCTTCTAGCAGTAGATGATACCAGACCAACTTCAATCTAATTTTCGTATCTTTCAGCCTCCTTTCCACACCCACTTTGGTTTAACATTTGTATTTTTTCATCCTTCACCTCTAGCAATCATTGCCTCAATCTTTACCTCTACTCCTTCCTCAGTTGTGGTTTCTGAATTATTGAGACATCTTTTTTTGCACCATTGCCATACAATGATTCCTTTATAAATCCCGTATTTACTAAGGCCTTAAGCCAGTACTTGGTGACGTTGGTGGGATTCAGTCCACTGATTTCAGAGGACTTTGGAACACACTTTCCCTGTGAATTACAATATTAGTTTTGTTTCTTAACCCTTTTCTTAAGTGGTGGAATATCAGTATGGAAGCCAATATGTTCCCAACTGTGAGCTTTGCCTTGTCAGTTCCCGCAACAAAACCTGGAGAAGACGTACCCTGTTGAAGGGAAGGCAGCCAAGACAATATGGAAGAAAGCTGAGGTTCTGTTTTTCCAGTTTTGTGGGAAGCAAATGCTAATTGTTGTTAGTTTCAGGCCAGAGTTACAGCTCCCGAGCTGGGTCTCAGTCCCTGGTTCCTCTGAGGTCAGTCTGGAAAGGATGAATCAGAGGTGAGATCCAATGATGCATTAAGAGCTTTCCCAGCAAATACAGATTTAGAGGAACAAGCAAAACCAAATCCACTCAGTTAATGTTCTTTCCTGAAGCCCAAGAAAAGCCCAGGACAAAAAATAAAGAGAAGTAGGTGCATCATTGCGATCCTGTACCCTGAAACTACAAAATACTGGGACTAAGCATGTGGCACTTCTTTCTCTCTTTCACCTAAGTCTCTTGGTTCTCTCTGAAACTTAGCTTTTCCCGTGCAATGCCTTCTGTGGGCACTCATGTCTTCTCTGTCCTCTTCACTAGGCTGCCATTCCTCACGGGTGCTGTTTGTAGTTGTCTCTCTTGTTCATGCCACTTCTATAATTTCTGTTCTCTTAACCATTGCCCAATCAGTCCTGCTCTAGCTAACCTCTTTTCCCTGCTATAGTATTCATCTTCACATTCCCTGTGTAACTCCCAGGAACTTCTTTCCATGTGGGACCAGAAATCCTCCAGAAAGTGCTGTGAACCATATCCACAAATGGATTATGTTAGGCAGGCTCTACCTGCAACTTTAACATTAATTTTCCATTAGAGGGAGCAATGTCTATGGAATAGATAAGATTCTGCATCTGGAAAGCAATTTGTTATGTCTTTAATATTTCTGTCTGGTTATATTTGGGGTTTTGTCTTTAACACCCCTTAGTGCAACATTTGAGCAGTTTTGTCTTTGTCCTGCTCAATGTGCAGCAGCATCTTTTTCTTGGTAAAAGGTAGAAAGTGATTGACTCAAATAGAAATGAGGACAGAATGTAGACGAGAAGGGGTGGATGTTTTTCTGCTTTTTTTTTCTTTTTTTACTTGTAATTTAATGAATATTTTTACAGAAGATTAATTGCAGAGTTAATCGATTTTGAAAAATACAACATCAAGTAAAATGTTAAAACCTCATTGTTGAATAAAATTACTCAAAAAATCTTCCTGGAGAAATATATGTTTGGCTGGTAGTTTCTAATATGACGTCAATGCCTGAGCTGTTTCCTGTTTGGTTTGTGGCAATTAAAGCACATCAAAATGAAAAATAATGCAAAGAAAGTACAAGAGCAGAGCCACAGACAAATACTGGGGTTTTTTTTAAGAACAGTTGGGTGGTGTGGAAATTGTGATGTTCCAGAACTAATGTTCACAGTAGGGAGAAGAGAAGGCTCACAAGCTTCAGTCAGTATTAAACACTCAAGAAACGAGATATTAGAGGTGGTGGTATAGGACAGGACCTTCTGAATATTACAATAAATCATTTTTCTTGAGGTAAGGTTGTTGCTCCTGTGTTTTAGTAGGATTTGAGACAAAAGGAAAGCAGCCTGACAGCCATGTTAATGCTCTTGGTATGTTTTGAGTTCCACCACTGAACAGCTAGACTCCTACATTCAGCATCAGAAATTATTTCTAAGTGATCTAATATTAACACTACTTTTCTGTAGAGGTGGGACATGGTGCTCATCAGAGTGGGCAAGATGATACGGATCACTTTTCTGCCCCTTCTTTTGCCTGTGAAATGCAGCAGGTCCTGCCAAGCTCAGAAGAGACGTGAGCTGGATGTCTCACGGCTGCTTTTGCAAATGCTTTGGCTTCTAGATCCAGGGAGCTGCTCTGTGGTAAAGAAGGGCTCCCAATAGTTGTCTGCACCTACCTAATGGGGTGATCAGAGGGGAGGCAGACAAAGGGACAGAGGTAGCTCTCACAACTTGAAACATATATAACATATATAAACATATAGTTATATATGTAAGGAAAAATATTCTTCATATGTGGTCCAGCAGTCAAACACTGGAAGCAGCTGGGAATGTCGATCTTCAGAATTCAGCTGGACATGATCCCGAGCAGCCTAATCTAACTTTGAAGTCAGCAAACCTTTCAGGAAGATCTTGGCCAAAATAACCTCTAGGAGATCCCTGCTAACACAAATTCGGTAACTCCATTATGATGCCATATATCCTATATAACCCAGGAATCCACTCTGAATACCTCTATCTGATCTATCAATCACAGGTAAAAGTAAGGAGGAAAGACGTCAGATAAAAGTGCAAGACGAAGGAAGCAACACAGACATAACTTTGGTTCTGAAATGTTCTTCATTGACTTCTCAGAAGAAATTGGGAATTGACTTTAGGATGAGACATTCTACAGTAGTGCAAATACTTAGTGACCATGTAATCATGAATTCTAGCACAGGATGGCTTCAAATATTGAGCTGTTTTCTCTCACAGCAGCAGTGGTGAAGGGACAGAAGAAAGACATTGAGTTCCTGAAGTGAAACATGTCTCAGAGGAGAATAAATCCAAAGCAAAACCTGAAGGCATGGCCATAAATTCTTGTGTGATATCTATTCATGTGATTCAAACACAGGATACTGCTTGCCTGTATTGATGAAAGTAGTTGATCTAATTAATTATTTTCGTTTGGATGATAGGAAAGACCAGGAAACCCTCTCTAACAGAAGGTTTGTGAGACATCTGAGAATAGCACTAAAAATGGACTGGACCTAACATCAGTAAAAATATTGAAGAGATTCATCCCATTTTTGAGGAAGTCAGTGGAAAGTCTAAGACATTTACTTTATTATTAAAGCAAGAAGTGATTTGTAAAAGCTGAAGAAAAGCCTTCAAAAATGTGTGGGCACATGTGTGCATCACATAAATTAGGAACTGAATTCTGTGGCTTAATATAAGCTATGAGGAAAACTAAAATGTTGGGAGAATTACACTGATCACACGGGGTATTCTTTTTTACGTGTTACTACCTGCTTTTTTCTTCCTTTTTTTTTTTTTTAAATTTTTGTCCTTCACATTGCCAGGATAACTGTTTTCTTAGTACATAATTAGGTGATTTCCTTTTGTAGCACTTCAAGAACACTATTTTGCTTCATTCTCAATGTTCAAAGTGCAAGACTTTGCAGTTCATAATGTCCCTGACTACTTCCTAACTTTATATAACGGCAAGAGTAATGAACGTAGCTACGAGATACAATTTTTTCATGTCCATTAACACTTTATTGGCATGGTTTTTTGGTCAGTTCTGTTACAGTGATTGTGCTGAGACTGGATTATAATTAATTAGTGACAGTAAAAAAGCCAAACGCCAAAAATCCAGTATGAGTTAGACAAGTTACATTTATTAAAATTAATAGAAGATGCTCTGACATCTAACTCCCCACTCACCACCATTACCTCCTTCCATCACACAGGTATTTTCTTTTAGTAAGAGTTTACATTTTTGTTTTCCTTTTGGCAGTGTTTATCTTACAGCTGTCTGTGGTTCTCTCTCTACTTGCACCTCACAAACAGTATAGCAGGGTTATAAGGGCTTTGTCGTGTAATTGGCTAGTATGGTATTGTAAATAAGTAAAACTAGTTCCCTGGACAAATAGATGTTGTATAGCATTAGATGCACTTGAGTGCAAATAAAGAATTTGATTATGTTTCTCCCTCCTGCCTGTGAAAAACAGTTCCCTTTTTATCTAATATCATATGCCTTAAGTGCTGAGGCTGCTGGTAATTGCCTTGCAGGACTGTTCCTCATCTAAGAGACATCTGCAACTCGTGACTCACTAGCAGTCTACTGAGAATTCCTTTACACTAATTTCCATTCCCAGCTCCTAATTTGTCTCTCAGGCTACTCTAAGCAGTATCTTCCAACTTTTCATTTCTCCAAGGAAATTCATCAAATACACTCATGCACAAGGGTAGGAACCAGCCTACTGCTCAGAGAAAGGCATCTCAGAGGCCACTTTTCATGTCTATTCATAATCCTGTGCTGAGAAATCACTGTTACTTGAAGCAGGTAAGGTGGGCTGTGCTGTGGGTGTCAGCTTAGGTGTAGATGCACTTGCAGCATGGGAGAGAGGGGCTGTAGCAGGACAAGACTCATATAAAAAGTTGTGAGATGCTCAGCATAAGCCTCTGCCTCTCTGCACTTGCTTGGAAGAATGCAGCATAGGTTTGAACTCTAGGTTTGAAACTATATCATCTCTTTGTCAAGTAAGAGATTAATCCAAGGAGCTTCTGTTAATCCTTTCTGCATTTCACACTAGGCACAGGGAGAAAACATCCAGTTTGTGTTTGGTGTTTGCAAGCTAATGCTTGTGCAGAAGAATTAGGGAGGTTGGAAGGAGTTCTCTCCTGCCTGTGGCTCTCATTTCTATTGCATTACCTCAAGAGGTGCAGAAATTGCTAATCACTGAAGTGAAATGACAAAAAATCAGTAAGTAATGTTATATATTAGCTATGCTTAATAAAATGAAAGACACTTATCAGTTCAAGTTCTGCATTTCCCAAGAAGTTAAGAAATAACTAATATTACACTGCAACAGAGGCAGTCCTGTTTCTGTAGACAAAGATGTCTGTATTAAAAGCATTTTTTTCTGAGCTGACATTAGGCTAATTCCCTCCTGTCCATTCCTAATAGATTGAATGCTAGGAGTCAAATGCCACTCGACCTTGTAAAAATCAGATCACCCACTCGGAGAAAGCAAAATCTAACAATGAAGAGTCTTTCTGATATAAGTAAAAAAGGTTCTGATATAAATAAATAAGTAGACTACCTGTTTCTACTAAACTGATGTTCCATGGTGCTGCTTTACAGAAATACTGAGGCAGCCTTTTCTGCAACAATCATTTAACCTGAAAGAGTGCAAGATAGTCGGAGCACTCAATAGCAGCCTCTGCTTCTGCCTGTTCTCAGGGGTTTGAACAGTAGCAATTTGTTTTATGGGACATGGCATTTCTCCTGCCCTGCTGATGCAAAGAATTGGCCTTTTGTACAGCCCCTCTGTGCGTGCTCGGTGCCAGCAGATTGCCTTTCTTGGCACACATGGACGTTTCAGAGGGAATGTACGCGGCTCTGTTTCGCCTGACAGACATTTTATTCATGTAGGGCTGATTTGCCTCATTAGCCATCACAAGTAAGTGTGATACATCAGAGTCCTGGCTCCAAGTTAACCTAGGGACACTGTTATCCACAAGCAGCTTCTTGGGAAACATCCTCTCCACCCCTTTTCCTCTGGAGGAGATGCATGTTGTACTTCTTCCTGCAGAGGGAAGACCTCACTCCACTCCTTGTGCCCAGTAGCTCATTTGGCTGGTGCACAGGAGCTAAGATGCACACACTGCTCCTTCCACAGCCTTTCTCTGTGAGGCAGGGATAGAAAGGGAAGGAAAACAGTATGTGTTGAGAATTGAAGCAAAGTGGTTATGGTACATGACCTGCATGAGATGACCCCATGGCTCTGATACAGGCCATTAAAGCATGCTAAGGCTTCAAAGAAGAGTAATTACTATCAATTACTGCATCTAAGGTCACAAGAGACTGTAATTACCTCTCTGATCTCCTGTATTATACGGCTCACAGGCCATCTATTATAATTATAAGAATTATTATAGTTGTTAATGCTATTATTTTAGAAAAAACACCCATCTTAATTTCAAAACTTCCAGGGATGCAAAAGCCTTGGTAAAGTATTCACTTGGTACTTACTTCAACTTGCTTAATTACCAGTGCCAGTCAGGCTGTAAATTTATCTGCTAAATCCAGTAACCCTCTACTATCAATTTCTGGTCTGCAGTAAGTATTGATAGACCTGGGCAAAGACATCCTGGATGTTTGTGTATGTCTACCTGTGGTTTAACAATGCAGAGGAAAAGTCTTCACTCTGTCATGACAAAGGGCTTGAGTTGAGAGAGCGCTGCTGATAAGGTTTTGCTTTACTGGTGCTGCTTGAAAATGCCAGGTCATAACCCTCCTTTTGTCCTTTGCTTGTCAAAGGCCAGTGTATCATTTTCTGTTGAATAGCAGTTAACAGTATACCCTGCTTTCCTAGTTCTCTACAGGATAATAGAGGCATCCTCTCTGCATCTTTGTACGTGGGTGTATACAATTAATTATACTGGAAAAGAACTTAGAGGCAAAAGGCATTAATTAAAGTGCCTATAAATTTCCTGGAGTGACTACTGTAAGAAACTTGGTCTTCAAAGTGCTTTGTTTTAGACCTTGTTTAATCTGTACTTTCTTCCTGCCTGCACTGATATAATTTTCATGAGTAATTACTATAGGAGAATAGACTTTCTCTCTGTACAAGTTTTATTAACAAATCAAATATCCTATCAGAATGGGAAATGAACATAAAAATTAAGTTCTTTTATATTACAATTACACTCATAACCAAGAATTGTTACTGAAATATCATTAGAACTGTGAATATAACCAAAGCAGAAAAACATTTAAAAAATTCCTAACCTGGTTTGTTCTAGGGATAGATAGTGACTTTTCAGAAGGCCCCTCCCACACAGGGAGATGAGGCTCCTTCACTTGCTCTCTCTATATATGTTCAAATGTACATTTCTCTTAGCAACTTTCCTTCCATACGTTTTGATCCTATTGACCAGTCTAGCCAATCAAATTTTTCCAGGATGGAGTGGGTTGGGGGGGGGGGGGAAGGGGGGGAGAGATAAATGCCGTATATATTGCTACCTCCAGTGAACATTAGCAATTGAATAGGAGACAGGGACCTTTTTAAGTTCTCCAGCTGAGAGAACAGCATAGTGGCAGCTCACACCTTATTAGACACCAGACAATACAAAAAAGCAGAAAGAGCAACCACATCTTTGGAAAAGCCTCAATTAACAAAGAATGAGACATAACTCTGCTGGAAGCAGCACTTGCTCCATGCTGGTGTTCAGAGGGGTAAGCACAGCACATCCCTCGAGGCTGTGCTGGAGGGGCAGGAAACACAAAGTGCTCCCACGAAGTGGAGATGCTGTCCTACTAAGAAAGCACAAGTTGGGTCTCCATATCAGTGAGATCAATTGCACTTGTAACCTCAAATTTCATTAGTGCTGTATCTGTTTTCTCAGCTATGGAAAAAATAATTCTTCCTTTTGGAAAATTTTGCAGACTGTGGGCCACAGCTGTTAGCAAAGCTCCCATTGATTCAGGGCCAGAGAAGAAACCTCTCCACATGCTGTAGTTATTACAAGCTGTTTGCATTTTTAACTCATGCTAACAATCTAGTTGGAGGATATTTTTTATTATTATTTACTGATTTTTTTTTTAAACATAAGACAAGAAAACGCATATTAACAAGAAAGGGTCTGAACATCTCCTCTGGCAAAAAGGAAGAAAGAAAATAAATTGCAGAGGAGAGAGAGATTTTAACATGTAGTCACCTCCTGTACTGTAAAAAGTAAATAAGAAAGTGGATGACATCACTTACGACCTAAATAAGTGTCAAAATAATGAAATGCATTTGCTGATGGGAAGCAGAACTGATAGATGCCTCAGATATCTGACTCTGTTAATTTAGAAGTTGCTATCTTCAGCTGAAAAAAATGTTAAAATGCCCAGTGTCCACATTTTATTTCTGGTGCTTATGAATCAAACCCACACAAAAATGAGGCAATCAAAATGCACCAGATAGCCTTAGAACTGAGATGGGGATGCTTATTAGTGTTGTGATGAGAAGTAAAATTGTCAAAGATTGCAGTTCGATAGTTTTATATGAACTACAGACAGGGAGAAATTCCCAAAATAATAAAATTTCATTTTCACATTCTTCTCCAAAAGGCTCCAGCTTCTCATTCCATATATTTTAATTTCAAACTGACACAAGCTAAGCTAAATATTCTGTTTTTGTTGGGAGGAGGCAAAAACCTGAAACTCCTACTAAAGTAGAGCATCTTGTAGTGTGGATTGGGTAAAGGATAAATATCTTTTTTTCTTTAGGAGATATCTGTCTTGAAACAGTGTTTTCCTTTTCATCTGGCTAGAGGCAGAGATCTCTAAACCTAGCCAGAAGGTGCTACAAGCTGTAATTGCTGGAAGGTCTGTGCTCCTCCATATGTGGTGGATTTAAAGTTCAGTGCTCTGGTTTTACCAGTCAACTGCTCAGCCTGGAGAACAGAAGGCTTGAGGAGATCTTATCTATGTGTATAAAAACCTGATGTGGGGCTGGGGGAAAAAAGACAAAGCCAGAGACTCCTTGGCACTGACAGGGCAAGAGGCAATGAAATCTGAAATACAGAAAATTCTGATAATGATCAGAAAAAAAAACCCTTTTCTTTGCTTTGCAGGTGGTCAAACACTGCAAAATGCTTCAGAGAGAGGCTGTGGAGTCACCTTTAATGGAGGTATTCCAAAGTCAACTGGATGAGCTACAGGCAATCTGCTCTCGCTGACTTTGCTTGAGCAGCGGCTGGACCAAATGAGTTCCAGAGGTGTCCACCAGCCTCTACCACAATTCTGTGAAATGGCTTCTTCTCTACCAGCACTTTTTATGAAATTCTGAAAGCATACTGACACACTGAGTGCCATCCAGTGATCAGCTCAAAGGAAACAAATAGTCATTGGGACGCTTTTCTGACCAAAAAAACTTATTTTTTAACTTCTAAGCAATCTCTGTTTTGTCAAATTATTTAGCTGTCAGCTTGACAGATAAGATCAGACTGTGCCTGTACTCACCATATGTTTCTTTTGCTGCAGATCATTCAGTGCCAAAGTTTCCTGAATATCCAAATCTGACTTTTAGATTATTATTTTGAAACACTTTGGATAAAAACATATGAACCTCAAACTTTTCTGCAGGGCATATAGACCATTTTCCTACTTCCAGCACTTTAAAGATAAATTAGCTTCACTGCAGAAGAACAGAAGACATTCTGAAGGTTCTCTAGCGATTAGTTTAATTAGCTAATAAACCAAATGGAATACACCTATTTCATTGAGATAGCAGAAATGCATTATCTTGAACAATAAACCCAGCATTTGCATGCAGCTTTTGACAGCAAAGAGACTGTGAGTAATTCAAGAGAGATAAATTTAACAGGAGAGGAGATGCTGAACAGGGAGAGGGGTGAGGATCCAAGCAGAGCTGGCAGAGCGGTGAGGACAACTGCCATGATGATTAAGGACATGAGGATACAGAGGCAATTGCACTCCACTCAAGCTACCTTTGTCCAGACCTGGATGAAGCATGTAGGAGACACTTCCACTGAGAGGCACAGTATATTGCTCAGGCACTGTGCCCTCCTACAGCAGCTCTGTGCTACTTGGGACCAGAGCTGGCTGTGTCCAGCCAGCTCAAAAGCCTGCCCAGCTCAAGCCAGGGTCCGTCTGTCCCCACGCACACAGGTATGCCCCGAGGAGCAAATTCCCAGGAGCATCTTAGTTTCTCTCCAAGGTGCTCATGAGCATTTAACTGGTTCTGAAACTAGTTCTGAAACAAGCTGAGAAAGGGAAATATATTGTAAAGTAAAGCAAATGAGTCATATGAAAATGGAAATAAGTGATAAAAATTATGCTAATAATCATCAAATAATCTTCTGCTGGGCCTACCATTGGTTTATAAGGGGGCTGGTGCACAAGGCAGAGAGGGACTGCAAGGCTGGGAGAGGTGGCGGGGGAATGAAAGAGAAAAAAATGGAGAAAAAACAAGATCGCCTTTTGGTAAATCAGAAGACAGCTGGATTTGTTCAGCGATTCATGAAGACACTACCTAAGGTTTTCAGGTGATTAGTGCCCCTAGGGAAACTTGAAGAATGTAGAGTGTTCTCAAATTAAATGCACAATCAACTTTTATTCTGAAAGACGACAGAATGATGTGAGAGAGAATTTAAGGTCTGTCCAAAGCAATTAATTTTTAAAAAGATACTAGAAACCTAACTGGTCTTATACAGTGTAGTATAAAAAACTCGTGGCATCTGACTATCCCTTCTATTAAAATAGACAATAGATAGAAACCTTTGAAAACACTGGATGTAACTAGAGGACATATTTTATGAAAATGAGTTGTTGCTTACAAGATCAGGACTTTTTATTACTGTTGATAAATTGGCTTACTAGTATAAAGAATGACTAGTCTGTAAGGGCTTGCCTTTGGATGTTGTTGGTTTTTTTTATTCCCAGTCTTGATTAGCCTCCTGTTTTACAACAGCATCAATCAACTGGACTACAATCAATTCAATATGAATTGTGAAATCTATTTCCACAATAATTATTGACTGTAGCTATTAACATTATGAAATCCATATTCCTACCTGCTTGCTGACAAGACCTTCACCTCCCTTCCATTTTCTTCTCTTTAGTTCCACATACTTTGCCTGACAAAAAAAAAATAATTAAAAATACTTTTCTTATTTTTCTCGCTTTCTGTTCACTGAGGTGAAATGGTAAGATGCACAGGTAACTCTGAGGTAAAATACCTTATCTCAAACAGGAACTAAACCAAACATTGTCCTATATAAATGACAGTAAACATCATGTGATCATGTGTGGACACAGGGATTAACTTGGGGTTCCCACAAGAGCTCAAGGTAAAGAAAGATAGTATTTGTGTGACAAATTCACCTCCTGTGGTGTTTGGATACAGATCTTACTTGCAATGCGATGGTTTATCCTCTGTGTATATAAATGACTGTAGTTGTTTATATAAGCTTATTGTTGTGTATCCTGGAACTTTTAGTGGGATGTGGGGTGAAGTTTCAGTGAAGGATTCTTAAATAGTGTACAAATTTTCCGTGTTAGTCCTCCGTGGCCTGCATTCTAGCCTTCACCTTGAAAAAAAAAGCCACTAAAACCTGCTCTGTTTACTGTAGTTAAGACTTTGATTTTAAACCACAGACTTGAGGTATTACTGCTGTGCTGTGGAGCATCCCCAGGAGCTTTTTATCTCTCCAAGTCACAACTTCTTTCATTTTGTTCTGTGCAGGAGCAGTAACTTATTACTGGCCTTAAATTTTATCTCAGGCTACCTCAGCCACCCAGCTGAAAGGTGAGCTTAATCCCATCTGAATTGAAGGGGAGATAGAAAAGAATTGGCTTTTATTCCTATGCAGTGGACACAGGATCAGATAATATGCAGGACAGCCAAAGAGGAGGAACTAGTTCTTTGCTGAGCCACAGAGCACTCACACCAGCATGCCCACAGACAGATGAGATTTGGGCTCTCAGATGACAACGTATAAATGAGATCTCGATGGATATTTAAATGATTATTTAAGACTCTCTATGAGAACTCCATTTCCAAGGCTCACACGTGCACTCTTGGAGCTGCAGCAGTGCCATGTGTCAGCTGGACACTGCCTGCTGCCACCAAGGCAGTGGGGTTGGAGTGGTTCTATTTGCACACGTGGCTTCGTGAGGCTGATGAAGAACTGCAGAGCTGGCATCAAAGTGAAAAGCAAGAACAGCACAAGCAGAAATAATGTATGACCCTAAAGCACCCCAGACCTGAACACAAATGGGAGTTATCTGGATAGAGGAAGATTGACAGCTCTTTGAATCCAACCACTAAATAAAGACATGCATTTGTGGTGCTCCTAGAAAGACTCTGGTTCCTGGAATCAATGCAAAGATTTGTTCAGCCCAGTGTGCAACATTTTTCTCCCCTTCTCAGACAGACTCATTTTACCTAGAAACTTGCTGTCTGCATTATATCTCCTCTTCATTTTTTCTGCAGATGATAAGGCATTGTCCAAAACTGACTTAGTAACAGCAGTAAGAGAGATGGATTATCACTTTAGGTTATTCAGACAGTAGTTAAAGTTAATAAAGGCTCAGACTGCTTCTTTGTGCCTACAAATGCTGTGCAACAGATTAGCCTGCTGGGGAGTGCAATTGGAGGTGCTGGGTCCCCAGTCACTCCTCAGATGCCAGGGTAGCGGCTACAGCATTCATTTTCTCATGAAGACATCTGACATTTGCTTCTCTCCATACTTCTCTATCTCTGCTGGAAAGCTGCAAGTGTAACCTCAGCACAGTTAATGTTCTTCTCTAACACACCAGGAAAAGAAATACCATTAGCGTGTGAATGATATATGAGGTGCTGGGTTCCTGCACCCCTCCCTTTTTGTTCAGGGGTTGACCATGAACTGTTTCTGCTCTCCTTCCCTCCCACAGTCCATCATGGATCTAAAGCTTTGACCCTGACTCTCTGAATGCACTTCTCCTATGCGCAACTGCTTCCCAACAGGGGCTGCAGAATTAGGCATAAGGCAGCAGCATATGACAAATGATGCTTTTTTTGTAGACTGTGCAGAGCTGGAGGTCAAGCACACTATTAATAATTCTCTGACTTTTTAAAAGCTGTATTTCCTTCATTTGTTGGCAACATGATTTGAAAGGTCTGTACAAGCCACTTAAAACAGCAGCTGAACGCAGGCATTTCAGCATTGTCCAGTATTGATTTTTGCTTCTAACTCGCCTCTTTGCTAAGACTGGTTTCAATATCCTGTGAACTTTAAGTGAAGACATTTCCCATCTCAATAGCCATGCATTGTAATTTGACCCCATAGACAAGCCTGTAATATTTTCCTTAGCAACATGGCTTAGCTCAAACAGCAAGACTGACACAAAATCTGTACCCTGGACCATTGCTGCCCACACTGAAGAAAGGCTGAGTGGGTAACGAATGGAGGTGGTCAGGAGTGGGAAACGCAATCACCAGGCTGTTCACCGAGCTCAACCTATACAAAAAAATCCCCACAATGTAGGGCTGTTACAGCAGAATACTTCTGCTTTCAGGGAAGTGGTCCCAAGGAACAAGAAACTCCAGTAAATTCAAAGCACTAGTTAGTATGCTCCCACATAGCAGAAGTTTAAAGGAAAAAGACATTCAGGAAATTTAGCAAATTCTTAACCAAAATTAAGGAAATGTGAAAATGTGAAAGAAAAATAACAATTGTAAACATGGATTTGGCTAATCATAACAGTGACCTAAAATTTAAGAAATTTCCCCACTGGGGAAATTAGAATATATAAATAATAATTTTCTTTTCTTTTGTGGGGGAGATCCTCATAGAAGAGAAAAAAAAGGACATGAGGAAGTGCTCTATATTTATTTATATATTTATACTAGAAAGAAGAAAAAAGACAAAGAAAAAACAGGTTTTCTGATTGGTGGAGAGTGAGACAGGAGCACAATTGAAAACAACATTGAGAAGGCTGAAGTGTTTCAACCTTTCTTTACCTTACTAAAAAGATCTAGAAGTATTCAGACTGTCCATAGACTTCAGAACATTAGAACTTAGGCTGGTAGAGAGCAGAAGAAGAGGCTGCATAGATACATAATGTATCTGCAAATCATGTGAGCCTTATAAAATTCACCCCAGAGTGCTCAGAGAATTGAGCAGCAATTTCACAGCCATGAGCAATCATCTTTGAGGACTGATGGAGGGTGAAAGTTCCAGAAGACTGGAAAATGACCTCTCAAGAGCTCTTCCAGCCATGGTTACCATTCCTGTAAGGAGGGAAAAAGAAAGGTAAGACTGATCTATTGATTCCTTCTTTAGGAAGCCACAGTGGCAAATAACTACTTGGTATTGTCCTTGTAGGCAAAGCATAAAGTTTTGAGAACACAGGGTCAGTCTGGATCAAATCAAAGGTCCATCTGTCACCAAATAGGCTCAGATAGAATGTAACTGCTCAGTAGCCTGCAGCAGTTACAGCTTTATCTAAAACCAAGGGTAGGGCAAGCACACACCAGCATATTCTCTCAGCTCTTAGCAATCAGAAGCTTAGGGACTTACAGAGCTAGAGACTTGGCATCCTTCTGTTAATAGCCCTCTGTGACCTTTAATAGCCCTCAACAATTACTAATCAAGAGATCTTGAAAGTGCTGTCTTTATTACATGAAATCAGAATATATAGAAACTGAAAACAGTCACATACTTTCTACTGCTCTGCCTTTCAGTGAACGTATTTTTGTGTCCAGCCTGGATATATTATTATCACATATACATTCATTTCATGAACAGCTAATCCTTAAGCAAAGCAATACCAAAATGTCAGGATAGCTACTTGATATTATTTACATTCAAGCACAGTTACTCTCACTAGTTTGTCAAAAGCTGCTTCATGTTAGAGTTCAACCAAATTTATTTCAAGCTATAAAGAGACAAGACAACCTCATGTAGATAGATACACTGCAGTTGGAGAATAGTCATTAAAGAACTTTATTTACATTTCTAGCTGATCAACATCTTTTAGATCCTTCTAATGGGAAGAATTGATTTTTTTACCCTACAAAAGGGACTTAATCAATTTTGCTTCTGGATATGTTTTATTCAACAATAGCTAAATTTCCCTGCATACCCATCTGTCAAAACAGAAACAATCATTGGAAAAGAGAAGCCATTTGTGCTGATATACAGATATCTGTTTTATTTTTTCAACAGAAGCCTATTGATATTTTTATGCCTTAAAAAACCCAAATACAAATGACTTAAATGTGCAAAACCTTAACCAAATACCTCCAAATATTAGCAAATTTAGTTTGGGTTGACTTTCCTAGATTTTTTTAAAAATTATTTTGTACTTTAAATTAAATGTAAATGTCATTCTCCAGGAAAAAAAAAAAATTGCGATCCTTTTCAGATTAATTTATTCTAGTGGTTCTGTACAAATTCAGCCTTTTCTGCAGTGCTGGACTGGGACTTAAGAAGCCTTGGTTCTCCAGCTGTCCAGGTGGCTCTCTGGGCACAGGAGGTATCTCACTTCATCTGCAAAATGGGAGCACTGTATGTTCTGTACAGAGCTTTGTGTGCAGGAGACCTTTTGAGAACATTATGTTTCATGCTGCTCAGCATCTCATTTCTTGATCCAAATGGAAGAACTTTCAGTGGTCTGTGGGTTACACACTCGGTGCAGGTGAACAAAAACCACACGCGCGAGGTTGGAAAGCTCTCATTCAGAACAATGGCCAAATGCCTGTGAGGTGCAGCTCAATTAATGGCAATAGCTCAGTATTTTTTACCGCATGAAACAGTGGGCAAATCTACACATAAATAAGCAGAGAACTCTTTACAAGTTCTTAATACAGCAAGTGTGCAGAAATATTTTAACGAATTTTTATTGAAAATCTAATTAAAACATGCATTATTCGGCTCAGTTTCTACCATGGGCACTGCATTTACATTTACACAAACAAATATTAAGCAGGTTCATTTCAAATAAGAGGTTCTTGTTTTGTTTGGTTTTATGCAGATTTATAACATCCACAATTTAATTTAAACTGATAGGAAAATCAGAGAAGTCTCACCTCCCTGCAGTCTATAGGACTCTTGACCTTGCCAGGACTCATAAACACAGGGAACAAAAGCCCCTGTGAATACAACAGATGACACTGAATCTGTCAAAATTTAAAATGGTAAGATTAAGAAGAAACATGTAAAAACAGTAAAAATGAATTTGTGTTTGCTTTCAGTTAAAAAGCCTCCCAGTCCTTTAAGCTGATGGATTGTCATATCTATAAATACATCTACTCTCTTAACCTCTTGCTATCAGTTGCACACCATAGTCTGCATTTGGCATCAGAGCAGTCACTGCAGCCAATTTGGCCACTTCTGGGACACATTTATTACTGCTGTAGCCAGAACAGCCTAAAACCTGAATTGCAAATTGGGGCACTGTTGTACTCTGCTCTGTGGTAACAGGTAGTATGAGCAGACTGCCCCTGCTCCAGCCTGGATCCACACCCACCACGGCGCTCCACCCACATGGGGATTCACACGACAGTGGCAGGGAAAGGTCTGATTCTGTCACACCAGAATGAAAAGTGACCTTACGAGGCATAACCTGTGTGGCATACCTTTGAATCACGTCTGGGAGGGAGTACGGGCTGTCAAAGGTGGTTAAAGTGATAACTGACCTACACCAGAGACCTGAGAGAAACAAAAAAAGCCAGGAGAAAACTGTGAGGCTCCCTGGAGGTCCTTCTTAGCTGCTGGTGCCAGTTGCTGCTGGCCCTGCACCGGAACCCTCCCATTGCTGCCCACTCTGGCACAGCTCTTCTGGAGGGGGAGGTGAAGCTGACACTGAGGTGGCAATGCTCAGCCCACAGACCTGCAGGAACATAGCTCCTGCATCTCCCTGCATCACCCATCACCTCCAGTGCTTTCTTGGAACCGCATGCCCACCCGTCATCACCATGGCTGATGCTGGGCCTGGCACTCTTTGCCCTCCTGCCCTGGCCACGGCCAAGCTGGGCCAAGGTGAGGATGTGATCCTGAAGTGGTCATGTATGTGGTGATGGTGAGCAGGGGCTCAACACCCACGTCCTCACACAGCACCTCCCCAGCTGCCTGCTCACACAGCCCTGGCTGCTCCCACACACCTTTTCTCTTTTTTGTTCTGGTTGTATGGAGTTGAGTGAGACAAGTGCAGCAGGGTTTGAAACTCTGCATTGCTTGGCACTTCTGGTCTGGGAAGGACCAGCAGCAGCAACACCAGGGAGGGGTGAACTGCGGACAGGCTTGGTGTGCCAGCACAGCTCAATCTAGCACCACCTCTGCCAGGTGGCCCTGCTGCCTACTGAGGCCACTGAGGACTAGGGACTGCACCCATGGCACGAAGAGCAAGAGCTGATCACTGGAATCAGCAAGGAGCAAAGAGGCCCACAACGACAGTGCTCAGCTTCATAGACTTTTATTTTTGACTCTGTACAGAATGCAGCTGTGATTGTAGTAAGGCATCAAACGCACTATTGAACAGCTCACGATGGACTGTGATGTTTCGCCCTGTTGTGGGTCAGAGTTTTACAAGATTAAACCAGTTGGTTTCTTAGTCAGTAAACTTTATACTCATTGCAGACAGACTTTTAAAAGAATTACAAAGACTAAAAAATTGTAAACACATAAAAACCCAACAACAACCCAGTGTAGCTTCCTAGGAGAGTCTTAGGCATTTCTGTCATGGGGCTGGCTTTGGGCTGGCAGGAGCAGGCGAGGCTGGTGGGAGCCACGCTGGGCACCTCCAGCGTGGGGGACTGGGACCGTGTGGTGACAGCCTCCATTCCAATGGCATTCCCAGCAGGTGCCATGCAGCTCCCAATGTCCAGCCTCAGCCACAGTGTCTGACTGAGAAAACTGAAGGGAGAGCATGGGTCACCAGGGAGCTGTTTGAGCAGCAGGGAGCCAGACACTGGCAGCTGTCACCTCGATGCGGGGAAGCCTCCATTCCTGCAGTTTAGGGAAGCATGGACACCTCCAGTGGGAAGGCAGAGGCCAGGGCTGGGCCCAGACAGCAGACGTGTCATGAGGTAGAAAATGCGAAAGTGTCACATTGGGCAGCTGGGGTTGGACAGAAATAAACTGACCAAGGGCAAAAATCCTGTTGTGTTTCCAGGGTACTCAGAAATCCATACTCAGAATCCTGGTATGTTTAGAGGGCACCTAAAACCCACTTGGTATATGCCAAAATTTAGTTCCTCAAAAAAAGAGAAAGCTCTCCAATGATTCAAGTGACAATTTTAGCCCAGGCAATGAAAAAAACCACCAACGATTCTTCTCACATTTGTACCCTTAAAGCATTTAAGTATCAAGCAGGAGAAGTCAAATTGTGAGGGTGCATCAGGGGGCAATCAATGTCCCTTGGCCTCGCCCTTTGTCAACGTCTCGTGCGAGGTTAATGGTGGGAAGCCCTGTCCACCGGCCAGTGGGCTTATACATTCAATTCCAACCATCAGCCATCAGACAGCAAGTGCTTTGGTTTCTGTCTGCGTTTGGTTTCACAGCACGAGAACCTGAGAGTCCAGAGGTTTTATACTGCACTGTCAACTCACACCATGCTGCAATTTGTAAAGGTGATCAGAGAAACATCCTGAGCATTTTTATCTGCTAAATTCCTGCACTTTGAAGGCCTTCCTTCACCTCTTTCATAGCACACACACCAAAAATAAAGAAACTCTGTTAGTCCTGCTGTTTAAATTTTATTACTCCTCACACTTCTGCAGTGTATATTTAGATTATTAGGTTGACTAATATTTCCTTAAAATGCTCAGGGAAAATTTCAGGGTTCATTAAAGTATTGCAGGTTCATGATCTGTGACAGGCGTTTTACAAAGTGTCAGAAAACTTCTCACTTGACAATAACATACTGACAGTCAGGGGAGCGTTCCTTTTTCGAGTGCTAATAATCAGCATTAAGGCATGTCATGGTTTCTACAAGAAATCCGTGATCTGTACAGCTTAAGCTGTCATCTTTCTGCAATAATGGAATGTACTCCAATTTCATGCATATCTATAATTAAAAAATAAAAATAATAGCTCTCAAAACCACCAGCTGCAGTTTTAGAGCTTCTGTCATGTAGGTGAGAACACGGGACCCAGGCAGGTGAAAGGGTTTTCATCCCCTGAGACATTCACCTCCCGCCCCGCACCATCTTGCTGACCCCAGCTCAGCACCATTTGCCCTCTCCTTGGCATGGCTTTCCCTGGACCTGTGGAGGCCACGGTCAGCCCCTTCCCATCCTCAGGGCAGGGTGAAAGCACTGTTCCCGCCCCCCCCCCCCACTGAGCAATGTGCCAAGCTCTGTGGGCAGTGCCCACATACCCCACCAGCAGGCCGAGGACAGAAAAGGAGGAACCTTCCTGCTCTGCATCCAGATTCTCAGGCTAGTTCCTTCCTCGCTTGTACTGATCACAGCAGGCTGAAGGTAGCTTCCAGATATAAGAAGACATTTACCCTAGAGATTCAATCCAGAATCCTTGACAACACAGCCAGAAGGATGTAAGCTCTTCAAAGACGACTGTGGAGATGCTGGTCATTGCTGAATTACTGCCTGTGAACACGCTGTGTATCATGATCTACTGGGCAGCAGCACCCTCTAATAAGGCAGCTCATTTAATGACGCAGTAACACTGACCTAAAGCTGCAGTTGGAGCAGAGAACATGTGAGCAGGCTCTCTTTTCTGGGGCCAGCTTTAAAGTCTGGGTACCACAGTATGATATTTACTGACCAAAGGCATGAGTCTGGAGCAGGGCAGCTCCTGGGCCCTTGATCACAGGCACCCATGCCAGCACCTGCAGCCAGCAAGCACAAGGGATGGAACTAGCTGAGTCAGACTTGGGTGCTGCACTTGTCTCCTGACAAGAACAGCAGAGAAGGGGAATGAAGAACCAAGTGGCAAAATAGTGTTCAGTCTCTCTGTGAGGAACCCATGTTTCTGCCATCCACTTGTTATTCTGAACTTTGTGCTGCCACTTATTACTGGGTAAAAGGAATATAAAGGAGATCTCCTCACTCCCTCCCATGAGAACTCTTCTCCTGTGTGTCACAGTGGGAAAAAAAGTATCATTTTAAAAATAATTCATATTCCTGATATTTGAGAGTTAACTCACAACTGAGAGGGCTGTCATAGTGAAGCACATTTTTCTTTTAAGACTGCAGTCAGAGACTGCACAGACAGAGCTCTTTACCCACGTTTGGCTTTGCCAGGGACACATACATACATAACATACATCTACACATTAATAAGACATATATATATATATATATATATATATATATATATATATGTATTAACCATTGCTCAGTAAGAACTGACAGCGGTGTACTGAACAATCTTTGTTGGTTTTCCCAGCACAGCAAGAACACATCAATGTTCCACAGAAACTGACTGATAATAAAGCAAATACCATCAGTGGTACAGGTTTTTGGCTACAGTGCCACAGAACTGAGATTAATAGCAACATGTACCCTTGATCATCCCCTATGTTAAGTGAGTCTCATGTCAGCCAGTAAACTGCCTGATACTTAACCTCTGTATTTCCTGATGATTTATTTTTTACAAATAAATTGGGTTTTATTGAATGAGTCTCAGAGAGATCCTTCCTGACCTTCCTGGTTATGAGAAGGTTGACAGCCTAGTGACATAAAACTGAAGTTTCAAAAAGGACTAATAGGATGCAGACATGCCCAGTATAAGCAAAACCCTGCAGCTGAGCTTGAATTTCTTCTGGCATCTGTACTGAAGGAGAAATGTCCAGTCTCAGCATCCCCATGCTTTTTCAGTCTTTGGGTCTTTTGAGATTCCAACAAGAGGTCTGTTTATTCATGTTATGGCAATCGTCATACAAAGACATCTGTCCACCAAGAACTAAACTTCTTTTATATGGGTCACTATAGCTATCAGAAGTTAATGACTATCAATCATTCCTAATCTGAACTGAAATGGAGCCACTGACCTCAAGCTGAAAGAGCCTTTTGTCTCCTACCAATACCATGGGCCATATGGTTTCCTGCCCTTTGCCTCTTATTTTATATTTTAAATAATCATCACTAATTGTACAATTGTTTGAAAATATGGGAGGTTTGTGGTCAGTCACGACCAAGTGGTGTTCTTTCTTCCCGCAGCTGTCACTCAATTGAAGAAAAGGGATATGCTTAAAGAATAAAAAAGCATCTCTTAATGAAATATTAGCCCTGCTATTTGATTATTGGTCCTGCTTCTTAACATTCTATCAAGTAGCCTGTTACTAATCCTGCAGGCTTCAAAAATTAACAGCTTCTAAAGTGTCAAGGTCATTCTCGTTCTACATGGGAGTAATAAGAAAATTATATAGGCAAGACACCAGTGGAATGTTTTATATTAGGATAAACAAGTATATGAGGAACCTACTTATCACAAATCTCTTTTTATTCAGTGGTTTTCATTATTTTATATCATTTGCATTTCGTCTGGCACATTTCCCTTTTACAACAAGTACTCATATATTGCAAACATTTGATTATAGAGCTTAAGATAACACCGTTCTTGTCAGACAAATAAACTGCATCACCAGCTATCTTTAGCTGCATCTGCTTTCTTTAATGAAACATATTTTCCTGTAGAAATGCTGCCTTAAAAATCATGACCACACTAATTATCTATGGCAAGCACATCTTCCTCAACTAATGACAGCTCGAGCATATTATCATTTGCTCCAGACTTCATTCTAAAATTGAAAGATCCATACAGCTTTGCAGACTCCTTGGAGGATGCAAACCTGCTCCTCCGGTAGAGCTCCCCTTTCCACATGGACATCATCAGCAGGCTGGAGAGCACCACGCCCCCCAGGGTTAAGAGACACAGCCCAGCGATAACACAGCGGTCCAAGTGAGCACCGATCCTTGCACTCTCGTTCTCCAGCCTCTCCATCTCCCGGGCAGCCACGGTGTTGGGATCCACAGTCACATCTCTGGGTACCACGTAGGAAATTATCACCAGCAAAATGCCACTAACCAGGAACAAAATGGCACTAATGAACCCATAGTCAACAGATTTCCCAGCTGCTGCCTCCGAGGCAGCATCATCCTCCTCTGAGACCAAGGAAGGAGAATCGTGCACCCATTCAGGTGGCAGCTCCCTGCAGGAGTGCTGCTGCAGAGAGGCATCCTGGCCACCTGTAGGAGTGGGGGGACTTCTTGCATGCTCCAGATTTACATTTTCATCCACATAGGTGAACGACGTCTCGAGTTCCTGGGCACAGCAGCAGGCTTTCTTCTTCCCTCCATCCTCTTCCCTGGGCAAGCACTCGGCTGGCTGGCAGGGCTGGGAGGTGCTGGAGGGTGCAGGGTGCTCCTGAGGCGAGGTGCCCAGGGATGAGGGCTGGGGTGCCAGGGAGGGCTCAGCCACAGGGCCCGTCTGCAAGGGCTTGCAGTGCCGTTCACAGTGCAGGGCTGCCACAGCAGTGGCTGCTCTGGAGTCCACCTCACCCCCCTCATGCTGCTGCTGCTCGTAGGGATGGGAGGGCAGGCTCCAGGCGGTAGCAGTGCCCAGAGGCACCTGTCTGCTCTCCTCAGCCAGGTAGAGAAGCTCCATGCAAGCCATCGACCTCGTCCCCACGAGCCTCACCTCCTGGGCTACGGCATCCTCCAGCAAATGCTGCTCCTGACCTGCAGAAGCGGCTTCACAGTACTGGTGCTGCTGTATCCCAGAAATCTTCTACTTTTTCACCAACGTTTTGTTAGGGACATGGCTTGTGTCAGCTGTTAAATGATTAAACAAATCCTGTCTGACATTCATTTCTTTTTGGTCTGCAAATGAAATAGTAGAGGGGGAAAAAAACAACAACAACAAAACCGAACCCGACAACCTCACGATGATACATTAACCAAACCAAAGGGAAGATAACACCAATGTAATGTATCAGCCCTCTTCTCAACTGTTTGAGGGGAGATGGCAAACACGATTGTTTTAGCCACGCATTTAAAACTGCAATCCTCTTGCAGATCCAAAATCTATTAGGGAATCTAATCAACCTTTGACACCACTACCCAATTAAGGCAGTAAGTGCCTACAGAGCACAGGATAACCAGAAAAACTGTGTAAAATGTCAGAGAAAAGATATGTCTGTTCTTTTAGAAGCATACAACTCCCCTCCCCCCCCTTCCAAATAAAGAATTTTACACTCAGATTCACAGACTAATTAGAAAGAAACACGCAAATCCCATGTAGCTCAGTAATCCAGGATCTGTATTCTCCGGTGGAAATCTGATAATCCTACGGGAAAAGCTAGTGCTTTCTATATAAGATCTACGATTCATCTAAGAGCTTTTGGAATGAAATTATGCCTCAAAGACTGATGACTCAAAGACGGATATTACTTCTCATCTGCAATTAATTCGTTATTACCCCATTCGCCTGGGCCCCATCCCCCTCGAGGCCGCCCGGTGTCACGGGGCGAAGCCTGCAGCCCGACAAATGTGTTGCATGCGTAGGAAACACATGTGCCCCTATAGCACATACGTGATCGCTCACGGCCGCTGCTCACTCACGCTCCTCTCGGGACCTCAGCGAGAACCGGCCGCGCTGGGAAACGCGATCCCCGCCGGCGCCGGCAGTAGCTGGACCCGCCCGCCACCGAGTGACCCGCGCGGTACCGAGGTGAGCGGCGCGCAGACACGCACAGGCACACACGCATCCCCGGCAGGCAGGAGCACGCCGCCTGCTGCTGCTGCTCCTCCTCCTCCCCCTGCTCCTCCTCCCCGCGGGGCTCTCACCTGCCCGGCGCGGCGCCGGCCCCCGCACACACACACGGACACACGGACACACGGACACACGGACACACACACACCTACCTCCCGCCCGCCTCCGCCGCCGGCCGCGCCCCCGCCCGCGCTGCTCCCAGGGACCCGGGGCTCCCGCGGGCGCCGGCGCCCGGCCCGGCCCGGCCCAGCCCAGCCCAGCCGGGCAGTGCCGGGGCGGGCGGGCTCCGCTCGGCACGCCGGGAGCTGTAGTCCGCGGCCGGCGGCGGCTGCGCTGCTGCGGCAGCGCCCAGAGCCGCGCCCGCCCCGCCGCCCCCGGGGGCTCGGCCGCTGCCTGCGGGTCGCGCTGCCGGGGCTCCAGCCACCGGACAGTCCCCTCCGAGTCCCCAGGTCCTGGTACGGGTTCGGAGAGGAGCTTCTGTGCAGCCCTATGCGTGGTCTAGCTCAGTTATCACCCAGAGTTGTTTTCCATAGTCATGGGAGCTCACGACTTACTCCAGGGAAAGATAAAATCAGAGTCTCAAATGATGAATGATAAAATCAGATTCTTAAATGATCCCAGAACTCCTGGAGCTGAGACGTCAAAGGATGTACTCGCTGCACAAGACTTACTGGAACATCTTGGGAGCTCACCCGTGTTGGCAGCCTGTCCGAGTACTTCCTCTGGCCGGCACAAATGACTATTAGAAAAAAAGACTGTTGCCAAAAAATACATAATAAATGAATGACCATTTCATTTTCAGTACGAACCTTTACTGAGTTTTCTTGCCAATGCCTTTACTTTGCCAGTGCCAGTGATAAACTAGAATATGGAAATAAAGCATGGAGTAGTCTGAACTGAAGGTTAATCAGAGCTGAATACTGTGCTGTTGTGGAAAGACCAGACTCTGAGGAAACAAAAAGCATGGGCAGAGGGACCTTTGTCATGGAGCTGAAATGAGGATGCACGCAGGAATTGGAAGTGAGCAGCACCTGCCTGCATGGCTGTTGGGCCGGGAAGCAGAGGCTCGAGATGGAAAGCAAGCTGGGGAGGAACCAGAAGAGACAAGCACACACTGTCTGAAGGAGTCCTAACATCAGAGAACAAAGTGATTCTGTGTAAGGACTCTTTGCCAATTCGGAAGCGATGTATTAGGCAATCAAATCAATTTTGAAGATGTATCCTGCTGAGACCCAAAACACCCAGCACAGGAGATTCAAATCTTTGTGGGAATAACTCCCATGAATGTCAAAATTACTTGCCAGGGCATGGCAATAGTAGGGCACTCACAGTGCCCATCTCACAGGTCGCTCAGTGCTCCGGGCTGCTTTGGATACCATTTCAAAGCTGCTCCAAGCAGTGTTTCCTTTAGCAAAGTGCATTTTCAATGCATTGAATAGTGTATTATTCACTCTTTGAAGAAAAACTGTAGGGAGAAACTCACAGAGTTGGGAAAATCGTGCCGGCTGTCCTTGGAGCTTTTTATAACAGTGCCCTCTTTGACATAAATATAAAGGAGCAAATAAGACCTAATCAAAGGAACAAAAAACCCTATCTGTAAATTGTTCAACTAGTTTCAAGTAAAAGTAAAGACAGAAAGAAACTCTCCTTAAGGCTATTGTACATTTCCATTTCTGGGAATTAGCAGAATAGGAACATACAGATGTTGGGCAGTGACACTGCAAGCTGCACCTGCCACATCCAATAGACAAGTCTTAATTAAATGACTGACAGGAAAAAATATGGTGCTCAACCCTGGCAATGCAGCCTGGAAGATTGTGAACACCTTTCCGGGGCCTTGGTACAGCCTAGCAAGGCCTTGGGTGGGCACTGTCCTTCTGAAAGCTGATACAAAGGCAGGAAATTGTCTACACATAACAAATGGCCGTGTTGTCATTCTTTCAAAACCCAGAATCTACAGCATGTTCTCTTGAGCACTTACTAGAGCCTTAGTTACTTGTTATTTAACCACACAAATGTCTTGCTGCTCTGCCGCCCACTCTTCTCCCCATTTTGTGCCAGCGCGTGTTGGGCAAGTATATTAAGTTGTTGCTGGTAATTGCAGTCCCACAAACTATGGAGCAAACAGAGGGAACCACAACTCTGTCAAGCCAAGTGTTGTCTATTCTTATGTGCCTTCCTATGTGGTGCTGCCTCTCCTTTGCCTAGTACAGTTAACAGACTCTTGGCCCAAAATCATTGTATAGTCACAATTCATAATACTGACATTTCATTTTCTTACTTTGGATGCAGTGAGTTAACAGCATTTTCTTTTAAAGAATGGAAGTGATTGTTGCCAATGCTCTGAGGTGTGGAGGTGGTGAAATGAATGCATAGCAACGCATACTCTGCAAACAGAAGTACAGCTGGTGAAAAGATTAATCAAGTAAGGGCAGGGAGCAAGAATATTTGTCACAGAAAAAAAGTGGCTATGTAGAACTAAAAACCAGAGTGATGGACACACAGTGGGACAGGAATAAAAGACTGGTGTAGACTGTCAGTGTTGATGAGCCTTGTTCTCTCTGCTGCAGCCTACCACATCACACAGTCCTTTCAGATATTGAGCAGGGCTATGGTAGCAACACAGTGATAATATGGAATCTGACAGTAGGCTGATAAAGGTGTCTCAGTTGAGATACATGCAATTAGATTTAAACCATGCTCTGGACCAGCTTGTAAGCTCTCTTTAGGTTGACCCAACTATAAATGAGTATGTGAAATAGATGTATATGTTTTTTCTGTTCTCAGTAAGCTATGCTCAGTATAAAACTGGAAGGGGGCTTATGAGGAGCTAAAAGTTTCACACTTTCTATTTGAAGCCTCACTGAGGACCTGACCAGACCTGAAGGCTTCAGAGGAACCAGGCAAAACTGGAACAAGTTTTCTGAATGGTGCATCCCATCGTGGTGTGGTAGAGGGTGGATTTTGAAATATTCTACTTGCCATCACCAGTTCAGGGAATTTTCCAGTGCTACATGGGATCCTCAGTGAAGCATTCCCCCAAACATTTTAATTCTTTTTTTCCCCTCTCTGTCTGATAACATGTACACAGAGTCCTTCAGTGATCTTGTGTTCCCAGAATCTTCAATTCTTTGCCTTGCACAGTCACAGGACCTTGGGTTTCCAGTGCTCCTTGTGCAAGTGTTGCAAGACTGAGCAGCTTCTAAACTAAAGGTGCTCCCCAGCCATCGTGTCTTAGAGAATAACACATTCAGAGAAGTCTAGAGAGAATATTGCATAAACTTCCCATTTCCACTTGAGTAGATCATAGTATTGAATAAAGTAAATTGGCTAGGGACCCAATAATATGGGGCTGCAGAAAATTTTAAAACCTATTAGATAAATATATGGACCTGTGTACTGGTCTGTGAAAAATAGCAAAGGTAATAGAGGGGAATGAAGAGGTAAAGCTAAGTTCATATATAAAGTGCATAAGAAAAAAGTGATACAATTCTTTTTTGGCTTAGAGAATATAAGTATTCTGAGGCTAGTGAGCAAATATTTGGACAACTCACTATAAGAATAAAAATCCAGCATTTCTGTGTATTTAAAACACATTACTGTCACAGATTTATTGATTTATAAAGCAAAAGCAGACAGGAAAGCAATGTAATTCTGCTGTAGTTGATTCACTAATGCACATCCATTGTGCATTAATAAAAGACATAATAAGTAAATAATTTTAAGGAGATACGAGAAACCATAGATGTGTGATATGATGTTCCAGAATTGCCACGAGTAGATTAAATCCTTGATAAAGCCCTCTGCTTCCCATGTCTGAACATGTGAAATCATGGTTTGGGTAAACAGAGCTCCTGAGGATGAACAAAAAAAGTCAATCTCGGTCTTAGAGTAGAGGGTCATCTGGAGGAGCAAGGGGCCTGCTGACCACTTGGAAGACACAGTAGTTGTAGCCCAGCTCAGGAGCTAATGAAGGACAGGTAGGAATCAATGAGCTGTCAGGCTGAGGTCTGCTCTGTGGCACAGCACCTGTGGAGCCTTTATGAGGCTTTACTCACCAGGAGGGAAAGGGCCAGCCCTGGGTGTCCCTGGGCTGCTGTTTCCCACCTGCTGTGCCCACACCAGTGACTCAAGCTGGTGACCTCACCAACCCCACTACCACATGTTTTTGTGCTGATCCTGACCAGCCTCCCTGCTTTCCCCTGTCAGGAGCTCATACTCAGCCATTTTCCCTTTTGAATCTCCAAGCAACTGAGCACCCCTGTGTCAACAGGCCTATCCTTGACTGGACCTTGATTGTTCTAGTGTTCTGCTGACTTTCTCACAGCTCCTTCTCAGCAGTCTGGGCTCAGGTGGCACAGTGGGACATGGACGAGCTGGCCCTGCTATGCCCAGACCAGACTGACTGCTGAGTGCCAGGTACCTGGGCACCACTGTAAGTGCCTAAGCTTTGGACACTGGGGTGGAGGAGACACCTTCTGCCTCCCTGTGTGCCTCTGGAATGCTGAGCACTGAGCCGTGTGATCTGAAGGAGCCTTGACAGAGCCCAGACAGCTCCTCCTTGCTGTGGGCCTGGGATGGCCACATGTCCCCACAGGTGTCTGCCCACTTGTGGGGAAATACCAGCACTGTGCTGTCACCATGCTGTGAGAGCCAAAGTTGCCATTATGGTCATACCTGAGACATAAAGGACATGTTTCTCCCTGGGTCACCCCACAGGTTGAAGACTACAGCCCTGAACCCTCTGTGGCTGCTGGGTTCCAGGTGTCATGCACATGACTGACTCCTGTCACCTTTTTCTGGTGTTTTCCTGGATGGTTATTCTCTTCACTATCCTGCACACTTGCATGGAAAGACAGAATCACCTCCAGTAATCACACATTAGATCTGGGAGATGTAGTCCACCAGTTATTCAGCGCAGACAGACCTAAAAATGCTAATTGTGGAATGAAGGAATTTAAAGGGAAAGTGAGATAATAGACTACCCTGGAGGGAAGCCCAGCTGAAAATCAGAGGCCGCTTAGGAGAGAAATAAAGCAATCACCAAGGAGATTTTAAGCAAGGTATTTAAAGGACAGAGAATAGTGCAGAAATAAAAGGGGACTGCAGCATAATATGAGGAAATAATAGCTTGACCCATAAAGCTGGGGGGAGGTGGTTTATACTGAATCTGATAACAAAAATTACTCTGTTGCAGTACACATAAAACTATGGGTGAAAGAAGAAAGTGAAGGCTGCAGTTTCTGACAAGGCAAGGACACGCAGCCTTCAGTAATATATATATTGCTGGTGACAGAATGAGGTTTTATAGAAATTATGAGGAATAGCACACAGGGTTTCTATATTATCAGCATGTGTTAAAGAGTTTCTTCAACAGAAACATCAAAGATGTGTTCACATTAGAGAGTTAATGCTGATAATTTATGGAATTTGTCTGTATTAAAAAGACTAAACATAAAAATATAGTAAAACCTTCTTCTCTTGGTAGTGCTTTATGTCCACATACTATAAAGTACATTAAAAAGATGAAATCAGTATTCCCACTTTAAAGGCAAAGAAGCTGAAACATGGGAAATTTGTGTAATTTGTTACAATCCAGGAAACACAGAACCAAAATCAAGGCACCAAAATTAAGATGGAAAGATTGGGCCTTGAGCCTTGTTCCTTATTCCACCTGTTTTAGCCAACAGCAATGGGCAAGCACTGGCTTAGGAGGGAACTCAGCTCTTTTCTTCATACCTGAGGGGAGAACCATTGGCATGAGGGAAGAGAGACATAGAACTGTTTTAAGCTCATCAATCGTAGCATCAGAGGTATGCCAGGAGGGTGTATCGGTGGGGTTTTGAAGCAGTGCTAGGGCCCATGCACATTGCTGGTGGCGGCATTCGTATCTAAATTGGCAGCCATAGCAACCCATATTCAAAAGAGTTCAAGGCAGAGCTCTCCTCCCTCTTCTCTTCCTGTCTTCCACAGTCCCTTAAAATGACTATCATGCTGAATTTATGTGTGGAGGAAAGCCTTGCCCATGTGTCTAGTCCTGGCCCATCACAACCACTGTAGCATTTTTGCAATCTGCTTTAAACAGTCCAGGATTTCTCACTGTCCTTCCTCATCTCCTAATACTATTAAGGTTCCTTCTGGAACAGTGTCTGCAAGGAGTTGTAAAAAACCCTGGCGGAATACAGCACGCTAAAACTGGGGGGGGGGGGGTAGATAAACAAAATGGGAAAAGTGAGACTAATCACAGTAATACAGGCCCTGACAGATCTGCCAGACTCTTCCAAAGGGCAACATTTCTTCTACAATATTGAAAAACAGTGAACGAAGTGCTACAAAATAAACTGCAAGAATCAATCCTTCTACAGGGCCACGTGAATGAGCTAGACCATCTATCTATGCATTTTCCTCTCTGACATCCAGTGATTTGATCCTGTTTACTTTCCAGGGGAGTGCGATCAGACTGAAACTGGAAGGAAAAATATTTGATCTTTTTAAACAGTCAAACCTTTAAGGTCCAGCCTGTCCCCTGAATTTTGAGAATGCAACTTGAGGTTTTTAAACAAGACCTCTATTGATATCAGTGGTAGGCATTGCAGACCAAACACCCACAGAGCAATAAACATTCAATTCATCAGGTATGGTTGAGGCTTTTAATATTCTTTTTCTTCTCTATGTAGCCACTGTTCATATTCCTAAGGATGTTCCACTTGCTGTCCTCCTTTGATAGCCTTGGAGGATGGAGGAACATCTCTTCCTAAGGCTGAGCTTACAGAGGTATCTGGAATCGATAGTGGAAAATAAAACCTGACCTGATGGTTTTGGTTTTATTTCAGTTAGGAGGCACGGAAGGAAATATGATGTCATGCTCTATATTAAACCAGCTCTCTGAAAGCTTTTAATTGCAGTGTGTTTTGAAGCCGTATATTCAAATGGTGACTGCACACTGTGTTGGCTCCTTCACAAACAGAAGTCTTAAAGAGTCACATGCTGCTAAAGAAAATGCTTTACACTTTTTTGTTCTTGACACATCAGAGTAATTTTTATCTGGTTACTATGTTATGCACGCAACAGAACTGCAATGATAGTAAAATCTGAGGCATGCAGGCAGGACTGCGGGCACAGTATGAAAAAAGGCAGTCGCTTACTTGAGCAGTTAAAGAGCTCCTAATACATTATTTATGGAAAATCAATATTTTTTGTAATAAATACATACACGTCTATCTGTCCAGTCAGGAAAGCCAAGATGTCTCTATCCCACTGTTGGTGAAAAGCAGAAAGCAAGACCATAGAGGCCTTAGTTCACATGGGCTAATTACCAAGTCTTCCTCTGTCAGTGTCTGGGGACCCAGCACAGACAGGTTGGGTTTTGCAGGATGGTTGGCTCTTGAAAAGAGGAAGATCATTTTTAACTTGTGGCAAAGACCTGGTTCCTGAGCAAACAGGTCTCCATTACACAGCCCTGAATGCTCTTTCCATTGCAATGGGATTTATTTCAGTGTGAGACAGGGAAATGTAGCTGTCTGTGTGGTGAGAAATGCCTTGGTGTGAGGCCTCCTTGAATGCAATCAGAACAGGAGTGTTGTGTGGAGGAGCCTGAAAAAGGACTGCAGTGATCCAAGCACCCCTGGGTGAGTCCCTAGGGTTGGTGGGGGATAGGGCAGTGCCTGATCAGGCTGAGCAGGCAGTTTGTAGGTGCAGAGAGATCCCTGCAGACAGATAGCTTGTCCTGGGCAACGGGCATCTGGAGGTGGATGAGCAAGGAAGAAGAATTTGTTCTTACTGTGTGCTAAATGTATTACTGTTTTGTCTTTCCCTGAATAAAGATTTATTCGTTTATACATTTTCTCAGAGTCCTCAAGAGTGAGTAAGTCAGACCTAACAAGAACATGTGGTTTTCTGGCACTTCTTGGGTGGGGATTAAACTTGGTTTAATCATTTGCCTCAAGAGATGTCAAATACATTGATGCTACTGGTTTCTGTTCTTATTAACCACCTGGCTGAGGATTATATGTACGCATTATATTGAGGTAGTAGGTAGCAGTTCTTTGGTTAATCTTACTTCTGAGGCATCCGTGCATGTATATACACATAGGCACTCACAAACAGCTACGTGGAGTTTTTCATGGAAAGTGGGAGATTTGGAAATGAATTTCCACTCCTTTTACTCCAAGTGACACACCCTCCCCCACACGATATTATACATAAAATGAACCATGGAGAGCTATTTTCCCAAGCAGACGGAAATGATGTATTTTGAGGTGGGTAGCTGCATTTCAAAGCCAGAAATCTGCATGAAAGATATTTGTGCAGTGCCATCTGGACAAGTTTTTAATTAATGTGGAAAATGAAAAATTAACAGAGGGACTAACAGTTTCTTCATGTTCAAAGACATAATCCTGCAGGGAAAAAAATACCAATGATTATACTTCCAAAGGATTAATAAAGAACATCTAACATGGGTTTATAAAAATGAAATCAGACTAAGAAAAAATATTTTAAACATTTATGGTTAGTTTTATTAATTGATTAATTTTATTAATTTAGAACAATTCTATTTTCTTTAAAAAAATATAGAAAGAAAGGATAATGACAGTAGATGAAGATACAATTTTGTGTATTCTGAATGAGGGATTCTTTCCACCTAATATAATAATAATGATAACATTAGCGGAGAAAAGAGGGAAAGAAGTATCACTCTGTTTTGGGGCACATAATAGAGTTTAGCTATCTGTCCATTTACATTGCAATCACCCTTTTTTGCACCCTGAGCATCAAAAGGTAATAAAACATGGTGAAACTGGAAACTGAGTTTTCTGCCTGTCTTCTGAAGTTTTGAAATACAAAGTGTGTGGAGACTATTTAAATCGCATTGCTTTGCAATCTTTGAGAAATATTGTCACTTTTTAACAACTGATCTGCTTCTTCATCTGATTTTCTGGTGATATTTTTAAACCAGTAGCATTTAAATCCCTATTTTTGGATGATAGGAGAAATCAAAGGGTACTTGTGACCATGAAATATTTTATTCAATTTGTCTCAGAACAGATATAGCCTTCTGTATCCATATATATCCACATATCCTTCTTGTCTGCTGAAACTTATTTAATGAGTTCCATTCGAAGAGGGTGTTTTTATATCATGGAATAAAATTCAGTGGTTTTGTGCCTTGCTACAAATCTGTCTTGTCCTTTTTCTTCTGTACAATTTTCTGTAATAATTTTATTAATGTTTTAATGATGTTGAGATCTTGGAATAACATTACAACTCACAGTTAAACTGAAATGATACATTTTTTTATGTTAGAGGAGAAACAAGCAGCCAGTAACTCTGCAAGTGTGAACCCAAAGGCGGAGGGAACATATGTCTCCCATTGGGAGCAGGAGTTAACAGATTCAATATGAGTAAAGGATGGTAAGATTTCAGCATGAGGCAACATCTCGACTTAAAGTGAATCATTCCCCAAATTGGCCAGGAGTTGGGGCAGGAGGAGAAAAGACTATGACTGATATTTATGTTATCGTGAAGATATTTCTTTACTCTGCACTAACACCATTCTTTAAATTAATAAGCACAAGCATCTATGGCAGTCTAAATTTAGGAAAGATACTTAAAGTACCAAGGCAATGAGTGTTTAGGAGAAAAATCTAACTTTATTTCTAATATTATTCAAGTTTGAAAATGACATCGTGTCTATTTAGCAAGTTAAAACCCATGAAATGTAGTCTATAGATTAGTGCAAGATGTTTTGTGGCCTCCAGATGTTCCTACCTCCTTGGGCATCTTCATTCTGTGCACATAGCTAAGACTGTCTTCTGTTTCCTGCTGAAATTTTCTGACTGTATTTTTAACTGTGGATTTTTCCCTGACTTGTTCTACTACTCCACATCAAAAATAATCTGGTTTCAATGGAGTCAGGTTTGGCATTCATCCGACTAAGTGTGGAGCTGGGCAACACAGACTTCTACTTTAGAGCCAGCTGTCTTGATGATGGTTGTAACTGGGAAGATCAACTCAGCACAGTCAACAGAGTTAAAAATGAGATTCATCTGACCAAATGTAGGACCTTACATTAGAATTAGGTGAATAGTTCACCTAATTGATTGTGACTGCTGCTCACGTTGCTCTGTCGCACAGTGTCATTCTCACTGTAGACAGATGTGTTTAGATCAATCCCACCATGATTGGGTAGTTATAATTAATTTTTGGAGGATTATGGTAAAAATCTCATTTTAAAAATGCTGCCTGCCTCCTTGTCAGTAAAGCTTCCCAAACCCCTGCCTGATTTGGAGTGAGGTGGCTTCAGTATCTCTCACAGCTTGTCTTCTCTTCCTCATGGCTCACCGGTTTTCCCTATTGCTCTCCTCTCTGCTTCTTCCATGTTTCCCTCATACGTTGAATTTGACTTTACAACAGAGAAAAGGAAATGTTTTCACCTCTATGAGCCACCATTACAGATGTTTTGCTGAGCTTAATCTAATTTTGAGCCAATATCTGAGGAATTGCTTTGAGTAAGACACCAGGTCTTCTTGTGAAACCCCACCTGGAGTACTGCATACAGTTCTGATGTCGCCAGCATAAGAAGGACATGGAACTCTTGGAGCAAGTCCAGAGGGGGGCCATAAAGCTGATTAGAACACTGGAGCACCTCTCCTATGAAGACAGGCTCAGAAAGTTGGGTCTTTTCAGCCTGGAGAAGAAAAGGTTGTGTGGGGACCTCACAGCACCTTCCAGTATCTGAAGGGGCCTACAGGGAAGCTGGAGAGGGACTCTATGTTAGGAACTGTAGTGACAGGACAAGGAGTAATGGGTACAGATTGAAAGAGGGGAAATTTAGGTTAGATATTAGGAAGAAATATTTTACTTTGGGGGTGGTTGGTCACTGGAACAGGTTGCCCAGAGATATTGTGGATGCCCCAATCCTGTCACTGTTCAAAGCCAGGTTGGATAAGGCCTTGAGCAACCTGGTCTAGTGGGAGGTGTCCCTGTTTATGGCAGGGAGTGTTGGGGCTAGATGATCTTTAAGGCCCATTCTAACCCTTTAACATTCTGTGATTCATTCTATGATTCTATGATTCAGTTGGTGATATGGGTTTATGGCAGTTCCTCTAGAATCTAGAGTTATGCATAAGGAATAGCAGTTTCACTACTTTGCAGTAGCGAATATATTTTATTGACCAAGGACTTGTGTCCTACTCACTGCTTGTTGTTCAGCTGTTGAGTCTGTGAATTCCTCAGGGCAAGTGTAGGGTTGGTGTTCTTCATCCACCTCATCATCCACATCGCAGTCTGAAAGACAGGTGGGTAGGTGAAAGAGGGAAATTACCTGACTGCTTTGCTCTCTCTATATATATATTTATTCATCATTCATAATTGATCCTTATTCTGCAGAGCATAGATGCAACTAATAAGGATGTGATCAATACTCTCACAAAGTCACATGTGACTATAAATTTGCATTATTTGCTATTGCAACAAAAATGAGTGAATAGATTTTGTATGCAGGTGCAGAGATGCAATTTTAAAGATGTGAGCATTAAACAGTGGAGGTTGCCAATTAGACAAGGTGTTAAAACATATGTATAGTTGCCAGCATTTGTATAGTCTCACTCTACTTATGTGTTTATAGTGCCTTTTGGATATGAGCCTAGAAATTACATTTCAAAATAAATGTATTTTCTTCTACTAAATCACATTTCTGTTTAACAATATTTTTTGTGCTTACAACTTTAGCTTTTGATATTTTTTTCCCATAACCAAAATTTGAATTTACCACTTTGAATTGTGAATATATATTGATGGGCCAGCACCACATAAAACTTACTTACTACCCAGGCCATACTGAAGCTTGATCTAAAATTTTCAATATGTATGGACAAATGGTGATTTGATCTAGATATATTGAAAAAATGCAAGCATCTTGCAGATTATGTTGGGCAAGAATATGTAAGAAAATGCTTAAAATTATTCTCAGAAAGCCTGAATTATGAAAGTAGTTTGTTATAGATGATGTTACATCATAAATGTTGGTGTACATTTAAACCTGCATTCACTTCTGTGCAGGTATTGCAAGGATGATTTATGCATTTCTGGAAATGCAAACACTCCATTTTCTGTGAGTCTGGGGGCAATGCCAAATGCCTGCTCATTCCAATACACTCTATTTGCATCTTCGGCCACAGCAAAAGAGCAGCTTGATTTAACTTCTGTCTGCAGGGTCCATTCTAACACCAATTACTGGAGAAAATAGCATTACTTTCAGATGTTGAATTTAAGTTTGCAAATAATTCTTCATAACTAGAAACTAGAGGTATGAAAGTAGTTACATCATTCTCTTCTGCCACTCCGTGTAATGTCTGTCCATTCTTCATTTAAGAATAAATTAAGAATAAATTGCTGTTGTGGAAAAATGCTGTTAAATAAAGCTGATCTTGAGGCCATGAGGTTATCTGAATATTGTTTGATGACATGTTGCTGTTGTGCTCAGTCTTTATAAATTGTAGGAATTTATTTCTAAAATTGCAACCTCTAAAAAACTGCAATAGAAAATTAAGCCACTGTACTTGATTTCTTCATTTTGGATGATGCTTCTCTTGAAGCATGAGATGTAAGAATTTGGAGGAATAATTGAGGTTTCAGAAAATAAATTTCAGTAGAAACTTACAGGAATATTCATCATATACTTAGGTAGATGGTAAAAGATGATTCTTTCAAGCCTCTTAGTTAAAAAGTTATTTTTTATAAATTCTATGATGTTTAATAATATGTCATTTATTTAATGAAGGGCCACCGGTGTTTTGATACTGTTAAGAAATATATTTTATAAGGGAGGTAAATCATAACCATTCTCCAGTTTGAGTTCCAGTGAGAACTCTAACCAGGTTTTCACCCTTCACAGAGAGGCATACTGAAAATAAAGTGGACCAATACTGCACAGAGAAGAAAGAGAAGAGCTATACAGAGATACAGGGTTAAAATAGCTTCACAGTGATGTTCAAATATCTCTGAAGATGATGTTAAAGGACAGAACAGAATGAATCATTCAGGTATCTAAATACAGACTTCTAGTGTTGGTTTAGATACCAAATAGCAGTTATGACAGCAAAACCCAAAGCTTTAGAACAGCCAGGTGTAACACCCCAAAGCATCTAAAATGGCACTAGACATCCATGTATGGCAACCGAATCCCACCCAGAGAGCCTACCTTGATTTGATAAACAATTCCAATGCCAGTTTAGAAAACAGATTTAAGTAGAGAAAAGATCACATTTAAAATGGAAATCCCTTTTGCTCAAGGTAAAACCAAGTTCTTGTAATCATGTGTCAAAATGATTATCATCTGAAGAGCTGGAGGAAGTTTGGAGGCTGCAAAACCAAAAGATGACTTTAAGCAGTGATGCAAGACATGCCTGGGGCCTTGATAGCATCCCCTTCCATTGTGACTGAGTGCCTGAACAGCCTCATATTCTGCTCATGGAGCAAAGATCTTTCTTTTTCCTTGAAGAATTCTAAATTATTATCTTATAAGGTAGGGAGAAAACAAAACATGCTCAGAAATAATTGGGCAGCTTAGTGGACTGATGCAGTGAAAGATCAAAGCATGCTTAAGAGAGAGGAATTAATTTAGCTGAAAGTTTGAACAGGTATGAAAAGTTCTGCTGCTGCTCGGTTTTTTGGATGAATTTTTTTTATTGTGCTTTTAAATTCTTGTCAAGGGCATTTGGAGTACTCCCTGGATATCCTACAGCATGGAATTTTTAAATGGGAATAAGTAAACACTACCTTATTTGATGGAGCAAGGTGATTTTTCAATAAATGTGAAAAAGCTGTGAAAGTTGTCTCACAAAATGTCATGCTGGCCTCTTATGCCCAGGCAAGAAAAAATTTCCTGCAGAATATCCATCTTAACTGTTACCATCTTCTAATAGATGATAAACCCCAAGTGAAATAACAATACATTTTCACCCAAAACAAGGCACAACCCTCTAGGACAACACATGATGTTGAGGTCAGGCAGAAGCCCGATGTGAAGGTCTCCTTAACATTATCAGTTGTAAAAGACTGGGAAAAACCCCTGTTGGAGAAGACACATTAGATAACAAAGAGCACCTTTACATGATGCAGAGAAATGTCCTTCCCTGGATCTGCATGGCTGGGAGAGGCCCTGTGTGCTTCCAGGAAAAGAGAGAAGCCAGTGGATCTTTGGCAGTGGTGGTCCAAAATGTGTGGCTTTGAAAACCTCACTGGGGTTTAACTGATGGCACAGAAGTTCACCCAGGGCAAAGTCTGGGATTGTGTCAGCTGGAGACACCTCAGCTGGGCAGACATGAGATGATGGGAGAAGGGGAGAATGGGAAAAAGGGGAGAAGGAAGCAATTCATGTGATTGCTGAAGGGACCAATATGATCTAGACGGGAATGTTCTTCTCACCCTTACTCAAACCCTCATGTTTTCCTCATTTCTCTCTGCATTTGATTTTAGGCCTGTATCTGATATCACTAGCACATTTCACAAAAGATCATCCTGTGTTCCTTTTCTACTCCTCTAAAAAGGAAGAACTAAATGTGAATGCGTATTTTAATGTTATTTGATCATTCCAATGCCACTACCAATTTAGATACAGTAAATTGGCTTTTGTAATCTTTATGCAGTGCTACTGATGTGTGGATTTTTGGTTGTAATTTTGTTAGTATAATGAAGACAAATCAGGATAGAAAATCCCAAACAAATGACTAACAGAAAATTTAGATTCCAATTCTAACATGTCTATATTAATATAAATTCAGAGTTATTTCACTGCAGCCATTGAGTTATATGACTAAATCTATATAGGCACAGTTTGTTAAATAACCAATGATTCAAGAATGTTTTGATTTTCATGTGCTTGTCCTCACCCTCATTAAGCCTTTACAATGACATTTATGCTTATGACATGTAAGAGAATGTTGTTCCATTGAAGAAGATATATCATTACTACCATGTGGTATTGCAATGGGTGGGGTTTTTTCCAGTCCAGAAAATTTAATGTTGACTTTTTTTCAGGTAGCAAATTAATCAGACAAAAGATAGAATGGCATTTAAAAAAAAAACCAAACCAAGCACCTGCTAATATTATTATTGCCAGCTTCTAATTCAGCAATGACAATTTTTTGACAGTGGAAGATTTTATTTTTCAGTTAGTGGGTGCTCTGAATGAGCTCAGAATGAAAAGCTGAACATGCACTGTTAACATCCATTCTGAGCAATAGAGATGTTAAAATAGTGGTACTTCTACAGTTCTAATCCCCAAATCCACCCCCTTGCCTGAACATTGCTCCCCTGACTAGCTTGCTAGTGCAAAGTGCAGAGAATGATCTTCCAATTGGTCACAGGGTGACTTGCATTTGAAGTTTTTTAGGGGCGTTGTCTGTGCTGTGAAGCAATCCCAAGGCATCACAGGAAAATTAGAGGTTGCTTTGACAAAGTAAAGAGATTATTTGGTCTACCTGCTCATTTTTCAATTTCTCAAACACGTTTAAGAACTAATAACCTACTTTAAAGCTTGCAATATTTTTTTTCCAAAGGGATTCTGAAAATGGACTCTGTTCCTAAGATCTCTGTCCAATGACATCAGAGACTGTCTTTCTTCTATCAGCTTGAGGATCCTGAGCACACACAGGCTCAGGTTCTGCCTCTAAGCCTTTTTCCCCCTGCCTGCAAGTACCTCCTCAATTTTAGAGTCAATCAGGAAGTACTGGTGTTTTGGTAGGGTTTCAGCTGGCTTCACCTGGTCTCCACTGTCCCTGTTGTGCCTGGTGAACTCCACCCTGATTTTACTGTGTGCCTTAGCTTCTGCCAGGAGCACCCTGTGCTGTGTGCTGGGGAAAGAGTGCAGCACGTGCAGCTGTACAGAGGAGCTGTGGTTCTGAGCAGGGACAGTCTGAGGTGGAGGAAAGCCACAATATTGTTCAACACTGGCCTGAGATAATTCATGTTGAATTAACTGGAGAGGAAGAGAATTGTTTAGCCTAAGTTTATAAGGAGCACAAAATAATAGAACAACTGGAGATACAGGGCCTTCTAGATGACAGTGCTATTTTGAGCACATGCTAGGCTTATTTCTGCCTTTCTGAGTATACTCATGCAAGCCTCAGAAGGGACATTGTTTAGAAACTCACTTACACGGGAGTGAGGTGATGTTCAGGTGATGTTCAGCTCCTGCACGGTGCCCCATGTAAACTTCACACAAATGTTCTGCAGGGACCTGGCTGCTGGTGCCAGCAGCAGTTATGGTGTCCATACACTCTGTGCCCAACTCTGGAGTAAGTAGCTGGTAAGCTTACTCACCATGTCATTAATGGAAAAGCTTTTCTCAGCAGACATTTGAGAGATACATACAGCATGTTGGACAGTACCTCCACATTTAGGCCTGAAGTTAATGGATGCTGCTATGGCTCAGCACCCCTGAAAAGCAGCAGGTTGAGGAAGCTAATGATGGGCTTTGGTACTGTTTAAGAAAGCTAACCCTGTTTGAAATAGCTTTTGTTACTTACTTGAGTGTTCAGGCAATGTGTACAGGCAATGAAAATGCTGGGAAATGCAGCAAATAAAGATAAATGCTGAAAATACGAAATTTATTAGTTAACATTAATTTAATAATCAGTTAGCACATTAATTAGTTAAAATTTTACATTTATTACTAAATACTAAAATACTAAATACCAGTCTTACCCTACCAAAGCTGAGAGGTGGGCAGGCAGACCTAGGCAGGACTGTGGCCAGCCAGCTTGGAATGGCAGTGGGAAGGCTGGGGCTGCCCAGTCCAGGCAGCTTCTGTGAAGAGAGCAGGATTTTGCACAGTACCACCCCAGGACTGTATCTGCAGGGAAGGACTTTCCCACCCTTCATCTCCTGGAATCTGTCACTCCCAGCTATTATCTCCTTAAATCTCTGCTCCTCCTGTGGGGTGTGCTAACCCCAGTGTTCCATCTGGTGCCAACTCTGTGCCACCGTGGCAAGCCTGCTTCCAAGGCTGGGGGAGTTTTCTTATCCCCAGTCCACCTCAAGGAACTCTGCCATCTAAAAGTATTTTAAGCAGATGACAACCAGATGAAAACCAAGGATGGGAGGCTTTTAACATTGCATGCTAAAATTATGCAGTGACTTGTGTGAGCCAGTACCAGGCCAGTGCCCCCACTGGCACTGCCTGAGACTGGCAGGGGACTGCAGATACCTCCACAGTGGCCAGGGGCCAGCACCAGCTGCAGTAGAGAGGGACTCTCCTCTTGCCCCCAAGCAGAACTGAAGTACTACTTTTTCTCAGAGGATGACATGGCTTCAGTAGTCAGTGTCCAGGGTAAAATGGTAACACAGGACTATTTGGAAAAGCTATATAAGAGGCATTGCCTGCTTCGTGCATTTAATCTATGGAGAAAGTATCTGTGATTTAAGAGTCTGGCCTCTTTTTAATTATGTTTTCAATTGGTTTGCTTCATGAGTACTTATAAATAGATTTTCTCTGAAAAATGTAACGACTTCAAGTGAGTAATAGGTAATTCACTGGAAATAAATGGAATGGTGCCTTAAAAGAATAAATTGGTAATGGAATTCTTCCATTAAAATCAGATATGAGACATGGTTTATATGCATTTCCACCGATGCCAAAAGAATATTCTTTCCCTCTCTCCTGAAAACCTTCAGACTCATGACATGGTGTCCAAATGCAAACTTTACTGTCATTGCAAAAGAAAATTGGTAGTAGTTCCAGCCTTTTTGATATTTCCAGATAAAAATCTTCGCTTTTTTTTTTAAAGAAGGCTATAGAGAATCATATAATAGTTTGAATTGGAAGGGACTTTTGAAAGTCTAATTCCAACGCCCTGCAATGAAATCAAGATCTGAGTATAATCAGCTGAAATTATACATATATATGCATATGTTTCTTCAGGCAAAATCTACAGCTAAGTTAAAGGTTTTTTTTGGGATGAGAAACATTTTTATCATAGAAAATGGTGAAATAACACTTGTGTTTTTGTAAAAAAAAAAGGAAGACAAATTTGTCATAGCTAAAAATTATTTTCTGTAGCTGGGTAAGTTGTTTATTCATTTCTAAGTGCCAGCCTTCAGATGGTTTTAGATTCTTCAGAGAAACCACCTGGTACTTAAACTCGCTCTTAAGGTAAATTTTTAACACTTTTTTTCATCAAGGTTCATATATTCTGGCAACCAGAGGTAGATATAAAGAGCCAAGTCAAAACACAAACCAACATCCAGCAATTGCTAGAAGTTTACTAAATTGCCAAAGTTACACAGATGTTGTGTGACTGAATTAACTGAACACCACTGAAATTAAAAAAAAGTTTAGCTATGGTGTCTATTGACAAGATCTTTCTGTGCTACAGAAAACCTTGGAAGTGCTGGAATTGGTTGAATTTCATTAGGTACCTGAGACAGAGCACATCTTACCAGCAGCTTTTACTTTCAAAGCTAATTGAGCAGGGGATACCAACAGGCTTGTATTGGCCTTCAAATTATCTACTTGCTTATTCAAACTTATTTCACATGCTGATTTTCTGGCATGGACATAGTTAGACCCATCTGCTAGAGTGCCACTGTGATTCTTCACATCATAAACTGATGCAGCAGTTGCAGATGAGCAAAGCACCAAGCCCACTTCAATATATGTTCTGGGATAAATGTGCAAAACATGCATATACAACCCTGCTGGGAACAATGAGCTACCCATTTTGTCTGTGTGCTTCCTGAAAAGGGCCACAGCAGGAACATTTGGCCTTATATCATTAGCAAACACTTTTATGCTTAGCTGCCTTTGCTGCACATTTCTGGTTTTGGGTTTTCACAGAAAAGAAGCGGTTCTCTGAATGCACACAGTTATTTGGGAGCTCAGCCCTCTGCACAGCCACTCTCTGTGACAACTAGAAATAACTGAATTTTCAATGCAGTTTTAAATACAGTCTTTCTTTGTCACTGTGCAGGATCACTTAGAATAGCAGAGTTTTGACATTTTTTGTCAAAATCAGAAAATGTCAAAACATGACTATCACATGTTCAGGATGACGCATGCCCAAATCCACAGCTTCCAGTCCCAGCTACAGCAGAAAGTTTCCTCTTGTTTATTCTCTCTATCTCCTCCTAGAAAGAAGGCAAATAGTACTATTTTTCCTCTCTTCCTCTCTGTGTACATGATATAAATGACCATTTCACAGATGGACCACATCTGCACCTGATCATTATTTCACCAACACAAAAAAAAGACTTAGAGAATTCTGTATAAACCAGCACAAAGTCAAATTAATAAACAAATAATGCTGATTATCTTGAAATGCTGCATGAAAAAATGGAAAAATAAGGAGATGGAAATATAATTTAAATGGCAAGGAGAAACGTCTACCTGCTAACTAGTTCAGAGATTATTTCATCAAACTCCAAATATGTATATGAGAACCCCTTCTGAAGCAGCTCCTAAGATGGGCATTTAAGCAAAAAGGCTCTTCAGATAATCCCTTTGAGGAAGATTACTTTGTCTGATTCTAAAGGAAGAGATTGTCATCAGGGCCTGTTGATGTGCATCCAGGCTGACAGTTAAAAATGTATGTGAAAAACCCTGTGACAGAAAGGATGGCAGTGGATGGATCAGGGAAAGATGTTAATGAATTTTTGCCTGAGCAAAAACCATGCTCGGGTGCTATAGTCCTGTTCTGTATCCTCAGTCCGTTTCACTTGTCATGGGGATAATGTGTGGCTTGCTACAATGAGTGGCTTCCAAGAGGAAAGGATTGTCACCCCACCCAGGGACTGTGCAACACATGGTATGGGGTATCCCCAGAATCAGTAGATGATGCAGTAATATGGCTCAGAAATTAGTGAGAATAAGCAGAATCCAACTCCCAAGGCATCTACAATCCTACTTCTGCTAATTAAAAGAGTATAAAAGGGATAGAAGATGTGATCAAGCTCTAAATACCTTTTCTGTGAGGGCCAGAGGGAATTATTCTGGTAAGAGGGGAAAATATAAAGGATGTTTTCTTGAAGTATTTATTATATTGTAATATGCACAAAGAAAAACTAGCCCTGAAGAAATAGAGGAGTTTTTTAAAATTGATTTCAGCATATTTCACCCTCTGACTAAACTCACCAAACTTCCCAAAATACCCTTTCAGACCCATATAATCAGCAGTGATGTGGCTTCAGATGTACCTGTTGAAAGACAGTGAAGTTCAACACTTTCATTAGGAAGAATTTGTCTACATGAGAAAAGGGACATGGTATTTTACTTCATTTGCCTATAAGAGAGACTGTCTGAGCCATGCACTGGAGTTCAGGTCCTGACATTATTCACTTTCTATGCCTGTTCCAGTTATTGGAGTCTCAATGGCACAGCAAACCTGTCACTGTCATGTTAGTGAAAAAAGAGATGCAGTTGACACAGAATATAGGATTTGATCACCTTTGTGCTTGTGATGTGTGAATACAGTTCATTTTTTGCAGAAGTCATGCAGTGTTGTTCATGCTCGCCCATGGCTGCCACATTCACTTTAAAACACCTGCTCTTTCTAAGGCATGATGATTAGCGAAGGTTCATTAACTGAAGATGTAGCTAATGACCACAGAGGAAGCTGTAACTATCTCAGGTTTTAGCCTGGGATGTGTCCCATGGCATTCTGACCTCTTTAGCTCAAATGAGCCACTTTTGATGCTCAGGCTGGCTGGGGTGCTTAAGCAGGGGGATGAAGGCACACAGTGAGAGGTTAATAAGCCCAGCACGGAGCATGGGGCCAGTGCTCTTCTCCTCCTGATCCCATCACCACCTCCATGACCCAGCTCAAGGAGTACAACCTTTCCATAGTATGTGGAACTTGTGTTTGAAGTGATGGCAGCCTCTAAAGCTGGACAATGAGAAAACTTGCACATGACAAGGCAGAAAGTGCCCAGGCTTCTCATAAATTCTTCCAATTGAAGAGACTATCTGTCTAAGGAAGACTTTGAAATCCATTCTAGGTTTTCATCCTGAGTAGAACAATATTTCTTTGCATCATATTCTGGCTCTGGGGCAAAATGCATTTATATTTACTGAACACTAAGAAGCATTCAGCTAGCTTAAATGATATGAAAGAGAAAGATGCATTTATGCCTCAAGGTTTTACTTCTCTTAATGTAAGACTTGTATTAAAAACATCCTCCACATTTAGGAGCCTGACAGTTGCCTGCATTTTGGCCCAGGGATTCACATCTTGGGGGTCTATAATGAGCTGGGGAACAGGAGAAGATATGCAGCAAATCATGTCTTTCTTTCCTGATGATCAGCAGTTGTGCACAGAGAGGTGGTTTTTTCCACAATTTTATCTCCTTGCAGTTTCCCAAGGCCCATAAAAATAATGATGAAGAGATCAGCAATCCAGTTACAATGGACTTAGGTTTTTTCCAGTGAGGAGCCTCTGGCCCTTTGTATTTTACAAAACAGAAGAACAAGAATATTAAAAAGGCACAGTTAAAAATGAAAAGATGCAAAATAAAATAGAGCTTGTCATTTAACTCCTGGGGTTTATTATACTTAGAGTGATCTTGAACATATATCTTTTTCTCTCCCTTGGCTCTCACTAGTATGCAAATAATGGAGACAAAAAGATAAATGATTGCTGCAACTTTTGAAGTGCCTCAAATTTGCAATGACTTTTGGAAAAATGAGTAGACTAATAACCATCAAACACCAAGAGATGAGTTACATTACCCCCATTCACCTCCTGTATCTATATGAAGTTGTGCAGCAGATGGTACCCTCAGCTAGTCTTTGTTATGCTTGCTTTATTTACACACAAATTAATGGTTTCTTTACTTTTTTTTTTTTTTGTCACCATCTCTCCTCAGACTTGGCAAGTGGAAAAATACAAATGATGTTGCACTACAGATATTTGCTACCATAAGTGAAGCTGCTGTGAACTCTACCTTCTTATTTCAGATGGGACATGGGAAAGTTAATCAGATCTCTTCCTCCTTTCCTCTAACGGTGCTTGTCTATCTATGAAGGATGATGCATGCCCAGATATTTTAGTGGAACACCTGAAATCAATATCAGAAATTATTTTAAGAGCAAATACTAAGCAAAGATAATAATGTAACAAATATTTTCTCTTTAGAGGGACTGAGTCTGTCACTTCTGAATGTGAAAATATTAACTTGCTCTAGTGATTTGTGCACTTCTTTTTTGGACTGATGCATGGACCACATACTTATTCAGAGGTTTCTCTACAAGGAAATAAGATCTACTGCTGAGCTGATATCAAAACCTGAACTAATAAGGCACACAATGTGTCTAATTATCCTGTACAAATACTCAGGGTTTCGTAGCCTTGAAATGCCCCAGAAAGAGAAAAAAAAATAAATCCAGAGTGGAAGAATTCTTCCTACCATGTACAGAAATATCCAGAAAGTTTTATTCCTGCCACCTAGTCTGGGTCATCTCTGGTACGGATTTGTCTGATGACTAAAGGGTTGTTACCATCATCTTGTGCCAAGGATTGTTCCCAATCTGAAATTTCAGTGTCATCAGATATGACTGTGGATGTGCACCCTCTGTATTTGTATCAAAGCTGCATCTTTTGCCTCTCTGCACCTCTCTGATTGTTTCACCCTCTTTCCCAATTTGCCATCTATTCTGGTTGAAATTTTTGGGACAGCAGCTCTCATTTGAATGTGCATAGGTGAAATCCACAAGAAGGCCTTTTTTTTTATAGCAGCAATAGAACAGAAATACAGAAACATGCCCCAGCATGAGATTACTGTTGTTTCATTTCTCACATTCCCATTGAGCCCTCGAACAATTGCCTGGAACAACAATTAGTTTTAACACCTTCGTTGTTGCTGTTTTAACATTTTCACCTCTTGGGTATTAAAAATTCTCTCACAACTGTAGTTGATCATGGCTTTTTGAGCTCTCTCTCATCTTGCTATTTTATCTGTTAATTATAGATATATATAGAAATTATAGGTTTCCATGTCAACAAGGTTTCTCTCTTTCCATCCAGCAAGTGAGCTCTTTTTGAAAGCTGGCCAGCTGGCTTTGGTTTTTCTACCTTGGCCTGAGTTTGTGGTGAAAGTAGAAGGCTTGTATTCCTTTTTAACTGTTTGTGTGGAGGTTGGCTGCATTGTAGTGAATGTGGGCATATTACCTTATATTCAATATTTGTAATAAGCAGAGGACAAAGGCAGCATCTTTCAGCCTTGGCTGTCCTCGGCTTCAAGCATGTATTTTGCGTACCACTGTAGTAGAGAAAAGAGGAGCAATCTCACACTCAAGAGTGTGTGTGGGGAGCTGTAACTATGCCTATGTTCTTCATAAAAAGTGAGATGCATATAGAGAGAAGGTTCAACAAATCTGTGCTCCCTGGTTTATGTAATTCTAAAATTTTTGAACCATATGTTCCATAAGAAATGTTCTCCATTTCAGAAACAACCCTTTAAAAATACCAGAAGAGTGGTGGAATAAAAAGAAAAATACACTTGGATACAAAAAATACACTTAGAAACATTTATTAGGCTATTTTCCTGAGTTTGGCAGCTCTTGAAAGGAACCTGTTTCCAGTCAGTGTCAAATCAGGGATTTACAATCAGAAAAATATTTGTTCTATTCGAAACCAAATGGTTTATTGAGATAGAAAGGTGGCTGGCAAGTTGGAGACCAAGGCTGAGGCCGGTCAGAGCAGGGGCCAAGGCAGTTTGGTGGTGCAGCAGATCATGCTGGGGGTCATCTTTGGCACCAGAGGTCATGTCCAGCTCCCACTGACCATGAAGTAGGAGGAGCACCTGGACACCAGAGCCTGCTGGGAAGGGCAGTGGCGTAGGAGGGAAAGTGTGTCGTTCACCATCTGACAAGGTGAAAGGGAGCACTCAGGACAAGAAAAAATAAACTTTTAATCATTCTGCAGTCTTTTGATTTGATTAATTTTATTATATTTGTAAAATGCTGTCTCTCTGTCTCACACCCCCTATATATATGTAGTTCTTGATACAGGTTTTGCCAAGCATCCAAGTGAAAGGCAGTAAAAGTGTGGGGCTTTCAAAATTATGCCCTCTTCTCTGGAGCATGCTCGGGGACAAATGTTTTCACTCCTGCCTAAAGGAATAAAGAGAGTTAATAGATTAGCACTCACAAATGCAGGATGAAGCCTATGAATAAACGATGCCAATGCATTTGTATGAACAACTAATGTAGTTGCAAGCAAAATACATCAGAAATTAGAAGTGCAGGGCTTACAAGGATATTCATAAATGTAAATAGCTGTAGAAAAAAATGAAATCTTTCAGAAACACAACTGAGGAAATGAAAAGATACAAGTAATTCAAACAAGCATCAAAGGCCTGAATTTCTGAGGAGCTGGTGCTAATGAAGAAACAATTGTCTTCACAGAGCAGCCATGCTAATGAACTGTGCTTTACAGATGATAATGAAGTATTTTTTATGAATGCCTAATAAAGACAAAACTGGTGAGACAATGAATAATAATGAAAACTGCAAATCTCTTAGAAATTAAAGGAATTGTGAACAAATATGCTTATGCCATACTGAGAGCAATAATTACTTATGTTCTCTTTGCATTTTCGAAAGCAAGAAATATAAAGTCCCAATTCTCTACAGTATTTAAGAACAAATTTAAAGCAGAGCAGCAGATTAAATTTGGGTGGTAGCAGGCAGAAGAATGGCTTGGTATCCATGGAGAATAGCATATATCCATAGACAACCAAATGCAGGGCCTGATATGAATAAGCATGGTGTATGGTTGTTATGCTGGACCATATGGGAAGCCAGTGGGCAAATCCACTGTGCTGTGTGGCTGGCACTGGGCAGGGTCTGCCCCAAAAGTTTGGTAATTGCAACTGCATAGATGCTGCAGACAAGGGTAGGAAATGGTTTGAAAACTCCCAAAATACAAGGTGGTGTTTCCAGTCAGGCGGTCTACAGGATTAAAAGAATGTTCTCTGTGTTCTCTGAACGCAGAAAGGATCATACAGACTCCTGCTCATTGACTAGAGGTTTTATGGTCAAAAGCTGTGAATTTAGGAAATATTAAAACTGCATATGCAATATTTTAAAATTTGTTAGGATTAAAGCATTTTGCAGCGCACTTAAAGATATTTTGTCAGCACCTGTAAGCATTGGGAGCAGTTACCTGGCATTTCTTTCCCAGCCTGAAATTCAGCTGTATTATTAATCTCCTTGTATTGTTAAGGCTTCCTACTTTTGAACTTCTAGTAAAAATATTATTCCTTACATCAACGTTGGTTCTAAGCGCTCCTCAAAAATAAAATAAAGCTTATCAAGTGAAAAATCTCACAGAAAATAAGGCCAGAGACTTGCTGAGCTACCGCCAGGTGTCAGAGTCTGCCAGTGCTGGTTTCACAACAGCTGTCACAGCTGGAAATAAGGCATGGGGGGAAATGGGGAGGGAAGTGGGAGTGGTGGAGGGTTCGGGGGCTCAGGGGGCTGATGGGTGAGAGGGGGGTTGTTTGCAGTCTTTTTTGTAAACCTACTGTTCTCTAGACACATGTGTAGCATAAATACTGAGGCACTTAATATTCTTTCTTAAACACCAAAACCTCTTAAATGGGAATAACCTTATATGAATTATTATGGCTACCAAAGTAGAAACAAAAATGTGTTTACCAGTTAAATGTAAAAAATGTATCATGTTAATGTGGAATTTAAAATGTTTTTACCGGGAAGCCACCAAGATTTTTCCTCTTGATGATGAATCATATTTTTTTTTCTCCACAAATTTCTGTTAGTTTCTGGACTTTCTTTTTCCCCTGTTATCTTGCAATATGATTTTGAAAGTTCATTTGATCACAGATTTTTACTCATCTAGTGATATGTTAAAAATAAAAAAAAGAATCTTCTACCTCTTCTTCCTATAAACTCCTTTTCTGCAGAGGAGAGCAGTACTCACTCTCTGGGCCCATTTATGTTTTCTCCAGCACAGCATTTATCCTGTGCTGAGGAACGTAGGACTCAGCCTGTGAGCGGAGCCATTGCAGCAGCAGGGTCCTCGGGCCTCAAGAGGAGATGTAAGTACTTCTGCTGGTTTAGAGGGAGAAATTGTTCCACGTGAAGGATATCATGCTCACCTTACAAGAGACAGATTAGGCACTGAAAAAGCACTTCTTTCCAGAACACCTTTTCATGGGCTCAATGGCTGTCGGGATTCCCACTGGACACAAGTACTACCAGCTTCTTTGAGCACGTGATAAACTGCAGGAGCACATTTAGAACCCACCAGGCACAGGGCCATATGTCTTATTAAAGATGAGAAGGTTTAAACTTGACCACCTTCTTAATCAGCTGTTTATGTTCTTTGCTGCCCTGGAGCCTCAGGTTTGGGTGTTTCTAGCAGTGAGTTTTTTAACTCTTATTTCTGCATCTGATCTAGGCCATTTGCTGGTGTTATTTAAGTGATCAACAGAGAAATGTTGTCATCTAGGAAATAATGTAGACTTTTTTTCTCCTGTATTTAGGTAAGGCTTCTTGGCTCCTTTATGCAGCCAATGAGGGTATGAAATAGCTACTGTTATTCTAAAATCAATATATACCCTTTTTCACATCACTGAAATATTTATCCTAGATGTCACTCTTTGCAGTCTATACTTTACATTTGTCAAAAAAAAAAAAAAAAAGAATATAATTCTGAGCTTCTTCTCAGCCTTCCAGTTGAGTGAGCAGCCACCCATCATGTTCTCTGTTAAAACTGGATTGGATTGTGGCAAGGGGTGGGGGGGTGGGGGAGAGGTGTTCATTTTAATCTAATGAAAGCATCATATTAGGTACTCACTTTTCAGTCTGAGGGCAGCCTGGAAATGAATAGATGAGACTAATGCAATGCTAATGGCCTGTGAAAATGAACCTTCTATTGTGGTATTTTAAAGTTCCAAGTGTGTTCTCTTGCTTCTCTTGCTGTCTGAGTGCAGAATATGGGCACAGTGCCAAATTCACATGTCGAGTGAATTTGTTTCTTGTTTTCTCAGTACGTATAATGCAGGTGTGGGTCAGACTGCATTCATATAAGTTGGTAAGCAAATAAATAGAAATAAATGTAATGCACATATTTAAACTCAGAAGAGTTTTTATGGCAGTTGGGTGACTAGTAGAAATCAAGACTATAATTGCTAGTTATTACCTGTGTGTGTTCATGCTTAGGATGAGTAGACAGGACTTGGCACATGCTCATTATATGCCCAAAAAAGGAATACATGTGACATTTTAGATGTTGACAGCTTAAAAAATAGAGCAGGGTAGCCAAGAATTACAGTGTGACTTCACTTATTTAATTTATTGACTGACTTGTCTAATGCCAAACTAAAGTGGTAAAGCACTTAGCTGAAGTAAGACAGATGGTCAGTGAATCAACATTTCTGTGGAGAGTGGTGCTTTTATCCATTTTTTCAGTTCTCATAGTTTTATTATCACAGTATTGATCCAAACATTGGATTTTGTATCAATTTACATCACCTGGTATGTGATCAGGATAAGAACAAATGTAATCTTTCTCCAAGAAAGATGCAATTTTAATAAGCCTTCTGGAGAAAACAGATATGGCAATTTTCATGGAAAAATAGAGGTCAACCCACGGTTTAAATACATATTTAAATCCTTTAAAAGCATTATTCTGCATACACATTTCTGTTACATTACCTTTAAAAACATTTTGTTCCTTGTTGCTTAGGAAGGTAACAGTGATCCATAATGCAGAACCTCCTGTTTTGAGTGCCGCTGTACTAAATGGTACTAAACAGGCTGCTGCTAGCCCTGTTTTACAATTTTTCAAAAACAAAGTGTTTTAGGGTTTGGAGATCTTTTTGTTCGTCACAATGAAGCATTCATATTGTTGTGAATCAGCAAGATGGAAAATGTTACGACTACATTTTTGTGACCAAGTTTACTGCCCAGGTGAGTCCTAGTCTCTGCCTTTTCCTGCTGTGGTTCTAATGAGTAGATAAGAACAAATAGGGTTTTTTTAACTGTCCTCCACATCTTGTATCCGTGCTCTGGGGCAGTACAGACCACTTGTGTAAAACAGGAGTTTTGGATGCCTATGGCTGCTGGTGGGACTGCACCTGCACCAATGGCTCTACTTGGCCATGCCTGAAATGGGCATCCCTTGGCAAGGCACAGACCCAGTCATGGCCAGTGGGAGTGGCCAAGGTACAGCACACCGTGATATTTATGCAGTGAGTTTGACTGCAGTTTTATCTTATCTCTCTCCTCTGTAGGCATGACAGTTCCCAGTGTGGGCTGGTCTGTGAGGCAGCCCAGGCAGGGATCTTCAGTGACTTCAGCTTTCTCCCCCAGCTTTCATTCTCTCACATAATACATGCAGCATTCTCAGTTTTTGTTTTACTTGCTCCGTGTTTTCTTTTTTGCAAATTATTTTTGGTCAGAAAAAGGGGATGCCAGAGTACAGCATGGTAATTGCAGTGAACTGCAATTCACCCCCAGGGCTTTCACTGGGAGGTAAGGAGAGCAGGACTGAGTTATATTGCACTACAGTGGTTTTATGTCCACACCAATTGTGTGCTAAACTCCTTCCATTTGGTATAGTCTCATTTCATAAAAAAAAATTAAAACCCCAACTTTTTTTAAGAATAAGAAACTCTCCTTTACTCTGGATTTTTGATAGAATATCAAAGCTACTCTAGAATACAGGCCTTTTGCTTTCAAGACATCCAAACAGTTTAACATCACCACTAAAATAATAAAAGTTGCAGGAAAGGTAAGATATTCTTAAAGCATCCTGGAAGTAGACTTTTATGAGCAGTTCTTGCAATAGGCTGTTGCAGATGATAAGAGTTTATGTGGGTTAAGGGTTGATTTGACAACTTCATGGAAGAGAAATCCCTTGGGGTTTCCTAAATGCACACAAATCACAAGTCCTGTGAAGTTCACGAGCTGCAAATGACTGGAGAGGACCCATAAGTCTTGTTCTTGTGCTTTTGCCTAGACAGCCATTTCTGACTTCAGATTGATTCAGTATGTTTGCTCTTATGTTCTGGCACTAAGAACAACCTGTAGAGCCAGGACAGAGGAAGGACTTCAGCCCAGAGAGTGAAGCACAGTGTCCTAAACCATCATAAGGGAGTGTGGTAGGAAACAGTTTCATAGACTCCAAATTTGTTTGTGTTGGGAGGGATTTTAAAGGTCATCTAATTCCATGCAGGGACATCTTCCCTGAGACCAGATTGCTCAAAGCCCCATCCAGCCTGGCCTTGAACACATCCAGAGATGGGGCACCTACAGCTTCTCTGGGCAACCTGGTCCAGCACTCACCACACTCACAGTAGAGAATTTCTTTGTTATACCTAATCTACACCTGTCCTCTTTCTATTTAAAACCATTACCCCTTGTCCTATCACTACACCCACTGATGAAGAGTCCATCCCAGTCTTTCCCATAGGCTGCCTTTAAGTACTCCCTTTAAGGTTTCCCCAGAGCCATTTCTTCTCCAGGCTGAACAACCCCAGTCTCCCAGCCTGTCCTCACAAGAGAGGTGCTCCATCCCTCTGATCACCTTTGTGACCCTCCTCTGGACCTCCTCCAGCAGAACCACATCCTTGTGCTGAGGACCCCATAGTGGACACAAAACTCCAGGAGGGGTCTCAGAAGAGCTGAGTAAAGGCACAGGATCGTTCCCTCGACCTCCTGCCCACACTGCTTTGGAGGCAGCCCAGGATATGTTTGGCTTTCTGGGCTGCAGCACAGATTGATGTGTCCTGTTGAGCTTCCCATCAATCAACACTCCTAAGACTTTCTCCTAAGAGCTGCTTCCAGTCAGTGAATTCCTCAGTTTGTACTGATATTTGAGACGTCTGCCACGAAGGTGTCAGACCTTGCCATTGGCCTTGTTGGACTTTATGAGGTTCACCCAGGTCTGCCTGTCAAGGTCCCTCTGGTTGGCATCCTGTCCCCCTATTATCAACCACAGCTCTCAGTTTGGTGTCATCTGCAAACTTGCTGAGTGTCCACTCAATCCCACAGTCCATGTCCCTGACAAAGAGGTTAAATAATACTGTTCCCTCATGTTTCAGATTTCAAGAATTTCGATAACAGCCCCTGAGCACAGCATTCATCACTGGTCTCCACACAGTGAGCCATTGACTGGCCCTCTATGAGTGGGACCTCCCACCAATTCCTTATCCATCTGTAGTCCACCTGTCAAATCTAATTATCTCCTTTTTAGAGACTGTCCAGGACCATATCAAGTGCTTTGCACAAGTCCAGGTTTCCAGGCACTGTGTGATTTGGCTCAGAAGTTGCTGTATTGTGTGTTGCTGGTGGTGGTCTTCAGCAAACACACTAAAAAGAAAAAACACCCCTGAAAATTCTTGCTCAAACCCAAACCAGCAGTGGTTTGCTTAAGAAAAACAATTTTACACATTCCCTGTAGGAATTAAGGCAGTTGCGTGTAAAACTAACATTTGTCTCTGTGCTAAGCTTCAGAAAGTATGGACTAACAGATTTTGGTTGTGTAATTTAACACATGCAACTCTCCTAAGTGTAAGGGTGATGAGATGGTGCTAGAACTGTTGTTTATGCAACAGACCATGTCTCTGCTTTGACTCAAGTTTCCTGAACTGAAACTCAAGTAAAACAATAGGAGTTATTTAAAAATGAAAAACAATAGAGTTCTTTAAAAATGAAAAACAAAAGGAGTTATTTAAAAATGACTGTATTCTAGAAGAAGTTTCCTGAGAAACAATCCCAACTGCATACACAAAGTAATGGCAACAAAAACTCCCTCTTCCTTATCCTAAATAATAAGTTGTTTTCCTTTTCTTACCTCTCTAAATGAAGAAAAGGAATTCTAAAAGAATTTTTTTTGCCTTCATTAATATCCATTATTAGCATTTAAATGATTCATTTTTCCTAGTAATTTTTCTTTGCTTATAATTTTGCACAGTAGATAATTTTTGAGATTCAGAAAGCATTTGATTATCATGTTCCTCCTCTGGCCAATAGATGGGACTCTTACCTCTGATATCCCTTCTCTTTTTGATCTTATTGCATAGATAAAAATGCAAAAAACCATTCTTGAAATCTGAAACATGACAGAATATGTTTCATCTCTGAAAAATGTATCAACAAGGGACCTCTGCAGCTGTTGACATCTCAAATAATCCAAACATGCAAGAGATTGGAGATAGTAGAACCTGAGGTTAGAGCAGGTTTATCTTTCAGACAAAGTGTTTCATTTACAAATTAAAACCACTTATTGTCTGGGGTTTTTACTTTTGAGGAAGGATGCATATTGTAAGAGCCAGGTAACATGATAAATAAGATACAAACCACCAAATAGGTCAAGTTAATTAGGGGATTCAATCATACTGTGTTCCTGTTGCCTTTTACTCTCAGATGTGAAACTGACACACAAATTGCTAAAGCATATTAGGAGCTGGCCTGCATTGGAATAGAAAAACTGGATTTTGTTGGAAAGCACTGCTTTGGGTGAGAGATAGTTCCAAGGTGAAATGGTTCATGGAAATATCTCTTTCCTCTTATTTCTGGTGAAATGTAGGTGGGTTTCAGCCTAATTGGAAATGCACCAGCTGCTGTGGTAGACCTGAGGACTCCTCTGTTCCAGCTTTCCTGGCTGAGAAGTTATTGGTGGAAATACTGAAATATTATCAGTGACATTTGGAGTCTGTGTCCTAGACTCGATGGCAGGGAGTCTGGGACCTCTCTGTGGCTCGTGTGGCATGTGGATAGTTCTTTTGCAGACAGTCAATGTCTGGGAGCTGAATGCCTGGAAAACCTACTGCAGTTAACATGGTGTTCAGAGATTGGCCCTCCAGGTTTAATTTTTATTGCTTTTCCTTTTTCCAGTGAAATGCTTTGATTAAGTTGTCGTTTTAGGTTTCAGAACTGAAAGGAGAATATGAGGTCCTAAAGTAGAGCTTCAGTGTTCCACAGAGGAATGCATTTTATTTTCTAGCTCTCAAGATGGCTGTGACATGGTGAGCAGTTTTGTCTTTGAGGGTGTGTTTCTCTCTGCTGCTCTTGTTGCAGCATTATCCCTCCACATTTCCTTTTACAGTGTTCCCATGTGTCTGGTTCTCCTGTGTATTGTGCCTTGTGCCTTTGGCCTGAGCACCTTGGGGGATGCTCAGCAGTGGCCTGGAAAATATCACACATTAGGATACAAATGTGAGCATATGCAGCATGTGTGTGCAACAAATACACACCACTGCCCCGAGGGTATTTGCCCAGAATTGATCACACGGAAGGGGATGATGCCATCAGGCCCCAGCTGATGGTGTTGAAGTGTGAGATGGCCATCAGTCAGATTAAGCAGCAACCAGGGAATTGTGCATCACTTTTGACACAAAGAAGTCACACAGAAAAGAGATGTGAAAGGCACATTAAAAAGTTGTGACAGAGCTGAGTTTGACACAGCCAGAAACTGCCCCCCCAACAAAACCACCTCTGCCCAGGCCAGACAGAGCATCATTCCTGAGGGTACTGCGGGGTGCCTGTGTCCACTTAGCAAGGGAGAGGACAGCAGCACTCTGGACAACGCATACTTGCAGTGTGCAAGCCTGAAAACACAGGGTGCTGGCATTTGTGTATTTATTAGCAGTTCATTAAGTGCCTAGAATGGATATTACTGGCATCATCCTAATTTTGCAAGAGACTGTCAGGAGGCTTTGCCACAGTGTGTGCCTGGCTGGACCTTGTGCTTTGAACGCCCGCAGGCAGCTGGAGAGCACTAGCTGCACTCCTGGAGTGTGTCTCAGCTTTCATTTCATCCTGATGGAATCAGTTTCACACGGAAAAAACTCAGCACTCCAAAACCATTCCCAAAGCATGGAAAACAGGGGCAAATGGAAGTGCTGCTGACTCACCCAGCAGAGTGGCTAGTGCAGTGTGCCCTCAGCTGAGCAGGCTATGTTCCCATCACCTGGATGTCTTGCCACCAGGTCAGAGGCACGAATGACCTACAGCAGAGGGGCAGTGAAAACCCTAGTGCTGAGCTGCCTGAAACCAGCACAGCTTTGCATGTGGTGTGTCTGACTCTCACACCCATGTTTTGCTAGAAAAATGAATAATGATGTCATGTTTGCATTCTGTTTTGTAATAAAAATCCCAAATAAATGAGATTGGTATTCAAGCTTATTAGAATTTTATCTTTTTTTTTTTTTTTTTAAGTTAAAAGGAGTCCTATTTTTAACTGCATATAATTCAAATCCCAAAAGGCAGAGAGGAGAATGTGTTGGCTACAAAATATGGCAACCCCTTACTGAGCTGTTGTCACTACTGTAGCCCCCCAAAAATCTTTTTTTATGTTTTTTTTGTAATAATACGGTATGTCAACTTATCCTATCTTTGTGCAATAAATGAGCTATTGCAGTTCTACACCACAGGCAAACCTGTCAGCTGGTAAAATGAAATATTAATTTTTTTGTTTGTTTGTTTTACAATCTCAAGATATTTTTCCTTACTTTGAAGCAAGCGAACTCCACCATCTGCAAGCTAACTCTCAGGTGTGCCATTAGTCAAAGGGCTTTTGGCAAGTTATGCAGCACCCCTCTCAAAGCACATGAAAAGGAGTGGAGGTTGATCCTCTGCTGGTTAAAAAGGGAAATAGGGGAAGGGAGAAGGGAATTTCTTGATCATGTTGAAGTTCTGCAAACAAACTGTGTCATTCTCTTTAACAAGGACTTTCATTTGTCCCCAGGCTGTCAGCAGGCTGGCCAGACTGCTGAGTCAGAACAAATGTCTCAAATGATCAAAAGTTGTGTTTGCTCACGCTCTCTGCTCTCAGTTTCCCTTTGCAATGCTCTGTAACTGTTGTTTGCACAAAGGCTTTGCTTGAGACTTGCTTTAGTGAGCAGATGTGAAAGTGTATGTTCTTTACAGGGCAGCTCAGTGTCCAGCACATAAGCACTGCACAGCATGTTTAGGTAGCTGTCTTGGGGTGACTTCATGATGTGTATCCCATATTGCTGCCTATGCCCAGAAATTAATTTTGTGCCTTTCTATGCCTTTAAACTGAGCCTGAGAGGGGGAAGGAAAAACTGAGCAAAACTTTTTCAAAGCAGTTTGCAGCTTGTTCAAGGTCACACAGAGACAGCAACTTTTTTTTCAGCTGCGGCAGGAGAGAGGGAGGGAAGGGAAGCACCCGGCTTGCTTTTCTTTCCAGCCAGCTTTCGGCAGATTTTTTTTCCTCAGCTGTTTTTCCTTTGGAGAGTTGAACTTTTGTTTTCCTGGGACTTCGTTTATTTTTCCTTTTCTCTCTGCTGGACTGTTTCAACATCAGAATACATCGGGAGGAATTTCCACCGAGGCCTTGGCCCTGGAGGTGGGCCCACCACCCCATCCCAGGTCCAAGGAGGGGGAGAGAGAGATCTATGGAAGGACTCTGAAATTTTCCCAGGTTTCTCTCAGCAGAGTGAGAGGTTTTATTATTTAGCATCATTATCCTTTTCCTGTGTGTTTGTTAAATAAATAGTTTTTATCTCTTTCACTTTCCTTAGAGGAAAATTTATTTTTTCCCGAACCTGGTGGGGGAGGGATGGTTATAGCCTGCCTTCTCCCACAGAATATATTTCTAAATTTGGTCAAACCAGAACAGTAGCATACATGTCTCTGTTGTCCCTGTTGGGTAGCATTAGGTTCCGTGGAGGAAACATGCTTCCACCTCACAGAAACACCTCCTCTTGCCATATTTTGTCTGAAATTATTTCATTCATTTTTTTGAACCAAGCCAACAAGGTTACAGAATACTGGGTTTTCCTGAATCTTTAAGTTGTTGTTAAATATTTCCCTTGTGTTCCAAGTGATGGATTAGTTTCTCACCTCCTACTTGCCTCCCCTGCATTCTCCAAAACATGAGGAAACTGATGACCTGAACATTTAGAGAGATGAAGGGAAATATCTCCTTATGTTGCATATGATTAACCTCTAACTTCAGCAGTGGAAGAGAACATTACTTCAAACACTACAGGTGTACTTTGAAAAGAGCAGAACGATTTAAATCTAATAAAGCTAATAAGCTTCACAGACCAATTCAATTTATTGAGAGTAGTCTGTCATTATACTTTTAAATGCTGCATGGCTGTATTGCAAGACAAGAAGCAATAGAGTTTCCTGCAGAGAGAGAACCATCCAACATATCAGTGATTTTTCCGTGATACTTTCTCCAAAGCATAATTGTCAATGTTGATGGCTTGAAGCTCAGTTTATTGAAAGAATAATCTGAAATGTAAGGAAAAACAGTCCTGCTTTTCATGGCAGCTTGAAAACATAATGAGATGCTTCTGACCTATGATGCACCTGTGTGTGCCTTTTCTGGCCTCCACACTTGAGAATGATGAGAAAGAGCCTTATTAAACTGCTTGGAGTCTGTGGCTGTTTGCATGAGGGGTTACTTCAGTATGGTAGCTGTGATGGGGGCTGGCGTCTGGCAGCCCAGAATTCAGGCAGGCTGCACTGCTCATAATCCTCTTGACTCTCTGTGCGTTTTGCCTCCCTCCAAGGGCTCCACAATAATCCTTGGTGTGCAGAATGTGAGGACCTTTTACAGTGTTTTGTATTCCTGGGGAAATGTGAGTGCTAGGTCAAATGATGCTTTCAGCTCCCTCTGGCTAGATATATCGATTTAAGTGTAGTCCATTAATGCAATAATTATGAATTCATGATCCAGTGTTTTTCTCTCCTATACAGAACAGGAACTGTTTCATAATGGCTTTCCTTGTTTTCCGCATACACTTAAACCCCTCTGCACTACCTACTAGAATGGATGGCCTTCTTTGGCTCTGAGTTCAGGTAAATTATATAACCAAACTTTTCTACCAGTTCTCCAAAAATGATAAAAGCTGAGTCAACCAAGCAATGACAACAGAAATGCCTAGTAAACTAAGGACCCAGGATGACCTTACACAAAACTGAAGCTGCTCAGCTTTATCCAGGATAGCAAAAAGCTCTGTCAACTTTATTTTACCAGTATTTTAAAATGAGGGCATTAATGAAAATTAGTATAATTCTTTAAAAATTGTTTGGTTTTTTTTTCTTTTACTATTGGGAAACTGAGTTACAAAGAAACGAATACATGACCATACCAGCAATTTGTAAAGGCATCTGTTTCATATGGATTCCTGATTCCCTACATCTTGCATGTTCATGTTCAACTCCTCCTCTCCTTTTTTCCTTGCAGTGGAAGAAGACCATCCATCACAGCCATAAACATTTCACAGCTCAGAGCACAGCCATGTCACTTTTGGGCATGTGGTGTACTTTGCAGTTCATTATCTCCTACTTCAACATTTTACTATTCCTTTCGTTTTTGTGGTTGGATTTATCCATCATTTTATCTTATACCTTACCCTCAGGAACAAGGAGCTGTTCCATCTTCACTTCCAATCTTGGTTGCAGTGATACTGAGAGGCCATTTGGGAGCTAAAAGAGACTGCTTTTCACCATGCTCTGATGGTGAGGTGTGCAAGGATGTGCTTCCAAGAGAATGACCAGATTTGGTAGGAAAAGAGGGCTGAATTGCCCACCTCTACTGGCCACAATAGCTGGTGATCACATATCCAAGAAAATATGAAAAGGATGAAAGCTGCTTTTCTGGAGATTAAGACCCACTGGTCAGGGCAGACTGTTAAATATGTCTGTAGGGATTTCATCTTCACCAAGAGAAGGCCACCCACTCCCACAGGTTCCCTCATTTTTAGCAATCTGTGTGTTTTAGCAAGTGAAGGAGGAGCAAGTGGACTTCTGCTTGTCCCGGCAGCCAGGAGGGAGGAGCACCAGCGGGTGGAGGCCACCTTGTATGGCTGAGCCTCCTCTGCAGCCGGTAGATCCAGCACTGGGAGGCACTTTGTGAAGCAGGATGGAAGCTGAGCACTTTGCTTGCCACACTCTTACAGCCCAAGAGGGAAAGGTGTGATGAAGAGTACAGGGTGGGAATTAGACTGGGTGTTCCTCTCCATGCAGAACAGCAGGGAAAGTGGTTTCAAACCAGCCAGCCAGCTTCCTTCTGACAGTGGAAATAGCAGATTGCTTAACCTGCAGCCTACTGTGCCTGATGTGTGTCCAGTATGCACCACACCTGCATGGATTGCTGCATCCTAAGGGGTCACTGGAATGAAGGTGAGATTCAGAAACACTAATAATTTTTGCAGACAAATGAACTAACAAGCAATTGCTCCATCTGCAATACAGAAATGTTTTTCTCCTTTTTTAAAATTTTTTTCCACATGCTAAACAAGCCAGCACTATAAAATTATTTTGGAAGAATGTGTTATTATCAGTTCCACACAGCTGTAGCTTGAAGGAGAGAAAACTCCCTGAAGCTTTCAAAACTAGCAGTGCAATGATCTGGTGGAGGAACCCATTGCAGAAGGTGCACATCCTGGTGTGGATCTCTACCCTGACCTCATGAAAAGTCCTTTCATTGCAGGCGAATCCATGAATTGGCAACAGTTTCACTGAGCTGGACTGGAACGGACTGTCTGTATCACAATACCTGCTATCCAAATTTCTTTCACTGATAAGTGTCAGGTCTTTGGGATGGAAAGAATTGATTGCTTTTTCAAGAGAGGGCAACAGAACAGCTTTACATGTTCACATTTTTAAGATAGAGGAAAAGATGCGGTCCTTTCCACTTTCCAAAACATAGTTAGTTTAATTAGCAAATTTCTTGGACTTTTATTTTCCATTCATTAGACTAACTCTCAGAGCAACCCCTCTTGGTGCTATACAAACATACAGTGAGGGTAAATACCTGCCAGACAGTGGTCTAAAGAGACAACAGAGACAAAAAGTAGGACATAATATCCTTTGTTACAGCTGGGTCTCAAGGCACAGAAGAGCTAAGTCATTTACTCAGGTCATGATTGGTGTTGATTAACATTTATTGATCTGGTTCAACTCTTTGACCAGTGCTTTATACATTGGTGTTACATCCAAATTGACAAAAAAGCTCTTTTTAGATTAATTTAGTATGATGAACAAGTGAGATTAAAGTATAAGATTTGGGACCGGAAGTATCATTATTACCATATAATTTTTTTCTATTGGCATGTTGTAATGAGATATAGTCCTGAGCAGTCATATATTTGTCAGATATTGTCATAAAAACTTCTTTTGTGATTAGCACTGTTCTCCTTAAAGCAAGGAAAAGTATTTCAGCCACAGTTATTCTTTTCTAGGAAGTAGAGCATTATAATGAATATGTCTTTCTTATCCTCCTGTGAAAAATCAGTATTATAGAAAACAGGGATATATAATATCTATTAAAAAAAAAAGTAGTGCTTTTTAGAAAAAAAAATATTACTTAGGTGGATTTTCAAAAGTATCTTACTAAGGCAAAAGAAAATTATAATAGCCAAAACTATTTAAAGATTCAAAACCAGTGTTCACAGTCTCTTCTGAGTTATGTAAGAGAGCACAGTAAAAGAAGGAAAGCACAATTTATTTGAGAAAAAAGTTTTCTCTTTGCCATTTTTTCTCCTACTTTTCCCTTCTTTCCAATGTCTTTTTCAGTGCTTCCTGTGATACTGATTTGAATGCTGATGAGTCAATATTTGAACAAGATGAGATACTTGAAATTTGTTGCCACCTCTGACTTTTCTGGGTGGCAGCTGAGAAGTTTAGCAAGGTCTGTGGTTTTTTGATGAATTATAAAAAATCAAGGTCTCACTGAATGTCAGCACAGCCTTCAGGTGCATCAGCCCCAGTTTCATAACATCAGCAAACTTGCTGAGGGTACACTCTATCTGTTTGACTCTCTTGTGTATTCACAAGTTAAAAATAAAAACACCAAATCAGAAAAAAAACGTGTCTCTAAAATCATGACAGTGGCAGTGGAGCCAGAAGCAGGTGAAATACTTTAAATGTGTTTTAACTTATTTAATGTCTCATTTTTTCTTTACTTCTATGGTAGACAATTAAATAAATTACGAACATGTGGGTGCAGACATGAACTTGTTTTATGCATGGGTCATTAAATAATTGCGGTCTGCCATAAGAAAGAATAAAATAATTGTGTGTTCTTTCAGGCTCTTTCCAATTATGCATGCTATCAAGCTAGCAAGAAGGGAATCCAATTTCGAAGGCTCTGAACTGGCTACTCATATTCATGAGGCAGATTTGGGAAGTACAATAGATCATTTTATGTTTTGTTTCAGTGGTCAGGAAGAGTTTACCAGATGAAAGAAGGATGTAAGGTACAGAGAGCCATTAAATAGATTAATATATTTCAACAACTAAAAAAGCAGTTGAAGTGGGATGCTAAAAGTCTGTCAGATGGCTAACAGAAGGCAAGAGAAAAAGGAATAGTTTTTAGTGCCTCTCCTCCAAAGAGAAGAGGATCAGATGAAGCAAGAAGCTGGAAAATTAAAAACAAGAGTGTGGACGTATTTCTTCTCATGATGATCTGATCTAGTATGGCTGTCTTATATTATAACCTATTTCAACATAAAACATCCAAGCCCAATTTCAAGTTTCAAAGTGTTATCAGGAGGAAGTATTTTCCAATAAGGTAAAGATGCTGTAGATCAAACATAAATCCAGCTGTGTCCTAGTCTGCATCAAAATCAGCGTGGCCAGCAGGGTGAGGGAGGGGATTCTGTCTCTCTTCTCTGGTGAGACCCCATCTGGAGTTCTGTGTCCAGCTCTGGGGTCCCCAACATAAGAAGGACATGGACCTGCTGGAGCGAGTCCAGAGGAGGGACGTGAAGATGGTCAGGGGGCTGGAGCACCTCTGCTGTGAGGAAAGGCTGGGAGCTGGTGGTGCTCAGCCTGGAGAAGAGAAGGCTCTGAGCATAACTTATTGTGGCCTTCCAGTATTTAAAGGGGGCCTACAAGAAAGAGACAGACTTTTAAAAAGAGTCTTCAGAGATAAAGGGTAATGATTTTAAACTAAAAAGAGGGTACATTTAGACCAGATAACCTGAAGAATTTTTTTTTTCGAGAGTGGTGGGACCCTGGAATAGGTTGCCCAGAGAAGCTGTAGATGTTCCATCCATGGAAACATTCAGGGTCAGGTAGGACAGGGCTCTCAGCAGCCTGATCTAGTTGAAGATGTCCCTGCTCACTGCAGGAGAGTTGGACTAGATGACCTTTAGAGGTCTCTTCCAACAAAACTATTCTATTGGATGCTTGTTTTACAATTCATGGAGAAAATTACGTAGGTAGGAAACGAGGAAGAATCAAACAAATGATTGCATTAAAAAAAACCCCAAAAAAACAAAGAAACAAAAACCAGTTTTCATTTTCATGAAATACAGTGATTTGCACTATTATTTCCAGGAGACTGTGAAGTTACAAGGTAACAATGTGTTTACAACCACAAAGGCTGTACCCCTTTGCCAATTTCTGGTCACACAGCATGAGTGTTGCAAATGGAACCATTCTTCCCTTTCTTTCAAACTTATCTTATAAATTATTTTTTAAAAATACTGTTCAGTTTAAAAATAAATACTGTAGTTCTGTTTTCTAAAAAATAAAAGAAAACAGCAACAACAACAAAATCCCACAAGAAAGGAGGTCTGGTTCACAATATTTGAGTAAATTTCAAATCTTCCCCGTGATATTTCCTCCACAAAGGAAATCAGAAATGCAGAATGTTTTGTTTTGGGCAAAGGATGGAGAAAGTCGTTGCTTCCTTTCATCAAACTGACGCACTGTAGTGGGTTCAGTTTGAAAACCGGGCAGAAACACCAATTTAGTGTAGTGGTTTGGTCCAAAATACTCATTACTATTTACCTTCTGTGAGATAAGAATTAGGGGAAAGCAAAGCAGGCACGAAACTTGAAAGAATATAAAGAAGTTTATTAACACACCTAAAAGAGGGGGAAAAAAATCAAAAAATCATACCACACCTTCAGAACACTTCTCCTCCCCCCCCACCTTTCCCTTTTCTCCCACTGTAAAAAGACAACCCTTGAGATGTTCAGTCTGTTTACCACTTCCATAATAACCTTGTTCAGTTCACTTAGGGAGAGGAGTCTCTCTTGCTCATGCTATGGAGACATCTCCACAAGAGGTTCTCTCATGGCTTCAGTATCACGAGACAGCCGCCCGGGTTGGTTCTCTGCTCGCATGTGAGAGTCCCTTCCCCTGACTTGCAGCTTTTCCCACAACTGCTTTCGAGGGTCCAATCTTGAGCTACTGGGGTACCATTTTAAGGTTGAGCCGTTCAGAAACAAAAGTTCTTTGCACCCATCTCTGGGAGCATCTCCATTTCTGAGAACAGAGGCCCTCCCCCTTCCCTGGGAGAAAAAGCATCTTCATCTCTAAGACTATCTCTGGGAGTATCTCAGTATCTCTAGGAACAGAGGTCTTCTGCTTCTGATTGGAGCAAGAGCCCTCATCGCTTCCATCTCTCCCTGTTCAAACTTCTCATCAAATTACAGCTGCTTCAGCATTTGCTTATTCCAGCACAGGTGCTTTTGCTTACAAAAAAGTGTTTGAACGCTCCACCCCCCCATGCTTTCATGAAATTACAACGGATATTCTGATATATCATAGTCTATCACCACCATAGCTTTGCAACAGAATTTCAGCTTTAAGCATCTTTTCTTTCTCCTCCCTCAGGATTTCAGCTCTTCTTTCTTTACTTAATGTCTGCAGGCTTCATGTATTCTGGAGGAAATTTACATCACTAAAAAAGGGTTAATCTCAGCCAGGCCTTGCAGCTGGAATTCACTTATTGCTGTTGGTCACATGATCTTTGCCGGGCAGCGGGGAAGCTTCAGCTGAATCTTCAGCCGCACTGGAGCGGGAGGGGGGTCGGGCCGTGCCATCTGCACGTAGCAGGGATCTGGGGGGCCGCGGGTGGAACAGGGCTGCACGGCTCCAGGATGGCTGTGTCCTTGCCCGGACCCGGCCTGAGCAGTTCCTGGCCCGGGCCCAGCAGGGCCTGGCAGGGCCCTCTGGGCCCTGTACAGGCCCAGCCCAGTTACCTGTCCCCTGGCCAAAAGCAAGAGAGAGCACTTCCCAGGGTTTGTCCATTCTTAAATGTGGACCACAGAGGCGGTCAAAATTCTAAGTGTCTTAAAAATTTGTCAATATTCAAACTAGCCAGCTGATAGGTTCTGTTAGGTCATAGAGGAAGCTGTAAGCACCTCTTTGCAAAAGACTCACTTCCAGGGCTATGCTTGCTAACCCATGACACACACCACATAGAAAAATATCAATATTCGCTTAAAATCATATGTTATTCCTTATTCTCCTTTGAAGATTTTGTGTCATTGACATTTTTCTTTGATAGGTATTTTATTTATCTGAGCTTTTTGGATGCATAAACATCAAGTCTGATATTATTGCACATTTAGCCCAAAAGACCTCTATTCTGTTTTAAGAAAATAACAAACTAAGAGCTGTCAGCATTGACTCCACTTAAAGGTCTCCTGACCCTTTCAATATCAGGATCCATGGATTTCATCAAAGCTGATGACAGCTGAATAGCATTAGGTTTGGATATAGAAATTACATCTTCCACTAGAGTAAGAAGCAGCTATTTCCCTCAGTTAAGGGGTAATACATCATGCAACTGGACAAAAAATATTGTTTAACTCCAGTTAAAAATTTAGAGGTTCCTCTTATTACTTCCATTTTGCCTCATAAATAGACTGTTGACAGCAAAACCCTCTTCTCCTCAAAGTCAAGTGGAGGAGAGACTAAAATCTTTGGATTTTAGGGAAAAGGCAGGACCTACTGTTACAGTCAGTGAGTTAAGAAGAGGCAGTAAGCAGAAAACTGGTGGGTCTGTCTCCCTGAGGCTGTTTTTTAATATTAACTTCTGCAGCCCATGTGAATAGAAGGTACATGGAGAAATTCAGATCTCAGGAGGAGGAGATTCAAATCCTCAGTGAGGAGGCTCAGTCCAGCTCTTCAACACGACCCCTGACCACACTCTTCCAGCACATTTTCACATTATTTTTTGTTTAGAATAAATAAGCATTTTTTGACTGATAGATGTGTCATTGAATTGTTTCCAACCCCTTTAATACATAGCAAAAAAAGTCACAACAGCTACTTGATTGCATTTTGACAAGTTTCTTATTTTTCTGGCAGGCTGTGCTTCTCCCATAAAAGAAGAGGTGTTTTAGAAGGAGATCTCTTAATTTGTGACTCATTCTGCACAGTAGTGCCTTCATTGACTTGAGGCTGATAAAACATTTCTGTTTCCCTTTTCTGGCTCCAGGGCTTTCTTCCTTTTCAGAACTGTTTTGGTTTTGTTTTTTTCTAGAATACCATGAAGCTTTGTTTTGTTGTTTGGGTAGGGTTTTTTGCCTTGATGTTGGAACTGCTGTCTGTTCACTGCCTCATTCCTCTCCTGCATTTTTGGACTGAAATCTTCAGCACAATGCCATGGAGGATGTCTGCTATAGAACCTTACTTTGCCTTTTGTCTTTTCCTTATTTGCTTTGAGAGAATCAGAAGTAGCTGCGTTTCCTAGGTATGAGATGTTGATGCAGACTGATGAGAGCAAATCTACAAATTATATTCTGGAGACTTCTCTGGAGTTACTGTCAATTGATTCTGATACCTCCTTTTTGTATTCAAACAAAGCATTATACTAATCCACTTATTTTTGCATGGTAAGCAGCATGAAATAGACTTTGCTGAGGATTCTTAGTGGCCATTTAAATTCCTCTGAAACTATTTTATCACTTCAGTCTGAAATCACCCTTCTCAGATAATTTATTCTGTGAAAGTAATGATATGTTTACCGTAACTGGCTTGCTAAATAAGTGTTGAGTGCCTTATGATTAATGTGCTTAATCTTGTCAGCAAAATGAAGCTGTAGCCTATGCAAATATGTCAGACATGCCATGGAGCAATTTCTAGAGTCTTCTGGAAATCCCTTTGGTGCAGGCATGACCTGTTCAGAGAGCTCCATCTAGGTTTATCCCTTTTCTCATGCTAGCAGTGATATTTGCAGTTCTAAGTTAGTTGTTGTGATTTAGGAATGGTGTTCTCCAGTTTAGTACTACTGCTAAAACCACACCACCACTCGCAAGCCTCCTCCAATGGGAGGCACAAAAGGCAGAGATCACAGGTTGAAGAACAATTTACTGGAAACAGCAATGAAAGAGGAAAACAAACAGTAACAGCAAAAATATTAGTAACAAAAGTATACAAAAGAGAGAGTGATTCCCATGCAAAAAAGCTCACTGTGAACTCCAAGACAATGAACAAATGGTGAACAGTTTCCCCCCTCCCACCACCTTTTTCTCCATCAAAAGCCACACCTTTCTTCTCAGAAGCCAGACAGTCTCTGAACTCCTGCCCTGGAAATGACGTGAGGGGTACAGAATAACATCTTGGCCACACACACAGGTCTGGGCTCTGCCCCCTCATGACTACTGCAAAAAAAAATCTCTTTCCTGAATTTTCTGGACCAGAACAGAGTATTGGATTTGCAAGGCAATATTTTGGTAATGGGGGGCTTTTTGGCAATGGAGGGGGTTACAAGAGTTGCTTCTGTGAGGAGGTGTTGAAAGTTTCCTCTGTGTCTGACAGAGCCAATGCCAGCTGGCTCCAAGACAGACCTTCTGCTGGCTGAACCCATGGGTGTTGGTGGTAGCATCTCCGGGGTAACATATTTAATGGGGGAAAGAAATTGGTGCAAGAGTAACTGTAAGAGAGGAGTGAGAGTATGTGAAAGAAACCTGACACATGATTCAGGAAGAAGAAGGTGGACAAGGTACTCCAGGCACCAGAGCAAAGATTTCCCTGCAGCCTGTGGTGCAGACCTTGGTGAGGCAGCTGTGCCCTTGCAGCCCATGGAGGCGCACACTAGAGCAGAGATCCACATGGTCCATGGAGGACCCCATGCTGGAGCAGGTAGATGCCTGAAGGAGACCGACCCTGTGAGAAGCTCATGCTGGAGCAGGCTCCTGGAAGGACCTATATACCCATGGAGAGAGAAATCCAGGCTGGAGCAGGTTTGCTAGCAGGACTTGTAACCCACTCTGGAGCAGCCTGTTCCTGGAGGACTGCACTCCATGGAAGGGACCCATGCCAGAGCAGTTTGTGAAGAACTGTAGCCTGTGGGAAGGTCGCATGTTGGAGAATTTTGTGGTGGACCATTTCCTGTTGGAGGAACTTCATGCTGGAGCCGGGGAAGAGAGTGAGGAGTCCAGTGCCAGGATCAATGGTCTCTTCAGGTTCCTTGACTCTACTACCAAGACGGGTCTTGGGGTGTTCCCCATGGGTTTGGTAAAAGGACTTTTGTCGGAGTAAAGTTGCTGAAAGGGACCAGCACACACACTACTTGCTAGAGCCTTCGTGATGTCAACCTTCCTATTCACCACAAGCTCATCATATTTTGGACCATCCTTGCGTGGAGATGTGACAAGGAAAAAAAGGCCAAGCACTTTGCTTACTTCATCGCTACAGTCTCCCAGCAAAGGCAGAGTCACAGAAATTCAGATGTATGAAGGTTTCTGGCTCTGCTCCAGCTCCGAGCAACTTTCAAATAGTCATGTCACAGCAGCACTATGCTGAGTTACACATCCACACAGAGGTCATCTTTATTTTGAATCCTTTTGGTAGCTCCTGTAGATTTTAGCTACTGTTTTTTTGGTATTCAAACAATGGTTAAATAAGAATGCCTCCAGTTCTTGCTATAACTGCAATCATAATAAAATCTTGATGTAAAGAAAAATGGCTCTTTCATTTGTCTAGGGGCTCAGAAAACTGAATGACACTTCCTGAAAGAGACAATGCCTTTTCCAAACAGACTGATTCATTCTGAATGAGGAGAGATTCCCAGCTCTGCAGGGCCAAGTAGGATGTCCTTGATCTGCATCACCATCAGAACAGAGAGGGGAAATCTGACAGATAGCTGCTGCACTTTTATTTTTGAAAGATAAGAGATGTGATGCCTAAAACTTTTATCTCTGTTCACATCCAGTTCTGTCTCAACCTTGAATATGCTGCCTCAAAGCCCCCAGAATTTTCAGTTCTGCTGTTGTGAAAATGCCTTGTGGAGCATGATTAAAGCTTCTGGAACCTGCTGTCTTCAGCCTATACAAATTGCAGAGGATGCAGGTTTCAATGAATTACAGGTACTTAGAAAATTCACAGAGCCTCCATGTGCCTTAGCTGTATGTATTTCACTATTTAACATAATTTCAGCTGTGATAAAATGATCTGGCCACTAATGATATGTTGTCAAGGAGATTATTTGACCTCTCTCAGAGGGAGTTCACTGTGTGGAAAGCAAAAAGCTCAGGATAAACAATTCATTTTAAAAGAGCATCCATGCATAATCATTGATGCTGTACAAAAAGCAGTGCACATTAATTCCTTCTTTCTATCTTCATGAAAATCAGTTATCCTAGTCGGAGTTTTACAGTGCCCAAACGGAATGGGGTTTGACCTCCTAGAGAAGATATCTGACAAAATGTTCCAGGTTTTTTATGGCTGTCAGGGAGCAAAAGATCGGAAACCAATTGTGACTGCAAATGACTGCAGAAGCAACATAAGAGAATTTAAGAGAATGGTGTGTTATAAGAGCAGTCCAACTAGAAAGAAAATATTTCTGATGCCTAAGAGTAACAGGATAGAAAGCCTTTCTTTGTCTCTTTGCACAATCAGGATCTGATTTGACATCTGCTTGAATCAATGAGGAAAACTACCTTATTTTGGGTCCAGTATGTGTAGAAACAGGCTCATGACCAAGAAGAATAACAAAGAAGAGTCATCCATGAAGGAATGTCTTTAAAATCTGTAAAAAGGACAGGCTGTATATGCTCTCAGCATAACTTGTCCATTTTGAGGCTTTATGACAAATTGTGGAAAGGACAGGTAAAGTGAGGCTGGAAGTATCACAGCTCTGCTCTGCAGTAGCCACTGTTTTGATATGGTTAGCCACTCTTTGCTTCTCCTGATATTTAAGGGAATGCAAAACCAGCTTGAGACACTGGTTTTCCCACAGAAATTGTGGACTGACATATCCAGATTGTAAACAGCCGTTGCAGGCAGGTGAAACAGGAAAACAAGGCTTAGAGAAACAAGCCACAACCTCTGAGGCAGAGCCAGGCCTTCATTTTGAAAGAAAGAATTTCCCCTGGCATGATATCAAACTGATTGAAATAATTAGCAACCATATTAGAGCTCTCCAAGGAAGTGATACCATCCAGCAGTCCCACTTTTCAAAAAAGTCAGTATTTTGTTACTTTATCAAGACTAAACATTACCAACTGAATTTATGGGCACTTGTGAACACACTGGGCTGTGGCTGCATGTCCCCTTCTTGTGTAATGAAGCTGTGACGTGACATGACATGCAATTCAAAATGCATTTCCCCAATTACACAGTGTACATAAAAATTGCCATCCTATAAAAGATCATGACTTAAAACTGTGGTGTCAAAGCTGGAATGCTGAACAAGAAATGTACCTGTATGACCTGCTGCATTGGGAATACATGCTGAGATCATCTGTCGTCTTTGTTTTGTGCTGTGCTTTCCATCCATAGAGCATACCCAGGGTTCAAGCATCAGGGTGAATCACTGAATTACTTTTCCACCCATTTTTCAGCAAGGCAGTAAAAAAAAAAGCTTTTTTTAAAAAATAAGGCTTTATTTTAATGTGTTGATATTCTAGGATATTTGGAGTTAATAATTTCCAATGCTATTTTTTTCAACTAAAAATCCTTTGCACAGGATTTGGGCTAACTGTAATTGCCCCAGGAATATGTGAGCCATAAATGGATGTAAAATGAGATCGATTTGATCTGATTTAGTCTGTGTTATATTTTGCTTTTATGCAGTTTGCACACCTATTTGTAATGATAAGACATCAAATAATAGTCAATCCCAAATGACACCCAGCATGTGCTAACACGGACATGGAGACATGAAGAAACACTTTGTTCAGTGTGTATTATGAATGCCCATTCTTCTTTTCTGAATTCATCATGTTTCCAGACATCTTCTGATACATATGTACCAGACAAATAGCTTATTTGCTTTGAAACCGTTCATAAAGTGCCTGCTGCTAGGGTAGCTGTACCATTTTCAGATATATTTGTAAGGATGGAAGCTTCCTCCCTCTTTGGTTTTTTAAAAGCAGTTACAAAATGAGGACTCTTGTCCTCAGCGCACAAAGGGATGTGCACAGCATTGAATTAAAAATCACAAGCCTTAGAATGTTGTTAAGTCTGATTTGGTGCATCTTCATTGCAACATGCTGTACGGATGCAGCTGACTATTTATATTCAACCATCCTAATTTTTAAACTTAATTTTAAATATTTGGGGCTTCAGGACGCTAGGTGTGGATTTGATACAGCTTCTACATTCATTCTCTGTTTTACATTGTTGGGAGCCGGGTGCTTTGGTGCTGTTCCCTCCAAAGAGCTCTATGACCCCTCCCCTAGACACCATTTTAACAAAAGGTGTATGTACCACCTCTCCTCAAACGCTGCACAATGCTAGGTCATGTGCAGTTATTCCAAGGTTTCCTACCACCTTTATGAGCTGATTCCATCAAAAAGTATTACAGTGAATTAAAGGACTATATATTTTTCCTTAATAACCTTTGCAATAGTATGAAATGCTAAGGAAGACCAACAACTTCTATGATTGCAAATGGTCATGTCAACTAACAAGCTGGTTGAGAAACTGAATATGTTGCAACTTGGAAAAAAAATGCTATTTTAGTCCATACTAAAGAAAAAAAAAGCACTTTTAGGGCTTATTTCTTTGTGTTGTCCAGTTTTGTGAGTGTGAAGTGACTATAAGATTCACAAGAGCTGTTTGAAATTGGCTAAAAGAGCTTTTGTTTCTTGGGGTGCTAAATGAAGACATAAGCCTATACAACTAACATTCCACCTCAAAATTCTTGCTACTTCTTCATCTCAGGGTTACCTGTGCAAGCAATGACTGCTGGGGCCAAGAGTCACAAATTCTCACCTTCTCTCAGCAGTGCTCATTCTGAGACATATTTTGTCCTTGTTTAGTTTAAGTTCTGGGCTTCTGAACTGCTTGTTTATATGAACTGTATTTCAGATTTTGTGGTCTGTGTTAGGTAAAGGTAGGGGGTTTTTGTTGGATGTCATTTTGCATGGTCCTTGCATCTTGTGTGTGCGTGAACAGGGCTATCACTTAACTGACTTGCTAAGATAGCATGTTTTTAATAATGACCAAGCCTTGTCACCAATCTGTGACTTAATTGTTCCTTGTCACTTAAATGAAAAATAACAAGAGCCTGAGAAAACCCCAGAATGTTATCCATCCAGATTTATGCAAACCCTAACCTTACTATTCTGGTTGTGCTACTCTACTATGTCAGACTTCCTACTATAGAGGTAATGGAATCAGATCCTGCCCTGGTCCAACCTGCTCTGCAGCCAGACACAGGTCCTGGCACAGCCTCCCAGTCCCTGGGTGCCAGCAATACACCAGAGTCTTTTACAGCATCTCCCTTTAGAGTCAAGGAAACAGGCAGGTGGGAAGCCTGGAGATCATCTAGTCCAACCTCCTGTGCAAAGCATTCACAGGTGGATCAGGCTGGTCCGGGCCTCACCTAGGCAAGTTCTGAAAACCTCCAGGTTTGGAGTCTCCAAATCAGTCATCCAAACAGTTTTCCATGGAACCTGCAGTGCAGTGTTATTGTGGCTAAACAGCCCAACCTGACCCAGTACCACTGACTTACTATTAATTTTGAGGAGCAAAACTTCCATCTCTTCATTCCAGGTGGAATGCTGAGGATTGACCTCCATATGGTAGTGGGCTGTGTTTCTCGAGGCTGATCAGCCTTCCAGATCTTTCTCCATCATCCTCTGTGGTGGGGCTGGGCCTGCAAATGTGGATGGGGTGAGTAGGGGGGAAAGAAATTGTCCCCAATCCCTGGGAGACCCATGGGAAGTTTTGCTGGCTTTGTTCTGTACAGCAAATCATCAAGGAGGTGCTCTCTCCTTCAGTACACCCACAGCTTGGTCTCCTTCCAGTGCTGCTGTCAAGACCCAGTCCCAAGCCAAGTTAGCCTTTTGTCCTTTTGTTGAGGTTTTTTTTCTGGTTTGGGGGGGGGGGAGGGGTACCCAGTGGTGGTTTGGTTTTGTTTTTTTCTTTTCCCAGCTTCTTTATTTTTTGGCTTATGTGGCTTTCTTATCCCTCCCGTGTCTCTTAAAAAATAGCCTTCAGCTATATTTCCTTCCCTGCTGCTTATGCCCCACATCTCTTCCTCTCAGCTTTCCTTAGCATCCCCTTTCCTTATTTAGCATCCCCTTCTGCTGCTGCTGGTTCAAAGCCTTCTGCAGAAGGCAGTGGGGACAGCCAGACTGTTTCTTAAAGTTGCCTTAGTAGCTGATGTCAGACTGAAATTGTCCATGAGGGATCCAGGTGAGGGGTGGACACTTCTGGGCTGCACCCATGGGACAGCTGCGTGCTGTGTCCCTCACTGTCCCGCACTGCTAGCGTGCAGCCCGGAGCAGGCAGGCATGAGCAGGGTGTGGAGCAAAGCACCTTCTCCTGCAATCCTTTCCCATCTGTAGAACATTTCCGGATTTCCTGGAGGGCCAGCGGGAGGCAAAGCAGGAGGAGGTGAAGTGCTGGATTCTATGTAAGCACAAGAGAACAGGACTCTCTGGCATGATGGGGAGATCAGGATTCCCAGCCCTGTTCCAAGGGCTTCTGCTGGGCTTCACACGGGTCTCTACAGTAAAAACCTTTGCTGGTGCTCTGCCAGCAATTTAGATGATGATGATCAGCCAGGCACAGGATTAACATTTCTTTCAGACTATTACATCCATTATCACGGCTACTCGTGTCCTCACTCACTGTTTCTTGCGTCCTCTTCCTTGTTTTATTCCACTCCCATTTTTCTCCCTGTCCTCAGGAATGGTATTAACCCTTTTAGACTCCACATGTGAAGTAAAAATCTGTAGTGTGAAGCATCCCTTCTGTGATGTCATGCATTCTGAACCTGTTCTTGATGGTTGCTTTTTCTCAGTAAAGCCATTTATTCTCCCATTATACTGGCAAATAACAGGAACTGCTGTTTACATGCTCTCATGACCTCATTCATCAAACATGCACACTGTGCAAGTACAAAGCAACATCAGGGAGAGAGTCTATGGCTCCCTGTTACTGCTCTGTTTGTATTTATGGAGAGCTGATTTTAGTCTGTGGCTCTAACATAAATTTTTCTGGTAACAGCTCCTTCCTAAGACACGACAGCTGAGTCTGGCAGTTCACCTTGAAGATATATCAAAAGATAACAAGAAACAAATGAGGAGCAGCTCCACCGAGCTCTTAAATCTCCATACATTATAAAATTACTGGAATGGCTGCTAGGGATTGCAGTGATGCTCATTTGTTTCAGTGACTGAGCTCAGGATCTTACAGCCCTTCTTCACTTTCTGTCCCATTTGAGATGTTTTGCTGCCTTGTATTTGTACCTTCTCTGTTGATATGTTTAAGCTACACCTGAGCCACCAACACCCCGCTGTGCAACTGATCACTTTGGAAACAGAAGGTAGAGCACTATAGTCAGCTAAACCTCCACAGGGAGTGATACCAGGCTGAAGTCAATTCAGCAGATATTTCTGCCCAGTGTTTTCACTGCCTTCAGCTTTGCAACCGAACAGGTAAGAATGTGCCTGTTACAGCTTCGACTGTGTCACATCGTGGGGGAGGGGCGAGGGGGGGCTGATGGAGTGGGTGTGGGGTGAAACCATGACACACTTCTCCCTTCCTGCTCCAACCTGCTGAGCTGGGAGCAGCTGAGGAGAGGGACAGGTCTCCAGCTGTGAACGTGTCTCTGACAGCGTAGCCTCTGATCCTCCCTGCTAAGATGATTATGAAAAATGTTCACAAAATGTAATAGGCCTTTAGAGATAAGGGCAAGGGGGAAAACCTCATGGAATTTTGTGTTGTACCACACACAGTCATAAAGGGATTTATGGAGAAAGAAGGATGAGAGAGAGGGGGGAGCAGAGGGAAAGAGCTGCGTGTGCTAGGAAATTGTCTTTCAAACAATGCTATCCATTAACAAAAGCATGCTTTTACAGTCTGGTAAATTAATGCATCAACTCTTAATTAATTATTAATTCCATAATAATGTATATAAATATATCCAATACGTCCAAAAACTGTGGTCTTGCATTCTCCTAATGAAGATATTTACTTTGCATAAAGGATATTATTATAGCAGTAGTGTAATACAATGAATTAAAGCTATTTTCATATGTTAGCTACATGTTCAGCACTCGTTCCCAATACAATTAGAGCAGAAATGAATGAGGTCCAAAAGGACCAAACTTGCCACTTTTTGCACTGCTGAATTCTAAGCAATAAAAGATCAAAACAGAACAAAATCTAATCTCCAGGAAGAAAACAGCATTTTTTTGGCTTTATCCCACAGTATTACTGCTTGAGTAGGTTTTGATTTAGACTTATTTGCTCATCTCTAATTAATAATCTCAGTCTTTTGTTCCTCTGATCATCTGATATCATTGTGGTAGTTTTAATTAGCTATTTCACATGGGTAAGTCACTGCATTGCCCTTAAGATTGCACATCTCAATGTATTTTTAAAGCCTACTCTTACAAAATCAATGGAGTAATTGTCAGAGCAGCAGAAAAAAGTAGCTGGCTCTTTGCAGAAATGCATCTTTTTGGTTAAATTCTCTGGTGTCTAACAAGACATGAATTCTAATCCAATTTTCTCCTCTATTTTATGGTTTGTGTGATGGTTTTTCCCTGTATCTGTTTTCTGATGCCCTTGTTCCAAACTTACTCCATTCCAGACACATTTGTAACCTTCTGTCCTTTATGTACATACTTGTAATATTTGCCGGCCTTAATGTATTTGAGACTGATAACCTGTCTGTCAAATGTATCAGAAGTTTGTTAAAGCCTCTGGGAATTACTGAGGAACAGAAGAAGCATAAGCCTCACTCCTTTCTCATAGCAGAATGAAAATCAGCAGGCTAGATTCTAATATGGTACAGGCCCAAGAGAAGGCATTCTTGCATCTTTTGCCATGGACTCATCCTAATTCTAACAACAACCACCACTCTCTGGCTCTACTGCATTTCCAGTTCTACTGTTTGTTCTACTTTTAAATATAAATGAGTGATTTTGTGATTCGCTGTTTGCATTAGAGAGCACACATGCTCGGAAAGATTAACTGAAGTGAAATAAAAACAGCTGTTTTCAAAACTTTTATGAAGCTCAGAAGCTATGAACAAATAGATTTACATTTTCAACTGTGGAACAAGATTATTTTTTGAACTACTGAAAATAATTCAACGTTTTGAAATTATAATATGCAACTCCCGATTTTGTTTTTTCTTCCCAACAAAAATACTTTACTAGGATGGAAAAAAAAATGAAAGTTGTTTCAGTCATCCTGGTTGTATTTGTTTCTACGCAAAACATTCTTAGAGATCACTTTACTCAGCTATAGCAGTAGTTCTGTGCCCTTCCAGCAATGCTCCCATCTAATGATGGGAGGGGTGTGTGAATGAAGTCATGGAATAAACCAGTTTTCCACTGCCTTTGCATAATAGGGCACACAACATGGAGCCCGGGATGTAGAACAGTATATTGTTTTCTTATGTTTGTACTAAGAGCTTTCAGCTTGCTCCATGTTGCATTTGAACAACCAGCCACCCACCACCAACCAGACTGACAGAAACCTTTTCCCAAGGCTTTTTGCCATGCTCTAGTAAAGACCTTGCGGGGATCACACCTCCCATTTTCCACATGGACAGCTCACATCTTATACCGTGGTTACGGGGATCAACAGCAAAAACTGAGCACACCTGGTTAGTCAAACACCAGATGCTTACATGCTTTTTGGTATAATTCTGGTTTTTATTGCTGGTTAGGAAAAAGTCACCAAGCTTTGTATCAGTTAGGGATCTGGACCCAGAAGGCTCAAACTGGTCTGATGTTCTCCCTCCTTACCTGGGGAGCTGTTGGACTGCTCTTTGTCTGGACCCATCCTGATAAATACATGAGCTAAGAGTTGCTGTCCCTGACCCTCTTTTTCTATTACCTTTTCCTAAGATTTTTTTGAGTTATTATCATCAAGGAAAAAAGTCCTTAGCTGTCAATTGCTTTGCAAGTCCTCTTAAAGTTCTTCCAGCCTCCTTTGCCACATGATCCCACCAGATCTGTATCAACAAACCACAGTATCTAGTGACCTTGTAGACAGGCAAGAGATAAACCAAATTTCCCATGTGAGCCAGCTGATTGCTTAAGTCCATTTTTCATACTTTTTGTGACAATTGTGTTTTCAGAATAAGTAAATTAAAGATTCCTTATCACTTGCCTTGAGCCAACACCGGTCCAAGATGAAGACTAAAGAAAAAGGAATATGATACAAAAATCCTCACATTTGAAACAAGAGTTAGACTCTCGTGGATATTAAAAGCCCTTAAATCAAATAGCATTTGTCAGACATGGTTATGATCTCCAACCCATCATAAGTCCTAAACCACTTAGGCACCTCTTGAAAACCCACCCAGGGCTTCAGCAGTAGTTCAGTGTTCTCCATTGACAGGCAACAGAAAATAAGTTAGGAAGAAGGATCCCTGCCTTGCGTATGGAGATTTGTTTCACAGAAAATATGTTTGGTCCCCTTAACAATCTTTGCTTACAAAAGGCTTTTCCACGTGCAGGCTTCTCTCACAAGCCAAACACTTATCCATGGGTTCACTACATCAGCACAAAACCACAGCTACATGGAACAGCAGGTGTAGGAGAATAAATTCTAGTTGACCACAGTTGGTACAATATTTAACCATGTCAGGCATAAATCTCCCAAACACATTTAGAGCTGATCATGCCAGTAGCTAGTAAAAAACTTTAAAAGGCCTCCTCTGGATGGCAATAAAGCCATTACCAATAGTGGCATCTGTTCTCCAAAAAATGCAGCCTTGGAAGCATTTGTACAGCAGTAAGTGCTCTGTGCTCCATCAGAGGTGGACGCAGATTAAAGAATCAAACTTAGCTGTGATTTTTTATGAACTCTGAGTACAGGAGGTAATAGAGTATGAAATTGCCATTTTTTTGGAGTCGTTTATCAAAACAGAAAAGACCCACTGGGGAAGTGATCTGAGTTAGAGAAACAGAATTAAGATTAATTTATAACTAGTGGAGTAAACTGTTTATAACGATTCAGTGTTCCACCTCAGCATGCATTTAACGCTATCAGACAGTTTGTTATGCATTTGTTGTGACTCAAGTGAGCAGAGACACATTTTAGTTGAGACAAATGAGAAAAAAATTTGGACAAGAAGTTTTTGTTGGCTAAGTGTACGTAGCACAGGTGGTATCAACATGATGCCTTCCCCTCTCCCTCCTACCCCAACAGTTGTACTAACAGAAATGCATTGGCAAAAGTGAGCACATTTCTGGGGCTTGTTTTTCTCCTTGTTGTTGACTTGCAAACTCTCTGTCCTCATTTCTACATGCAGTGTCAACTGATGCTGGACCAACAGGTACAGGTATAAAATAGAGTAACAGATATGCAATAAAATTTTCACAGTGATCTCTGGTCCATCTGCTGTCAAAATTTCCCTGGCATAGCTGCTGGCCCTGCATGTATTCATGCTGAACTGCCTTTGAAACTAGACAGCATATTTTGAGAATTGCATTAACACAGCATCAGCTGGGAGAAAAGATTGGCCTTTTACTGATTCTGAGATCCAGTATCTGATCTCTGACTGATAATCATGTTGAAAGGATAATTTGAATGTATTGGGCAAAGTGCATCATGTGATGTTTCAGTGAAATCCACAGCACCAGATGCTCTAATTACACAAAATATATATTTCCAGTCTTGAAATTCCTTCTGCAATTACTGCAGGTTTTACAGAAACAATGTAGGTTGTGGAAGTACTTTATTAAAAGAAAAGGGAAATGTTTCATATAGGATGTTAATACTGATAGTATTTTCATAAAATACTTTGATAAAATACTTACTTAAAATACTTTGATAAAATACTTTTTGATAAAATACTTAGAATTTTGATTTTGATAAAATCCTCTGAATGCCTACTGTAGATATACTTCCCTATAGCCATACGGTTTCAGCTCTATACCTTTTTCACTACCAGAATGCAACACTTGATAAAAGGTCATAAAAAGTGACCAAGACAAGACAGATTATCCTATCTCTGACAGAGAGCAGTAGCAGATGCAGAGGAATGAGGCAAGCATCAGATAATATATGTCTTGCACATCTTCCAGAGCTCCAGTATTTACTTCAAAGTCCTGGCCTTTTAAATATTCCACAGCTTCTCTGCATGTCATGTCCTCAGCCATTGCCTCCTGCACTGCAAACACATGCTCTCAGACGTGGTAATTCTCAGCCCGAATCAGACCGTGCACATTGCCTACATAAGTTACCAGGATACACAGAAACATGAGCAACAAGACTTCATGGTGTGATGGTGTGGCAGAAAGGCATCAGTCACCCCTTAAAGAGAAATCAGTCTATGGAGGTGCCAAAATCTTTTGATTCATCTGAGGTCCCTGAGGATTGAGAAGTTTATCCACTGGGCCATCTCACTCAGTTTGCTGGTATGAACTTCGATTCAGTGCTCTGCTGGGTTTGGTCCCTGCTGGGGCCGTGAGTGCTGACACTGACTCTGTGGTCTCTCAGTCCTGGGCTCCCTCGTGGTGCATTTTATGCTGTGGGCTTGAACATCTGGGGCTGCCCCCACTACAGTCACACAGCTTTGAAAGCATGGATTCCTGTGGGATATGCCCAGCCACTGCCCTGGAGGGATGTCTGCTGAGATAAGAGATTTCACAATCACCCAGCAGGACTCCCTGGAAAGGACTTTTGAGTCATGGTGAGGGAAAGTAGACCCACAATCCTTTGGGAGACCCTATGCAGATCTTTCTGTAACCCATTGGTCTGTCCCAGACCCTCTGTAACCCATTGGTCCCCTTGCTGATCCCCTGTATCCCTATAAAAGAAGACAAGTTCGCCTCTGTGGAGGAGAGCTCGTCCCTGGCCTTCCCTTCGCCGGAGGGAACCACCAATAAAGCTCCCTTCGTGCGGAACCAGCCATACGGGTCTTCTCGTCTCTCTCTCTGGTCTGGTTTGGCCTGGAGGTAGCCCTGCAGAGCTGAGCTGGAATCACGAGCTGATATCACTAAAGAGCTGATAGCTTCTGCAAGGGCTCCTCTGCCAGCAGCTGAGAGGAAGATACCAGACCTCGGGCAGGCGATTCCTTTCGGGACCATCTCCCCGGACCGGTCACCTCTTCCTGGGTCGCAGCCACGGACCCCATCACCAGCTGTAATAGATTCCTAAGGGGAAACCTGTCCATTTTGAAGGATAAAGTATTGTGGAGTGTAAAGGGCTGGAAGGAATCTTTTTTATGACACCCAGGCATTATGCTCATGCTGACCTTCTTCCTCTTTAAGAGGATCTGCAGACAGTATGAAGGACAATCAAGATTATATGTTTCTGCTGATAAACTGTTGGTCAAGTAATCAGCAACCTTCATTTTCCCACAGCCCACTGCAATACCACTGTCAAAGCAATCTAATTCTTTTCACCCCTGTTTCTTAATCGATTAAATAGGAAAAATTATATTTGCTTTACTTCATTAAGTATTTTTGTATCTACAGATAAAAAGTATGTGATCACAACAGAAATGTGAAAAGGCAGTGGAAAAAAAATTACTGGAAAACTCAACTGAGTGGCTTCAAGCTTTCGGAATTGTTTGAGTCTGATTTCCAGCTCTGATTCAGGTGATACCCTCTTTTTGTCACCACTTGTTGTTTAAGTCTACTTAAAATCCTAGTTTTGCAAACATCATCCCATGTGCTGGTGCTAAGCACTACAGTCTGTTTCAAAATCCAAGATGCCTTTCCTCAGTTGTGCAACAATTTATTTTGTTGAACCCTTCCTGAGCAAAGAGCAAAAACAATTGCCCTAAATGCAGAAAACTAAGGGATTTAAAGACAAATTTGCTGTTCAAACTTTTAACACAACAGTATAAGGGGAAATGATGGGCTGAGGGACTGTGAGGGGGAGTTGACAAGGGCACTTTCACAGAGCCTTACTGAAGGGTTTGGTATTGTTTCTCTCACTAAGGTGTTTAGATTGCCAGCAAGCGAGACAGGAAAGCACAGTGCCCGGGCGCAGCGGGGCTACTGAATTGGTAGTGCTTCATCTGTGCTGCTCAAAACAGTTATTTCCACCAGTCTTTGATTTGTCTGTGGTTTTACACAACCTGACTGAACATAGAGAAGTTTATTCAACCAGAGGAGAATCTACATTGAGGAAAGAGTGGTAGATTAGTGACATCGTGTGTGTTGCGTGCATGCACACATATGCACACGTGTGTGACTTGTCTCGTTAAGAAGCAATTTGTGCTGTGATCATTTTATTGTTGCTCTGCTGCAATTCAAAAAACAGCTGAAAAGGGCTCAGGAGTGATGACAGCTGTAGCAATAGAGGTTTTGAAGAGAATTTTCTCTTAAGTAGAAAAAACCTACATTTTTTCTTGCTGTTTTCAAAAGCTGGGATGCATTTCTTTCTGTAAAGCCCTGAAGGGACTACTACAGCTCCTTGCAAAGCAGGAGGCAAGCGTAAATCGCCGTTACTTTCACATGGACATTCGGGCAGTCAGAATTTTAAAAAATCAGTGCAATTTTGTTGCCAGTCATCTCTCCTTTGTTTGCCAGCGTGGGTCAATATGATCAATACTGTCATGATAGCTGTCTGAGAGCAGAGAGCGAGAGCAGCGTGAAGCAGGAAAACTTCACAAATGCCTCTCGCCCCCTGCTCTGTGTCCACCCTCGGCGCGCTGTGGCTCCTCCCGGCCCGCGGTGCGGCTGGAGGCTGCCGGACCCGATGGGCTCAGCCCGGGCGGTGCTCAGCAGCCGGCGCTGCAGGAGAGCTCTGCCCTTCCCACCGCCGCAGGCAGGAAACTCCCGCCTCCGCAGGCTGGGCTTTCATGAATGTCTCAAACCAGCTGCGAGAGAACAGCCTTTTAGCCTGTGCAAGTGAGCTGGCATCTTAGAGGGATTAGCCTGTCTGACAGTTGAATTTACAAGGACTGAAAGTCCAGGTGCTGCTTTAGGGGAAGTGGAGGACGGTACAGGAATGGGACTGTGAGTACATGGAGAACGTGCTCTGGGGCTGCAGCTCACCCACGCTCAGCTCCACTGACCCTTTTGCAGGGGACCATGGGGAGCAGGTGCTGAGGTCGAGTGCTGGGCAGAAGCCGTAGTGGCCTGGTGAAGATGGAGAATGGCACAGGAGATGAGCAGAACCAGACTGGGCTGCCACTATCAAGCCAGGAGCTCATTACAGCTGAATACCAAGTGGTTACCATCCTCTTGGTCCTCCTCATCTGCGGGCTGGGCATCGTGGGCAACATCATGGTGGTTTTGGTGGTCCTCAGAACCAAGCACATGAGAACTCCCACTAACTGCTATCTGGTGAGTCTGGCCGTGGCAGATCTCATGGTGCTTGTGGCTGCAGGACTACCCAACATCACAGAAAGCCTGTATGGATCCTGGGTGTATGGCTACATTGGGTGTCTCTGCATCACTTATCTCCAGTATCTGGGAATCAATGCATCTTCTTTTTCCATTGCTGCCTTCACCATTGAGAGGTACATAGCCATCTGCCACCCAATCAAAGCTCAATTCCTATGCACTTTTTCAAGAGCCAAAAAGATCATTATTTTTGTTTGGGCTTTCACCTCCATATACTGTATGCTCTGGTTTTTCTTGCTAGACCTTAATACAGTAGCCTACAAAGAGACTACTGTTGTGTCCTGTGGCTACAAGGTGTCCAGGAGTTATTACTCTCCTATTTACATGATGGACTTTGGTATATTTTATGTTGTGCCAATGGTATTGGCAACTGTCCTCTATGGCCTGATTGCTAGAATACTGTTTCTGAACCCCATCCCTTCAGATTCAAAAGAAAACTCTAAGACCTGGAGGAATGTTATGGCTCACCAAAACAAGCCAGTGAATTCCAAGATGACTAACAGGAGTTTCAATAGCACTATTGCTTCTCGAAAGCAGGTAGGAACAACTATTTGAAATGGCTTTCTGAATCCTAAACTACTTGTTCCAAAGCTCACTTGTCTGAAGCTGTGGAAAGAGGTAAAATAAATTCTTCCTTTTTTTCTAAGTAGTCAATTTTAAATTCTGTGATACACATATACACATATAAATATGTATTTTTTTTCTTGACTATACGTTATTACACACTGCAAGGACCATTAAAAGAAACAATATTTTCTTTCCTCTATCAAAATGCAATTAGGAAGTATCAATTATGAATGAAACATTTTTAACTATAGTTTCTTTATTCTACAGCCTATTAGTAATCTTGACAAATATAAAAAGTGACTCTTGACTTACTTTTGAGATCTGAAGAGAAGGAAGTAGCCTGGGAATTTGGGAGACTTGAGGTTGAGTCCCAGCTACGGCACTGTCACTCAGCAAATGCTGTCAAGTTGTAAATTTTCCTGTCTCTAACTCTCCTGTGAAAAGTCTGTTTAAGGAAGTCTGTGCATAAATTGCTTTGTCAATGCTAAATATCTTTATTACTCTGTCTCTTGTAAAATATTTTATGTATTGATGGCTCAAAACTGAGGCACAAGTTTGACTAGCTTCTTCTTATATTGTTGAATATGTATGCTGCTGTGTGTAATAATACCAGTAGAATAGAGTTAGTGGATTAATTGCTGGCTACTTGCAGTAAACCACACAGCATGCAGCAGGCAGCACAGCCGGTGCAGTGACAGGAAACACAGGGCGCATCCTTTGCAGCTGGCTCTGGGGATATTCTTCGTGTTCTTTATATTCGTATCTCATGTCAATTGCTACTGTTTATGGGAGGGACCATGTTCTCTTATTACAGAGATGGCATGGACCTCAGAAGTTAACTGAGCTGCCTTCTAGAGCACCGAGCCCTCAGAGAGCACTAGAGCACAGAAATACATGGACTAGGTTATATTTAAGTATGTTGCAAATTATAGTTAATAGTCAGATAGGAAATGTTTAAGGTTGTTTTTCTTTGTCCATTAATTAGTAGAAGAAGATAATCTGCTCTTCAAGTTCTTAATATCACTCTATGCTTGATTACATGTGCTTAGTATCGTGAAAAACAGAAAAATCTTGTCCATTGAACACTGATTAATATGGACACTGTTATATTACAAAACCAAAAAGTGATTATAATGTGATATCTTTTATTTCTTGTAAAGACAGCAAGACTTTCCCTAAAAGTCTAAGTAACCTGATGGATTAAAGTGGCATCATTATAAGTAAAGCTAGAATTTGCATATAGTACAACAAGCAAGATTAGGGGGGCATCATTAGTAATATTTTTTTGTATAATAGCAGCATGCAAAAGATAGGCAGTGGTGTAAAATGAGAAAAAACAAGTACATATGCAAAAAAATCTAGACTCTCAACACTTAGTAAGACACAGAAGGGAAAATTTCTTGCCACACTGACAAAGACATCTATAGCTGACAATACAGTCTGGTCTGAGAGTGAGTGCTGCTGAAATGTGAAACTGTCTGTGTGTCCTCTCAGAACTGTGTTTACATTACAGGGATTGAGTAGTGCACAATACCCAGCATGTGATCTGTAGAAAAAGTGACTGAAAATGTGGTGTACATTTCCTACTTCTGTAGAAGTTCTCATATTTATCCAAGAACATTTCTATAAAATTAAATTTATGCATGTTTCTCTAGGGGGGTTGGCTCCTGCTGAGAATGGGGGAGAAAATGGGAAGTACTCTTATTCTTCATGATCCAAGATAAGGACAGGCAGACAAACTATCAGTTACTGTCATGGGCAGTGCAGACTCGACTTGGGGAAAATTAATATTGCCAATTTATTGCCCATTGCTATAGCCACAAGTTACACTCAGTCCCTTCCCTGTGGCAACCAGCAGCATGGGGCCAGAGAGCATTGCAGTCGGATTGCAGAGGTTGGTCTCTTGTCATTCCTTCCTTCTCACCCTTTTCCTCTGTTTCAGTGTGGGTCCTGCAGCCCACAGATCCCAGAACTTTTTCTTGTCCATTCATAATATGAATACTGAATTACACGTTTGCATGGAGGTTTCATACTTTCCCAAAAGGAATTCCTACTTTTCTCAGGTATCAAGGGGATTGACAAAAATAAATGCAGCCTTACATAGCAAACAGGTTGGTTTATACTTGAGATGGAATCCAGCTCACTTAACAGTATGTGTATCTCACAAAATTAGTTGATCAGTCCAATCAAATAATCTAAGGTCATAATGGCCATCATGGTCAGTTGTAACAGGTAGATTTCCCTCTAGAGAAAGTCCTCTCAGACAGTGGTGCAGTCTGTGATGACCTGCTCACCAGAGAAATCCATCTGTTCTCTGACAGCAGAGCAAGCACAGATTCTAGCTTGCAGTGCAAGATAAGTTTTGCATGGCTTACATGAAATCCTCAATCTTATCACCTGGCTTCACTTGTGGTGTTAATATATCAAGGCCTTAATCGTTCTATTTATTTAATCCTTCTCCTCATTGCACAACTTTTTGATTATGAAATCATGGACTGTTGCAATGAACACCACCAGGCACAAGAAGAAAGACGTTATTACGTAGCTTTAAAACACCAGAGTGGCTATTGCTTTTACCTATCAGTGTAAGAAAGATTAGTATTCAAAGGGGAAGGAAGCAAATACTACACTGTTTGTACCAGGATAATGAAAATGTTTAATAAAAACATGTCGTTAGAATGACAAGCTTTTGGAGAAGAAAGGAAAAGGAGAATCCTAGTTCAGAATTAAAATACTGGGACACTGTTCTGTAAAATATATTTTAAATATTTTTTAGAACATCCTCAGAAATAAAAAGATAGGGCTTGAAGAATATTTATATGCAGCCAAGACCATATTCAGTCTCAAGCACTTTGTTATTCAAACTACACTTGAAATTTGGACTAAGCTGAAATTGCTCAAAGTCTTTTTATTATGTTTTCAGCCTCCCTAACTAAGAATAATTTGTACCCTGAGCATAGGACATACAATGCACATGCACCAGAAAAGAGCAATCAGTATATGCTTGCCTTCATCCAAGCAGTGAATTGAGGATGTAGTGCTGCTGCTTTCAAAGAGCTTTGGTATATGCTTACAGGTAATAAAAAGCATGTTCTTTTAAAATTTGTCCTCTTAGCACTCCACTGATGTCAAATAACTAGCCTCCTCCCAAGTTATATTTACTACTGTTTCATATGAAGTGATTTGAAAAAGGATATGGCATTTTACTTAAAGAGGACCAAACTTTCCTCTATACTATTTATGTGCAGCAATAAAGCCTTTTGGTGTAGATAGGAAAGCAGCTTTGGCCTCAGTCATGTGTTTAGATGCTAGGTTCACCTATAAAGCAAATTCAGGTGAATTTGTGTCAGAAGCCCTGAGTGGTGCCTCAGCCTGCAGTGGGGTGACACAACCACACCTGGTCAGATGGATCAGGAAACCAAATTTCTGCCTGGCAATAGAGATCTTGTGAGAGGTTTGTTATTTTTGGCAGCTTTGGAAGGATATGTACTGCAGACAGTTTAAAATTATAGTGAATTCTCCTCATTGTCCTGCACTGACTGAACCACCACGAGATGCCATCAAAGAGGTGACATCCACAGGTTCTGCCTCTTCTCTTGCACTGAATGTAGACTCTGTGGCAGCATATGCCTTGGTTCATTGCCCTGAGCAAAATAAAAACCAGCTCTACAGAGTGCTTAGTTTTCAGCAGTAGAAGCTTGTGATAGACGGAAAATGCTCATCCAGATGCCAATATACACAAATTCAGCTAATAATTTGCACACTACATATGTACATACATATGTATTTTATATATATATTATATCTATATTATGTATATATGTGTGTATATATGTATGTGTATATATATACATATATATGTATATATATGTATATGTATATATAATATGTATTATGTATATATGTATATATATATACATATATATACAATAATATGTATATATATATACATATATATAATATATTTTATATATATATATATTTGAGGTATATGGGATACAGTCACTTGAGGAGTAACAGTCTTTTTTCCATTGCTGTACAGAGTTAATTGTGTGACTCTGAATTACCACCCCTCCCAGACAGAAAGAATAATTTACTTCTAGTCCAGGTTCAAGCTGATAGCTGCAACACTGCAAATGATCCTCTGAGCAATTTTTCCTGAAAGACGCTCAGAAGAAATGGAAATTGCCAGTGACTGGTACATACCATAAAAGAGTGCCTTGCTGAGCTTCTGGTAGCAAACTGTTCTGGTGCCTGTGTAGGCTATTATGCACTGAATGCCTGAGCTGATGGAATACATCTGTTGGTTTGGCTCTGTCCCACTGTTCATCCAGGCTCCACAACTGGTAGCTTTCTCTCTTTAAATGTGGATTATTTTCTACAGTGAGTGATTGTTCTCCATTGAATGGATTTGCTCAGTTTGGAGGCACAGGCTGGAGCTGAACTGGAGGGATCAGAGGCAGAGGTGAGGAGTCCTGAGTCTTCCTGAGTCAGAGTGGGTAAACTCTCTCCGTGCCACCACGTTCACAGAAATGGCCCTTTTAGGAGTTTTTTGGAGATAAGGAGAGATCATCCTTTGAGTTACCTGGAACATTCACATTTGTATTTTGCTTTATTACAATGACTGTGCACAAAAAATTATAAAAAAAACAGTCTAGAAGTCATAATGAAATGTATCAGTCTAGTGACAAAAAAGGAGGTAGTATTTCTCAGTCTTATTTTTTACTTCTACTGAACAGAGCTGTAGAGAAATCAAAAGCAAGGGTGAGGGGAGGAGAATTATGCGATAAAATTGCAGCCTTTGAATAGGTACATTTAAAGACAGATAAATAGATAAAGATACATCAATTTGCAGAGTAACTTTGATCTTCATCACATTCTTTATTATAATACCTATAACAAAATCAACAATTGGCTTAAAAGCGTGTCTTTCTAGATAGATAGGAGAAAATACATTCATTAGGCAATGCAATGGCAGGTTTCTACATAATGAGCTTATCTGAAGACATGAGAATGATATACTCTCTCATAACTTCAGACTAAAACCCACTTCTAAAACTAGCATGTGTTTGTGAGTGACCTTAGTGGAGTTATCACCTCTTGAAACTCTTATCAATCTATGATCAAAAGAAGCAGTTGTAGCTCACCAAAATATGTGCCAATGCTTTCCATTTCACACAGTTAACCAAGTCATCTCATGTCTTCCATGAGGCTGTGCCACCATATCATCCCATGTCACATTTCTCTGTACTTTCTACTTTGTTTATTACCATCTTTCAAACTTTCTTTAATGTAGAGACTATTGAATACTGTCTACACTAGAATTAAATTATTTACAAAAGAAAGACTCTTTTCAAAGTTGGTTTCAATAATTTTTTTATTATTTTTTATTCACTTCATTTCAGCTATCCTGGGTATTCCCAAAGGTTGGTCTTTTCTTTTTTCAAAACAAAATTACACAACAGAGTAAAGTTCTTATAAGAATCAAGTTTTACTGATAATCCTTTTTTTCCTGGCTCTGTAAACTTTGTTTGACTTTTCAGAGTAAACGTCACATAATGATTATCTAATTAAACATTGAGGATTTGAGGAATAGTAATTAATCTAATTGTTCTCTTTTTTGCCTTATTTTCAGCTTTGGGAAATTGTTTTAGGCTGACTGTTAAACCAGATAAGCTAAAAAGGCTTCAATTACTCTCAGGCTATACTAATCTAAAGGAAGAGATCTTATGCGGTTCTAAAAAAATTATTTTAGATCCTCTCTTTCCCATTTGAATCAACACCCCCTTCCAGCATGAGAAGTGAAAAAGTCTAAGGACAGCTTACTGGGGTATCATCTGGAAAGAGTAATTTAACAAAAACTAGGACAAATTTGGAGCCAAGGTATTTTGTACTTCCTACTGTAGAAAACCTTTCTGAATCAAATATTTGTCAGAAATTCCTGCTGAAGGATCTGTCCATAGTTTTGGTTTGGCTCTAGAGGTGTAAGAATGCACCTGTCCATTCCAAGGGGAGTATTAACCTTCTGCCCCTCTTCTGTCTCCCGCTGTGTTCCCTCAGGTTACCAAGATGCTGGCTGTGGTTGTGATCCTATTTGCATTCCTATGGATGCCCTACCGCACCCTGGTTGTGGTCAATTCCTTTCTCTCCAGACCCTTCCAAGAAAACTGGTTCCTGCTATTTTGCAGAATCTGTATTTATTTAAATAGTGCCATCAATCCTGTAATTTATAATCTCATGTCCCAGAAATTCAGAGCAGCCTTCAGGAAACTCTGCAACTACCAGCAGAAACAGGAGAAGAAACCTGCCAGTTACAGCATGGCCCTAAATTATAACGTCAACAAGGATTCCGATCACTTCAGCACTGAGCTAGAAGATATTAGCAATACCTACCTGTCCTCTGCAAAATTGTCCATTGGTGATACATGTTTGCCATCCAAGGTAATAGTTACTACATTTCAATGTCTGCTGTGGAGCCCTCCTGAACCAGAGCATGTTGCTGGGCGTGGGGCTGTGCTGGCGTAGCTTTCACTGGGGCAGCACCCCAGAGGGCCAGGAGAGGCTGAGATTGACAGGCCATGCACCAAACAGGGCATGGCAGGGAGGGACAAGTGCCCGGCTCTGGAAAGGAATGTTTTCAAAGTGCCTTGTGCCAAGCATGATGGGACTTGGAGGATCTGAAGCATGGGGAAGGATGGGGAGAAACAATTAGATTAAGCCTTACCTTCTGAGAAACAGAGGGCTCTAGTGGAGCATCAGAAAGTGGTGCTCAGGCATGGTGTCTCACATACACATCTGGCAGGAGGGTGATGTTGGTGTCTCAGCTCAGTGATTCCTCTGGGCATGCTCTGGCTGGCTGCAGAGAGGGCAATGGGTCATTTTCTTATGCCTTCCCCCTGACTCCAGCTGGGGGTTAACCAGCCTGGTGCCACCACACAGCTGGCGCTAAGGAGAGGCTCTCTCCCACACTGGTGCTCTGATTCTGAGACTGCTGAAAGCACCCTGCATTTCTGTGCTACCTGCAAGCATCCCCATGTGTAGCACAGCTCTTTGACCCAATTCTCTTGATGATGCGCATTACTGTTTTCATGATGCTTTTTTCACAAAACGCTACCTAAATGCTGTTCGTAAACCCATGCATTTTAGATCTTAAAAATACAAAGACGCTTAGTTTTCATTTGCTTTTGCAGATGGGATGAGTGTAAAATAGTTTTTTCTCAGTTTGCTTCTTCTCTCCTCATTTTCAGGCCTGAGGCCCACCTTGTTCTGAGTACGCAGCCGTATAAGATGTTTGGATGCTCTGTTCCCACCAACTTGTATGAATTGTACAGACATTTCTGCTCACAGAATTGCAGAAGCTGCCATAAATCTTTACATACCTGCCTCTGCCCTACAAGAAAATGCAGCGTGTTGGGGAGTGAAAAGAGTGTACAATTGAGGATAACTGAATGAAGTAATTAACACAACCTAACTTTAGGCAGGTGAGGTGGCTTCAGTAGAATACCTAAATCCTTCTTCCCATTAACTGGCAGAAGAGTGGTCTGTGATCGCAGAATGAGCAAGGCTTGCCAGGACATATCCATGGGCTTAGAGCAGGGCAGTGGATGATATTCCCAGTGGAGGTGAGAGAGAAGGAGAGGAGCTGCTCTAATGTGTGGCTGCACTGGCCAGTACCTGGAGGACCTGTCCAACAGCCAAAACTGCTGCTGATAGCAGTAATTACTGGCCAGTAAGTCCCTCATCCCACATCAGTGCAAATCTCATTGCAGCCATCATAGCAATCAATAAACAGGTATCTGATGGCAAAGGGCACAAAATCTTTTCTTTGGTTTATTTTTACCTTGAACAGCGTGAAATAGGAAGACCATTCAATGAATTTGCAGCAGGGAAGAAACAAATTAAAAAGTCAGTAGGAAGCATTTAAAATATCTTATATTTTTCAGCAGTCAGGTTTACAGATGTATCACTTTAAATGTAAGTCTCAGCTATTACTGAATCCTGCTGGAACTTGACAGGTATTGAAGAATACGCAACAGGTGTTTACCAGCTCCTTTTATCTTGGTTCAATACCAGTTGTGTCTAAGAGCTCTAGAGGGGATTTAGAGCTTTAATATCAATAACGTCTGGGGAAAAGAGGAAAATTCAGATAAAAATGACATTTTTAAATTTTTTTGTCTCAAGGTTTATCTATTAGAATACTTTTGGTCATAAAGCGTCAGAAGAGAAGTTATCATGGCTTTTCACTTGCCAGCATAGCCCCTTCCCTGCTCTTCCCACACAGGCCCATGATAAGCAGCCTGGGGCCATAGTCTCCCTGATATAGCTGCAGACAAAATAGCATGTATTGCTTTAGCATTGCTCTAGACCAGCTCTTGTTCTTGCTAGAAGTATATTTTTTCACTTCTGTGCATCAGAAGCTCAGGAAAGTGCCTGTGTATTCCTGTTTGTCACAAACATTTTGCACAGCTTTTGTACATGACATTTAAAACCTGTAAAAAGCCTAATTCACAGAAGCACAGAATAGGTTGAGTTGGAAGGGACCCACAAGGATCATCGAGTCCCACTCCTGGCCCTGCACAGTGCCATCCCCAAAAGTCACCAACCTGTCCAGTGTGGGTGAAAGAGGTAGCCTCTACAGCATTGTAAGGCTTTCCTATCCAGTACTCTTTTGCCTACATAGCCAATTCAAACCATTTTCACTAACATTCAGCTCTATTTGCAAACTTAAAGAGAGCTAAAAGTACCCTGACAGGCCTCAGATTTGAATGTTAAAATCGTGAACCCTGAACCCATGTCTGCTGCATTCAAAGGACTCTATTGGGCACTACGGTAAGGAGGAAGCAAACAGATTGCCCAGAGAGGTTGTGGAGTCTCCCTCGCTGAACATATTTAAGAACCATCTGGACTCGGTCCTGTGCCATGTGCTCTGGGATGACCCTGCTTGAGCAGGGAGGTTGGACCAGATGATCCACTGTGGTCCCTTATGACTTTACCTGCTCTGTGAGTCTGTGATTTTGTAAACAATCTGTATCCTGCTCTGTCTGCATCCTTGCTTTAACTCCTGTTTTACCTTTGCAGAGTTCCAAAGGCACTTTCTGATGCCTTTTCCTGGTCTTAAAATCAAGAGTCAAACATGGTTAGAAGGGAAAAAGGGATTTTGCCTTGGTATTTATTTTAAGGATCCTTAGGTGCTCTACGTTAAAGTCGAATGCACTGAAATGCACACTGGAATGCTCACTCTCAAAAGATCTGGTATAACATTATAGGTTTTACTAATTAGCATATCTATCAAAAATTCTCCAATGAGAGGCTTGAATGAGCCCCCTCCTCCCCAGGAAACCTTCCCCTGGATGGTTCTATCTTAGTTTACAAAATGTGTTCTGGAGAGGACCTTGGGCTCTGGGGCATACTAACCCCTACCTACAAAGCTTCTAAAGTGCTTAGTCTCCTAACTGAACAAACAAGTCCAAGAATGTAGGCAAAAAGCACTAAGAATACAGAAGTTGTAAAAAGGTATAAGAGGGGCATAAAAGAAATCATCAAGGCATCATTTCCAGCTTGCCAGAGTGATGGCAGGGCATAGAAGAGACCAACAGCAAGGAGGTTTTAACCAGCAGTGTAGGTGTGACAAAGTTCCAGAAGCTGGCAGAGCTTTGTGTGGAGCGGCAGATCACATGCAGGCCATGTTGCAATCTTTCCCAAATCCTCTGCATTTCCCAGCTTGCCAGGTTGTCTATCTGAGCAGCACGGGCCACCAGGCAGGCGCATGCAGTGGGGTCTATTTGTGTTCAGATGTCTGAACCCCCATAGGACTGGAAGAGGGATGTCCTGACTGCTTTTAAAATAATAAGGAAGAAGTAAAATGACAAATTAAGTCACGTGTCAGCCAAGCAAGCAAAATTGGCTAGGGTTCAAGAGTCAGAGAGAAGGATACCAAGGTATTCTCAAATTAGTACCTAGCAATTAATTGCATAAATAAAATTCTGTAGCTGTGACATACATTTTGTGCAAACCTTTCCTTTGTAGAGCTTGATGTGAAATTAGAGTTCTATGGCATTTTACTGCTTACACTTGCTTAAAGCTACAGTTTACCATGATAAGGGGAAGTCAAGGAGAGATACCACAACCTGTTTAACATTTCCTCCAAAGCACCTGTCACAGAGAAATTAAAGTATCTGTGAACCTTACACAGGAATTTATGTTTGCTTAGCCAAGAGACATTCAAAGTAAAAGCAAGCTCCTGTGTCTGACTGAGCAAAGTCTTTGTGTCCATGAGCCAGCACCGCTTGCAGCTTATGAGAGCTGATTCCCAGTCTGAGCTGGAGGGAGAGGCTGTGGAGGCGGCCTGGAAATCCTTTTGCTCTTCACATGCTGTTTTCAGTCAGGCACCTATTCAGTGCTTTCAGAGCAGGCCCTGCTTTCCAGAATTTCTCAAGAGGTGCTAGAACAAGTTGCTTTTCTTATTTAAAAAGCGAGATGTGCAGGACTAGCAGCAGGCAAAGAGTGCATTCCATGGAAACCTGGCTGTCTGGTGAGGAGCACAACTGGCTGGGTAAAAACTGAGTTCAGTATTCATAGAATAACAGTAACACAAACTTATACTTTTATTTCAGTGCTTTCAGAGCACAGACTGAATTACAGCTTTTATAGACTGACAGTACCAGAAGTGAATTCGCTCCTTTATTTGCCTTTTTGTTAAAAAATTAACTATCTGCTTTCTCAGCCTCTGCTCCACCAGACAGTCAGGTGAGGTATTTAAGCCCATATTCTTTGTGTTGCTTCATCAAGGGCTAAAATCTATGTAGGTGGTTTTGTATGCACCATCACCGGGAATAACAAAAATGAAAAGGAATTATTTCTTTCTGATATTTATTTGTGCTAACAGAAATGATTATGATTGCAAAATTGTGTGCAAAAATGCAATATTTAAAATTTCAGATTTAAGCTAAAGTGTGATTTTAAATGATAAAGTGACTGTATCTTTATAGATGTTAGTTGTGAAATCCATGCTAATTTTATACTGATATACAGCTAGCACTACAAAACTTTGTCAGATATCATGCTAATGTGACAATTTCTGTGTTTGCCCTTCTGTTTAGAACAGCAATCAACTTTTTTTCTTGTACCTAGATGTAAATTTTACATGTGAGCATGTATTTTTTAAAAAAATTATGTGGTTTTAAACTTGTTGATAATTAAATCTGATTTTTTTTGCTAGAAGTGAAAGTGGCTGGATGTCAACTACTAACTGCAGTAATATAATTATCTTTGTATATTTATTTTGTGGATAGCCAAATCCTTTGCAGCATTTAGTCTGAAAGAATTGTCTGATTGGTAGCAGTATTGAAATCTATGCCTATATCCTTATTTAATGTCTTTGATGTAAGGGATTGTGTTATTACTGGACTTTTATCTAGGAGTTTATCCAGAATGTAACAGAAGAGGTGCTGCCTTCGCATCTGGCTTAGGGAGCTATGCTGCTTCCTTTCTGAAATGATGAGATTTCAGAAGCTTCAGTGAAGGTAGATTGTGCAGCTGAGAAAGGTCAGGTGTATTTATAACACACTTTGGTTCAAATTATCACATGACCTCTCTGAGTTCAGAGTAAAGGATATATCAAAGAAGCTCCAGTGTGTTGTAAACGGGTTTGTGATGCTCCTGTGGAAATGAATGACACAAGTCAAATGATAAAGCTCTCACTAGCATCCCTTCAAAAACATATATCCAACAAAATGGACTGAAAGACTGATTCTACTTCAGGAGCTCCTGCAGTACCTCCCCAACTACACTGTGAAGGCTTGGATTGGTCACTTTGGAAGCTGACAATTTTTTCTTGTTTGTTTTTTTAGAAAGGTGTTCTAAAAATAAATCACACACACCCCCCAGATCTAAGCATTGTCACCATGGAAAAAAAACATTATTTCAAGAATGTGAGAAGATAAATTATTCTTTCAACAGTGCTGCCTGTGTTTATTTATTTCTCCACTATGTGCGTGTACGGTTGTTTCTTTTGCTACAAATTGCAGTAAAATTTGAAAATGATCTTTCAGTATTTTGTTATCTCTTCTTCAGACAGAATTGTTTCTTTGCTCTTTTGTTCTTTTAAATGAGAGTTTGTTTTCTTGTGATTCTTTCATTACTACTGGGATACAGCGATACAGCAAACACCAGTGAGCTGGCTCAGCCAAAGTGACTTGGACTCCTGAATTCATTAATTTGGGAGCTGACTCTTGGAAATTTGAATTCTAACAAACTATGTAAGAGCAACTGGTTTAGAAGGAATTTCTTCTTCACCTACCCAGAGTAATTCTGGTTTCATTCTGTCGCTTCATGTGGTTTGTACATTTGTTTATAAAAAATATTGTGAAATTGTTCAGAGAAATGTACTACTGATAAATGTAAAACAGTTTTTGTTCAAAAGAAACATTTTCTAATTCTTGGATGCATGCTACTGTGGGGAGTAATTTGTAATGGATTTTTGTTGCTACTCTAATAAAATATTAAGCAAGATAATTATACTGCAATTTAAATTTTTTTAACAACCACTTGAATACACACCTTTTGTCTTGCTGTCCTTGGCAATGGACAGAAAATGTAACAACATCCTTTGCCATCTGTAGGGGAATGAGAGCCCAAAAAATGCAATCTTTTTTTCCTGAGGGAAGAGCAGTGTGTCAGTAGCCTAGCAGTAGTTACAGTGTTTAAATGGGAGGGGATTCATGTGAATCCCTGTCCCTGCTACAAGGACTATTTATGCATTTTACATTTGACAGCATTAAACAAAATAAACAAACAAATAAAAAAGGAGCAAAACTCCCACATCTTGGGAGTAGGGGCAGAGACCAGAAGCCACTTTGGTCACTACAATCAGCATAGTTGGTTCCTGTACTCCTTGGGTACTGCTTGGCTCTTCTGGTGATGTCAGCCACTTGTGCTTGAACCCAGACTCAAGAGGATGAGCAGATTTACTTGATCTGCTCTGATTTTCCTCAAGATAATGCATAGGAAACTCAGTCTCCTGAGGATCAGGATATACGCAAAGGCTGAACTCCCTAGAGCTAGACTAAAGCCAAGTTCATGCCTCTCATTTCTTAGGTAAATGCTCTACTACTGTCCCAAAGACAGAGGGCTCAATCTCCAGTCAGATCTTGGTGACTTTTGTGAATCCCAGGTAGTAGGTTTCTTAATCTTTTCGTTTGTACCCAACTCAAGTTGTCTACATGGGGTGGATAACCCCATACACCGGTAAGTTGTGGGGGCTGACCTCAGAGCAGCTCTGGGGACATGAGGCACTGTGGATCCTGGTGAACAGATGGACTACGAGGCAGCAAAAACCACTTGCAGCAAAGAGGGCCAGGAACCTCCTGGGCTGTACTAGACAGAACATTGTCAGCAGGCCAAGGAAGGTGATCCTTCCCCTCTGCTCAGCCCTGGGACATCTGGGATACATCTGGGATACATCTGGGATACATCTGGGGTACTGTGCCGGGGCCTCTCAGTGCCTGAGAGACATGGACATACTGGGGTGGTCCAGTGCAGGTCCACAGAGGTGATGAAGGAGCTGCAGAATCTGACATGAGAAGAGGCTGGGAGAGTTGGGATTGTTCAGCCTGGAGAAGAGCAGGTTCAGGGAATCTTACCAGCATGTATAAATACCTGATAGAGACAAGCTCCAAGGCTCCTTTCGGCAATGCTCAGTGACAGGGAAAGAGGCAATGGGCACAAATTGAAATACCATGCATTTCACTTAAACATTAGAAAAAACCTTTTATTCTGAGTGTGGTCAAACACTGGAGTAGATATCCCAGACATATTATCAAGTCACACTTAAGTTCCTCCATACAAATTTAACTCTTTCAGCCTTCCCTAACAGTTCTAGATTGTATCAACTGAGTGTTTATTTTCTACCACTAAGATGAGCTACTTGTTTTGTGAAGATGCATAATTATCCTATTCCTCCTCCATTTCTCTGTCTTCTACGTCAAGTGAAATAGTTAATTTTTCTGCTTGTTTTGAGAGTTTTTATGAAGTTTATAACATATGTGCTCTTATTGATGGTTTGATGTACAGATCTAAGCAGAGCACTGCAGTGGACACATCCTGATCTCAGCCAAGGGTTCTGGGCTGCTGGTGGGGAGGAAATGCTCATGGGGCAGGGCACCGGTGTCTGACAGAGCACCAGCCCAGTGCAGGGTCCAGAGGGCCTCAGCATCCTTCAGCCATGTGGAACTCCAAGTCTTAGCCTCCACCTCACTGAACTTCCCTGCTGAGATACATGTGCTCACACTTACCACTGGATGCTGTTTCCAAAAACGTATAATACAACACCCAACACTCCACAGAAATGCACCAGGGCAGCACTCACAAACACGTGTTACACCTGCCACGTGGATCATTCCTCTTTCATCAGAGCTCCTCAAGCCTCCTCAGTATTATGCTGGCATTTGAAGTCTCTCTCCCCAGTTGATTTCAGTGGAGAAAAATTAAGGGAAAACAAAGCTGCATCTGTGCTGAAAGAGCTGTACCCTGAGTGCATGGTATTCCATCAGACAGCAAGGTATTTCTGCCCTGCAAACATTTTGGATCCAAACAGGCAGAAGAGAAAAGCCCTTGGTCTGCCAAGGCCAAAGCATGGGACAGAGTACAAGAATCCATGAAAAATAATAACAATCTCATATGATAAACTTCTATTTTGTGTAGAGTAGATGAATGCTCCTTCTCATTGTTAACAACCATTTATATCCTATAGTTTGGATATATACAAATAGGGAATAATGGAAATAAGATTACAATAATAGGCTTTCACTCAACGGCTTCACTTAACTCATAGTTTCTAATAAAATAAAGAACAGAAAACAGGTAGTGTCTAAAATAAGTGTTACCCATCCAACACATACATTTTTTGAAGTAACAGATTATCTCTATCTGTGATGGGATTACCTTGAGTTTTTATTAATTTCAGAACGTAATTATGCAAGTCCACTGCCAGCTCCACAGCAGAAAGAGGTGCTGTAACAATGGATCAAATCTCTGTTGTTCACAAACAGGTTTTTCTTTCAACTTCTGGACAACAACTATATGAAAGAAAACAAATAATAACATGATTATTCAGCTCCCAGTGTCTGGGGAAAGTACGGACAGCAAATTGGGATAACAGATTTGGCTCATATGCTGCTGATTTATATCTGAAATACAGCAAAGCACATTTAGAAGGAAATTATGGAAAGATCTAGGGTATCTTGAAAGGCAGGCTGTACTGTGTTCAGGCAGACATTGTAATTCAGGAGAACAATGAGCAGAAATTACAAAGAGTTGATAAGTTATTTAGCACATAGGACACGCATTTAGGAAGAAAATAGGAAATGACAGCTCTGATGGGGGGAAGCCTCTTCAAAAATTGACTTTTTATAATGTAAACATGACATTTTAAAGTGTGATATTGTATCCTACCCTGTTTATGCAGAACAATTACAAGAGCAAGCAAGGCTGTGAGAGGATACAGGGGATGTGTGGGAGAGGCAGATGGCCATGTCTACTGCAGTGAGAACAGGTTTAGTCTAATTTTTTAGAGATCATGTCTAGTAACAAGTTGCACATCAAAGAAACTTCAAAAGCTGTTGCTGTTACACTAAAATAACATGTGACAAGATGCTTGAAAGAGACTGTTGTGTCTGATGTACTAGAAAACATAAGGGACCGTGGACTAGGCTCACATAATAAGACAGCATTTTTCTAAATTACAAACTCTAGTTTCTTTTCCCCAGTGCTACAACATCCTGGAGTGTCAGGCTGAAGTTCAGTAATCTACTTCTATTTTGACTTCTTAAAATAAATATTTTGGTGCTAAGGAATACTATTCTGCAGGTGATAATTGCCTGTAGTGAACAGTAGTGAATGAAGCAGCAGCTCAGCCTGGGCACTGTCCTGCTGCCACCGACACTGTCAAGCTGTTATTCAGTCCCTGGGGCACATCTAGCCCCCAGCAAAGTGACACTCTCACAAGGAAGGGATGGGAGATAGCCTGGCCTGGCAGCATTCCAATAAGTACTTTGGGTGTTGCCACCCTCTTTGTGAGGGTAAAGGAATTTATACAATACAGACCATCTGATGCCTGTTGGGGCTGAAGCTGGCAAACAGATGGTGGTCTAGTTTGAGTGTTAGCATAGGCACAGCCACTCTACCTCATGGGAACTAAATTACTTTGCTATTCTTTATTTATGACTCCTCTTCTCCAAAGGTTTCTATTCAGTCTCCATAATGAAGTTGAACTCAGAGCTGTTGTTTTGTTCTCTGCCAGCAGTTTCATTCTTCACATCCAGATCTGAAACTGACTTGTGCACTGGAAAGAGTGTGTCCTGTCTGGAATGATAGTAGATGGACTAATAAAAGACTATTTCTCCCTAAAAGTATTATTCTTCTATTATAAACAATAATAAGAAAATAAACTTTACTATAATATGGATTTATGTTTTTCACAGAACAGGTGTTTTATAGTGTTTGCAGATTGTGGTGTTGTTCACCAGAGGCTAATGAGAGGACAAGAGAAATGAGTATTGCAATGCAAAGAAAGACCAATTGGACATGGTTAAAAAACAGTATAAAAGGGGTAAATGCCATCTAATTACAGCACTAAATAATTATGGTTTTGTAAGTGCCTTTCTCAAAGATTTGTGCTGAAGTGCTATTAAAATTCTTTCTACCACCAAATTCATCAAACACAAATACACCCTTGGTGACCTCTGTGTGCTTAAAAGCTTTGCAGAAGAGCATTGGCAACTAATTACAACTTTGTTTTTAAATAAGGAAGCACTCTTATTTCAGTGAGATAAATCCCCTTCCTTTTTCACCCCATGGGTCAAGCTCACAACTCCCGTTTCTGCCTCTGGCACAAAAAGCCTACCACTGGTGCCCTGTTTTCTGCCAAGGAGAGCACAGCACAGCTCCACCCTGACCATACACATCAGCTCTGGACATCACAACCCCTGCCTGAGACCCCTCACTGCACAGGGAAGCATCACCACTGCCCACACAGCAGATTTGCAGGGAGCGCATCCCTCTTCCTCCCACTGTCCCATACCATACTAGGATGCAAACAATAGATGAACTCTGTCTTTTGTTAAAATGTAAGACTAAATCTGAATGGGGGTGGTGGTGTATTTTCTCCCCTTACCCCAGTAACAAGACATGGTAAACTTTTCAAGCCTGATAAAATCTTAGTCCTAAACACTAATCTCATTCTGGGGACAACTATCACAGTAAGAAAACACTGGAATGGATTTTCTTTTCCCACTTAATGAGAACTGTCTAAAGTCAGATTTTTCTGATTATGGTTTCAGCAAAATAGCTGTACTTCTGTCAGTATTTCAGAAATCTAATCTCTCAGACTGTGCCAGAAGCAGCAAGTCTACATGAGCATATCAAAAGCACAGTGGGGAATAAAAGACTGCATTGAAAAGTATCTCAAATGGGAAACAAATTCTTTTAATTCTTTCTACTTTGATACTCAAAAGACAGTCTTTGAAGGGATATCCCTCAGTAAAACCAAGTGAACACCGTGGATATGCAGGACAGCTGGCGTCAGCAAGGCAGCTAAATGTAAATTCAGAATGTATATCTCATGAAGCTAACCACTAAAACCTGTGTTTATTAACAGTGGGTGTAATCCACATACATTGACATCAGTAAGAGAAATGAAAAACAGGTAATCTCTGAGCTCTGCAGCAGGGATTCAATCTCCAGACTTCTGAGTGAAGGTATTTTTCTCTCTAGTCTGTTCAGAAGGATTTTTTTTTTTTATTTTTCCCCCAAAGGATACTATCTCATGCATCCTTTCCCTTTTTTTCTGGGCCATTTATTATCCCTAATTGAGCTGTTCATGCTGCAAATCTCATTTGATGGTTCGTGGCTAGGAGGGAGTCAAAGTCTGATTTCTGACTTTAGTTGGTTTCCTTTGTTCACTAAGACAAAACATTTAAACTCTTGGGACGCTTTAAAACTAGCACAAGTCTCCACAAGCCAAGTGTCCTCTTTGCTCTCCAGAACATCCTCTTCATGGAGCTGCTATTTTAGGAGACTGACTTTGTACAAGGCTCACACTTGGCAGGTTCATGTCTCTGGTAAATTGTATGCCTCAGTTTCACGAAAGATGCTACCCTTTGAATTCTGGCATCAGTGAGGACATTGCAGGGGCATTATCCTGCAGTCAGTGCTCTCCACCATAATGGCTGTAAGAATCAGTGAGTCTTTATGGGAATGCCCATGCAAAAGTGTCTTTGTGCATTTATTTCCATGAGTGCTGCTCTGATGTTTTGTAATCTGGTTATCACAGTCTCTGGGAAGCTCGTGGTCTTGGCTGCACTTATTGCCACAGCACAGGCAGAGAGGGGCTGAGACAGTGCCCATGACGAAGGCACAACACATTTATCAACACAAAATCACAGAATAAGCTGAGTTGGAAGGAACCCACAAGGATCAAGCTGAACTCCAGGCTCTGCCAGGACCATCCCCAAGAGTCACATCACATGCCCAAGAGCACTGTCCAAACTCTTCTTGAGCTCTGTCAGGCTTGGTGCTGTGACCACTTCTCTGGGGAGCTGTTCCAGTGCCCAAACACCCTCTGGATGAAGATCCTTTGTCTAATGCCCAACCTAAACCTCTCCTGACACAACTTCAATCCATTTCCTCGGGTCCTGTCACTGGTCACCACAGAGAAGAGATCAGTGTCTGCCCCTCCTCTTCCCCTCACAAGAAGTTATAACTGCAATGAGGTCTCCCCTCAGTCTCCTCCAGGCTGAACAGACCAAGTGACCTCAGCTCCTCCTCATACAGCTTCCCCTCAAGGCCCTTCACCATCTTTGTTGCCCTCCTTTGGACTCTCTCTAATAGTTTAACACCTTTCTTATATTGTGGCACCCAAAACTGCCCCCGGCACCCGAGGTGAGGCTGCCCCAGTGCAGAGCAGAGCAGGACAATCCCTTCCCTTTCCCGGCTGGCAGCGCTGTGCCTGATGCCCCCCAGGACACGGGTGGCCCTCCTGGCTGCCAGGCACAGACCCACAGGCAGCTTCCTGCATCCATCCTCAGCCCAGACTGGATCAGCCACAGGAGGGCTGCAGGGGCCAGGCTGCCCACGTCCCTCAGACCTGTGCTGAGGGGCAGGGCAGAGTCTGCTGCTGAGGCATTGACACAGGTCCCCACAGTGGGGTTAGTGACGGGAGCCCTGTTGTGCAAAGATACTGAAGAAAACAACTTCTTAGAGAATTTTCCTGATGCCAGATGAGGCAGTTGTATTGGAACACGAATTCTTCTTGCAGTTAAAATTTCCAATCTTCTTAATGTCTTTGGATTGTTTCCAACAGATCATTTCTCCCAGTTTGCTTATTCATTTTTCGGAAAGTTTCCACTACGTAGAGCAGCTGTGTAGAGCATTTCTTTATGTCCTGGGTTCTATTTAACTTATTTTTTTCAGTTGCTTCATTGTTGTTTCCCCAATAATGTGTCTGGAATAGGCTAATGTATGAATTGCAAAATATGTGGCTAAGTAGAAGCTGCTTTGCATTACCAGGGACTGTGTCTTTATGAGGTGTGAGTACTTAAAGTTTGCAAAGTTCCTTTGGGAAAGGATTAATAGAAGTAATGTTCAGATCCACCTGCTTATTTTCCCCAGGAAGCTCTGTAAAAGAAAAACAAGTTCTGAGGGGGAAAGGGGAAATTTTCCCTTTAATTAAATTATAAACCACTGTAAAGGTTGAAGTGGTGTGTTACTGTGACCTCTCTTGCAGAATGACTAAAGGGTTCAAAACCTAATTTTTGTGAGATGAAGAGAGAATATCACATGAATCATTCCCTGTCAGCATGACTAGGAGCTGTACCAAGCTAATCCATCATTGCTCCAACCTTCAGAATGTCATTTTTCGTAGTCACTCATTTGAGGAAATTAAAGTATAATTAATTAGAATTAATTGAAAATTACAGTCATATTTAACTGATCAGGAATGGAAGGACAAGACAAAAACACCTTCTGCTTCTTCATCTGTTACCATCAATCCCATCAATAAATAGAAATAGATCAAAAATTGGTTTGAGCTTTTTTCCAAGTTGGTTGAAATATAGAGTATTAATTACTTATGCATAGAGTAATTACTCCTACTGTTGATCCAGCTGGTAGTAGAAATGAAAGAAAGAAGTTTAAAGCTTGTGTAGCACAGAATTTGCCTTTCAGGATGAGTAGTTTCAGAATTGCATTGTTGGACCAAGGGAGACAACAAGATTGCACTACACTGTATCTCCTTTAATAATGCCACAATGAAATTGGAGGATAAAGCTTGGTAAGAAATATTTTTTAATCTGAATTTTATATGAAGAACATGGTTCGGAACTTGCAAATTGAGGAGATGAGTCTCTGGACATCACTCCCCAAGGCCTTAAAGATACCAGAGTCCATCACAACATGTTCCCTTTCCAGCTCCTTTTCCCTCTCTTCAGCAGCCACTGCTTCCTGAATAAATCAGCATGAGGACTATTCAAGGAATATCCTTGGTTATATATAGGCTAGTTGTTTCCAAAGAAAATACTTGCTAAGACTCCTGTAAATATAATCTTTCTGTATGAAAATGAAACTATTCCTAACTGGATAAGTGATCAAAGCTGCAAAATGCTTATGTTTGGGTGGCTAATCAGAGCTGCAAACTGCCTCGTCGCTTAGAGCTAGATACGCTTCCATGTTCAGCCAAATAATTAAAGTGGGATGTTTTCCTGTGCAAAATGAGATACTCAAGGCCTAATTTGCAAAGTATTTTAATATTAGCAGCTTGAATCCTCTGTCAAGCTAGAGAGGAAGAACTAAAGAGCCCTCTGAAGTATCTAGGCTTTGAATTAGGATTTGTTTTTTGCCAGTGGAAATTTAGCTTTTCAAAATAATCAAAGTTGGGGAAGATGTCTCTTAAACAGCAGCTGTCTCAGAGATTCCATCTGTTTCAGCTAGGAAAGCTTAAAAATAAATCTGCACAATTAGGTTCACCTGCTTCAGTCACAGTAAATATTAGAGTAATGGAGGATTTGGTAATTTTTGTCACCAATGCCCGGAACTTGTGGGGGTACTTTTCACTTCCTACTACTTCAGACACAAAGCAGGGTCACCAGGCAGGGTGGATGTGCGTGGGGAAGGGGACCTTCAGAGCAGTTCAGTGCATCATCCCAGTCCTGCAGGAGACAGCAGACAACATCCAGAAATGAAGTGGCAGAGAACAGATACGAGCAGCAGGGATGGAAAAAACCCAACAAACCATCAGCAGGCATCTGGGTCAGGACCTGAAAAGGCAGAAGTTTAATTAATTTCAGACCCAAACAATTAGCTAGATTTTTAGCTGTGATTATTTGGAGTGTAATTTGTGATCTCCTCCTGTCATCACTACTGAAAGTGAGCTTGAACAAACCCACTCTCTCCCTAAGAAAATAGAGGCAAACTGTCTAAATGAGCATAGAGTGCTTTGGTGCTGCAGGTCCTCTTCACTACGTTTAGCCAAGTGCTAACTAAAGCAGGAGTACTCTTGTTTTCCAGCCCTAATCTCATCTGAAAATCTTCTTGCGTTTCAGATGTGCCAGCACAGACGAAGGGGGCACAGAATTCCATCTGTATGATGGTGCTTTTGCCCATGTAAATGATCCCCCTCTCTGCTCAGTGTTACAGAGCACCTGCAGGTCCCTGTCCGGCCACATTCGCTCCCAAGCCTGCACCAACAACGAATGGTGCGTTTCATGCAGGGAGGTCCCACTCCTGGGCTAGACTGGGCCTCAGGATATCATATCAAATGTTAAGTTTCTAAAATTTCCACAGACAGCCTGATTGTCAAGGCCAGTTATGGATAATCTTCACCGTCATCCTGTTGGAAACTCTCCTTTGGGTCCATACTGTCCAGCAGTCTGGTGTCCTTTCCATCCTCATGCACTTTCATGCTGTTTCTGCAATTCAGCCAGACTCCAGGCTGGGCACAGATTGCACCTATGTGTATGTATGTATTTGGGTAATGATATGCACACTCTTTGGAACAAATTGTTCCACACTTATTAAGAATAGAGAAGTCACTCCTGTTGCACAGAAATTTCTGAGGAACTTCTGGACACTGCTGTAAAAAAAAAAAAAAGTAGCTCTGACTAAAGATGTCAGAGCTTTGCCTCACCTGTGGCATTACCAGGGTTTCTTTCCCCTTCCTAGTATCTTATTTTAGTAAAACTTATGGAAAACATACTTTGTAGAGTTCTTCATGTCACTGTTGAACTGGGTAGGAATCAATCAACAGAGAAAACCAAGCAAAAAACTAAACTAATTTTTCATTTAGTAAGAATGTATGTTTTTAATTTAGTTGAGAACATAATCAAGCTGAGAGCATTCTTTACACTTTCTGAAAAAAATATATATCTTCCAAAAATTCAGTGACTAACAATTGTAAATGGCGCTTGAATGCCATGGCATATCAAAGGATCAAAGATTTCTGTCATAGAGAATGAGTGGCTGGTGTGCAACACACTACACATAGTCTTTTGTGGTGACACTGAGCATGCCACAGAAAACACATAAATTTTCTTTTTAGGATAAAAAGGTGAAAAAAAGAGAGACGATAAACCAGGCTGCCAAGATCCATCTCTTTTGATGTAGCAAAAAATCCTCAAAAAACCCCAACCCCTGTCAACAAGAGTGTCTCCAAAAGTAACAGAAAGAAAGGTAATAGATTTTATTCCTTCAGAGGTGGTACTTCTAGGACATAAAAGACCTCTTTTTTGTGCTTCTCCTCAGGTTCAGACTGATCTTTTTTCCCTTCTCCCCTCAAGTCTTTCTAGTAGCCCTCTGCAGGTACAGACTTCCTCAGGCAGACAAAAAGCAGCCTCTCATGGGCTGGTTTGCTGGCCGTAAAGGCACATGAAAACCACAAAAAATTATGTCTCAGTTTTGACTGTCTTCAATATTTTGTTCTGCTCTGGCAGCAGCAAAGGAAAATTCTCTCCTACCAGAGAATTATCCTTTGCAATGAATCCACACCTGGTGGTCTCTGAGCGAGGGTCTCAGAGGGCAGGACAGAGCTGGGAGGAACTTCCCTGGCTCCACAGCAAACGGCAGCAGGGACAGGTCAGAATCCATTCAGGGAGAACAACACGCTGAAAAGGAGAGCTTTCCAGAATAACTGCATTTTCGGATTTCAAATAAAACATTAAAAAACCCAAAGGTTCTAAATGTGCTGTTTAACTCCTCTCACAAAAAACCCTTTGTTGTGAGTTTCCAGGGCTTTCTAAGAGAATACCACCATCTCTTTTCAGCTACTTAACTGAGGAGTGATCATAAAGAAATGTGGATACAAAAATGCTGCTAGCAAGGATTTTCTTGCTATTTTCTAAGTCCGTGAGAGACTTTTCTCTCACGCAGAAGAGGTAGCAGGGAATGTAAACAACCAAGCCACCTGCAACCTTGGAAAGTCTTGTTTATGGTATAGTAGAAAAATATTTTGACAATGGATGTTTTAGGATTTTAGCCGATCACCCCCAAGGGATGGCTGGTCCTTTGTCCAATTAGACTATGAAGAAAAAAGTCTATAAAAGAGTTTGTAAAAAAATTAAATAAATAAATCTTGCTGCACAATTCCTGCCTGCTGGATCTTCTCTCCTCCTCCTCCTTATGGCTGCGGGACACGGTGATATACCCTAGGGCCTAGGCCTGCGGTAATAAAGAAACACTTAAACCCCAAGAGGAGAACCAGGTGCAATGAAAGTTCTTCTGCCTCCATTCACAGCATAAATTTTAGCACATCTTCATTTATGGTGGACTTGGATATTCTCCACAAGAGCAACTGCTTCACTAAGAAATGTTTAATACTGTAAATCAAAGACCATTTTAAATGTACTTTATTGCGAAAGCAGAAAGCTTTATCTCTCATGGCTTCCTCTTTCATATATGGCTGCAGAGATGAACTCCAGAACTCATCTGTTAATGGTGCCAGCTCTCCTTTGGCCTCATCGTGTGTCTGTGAGTAACTCTGAATCCTCTCCAGTAAGGAGAAACTCTAGCAGCTGCAAAGTGCCCTAATCTGGGGTATGACCCTGTGTTAGGTGTGTCTGAGCCAGCATTGGCCAGGGAAAAGGCAACCCATGCATCTGTTTCTCCAGCTGACTCACAAGCACTTACACATTGTTCATCTCAGTCAACACCAGAGCAGACTGAAAAAATCAAGACTTAGCATTTTCCCTTGGGATTATTTTTTAATCATTCATCAATAGCATTTGAGCCCAAGGGAAAATCCAGCCCAATACAATTTAGTATGAGAGCTGTGGCTGAACAGGTGCCACGTGAGCCACTCCTGCCAGCAGAGAAAACCTGTCATGGTTTCACAAACCTGTGCTTAAAACCTAAAAATGAGATGAAACAAACAAGCTCTGCCCAGTAAGACACCAATTTCAAATTTATTTGCAAGCATCATAAGTAAGTGGCTCTACCTAAATAGGAATCACTAAATCCTCTAGTTTAAACAGCCAACTGGAGAGCAGTGTGAAGATATAATTCATCCTAGGTATTAATCCTCAACAAGTCATAGCTAAATCATTTCTATTTGTATATAGAGCTAAGTGTACAGAGTACTTTACAAATACATGGATCCCAAACAGCTGATGATGTGAAAGTCTGAACTTGCCAATATTTACTTTCTGGCATGCAAATGAAAGCCAGACAAAATCCCTAGCAGCAAAAAGAAGTGAGATCCATATGGGGAATATGAATTGAATCAAGTAATTGATGATTTATTTTTACAAGCAAGAGCTTTCTACCCATATTTCCATAAGAGTTTTCGCACTTTTAACCTGAAGGTTTCTAACAGATTGTGTCTTTAGTTTGTTGAGGAATGAATCTCAGGATTCATAAGTACCTGGGATTCAGTGTGAACAAAGCAGCTCAAAAAGTTAATCTGTCTAGTAATGTCCTGGGTAGAAAAATCAAATTTGAAGCAACAAAGAAGCTGTTTCAGTATCTCTACTCCCATTCAAATTTTTATTGACTGACAAAAGGACCTTGAATTTTGAGGGCATCACATCCTGTGGGTTTTTTTCCACAACTTACTGCAGTCCCTGTTTGATGATTTACAGTAAGTGGCTGCCTTTCAGGTGAAGCCAGACGCATTCTTCTCTCTTGCTTACAGTGAAGTTCAGAAGGTGGTATAAATCCATGCTGTGATACTTAGCTTGACTAGGAACTCCTCAGGCTGCCACACATGTTACCAAGCAGCTGGAATGGTAAAAAATAAATAAAATAAAATAAAATAAAATAAAATAAAATAAAATAAAATAAAATAACAACAAAACAAAAAAACTCAGGAGATGGCATCTGAACAGAATGACCACAGAGTATGTTTTGCAAGCAGGACAACTAAGGACTTGATATAAAGGAATACAGGTAGAGAGGGAAGTCATGATGGATATGCACTGTTACTTCATCTAAAGATAAATGCATCCCCTATCCTCTCCCCAAGAGAAACAAAAACATTAAAATGCCAGATGATGTACATATAAAAAAAATGCTTGTGAAGACAAGTTAATGACAGTCACATCAGCAATGGGTTTGAGCAATGGGTTGAGACTGGTGCACGTTCTTCACATTCACCACTCAGACACACACAAGTCTATTGGGGCCAAATTGGAGCTGGCAGAAATGCTCAGCAAGCCACTTTCTGTCATTTACCAGCAATCCTGACTAATCTGGGAGGTCCCAGTTGACTATAGGTCAGAAAATGTGACACCCAAGGACAAAAAGGGTGGGAAAGAGGATCCAGGGAAGTACAGCCTTGTCAGCCTGAGCTCAGTGCCAGAGAAAGTCATGGAGCAGATCATCTTGAGTGTCATCACACGGCACAACACAACAACCAGGAGATCACACTCAGCCAGTGTGGGTTTGTGAGAGGCAGGTCCTGCTTGGCTGATCTGCTCTCCTGTGACAAGGTGACCTGCTTGGTGGATGAGGGAAAGGCTGTGGATGTTGTCTGCCTGGACTTTAGAAAAGCCTTTGATGCCACTTCCAATAGCATTCCCCTGGAAAAGCTGGCTGCTCGTGGCTTGGACTTCTTCAGGTTACTGGAGACATTGAATGCTGCTGATTGTCAGTTAATTAATATCTGATTACATTTCCTTAGAAGGAACCACTCTCCAGTCTCACATGAATATGATGTGATTTTTGATATTCCTTCAGAGTAAATCTACACAAACAGTGAGATGCACTATTACTGTTTACCATGCCTGTCCCTTTTCTTTCCTAGGAAAGCACAACATTAAGAAGTCCCACTCATGTGGGTTAGGGCACATAGACCTTGCAAAGTCTCAGCTGAAATGCAAAGAAACCACTACTGAGTGGCTTTGCTGGGCTGTTTGTGTTCTGCTGTGGAGAACTTACCATTGAGCAGTTTCCAGTGCATGTCTTTCCTGATAAATGTTTGGTCTTCTGACAAAGACACAGAGGAAAGGAAGGAACCTTGTATACAAACTTTTATCTTTTCTTGTGAAGGTGGTAAGCCGTATTTTCACTACAAGTGATTGGTATCTCTAATGGAGTCTTTTAATTACTCTGATTCAGTAATTAAAGAAGTTAATATTGATGCTAATACAATATTTTCAGAGGCTAAAACAAAAAACCTGTAAACAGGAAACAAAATTAGTCACAGAACAGCACAATATATAAAAATAAACAAGCTTATTTTAATCTTATTTGTATTTCAGTCTTAGAAGAAGCTCCAACCTTTTTCTAAGTCCTTTTTAAGGGTGTCTTCTCTGAATTTCTAAGTTGGATGCTGGCTGAGTGTTTTGTCTTTCATATGTTTGTTTATTGATTCAGCTAGTTTCTTAAAGCACCATCATGAGAACATCTGAACCCCAGCAGGCTCATATATATCAAAGCTTAGGGTTATTAATTTTCCTAAGCAGTAGAGCCATTTGTAACCCACTGCCATATGGCTCTCTTCTCTCCTCATCTTCTGTGCACATTTTCATGCATATAAACACTTATGATATTCAATTTATTTAGAATATACCCTTGTCTTTCTCTGAATAATTTTCTCAATTGGCAGTAATCATATATCCTGTTTCCACTCAATTTTAATGGGAAAAATTTAAAACAGCTTAAAAGACAATGTACCTTCCTTGGCCTGGCTTTTGAAGACTTTCCCTGAATCTGGGCTCTGTGCTGTCATCACAGGAACTCTAACCCACACCACAGCTAAAAGCACAAAAGTTTCATCCATTAAAACAGAGAAGGAAGTGAAAGCTGGCCCAAAAAGGACCATAAAGCAACATGGCTTAGCCATGGCTCAGATAACCACACTGTCTCTCACGGAAACCCTTTGGAGCAGACCTGCACATATGTATCATGCTACCTTTAAACTCATCTTATTACAACTCTTCAAACCCATTCCTGACATCTTTTAGCCTTCACTCCCCTGCCCCTGGAAATGTGTTTAGAGTTTACCTGTGCAGCAGATGGGGAAATCCTCCAGCAATCCCCCAGTGGGCAATTCAGCAGTTCCCTCTGGGCTCTTCAAACACACACCCATTGCCTGGGTGTGCCTGGGATGCACATACCCATTGCCTGAAGTCCAGGAGGGCTCAGTTTTGCCATTGTCCTGGTTTTGCCTGGGATAGAGTTAATTTTCTTCCTAGTTGTTTTTGCTGTGGTTTGGACTTAGGATGAGAATAATTCTAATAACACACTGATGTTTTAGTTGCTGATGAGCAGTGCTGACACTAAGGCAAGAATTTTCAGCTTCTCACTCCACCCTGACATTAAGGAGGTTGGGGGTGAACAAAAAGCTGGGAGGGGACACAACTAGGGCAGCTGACCCCAAATGGTCAGCATATAAATCGTGGGGAAATCTGGCAGAGGACCACTGCTCAGGAACTGGTTGGGCATTGGTCAGTGAGCAGTGAGCAATTGTGTTTTGCACCGCTTGTTCTGTACAACAACAATGTATTATTGTTGTTGTTGTTATTATTATTATTATTACTATTAATATTATTTTCTCTTCAGTTTCTTTATTATTAACCCATTTTAATCTCAACTGACAATTTTTAATTCTTTTCCTCTAATTCTCTCCCCCATCCCACTGGCAGTGGGGAGTGAGGGAGTGGCAGTGTGGTGTTCAGCTCTCTGCTCTGTTAAACCACGACAGCCACAACCACACAAGGCAAACCCTGGCTGTGGTGTGTGGCTGTAACTCCCAGCACAGGATAGTTTCCTCTAACTGAATGGCAGAGACACCAGGAGCTGGGCACAACCTGGCAGGTTAGAAGGAAAACCAGAGCTGTGCCATTTGGTACCAGCACCACAGCTGGCTACAAAGCCAGCAGCCTAAAGCTGAAGGGCTCAGAGCTGCAGACAGCAGAGCACTGGCTGCCTGTTTGCCAGTGACAAAGCACGAGGAATGGCGTACCCAAAAGCAGTTGCTTAAGGGAAATTACAGACAGACAGATTGACCTTTGGCCTGACCACTTTATTACATGTTTTATATCTCACATCCAACTACACACATTTCAGAGGAATGTGCTGTGAGTATGGACACAGCTGGACATCACTGGTACAAACATTATTGTTTTAATTCACAGAGTCAGAATCTTTGCAGAGCTGTAGGGCAGGAGGGGTTGGGGTCTGCAGGACGCTTCTTCCTAGGCTATAATCTTGCTTTGGAGCAATGAGGTCTGCTAAACTCTGGAAGTATCCAGAAGTGGTAGAATTTAAGCATCTGCACTTCCTCTGCATTGGTAGGTAGCTTTTAAAGCACCATGAAGTTCTCCCTAGTCCTCTCTGGCCTTGTTGACTTTGACCACTCACTGCCAGTACTTAGGAAGCAAAGCTCCACTTTCTTAGTCAGTATCACTTAAGATTGCAAAGTGAACTAGTTCTTACAGGTTTCAAGAAATTTAGTTCACATAATAAAGGCAGAATAACCAACTGAAAATTAAATACTAATGAGAAGTGCTAATTATCCCCAGTTCTGAATTAATGTTCTCATATGTGTGCCTACAAATCTGTGAATAATTCCACCAGAAAATGTGAGTTGTGGGAATTCATTAATTGTAAACATTAATTAACTTGAAGTCAAAACCATGTAACTGATTTGTCATGGTATGAATCACATCTGAAATAGAAATATATCTTCAAGAATCTACTGTATGCTCTTTCCTTCCACAGTACATACTGCAGCAAATTAATTTATTTCTGCTATCATAGGAAACAGACAATAGAAAATAATTTGTGATTGCAGGTAAGTGAGAAAGAGCACCAGACTGTGTCGATACATCAGATGGGTTCATACAGTGAAATGTTGTGCTCACAGCTCCCTGTTTGTGCACCTGAACCTTCCAGTATGTTGAATTGCCTGGACCTCAGAGAATGCAGCCATGCAAATAGACACAGTGAACCTATTAAAATAACCTGACTTCACTTTTCCTCACTTCCTAATGGAACAGCTGGCAGTCTAACCAAGTTGCATGCTAATTTGTCCCTGAAACACAACTGAATCAGTGACAGATATCCTGCTGTCCCCACGGCATTAAGAGACATGAGGTTTAAACTTTAAGGATATTGCATCTGTTCTTTATAGCACAGGAAAAGTTTTCTAAGAGCAGAAAGAAAAACAATATTGGTGTACTTCTCAGAAAAAAAAAAGTGAAACAGTAAAGCAGCCTGAGTTTTAGGTGTTTCGGGGTTTTTTTGTGTTTCTTTGTTTGTTTGGGTTTGGGTTTTTTTGTGGGATTTTTTTCTTCATTTGTTTTATGCGAAAAGGCAGATTTTATCAGATGTCACATTGGGTGCAAAGAGACTCAGAACTGTGTTGCTAACAGTAGTCAATTCTTATAGCTTATAACTATTAATTATATGACTATTAATTATATAACTATTAACTGAATTTTTCAGACTGCAGCAACCACCTGGAGCTACACCAGCTAAGAAACAGGACAAAAGGAGTGACTCCAGCCAATCACACCAATACCTACGCAGTTTGACTCATGAGTTACCCTTGCCACATACAAAGAAAATGGCAACAGAGGAGGTCTTGGTAACAAACAAGTTCTCTTTCTGATTGATCCAGCTGCTTTGAATGGAGTATTGCATATATCCGTAGATTTTAAAAGGGAGCCTGTGTATGTTTTATCTTGCTTAAGCAAGCTTATTCACCTGTGAAGACAGGCAGAGAGTGTTCAGCCTGGAGACGAGATGGCTCCAGGGGGACCTTAGAGCACCTTCCAATACCTAAAGGAAGCCTATGAGAGAGTCAGAGAGGCACTTTTGACAAGGGTGTGCAGTGATAGAACAGGCAGTAAGGTAATTAAACAGAAAGAGGCAGGTTTAGATTAGAAATTCTTTACTGTGAGGATGGTGAGGCACCGGAACAAGTTGCCCAGAGAAGCTGTGGATGTTCTGTCCCTAGAAGTGTTCAAGGCAGGTTGGATAAAGCTCTGAGCAACTTGGTCCAGTGAAAGGTGCCCCTGCACATGGCAGGAGTGTTGTGACTAGATGATCCTTAAGGTCCTTTCTAATTCAAACCATTCTACGATTCATGATTCTTTCTGCACAGATTCCCATGTTTTTACTCTTTTTAGAATCTGACACTGCAACTCACAAAAATGTCTTCAAAGCATCCGTTTTTATTTCTGCTCAGATGGTCACCAGCCCTTGATCAAATCAAGAGCCTGAGTTCCTGGTCTCTTTATGACTGAATGCATCCATCTTGTACCTCATGCCCATATTTTAGATACCCCATACACAAGCATAATTCAGTTATTCAGCAAATTCCCATAAACTGCTCAACTTCGTATTGCCATAATGTATTCTGTATTTATTAAAGAGGACACATGCAAAGGGGAGAATGAATAACTTTAAAGAGAAAAATCATTAAAGGCCAATCAGCTGCAATTTCAATGCTGAAAGTGACTGAATTAGTATTCAGTAGGTCTTATTTCTTTTCCCTCTAAACCTCACTTGTTCTGATAAAAATAAATGCTTATTGCTTCTGCATCAATTCTGTCAACTTGGGGCATCTATTCAATACTTGGCCTCTGACCTGTTTAAGTTTGGGTAAAATGAAATACTGAGCTATCTCCTATTTAATCCTCAGCAGAGGAAAACACCACAGGAGTCATGACTGATGTTTTCACATAAAGCAGTTATCATGACATTACAGCATGCATATGGCAGACTCATGAACATGTTCATCAAGAATCCAAGCTTTGCTGTCAATAAAGTTAAAAGATTCTCCTCTCCAAAAGCCACCCCACCCTCCCCAGTACCTCAAGGCAGTATGAATACATACAGGTGTGTGCATACATAGATGAAAATATAAATGTACACACACAAGTCCTGCATATTCAGAATATAGCTAACACATTAATACATGTATTAGTGGAATACACCACTAGAAAGTGTATATTCATCACAGCGTAATGAAAGTCACGTTCTAAAATGATTCATTTTTTAGGATTTGCTTTTCTGTGTTTTTTCTTGACAGTTCCTTGCAACTGCCATTAGAATGCAAAAATGCACTGGAATGGTTTGTAAAGGATACTTTGCATAGAGTATTAGATTGATAAGTATTTTCCAGGTCTGCATCTTAAACTGTTAATTATATCTATTTTAATTGATACCCAGCCACCACTTCATGATAAACATCTTTGTGTAAAGAAAGTTTTTCAGAAGTAGCTTAAACCTTTTATAAACGAAAAAATATTACTCCAGCAAACACTTCTCTAAGCAAAAGGGACTATACCCTGAGTTTGAAATGATTGCAACAGTCTTGACCAAAAGGCTTGCTTGATGCTTGGCTCTTCCACCTCAAAGATGTCAAGTTATCTTTAGACCTTGCTGATTTTTATCCATAACACAAATGACAATGTATTGCATGGGGAAGAGGGGAAACAAATCCCACCAGATTTCCAGAAATGTGTTACAAATGGCTCATAGGACTGATGGCACAAAATTTTAAACCAGAATTTTTATTACATGCTAATATGTGATTGACTGCAGGCTTCAAGTTCATCTAATGTGCATAATGAGAACAGAAAACATAACCTGACAGAAGGCAAGGAAATTAAAAAGTTCTAGTGGCCCATTATTGAAACAAAGCACAAAAAACTGAAATAAAAGCTTTAAACTAGTTACTCACACAGGATCCGTTGTTTCATTAATGAAGAGCCACTTTATGACAAAGGGCATATATACAGACCAAATCCTTCCTCTTTTCCTTCACTTTCCTGCAAAAAAGCACCCACGTTGAGGTAGCGGGAGAGGAAGGAAGGACAGACTCTCTCTCTTCCATCTAGAAGGGCTTGCCCAGACCATTTGGGTTTTGTACATAAAGAAGACACAGGATAAGAGGCACAGTGTGTGCACTTTAACACAAGAACACAGCTGAATACTTATCAACCCCCTCCAGTAACTACCTCTGTACATTTGTGTGTTGGCAGACATGGAACATTAGCAAGGCTGTACAGGGGATTTCACAGAGATAAACCAGGGGTGCAATAGTGCAACAGCCCTGGCCCTGCAGCACAGACACCTGTCAGAACTCTGTCCTAGCAGACAGCTCCTTAACACAAGTCTTATTTTAAGTAATTTCTTATTTCTATTTTTCTATTTTATTGCAGTAGCATAGGAAGGACACACATTTGAAATTAACATAAATCCTTTAAAATAATTTTTAGATTTTAACTTTTTTTTCTATTTATTTAAACTTGCAGAAGAATACATGATGCATTCCAAACATGCAGCCAAGGAAAGCACTGAAAATAATAAAATCAAGTAATGCAGTAACAGCCAAATAAGCCTGTAATGGCCAAATATTTTCTCAGAAATTCTGTAAACAGATTGTGATTGGGACGTCTCAGGAAGAACTGTCTGAAAAAATAAGATTTCAAGAAACAAAATCCTAGAAAAATTGAAGCATGGTTGTTAGAAAACCATTTCTAAAATATCCACATTTTATACTTTGTATAAGCCTATTTAAGATAATCTGAACAAATGAGCCTTAAGAGTAATTGAACACAGAAATGGAAATGCTCATAGGGAGTGTCTCCTGGTGGCTTGCAGCCATTTAATTATTATAGAATGGTTGGGTTGAAAGGGACCTTAAAGATCATCTAGTTCCAACCCCACTGCCATGGGCAAGGACACCTTGCACTAGACCAAGTTGCTCAAAGCCCCATCCAGCCTGGAGCTGAACACTTCGAGGGGCAGGGCATCCACAACTTCTCTGGGCAACTTGGTCCAGTGCCTCACCACTCACACAGTAAAGAATTTCCTCCAGTATCTAATCTAATCTAATCTAATCTAATCTAATCTAATCTAATCTAATCTAATCTACTCTCTTTCAGTTTAATGCCATTATCTCTAGTCCTATCACTACATGCCCTTGTCCAAAACCCCTCTCCACCACTATTGCAGGCCCCTTTTAGGTACTAAGAGGCTGCTCTACAATCTCCCCAGAGCCTTCTCTTTCCCAGGCTGAATAACTCCAACTCTCTCAGCCTGTTGTCACAGACAAGGTGCTCCAACCCACTGATAATCTTTGTGCCCCTCCTCTGGACTTGCTCCAACTGGTCCATGTCTCTCTTATGTTGCGGTTCTCAGATCTGGATGCATTTCTGCAGGTGGGGTCTCACCAGAGCAGAGCAGAGGGGCAGAATCTCTCTGGACCTGCAGGCCGTGCTTCACATGATGCAGCCCAGGACATCTTTGGCTTTCTGGGCTGCAAGTGCACATTGCTGGGTCATGTCCAGCCTCTCATCCACCAAGTCTTTTTCTCCAGGGCGGCTCAGTCCATTCTCTGCCCAGCCTCCTTTTGTGCTTGGGATTGCCCTGCCTCGGGTGCATAGTAGCTTGCTGTGCAGATTCCTCAAGGTAACAAATAATTTAAATACTAAAATATCCTTGATTCTCATAGAAGCAAAATAAGAGAGAGACTACTTGATACGTTGTTCCTGGCAACCATGATTACAGATGAGTAACATGGAAAAAAGGATGAACCTTTTCCCCGTGTTCAGTTATTTCCAGATGCAAACAAGAACTCTCTTGAAACAGACACACATTTGGAATGTGAGTTCTAGTCTTTGCATATTGTAATACCTTTGAAGAGGTAACCATTTTACTTGACTTTGTTCCCTCTGTGCCAGGAGACAGCAGAGCATGTTTCCAGACACGTAACTCACAGCAAGAAGAATTTGACAAAGAACAGCCGAAATTCTCATCTATATTGAAGCTACCTGCAGTAGACCAGAGGTGACAAAAGCATGTTGACTATGATTCTTTTGCTCTTTCATTCAGCCATTTCCCAAATATTACATGTTCTTAACTCTGTGTTGCCAAAGATTAAACCTCAGGTTACTAAGTAATATTCATATACATTGAAAAGCACTTAATTTATGCTCCAAAGCAATAAACTATATAAAATCTTTTTTATAGGGCCTCTGAAGGAATTCTACCATCTTGTTTGATGCTATTGGCCAACAATAAAATTTAGATGCAAAACAGTCATGCAACAGTAATACATTCACTGAGTCTTCTCAAAAAGCATTTTCAAGACAGTTTTGAAAGGACAGAATGAAAAGAGGTTTACAAATCCAGTATGTTTTAACGCACCCAGGTAAAAGTAAAGCTTTTCAATATTGGATATACAATACAATCCTGCTGTAAGGAGAGGGAAAATCAGGTTCCTTGAAAGGTTTCTGCATTTGGAGGGTTTTTGCACGCCACAATTGCTTGCCTCCCTCTTGTTATTTAATCAGTTCACTGATACAAATCCGGAGAATTTCCAGGACAGTCAAAACAATCACAACTAAAGAAACACTTATTCTTCTCTCAACAGATTCTTAGAGTTCTGAAATAATATTGGTAGGGAGATGCAAACTAAAAGGCTGCTTGTATTTGTGTCTCAGTACTTTGGTACCACAGATGACAGCAGGTTTCCTGCCAGTACACAACATATTAGGCATTCTTTGCTACGGATCTGTAAGCCAACTATGAAAAAAGCCTAACCCGGGGTGAAGCTGTCACAACTGACTCTTTGGTTTAAATGTATTCACAATGCCAATTTATAGTAAGAAACAAAAATCTTCAGATACAACTACTCAACTCAATTAATCACACCAGTTTGTTACACCAAAGCATCCTCATTGGCCTGAGTACTCTCACATTGCAAATACACCATGTTTTGACTGGTGCATCATAGACAGAACAGTTAAGTGACAATGCAGCATTTACAGTGGCATCTGAGGAAGAAGCAGCACCTCTGAGTTTCCCATCCCACGTTAGAACACTGGTGCTTTTTCTGTCAGCCATTTTCTCATTGTAAATGAGTCACTTGAAATGAAGTATAAAGTCAAATGAAAATGGCACAACTGAGAGTATAACAAGACCTTAACTAATAGCACTCGATGTATCATTGCCAGCTATACATTGACCCTTACTTTGCTTCTGGAAAAAGCTACTAAAGTGTATTCTAGAATTGTGAACAGATTTTACTGCAAGGATAAATAAATATCCAAACCAATAATCTAATATGTGCATAAACAATAAAACTGCTCCATTTAATTACCTGTAGAAGAAACATAATAACCCATTCATTTCACTCACATTTCACTCAAAACTACTGAATGTCGAAATATCAAATCAGTTTTTTGGTTAACAGTATTTGAACTGGAGATTTTTTCTTTATGATACATTCTACTTTGCATATCATATGCTTGTAACTCTTTATCTGACTATTTTTTTCAGAGGTAAACAGTGGCATTTAAAAACAGAAGTGAATTCTCAAAACTCAGAAGTACAGAGAATAAAGTCACTTGGAAAAAGCAATGCATTAATCTATTCACCTATGCAATAGCAGCCTCTGACAATTACTTTGACAAAGATGTTAATGCAGAAGACATTTTTCCATAGCTCTGAAAAAGCTTACTTCCGTGGCAGCAAAGTCAAAAAACTCTCAATTTCTTACAGAAAAATTCTAATGAAGAAATTTGATTCCCCTGTAAAACATCCCCTTTTTGATTTTCAGCAAATTGTACTGAACTCATCAGATTGTCTACCTAACGAGTTCTATAACAAATTGTTAACACAAACTACAGCAGAGCACACTGAATAATTAATTTCCAGAGTTCACCTTTATTAAAAACAAGGTTTTTGTTGTGAGAACAAATAATCTCTCACTCGTAGCTTGAAAGCCTAAAATAGGATCATTGGCTTCCAGGGTTGCTACCAGCTGCTTAGCAACCTGCCCTACTTGTCTTCCTTCCTTCCTGTTGTAGAGAACTGTGGCCAGAGGAGTCGGCTGGCGATAGATGAAAACTCGTCGCAAGCACTCACAAAGAGCAGCGTAGGAGTAATCTGGAGCACAAGCCATGAACTTCTTGTCTTGTTTCGATGCTTGGACATAACCTATACAGTCCAAAACCAAGTAGATGGGATAAGTAATATATATGTGTTTCAACAGAACTTTAACTGGCTGATAAAAACTCAAGCTTAACTTAAAAAATAATACTCAATTTGTAAAAACAAACAACAACAAAACAAAACAAAAAACCCAACAAAACCAAAAAAACTCCCACAAACAAACCACCAAACCATTCTTATTACATAAGCCAGTACTTTCTGAAGGAATGCATTAACCAGTTTAATCAGTTTAATACCAATACACAATTCTCGTGTACCTCATCTTAACTGGTGTTTTGGATACATATGTATAGCAAGATACTCTTCCCACATCTGGCTCCTCTCTGCCTCACAAGGTCTTTCATTTTCTCAGCAGGATCATAAGGCACAGACATGGTCCATATGGGCAATCTTGGCCCAATATTAGCAGTCTAAGCAGAATAAATCTCTTCTCTCTCCTCATTTCCCAGTGGGCAATTAATTACATTTAAAAATGAAGATTTCTGAGTCTACCTAATCTTGAACAGACACTTAAAACTTGTCTTCTGTTTAGAAATGACTAAAAAAAAAGAGGTTTTTTTTAACACATTTTAATTTCTGTTACTATTCACTCAGAAGGAAAAAAAGCCTCCGTTTTCCACTGTCATTACAAGACTCCAGTAGCAAACAGATTTATTTCAGACTGATTTCCTTTCACACTTCTGAAAAGAGAATTGAGATACAATCTTTGCAAAGTGATCTACCATCTTTCTGAAAGGTTATTTGCTTCACTTCCATTGAACAATGCGTGCCAATGGTTATCACATGGGACAAGAAGACAGGAAAAATCTAAAGGTGACTTATTGAAACACCTTACCATAAGATTACATAGACCTAGACATACAATCAATTAACTGCAGCTATTGCCCCGACGATGTCTGTGTGAGTGTTAAGGTGGTGATTATGCTTTTCAGTCTAACTCAAGGTCACTCAGCCAAGGAACTCTCCTTTTTACTGTGCAGTACTGTGCTTACATCCTATACATGGTCTGAAAAGGCTTGTTTTCATCCCAGGGCATAAACATTTTATTTCTATGTTCTCTTATTTCTAAAATTAAGCTACCATGCTGCTATCAACAGAATTATAACTTTCAATTCAGACTTAAGTAAGTGAAATATCAACATATGCCATAGCAGAAGTATTCAGATAGAAAAGTCTCAGAGGTGTGTGACACAGAAGTTAATTTCTTACCTAAAGCATTAAAAGTTGCAATGTGTTCCCACATATTCTCTGGTTGGTCAGAGTGAGGCTGCCAGAGAAGAGCATCAACATCATGCCTCAGGCAGAAGCATGGCATTTCTCTGGGATTCACAACAACTGAGAAAAGATACTGGTTGCTTCCAAGATTAATCTGAAAACAAAACGAATACAAAACATTGATTCAAAGCATAAATAGCAGATTCTGTTATACATACTGCCAAAGTTAGATTATCAACAGTTTTGTGTTTGTTAGTTGACAAAATGTTTGAATACATTATGCTGCATCCCACCAATCAACAGCTCAATACACCACAGGTGCCTTACGCATTTCAAGGAGATGCAATTAAGTTTGTTGGAGTAATATTTAGAGAAACTTTATGTCCGCTGCACCAGCAAATGGGAATGTGTTTTGTGCAAAAGTGGTTTTCTAGGACAGACCCTAACCTACAACTTTTGATGTTAAGAAAAGATTCTTTCTAAGTAATCACATCTGCTTTTCTGCAGGGCTAACAGAGAAGGAAATACTGTCCCTCTCAGGTAAAAGCTGCCAAGCACTGAAACAAGCATTAATTAGAATACTGAAATTATGAAATGTCAACATTTTTTAATTTACTCACAATCAAGTAATTACTAAATTTCAGATGAGCACACTCGTCAATAAAAATGTTTGTAGGAGTTTTGGGTAAAAAGCTGGACCAGACACAGTTCTGAAGGAAAAGGCCTTGTAATTGCTAACAAGAAATCCCAAACAACATGAAAGAAGAACTAAATCAAAGTGAAAATACATTCCTGTACGCTGAAAAATAAACTGAAATACTCATATTACTACATACTTCAACAAGGACCAAACCCACAAGCTCCCACAGAAGAGGCTGAAATTAGTATTTCCTACCCACAGTTACTGTCCTTTGACCATAACGCTTTCAACACATTAGCCTCTGAATTACTTTTATGCCACCCACTTTAAGAACTCTTTACAAGAACCCTGGAGTTCAAACTTGCTCCACAATGTCTTGCTGCCTGCTAGAAAGCAACCTTTCTTGATCCTATGATCTCATATTCCTCCTGATTGTCAACACTACTGTCGATGCCACAGACATCAGTTTTGTTTCTGTGCGAGAACTGTGGACTGAGTCTTACGCAAAAAGTGGGAAAGTTAATGGTGTAAATTTTGTATGTAAGAGTGCAGTAGAAGTTGAGTTACAGCTCAGAGACTTCTATGTGGGATAAAGCTGCTGGGGGTGAAGCTCAATCAGGTATTACACTTGTGCCTTATCATCTCACTGATTGCTTTAAGCAATGCAGCTTTCCCAGTAAACAACCAAAAGAAAATGTCTGGGAGACTTTGGCCAATGCATCAAGCTTAGATACCATCTGTTTAACTCATTCAAGGCCAAAGAAACCATTTTCAACATGTCTGGTCTTGATTGTGTGTAATGTCTCTGGGGCACAAACTTCTAACCCTTCAGTGCGAGAAGCAGCAGTTTAAGCTGAGTTATTTAGAACTTTATCCAGTCTGGTCTTGAAAATCTCAAGGACAGAGGTTGCACAACTTACTAGGCAACCCAAACCGTGCTACAACCATGATGTAGTTATTGCTTTCATCCAGTTTTAATCTCTTGTTTCTATTGCTAGAAACATCTTCAAAAAAACCCCAAGACCATGAGTTAATCTGTAAGGTTTTCACAGGATTTTGTTGTTTCCAACTCTAGCAACAGACCAGATGAAATCCTAACTTAATGTTAGTCAGGGTTCCTTACAGCCCAGATCAAGCCCACTATTGAAGCAGTTTCCCCCAGTCTGTTATTTTCAGTGCGATTGATAAAGAAGTATTATAAAGTCATCTATGCTCCAGCTTCTTAGTAAAAAAGGTCAGGTTTCCACCAGGCTGTCTGAAAAATTATGGAGGAAAATGCAAACTAAGTCATCTAAAGAATTTTATGCCACTGAAAAAGACCCTTTTCTTACAATTATTGTGATATAACTTTGGCTTTTCAAATGGCTCACTTGTATATGTATTTTTTTAATCAGAACAAAAGGAACTTTGTTTTTATATTAAAATGACATTGAAGGATGCATATGGGTTGACAATTACTGTTGCTACTGTGATTTGATATTATATGAGAAATTTATGTGATTTCAATAGTCTACAGATTTTTGTACCAATAACAGAAGTCAAATTCCAAATTAAACAATGTTTTGAAGTACTTCTGTAGTAATTTGCAGTACTTACTATATGAGTGACTTTCAAGGTATCGCCATCAAATCTGCACAAGCTTGCGCCATCTTCAAGAAAAGCATCACATTCTTCTAATTCTTGAGCATTACAAGGTGGGTTTTCCTTTTCAGGGTTTGGATTCTGAAAAAAAGAATGAACTACACTGAAAATTTAAACTACTGAAAAAATATATATGAATCCTTTTTATAACAAAAAAAAAATTGAACATGAAGAATCGTTTGCATATCCATACATACTGAAAGATTAAGCTATTATGTACTTACTCAAAATTAATAGAATGATTTCTGCTGTGGAGGACAGCATGAGTGGTAGGTACAATAAAATCAATTTCAGTTTGAGGAAAGGTATATAAGCCTACTAAACCATGGACAATAAATTTCCTTCTTTAAGTAGCAAAAGTATACAACCCTGAAAACATATGCACATTTAGTAAATGTACATCAGCAAAAGCTTGTTTCAGCCTGCCATCAGAAATGCTATTAAAAAAATGTATTAATTCATTTTGTAAGCAGCTCTAAATACATGACATATTTTAGTTTTGCTAATAATAATTTTAATTTATTAAAATCTATTTAAAATTCATGAAAACTAATGATTAAAAAATCCTCACTTTAAGCTCAGTGTGAGGTACAGATGAAAAGTAATTTGAAGTTCCAAATAAATCTATGGTCAACAGATATACTACAATATATTGCTCACAAATGCTGGGGGAGAGACAAGGGAAATCAATCTGGAGTACTAAATAGAATTTCTTTTAATAACACTTTTCAGCCTTATTAAAAGCAAGTAACAATCCAAACCTAATATATCAAAATCCACAAGGAGTCACACTTCACAAGTTTCAGATGAGATGCCATTTTCTAATTAAACCAAGTATCAAGCAAATAGCAGCTAAAAATTACATTTTACTTCAAGCAGACTTCCTGTACAACAATAATTCCAGAAAGTTCATGAGTCATGTTTATAGCTTCCTAAATTTTCCTTTTAAACATGTCATTTACACTCCCAGTCTGTAGGTCAAGTACAGCACCCCTAGGAAGACAGTATAAAAGTTTTGCTAACCTATTGATAAACAAGAATCAGACATCTTTCAAAATCATTTAAATTAATTGCTTTAAAACAAACTGCCACATCCTAAACTGGAGGAACAAAGTTTATTTTCAATGTTAAATCAGGCTTCTGTTTGGTGCACAGACACCATCATATAAGTTAATTTCTGTCCCCCTTGAAGATGATTTTACTGTTCAAAGCACATTCACAGCTCTAGTGCCATTAGTTTGTTAACAGTTTCGATTAAAAATGAATGTAGTTAGGACTCTAAGTAGTGAATGAATTGATGAGCTGGGTCAATGCAGTGCAAATTGAATTATCAAGAAAAGACAATGTGCAAAAGTACAAGAATTTTAAATGTTTGGTTCTCAACTCTTTACCATTACTTCAGAGGTAAGATGCATCAGGCTTTCAGATATTTCGGAGCACTGGGAAGAATCCATAACGAATTCCCCTCTTGTGTCACCGATGATTAGCTCTGGCCACCGGGATCCCTCATTTTTCTTAATCAGAGAAATTTCCAGACTAAAATGCAAAGACAGGACAAAGAATAGCACATGAAAACACAACATCCATTTGTCAGATTAGTCAAAAAGCTCTAAATGTAGATAAGAGCACTTCTCTTCACACTGAACTAATAATGAAAATCACGTAACAGAAACCATTAGCATTCAAATTATAAAATAAACTATTCTAACAAAATATATCCTAAAGAAAAACAGGCCAAGTATGTGATTTCTATTAGCCTAAACACAAACCTCAGGGTTTTCAATGCAAGTGCAGTTTACCCTGAAGCAGTCTCATTAAAATATTTCAAATATGGCAGCAAAATCACTTGTAAAGTAATCTATTCAAAGACTGACAGAAGTTTACTACAGAGGTTTATTTGGAACATAAGTACTTAAGTGTGCTTTACCTCTATATGACATCTGGGACAAAAACATTGGTATTTTATAGACCGCAGAAATACTACAACAGTTAATTATCTATACTGTCTATCTAAAGTCATATCTCACAAGAGATAAGATTTCTGTAACATGTAAAAAAAAAAAACAACAACAACAAAAATGAGAACCCAGTATAATCACTAAACTATTAGGAATAACTAATCAAGTAAACAAAAAATAAGACACAGCCTGACGCACCAACATAGTAATTCCATTTAAATACTGTGTTGGACAAACACATAGATAATGATAAAACTGAAGTCAGTTTCATTATACTCACTTTTTAGATACACTTCTAGGGTCTCCAGCAATGACAGCTGTAGTATACCTGACAGAACACCCTCTAAGTTGCTGCACCATAGCAGCAACTATTTAGTAAACTCTGAATCAGTTTCCAAAGCAATTACACTGGTATTAGGAATAGCATACTTTTACAGAAGATGTTTGGAGAAAGTTTTAGACTTTTAATCAATCAATTTATAGCAGAGCTGCAGCAGGAACATTAAGAACTGAGTGCAACTTATCACACTGAAACATGGAATTACTCTTTCTCATTAAAATAGAAACCTGAGATTCATGCAATAACACTCGCTTGAATGAGTAATTAAAAAATCAAGTTATTCAGATGAGTTATTTTTCAGCATGATACCTAATAACCAACAACCCCACACATTTTAATCACAGTCGAATTTTAATATGCAGTAATGGTATAATCTATATAAAAACATTAGTCCCTCTAATTTTTTTTGAGAATCACTATCCTTTACAGTTAACCTTTTGGAAACTGCAAAAAGCCAACTTTACCACAACTCAAGGGGTAGCCTTTGTTTTAGATAAACAGCTATCAGCTGTTGAGTGGACCACCTGGTGGTGTACATGTTTCTTCTTGAGTTCATTAAAGAGTATAAGTATCTCTGAGATAACCAGGCCAGCATGGCTAAGTGGATACACAGCTCAGCCCTCACAAAAGGAAAACCTGACTGTCTTAGGGAACGCTGAATTATTTTTTTGCACCCTCTTCATTCTTTCATACTTTTATTTCAGAATGAAAAAAAACCCTAAAGTTTACTTCTCAAATAAAAGCACAAACATTTCTATTTGAGATCTACAGCATTTTAAGTGCACCCAGATTAATTTTCTATAAGGCACATAATACATAATGGATTAGGAAAATATAATAAGGAATTTATAAATCAAACCTAAAGAATTGCTGTTGTATTATTACCAAAATGCTTGTTTGTGGAAAGTTGAAGAGAAATTATCAATACAAACAACAAGGTACATTCAGACAAATCAATCCTGAAATATAGTGAAAAAAATAATTGTTGAACCAATTAAGTTTACTCTTCTTACAAATCTATGTTTAACATTTTGATACCTGTGTGGGTTTTTTTCCTGGCAAATAACTGCAAAAGGAAGGGATTACTTTCACAAGTAGATAAAGAAGCAGTACGGAGACAGCAAAAGCCAGTGAACTGTTTTCAGGAGAGGAGACATTCTTGCAAGAAGGGAAATGTGGTGTAGCATTAAATGAGATCATCCCAGAAGGGCCAGAAGTCAGATATGGTGTATGCTTTTAAATCATTTCCTATCAATAGGAAAACTAAAAAATATATACAATACCTTTTGTCCTCTCTAATTATCCATGTGCAGCTTTCATGGTCCACAGATGAATAGAGCTTTCCTTCCATTAAAGGAGGCTGGTCTTTCAGCATAACACATATATTATCAGGGGAAAAATGTATTTTTATGTCATCTTTAGTGATGTCTTGAGGCAGGTGAACTGTTACTGTCACATCATCTTCAGTCTGCTGCCAGTAGTAGAGAGGGTCTACAATTGGAAACATGCAGGAAAATACAGACTAGATTACAAGTATTTCTGGATTCCACAGCATGCAATGCTGGGACATATGGAATTTTGTGAAAGATACTGCGTTTTTGAAAGAGTAAAAATTAACTTTTACTGTGATCAATTTACACAAAATACATTCTGATCATAAAATGGAGAAACACCTTAACAATCATTTGTGTCCCTCATTTGGAAAGTAATTTATATTTATGTCTGTACTCAAATATGCTGATAGTTATACAGTGGGCATTAACTGTTACTCTTAAGTTTAGTGTAGCATTATGAAACTGGAACCCAAAATGTACTTAAATACAATGAAACATTAATGATTAATAATTTGGTTGAAGAGACATCAGGTGAAGTATACTGACTGATGCTAGAACCATATGCCATTCAGAGATATGAACACTTTTTTCTTATATATTGTCCCAAAAGCTACATTGACTACTCAATAGAAATGATTTTATAAGAAGTAGTCTTAATCTGCCTCAGCTAATGGAGATGAAATAAAACTGCTTGCCCAGAGGTAGTGATTGGCTTTTTCTACTGTGTCTAGAATCTGTCTGATTATTAAACTGCTAGAAGAAAAGGCCTTTTAAGATAAATTTTAATACAAAAGGAATGTTATGACAGCATGAGTGGGTAATGCACCGTTGGTCACAGAAAATACAAATACAGATGAATACACTTTCTAAAGAGCAATCTTGTACAAGTTACCTCTCTGTTTTGAGAAAAAGTGAAGTATGGGTTCCCCGTGAAAGCTCTCAAGTCATCACAACCCAACACAAGATTCCACTGATCAAAGCTTCATACCAGCAACTGTGACTTGGGAAGGACTCTTGTACTATTGCCCTTTGCCACAACTGCCCTGGTTGCAATGCAGTCACAGGTGCTACAATTATACTTCCCCAAAAACTACTACCATCTGAGACTTGGCAGCCTTCAAAATTCTAAACACTGACACAAACTGCATCTGATATTAAAAGCCCATTATGCCTGCAATTTTATATAACAGTGCAACTAAAATTAGAGCCTACATTAGGTTTAGCAAACCTAATGTAAAAGGCAACTGCATAGACACTGCATTATGGTGCTCAGTGCACTGAACTCCTTTGCCTCAAGGTTTATGTGTACAGACTATTCTTAATAAAATTACAAGTACAACATCACAGTTGTCACAGTGTTTAACACTGTTAAATTCCAGAAATTTGATCCTTTCATACTGTTTTTCAAATAGGTTTTCATACTATTGACAAAGATTGTGCTAGTATCCTTCAGTTAGGATTTGTTCATTAACCAATACCTGATAGGCAGAAGCAAAAATAAAACATGAAATAATCCAACATAATTACATAAATATACATATTATGGAGCTCAGTGATACTTAAGAATAAACAACTCTATTAACACATTTTTACATACTTAGTATTGTTTTGAGTGCAAAGAAAAACAAGTATGAATGCCTTCTGTGGAAGTTACTACTTTTTCTAAACTCCTTTCCCACTGGACAAAAGAGAATCTTTTACAGGAATCTCATTCTTCAAAAGAAAAATATTTTTAAAAATAATTATTTAAATTTTAGAAAGGCAGGAATAAATTACATAACAGAAAGCTTTCTGATGAACAACAATTTGGGGAGGTCAATGCCCCCACTACCATCTAGGAAGACTGGCTTCTTAATTTGACTACTTCAGACAGACACCTAAATTTAGGTGTTAGCAATCCAATACCAAAAAAACTTATAGGTCTTTTTGCAAAACATCGTTTAAGTGTCTCCTATCCAAAAAAGAGGTCCTAATATAGGTTTATGCACAATACAACTTCCAACAGTAAAGGGAAACAAACAAACGAAAGTCAATCTGTCCAGAACATAAATACTAAAACATTTATTCCTAGAGTTCCCAAACAAATGCTAAACTAACAAGGTATGTTCTAAATCAAAGAAGAGAGCAGCCTATCATAACCTGTCAGACTAAGTCTTACCTTTCTTTTCATTTGATACTTTTGCATCATCATTTTCTTCTAATTTGTCACTTTCATTTTGCATAAATGTGAATGGTTTGTGGGAAACAATCATTAGACCATCCCCACTTGGCTCTATTGCTGCATAATGGGGGACTGATTTTCCTTGCAAAACTCTCCTTTTAACAATTTCATATCTTTGATCACCTATAAAATAAAATTTTTAAAAAGTCATGATATATTTCTAAAAGACAAATTATTATCTAAGGAACACATCACATTTAAAAATACTAAGCAATCCTACCTGTTAAATCACAGTACCATGGTTTTCCAATGTGTTATACTGGATTAATCTAAGATTGCCTTTTATTCTTATGATGTCTTTGCTGATCACAGCTAGCCCAGCACAGCCTCTGTACATACATTTTTTTTCTTGTAGAGAAGGTCAGAAGAAAGCTAAGCATGTCACATTTTCTGAATCTCATAAGGCAGCATGGTGGTTCCCCATTTCAAGCTTTTACAGCAAGTACTCCTAAAGTTTGGTTAATGAAAGAAAACCAACTTTGAAAAGGTATATACCTTTGTTACAGTCCTCTGAAGTACCACAGAAGATATGAAAAGACCTAACTACTGCCACCATTCTGATTCATTTCTATGCTTCCATTTTTTTGTTCTTTGGTAACAGAATAGTGGTGGGTGTGATCCCTTTGTCCAGTCTACAAAACAGGGCAGAGATGTCCCAGTTGTTGGTGTCAAGAGACATAACCATGTTTTAAGGCTTTGCTTTGATGAAGCCCCGATTTTGGTAATTTAAGAAATGGCTTGTTCATTAACTACTTACTTCTACTACAGTCTGATTTAATAAACTGCACCCACAGGCACAGTTTCAAGAAAAGTCAAGCAACAGCAATTGACTACTGATGAAAGAGAATGTAAGGTATTGTAATTCCTCAAAACAACTTTTATCTTTGAAACTGGTTCATACATCAGTTTGATTTGTGAGATGCTTGTTTAAATGAAATCAAAATTTATTTCTCTCTTCATAATTAAGGATTGCTTTCAATTTTGTTATTTACATCTCTACTGACAGTAATTTCAAAAATTTTCTGTTCCCTGGAAATGCTGAAGAACTGGAAAGACTTTTTGAAAGATTTTTAAATCCACTTTTATGGATTCCAAGAATATTTGTCATAAGTCATAAAACACACAACGTAAAAAAAAATTATGAGAGTGTACAGTATTAAAAAACATAAAAAAATTCTGTGTTGGTGCTCTTATTAAGTAGCAGTCTTCAGTTCTCGACTGGCAGTGTTACTGATTTAGTTTTTCTTCTAAGTTATAACCAGTAATGTTCAGAGGTTTCTTTCTCTTGCTGAGCTGGCCACAAAAGCCTAAGGCAGTTGGTCTCATGTGGCTTTCTCAGAAATATTTCCATCATCCAAGGTTTCAACAGCAGAAAATATAACTAAAGCCACTGAGGGCAACACAGCTGGTGAAGGGCTGGAAAGAATGTCCTACCAAGACTAGATGAGGACTTCAGGCTTGTCTAGTTTGGAGAAAATGAGGCTGAGGGGCAACCTCATTGCTGTCGACAGTCTTCCTAGGGAGGGGAGAGGAAGATGCTGAGCTCTTCTTCTCGGTATCCAGTGACAGGACACGTGGGAATGGTTCAAAGCTGCACCAGATGAGGTTCAGACTGGACATCAGGAAGCACTGCTTTCCTGAGAGGGTGGTTAAACACTGGAACAAGCTTCCTAGAGAGATGGTCAAAGCCCCATCTGTCAGTGTTTAGGAGGCATTTGGACAATGCTCTTAACAACAGGCTTTAACCGGTCAGGCAGCTGGACTAGATGACTGTTGTAGGTCACTTCCAAATGAACTATCCTATTCTATTCTATTCTATTCTATTCTATTCTATTCTATCCTATCCTATCCTATCCTATCCTATCCTATCCTATCCATACTATACATGTAGGAGATGGAAGAACATTTGGCTAGTAACATCAAAGTATGCAACCAACTGCTTTAGTTCAACTAGTTAAAGATCTTGTTTCTATCAGTATCAAAATTCTGTTTCCTGGAACATAATGAGCAAGACTATATCACAGTCATTCCAAGAAGGTCTATTAATTTAATCCACACATCTTTAAATCAGACAGTGAAACATGGGGTCTTCCATCCTTTATGTAAATCATGATATTTAATGTACATATATATATGGTCATATTGAATATATAAAGTATCATTTGTCAAACTTTATTAGGATAAAATATTAATTAGTAGGTATTAACATACTAGTAAGTTTTCAATGTGTTGCTCTAAAATTAACGGAATAACTTCATACTCTTACGGCAGGAAAACTTAGAATATGCAGTATTTACTTTTTATAAAGGTCTTACAGGTCTACAGGTCTTATATTTATCTCATACTAATTCCAATCCCACTACACCATTAATTGGAAGCTAAAAAAAAAATCAACAAAAAAACATAACCAAAGACTCACATCCAGCTGTACAATATTTTAAAAAATACAACAAGATGCAAGTTAGGAATAGAATCACACACAGAATCACCAGGTTGGAAGAGACCTTCAAGATCACTGAGTCCAACCCATGCTCTAACACCACCTCAACTGATCTTTTTTAAACACATCCAGGGATGGTGACTCCACCACCTCCCCAAGCAGACAGTTCCAGTACTTTATCACTCTTTCAGTAAAAGCTTTTTCCTAACATCCAACCTAAATTTCCCTTGGTGCAGCTTAAGACTGTGACCTCTTGTTCTGTCAGCTGCTGCCCGGAGAGAGACCAAGCCTCACCTGACTATAACCACCTCTCAGGTAGTTGTAGAGAGTCATAAGGTCACCTCTGAGTCTTCTTTTCTCCAGGCTACACAACCCCAGCTCCCTCAGTTGTTCCTCACAGGGCTTGTGTTCCAAGCCCCTCACCAGCCTTGCTGCCTTCCTTTGAACACGTTCAAGCATCTCTATGTCCTTCCTGAATAGTTCCGTATAATCTCGATTTTGCAAGACCAAGCTAAACAGAAATTGCGTTTCATAACATTCAAGTAAAGTTCTACCTTGTTTTCTAATTATCTTAACCACACAAGTGTAAAACTTTACTTCTTCCTGTTTTTCAAATGTCTGTCAGAATTTAGATTTACAACCAATAACTTGATCTCAAAATGTAAGAAAAAGTTACCTATGTAAAATCTAAGCTGAAGCTTTGTGGAAAAGAAATACCAGAACCTGTGGAAAAGTAACTTCTAAGACAAAGAATAAAAGCATGATTTTTATTTTTTTAAACATTACTCACCAGTAATATAAATGTAAAACACTTACCCTCTTTCTTTTCTGCAATTGTAACCCATTCCAAGGTAACATGAAATCCACTTCCTTTTGTGTCCAGTTCATCTTTTTCTACCCTAAGCAGCAGCACAGCTAGTGAATGTGCATCTGATTTTACAAATGAAACACTGTGTGCCACAATAAATGGACTTCCTAGTTCTTCATTAAACACAATCTAGAAGACAAAAATGTAATAAAAACTCAGTTAAAGCTGGAAGCCTTGCTCTTTTACAGAAAGCAGGGAAGGGTTTCAGTGAATGTCAAATCAGTAACAGTTTGTGTCCCACAAATCTCTGTGCCAATATGAACCCACAAATGTCATACATTCCTGGTTCCTCCTTCTGTGGCTATCAAGCTACTGTACTGAAATGTTTTAAAACATTATTGTTTATATTGAACAATCACTATAAGAGCCCATTAAACAAAGCACAAAGATCCCCAAACCTGTCTGCATTGTGGCTATTTAGTACTGCAATAAATAGAAGTACAGCAACTGATGAGCATAACAGGGTCCATAAACACTGCCTATCAACTGGGCAGAGTCTCACACTCAAGATGAAAATGTAGGCATTTCCCCAAGGCCCTCATTAGTTCTCTAGATACTTCAACATTCTGAAAATCTTCTTGACATGTACAAACAAGAAGACAAAAAGGTCCAAGCCATCATTGCCACTGTTTAATTATCAAACGTGCCATTATTTAGCTTTGCAAAGAGATCCCATTTTCCTCTTCTAAGAAGTAAGAAACAAAAAGCTATAATGAAATGAAGGAGAATAATATTCATGTTTAGGAGAAGCTAGGGTCAGAAGTTCTTGAATTTTTATTTATGTACATGGATTGGAAAAGTCCATCCAATACTTGGATGTTACTAGGTAGGCAGAACACATAAATATTACTGTCCTACTGAAAGGCTAATAAGCACCACTGTGAATATAAAATGTCATTACTTATGAACTTAAAATTATAAATTTCATTAATTCATGAAAATTATTTATATTCTATGAAAATTATTTCATTAATTTCATACAAAGGACTCCACATCTTATAGCATGAGACATTTGGTACCTATAGCTGGAAGTTTTAATTCTAAAAAACAGGTATTCCAGCTTTTTTCAAAAAGTACTCATTCAGCAAAAAACCCATGAAGATAAAAACAAAATGAATCCAAACAACAGGGAAGAAGAAGAAAAGAAATATTATTTGCTAGAAGGTTAACATGTGAAAATGAAAGAACAAATGAAAGAATAAATTACAAAGAATTCAAGATGCAGTGGTTGAATGAGTATAGACTCAATCCAGCTGTTGTTACTGAAACCTGACAAAGTTTGAGGATTTATGGGGTTGTGATATTAACACAACTTTAAACCACTGGGTGCCCCACATACTCAACAAGTCAATTTATATGGCAGCAGATCCTCACATATAAATCTCATATTTTTGTTACACTGACAACTTCAACATAACTTATTTATGTGTCAGCATTCTCACGCACAACAGAATAAAAACCAGTTGGTATTTATTATGAAGCATCTAAAAACAGGATGATCAATTTACTTTACTGAACTCTCAAAAGATGTAGAAAAATGAGCTAATCCATCATGTTGAAATCTTCCACTTCAATATGTACACCTACGTTTCTGCCAGTACTAAAACATCTGTGGTTTCTTGGGAAACTACCCTCTAATAAAGAAAACAGTGCAATATGTGGGCACTTTTTACCAGATTCATCTTTCATAAACAAAGAGGAACTAACCACAGAACATGAGACTCACAATTTCAGGCAGAAACGTAACTTAATTATATTTGTTGTGTCCAAGCAGGATAACGAATACCATTATTAATGCAGTTAACATCACTTTGATAGGGATGTATGTACAACTCCTAAATATGTTATTACAAGACGTACCTCCCACTTTTCAGATGCACTGCTTCCACGCTTGCCTGATTTAATTAAATACAGTCTTCCTGTACCATCAGAAAGGGTAACCCATGTGGAGGATGAGAAATGCATTGAGGCACAAAGGCGGTTATCACATGCAGTCAAGTCTGTAGGTAGCCTGAAAACTTCTCTTGGTTTTTGTAGAGCAGTGTCCTATAAACAAAAAGTCATGAACTAAGACTTCATAAAGTATTTATTAATTTCAGTATATATTACAGGCAAATTAAGAATAATAAATCTTAGTAGCAATTTACCAGTTTTGCATGTCATTGAGCATATTTGGGAAAAAGTGGGTAGCAAGCGTAATTCCCACATATGTGGGAAAGGTGGTACGAATTCATCGAACTGGTTTCTATGAGTGTTTTCTAACTGATATTTCAGCACTTTTATTCTTCAACTTTACAGCAGTAATTATATTTTGTATTAGAAAAGGCTTTTATTTTCCCCTAGTATTCCTATATAATAATCACTTACCTCAAATAATTCTAGTCCCAGTAAAAATGTGGAGACTTAAAAAGAAGTGAAAGCCACAGAATTGTATTCGAACTAGCACATAAAACTCCCCTGTAAATTTAAAAGAATTTTAGCTTATTCTGTTGCACAACTGGCAAATACAATTTCTCAGCCTTCCTAGAGTGGTCACTTTATTCAGTAAGTTAAGAGAAGTAAGACCTGTGATTAGCCAGCAAAGAAAAGCTGTGCTAATTCATACCATAATTAAAAATAACTTTTCCATCACATTATTATTATACTATGGAGTTAAATCCAGTTGGCAGCCAGTCACTAATGGTGTTCCCCAGGTCTTAGTACTGGGGCCAGTCCTGTCTAATATTCTTATCCATCATCTGGATGAGGGATGTGAGGGTACCCTCAGTCAGTCTGCAGATGACACCAAACTGGGCAGGATTGTCGATCTGCTGGAGGGCAGGAAGGCTCTACAGAGGGATCTGGGCAGGCTGGATCAATGGGCCAAGGTCAATTGTATGAGGTTCAATAAGAAAAAGTGCTGGGCCCTGCCTTTGGGTCACAACCACCCCATGCAGCACTCCAGGCTGAGGGCAGAGTGGCTGGAAAGCTGCCCAGTGGGAAAGGACTACAAGTGCTGGTCAACAGTAGCTGAACATGAGCCAGCGTGTGCCCAGGTGGCTAAGAAGGCCAATGGCATCCTGGCCTGTATCAGAAATAGTGTGGTCAGCAAGATTAGAGAAGTGATTGTTCCCCCATACTGGGCACTGGTGAGGCTGCACCTCAAATCCTGGGTTCAGGTTTGGGCCCCTCACTACAAGAAACACACTGAGGGGCTGAAGTGTGTCCAGAGAAGGGCAATGGAGCTGGGGAAGGGTCTGGAGCACAAGTCCTATGAAGGAGCAGAGCAGCTGCGGGAGCTGGGGTTGTTTTGCCTGGAGAAAAGGAGTCTCAGGGGGACCTTATGGTTCTCTACAACTACCTGAAAAGAGGTTGTAGCCAGGTGAAGGTTGGTCTCTTCTCAAGTGACAGGACAAGAGGAAATTACCTCAAGTTGCTCCAGGGGAGGTTTAGATGATATTAGGAAAAATTTCCTCACCAAAAGGAAACAGCCCTCGAACAAGCTGCCCAGGGTAGTTGGGGGCACCCCTGAATAAATTTCAAAGATGTGTGGATATGACATTTAGGGACACAGTTCAGTGATGGACTTAGCAGTGCTGGGTGACTGATTGGACTCAATGATCCTAAAAGGCTTTTTCAACCTTAACAATTCTATGATTCTACTACATGTCAAGATAAGTTTATTTAGCATCCTGTTGCAGTGCCACACTGCAATCTTTTTTAAGATTTATCTGAACTACAGATAGCTTTTGACCAGAATAAACAGAGACACTATGGTGAACAAATTGCACAGATTATGTAATTCTTCAGTGAACAATCAAGACATATGGATTTTTAAAAAATTATGCATACCACTACATTTTACAAAAAAAAAAAAAAAATCCATTATTTCCTGCTCTGTTAACTTTACACAAATCAGCTTGATTCAATAACAGTGCAAAATGGATGTTAGATTACCAATTCCATCTATATTTCTAGTAATTGTTCTCATAAGTCTGCTTTAGTTCTGTTTTGTGTTCTTAATTTCCTGCTAATTCTAACAGAAAAAACCTGCTTTCATGCTGAAAACTGGATTTCCGACTGTTTTCATTAAGTACAGCGACAAGTCTTCCAGCATATCTTTTATGGATTATTCTTTATCTTCTGCCTTCACTCTCACATACAGCTCTTTCTTTGCTGAATAAGGCTTTGTGACTTTCTGTTCATTATTTGGCTCATGGAATGTCAGCAATGCTGCTGCCTGCTTAGGGCTAAGATTTACCTCCATTTTTTGTGTTGAAGTAATCTCTGAATACCCAAGAGGCTTGTTAGGTAAAAAAAAAAAGCCCTAACAAAATATTTATGCTTTGAAAATAATTTGGCATCACAGTTTAAAAAGCAGTCAAGACATGCTTTCTCAGCAACACAGTTTGATCAGCTACTTATGAAGTAGATCAGGCTGTAGTATTAAGAGCACAAACAAATTATTCTCACAGAAAAATATAAGATGCAAACCGCAGATTCAACGACATCAGAGTCACATCTCTGTGATCTTTTAAATAACCGCAATGGAACTTAATAGTTTGAAGCTTTTCAACTGAAGTAAGAAGCTGTTAAATAAAATGGGCTGGCAGTTTGTCACAAGTGGGGTCCCTGAGGGATTGATACCAGGCCCCACACACTGAACATCTTCATAAGTTACCTGGGTGATGGGATTGAAAGCACCCTCACCACATTTGTTGATGGCACTAAACTAGGTGATGAGGTAGACATGTACCTACAAGGAAAAGCCATCTGCAACAGAGAGCCTGGAAGAGTAGGGCAGCAAGAATGCTGGGAAAATAAGCGAGGACAAGCATAGTCCTGCACCTGGAATGGCATAACCTGAGAGCTCAGAATAGGCCAGGATCTGTGTGGCAGGGAGCAGCCTTGCTGAAAAGGACCTAAGGGCAACAGGGACAACAAGCTGACCATGAGTCAGAAGTGCAATGCTGCAGCACCAAAGGCAAATTGGATCCTGGGCTGCATCTGCAGAAGTTTCACTAGAAAAGAGGTGTGATCATCCCACTCTACCCAGTGTGCTTGTCAGGCCCCACCTGGAATAATGTGTCCACAACTGAAAGAAAACATGGACAAATTGGAAAAGGTGCAAAGGACAGCCATGAACACCATCAAATGGCTGGAGAATTTGCCCTATGTGAGAAGATTGAAGGAGTTAGGCCTCATCTCCCTGGAGAAGAGTCAGGGAAGACCTCATCACAGTACTTCAGGGCAGCTACAAAGAGACCAGGGGCTCTCTCTTCACAAGAAGTTGCATAGAGAAGACAAGGGACAATAGCTAAAAATTGCATTAGGAGAGGTTTCACCTAGACATAAGAGAAATTTTTCAATGAGAACAATCAATGACTGGAACAACCTCCCCAGGGACATGGCAGAATCTCCATCACTGGAGGTTTTCAAGACACAGCTGGACAGTGCTCGACAACCTCATCTAGGCTCCTTTTGCCATGAAAGCTTGGACTGTATGATCTTTTGAGATCCCTTCATCTGGGCTGTTCTGTGATTCTAAAATAAACACAGGACACAAAAAATATAATTTAAAATACTATAATTCATAGACTTCAGGATCTGATTTGTAGTCTTCAAAGAGGTCTTCCAGTAATGACAAAGAAAAGTAATTCCTGTTGTTTCTTTTCTGTATCTTAGAGGAATATTTCTCAGGAAGTTATGGTCCTTTCCCCTAATCTCACAGAGTTTTATATATATGTGTATCATATATGAAACAAAATTAGATACAATGGTATCTAATGGTATCATAGGTATTTTACAAGCTAGTGTACCTACACGTTTGAACAAATAAAATAATCTCTGAAAAAAAAGGTGCCTGACTGACCTTTAGAGATCATCCCTTTTCAAACCCAATCTATCTTCTTAATCCAACAACAAATAGACCATGTTGAGAACATAAAAAATGTTTACAGAGACAAATAACTATTTTTTGTTTTATTTTACTAGGCTCATTTCCAGTCAGTTGATCTACAATTATTTTTGAAGGTCCACATATCAGAAACCTCTGTTTAACAAGAGAGAAATTCTTCCCTCATTACTAAAAGTTAGCATTACTGTCACTAAAATGAAAATATATTTAAGAAGAAATATATTTGTAAAAATAGAAAAGCAAAATTTGAAAAATATTACAGGGACACTTTTAAAGATATCGACAAGTATGTAAAAGGAAGCACAAACAGAAGCATACATTTGTATTGAAAACCTGGGTGGGACACAAGCAATTATTGATTCTGTGACACCCAAAATGTTTCTTAGTCTCAGGCCCATTCTTAATGTAATAAGGCATGAGACTAAGAAATATCAGTGAAAACATACCAGATTAAAACTGTGTCTCATTACAGACCCTGAATATTCAGCCACAAATCATTTGAACATCCTCTGTCCCTCTATTTTCACCCAAACAATCAGTAGCCTGGGGGGAATAATCCACTTTTAGCAGAAGAAACTTACTCATTCTGCTCTGTGAAATAAGGCAGTCAAAAATATACATACAAAGGACCATCTCCAAGAGAGTCCTTAGCACCTGGGCATGTGTATACAAGACAGAAAGAGCACGCTGTGCGTGCAAAGCGTGCAGTGGCCTCATTTATTGAGAATCCCGCCTTCGAGGGGATTTCAAATCTTTCATATTTTCCAGATGTTAGTAAAATCAGATATGCATTTAACATATGTTCAAAGGTAAGCAAGAGAAATTTGATTTGGGTAAGTACCATTTTAATAACCAACAGCAAAAAAAGACCAGATAACAAACAGATAGCCTGCTTGCCTTTTGGGCCTACTTAAATTCGTATTAGAGATTACTGTGTGCTACAGGAAGGTTATGAAACCTGCAATGGAAAATATTTTGGCAAATGGCAAATTTGATTTTTAATTATTAGAAGCATTCAGGGTCAGTTTATAGATTCAGTTGTATCACTACACCCCTTGGACTATTCTGCTAATTTGTAACACATTCAGAAGGCGAGAATGAAAGAATTAAAAGGAAAAAACCCAAAAAAACCAAACCCACAACCCAAACAAATATCACTCAAACACTAGATACATAGAATTTTGGCTTCCTCATATTTTATTTAATTCTTAGATTTCATGGAAAGGCATGTTTTTTTTCTACAAAGAAAGTAGAAAAGCTTTCCATTGTAACTAGTAATGACTACTGAGCCTAGGAAAAAAAGTCAAAATCCTGTGTATCTTATCATGGAAAGAAGAAGCATCATTCCTCTTAACAGTGACTTAGAGGGGTATACTATACAACATTACAGAAGACCACACTTTTGTCAGCCTTCAAGTGAATCTTAACAGTAAGCTTCAAATAGTTTTGGATGCAATTAAAATAAAAAATTATCAACTACTTAATCTTCTAAAGCTCACATCAGATTTATCAGCATTGAGCAGGAGTTTCAGAACTCAATCTCCTGAAAAAATGAAAAATAATCTTTATTACAAAGGCTTTTTCAATAGGCAAGAAAGGAAATAATCTCATTCACAACTTTTCTGTTCACTAATTTAACTTTAGGCATTTATTAGAACAGTCTCTAACCTCACTCACTCACTACTCAAGGATCGACTTCCTTGAAGATGAAACAAAACCTGTCCTCAAACCCCTTGTGTCAAATTAGCTTTTTGACTTGCTGTTTCTCTGTTCACCAGGTGGTTAACTGAGGTAATAGTAACTCCCTGCTTTAGAAGTATGAGGGGATGGTGAGAGTCTGTAGTCATGTATTATACCAGCAAGAACTGGCTAAAATAACTCGGCACTGCTCAGGCAGCAATGATCTGGGCATTGGTCAGCGCTGGTGAGCAACTGCATTGTCCATCACTTGGTTTTCCTTATTTTATTTCTCTCTCTTTTCATTATCATCATTATTTTTGTTGTTATTATTAATTAATTTTACGTTATATAAATTGTTAAACTGTTCGTATCTCAACCCGTGGGTTTTACCTTTTTCTGGTTCTCTTTCCCATCCTACTGGGGATGGAGGAGGGGCAGTAAGCAATCAGCTGCATTGTACTTAAGTTGTCAGCTGGGGTTAAACAACAATACTGTACAAACATGAGATATTTTATAAAAAATTTAAAATAAAAATTAATTTTTCAAGGAAGTAACAGGGAATGAGAAAGGAATAAAGGAATTAAAAAAGGAAGGAAAAAATGAAGTTGCAAGTCATATGGCAGGCAATTCCCACAAAGTAGCAGTAACAAATACAAGATTTTGTTTTTATTAAAAATCAAAATACCTAGGCATTTGACACATCTCTCTAACTGTAAAAAAAGTCCTTACCCAGCATTCTGAATAACAAAGAGACAAGTATTTAAAACCCTGAAACAGAACACTGAAAGATTTTGTTGTTCTCTATCTGCTTCCTTATTCTGACTTGTTTCAAATAAAATTCCCACTTTGTGTCTGGTGCCACTAACAGTTGTTCTGAATTGAAGTTAACCAAGTTACAGAAACAGTATTCCATAGATAATTCTTACTGGAAATTAAAAAGATGAAAATATATACACCATTAAGGATTTTAATTACACGTCAGAAGAGTTCCTATTGGCACAATTTTTCAATTTGATTATTTGAGCATAAAAAGAAACAAAGTTGTCTTTCCAAGAAGAGCTTAAGGTCAAGAAACCAAGTCCAACTGCTAAAGGATAAAACTTTGAATGCTTTCCAGCTATATTTGAATACTACAAACACCAAGCAATCAACAAAGTTGAGTCAGATGCAAAAAAATGACCTAAACCCCCCCAACTTGGTAATCCCGTCACTACTCTACCCATTGGGTGTTCAAAGCAAAGTATCAATTGCTGCTGACATATTGAATGAAAATGTCCAACAGCTGTAATAGGAGAATGTTAAAGCTATTATACAGTATTTCTAGCCAAGTTATAGTAACAATTTCCTCAACCTGGTATAAAAAGCCCACCTCAATACTCATCCCTCAATACAGAAGAACTGCTTGTGTTGATCAGTTTTCTTTTTTCAATTATGTGTGATTTTGAGCAAGTGGAAAGATGTTATATGCACTTCTTTTCCTTCACAGATGGCATCTTTTTAAACACCTAAGTTGCAGGGATAATTCATGATATTTGGATAACCAACACACTGTCATATTAGAATCAAAGTTGCAACCAAAATAAGAAACAGAACTAGAAATAATGATGTGTTAGAAAGCCTGTGTTCTTTCACTCTGATTTTAGGATGAACACATTAACCTGTTCCATCTTCTGTTTTAAAGAAGACTGACATTAATTTTAATTGTAAGCTGTACTTAGCCAAAAACAATCCTATTTTTAATATACATTTGACTAATATATGGCCAGGCACATTTGTAATGAGACACCTTGTTGATGTTTCTGAACATGCTTTTTATACATATGCAAGCACGTTTCCTTTGTATAACAGCACAGTATCATGTATTAGGACAGAAGATGGTGCCTATTTATTTCCCAGTACAATCAGTTTTATTTCCCACTTCAGGTGGGACCGAAAGTTGTGACCAGATATTAATCAAGTGCCATTATCTTGAAATAGGTCCTAAGGAAGAATATTTCTTAGGTCAATTTATGGCCTGTTATCTGCTAAGAAATAAATTTACACACATAGTGCCCTCCTAATAAAGGCAGGGTATCCCTTTATTTTTGAGTGTCTGTGTTGTGCAGGCAGAAGGGACCTGCAGGGTTGGCCTCAGTGAGGGCTGCCCTGTGCACATACAGCCATTTCCAGCCAGCTCCACTGGCTTGCCATCAGAGATAGTTGAGCTTGTCAGCTAAGACAGTGGTGTGGAACAGAAGTTTGCCTGCAGCCCTTGGAGAAGGCCATGGAAAAGCAGGTTATCCCCCTGAAACCCACAGAGGACAGATATCCACACCTTTGGCCATGCAAAAGCACACAATGGAGCAAGTTCCTGGTACAAGCTTTGTGTGACCTTCTGTCTTATCATCCTACACTAGTTCTAACTGGCAGTAAATTAAATAACTTTCCCCAAAGTCAAGTCTGCTTTGCCCATCATGGTAATTGGTAAGTGATCTCCCTGGTTTTATCCTCATCCACAAGCTTTTCTTTTCTCCCCATATTGTTGAATACAGGGAGTGAGAGAGTGTCTGGGTGGGCATCCAGCAGCAAGCCAAAGTTAATCAACCTCAAGGATAAAACAAAAAAATGAGATTGTGACAAGCCACTATTAACAGAAGGCTTTCTTTTAGATGTTTCTACTAGGAATCCAGATGATCTCAAAAGTTTTGGAAAAAGTCCTAGAAGATTATTTTGTCACACTAAGAGTCTGCCAAAGGCTCTAACTGCTATATACTATGAATAGCAAATGAACTATTTTGCAGCTTCAGTTCTCAGCCTATCATCCTCTGGAAACCTATATTTCCTGAAAATCTAAAACTACAATTTCAGAATTTTTCTTAGTTTTGTCCTGACCTAGTAATTTCTGTCCTCTTGCACAGACTAAGCCACATGCTCTCACAAACTCACACATTGCCCTGTGTTTTCACAGGGTTACAAGTCAAATTCTCTGGTAGCATAACAATGGGTATTCCTTTCCACACAGTCTTTTCTTCATTAATGCCCAAGCACTACAATTGTATGTGCTAGAAACATGGTGTCCATAGAGCTATGTCCTTTCCCCTCTCAAATGAAGTATAGTTTTGTAAAGGAAACTAAAGCATCCATGCACTAAAACGGCTCAAAAGAAATACAAATTTTGACTACTTAGGACCACCAGTATAAAAGCAGAAATTTCAGACTTGGCCTAGCTTGCTTACACTATTTTGAGTTTCCTCAGGGCCACCAGCATCTTTTTGCATCCAACAAATGATGTCTAGATTAAGCATTTCTAATTCTAACATATATACAATGATTGGGTTCTCAAGGTAGCAAACAAACATCAAGAATGTCAGGGAGAAGAGACAGCAACTAGAAAAGCATCTTCCCTTTTCCTCAGCTTGTCATCATGTCCATCTTCCCCAGAATAGAAGCAGATGTAACACTATACAGAAGCCTAAAAGAAAAGGAGCTAATGTGTATGTCTCCAACAGTGATAGCCATAGGTTGTTGACTCAACCAAGGATTGTTGGTAATAACACACTGTGAGAAAGAACAGGATGTGGCTGGAGACGGTGGCCATACAGAGGTAGGACAGCACTTTTCTGGGACAAACATCCTTGTTCTGGCTCCTAGAGAAAAGCACAGCACAGTCCAGCATACATGTAGAAATATTGTGGAGAAGTGCATGTGGACATGGACTGCAGCAGGGAGATCGAGACCACCAGAGACCCCTCTAAGCCCTCCAACCCATTTCCAGAAAGGTCTGGAAGAACAAACTGCACATGATAACTAACTTGTATAGCAAGGGAGTCACCTATTTTCCAAGCAGAGAAACCGACCCATAAACAGGTACTCCCACCAAGCCCAGGCAGCACCTCCAGGACCCTGGACATCCCATCAGCCCACTGCTGTGTGTTTATACTAGGAGCTCAGGGACTAACATTCCAATTTCCATGCCAAGTGTGTAACTCACTAAAAAACTCTGAAAGCTTTTGTGAACCCTCTGGCTTTTGTTGTTCCTTTTGACCATGAGCATCTTCAAATCCTGGGCACTCCTGTCCCCTTAAGGATGGATACCACACACTACTGCAACACTAATCAATATTATTAACACAAAGAAGTCAGAAACCTCACTTGAAATCCTTTCATTCTTCCTGGTGAAATGCATTTTTGTTGACCAACCTGTCTTCCTGGCAATAGCTTCCCTCAGTTTTTGCATTTGGATCCTACTTGCAATATTTTCTATCTCATCTGCCCCTATATTTTCAAATTCAATGTTTTAAAAAAAAACTTTATTCTTACCAGAGTCACTGACAAATTCATAATCCTTCCAAACTGATCAACATAGTAGACATTATCCTGGTACCAGGAGTCAAGGTGAAGATAATTATACATGCCAAAAGCACGCATGTGGTCAAGGGTATATTGATCATCACGAAGCTGCACTTCTGCTACAGCTGGAGGGAGAAGAAGAAGACTATTTTAACAATTATGTATTTACAATTTAGTAATTTAAAATTCAAACTAATAATATAAAAACATTTCTTCCATTTTCATTCCATAGGTATGCTTTATTTGAAGAAAAATATATTATGTATACATAGTTTAAAATTTCACTATAAGCTTGGAAAGCAAGTCATCTGCCCTAAAGGCCACTGCAGCCATTTGCTTTGATTATGACATCACTATTACCATTTACAGTGGCCTATTGCAGTGGTTTGCCTTGGCTGAATGCCAGATGCTCACTAAAGTTACTTTATCACTTCCCTCCTCAGCTGGACAGGGGAGAGAAAACATAAGGCTCATGAGGGAAGATGAGCACAGGGAGACATCGCTCACTGATTACTGTCACAGCCAAAGCAGACTCAACCTGGGGAAATTAGTTTAATTTACTGCCAATCAGACTACGGTAATGAGAAGTAAAACCAAATCTTAAAACACATTCCCCTCCAACCCTCCCTTCTTCCTGGGTTCAACTTCACTCCCACTGGTCTCTCCCTCCTCCCCCTTCCAGTGGCACAGGAAACAGGAATGGAGTTGAGATCAGTTCATCACACCTCTCTGCTTCTCCTTCCTCCTCATTCTCTTCCCCTGCTCCAGTACGGAGTTCTTTCCACAGGAGACAATCCTTCACAAGCTTCTCTAAGATGAGTCCTTCCCACAGGCTGCAGTTCTTCACAAACTGCTCCAGAGTGGCTCCCTCCCACAGGTCACAGTCCTTCAGGAAAGACTGCACCGAGGGGGTGCCCAACGCGGTCACAAGTCTTGCCAGCAAACCTGTTCGGTGTGGACTCCTCTCCCCAGGAATTCACAGGTCCTACCAGGAACCTGCTCCAGTCTGGGCTTTCCATGCCATCACAGCTTCAGTCAGGTGCATCCACCTGCTCCGGCATGGGGTCCTTCACAAGCTGCAGGTGGATCTCTGCTCCCCCATGGACCTCCATGGGCTGCAGGGGAACAACCTGTCTCACCATGCTCTCCACCACAGGCTGCAGGGGACTCTCTGCTCTGGCACCAGGAGCACCTCCTTCCGCTCCTTCCTCAATGACCTTGGTGTCTGCAGAGTGGTTTCTCTCACACAGTCTCACTCCTCTCTCTGGCTGCAGTTCTGGTACAGCAACTTTTTACCCTTCTCCAATATATTACCCCAGAGATGCTACCTCCATGGCTGATGGGCTCAGCCTTGGCCAGCATCTGGTCCATCTCGGAGCCAGCTGGGATTGGCTCTGTCAGACATGGGGGAAGCTTCCAGCAGCTTCTCACAGAAGCCACGCCTTATAGCCCCCTGCCACCAAAACCCTGCCATGCAAACCCAGTACACCTCCACCCTGTCTCTCACCAGCATGAGCTGAGGTCCAACTTTCCAATAACCCTCACAAGATGAAACACGCATCTACACACATGCAACAGCAATATCAAACCTACTTTGTATTACAGTAAGGGGAAAAAAGTCTGCTCTGTAGTAACTCTAGGAAAACAGCAGCCAAAAGAAATACTCCATATAACTACATGGATTTCATAGTCTTAAATTTTTAACTAATCTATCAACACTTGAAAGGCAAAAGATTAAAACACTACAAAGCAGAATTAGTTCACAATGATTACAAAAAAAAAAAACCACAGAAAAAAAAGCACAAAACAAAACAACAACAAAAATCAAAAGCAAACAAACAACAACCACCCACCATGATTTTAGCACTCTCATTAAGGCTGAAATTTTCAGAAATGTCCAAGATACATCAAAATTTCAGACTAAGTTTTTCTAATTGAAAGAGGCTGCAAAGAATGGCTGTTCAGTGGAATAGTACCTTCTTCAAGGCAAGAAGCATACTACCTACACTCATCCACTTGAGCAAGATTTTTCCAAATAGAAGACATCTACTCAGCTACCAGTAATCAGAACTGGATTATCTGTCAAAGACTAACCAGGTTTTTACTTAAATTAGGTGCAGCTTTTTTCTTCTATTCCGTATTTATACAGAGATGAAGCAGCTGTAGACCAAACATCTCAAAATACATTAGCAGAGGTCTCATCCATCCTTCTGTACATAGTCTCAGATAGACCAGAATTCCATTTCATTCTCCAGTACAGGCAACCCAGGATTCTTAGCTTTCCTACAGGGAACTTACCTTGAACTTCATACAAGAAAAATCCTTTAGAAAGTTACAAGTAAACTCTGTCAGTTCATGATGATTAGCACTCAAGCCCAGAGTATGGGAAAAGCACCTCAAGGCTAATCCTTCTCATAGCAGCAGTTCACAGTTATTTTAGTCCCTAATCTTTCAACTTCTACTTTCTCCCCTTTTCTGCTCAGAAACAGAGCAAATCTATTTCCAGTATTTCACTTCCATCCCTCCCCAAACAGGGGCCATTCAAAACTCTGTGCAGCAGCACTCAGATTTCTTACTCTTCTTTAGCATCTACTTAAACCCTATTGCAGCAGAAGTCATTTACTCTGTCAGAACACCAATTCTGCAAAAACCAGTTCACTTGGGAGTGCCATCAGTGCCTCTGCACAGCTATCACAGACTCAACAACCAGAGAGTCACTATATGGCTCAGAGCAGACCCCATTAGAGACACTGGCCATTATCATAAAAGTGGCTTTAGGAAACTATGCAAGACTATACTGCCTGATTAATAAAAAATCCAGTCATACTATACAAAACACTTGCAAAATGACAGCATAATTAGCAATTAGTCTCCTAATCACTGTTGATATTTGCAAACCAGCAGTTTTAATTCCACCCAGATCAAATCATTATTCATATTCACCAAACAGGAGGGATTTCCGTACCTCTGCAATTAATAAATTACTGTTCCACAAGCTATGGCCCTTCAAAAAAAGCTAGAATATCAACAAAGGAGTGAGAAGAATAGACACCTGTCTTAATGGCAAGGACTGCTACCCATTCCAATTCCTACTTTAATTAATTAGAATATTTTACCATAAATAACACTGTAAAAAAAATAGAATATATTGTGAAAATACATTTTAAAGCTGTTTGTGTAACCAAGCTTTATCACAGAGGTATTTTTTCCCAACACAACAAGAGATGACATGAATATTTTCTAAACAATTAAAGACCAAACCAAATATAATCCAGGATAATTATTTTCAGTGAAACCAAGCACTTACCATCTACTTCCTGTATAGCTGATCTTATGAAATTAGAATATACATGTAGAAACATGTAAAGATTTTTTAGCACAAAACCCCTAAAATGGTAAGGCTTCCTTTCTCCACTTCTTCCTCCCCACTCCCCTAGTCATGTTGCTCCTGTCAGAACTGTAACTAAACAAACAGGAAAAATACTCCAAACCAGATTATTCCTAAAGTAAAGGTATATAACTTTTCAAGAAAATTCTTGGAGCAATAAACTATTGATTAGCTGATTGTAAGGTGATAAACTTTATAAAATCTGGAAGAACATGAATTCTCTATCCTTGATTTTTCTAGACTGTAGTTCTGATAAGCCCTGAATAATATAGGGAGTCAGGAATAGGAGATCCAAATCCCTTGTGTTATTGGAATATGTAATTAATTCCACATAAACAGAAGTCAGAAACTATACAATTCATAGGTGATTTTAAACCAGGAAATCTAACAAATGTGTACTGTCTTGTCATGAAACACTTCAAATGAGGGAACCAATGGCTTTCAGAATGTATCATACATATGTGTAGCCCTGCCAAGATGAAGCAATTACAGAACCTATTCTATTCTCCATTAATTGAAACCCATACTGTGATCAAGTGAAATCTGTGCACAGTTGCCATCTGCTATGACATACCATGTGCTTAGATAGTTTATAGAAGATTCTATACTAGGATGAAATTCATTCCTTCCTTTCTACAGCCTTCAAGATTCAAGGTTTCTTGATGGTCCTTCAAAAAAAAAAAGAGAAAACCAATAGAGCTGAGTGCTAAAAAATAAAGGACAAAAGAGAAAAGAAGTGGAGACTTTTAATAAAGTAAATTCAGAGAAAGATAACTTACTATAAATGGAGAAGAAATACTTCAATCAGATCATCACCTTATTCAGTCTCACAGTTACACACTGTTATGCGTTTTTATTTTGTTGTTCAGTCAGGATTTTTTTCTGATTTGTTGTTGTTTGGTTTGGGTTTGTTTTGTTTCAGGGTTTTTATTTGGAGGGTTTTAGTGGTTTTTTATTTTGTTTATGTGATTTTTGAGAGTCAGACTAATTCACAAGTCTCAATGGGTTCACTAGTCTGTTTGGGTTCAATTAAGAAGCAGCAGTTAATGGCAGCTATTCAACAGAACGATGTGGTCTTTATCAAATTTCTGATAAATACATCTGCATCAAGAAAACTCAGAAACATGGATTCATACACTGCCATTCATACCAGAAAAGAAAGCAAATATACAGAATGCATAAATTAAATCTCAGTTTTCAATATTATTTCCCAACAACCCTAGTTAGGTGGGATATTTTGGACTAGTACAAAGAAAACTGTACTACTTTTCTAGAATTGTATTTATCTCTACTAGTTCCATGCTTACAAAGAGTAATTTGACTCAAAATAATTTAAACATAATTAAAGATTTTTCCTCACAATGCTTTACTTGAAAGCAAAAGCACTAAATACAAAGTAATCCATAATAATCAACAGAAGATAGTTAACTGTTACAATAAGATCCCTAGCTGATTATTATTACAATTATTAGTCTCCAGTGCAAAAAAAAAAAAAAAATCTCCTCTGAATAAAGAACACTATCAAGGAACTTATACTTTAAATGAATAGAGAAGTCTTACATCTGCCATCAAACACTATGAAGCAGAACTGGGGTGAAAAAAAAAAAAGAAAGAGAAAAAAAGGGTGAGGAACAACCCCCAAAAAGCCCTCCATTTTTAGATGTTTTCCTGAATACTCCGAAGCAACTTTAAAAAACTGCAAAATATGCAAAGTAATTACACCAGCATATTTTGTGGCATCAAATACTATATGCTTGTATGTCATGCCTTGTTTTGCAGTGCCACCCAGTGGAAGCAATTTTGTATTTCAGATACACTGATCTACTAGTGGAAGAGATAATTTATTTTCTAGTATCAGCATTCAAAGATCCTTCTAACCCTGCATTAATGCTTTTTCTTCTAATTATAAAAAATATGTTCTTACTTTTAAAGGCAGCATCATCTTGTTGCTGTTAACATGTGCCTGAGACCTAAACTTTTATGAACTACAGCTGCAAATGTCTCTAAAAGCTCACAAATTCTTACTATTTCCCATGCATTACTTTAAATTTCGTTTTATATTTAATTTTTCAAATGCGAATGGAAAATGTAAATGAAAATCTCTGTAAAAGTTTGAAACACTAGTGCCTTTTGCTCCATAAAGAGTCACAAACATGTTTTTTTCCATGTACCACTACTAATGGGCAACTTTTCACTGAAGTACAGACCTTCTAAAGAGGATGCATTACCACCATTTTTCAAATAAAGTGATAAAACTCATAAATGCTCATGATCAAAGGAATGCATTCTCTGCATATTGCCCTGGCTTGCAACAGCAGCTCATGTCTGAGCAAATGTCTAGTCTGTCTTCCAGCTGTAGCTATATTGAAAACATCCACTACTACATCATAGATACAGTGGTCCTGCCAAATAGACAAGGTAGAGAGGAAAGGGATCAGGGACATCTGTATCTGAATAAATTCTAAGCCTCTGGAAAGAAAAAGGAATTAAGAGACATCTGACCAGTAAACAGCAAAGGTCTCAATCCTTTAAAAATGTTGTGCAACTTGGACACGTTCGTTGTTGGAGATGAGGATTTGCCCCACAATCTCTGTTTTGGACTCTCCTGAGATCAGATATGGGCAGAAAAGACAACCATAAACAAAATGCTCTTTTGTCCCTCCTAAAGGTTCAGTGATAAAAAAAAAAAAAAAAAAAAAAAAAAAAAAAAAAAAAAAAAGGCAAAACTCAGTGCAAGGGAAACATTTGAAAATAAGTTATGGAAAGAAACTAAAAAAAGTAAGGAGAAGGGCAAAATTTATGATGAAGAGCTAGGAACTAAAGGCATAATAATGTAGGACTCATTACCAGTTGAAATATATTACCAGGATGAGAGATGAGAAAACAAATGACTGTGAGAGTTTAGCATTAACTAGGACAGAATGGGTTGGAATAAGAAATAAAAGAAGAACATGCAAATCATAGTATTTAAAAGAAAAGGGAAGGTATCGTATTTCCCCCATTCTTCCTCACTGTGACCATACATTTTAAGCAATTTACAAGGAAATCACCTTCTATCACAGATCTAATAAATATTTTTTTAAAAATTATTTCTTTGTCAGTTGCATATCTGACCACAGCAAATTCCTGGCAACCACAGTCAAGCAGTTGAAGCATATTAGAACTGAACACTAAGTTTTACACGATGGTCAGAAAATGAAGCTCGCTGTAGTCCTCAGGAGCATGACAACCACCACACACTGTCACACAACACCATGTGCTGCTATCCGCCTGCTCCAGTGGCAGAAGACTGCATCAATTCCACAGGGCAATTTTTCTGGTCATTTCATTTTATAGTTAGCAGCGAAATTCATAAAAATAGATAAATATAAAAACAGAGATAAAAATATTGAGACAAGACTGATACTCTAAAGTTCACTATGCAAGTTTGTAATAACACTGCATAAATACTTCAACTACGGCTGAGCTAAAACTCAGTCCTACTTAGGAATAAGCACCTATTTCTTTTTATTGTCATGTATTCCAAGTACTCTAAAACTCACATATTTATCTTAACTGCCACCAAATTTGGGATGCCAAACAGGCAGAACTATAAATCTCAGGTCATTTGAAACAAACACTCATTTTCAACACTCATTTTCAACAAATTCAACAGCCTTTTTACATTAATCTTCCAGATTCTCCTATGATATTTTTGCAAGCAATTGTGAAAAAAATCAGAAATAATTATGCTGACAGTGTTCCTAAACATTTGACATTTTTTCAGCTATTGCACTCAGTCCCACTTTGACGAAATCAAATCAAATTCTTCACACAGTGACAAATATTATTTTAATAATCAAAAAACTACCAAGCTCTTCATTATGTTCCAGAGGCTTTGAATGTGCACACAAGTGTGCTGAAAAGCAGAAGTTCTTGGCCTTCCCACAAAATATTGGTTTCTTCTCCCATGCAGTAATTTGAAAAAGCCCCAGCCTTCACACCCATCCACAGTCTCTACAACTCACCTCATTATTCCTGTACAAAACAGAAATCAAGTTTTGGAAGGATACCCTAAATCTAACACACATGTAGAGTACTGACACTGAGAAATACAAAAAGTCAGGTACAGAACACCTCTGCACTGTGAGGAAACTGCCTTGAAGGAAGCAAAAGAAAACCAGCAAGGCGAAAGAGGCAGCTGTACAGCCTAAGAGCAGCCTGAAAATAAAATGTCTGGAAGACAGATCTAAGGCCTGATATGTTTCCTGTTATTAATTCCAAAACACAATAACAACAATAAAAGCTTTCCACTCTTCAGAGGACCAGTATTTGTATGCGCACACAGAACAGAACAAGTGAGTTAGTAGTAGTGACTCTGTAGGACAGTTGAGTGGTTAGACTGAAATGAGTCAGGGTCTTTGCGCTGTGAGAAGTGGGGAAAGAAAAGAACACAGTCACACATACCAATCCTGTATCACACGTGTTGGGGTTTTAGTTTAGTCCTTTTTTTTTTTCTGTTAAAGGAATTTTCCCCTATACATGTTGCTAGGGGAACAAATGGCTGAGTACATACGGAAAACAAAGGACCTGGCTGCTCTTTTTGTTTCACCTGGGGGTGTGGGCAGTTGGGTCTCCGCGTCCAGAGAGAGAAAGTTGTTTTTCCTACTGCCGCTTTTCTTTCTGCTGGAGAAAACACCAGGATCCCAAGCCTGCCTTCCCCGCTGGGAGCCTGGCCCTGGCCCCCCTGCCCCGCCATTGCTTCGAGCCTTCACTACGTTGTAGCTGTGCTCACCCTGCCTGCCCAGACCGCCGGGGGGGTTCCCCGTTTGGATACATCTCGTCTGCCACCCGGGATTTGTGCTTGTCCCTGCCGTTCCAGCCTGCCGTTCCTGAGGGTCTGGCTGGACACCGGGATCGGCTGCCCAGGGGTTTGTGAAGCCTTTGTCCCATCCCTTCCCGGGATCCCAGGCCGCCAGTGCCGCGTGCTCCCCGAGCTCGCTCCGGAGCGCCCCCTGCAGCCGCGGGGGAACCATCGCACCTGCCCTGCTCACCGGGAGCCGCCAGCGCCCCTGCCGGCTGCGAGCGGAACTGCACCCGAGGGGAAAGGGCCCGACAGCCGAGAAGGCTGGCACTGGGTTTGGGATTGTTTGCTGTTACTGCCAGAGTTATTGTTTGTTTGACTGGTATATATATAATAGTAAAGAACTGTTATTCCTATTTCCCACATCTTTGCCTAAAAGCCCCTTGATTTCAAAATTATAATAACTCGGAGGGAAGGGGGGTTGCATCTGCCATTCCAAGGGAGGCTTCTGCCTTCCTTAGCAGACACCTGTCTTTCAAACCAAGACAACACGACTTACTGTAATTATTATGTAAAATATGTGAATGGACAAGAACTGAGAAGATCCATCTCTCCCTTAGCAACTCCACTGTTCATGTACTCTAATGAAAATCTGTAGTCCTCACCTACTTAGAACAGGTGCACAACTGACTATCCAGGAACCACAGAGGTAGCTTGACCATAGGCAGAACAGGAATAAGGCAGTAATTAAGGCACTGCACCTATGCTACACATCTCTGTACATCTCTGACACAACTGCAGCACTCTCATAACACGCACCCACTCACCTGCACTTGGACTGTCTTTTGAAAGGTGACACCTAAAGCAGTCTTACAGTAAAAATGTTATTCTCGTTAAATTTTCCAGTCCTGCCATAGATACACTGACAGTCTAATTCATTTGACCTTCAATACAAAATTTATCGAAAAACTTCGTTCTTACTGCTGACAATTCAGCACGGCAAACATACCTTTCTGATCCACTACAAATACAATGTATTTTACACAAAACTAAAGTAACATATAATGGGTAACTTTGTAGACAGGTATATCGTTCAGTAAATATACCGAGACAGAGACTACACAAATTGTGTAATCACAAACTGTATTTACTGTCTCAGCTTTACAAAAAAACCCCAAACTAATTCATCCTTACAAAAAGACCTGAATTTCACAAATCAGTAAACATAGGGTACTGAGAGATTTCAGGGCATGGCTAAGACTGTAGGCACATATCCAACAGGACTTTGTGCTAATGTACTCCTCATGTACATGAATTAGCCTGTTAATGGAGCAGTATCTCAAACACTAATGATGCTTGGCAGAGAAAGCAGGGCATGGAATGCATGGCCTGAAGATCCACCTCTGAACTGTGGGCAGAGTAAGAAAGAAAAACAGCTGATTTGCTGAAGTTTGTATAAGATGTTGATTCAATATGTATTTCTCTAAATCGCATGTGCTCCCTTCACACTACGCTTTGGACTACCTCAGCTGGTAACCTGGCCTCACCTTACCTGCACAAGCAGGCGATTTAGGACACAGATTTAGGACACGGGTTTCCTTACTCATTTGGGAACTAAGCGCACCAGGGGCAGACAGCTACAAGGCAGAGGTCTGACAAGTCGGAGACCTCCGTCCACCATGAAGCCACCTGGGGGGAAGGACGACGGACGTCCCTGGCCAACTGCAGCAATCACAAAGAGAGAAGCCGAGACGAAGCGCTCGGCGTCTGAAACGCCCGCCGCTCGAGAGGCGCGGGACTTCCGCTGCTGCGGGCCGGGCTGTCCCCAGCTCGGGGCACCCTGCACTGAGGGCCGCTGCCCGGCCGCGGAGCACCGCGAAGGGACGAAGGGAAACGCTGGGGGATGCGTCCCCCCCGCGCTGCCCAAGGGATGCCCGGCGGGATCAGCCCCGCGCCGCGCCCTCTCCTCACCCGCGTCCAGCCCCAGCTGGTAGCAGGCCAGCGGCTCCAGAGACAGCTTGTATCCCTCGAACTTGGGGTCCAGGAGCAGGCGCTTGGCCTGCAGGGAGCAGTGGGCGGCGCCCGCCATCCCACAGCTCCGGAAAAACTTCGGGAACCGCCGGCAACTCCACGGGCCCTCGGGGAACGCGCGGCAGCGGCCGCAGAGCACCAAGGGAAGAGGGTGCGCGGGCGCCCGGCCGCCGGAGTACGTGCTGGGAGTTGTAGTCCGGGCCCGGAGGCAGCCGTGGGACCGGGGCGCGCCGGGAGCTGTAGTCGCCGAGCCCGGACTACGTTTCCCGGCGGAGCCCGCGCGCAGGAGCGGTGGGGCGGGCGGCGCGTGGCGCGTCTTGCCGGCGGCTCCGCCTCCTGCTGCACGGACCGGCGGCGCTGCGGCGGGCGGTGAGCCGGGAGCGAGCCGGGAGCGAACCAGGTCGGACTTTCCCTTCCTTTCCCCGCGCCGCTCCCTCGCTCCAGGGGCGCCGCTGGGCGGGCCGAGCGCCGGAGGCGCCGGGCGGGAGGGCCGGGCTGCGGAGAGGCCGCGCCCGGCGAGGGTGGGCCGCGCCCGCGCAGGCGGCCCGGCGAACTGCCGGTGCCCCGGCACTCGAGCAGCCGGGCGGGTGCTGTACCGAGCTCGTCCCCTGAACCGGTCGCACACTGGTGCTCCGGTCATTAACCGCGGGCATGTGTCAGCGAACAGAACACTGCATGTCATTCTGTTTTGGTGACTTTTTTTTGTTGTGCGAATGGTACCAGCACTTGTCGAAACTCTCTTTTGCTCTGGGTAGGTTTGTGGAAAACCTAGATTTCCAACATGAATAAAGATGCCCAGATGAGAGCAACCATTAACCAAAAGCTAATAGAAACAGGAGAGCGAGAACGGTAAGTTGACTTCCTACTCCATGCCGGTGAGAGGCTTTAAATACATCAGAACTGCACTACACCTAGTGATGCCATGAAGATTTCTTGCCTTTTCTTTTATACCCCTCTTATACCTTTTGACAACTTCTGTATTCTTAGTGCTTTTTGCCTACATTCTTGGACTTGTTTGTTGAGCTAGGAGACTAAGCATTTTAGAAGCTTTGTAGGTAGGGGTTAGTATGCCCCAGAGCCTAAGGTCCTCTCCAGAACACATTCTGTAAACTAAGAGAGAACCATCCAGGAGAAGGCTCCTTGGGGAGGGGGGCTCACTCGAGCCTCTCACTGGGGAATCTTTGATAGATGTGCTAATTAGTAAAACCTATAATGTTATACCAGATCTTTTGGGGTCAGCATTTTGGCAGGGTGCATTTTGATGCATATGACCTAGGCATGTGCACCTAAAGATCCTTAAAATAAATACCAAGGTAAAATCCCTTTTCCCCTTCTAACCGTGTTTGACTCTTGATTTTAAGACCAAGAAAAGGCATCACTAGAAGTAAAGTAAACTCAACTCTAAATTCTTTAAATGCTTGCACATGAAAGTCTTGAGTGTTATATAAAACTATTTTTAAAAATGCCTTTTGAACAGTTTTGTTTTAGTTTTACAACTGAAAAGAGATGGTGGGGAGTGATTGGCTTATGAACTCTAAAACTTTCTCTTATTCAGGTATTTTGTGTTGAAATGCCCTAGGTTCATGTAAGAATCATCATTCCATGCAATTTGTTGCAGTTAAGTCTTGTTATTTCCTGATAAGGAGAATGAAACAAAACTTTCCTTTCTGCTTTTAAGTTTTTCTTGTGTTTCTAGCTCTTCGCTTGTTAGGTAAAGCAACACACAGTAGAATACATAAAACAGCACTTGTGCAAGTCATTGTAGAGATCCCAATAAAGGCAAACAAGTAAATTGCACAATGTTTTTGGCCTTTAGGTGTCTCTTTAGTCTGTTTTATTGACATTGTATTCACATATCACTAGACTGCTTGTGCCATTTCCCTCATCATTGTTTCACTGTGCTTGTAACACCATGCACCAGAAGCTTCATTTTTAAAGGCCTGTATGGCAAATTTTTTTCCTGGGTCATGGCATAGCCTTGTACCTGGTGTAACTTTTTGTAGCCTGATGTGGTAGCTCTGCTCTACATCTTTCCTGGCTGTGACCATCCCCTTGGAGATTGCACAGAGCTTCAGCAAAGCAAGCAATTTCTTGAAATGGTATTGAGATCTATTTTATCCTAATTTAAGAGTAGGAAGGGTTTTATCAGGATGTCAAAAGCTCTCTTACAAACAAGCTTTATCAGAGCTGTACTATGATCAGAGACAGAGCACTTGGATTTCTTGAATTGAGAAATATCTAGAAGCAGCCAATGTCACCTGTATTCTTACTCTGCTTTTTGTCATCAGTTCATATGCCCTCTACACAATTCACTGAGTAAAAGGGATTAGACCTGCACAGTTCAGCCTCTTGGTGCAGTCCTTTCATTCATAAAAACAGGGTTTTGCTAGAGTTATTTAAGATAGTAAAGTATAGGCAGGCTTGATAGCTAATGGAGAAAACAGTAAAAATATTAAAGTTATTTATCATATTTTACTTTCATTTTCCCTTCTTCTGTTTTTTAGTACTAATTTTCACTTTTTTAGCTAACTTTCAATATTCTATTTTGATATATGGAGTAGATGCTTCATTATGGCAGATTTTATCTTCTCCATTAATGCCTGAATCCTTGTTGCTTAAGCTTACATAGCTAACCATGCTTAGGAAGAAAAGATATAGGATCCCTTCATTTTCATCCAAAACGAGGTAATGTGTAACTGGGAAGATAAACCTGCAGTTGAGTAGTGCAAAATTCATGTTTCTGAAAGGTGAGCGGAAAGGTTTTACTTATTTTGAAGACCTGGTATCAGGTGAAATACTCCAACTTAGAAAGTTTGCATACATCTGCTACCAGAATAGACTGTCAGGTTGAGTAATTCAAGGGCTTCTACCTTTTTTTCGGTGGCTGCAGCATCAACACTGCCTGAGCAATTCTGTGAGTTAGCTCCTGAGGCACCAAATCCTCATAGTCCAATATGGTGAACTGAAATTGGAAGTCATTTGGGTTTGGATTCACCTGATGTTCAGCCATTTCTGCTGCTGGTCTGGGAGCTCTTGGGTAGTAATTATAGGTTTAACTTTCACACTGGAGCATATTTAAGCTGTCAGGAATGTTTGCTGTTCTAACAAGTTGTATATTGTCTTAACAGCCTTAAAGAGTTGCTGAGAGCCAAGTTAATTGAATGTGGCTGGAAGGATCAGTTGAAGGCACATTGCAAAGGTAACAGTGGTCAATTAATTAATATCCTTTGTAGTCAGCTGAGACTCTGGCCAAATAAAAGTCCCAGATGAAGGCTTTACTGCCAGTTTAAACAAGACGCAGGCAAGAGGAAAGTATCCCTGGCAACTGGGTTTGCGTGCAAGGAAGCATCTTGCTGTCTTGGCAAAAAAAATCTTTAAAGAACTCTGATCTGAACCTTATTAAGCTTCTCAGACAAGTATAGGAATTGATTCCCTAAATATTTATGATGAGAACAGCTTTTTGTTTTGAGAGTGATGACTGTTGCTACAGGAGAAGAAAAAAGACAAAGGAGGATTGAACAAATACAGCGGTGTGCAACTTAAAACCTTTAAACTTGGGGAACTTTGTTATCTGCATATGGGAGAGAAAGAAGTGCCTTTGTACTCTTTCTGAATACAGTTTTTGAAATTAAGGTCATCTCCTTAGAGGAGAGAAAACAAGCAGATGAATGTCTGAATACCCAAATCTTTAGCTTTGAGTTAAGTGTTTGGCATTGCTGGAATTTAATGACTTATAAATTGTATGAAACTGTTATGAATAGTACTTAAGCATCCAGAAATATTGCTGCATGATGAAATTTCCTTAAAGCAAGTAACAAATCCCTTGAGCTTTTGCTTAAATTCTGCTTTTGTCTGTTGTGCCTGGAAATTCAATATTCCACTACAAGTGTGTAGGGAACTACACTACAAGTGTCTATTCCACTACAAGTGTAGGGCTGAGTGTGTTAAATTGTTTTCATAGCTTGATTTGCAAAGAAGCCTGAAAAGATTAATGTTTGCCATTGTCCACCTAATGGCACTGCCAGAGATTACCCGTTTCAGTACTACAGAAAACAAGAGGGGTGTTTATCTGCCTTCTTTACCACACACTTCATACTCTGCTATAGTAAAGTTATGGAAAATTATTTGGTTTACATTAGTACTTTGGACTGTAACTGCAGTTGCTGAGACTGAAAAATACTCTGAAAAATAAGTATATTTATCTGTGTTAAGAGCATAATAACCTCCAAAAGGAAGGACAGAGAGACATGCAGCTCCTAGAACAGGTCCAGCAGAGGGTGACAAAGATGCATAAGGGATTGGAGCATCTCCTCTTAACGAGGAAAGACAGAGGGAGCTGGGCCTGTTCAGCCTTGAGAAGAGATGACTGAGGGGGACCTCGTCAATGTCTATCAGTATCTGAAGGGAGGGTGTCAGAGGATGGATCCAGGCTCTTCTTGGTGGTGCCAAGCAATAGGACAAGAGGCAACGGGCAGAAACTCAGGAAGTTTCTCTTGAACATGAGGAAGAACTTCTTTACTGTGCAGTGACCATGAACTAGAACAGATTGTCCAGAGGTTGTGGAGTCTCCTTCACTGGAGATAGTCAAGAACTATCTGGATGCAATCCTGTGCCATGTGCTCTGGGATGACCCTGCTTGAGCAGGGAAGTTGGACCAGATGAGCCACTGTGCTCCCTTCCAACCTGATGCATTCTGTGATCTGGGGAGTGGGGGTGGGCGTTTGGGGTTTTTTTTTTTTTTGTTTGTTTGTTTCTACAAATAGTTCATGTGATGTCAGTTCAGAAAACATGTTTAGTGTCTTGGGGACAATCAATCCTAGGTACTGACATACAGTTAAAAACATTTATGTTTAAACAATATTTTAAGTTCATGCTCTACTGTATTGAGATTACTTCTCAGCTTTGACTTTGCACTTTTCAGTAATGTGCAAGGCACAATAAGTGAACAATTGTTTAAATTCTGATGTGTATTAAAAATAACCTTTATTTTGCTATATTACTGGTTATTTTTTTTAATGTGTATTCCTTTCTTTCTGACATACTTTTTGACTTGGCTGAAATATGTACAGAAATCTTGTTTAAACCAATTGGAAGAAGAGTAAGGATTTACTGTGCTCTTCCTTGTTGTATGTTCCAAAGTTTTTTTCCAGTTGCACCTTTCTTAGGACTGTATAAATAATGTGTTTTAAGAGAGAAGTGAGCCAATTGTGAACTGCTCCAACACTCCCGTAATAGGCACATCTGGTAATTTTCAGATGAGATAAAACATTTTCATGTTTGTTTTTAAAATATAAGCTTATCAAGATGCATCAGCAGTGACAAGTTCCCATCCTTAAATCTATGGCATGAGTGAGAGACTAAAATCCACTGTACAATGCAGTAGGTACTGCGCTAATAACCTATATTTAGGTCCCCTGCTCTTCATGTTCTCCCATGACTATGTAGGCAGGTTTTGTCTCTTAATCACCAGCACAGGTTTCGTCATCTTATGAATGGATTAAAAGACTTAAAATATCGGTCTTGGTCTTCCCCAGATGTCATTAAAGAAAAAGGATTAGAACATGTTACTGTTGATGATTTGGTGGCAGAAATCACTCCCAAAGGCAGAGGTAAGAAAATACAAATGTGGATGTAGTACTACATCTATAAACATACCTACCTCTATTTCATTAATATTTTGAAAGCAGCATCATGAACTTGCCTGTGTTGAATTCAAGGAAACATGTTAATAGCTTGATATTAACTACAAATAAAATGTTAATAGCTTGATATTAACTACAAATAAAACATGCAAATTTGTATTGCGTAGCAGCCTTCAGAGTATTTTTGCAGATTACATTATTTAGTCATGTCTATATTCATTTTTATAATTGACTTAATGGTCCCAAGTTGTGTGTGCAACACAGATGTTTTAAAATTCAAAATCTTTTAAGATGGAAAATCAGAACTAACAGTGTAATGGGAATGGGAAGAGTAAAGGACATAGCATACAGATACAAAAAAAATTGAATCACTTAAGGAAACTGCACTCCTCTTTATATTGTTCCTCTTGGGCTCTCTAGCAGGCTTTGATGTTAGTGGTAGTAACTTCATTAAGTTCTAAATAAAAACAGGCCTTCAAAATAGCTTGCTGGAGACCCTTACTTAGAGGCCAGGGTTGAGATTTTTTTTTTTGTCTTAAATTTGCGAAGAAAAAAGGTAGGATAATCACGCTTCTTCTGGTGATTATATCCTGTTTTCTGTTGAATAATCCTTTTCCTCAAACTTTCAATTTTCTGGATGAATCGGCAAAAAAACCTACCAATAACAACATTGTTCTCAACAGATCCCAATTTCAGTCTATTTTAAATGTGAAAAGTATAGATGTGCTATATGAAAATTAAGTATTTTCAGTTACTTTAGGTATTAATGGAATTGCAACAATGAAAGAATAGAAGTAGCTGTTGTAAAAGTATGGTATTGGCATACTTCTTGTTTTGTCTTTTTTTACTTCTTACTTTCTTATTTGTGTTTCAGCTTTGGTACCAGACAGTGTAAAGAAAGAACTCTTGCAAAGAATAAGAACCTTCCTTGCTCAGCATGCCAGTCTTTAACTTTGACATTCATCTGGGGTACAGTGTTTCTGCATTACATCAGTCATGTCAGGATTGGAATGCAGTTTACATACTTAAGGATGGAAAATCATTACTTTTTCTTTGCACTGCATTGATTTCTTAAACTTGGTGTTATTTTAATAAAAAATGTTGTGGACTCATGGTTCTAAGGTGCTTCTATCTCTCAGTGGACTGTAATGTGGTGTCACCTGTTCCAGTTTTTAATAATCCATAACTTTATACAACTGTGAAACCTTGCAAAGGTTTTCAGAAAAGAAGCACAATTAACAAGTGTGTTGACCAGAAATGAAGAAAACAATTTAAAAAAATGTGGAAAATGGGATATGACGTACTGCTGAGCATATCCTTTCTGATTTTCCCAGAGTAAGCAGGAGAAAGTTAAGACTACATGAAACTGTTGGTGACATTCCTTTGGTACTTCTTTTCTAGCAAATGAGTTGTTTGAAGTCTCTGATGGGGATTGGAAGTATTTATTTAGCAATTCATAAGAGGTTCAATTCTTCAAGAAAAAGGGAGTTCTATCTTTCCTCAGCAATTCCTTTCACATTTACTTTGAGTTGCTATTCTAATTCTGAACAACTACTGTTTTCTAGCTTTGCCCATATTACTGGTTATTTTTTTTAATGTGGATCTTTGGGGCCTTTTGAAATTGAAGTATAATTCAATAATTTGCCACCCTAAGTCTCGTACCATGATGCATTTTAAATTCTTGTATGTGGAACTGTAACATCAGCCAGGTCTATAAATAGCTGCAAAAATAAATTCCATTAATAGAGAGGATCAGGAAAGGGGCTTTGAAGTGAGAATGTTTAATTTTTCCCAGCTTCTATTTGTGGTGTTGAATAGGCTGTAAAGTGGAGGTGAAGCATAAGCAGAAACTGAACGAGCAGTCGGATACTGTTGTGACTCGGTGGCTACTGTGAAAAATTACTGAGTCAACAATATTCATACGCCTAATTGGAAGAATACTGTAAAAACTCTCACTTAGAAAGTCATTCCTGTGCCAGTGGGTTGTGCTGTTGCTGCGAGTTTTCAGCTGAGGAGCCGCCCGGGGGCACCCGCGCTCCGTGCATGGGGACGGTGGTGGCGGCTCCCGTTCCACTCTCCAGCCCCTCTGCTGCTGCCCAGTCCCTTGGTCTTCGAGGAGAGAATTGCGGTGCTGTGGCGCAGAGCACAGTGAGCGCTCCCCCCGCTGCCTGCTCGCTGGGACAGGCTGCGCTCAGCCCTGCGCGGGGCTGGGCAGAACGGCAGCGACAGCGCCGGCCTGAGAGGGCTCCGGGGGCTGGGCAGATGGGGGAACAGGTCTGAGAGAAGTCTGGCAACAGCTACAGGTGAAGTTTGGCAGTAGACAAGAGCTGGTATAAACAGGGCCATACCAGCATCAACGCGACAAGATGTAACTGGTCATGAAATCTTTTGTCTACAAAGACCAAGTTCCTGCTAAGACTGTAACAACACTGGAGCCAGGATCGTGGATCTGCTGCAGATACTCCTCCTGAGGGCCTTGCCTGTGCTGTTTTAGATCTATCTTCATGTTTGAGCATACTTGCTGTATGTCATTGCCTCTATGCTGTAAAATAATGGTGGAGGTCGGAAAGAAGAAAATTCTTTTATTTCACTTAAAGATCCATCATGTTTTTTAAAATGTGTTTTTGCATTCAGTATGTACCATGGATCAAACCCAGCTGGCAACTCAGCCCCCCACAGCTGCTCGCTCACTCTCCCCCAACACCCAGTGGAATGGGGGAGAGAATCGGAAGAGTAAATGTTAGAAAACTCATGCGTTGAAATAAACAGTCTAATAGGTGAGGCAAAAGCCATGCACACAAGCAAAGCAAAACAAGGAATTCATTCACCACTTCCCACTGGCAGGCAGGTATTCAGATACTTCCAGGAAAGCAGGGCTCCATTCTGCATAAGTTACTATCTATGGAAGACAAATGCAACCACTCCAAATATCTCCCCGCTTTCCTTCTCGCCCCAGCTTTATGAGCTGAGCATGTCACCATATGTCACCAGGGTCAGCTGTTCCTGGGTAGGTCTCCTCCCAACTCTTTGTGCACCCCCAGTTCCCTCACTGGTGGGGTGGGGTGAGAAGAAGAGGCCTTGATGCTGTGTAAACACCACTCAGCAATAATAAAATATCTTAACACTGTTTTGAGCACAAATCAAAAACAGCCCCATAATAGCTACTATGAAGAATATTAACTTTATCCCAGCCAAACCAGCACAGTTAATTCAAATTTGTAAATTTGCTGTATGTTCTATTTGAATTGCATATATGTATAATTATTATGAGTTCTTAATTCCAGACTTGATTTACCCAATGCTAGTAACTGATGGAGTACAGAATGTTTCTTCACACAATCTAGCAGAATATATGCTGCCTGAGTGGTTTATATATGTCATGGCTGTAAAATACTATCTGTAGTTTTACTCTTTTTTTCTTAGAGGTCTTTGCTGATGTTCTTCAATATGTTGCACATGACTTTAAAATTCTTTGCTTAATGAACGGCTGCAGCATGTCATGGGCACACAGTTAACTTGCTCCAGAGCTACCACCTGCTTTCCTTCACTGTGGTAGGAGAGGGCCAGGTTTAAGGTGTTCATACACTGAACTGTGGAAGACTTGTTGTCCGATCTGTAAACATTTGAAGTTCCACCTGGAACATGACATTTGAAGTGCAGTTGCTCTAAGTGCAATGTAGTCCTCTGCAGGCAGCTCACGCTTGGCACAGAATAAAGACTGAACACTGTACAAATTTTCAGAAAATTGTGCTGACCAATCTGACTTTAAAGGCTTGACAACAAGCTCTTTCACATGCTGCCAAAAATAAGCTGTAAAGTTCTGCCCAGACTGGCTTAAAATGCAAGAGTGTTCAGAGACCCAGAAGGAAGAGGAGAGTGACTGCATTCCAGAGATACACCACTGGCTCCTGTCTCAGGGTACCACTGGCTGCTCTTTGATGTAAGCAGCCCAACACCACTTGTTCCCCACGAGTTCTGTTAATCACACCAGTGAGGCCTCTATTCAGTAGCCAGGCAAAGAGCATGTTGGACATGTGCAGATCCAAATAACACTGCAGTGTCCTGGTCAGAGGCATCTCAATGGATCTTCTAAGAATGAAGTTAGATTTGCGGTGATACCAGCAATGAGAGATGGTTTCTTAGAGGCCTCATATTTTTGTTTTAACTGCAGGTTTATTCTCAGATGCATAGGCTGGCCTGTTTTGCTAACTTCCCTGCACAGTCTCAGTTTCTACTCACTTGTTTGAGTATTGAAAACAGTAACATTTAGGATTTAGTCAGAACATTGTCCTGCTGAGGTTTTTTTTTTCACACACTGAAAAATACAATGATTTGTGTTTTTAAAGGTTCCATACCTCTAGCATATACAGACAGATAGATGCATTAACTAATTTTTCTTCAAAATTTCTGCATCTTCAGTGTCATGAAATGCACTGATTCCTTACAAAGGCCGACAGCACCCAGAACTAAACAGCCATGAAGTGAGAATTCAGGATTGATGTGAATTACCTTAACTGTGGGAATATACTTCTTTTAGCTGGCCCAGTGCATATACATTTCAGTAGCTGGTTCAGCTCTGTCTTTTTGTAGGCAAGTCTGCAAAAAATAAAATCAGTTTGTAAACAGACATTGAAATAATGGTTGGATAACAATGAGAATGAATTCATATAGCTCTGGATGTGCACTAATCCAAATTCTATGTGACAGCAAATTGAATAGTTCTGCTACTGTCAATGAAAGGCCAACAGAAAAAAGTTAGCTTAGCCTATCCCTTAGTCAGGCCCTGAGGGGTCTGAAATGCACAATGAGCTGAAATTTGTTTAATAATTATTCTCCCATGAGTACTTCTCTATATTGACATAGTCCAGTCAAATAATGTTACAAACCAGTGACATCACCAAGAACTTCTGCTGGGATGTCAAACATTTACTCACATCTTAGATAGAATGATTTTGCTATCATAGGTTTTTCCATTTTTGGGTGGTGGGGTGTTATTTATCATCTTTTCCCCCCATTCTTCATTCTTGTTTACTGCCATAATGTTTCAGTAAGGACCTTTATCACTTGGAGAACAAGTACATCTGAAGTCTGTTCGGTGCTATTACAAAATATTTGCTGCTTCTCATTTCGCTCTGGAGGGTCCTTAGAGGTGACAGCTCTGCACTATCTCATCCATGCCATCATCTTATGGAATATGTTTAATTGTAACAATGGTAGCCCCTTGAGTGTTTGGCTTTAACTTAGTGATTGAGTTTTCACTGGAGCAGTGAAAAATATCCAGTGTTTCTACCTGCTGGGTCTGTTTGGCTTTATTTAAGTTTCTAAATATTTGCAATTGAAATCAGAGTTGTGTTCTACTTGGATTGTTTTTCTCAGCTATTCATTTTCCAAAAGAAACAGCTGTGGCTGCAGAGCCAAGTGTGTAATGACTGGAGCTCAAAATGAGCAAAACCAAATTCCTTTCCTCATAAATAATTTATATTTCACCACCTTAGTGTAATAAATAGGTTAATTGGTATTTTGCTTGGAATAACAAAAGGCCTAATTTCAATTTAGTTTATTTCACATTTACCATGATGCTTTCCATCTGAATAGTATTATTCTTAAAAATGTTTTTTATGCTTACCTTATAACTAGTGAAGTGATTTAGTAACAGATCATAAAAAATGTCCTTCTAAGAAATCCCTGCTAATTTCTGTTTGCTGGAGTCGCTAGGAAAGAGATACCCATTCTTTCAATCACGGATCCTGAGGTAAGATATAAAGTTGCTGCTGATAAAATCTGTGTCTGGCAGCCTGTGTGTGAATACTGACAAGGGCAGAGCAACCTGGCCTCTTCTGCTGCCTGGCTCTCATCCACTGTCTGTGTACAAAGCCAGCATAGCGTTGGGGTTTTGCATCTAGTGCACAGGGCAGAAGCAACACAATTCCCTTGAAAGCAATTACACTGGAAATCATAGGGAAAAACTCAGCATCTGCTTCCAAGGGTTCTTTGAATACATATGAGCAGAGATGAGCATAACACTGATCCTAGCTTTGTGTGCTGCAATGGTGAGTCTGATGCTCAACTTGCAATTTTGAAAGGAAGTAGGAAAAAATGGAGTACTGAAAGAGAAAAGGAAATTATTGAGGGCTAGCAGTGCTAGCTAAGCTTGAAAAATCTCCCAGTGTTATTCTATTGAAAAGAAAGCCGATGTATGGCTGTGATGTGTCATAATCTTCTCAGGGAGAAAAACAAAAACAAAGCAAACTTTAACAGAGAAAGGATTAAAGAGTAGACAAAAATAGAAGTCAGACAAATTCAAATTTAAAAGTACTACTGCTTAATCACTAGAACAAACTACGAAGAAGTATGGTGGATCCTTCATTTTTCAATACTTTCCTGAGTACAACATGTCTTTAAGGAAGAACTGCTTTAGTCCAGAGTTAATCAAACTTTCTGGAAATGCAGTACTCACCTATGCATACTCCCTGGAGCTGGCAGCAGTTGCTCAGTTTCTTCCAGAAAAGAAAGGAAAGCCAGAATAAACACTTTCCACAAAGAGAAATGCTCCTTTAGTTGAACACAAGCATAAGTTGTTAGCCCCAAACACAGGTGTAGCTGGGTGGAATGCATTGACCTTGGAAGCTACAATGGAAGAGGCAGTAAAAGTAAAACATTACAAAATCTTTTTTTGTAACCTGGATTGAAAAATGCTGTCTCTAGCTAATCTGTTAACTTTTTCATGCACATTTCGTTCTGAGGTAAGTTTCTGCCCAAACCCTGGATCAATTTGCTAATATTTGAGTTGTTTGCTTACATTGCAAAATACCTATTGAAATATATTTTGCAGGAGGAGTTTCATGAAATAGTCATTGGCCAGAAGAGGACTGATCTTTCTTTGTTGAATAAAGATTAAAAAGAGTGTGATCTAAGCCTAGTTTCAGCCTACTGACTGCTGTAATGATAAATATAACTTAAAATGCTTCCTCACTATCATGAAGTGAACAGGAAGACTTGATAATCACAGAATTACAGAATAAGCTGAGTTGGACAGAATCCACAAGGATCATTGAGTTGAAATCCCAGCCCTGCACAGCATCATCCTCAAGAATCACACCATGTGCTCGAGAGTATTGTCCAAATGCTTCTTGAACTCTGTCAGGCTTGGTGCTGTGACCACTTCCCTGGGGAGCTGTTCCAGTGCCCAGCCACCCTCTGGCTGAAGAACATTTTCTGGATATCCAGCCTAAACCTCTTCTGACACAGCTTCAGGCCATTCCCTCTGGTCCTGTCACTGGTCACCACAGAGGTGTGATCAGTGTCTGCCCTCCTCTTCCCCTCAAGAGGAAGCTGTATCATGAATTAAAAATGTATTTGTTTTACTTCCTCATATCCCTTCTTTGATTGTTCTCTCCTTTAGACTGTGTCTACATGAGGTTACACAGTTATATTCAAAATGACCTGTGTTTTTTTTCCCCCATCACAACTGGGATCTACATTTTCCAGTCCAAATTTTTCTGAGACAGTAAGGTTTGTCTGAAGCTGGCATTGTTTTTAGAAAAATTTTGGGAACTCAACACTTCCAAAAGCCACTTGGCCTTGGCATGTAGGTGTTCAGATAAGAACACAAGTGTACTGGTTTGAAAACAAACCAGTGGGAGGCACCAAGTCAGAATAACAATTTAATGGGGAAGTTAAAGGAAAGAAAAAAACTAAAAGAAAACACTGGTTCAAACTGACAGTCAAGATACAACCTGAGTCCCTGTTAGGCAGGGTGGTGGTAGCAGTCTGGTAGAATGGTGGCTGCAGTCCTCTGAAGTGGTGATCCTGTAGAAAAGAGGGTCTGCTCTTCCTCAGAAGGTCCAGTGGTGGCTGTGTAGCTCCTGTCCTCTGGAAATCCAGTGGAAAGGCCTTCTCTCTGGTGTTCAGCCTCAGCTTATATCCACGCTGGGATGCTTGGTTCCTCCCTCTGGGTGGAGCATCTCACAATGGGGTAATGAGTCATGAGGCCAGGTGTTGATTGGGCTCATTAACAGATGATAGTCCAGAGGGAGTTATCTATGAGTCATGCGGCAGGACAATGATGGGCCATTAACAGCAAGATAGTCTGGGGGGAGGAGGCAAGGAAACACTGCCCCACCTGATTTCAACGGCTGATGGGGATGGTAATAGAATACACTGCAACCCAGGACAACAAGTTTTGAAGTTTTGGGGCTATAATATGTCTTTTTTGCTGAATTGTTTTAAAATGGGAAAAGGGAGGATTCATTATTAATTTTTTTCTATTAAGTTCTTTCCCTAACTTCAGAATAATTCTTCTTGAAATTAGATAACTTAATGTGGCAAAGGGCTTGAATGAAAGGAACTTGTATTTTCTAAATTCATAGCAATTACTATATCAAATACTGAAGTATGAAGTAACAAAGAACAGCTTCATTAATCTCTTCCCTCCAAAACCAACTGACCAACCAACCAACCAAAACCAACCAAAAACCACCCTAAGAAGAAAACCCTTTGCTTTTCTAAGTGCTTTTTCCAACAAAATGTCATGACCTTTTGTTTCCATTCTATGCTCTCGCTCTCCAGTTTTCCTGCAAATAATACACTTGCAGGCATGCACACACAAATATATCCATGTAGATAAATATTTTTATAAAGCAACATGCTATGTACTCAAGTATTTAGAGGATTTGAATTCAAATGCTAGAACAGTACCTAGGATCTAGCTTCTGATAACTTGAACTTAATTCACTTTTTTTCCTTACAGGCAAAAAAAGACAGGCTGTGTGTGTAAGTCAGGAAAGATTACTTAATGGCTGCATACAACAGGATGGAAAGGAAGATTTTCTGTTTAGTAATGAAGTGGTAAATTAGCGGTATAAAAAAAGAGGTCCCATTATCCTCTCCTGAATTTTCAGTTGAGAAATATGAGTAATATTGCAGGGACAAGGAAAACTGGATTTTGGTACCTACTCCTACCATCTATTCTGCATATTAACTCATCACATTAAATACAGAAACACCCTAGGAAGAAGGAGCTGATGCTGTCAGCAGAGAGAAGAACCCAGGATAGTCTGTTCAGGAAATTACTCAGCATTAGGCTAAAATCACACATTCTTTATCACCTCTAAGTTCTTTGTAACACTGAAAAAAACAGCCTGCCAGTTTCAACCTGAGGTGGGTATTCCTCTAGGCTGACTAGAGGTTCTGCCCCATAAAAGGTCCTGTCAGCTGGCCAGGTTCCAGTGTGAAGGTCAGTGCCTCAGAGAGAGATGCTTAAAGGAGAGGGACCCCCTGAAACATTCTCAGGGGTGCAACGAAGCTGCCCAGTCCAGCAGAAGACCAAATCTGCAGAGTTGTCTGAGCTCAGGGAGATCTAGGCAGTCACTGCTGCTCTTTGGCCTCTCTTGGCCATTGCTTCCAAAAGAGCTACCTGGAGTGTGCTCCATTTCAAAGTTGCGAATATTATTTTTTTATATATTATATGCTTGCTAAAAGTCAGTTTGTTGAATTTGCATACAAAGGCCTCTTACCAAGATCACTGGTCTGGAATTTTCCTTTACAAGGTATATCAAGCCTTAGTGGGAATAAGGGAAGGAATCTAAGATATGCTGGCAGAGGCAAAAGAGAGTACAGCTTCAGCCAGGAAGACCTTCAGAGAGAAAAGGGGCTTTTGTGACTACATGGCTACTTACTTGGGTCAGATTTTCACACAGGCTAGGATACACATTTGTCTAAACTTAAGCAAATTCTTTGGACGGTACTTAGATATTACCCAAAATAGGTACATAGGAATACTACAAAGGAATAGAAAATGTATCTAACCATGGAACTGCCTCTTCTCATCTGGAGTTTCAAGATGATGTAATGATTAAATTTGTAGCAGCAGTACAGAAAATTGCTTCTGAAATTTACACTAAAATCCTGCAATTTTTCTGTGCTTCGAACTATGAAAACTCTGCTTTGACTAGAATCGAACACTTGTTGAAGGTATAATTTCTTCTGTCAATGTAAAACTCAAATTACTACACAATCAAACAGGACTGCAATTGAGGAAAGGTACTCTTAGTTAAAAAGCTATGGTAGCTTTAAAAAAGGACTTAAGTGAGAGAACAAACAAATGGAGCACATATCCTGTAGGAGGGAGAATTCATATTGAAAGAGAGACTGTACCCCTTTTACAGACAGAATGAGGTTATTAAGTAGAAACACGAATGTATCAGGATGATGGAACTATCAAACTTTGAAGTGATGGAAATTGCTATAGACGTAAAAGAAGTGACATTAGCACACTTGCAATTTGTCAGGTAATGTGATTTAATACGTTTGAGTCTTAATATCTGTAAAAGAAAAGCATTAATTTAAAAAGTATAGTTCTCTAACAAACTTGATTAGTTCACCGTAGCAGTACTGCATTCGATGTGGCAATGAAATATACAAGGTTTCCGGAGATCTCTTGAGGAAAATTAACTGAGCCAAAGGAATCCAAGTTTAAAACTTCAGAGCTGAGGGCTAATGACATTTTTGAACAAAGAAGTACTTATCTCTGTGAACACTGCTTTTAGAAATTAAGATATGTTTATATTAGTACTAATTTTGAAACTGCATAATAATGTTTTTAGAGAAGACAGTTATTTTCCATCAGTGGTCAGCCAATTTCCAGCATTTCTTCATTAATGCAACAGTCAACGCAGGTCTGTTGTGCATTTAGGAGGATAGTGTGGGTGAGCCTCTCTGGCAGTTTTTGTATTAAGTGTAGGTGTTTTATATGCATATATTAAAATGCTTCCTTCTCACCGTGGCATATTCCCTGCTGAGTACATACACTGTAATGCCAAAACCTGAATGTGTTCTCAAAAGAAATGTAACTGGCTATCTTCATAACCTGACTTTTCCCAGTGTGTCATGCTTGCAGTTTTGCTTTTCTGTGTGAATGCAGATGAAGACTATTTTCCAGTTTCTGCTTCAGATAGAAAGTTATACTGAAAGGTGTACCTCTGCTACACAAATGTTTTTGAAATGGTTTTAAAACATTAAAACCAGCATTGCATATGAGTTTCTCTTATTGAAGGTGGGTTCTGCAGGCATAAGGGTGTCAATCCCCACTTCAGCAACATCATAGGAGTGACGCCCTTAAGCCTGGCCACAACCGTGTCCCGATTTGCTATGGACTCTACTGATCTTGGACCAGTGCAGACTCACTGGCTTGTCCTCAGATCTGCCTCATCACCAGAAACCTGCCTGGTAGTCTGGACTCTGCGCTGCCTCCAGACCACCCTGCTCATGTCCTGCTGACAGGGTCCTTGCCCCATGGCCAACTTTATCATATTTGGCTCCTTGACCCTTTGGAGCCTGCTTCCTGATGAAGAGTTGTGGAAATGCTGTCATGGGGTCTGTCGGGACATGGAAAAGGGAAATGAAGGAAATTTATCTGATACCAGTGCCTCCTCACAAGAGCCATCCTCCTATCATCCATCTCCATCTCCTCACTGCCCAACACACCTATGGAACACAGCAGCTGAGTAAATCCAGTGGCAGAACAGGAAGTCTTTATAGGAAGATATTTAAAGAGCACACAAAGAACGGAGTGCTACAGCTTGGAGTTGAAAGGAGTGCTGTATTAGCACTGTTCTAGAACTGACCAGATTTCCCTGGGAGAAAGGGACAAAATATTCCTTTACTTCACCTACCGAGTGTAACACAACGGGAGGTTTACACACAGCTCTGTAATGCCTTACATTAACCTTAACATCACTTAACCAGCTATTAAAATGGACAAGCACTCAGTGAACAGAGTGGGACACGGGCTGCACCTGTTAGAAGAAACTTCAGCAACGTCTGTTTTTTAGTAACATCCAAATTTACAGCTCAGCATCCTGCCGACCACAGAGGAACACCTTTACTGCCACGTGTGCAGCAACCCGGCACGGTTAAAGTCCAACGCCGTTTTCTCGAAGTTCCCCGGAGGGCCAAAGAGCCGGCTCAGACCCCTCCAGCCACTGTGGGCGCGGGAGGAAGGCGGGCGGGGGAGGGCGCAGGGCGCGGGCGGGGCGGGCCGCGGGGCGGGCCGCGGGCGGCCGCGGGCAGCCCCGCGCAGCCCCGGGCAGCCCCGCGCAGCCCCGCGCAGCCGCTGCCCCAGGCCCCGGAGGGCCCCGTGTGCCCGCGGCCCGAGCGGGGCGGGCCGGGGCGGGAGGCGGTGCGGCCGGAAGGGGCGGGCGCGTCTCCCGCGTGACGGGGCTGAGATGGCGGCGCGCGAGGCGGTGGTGGAGCGGCGCGCGCCTGGCTCTGGATGAGGGGCGGCCGGAGGCTGCGGGAGCGGCCGCCTCGGCCCCTGGAGCCCCGCGACCCCCGGCGAGGCCTCCCCCCCGGGGCAGGTGAGCGGGGAGGGCCGGTTGCTGCGCTGCCGGGTGCCGCTTCCGCCTTGCTGGGCAGGGGCCCGGCATCGGCGCCTTCCCTCCCGGGCAGAGCCTCCCGCGCGGTTCTCCCGAGTCGGCGCCCCCGCCCCGCTCCGTGCTCGGGGCGCCCCTGCCCCGCCGCGCTGGGGCCGCCACCCCCCGGGCCTCGCCCAGCGGCGGGGCTGCTCGGCCGGCCGGGAGCGCCAGGCCCGCGGCCTCTGCCCGGCTGGTCCGGGCCCCTTGCGGGGCGAAGAGGCGGGCATCTCATGGGCTGGGAAGAACATGAAGTGGCCGACCAGTAGATAGGCAGTGTTTGGGGTCTGGGGGCTTGGCGCCCTGTGGCAAAGGGTGAGGGCACACGTCCTGTCGGGCTGGTCATGGGATAGCATTGCTTGGGGTTACCTACTGTTCACCCTGAGCGGCAAATTTCATAATACGTAGTGTGACGGTTTCTTAGCACACTTTTAAAGCCTTAAGAATCTCTAACAGCTCACAGAAAAATTAAGTGCTGCCATCTGGCCTCGATGCCGTCTCTAGTAATATTTAAGCCTTGGCTGGTCGGTAGTACCATGGCTGGTAGGGCACTGGTTTTTGATCATGAATTCACAGAGTAAGTGCCTGAGTTGCCTATCTAATGAAAAATTGCATAGCTTGCTGCATTATAGCTATGTGGAAATATAGATGTGCAGTGTAGAGATTTCTTTAGGCCCTCCTGCAGTGTGCATTGTTTGTAAATAGCTGGTTCTTGTCAAGACAGGCATTGCAAGATGATTTTTCGGTGGTAACAATGAGTGTGGAAATTTGTTGTCTGTGGCATTCCATGTAGTTACAGAAAATTTGGGTCCAGGATGGCAAATAAGGACTGGAACAGAACTGGGGTCTCTTAAACTCCAGTTTTATGTCTGAGAACTTCAGTTTTATGAAGTGAGTTGTTACATGAATTAGTGCATTACGTAAAAGGCTTGTTGCAAAGGTGAATGAAGTTACAGTGTAGTCTTACAAGATTGCATTACTTCAGTGTTCCTCATGCTGGTTTTCAGAAGACAGTGGCAACAGGTAAGGAATTGTCAAAGAATAACTGATCAGGCAGTGGACATAAACTTTCTGTTTTAATTAATATTGCTTGAAGAGTAGATTTTTTTTTTCTAATTCAGAACAGAAAGCTTCAGGAGTTCACATTAGTATGGCTGGAGCTATATTCAGTTTCTTGGAGAGGAAGGGGTGAGATGTGGTGGTATTACTATAGAAAGTTTATGGCTGTGGGAGTAACATGTTTTAAAAAAGAGTTGAAACTCCGTACATTGTATATCATTCTAGAAATAACTCAAGAATTGCCAGCAGTCACCAATTTTTGCTGCCTTTAGTTGGAGCGACAAACATTCTGTATTTTGGTATCTTCTGCAGCTTTTGATAGTATCTCTTTCTGGATTTGAGTGTCTTGGGTGTCTTTACTCTGCCTATGATTTGTGTGAGGGAACTTTCTTCTGTCCCAGCTACTTTAACCGCATAGTTAGGGTATTTGCACTGAAAGTTGGAACATCAGTGTTGAAACTACAGTACCTTTACAAACATCCCACAACCACTTACCTACAATTAGATAGAGGATATGCCTCCTAATCTTCCCTTTTGATTCAGCTTCTCTCACTAATGCCATAATAGCATAGCTTTAGGGTTCAGTCATGCTGCCACTTAATGTGTCTATTTATCAAACTCAGTGGTCAAGACAGGTAAGATTTTTTCCCTCCATACACAAATGTTCCCAATATTACGTTTCTTTGTAAAGTGATGAAAAAACCAAGAAACCAACCAAACCAACCAGGAGGAGGGCAGTGGATCCTCTCATGAGGCTACAGAGTCATGGTTGCTGTCTTTGAAATGCGGGAAGTGCTGGTTGTGTCTTTCAGTACACGATTGAAAGCTGTTGAATCATTACATTGCCTTTTTAAAAATACAGAGTATCTATACATCTTGTAACATACATGATTTGGAGGAGGATTTGTGTGCTTGAAAACAGGTTTTTTATCTATCTACTAATCTTCATAAAATTCCATCTCCCTATAAACCTACTTGCTCATCTTTAGGTTGATGTGGCCGTTCTACTTACGTAAATCTTCATACAAAATAAACTTTTAAGAAATTCTATCCTTACCACTGAAACCTTGCTAGGTTTTTATCAGCTGTTCTGGTGACAACACAAAAACACCACTGCACCAGTATGGAGTTTTGGTGCTGACAAGTGTAAACACTCAAGGCTGTGTTAATCTTCTGTAGTAGGAAATGAACTTGTTTTGCTTTAGGAAGGTGAAGCTTTTTTTGTGTCTCCTTATGTAGATTGGAGGGGAGCCTTTCAGTTTCAGACAAGTTATTTTAGGCATCATCATCTGGTTATTTATCTAGCTGTGTTCAATATGGGCTAAAATCACTGATTCCAAGGTGTGTTCCTGTTTACATTCCAGAGTCACAAGTGAGCTGATGTGAAAGAAAATGTAATCAATTCACAAGACACTGGCAATACAAGGTGGAAATTGCATTTCAAAGATGATGATATCTAAAGAAAGCTGCACAGTACAAATCAGTTGGCGTTGTAGAGGATCAGAGGAGAGCAGGATGGGTGCTCTATAATGACCTTATTGCATCTTTTTCACTGACATTAAAGATGAGTTCACTGAGAGAAAAGAAGTTTCTAAAATAATTTTAGTGCCCCAAAGAGACTTTATTTTAGGGTTGTCTCTGTCTGTAGAAATCCTGTTTAAGTGGTATTTGCGTGTACAGTTAGATCTGAAAGAGGAAGTGTTTCTCCAGGTGCCAGTGTGGTTATCATTCAACGATAAACAGTGAGAGTCTTGCTTATTGCACCACAGTTGACTAACCAGTCCGTCTGAGGGTGGACTACACTGGCTACTGTCAGTGAAGTCAGAGCTGCCAGGAGTTCTAATGAGGCCACTGTTGCAAGCTGTAAAAAATGTAAAAATGTTCAATAAATCTCTGAACTTTCCCTCCCTTCATTCTATTTACTTTAGGGGTCCCTAAAATGTTTAAGTTGCCTCATTCTTCTGACTTGGCTCTGAAGTGTTTAACATCTCGTGGCTGCTGTCCTTTAGTCCTTTCTGTGCTCATATTCCATGTGAACACCTGTTAGGACTTTTTACCAATGGAAGGCAGTATGAGATGCACAAATCAAATTCCAGCTAAATTTGGTGTCTGTTACGAAGTTGTTGAGTTGACCATGAGTATTAAATTGATTAGGATTCATGTCTTGACTTATTTCCTTGTTTATGTCCGTTAAAACGGAAGTTCATTTGACACAAAGTCTGATAAATATAATGCATTAGAAACAGTTTCAGTAGTGGGAGAAGAAAATCCCTATCCCATTTTATAAAAGGGAAGCTAAGGCATGAGGTGTGATACGCTGAAGGATGTATCAGGCTGGCAGACAACTCTTGCCAGATTTCCTGGATTTTATTCCATTGTTTCACATTTGCCTCTATCTGTTAAGAAATGTTCTAGGATTCTTGATGTAGCACTGCAACTTTGTATTATGTCTCTGTCATCCTGTGTTATAATTGACTGCTGATACAGTTGTAGTTCCTTTTGGGATTGCGTATCAAGGAAAGGCTTAAGAAAAGAAAGACAGAATGTTGTGGCCTAAATTAGGGTTCTGTGTACATCTGTATTTATACAACTACTTTAGAATATGAAATGGTTTAGCTTGAGAACTTTAATTAACTTAAAAAAACTCCCAAATGCAAAAGAACCTAACCCCAAAAGGCACCAAACAAAACTCAAAACCTTTAGCAAACCTTTAACTTTTCAGGTAGTGCTGTTCTTAGAGCAATGATGCACATGTTTCAAGTGCTGTTTCAGACAAAGGGGAAAATGCTTGACTTGTCCTTACCTTGAGACAATAATTGGTTCAAGATTGTGTTTAAACAGCTTGTAGCATATTGCTAAAATGAATATAGATATACTGCTTCATATCATAAATAGCCTAGGTACACTGAGAAAAGTTCTTTTTAAAGATGAATGATTGCTAACACTAGTATGGCTGGCTGATAGCATATTGTTGACAAATCTCTGGTTGTGCATCTGACAGTTCATAGTGTATAGAGCTTAATGGGGAAGACTGCAATCAGTGCTCAGAGAAGAGGTGGGCAAAACAGTACTTACTGTCTTAAACCATAGAGTCACTAAGGTTGGAAAAGACCTCCAAGGTCATCAAGTCCAGCCTTTGAAGGACCTAATTCTAGCTCAGCTGAAATGAAATGCAGCTCTAACATTAATATGTTAAGTGGCCATATGTCTCGTTTTAACTCTGAAATCATTGCTTGGAAAATCTCCACAAGGAAAGTGGAGAGGTGCAAGTTACCTGATTGTCATGGGGAATGGTGATAGCTATTGAACTCTGCCAGATGTGCACACGGGAGATTCTGGAAGTGTAGTCATTCATGTATGGGAATGACCTGGCAAATGGATTAACTTCTGGTGGTTAATTCTTGTCAGCAGTGGGCTTCACAAGTCTACTGACTCTGCAAGCCAGCATCCTTGTGGATTCTGTTTTTTTTCAGTTGTTTATATTGAGAACTCAGTACAGTATACGATTTGATATATGAAAAAATGGAGATGAGTGGAAAACTGGGCTCATTTATATGTACACATATATATGTATTTGTAACTGACACACTTGAACATTGTTCTGGTTTTAGTTTTGCATTTAGTAATCTTCCTAATTCCTTGACTTTAGGCATAAATCATAAGGTTTTTGGTGGCTTCCTAAAACCTTCTCAGTCAATAGTTAGGAGTTTTTTAAAATTAGGATCTGTCTGTACTGTCCAGTGTAGCAGTTAGACAGCCTGAACAAGGGAAAAGAGCTTTACTCTCACTAATATTGAGTACTGTTCTGCTCCTTCCCTCCTGCCCCCAACCTGGTAGGGTGGAGTGAGCTTCTAAACAAGCTTCTTTTCAGAAACAATGTATTTTTATAATCACTTCAGCAGGTCATGTGCTCTTCATGCCTCACATCCCAGCTATCCCCTAGATAACTTCTAGCTGCCTCTCCTAAAAATAGCATTTTTTTTCACCAATTCAGTGTTAGTTTGCAGTAATTTCTACCTTTAGGATAGAGAACTTTCCATCTAATTACTATTCACTTTTCTTTCACTAACTTTCATTATTTCCGAATCATCAAATTCTTGACTGATGCATTCTTCTGTCATCTAGATATGGTCAACATTGTTCATTCTCGAAGGTAAGGAAGTGCTTGAGCATAATATGAATTGATGGTCCAGTCTGTTAAACTAAAAGCTAAACATGTCAGACAATGTCTGTTCTTGCTTCTTTGTGGGAACTGACTGCTTTCTATTTCTGTTAGATAAAGAGCCAATCCAACCTTGTATAAAGTCCTCTACATTTTTAAGTCTCCCATGAAATGAACTAAGATAACACAAATGTTGAAGTAGAGGTGATACGTGTCTTAGGAGGCCTTTCTCCTGAGCTACAGCTCGGTAGCACAGTCTGTAATTTGGTGGTTGCTGTTGACTTAAGCCTTCCATTTTGCAGTTAAAGGGCTCATTTGTTTAATAGCCCCTGTATGATTTTTCAATAACAGAAATTCCTGTTCTGGACAATATGTGAAACAATATTTCCAGTAGTATATAATTCCAGTGTTTAATAGTAGTTACATTATCTAACAAATGAGCACCAATAAAAATAAATCTATGCTCCGTGAAGCTCACGAATCCCATTATGTACCTTTTTAATAAAATCCTCAGGACAGTATTGGAGCAGCCTACCTAATGATCCACCTTCCTGACTCTTCCTAACTTAAAGCCTGGAATATAAAAAGTGATTTAAATGCCATAGCATATTTGAAATCAAGCTGTCCTTCCATGGAATACTCATGGCCTGAGGAAAATGTCACAGGGCTGCCTTCTCTTCTCACCAGGAGGTATGTTAAACTTGCAACAGAAAATGTTGTTACAAGTGTAGATGTATATAATGAAAGCTATTTGTGAAGCCTAACCTCTTAGTCTTTGCTCCGAAATGTTCACCTGTAGAAGAGACAAAGGATCCTTGAATTCCAGCAGATTATTCTGAGTCAGTCTGTAGCTGTTCAAGGTGGTGTGTTGGAATGATGTGATATGATGAGTATAAATTCTCTAGATTATCAAATTGTCAACTGAAAAAATAGCTACAAACAGGAGTGGCTTCAGCCAAAGATGAATTTTTTCTTGGCTGTGTTTGCTGTCATGATCCAGTCAGGCACAGAAATATCAATAGCTCTGTGGGTTAGCTGGTGCAATAGTGCACACAGGATGAATAGTCTTTCTTTGATGATAATTTTTCAGTGAGACTAGTTCTAAAATAAGCAATATTTGTTCTCATCGTACATTTCCATCAAAATGGAAGGTAAATTTAAACGACCAATTTTGGGGTTTCACTTACTGAATACATCTATAATTTGTATATGCAAGACATGCTCAAGCAAGCAAGAGCTTCTCTCTGATGATTGTTCTGTTTTGCACTGCCAGTGTCCAGTGCCACTGGTAGTGTCTGAAACAGACCGGCTGCACACGCACTGCAAACAGTTGCCTGTGCTTCCCCTTTAAGAGTGTCTTTAACTGTGACTTCAGCTGTGATTTTGTGCTGTTTCTTTAAAGGCCATGTATATTAGATACTTGTATTATTTGCATCAGTAAAATATCCTGATAGTTGGCAGGTAGCATCTTTGCTCCAGGTACCTGCTCTCTTTACTTGCATTAATATAGTTTCACGGAATGCTCCTTGCTTAGCACCAGCTGAGATAATTGGCTTTAAGTACTGTATAAAGATGTATAATCCTCTGCATCTCACTTTTTTCTTTTGCAGGAAGGGTTTCTCACCATGGCCATAACACAGTTTCGACTCTTTAAAGTCTGTACTTGCCTGGCAGCAGTGCTTTCTTTCATTAAAAAGTTAATATGCAGGTAAACGTGTCTTATTTAACTTGGTTACCTTTTCTTTTTTAGTTTTTCAATTACAGGTTCTTGCACTTCTTTTCTTCTCCCAGCACCCACCCACCACTTTAAACAGTTCTGATTTTACTAATTGAAAAACAATCAAGACAGATGAAAACTAAATCAAATTCATTCTTTAATTTGCATATTTGTTCAGAGTGCCAAAAGTCTGTGTAGTGTATTTGTGAGTGTATTTTATTGTATGGTAGCCGAATAAGGTTTTGTAAACAGCTATTGACAGGGTTTTAAAATGGCCATGTCAAACTTGAAAAGCTGTGCTGCACATTTTCGAAAAGTACTTGGCAAGTGATACTTCATGTTTTAAGAGATTCAGTTAATGGGAGCATCCACTCTGTCATCAGTCAGTAGGCTTTCATTATAAATGTAAGCAATTCTCATCCTGTTTGTCAAAAAACAGTTGCCTGAGACTTTAGATTCTTCTGCCTATTGAAAATTCCTTCAAAAGTTTGGAGGACGGTGATTAAAGTTCAAGGGAACCACTTTTTTTTTTCTTTTTAATGATGAATAATGTCTTCTTTTTTGCATTTTTTTAAGTTAAATGTGGTTTTCTTTTGAGTTGTAGACTCATGAGTGCTGCAGCGTAGTACTTGGAAGCAGTCTAAAAACCCTCAAGACTTTAATGTTGTGGAGTAAGAGAGTTCAGTAATACATTAGCAGGGTACCTGAGGCAGAATCTTCTTGGCACTGTGCTGTCATCTGAACTATGGTGCTTCCTGCCACTTTTGCAGCATGTTGTTTATGTGAACAAAAAGCAGTCTAGAGCATTGTATTCTCCTTTTGTGTATGACAACTACTTTGCCAGTGAGTTTAAAGCACATGCAGAATTTGTGGTAGACACAAAATAACTGTTTATTTCCTCTTCGCTTTTATGTATTCCAAGAATAAGAGGAAGCTCTTGACTTGTTGGTAAATTTAATGCTGTATACAATTATATAGGTGTCAGCCTTAGTTCTGTGATTTGAATTCCAAATTAAATTAAGAATACTTGCTGTTCAGTTTCTGAAGGAAGTCAAAACACTGGTTGATGTTAATTTTTATATTATGTTGATGCTTCATTTCTCTAAGTGTAAAGGTATTTTTTTATGAGCAGATAATTGTTTTGTAAGTGTAGTGACAGTATTTTCATCCTTTTTTCCAACTTCTAAATGAACTGTAATCTTGAAATGAACAACTGAGAAACTGCTTCAGAGTACAAAAAGTAGAAGACCCTTTCTTTGGTGAAGAACAGTTAGTTGAAGAAATGAAAATTTAAAATCTTTCACAAGTCACTGGATCAAAATAATTCAGACCACTAACTACAGATGTTTCTTCTGTTTACTGTCAGCTGCAAAGTGTAGCTTGATAAATTTTGTTTTCCTGTAATGCACCCCTGCATATAACTATGTTTAATAACCAGCAAATGTGATTTAATTAAACATGCATTTTAATTCAATGGATATGAGCTAGTACTTAGATTACATGGCTAACATTAGGTTTTCATTTGAACCAGTGTCTGTTGAGATTGTGAAACTTTCTAGGCAGCACAGAGGTTACATACAGTACTAGTTCTTTCTTTAGTTAAATATTTTCTTGATAAACGGCAGCCTGCTTGAATCCAGTTTTCAGGAAATAAAAGGTGTAAGTATAAAAAGAGATGACACTTCCTTCCATTTAAAATCTCTAGTTATCCAACTGAGAAATCTGGATGCTGCTTATTAGTAGGGAGAAACAAACCAAAGAATTCTTGAGGCATTTGGCATTCAGAGCAGTGGTCAGTATCTAATGATGGCTGTGGAGCAGCTGTTTTATAAGCATCTTGTTCCCTTGCTAGAAGAAGTGGAGATACGTAGCCTTCCTCAGTGCTGCTCTGGGTACCACATTCTTTCTGATGTTGTATGACAAAAGCTCTTTCCTTCTACCTTCAGCCTTCTTAGGGTAACCATTTTGACATCATGAGTGTTTGTTACAAGCCACTTGCTAGAGTCTTCTAGATCATATAACTAGAGAAACTAAGTGCATAAGAGATGGCTTAGAATAGTATTAACTGTAAATAGTATTAAAGATGTGTATGTTGTACAGGTCTGAAGGAGGATGTCTCCAAGCTTCAGTTTCCTTCAGAGGTGTGAAGTAAATCTTGTCAACTGGAAGTCTCTAATGTGTTTGAGGGAACAGTGTTTTCACCTTCCTTTACCCCTAAGCTCTGTTGCTTTTCAACTTAAATGAACAGTTTGTAAAGGGACTAGAGTTAATTATATAAAACTTAAAAATTTGATGATAACGCCTGACCTTTCCTAAGGAGGAATATTTTTGGCCTAAAGTAGAAAAAATACATCAAGTCACTCACCAGCATACAGCAGAGGTGATATTAAAAGCAATTCAACTAGTCAGAGTTGATAGTATGTTCTCTAATACTAAACCTAATGGATAGAAACTAGAAATTGAAGTTTCCCAGTTTTATTCTCATCAGTAGTAAGAAAAAACCCTTAAATTTTCTAAGCTACATAAAGTCAATTACATGACTGCTTTGCTGTAGGAGCTTACGTTCTTTGGGGAAAACTTAAGTGTGAGCCTGAGTTGCGTTCTGTTGTGTTGTAAGGTGTTAAAATGCAGTGCATGTCAGCTAAGAATATTTTAATTATTATTCTGATCTTTGGACACTGTCATGAAGTAAATATCTAGGTGGTTTATTTGCAATTAGTGCATTAGTGTTGTTTTCAATTAAAATTATTTTATATAGTTGCTGAAATACATTGAAACAGTATTCTTTAAGTAGAAGCATGACTTGAACAAAAGCTGTTGACTTGCATAATCTTGTACTACCCCTGTTTAGACTTTGAAGGAAAAAGAGCTTTAGAGGGGCTTTCAAGTCAAGCAGCTCAGAAAGCTTTGTTAGACACAGCTTAAAATTTAAGACAAATAGAAAAATTTCTCATTTTACAGTAGAAATGGTTCTTTGACAAATGTAGATCGCTAGCGCTTGCTTCATAAGCACTGACAATCTAAAAATTGTAACTGAATTATGCAAGTGAGTTAGTCCATTTTCATATTTCTTAGAATTATTTCTCCTCTATTTCCCTGCAATTAGAGAAGTAAATTGCACTTTGAAATTCTTGTGAGCACCACTTTAAGTTCATGATGAAATTCCTTTGCCTAGCAGACTTATTACTGACAATAATTAACACAAAGGTAATTGAAGCACTAAATGTTTTAGCCATGACTATTTTCAGTAGTGCTGTTCTCAGACTTCCTTTTTTGTTTTTTTTAAACTTAGTGCTCATGTTTTCAGAGCTTGGAGGAATCCTACATTTTTCTTTCAGGTCTGGAAGAGGGCGAAAGTTAAGTGGAGACCAAATAACTTTGCCAACCACAGTGGATTATTCATCTGTTCCTAAACAGGTAATTGTTAAAGTGGTAGGTAACTTAATCCCTTAACAGGGTGATTATACAAGTCCTACAATATTGGATTGGTATATATCCAAGAAAGATATAATACTATTATATATGCTATATAGTATTAGGTATATATCTTAGCAAGATATAAAAAGACAAGTTTTTACCTGCACATAATTAATATTAACTTATACCATATACTCATATTCAGCCTGAAGTAGAAGACTGGTCTTCATGGGATGAAGATGCACCTACAAGTGTGAAGATTGAAGGTGGCAATGGTAATGTGGCTGCTCAGCAAAATTCTTTGGAACAAATGGAACCTGATTATTTCAAAGATATGACACCAACTATAAGAAAAACTCAAAAAGTAAGTATTCCACTTTCAACTGTACTTATGGAGGGTTTTCCTTGCTTTAAAATAGGCTATAAGTAAATTGGCAACTTATAGAAGGTGTTGTTGGTAAATGAGAATAGATGCTGGTGTATAGTTTAACATGTTCAATGTTAAGATCTTTGAGATCTTAACAAATATGATGTCATCATATGTTCACATCTTTAATCTTCATGTTATTAGAAACTTATGAATAGTTTCATAGTCTAGAAGTTCTGGAAAGTATAATGTGAGAACCCTCTAGTCACTTGTGTTCATATCCTTATTTGAACAAAGACATTCCACGTCTTGCTCTACTGAAGTCTGAAGGAGCAGCCCTGCTGTTTCAGAAAACAATGATTATTTGTTTCACCAAGTTATATTGGGGAGGCTGGAATTAGGGAACTGGTATTTCAAAATAGCTTGTTCTTCAAATATCCATTTTTACTATGGAGACAAGACAGAAGGGAGCATCAGGAGCATCAACATTCTAAATAAATGCTGATTAAAATCTGGTGATTGCAGGTTTTGTTTTTATGTGTAAATCTTCCAGCTGGGTACTTACAGGCCTTTGAGCCAATTGGAAAACCTCACAAGTACTGGAACAGTTTACCAGAGAAGTTGTGCAGCCTCCATCTCTGGAAGTTTTTTAAGCCCCAAGTGGATAAGCCCAAAGTACTTTCATCAGCCTCAGAGCTTTCAGGAGAAGGTTGGTTTACAAACCTTCTGAGGCCCCTTCCAAACTGATTCTTCCTGTGGTCCTATGAACTGGAGGTGATACTGGTGTCAGCTTTCTGTACATTCAAGATCTGCAATATCCTGTGGACTAAATTCTTCTAAGGATTTTGATTTCCCAAAATCTGAGGGACAGAAGAGGACTAGGGAGAGGTAGATTTCTCCTTTATATCTCTTGACATTTTTTGCCCAACAGAATGAGTTTCAGGTTCAGAACAAAACATGGGAAGAGTCCATGCTGTTTGAGTGCTGTATGCTGGATTTAGTTTAAATGTATCTCTAGGGATGAATGCAGGCACTGTAAAGAACATCTCTGTTAACTTGTCCCAGTTAACCCCATTCATGATGAATTTGTATTTCTACTGCATGTCTCGATAAAACCCTGAGATTTGAGGCAGAGTCTATTTGTGTTGCCACTCATCTATACTCATCTATTTGGAAACAGAACCTCAGTCAAATAACAGAGGCTGTCATTGCTCAGTAAGATTGTCTAGTCCTGTTTCCTTTCTTGGATTGATGCTAGCGTTTGTACAGGCAGTGGAGCTGTGGATCTGCCTCATTGGGAAGCAGCAGAGACTCAAAGTAGGCTAAACAAAGTTCGTGACTTGAGGTCAAGACAAATGAGGGATACGTGATCTTGGCAACTGTTTTGGGAAAAGCACCATTTTTCAGCCAAACCAGTACAGAGCTTTACTAGTTGATGTTACTAGAGAATTTGCAGCTATTGAAACTGCACAGATGCACTATTGGAGTAGCTGAGAGAGCTGGCATTACAGTGCAGTAGAACTGTGCAGACAGCACTGTCCTCAAAAGTAGTACCTTGAAGTGACCTGTCACAGAAGCAGGATTTCTCCAAGGAGTTGGTAGCTTTTATGAGTACTGGGAGATGTGGCTATTTGATCTATGATCCTTTGTGCCCATTCTCTGTCTTGATATAGTCACAGGTTTCCATGCAACTAAAGAAAAAGATAGTGGGGGCAGGAGGAGTTCTTGTCTTTTGCATTTAGCATCTTTCACTTATCAGTTCATTTGGCTGTGCAGCTTTCAGAACCTGACCAGGTTTGAGGCACAGTGAGGTGTTGTGTGGCTGAACCTTCACAGGCACAGAGATACATGATCACCAAGGAATCTGTGCAGTGCTTTGATTTACCACTTTTTGTTCCTTTTTTTGAATATTTTCAGATAGTTATTAAAAAACGAGAGCCTTTAAATTTTGGGATTCCAGAGGGAAACACAGGATTCTCTAGCAGATTAGCAGCTACACAAGATATTCCTTTTATTCACCAATCTGTAAGTATGCTCTAAATATTGATCTTGTACTTGTCAGTTAAATGATGTTCTGTAGGGGAAGGAATAGTCTGCCTAAGGTCTGCATTGCGGGGAATAGTTGTGGAATAATTTAAATTGTTTTAAAATTGAGTGAAGAATGAAGTAGTCCAATATGTTCTGCTGAGAAACTTGACCGACCAGTGATAAAAAGGTAAGAAGCTTCCATGTACTTACATGCTTGCAAATCTGCTAAAACAATGAACTATACGTTTTGGATTTTACACAGTAAGTTACTAACAAAAGAGTAGAAGGCTTTTTTGAAAGCCTCTGAGTTACCTTTGCTTTATTATCTTGGACCTATGTTTAACCTTCTGCTTTTCCCTTCCTTTCTGTAGGGATTGTAATGTAACAGTCTCCTAATTTTTGCTCCTTAGCCTTTGAAAAAATTGCCTGATGACCTAACAGCCTCCCAGTTAGCAGGAGATACTCTCCCTCCCTTGCCCTTTGCCTTCTTTAACAGTGCTTCTCATTTGATTAACATTGTGCACAAAAGGGTGCAGGCAGGAAGCAGTATAGAATGGTCATACCACCTCCTTGTACTGTTTGTAATGAAAATAGTTCAGGAAAGGACTTTCAGTGAGTAAAAGTGTCACTCGACTGATACTGGACATAAAAACATGTGGATGTACATACTGGTTTGTCCATGCAACCTCCAGATATCTTTTACATTGCCTACTCATATAATCTGCACAATTTATGTTCCTCTTGCTAAAAATGCACTCCACTACTTCCTTCCTGCCTTTCTTCAAAAAAACCTTTGACAACTGAAAAAACTCAGTATTAGAGCAGGGAAAACAGCATAGACAATAGGATGAGAAGCACTGCAATACCTGAAATATTTCTGAAAGTCTGAAGCATTAAAGTTAAAAATAAATAGGTTAAAAATAAATGTTAAGGAAACTTTACTGTCATCCAGGAGCCACTCTGGCAGTCACACACCAATGTTTTATCTAATTTTTCTATGTGCTTAGAACTTCTCTTTTGTTTCAGCCTGAACTGGGAGACCTGGATACTTGGCAAGAAAATACTAATGCCTGGGAAGAAGAGGAAGATGCTGCTTGGCAGGCAGAAGAAGTTCTTAGGTAATTGAAATTAATATAACACTATGTAAAGGTTTTACATGTAAAAGAGTAACTTTTGTTTATCTGACCCCTTTCTGGTAAGTGCCAAGAATTGTTAAATGCCTCTTAAGACAAATTATTTTTATGCATCTAATCTCTGTGTAACTGGTACTCAGCAGAAGACATTTTGGATCTAATTAATTTAGTAGATGAGATAGTAGGGGAAATCTGAAGATCACTGGAACATTGAAACAACACATTAACACACACATGTGGGTGCTAAAAAACCCCTACCCCAACAAAGCCCCACCAATCCCAACAATTTATTGTGTTCAGATCATGTTTCAGCTTGATGAAGTAAAATACCTCTTGATGTCCTTATAAAAAGTTTCATAATCATGTGCTTAAGGTAAAAATAGTTCAGGATAGAAGGTGAAGTGGTAAGTATATGCTTGGAATCCCTGTAGGAGCTAAGCTTTTCTTGCTAACTTAACTAAACTAGCTGATAAGGCTGAATGTAAAATCAAAGTCTTGCACAAAGTTAGTGTGAATACTTCTTCTGTTCAGTTTGTGTTCTTTTTTACTTTCATTTCCTTTAAGGAGTATGGAAGGTAAAGAGATGCAAATTGAGTTTAAATTAATCATACACAATGATTTGAACTGGTTGTGACTTACAGTTTTGCCAGACTTTATTGCTTGCTACATCATCCAGTAACCAGCCTCAGATAGCTTTAGCTTCCTAAGCTGTTCTAATTCTACTCATTAAATCACAAGTACATGGCTTTTGTGGTTAAATAGTGATAAGATGAAGTAAAGACATGATGCATTAAAAAATCATTCTAAGGAAAATAGGTGTTTTTGAAAAAAAGTATTTTATCAACTATTTATTTTAGTGTTTTGAAAAATTTACTTTTTCAATCTGTGTAATAAGACGAGGAAAGTTACCAGCCATTTTCAATGCGCTAATCATAATTAGAATTGACTCAATTGATTATCTCTGTGTCGTGTTCTGCAGCAGCTTAACATGTGAGAATAGGGTTGTAATGCAAATATTTTTGTAAACTTAATCAGGTATCTGAATGTGTACATTCTGGTCAATACCTTGTCTTTTTTTTTTTAACATCATTACTGTTTCAGGTCTTGTACCAAAATACAAGCTTCCTGATATGAATGATGTGCTTTTGGACTGTTTTTGTTCCAAGGATAGTACTTTTTCCTGTAAAGAATATAAATAGGCTCAGTAAGATCTCTAATAGCTCAAGTGCAGTCTGCTGAGACTGAAATGAAAGGCAGTGAAAATACTGATTTATTTTTTTTAACTGAGAAATGAAATAGCTACTTTTGCTAACTGCAGAGGCTGCATTCTACTTTACTTAACCCATGCTACATTCTATTACAGATGTTTTTAGGACTATCAAAAGTAGTACTCAAGCTCTCTGAATCAGGGATTTGTCATATACAAATTAGCTGCTAAAAATTGTCTGGTGTATGTCTGTGCCAGTTTATTCTTGGAGTGTAAAATCTATGTAGTAGATATTTCCAGGATGGTCAAAGGTATATTGTCTGCCATCTGTCAGGTTCATGCTCTAGAATACTTAGGAAGAGAGATCTCTTATATGGTGATAGCAGTGGGGTTTCCCAAAAGCTTAATTTTTTAAAGTGTCATGTTATTTGGTTGAACCTATCCTAAAGATTTCAGCCTTTCATCTCTAGTATTGAAAGGGTTCAACTAAAAAGGTTAATTTACATAGGATTTCTTTTTGGTCTCAGTAAAAAGAATCAAACTGTAGTTATTATAGAAGGGATGTGTATGTAAATATTTCCAGTAGATAGAACGTGATCAGAACTCCAGCTGTCTCTGTGACTTACCACTTGGCCAGCTATGGCTGGCTACCTCAATACAGTTGGTCATTGTCTAAGCTGTATTGCAGCTGGGTAAAGTAAAACCTTTGTTTTATTCATGATACAGAATTGACAATGTTTGTCTGTAAACGAGTGAAGTATTGGCTGATTTTTAGCAAGATTGATAGAAAATACCTTCTGAGTTTAGTTTCTCTTGCAGTAGACATCAGTGGTGTCTTTAACATCTGACATTTAACATAAAACTTAAATATAGTACTGTACAGGCCTGGCTCTGTTTTCAACAGTCTGTAGTAAGGAAGTGGTATGGAGTCTCTTCTTAATGCCAGAAGTCTGCATCTTGGTCTGCAAAATGATCTGCAGATCCTGTGGCCTCTCTGGTGACTTAATGCATAAGGGTAACACTTGAAAGAAACATTTATAACATTTCAGACTGCCAAATAGAGGACAGAGTCCCCCAACGTTCCAGAGTGCTAATGCTGACTATATTCCAGTGGTGCTTTTGGAGAATGAAATGAGTATGCAGAAAAAGTAAGGGTCACCCTTAACCTGCTGTGTCTGGTACCTGTTGGTACTCAGTAAGACCAGAATAATTTTTGTGTAGTAATGGAGTGCTGATCAGCCATGCAAAAATGGGCTGTGTCCTGCTGAATAGCAGTGAAGACTATCCTGTGGCGTCTCCGGTGAGTTGATGTGTAAACATAACAGTTGAAATGAGCACATACAGTAAGTCAAATGCTCCCTGGAATCAAGGTATGCAGAAAGACAATGCTGAGGAGTAGGCTCTCAGAGCCTGAGAAGTTCCTGTAGTCTCTTTTTTCCCCATTCTCTGGCAGCTTCTGGGCTGGGATGCACTGAAATTTTCCAGTCAGGGATGAATTGGTGTAGTGGATGATAAACTGGATTTTCAGTTAACTTGAGTTAGTTGGCACTTCGTTTCTTCTGCAAATTTTAGATACCTATCTGCAACTTCAGACTTCATATTACCAACGAAGTTTTTTTCCCAGTGGAAGCAGTTGAGCTCACATGTTTTTAGTTTATAGCAGCTACTTGTTTGTATTATTTGTTGGCCAGTTGCTGTGTCTGAGATGAGGTGAAGATCTGTCTCTGGGCAGAACTGAATGCAGGTTCTTGGCCCATAGAGGGTGCAGAACCGCTGCCGTGCACAGGAGCTCTGTGTCCTGTGGGTCATCCCAGGGAAAGAAAGGCAGCTGCCATGATCCCTCACTTCAGAATTGCACATGAACAGCAGCATTAACACCATGTGGCTTTTTGAAACTCTACTGCCTCTACATATTGGCTGGTGTGCATAGCACTTCTTCTCTTTTGCATCAGTTCAGATATGTGGGAAATACAAAAATCTGCTACTGTAATGTGGCAAATATTATTACTCTGCATATTGCTAGACTGACAGCTCTGTCAGCTATCAGCTGGAATGTACAATAATGGGTGACAATCTCAAAAAAAAACCCCCAAACCACCAAAAATGCCAAAACTTTTGAGCTGCTGCTGAATGCATTAGATAGACTTTTAGTTTTTGCTCTAGGCCTTATAACTGTCCTATACTCTCACTGATTCACTTACTCTGAATCTTTGAGAAGCTAGTGGCTTTAAAACTGCAAAATAATTGAACAAATATTATTGACTAAAACTAGATTGGATTAGGTTGGATGTTGTAAAAAGGCTCTTCACCCAGAGGGTGGTTGATGACTGGAACAGGCTCCCCAGGGAAGAGGTCACAGCACCAAGCCTGACAAAAGTATTTGAACAACCCTCTCAGGCACATGGTGTGATTCATGGGGATGGCCTTGTGCAGGCCAGGAGTTGGACTTCGATGATCCTTGTGGGTTCCAACTCAGAATATTCTACAGTTCTGGATTAATCTGAAAAAAGGACTTCAGCACAGTGAAAGAATGAGTGTTCTGAGAATGACAGTTGACTGAAGCTCTTTTTTTATAAATTATAATAATCTGTGCATTGACAGAACCTTAAGGTATGACCATGCTGAAAATTGAATGTCTGTTATTTAGTAGTTCATGTTTTCTTTAATTACAGACAACAGAAGATAGCAGAAAGGGAAAAAAGAGCAGCAGAACAACAGCGAAAGAAAATGGAGAAAGAGGCACAAAGGCTAATGAAAAAGGAACAAAACAAAATTGGTGTAAAACTGTCCTAACAAAACCAGGCAGCAATGGCAGTGCCAGTGGAAAGAGAATTTCAGCTCTACAACATATGTATTGGTATTGATTTAACTATTTATAGGACTTCAACACACTGCTTGGTTTCAATGCATTCTTCAGGTCATCTTGGAAGCCAGGATTTTCCCAAAATATCTTGAACTACTAGGACGTAGTTCTTAAAGGAGAAAAGCCCCACAGAAAATCATGCCTTGATGGAATGTTTCCTGCAATAGTTCTTTCCCAGCACCCTTCTTTGCAGCAAAAGTGATTGACAAGGATGGTGATTGAAAAACACTCTTAAGGAACAGCTCAAGCCTAGAGAAAAGAATGTAAATATTGAGTGGTGGGAAATCTACCTGTATTGTCTGTGCTTACCTGAAACATGTAATTAAACAGTTTTAAAGAAACCTTTGCCTCCTGCCTGATAAAGAATGTCTGCTTTTGCTCTTTTATCAAAGTATTTGTAAACACTTGAGAGTTTTCCATGGGAGATCATATTGACCTATGTAGAAGAAAATAACTGGTTATGGATGACCTGCAACTCAAGATATGCTCCTGGTAGGTTATGCAACAGTAGAACACAAGTTACAGCTGAACATTGAAAGTGGATTTCTTGTCACTTTGCCACTTCCAGCCTCCTGTGCTCCCATTTACATGTGACACTGCAGTGACTACCAGCAGTGGCATCACTACACAAGAGTGGTGCACCTTTCCTACAAAGGCTGACCTTGCAGATGTAAGGGAGCATTTTAATCACTTACTTGTATTGGTAAATTTGTATTTCTAGCAGAAATTCTTCTTACAGATAGGAATCCTCATACCTTATACTTGTTGCATAGTTAGTGTAATTGAGGGAAAAAAAATCGTGTCTTCCTGTTAATAAAGCTAGTGTGGCAATTCTCAGTTCAGTTACAAGCACTTTTCAAACTGCATTTTTGGTACACTTACTGTATGTATTTACACTGTAATTCCCCTGGTGCAGTGTGAATGGTAAATGTGCAGTAGAAGGCAGCTGTGCTTTAGTGAAGAAGAGAAGTTTAAGGTCTGCTGGAAAGAGGTGTATGGGAGGTGCAGGGTCTGTGTGCTTCCTGTGTCCAGCCCAGTGCTTCAGTGATGCCTGTTCCAGCTTCTGTTTTGTGGATGCTATTATCCCTCAATTCATGGGTTGTATGGATTTCTTCCCTTATGACAGATGAGTGACCTCAGCACATTTCGCACATGAGACTTGTTCCCTGTGCGTCAAGGGGGACAGCACAGGATGTCTAAGAGAATGGGAAGTGGAGGAGGGGCATGTGACTAGATCTTTCCTGCCTACAAAAATAGAATTTTTAACTAAGTTCTAGTAGGTTCTGGCACAAGTTTTGCATAGAGTATAAGTAATTGAGAAAACAAGACAGTAAGAATTACTTTTAATGGCTTTAGTCACAGAAAAGTTTAAAAATGTTTAGTATACTTGTCATATAGGTTCAAATCTTGCACAAGTCAACTGATTTGACAGCAATTTTCAGATGTTAAATTTTAAAATATATTTTGAAGCCAACACTGCCATGCATGTTTTCTCCACAAGTGTTCTGGCTGGAGTAGAATGGATTACTTCAAGTGCAGACTTCAGTGCAGCAGTATGGCAAGCAAATTGGCTCCTGCTACACACCTCCAAAGTATCTGATAGGGGATGGGAGATTAGAAAGTTTATGAATAAGCTTTAATAACAATCTGTGTTTGTCCTTTTAACAGCACTCAGTAAGCAAGGAGGTACCAATTCTTGCACTATTGCTGACACAAGGCAAGGAAATCGGCTGTCTACTGCATGTTTAAGGGGAAATCTATTGGAAGCCATGTCTCATTTAAAAAAATTTAGTGATTACTGTTGCTATATTTGAGACAACATAAATATAAAGCAGATGTAAATCAATACTATTTATTAAAAATAACAACAGGTGGGCTAGTTACTAAGTTGCAAACAAAGCCCCGGAATATATCATGAAAGCACATTGATTTTTGAGCCTTCTGCCATTTTAAAAACCCTTGGGTGTTGCCACCTTCTGCATGAGAGTCCTCCTCCATTACTTTTCCTTCCTGCTGTGTACTGCTTTGCTATTCTTCCTTCCATCTACCTGCCAAACCTGAGCACAGCTGCTCTAGAGATTCCTCCCATCTCTGCCCTGTGTTGACATGGTGCCAGTAGGGAGGCCACTGCTCTTGGAGGAAGTCTCTTGAATGGTGGTAACTTATGCATTGTTATCAGCTTCATCTTTTTCCTGGGCTCTCTCTCCTTTCCTCCTTCCTGTATCTTGATTTTTATCCTTGACAAATATGGAAACACTTTTGCTAAACTTCCTGAGGCTGCTGCTCTGTTACTATCTTTTCAATTGGTTTGAGTTCCTTGAGGGATCCTTTACACCCCTGTGTGCACTTGTTCTCTTTCCTTCTTGCTGCCATATGCTCCTCCTTTTCTCTTTCATATTTTGATGTTGGCCTTATGCTTTTTTTTTTTTTTCTTGGCTGAAAGCTGGACTTGATTGCCTTCACTGATAGTCTTGACTGTGGAGGATTGACCTGCCAGGATGACAGAAAAATCATCCTTTCCTTGACTGTGCTGTAGTTGTTCATGCTTGCCAGGTCCTGCGTTGATTTGTATGAAGGGATTTGGAGCAAAATACTCACTTCCTATATAGGACATACGTGAAACAGTGCTGAACATGTTTCTGAAGTTTGGGATTTAGGAGAGAGAGTTGATTTGCAGAGAAAGGAAGGAGAAATGTGTAACTAGAAGTTAGGAACAGCCTTGTGAGAAGGGCATAAGCAAGAGTGACAAGAGGCAACAGGGAGAAATTGATGCACAGAAAGTTCCACCTCAACATGAGGAAGGACTTCTTCACTGTGCAGATGAGTGTGCACTGGAACAGATTGCCCAGAGAGGTTGTGGAGTATCCCTCCCTAGAGATATTAAAGAGCTGCCTGGATGCAATCCTGTGCCATGTGCTCTGGGATGACCCTGCTTGAGCAGGGAGTTTAGACCAGGTGACGCGCTGTGGTCCCTTCCAACCTGATGCATTCTGTGATTCTGTGAAGGATAGAGATGAATCTCTGGTGGGAAGGGGGCCAGTGCCTGAGCCTCAGCATCTTCAGCAGCAGGGCATGTTGGATACCTCTTAAGCTGAATATTAAAGAAAGGCTTTTTCTGTTCCTGGGTTGGAAGAAAATGTGTAATGGGATTATGAACATCCATCCCTTCAGCCCAGGAAGGACCTGACTAGGCTCCTATACCATAAGCTCGAATTCAAGCGTCCGCTATTTTACCCATAGTATATGAGCTGCATGCCTTCCTCACTGGCATGTTTTGAGGTGAGACTTTCCAGTGGGGTATGGGTGTGGGTATGAGCATTTTCTGAACTCAGAAAAAAAGGATGGGAGTTTTTATTTAACTGTTTGGAGGCTGATGGTCCTCCCCTAGTTCTGTATAGCACCAGCGGGATTCAGGTGAGGCATAAATAAGACTAAAGTGTAACATTAGAAGGAAAAAAATAAGTTTGTCTGTTTGGAGCAGCAACTGGCATATCCTCTTTGGATCGTGGGACAAAGACCAAAGTCTGAGACTGGTGCATTATGGTACTTCAGGTGTGTTTTAGCAAAGGGCACCTTGAGCTATGTCCTTGCAGGATGAAGGAGGAAAGGTGGAAGCTTAGAAGCACACTGAATTTTGGACAGAGATCAGAGCATGGACTTTTATCAGGAACGTGATGGGAACGCTGTCACCTCTTGCTAAGCATAGCTAAATGCCTTGGAGAGCTGAGCAGACTGAAGAATCTTAAGGGCAGAAAGAACCTTTGACATTATTCTGGTGTTAGCATCTTTAACAGCACATTTAAAAACACTACTGCTAAGTGGAGCCTGCCCAAAACATGGTTATAAAATTGGCCTATTGGCATCTTAAACTAAGTGTAGGTTTTTGCTGCTTTGTTGCCTCTTGCTGCAAAAAACCCCCACGCGGTCACCCATGAATGCATCTAGAACTGAAACTCACTTTTTCCTCTAAATTATGGTGTATTTCACTGTCACTCAAAGCAAAGATCACTTAAAAAATAGTGGCTGTGAAAGAAAAATCTGACGTCGTAATGAAGTTGGTAACACCAGGTATAAAATACTGCTCTCTTGGCCCTGCACAGACATATTTTGATGTAGGAATGAAATTTTCTGTAATGTGTTTCAGTCCTGAGAAGAGATATTTAGGAGTTATGAACTTCCATGGTTGTGTAAAATTTACATTAATAATACCTCCAACTGGTAATTTTGGCCCTAGTGTCCCTATAATTTAAAAGCTTTTGAAAGTGATCTTTGAGCAATATGCATTGCAGCAGTGTCACAAGGCAAGCCAGATGGCTGCAGGCACCCAGGAAGGTGGGAGAGCATGGAAGACAAAGTTATGGCAAAGCAAGCAAGATGCTCTCGTGTCCATCCCTGTTAGATGGGACCTATATTACTTCAAATTATGTGTTAGAGTTCTCTTCATTAATGTAGTGCTTAATGAAGCCTCTAGATTCTCTACTGCAAACACAAAATAATTCACCACCCAGGCGTCACAGGGACATGAAAGGTGTGCAAGTCACCTTCGTAAGCATCAGTATCGCCCTCTTGAGTGTTGCAGATGCTCCCCACATATGGCCAATTATACTCCTCCTTTGTGGATTACTCATAATTTCCTTCCCAAAAGCTGCAGAGCAGTACATGGCACCATCAGGCTTCCCTGGATCCCTTCTGCTCTGGGTCACACAGGGAAGTACTACACTTGTTTTACTGAAGAAGAAAACAGGAGGACAGTGAGGTTTAAATGGCCAGAGGTGGTGTTGAAATCTTGGGTGGAGCCAGATAAACCCCACTGTTTTGCCTGTTGGGTAGCATTGCTCTCCTCTGATCGACCCATAGATCTTAGATTTTGGAGAATTCATGTTTTGATGGTCATAGTGTGTATGCACACTGAGACCACAGGACTGTCAGATGGCTTAAATTAGCCATTAGCATTCTGGGCCTCTGTAAAATGCCAGGAAGACTGATACTGTCCTGGGACTGCAGCACTGAGGAGTTACAGGTTTCCAGATTATTGCATTGGGTCAAAGATTAGGTCACTAGCATCTGTGAATGCAGTGTGAAGCAGCAGAGTGGGCTGTGTGTGCAACTGCAGTCTGGCTGGAGCCTGTAATCAGCCTGGTGACTGCTTACACTTGGAGTTGTTTTCAGGTTTTCTGTCTAATTCTGTTCTCCTGGAACAGTACCCAATATAGCACCTTCCTTAGCTTGGCCTGTACCCAACAGCTCAGCTGGGATGGGGTATTTTTTTATACTTTTCTACAGTAAAACACTTACACGTTTGACATTTCTATCATGCTTTACTGAACTTGTGATTATAAAGGTCATTTACAATAAAGCAATTAAATAAACAATAAGTTAAAACACAATACATTTATACATAGTATTTCAAAGGGCTCAAAAGACTATCAGGTTCCAATACATAAAGACTTTAAAACAACATTAAGAGCCAAAGTGTATCCACGCCTATACTTATCATTGTAACAAGTGTTAAGACTTCCAACAATGTACATTTTTGGTTACAGTCCCTGTATATGCACAAGACCAGTGAAATGCTCAAGCAATTGCACAATTGAGAAGAGCACTACACAAGACAGGCACAAACGATGTGCTGGAAGCTGCCTGGGGAATATGGGTTTTACCTCTAAATTGAATTGACACTTGGGACAACAAATGGAAAGCGCTAGCATGCTTTCTGGAGCACAGGTGTGATACCCTAAGGGAAGGTTAGTGCTGCCCAGAGAAATACCCCACCTTTCTCCGGCCATTTGTTCCCTCATGCATCTTGCACTATCCTTGAGTGAGTGCAAAGTGCTGTACATTTGCTCAGTGAACCATCCAGGGAGAGTGACTGAGCTTAATCCTAGCTCAGCAGTGGAACGTTAAAGAGCACTAGGCTCAAATTCCTGATTTCCCTGGTCATGTTCACTGTGCAGATGCACTGGGACCAGAAAGTCACCAGCCCAGGGGAGGGACATGGTGCCTGCAAGCAGGAGGGCTATTTCTGTAAGCAGCAGTACTGTTAAAAACACCAGTTAAAAACATCTTGTGGAAGTACAAGGTTCAGCTTTTTTTTTTTTTATTTTAAAACAAGGAACATGTTTTTGAACTGATTTATAGTGCAAATCAAATAGTCAAAAGCAAATGATGGACTCTGCCAGAATATACATTAACCTTTTATGATCTATCTCATTCCTCTTTCTCTCTGCCTCAGCCAGTTGGTGCCAAGGGGCAGAGTAGACTTTAGGTTTTGATATTGAAGGGTGTGCGGCGTAAGGAGTGCAGGGCCACCAGGCAGCAACCACGAAGCAATGCTCCGATATTGTAAATAGGATCTGTTCCTCCTCTCTGAGTACTCAAAGCCCACACAATAGTTGGTACAACAGGGGCTGCTACAGCCAGAAGATCCCCGAGGAGACTGCTGCTCCAGTATCTCCTCTTTATTCCTGTATTGACATACTTAAAGGCTTCATCATCATGAGTTTCTGTAAAATCAAGTTCTTTCATGAAACGGTTTTCATTAACGCCGTGCTCCACCCTCCTGCATGGAGACTCCATAGGAGACAAAAGGATGGCAGAATTAGGATCACTTGGAGTTAAGTCCACTATGATACCAGAATCACTGAAGCTTCCAAGAGAAAATTCACTCAATTCCTTCAGAGAAGAAGGTGGGCTTAGAGGACAGGTGTCTTGAGCCCTGAAGATGTTTTGAATGAGTTGCTCCACATCTAAGCTATATGGCACCACGTCAGTCTGGATGGCCTGTTCTGCTGTCATGTTGTTGCTTTTCTCTTCCTCCTGGCAATAAGTTAGTTTTCCATCCAGAATGATTTCAAGCATCTCTTTATTTACAGCAGCACTGAAGGGAGCTGGATCACTCAACTCAGAGGTTGTGGTGGTCAAACTCTCTCCAGGTGAGTCAGTCCCGTTAGCTCTGTCCTCACTAAGAAGCAGCTCACTGTCAGCCACCTCCTCCAGACCTTGGTCCTCTGTGATGGGGCTGTCTGGCATGGTGGCACACAATGCTAACAGCTTCCCCTGTGAATCGCTCATGTATTCCAGGCACTGCTCATCCCTCACAGAGTGGCTCTGAGCCATCTCCATGCTCTGCAGCAAGGATTCCAGTTTCTTGTTTTGAATGTTTATGTCTATGAAATATTTCTGAATTTTTTTGTCTTTCTCAGCCAAGCTGTTTTTCATACTTTCAATAACCTGCTTGAGTTGTTTAATTTCGCTTCTTGCTTCCTTTAAGGCCAGCTCTGCCTCCACACGATTGCACTCTTCTTCAATCCAGTCTTCCCTCATCCGTCCCAGCTGAGCTTTAAGCTCTTCTATTTCTGTTTCCCTGTAGCAAAATAAAAATGTTGTAACACTTCTGCTGACTGCTCAGTTAAAGTCAACGTGAGGCCCCACCATGATGGCTCTGCTGCTGAGATGCTCCAAGAAGCAAATTTCTCCAGGTGCCATTTGCAGCCACCTCTGAGAGAGCCAAGACATGCCAGCTGATTGCTAATGGGAGTCACTGACCTCCCCACAAAACCAGCAGCCTTGTGGGCTGTGCCATGATCCTGGACAATTTGAGGCACAAGTGGTGACCTTTAGGTCAGGCCTAACCAGTGCAGTGCTTAAAATCTCCCCTACTGCCTTGCCCTGGAGGAAATGGGAAACAGCTGCCTGGATGCATCCCCAGTGCCTGCCAGCAGCTTGTCACGTACAGCCAGAGCCAATGGTGGCCTCAGACAGCCAGGGAGCTCAGGTCTGCAGGCACATGGCTCAGCGAACTCTTCACAGCAGGGAGCCAGAGGCTGCTGCAGGCACATGTGGAGCAAGTGGGGAGAGGGGACTCCTATGTCAGTTCCAGCCCTAGCAGATGCAGAGGCAGAGCATGAAACTCTGCCTTGGGCTCCATTCAAACAGCCCTTTGTGCCCCCTTGGGTTGTCTGTGCTGGACAGCCAGCTCTCAACATGCAGTTTTAGTAAAAGAGATGACATCTGTTGCTGTGTAATGCACATAGTCACTTCTTTGCTCAGCATCCATACAAAGGGCTATTGTGAAAAAATCAGTATATAAGCGACAAAAACACAGGCACAGTGGTTTGGGTATGAACTTTTCTTTCACGGGGGAGAAGGGGGACATTTGCAGTCCTACTTCACTGAGAGACGTAGAACAGGACACTAAGGTAACACATGCTGGCAGGTAGAAATTGTTCTACGTATAAAAGGTCTCAATCTAAATCAGACTCATAAAAAGCTGTCCTTTTAAAGTATTCTATTGTGAAAGTTCCAAAAAGGAAAAAGAGACATATAAATAAACTCCTTGTTTTGCATCCTCTTAGTATACTCTGAAACCTGAAATACTGAAAACAACCTAATCGGACTGATCATATTTCAAATTTCTTAATGGAAACTTTACTGATCAAGAAATGAGTAAAAACATTCAGGATTTCCAGCCCTAAACATTCCCAAATAAATTTTTCTGACTGATTTCTGAAGTGAAGTTTACCTTTCTTTAAGTTTGCTCTCAGATTCCTTCAGCTTGGTTTTCAAATGCCGTACTGCCACTTCTTTCTGCTGCAGAGGAGTCAAGTACTGCTCTGGATTTTGTGGTTTAATGCTGTGATTGTCACCACAAGAATTGTATCTCCCTGATCGCCTGAAAAAAACCAAAACAAACCATCACGTAACATCATTGTTACAGTTATTAAGTCCTGGCAGAATGAAAAACATCCCACTGACTGATAAACGCAAAGCTTGACTCATCTGGGGTTCCGTGGTGCCCACATAAGTTACACCCCCTAGCAAATCAAAGTACTTGAGGAAACAGTTGATTTGTAGCTATAGTGCAAAATTTACTATTTACTGTACTTAGCTTCAGTGTCATTACATCAAATGAGGCTTTTAACTTTAAAATAATTAGCCATCCCCTCACCCCAAATGGCTGGTGTACCCAAGAGCAGGCAGGGCAAGGGCACCCATCTACAGACACAGCCAGGTGAGACAGCACAAGGACTGAGTTCAGCTCCACACAGCAGTTATAAAGCTGAGCACACTGAAATCTACACTCATCCTGTTCTAGCTTTGGGTGTGTTTCTTTCATGCTTGGCTGTTAAGCTGTCTGGGACAGAGGGCAACAGCAGCAGCATGGTGGCTATTTCTTCTCTGCAACATGTGTCACATGCTCTGGCAGGTATCCGTGCTCTTTCCTGTACAGGAAACTGCACTCCTAAGGCTAGGCGGGGTGAATTTTCGCGCAAGTGTATCATGCTTCCTACACTACCCCACCCTACTCTCTTCAGAGTGAAAAGAACCCCACAACAAGTGAACCAGCAAATCCTCATGAGAACTGATGGCATGAAAATGCATGAAGTAGCCTGTCTTGGAGTGAAAACCACCTGCCAATGGCTTTTACTTAAAGTAAACTTGAATTTTACAGTGCTGAAACAATAAAGCTTTTACACGGCATGGAGCACCTTGTTGACTGTCAAGCCACCTATACAAGGCATCACAGCTATGGTGAGGAGCAACACGACCTGCTGATCCCACACTACTGTGCAGAGAGGGTATCATTGTACCCAACACTGGCAGGCTGAAACACAGACTTGCCTCATCACTGGACTGCTGTCACTTCCTTTGTATGAGCCTGAGTTGCTGCTGCTGGCTGAAGAAGCCCTGTAACTCTGATGGATGTTAGCAGGACTCAGATGGTTTTTGCACAGTGTTGACAAAGTTTCCTTTCCATGGGAAGCAGGTGGACTGGCTCCAGACTTGTAGGATAAGGATCCATTATTCCGACCATAAGGGCCACGACTGGAGAAGAACCAAAATGGTGAAAGCATTATTCTCATCACACAACCCATTATGTCTCTTATTTTACACATGAAGTTCTCTAAATAATAAAAAACCCAGAGATAACTGTGAGTGGCTGGAAAGAAATAAAGTTCTGACATGATCAGCCACTGCATGTTCTTTCACTGACAGGGGGCTCTCAGTCTGAATTACACGATCTAAGGACATCTCAGCCATTTTGCATTTCTCCATGGACAGCACAGTTCCCAGTGACTCCATCAGATCATCCACGTTCCCTGAATCTTTGACTCCGTTAAGTAATGAGAGGCCTGCGGTCTGGACTAACGCCAAAAGAACCACACTCCAGCTTTCCCTGGCCAGGCCTGCAGAGCAGTGCCTGTGCATGGAGGGCTGCTGTGAGACTGCTTTCATGCTCCTCGGCAAGCAGACTGAGGGATCACAGTGTGCAGTGAAAACAGATGTTGTTTGGGCCACTGTTCTTTTCTGCCTTTGGCATACTGGGTGCTTCATCTGTCATGGTCAGCTATTCATTCACTTAGATATAGTTTGAATCCCATGGGGAGCAGGCTGAAATAGTAATAAAAGAGACAAAGGAAAGCACAGTCTTTTCTTTTTTTCTTCCAGTTTTTCTCATACATATCTACCTTTCTTTACCCATTCTTTATTAAAGAAACTGTCAACTGTGTGTGCTTGAAAGCAATTGGTATCCTCCCTGCCTGACAGCTGCCCAAGGGCTGGAGTGCTCTGAGGACAGCTTCTCCGGGTGTGTCCTCTCCTGCTCACTTGGTTTGTCATCCTGCACTACTACTCTGCTACCTTCATTCTCCCATGGAAGTTGTTCTTCTAAATGGTAATGAAAGGACATGTTAAAAAAACCAAACAAACAAAAAATACCCCCCACCCCCCCAAAAAAAAATCAGAAAAAGGCAAACTCAGCCAGCAAAAAAGAAGGCTTGAATATAAAAATTCAAATACCACAGAACTATGAAGCAACATCTCTTCTTTAAATTGTTTCACTTGGTTTTTTCCCTTCTCTGCAAATGGAACAGTTTATAAGGAACAGATGGTTGAGTGGCTGCTGTGAACCTTCATCACACTGCTGCGGTTTGGGTGATTTTATAATTATTTTACAATGAAGTACAGGACTGTGGTTTGTGACAACACTGAAGTGTTTCACAGCGAGTAAAGTCAACAGTTAAAAGAGCAGTTAAAAAATACTGCAAAGGAGATATCTCTTTCCACTTTGTACAGTGTATCATCAACTCTGGTGTGCGGCAGAACTTCCACAGACTGTGCTTAACATAGCAGTGCATCTGAAGAAGCCTTATTACAGAGGACTTCTGTCCAACAAAGTATGTCAGTATGCTCTAGTTTAAAGTTATATTAAAAGGCACAGTAGTACATGAAATGATACAGAATCTTACTGAAAGTAAGGTGATTTTAGGGCTTCATATTATACTTAATACCATGTTTTCTCGCAGCCAGTAACTTGCTGGATGTAATCTAGAGGGAACTTAAGTAGTGTTTATTTTCCTAACAGTCTCATGATACAGATAGGAAAGCACTCTGAAAGCCTCACTGATGATCTCTGTGTGCTGGGGCACATCGCGACCTTCCAGACGCCTGTGTGACTCAAGCACACGGGTATCCTGCTGCCGGTCCCAGCCTGCCTGCCAGCTCTTCCACAAAGGGCAGGAAACCAGTCCTGTCAATTTGAACTCCTTCCTCCTGCTCCACAAAATGTAACCAGCAGGGATTGCGTGGGCAGAACACAACGTGCGCTGCTCCATCCCAATGCCCCTGTATTCGCAAGCTGTCTGAATTTGCATTTACATATGACAGGGAGAAATCTTGCAGAAATCTTCCATTAAAAGTTCATTTAGACAGATGACTGTGATATGATTTTTCTTTTAAAACTGCATTTAGCTGTAGTTACATGAAGGTTGGGCAAGGGTATTTCAGAAAAAAAACCTCAACATCAAAGGCAGTATTGTCTACTTCTTCCACCAAAAATAAGATCATGATCTGGAAAGGTGTAAGCCAAGCTGACAATTTATGAGAGAAATAAAACAGTGTTAAGACCAAAAGGTTTAACTGGTTAGAAATACTGCTGTTAACTAACATACACCCAGCTCTCTCCACTCCAGCCAATGCTTTTTCTGCCTTACCTGTTTTTATCTCCCATACTTGCCATGAATAAACAAAAAGCTCCATGAGTTGGCTGATCTGGCATACTGGCAATTTTTGTGCGTTGAATACAGCATTTCTTTTCTTTCTTACATTGCAGTTCTCACCAGTGTGCTACCCAAAGTCTTGTGTTAACCCGATTGTTTTAAAATGCAAGACCTTACACAGTAGCCTATCTTTGCACTAGCAATATTCAGGAAAAGTTGCTTTGCTTACTTGCGAGAAAAAGAAGATCTCTTGCTTCCAGCAGCCGACATATGGACTTCAGGTGCTGAAATACTGCCCGTGCTGCTTGAAGAGCTAAAATCGGCTTCACTGCCTGGAAAGGAAAAGGAAAGAGTGAAAACATGATGGAAATTTTAACTCAAAGATTGTTTTCAAAATAACAGTGAATCACAAGCATCCTTCCTTTGTCTGTTCTGGGTGAATTTCAGAAGTTGCTTGGATTTTCAAACATCCCTGAGGACAAGAGCTGGATTTGTTCCAGATTTTCAACATTTCTTCAGAACTGGCACTTCAGCAAGAGCAGAAAAAAACCATTTGGACACAAAACCCTCACACTACAGAAGCCATTTTAGGTCTCAGACAGGAATACTTGTTGTGACAACCTGTTGGCTCTCTCACAGCCATCGATACGTGAATGAGGCTGCTTACACAGCTCCTTCAGGAGCACGGTGATTGCGAACACACCATTGTAACTGGATATTTCTCATGCTTTAAACCATACAGAAACACTGCTCACTGCTTCTGTTTTGTTTTCTGAGATGATATAAATGTGCATGCATTGAGGTATAAACTTGTTCAGGCTAATGGTATATCTATATATGCATGTACACACATATGCAGGTTTTCATGTGGTGTAGAAGCATAGTGAGGCAGTTCTAATAACCTTAAAATAACCCAATAATCACATGTAGGTCTCAAGTGCTTCTCAGGTACCAAGTCACCTGTCTGATTACTGATTTTGTATGGATCACAGCTTTTATTTCACAAGCTCTGGCATATACAAGGAAAACTGCTCTCATTTTGCTAAGGTCAATAGTAGATATATGTACTAATAAAGTCTTATTGCCTGGAAAAAAAAACACACCAAAGCTATAATTTTTTCCCCATCTGTCACTCCAACAGCAAATGTCCTAAGCCTTACCCAGGTCTCATGCTGTAGAGCCACAGTAATGAATGGTGACCTTGGCTGAAGGGATGGAAATAACTCTCCAACATCCTTTAAGCAGCTGACCAGGGGGAGCATGTCTCACCTGGGAATTTCTGGATGCTCTCCCATAGATAGACATCCCCAGCCAGCAGCTGCAAACTTGCTATTTTTGCTATTTTTTCCACACAGAGGAGATGCAGCTGCAGCTACCATCATCCCCACTGTGGCAGACAGACCTTCTAGTCATCAATCTCTCTTATATTCTTCACAGAGCTGATGGTGAAGGGCGCATCTTGCACCCCAAATACCTGAAGACTGGGAAAAGGCTTTGTTAGAGCCTGGCTTCAGAGCCTTAAAGAGGCTGATCCAGCAACCATTCTTACCATCTGGCAACACTTAGCAACTGGCCCTAGGATAAGGTGTGATTTGATTTAACCCAATGTTTTCCCTACCTCATGATGTCTGAGACCAGCCCCCATTTCTCTGCCTCTGCATCAGCCCATCCCAGGATATTCCTCAGCCCAGTATCACAGTGCTCAGATACAAAGCTTAGCTCTTCAAAAGGGGATCCCAGGGACCCAGCTCTAGCACTCTAACCAGCTCCACACCCAGTACAACACCCCTGATAGCCAGACCCAAGCCACCACAGCCATAACCAGATCAGAGCTGCATGCAAATTTGCAAGGGGAGGGAAGGAAAGCAGCAAAGCCACTTGGTTTTGCAGAGTATTTATATCATGTTTACAGATGTAAATGTGAGTGACCCTCTCCCTGGGGAAGCAAAATGATAATGGGACATGATGTTCGAAGATGCAACAGAGTTTTCCTGATAAAAAAACATCCCCATCTACAAGACTAATGTACACTCCAAATCATCTCTTGGAATCACACTACACCCAAAACTACTTTTCTAAACAAGACCCAAACAGGTAAACATGTCACACAGACGTCATACCTCTGATGTTCGGGTCCCCAAAACATTCCTTTGCTTGCAAGACACCAGCAGCTTTTCCAAGGCAAGTCCTGGCTGTGGCGCAGAGAGCAGGAGCCCTAGCCAATCATCTCTCGGTAAGTAGATCACATCATAATCAGATCTCACTATCGAAAGCATTGCAGAGCAGCAAGGCTTAACAACTGCCTCTCCCTGACCTGCCTGGCTTGGATGACCAAGAGCTGCAGAGCTGAGCACTGCTGGTAAGAGCCAGTGGAGCCTCAAAACACAACCACACCATCAGCAGAACTTTCTGAAAGACTGAACTGCATCTGAGATGTGGAACTGTGTCTGCAAAGCATGAACTAACCTTCCTGGCCCCAGTTCTAATAACAGCTACACACAAGCTTAACACTTAGCACAGGAGACTACTTATGTTTAAAATTAGGCATGTAGCTATTTATAGGATCTTTGAGAACATTTTATAAGTTAAAGGGGTCACTGCTAGTAATGGTTCTAAGTGTGTAAGTGATGTTCAAGCCAGTATTGTGTGTAGCAGAGCTTGACAGCAATGTTATTAGGAAACTTTAAAAAACATCTTCTCCAATTTGGTAGAGATCTCTGAGCAAAATAACATGGCATCTATCCATAAACTATCCATTGCAACATATTCTCCTGGGTAGGCGTGACTTCTGTCTTACAAATATCTAAACAAAACATGAAACTCCTTGTCTAGCAGCAGTGCAGGCAGGAGCTGAACACGGCTTCTCATTTTCCTAACGCCATTCTCCAATCTGACAGCTCCCTAAGGACACCTGTTGACTATTTTTATCACTGTGACTATGTAACGACAAAAGCTCACACGTTAGACCCAGAACAGCCCATTAATTTAGTGTTTACTATGAAAGAGACTGACATTTCTCAACCCCGCATTCCTTTGTCCTAACTGGCCATTAACACTTGTTTAGCTCCAATAGAGACCTTCCTTTTAAAAGGACTGTCTTACTAACCCCTTCCTGAAAAAGATGCTACACGTTGAGTCACCAGCGTCAGCAGTATGTCATTTGGAGTTCACTCATCCGTATTCTTCCACGCTGCAGCCGTCAGTGTCCCAGCCCACGGAGCCAGCCCGGTGTCCAGGCTCGGGAGCCCCGTCCTCCGGCCTCGCCCCGCCTGGCAGCGGGCTGCGAGCAGCAGCACGCCCACGCCACGGGAGCAGAGCTCTGCACTGCTTTGTGCAATGGGAGGAACAGCACAAGGATGGCCAGCGAAGTACCGTCACATTTTCCAGGGTTGCTCCTTGCCGGGAATGGGTATCTGAGAAGCAAGAGTGAAATCCTGCAGAGCCCAGTGCTGTCCCTGCACTTCAGCGCCCGATGGGCCGCGGCACCGAGCGGAGAGCGCTCGGCAGGCAGCATCACGCTCTGTGCTGCCTTTCGCCTCCTTGCTGCCCTGGCAGCGTCGCGACAGTCACTGAGCTCGGCTGGCACGGAGGGAGGAGAAGGGAGCCCGTGCCAGCTGCCGCGCTGCCTGCGCCGAGCCGTGCGGCCCGGGCAGAGGCACTCAGGGCGACTGCCCAGGGGCCGGGCAGAGGCACTCAGGGCGACTGCCCACGGCCCGGGCAGAGGCACTCAGGGCGACTGCCCACGGCCCGGGCAGAGGCACTCAGGGCGACTGCCCAGGGGCCGGGCAGAGGCACTCAGGGCGACTGCCCGGGGGCCGGGCAGAGGCACTCAGGGCGACTGCCCAGGGGCCGGGCAGAGGCACTCAGGGCGACTGCCCACGGCCCGGGCAGAGGCACTCAGGGCGACTGCCCACGGCCCGGGCAGAGGCACTCAGGGCGACTGCCCAGGGGCCGGGCAGAGGCACTCAGGGCGACTGCCCACGGCCCGGGCAGAGGGACTCAGGGCGACAGCCCAGGGGCCGGGCAGAGGCACTCAGGGCGACTGCTCAGGGGCCGGGCAGAGGGACTCAGGGCGACTGCCCACGGCCCGGCACACGCGTGTGGCATCTGCCACCACAGCCCGGGCCGCTCACGCCGTCCTGTCCCAGCACGGGAATCAACCGGGAAATTCTTACGAATGTCTCGAGGACAGGTTTCCCATCCTGCGCAAGACGCAATCACAGGTTTCGGGGCGGGATCGAGGAGCGGGAGAAGGAGCTGCCCGTGCGGGGCCGGGACGCCTCCAGCCGGCACCGCTGCGTGCTTGTCCCACCCGCGCAGGGAGTGGGGACAAGCCCAACCTTTAACTCCACCCTCCGCAATGCCTCAGCCGCAGGGCAAGGACCACAGCAGGGCAGTGACTGTGTCACACATGCTGCACTCACACCTCTTACAGGTAGAACAGATCAGGTACATTGGGCCTACCAGGACAGTATGCAAGCACAGAATACCACGTCACGGATGTATTTATATGTACACCGAGACAGTATTTACCTTTCTTACACAAGGTCACACAATAACCCCACATGCACTCCTGCAGCATGGCGTCCCAGGCTGCCATTTCCAGCCATTAGACATGGGTGGATACTTTGTTGCACGGTCTTCTGGTCTCAGTCTTAAAATTTTGCTGGCATTTTAGCATTTAATTTTTTTCCTTCTGTAAGAAAAAAGCTCAGACTTTCCTGTTTGCCTTTTATTGCCCATTTGCTACTAAAGTAGTAAGATTAAAATAAGGCAAAAAAGGAAAAGTTCAAGCAATATCTGTGACAGGTACATTGATAGCTCAGCAGCAGCAGAACTGGATTCCCAAAACTCAGGATTTATTTGGCTTATTAAAATTTAGTCTTTTTGTGTACATCTTTCCTATTTCGAACTTCACCACTGCTTCACAGCTGCCAAAGTACATAAACCACAGAGCTTAGCTATCTTCTGGCTTCATAAACAAGACCTCTTTATATGTATATCAGTCTTGAAGTAGGTTTTGCATATAGCCAGTGAAACAGACCTGTAAATAAAACAGTGCTGACAGAAACAGCTTGTCCTCAAAATGTAAAACACTTAAATTGCTGAGCTTTCTTGCCTTCAAAAGCACTCTGTTATACAGCAAGGAAACCAAAATATGCATACATATTAACCACTTTGGTGCAGTTACTAGAGGAGTAAGTGGCATGCTGTCTCCCTAGATAGCTTGACTTAAGAGACCCCAGGGGTAGAGCTTGGGCCTGACTATGTGAAAAAATATCCAGCAAAGTCATTAGAAGCAGCTGGAAAAGTAGAGAGAATTCAGTTGTAACGCCCACTAATGAAAGGACCTGTATTTTTAAGAGATTTGGTTCAATTTATCTTGAGAGCTTTAACTCAGCTACCTCTCTAGCTCCAATATTTAACAGCAAAAGCAGTATATTTCCAGGACACAGTAATACTGCTTTAATTTTTCTATTTAATAGGGGGTTGTTCCTGGAAGATAGATCTTGTACACCACAAACAACCTAGGAAAGAAAACTACACTGCTCGCATACACTGAAAAATGTGAAAAAAAAGTAACTTGCAAAGAAGCAATGAAATCTTGCTTTAGCACTTCAGGCTTTTCTTCAGATAACGCCCTTAAAAAATGACCCATTTTGAAGGCAAAGTCTCCTAGTGGGAAATGTACTGAATTCACAGCATCAAGACCATAGATGACAGTGGGTTTTGGTTCCAGTCCCTGGCCTCTGACTTACTACTTATTTGACTTAGCATTATTGTATGAGACACTCTTATTTTGAATTTAATTATTTCACACTGAACAGTAACTGGGTAAAAGCAGAAGCAACCCTGAGAGTAAGGAACAGGTCACAGCTCTCCTCCATGTGGACTGCTGTCATCTTTGGGTGACAGAAGCTGCTCCCACATGCTCTGTGTCTCACTCTCTCCACTATAATGAGGTCTAACATCAGGGGAGGAAGCCGAGGATGCCCAGTAGGTTGCATTGGTTCAGAAACTCTTAGGAGAAGTGTAGATTTGAGCTCCTTTGGTCTAAAGAGGGCACCGGACTCAGACCTTTTCCTCAAGCTCTGACTACTCAGCCGTGACACAGCATAGAGTGCTAGCACTAGCACTGGCTGTATTTCAGAGGAATGAAACCTGCTGGATGCCTGCACTCACAGAGGTATCTGGCTCTGGTATGGAGGTTCACAGTGAATCCAGGGCATGCATGTGGGCACACTCAGGACTACCGGCAGGTGACTAAGCCTGGGAGATGGCCACTTCTCTCTGGCATCTCCTGTGGGTGTGCCTGGCTCTCTGCTGTGAATCCTGGATTTTGGTACCTAACCAGCCCTCTGGTTTTATATGAGGCTTAGTCATTGAGCTCAGGTTTGTGAGCTGTGCTCCATGAATAATGGCAAGAAGCTGGGTACAGTAATGTCGGGCATAGTCAATCCTAAGAGTACCAACAGGCATCCCTTCCCTGTCCCACTGCACCGGCCAATGAATGGTCTTGGGTGGACATCCACCCAACTGCTCGACAGTTCTCCCTCACCAGGCAGGTCTGTGGCCACATTTCAGCTGGCTGCATGGCCCAGTGACAGCTGGGAACTTGGGCAGCTGGCAGAGATGCAGTCAGAGGGGATGTGGAGCAAAACTTTGGGTGTAGGTCTCCATGAATTGTTCAAACGTGTTGGGCAAGAAGATTGTAGCTCAAAACCAGACATATTTTGGGAAGGACTGCAACACACATCCTGCTTCCCTGTGTTTGGATCTAAATGTGACTTTACAAATGATTATGTATCTTGATTTTTGCTCATTTTTCTTGCTTGTTCTTTTTACTTTGAAAGAAGGATTGTTATCAAATAATTAATCTCATTAAGCAGTTTTCTGATCTAAGTACTACCGTTTTAGTAGTAATCTGAACTGCACTAATGCAAATTATAAGCATTGCAGATCTCAACATGAATACATAATGTGACTTATGTATTCTGTGAAACCACAATCAATCAAGCTCTTCTCTCAAAACACAGTCACTACAAACTAATTACTGACATTGGCTGAGAGCCATCATGCATATTCTGCATATAACTATGATCTGGGCTTGTGTTTTTCTTAATTGTTTCTAATTCACTGATTTGTAGAGAAGCCAAAAGCGGATGTTGGAACAGACCTTGAGCATTACAAGTTGGAGGGTTTTTTTCTGCTTTATGTATTTTTAAGGAGATTTTTCATACAGAAATCAGCCTGACCTAATTATTTTTTTGTGTTTCCATATGCAACTTGAGTCATTCTAACAACACCTTAAAAATGACTCCCATAAATTCACTCTTCTCAGCCTGAAGTGACCTTTGTCAGGGGGAACATATGCTCATGGAGCAGAAGGGAACAGTCTGGGGAACTTATCTTCATGTTCAAACAAAAAAGGCTCTTTGTTATCAGAGATGGAAGGAAGTTGCTTTCCTACACCAACTTCAATACAAACATTGAGACTGGAGGTTCAAAAAATACACTGCGAGTTCTGTAACACTTGCATTTGACAGTTTTATAAATTGTATGTGTAAATCCACCTATGGACTAGTATTTTTTATAAGCAACCATGCAGTATCACTTCAGGGGATTTTTTTATGTACTGGGCAGTACTATTTGGTCTGTTTGAAGGGAAATGGACAGGCTGGTCAAAAGTATTTTTAGGAACTGGAAAATGTCATCTTTGGCAGGGATAACTTAGCAGTACACAGAGAGGCAGCAAACTGCATCACAGACTGGGAAAAAATCCCAGCCCTCCCGTCACGTTAGTGGCTGAAGTTTAACAAAGGGCTTTCAGAGGCCCCTTCAACACATCTCCTAAATCTGGTTCCCGTGTGCAAGGAGGAGAAAAGCTGTCTGGGGCACAGCAAGCAGCTGCACAGGCCCACGTGCACAGTGTATCTGCAAGTGCATGAAATTGCATGCAAAACCTGATTCAAGTGAAAGCTTTTGCATAGTCACCCTTAATATAAGACATATGGTTTTCATTACGATGTGCATAAAACATTTTAAATCAGTTTGACATGTTTTCAACAGGCAAGGGAAAAACACTGGAAGGAGAAACATATCTGGGAGGTAACTGACAAAACAACCCTGCAATCCCAGGATGAAAGGCAAAATTTGTTGTAAGTTAATCAAATATTTACTGTAACACACACACTGAAATGATTACAAGAAACTAATAAAGTTCAAGTGCCATCTATTGAAAAGAACAGTAAAATGTTACCCAGTATACCAATTGGTTGCATAAACTGTATTTTTTACAGAAACAAATCCAAGGTAGGTCTGAGCCCAATGCATTTCAAGTTACGACTGCCATCATTTGCTGCTTTTTTCACCCTTACTGTTAAGAAGCACAAATGACAGACAATAAGCCTGTGCTTTTTCAGCTTATTAATCCTTGCGCGTTTGTGGTCAAGCTGTATTCCACCAGCTCTAGCAAACAGACACAGCCTGCCCAGATTTCAAAAGCCAACAGCTTTCTATTATTTACAGAATCTAAGAAAGGTGGAACACAGACCTGTAATGAAGTGCCTCAGCATGGAAGCAAAACAATGTAATACTAATAAAATATGAAACAAACCTGGCAGAATTTTCATTTCTCTTAAATAGATTTTACATAAAGGTGTATATAAAATACAGTATTATAAAGCAGGTTTGGTATTTTTTTATGCCACTTTAAAGGCAGTACATTTCAGGCTCCTTGGGAAAGCTATGTCCACCTTGCAGTAGCTGGAGGCTGAATGTACAAAAGGAGGCTGGGTCTCCATCTCCTGGGAGGAGTTAAGGGAATTTTGGAACTGGTGCTCTCTCTAGCTGCCATCTCAACTGGGAAACACCTCCCACCAGTCTCACTCAGCAAAGCTGCTCAGCTCTGCCGAACTCTTGTTTCTGGGCATGCCTAGAAGCAGGTCAGCTTAAAAACGGATGAACAGTTCGATGCCTCTTTAGAAGACCAGGGTGGGTGTTTCACGCTACACCACATAAATCAAGTTCCACAAAAAACAGGCCCTAAGACAGCTCTTTTAATACTCTCTGCTTTACTGGGGAAAGAAAAGCACCACCTGGGATTCTTAGGGCCAGATTTAGCTTTGAACTGGGAGGAGGCTGCACGTCATCGCTCCATCACACCCCCAGGACCACGGCATCCAGCAATAAGAACTTGATAGATGAGGTCCCATCCTTGCAGCTTGTCATGCCCTTCTCCAGCTCCTCCATAAAACCACCCAGTTTGGAAGGCCTGTCTTCATTAACCCCTGCTACATGGGTGAAATTCAAACAGGCCTGAATTTCCCACAGCTCCCACCTCCATCAGAAGACTCCCCCCTGCACACAACAGAGCTGAGAAAATGATTCTCTGCAATCTAAAGTTTTGGCTAAATTGGGCAACTTCTATCCAGTTGTTCTGGCTGCTGGGTTTTATTTTATGGGTATTAATTGTGGTTTCTTTACTGGAAAAGGGACTGGACAAGCATTTTTCCTTTCTCCTAGGCTCTTCCCAAGCTCAGAATTATTAACTTCAAGTGAGAACCAAAACAGAGTGAAGACATCTAAAGCGCAGCTTCATCAGGATTTAGATACCTAGGTATGTAAAAGCAAGTAAAATACCACTGCTTAAATAGGCCAGATGCTCAAAATGACACCACTACCTGCAAAGACCTGGTAAGTTGTTTATGCTTGACCTTCCAGTTCTGAGCTCAGTCACCACCCACTCACCAATGTCTTTATAACTCAGTGAAATCAAATAAGTGAGATTTGCATGACTAAAATAAAGACATTCCCTTAGCTCTCCACTCCTATGCATAAATACAGATATATAAACACAAGGAATATATAGACCTATCCACTCAATACTGCTCAAAAAGTATTTGAAATAATGACTCAGAGGGAAAAAAATCTTTTAGGTAGTAATTTGGTCACCAAAATACCCAGATCAGAGAACACTAAAAGTATTTATGATTTGAAGTCAAACATGGCCAGAAAAATGGAGAATCAGATTTTTCTATTGTTTGAAATGATGCTTTAATTATGAAAACTAACAAATGTCTTTCTTCTTCTAAAAATGGGGTAAAAACATAAAAAAAAAAATCCCCAAACATTCAAAATATTTTAGATTGAATCTGGCCTTTGTTCAGTCTGAAACAAAGATTTTCTTTAATGTTTTGATTTGGCAGCTATCCCCAAATCAATTGCTTGCATAGCTCTGCTTTGAACATAGTAAAATGTCAGACAAAAAAGCGACAGGGGGATGAAAAGAAAAATAGAAAAGGAAATAATCTATCAATTCATGAGTAAACACTGCTCACAAAACACTTTAAATCCCATGATTCTCATTAAAAAGGCATTAATAACCTGGAGAAATTCCAAAAAAGGTCAACAATAATGATAACAGCATTACAGGGCACTGTTTATTAAGGGAGATTAAGGGAATGCAATTTGTGTTTTCTAAGATAAAAATGCATGCTGACAACAGTTTATCATGGGAGGAGGAATACAGCTGGAAAACTGTAAAGACAACTATGTAACAGCTACACAGGGTTCTGACTGCGATGTATGTTATTTCATGAAAAATTACTTGAAATAAAAACTCATGGTTGAGTGGGAGTTGTGCATAGTAAAATGTATCTGGAGTAGGTTCAGAATACTTTAACCAGGGAATCAGGAAGCTATTTTAAACACTGGCATAAATCATACAGATTGTAATTTAAAAGCAGAGGACAAAAAAAATTTCCTAAGGGAAGATTCATAATGGACTCTTTTGTATGCACAGTATTTCATTTGGTAAAGGTGAAGTGGGCTGAAACCCAGAGAAAGCAACCAGAAGGCACAGAAAATTCACTGCAGTAAATACACAAATTTCAAGGCATGTTTTATGTTGACCTTACACACATTTTAAAACAAGTTCTTAAGGGTGTGCAGTGTGTATAGCATCAGTTTCTCCTTTCTGGCTCAAATTCTGCTCCGGATTAGCAGAGGAGAAAAAAACCCAAACAAACCTGCTTGAATATACAAAAAGAATTTTATTGTTTTTACTAAAGATCACAGCTTCAATACCTACCTCTAAATCCCAGGGCCCTTCTTATGCCAGGCCTTCAGCTGTGTTTTCCTGATGCAGGAGCACGTCCCCACAAGCCCCAGGAGACCTTCATTTCTATCAAAAGGCATTTGGATCTAAGAGATGTATTGTGTGGCAGGGATCTCATCCTGTGCAGCATCCCAGGCAATCCCTGCAGAAGCCCCATGTCCATGCCCCCTACTCACTCTGATTTGCAGTTAGAGCAGTGGCTCTCTCATAGACCAAGGGCAAGGTTAAGTTCGAGGCCACAGGCATCCTCAGGTCACAATCTCCCTGTAACAGTGGCTGTCCCACTTTCTGTGTGTCTGGAGCACCATCAGTACAATTAATGGGCCAGGGAGAGAGAGTTACTGTGTGCCTGCTGGGAACTCAGCTTTGAACCCCCAGTAAAAGAGTAACTAAGTAAAGTAGAACAGCTTCCCTGGGAGCAGACACCCTGCATCCCCTCAGCCTGCCCGGTGGCTCTGTATTAGGGCACTCCTCTCCTTTGTGCTGAAGTCCATCCCCCAAAAGACACACAAAGAGATCTAAATCTAAGTTTCTTTTTCCTTTACTGAACTAAGCAACAAGGACATCCTTTAATTAATTTATTTTTTATAAAGGAGGTATGTAACTGCAGACTTTTGCCCGAGGCCCTGAATTGCAGGTGGCCTGTGCCACCAGCCCAGAGCTGGGCAGGTCACTGTGTGGGACAGGTGGGACCCAGGCTTTCAGCTTTTACCTGACAATTTCTTGTCTAGAACTTGCTGGCTTCTTTTTTGGATCCTCTATTTTTGCTGTGACATTTGGGCACTTACTGCAGCCTAAGAGTCTTCTGAACAAAGAAATGTATGTCTTGAGAGGCCACGGTCCACCCACTAATAGCCTGTCTCTACTATGCAACATCTAAAACAGTATTTTAGAAGGGGTTGGATTATAAAATTTGTGACACAGAATTAAAAGATTGTTTTTCTATGCCACTTTAACAGGAATTTGTAGATTTGTGTTAAATACTATGGTTGAAATACAACTTGTAGCTTGTTTAGCTTCATGTTTATAAAAAATATTTGGCTATTTGAACATGTTTTCCACATCAATTCAAGCAAATTTGTTTAAATTAAAAGTTTAAATCTAAAGCATATATTAATCTGAACTAAAAAAGTACTGCTATGCTAATAATTTTACCTACCTTTCTAAGTATGTTTTGCTTAAAATATTTATATTCTGGTTATATTCCAGTATTATTTTTCAGAAGTCACAGAACACTTATTTCAGTTCAGTGCGATTTAGTTAGCTTTAGGACTTTAATTAGTCCTAAAAACATTTAATTTCTGTGAATCCATAGTGCAAAATGGGATTCAGAATCTCCCTGTGCAATGCTAGCCAGCTTGGGCAGCAGCCCTCACAAAAGGGACAAATGGAGAGTGCCTAAGATTATCAGGGATGAACAGAAGAGGAAAAAGCATCTAACTAGAGCTACTTGAATGTACGTGTGTGCTCTTCAAGCACAAACTTTCTTCTACAACTGAATGTCTAAGAACGACTTCCTTTCCATTAAAAATGAAAGAAGCCAAAAAAGAGAAACAAGAGCCACAGAGACTGTGGTTGCCTTCAGTAAGAACCAACAGCAGAAGTGTCAGAGGCCTGCTGAGGACACAGGAGATGCGGGTAGGATTCACCTGACTAAACGTGGAAGTCTCCCACATCTGAGCCAACCTTGGTCAACATAAGTCAATATAACCAGTGAATCCTAAAGTAAATGCTTTAATATTTGGTCAGAAAGATCACACACCAGATCCACCATATTAATTCATTCTACCTCCTTTGAAATAAAATAGGACCCTAGTGTGCTTATGCAGGCAGAGATAATTATCCCTACACTACAAATTGGGAATTGAGGTCAGATAAATTAGGGGCCATCTCTGCTCTATTCAGCTTGGATGAAGACCATGAATTAACATGTCCCTTGCCTCCAAAACGGCTCCTGTAACCCCTAGAAGGGAAATGGCAGGTTCACCAGTTAAAGCTGTTCCATGTCCCTTGAGCAATGGAGACAGTCACTCAGACCAGAGAAGAGTCAGACCCCATCTGCAGCCCACAGCTACTGAGGGCTTTCTAAGGAGAGACAATTAGATTCAAATTTCACCTCTTCTGAATCACAAAAGGTCAGGGGTTTATGCCAGACAGAGGCACTCCCACCAGTGGGATCTACTGGCTGCACTGGGTCTGTTGACCCAACTAGAAGGAAATATTCAAAGCGGCCATAAGAGTCTGGATATCCCAGAGTACGTGGGGGAGGCTGGGCTTTGCAAATGCCAGACCCTCAGCAGTATCACCACCACCCCCAAACCTCGTAGGCTGGTCACCTTCCAGACCTTACCGACTGCTACAACCACCAAACCTCTGCAGGGCGATGCCCCTCTGGGCAGAACTCCAGGACACAAGCTCTGAGAATGGCACGGGCTGGAACCACAGACACGGTGTCCTCGCTCCTGGACGGGGAGATGTGCATGTGCATCCCCCCCAGAGAACACGCTGCTCCTCTGGGACCCACAGAACTGAGACCTTAATAACTCCCTATGCTGGCAGGTCAGGCAAGCAAATCTACACAGCTCCATAGCAACAGACATGAAATTAAAACAGTAAAATATGCAGGAGTATTCAGTGCATACAGAATTAATATCCAGAAACATTTTTTATTTAGAAAATCAGCAGCAGCTATTTTGTGGGGGCGCAAAATGAAAAGTGAAGGAGACAAGCAAAAGGAACTGAGGAAAAGGAATAGGGTCAAAAACTGCCACAACTGTATTTGTTAGATTCTGTGTCAGAGAAGATCTCAGGAAACTTATTGTCACAAATGAAATTATGAAATACACATACAAGAAAGGGAGAAGAATGCGATTGAAACTGTACAGGAAACAAATGTTGCATACGGTTGGATTTGAAAGTCAGGATGGTTATAATAGCTGCTATCAGATGTGGGATAGAAGTGAAGTATTCAAAGCATGTGCATACATCTGAGAAAGATGCTTCCTCCCTATTTATTGACAAGGTGATGTTTGCTTTAAAAACAAGATTGAACATTTTCCAGAAGCACAAGTAATTGACCATTGTGTATCTGCTCTTTGCCAAATATTGAGTGGCTTAAGGATCTGATGCTGAAGTTAAAGCCCTTCTCATCTGGTTTAAGTCACTCAGGGAACCTGGGCTTTTGCTCTTCCTCTTTTCACTTGCAACCTCCTCTGCACCTGTCAGAGAATCTATGCTCTACACTTATCAATAAACATGGTCAGATCAAGAGATACCTTGTTATTAATTCAAGTAATTAAGGGGAGAACTACTGGTCAGCCATAGGCAAGACGTTCCATCATTTGGTATCAGCTCAATTCACTTGGCCCATCTTCAGAACCTTTTTTTGTTCTATGAGCAAGTACTTAAAGTACACTGAACCTGGTGTATCTCATTTCCTAATTTCAGCATTCTTATGCATGTCACACCAGCCACATATCTAAGTAATTGAATTTTCCTAGGAATGGAAGCATAAATTTCCCAATTTCACCACTCAAGTATGGTTATCACTGGTTGCAAGATGGGAACATAGTGTTCACTGATTAAATACTGCATTTGTAACTGGGTTAAATGTTCTTTGACATACCCTTGTTCTTAATTATCCCTCCCCCAAGAAAAGGAGCAGTCTTGGAATGTGGGTTATGAAGAGCTGTGAAATAAGTTACAGCAAAAAGACAGACACACCAGTCTTCTTATTTCTCTTACCTTTGTGTGATTCTGCTTTTAAAATGAAGAATGCCAATTTATTTTAAGGACCAGTCAAGGCAGTTTGCTATCTCCAAATACAGGTTTTCCATTGGTTTTGGTTTGTTTGGGGTTTTTCAAACAACCAAACAGTGTGACTTTGCATTAGAATACATAGTACAACATCAGCATTTTGAAAAGTGTTTCAACATAATAGGTAGATGTCCTGGCCAGTAGTTAAAAAGATTCATGAATTTCTGTGTGCCATAGGAATTGTTCAAGTTAGCACATTTTGTAACTTGGTTTTTGTATTCTGTACTGTTGTTCCTGAACAACAGGGACAACAGATCTATTATTTTCCTACTGCTTGCAGAAATTTGGTACAGAGAATAAAGAAAAGTCATACAAAAACCAGATACAATGTTCTTGGATAAATGAGCTGGTAAAACACATCTTTCTAATGTTTTATCAAACTTTCCAAGATAAAAAAAAGTTTTATCATTACAAAATGCAATCAGAAAGAAGTTCTTGACAGTGAAATAAATCTTCAGAATTACCTCTAAGACAATCCACTCACAGAACTTACACACCAACTCCTGTTTTTCAAGTAAAGCATATACACACACATTCATCAGACACTCTTATTCCCACACTGTCATACTGAAATGAGAGAGTGAGTCGACAAAAGACCTGTAAAATAACACAGCCACATCAGGAATATAACCTAAATCAGAGCCTTTATGTTTTGTTTTTAAAATAACCAGAGTGACTGTCTTTAGAATACAGACACATATGGAAGTAAAGTAGCAACATGGATTAATTTATCTGCTAATTTTATACTAATGGGTTAAGTAGTCACTACTCCTTGCTTTCATATGGGACTCCCAGAAATAAATTCCTGGACATTTAGTGTCCTGGGAATCTAATCCTCACACACCAGACAATTAAAAAAAGAATAAAAAACCCCAAACTTCAGGAAGAGCATTATGTTTTAGCAACTAGACATTTTTAACATATAAGACATATTTTGCAGCTAACACTTGCATTTCTTCTCCAATCTGTTTGGTTTATTTAAGCTCCAGTCTTAATATTTCCACTTGTCTAGGGTAATTTCACTTGCCTCGTTTTTGATCACTGTCAGCTCCAACACTGACTAAAAAAGCACCTGCACATATTGAATACTCACAACCAAGTAAGGGCAATCCATTCTGCTCCACCTGTCTCTCCTAAAACTCCTAATAGTTCTAAAGCCTTCAAAGATTAATCTGTTCAGATTGGGACACCCTACCCCAAGGATCATTTATCATGACTTAATAAATTCACCAGGAAAAAGTAGGAAACACATGCTAAGTACAAGATTACTTACTTTACCTTGAAGTTAAATGACATTTTAAATTGAATAGTGATTGCCAAAAGACTTTTATTTTTTAATATATACTTTCATTTTTATGAACTTAAGTGGTCTAGAAAGGGCAGGAAAAACACAAATTGTGCCTTGCAACTATGTAACTCATACCTGGCTGATGCACTATTTAAAGGAAAAAAACGTCCAGCAACACAGGATTACAGAATCACTGGGAGGCAGAATGGACCTTTGGAGACAACCTGGTCCAACTCCCCACTCAAGCAAGTCTAGCTGGAACAGGTTGTCCAGGACTGTATCCAGCTGAGTTTTGAATATATCTGTGGATGGAGATTCCACAACTTCACCAGGCAACATGTGCCAGTGTCTGACCACTGTCTGACAAAAAAAAAGTGTTTTCTTATGTCCAGATGGAATTTCCAGTTTTCAATTTGTGCTCATTGCATACTGTCCAACAAATGTAGGTACTCTGTGTGGTGAAAGCCTCTGAGATCTTCCCATTAATCTTAACAAAAAAAAGTTTTAATGTCCAAACTCCCAGTGATGACTCTTCTTGAAACATAATCCATAGCAGTTCAATGACACTGAAATCCCAAATATTGCTGTTTTAGCCAGTTTCAGTAATAAATGGCCAGATGTTTTATTAGCAGTGAGAAAAAAACAAACCACTTTTCTGCATAGTCTTCTGCTACCTGGAATATTTATTACTGTACCAAGATATGAATGACAGACAGACAGTCCTTACAAGGTTTGGGAGCTCACCCTAACTGGGACTCACCTAGGGCTCCTTTTGTGCAGTGGTGTTTACACCTCTACTCTGCAGGATCCTGAAGGTGCTAAAAGGTCTGAGACAGCCTTAATGTTTTTTGTTAGGTCTTAATAATTTCACATAAAACTTCAGCAGTTCCATGGGCTCTAAGAAACAGCTCTAACAGCAAACATTCAGTACGCTGTCCCAAGTGTGCCTCTAACACCAAAAGCAAGAAGACCAGAACTTTACAGAAATTCTGAACACAGCTGATCAGATGCCTTTCTCAAATTCTGATGCTCACGAAGATTTAAATACGTGTTAGTTTAAACCTGAAAGACTTCTAAAAGTTATTGACACAACTTCTCCTAAAGATTCTCTTCTTTATCTGTGTCTTTGAAAGTTTATCAGTACTTTGCAGATTGCAGAGGCAGATTTTGAATCCTTTCACTAAGCATTCTGATGGAAGTCAAAAAAGAAGATGAGAACGACTGTCCAAGGAAGCACAACAATTCCCACGGTTCTCAACAGGATGTGGACATGAACTACAGGAATTCAGGAGGGATTTTTCTAGGAGGACTACACAAGAATGTGAACATGTAGAAGTGCTTATGGTCCTGTTTATTCAATTACAGAAACTGTAGGATTCAGCACAGCATCTTGATGCAAAACTAACGTTAATTTTAAGTCCTTTTGTGCCTTTTTGTGAGGGGATTTCCTGCAAAACATTTTGTATTGCTTTTAATATTGTATAAATGAATCACATCTAAAAGAAGGACCAACTTCAAAAATCCAGAAATTAAAAGGCCTGTAATTATCTCTGAGAGTGGATGTTCTATTATCTTCCTCAATGTTCCTGCCCTCTCCATCCTTCCCTGGGAAAGCAGGCACAGGTTTTAAGCCAAATTCACTTCTACACTGCTGTGATTCGGATTTAATGCACAATAAAAACCCTTTTCATCTCTCAAATTAATAATTTCTCCATGATTATAAATATTTTAGAGGTTTAGCAAGAGCATTCCAGAATTATGTATGGTTCTCTATGCAAACTACATAAAATATGAATGATAGCCAAATCTATTTTGTTAATACTTCAAGAGGTGAAGATGGCTTAGACTCATATAAAAAGTCCTTAGGCTGCTGGAAGAAAGAAAAAAAAAAAAAATGCACATTTTGTCTTTTGAAGTACAGAAAAGAAAGATGAAGTGATGTTACTAGAGAAGCAGAGAAGTATCAGAGCTTGGGAACAGCCTAAAAACACCCCAGGGTTCACTCTCAGTGTTATCCCTTTCTGACATTTCCTGAATTATGTAAATATTTGTGTAAATGTTTCTTCTGAGATTCAGCATGTTCCAAGAGAAGAATCCTGGAAACAGACAGATTTTCAGCAAAATGACAGGAATTTTGAAGGTGCATAGTGATTGATATACTTGTGTAAAAAATGTAGTGCAGGACATGGTAAAAAATAGTGGTAGGTTGGATTTTTGTCTCTCATATCTGACTCCTGCTATGTGGTCATTGTCACCAAGCCATTTCAGATTAATATGAAGTAGATATAATCTCTATAAATCAAGAAGGGCTTTTGGTAAAGAGAAAATTACACGCAATCTCTTTTATGTATGACAAGAACATGTTGCTGTTATTCTCCTCCCTATCCCACTTCCCTTCTTTTGATCCCCTATTACTCCTTGTGTGTTTTGCTGCATGGTGACGCCTCCTCTTTGCACAATGGCTACATCTTCTAGACTGAGTAACCAGAAATTCATGTACAAGTAGGTCAGGGGGAAGAGACTGGGTCCACCTGAAGCCATGAAATGAGGTAGCAATGGAAGAAAATCACATTAACCCCTGTGGCCAACACCGAGGAAAATGAACCCCAGCCGTCCCCTTGCGTCCATGTCTGAAACGTCCCTCACTTGTGTCAGCTCTCACATTCCCTATGATGTGATTTTGAACAGCTTTCCACTAAAAAAGTGTGAGGTATTTGGCAGGAGGAACTTAGAAGTACTCTGTAAAACAGACCCGGTTGCTGATTACTGCAAAAGGCTAATAACTTCATATTATAAGGCAATTTAAGTGTAAAATTGAAAACAGTGAAGTAATTTACTGAAAAAGGTGCATAACTCCTCTCTGTGAGTATAGGACTCTTCATTAGAAAAAACCCTTCGCATTCATTATTCACATTTTGATAAGTGCCATTCATATTCACAAACAAAATTGTTGTGGTAGCCACAGCTGCAGATTTGACTGTCATATACCACATTCACTGCAAACCTTGTAAGAAGTATTACCTATCACCCACTATGCACAGCAGTGGGAGACTGGGAACACTCAAGTAACATGGTGCTATGAAATGAGCCAAAGAACTTGCAGGGATAGTGCTAAGGCAGCCTTAATCAGCCCTTCCAATGACCAAGCCAGTGAAGAGATTTTGCAACAGATTCTCTACTGTTTCTGGATTAAACATGGTGCTGGCAAATCTGAGCTGGCCTTTCATGAAAGTATCTAAATTGCTTCCAGAGGTAAAATGACTCAGGAAACAATATAGCCAGGAGGTACCTGAGCTCATAAACGATGTCAGTTCTGCAGCTGGCTCTATGCAGGGCCAACTCTGTCTCCATGATTAATTAAATAGCAGCACAAATATCCTGACCATTTGTAATCAAGAGCTGCCCGTACATGAATCAAATGATATAAATGTTTTGTATCTATTCACTAAAATTACAGGAACCAATGGCACACCTGAGTATTTACTCTTGGATGTGCCACAAGCAGGTGATGATTTAGCTAGTGGTCTGGGGTGGCCCATTAGCCCGAGGCACTGGAGATACACTCTTGATCCAGCCGTTGCAGTACAGGTCCAATCTGCCTAACTCCCACACACAGACTGCCTGTCCTTTTGCCTTGGTCTGACATCTTCTATCCCCAGAGCTATCAGAGCCTGGCAGCACAAACTTTAGGCAGGATTCAACAATATATCTAAGGACATCACAAGACTTTTCTCTCATATTAAGAGTCATTTATCTTTGGGCAGTGAAATATGTGTGCAATTACTATGAAACAGAATAAAATCCATTTAAGCTATTTGACATCACCATCAAGCCTCATAAAATAAAGTGAAGATGTCAGTTAATTGTATTTCCATGAAAAAGACAGTAACAATAGTGTCTTCATATCTTTTGGGTGGCTCCACAGAAAGAAGCCAACTATCTTATTTACTATCAGCATTAGTGGTATCACAGGTGGCACAACACAGTGTATGTAGACACCTGTAAATATACCAGTAAATTAGAAAATGTAATTGAGGAAATGAAAGGAATTATACTCACCGGGCTTTACAAGGCTCGTCTTTGTCTCCTTCTTATATCGAGCCAGCTGTGTATTCCCTTCACTCATTGACCCTGGACTGAACTTCTTCCTGGAAAAGTCTCCATCGCTACCAGTGCAAAAACTGATTGGACTGTTTCCAGCATCAGAAGGAGTCTTAACTGGAGATACTGACTGGCTACTAGGACAGCCAGTGTCATCTGAAGAGAAAAGGGAAAACATCAACATTTCTAACTAATAAGTATATGAAGTTAGCAGAATAAAAGAAAGAGTATTTGAACTACAACTCTTTACAGTAAGTGATATTGCACAACCTTGGCTCTGAAACCTGGTGAGAAGCTATTTGTTTCATCCATTTTGTGAAGAAGTCTTGAATACCTTATGGCAGGCTAAAAGGGCAAGTACTTGTTTTGCTCAGTCTGGCAAAATGCAAAATCAGGGGCTACATAATGAAAATTCCAATCTAAGATGAATTCCTTTAGCAAGGTTAAGGAATACTGCAGCATGAAGATACACAAGACACAAATGTCGCGCAGTGCACACCGGCTGCAGAGCAAGCATGGCCCACATGCTCTCCTTCAAGAAATGTTCCCATATCTGAACAACAAGAGAACTTACAGCCCACACGCACACAGTCAGGAATTTCATTTAACTGGAATTAATACAGGCTCCTCAAAATTATCTTTTCTTTAAAAGCAACCATGATCATAGAACTCTTCCATTCTTGACAAGAGGCTGTGAGGTACCTGGTTCTGAAGAGAGTGGGTTATACACAGACTGCTTTTGTTTAAAGCTTAATTCCTCTGAGGGCACACCAGCACTCCCAGGCATCAACAGCCACCTTGGGAACAGACCCAGGTTCCTGATCTCCAGGGATACAAACACTCCAGCTCTTAACAACTGAATGCAAAGTAAGAAATCTAATTTTGAATGAAATCCACATATCAAATCCCAACTTCATCTAATCACGTCCCATGTAATCTGGAGTAATTGCAGTTCCCCTGAAAGTTGTGGTGGTTTAATTGATACACAACAAAGCCAAGCACGCTACTCAGACTCTTCTGGAGAAATCTGATTGTTCTTTACCAGGACAAAATGAAAGCTGCCATCTAAATTATGCAATTGCACTCTTCTCCTGATGCATTATCTTTACCTAACATGAAACCCAAAGAAGTACCTGCAACTGAGCCAAATAATTTGCATGACTGTTTTGCACTTACCTCTTCCACCCTGTTCATAATGTAGGTCAAGTCTCATTTTGCACTGAGCTTTGCATGGGCATATTGACTTAAAAGTCAGTGTATGACCGCACATTTATGAGGCAGAAGGGACACCCCATATCCATCCACCACCTTTCTGCCCACCTCCCCTCTGCAGGAAAGAACAGTTTTTGCTTTTGTTAGCTATTGCTCCCTCAATACAGTAGAAAAACTTCATCCTTTCACGTGATCCAGTTTTCCTTCACGACTGGCCAGTTCTACCCTTACTCATTTGTTCCAATGTTCTGCTTCTCATTTCTCCACGTCCTGCCTTCAGTCCTGAGCAAGGTACCCCCAGGTGCTGACTGTCCAGAGCAAGCTGTATGCATTACGCTGCAGGAGCAGCCAGCAGCCCGAGGTGTTGCATCCCTGGCCTCTGTCAAGTGCCAGGCATGATGCCAAGCCAAGGGGCAACCCAGTTACTGCCAGAAACACCTCCCAGGGCACAAAGGCCAGTAACAATGCAAAGCACCTAATCCATCTTAATCATATTTAATTCTTTCAAATCATCCCAATTAAGCCAAAAAGCATCTCTTTTTGCCATCTTGCTGCTGCCTTCTGCAACTCAGAATTAGTCCCTAGCAAAATCACAGAAAAGAGAAAACTGCTAATAAGCTTTCCAGCCTGTCCCCACATTCAACCTGACTAAAGCAGGATTGCTCCCCACATGACTTCAGTTTACTTTTTATCCTTTCCATTCCCATCAACATCACAATATAACTCAACACAAAGAAGAGAGAAGGTGGCCATTCCTCCCAGATCAGCATCTGTTTCCCTTTCTCCAACATTTAGAGTCTTTTCTGTGGGCTGAGTGAAAGTTACCTGCAGGACAGTGGATCAGCACCACTGAGTGAGCTTCTGAACTGCATTTAAGTAGCTCCTTTAGCCATGTCCAAAGCATCTTCTTTTTAGAAGCACACAAACATTTATAATCAAATATATTCAGAAATAAGTGACAGCTTGTGCAATTTGTTTTTAATTACGACTTTTCCACTTACATGTTTCTGTATGTGGCATTAGTTTCCAAACTTTGTTAGAACAAAAAACCAACAAAAAATCCCATAACAAACAAAAACCCCCTCAAAACAAGAAACAAAAACCCAAGCAAATCCCTCTCCCAAAACCTCCCCCCAAACCCAAAAGAAACTATTTACCTCATCTCTCCACCAATAAAGTTACTGCAATACCTGCACAGGTTCTGAAGACCTCACAGATCTGTTTTATATGGGAGACTTTATGTAGAAGTAGCTCCCAAAGCTGTAGTGATGCAACCTGGAAGAACCACAGGAGCTGATGAAACTTTAAACAATGAAAGAACTCAACTACAGGGTTAAAAATTGGGGCATTAAAAACCCCAAATGTGTAAAACTAACTGCAATTAGGAAATAAGGCAGCTAAAGAATGCATACTAAAGTAGCATAAAAAATGTTTTATTTACCAGCCCCCAACATTGCTGGTGATATCACACTGGTGACCCTGTGCCATCAGATTATGTCATACCTACATATCCTCGTTTTACTGTTAAGAACTTCAGCTTTCATTCCAACAGGACATATTTTAAAAGAACAAATGAGCCTGGCACAAAGAAGAATAGCTCTTCTCTACTCATACTCCTTGTACCCATTAGATACACAAATAACCAGGTGAGCACTCCCACTCCAGTTGCAGTCAATGAATGATTTTATTGTACTCCCTCTCCTCTGATCATTTGTTATCTTTTATGTAATGTACAACTTCTAATCCTTCTACTATTACCCAGAAACATGAACAAAATTATAAATTTTCCAGAACTAGGGCAAGCTGTAGAGAAAGATTTTTCTGTGTCATTCTTTTGAATAATCAAAATGTTTACTACCACAGAATGGAAGAGCTGCCTATGAAATGCTGGTGCTCACCACCAAAGCAAGCAAAGCTCTGCTGTACATTGTGGGGATCCACAGCTCACTCTCCTGGCACAAGGAAAAGTCCTGGTGAAGAGTGAGGTGCCCTCCAGCTGCTTAGTGCCAGCCAAATTGCCTCCACCTACCTTCATCTTTCCTGCTTTTGAAACCTTAACAGGCTATTTATTTGTATTTAATCCAGAGGAGAGCAGCCAACTTTGCTGTGGACCCTGACATGGACCTGATTCCCCCTCCATCTCCAGACAGCCTGACCACCCTCCCTGCTCACTGCTGCAGTGACTCTTCTGCTCCTCACCTGCAAGCAGAACGATGTGACTGCAGCATGGTGTGTTCATATTTCCCCCACACCTGTGGCTCCTCCTAAACCCTGCTGGCAACTCTGACAGAAGGAAGTGAAGACCTCCACCTGCCTAGAAATGGGCCAAGAAAAGGAATCTCTCGCAAAAAAGTGGGCAACAGGAGCAGATGAGCCCACAATGGGATTCACTTTCTGCTGAAGATACGATGTGCATCAGCAAGGTCAGTTAAGGATTCAACCTTGTAACTCAACAGGAGTTTTGCCCCTGTAAGGACTTGAGAACCAGACATCTCAGGAATGCAGGTAGACCTGATTTACCTTCTCAGGCACATCAGCATCAGGAAGACAAAAAAAGAGGAAGCTGACAAATAGTGCTGTGAAAGCCTGCACTTCTGATCTTGCCTGCATTTACTTGCACAAGAGGGAAAATCACATGAATTTGTAACACACAACTTCCATTGCTTTCTTTCATAGTGTCTTTTTTTTTCACAGGGGCCTCCTAGGAGCATTCTGGGAATAGGCTTTTCCTTTGAACATCAGCTGGATTTCATAATTTGAAATTCTACGTCCAAGGCCTCTCCCAGATCAGACTTGACTGCCAAGATTCAAAACCAAGCATGGGATAGTGTCTCCTCAAACAAACCATCAGAAAAGTTGCTCAGAGCATTCTGACATTTGCATGCCCTAACTTTTAAAATTGTGAAGTCAAAATATAAACAGCGTTAAAGATAATAATACTCTTAACAATTGACAAAATTACTTTTCTTGTACACTTTTAGGCTGTTGTTGAAATGTGATGATTTTCTCAGCACAGATACTTTAGAAGGTTCATTAGAATATGCCCTTAGAACCTTCTTTAAAAAAATACTGCCTTTTCCTAAAGGCTTCAAGAAATATTGAATATACAACCTCCTTATATAACACATCTAAATAATTAATAATGCTCTTGCTGAGGAAGCATGGACTTCTTTTTACTTTCACTCCTAGCTGCCAGATCAAGTTAGGCACTCCTGTGACACTGAACTGTCCAGTTCCTGCCTGATCCCTATTTCACTGTCCAACATTCGTCTCCTCCTAAGGTTCCCTTGGCCAGTGTTCAGGCTGTACGTAACTCTGAATTTCCACCAAGAAATGTGGATTCTGGAATTAAATGTGTGGCTCTAATGAAATTTTAAATGTTCAGTGTACCAAGACAAAAAGAATTTCCTGGCTTTTACCTGATGGTTATGTTTCCATTCATCTCAGGATCTGTTAGCGTGGGTAGCCACAGCTCTGCCAGGATGGTGCACTGCAAGCTGGCTATTGGCAGTGAGGGTACCACAAAGGGTATTTCAGAATTTTTCAAGGTAATCTCCCAGTCTGCTTGTCTGCCTCACCTTTTTTGACCCCCAGTTTTTGAACAGTTTTTGTTTTCTTTTTAAGACTAGCCTTGTAGCACAGGGGTGTTTATGCAAATACTGAAGTTGCTGATGGACACCAAAGGGAATACAACACCTACCTTCCACCTGTAAGGCTCTTTCTGTGTTAAACTGAGAGAAAGAGGTTCCTCTGGAGGGTGAGTCAGAAGGACAGCCCCATTCAGGCTAAGTCACCACAGACCTCTGAGTCACTGCCTGGAGGATCTCTCCACAGACTAACACAACCACTGCTCAGACCTGGGCAGCTGAACCAGTAAGGGCTCAGTGCCCAGGCAGAAAAAACTGCTAATGGGAGATTCACAGTGTCATTCTGGAACAACTGGGAAACACAGTAAAAGCAGCAGATGAAACATAATAATATAAAATTAGTAGTACACATAGAAAGGCAGAGGTAGGAGCATATTCACATCCACACCATGAGGGTCTCAACCCTCATAAATCGCACCTCATGCCTCTGGAGGCACCCTCGCCTTCCCAGCATCCACTGAGGGAGCACAGCCTAAGGTAAGAAACATGAATATTCTCCTCAGCTCCTGATTGTATGAAACTTCTCATTTTTACTGAGGCCATTCCAGTAGGTGATCATATGTACTCTCTAAGTTTAATAATTTGCTAGTAACAATTTGTTGCTTGCAAAATCAAGCAGACTGTGGGAAAAAATATTTATTAACTTCACTAAAAGTAGAGTCCTAAAAATGCTACTAGTTTTGGTCCTTCCGATCAAGTTAAAACTCATTTCTTAACTCTTTTCCAGACCTGTTTGGCTAGGTATTTAAGAAAATTTCTCAGAATATCATGTACTTGTGAGGCAAGTCTCTTACCAAAAGTCAAACAGAGTAAAGCAGAGCTGAAGCATAAGGAAAACTACAGCAGGGTCAGGAAAAGAGAGGAAGCCTACTTATGCAAAATCCTGCTATGCAAATAATTTCCACATTTAATCTTGGTGTCTCTGCAGGAAGAACTTGAATTAACTATGCTCCATTTTGCTTGTGAACAAAGGCTGGCTAGCAGCTTCACCACTCCCTGAGGTCACCTACAGATGCTGGGCAAACTCCTGTCCTTGAAGGGTTTCTAGACTCCCACAGACAAATGCATGGCTGCTGGGATGTGCTGGGAACAGTCCAGCTTCAAAAAGGAGGCTGGATGAAATGATCTCCACAGGTCCCTACAACCTAAATGCTTTTTCTTTTGCAAGATATTCCACAGCTGGAAAACACCCTGCTATTCACAGTCCATCTTTCAAGCTGGAGCTTTTTACTGTAATGTTCTAGTCATAAAATCAAACCCAGTAAAATCAAGACTAAACATCTTTGGTTGCTGAGGATCATTAATGTACAGGCAACTTCTACACCTTTTGCTCACCAGCCCCTTGGACCTTGCTTCTGTCACACCCACAGGCTGACCACCAATGGCCACTGCTGAAAATTTAGTATGAGAGCTGCTCACTGACTTTGATAAGAGGCCCTCTCTGTTCAGTCACAGCATGGCAGGAGTGCTGACAGGCTAAGATTATATAGACGAGGGCAGAGGAAGGTGAAAAAAGGTGGACTGAGCGGCTCCTAAGCTTGGGCATCTTTTGCAATGCAGGATTTCACATAAACATGTCTTTAAAGGTATCTGCTCTTGATGTCCGACTATACAACTGCTAAGTCATACTGAAGTAGCTAATTTTAATTGATTTTGGCAGCAAATCTACTAATGTTCCTTCTACTTGAACATTTCACTAACAAACAGGACAGCTCTGTCAAAACATCTGAAAAAAAAGAGGACTATGCAATTGTGGCTTACTGGCTTTGTTATTACATTTATAGCCCCACTAATGGTGTATTACAGAAGAGAAGCATAAGGGCTTACTAGTAAAAATATCAATAAAAATATTACTGTTACAAGGAGAGCACTGTGGTCAGGAATAGCACAGCTCCCTGAGAATCATTATCACATCACAGAAAACATCTGGACAAGGTGCTTAAGATGATAAAGGACTGAAAAATCTATTTGAAAATTTTATAGAGAAGTTTTAACTAAAGGTAAGGATAGGAAAGAGTCTAAAAAAGAGATAAAGAAGAGTATTTTCTGTTTAGTATGGGTTTAAGCACTTTAGTAGACCTCATTTAGTAGACCTTTTCTGAGGACAACAGCTGGAAGTGGAACCACTGCTTCTGCCTCTGGTGGGAAAGCATTGACTACATCCAGTAAAAGAAATATTATCTGCTTAATATTAACATTAAGGGTAAATATATGTGTATATATAGATGGGTTTCTGTGTGGTTTTATGTGATTTATTCCATCATGCAGCAAAGAAAGAAATCAGAAATATTCTTTCCAGTTTTGAAGGTACCATTTCTGGAAATAAAAATCTTCAATAGACCACAAAGAAATTTATACCTATTCCTCAAATGGTGCAACACATTATACTCGTTTGGTCTCATATAGGTCTGCCTCCATGGCTAACAGCAAATAGCTGTGACCCTCACAGCTTCAAACATCACCTCAGAAGGTTGCACTCCTCACCTTCTCATGGAAGGAAAGTACATATATTCTATCCACTGTTGTTTTATGCATATTTTTCTTTCCTCTTTTAACTATCCTCAAGCCCAGAGTGGCACTTAGCAGCACCACAGAATCTAGTCACATACACATCAAACACCGTTCCAAAATTTCATGGATATATACTAATCCTATAAACGTAGGGCTAAAATATGTAATGTTGAATTTCTCTTAAAGCATCAAGATTCTCTTTTAACACCATGTAAATCCAAGACTTCTGATTAAAGTTTCATCCTGCTACAAGCTGTGATTTTCTTCAGAGTGCATGACAATATTCAACTCAATAGAAAGTTGCATGAAAAGCACTGTAAAAAGAAAGTATTGGATTATGCATTTTTGGTGAAGAAAATACATGTTATTTAGAATTCAGCCCATAGTACACAACAAGCTGCAACTAAAAGGGCAGCAGAAAGGCTGAGGTGAAGCAGAAAGGGTGACTGTTCTCAGGACACCATGCAAAACGTTCCAGAGAGAACGGGAACTGTCCTACTGACCCCAGGAGGCTCTGGGTCAGGTTTTAAAGGTTCACAGTACTGACAGATACATAAAAAGGTGATAAAAAACATCCAAAAGGTCAAATATTTTGGCTTCCAGATGTTGTTGTGTGGCAAGAGGAACAAAAGGATTGTTACTTAGTCAGGGGGAATAAATACTGAAGTTGAAAGGGAAGCAGAGAAAGGCCAAAAACTGGGGAATGAGCAGACTTTGCTCTTTAGTACCTAGGAACTTTTCTCATTTCCATGTTTGGAACAGCTCTCTGTGCCACAGAAACTGAACTGGTGGCTCACAATATGAAGCAATAATAAATTATTGCATGTAAGCTGCCCAGTAGGAAATTCTCTAGGGAAGCAGCAGTGAGAAAGGGAAGCATGTCACCAGTGTCACCCTCATGCAAAAAGGCCATATGTGTATTTTTGAAAGCAGATTTTGTTTCAATGTTTTTGTAAATTAATATCACAGTCATCACTGAACTGCCTTACAAAGTGCTGCAAACAAAAGTGCTAGAAAAGACCTCCAGAAGTCTGGAAAAAAGGCAAAATGACTGTGGAAAAGCATAGCATAAAGGACTGCAGGAAAAAGAATCTAATTTTTAGTATCACATACTTGAGAACTTTTAAGCATGTTTCTTTGAATCAGTAACTCAAAGTAAAAATCAAACACAAAAACCAGTAAGGAACTATTTAAAAAAAAATTTTTTTCTTATAACAAGAAACAAGAATGAGAGAACTCACTGTTGCCATAGTAATACACACATATATGCAAACAAATAATAGGAGCAATTACTTTCAGTAATTTAACTGTATGGCCTCAATCTGTTGACTTCTTAAAATATGAAAAATTTAGCTTTCTGTATCTATTTCTATTCAGGAATATATATTCCACTACATGTACTTATTTAGTGTAGCCTCCAAGGCTAGCTGATTTATAAGGCAACCTGCTTCAATGCCCTAACAGAGAAATTATTTACTGGAGTGCAAGAAGGTACAGTTCAGTAACAGTTGTACAACCTCTTCTTCTTGTCTGTGGCAAGCAAAATGGGTTGTGCATTCACATGGACCTAATAAGCCTGCCTAAAGCCTACATGCTTTTTTTGACACACACTGTGAACTCAGTCCCAGCATCCACCAATAGCTGGGCCAACTGGCAAATAACCTCTGAGTTCAAGGGGAGTGTGCACAGGAGCAAGTGAGCAAGGAATGGCAACACTGAGATTCCTGCTGCAGCACCCACACCCCAGGCTTACAGTGCAGCCACTGTACATGAGCACATTTATTGTGCCACACATGCAAATGATGAGATTTAATTAAAATCTTTACCCCAGAAAAGAACAAGTTATGAAATAAGGATTGAACTTGAATAAGCATTGAACCAGATCTTGAAATTTTAAAGAAAAAGCAAAAACAAAGCTTCGACTCCTATTTTTGAAGACTGCATTGGAGTGAGTCACAATCATTCATGAACAGAGATGCTACTGGTTTTCAATAGCTCACAGGACTATTCGGTCTAATTAAAAAGGTGATTTACAGTTAAGCCCTAGAAAGAGGAACTGTTTGCTATAAACCAAGTCCTCTGCTTCAAAAATTCTTTTGCTGAACCAATTATTAAATATACAAGTGCTTCCTGCAAAGCTGCATCTTGGGTACCAAAGCTTACCTGCGTTCCCTGCCAAAATTCCTGCAGCTGGCATCCTAGAAAAGGCTGAAAGAGAGCTTGGGCATTGTTGTAAAGGTACCACGTAAAAAGTCATCTTCATACAGAGAAATTTAAAAGCTGAGCTATTCAGAAATCGAAAGTAGAAAAGAAAGTATATCCCAGACTTTTTCTTTTTTAAAAGAAAAAATGTCAGAGAATGAGGAAATCAAGTCAGTGACTGTTGTCATACCTGCATCACAGTGAAAAATCCATCAAACCTAGCAACAACTGAACCAGTTTAAAAGAAAAGCTAAATACACTTATGGAGCTTAGCACAGGCTGACTTCAAACCAAGGACATGAACACCAAAACCAAGGATTGTGCCCCGCCCAAAGTATAATATTTCTTACAAGGCAAACACTGTAACTGGAATGACCAAGGGCCCAGCAGCTGCTCTGCCACGGACCCATCCCGTGCTTGTCTGAGATGCTGTGGATCGCATTCTCTGCCCAACTGACAAGGTAAGTGCATGCAGCCACTTGAAGCCAATGGTGCAACTTAGAAGAAAAAACGTGCATGACACAGGTGCTCAGTACTAGCTGAGCCAGAAAAAGCTGCTGGAGAGTTTTTTTCATCATTTGACATTGTATGAGTTCTGTGGCTAACATCCAAGCCAGAGGAGAGAAGTGCTCCCATATCAGATGACACCCAGGACCCCAGATGCTCTAAAGTTTTAAGGAAGGGTTGTGCATGGTGAATGCAGATACAAAGGCTCAGCTTGCCTACACAGCATCCAGACAGCATCCATGTTCACTTGGCAGAAACAAAGAATATTAAAAACATATTTTGTCAGGAATATCACAGATAAGACTAACACTCTTGCTGTGTTTCGTATGGACTTATGAAACAAAACTGACATAAAGTCAACTGCAAATAATTGACCAACATGATCAAGTGAGGCTCTGATTCACTCAAACAAGACAAAGAGGGAGCTGATCATGCAAATTTAAAACCTATCACAGCCAGAACTAACAATTTCTTCAAAAGAAACTAAGCATCACAAAAACAGTCTCTTTTCTGTTGCCAAGAGATATTTTTTGCTGTTACCACCACGCTTGCAGCACTGCCATGGTTCCCAAAACTAGTAATACCTACAAGATCTATCCTCATTTAGAGAGTAGGAACTCCAAGCCTTCACTTATGCACTGAGATCAGTGTAAGCACACAGGAAAAATGGACAACATCAAAAGCTCTAGGGAATCAAGCAAAAAATACATATTTAATGGATGAGGGAAAAAAAAAATTCTATTGGGGTAAAAAGAATTTACAGATCATAACTACTTGGTGTCAATAATAATGGAATAAAGGTAAAGAACAAATTGACAAGAGAAGGGTAAAGAGGAAAGGAATTATTCCAGGGATGAATTCATAATATCTGCTGCTTATCAAAAACATGTTCGGGCTTAAGGCTCAAAAGAAATTACAAAAAAGACATTTATCCAAATGCTCACAAACTTTTTCATACTGCTCCATTATTGACCCATCTGCTCTCATCTTCCAAATGTACTACTTGCTAATTTTAAATACCATTTTTGCACATGCTGCTTCTCAATTAAGCAGCACCAGGAGAGGCAGGTTAGGGGCTGTGGCCACTCCACTCACCGCTCCATACCGCCATCCTCTCCCCAGAAACAGGAACTAGCAGCCACCTGCTGCCCCTGGGGAATCTCACTCTAAATTAGACAAACTATGATAAAGAAGGATCATAAGTGGAAGACAGAGAAGAGATGTCAGAGAATGAGGATATCAAATCAGTGACTGTTGTCGTACCTTCATCACAGTGAAAAATCCATCAAACCTAGCAACAACTGAACCAGGTTCTGGGATGCAGGACAGTGCTTTAGCTGATCCAAGGCTATGTAAGGTCTGAAGTCTCAGAGCAGCAAACCATGCAGTGTGTACCTGTATGGGTGCTGCAGGCAGCTTTAGAGACACAAAACTCTCACATGGGAGGAAGAAAAATCAAACTAAATCAATGCAGCATTCATGAAATAATAAAAGATGAATAAAAATAAATAAAAGAGATAAGCAGTAAGATGCAGGTTAAGAGACCAGAACTGCATGCTGGAGTATGTCTGTGAAAGGTGCCTTAAAACTGTCAAGCCATGAGATCAGACACACCCAGAATAAAGACAACGTGCTTCTGGGACTCAAGACAGCCTATGCAGTGCAGTGGGACAGCAAGGGTATACGACAGTGGCAGCTACGTGTTGAGTGGATCTGAAGAACAAAACAAAAACCAAAAGATGTAAAAAATGTCAGTGATCAAGATGAAAGGCTTGTCAACACAGAAGGAAAAAAATCAGGATGAAAAGCAGCCATTTGGGAGAGATCATGAAAATAAAGTATTTCTAGTAATACATTAGTAATCCAAAAGATTATATTTCTCTGGAACAGGCAAACTCAAGCAGTTAAGGTGGAGGGATTTAAAAGGCATGGGAAAAAGACTCCAGCATTCTTACAATCCTGTGATGTTTGTTTAACGCTCTGCATTGTTCATTAAACAATAACCAAATAGATCATTCCACTGAGCCTGAATTGCAAAATCTGGCAAAGCTAGACTCAAACATGGATATTGTGTTTCTCATCTAGGAAAACTTGTACACTGTGTTCAATACACTTTTTTTTAAAAAGGAGCTAAAAAAGTAATAATAATAATCTGATCCACTGTAGTGAAGACCAAGAAAAATACGAGCATTTCTGTCTATTCCCAGGAACACCTCTGGTAATTCAAAATACTTTATGAACTAAAAAAAGGAAGCTTAGGAAGTTGCTCTGATATTAACTATGGCAAAAAAACTTGTTATAATGCAGATTTTTAGATGAGAGAATCACAGAATCATAGAAACATTTAGGTTGTAAAGACATCTAAGGTCATTGAGGCCAACCATTAACGAAGCAGTTCCAATTCCACCACCAAGAATGTTACACTTTCCAAAAACCTGACTATTGAAAACAAATTTCTCCACACCAAAAATACCTATTAAATTACCACAGGCATATAGAGTCCAATGGTGTTCATTATGTGACCCTCAATTTCGTTATGCATGTGCATTAATGTCATTTACAGTGAAGAGTTTCACTGAACTAAAAAATTACCACTAGTAGGCATCTGAGTCTTTCACTGCTAATTGAGGCATTTAAATTGTGCTAAACTCTACACAGGGCAAATATTTAACATTAAAAAATCTGTTTTCAAGTTGTCCCTCGTAACATTTTGAAGAGCAAATGACATTTTTTGATCTACAGTTGGAGAGTAGTAATTTACATCTGATCAATCACTCATCCATTGCCCTCTCTGTAGAGAAGCCATCATGCCCAACTCATGTCTGGCAACACACTCATCAGGAGAAGCCTAAATTCTGAAATAAACAAAACTTATTTCAATATGACAGTGAAAACTTCACCTACGTATTCTGTTCCAATTCATGGAGACCACTGTCACAAAACCAAAAGGATCTGCGGTCTGACACCGTTAATATCAACTCCCCTGTTTTACCGACTTTCGATTAAAGGGCTTTTCAAAATGCCTCAATACCATGCTGCAGTTGTTAAGGCAAATCTTTCTCTTTAAAGCAACGCTTCTGCCGCAATAAAACCGCCAACTTTTTTAGCAGTGGATAGCAGAACTCGAAATGGAAACATCTGGTGTCGCTTACGGACACATATTAAAAGAACAGATACTAGATTTCCCTGGAAAAATCAATGGTTGCCCTTCTTCACCGGCAAAACGGATTGCTCATGCGGGCTCGATGGGAGCCCGACACACAGATGCTGCGGCTAGCATGACAGCGAAGCCTCGGGGGTGGCCGTGTGGGGCACACGGCGTTCCCCAGGGACACCGAGGCTGGGGGGGTCTCTCTGCGGTACCTGAGCAGAAGCTGTTGCTGCTGACAGTCCTGCCGGAGCCCGCGGAGGAACTGGGCGGGTTGAATTCCCGGCTTTCCTCTTCCGAAAAGGGAGATTCGGAAGCGGGAGATCCCTTCTGCTGCGGCCGAAGGACCAGGCGGGGGATGCGGCTGCGGGACACCTCCTTTTCCAGCTGCGTCCTCTGCTCCTGCTCGGGAAGGGACACCCCGTCAGGAACCTCTCGGATGTGCCCTCCTCCTTCCATCATCGAGGCAGGGGCAGGCAAATCCCGGCCCCTCCGCCCCCCCAGGGCGGGGGCAGGACGCGATTTGCCTGCCCCTGCTTCTCCTCGCTCCTCGCCGCGCCGTCCATCCCCGGCTCCTCACCTTGCCGCTCTCCCGCAGAGGCCCCATCGCTCCTCAGTCACGGCGCAGCCGGGAACAGGCACCTGGCATGGGCGAGAGGGATGCGCTGAGCGGCTCTGCGCTGCCGCTGCGGCGCTGGGGGTGGCGTTGCCGGCCCGGCCCCGCCGCCGCTCCCCGCCCCGACACGTGGTGCCGCCGCAGCGCCCGCGGCCGCGCCCGCCCCGGGGCGCCGGGCAGGTGCGGGCCCCGCCGCGTCCCTCGGCCCCGCCGCCGGGGCAGCCCCGCCGCCTGACAGGGCTTGTCGGGCCCTGGCCGCGAAGGAAAAGGAACCTCGACACAGGGAAACGGGCAGAGGGCAGACGGTGCCAGTACGAATACGATGGATGTATGGCTACACACCTAGCAAAATGCATCGTCAGATTTCTCCTCTTCTTAGTCATAGAATCATAGAGTGTTAAGGGTTTGGGAGGGGCGTTAAGGAGTATCTAGTCCTAACCTCCCCTGCCGTGGGCAGGGACACTTCCCACTAGACCAGGTTGCTCAAGTCCTCATCCAAGCCGGTCTTGAACACCGTCACGTCCGGGGCATCCACAATCTCCCTGTTCCAGTGTCTCACCAGCCTCACAGTAAAGAATTTCTTCCTATTATTTTTCAGTAACAGCTATTTATGGAACATGTAGAGAGATAAAAACTTACTTGATTCTCAGACATAAAAATGTACTGGATTCTCAGATGATACATTGCATAGGATATTTATTTATAGCATTTTTTCTCTTACCATTCATTGTGGTAATTGTTGTTGACCCTCCTATTGATTAATGCACATGTGGTAACCTTGTTCATCTGCTCCCCAGAGAGGGTCTTCTTAAAAACAAGCATTAGCAGGACTGCAATCTGGGCTATAAACATATGTGCACGATGGGTGAAAAGGGAGGCTTTTCCACAAAAATGATGATGAAATTCTCAATATGAAACTCATTTGAGGTTCCACATAGATGTCTGCTTATAGGACTTAATGAGCTTGCAGAAGTAGTACTTTCAGCAATCATATTTTTGGGCAAAGATTCCCTTTGTATTTATGCTTCCTACTGTCCTGGTTTCAGCTGAGATATAGTTAATTTTCCCATGACACCTATAAAGGGCCCCAATTCCTGTTGGGAACTTCTGTTTGCTGTTAGACCGTAAATATTAAATACTGCCTCAAAAATAATTAAGAGCAAATGTGCCTTTCATGTGTAGTGCAGAGAGCATAGCATCGGTTAACAGGAAAGGTGATGCATTCATCTAGACCTCGAAGAGGAAAGAGGACACTGGTGAGTACTGACGCACTGATTGTTGTATATCCAAAGAGGCATAATTACTAATTTATTAACCTGGCATCAGAATTAGATCCATTACTTATGTAGAGCTCCAAGCTATGCTCTGCCAAAAAGATGATACCATCCTTCCCTGGCAGTGACAAGACATCTATTATTCAGGGAAGTGAGATAGTTACAGCTAAACAAAATGCTTACAATTCCTGTAATAAAAATTCTGTGCCTATAAAATATCTTCTAAGCACTGGCATCTACCTTCCTGCCACAAAAAAGCAGGAAGAATTCTAGACCTTTCCCTACTGCTCCAAGACTGTTTCCATGGAAAATTGCAAATCATGTATTTTAATCACACAAATTTGCTCTTCCATTCAATAGAGATCAGGGCACCTGAGACCATGGGCTTCTCCTGCAAGCCACCCATGGCACATGTGGGGTGGAAATTTCCCGTGTACATTTGCAAAGCTGTTGTACCAGTAGTAAGAGTAAGAAGAAGCTGTGCAGCAGCACTGCCATTGCCATAGTAACTCAGCTCCAGAGCTGCTGCTGATGATTCAATTGTCGGAGCCTGTTTTATCTTTTTCCGTTTCAAGCTCAAATTTTTGCCTTGCTAAGAAACAAGATATGAGAAGTAGAGTCTTCAGGCTGCCTCAGGATTCATAATGGGATGTGATTCCCTTTGATCTTCTCTCCTCTTGGCATAGAGATTTAGAGCCTTATCATAAATCATAAAACAATCATTAACTTTCAAGCAAACATTTCTTTTCCCTTACAGTTATGTATATCTTATAAATATTGAGGAATTAAGTCACTTTTCAGTAATTGAGGAATTAATTCACTTTTAAGTCATTTATTAAAATATTTTTACTTTGCACTAGTTAATCATCAATACTGGGAGGAGCACATATTTGATATGAACATATAATATCACTCTTATTCCTCTCGTGTCTTTTACAAACCAGCAGAATCTCTGCATTACCTATAAAACTAATTTTATAACCAGTGTGTAACTGAAAAAATCTGTGTTTACTGGGAAGAAAAAATGTTGTACATTCATAAGGGCCTCAGAAAACCTACAGAACACAGTGTCTTCTTAGCCTTTCCTTGCTGTACTCCCTCCTGAAAAATAGCAGCTCTCCAGGAAGCTGCAGAGGGCTGCAGATTCAGCAGAAGTTCTTGGACTCCAGGAGCTGCCAGGGGAAGCTGGGCATTGTGCCAGGCCCTGGGGTTAGACCTCATGCTTTCCTGAGCGGGGAGCAAGGTATATGAAACAGTTTTTATTCCAGGCTTTGCTACCAAGTTCTTCACTCTGGTAGAGTGCTCTTCCAGAAAAAAGTTGCAAGAGAGAGCAGATGGGGTGAAATATAAAGGATCACAGAGTATGTTTTGCTGCTGCCTCTGAATCTTCTCAGTGGGAGGGGGAATGGGATTCTAGTTCAGCAGAGCTTTGCTGGCCAGCAGTTAGCTATGTCCACTAGCACAGTCACAAGGAACTCATTGCATTGACACTTCCACATCTAAACTGCTGAGAGAAAAGCTTCACCTGATATTTTTGCAAAGCTTTCTGTGAAATTTGTTTTTCTAAAGTTTATTTGTTCCATCTGATGGCACATTGTTTTTAGACATATGCAATTGCTGTTTTCCAGTTTGCTGTCTTGCAGTATAGTAGTTTTGCTCATGAGCTGTCAGAAAAACAGCAGGAGAGCAGTACAGTAAAAGTCTCAATGTCCTAATTAAGTGCCCAAATACCTCAGTTCAGAACTGGGCACTTCAGAAGAACAAGCAAAATCCATAACATACTCAGGAGAGAATCGCCTAGAGCTCAGCAGTGTGTACAAGAGTACATTTGCACCATTCCACACAAGTGGTTTATTCATGCTGCCAGTGGAGACCAAGTCTCAACTGCAACCTTCTCTGTGCTACCACCTTGAATGTTTCTTTCTGTTTCCAGGAATTTTCCTTCTTTTCTGTGAAAAGAAACCTTCCAGCAAGAAGGTTTCAATTTCTCACTTTTCTTTTGACCAGTGTTTCAGAATGGAAGCGAGCAGGACTTCTAGGGAGCCAGAGACAGTAGTCATCCCAGGTGGCAAAAGGAGTGGAATGTCTTTTTTTTTTTTTTGTGTATAATAATTAAAAGGCTGAACAAGGATTCCTGCCTTATGTGAATTCTAACTCAACAGTCACCTCACACTCCTTTGCTATTTTTATGCTGTCATCATTTGGTAGTTGTACACACTTGGAAAATTTTACTTTGTGGAGAAGTGAATGCTTCCACACTCAGATTATCACCCAAAGAATGCTGGTCCAAAACCAGGCTGGCTCATTGCTCAGACCAGGACTGTTTCAAATTTTTATAATACTGAAAGTGCTTGTGGATATTTGGGATGGAAACCGAAGACACATTTTGTGATCTTATGTTCATTAGGGTTAGATGGCTTTCTCGCAAAGTTATTTTGAAGTTGAGAATTTTGGTGCCTAAATCTGTCTAGATTCAATTTCAAGGGTCTGAGGGTCTTTTTTTATGTTTTGGCACTGGGCTTTCGCAGGTTGACAAAGTGCAGGCAATACCTTTACTGGCCATAGGCCACGTTTTGGTTTTGAATTACATCACCCTCTGAGGTCAGTGATGAATGAGGCAGAGGGCAGAGCTGGGCCCTCTAATCCCAATACTATATGATTTCATTAATGCAGGCACATAGCTGATAATGCTTCTGTTCATGACTTAAGAGAGCATCTGTACTTTGCCAGCTGAGACAAGTTTGCTTATCAAATGTGTTGATCCTGTTTTTCTATTCAGATAGAAATAATATCAGCAGATCTCACTCAAACGTTGCACAGATGCTAAAAAGAAGACCAGCTGGAGCTAACCATTTTCATAGCAATAGTTTACATTAGAGGTCTGCAGAGAATTGTCTGGAAAAATTCTCTTGTCATCTTTCAGAAATACTGGAAAATGAGAGAAAGATGAGAAGACTATGAATATCATTATAATATAGAGAAAGCAGAAAAAGAGAAGGATTGCTTCATGTTGGTCTTGGGCAAAATAATAGAACAATTAATTTGTGGCTCTGACAACACAAATCATCAGTCAAAAATATAAGTAATAGGTATCAGGACATCTTTATAGGAAGCAAATCTTGTAAGAAAGACTCATTGGAGTGATAGTAACATTTTGAAACTAACAGCCAAATTCAAAGAAAAAACATCTGGGACAAATAATAAAGCTCTGCCAACAGGAGGGGAAACTGTTTTGGAAAGCAAATTTGAGAAAAATACTTTGTGTCCTTAGTAGCCAATGTCTCAGTATGAGTTCTTAGACTTAGACTGTGGTTAAGAGAACTAAGGCAGAAGAAGTGGAATATTTAGCTGAAATAGGGGCGAGATCTTGCCTGTGTACACAGCGTAAGATGTCTGCTGGAACAGTGTGTTCAGTGCTAGTGGGAAAGAGTTCAAGGGAAATACTATTTTCTGCAAGACATTTATCTAATCGGACTTCTGATAAGAGTTGTGTGATCTGTTTGTACTAGACAGATCCTTGTCAGTATTACTCAGTGAAATGCAAGCCAGAAAGCAACCTGAAGCACGACACACCTTCAGATGTTTGTGAAGCAGCCTATATATGTAGAAAGGACTTGGGCTGACTTGTCTAACTTCAGGCATCTGAAGTTACTGTGTGAAATTATGAGATATAGAGAGGCAGAGTCATGGCAAGCAGGCATATGTGCCTGTGCCCACACTGGGGATGGAGGTGCAAGGGAGGATCTGTGGCCAGCAACTGCCAGGATTTAAGTTTCTCTCCCCAGGGGTCCCAGAGCTCTGCCAAAACTCATGACTCAGCTCTGCATCCAAACAGTTTGGGAAGTATGTGAAATTTGGGTTAAAGTGTAGGTTTGATCTGCTTTTAAAATAATGTAAACACATTTAAAAAATCTAGCTAGAAACAATTACCATTACTTACTGTACCAGGCACTCCCATCAAAGTCTGTTAGTTTGAGATGTGCGGTCTACGTGGCACAGAAATATTCTGTGTTTTAGACTTCAACTGTGCCTGAGCTGTAGCAGAACAAAATCTGGTATTGCTCTATAGGTCCAATTTTTCTACTTCATAAGATGGTTGTACATAGCAGGACATGTATTTTGATAATGGTCCAGTGTAAAAGATTAGGAGTGGCCTTGTTATGATTCCTAAAATCCAACCATCTAAGCTCAATAATGGTATCCTTCTGCAACATATGGCTTTTTTATGTAATGTGAATTCTATACAGATTTGCAGTAGAGCTTGGGATGTGGCTGTGGTGAGGTCCTGAAAAAGAGGATGGTGTGCAGCTGTTTCTGGTAGATGAGTCCTGGTGTAATCTTCAACCTTAATTGGTTTAGGTTTTGGTACGATATTGCTGAAACCTGAATACTCAAGGGAAACAGATTGGTCAGAGATAGACACACACACAGTGGCTCTTACCTTGTTTTGAAAGCTTTTCTGCTTTGGTGCAAGTGTTCACTTTTATCTTCTCTCAGTGGTATCAGCCAAGCATTATTTAAGCGGGAGGATATAGACATGGTGGATCTGAGAGACTTTTTTATATTAAGTCAGAAGAAGTGAGAAAGTAAGTAGTGGTGGTATTCAGCAGTTTAATAATTTCTGAATGCTGCATCTCCCAGGGTTATCAAGGAAATAATTTTAGTATCTTTCTTTATTTTCCTCAGTACCTTATGTATGATTATATAATATATAGCACTTGCATTAGAGAGTAGACAGAAAAAGTATTTGATTGGGAATCTGAAGTGCTACTTCAAGAGGCATAGTTGATATTTTTAGTTCTATCTGGAAACAAGTGTCATTTGTGAAAGGAGTTTTTTGACCTCAAAACAGGTGTCTAAGAAGTGTCTGCTCATTTAACTTGCAGACCTAACTGGATTTTTATGATCTGATGAATAAAACATTTATTTCTCATCTACTTTTATTCTGTTCTTAGCATGCAGGTAGAGTCTGGTTTTGAATGCTCTTCATTGTGGGAAAGGCAAAGGGTGCAGTAAAATGTGTATATTCAGAAAGTTTCCCAGGAATTGAAGCACACTCGTGCAGAGCTCTTAAGGTGAGCTCAAAATTAGTTGAAGATATTTAATATGTTTAAAAATGTGAACTCTCACTGACCTGGTGTCTAACATGGTTCTTAAGAGCTCTCCCCCTTGAATCAAAGTAATGCGTTGCCAATTACCACATGCTTCTGGCAAAATGTAATGATTGGAACCAGTACAAATTTCATCAGCTTATGGGAACACTGACACAGGAGCAAAAGGCCAAATGAGATACCATGATGGTGTAGAAGGAGATGGCATCTAGAATGTCCCCACAGGCTCCACTGTACAAGCCAGAAAGTGCTGCACGTGTTGTAGCCGAGTGAGATGTGATACAGGAGGTGACAATCAGTTCTAATTCCCTGGGAGGCAAACAAAAGGCAATGGGGAAAGGATATCAAGGGTGCAGATGTGATCTGAGACACTGCTGGTCAAATAATAATATGATTTCCCATGCTCCTTATATGAAGCACGAATCCATTTAAACTGCAACTGAAATAAGAAAACCAGCATAAACAGTACATAATTGCCAATGTCAGTAGCTGTCCAGCTTCAGGGAAGAGCAGAAACTGTATTAGCAGAGCATTGTAATTTGAGCTGAGGATAACTGAATTGAATTTAACCATATTTCAAAGGTAACAGCAATGAAGAATGGTCAAAGCAGAGGTTTTTACCTCGGTCCTTTTAAATGGCAAAATATGAACAATATTTACCCCCTCCCACCACCACCAAGTAGACTTTAAGAATCTTGCAAAGTCTTGTATCCTAATCTTCTTATTAAACACTCTATTAGTCCTTCTGGGGTTGCTTTAATAACAAGATTTGGGATATGTATAAATTTTTGAGTATTGAGGTTCAGTACTGAACAAGTAAGAACTTAAATATGTGTATTCATCTGTAAACTAGTTCATGAAAACTTGAAGAGCTCAGAAGAGAAACCAGAAACATGTTTTCTATTTATTCAACTGATGTTATAGTATTTATATTTTGATCTTATTCTTAGAACCTCGTCCTGCTTCTGTCAACTTCATAGTATTGGTGTATATAAGCCAAGGAGCATAACACAGTTACTCTCATCCTCCTGCTATTGTTCCTTTCTGTCTTTACTGATATTCTTGGATAGATACTTACCCAGTAGTGTTATCCATGTAGGCACCCTCTGAGAAGGTTTGGAGGTTGAATTGTAAGCAGGGACAAGGCCTTTTGATCTATCTTTTTAGTATCTATTTCAATGTGATCTTGAACAGGGCCCTGAAATGCTACTTCATATGAACAAAAATGGTAATATTAATAGGAGTAAATGGTTAAGCTTAATGACTTCAACATCAGAAAGATTATTGGGATGCCACGTGGGCTACAAATTCTTCAAACAGTCAAATGGAATGATTATTAAATGGATTCAAAATCACTGGTGTAAGGGTTTTGGAGCGGTGTGTTTGTAGTTCACATGTATGGTTCCTGACAGGTAATTTCTGCTTGATAACATCCGCCCACGTAACATGTAAGTAAGTGATGCTGTTACCACCCTCTCATTCCCTTTTGGTAAGTGTGCCATCTGAGGCCATTAAAAGGCAAATGCCATGTTTTTTTGTTTTTTTTTTTAATCTAGGCATCTACTTTAGACAATGGCAATATCACATTTTCCACAGTTGTCAATAAATAACAGTGAGACTGCTTCGATTCAAAGACTTGTGAGGTTTCTGAGGACACTGAATATAAGAAGGACATAAATAAGAGTGCTTCACTTTTAAGAAAAGATGTATGTTTGTAGGGCTGCTGAAGAATTTTAATGCTTATAAATGTCAAGAAGAAATGAGAATTTTAATCTTAATTTTGCATCTGATTTGATAATTTTATTTACACCCTAAGTTTATAATTATATTTCATTTTTCTCTAAAAGAAGACAAAATAAACAGGAAAATATTTCCTACTAATAATGAATTGTTGACCATGTCAAATATACTGTTGATTTATAGTCTGGTTATTAAGCTGAAAGAAGTGAATGCAGTTTGAACCGTGAATTACGGGTAAGAGTGCAAGACTGCATCAGCCCCCCCTACCTATTTATTGAGACTCAGCTGTGTTTTGCAGGCAGTGCCCTTCTCTTTGGACGAGGCCCTTTGGCTGTAGCCAGGCACGATGGCAAAGCTCCTGCTGAGATACATGTTGGCTCCCGCTGTGTTGTTCCAAGCTGGCTGGAGGCGCCCAGCCAGTAATCCCCAGCTGCACATGTCTGACACCCAGTCCCTCGGCTCAGTTTAATTGCTAATTGCAACAAATGCCTCCCAGAATTCGAGTGCAGGGGCATCTGTGGAAGTGTAGGGGCAGGAAGGAATCCTGTCAGAGCTGATTTCATATCCCGTTCCCCCTGGGAGTGCCACCTGGCACCAATGGATTTCAGCATTCCCTGCTGCAGCTCAAAACAGTGTTGGGCAAGCTTTAGTTCAGGAAAGACTAAGGGGTTGGGCTCAGATATTCTGAAATATGATTCAATCCCACAGTCCCTGTATACTCATACTTACCAGCACAGCTGAAAGGTTATGTAGGCCCTGTATCATACCAAAAGTAAAGCCTAAGCTTTGAAAATCACCTACTGAGGAATTGCTCTAGATACTAAGAGGAGCTTAAATGAACACAGGTATTTCACACTCACTGGTGATAGGAATTTCAGAAGATTCATAATCCTCATTAGTAAAACCATAGGTTATTAAAAATTACCTATTCTACACATTAGTTTTCCCATTTTCCTTGTACTTTGTTCTCTTAATCTAGATGTCAAGTGATCAGTGGGCCTTTTAAATTATTTGGGGGTAACCAATGCGGATTCAGACTTTCAAAAGTTTTTTTCCTTTGAAAAGTGTGTAGAATGTATTTAAGTATTAAATGATAGATTCCCTTTATTCCATATGCCTCTTATTCTTTCTTGTAATTTTCATTTTAATGTAGGTATTTTATAAGTCATTACGAGAAACTGTCATTACTATTTACTGTGGGTTTGAATTGAGTTTAAGTAGTCAAGAGCACCCACTGAACCCACTCAAAACATTAGTGTTGAATTTTCATGGAAGGCAGATTTAACCCACATCAATGCACAAATGCAGGACTTTGATGCAAGGAGGACTGCCACTCTGTTCATAGCAAGTCTGTAGGATCTGCCCTCAGATCAGTATTAAAATTATATCACTGCTGGGAGATAACTTAAAATCTTCATAAACATTATTTAAATAACACCCAGTGTTACTTTTTATGGTATCAGTACAGTTAAAAGAAACATACTTTGAGCCTGGACTCAAGAGAGAACTTGTGACAAAATGAAATATAGCCTGCTGAAATCTACTGTAAGCAAATACCACAAGCTGTGCCAAACAATTATGTTAGTTTCACATTAAAAGTAATACCAAATAGAAAGAGAGGACTTGCATATTCTTGTCACCACTGTTTTTAAATGGTACACCCCTGAACAAGGCTAGCAATCATCTGGCAAAAAAGGCCATTAAACTGTAAACTGTTTATATAAATATCCAATACAGACATGAGTTTTAAAGACTTGTTTTTTAATAAGGAAGAAATGGATCTGAGTATCACAACTGCTTTCTAATACTATTTAGGAATATTAGAAACACTGTTGTTATTTAAGAATTTAGTTTCAATTACAGTTTAAATATGGGTTGGCTCCTCTGATCCTGTGTACAGACTATTTTTTTACTTTTCATTGTGAGAAGTTATGGTGTAACATATCTGCTCTTTGTAACAAAGCAGCAGATATGGCATTAGTGTTCAGTTCATGCCTGGTATATTGCAACACTTTTGAGTTTTTAACTGGATTTCGGTGGACACCACTGAAATGCTGAGGTTATATCTATTTAAAACATCAGGTGAGGGATACATGTGTCAAACCCAACAACTTGTGGTGTACTCTTGCCCTAAGGTACCGAATTTTGTATGCTGTTGATTGGTGTGAGATCTCATGCTCCTGGCTCAGGGACATGATGCAATTTCTCATCAGATACTCCAGTGCTTTTGCAAACAGTATCTGTGACCTAACCTTGACCTCCAGAGAAACTCCCTTCTCCACTGCAGCAGATGAAATGGGATGTGACTGGAGAATGCAGGGATTGGTAATGAGGGGGCATTTTATCTTTAGAGGTTGCCAGAACACACTGACAACAATTTTGATTTCAGAGCCGAGTTCAACTTTTTTTTTAAAGAATCCCTTGTTTTTGCCAACTGGGAATCTTCACAAATAGGTTTAGCAGTGCTTTAACAGAAATACAGGTACTTCTAGGTTTTAGATCTATATTTTTCAAAAGTTTGTATATTGCTTTACTTGTTGCCCCAAATATGTATTGGAAGGCACTTCTCCCTTGGACCTCACAAAACTTCCTTTTCCCAGTCTATCACAAATCAAAATTATCTACATATCACTAATCCTATGCAGTCTAATCTCACCAAAATCACTGAATTTGGCTATATTTTTTTTATCATCCAGCAAATCATTCAGTACAGTTTCAGGGTTCCCTAATTCATCATCTCCCAAGTACTGTACAATTTCTCCTTCCATCTTCTGTCTACTTCAATATGTAAGAAGTACTAGTCCAGAAGTCTGAAGTTTGTTTTAATCTAAGATAAGAACATTTAGGGATTTCAGAAGGTAGGAGATTTTTTTGTGGTTTGTAAGGTGGAAGCATCCACTGACAGGCCCTCTTTCAACGAGAGGCAAATAATGACATCAGCAGAGGTGGTGTTGCTTCTTTCTTCTTCATTTAGAATCTCATGTTCTGTAGACACAGAGAAGGTAATTACATCTTTTACTGGTTTTGTATAGTAATGTATCACAAGTGCTGTTCATACTCCCTGGCTTTTTCACAATTCTTAGATGATGGGATGCCTTTACTAATTTTTTGTAATGATGACTTATGTCTGCTTTTATTGTAGGCATTGTAAGTTTTCTCCAGCTTCTTGTTAGAAGCCACTATTCAGTTCCAAATAGGACTAGAAAAAAATATGAACAGTATGAAATCATACTTGGAATTGTTCCCACTCAGGAAATGCTTTTAGGTTAAGAGTGTGACCTCATTCAATATTTAAAATAATGGTATTACTAAATAAACCTGAATTCTGTTCTATGGATTGAAGAAGTTAAATGGTACCTTACTCTTCGGAGTAATTAGGAAGTTTGCATGGTCGTTGGTTTAATGTTTCTAATAACAGAAATTTTTTATCCTCCTGCATGTTCCGGTTCTTGGTAAATATAATTGTCTTTATAATAATTGTAAATGCATTTGAAATGTTCTAAGTGGTAAAATGGCATCTTATTCTGCTGCTTCTTATGGGAGTGTTGGAGCAGCATGAAAGAAGCCTTGATTCTGCAGAGGCAATGGTGTGCATATGCATGCCCCAGAAGAAGCTGTGTAGAAACTCAGGCATGTGCTTATCTGGTGACACTCAGATTTTTGGTTGCTGTATGTAACAAATCAGGTTCCTTCCTATGATTGGTCTGTATGGGGTTTGTTTTTATCCTCTGTTGAATATATCAAATAATAAATATGTTCTCTAGATGGTAATAGAAATTATTCTAGGAGTAAGAATTTCAACTATAACTATATTAATTCTGGTAGATACATGTCTAACTTGCTCTTAGAAGTCTCCAGCAATGGTTTCCATAATCTCCCCAACTACATTACTCTTCCATTCTTAGCTATCTTTACTTGGTGTTTGAACTTCCTGTGCTAAAGTGTTAAAGTCATTACTTCTTCCCCTGTCCTCCACAACCATGAAAAACCTAGTGCACTCTTTGTAGCAACTTTTTATGCACATGAATATTGCCCCCTGCTTGTCTCAGTTCTTCCTTATTCTGTTCAGCTCATGATTCCTTCATTAATTTTCATTTATTCTGTTTAAAACTGTCATGCATGAAATCCCTATTTGTGCTTGGTCTTTGCATATTAAGTGCTTTAAGTAATTAATTTTGAGTTAATTATTTTTAAATTGAATGTTACAATTAACCCATCAGCCCAGGTACAAAAATCCAGTTCCATTATCAGTGTTTTCATTTGTTTAAAGTAGTTTATTAATAGAGTTGCATCCTTCCCAGTTAAAAATCACAAACTTGCCCCTTCTCAAACTTCAAACCACCTATACACCATAAGAGTTACCTTTCCTGTGTTTACTGTATACCTTTACAAGTGTTTTGAGGTGTGTTGGATGTATTTTAATACTTTTTGTAGGTGTTTCACTTGCATTTTGATTCCAAGGCCAAAACCCCCACCCAGTCTTAATAGCCAGCAGCTATTTTTAGCTACAGAGCCATTACTCTGCAGGAAAGTTCCATGGCAACCTGAATACCTGAATTTTAATGAAGGCATTGTATTCCCCTTATCTCAAACTGATACCACCCCCCTTGACAACGACGAGCCATTGGTGGACAGAGATGATCCATCAAAGGGAAAGCACCAATCGCCTTGGACCGAAGGGGCGGGCTGTGGGCGGATTGGGGGCGGAGCAAAAACTATAAAAAGGACGAAGCCGAGAGGCAGGCTCTCTTCTCTCTTCCCCTCTTGCTCTCTCCAGACCAGCTGTGGGAGACATCGGTGCTGGGGCATTCAAAGCCTTACCCTTTTTAAGGGGCTTTTAGTAATTTTTTTAAAGTCAGCCCAGCACTGCAAGTTCTTTTTCTCTACCTGAGGTCTAGTGCTGTCTCAGCCAGGAGATCTCACATCCCTGCGCTCCTGGGGCATACCATCTACTGAGTCATAGGATCCCAAATTTTTATATTTTTCTGATTTCTGTAATTTTTCAATTTTTCTGTTTTCAATAAATTAGTCTTTTTAAGAGTTGTCTCATTTCTCACAAAAACAATCATCCTATTATAACTCAGATGATATTTGTTAGGATTATTATAAATTCTAACCATTCTTCAAAGCCCTGACAGTCCCATTCAGCTTGGAGTTGTCTGCACATTAACAATATAGTCTTTATTTAATCATGCAGGCTACTAATGGAACTGTTTGCCAGACCCAGGACAGATCCCTGAGGACCCTACTGAAATATATGTTGCCATTTTTAGGATGAACCATTGATAACTGTCCTCCTGGTACTATTTTGTAACTGGTTTCACATCCAGTAAAATATAGTTTCACCTCTATCATGTGTCCGTAGTTTGCTTTGAGGATGCACCATCAGTACAGTGTCATAAGAAGTACTAAAATCAAAATATATGACTTCAGCTGTTTCTCTCTTACCCATAGGCCTGTGACCCTGTCACAAAGGAATTTGTATTGGCTTGACATAATTTATCCTTAGCTAATCCACACTGACTCTTAGTTATCTCCTTCTCTGCTGGATGCTTACAGATAGTTTGTAGAAAAATGATCATTTTGGTTCAGACTGGGAGGGGGGAGGAACTGAGATGAGACCATCACCATGGGTGGCTGCCAGCTGAATGTCAGTGGATAATACCAGAATAAAACCTACCTCTTCAGACTCTTTACCCCAGTTGCCCTCCAGACTGCAGCAAGGATCCTTGCTGCCTGGGAGTTAGGAACAGGCTGTATCTGTGCCAGCCAGCCCTTGTGCCAGGGACTGGTTCCTGGCACATTCATTTGACTCCTTGGGATGCAGCTTCATTCTTCTTAACCTTTTGCATCCCTTTCAAAACTGAAATCTGTCACAGTTCTCACCAGTGGTAAGCACTTGATTGGCAAGTGATCTTCTTAGTGAAATGAAACTTGGCAGCATGATTTGTTCATACCCACTGACTGGAAAACTAACAGTTCAAGTTTTTCTCTTATTATTGAAATCCTCCAAATGTCCATTGCATCACTTTTTCCCTTGTATGAGAGCAACAATTTTGTCATGAAGTTAAAATCTGTTATCTGATAGCTCTTTTAGAGTGAATTTCATTGAAGTGTTGGCTCAAGTGCTTATTTTCATTAAAATATGTGTCAGCTTAATAGCTATATTCATGTCACTACATTTTAAAATTATGTGTGATTTCTTTCTCCAAAAAGTGAACATCTCGAAGATGAGAACAAATAATATAAACCTACGTATAAATTTGTATGTATTATGTATAATATAATAAATGTATTTATCTAGGAATAGACTTTATATATGTGCTTTTAAAAATAATAATCAAAAACAATTTAATGAAGTTATTAAATTATCCCATACCTCTAGCACAGAAAAAATGGAACAGCCCCTGGATGTTGCTGGCACAGGCCCTGGGTGCTCCTGCAAGCACGTTGCAGCACTGCCAGGCAGGGCAGTCTGGAGGAAGGGTGTTTGCATGTCCTGTAGACTCAGGCATGCAGGGTAGAAAAGGTACCAGGGGAAGGTTGTAGTTGTTGTTCTGTTCCCAGAGCTGTACACTGAAACAGAGCCTTTGCTGTCTCTTGTTCTTCCCTTTTGTGAGCGAACCAATGATTTATACTCATTTATACTCCAGTCAGAAGTTTGCTCTGTCAACTCAATGCAGACCAGGTGACCTAGGTTCCTCCGTTTGTAAACTCACATTTAAAAATAAGCAAGGATAATTTCAAAAGCAAAACCAAAACAAAAAAGAAAAATCAGGTGAACTTTGGAAAACAGTTTTCCATAAGTGATAGAGTAAATTATTCATTCCAGAAAAAAATCATTATGCAGTTGGCATTAACAATATGGCAAAGAATTCTCTCATTTGCTTTCATGGATATCACACAAAGGTGTTTCTGCTATTAAAGCTGGAGGACACACATGACTGTAAATGTGGAAGCTTCTGCAAATAGTTAAAGCATGGGAGAAGGGAGCTCACAGACTCTCTGTGCTTGCCATAAATAGTTATTAGCCTGGATCTTTTGTCTGCCTGAATGTAATCTCATCTTTCTTGTTTTTATTCTTTAATTATTACTGCTCTTTGTCAATTTATGAGGTTAGGGGATCATAGTAAGATTTATAAAAGTAGGAACACCATGTACTAGTGCATCTAAACATGCATCTAAAAATACCAGAAACATTCTAATTTAAAAGGTGAGATAGTGCACTGTTTTATCTAAATACTCCCCATTCCAGGAGACTTCTGTTTCCTAATTCTGGGCTGCAGGCTAGCAAAGTTAATAAATCAGATTTTTGCAACTTGGACAGACTATTTGATGGATAAGGACTTTGCTGGATAGCCACAGTTTTAAACTAAAAGAGAGTAGGTTTAGATTGGACATAAGGAAGAAGTTTTTTACTGTGAGGGTGGTGAGGCACTGGAACAGGTTGCACGGAGAAGTTGTGGATGCCCCATCCCTGGCTGTGTTCAAGGCCAGGCTGGATGGAATCTGGTCTAGTGGACAATGTCCCTGCCCATGGTAGGAGGGATAGATGATCTTTAAAGATCTTCTGTCCAAATGATAATAGATTTTTCAACCCAAATGATTGTATCATTCTGTGGTTCTATGATTTTATACATAATCTTTAAATTGGTACACAGGTGAGACATAAATACATATTCAGCATTAGAGGATGTTAAATCTTAGTCAAATAACAGACAAAATTCCAGACCTGAAAAGATCTGGGTGTAATTTGTCTGGACTTGTAATATGCCATTTGAAAGGGATAGAATGGTAGCAAGAAGCTTCAATTAGCAAGGGAATGAATTAAAGAGATAACAGAAAACATAATAACTTTAATGGACTTTGGTTTGCATTTTTGAGGAATGAAACTACTCAGGGAGCTGTTCGCAGACAGTGTTCTCCGGCACCCTCTGCTGGCTGGCTCAACAGTGGCAATATGGCCTTGGAAAGTGCCAGGTCTTTTGGGGAAGCAGATGATGACAGACTGCCCCTACATTTTCAATGGAAAGTGGAAATGAAGTGGATGAGAGAAACAAAATTATTTTTCTCTTTCCTGTAGGTACCATGAGCCTACCTGAAGGATTGAAGAGGGGTTATATGTATCATAAAGTATTATTCATTTGGGAAATGAAATCATACAATTGCATTTTCACGTGCTCGGACACAGACCCAGAACAGCCACCTGCGATGTGTGGTGAAGCCATACTTCTGGCGCTGCAGAGAAGTCACTCCAGTGGGTACAAGCACATCCACCTCCCCTGTGCCTTCCCCACCAGTGCATCCATGACTTCCAGTCACTAAGCACAGTGATCCCAGGGAACACAGTACAGGGCTTTCAGCTGTAGTTCTGGAAGGAGGGGAGCAGCAAAACAAAATCCATGTACTGTCAAAATTGGTTTCATGCCTAACATGAATAATTTCTTCCAAGTATGCAAAACGTAGAAAGAAAGAATACTTTCTAACCCAGTAACCACTTACTTCAGTTGCAGATATAGTCCTAAAATGCAGTAATTGCATTAGTCTTAAATTTCACTTGATGCACATGAATGTAAGATGTTATGAAATGAAAGGCAGGGCTCTTAGTGTCAGGCTGTTTTATGAAAATGTTGACATTCTGGATTGTAAGAATGTATCAGATAAATGAAAAATGTTTTCCATGCTTTTAAGGGATTTTGGTAAGAATGTTTATACTTACAGATAAATGCAATACGTAAGAGTAAATGAATCTTTTATAATATATATAAAAAAATAAATACATATAGAAAAGATTGCATCTAAAAGAAAATATATATTTAAATTACTATGAAGATGTGAATGATTTTCAAGGCTTTTGATAGCCATTTTCTCATAACAGTCAGAATAAGCCAAATGCAAGGCAGTAGTTTATCAGAGATTTGCTATCTTTGATCAGCATGTCATGACTTCACGTCTTGAAGTTACACAAGAACAACTTCACGCTGATAACAAACTCAGCCACACTTCAATACTTAGCCAGAGGCAAAGGCCAAAGCTCATACACGAACTAACACACAATGGCGACACCCCAGTGACACTTTACAGGTTACAGGATTGGTGCCACTTGCCAGTCAGGGATATTAGAACCAAAGAATTATGGAATCTCCAAGGCTGGTAAAAGACCTCTAAGATCACCAAGTCCAATCACCAACCCAGCACCACCACCATTTTCACCATTAAACCATGTCCTCAGGTGCCATAGCCACATGCTTTTTGAACATTTTCGGGGATGGTGACTCCACCACTTCCCTAGGCAGCCTGTTGCAATGCTTGGCAACCCTTTTTGTGAAGAATTTTTTTCCTGATATTTGATCTAAACCTCTCCTGGTGCAACTTGAAGCCATTTCCTTTTATCCTGCCACTTGATACTGGGGAGAAGAGACTGACACCCAACTTATTCCAACAACTTTTTTTCAGAATCATTAAATCAGTCTTCCACTCAGAGTAACAATAGTCATGCACCAATGTCTCCATAGACATGAATTTGACATTAAATTACACCCTTTGTGCTGCATGAACAATGGGGAAGAAGAGATTTTTTTTCCTAATGCATCTATTTCTACTGTTAGAGAAGTTATTACTATCTGAATTAGAACAAAAGTTGGTTGGAACTCATTTATCAACATTCTTTTCATTTGCCAGCTATTTTTAGTGTTTTAGAGAAATGACATTTTTGGTAATTTTGCAGGGGAAGAGTAAGTCCCTAAAAGATTTACTTACTGTGATGTTAGGGAGACAAATGCAACTGTCTAACCTGTGAATCACAGAGAGGTCTCAAGGGACAAAGCTGGTAGCAAAAAAGTTCTGCCTAAGAAGCTTGGCAGAGGCTTTTAAACTGAAAATCTTGGAGAACAGGAGGAACCTGGCTCTGACCAGAGCTACCCAACATAACTGGGCTTCATCAGACATCCTGACCTATTTGAACTGAAGGTTTTAGTGGGTAAAAGCACTTTCTGTTCTTTTAATAGACTCTGAAATATCCTATGATATCCTCTGAATTTTGCTAGAAATTTTTGCTGATTAAAATGAATGTAATAATTGCTTTTACATGAAGAACAAAGTATAGATAATGACAATTATCTTGATAATCTAGACTGCTGCAAAAATTCCTGCAATATTTAACATTCATTTGCCAAAACATTCAGTTTTGAGATAATCTACTTTCAACCCATATGAAGTTTAAGTAAAAATTGTACTGATGATGTAATTGAATTAATATAAACATAGCTATCAGATTCTATTTTAAATTTTTAAAAACATAATGAGATCTGTTATACTTCCCTTCTAAATCCCACATCTTCATTCAAACCAAATGCACTAACACCTTCCAGAAATACTGCAGAAAAGTAGGTCAGGAAAAAATGCAGTGCTACTTTCAATTTTGCAGAATTTAATGGTATTACAGAAGTTTCCAGACTCAATTTTTATATCAATTCACTGAAGTAGCACTATTTGAGTGACCCAGTAAGCATAGCACGACTGTGGTTGATACAACTTGTATTAACTATTATTATTTAGGCTTGGAAAAAATCTCATGAATAATATTTTCAATTCTATTTTTATTGAGATTTGATGATAAATTATCTTCCAAATCTTAGTATTCTACAGATCTGTAGTAAAATCTCAATTTATCTTATCAGAATGCTAAATTCTTTTATCTTATAAATAATTTTAAAGGATTTAAAACTAATTTACCATTCTGCTGCTCTTCTTTTAGGCAACATGAGCCACACAACCTTTGAAATGCACATAAAAGAATTTATTTCTTTTTGAGGAAAGCACAGCATCTAGTTTTTGGTGGATGTGTACTAGGACTGGTGCTCCCCTCATAATTAGGTAGTGGTTAGATATGAGCATAATTTGCAATTGCTAGTCAATTATTGGTAGTATTTATATTAAAAAATCCAAGTGAGATTGTGATCCAAAATATTTTATTTAGTTTAGAAAGAGAGACTGATAAAAGTAGTAGTGTTTCATATCCATGTGTCTGATTGAATGCTTTTTCAGTATCTTAATGTAAGACACTGGCTGGCCTTTAGACTTGCCAATATGAATGGGGGAAGGGGCAGTGGAAGTATGGAAAATGACTCAGGAATATAAAAATATGATGTCTCCTGCTTCTTTGTCTATGCTTCAGATTTAGATTCTCTCACACGACTGTGCTGCTGACACCACTACGGGGTGGGATCTTGGCTAATTGCCTTTTTGGAGATTGAGAACATTACTTTGGATGTGGTAGTACATCCTTTACCTCAGCTGAGGAGTTGTGCCACAGCCAAGGAAAGGACAACACCTGAGGGCTTTGATAATGCTCAGGTGGAGGTCTCCCAGCCTATTTGCTATAGCCATTCAATCAATTGTAAAATATTAATTAGAACCAGAAAAAAGTTCCCTGTCTAAACAACCTAGCATTAATTTCCAGAATTATTTTCCAAGCTATTTATTGTCTTGAAGAAGACTAAGGGTCAAATTATTTCCTTGAGTAGAGAACTGAACAAATTTGTCCCATTATCTGACAACTTTTCACCGGGGCACTTAGGGTCTCCCGATGGGTAGTTGGTGCAATTTGAATCAATTTACCTCTTCTGTGCAAATGTTTATTGATGCAATTTTGCTGCACTCTTTCTGAATACTCAAAATCTTCATACACACAAATGAAAGGAAAAAATTCTTTTGCCATTTGTGTATGTGTGGCATACACAAATGAGACATGATATTTATTAATTGCTAAGCTTTACATGTATTCAGCAGATCTTAGAGAAAAGCAATTATAATTAATTTTTTCATGAAAGTGATCACTTTAGTATGGTAATTCTATGAGAAATAGCAAGCTCTGAAGCTCTGAAGCAAATAACCAACATTTGTAATCTCAAAGACCATTATCATCAGGTGAATTATCTCTTTAACCACCTTTGGTCCAAGAGGATATATTATGTTGCCAGTGATCTTTGTCACTATACAAAGCAATTTAATTAAGTTAATAATAAATCCCACCTCTGTTCCCTTGCACAGTTTATGTGAAAAATGCATTCGTTTATTTTTGCAATATAGAACCTTTAATAAAGACAAAGTAAGGTAAAGTAAAATACGTCTCTCCCAGTTGTTTTGCAACCCTTATAATAAATCTTTATTACAGATTAATGTATTTGCTATGGAGAGATCAAAAATTAGTGAATTTCTGAAAAAATCAATAAGCCTCAAACCTAATGCTGTCTTTACTTGTAAAAGCAAAAAAGACTGATTCAGTGAAATCACCATGGTTCAGATCTAAGTGTGTTTTCTGGAGCTGCATCAGGTGCAATGGAAAGTTTTCATTTCACAGCCTCACATGTTGTTCTATTCCACAGTCAGCATGGGCTGAAAATCAGAGAATAAAATCTTCTTACTGTCAAACTGTATGTGTGCACAGCTGTACAAATTTACTGTCATGTTCCTTCTTCACAGGTGATGAAGCAAATAATCCATATACTAAAATTGGTCCTTGAATGATCCTAATGAAAGAAAGGAGTCAGGCACAAATCTTCTATAATGCAGCAAGCTAAGATGCATTAATTGAGCTATAGTGATGACCTCCATGCTTATTTTTATTATAGATGCAAAGTCACTTGAGTTAATTCAGCTATTTTTCAAAGCAGGCTAAAATGATTTGAATTACATCACCCTTCTGTCAGACTCGACAAAGGGTAAAATTTCTTAAATTACTTCACACTTTTTAGGGGATAAGAGGGCACATGGAAAATTACTGTGGAAAAAATGCTGTATGGTTCCTTATTCTGTGCACTCAATCTCCAAGTGTGGAATTGATGGTAGAGATAAATAGTATCACAGCCTTCCCTGTGGACTATTGGCTGGGGAAGAGAAAATTACTGTGAATTATTGGGGGAATTTAAAGCAAATAGGCATGGCAGATCAGATGGAGCACTTTTTCTTCTTAATCCCATGCCTAGTTATTGCTAGAAGCAATCTTTTCTGAACTGATTCTGAGAATCACAAATTTCATCAAATACAGATTCAATAAATTAATTTTATGTAATTTCAATGTAAGTAAAAAGAATCTACAGGGAACCTTTTCTTAGGTCTTCTGAGTGGCAAAGATTATGTGTGGCTTTGTGACAAAACTGAAGACAATAAAGAATTGAGAGAATATTTTATTCCACAGATGTTAGCTATATTGAGGTATCCATTATATATATAGCATTATTTATAGCATCCAGTATTTATAGCATCCAGAACCAAAAACTTGTTTGTACAGAAACTCCATATGAACTCTATATATGAGTCAGATAATTCCAGTAAATTTCAAATGAGACAGTATGTATCTGTATTAGAGTAAAACTGGCATTCAATGTCATGTACTTCATTTATGCTGATTTCAGCAGGGCTAACCGTGGAGTGCAGCAGAATGTGAGTGTGGCTCTGTGAAGCACATGGCTGTGGGCACCCTTGGCATAGGGAACTTAAAATATAAATGGGAATTTCAGCTTTCATTTTCCTATGAAGATAGCACAGGAAGGGAAACCTGGCTATTTCTGTGTGCAAGCTTATGACAGCAAAAACTAGGGCACCTGTCTGTGATGGTGTTGCCTACATTTTATTCAAGATCATAGATTCTTCCCATAAAAATTCGTTGCTAGTCCTTTCCTCCCTGTAGCATATTTACTACTCAACATCAAGGAATAAAGTAACAGTAATGAGCTTCTGTGTATACTCTCAACAGATCAAGTCAGAGAGAGCAGCACATACCTCCTGCTGCTCTTCTGAAGTGCACGCTCAGCACCATGAAGAGCTTGGAATCAAACACAAAATGAGCCTCTGCTTGTGAGCCCACACCTGCAAAGAAGAACGTGCTGCCTTGTCAGTTAGGTGGAGTTGGGCCTCAGGGGTTGAGCACAGTTAACATTCCTACTTACACATTTTGACCTCCTGAGGTACTTTGACTTTAACACTTTGATGTTAAATATCAAGATTTTACAGAAGAAAAGAATAAAAACCATTTTACGTCAAATAAAATAATTATGTAGACTAGACCAGACTAGGCAAGATTAAACTTGTTCAGTTGAAGGGCATCTACAATGATCATTATCCAATAGCCTGACCACTTCAGAGCTGACCAAACACTAAAGGATATTAAAGGCATTGTCCAAATTCCTCTTGAACATTGACAGGTATCACAGTCTCCCTAGGAAGCCTATTCCAGTGTCTGAGTACCCTACACCTAGGGTTTTTTTTATGTCAGACCTTTCCAATAAAATTTTCACTTCCTGAAAAATTATAAGGCCAAATAATAGTAATCCTTAAAATACATATATAAGGGATCTGCAATCAAATTAATAACTACTGCTTGTCTGTCAGACACTGTATAGTTATGCTGGATTGTACAACAGATCTGGGCTGTTTTTCACTGATCTCAAAATGCTGCCTATGTTGATAAAGGCTATTAAAATCATCTAGTTGAAATGATCTCTAAAGGCTAAAAAGTATAAAAAAATATTTTAAGGATTATTGTAACAGTCAGAGAGTAAGATTTATGTGTTACTCTTTGAGATGAAACATGCTGATTTCTTGATTGCTGTATTATTTTGAACTATGAACATGAAGAATTTCCAAAATTAGTTCCCTCCCACAAGCATTATTTTCTTAATCATTTTAGTGCTGCTTCCTGGAACAAGTCCTGTTGATTTGATTCAGGAAAGCAAGCAGAGCTTGGACCAGCAGAGCCAGTACAATAGGAACGATAAATCTCCTTCACAGGTTAAACAAGAAAAGACTTGCCTTTTGAGAAGAGATAAGACAGTGCAGCAACAGCTGTGTTCTTGTTAAGGAACCCTGTCTTGGACACACTGGTAAAAGATATTTTCCTTTTTGATCTGGATCCAAAAAATAAAGCTGTTTAAATACACTTAACATGCGGCTGTTGCGCCCTTTCCAAACAGAAAACAAAGAGACATGCACTAAGTCCTTATTTGCAGAACTGCACCTTTGTTCTAGGCAGAATGATAATGGAAAACCTGCTACTTACACTGCTCCTGCTAGTTTGCAGAGCAATGATTTGATCTGACAAAGAGCTTCTAGCAAAAAATATCCTGTTAATAAAATCAGACCCACTGTGCTGCACCCTTTCAGAGTTAATGTGGGCAGAAACCAGCAGCAGTTCAGGGCATGAATTAAATGAAGCTGAAGGATATAAAAGCCTTGGCCATGGTAGTGCGTGGTAGTGTTTGTTGCCCTTCCAAGAAATTCTTGTGCAAGCATATTCAAGCAATGAAAATAAGATTTGATTGTCGACTAATTCTATCCCTTTCTTAACATGCTTTTTTCAACTACATTGAGGCCGTCTCAAAGACAGTGTGAATCAGACATGTCAGTCTTTTTCTGGAGTACTATACCCCTTTTGTGGAGGGCATATATTGTTTAAAAGGAAAAATACGTAAAAACAGCCGTAAGGAGATGATCTGAATCACGGAAAATAGAGTGTAAAATTAGGAACACTTTTTTTTTCCTTTTTCTTTTTTCATTAAGTCCATGATAGTATTTGAGTAATTTAATGCTATGAGGAATAAATCAGTGGATTCTGGTTTGGACAGTGCCATCTGTCCCACGGTAAGTGTCACAGCTGGGATTGGGTAAAAATATCTGTATTTTTAATGAATCTACTCCCATGCTTTGAATACTGTAAGTAGAAAGAAAGTTGGTTACATTGAAATTCAGCTTTTTTTTACTCTTTAGTATATATTAACAAACTACTAAGTAAGGAGGGAAAAGAAAAGGTATGAAAAGTAACAGTTAAACCATAGGATAGCATGGAGTTAATTGCTATCCTACTCTCTAGAGACACTCTTAGCTACCCCAGTTCCCTGGGGATTTTCCATGTCTACAGTCTAGGTAACCCTTTCTGTTTTGGGGGATTTTCATCTTGTTTTCTTTGTCTCAGGATTGCTTTTCTGCACTGCTTATGTGTGTGACTGCTTTATTACCCTTTTTAATGTGAATCTCATTCATGTCCTTTTTTTTTCTGGCCACTTGCCAGCCAGAGAACAGCTTCCCATACCCCATTTATCTTCCTAATAATTCTCTTCTTGAAACTCCTAGGGTCCCCATATAAATGACTCACAATCCCCCTGTGGAAGTAGCTGCTGTCTTAAGTGCTGCCTTGACTCAAGTGTTCGATCTTGTCTTTCTCTGATCTCTTTGAAGCACTTTATTAATTCCAGAGGGAAAAGAATATCACCCGAAATCCAGGTTTCTTCTTCAGTTCAGCCTAGGTGTTGTCCTGTTTTCAAAAAAGAGCATGGAATCTCTTGGAAGTGCACTGTTAAAACCAGTTAACTGCTGACACTTGATCACAAGAACCCTTCCACAACTTAAATATAATTATTTAGTTTAAACCTACAGCAGATTTTGAAAAATCACTGGGAAAAATCATGGCAGTAGGTGACTACACTTATGTTGGAGAAAACTGGTTTATTCTAGTGACATTGGTATCAAAATGGGTCTGTTTTGGAAAGGGATTAGCACTGTTTTAATCAGCTTTAATATTCATAGAATCATAGAATGGTTTGGTTTGGAAAGGACCTTGAAAGATCATCTAGTCCACCCCATGTGAGGCAATATCATATAAAGATATTTATGTAAGAATTAATGTTTTGTCACAGTCATTTTTCTCTTTTTAATCACTGCAGGTGAGACTGCCAAAAGCGTTTCCCCCTTGCCGCGGTGCCCGCGGGGGAGCGCGGCCGGGGCCGTGTCTCCAGCACCGCGGACAGCGCCCGGGGAGCGCACCCGCCCCGCGCCCGCCCTGCAGCCGGGCAGTGCCGTGCTTAAAGCGTCTCTGAGGTGCGCATGATGTATGCGTGCGACAGCCATTCGTCTTAATGGGATGCAAACCAGACTCCAGCCTTACGGGAACCACACTTATGCGAGGAGCGTGACTGATGATAATGGGGAATGGACTCACCCTTGGACATCCTGAATAGAAGAGCTGAGTGTTTTGCACCTCTCTGAATGTAATGTTGAGAGGGCTTTTAAACAGCAGAAGACACATAACATGGCAAAGTGTATTATATATACACTGAAGTTCACTCAGTGTTACATTAGATAAATTCTATCTATGGCATAATCTGAGTATTTCACTTAGATGAGTCAGAGACTGTGCATTCTTCATAAAACTTATGCTCCAAGGTAGATGGCATGAATTGCAGAAATGAAATGGTATAGGCAAAATATTATTTACATCTTACGTTGTTTAAAGGGTTGAGTCTATATAGCAAGTGACAGCAGTTGTGATGGCAAATAACACAACTCAACAGAGCTGACAAGATAACATGCAAGCTGATCAGATAGTCTTTCTGAAGCTTCTTGGGTGATTCCAGTGCTGCTCTGTTGCTTAGCAGATGGGTAGAAGGACTGATGTTTTCTCAAAAAGCTTTGCCTTTATTGCAGATGTACCTCTGGCTGTGGAGCACATCCATGAGAAAACCTCCTGATTTTCCTGCCTGCTAGATTTTGGCTCTTGATGAGAGATCAGAGCTCATTGCTGTCATATAGTGCATGCAGAGTAGTTTGAGCCCTTTCATCTGAGCTCAAGTATTGTTCAGGCAAAACTTAAAACAAAAGGACAATTCTTCAAAATCCATGCAGGCAAGATAGTTCAGTGGAAAGAAAAAGTGGGTTTTTTTCAGTGTAAAAAATGGAATATATAGTAGTTCTGGTTAAGAATAAATGGTTTTGACTACGTGTGTTTAAAGGAGTGCTCGAGATTGTTACTGAAGTTTTTGCATGCACATTAAATAGGCTTTTTATACATAGGGTTGTAGCTGTTTCTCCAATCTTGAAAAATGAAATGCCTTTCAAAAAAGCAGACATCCTTCTGAACAAGTGCAGCCTGTCAAGTTCTGTGCATAAAAAGAAATCATCCTGTGACCTGCTTTTCTGTTCAATGTGTTAGCTAAAATGTTTTTGGCACAACAAGAGAAGAGAGATGGCTCCTTGCCATATGCGTCTTTTTCATACCTGGAGTCATCAGCTGCTTAACTCTCCTCCTTTTCTTCCTCAGAATAGTCCTAGAATACAAAATACTTGATAAATGTACATTTGCTTGTACATTAATTATAATGGTTTTCACACCCCAATGTTAAATTGAACATATATATGATGTTCTCAAAAATGGGTGGATAAGATATCCTGTCTGTAGGCTTTTGGGCAGAAATGAGATAATTCACAGCAGTATTTTTAGAGGTGTTATGTGTTTAAAGAATGTCTTTTTTTTCCCCTTGAGCTTCACACAGTCCTAGAATGCCCTGACACAGATATTCTTAAACACAGCAGTAACATGGTTATTTCAAGAAGCCATGATCTAAGCACAAACTGAACAACAATCAGTTTGCTCTGTAGTGTTTGTGAAGGACAGAGAAGGTATGAGGAGCAGTGCACATGCACCCTACCAAAACTCCTGTTGCAGCTGTGGAGATAGCAGAGCAAGCGGAGGAGCAGCCATGCCATCTCCATAGTAACAGAATGGCAGAGATGATGATTCAGTATTGAGCATGCACCATTCCAATTGCTATGCAACCTCTTGCCTCAGGAATTTTTCTGTGCTGTCTCCAAACAGAACCTTGCTTTTGCCCTAAACCATCTGGAAATATAGAGATTGCAGAGCAACCCTGTACTACTAGACAAGACTGAATAAACAAAGGCAAATTTTATGTCAGAATGCTAAGACACCACAAATGTAAAAGCCATAAATCTACTTGTTGAAGAGACTGTGGAATAAATACTGCACTTACTGAACAAAGAGTTAGGTGACATTACATGCTTTTAGATTCCCTGTGTTCCCTCCCCACTCAGGAAGCTCAGCTGTAAATCTTCCAGTTGCTCGGTGAAAGGAGGTGGGTTAGACAGTATGTTACCCACAACCACCTCCGTGAATCACTTGGAAAAGTCTGTTGTTTTTCATCAGAGAGGAAAGCACAATTGGGTTCAAACTAAATTACCTGAAAATATCAAAAGGGAAAAGGTATTTTCTAAACAATATTTAAAAAGCCACCTGTGGTTTGGAACCTGGTTATTGGTGGGTACATCTGTGTGGCTCCTTGTCAGCAGACTCAGCCTGTTCTATCCACACACCAGATTTCTCCACTCTCCTCCAAGCCAAGTGGCACACAGATAACTATACTAGTGTGAATGCATACTATGGTGCATCTCTTATCAATGTTTAATAGTGCAGACTTACTGTCATGCTCACCACGACTTCTGGGGTGTAGAAACTGTGAGCTCAGTGTCACCACGGCCAGCATAACTGATATACCACAAAAAATTTCACACATTCTGTTCCATGGTTAATGCAGTAAATTTCTATGCAGGCACCCCATTTCACATAACACAGGCCTGAGATTCAAGTTTTCACACACCAAGGGCTGAACATGAGGCAAAAGCCCACAGCTGGAACCATGACCTTTCTCTTTGCTTATAATTCTGAATATAATGTTGATATTTAGAAAATATGGAAGTGTGACTAGTTCATCTCCATATTTTTTTTCCAGATTTTTTCCTTCTATTAGTCCCTTTCTCATTTCTTTCCCCAGCAAATTTATCTCTTTTCTCTCTCTATGTACTTTAAGTTTTCATTATTTTGCTATTTTTATTGCTTCTTTTTCTGAGATTTCCTACTATGTCTGTATAGAGAATGTTGGCACGGCCAATGGGCAGAAGGATCGGAATCCCTAAGGCAGGAAAATGTAATCTGATTTGCATAGTATTTTTCTGTAATGGTGAATCTTCCGCTGAAACATCAAAAAGAGGATTTATACATGGTCAAGGATTTAACCCATAGTTCCTAGATATGATGGTGATAAATATGTCAGAAATTTACCCCAAAAGACATTATTGCTAGTATGCACAGGAAATTAAGTATGTAGAGCTGGCTATATTTGTTCCTTCTAATGACTAGATTCTGAATCTTTTCCTGGCTTTAAATGAAGTGTTTTAATTACATTTCTTTTTTAATATGTATATTTTTTTTCTGAAAATAGCAAGTGGTGACACATGAAACTGCATGTCTTAAGAAGTGAGAAGAATAAAGAAAAGGTTTCTGAGATGCTGTTTTTGATACTAACATTTACTGACAAGTTTGTTACATTACCCAGCAGTGCTGACCTTATTATGCCAGTCTCATCTTCAGGCAGCCTCCATGCAGCAATGGGAAAAGAGGGTAGCCTATTTTTATAAAATACAAAATGTGCACAGATCACAGTGCTCACTGAAGCAAACACATCTTATAATGACTTTAAAGGAATAATAATAATAATAATAATAGGGTAGTTTTTTCTTGTAAGAGAAAAGCTGCTACTATTCAAAGCACTGTGATGGATTATAACCAGGACAGATAGGCAGCAATTTTGCCTGAGAATTCAATGAATAAGGCATTTGAGAATAAATCTCTAAGCCAGATGTTATTAACACTGGTATGTTTGTTTATGTGCCAACGTTTTGGGAGCAGGGGGGCTGAAAGGGTGGCTTCTGTGAGAAGATACCAGAAGCTTCCCCCATGTCAGACAGAGCCAGTTCCAGACAGCTCCAAAACAGCCACTGGCCAGAGCTGAGTCCTTTAAGCTTTGTTGCTAGTGCCTCTGTGACAATGTGTTTATGAAAGGTTAAAAAGTGCTGCACAGCTGTTGTGAGAGACGAGTGAGAAAATGTGAGGGAAACAGTCCTGCAGACACCGCGGTCAGTGAAGAAGGAGCAGGAGGACATGCCCCAGGCACTGGAGCACAGATTCCCTTGCAGCCCAAGGAAAAGACTGTGGTGCTGCACATTGTCGCCCTGCAGCCCATAGAAGACCCCACACAAGAGAAGGGGAATGTGCCCTGAGGGCAGCTGCGGCCCATGGAAACTCTACAGTGGAGCAGACTCCTGGCAGGAACTGTGGCCTGTGGGAGAGGACCCAGGCAGGGGAAGGTTTTCTGGCAGGACCTGTGGAGGCCCCACACTGGAGCAATTTATTCCCAAAGGACTGTTTCCTGTGGGAAGGATCAGCATTGGAGAAGTTTCTGAAGAACTGTATCCTGTAGGATGTACCCCATGCTGGAGCAGTGGAAAAGCATGGAGAGGAAGGAGCAGCAGAGATAAAGTTACCAGTAGTGAACCGACTCCAACCTGCATGCCCCATCCCCCTGATCTACCTCGGGCAGAGAAAGTAAAAGAGTCAGGAGTGAAGCTAAGCCTGGGAAGAAGGGATGGTGGAGAGGAAGGTGTTTTTAATTTTGTTTTTATTTCTCACTTTCCTACTGTTATTAATTGACAATAAATAAAATTAATTTCACTTAAGTCATGTCTGTTTTGCCCATGAAGGTAATTGGTAAATGATCTCCCTGTCCTTATCTCAACTTTTGAGTTTTTCATTGTTTCTTGTCCCCCCATCCTGCTGAGGAGAGAGAGTAATGGAGTGACTTGCTTGGCATCTGGTGACCAGCCAAGGTCAACACATCACAATGTGCTTCAATTTGAACAAACACAGTTCACACTGGAAAGTTCCTTTTATCTCTTTTTGTTGGGAAACATTTTTAATGAGCTTTAAAAAATGCAACAGGTATTCACAGGTTAAAGAGGCTTTCTGTTCTTTGGAATATCTTTGGTCTAGCTCTCACCATCTGCAGGTCTTTTCAGGCCTCACTGGAAAGGGGTTCACATTTTCAAGCGGCTTACCACAAATTTTAATCCTGTCTGAGAAACTCAGGGGAGATGGCAGGGGAGTTGGAAATAGATGATCTTCAAGGTTCTTTCCAACCCAAACCATTCTATGATTCTATGATACATTCATCTGTTGCCCAAGACCCCTCCTTCTGCAACAGGTTCACAGAAAAACTGATCAAAATACATATCCATTCACTGGAAGCTGAGGAGCTGGCTTCAGATCAGAACATGGAATTCAAACTTAATCAGTGGTGCAAAGAGAGGGTGGCTTTATTTTGAAAGGCAGAGGAAAGACATCAATGCTCTTCCTCCATAACTCCTCTATATCATGTGATATTGCAGCCTTGTTTAAGGGACCTAGTAGAAATTCAGAATAATTTGGTAGTTTTGTATGAGTACTCCGAGGAGGCAGCAATAAACCAAATAGTGATTGAAAATTTTACTTACAGAATAGTACAAGAATTAGCTTTTTCTTTATAAACCAATTTAACACCTACCTGCAGATAGATTAGGATGATATGTAGTAACAGCTGATATAGAGTTATCTGAGCTTTACCATATATGGCAACAGGACTGTGAGAAAACTTGTAATTATTAGCATACAGCCTGCCAGCGAATGAAGAACAGGCAGAAACTGGGCAATTCAGGACAGTCTTGGTGGAGTATTTTTTGCTAGAAGCACTATACCTGTGACTGCCTAATTCAGTCCCCATCTGAAGATCACTGCTGGATTCTTCACTGACATTGTCTCAACCATTTTTGGCTGACATCTATTTTTCACATTTTTCTGCTGTCTCTACAGTGCTGATGTAGCTCTATGACCCATTCCATGGACCTGAAGCCCCCAGAGCCTGGAAGTTCAGCTGGTACATACCACTATGGAATTAGTGGCAATGGGTGTTACAAACACATCAGAAAAGTTTCAATTCAGTGGCGACTTCCCACAGAAAATCACAGCAAATTTAAAACATTTGTCTCTTGTTTTCATACTACTAAAAGACTTGGGTTCAAGGAGTCTAAAAAGTAATTTAACTTTCCAGGTTGAACACAATGACTGAAAATAATGGAACAAGTAAATGAAACAAGTTAATCACCTATGCTTAATACAGTACCAGAAGAACCTGTATTATGGCAGAGGGAAAAAGGATAAAACACAGATACGCTTGCTGATAGTCTCAGTGGAGGTGACATAAACAACTGTCTTTTGTCACCAAAGCAGATCACTTGTTTGGGTAAGTGAACCGTGCTTGTAAGAAGTTTCCCCAGTCGTGGCTTACCTTATATTTCAGTTGAAGAGCAAAGATTTCAGTTTGCACAGCTGTCAGTCTGATATGTGTTTTGATGTCTCATATATCCATTAAGCTGCACCTGATGCCTCCTTGATGGTAGTAGCCTTGCAAAGCTTTCATGTTCCAGTTTGACTCAGATCCCAGCTGATGTTACTGAAATGGATTGAGATCTTTAGAATATGAGCTTCTGGTCCATGAGCTCATTTCATGAGAGAATTGTTAAGGTTGTAAAAGACCTGTAAAATCATCAGGTCCAGACAGTAACCCAGCACTGCCAAATCCACAACTAAACCATGTCCCTATATGCCACTCATCTGTTAATCACCTCCAGGGATGGTGACTCAACCGCTTCCTTGGGCAGCCTGTTCCAATGCTTTACAACCCTTTCAGGGAAGAAATGTTTCCTAGTATCAAACCTAAATTCCCCTGGACACAATTTGAGGTGATTTCCTTTTGTTCTATCACTTGTTACTTCACAAAATAGACTGAATCCCACCTCCCTGCAACCTCCTTTCAGGGAGTTGTAGAGAGTGATATGGTCCCCCGAGCCTTCTTTTCTCCAGACTAAACACCCCCAGCTTCCTTAGCTGCTCTCCTCAGCTTCCAGCTGTCAGTCTCAGCATTAGAGTGGATTTATACTGTTTACACACTAAAAAAAAAAAAACAAACCTGATTTTCTGGAGACTTCAATCATATGCTGTTAAGAAATCTGGGAATCTTGTTGTTATCAAATTTAGAAGTTGTGCACTTCTATGAATCAGTCAAAGTGCACTTTGGAGCTGCTGTAACCAGACATTTAAAATAAGATAAATGAGAGATAAAATGTTCTAAATTCCCATAAAGCACAAACTGTAAAATAACATGTTCCTTATTATATTATGAGTTTAATGAAGGTGCATGTATACAAAGAAGTAAGGTATTTACTGTAAAGTTAAGAAGCAAAGTAATGAGGAAAAAAAGTCCTCCTTTCTTCAAGGAAGTATTAAGTTTACTTAACCTTCTATTTACCAAGTCCCTTTGGAATTAAGGGAAATGTGGTATATGTTTTCCTCTGATGCCAAAGACTGCTGTGAAGTCCTAGTGAGACTTCATGAGTATTGTCAGGAAATAAATTTCCCCTCCTATTTGATGAGTATGTTAGAAAAATACAAAGCTGAATAAATGTATCTTTTTGCCAGGCAGGTGGATGGATACACCTCACCCCAAACTGCAGTCTGTTTGAAAGAAAATGTTGCTTAGCTTATCTATAATTTTTCATGACTTGTCTGGATTCCTGTGCTTTTTACATGAAGTGATGGGGATGGCATGCTAGGAATATTTTACTGAACTTCAAAAGAAACCATACAAAGAGAGAAAAGATGCTGAGAAAAGTTGAACACTGATCAGACTTTCTATCTGTCAGCAATTGCATTTTAGATCAAAGATGTTATTTATGTGAAAAAACTGTAGTCCATCTCAGTAATCAAAACCATTCGTAACACCACAGTGAAAACAAAGCCATAGAATAGCCTGCTGTTTTTTCCAAGTTTTCCATAAGATTTCATCATCCCTTCTCCACTGACAGGAAACAGGAACCCTTCTTTTTATCTTCTCATCATCCTACAAAATGTCTGTGTTCTGTGATGAAAATTTCTGGATCCATCCTCATGCAACCTCCATTGTATTCATTACTGAAAAATCACAAAATCTTAGGTGTGTGGATAGTATTTCTCTCTTTTTCTTCTCATTAAACCCTTTTATTCAGGTGCTGTGTAACACAGAGGCCTCTGAACCTGGTAACTCCTCATGTGGGTTCTGCTATGTGAGCTGATCTGAAGATAACTTCACCCAGAGAATCTTCTTACTGATTCTTCTGAGCTGGTTTTGTCTACAGCCAGTTTGTTTCAGCAGCACTTTTATTTTTACTCTTAAACACATCAGTTCTGTATATTATCTGCAATTTCATTAATTGCAGAATGATATGTCCCAGATATTTTGCATTTAGACTAAATTGTATTTTAAAATATGTGACAGCATTTCTTTTAAATTATAATGTGGTGGCCATCCTCGATAAAGAGTTATTCTGAATTCAGTGCTGAGTACTTCTGCTCTTACATTAACAGTTAATATGAGAAAAGTAGGGTAGCAGTTACCAGACCACAAATATATCTATAAAGTCCCACTCCACCCTCCATCCTGTAATCTAAAAAGTCTTAATGGAAGACAGAAGTAGCTGTCAGTGAAGTAAGCAAAGGTCACAATCAGTAATCACATTCCATTTTTTCAGGCTGTCTGGCTTTCCTCAAGTGTGTCATGGGGGCTGTTTTTCAGTAGAGATGGTATTTTCATGCACTGTGATACATTGAGGAACATCAGAACTGACCTAGTAATAATAATAACTCACTTTAATTTTCTCACTGAAAGTAAGCATTTATGCTGCTTTGCTACTGAAGAAAATGATAATAAATTCATGAGTACAGGCAGATTCTGAGAGCTGTTCAAAGCTACCTTGACTTTCCAGTCTATCTCTTTGGTTTGGTTGTGAGGTTATTATGGACTACTTATGCCTTGCTAAAGCCACTTAAACAAGTTTCCAGCTATTCTATGACCCATTCATCTCATCATACAGAGCCATCAGGCTTGTCAGGTGTGAGGTACCCTTGATTTATCTGTGCTGGCTGAGCCCAGTCAAATTCTTGTGACAGGAAATGTCCTCCAGGAAAGTTTGCCTCCTAACTTCCTGTGGACAGATATTAAGAGAACAGGCTGCCCTTTTTCTTTTCTTTTCTTGCCCTTTGAAGATGGGTGCTACATTTGCCTTTATTACAGTCACTGGGGATTTCACCTAATTTCTGTGACCTTATAATGATACTTAGAGTGGCCTTACAACAGCAAATGGCAGCTCTTGTAGTACCCACAAACACATCTCATTTAGTTCTACAGGCTTGTTTACACTCACTTTTCTTAAGTGATCTCTAATTTGTTGAAAAAGTCAGAGACAGCTGTATAATGGGAAAGTATCTTCACAATTGATCTTAATATGGGCACATTTACACCATTTTCATTACACTTGGGAGTTATAAAAGTATCTGTAAATCCAAACCAGATTAATGAGTGATTGAAAGGGGGGCAAATTGGACTATAATAATATTGCCCCACAATCTTTACTACATTTAGTGTGGTATGGATTTCCTCTTATAGAAATTTCATGGTTTTGGTGTTTTGTTTTGGGCTTTTTTTAAAATTTGAATCTTTCTTCTGGCAGATTCATATAGACAAAACAACTGCGCCTGTCTGAGTTATTCAGTAAATGTCATGCATTAAATCTGATCTGAAAACAAGTGTCTTTCAATACACAAGATAACAGGGGCTTTTGAATGTTCACTCTTTCTAAGGCATTTATTTTCTTAGTGTACATCTGAATGCAATGAATAAAAATAGAAGAAAATTTAATTAATTCCAGCATAAAACTGTATGTCATGGTTCAGGGGGCAGCATTCTAACAATATAGTGTGTTTGTCAGATTGAACTTGTTAATGTATGATGGTATGAATATAAATCCACATGGGACAGGACATTCTGATTTGCATGCATGAATTATCACTTATTTCTATTTTGTCAGGATATTCAATCTTAAATAAATAACTTATTTACAGAGACTTTTGGTGGGGTCTTTTTTGTTTGTTTGTTAGTTTGTTTGTTTTTTACGGTGGAGATTATTGGATTATACACTGTACTGTTGGATTCAAGCACAGCATTGCCATCTGATCAAGGCAGGTGATTGTCCCTCTGGTGTGTCCCCACCCTGAGTGCTGTGTGCAGTTTGGGGCTCCACAGTACAAAGCTTTAGAGAGTGTCCAGAGAACGACCACCAAGGTGGTGAAAGTCCCCAAGGGCAAGACTTACAAGCAGTGTCTGAGGTCACTTAGTTGGCACAGCTTGAAGAAAGGAATGCTGAAGGGTGACCTTATCACAGTCTGCAACTTCCTCAGGGAGGGCAGTGGAGCAGGAGGTGCTGACCTCTCTCTGGTGACCAGCAATAGGACACAAGAAAATGGAATGAAGCTGTGTCTGAGCAGGTTCAGATTGGACATTAGGAAAAGTTTCTCCACTAAGAAAGTGGTCAGTCACTGGAACAGACTACCCAGGGAAGTGGTCATGGCACCAAACCTGCCAGAGTTCAAGGACTATCTGGACTGGCTCTTAGTCGTATTTTTTAATTTTAGCTAGTCCTGCAAGGAGCAGGGAATTGGACTTGGTGATCCTTATGGGTCCCTTCCAACCTGAAATATTCTATGATTCTATGTTTCTAAATGTGCCAAAATGATATGCAAAGTCTTCTAGGCAGACAGATTTCCACAGGACATGTTTATACCCAGTTCCTGAGATATGGAGAAATTTTGGCCGTGCCTCTGAGTTCACATACCAGGAGCTACAGAAAAGCGGAGAACTGGTCCCATGAGATGTTGAGTTCCTTCAAATCTTTTGAGTGTCTCTGAGAGTTGGGTGTTATGAAGAACCCTCTATGACTGAGCCTGCAGAAACCACACTGTGGCCCTACAGGGTTTGAGAGCTTACTGTGTGCACCAGGAGACTGATGGTTTGCTGCATTGCACAGGCATTATGGTCCTTCTGTTTAAATAGTCACTGTTCTCTTCCCTCTTTACTCTCCTGCTCTTCCTCCCCATGATGGCCTTGACTCTGACTACACTGGTGAAGACAAAAATGGCCTTTCCATAGCTTTTCTCCTCACCACCTGGCCATAATGACAGCTGGAATAATGCAGCCTCATACAGATCTTATCTCCAGAGGTAAGCTTAGCCTAAAATGAAAAGCTGTGTATAACTTTTACTTATCTGATAGTGTATCATCTGTAAGTGGGTAGCATAGCAGCTGCTCAAACCTGTTCTATTTCTTCTCATTTCTTTTTTCTTGCTCAACGCTTTCAGTCTGAAGGTTAGTGGAAAAAAGGTGAATTCAGAATTGAATCTCCCTTTCCATTATATCTTAGAAGTGAAATCCTGAAAAAAATTCCCTTCTTTATCACACAAAGAATACAATTTTCTGATTTAGGTTGATTATTCCAACTTTCTTGAAAATGCTCATAAGCCAGATCAAACTGTTCAGACAAATTCAGAATGAGAACTGGAGTCTGTCTGGCTTCACAGTTCATTGGAGACAAGCGATTTTAAGGACAAATTATAAATGTCTCCAAATGAAGGCAAATGCTGACACCCAGAGGCAGGATAATGCAACACTTTACAGTGGCTCATGCAAATGTGAATACTGAATGCATGTCAAAAGGAGCTTCAGGAATGGCTTCTGAGGAACCTATTCATGTATTTACAGCTGTAATTCAGGTTAATATTTGTATAAACCAGCTTTGAGCAGGACGTCAGATTAGAGACCTCATGAGGTACCTTCCAGCCTGAATTGCTCTGTGATTCTGTGACTGAATTCACACAACGATATTACATGTTAAGAAGAGTATGGGACTAGGGACTACTAACAGAAAGCTTCATTTAATTAATGAGATTAGCACCACTCTGTGACAGAAATAAAGACCCAGCTACTTACATCATCACATCATTTTACCTCATTCTGTAGCATGAGGTAAGAATAATCTACAAAATTACCTTTTTCCTGAAATTCAATCAGTCTGGAAGGCTGTAAAATATGAGAAAATATTGGACCATAGTCCAGGAAGATATTTTATTTAAAAAAATTACCCCTGTCCACAGAAACAAGGGTAAAAATAAAATACATTATGACCATTCATTGCTTTTATAAATTTAAGCTGCTGTGGGTTTGCTGGTCTGCAGAAATATTTTAAATATTGAACAATCCTTGTCTTACAGAAAAAGCAAGGCAAGGTTGATCTAAGGAACAGATTCCTATTGTCAAAAGGGGCCTGAATTATGATTGCCATGGACATCACTCAGAACTAAATATGCCATCATATAACTAATAGCTCTGTTTTTATGCTTCAGTGCTGGCCTTTCCTAACTTCTAAGTGCCTTATTTCATAATATTAGCAATATTTTCTTCTGATAGATATGCTATCATAGGATGAGTGTAAATGTTGGAGTTATTAAAGTCACTGCAAAGGCTTTAAGGAATTTTCTCTTCCCTGCCTTTTTCTCACCAGAATGTTCATCTTAAAAGCATTCAACTTGTATATTTCTGGTTTCAGTGCACTGTGTGCATGAATCCAGCCTCTAAAGACATGAGTGTGCTCAGTCTTTGCCTGCCCTGTAAAGGAAAAGGATTTCTTCAATAACTTTTGCTGACACTAGCCTGTGTGGATGGTGCAAGCTCCCACTGCTAACAAGAAGAAAGACTTGTGGATCTGATGCCAAAAGCTCTCCAGGGATATAAAATGTCTCTAGCTGGGATAAAGCAGACTGGTGTGTAGGACTGCATGCTGCGGGACGCAGCAAACTGTAGAGCCATATCTGCTGCTGATGTCCAATACTTCTTGTGGCTGAGCTGGAGCCAGCCTATGGCGTTGTAGCTGAGGTGTGTTTGAGAAGAGACGGCCTCTCTGCATGGCTGAGCACATTATTGTACAGTCCCAGCCATTACTGTGATCTCTGCTGTACTTTAAAGACTCTCCTCTGGAAGTGGGACAGAGCTCTTTGTTGCTGCTCCATCCCTTTCCATCTGCCTTTTTGTTCTCCATGACAGCTGTGCCCTGTCCTCATATTTGAAATAGGAAATTCAATTTTGTCTTACTTGCTGTGAAGTCTGGGGTAGACTCTGCTCTTGTGTTGCACCACAGTTCTTTTCTATCACTGCTGATCCTTTTTCAGTGTTTTCAAGTCTGCCAGTGGCTGCTCCTGGTTTCTCCTCACTAGATGGTATCTCTTCCACCTCTATATCACTTCATCATTCCCTTCAGAAATAATTACAGAAGGAAAAAAATCAGTTATTGTAGACAAAATTTAATTTCTGGTTTGGTGCGTTGCCCATGAAACATATTTCTAATTCAACCTAGTCTCCTGTTCTCAGTCTGAACATCTTCCAACCTGTTGACAGGAACATTTTATTTCAGATTTGTCACCAAATTCTGGAAATGGATGGAGCCCCTGTTACCATGTGTGTTCTTAACACAGAATCATTTAGGTTAGAAAATACGTTTTAAGATCATCCAGTTCAACCATTAGCTTAACACTGCCAAGTTCACCACTAAGCCATGTCTCTAAGTACCACATGTACACGTCTTTTAAATACCTTCAGAGATGGTGATTCCATGCTTCCCGGAGAAACGACACAAGGTGACTCTGAATATCAAGAGGGAATAAGGCCATAAACGTGGGATGGGCAATGACCTGGTGCTTCACGGCATGTCAAACTGGGACAATGGCTTTAACTGCAATGGAATTACACTTTTAGGGCCACAAGATGGCAGACGGGAACAAGGCAAGACTGCAGGGAGGGCATTTAAAGAGCTATAGGTTTTCCTCACCTTTGAGCCAACTAATAGTTATGAACAGTGATTCATTTACCTTCTGAGCCACAATGGGATCTCCATAGCAAACAAAGAAATTTCTTCATTGATGTTGAAGGGAAGCAGGTGACACTCAGGAGACAGTTGACACAAAAAGCCCAGCATAATAATAACAGAGACTAAAGACATCAAGAGTCAAGTAGAATTCTGGCTTTTATAATGATGATCTTTAAAGTAAATATATTTCATAGGTACGAATTTTAGACTCTGAAGTAAGAGCATGATTATAATAAACAATAATTTTCTTTTTTTTTTCTGATTTTGTACTTTTCTTTTTTTTCATTATTATCTCAACTAAATATACCCATCAGGATGCAATCCCTGTCCTGATACGGTATGGATTATCACCTTTTCCCTAATTTAATGCAAATAACTATGTCACCTTAGGTGGCCAAAAGCCTGGGAAATCTTCCCCTGCTTCTGGGCTCTGCCCTGTTTGAGGCAGATGATCTTCCCACCAAAGCTGAGGCTTTGCTGCTCTGAGCAGCTCTGGGCACCCTGAGAGCTCATTCCCCGAGTGTGGCTGCCGAGGTCCCTGCCACACACACTGCCACATGCAGCACTCACCGTGAAGGTACCAGGGCCACTGCTCTGCTAAGTGGTTGTGACTCTTGCTAACAAATCCTGGAAGCAATTAACGAGTCAGTTTTCCAGCCAGTGGATCTGGCTTCATGACTTACCAGTGCTTCTCTGAGTGTTTATTTGAGAGGGGGCAGTGGCTCTGTGCAGATTTGTCACCGTGTGACATAAGGCATGTACAAATGACACAAATACACTGTGCCTTAGCAAGGAGCTAAACAGCACCAGCTTGGCACCTCTCCAGGGCACAGGCCCACTGAATTACAAGTGAAAATAAAATAGAGCAGCGTTTAGCCATTGCCCACCATCTGAAATGGCCCTGTTTGAGGGCCTGTCTTTGTGTACCCCCCTGCCCTAGACATGAGCAGTGTACAGAAGTGGGAGAAGTAGGTGCAGTGGTCACCCACTCGACACCTGAAGACACTCGGCTCTCTGCAGACCATCATGTCTTCCCTGAAGGGTTTTACTGCTCTCCAGAGCAGGGCAGTGAGGGGGGTACTGGGGCATCCCCAGTCCCAGAGGGCACCAGGTCCCTCCCTGGGGCTGTTGTACAAATAATTTACTTGGTTTCTGGATATGTAGTAAAAACCAGGAGCCACAACCTGAGGAGCAAGAACAAGATGACACTGTAAATCCAATCCAGCAAGGAGATAACACTAACGAGCTGCTGCTGAAGCCAAAGAAGAACTTTACTTAACTTTGTGCTGACCTTTAGTCTTTGACACAGTGAAATACCCACCCTGCTGCAATCCTCTTACTCATATAAGCCCCTTCTCCACAGACCATGCATGGTGAAATGGAGCCGAAGGAATGCATAACTTGTTGCTCTATCTTTAGATTGTTTCCCATATGGGAAATGTTGATCTTTCACTGTTTGAAATGTATAAAAGCAGGTAGGTAATATTCCAAGAATGCGTGCAGACATAATAAATGAACTTTTCTACTTCATGTGTGAATTGGCTTCTTGCACACCAGGTAGAACCATATTTGGGACAACAGGGATGGGCTGAGGCCCTGTGGCTGGCCAGGGCAGGGCTGTGGTGCTGTGGGGGCTGTAGCTCACCGTCAGAGCCCCAGCTGAAAAGCAGCTGCCAGGGGCCACTTTGTTGATGTAAGAGGCATCTTAGAAGGTGTCATAAACCATCAAAGACTCCCAAAGCATCCCATGATCCAAAGTATTATATCATACAGTATAAAACTTCCTGCCCCAGGAGAGGTACCTGGGCATTCCCACCTGAACCTGTGCAAATATAAATCCAGTGGACTCTGTGTTTCATGGCCTTCCCCCATGTTGGATGGATCAAGATCATCACTTTGACAAGACCGGGACCCCCACCACCAAGAAGACCGGAAGAAGAGGACCAAGGGGATGCCATCAGGATCCATGGAGTGGTGGTATTTTTATTATTTAATCTGTCTCTCTGTCACTCTCATTCTCTCCTCCCACTCTCTTTTCCTATTTTTTCTATCTGTCCCTCTCTACGTCACATTTACAGTTAAATAAAAATCCATAGTATTGACTTCAGCATGTGGTGTCATTTGAACCTTAATTTGGGCGGAAGCATCTCTCTGATAATTTTAATAACTGGATCTTAGCACACTGCACTGGTTCTCTTGGCTTGGCCTCTCAGCTGGAATCTGAACATATTTAAGGAGCCCATGCAGAGATGATCCTCAGGAAGCTGGATACATTCTGAAGGAACATTAAAGTTTTGATGTAAGTAATGAAAGACTGTCCACCTTTCTGTAAACAAGTTAAAAATATTTTAAGGATGTTTTGACAAAATGCCCTTCAGATTGAGAGTTGGAGAGTGAAGGCAGAATTATCCCTTTTGTCTATTAGGCTGCCTTGGTACCTTTCTAATATTTAGATTGAAACTGCTGTGATTTCTTGGTCCTCAAGAAAGGTTTTATTGCCTTATCTTCCTGTGCTGTAGTGAAAGGGCAAGAATATGGAGGGATAGGTGCTTTTGTGGAAACTGACAATGAAACTGTTTGTTAAAGATAGATATAGCCTCACTAAATACTGGGGAGTAGAAAAAAGTGTTGCTTTCCTCCATCTATAGATGTCCATAAAGACCTCACTTTTCTGACTGTTCTCTTTCATGTTTCCTATTTCCCTGAATATTTCATGTGGGATTTCTCCACGGGAGCAGTGACTCAGTCCATGCAAACCACCAACTCTCCCACTTACCCTCTTGTGAAGGAAAATTTATTTGAGCTAAATTGGGTGATAACAGTCAGGGAGGAGAAATGTTTGCCTTTTCAAGTGGCGGAGAAGTCAGAGAACCCTCAGAGTTCTTAAATTAGATGAATTGCACCTCCTAGTTGATCCCCTTGTGTCCCCAAAGAACGAACAAACTTTTGGCCACCCTGGATGTGCTCTGACTTCAAGCCAGGATATTATCACTTATCAGTGCCAGGATTGCTGCTTTTGCTCTTATTTACAACCGTGCTCCTATATAGCAGGGAAAATATGACTCAAAACACTCTCTGGTAGTTTAGAGGTCATATGATACAGACATTGCAACGAACTGAAACAGGTTAGACATCAGTCTGCAATGGCTTGGCCAAAAATACAGGACTGTATGATCTTTCTTCTTTGAGGTCTGAAAGTACTTTCTTCTCTGAGGTACTTCAACACGGTGGAAATAACAGTCATCTATAAATATATTTTCATGCAATAGCAATATTCATGCAATATACATATATATATACGCGCACACACACACATGCATGCATATCTCTCTGTATATGCACACATATGATGGGAGCCACATGCATGTTATGCATATATCAGAACAGATAATATACATATTATCTGCATATAGTATACATATTATGTGTATGTAGCTGTGTGTATTATAGATACCTTTTTATACAAGAATCAGACTAACATATGTACCTTTATGTACATATCTGTCTGTATATACACACACATTTTCCACATATGTGCACACTCATATAGAGACATACATCTATGTATCATGAGTATAGATGATCTACCTGTATGTATGCATACAGTATTTATGTGATTCCAAAAATTTAAGCCTTTTATGATAATATGCTATTCAGTAGCCATAATTCAGCTCTTTGTTGCCTAGAGACTGATGTCAAGAATGAAAGCACACTGCTCTTAGTCTTTCTTTCAGGCCGTCTATGAGAGACAGACACAGTACTGAGGCAGAGATCGTGATTTCTGAGACCCCACATAACTTTCATACCAGATACTGAATATCGAAATGTCAATACTAGTAATCATCCCAAGCACTGTACTGTAAACATTTTTTGAAGTCATTTGTGTAGACTCCTGCTGAGAGTAGTTACATTCTACTGAAATTTAAACAAATATGATGTGCAATGAGGCTTTTCTTCTGTGAAAAGTTGTGCAATTGTATCAATCCTGAAAAAGCCAGGCAGTGCCATTTCATGTCGTCATGTCCACCTGACTTAGTGCCAAAACATATCGTCCTGATGACTTTTTAAATACCAGGACTATGGCTAAAATGATCCAGCAGAAGAGCTGATTGAGAATCAATTTCATGGCTTTTCAACAGCAATCTGTTCCAGCACTTCAGATTTCCTGCCAAGAAAAGAAAATGGAATTTATTCCTCCTGGGCATGCAGGAAAAAGAATATTCTAGGTTGTTTTCCAAAAGAAAGATTATTATGGGACTTCTCTGTCTGTTGCTTCCCTCATTGCAGTAGATTTTAAATCTAAAGTTTAATTTCAATCATATTTAATGAGTTATTTTAGTCCCAAAACTTTGATGAAAAATTATGGCAGGGAAATGAGAGAGATAAAATTAGCATCTCTGATGAGAAAAAGGCTTAAGTCTGAACTCAACTGATATTTCTTTTGTGCTTTGCAAGTTAGTCATTCAGCGTTTCCATGTGGCAAGTCAGTCACCATGGCCATAGCTGGAATCAGCTGGGAGTTAGGAGGAAAAGGAGAATTGTGACAGTACAGATGTGGGGAAAATGTACATAAATTTCAGCTTTCAAATTAAAAAATATCCTCTGTAGGAAGACACGCTTCAGTAACTACAAATATTCAGGTACATTTTTTCCATATGTAATTAACTCAAAGATTTGTTTCATCTCTTACCAGCCCCATGAGTGCCCTTTGCAGCATAAGCTGGACAGAAATCCAGCTTTAGCCTTAGAGAGCACTCAGGGAGGCTGTTTAGCCAAACATGAGACAGGCTCTCATGCCACTTGTACTATAGTTAGCCACTGTAAGTGACAGTATCCTTTGTGCTATTTTCACATTCTTTTGCAGGTTGTTTGCTAACTGCTTCTGGCAAGTCATACAGCAGTGCCTTTAGAAAAACTCCTGACTTTTGTCACCTTTTCACAGCATTTAGCATAATCTGAACTCCCTTAATTGGTGTTCCTTAATCAATTACACTGGGATACTGAAGTTAATAATTTAAATTGGAAATATCCTTGCAAGTGTTTTTTTCCTCACACTATCTCTCAGAAGCTACTTTTTGCTGATATAAAAAGGCCAGGATCAGATAAAGGTAAAATTCTGGGGGGTTAATAAACTTTCAACTGACAAGCACTAGTCTACATGGGAAGGATTGTTAGCAGAAACTCCATATAATATTACTAAAAGGCTATGATAATGGGAACTCTTCATGGTCAGTGCGTGTATTGCTAGTTGTCTGCAAAGAGGTTGTTGCAATGGTGCCACAACTATCCCAGCTCTCGTTTAGAGTAAAATTAAGATTTATAAGTATTTATCAGGACAATTGTTTCTATTAAAAGCTATAGTATCCACTTAAAAACATAAGAAAGAGAATTCTTTATAATTAATCTGATTTATGTGATACCAACTCATTCCCATTTGAGTGTTTAGTATCACAAGCTTCATCTATACAAGCAGATCATGTAGGCCAAACTTTATCCTTTGGTTGTGAGGGCAAGCAGCATTGTATAGCCCATACCTCTTCATTTAAATTATATCCTCTGATAACAGTATCACCTGGTTTATACAACTTACTGGGGAGGGTTTGTGCTTCAAGCTATCCCCTGAAACATGCTCAGAAATTCCTTTCTGGTAGTGTTGCTAGGTGGGATAAACCAAAAGCCTGCTGGGCACATGTTAATGGTTAAATACAGTCACATTTGACTGTTTCAGTGCGACTTTGACATTATTAATTTTAGTAGTAAACACATAGAAGCTGTTTTTCAGCTAGGCAACCAACATATGGCAACCACCTTCAGCCTGAAACACAGAGCAATAAAATCTATAGTCCAATACCCACCATCATTCCAGAGCACATTTAAATGTGTCACCTTTGTTGCATGACAGGTAACTGGTCACATGATGAGCACATCTGTACAGCTGCTGGATCACAGGATGAAGAGGGCATTTCTGACATGCCAAGTGCATGAACATCTGTTCTCTGGTCTTGAGAAAGGCTTAGGCTGGCTATCTGCAAGAGGATTGCAAAGTACAATTATGTCTTAATAATGTCACAAAGTTGAAATGCATTCAGTCATCTCATAGACTACCATTAGGTTGGATAGGTTTAATATGTGCCAAGCACAGTGCCATTAAATGCGGGCTTTAAGTGTGTCCACAAATGTCTGCAAAGTTTACTGAAGAGAAGGATTTCTAGCACCATTTTGTCCTGGCAATTTGTACTTTGTACAGAACAGAAAGTGCCTATGGCTGTAAGATGCTGACACAAAAAATAGGACAACACAAACAAATAATCTAAGAAAAAGGTTTTATGTATTTCAGTTATTACAAATAAGCAGGTAATGAAAGAAGATAGACAGACTTCCATATTTTGGCTTTTAGGAGCAAAATCACCATTAGCTAGGTTTTACACAAAAGAGAAGTTTATTTAAGGACTGCAAAATATTTGATGTGACCCCAGAGTCAGGAAAAATCCCCTCTGCAAGAGATGAGGCAGCTGTGCTCTGAGGAGAAGCAACTGTTACGGGAAAGGTAGTTTGAGGGGCCTGCTTAATTCCTAGTATTAACTGAAGTAGTTATGATCACAGGGAGATAAAAATAAAACATTTTCTCAGCTGTTGTCGCAGATGTGAATCTTCATGCAGCAACAACACTTTAACTGGTAACAAATACAGAGGTGACAGCAAGTGCTTGGAGCCTTATTTAGTTGAGCAAGAGGAAAAAAGCACCTCTGGTACATTTGCAGGGTACTGCAAGGTCAAATCTAGTTTCTCTAAGTGGAGTGTATTTACTGCCAGCAGGTATTCTTCAAGCATGAAGGATTCAGGAGGATAAAGTTCAAAATATTAATGTCATTCTTAGTACATGTTTCAGTTTAGCCCAATATGATACTAATTAATAAGATGTACAGTGTTTTTTAGTAACCAGCCTTGCAGGAACTCAAAGATAAAGCCACATCCTGGATATAAGTACCACTCAAAGGCTACCTCTAATTACATGTGTCAGAACTCCAGAACACTTCTATTGTAAACGTGTAATTAATTTGCTTACTAAAAATATCTCAGGTCCTAAAAGTATCTTAAAGATTAATTATTGAAAGATGGTTTCAAAAATGTGGGATTCAGGAAACAGACAAAGCTGGACCAGAAAGGTATTATCATGAGAAATTCTGGTGAGGTTTACATTGAATAATTAAACACCTGAGAGAAAAAAAATCCTCCTTTAGTGAGACTATGCATTCCCACATTTATTGCTCTTTATATTTGTAGGGAAGAGTCAAACTATAGACATCAAACCGCAAGGGTTTATCAGGACTTTTCTACTGCAAACTGATAAGAATATATGAATATGTCTAATTCTAAATATTTGAGAGATAGTTGGGGTCTGTGGTTCTTTGCAAGACATCCTTTCCACACCTTACAGTCACACCAATGGCAACTTTGTGTTAAACCAGAGACAGATTATTCTGTCTGAAGAATTCCCCCTTTGAATTACCTCTGATTTGTGATTTCCTCCAGCTAAGATGCAGAGGTAGAATGTTGTTTCTCTTATTTACAGAAAAAACATTCTGTTGGCTTTACCTGGATGATGTCTGTAGGGATGGATACATGAGAAGGAAGGATCAGGAAGCTAAGCTCAGGGGACCTTCCTAGAACCAATGGAAGAGAGAAATTAACTTCCTTTCTTGTATTGTTTGGTGTTTCTACACATTAACAGTGCTTCTGATGGAACTTACAGAATATTTCCCCTCTGTGCTGGGTAGTGTGAAATGAAGGCCTGCTAGAATATGAAAGTGGTGGAAGTCCCTAAAAATATTTGTGGGGCAAAACACGTGTACTTCTGACCCCATTTTACCTGTGGTTCTCTTTCTCAGGAATGGTGCAATAAAGACTTGTAAAGTCTTAAGCTGGGCATTTCAAGTATTTTTCTTCACATGATTCCCATTATTAGCTAATGACATTATTGCTTGTATTGCTTTGATGTTGAGACCTTAATGGATTTTACGAACAAGGCAATTTCTCCCAAGATTAAGATCAAGAAACATGTTTACATTAGAATTTAAAAATAAACTTCGGCCTGCTTAAACTGAACTTCTGAAGAAAGCCAGTAGAGTTTTGTGGTGGTGCAGGTGGCTGCAGCCACCCTGACCCTGGAAGGCACAACAGAAACCAGTACGTGGTGGTCAGGCACCGATGTCTAACAACACACTCCCTGGTTACGGTGAGAACCTATCATCCCCTGGTTTAGTGATTTGTGTATTTCGAGATGATTGGTTAATGTTTTCCCCTCCCTGATTTATATATGAAGTTGTAAAAATTCATTTCCTTTAGCTAACTATGTATTAGTTCTAGAAAGTTCTGTACTCCTCCACATCCCACTGGTCACTTCCCTTGTTCCCACCTATGTGTTGTTCCGATTGGTTCCCTCAGCTTCAACCCCGCCTCCTTCCCTTTGTCCCATTGGTTGTGTCCCTTATCCCTGCCTTTCCATCCCTCAGTATAAAATCCCTGGACCCTTAGATATTTTGGGTTCTTTGTCCTTGGTCCCTTCAGGTCAATAAACCTTCACGTGGAATCTATACGAGGACTCCCCTCTCTCCTTCTCTACCTCTGCCTGTGTGCCTGACAACTAGCCCAGGAATAGCTCCCTCAGGTGAGGCACTCACTCTCTCTTTTCTTTTGTGTGTGGAGGCACCAGAATCAGAGGGTGCAGCCAGACCTCCGGGCGTTTTTGTTTTCCTGGCTAGCATGCCCTCAAGTGGCACCTGAACAGGAGCTCTTGTAGGAGAGTTCCCTGAACGGTGGCTCTAAGCCATCTAGAGCACGCTCTTGGACAACCACTTCCTCCCATTGCAGCATGCTGCATTTTACCAAGCAGTGCTCCGGGAGGCAACTGACAGTCTCAGTGCAGAGGCAGGTCAAGAGGTGGAGGACTCCAGGAGCAGCTTTTGTTCCCGGGACCTATTTTTGTGTTTGGTGAGTTACTCTGCGATTCCCCGGGGTGGTATCTTTTAAGTTCTCCATTTTACTGCTATTTGGGGGTGAAGTTTGGTGCAATTTTTGTTAAAAATGGGTGTCAAACTTTCACTGCACCAGAGAGAGGTATTTACCCAAGTTGAGGGATCCCTTAAGGTGAGTGGGATTAAGTTTTCAAGGGGTTTGCTGAAAAAATTTATTTGTTGTGTCTTTCTTTATTTCCCCCAGGTGTCCCCTGATCAGGCAAAAACTCTGTCTTTTTGGAACGATGTAGGAAACAAATTGACTGCCCTAAGGCAGAGCGGGAACACCTCTGTTGTAAAATTTTTCCGTATGTTAGTTTTAATTTATGATTCTTTAAAAAGAAGGGGGAATGAAGAGGGAACGACCCCTGTTGTAAAAGTTGCTTGCTCTTCCCCTCAACCCTGTTCCCCAACCCATTTTCCTGACCCTCATTCCTTGCCACTGGAGAGACCTGGAGGTGCAGAATGTTTGCAAGCGCAGGGTTGCTACCGTCTCCCCGGCACTCCAAGCTCTCCCCAGCTCCCCTGCTGTGAGGACACTGGCCATGTCCCCACGGACTTTACCTGCTCCCCATTTCCCACTCCCACTTTCCTGGTTACTTCTCCTGTGTTTCCACGTAATGGTGGTAGTGCACAAAATGGCGGACGCCACATGGCGGTGCCCCCCATTTTTCCGCCTTCTTCCCAGAATCCCTTTCGCTCCTACTCACTCAACCCTTTCTTCCCACTCCCGGAAACTCCTGCGGGATCGAGCCCCTCCCATGCATCGGGCCCCTCCTCCTTAGTGTCGGGCGCGTCTGCATTGGGCCCGCCCCCTTACGTCACACCTCTGCCCTGTGGCCGCTCCCATTCCCAGTTGCTTCCTGGTTCCCATGCTCCCACATCTGGTTCCCACGCTCCCGTATCCGCTTCAAATGGGCCTAGTCCTGGAACTGAAGCCACCCCTATGGGGTGTGAGGCCTCAGGCCATGGGAATCCAGATACATTAATGAGTCCCTTTCCTGTTCCCGTTCCCTTCAGTCAGACAGGGAGAAATCCACACTGGGAACCTTTCTCCTACCAACACCTGAAGGAGCTGTGCGAAGCACAGAAGGAATTTGGGAGGGAAAGCACATATTTTAAAAGCCTCTTGCAGGCCATGTTTTTTACTAATGTGCTGGTCCCTCATGATATTAAAAACATCCTGCAATGCCTTCTCCTTCCCTCAGAATATCTTCTGTGGGAATGAGAATGGAAGCAGATGTTGAGGGACCTTCTCCCAAACCTCCTTACGAACCCAGATTTTGTGGAGATCACCCTGGACCATCTCTGTGGTGAGGAGGAGCTAGCAAAGCTGCAGGACCAGGCTCAATTAACACCAGGGCTGGTCCCGACTCACATAAAGGGAGTGGCAGAAAAGGCCCTTCTTTTGATGCCAAGGAAGGAGCCTAAAATTAGTTACGTAAACATCAAGCAAGACCCTATGGAGGTGTTTATTGATTTCATTGAGACGCTAAGACAGGCTGTGAAGAAACAAGTAAAAATGAACAGAGTGCAAGAAAACTCCTCTGTGAGTTAGCCAAAACAAATGCCAATGAGGCGTGTAAAAGAGTCATCTTGATGCTGCCATTCAGCCCCCCACCTGCCTTAGATTTGCTCATAGAGGCCTGCACCAAATTAGTAACTTATGAGCTGGACCACAGAAAAAAAGGGGGAGTAGTGGGAGCCACGGAAGCAATGCCAGCCCAAGGGCGTGCCATTGAAACAATGCCAGCACAACGAGACAACAATAACTATTGGGAAAGCTCACAGGTCGTTTGCCACAGGTGTGGCAAAAGGGGACATGTAGCCAGACACTGTAGGGCACCAGCCCCTGTTAACCAAAATACCAAGCCTGTCTCCACAGACGGCCACTCCATGCAGCTGCAGGGAAACTGAAGGGTCAGTGCGAGATGGCTCTGCGTGACGAAAGAAATGGAGCCATCAAAGACCAATGCGGGCTGGCCAAGGACAAAACTGGACTTACACTGACAACCAACAAAGGACTGTACCTCTTTCTCCCAGACTGGACTGCTGTGACCATAAACTGTGAATGTGGCGGGACACGCAACTCTTTATTCATGGCAACACAACTGACACACCACAAGGACTTGAAGTCCTGCCCATTGTCAGCAACACGGATACCAAAGGGGCACTACAGATCCAAGTAAGGTGCATTGCACCTCCATTCTATAATCCAGCAGGCTGTGTCCTTACCCGAGCCACCGCCCTAACACGGTCCCCTTGGGGACGTCATCCATCAGTGGGATGGGTCGAGTTGGTGAGGGAGGATAAGCCCAAGATGGAGTGCAAATTGCATCTCAAGGACAGTAGTGTCAATTTGAGAGGCATAGTCGACACAGGAGCAGACATGACAGTCATTTTTAAGACCCAGTGGCCGCCACGTTGGGAGTTGCAGCTGGCAGGTGGTGTTGTCAAGGTGGATCTAAGACAGCCAAAGTGAGCAAAGGTGTCATCCAGGTGGAGGGACTGGAGGGGCAAGTAGCATCTATCCGTCCATATGTGATTGACTCCGGTTTTACACTATGGAGTAGGGACCTTATGTCACAATGGGGTGCTAGAGTAGAAATTCCTGCATGGTCACAGGATGTTTAATTGGGGCCACTGTGGAGCGCCCAACCCAAGCGCTCCATTGGAAAACTGATTCTTCCATTTGGGTTGATCAATGGCCCCTGTCAAAAGAAAAATTAAAGGTGCTCAGCTCATGGATGAGCAGCTAGACAAGGGGACCATCAAACCAACCAGCTCCCCTTGGAACTCCCTGGTATTTGTGATCCGGAAACTGGGTAGAGATAAGTGGTGGCTCCTCCACGACCTGAGAAAAATAAATGACACCATTGTTGATGTGGGGCCTCTACAGCCCAGAATGCCCTCACCTGCAATGCTTCAGGCATTGGAAGCTTATAACTATTGACATCAAGGACCATTTCTTTCAGATCCCCTTGTACCCTGATGACGCACCTAGGTTTGCATTCTCAGTTCCCTCGATCAACCGAGAAGCTCCCATGTGGTGCTACCCCTGGAAGGTCCTCCCCAGTCCTGCCTTTTCCCCGTCCGTGGATAAAACTGTGAGTTTTGGGATCATGTTTGTATTTACCTCTGCAACCTTTGGCAGTGCAGAAGCAATAAATGCTCCTGCCAGAACGCACGCAAATACCCTTCTCAACTCTTTGCTACCAACTATATTACTGAACCCACCTGTGCTTCTGTGGGTGCACGCGGCACCCCACGGAGCCAGGCAGGGATGATATTAGTTGGACACTTGAATTACCATGACACAATGTACATCGTTAATAAACATTTTCTACCTCACTGTGCATCAACAAAAGACTGTCTTATAATTCATTAGACTGTTTTTGGTGTGTTATGTTGTCATGGGTTAGCAAGCATAGTCCCGGAAGTGATGTTCTTGCAAAGAGGTGCTTACAGCTTCCTCTATGACCTAACAGAACCTATCAGCTGGCTAGTTTGAATATGGACAATTTTTTAAACCACTCAGAATTTTGGCTGCCTCTGTGGCCCACATTTAAGAATGGACAAACCCAGGGAAGCTCTCTCTCTTGCTCCCGGCCGGGGGACAGGTAACTGAGCTCGGCCCGTGTGGGGCCCAGCGGCCCTGCTGGGCCCTGCCAGGACCTGCTCAGGCCGGGCCACAGCCATCCTGGAGCTGTGCAGCCCTGTTCCACCCACGGCCCCCCCACAGCCCTGCTACGTGCAGACGGGCTGCTCCCCCTCTCTAGTGCGGCTGAAGAATTCAGCTGAAGCTGCCCACTGCCCGGCAAAGATCATGTGACCAGCAGCGATAAGCAAAATTCCAGCTGCAAAGCCCAGGTGAGATTAACTCTTTTAGTGCTGTGAAGAGCTGAAAACCTGAGGGAGGAGAAAGAGGAGATGCTTCAAGCTGAAAATCTGTTGTAAAGCTATGGTGGTGATGGACTAGGATATATCAGAGTACCCGTTGTAATTTCATGAAAGCATGGGGGGTGGAGCATTCAAACTGTACTTGTGAGCAAAAGTTGTTCTAGAATAAGCAAATGCTGAAGCAGTTGTAATTTGATGAGAAGTCTGAACAGGGAGAGATGGAAGTGATGAGGACTCTTGCTCCAAATTGGAAGGAGAAGACCTCAGTTCCAAGAGATGCTCCCAGAGATAGTCCTAGAGATAAAGATGATGAGGACCCTTTTTCTTCCAGGGAAGGGGGAGGGCCTCTGTTCTCAGAGATGAAAATGCTCCCAGAGATGGGTGAAGAGAACTTTTGTTTCTGAATGCTCAACCTTAAAACTGTACCCCAGTAGCTCAAGATTGGACCCTCGAAAGCAGTTGTGGGAAAAGCTGCAAGTCATGTGAAGGGACTCCCACATGATGCGAGCTGAGAACCAACCCAGGCGGCTGTCTCATTGTGATAATGTCTCCATAGTATGAACAAGAGAGACTCCTCTTCCTAAATGGACTGAACAAGGTTATTATGGAAGTGGTAAACAGACTGAACATCTCAAGGGTTGTCTTTTACAGTGTCAGTGGGAGAAAGGAGAAAGGTGGGGGAGAGGAGAAGTGTTCTGAAGGTGTGGTATGATTTTTTTTTTTTCCCTTCTTTTAGGTCTATTAATAAACTTCTTTATATTCTTTGTTGTGTGCCTGCTTTGCTCTTCTCCTAATTCTTATTTCACACAAGGTAAACAATAATGAGTATTTTAGACCAAACCACTACGCTAAATTGGTGTTTCTGCCTGGTTACAGACTGAACCTGCTACATATGTATATCTGTGTTGGCTTTAATAAGTGCTCAGATTAATCAAGGAGACGTCTTTAAGCAAGATAGCAGATTAGGATTCTACTTGTAGGAACTGTATCAGAATTTGTAATTTAGCAATTTGTAGTAACAGTGGCAAGCCCATTGCATAGTGATATATTTCAAGCATTGTTATCAGTAGTATTATCCTTTCACTAACTCAGAATGAAAACCAATCTTCAGCCTGCTGATAATATCAATTGTTTAAAATTTCCCATAAAATAAAAGAATATCAGGATTGAATTTGGCCAGTGCAATTAAAAAAAAACCCTCAGTAATTTTAAAAGAAAAAAGTAAAGGCTAAGCAAGAGTGAAAAGTGTACTTCTTATAAAAAAAATTCCTGATAATACAGATAAAATGTGAATGAATTTCCAATTTGAGTTTGCTGTGTGATCAGAGAGATGCAATTGCTCCATGGGGCATCAGTGGCATGACGTGCAGAGGGGACTTTCCCTTTGAGTATGCAGCCCAGCACTGGCAGTCAGGGTGCCAGGAGAAGCTGTGCTTCAATGCCAATCACCTCTGAGCCTCACCCTTTTCCACTGCAGCCTGGATCAGTCCATGGCAAATAGTGGTGCTATGTTTCCACCCCTTGGGCAGTTTGGCACACTGCTCCATGTAAACATGTAGTTTAGCCTGTACTCTGCTGTTGGGGTTCCTCCCCCCTGCCATGGGGTCCTGGGAGAGGGGACCCTGGGGTAGAGGCATGGGGTTTCCCTGCTCCCTGGTCATATGTACCCTAATCCTGTTCCCCATTGGTTGTTTTGTGTTCCCCTGCCCGGGAAGGACCCTGCTTGTCCCATGATTGCCAGAGTTCTTGGGCTGGACCCCGGCCATGCGGCTGGAGAATAAAGATCTCTGAAAAACATCTATCAAGAATCAGTCTCTATTTCTTTTCCACGCGCCTCGCTGTCTATACATGTTGTAGAAATCCCCACTGCAGCACTCTGCTGCCAAAGGAATGGAGAAAAATGCATTGACAATGTCAATAGTGGCACCATTTCACTGCCATTTTCATTCTGAAGCTCCAGCATGTCTGGCACTCAGAGGTGGCGTGACTTCATTCAGGCCGTGATAGTCTGCTATCAGTCTCCACTCTCCACTGGACTTATGCACTGGCCAAATAGGACTCCTAAAGGGTGAGCAAGTCTTGCTGACCACTCCCTGGCTCTCTAGTCAACAAATCATGTCATGAATGGGAGTGATGGAATCCCAGCTGGTGCAGCACTGTCAATGGTGCACTGTTGTGGTAGCGATCAGTATCTGTTCTTCAGACCTCAGCAGTCCCACAGCAAAAGGTCCTCTGTTACATAAATACCTAGGCAAGGTATTTAGTGGTCTAATTTCCTCTGTCTCCACAGCAGCTATCCCAAAAGCCCAACAATGTCCTTTTGGGTCCTTGAAATACCCTCTCCCAAGCTAATGTATGCCAAGGGTTTATGGGCCCTCTAAGCCAGTCACAATGAATTTTTCTGCCATTCTTTCTCAGTTAGGCTCCTTCAGTTTCCAGTACAGTCAGCTGTTGGGATCCCCCTGGCACTTGAGAAACAGGATGAATTCTGTTCCCACATATCTTGATGGCATTTTTTTTGCTTCTGTTAAAATGTTTTAGTAAGCTAATGTCACTGTGGCTAAGTTGGTGCTTGTTACAGTGCTACAACTCCACAGTAATGAGTGACAATGCCCTCTAAAAGCCCTGGCAAGTGTCAGATGCTGTCTAAAAATAACTGGTATTGATCAGGTAGTTAGGGGCTTGTCCCATCAAACTTATGCTTTTCCACAGGTTTCTGCGATATTAAGCTGAACAATTCCTCTATCAAAGATGCCTGAAGAGCAGGTACTGTATCTGGCAGCTGACTATCTGTTTTCGGAATTTATTCTTTTAATTTACATTCCAAGGTGGGATTAAGGTGGGAATCTGGAGTGTGAAAATATTTTTCCTTTGGTTTCAAGGTAAGTAGTTATTTCTAGAGATAAAAAACCCAGCTGTTTTCATGGAACAAAATTACCAGACAGGCATCTTCAGGTAGCACATTGATGCTTCTTAAAAAAATCTAGTTAATAATAAGGAATGTTAGTATTTCAGCTCAAGTATGCAGATAATGCACCACGAGTCTTCCAATCTGTACAAAAGCTGTTATTTATTTCAGAGCTTGTTACTTCAATCTTATGATCCAGAATGAAGAGCAAGCACACAGTTTCACAGAAAGTCCTAAGTCCATTTGTTTATAGTTCTTTAGACAGGTAATTATAATTAAGCTTTGAGGCTTTAAGTATTTATTCTGAACTCAGGAGTTTAAACTATGACAAGGGTTGTGCAAGACTAATTTTTAACAAGTGGATATTTTAAAAATGCCTACTAAAGTTAATGGAGCTGTCCATCAATTTTCTTCATGTTGGTCTTCTATGTAATTTTTAGAGAAGTACTTCTCAGTCTGCAGAGGACTGTTCATCCTGGCCTAAGATTTTCTCTCTTTTATTTGGTTATTGAAAGAGTGTAAGCAATTAACTCAGACTGTTTTAACCCTCAGAGAGCTGAAAGCGGATGAATTGCATCCCTCGCACCTGAAGATTCTGACAGCGCAGACACACACTTTGGGTTTGAAAAGAGCAAATTGTGTTTGTTTTCTCAGGCATGATCCTTAACATTTACAGAACTGGTAGGTGTGTATTTACTGACAAGGAAGCAGCATTATAGTCTTCACTATTTTCTGTAACACTACTTTTTTGTATTTTAAACACATTGGAGGTAATGAAAATAATTGCATAGAGAGATAGATCAATAGCAATTACATAGTAAATAACACTACATAGAAAAGATCATCAACACAGTTCAGAAAGCAAATCTCACAGGGACAACTTGGAACATTTGGTCAACTGGCTTGAATAGTTTTTTCGTGTTTTTTATGCTGAGACTTTTTCTAAGTCCACATCCAAGGAGGTTGGACTGCTAGCTGTGCTGTTTACAAATTTCATCATTATCATTCCTGAAGAGTTCATTTTGACTAGCTGGAATGGATATGATGATTTATAAGCAATACAGAATGAAGATTCTGAAAATTTACATCTCTTTCCATTTACTTTTGGCATAGGTAAAGCACTATCCATTTACACAGCTGAATTTGCCATGGGAGCACAGCAACGTGAGCCTGGTGGAAATGTGCACTGCATTGCCCACACGTGCTTTCCTAGGGCAGTGTACAGAAATTGCTTCTGACTAGCAAAAACTACTATAGATAAATAGTACCTGACTGCAGTGATGTCTACAAAAAGGGCAGAAATGTAGGTTCAGAGGAAGTAGTGGGTGCTGTCTCTTTTTTCTGTAAGGGTGGAGGGAAAAAACATTAGGATTTAAGAAAATCTTCTCTAAGGAGCATTCTACCATTTCTCAACCACATTCCCTTCTCTGCTCTTTCTCTCCTTACATTACTCCTCATCCTTTCCCCACTTACTTTGTCTTCACTCGTACATGGCTACCTCTCTGTGCCACTTATTGGTGGCTGGATAGAATGCAAAGCTGTGATTTTTTTCCTTTGGTCCCAAGTATGAAAAGCACATTTTGTATCTTTCAAGCCTTTTAGGTCACTGAATATATATTTTATGACTGCTGTTGAGAGTCTGCATCTCCAAGGGTAACATCCAAAGGCTTCTAATCAAACATTCATGCCACCAAATGTTCTCTTTGATATAGCACTTTGAGACAGCAATTTTATGTTCTGAAAATAAAATTGTTAGACCGTTTATGAAATTTAAGGTTTTTAACTTTTTCAGGAGAAAAATTCTCATAAATGTTGAAAATTAACAAGTGAGAGTTTCTTGCAATTCAGTGTATGCAATTCAGAAACAGTATAGATGTGATTCTCAGACTATTTGTACACTTTTAGGTATATGTTCAGGTAACCTTTCTGTTTTTTTCTTAGAACTACATTAACGAACCTCTACCAAACTTGATTTGAAAATAAGAATTACATTTTTACAACCTAACTAATTTTCACATTTTTTCCCAGCTTTCTAACAATGCCAAATAAAATGCAGTACTTGCTTAGCAAAAAGCAGAATATTTTGTTCCTTACTCTCAGTCCAATACATTTTCAAAACACAAATTATTTTAGGCTCTCAGTGTGTGTTCTACTCGTTTTATTGATTTAAATCACTTCATTGTATTCCTGGGAAACAGGGAAAGCAAGATTTAATGTCTAGAAATAAAAAGAGGTTGATGACTTATTCTTAGAAATAAGAATAGTTTCAAATTTGTACTGCTAGATCAATAATTACAGGTGGACAGACAATATTTATGTGGAAGACTTCGGATTATTCCAGCCATAGGGGATGAAAAGATTTATTGCCAGACTAAATAAAGCAGAGTAACAAAACAGCACATGTGATACATGGAATGAGCTTTACTTGAGGGATCCATTATTGGATCTAAATTTGTTTCTATGTACCTAGCTTACTGATCTAGTGTACTACAATAGCAACTTTAGAATAATGCAAAAACTATACATTTTACCATTACGTGTCTCTAACTGCATTGTATCTTTTCTAGACATCAGTGTTGGTATTTCAATTAACTTGGCCAAAAATCCAATGTGGTGAGGGCTTTTTTCCCCTTTTGCACACCTGCTTCAGAAGAGAGGAGAGCACCTGAAAATCTCTACTTGCATTAAATCTAACTATTGCTATTTCAGGAAAAAAGCCTAAAAATATGAATGGATAGATCCTAAAGGTCTTATTAGGCTGTAAGAACTACTAAATTTACAGTTTTAAACCCATTATATTTCTGTATTGGGCAATGATTGCTCTGCATGTGACCATTCAGTGGTGCCCACAATAGTTCTACCATAACCCAGGTACCCAAACCTGTGATTGCTCTCTCTTGCACACCCTTTTGTCTGGGAGAACACTTTCAGACATGTTGTGGAGGTACCTAGATAAATTGGAAGTCTCTGGGTCCAGCTTATGGCATTTCACTTTAAATATTTGAATAACTCCTTTGGCTGTTTTAAGCTTCTCCAGGTTAAATTTAGTCATTTTCATATGCATTTTGATGAGTTAGCCTTCATGGTGAACTCTAAGGAGGTATTTCTGTGCCCAAACCTATACATATGCCAAAGCAGCTAGGTGATTCAGTTTTGTAACTAAGCATTTGCCTTCTGAATACATAGATTAGCGTGAATTCAAGAATGAATTAAAAAGTAAACTTTAAAAGTCTCTGGAAATCTGGAATTTCAGAAGTCAAGTCTGCAAGTAAATTTTGCAAGGCATAGAGTAGCTATTCTGTGTACCACTGAAGAGCAGGATTTGTTCTTCAGATGTATACAATTAATCATGTACACAGTCATCAATAGAAAGAGATTTGGCACTTCTAAAGCTGAATTTGTAATTTCCTCAGGTGATTGTGTAGGAAAGATGGGCTAAGTTAGCTTTTATAGATTCCTATCTTATGTTCTTTAGCTACAGTGGGGCCCTAAGTAAGTAGTTCAGTGTTAGTCAGGCACTAATATCAGCTGAAATTTCAGTCTCACACAAGGATATCTTAGAATTGCTACACTGAAAGTACCAGGGATGCTCTCTGGCACTGAGTTCAGCTGCTGTAATGTGGCTGGTATTTCTTCTATTGAATATATTTTTATTCTAAAATGCTGCAAAGTGCTAAAAACCTGATGATTAACCCTTAGACACATGAAAAAACTTTATGGAGAGTTCTGGCTGGCATTAATCTGATAAATGCTATTCCTGGGGGAAATTAAATGATAGATTCCCCTCTGTAATGGAATTATTGAAAAAGGTAAGAGATCTACTGGTGATATGAACCATTGGGTAACAGGTAACTAGTAAAGGAAAAGGGTAAAAATGGAAAAAAGTAGAAATAAGAACAGTAGACAAGAGAAGGGGAGGCAGTGGTACTGTAAAATGAGGGCTGGTGCCAAGGACTTCATCTATTGTACTCCCACATGCAAATCTGTTGTGCTCTGCTGCTCAAACTCACTTTCTTTTTTCTTATTAGAGTAACTTTCAAGACAGTCTTTATACAATCATATTTTATTGAGTCAGCTGCATCAAATGTATTTTAGAAAGCCACATGAATTCCTGCCCTATTTCAATTATTTAAGCCACAATATTTTATTTAGTGTTCTGTGTGTTCATTTGTTTTAGTACAATCAATATATGTGTATCAAAGAAGTGTCATTCTGAATTCAGTGCTTTTGAATAAATAGCATTAGATGTTGGTCTCAAAAAGAATGTTTAGAGCTCGTAACACTTTGTGTATTTCAAGAATCTATAAATGGCTCTTTCCTGTTTTATATGATAGTTTAATTTCACAGCTCTCAGGCAAATATATCCTGTGCAATATAGCTGTATGATCTAACCTCTGGGCAGTGTAAACTTAACCTAAGGGTTGTTTATCTATCTTTTCAAAGTGTTGACGTGCATCCTCCTGAATAAAACCCAGAGGTTTCTGTCCTTTTTGCTGGGCTTTACATGCTCTCTGAGCAGCTACCTGAGCCTAGATACCTAAATGAGAAGGGACATTGCCATGGATGAGGTCTTTGCACACTCAGGAGGGAACGTTCTCTTCCTCTCAGTCTGATGGGGATTCTTTTCCTAAATTTTGATGCCTGTTTTTATTTAATGTGCCAAAAGTGGTAGTAATGGAGATCAAGTGGACCAAAATCAATGATAAGGATTTCCAGGCTTAAAGCCTTTAATTCCTAAATTTCCATTCCAGTGTCTGGAATCTCTGCTCTGGTGAGATCCTGCCTGTACTTCTGTATCCAGCTCTGGGGTCCCCAGCACAGGAATGAGAGGAGGACCACAAAGATGATGAGAAGGCTGGAACAGTTATTCTATGAAGACAGGCTGAGAAGGGTGGGGTTGTTCAGCCTGGAGAAGTGAAGGATCTGGGGACACCTCAGAGCAGGCTTCCAGTGGAGGAGGCCAACAAGAAAGCTGGATAGGTACTTTTTCCAAGGGCAAATAGTGATAGCACAATGGGTATTTAAACTGAAAGAAGGTTGATTAGATTATATTAGATTAGGTATTAGCAAGAAATTCTTTACTGTGGGGATAGTAAGGTACTGGAACAAGTTGCCCAGAAAAGCTGTGGATGCCCCATCCCTGGATGTGTTCAAAGCCAGGTTGGATGTGGCTTTGAGTTACCTGGTGTAGTGGAGGATGTCCGTGGCAGAGGGGTTCATGGCACAGGGGTTGGAACTGGATGGATCTTTAAAATCCCTTCCAACCCAAACCATTATATGGCTCTGTGATTTTATCGTAAGTACAGTTCAACAAGGAGAAGTAATTCAGAGCAAGGTCAGCCTGTTTGGTTTACAAAACCTCTACTCATTGTAATTTCATGAAGATATGGGGGGTGGAGTGTTCAACTCGTGCTTCTGAGCAAAAGCACCTGTGCTGAGATAGGCAGATGCTGACACAGCTGTAATTTCATGAGAAGTTTGGACAGGGAGAGATAGAAGCGATGAGGACTTTTGCTCCAAATGGGAAAGGAGAAACCTCAGTTCCTAGAGATGCTCCTAGAGATAGTCCTAAAGATGAAGATGAGGAAGACCCTTTTTCTCCCAGGGAAGGGGGAGGGCCTCTGTTCTTAGAGATGAAATGCTCCCAGAAATGGGTGAAGAGAACTTTTGTTTCTGAACGGTTCAACCTTAAAATTGTACCCCAAGAACCTTCAAGATTGGACCCTCGAAAGCAGTTGCGGGAAAAGCTGCAAGTCGGGGGAAGGGACTCACATGCGAGCAGAGACTCCTCTTCCTAAATGGACTGAACAAAGTTATTTGGAAGTGGGCAGCTGTCTCGTTGTGATACTGTTTTCATAGCATGAGCAAGAGAGACTCCTCTTCCTAAATGGACTGAACAAGGTTATTAGGGAAGTGGTAAACAGACTGAACATCTCAAGGGTTGTCTTTTTACATTGTCAGTGGGAGAAGGGAGAAAGGTGGGGGGGGGGAGGAGAAGTGTTCTGAAGGTGTGGTATGATTTTATTTTCTTCTTTTACGTCTGTTAATAAACTTCTTTATATTCTTTCAAGTTTTGGTGCCTGCTTTGCGTTTCTCCTAATTCTTATCTCACAGAAGATGAACAGTAATGAGTATCTTGGACCAAATCACTACACATATAAAACAAAGGACAAATAGTATTCCCTTAGTTGATCATGCTTTATAAGGTGAAATATCAAGGGTTGAGACTCATCAAAGCTAAGGTAATGGCAGCGAAAGGACATTTCCTCATCCACCTTTTTTTTTTTTTTAGCAATGGATCAACAACTTTTCTTGGAGAAAAGATTTATCAGAGGAAAACTGACAGAAGGCAAAATTTATAACTCAGAAAAACCTGTCCAAAACTCACACTTCATACATTTCTTGTTCAGCTGTGGGCCAATGGTAACTGGGTAACCATGTTTTATTAAAGATAAACTAATAGAGGTATTTTTTAGTAAATCCTGCTGTCCTTGCCATATGGCAACAAAATGACAAGGAACACTGCTAATGAAAGCAAGAAAACAGGGACATATGCACCTGCTCTTAGTACTGCTTCAAAGGTAAAATATTACTACTTTTGCCAACCATGATTGCATTAAATAACAGTTTTGCCATGAGAAATCAGCACTTGCTTATTTATGGCTTAAATAAAAATGTAATGCTGCTCTGAAAGCCTGAGACACTGTACAGTTACAGAGTACAGATACAGGGACATCTTTCTTTTTTCTCATAAAACCAAAAAGCTTTTCTCATAATTCTGTAGGTGAAGTATTCACTGGGGAGTCTTACTACACAGTTTTGAGAGTTAAAAAACTATAAGTTGAAGAGGTTCATATAATTAGAGTACTGGAATCATCCCTACCTTTGATGGTAACTTTAAAAACAAAAACATGGAAAAAAGCTTTACATTTTAACCTCTCCACAGTGCAAAGCAGCAAAGCTACTCTTTTAATTCTGCCCATTTCCCTTCTGGCTGGCATCTGACGCTGACACTGTTCAGCCATGGTTCCCTGAGCATAGTCCACCTTGCTGAGAAGGTGGCTGAGCTGCATGCTGTCCTGGACCCTTCTCCTTCACACATCCACCTCAGCCATGGCTCTTGTCCCAGGGCTGATCAGACTGGCACAGCTCTCTCTTTGTCTGAGTCTTGCCTCTGCAGGTGTATTCCATGGTACTCCCTGCTCCAGAGGCATGGTGCAGATGTGTGGGAGCCGTCAGGTGCCTCTCAGAGCCTGTGCATCTGGCTCTGCAGCTCTGCACTTACATCTTGCTGCTTCGAGGCGTTTCGCCACATGTTGCAAGTTTGAGCTCTTATGTATGTTGAACATGTGGTATTTCACCATGGTAAGAGGGCATGGCTATACAAACTCCCAAGCACTGAGTTCAAGCTGGAAAATGGTCAGTATATAAAAAATGTCAGTATATCAAAAAGTATCAATCATGTTCCATGATGCTAAGTTGCTCTTGAAAAAAAGGAATCAGACAATTCTGCTTTCAGGAAACTAAGCAATGTCCATAAATAAATTTCAAAGCAAAAAAGGTTTCACTGCAGATGCTGTTGCTGTAATAATAAATACACATTTCAACTTGGGACTGAAAAGCAATGTGAGAATTGCTTTTCCAGGCCATTCTGGATGAAAAAAAACCCAAACCAAAATAATTATTTGTGGGCATTTCCGACATAAGATTGAGGTGATTATTGTTGATAACACATCTGAACACAAATACTGTGTGTAGAGGCCCAGAGGAGCTGACTCAGCTGTGGGATGGATTGTGGCAGTGCATCCCCACCAGCTCAGGCTGCACTATGATGAGAAAAATGCTCCTTAGGCCTCCGCCTTGATGAACTGCATTTGGACTAAAGCCCTCTTGCATGTTACAGTAAAGCTGATAAAAATCTAAGACAAAATCAGTTTTGAGATACTGCTCAAACTGACCACAATTTGTTGGTTTTGTTTAGCATCTTGTCTTGAAATTGAGCAGTAAATTATTACAATCTCTTTGAGCACATTTTATGACAAATGATGGTTAGGGAGATTTAAAGTGTCAAAAGTCAGACTCTTCTGTTTAGATTGGTTTCGCTAAACATATTAAAACATTTTTTCCATGGCAGTGCAGAGGGCAAAATTACTTCCTAAATTACTTTTAAAATTAACTAATCTGATGAACGCTATTAATTTTGAACATTGAAGTTCCTGGTACTTCTTCAAATATAAGACTAACTCTGCAAAGCTTATTCATAAGCAAAAGTTCTTCTGATGTTTTATTTGTTTGATAGATCCTATACAAACAATTAAGGAGATAAAAGTTTCTCTTGCCTTGAGGGACCATATATGAGTCTGATTTGTAACTGGAAAAACTGTAAATCCTAATGCTTTTTAGTGTTTGCTATAAAATCACCTTGGGGATTAACTAATAAGAGAAACAAGCAATCAGTAGTGTTCAACTGGAATTCACTAATCTATTCCAATAGCTGAACTAGCAAGAAACTGAATTGATTTTTTGAGAATGCTGTGTTTTAAAATCCATTGGAAATTAACCTCCAAGCAGTCTCTTTCCCTTCCCTGTGTCCCTTCCAGTGAGAGAGGGACAAAATGGCAGAGATTATGGGTTGAGATAATAATTTGCTAGAAAAACAGCAATGAAAAAACAAACAGTAACAGCAACAATACTACTAACAACAGTGTATGAAAGAGGGTGGTTACATGCAAAAACTGCTTACAGAAGGCAGACCTGGCATTACTACAGCCAGCAACACCTGGCTTCCTGAGACAAGGACAAAATGGCCGATGTTACTGCGGCTGGTCCTTTCCCCCCAAGCCCAAGACAACAAAAACTAACAATGGAAAAACCCTCCGAGATGGACTGTTTGTGTCATGCCACCCAGAAAAGAAGAAGAAAATGGGGTTGGTTCAGGATCGTCTTCCACTTTTTTTTCACCCAAAGCCATGTCCTCAGTGATGAAAGGGTGGTATAGAATAAACAACCTACACATGCCCACATGGCTCCAGGCTCTGGCTCCTCATAGCAACTATGAGAAAATTAACTCCAATCTGGCCAAAACTAGGACAAAGAATAAAACTCCACCATCAGGCAACTGGAGAGATACTAGTTGTCAAAAACCCTTTAGTTACCCCATTGCAAAGGTTATAGGCATGGCCAGCCTGTGGAAAACATCCCACATTTTGTTCAGTTTGGCAAAGAAGGCACAATATACAGGATTAGTTAAACAAAGTGCAAAAATTTTAAAAGAAAAATAAAATCCGTCTGTCTGCATGTGTTCTTGTGTTTGAAAAGTTCTTAGAAGACTCATATGAAAATATGCCGGTGTTTGATGACACTTCCTTCCACAGTCCCACACATGGAGTACAACCTAAGCCCCACACATTTGCCACAGCCTAGGACAATGACACTCTTGTCATTCACCTCCGTGTGACCAAACCAGACTTCTTGCTCTTACTTTTTAATTTTTTGATTTCTCTTGAGTTTTCTGGTTAATATTTTAATTCTCTGAATCCCCAGCTCCTATTTACTCTCAGGTCTTCTAAGATTCCTCTGCTTAATTAACCACATATGTGCCTGAGGTCAATTTATCTCAATTTCTGGTACCCCTAGTGCAGTAGAAGGGAAGTTCAGCACTTCACTTTTGAACCAATGACTTCAAAGGGAAATCTAAAAGCTCAAATCAGTAATGGAAGGACATCTCACAGGGTCTGTGAGGAATAGACCTAAGTAGGTAATTTTATCTTTACTTTAGGATGCTATAGTTCATATTTCATCAGAAAAATGTACAGGGATGCCTCAGTAAACAAATACAACGTTCTCTTGTCTGAAGTCAGTGATGGTGACTTACTGCAAACTAAGAACCTTATTCCAGATAATTGAAGTCAGTAAAATGTTTTCCAGAGTCATTAGAGTAGAATGGCTATGGAGCTCACTTTTGAGTAACTTAACTTCAAAGACTGGCCCAAGATTTTAAGATGCTGTTTGCTTTCAATTTGTGGTAAAGTCCTTACATTTACAATAACCCAAATTAAAAACAACGTGATAAGACAGGAAACAAGAAAATTAACTTTTGAAACAGTTGGAAGAAGTTAGTTCGGACTCTAAAGTTCTCTGACATTGGTCTGTGGAACTGGAAACCATTCATCCCTGGCTGAGCTGGAGTTGTCCTGTTCCTGGGCCAGTTGTCTCGTCAAGCTATCCAAGTCTCCAGTGGCATGAGAGAAAGGAAGGTTTCCAACATATGTTCTTTGAAATAAATATATTTCCACAGGACATTATGCTTTATACAAATCAACAACTGCCTATCAGAAAACCTTTCCACTGTAAAATATCCAGCCAGCCTTTTTTTGAGATGGCAGCTATTGCCTGGAAAAACCAGAATGGTATCTCTGGTGTATGTTTTGAGATCTTCATCCAGGTGATATCCAGGTATTCTAGAGTTCTGCCTGCTCAAGGCTGGGAAAAATAAAATGCAAGACTATTCCCAAATGTGTATTAACAGCTCAGCACAGGACATAAAATTCAGTCTCTTATAAAAACTGTACTGTATTTGGATGATAATGTTCTTCATCTGGCTAAATGATGGACTGTGTTGACACAATTTTAGAGTCGTGCAAAGGACGCTATATCTATCCATCCTCTGAAAAGTGGCTGCAGATGTGCCTGTGACTGGACGTCAGTGAGGTTAATCAGCGAACCACTGACATCTGTTTATAGGAAAACTACAACTAGGGCATGGAAAACCAGCTCGAGTATAAAATCTAAAGTGCTTGCAAAGGGTCATAATTCATCATCAAATCAGAAGAAAACAAAGATGTTAATACATATTTTCCCATGCAAAGAAAGAATAAAAAGAAGCAAACATGGATTGATACATGCTAGAGACATGAGCAGCTCAGTGAAAATGTGCACATTCCCCGTTTGTAGCTTTTCATCTTGCATGTCCTTTTCCCCGTAATGGAGACATTGAAAACTAGAGTAATACATTTTGCTATTGGCAGAATCATCCATTTCTTTTCTTCAATTTCTTTATTTTTGATGTAAATAGATCAGATCCCTTTTCAGCCTCTTCTATGACAAGTGTCCTAAGAATGAAGTGATGAAGCCACTGCCTGCAGCCTGTCCAGAGATGTATTAGAAAGCATTCACAAAACTGAAAAACTTGACCTTTTGCCTGGTGAATATAGGATCACTGCAAGATCTGTGCAAACATTGCACAAGTGGTGATGGATTGATGTCTCACTTACATAGAAGGATGATTTTTATGCTGAGCTGATATGGCAAAGTTCTAGCAATGTTGTGCTTCTTTATAGATGCTACCCAAACCAAAATGCATCCTGTTAAGTCTTCTGTGCATACTGTAGAGACCCTTATATGTATATATGAGAACTATTCCTCCCCTGTAATCCCAGTCCAAATGCCCAGACCCCTGAGGCCTTTGCACTTTGGACACAATGAAAGCTGCAGCCCTTTGCAAGTAGCCACACAGAAGTGGGATTCTAGTCTTATCTTTTCTTGCCAATTGCCCATGCAACCGATACAAGGTTCTTAAAGAGAGGATTTGGGTCTGCAAGTTTGCAGTCTGAAACTATATTTTGTCAACAGTTGCACCATAAAGATTCTGTTTTCAAAGACAGGCTCATTAAACAAGTGACACAGAGTGACAGGTCCTCAGCATACCTGACATCAGACCTCTTGCAAAATGCCAGTGCCTTCACGTTTAGCCCCAGGCATCGAGCTTAAAAGTTTGGGACCAGAGCCTCACACCCCACATAAGAGCAGTTCTGCCTGATTCCAGGAGTGCATCATCTAGGACCTGGCACACTGGCCTTACTAGTTCCTAAAACATACCAATGTTAAATATCCTTACTCACTTAACCTAGAAGAAAGCTGTGAAGCTTGGTGTACTAAAAAGTTCACAAGGTTATCTTAAACCCCTTCAGAGGCTAAAAAGAAATTGAGGGAAATATTTTTCAACAGTCACAATTTCACTCTTAGCTCTTTGGAAAAATAACCAGGCAGTTGTTGATAAAGAATTGAATCACATAAGGCAATTTCTTCTGCATTTGTAATCTCTCTGTGAGTATAAGTCAGGGTTTTTTTGCAAGACAGATGGATAGCAAGACAGATGGATATGAAGTCTCTATGTGCTTCACATAGTTATACTCTTATAAATATCTTCAGATATAAATATCCAGAAGCATAAAAGAAATGGTAAAATTATTGTTACTGATAGAGAATTTGATATAGACAACTATGTATACAAATGCACATATGTACACATATGTATGCACACAACAGAGTAGATAATATGTATGAATACAAGACAAAATTTCAGATTATATTTTTTCAGATAGCAGTTTATGTTGTTAACCAGAAATCCTTTGGCAAAGAATTACGAGATCAGAGAAGCTGTGGATGCCCCCTCCCTGGCAGTACTCAAGGCCAGGCTGGATTGGGCTTTGAGCAACCTGGTCTCGTAAAAGATGTCCCTACCCATGGTGGGGGGGTTGGAACTTGATGATCTTTAAGATCCCTTCCAACCCAAGCCATTTTATGATGCTATGAACCATACATTAATAAATGCTTGATAAAGAAATAATGTATACTCAGCAGCAGAATATGTACATTTATTAAATCATGAGCTTCTTCAGAAGTTAGTTTGAGATGCAAATTACTGAAAGCTGATTTTGTTGCAATAGCTAATAATTCTCATAATTTAATGGGCAATTAAAATACATTAATTTACATTTTGAAGGCACAGAAATAATTTTTTTCCTTCTGAAAAAGGTTTCTATATATGGTTTTTAAACTAAATTTGCTAAATGAAGCAACCAAATGAATATTCAAAGGAGTGCATACTGACTATGAAATATTACTGCAACACGTAATTGAAACAGCTGTAATTGTGGAAGGACTTATTTTTATGGTTGAAGTTAACTTTTAATTTTAAGCCTATTTTAAGATCAAAGATTACAAGGTAAAGATGTGAAAGTTAGTGAAATGTATACACTTGAATTGCACCTGAACTTTCATGCTTGTGAAATAAGTAGGAATTTTGATTCATGTTGACAGAGACATTTGAGAGAGAGATGAAACTTTGAGGTTAGTTGAGCCATTGTTTTTGACTTAACTCAGCTGCAAAATGCCATGGCTCAGAGAGGCCAGGCTACTTGATCTGTTTTAGTAAAGGATGACCCTCCTGGATATGTGTCTTGGGGTGACTTTGTGATGTGTATCCCCTATCGCTGCCCCATGCCCAGAAATTAATTTTGTGCCTTTCTGTGCCTTTAAACTGAGCCTGAGAGGCGGGGAGAGACAAAACAGAGGGAACTTTCTAAGCAGTTTGTTTTCATGTTTTCAAGGACATAGGAATAGAGACAGCTCTGTGTTCAGCTGCGGCAGTGGAGCGAGAGTGGGGAAGGCACCCGGCTTGCTTTTGGCCAGTTTTTCAGCTCCTCTTTCTTTCTCCGGAGAGAGACGGAGAGTTGAACTTTTGTTTTCCTGGGACTTTGTTTTTTCCCTTTTTTCTCAGCTGTTTCAACATCAGAATACATCGGGAGGAATTTCCATCAAGGCCTTGGCCCACCACCCCGTCCCAGCTCCAAGGAGGGGGAGAGAGAGATCTATGGAAGGACTCTGAAATTTTCCCAGGTTTCTCTCAGCAGAGTGAGAGGTTTTATTATTTAGCATCATTATCCTTTTCCTGTGTGTTTGTTAAATAAATAGTTTTTATCTCTTTCACTTTCCTTAGAGGAAAATTTATTTTTTTCTCGAACCTGGTGGGGGAGGGATGGTTGTAATCTGCCTTCTCTCAGAGGATATATTTCTAAATTTGGCCAAACCGGGACAATATGGCAAGAAGGCTGTTGGTACGTTGCCCAGAGCAGGTGTTCAGGGATCATTTCAGCACATCAATTCCTTCAGCAATCCCTTCACTGGTGCTGTTTCTGTCCAGAGGCTAGTGTGGGGTGGGACTAGCAGCTTCTCAAAAAGAAAACAGTCAGATTGCAGAGCCTGACTGCTGGATATCTCAGGACACAGAACTGCAGGTGCCTCAGGGCAGTCACCTGAACACTGCCTTCTACTTAACTGTAACCTCTAGGAGAGCTGCCAGAGCTAACTCAGAGGCTTGCTGCTTTCCTTGCCAGAGTGATTCAATGGTTACCTACATATTCATGCTTCCCCTGAATTCCCATTGCTTAATCATAGATCCCCAGGTTCATTCATTGCCTTTCCATACTTAGAGAGTCCTCTGGTATTCTGTCACTGTGAAAGCAGTGTTCCAGTTTAATCAAATTACAAATCAATTCTCCAATAAGTTTAGGTGCATGAACCTGAAGAAGAGAAAAGGTCTGTCCGTGATGAAGCAGCCAGGATTCCAGTAGCCCTGAGATTCATTGCAACTTCTCATCTGTAATATTAATTACAGAAGCTTTCATCATGCACTGATTCAATCAAGAAAATCTTGTGATTTAAAAATTGACCATCCCCTTACTGTCACACAAATAAATAGATGGATATAATCCTATTACAGGACTACTCCTATATGGTTCCAGTGTGCTGCTCTGGACTTCTCAATCACAAAACTATGTTTGTATCTTTAACAGTAAATTTGGTATTATTGCATACAAGTTCTTTCCCTTATTTCTGAAGGAAGAAGGAAGCAGAAAAGAGGTTAGTTTTTGTCTTATTTTTGTGTTTATCAACACTTATCATCCAAATATAATTTAGGGACATCCATTACTTTATGACTATAGCTGGTACAGCACTTTATGAGCAAAACCCTTCAGAGCTGTCATCAGCTAAAGAATCCTTTAGTCAAAACTCCAAACCCTGCTGTGATATGAAGGGTCTGGCCCCGTTGCAGAAAATTTGTCTGCTCATATCATTTCTGTTATGCTTTTAGCCAAACACTGAAGTTCAAAAGCAGCATAAAATAGAAAGCATGTCGTAGAAAGTATGGATGCTTTAATAATAAACTGCTAGATGTGACCTGCTCTGGTATGAGGTTGTGAAGCCCTGAAATACCAGTTCTGGAAGAAGAACCTTCCCAAAACTCCTTTTGGAGTCTAATCTAAAATACCACAAATCAGCACGTTTCAAACCTGAATTTTCATTTTCAGCAGCAGGAAGTTTCAGAAGCAGGAGGTTTCAGAACATCGCTATTTGAGGTAACATACATACCACAGCCTGAAAAGGATTTGATTGATTGCTTTTAATAATATTTGATTACTTTTCAGTTATAAGATATGACATGGCACACCAATACACAATATACTTCTTAACATCGGAGAGATGAAATATGGGTGAATAAAGGGATTATTATGTCCTCTGAACATGTAAAGCTGTCTTTAAGCTTCATCAGAGTAATCTACTGGGAAAGAGCAGCTGGTTTTCCTTTAAAGCAACTATGTAAAGCAACAGGTAGGATGCAGAATGTACAGAATAACCTAAAAAATCTTCACAACTCTTAAAGTTCCACTGGAAAAAGATTTAATAAGAAGTCCTGTTTAAATATATGATTCTGGAGACTTCTTCTGATGGGACATAGATTCACAAGTCTCAGCTAATATTGGTACTTCAGGCTCTTGCATGCAGATACCTGTAACTTCCAGTTTCTTCAAGAAAGCAGTGAGGGGGAGGGGAGGGAGGGGAGGGGAACCTTGCTACTTGATTTTCTTCAGTCAAAATTACAAGCAAATGGAAGGAAGCCAAATAGGGTACAAAAAAAACTCTTCAACTTTTTCCTGCTGTCTTTACAGTCTAGAGCTTTTAATTGCTTTACTATCATCATGAAGAGTCATTATTACTGGGTTACAACTGCCGTGTCTTGAATCCATCTCTAGTCCAGTGATGTATTATTTTTGGGGAAAAAAAGCAAAAAAAAGCACAACTGCAATTAATGGGTGCAGGATCTATATTTTGTTTTACATGCTCCTCAGGATGAGAGATACAAATCTGAGTCTGATTGGAAGGGGATTTTTCCTTCATGAGCGCTTATAAATTACAGGGTATTTTTTCATGTAAAGCCATGTATTGGGTTGACCCTGAGTTGATGGACAGTCTTTAAGACCAATTACGCTTCTCACAATTTACATATTTAAACCGCACAGAAAGGCGGGACTTCCCCTTTTGGTCGGAGCTCGCTTGCTGGGAGGTGGGGGCTCCGGAGCCTCCCGGCCCCGCCGGGCCGGGCCGGGGCCACTGCCCCTTTCCCCCTTTCCCAATGCTGCGGCACGGACCCTGGGTGGCTGGGGGGGGGGACTGCCTCAGAGCCACAGGCAGCTAAAACCAGCCATGGACTGCTCACAGCTAAACCCATCCAGCGCGGCTTCTGGGGACCGGCGGGTCCCTCTCCTCTCCATGCGGAGCCGGCGGAGTCAACGGGAGCCGGCAGAGCCTCCTGTCTGCAGCCAGCACACTTCGTGCTGAACTGAAGAAGACACCACGCAGCCAGCAGCACAAAGGGAGCGAGGCTTTCCCCACCGTAAAGCCCGAACAAAAACACCCTTCAGCATGGCGGCGTCAGAGTCAGAGAGAAAGAGAAGTGAGTCCCGTGGGACGGAGCTGGAAATGGCGACGGGAGAAAAGAGGGCGGTGCCGCGATTCTGGCGGGCAGCTTAAAAGAAACCTTCTTGCATGCCGTGGTAAGAAACTGTAATACCACAAACTGTTTGTCTCTTTAATCCATTTGAAGAACATGGGGGGATGGAGTATCTTCGTGTGCCTGTGAAGATTGTGAAGAATGCCGATGTCAGGCTTTATAGTAGTAAGAGGCTGTTAGAGACTTGTGGCAAAGAAGAGCCTTTGTGTGCAGGCCAAAAGAACTTATCCTTAAAAAGATGAATAACCCCATGTGATGGCCCATGTTTTGCAGTGTGAAGGAACTGTGAGATTTTTCATGGGAGAGATGTTCTACACACAGCAGATTGATTGTTTCCGGGCGGATCTGCTGTTGGTGGCAGTTTGGGAACCACATGCAACTGAAGGAAAAACCCTTTTTTTCCCTTAAGCATAAGAGAGAGACTTTTCAAGAACTGGAACACTGACTAACATCCCATGTTCTGTTATCCCTTGTGTGAGCTAGGTAAAAGGAGAGAAGTGCTGGCTGGGGGGGGGGGGGATTTGCTCTAATTTTGCTTTGTTATTGTTCTCTTTACTTTTAATTCTATTAGTAATAAAACTCTTTCATTGTACTGCAACTGTTTAAGGTTTGTGCCTGCTTTGCTTTTCTCCTAATTCTTATCTCACAGAAGGAAAATAAGTAAGTGATGAATATTTTGAACCAAAACCACTACAAGCCAGGACAAACTTTTTCTACAATTTTTAAGGAATGGAAACCCCAGATTTTAGACCATCTTTAGAGGAATCAGTCTCTCTCCAAACTAAAGTCTCTCACTTCGAAAGACTGAGCTTGCCTAATTTTGTAAACCAGCTTGGGAATGGTGATTCAGAAACCCAATTTAGGCACTTTCATTCAGTGAATGCAGAGGATTGGACAACTAAAATGGAGTGCATGACCCCCAGAGTCTGTGAGGGAAAGGACATGGGCATCTTCTGCAGTTCTCATTGCTGTGATGAAGACAGAGGAACTCATGGCCCAGGGCTGCTCTCTAGACTGAGGGATGTGGGGGAAGGGAAAGCAAAGTCACCATTTGGGAATAGGCATGTGACTGTCTCCTGTCTGCGCTGTGTTGCACACTGTCAGCTTAACCTGTAATGACAACCACTGAAGAGGAACAGACATTAGTGAGTGTCTGGAGAATACCTACGCCCATGGCACATCCTTCCTTGCTCTGTCTCTGCTCCAGGACATCTTTCTTCCAGCCCCTTGCCTCTTTCTCAGCCTTTCAAAACACAAAACTGACAAACACTTCTGCAAACTCTAAACCGACTCTGGTTTCCACAGCCAATAACAAAAGACAAAGAAAAGAAAGACAAATACCATTGTGATGTTGTCTGTCTTTTCTCAGAAAGTAGGAGTGTCCTTTCAAAGTTTGGAAGTTAGACTCCTCTTGGATTCAAAGGGATCCTGTCCAAGGGAACAACTCCATCATCCAGACAAAGAAGAAATTGGGGGATGTGGAGCTGGGTATTGTGCACATTTAGCCTTTCGGAAGTTGTTGGGGAAGAAGCCTGGTTCTGGAGGTGGTGATAGATATTTTCCCTTTGGAAGAGGAATGGGCCTGTCTAGAATTCCACTTTTTGCTATGCTTTTTTCTTTTGTTCTCGGACTGGTTCATGCAATTGCATTAGCAGTTTCTGGGGCAAGGACCTGAAAAAAGGATACTCTTCTGACATTGATTTTTAAGAAGAAATTTGTTTTGTTCATCTTTATTTCTTCAAGGTGTCACTACAGGGCAGAGTCAAGGTTTTTTTGATAACTCCAGTAAAATATCCTTGTACTTGGATAAACCCCATCATTCTGTTCTTTTAAAATGTACAAGGAAATCCAAAATCTAATACAATAAGCAAATCATTGTCTACATGGATAGTCAATACATGCATCTATACTTTTAAAAATATCCTTGTTCCTATATTGGCTGATGATTTATTAAATATATCAGAGTTATTAAAAATGTAAAGGCTTTGATATTGCTTTTAGCTGGCAGAAATTATACATCAGCTATTCCAGATCCTCAGCCATGTTACAAAATTGGTCCACCATAAGGCCCAAACTAAATTAAAATGAGGTGTAAAGAGTAGCCTAGTGAATGTTTCCAGGTGACCTTCTGAAATATTTAATACAGCTTGACCTAAAGATTATTGCTTTAAACCTGAAACTTGCGCAATTTCACCCAGGCAGCATAGTCTTGAGATAAAAACCTGATGACTTAGAAAAAGTAGCTTGATTTCACGCATAAATTTTGAGTGTGTCAGTTGCTTTTCCCACAAGGGACTGTGTAAAGCTTGTTGTTTCCTCTTGGTCTGGCCAAGTTAGGTGCCCTGGGGTTTACTTTTGATTGGAGTGTTTCTAATAACTCTAGTGCAAGGACTGGCTTGAAACACCACATTTCTCCTTTAAGTATATCAGATTTTCATGTATTTTAAGGAGAGATTTCTCCGATTCCCCACCTTTGCTTAGTTTTTTTGTACTGATTTTTTGTCCCCTGCCTTCCAGTGAACCCAGAACTCTCTTGCTGCTTCAAGATGCCCTATAGTTCTAGGTACTCCTGTGGAAGGAGATCTGTAGTGAAACCTTCTCCAGCAACCTTTGGCATTCTTTTTATTACAGTAATGTGCATAAAGTTCTTTCATAAATAAAGCCCTTATATTGAAAACAAAAATATAATGAAAATTATTTGTACCTACCTTGCAACATTTTTATGTGACCAGATATGTGGTGTAAAGATTCTATCAGGTAACTAAAGCTTAGGTATCTATAAAATATGTATATCTATACAAAAATATAGATACATATGAACAAAATTTTCTGTGGTTTCAAGAGATTTTTGTTAGCCCTCACTCTAGCATCTCCTTCCCTTTTCCAGTGCTGCTGCCTGATTTCTGTCAGCACAGCTGCCAGGGCTGGCAGAGGGATCTGTCTGAAAAATGATGATTTTGCTTCCCTGGTTGGGACCCGACTGCCTGGGGACAGAAAAGCCCTAGAGCAGCCTGTGTGCTGAGCAGAGAGCAGCTGGCTGGAAATGCTGACTGTGGGGGAACATCTGAAACCAGAAGCTGAGCCCTAATTACTGTTGCAGGATGATGTCTCTCTCCTGTGATTTATAGCCTGGAAAGACTCTGCTGATCTTAAACAAAGACTGACATATATTTAGTGGTTTTTTGTTCAGTTTTGCTACTGGAATCTATTTTATGTACCTGAATACTTATTTTTTATGTGGTGCAGCTTAGCTTAAAAAAAGGGTTTAAAGACTGTCAGCACAAAAAAAGAACAAATAACAAAGAAAGTATGATTAAAGGTTTTTAGCTACTAAATATTCTAATAAAAAATACAATTTCACTGAAAAAGAAAGGAGATGTTTCCATTTTGGTAAAAAATGCCTGAAAATAAAAGCCAGGTGGTGTGCTGAGAAAGATATTCATGCTGAATTTTACTTCTTTCATTATGATTGAAACCCAAATATATATATAGGTAAGGCAAGTATGAAAAACTGTCATTTTAATGAGCAAGGGAAGACAATTATATGGGAAGACACATGAATCACAGACTGGATCCATCAGGCTGACTCACTGTCATTCCCTCAAAGTATGATAAAGATGTTAAAGATACATGCCCTACTGAATGAATATGAATAACCAGTTAGATCCTAACACACTGATAAAATATATTAATATTCTATTAGATTTGCTAAGAAGATCAGAAACATGGTTTGTCTATTGGGCTGAAGCATCTTTCATATGCAACTATAATTTGAAATACAAACAAACATTAATAAAGCTGAAGTTTTCAGCAATTTTGAAAACGGGGGCCATATTTTCATAAAGACACCTCATCCCTGATCTCATGTTCACTACCATGTTCATTCCATCATAAAAAGGACTACTTGCTTATAATGATTAATATGAGGATCCACAAAGTCCCCTGTTCCCTTCGGACTGATCTGAACACTCTCCCCTTTTACATATTTGCACTGGTTTGAAAGCAGTTTCAGCCAGGCTGGAAAACTGCTAAAGTCAATGGACTTTCTTCCATAAGCACTGCTGGAATGTTCTTCCTCTGTTATTAATAATAACAGTAGCAGCATAAGTTTTCATGAATGTGGAGGACTCTCTGCCAAAGCAGCTTTCAGAGCACACAGATGCAGCTGCAGTGAGCCCTTGCTGGGGCCAGGTCATCCTTGTATATGCACAGGAGAGGGCTCCTGCCAGCACAAATCCATCATTGCAAAGACACCCCAGGAGCCCGCAGACAGCCCAGCTCTGTCCCCTGCTGCTGAGACAATCTTTGAGATGTGTACTCGGCCACTGTATCTCCTTCTTCTTCAGCTTGTCAAGGCCTGGCATGCTTGGTTCCACTGCTTTATCCATGGTGTTCCCTGCACGGGGCTCCAAACCTTCTGCCTGGCCATGGTCCCCCTTGCCCCCACAGACACCATCAGGCTGTTCTGTGCTCCCTGTTTCTGGCAGCCCTAAACTCATGTCCTTCTCATACTCCTGGAGTATAGGACAAAGGATGGTTATCAGGGTCTTAATCATAACATGGAATTGTCATGGGTTAGCAAGCATAGTCCTGGAAGTGATGTTCTTGCAAAGGGGTGCTTACAGCTTCCTCTGTGACCTAACAGAAACTATCAGCTGGCCAGTTTGAATATGGACAATTTTTTAAGCCACTTAAAAGTTGTGACTGCCTCTGTGATCCGCACTTAAGACTAGGAAACCCCGAGGCAGAGTCTCTCTGTCTCGTTTCTGGTGCTGGGACAGCTGCGGGCCCCATGCGGGGGCCAGCGGGCCCAGCCCAGGCCCTGCTTGGGCCAGGCCAGGCTGGGCCACGGCCATCCTGGAGCCAATGGGCCCTGTTCCACCCACGGACCTCCTCCCCCCCCCCCCCAGCCCTGCTGTGGGCAGACGGCCCGGCCCGGCCTGGCTCCCCCCCTCTCCAGTGCGGCCAAGATTCAGCTGAAGCTGCACCACTGTCCGGCAGAGATCATGTGACCAACAGTGATAAGCTTAATTCCAGCTGCAAGGCCTAGGTGAGATCAACACTTTTAGTGCTGTGAAGAGCTGAAAACCTGAGGGAAGAGAAAGAGGAGATGCTTAAAGCTGAAATTCTGTTGTAAAGCTATGATGTATCAAAGTACTCGTTGTAATTTCATGAAGGCATGGGGGGCTGGAGCGTTCAACTTGTACTTGTGAGCAAAAGCACCTGCGCTGAGATAGGCAGATGCTGATGCAGCTGTAATTTCATGAGAAATTTGGACAGGGAGAGATGGAAGCGATGAGGACTTTTGCTCCAAATGGGAAAGGAGAAACCTCAATTCCTAGCGATGCTCCCAGAGATAGTCCTAGAGATGAAGACCCTTTGCTCCCAGGGAAGGAGAAGGGTCTCTGTTCTTAGAGATGAAATGCTCCCAGAAATGGGTGAAGAGAACTTTTGTTTCTGAACAGCTCAACCTTAAAGCTGTACCCCAAAAACCTTCAAGAGTGGACCCTCGAAAGCAGTTGTGGGAAAAGCTGCAAGTTGGGGGAAGGGACTCACATGTGAGCAGAGAACCAACCTGGGCGGCTGTCTCGTTGTGATAATGTTTTCATAGCATGAGCAAGAGAGACTCCTCTTCCTAAATGTACTGAACAAGGTTATGGACTGAACATCTCAAGGGTTGTCTTTCTACATTGTCAGTGGGAGAAGGGAGAAAGGTGGGGGGGAGGAGAAGTGTTCTGAAGCTGTGGTACAATTTTTTTTTTTCTTTCTCTTCTTTTAGGTCTGTTAATAAACTTTATATTCTTTCAAGTTTTAGTGCCTGCTTTGCTTTTCTCCTAATTCTTATCTCACAGAAGATAAACAGTAATGAGTATTTTGGACCAAACCACTACAGGAATGTTTCCTATATTCAGTAAAATACATTTTATCCAATGCTGGCCTGGTGTCCAAGTGAAGCTACTGAAGCTAAAAGCAAGCTGAAGTTTAGGAGAATGGAAGAGGGCACCAGGCAATCAGAGCTTGTTGCTGGTCTGTTACTGGCTCATTACTTGCTCAGACCACCCTAAGATAGAAATGCTGCAGAGGGTTCACACATGCAGAAGCTGGATGTTCTTTGCCAAACTTTAAGGATCTTAATACAAATCTTCATATCTGCCCTCCCTGGGTCTGTCTTGCAGAGCAAGCATTACTGACTACTTTGCACCCACATGGGATCATTTCCAAGAGATACCAATCATTTATCAATTACTAACTACCTCACTGGAATGTTTTCACATGAATACTGCAGTGTGAAATACCATTGCCTCTGTAATTGTGCACTAAAGAGAAACTACTGTTCATCTGTCCTTTCCTGAAGCCAGCAGGAGAACAGTGATCATTTCAGTGGAATTATGTCAGCTGAGCCTGCTAAAAACCTGGTGGTGGGATTAATGTATGTGGCCAGAAGAGGCTGAATGTGTAACTGTGGTTTTAGAAAGATGTAAAGATGCATGCTAATAGTTTAAAGGTTGGAGAAGATGATCCCTGAGGATCCTTCCAACCAGGTATTCTATGGTATTTTATAATAGTGGTAAATTTATTGCTGTTCATATCCCCATATTAACTATAAGGAAATTAATGACTTTTGTGTTTTCCATGTGCAAGGCCTTCTGTGTTAAGAATGCTCCTGGGACTCCCGAACAGCTGTCATCTGTACCTGAGCAGAAGAACATGGTTATTAACACATTGACAAGCAGAAATTGCATTATGCACCCCTGCATCTGTTAATTGCATTAGTCAGTATTTGCAATTCAAATAATATAAGCATTCAAAAATGGTGTTGTTAATATGTGGTAAAATATCATTCCTTCATTTCTCATTTCAAAATATGCATTTGGTCTTGGTTTGGTTCAATGGCTGTAATGTTATCTAAATGGAAAGCCCCCACTATTCCAATTTAGTTTATGATTTACTGAAGAAAATAATACCAGTCAAATACAATACTAAGATTACTGTTAAGCAGTTCTTACAGAACATATTGAATATAGTTGTGCATTAGAGTACTGTTTGAATAAACAATTGCTTATGGACCAGGTTTACCCTTGTGATCTGTCATTTCTGTTTCAATTAGGCTGGCTATTGTTGCGGTGAACCATGACCAACCCCAGTGCCAGCCAGATCAAGTGGACCAAAAGGCCACTTGGTTTGATGCTTCCACAGCCCAAAAGCCCAAAAGCCCCGAGCATTTAAAAGGCTGTGAAAAATATATATCCATGCCTTACCATTGGCCACAGCCCTCCCCTCCCCTTATTTCTCATATTTGGTTGTCTTTCCAGAGAGTTCTATGTTCTTCAGTAGTCAATTGGTCCTTGTTATTCCTCCCCGCCTACCCGTTCTCTCATTTGCTGTAATTCCTTCTCCCCGCCTTGGTAACACCCCCTGGCTGATGTTCCATTGGTTACTGTGGGTTCCACTGGTTACATTGTGGGGCTACAAGACCCCCTGCAAGCCACTTTCTTCGTCTTTCTCCGTGGATTTTTCTCTTCAATAAACCCTCTCTCCTCACAAAGAAGTCCCTCCACTTCTTTCCTACCTCCTTCACACACCTTTGCCATTGGTGGGCAAGGCAAACCCGAGCAGGTGCTTCGCCTGCCCTCCTGCGCTGTGATCGGCCCCCGTCCTCCCCGTTCGGAGCAGGCAGAATATTGCCCAGTGCTCGGGGCAGCGTGCTAGCCGGACAGCACTGTGGCAGGCTATTACAAATGGACTGAAAGTTGGTAAAGCTGTAACATCCAATATACAACAACATAATTTATGCTGTTATTTAATTGGTGCAGGTGCCTGTATATCCATGACAGATACAGTGATTACTTAATACTTTTTCTTCTCAAACAATGGGAATAGAGAAGTATTTCTCTAGACTTTGTCCTTAATCACTGATGAAGGAAGAGAAACAACACTGTCCCTCAGTGGACTAGTTGGTGCTTGAGGTTTCAAACTTAGGCTAAGTTTGAAGAATGCAATTTTGAAAGTGACCATATTTCTAAAAGACCGTGGAAAATACAGAGACATCCTGCTTGAATCCTTCAGGTCCACGTTTTCTCTGGTGACTGTAAATTCTCTGGATGATCAGAAATTGAAAGTCTGTCTTGAGAGGTGACCACACTCTCTCTGGTTATGTTTCTGTGCTGTGAAACTTAGTTTTTGTATTTTTAATAAAACAAGTTATACCATATAAGGAGAAAAAGATAATTAAATATTTTTAAACTCTTGAGTTCAAAGATTCTATGCTACTGTTAAGCTAAGTTGAAGCGTCATACAATCATAGAACAGTCCAAGTTAGAAGGGAGGTTCAAGTTTTATCTAGTCCAACCTTTTGTGGGAAAGGAAGCCTCAATGTATAGATGCTAAAAAAGCTGGCAGAGAAAATTTCCCAGCTTTTTACAGCCTCTTGTGAAACTCTCCGTTCTCACACAAACTAGCTGAGAAACAGTTTGCTATTTTGTAAACTATTTTGCAGGTGCAGGCTGTTGTCGGAATACTGTGGATATTGTTTTGGTTCATTGAGAATAATATTTAAAATAGGTGTCATAGCATTCAGCCAATCACTCTAGGAGGTGGATGGTCAAGCACCCAATGATGTTATACCACTTTTGTGAACAAAGCTATATAAAGGAATCTGTAATTAATTAAATAATCCCATTTTATCCTGGACTTGGATTCTGTGTTGTTCTGCACACCTTCCCTGCGGACAACAGCGACATCAATGAGATTACCTAGCACTGTGTCCAAATGCAATTTGAAATTGCATCCAAACATTTCCATCCATTTTTAAAACCATGGAAGAAAGTTAGTTCTCCCTGTCCTCAAAACCTTTGACTGATTTAAAGGGAGTCAGGATTACCTCCTGAGAACCAGCACTCCATCATGGGGTGTTGAGTAAATGTTAACAACTTCTTTGGGAGGTGATGGAGTGTTCAAGAGGTATCTGGATGCAGCACTTGGGACTGGTTAAGGGGTGATTGTGCTGTGCTGAGTTGATGGTGGGACTAGATGATCTTAAAGGTCTCTTCCAACCTTGATGATTTTGTAATTCTTTTAATTCAGCTTTACCACTAGAGGTTCTAATTAGTCGTGTTTTCATTCAGGAATGCATATCCCAGCTGACAGTCTTCTGAATGTCATTGCACACGAAAGTTATTGTGATTTCAGAACAGCTCAAACTATAGAAATTACTCAGGCTTACTCTTTGAGAATTCCTTGCGGACAGCAAACTAACAATTTATCACTTTGGTAGTTGTCAGGTTTTGCATGCTGTCTCAAAGAGCACCTGGAGGTCTAGCCACAAACCGATGGCACTACAGTAGCACATACACACGCAAAAAGCGTAGGCAAACGGGGGTGTGGTCCTCACCCGAGGGAGCCGTCCCTAAACAGGGTGTGAAGGCACAGAGGCAGAGGCAAAGGAGAGAGAGGGGACTCTCCATGTAAATTCCATGCAGAAGGTTTATTGAGGTGAAACAATGGGGAGAGAAGACAGCCAAATACCTGACAGAGTCCAGGGATTTTATAGTAGGGATAGGAAAGGCGGGCATAAGGGATACAGCCAATATACTTGACAGGAGACAGGGTTGAGGGCAAGGGAACCAATGGAAATAACACAAAGGAGGGATTTAGGGAAGGAACCAATGCAATGTTGAGTACAACAGAACTTTCTAGAATTAATACATATTAACTTAGGGGAAATGAATATTAACAAACTTATACATAAAACAGGGAGGGGAAAACATGAACCTATCACATAAAAATATGTAAACTTCGGAACTGCGGGATTATGGTCTCTCACCCTAACCACGGAGTGAGGCATTAAGCTTCGGTGCCTGACCACCACAGCTTGGTGTCTGTTGGATCTTCAATAGTCAGGGTGGCTGCAGCCACTTGCACCGCTACAGGTACTTATCTTCCTGTGCACTTGAGTAACAAATTTGTGCTGCCAATTAGTCAGTTTAATAATGTTTGTCAAGATCTACTTATGAGCAATTGTGCAATAAAATCTCTTAATTATGTTTTATAAAGTTTCTGTGTGAGAATTGGATGAAAATCCTTTTGTTATAATTCAGACTTGGGAAAAAGTGGAGCAGGATCAGAGTCTGATCTGTGTACATTGCACATAAAGCTGTGCCACCAAGCTAGTAACCAAAAGGATTGTAGGTAACAAAAGAGATGACAGGCTTAGCCCAGAGAATGGTCAAGAAATGAGGCACTACCTCCTGAAAAGAGAAGAAATTTTAGGAAGCCAGACCGCTCTGACTCTGAGCTTCTTTAGTGGTTGTAGGTGTCAAAGATGCTCCACTCCTAACTAAATCTGCGCAGCTACAGATGAGTTTTAACCAGTGCACCAATGGGAATTACCCCATGTGCTGTGTGTTGTTTAATTAAACTTAATATTTCATTTAGTTGTGTAAAGAGCTATGTCAGGGTTTTTTCAGGTTTTTTTTTTTTAAGTAACACTGAAAATGTTAAACTACATGAAAATATCTGTAATACTGTATCCAGAGGTGCTGTAGATTAAGGGCTTTTCCCTCACCTATTGTTAAACAGGAGAAATAGCACTTCTACCCAGGATTCATCAAGTGGCTGTTGAGAGTCACCATAGAACATCAGAAACTGGTGAAGCAGAGGTGGAAAAATCTTGCTGTTTCTTTCCCCCCTGTGTGTGAACTGAAGGCAGATGACTAAAAATTATTTTAGAAGCTGTAGAGATCTGAAGGAGGATTGACTGCCTTCCTATAATAGTTTTGCTACTCTTCACTTCATATGGTTGAAGTCACTCCAGATAAATTAAGGGAATTTAATTTATTGCAGGACTGCACAATGCTTTCTAGGGATTGGAGATTTATTTGGTTTCAGAAACTGCGTTATCTTCAGATTATGCTATCCCTTTAGACAGCCTGTGAGAGTAATTTGGAAGATTCTGGAAAGAGGAGAAATGTAATAAAAAAAGTTATTTGAAAAACTACTGTTTAAGTTACTATATTGCATCACCTGTGTGAGTACTGTTGCTTTGGTTCCCCAAATTTGGAGTTGACATTTCTTTCTCTCCAAATAAATTTCATGGGAAGACTTAAAATTTTACAGCCTAAATTTTATCCAACTGCTTTCAGAAAGGCTTAATAAAGGAGAAGCAGTGGTCTCTGGACATAAATGGAATTTAATCCATTTTAACATGTCTTTCAACTTATACAATGGACAAAATATTTCTAGCAATCCAAAATTTCTATTATAAATTTCCAGTAACAGTAGAAGAAATGTAGTGACCACAAAAATTTTCTGCAGTAAAGAGAAGGGGTAGTGGATACTTACTTCCAGGTGGTCCTAAACTGAATACTTGAATCCCTTTCAACCCCTAGAAACAGCTGGCAGAAATTGAACCTTACCCTCATAGTTTGGGAAATTAAATTCTCTCTAGAAACTCCAGATGAGGCAAGAGACTCACTGTGCTGAGAAAATATTTAAATGTTTTCTGAAAGCTTATTCACATTTAGTATCTACTTGATTTTTTTAAAATAAAAATATCTACATGGAGGTTTGAGAGGGTAAGGCCAGTGTTGCTAGTGCTGTTTCTCTGTTCCAGTTTCAGGTAGGAAAATCTGCTCTGTGAGCTGCAGAGTGAGTATTAAGATGTACTGACTATCTCATGTATGGTTTACTCTCCACAGTACGTAATCTGAAAGAGAAGTCTCCTTTAGACAGTAGAATGACCATGAGGGTAACCAGTATGCTTTCTAGACACTTGGGCAGAACCCCATTCTTTCCTTAAAATGACTGGTACCTGCAAAAGAGATGTAGCCTAATCTATAAGTCACAAGGTAGGAAAGAATAGGTCTTTCTTGCCACCATCATCAAAGTGCTTCAAAGATGTAAACACAGTGACCTGTTCCCTTGGAGTGCCAGATAAGGAACAAGACTCCATGCTGCTAAAGTGACAGGTCCAGAAGCAGGGGCTCCCACCCCCAGGGAGAGGAGAGACCCCAGCCCTGTGCAGGCTGTAGGTGGTGCTTAGCAAATTCCCCCAGGATGAAAGAAACTCTCAGCAAACCATCTTGTAGAGAGCACAAACCATCAGAAAAATGCAGTTCGTCATTGCTTGCCTCTTCTTGGCAAGGGTTCTCTTCTTTGTGGGTTTTGATCAAAAATTGAGTGAAAGTCTGATTTTGGTACTCCCCACATATATTTTAAATCTAGTTAATCTATTTTCGTGGCAACTGGAAACAACTCATTTTTAGAGCTCTGGGATATAAAAGTGTGTGAGTCATATTTCTAAGGAAATTGCACAGTCCTGTGCATTTGAATAACTATTACCAAGTCTATTATAAACTGCATGATAAACTGTTACAAAATTTAGATGGAATAACTGTCTCCTGAGAATGAAATTTAATTATGTGCTTGGAGACAATTTGAACTGGCGGAGCTTAAAATGAAATTAAAACTAATTATGAAATACTTAGAGTTTTGGATAAATTAAAAAGAGAAAATTTAATTGACAAAAAGTAAATCAAAGGTATATCCTGGAAACATATATTGTTAAATAAAAACCAAAGATAATGAGAGTCTTCTGAGGAAGAAGAGAATTAACATAGCATTGACAATGTCATAATTATTGTAAAAACAGTAAGTGCCTGTGAAGTATTTCAGTAGTTGAAATATCCAAGTGTTTTTGAAACTGAAGATATACTGGGATGGCTTCAGCCAGGTTCTTTAAAGAAATATTGACCTAATGCTATTTTTGCACAGCATTTTTTTGGGTTCTGACTTGCAATGCCTTAAAGGAAGGGGTTTTCAGAAGGTTTTAGAGAGCTTTGCACCATTTCAAGGTGGTGAATTTCAGCAGTGTGCCAAACAAGTTGTCACTCCTCACAGCATCGATCTTCTATAAGAATTTTGTGTTTATCTGTCTTCTCAATGTGGAAATATTTTAGAATTTGTTCTGGGAACAATAGTGCTTCTCTCTTCAGCTATGCCAAGGCAAAGTGAGTCTGGGCTGCAATCCCAGATAGCCAAGACATTGTACTGTTAAACATAATTGCAGAGCAATTTCTCTCTGAGGGCTAACTCAAGAGGAAGAGTAGATTTCTTAGGATTAGATGAAATTTCACACCTAAGATAGTACAAGCAAGGGAGATCTAGTCAGAAAAATCAAACCCACCATTCAGAGCATCTTGACATAAACAACAAATGCTTGTCTGTCCAAAAGTTCTTTAGATTAAATCACAGTAGTAATTTGTGATTTTATTGTCTAAATATGGTGAGCCATCATTAAGGTACCCCACAGTATCCTGTCTAGCCTCCTGCAGTATTTGTTGCAAAAGTTCTTGAGTCTCATGTAACTCCTCCTGTCATGTCTGTCAGTCCTGTACAGATATCCTAGAGACACCTTGGATATGCAAGAGCATCTCAAATGGCACCGGATACTTCTTGTTTGGCAAATAATTCAACTCCTACCAGTCCACTGACACAGCAACAGTTTCAAACTTAACACCATGTGTGTGATACATAAGTTTTGACATCATAATTTATTGACAAATCCCATACATTGACTGGCTTAACTCATCTGGCTATGTGTAGGTAGCCATTAACATCTGAGGACCCACCAGGTACCTGAGATGTTAATAAAAAGCTGCAGCTTTAACACAAGCTCTCTGAGAGGCCACCCCATTTCCCAAGTGACTGCTAGCAGAGAATGGTCTCAAGAGCCCAGGTGCATCAATGAGTCTTAGTGGTCTTGACTAGCCTCACCTGAGACCTCCACCCTCACCATCGGCCCAGAAGCACTGTTCAGCGCAGATGTGAAGTTTTGTTCTCTGCCTCACCTAAACTGAAGGAATGCTGTTTTCCAGCCCTGCCATAGCTTTGCACTGCCTGACCTTGAAGCCGAGTCGTGCCCTAGAGAGTCACACTGGATACTGTGTCTGCTTTCTGCGATTACATCAGCTCCTTTTAGCAGCAGGTCACAAATGGCCTAAAAGGCTTTTTCAGGGAAAGCAAAAATATGAATCCAAGGACAAAGTTTCTGTGATGGTTGCTGTAAGAATGCCTTCTCCCCATCTCTTTGAGTGTTGTCTGTCTGTGTTCAAAGGCACCCTCGAGTCAGTGCAGCTCCATTATCGAGATGCTGGCTTTCCTATAAAATTCCATTATGAAAAAATCTGTGTTGGGAGTTGTTCAGAAGAGTAGGCTGTATCATGCTGTCTCTGGAACACTAGGGAATTTAAATGATAGCATTTTATCCAGACCTTAGATTCAGAAAACATCCTGTTTTGTCTCTTCTCAGAAGGGTATACTAAGATGTGGTTAATTCAATTAAAAATCTTCTAAACACAGTCCATCACATGATACCTGAAATCCTTTATTTCTATAGCTCAAGAGGACATTGACACCCTAAACACTTCTGCAGCATAGAAACATATCATCAGGAATGACACAAGAGACACTGAATGGTCCTGTTTCTTACATGTTTCTTACAAGGGAGAGAGGACTATGAACTATCTTATACCACCTCTTTCTTTTTTTTTTTTCTTTTTTTTTTCTTTGAGTAGTTCAGAAGCAGAGAAAAATGAAGGAGGATTATTTACAAGACAGGCTGTTGCAGCCTGTTGACTCAGACCCTGTGCTATTGGCAGTTGAGAAAAGATGTGCAGCCAGCATTGAATCATCTGGTTGCTATTCTCTCCATTTGTACCCTGTCCAACATGTTTTTGAAGCACGTCTTTAGTACAGCTGGCAGCATGACTTCCACTGGGTGCCCTTTCACAACCAGGAAGGTTGTAGAGGAACAAGCCTTGAGGCTCCAAAACTCAGAAATCTGTAGGAAAATCTTCACTAAATAGTACTGTTTCTGTTCCTCAGAGCAGGCCTGGCCTTGCTGTTGAGTCTCCTTGTCCATTCTCTGGGATTCAGTGGCCCACTCTGTGTTCTTATAGTATTAGAATACGATTCCTAAGTGCTCCCTTCCATTATCTCCTGGAAAAGACTCGAGGGGGCAAGTGCTCCTTTTAGCCTGTCCATTTGATTGTGCTGAGCTCCATTTTTCCATCTCAGCAAGGCAGTGCTGGACACCCTCACAAATGTTCATAATCACTGGGTGATTCAGAGTCCTTCCTCCACAGCTGGACCAGTTGCCTGGTGCCATATGAGACTCTTTTACCCAGAGGCATTGGTTAGCAGTTAGCTGGTTACCTCGCCAGTACTGCCAAGGGCTTCCAGTTTATGGGGATGCATCTGGACAAGTGACAAGTCCTTCCACTCCAGCCTCTTTTTTCCACTTTTAAGCATTATTCTCTATAGCAGAGAGAGTGCTGTCAGTCTTTTTATAAATTTTGTTTCCTTTCTTCTTCTGTCTGCTGTGTAAGGACAGAAAAATAAATTACCACAAGACACCAACCTGTTTTGATTCAGTAGCAGTCTGGTGGTGCTGGTGTTTGTTAAGAGTATATGCTAAAGGCTCACCCCTTCCCACACAGAGGGGCATGGGGGCAGGGGGCAGTGGGGGAGTCCTGGTCAGACACGTGAGTGCCAGCCCCAGGGCTGTCCCGGGAGCATGAACCCCACAGGGTAGATGAGACCCAGCATTGTGAGTCCCCAGAGGTGTGGCTCTCTGGGGCACTGCACAGAGTTTTTGGGGGATTCCTTGTCCTGAGGGATGGAACTCATTATGGGATGCTGGGAGGAGAAATCTGAGGTTGTGCAAGGGGATATAAGGGGCCAGCTGCCTGTGAACAGTTTGCTGGTCAGTACATTTGTCTGGCCATGCCCTTTGCCTAGCCTGCATAGGTGTCTGCTCTCTGTTCTCTGTGCACGTGTGTGTTTGGGGCTTGAGTGCAGCACACTGGAGTTCAGACCATGGGCCAGAGGCACTTGTGTGTCTGTAGTGCCGCAGCTGGGGAGATGACAGCGTGAGTGCATGTGTCAGCACGTGGCTGACAGCAAATACCAAGCTGGTGAGATACATGGTGCATTCCCTTTTGTCCATAACAAGGCTTGGAGTGTAAAACAGTGATGAGCAAATGAATCAGGAGGAAATGCAATGAATGCATTAGGTTCCTCTGCCTTGAGTTTGGAAGAGTTTCTGATACTCACTTACAGTAGGGAGCGGGGATAAGTCACTGGCAGGGAAGCTGAACAGAGTGGTCTGTTGGGCTTTGTAAACAAAACTTTCTCACTCATAACATTTCTTTGCTATTCTGATCCAGTAAGTTGCTGAATCCCAATTTAAAAAATAAATTTAAAATATGGGTAATGTAACAGTTGACACTGTGTGCTGGTTTGGCCAAATTTAGAAATATATCCTCTGAGAGAAGGCAGGTTACAAACCACCAGGTTCGGGAAAAAAGAAACTTTTTTCCTCGAAGGAAAGTGAAAGAGATAAAAACTATTTATTTAACAAACACATGGGAAAAGGATAATAATGCTAAATAATAAAACCTCTTGCTGTGGAGAAAAACCTGGGAAAATGTTAGAGTCTTCCCTTTGCTCTCCCTCCTCCTCAGAGCTGGGGCTTGGCCCAGGGCCAGGCCCTCTGTGCTCGGTGGAAAGTCCTCTTGATGTGTTCTGATATTGAAGCAGTCCAGCAGAAAAAGGGAAAAAATCCGAAATTCCCAGAAAAACAAAGTGCAACTCTCTGGAGGGAAAAAAACCCAGAAAAATGGCTGAACAAGCAAGCAGGTTGCTTTTTCTGCTCCCGCTCTCCCAGCCACAGAACGCAGAAAACAAAAGAAAAAAAAAAATGCAGAGAATGAGTGAGTTATCTCTGTCTGCGTCCTTGAGGGTTTTTTTCTTCTCTCTCTGCTCAGGCTCAGTTTAAAAGCATAGAAAGGTATATATACTAATTTCTGGGCATAGTGCAGCGATAGGGAATACAACATCAAGTTACCCCAAGACACACTGTCAAGGCAATTCCTGGATAGAGCAGGTGGTGTTTGTACCCCTTCATTTCTTGGGTGTGCTGCCAAGAAAACTGGTTCAGGTCTCCCTTCAAGGAGGGAGGCCTGCCATTGCACCTGCTGAATCAATGTGCTTCTTGAATGCCCTTGGAGCTTCTCCTAGGGACCTCCCTAATCCCTTCTAAGTGCAAGTTGATGATTTGAACTTGCACATTCCCTTTCGGCAGATGTTGTCATATCTATCAGGTCTTGAGTTCTTAAATTCCCAGCTGAACACTCAGCTGTCTTCTCACCAGCTCCCCAGCCTCCAGCTGGGGCTCCTTGCCTTGGGTATTGGTGGAGAGGGAGTGGAGAAGACTCTGTGCAGAAGTAGGGTTTGCTCTTCATAACAGAGGAGCTTTGCCAGAGAGGACTTTTCTTAGCAAAGACCTGTGTCCTGCTCCTATCCCTTCCCCTGGGCAAGCTTGCACGCTGACCTCAGGCGGTGCCTGGAGTGTTAGGCTGGGACCATCTGCCTCCAATATCTGAGCTGGGTCAGCTGGGTGGGCCAAACATGATCTGTGATTGAGCCTTTTTTGATTTTTCTTTGTTTGGATCCAGTTTTCATGGGCAGCAACCTTACCATTCTGTTTAGAGCTCCAGAGAATTTTGTATCTGTTTTCTGCTGGTATTTCCCAGAAGTTCTGAAGCCTGTGTTGTTGTGCTTGGCTAACACCAGTGTATGCTGTGTTAGGTGTGTGGGACACCTGACAGACTGAAATGCATCTGAAGACTACAGCTGGCTTCCTCTTGCCTCATACTTCATTCTTGTTTTTTTATGCAATGGGAGTGCCCTAAAAGTGAAACCCACTCAACTCTCAATAAGGTGAATTAGAGGCTGCAGATAAAAAGGGAACTGAAGATTAGCCCTGCTAAATCGAGCTTTAGGCTCAATGCTGATTTTGCAAAAACTTGTGTAATTGAGAAAGCAGGTAGAGACATGGCCAGGTAAGAGGCTTCAGAGTTGCCAGGGCTTTTTTCTTGATTTCTGTGTCTTTTACCTTCTTTGCCTAGCAAAATAATGCTAAGATGAACATTAAGGTATAATTTATGAGACAATGGGTTGTATGCATTAAGGAACAAAGCTCAAAGCTGCAGCTGTTTATTTATCTCTGACATTAATGTAAACAAGTGCACATAATTCATAATAGAAAGATAGAACACATTGCATTCTTATGTGAACAGTTCAGTACCTAATTCTGATTTCCTTAAATGCTTTTGATCTATTTATGGAATTTTTTTACCGCTTGGATCTTTAGTTCACAATGATCCCATGATTTGGTTAATTTTATTTATGTAAATTAAACTGTAAATAGAAGGATAAAGTGAATTAAAAATATCATTTTCAAAATGTCTTCGAGCATTTGTCTAATATTAATGATTCTGGTTTTTTTGGTAATATACTACAGAGGAATGCACATTGTAAGAACTCAATAGGATCTATTTTATGAAAAAAAAATAAAATGCAACACCCCTCAAAACCCCCAATTTAACATACACCAGTGATACATTCAGATAAAAAGACATAAACCCTTCTTCATAATTTAGAATTTTTGAGTTTGTACCTCTTTCACATAAACAGAAGTCATTATTTCAGTATACTCACCTTTGGGATTATTGTTTTCTCTCTTAAATGATTTCATCAGCAAATTTGATTATGGCTCCCATCTGGCATTTCTTACATAATGCTATGCCTTTGCTTTAGTGCACTCATTAAGGTAATTATAATTCAAAGTCATTTCTGAAAATAAACCTGCATGGAACTACTATGTTCCTAAAACTTTATTACTGTTTGTATCTATGGCACTGAAACTGTCAGGACTAAAGGTTCGTCACTGCTTGTTTTTTTTTTTTTTTCTGTTTGTTAAAATGCTCTTGCCATTTGTTATTTCAGGCTTGTTGTTCTGATTGTTTAGGAAGGAAAAATAACAAGGTCTCCTAAATGGATTGAAAGGCACTGAAAATGCCCTACAATCCTTTTTAAAGCAAAAAAGGTTTTTAAAATCAAATAAGTGACTGGTTTCAAATCCATCTGTGAGATCTCCTACAGCCAGCACCTGGAGAGCCCATGACAGACAAGATAGCTATGTCAGTAGTGCAGAATTTCCTCAGTGGTTTTATCCAGTCCTATTCCTACAGTTTCATGGGCAGTTTCACCCTTCATCTCAGTTTCCAGCTGGTAGTTTAATATCTTAAATCTGAAAAATCTTAAATCACCCATATTAGTCTTTCCAGATGATGCGTCCTGTAAGGGCTTGTGTGGTCTACTGCCTGCTGGATGGCAAAGAGAAATCCAGAAGAAAAAATTCCCTCTGGAAAAAAGACCAAGTTTTGTCTAATTTTTTTCCCATCTGCCTTTTGAAGTGTGCCTTCACAGTTTTCTCTATTCAGTATTGCCATACTTACAGATGTGAGACACCATCCTATTCCCTTCACTCTATTTCAGTTAACTTCTCATTTTTTTTCTTTATTTTGTTGTCTGTTTTCCTTTCTCCCATTCTAACTTCCCATACTTCTTTTGTTCTTTCCAGTGCAGTAGCTCATTACTTACATTTTAATCTTCCTTACATTCCTCCTCTATTTCCCTTATCCCTCTTCACTACAACTATCACTGTTTCCATGCTCTTTCCCCTCATGTGCCAGATCCCCTAATTTTGGGACACTTAATATTGGTTTCTAATTCTTATCAAACTCAATGAGTTGCTGCTCAGACCTTTCTCCTATAATTGTCTTAGGGAATTTCATGACTCTCCTTGCCCTAGCCTGGCTGGCAATCTTACTTCTTTTAAGGTAAGTCTTTCAAGAGAAGAGGAGCTAGAAACCCAACAGATTTTTATTTTATGGATAAATTTTGCCTCTAAAATCTATGACATGTGAATAAAACCTGAGAGATATTATGCTAATGCTCCAAAGTCTACTTCAGAGAATTTTATTTGAGTCAACTTTTATTTTTTCTCAATAAATTCCTCAACTGCAGCTTTGTGGTGTGATTTCTGAGGGCCATACCTCGTGAAAAAACACATTAATAAGAAATCCTCTAGCCTCTTAGTGATATTATTTTTCCTTTGTACCTCAGAATGGTACACTAATGTCACAAAAAAACTGAAACAGCAGTTCCTCCACTAACAGTTTACAGAAATACCTCCTTTCAAAAAATTCATCCCTCTGCCAAGTAAGCAACTAAGCCAAAGGCAATTACTGTTACCCCACAACAACAATATATTAATGGATGCTGTCTTGTATGCATATATTTCAATTTAATCCTTGAAAGTTTAATCTTTTATAATGAGATTTGGGCATCAGAACCCATGAAGCTGAGAATATACATAGACATAAGTCATTCATCACTCTGGAGATATCAAATTGAATATATATTGGACAAAAGGGTGTTATCAACAAATTTACACTGATGAAAGCCTTTGCACAGGAGTTATTTACTTTGAAGACAATGCTATCTCACTCATTTGGATGAGTAATTGTAAGCAGTTTCTTTGTGAAATGCTGTTATGGTTGATGTATTTCACAGACAGAAAAGTGTATTATATTTTAATATTTCTTCTTTGTATGGTACATTCTCAAATAACTTTTCTTCATTTCCCTGTGGCTCTCATTAGCATTTCTATCTATTGTGTTTAATTTAATACTCTAATCTCTGAAGTCCTGTTAAAAACAGTCAACATCACAAGTCTGTATTGACATAAAAAAAGAAGGTTCTTGTTAGGTTATGCTGCTGATATTACTAGGACAACTTTGGCTGTCAGAAGGAGACATTTCTTTGGCTAACTGTTGCCTCAGATTATATGGTGAGACGACCTTGTGGCAATATTTAGCAGCTTTTAATAATCCACTGTTTTATGAATGGAGGAAAAAACCAGACAAACACAAAGTGATGAAAGCTATCATCAAAAGGCTTTTCTTTCAGTCAGCTCTTAATTTAGGAATTTTTCAGAGCAACTAGCTGTAATACTATGTTTAAAAGAACACCCTTATGTAATGACATTATGAATGATGTAATGCATAATTTCAATTGCTTCTTAATAAATTAAGTTAAATGTATTTGAAGAAAGTCAAATTTGTTTCAGTGTGTTGAAGATCAAGCCCATTCAGCATTTAGAGAAGTGAAACTTGCTTGAAATTTCCCAGCTCAGAAGAGATGCTCCACAAGTCTGTGTCTGCATTCTTATTTAAGAGTGGTCACTGAACCTCCTTGAAGGCGAATTCTTCAACTATCCAGACTGTTTCAATCCTGCGAAATGTCGATGACCTCTTATGTGTGGGATAGGAGAGCTGGAAGCCCTGAGAAAGCTGCACAGAGAGTCACTGTTCCTCACTGTGCCCCCTTGAATTGTGTAAACCAAAACGCCAGGCTTGTCAGGGTCCTCATCACCTGTGGGGGTTGGTGCATGGGCTAACACATCTCTTCATCAGCTACATCCTGGTAAACTTCCTAAAGCGTTTTTAATTTGTCAAAGGACCATCTCTTTTCCCAGTGAATTGTAAGCCAGAAAGATTGCTGTCCTGAATCTAAAATGAATCCCACTGAAAGGATTTAACAAGGAAGGAACACGTGCACAACTATAGCTTCAGTGAGAAACTGCCTTCTGTAAAATGACTAGGGGACAGCCACTTGGGTGATAGGCAACATTGCTGCAACACTCACACTTTTCAAAACCTTTGATTTATAGAGACAGTTTACTCTGCCAAGGGTTTCTGCTCTGCCACTGCTAGCCAAATGACAAAATCAACGTTGTCAGAAGACCAAATTTTACGTAACAAACTCCCACACCATAAGAATATTAGAGTGACCATTCTAGGCTAGACCTGAGGTCTTAAATCTCAGAATAACCTAGTGGATGTCTCGTGAATAATATATTACATAACAAGACAATGTACGTAGTGTTTTCTCTACTTCCCCAGCCTCTGTTTTGCAGTCTATATTACATATATATGTATACATAGATATATATAGCAATGTTTAATAGTTTTCTCTTTGAATCATTTGTCGAGACTTCTCAAATCCATCCTGCTAGAAGAAGCTTAAATGGTATTGGCTAGTGACAGACCATGGATGAGCAGTGTAGATGAGCTGTGCAGCAACTGCTGGCCTGTAGCTACAACCCCAGGAAGGTCCCCAGTGCAGGGACTTGCAGACAGCTCTGGGAATGTGGTGGGACTGTGCTCTGGACAGTGGCAAGTTTCTGTGAATAGGGGCAACTGTCACAAACATTTTGGTTATTCTGAACTCAGAATACAATATTATTCCACAATACAACAGTATTGTGGAATTAAACTTGTATGAAACTTTCATCTCCCATGGACTTCAACAAATTTCCTTTTTGCTTATGCAAAGAATGATAGCAGTCCATGACTTCAGCCAGAAGGCAGCCCACACTCACCCTTTATATAAATATCACCTGCTTCCCTCTGTAAAGGATTCTCTCATAGTTCTGTTTGGAGAAGATATCTGTGGATTTGGAGAAAATTCCCAGCAGCAGGAAAACACAGACTCCAGAAAGTGCTTTTTTTCTGGACCAGGAATATTTAACTCAGTTTTTGTTGGATGTGATAACAAAAGAAACCTGAAACCCAGCAAAGAATTTATAGTGCTTTAGAGCCCTTAAATCCTTCATGTATTGAGCATGTGCAATATTACTTGAAGTGTGACAACTTATTATGTTAAGTTTTAAATTACATTTTCTTATTGCTACTTCACAGTTTCTAATTTATGAAAATAGATCCTCAACACTGCTTAATCACTGCTAGTAATTTAGTGCCATTTCCCACTGCTTTCCACTAGCAAAAAGTGTAATAGCAAGATTTTTCCATAGCCTCTAAGTATACATGTTTCTAATCTTCACTGTTTGCCACTGATTGCAGTTGCCTGCCTGTGATGTGAGGATGAGATCTGCGTTCTCGATTAAAGAAAACAAGGTAAGAGTTCAGCAGTGTAGGCAAGTAAAAGATAATTTTTCTTTTCCCATAAAACTGTTCTCATTTTAAGAATGTCTTGCTGAGAAACATGTTAATTAGATAAATCTTCTCCATTTTAAACAACACTGAACATAATTCGAAGCCACTGCCAAGAAATTCCAACTCACTTTACATGCATGTTTAAAATAACATTATATAGTAAAGCAGAAAGTGAAATCCATCTACTCATAATGTCTGCAGTATGAGTTAATCAAAGTCATCTCTAATACCCTAATATCAGCAAGAAATGATGATGTAACAATACCAATGGCCATTCCCTGGCTCATTATTGAGTGTGGTGCAGTTTAGTGTCCCTGGAGAGGCAAATGGTTCCCTTCATGCAGCATGCATCAGTGTTCTATAACATCACTGGTTTCTTTTTACCAATATATTTAGTTCTGAAAGAATTTTTTTCTCTTCATAATTACCATTTTCCGGGATCCTATCTGATCACAACATAAGCATATTAATTCCTGAGATACATTTCTGCAGTGTTAAAAAACCCAGAGGAAGGACACTACATTTATATTTTTGAATGTATACTGAGAACATTTTTCTCCACAGTGAAATTTGCTCTTTTCAAATTAGTGTTTAAGAAGTAATTATTTTAGTATAATTACTAAAAACAAGCAAACAAACCCTTGAAAAACTAAATTGGGGTGTACTTGTGTTGTTAATTAGCCACTTGGCAGCCATCAGAAAACATCATTTTTATTTCTGTAAACAATGACTGGTATTTTAGGAGGCAACTGAGTATCCTAGTGATGAAATGGATGAACAGATACTAAAGCACAAATGTTTTCTGAAGTGTAACAAAATAAAAAGTTTCAGAGAAGCAGAATAATCAGTTGGTTAGTTACAACACATTGCCCTCCAATTTCCATTACATATTATTTATTTTATTTATTGTATACATATCTCAGGTCTCTTTGCAATTAAATATTTTAGAAATTTCAACAAGAATTTGAGAGAAACATCTCTACTTTTCTTTCCATTTACTTTGTATAGTCCTATTTTCTAAATCAGTGTCATATACTTCATCAGCTGTGTAGTCAGATTTACTACCTGAATTCAGCTTTATAAGGGAACAAATAGCACTCAAATCAATATCTGAATCAGGAACAGAATTCCAGGTACAGACATATGCACATGAGAATATTCAGTGTGTGAGCAACTGCTATGTCATAGACATGTCCTTAACATTACTTAAAAGATTTAATTCACTTTAAGTCAAATGAGAGAATCCATTAAAGGAAGAAGAAATAAATCTTTAATAGTATGACATAAACTATGTGGCATATGTACATTTGCAGTACAATCCACTCACTTTCAGTGGTCTTTTTTGATTTTAATAAAAAGAGACTCATTAAAGTTGCTTGAAGTTTTATAGTAAAATTGCCAATATAGTTATACAGTCATAAAAGTAAAGTTGGGGATTGTACTTTTGTGCTTTCCTTCTTTCAACTTATTTAAAAGGAGAACAAAGATTCCTCACTGGTTTGACCACTCCAAGCTTCAGTATAGTGAGAACATTATGCTTTATTACTTTAATATTCTGGTCATTATGGGCAGCTTAAATTTTGAGTAAAAATCTGTACGTGCTTAAGAAATATTGCAAATTTGAAAAAGTGATGAAAAATGAAAATTAACAAAATAAGCCCAAATATAATTATATCACAGTTACCTCTTAATTGTTACTGAGCAGGTCCAGAGCATGAAAGCTCAGTCTTCTACTCCCAGCTTTTCTGGTTTTTACACATACAATGATTGCAAGTTGCATTGCTTATTGAACCATTTATTAATCTCTTAGTATCAATATTGACCTTGTATCAGAACAAATGTTGTCTTGAAGCAAACTAGTTTTATTTTGCTTTTAGTTTATATAGATATGCTAATCAATATGTTAATTCAATGTCATTGGTCTTCTGTCAAACATTAGCAGGCTGGAATGAAATAGCTAAACTAGTTTTCTTGGAGACTCTTCAGGTTACCTTACAGTGGCGTAAAGAATGATGTCTCTCTAATGTGACATTCAAAAGCAGAACAGAGGCTCATGCAGGCTGCAGTTCTTTTTTTCATATCAGAGAAGTCCTTTGAAGGCAATTCTAAAGCACGTGTTGGACAGCTGGTTTATAACACAAATAAAAACTTTCAATAAAGCAAAGAAAAGCAGGACAGAAAATACAGAAGGGATTTTGAAACTGCAGCCGTTGTTTTTGAGTGGTGAGGTGCAGCTAACTGGAAGGAGTGAAACTGGTTTTCATTTCTTTGTCTCTTGACACATGTACAAGATATTTGTCAGATTCTTGGCTCTCACCATGAAGCAGGTAGTCCAGAGACTTAATCAAATGTATTCCATTGTGTGGTGATTCATTAAGCTCCTGATGCAAGTAAAACCATGTTCTGTATTGAAAGCAGTTTTCCTGAGAGTGCCATCATTTAGAAGAGGGGATACATAGGAAGGTTTGAGAGAAAACTCCTTACTAGTGGGGCCTCAGAAAGCAGAACAATGTTGGGTACTGAGGGATAGGTCTGGGACTGTGCAGCTGTGGACAGATAGTGCAGAGTGCAGGGGCCCGTACAGTGAATTCAGTATCCCTCTTCAATTTAAAATATCAAGGTTTCACAACTTTCATTTTTGTTTTGTATTGAAACATCAGTAAACTGGCTGAAAAGGAATGAAGGACACTAATCTACTCCATGCTAATAGCCTCATGTTTTCTCTAGGACTTTGATACTCAGGGATGAAATGAAGACCAGCATTCTTGTTGTAAAGCTACGAAGATCCTACCAGCCATGGAGACTGAGGAGCATCACAGAGGGAAGGAGAAGTAATCCACAAGCTTTCTTGCTTTGAGAAATGTGAATACACTGGAATCCTCATACAGGAAAAAGCTCTTTGAAGGTGGAACATCAGTGAAGGAGTCAGAGGAGGGGAAAGGCTGTGCAAAGCAAGAGAGTCTGTTTCCTAACCTGTCTGGCTTTAAGAGAAGATCCTACATGGAACAGACTAATAAATTTATCAGCTTCTAAGAGGAAATGCCCCCGGAAAGGAATCATCTCCATGGTATGGCATTTTGTGAAGAGTAGTGACACACGGTATCTTATATGAGTACTTCATACTGAGCATACAAAACAAAATAGCAGTTGTCTGAAATGGTTAAAGTGTTCTGTGGAAAAAAACATTGAAAAATAAATCTGATCAATTGGAGCCTATTATAACACCCATATACTCACAGAACAGAACAGATTTGCACTCTCACCGCCATCTGGAATGGAATTACGTTAGCAGTCTCTAAAAAATACAGATTAACTATTTCCTGCATTTCTATAGTGCGATGCTTTCTTTTTCTGTTCGTGCCTCCTGTTTGGTTAATCATGACAACTTTAAAGTCATTGTGTGAATGTCACATTTGCTTACTGTTCAGATCAGAAAGAGCAGTAATGTCTGTAGAAGAGATATATGAAACATGAAAGATAATTTAAAATGAGTCTCTCTGTCATTAAGTCAATGGCCTTTACTAAGACACAACTGTAGCAGATGCTGCTTAAACTAGCTAGATTATATAGTCTTACAACTAAAATGAACATCAGGTATGCATGATCAGTTTTTTACAGGTGTTTAAAATAACATACTTGACATGCCAATTAGGAAAAAAACAGTTAAAATTTAAGAATATCTTTTTTACTGGGGGAAGAGAGCCCACAGTAGATAATGTATTTGCTCAAATTGGTTATTACAATTACTGTTCTGTTTTAAAGCAGACCTGCATTTGATTTGCAAATAAAAAACCTGAGTTTTTCTCTTTCTTGACTATTTGCTATTTACAAGAAATTGTAAAGTAGTTTTGCATAAATAAACTTCAGACTGAAGGCTGTTTTTGCAATGTTCACTTCAATGATTCAGTAATTGTGATTCATGTTTTGTAGCTAATCACTCAAAGCACCTGGCATTATTCCCCTTCTGTAGAGGAAGACATAAAATGGGAAATGTATAACTTGATTTCTGAATTGATGGAAGAAATGGAACTAAAATTTATGAAAACATCAAGTTTTGTAAACTTTTTAAGATTATCTGATGTCTGATATAGTCGTAAGAAACCAGTGAGGCTGAAGAAATAAGTTCATAAATATTTAACCCCATAAATATTTGTCCCCAAAAAATCCAGAGATATGTTTTGCTCTGGACAGTCTTAAAATCTGCATTAGTGAATTCTTCTCATTCCTTAAGCCTTGCAGATTTTTATCTGGTTTATCGCATGAATGTTTCCATCTGGAAGACACGAGCTACATGGAACGGGAGTTAGAGACATCCTGTAAGATATCCAAAATAATTATGTCCAGATTAATTCCACCAATGTTCATGCATTTAATTCTTGGAATTACTTGCACTGAGGAAGGACTCAGAGAGCTGAAGAAGGATTTTTAATTCAGTGAGCAAAACCAGAAAAAAAATTAATTATCATTCCCAATTCAATAAATCTTCCCAGAAAGGACAATCATGGTCTTCCCAGAAAGGACCATAGCTCTCCAGCTGCAGCCTGAATAGATTGATTCAAAGCAGTTCTGACTGGCTTCAGAGTGAAGAGCTTTTCTTAAATCTGTGTGTTGAATGGTTAGACAATAAACTTGTTGGTGCCAAAAACGGCTGCAGAGGAATGATTCGTCTCTCCATGACTTTGAGTTCTAAGTGTTTAAACCAGAGCTAGTCACTCAAAAGGTCTCTTCAGCCAATGGAGAATATCAGACAATTCAATTTTAGACATCCTATTTTAGATGAAATCACTACAAGTAGTCATTAAGATGAGCTGTGTCAGTGTAAGGTTTTCTACACCGTGCTTATCTAGGGTTAGGTTAGATGATTCTCATTCCTGGCTATGATATTGTTCACCCATATTGGGAGTTCTGATGTGAGTTTTAAGGCAGCAGATTAGACCCTCACCTTTTTCAGGCTTTTTCATCAGTACTATATAACTACCTCAGGCACATCAACGCCCTGCAGGAGTCAATGCCAAAATAACACTTTGTTTTAAGTTATTAAGAACAGATTCAGGATATTATTCCCAAGTAAGATTTAGTCATCCTACTCTACAAAGATCATCTCTTCAGATTGATATAGTTTTCAGGTTGCAGGTGAACGAATTGTTTATGTAGAGCATTATATACTATGGGTTTTGCAGAATTCCCTAGATGTCTTTCATGAGGAACTCAAAAGACTGATCCCACTCTGTAGATACCATAATTAAATGTTACTTTTGTCTTACTTCAGAAGGAAAAGGACTCATGTGTGTTAATAAATGCATTGTCATTGTGCTGGCAGGTATACATTGCTAATGCAGAAATAACATGTCAAATTCTAACCAGATGACCTGGTGGAGCCCTGCAGTTTAACCTCTTTCTCACATCTTATGTCAATCAAAGACTAATGTACTTACACTCCTGAGCAAAACATCCAAACGACGTTTCAATCAGGGAGCCTGCAATGGCAGGGAAGAAATACAGTCTGGCAAAGCTTTTGTTTCTAATCATGAAACCGAGTACTGGTGTGCTATCCATGACCACCAGCATTGTTTACAGGCTTGGTTGCTGTGGTGATAGCATCATATGAGTACTGTGATGGGGACTGAATCCTTCCGGCAGCAGAAGTGGTTTTCAAGCAGCCTTTAATTGCTTGTTTACAAAATACTCCATAGTCTTCTGAGCATACAGCCCAACAAAATAGCAATAGACTTACAGAAAGTCTCCAGCATTGCCTTTCTGTGTAGAGGAGAGAAACTGATTTCAAATTAGACGAAGGGAAGGGGAGGGGAGAGGAGGGGAGGGGAGGGGAGGGGAGAGGAGAGGAGAGGAGAGGAAAAAGTCAGCTCAATCAGATGGTCACTGGCATGTCTGCAACTCACCCACTGCTGCACAAGTGGGAGCTGGACTTGTCTCTCCACTGCCAGGGCCCAGAGCAGGCCTGAGATGCTGTATGAGAGGGCCCTCTACAAATCACAGACCTGCAGCCCCTTTTCCAGAGCCATGGTTTGGTGTGACTTCAAAAACGTCAAGAAGCATGAACACACTTTTTGAGTCAGAAACTGAGGTCCAGCAGCAAGGGTACCTTCCCCAGTATCCTATCATTGTCTCTGTCTCAGATGTGGGTGGTAGCTCTGAAACCTCTCTGCAGCATCTAGAAGGGATATAAACCTTCCTGCTAGGCATCCTGCTAGTCAGTCTAATCCATGGATTGAGGCCACTTGCAGCAGTTCAGTACTGCTGCTCCTCCAAAAACATTTTGAGCACCAGTGGTGGCCACTGCTAGCCTCCTCCTTGGAAAGACAGGATTATGCCTGTCATTTTTATATAGCTTGAATAAGCATAGGAGGTGCATTTTGTATGCTATGATCTCTGCCCTTAAATTGGTTTCTGGAGTTGAGGAATGGAACCAATAAATAAAGCTAATTGCCACTCTTTTGTGGTGTCCCTGGCCTTTCTGTCTGGATTGCACTGCATTAAACTCATGTCAGAAACAACCAGCTGGTTCAGTAATATAATAATTTGTTTCCTTTTACTCTCATTCCCTTATCATAATGCTGGGACTGTGCGGCAGATACAAGCACTTCTCAGGTATCTAAAGCAAACCTACCACTTAGCTTTTGCCCTGGTGTAAAATTTGTCCCAAGTGTGCAGTAACAAAATATTTCTTCTACAATGTTTGTCAGGAGCCTTTCAGTGCCTGTTCTATGTGCACGGGAGTGGGAATGGAGGGAATGGAGGGAATGGAGGGGGTGAACCTGGCAGAGGTTTAACATGTTTCTGCAGTGCTATGAGCGTTCAGCTGTTTTGTGTTTTAAACAAATGCTTCAGATCTTATTCCAGAAAGGGGAAAAAAAAGACTTTTTAAAGTGTGAAGAATTAATAACTATTCAGTTTCCAAAAGGAAAGCATGCACCCAGCTACAGTGCTATTTCTCTCACTCAAAACCACATCTTGTCCAGATGTATCAAAATTTTCAAGTGTTTGAGTTTACACACCTAACATGGCGAACCAGAATCCGACGTGATTAAATGTCTAAGGCTTGACCAGGGTACAGGATGAATTGAAATTCAAAACTGTTAGTAGCTTTGCATGGGAGTTGTTGCATGCTGGATAATTGGAAACATTTAGTACCTGAACCTGGATTTCATATTCTGGACTTGTCTTATCTCTTCTGTATTTTCTAACTTTTTTGTCTCCTTTAGCCTAGTCTTAAACTACTCGTGAGTCTTTTAAGATTTTATTTTTTCTTTCAATTATTGTTACCATTAGCCAACTATAATGTATTTTCATCTTGCCTGCCTTACTGAGATTCTTAAATGTCTTTGCTAAAATCTTCCCTTTAACGAGCAGATTATATTTTACCTTGCTAATTGGACACCTCTACCTGGGAAAGTTATTAAAGTGTCCAGAAAACGAAAGCACATTGCACTGTCTAGAATTGAATTTGAAAATAATTATCACTCAACACATTCAAATTCTAGAATATTTGTTCCTTGTACTAGTTCAGTGGAATTGAATACATCCTCCCAGCTACAGGTAGCCTAGTGGGGCATCTTCCACAGTTTTGGGGGGCTGGCTGGGAAAAATGAGGAAGTGGCAAGCTGGAGATGGAGCTCTGTTGTGCAGAGCAGCTGCTTCTGCCCGCATGACTTGTGGGGCTGCATTTCACTGGGCTTATTTAATGACCACTTGATTTTATCTCACAGACTGGGCTTGGATCGCAGGATGCCATGTCAAAAGCTGTGGCTTTCTGCTTTCCATAGAGCCTCTTCTGCTTCTGAAACAGGCATTTTTGCAACTTGCCTGTTAGAAAACACCTGCACTGTGTTTTCTTGCTTATTACTCATATTACTGTACCACAGGCGACATAATTCTAGCATGAATTCTCTGAAGGAACATGTCTCCCTGGCAAATGTAGCTCTGATCTGAGATGTGAAAATGCAGGTGAGAAAAGCACATTTGATCTTCAGAAACTGAAAAGAAAATGTGAAGGGAAGACTACTATGAATAAGTGAAACTGTCTCTACCCACCAGCTGGAAACAGGCCTGCAGTTTGTGATGATGGTTGTGATAGGAAATGTAAGCAATGGTTACTGAAATACTGAAATGTCATTGGAAAGTGACATTCTTAATACAGAAAGGTACTGTATAAATTACACCCATCAATTTTGCATTGAATAATTGCTTACTCTAGTTTTGAATTCTAAGTACATTAAATAATTGATAGTGAAATGCACTAGCTCTGAACCAGACTGAAATCCTGGATATAGGTGAGCACAAGAGCTTTTCCTTTCCCTTTTTTTAAATTTTGGCTTTTGTATTGTCACATCTGCTGGACAGCTGATGGGAGCATTTGCAGCATAATGCAGCCTCTGTGTTGTAGTGCTGGCCAGTGGCATTTTGTTAGCTCAGTCTGCCAGTAATTCCATTGTGATGCTTGGCACAAGCAAACTGGATTAATCTCCATATTGAAGGAGGGAGTCTGTGTAACAGAGGCCATAATTTGGATGATGGTTTTGGTTCCTTTTGTGACCAAACCACACATCCAACTTTCACACAACAAAGACTCTTACAAGAGAGTGTTGGCTGGGAAGTGGGCCAAATTCATCTTCTTGTAATTCCATGACATCAGGAGACTTGCCATGGGGAACATGTCACATTATTCCTACAATCAGTCCCTATGAAGGCCTTTTTGGACAAGCTTTTCTCCTTTACGCTCTCAATTTGAATACAGGGTTTGTTTTTGTACTACACATTTGGGTGGAAGGGTGTTTAGGAAAAGGCTGTGTTTTGACTTAGTGCAGTGCTTGCACAGTGGCACCAGGCCTCTTGGGTGGGTTTGCAGTACCAGTTCTATGAACTGTCTAAACTCAGGGTACAGGTATTTTCTCAGAATGTATTCCTTCTTTATTTGTTACTGAAGTCTAGTTTCCAAGTGATATAAATAGCTGTGTTAATGACAAGTCAGTTTTGAGCAACTGTAAGCACACAGCTTCTAGTAATTTGGAAAACTGTGGTTGTCTTGGTTCCTACTCAAGGCTATCCTTTTATCTGGGGAAGAAACACCATACACACTCCTTTTGACTTGGATTTTGTTTCTAGTACAGGAAAACAGAACACAGGTTTGTGGGTAGGTTTTTCTACATTTTGACAGTGAAAGGCTGTGATTGGCAATTCTTCACCTGTTTTTTGGCAGTTCCTGCCAGGAAGAGAAGATGGGAGAATTAAACGAGGACTCACAGCAGAAATAAAAACCAGTGGCATCTGTAAATAGATTAAATCTGATCTTATTCTTTGAACTTGGCATTTACTTCTTACAAAGAGGTGGAGCTTTTTACATGTTGATCTACAGAAGAACAGTGCAGATATGAAGGCATGTGCTTACACATAGTTCAGGGCAGAGGTGTGTATGATATACAGGGCTGAATGGTAGGATGAGGTATGAATTATTAGTATGTGATCTTTGTGGTATGGACCTATGATGCCTGCCAGTTAATGAGCTGAAAAGAATTTCTTCCTCTACAGTAAGCCATACGTACTTCATTTCTTATGAGAAGGTATGAGGACTAAAACACACAAGGTCAGTCACAAAAAGACACTGGTAAATCTCAGCTGAAGAATGTCAACTTCTTATTTTAAAATAAAATTAAATTTAAATTAATTTAATCTTTCCTGTTCTACCTTCATTATTTTTCTTCTCATATATTCAGCATTAATATTGGCTTAATCTGTCTGTTCAGGGTTTCAGTAGTAATAACTTTTATCACTGCAGCATCTAACACACACTGCAAAAGCTATGGAGTGATCCCATGGAGCCTGTAACTCTGGCAGTTTCAAAAGGCTGTAACGATGTTGCTAGTTTAGGACAAAAAAGCTAAGAGTTTATGAATGTTGCTTCACTGGACAGCAGTTCATATGCAGACGTTCATCTTGGAATGCTTTTCTATAATTCGACATCTGAATTGCATAATATATTTCATTCCTCAGGCTGAGACTTACAATTCAGAAACCTGTAACACAGGGCCAGCTGTAAAGAGTGAATTCATTTTAACTTTATTCACTTTATCTTTTAACTATTTCCAAGACAGTTGCCTTTTTCTGTTGTGTTGAAAAATGTGTTAAGGACAAGTTAATTTACTGTGTTTGTTTTAATGGCTATTGCAAGAGGCTGTTCTGAACTGCTTTTCAAGTTTTACTGAGAAACTTGTTCATGCATTAGGTAGTGAAGAGTCATGCACATTTCAGCCATTTTCCAGGATCTATCTCTGCTGCAGAGAGTTGCAAATAGAACTGCCTTTGTGAGTGAGCCATAGGAAACGAAATGTCTGTCACAGCTTGCAGGACCACACAGTAATACTACGTGACTTACAAGCACTTTTCATTTTATTGAAAGCTGTACAGAATTTGGGATAATTAGAAAAAATCTTACATCTGCATGGTCTTTCTTTGCTTGACTAGGAAGAGGATTTAATTTGCAGAAGCTGTTACAAAGGCCTAGTTTTTTTCACATCACAATAGGCATTTCACATAATTTTAGTTAGATGAGCACAACTCTAGACTTCTTATAAGACCCAACCTAACTTCAGGCTGTTCTAGGTTCTTTTGTGTGTTGTAAATCCATCTTACCAGCTGTTTCTTGAGGGTCTGAGAAAGACTGGGGACAACTGAGGTTTACATGGACTAGTGTTGGGCCTGTTTTTATGACATTAGGTGGGATCCCTTCCTTATCCTCACCCCAGCAAAAGGGGCTCCTGGTGTCTCCAAAGCAGAAACTTAACATAAATAAAACATGTAATAGTGTCCCAAATACCTTTAAATAGGCTTTGTCCTAAGTCTAGATTTTTTTTGTGGCACATAGAAATTCTATAATAGGGCAGCATGCAAAACCCACCTGCACAAAATTTCCCTCCTGTTTTTCTGTGGGAAGGGATGTGTCTGCTCAGGCTTTTCAACATGCAAATGAGAGGCACAGGCAAAATGGACTGTACTCCTCCTGGTGACAGTGCCATCCCCTAGCAGAAGTACCAGCTGTATACACTGGGGTCATGTTTTTTCAGAAAATATTCTATTTTGTATATAACAAACAACAACAAAGTTAATTATAACTAAATTGTTCGGATTAGTATTTAATTAAAATCCCTTTTATAAAGGAATGACCTCAGTTACTACTGATTATTAGGTCAAGCTCTCTATTTACCAAATTTAAATGCATCCAAACTGCTACAGAGAGTCTGTGGCAGCTGTGCTTTTGTCTGGAGATGTATGTGACTTCTACTATTACTGTTTATATAAAAGGAAAAACAGTAATAATTACAGGACTCATTAAAACTCTCTCAAAAAAAACCCTGATTGACAAGAGATTGTAATTAAGTAAGGCATTTCAGTCTTAGAGACATAATTAACTCCAGCCCTACTCTTTGGTAAATGACCTTTTCAAGCACCCAGAGCCCTGAAGAACCCTGTCTGCAATCAGAGGTGTGACTACAGCCTGCACTACTCTACTCTTTTTGCAGTGAGGCTGTGTGGGGAGAGCACAGACAGCTGTGTACTGGAGACATCAGCAACAGCTGCTCCAGTGCAGTTTGGATGGTGAGCATCTCAACAGAATGTGTCCTGCTAAAGCTGTGTTTATGCATGGATACTTCAATGGAGCTTTGAGAGGACAATACTGTAGTAAATGAGAAAAACATGTCACTCATCATAAAAATAATCATAACAAGATGAAAATACTTGGCTATGTCAGAAAACATAAATTACCTTATAAAAGACCTCTTAGCTTTCTTGTTTTCTTTTTTCTTCTTTTTTTTTCTCAACCATATTTGCCATGTGCAATCCCAAAAGCTCAGATTTCACCAGCAAAATTTCTGTCTGAAGGAAAAATTGCTCGATTTACATAGTTAATATAAATCGTTTGAAGTGGTTTATTAACTTACTAACAACACATAATTAAAGTGATCATTGAAGAATGCATTCAAGATCAAAATCACTACAATACAATACTAGAAAACATGAATTTCTAAATACCTGTCTAAAACACCCCGTGAACTGATAAATCCCCCCCTGCCCCAGCTACCAGCACACCTGCCTCTCCTAGAGACAGGGGTTTCCCAATGTGGTGGTCTCCGCAATCTGGCCCTCCACTATTTTGCTGGTCTAACCCCAGTAGCCTGTCCCTGTTTTCTTGTGCTGGAGTGCCCAGCACTGGACAGCTCTCTCATCAGGCTGAGGAGCAGGACCATCTCCCTTGACCTCCTGGCAATGCTCTGCCTAATGTGACCCAGGAGACTGCTGCCTTTCTTCAAAGTAAAAATGACAACAATTTTAGTGATGTTTGAAAAATTTTGGTGGGTTTGGACTACACTGGCCCAAAGGAAAAGCTGTCCCTAAGCATCTATAAACAAGCATGAATGATTTTTCAGACTGTTTGTCTACACTGTAGTTTGTGCCACTACAAGAAGGTTGGAGAGGAACTTTTTACAAGACAATGTAGTGACAGGACTAGGGGGAATGGCTTTAAAATGAAAGAGATTGGTTTAGATTAAATTTTAGGAAGAAATTCTTCACTATGAGGGTGGTAAGGTTGCCCAGTGTTGGAAGGTAGGGGTTAAACTGTCAAGGAGGACTGTAAATCAATTAAGTGGCCTTGCAGCCTGAGTGAGCAGCAGGCCAGTGATTCTCTAGCATGGACCAAGTTTAAAGGTGCCTGCACCTCTGCTTATGTACCTTTGCCCAGGTGCTGCTTTCAGGATCCCTCTGATAGCAAGGGAACAGCAATAAATTGTCTCTTTGCATTCTAACTGTGACTTCATGGTTGTCCCAGCTGCCTTCTTGTGTCTACACACACACCTAGAGAAGTTGTGGATGTCCCCTCCCTGGAAGTGTCCAGGGCCAGGCTGGATGAGACTTTGGTCAAGTCTGGAGGGTGTCCCTGCCACAGCAGGGGGGTTGGAGCTAGATGATCTTTAATGTCCCTTCCAACTCAAACTGTGCCATGGTTCTGTGTTTCTATAATTTTCACTATTACTGCTTCTTGTACTAAGGAACCAAGGTTAGTGCAGGGCTTCTTTCTATGTGCTGCAGCTACACCCTTTGGTGTCAGTTTGTGAAAAGACTTGGTGTTTTGAGCTAAAATACTGAATTTTCAGCCGATGTTACCCATCATGTCTGCCAAGTCTGCTGTGGGATGGCAGAACAGAAGTGAGGACAAAAGGTAGCTTCTTGTTTTCAGTGTGATATTCTAAAGATAGCAAAGTAACTTTCTTTATTTGGTGCCTTAGTGGTGGCTGAGCTATTTTCTGTTACAGTACGGATACTGCAACACAATGTATCAAACAATCGAGGCCCGTGGAAAAGAGATATATATGGACTGATTCTTGATAGCTGTTTCAGAGATGTTTATTTCTCCAGCCGCATGGCCGGGGCTCTGCCCAGGAGCTGCTCAATCCCGGGACCCGAGGGTCCTTCTGCCCACGCAGGGAACACAAAACAACCAATGGGGAACGAGGCTGACCAGGGGCAGGGAAACCCTGTGCCTCCCCCCAGGGCCCCTCTCCCAGGACCACATGGCAGGGGGAAGGGACCCCTATAATTTCCCAAATCTGTGGAAGCACGTACATGGTGTAGCTTCATTTTTTTAGAGTTGTGATGTCCTGTACTGTGTGTTTCTCAGTATGAATGCTCTGGTCCTTCTGTCTGTAACAGCTGAAAGCGGAACTGGCCTTCCTCTGTAAAATGATTTGCTAGTTTCAGCCCATAATGTGATAGATAACCGTTCTGCATAAACAACATGATTGACAAAAACTGCTTGGAAGACTGAATTTAAAATGAAGAGGTCTGAAAACAGAGGCCAAAGCAACTACTTGATAAAGTCTGAGCCATGTTTCCCCATGGGCATTTCTAGGAAACTATCTCCAGAGATGGTAAAAGGAGTGAATCAACTAATACATCCCAAAACATTTCTCTCATTCTTTTGAGTCTTTCATAAAAGCACAGGATGCAATAAAGCAGCCTTTCCCTAAAGAGAATCAATCAGCTATCTAACTGTATTTCCTTTCTCAAACACAGATCAGATGCTGTACAAGAGAGCACAAAAGACATTACAAAACAGCCTTCCCACAATGAAAGCCTCTTCCTAATTCTCTATAATTAGAATGACTTTTGAATGAGAAACAGCCTGTACAATTTGTGCAGCCTGAGAGACTTCCTGCTCCACAGAGCTATGAAATAATAACCTAGAGTGGGCTGCACCAGACTTTCCCCTGCAGAATTAATTTTGTTTCCTGGACATCACTGGGAGTTTTGTGATGGATTCATACAGTATCTGGGGAGAGGGGAACACTGTAATAACACAGTTGCTCTTGTTTACCACAGACAGTGAAGATGACCTACAGATTTTCACACCTAGGCAATTTCTGGTGGTGTCCAGCGTTTTTGTCTTCCTTCTGACCCTGGTGACAGCTGCGTGTGCTGCATTGGTCCCAAATCAAAACGCTGACTGATGCCAGCTGACAAATCAGAAGTTTCATGCTAAAATGCTGCGCAGTTCGCATCAAAGTGCCTTGAAAATCTTGGTGGCTGCATTATATTTACACCATTATTTACAGGGAATGACAGAAAAACACACTCTTGTTTCAAAACAAGTATTATTCAATGTTTATTAAAAGCAGGTTATTTTCCCCATTCATGTATTCTCAAATGCAGTTTAAGCCTTCTATGTACATAAATACATAAAGCTAAATAATCCACAGTTAATAGATTTATCTTTTTAGTGTTTATATTGCCCAAAAGAAATGTGAAATGTGAGAGGTTTGTGACTTTTTAAATTTAACCTACTAGCTGAGTTACATGCATTCTATGCATATAACAATGCATAGTATAGATCAGTGAAATTATTTTAAAAAGAAACTTTATTTGCTAAGAATGATATTGGGCCACCGGAGAGGTGGGTGGTGGGAAATTGAACCGAAAATACCTTTGATTATTTTAGGTTTTTACTTTGATGACTACATAAAGTAAGCATTCAGTCCAACAAGTGCTCATTTTTCCTTTGAAACAAAATATTTTAATGAAGCATTTTTCTAATAATGAATCTGAAGATAATTAACTTTTTAAAAACCTGGTCCATTTGGAACATCTACAATTTTAATGGGAGACAGAGAAATCACCAGCTTCTTATCTTTTACAATTTCTGTTTCTTCTGCTATCCAGTGGTGACTTTACTTGAGCACAAAAACTGCTTAACTACACAAATAAGTCATGGGAATCAAAACATAGAGAAAGGATAGTTCAAACTAAGTTTGTAAATTACTTCTGTATTGCAAAGGCTGTATTAGCTCCTGCAATTTCTAAAGCAACTACAGAGGATGCTCTATATTATGGCACTTATTTCATGACTGTTTTATACTTTGCTACAGATCTTGCATCTCCTTGATACTTCCACCTACGTCCTAATACCCACTATACATATGGTAGCCCCTTGCTTCTCTGCAAATGAGGAAATTCCAAACCCACTCCCACCTCCTTCCCCTCAACCCTCACACTGCCCCAGAATAATAACCTTTTCTTCAGGCAAAAAGGGTTGCAGATGGGGATAAGAAAGGGGATCAAGATTAAACTTGTTACAGGATTGTCATCCTACATTTATTCAGTATTTCACTTTCTTAGGCTTCCCTTTTCAGTTTTCCTTAATGACTTTGACTTTTGTTCCCCAAGTGCAAATACAAACCCCAGATGTTTAAAATTCAAAACACTCTGGCAATTTTCACCAAGACTTTATTATTATACATTAGTAGAGATTTAGATAAGACAAATGCTTGCATCATTGTTTTACTTTCGTGGATCCATTTTTTCCCATCTCACCCACCACAATCCAGTTCTGAAAGCAGGTTTTAGAGTTCCTTGAGAGATTCCATGTTATGAATTCTACCTTTTGTATACAATAGGTATTTCAGTCTGCCCAAGTAAGTAAAACTCCACCTGGAAAAGCAAATACACTATATGGCAAATAATAAAAAAAGAGATGCTTAACACTAAATTTCTGAAGTAGTCTATGTGCTATACAAGGTTAAATAACTTTAAAGTCAAAACCAAAAATCATTGGACCCAAAGTCAAAACCAAAACTCATCTGCACCACTGCTCCTTGTACTTGCTCTCTCTCTGCTCTTTAACCGCAGCATGTCCATGACGCTGCGTGCGTATATGTCTCGCAAATTAACATTGATATTTGAATCGCTGGAAGAGTTCTTCATGAGCTTCTTTAGAGCTTCACGCTGCCGAAGAGCGGCTTCTTTTATCTTCAGTGTAAAGTAACAGGCAGAAAACCGGTCATTTATTATAGCTATTGGTAAAGCCAAAACCAGTATTCCTGATAGTATACACATAAAGGCTACTACCTTACCAATGGTAGTGTCTGGTCTAATGTCACCATAACCAACTGTTGTCATGGAAGTTGTTGCCCACCACCAAGCACCAGGTACACTTGTGAAAGTTGTGCCTGGCACACCTTGCTCAACAAAGTATTCCACAGTGGAAAATATAGAGATTCCTACAGAGAGGAAAAGAAGCAGAAGGCCAACCTCCTCATAGCACTGAGCAATAGTCATCCCAAGAGACCGCAAGCCTGAAAGACAAGAAATGCTGTCAGTAGGTTGATTCGTGTAGCTGTCATCACAACTTTGCAAAACTTAAAGGCTGACTGCTTTATGCTTTCTTTGAATGCTGGTGAACATGTCTTGAGAATTACAGACTCAGTAAGATTGGAAAACACCTCCAAGATCATCGAGTCCAACCTTTAACTGAATACCAGCTTGACAACTAAACCATAGCACCAAGTGACCCATCCAGCTGTTTCATGAGCACTTCCAGGATTGTGACTCCACCACCTCCCTGGGCAGCCCATTTCAATGCTTAACCACCCTTTCCATGAAGAAATTCTTGATGTCCAACCAGAATATCCCCTGGCACAGCCTGAGGCTGTTTGCTCTTTTCCTGTTGCTTGATGCCTGGGAGGAGAGGCTGATCCCACCTGGCTACACCCTCCTTTCAGGTATTTGTAGAGAGCAGTAAGGTTCTCCCTGACCCTCCTTTTCTCCAGGCTAAACAACCCCAGCTCCCTCAGCCACTCCTCATTAATTTACCCTCTCAATCCTTCACCAGTTTCATTGCCCTTCTCTGGACAGGCTCCAGCACCTCAATGTCTTTCTTGTCATGAGGGGCCCAGAACTGGACACAGGATTTGAGGTGCAGCCTCCCAGTGCTGAGTACAGGGTGATAAATAGCTTCCCTAGTCCATGTGGCCACACTGTCCAGGCCACAATGGCATTGGCCTTTGTTGACACTCAGGCACAGCTAGCTCAGCAGCACACCCAGATCCTTTTCCACTGGGCAGCTTTCCAGCCACTCTGCCCCCAGCCTGTAGCACTGCATGGGGTTGTTGTGACCCAAGTGCAGAACCCAGCACTTTCCTTTAAAGAACCTCATACTGTTGGTCTCAGCCCATCTATCCAGCCTGTCCAGATCCCTTTGCAGAACCCTCCTATCCTCCAGCGGATCAACTCTTCCACCCAGCTTGGTGTCATCTACAAACTGACTGAAGGTACAACTCAATTCCCTCATCCAGATCATCAATAAAGATATTAAACAGGACTGGCTCCAATACTGAGCCTCGGGGACCCCACTAGTGACTGGTCACCAACTGGATGTTGCACTATCCACTAACACTCCCTGGGGCCAGTCCTCCAGCCAGTTTTATCCCCAGCAAACAGTGCATCTGTTCAGGCCACAGGCTCTCAGTTTCTCCAGGGGAGTGCTGTGGGAGACCATGTAAGAGACTTTACTGAAGTCCAAGTAGACAACATTCATAACCTTTCCCATATCCGCCAGCCTGGCCATGTGGTCATAAAAGATCAGGATGCTCAAGCCTTGGCTGAATTGTCTGTTCCTAAACCCACAGTGGCTGGGCCTGATCCCCTGGTTGTCCTGTACAGGCTGTGTGATCACACTGAAAATGATCTGTCCCATAATCTTCCCCAGCACCAAGGTGAAAGCTGTAGTTCCCTGGATTCTCCTTCTGATCCTTCTTGTAGATGGGCATTACATTTCCAACTTCCAGTTACCTGAGACAACCTGGTTAATGAAGGCTGATAATAAATGATGGTGAGCAGCTTGACAAGCTTTTCTGCCAGCTCCCTAATCACCCTAGGGGGAGTCCCATGTGGCCCCATAGACCTGTGAGTGTCTAAGTGGCACAGCAGGTGACTAACTACATCCTCTTGGATGGCAAGGGGGCTATTCTGCTTCCAGTTCCTGTCTACCAGCTCAGGGGGCTGGTTGCCATGAGGATACCGTCTCTCTGTTAAACAATGAGGAAAGGAAGGTATTAAGTACCCCAGCCGCCTTCTCATCCTTGATGATAATGTTCCCCTCCACATCCAATAAAGGACAGAGATTTTCCTTGGCCCTCCTTTTGTTGGTATTTATAAAGCCACTTTTTATTACCTTTCACAGTGGTGGCCAGATTGAGTTCTAGCGGAGCTTTTGCTTTTCTGATTTTCTCTCTACATGACCTAATGGAATCCTTTTCCTCTTCCCGACTTCCTTTCCTTCTTCCAAAGGTCATAAACTCTCTTTTCTTCTCTGAGTTCTGGCAGAAGCTCCCTGTTCATCCAGGCTGCCCTTCTTCCTCCCTGGCTTGTCTCTAGGCACATAGGGACAGCCTGCTCCTGAGACTTTAAAATTTCTTTCTAAAAGTATCCTGCCATTTTGGATCACTCTGGTTTTAAAGGCTGCTTCCAAAGGGACTCTCTGAACCACTGTCCTGAACAGGCTAAATCTTGCCCTCTGGAAATCCAAGTGAGAGGTTTTGTTGACCTCTTTCCTCATTTCACCATTAGTTGAAAACTCTCTCATTTCATGGTCACCATGCTCATGATGGCCTCCGGCCACCACATCTCCCACCAGCACTTCTGCTGGTTTAATGAGGCACTGACCCTGGTAGGCTAAAAAGAGGTGCTGCTCTAAACACTACTGGGAAAAAGTGATTTAAAGAAATAAATCACCATGTCAGACTGAACCTCTGACATCATCTCTTATTTTCTTAATACAGAGCACAGAAATCCTCCTCATTACTTACGATTTGAACTATGTACACATATAACTTAGACAAACTAAACTATCTTGATTTATTAATTAAGAGAAGATTTAGCACTATTCTAAACTACTTAAAAACACACTAAAAGCACCTGCTTTATACTTGGAGCCTGAATGCACCAAGCCTCTGTTTTCCAGCCACTGTCCTATTTTTCTCTTGGAGCAAGGAGCCCTTAGTTACCAAATTTGTGTTGCCATGTGAATGCTTAGACCCCAGTACAGTTTACTCAATAACTTTTTCTTTAAGGACTGTTTTCAATCCTTTTATAGTTGTCACAGACTCTCTTCAACCCTTCTTTCCTCCCCAAAACCCTATCATTATCTTGTATCTGTAGACATCAAAACAAATACAGTTTTCCAGTAACAGCTGCACTTGTGCCAAACTCAAGATAGCAAAGCCTTTCAATGCAAGCATGGAATCCTGTTAATTGACTGATGTACTAGATCAGTCCTTTTACCCACGAGCTGCACAGGGAGTTCAGGACCACTCTCTGTAACCCCCTATATTCCTGTTAGAGCTGCTGCTTCAAGGCTAGACTGTCCCACAAAGCAAGCAGGAAAGTATTCCAAAAATAGTGCAATGGATAAATGTTGCACGCATAAACAAAGAAGGAAGATAACAGGGTATCAATTCAGCTGAGACACATAGGAGACTGAAATTATCTTTTGAATCACTTTGGATTAGTTTTTAACACTGTTCTTTAAAAATGTGAGATGTTTTCTCTAATAAATGAGAAAAACATAATGCTTATGAGTTACCCTTCATGGGTATACTTCTCACTAAACTCGTGTTTGCAAAACAGCTTACTGAGGCTCTGCCCCTGCTTGCAGACTTCATATGCTCATAAGTGTTATAAGCAATTTGATTTTTCCACAGTCTCAAACTACAAGATGTTAAAATTTCTTGCTTTTGGCTCGTTCTATTCCCCTGCAGGTCTATGGCTTTTAAAGGTTTATGTACAGCAAACAATGGAAGTACACAGCAGAGTTTGAAGGCAATGTTGGGGTTTTCTTCCAATGCTATGTACTACCAACTCCAGTAAAGAACTTACCCATATTGAGGTCTTACTATAACTATGATCTGAAGAATGTTTATTACAATGATATAGATTAAATCTTTAACACAAGGGGAGTAAGATGTATCAGTGCAATCTTTTCTCTGTCAATATGACTACCTCCATATTTTGGAAACACTACTATCATCAGCGCAAAAGCTCTGTGAGATAATTGCAAGGACTCAGATCAAATTCTCATCTTCCAAGGAAGATACTGTGATCCCTTGCCCTGTAAAACTTCCTACTGAACGAGACAGAAGAGTAAAATCCATTCAGGTGAGCTAAGAAGAAGGTACAGTTTATTATTAACCCTGTAGCACTTTTTTTTCAAAGCATAAATGAATACTATACAAGCCAGGGTTTGCACCTTATGATGCATCTTTAGAGTATTATAGCTTAAAAAAAAGCAACTTTCACACAAAATAGATAAAGGAGGAACAGAACAGTAACTGCTGACTCTTTGTATCACAATGATGATATTCTCTTTTTTCCTATGATCAGTTATTCTAACTGTTCAGGGTCTGATTTTTTCTTTTTATTATTCTTAGTTCTAGTATACTCATCTAAAATTAAGATACAATTCTCCACATCTTTAGATGAAGTCAGGAGACATTTTAAAGCAAATCTATGAATCAGAGAAATTACTGGACTCCACAGCTCATTCCAAGCAGAGTTAGTTGGTGTAATGACATGTATAAAGTATATTACTGTATTACTTTCTACCTTTTAAAAATGTTTCTGAGCCCTGGCACATGGTCAAACTAGGGCTGCTCCAGCACAGACACCTCAGCAAGTCTTACAGCTTCTCATGAGAATTCCTTGCCAGGAGTTGTGACAGCTTGGTTACTCATGCTTGGAAGGTGCTAAGGTGCTGTAACAGAGTTGGTGTGAGGCTGGCAAGGAGCCCCATCCCTGGAAGGAGGAAGGGGAAACACTTCTGCCATGCAGGTCAAGTTCTATCTCTCTTTTGTCCAAAGTGACTTGACAATACAAGCTGATATTCAGGAGCTTCGATTTATACAGCATTTAAATAACCCTAAAGTTTTGACACAAAAAGTGCTGAAGTTTCAACTTTTCCTGACTCCAGAGGCATGACAGCCTGAAATATGCTATGGTCTTCTCTCAAATATACGCTCATTGCCATCACAAGTAAGATGCTCACGCCCTACTTCTCCTCAAGAAGTCCCTCTGTGCATGCTTCCCAGAGGGGACCAGCAAGGCTTCACAGAAAACATGGCCCCAGGAGGAAGGCAACAGCTGAGGAGCATCTGAGAACATGAAAAATGCAGCTCCAGTTCTCATCTATTCTTGAAGCTACTAAAATCCATACTTTAGCTATATCAGAAGAGTAGTCTTGCCCTCTAGCTACACATTTTATGGATTGAGGTACTACTGATTTCTCAGTGGTTCCTCAGTGAAGTATAGTACTTTGTATAAGTAACTACACACTCACATCAGTCTAGCCTGAGTGTTTCTAGGCATCACATCCTTCCAGTGAGCTGGCTTCAGCTTCCAAAGGGGCAAAAATTAATTTTTTAATTTCTTTTTTTCATTCCTGTCCTTGTCCCACAGGAAGGGTTAAGTTGCTACTTCTTGAAAGTGAAGAAAAGAACTGATGTTTTTTCACCTCACTCATTTCTGCCTCTGACAGCAGGGCCAGGCTGCTGCTGTGATCCCAGCTTTGCTACAGCTCTGCACAGTACCACAGAGATGTTTTCCTTGTGGCTGTGAACACCCCTGCTTGGTGAAAGAGAAGCTGCTGCCTGCAGACACAAATCTTCTGTTCTTGCATTCATCTTGCCACATGAAACAACTGAGCACTGCCTGAAGCTTTGTCTGATCTGAGAGTGTAGGAATTGGAGAGAAGCTTCACTGGAAGGCAGCTGTCAGATCCCAGGCAAGAGAGCAGAGGAGTTTGAAGAGCCACCCCTGAACAGTGAGGTTTATCAGGGCTGCCTAGGTACATGCAAGGAGGATGGTCTCTATGTATGATACACATGGCGCTCATCTTGCATTAGGAGCTGTGGTAAAGGATGTATCAAGAAGCACATTAACAAACTTCTTCAGACACAACATCAGAACAGGGAGTTTCTACACTTTAATTATACAAATTTGATTTACCATTCTGGACCTAAGTGGGCACCAACTGACCTACCAAAGAAACAACACAATGATGGTAACACTGCTCTGAGTGGTTTAAATTGATACATATATTGCTTCTTGTACATTGAAACCAGCATTTTGATTCCAGTAAAAAGAAGAAAGCACACCTCCAGATCAGGATACTACATTTTATATAATTAGTTCACTTCTACCTAACATGGTATTATTAAATTCCATGTCACTCAATATTGTGACATAAGCTGTGGTAAATACTGAATAATTAACTTAAGAATAAATAGAGCTAAGTGTTTAGACCATCCTTGAAGTATGTATACCTGAAGTTAGCAGTTATACAAATCTCTGAAACATCCGATTTCAAGTAGATAGAAAGAGCCACAAAACTGAGTGGCAGAATGAACACGTTCATTCTGTAACAGTAAAATGCAATAAATTGGAAACTTTTTAACTAGAAACAATATACTTTTGAATGACCATTTTATTAGTCAGCACAAAAGTGCCCTGATGAGATCAAATCTTTTTCTTATTTTCAAAACACAGTTAGAGAGGATTGCATTCACATTACAACTACCATCAAAACTGGGTAAAAGCCTTTCTTGCAAAAAACCTCTACCAAACCCTGCAAAACTTATAACGAAGGAAAACTAACACATTGCCAGACTGAATCATTCTAAGTTTTCTCTCAACTGCTTTCTAAGGGACTGTTACACATCAATAGAGGCATAATCTAGGGTAGAGAGTAAGATTAACATACTTCCCAAACCACTCTGATTATGCTTATGATTACGAGTAGCATCAACGCTACTCCCTGCCACTGGCAGGCAGGTTTGCTACCCTTCAGTGAGAACAAAAGTAAGACACATTCTGCTGCTGTGAGCACACTATAGCTCCTGCTGAATTAGGGCCAGTTCACAGAGAGGGCTCTCCAAAAATATGGACAGGCATCAAACCATTCCTGCTTCATGTCTGGAAATCCTGGAAGGGCACATTGGATGCATTTTAAGAACAATCACTACTGTCTTCAGAACAGGCGAATATTGCAGGACAGAGACTATGACTTACTATGACAATCTAATCTTTCAAAGCTCTGAGTGTTGGCTGAACACTTCTTCTGTCAAACTCAGCACCATATTCTTCACTGATTTAAGCAGGAACATAATCAAATAATTTTGAAAATGCCAAGACAGCTTTTATTCTTTCATATAGCCAGGCATGCACATGCCATGAAGTAGTAATAAAATCAGGGGAAACACAAGTGGAAATTCAAGACTTTTCGATCAATTCCAGCTTCCTCTGATAAATTCCCACTGGAAAATGTTAACTTTTATGCCTTTCTTTCACCAAAGAGAGTGAACAAGATGGTTCACAGAAATGCATTTCGCCTTCTACCCCACCCCTGCTTGCTGTTCCTGCATCTGTCGGGAGTGCCTGGACACTCAAGGCCTCACACCAATTGGTGAACGCTGGCTGAACCTGGAACTGCTGATCTGTGTTGCACCTAGGTTCCACTGCCTAAGCAGCCCCAAGATGGGTTCCAAATACCACGGGAATACTGGTGGGTTCAGTGGGGCCAGAGAGCCCCTCAACCCATCACCTGCAAAGATTCAGCTTTAAACAGTTTCCTTGACACATTCTCCACTGTGGTTGTTTTCAGGATCTATGACGTGGACAAAATCATCATATATTTCTTTGCATATAATTTTAAACAAGCCAAATTGTGACAGCTGTCATTAGTGGGCCTTGGATAATACAAAAAGCGTGAGCTGATGATCTTTGCTTCTTGCCTAATAAAATCAACTCAAATATGTTTTAAAATTCATTGCACTGTGAATGACTGGTGGATGATTTACAAAATGCAACTTTGAGGTCTGTTTTCGTAAATGTTCAATGCACACAATATAAAAGGCTTTATGAAGAGCAAAAATTTTTCTGAGAAGGCCCTTGTCACTCAGTTATAATGTTCAAAAGTAAGATTTTCACAAGCCATTACTTTTAACAGATTGTGTAAAAAAGCTTTGGCAGAAATGCACACAAAATGGAGGACTGTGCCCAGGGACAACTGTTGCAGGCAGTGAAACTGAGAAGTACCATAGCCATGGCCAAATGTACCTGTTGAATGTCTTCCCAGCTTCAGCATTCGCAGGGCTCTGAGCAGTCTCAGCACTTGGACAATGCGCCCCACGTTCTCCAGTTCCTGCGAGCTCTCACCACCACACAGGCTCTCCACCAGCAGGGTGATATAGAAAGGCAAAATAGCAAGGAGGTCTATGATGTTTGCCACACTCCTTAGGAAGCGACACCGATCTCGTGCACACAGGAGCCTCAGGACAAACTCCGCCGTGAACCACGCAATGCACAGGTACTCTAGGGCATCCAGCAGTGGTGGGGCCAGCCAGCTGAGCTCTACCGAAATCAAGGCCATGTTGGCAATGGACACAACAACAAAAACCATGGACAATGTGCCGAAAGTCCTGGCTGCTGCAGAGGAGCCAGGCTTTTCCAAAACTTCCCAAAGTTTCTGTCTGACATTGGGACAGAGGCTACCAGAAAAATCCTCTTCTTCATCTTGGGCATCCAGTTCTTCTGCATCTTTCTTGATGTCTAAGGCTTCACTCAGCTCCTTTCTCCTGAAGTACCTGCCCAGGAACACCCCCCAAGAGATTTTTAACACCCATATGCAAATGCTTGTCTTATCATTTACTGTGCAAGTCGTATTAATACACATTAAAATTTATCTTATGTGAGTTCAGAAAACCCTAATATCAAGCATATGGCTTTTATTAATTCAGCCCCTGCAGCATGTTTCCACTGACCTGATATACTTCTATTCCTCCATTTCCCATCAGTGACACATTCTATATACAGAGTAATTTTACTGATAGCAATTTATTTATATGGATCATGTTGACCACAGTAGGATCTGCTGCACGACTAACATGAATTCTAGGAAACAATCCTGGCACAACCAGATGCGCTGTTTTTAAACAGTTCTCCATTTGATTAATTATACTGCATTTTTATTACACTGAACCATATTTGCAATAGTAAAACTGAAGGCATAATAAAAGCCATACAGTTCACGGGTGAACTTCTGATCAATACACACTAAGATGACAAGGTATCTTTCTTTGTTTAAATATATGGGCTCTCAAACAAAGTGGACAAGCATTTGTACTGAGTAAAACTTACAGACTGTAAATATATAGAGTGTTTTGTCAGAGCAAGAGTATATTTACAGTGGAATTTTGTGAAACACAAGCATACTCAAAGTACACACAGAAAAAAAATTTTTCTTTCCCATCTTTCTTTTTGACTGCTGCAAAGCTCAAGCCTTAAACAAAGGGTTTATGCAATTTTGCCTCCAATACAGTTAGTCCTGCATATGTCAAAGAGGTCTGTAGCTCCGTGTATCACCAGAATAGTAGGAGCTTTCAGTTACACCTACCAGAGAAGGAAGAAAGAGATGAAAGCTAGGCTCCAACTTTCTCAGCTGAAGAACTGAACCATACTAGGGTAGGATAACTCCTATCCTCCATCCTTTTGGGATGGGATTACTTCTTTGTTTCCTTCTAATACTTTTGACATAACTGCTATAAATAAATAGCAGTTACACTCTTTAGAAAATTCATTTCTTCAATACTAAAAAACCCAAACCAGTTAACATTAAATATGGTGGAAAAAATTAACTGCAAATAGAATTAACAGAAACATCCTGGGGGTGGTTCAGTCAAAACCCACCTCATTCCTAAAGTGCCTGCTATAATTTGTCTCCAGCGAGCCATGTTCCCGCTGCTCCTGCCCCCTCCCTGTAAGCTGCTACATCCACGTGCGATGCTTCCTTTCATGGCTCCTCCTGGAGCCATGCCACCCACACTCAGCCTGGCAGGTGACCAACCCCCCCTTCTGCCTCTACAGCTTGGATTTGGAAATCCTTCAAAATTGAAGTGCAGGTGGGCAGGATCCTAACACTCCCAGCATCGTGCCTGACTCCACATCTAATCCCTCTATGATAACCTCAAACTGAATGATTGAAGAGGCATCTCTCCTTTCACAACCTTTTTCATCTCTGGCATTGTCCTTTTAAACATTTTGAGCTTCCAGGGACAGTCTGAAGCCACTATAGGACATCCCAGACCCTGTTCCTGTCTCACTATCCTGCCCTCACCAACAACCTTTCCCACAGCAAATGTTAACCGTGACCTCACTCAACATATCTTCTCCCATTCCTGACACCTATCCACTGCTAGAGCAGCACTTGGGGCTCAACTCACACAACTTTTCCAAATGCCCTGCTACCTCACCTATCCCCACTGCTGCACCTCTTACCTGAGTGTTCCTGAATGCAAGTCATTGCTGAACTCACCTAGCCCACAATCCCGGAAGCCTCATCTTCCCACAACTCACCGGTCTCTGCAGCAGGAATCAATGCTGAGCTCATCCAAACCCCAGTACTGGATCTCTTGCAGGAAAGAGAGTGCACAAAGCTGCTCCATGACATGTAGCCTCCCTGTCTGGTAGTAATTGAGGATGTAGTGAAATGCCTGTGAGCTCCGGTCAAAGAAATACTCATTCTCCACAAGGTTGGCATCATCACAAAGCTCAAGGAGGCCAGAAGCCACATCCCGGGCAGCAGAGACCACTACTGCCAGTTTGCCAAGACGGGTGTCAGGGTAGCAAGACAAAGTTTGCTGGGACATCACAAAGCGGCTGCCTCCGACATTGATAGTAAAGCAGTCCAGAGAGGGGATGACCCTCTGGATCAGGGGTCCCTGATCTTCCTCACTGGAGAAAACACTGGAGTCCAACGAGCCCAGGGATGTGCTACTCCCTGGTTCCTCCAAGGATGCTTGGGAAGAAAGAGACATGCAGCAGGGAGGCGACTTCATCCTGTAGCTGCCAGCAGCAGCCCACACTCTCCTGGATCAAAACCACAACACGGCTGCAGAGAAGCCTGCCCCGCCTGTGGGGCGGCCGGGCCAGGCTGGGAATGCTGACTCCGGCTGCTGCCCCAGGGACCCCGCAGCGTCCCCGCTGCCTCCGGGCGGTGCCTCCAGCTGGGCGGAGGTCAGGCGGGCGTTGCACAGCCCAGCGCCGCCCGCACCCGCGAGGATGCTGAAGGAGCCACGGTACCTGAGGCGGCGTCACCTCGTGCTGTCCGCACCGGCACCATCCGCCCGCGACGGCCCCTCCGCTTCAGCGCTCATCTCCAGCCGCTGGGTCGGGGTAGGGGAAACCAACCAGGACGACACAACACGGAACACCGGCTTCAGCGGCGACTCCGGGAGCGCCCCGACAGCAGCCCGAGCGGCCGCGCCGCCGGCCAGTCCGTCCCCTCCCGCCCTGCGCTCGAACTTCGGCCGGGGCTGCTGCGGCCGGAGCCGAGCCCCGCGCCGCTCGCTCCCCGCCGGGGCAGCCGCCGCGAACCGGGCGCCTGGGCAGGGCTGCCTCCCCCGGCGCGCCCGGCCGCTCCCCGCCCCCGGCCCGCCTCACCTGCCCGCCGCCCGGCTGCGCCGCCCCCGGCCGGCTGCCTCCGCTCGCTCTCCCGGTTCCACACCTCTGGGCAGCGCCAGCGCCTTTCCATGGCGGGTCATGTGCTGCGGGGGGCAGGCGGGACCGGGGTGCGCGGGCTGGGCCGGGCGGAGCCGCGCCCTCCCTGCCGCGGGGCCGAGCCGCCCCCCGCCCCGCCCCGGAGCCGCAGGTGGGGTGGGAGTGGGGTGCGCCTCCGCCGGGGGTGCCTCCGGGATAAAGCGGCGCTTGCAAACTTCCCTGAGCCAGTTCGCAGGGCGGTTCGGAAGCCGCCCCTCCGCAATGTATGTAACCCCAAACGTATCGCTAAGCAGATAATGTGTCCTCACTTTGACTGCTCCCGCGGCTCAAGTCTCGAGTCACTCACGTAAAGAAGTTACTGTAAAGGCCAATCCATGGGCGTGAGCGAGCCTGTTTTAACCGAGCTGCACTCAGCCTGTTTTCAAAAATACTCTGGAGTATCTTGGTTACCGTCCTGTGCTGACTTTTTAGGTCCTCAGTTCAACAGTGCAAAAATTTAGTTCACCCTCCTCATTATAGTTCCTTTTCTCCTATGAAATGGTTATTTCTGACAAATACTTGCTTTGTAAATTTGCATTTTCTGTTGCCTCTGACTCCTTGCCAGGGTGGGCAGCTGCCGACTTTGCAGTGGAGCCTCCCAGGAAGGGAAATTGTGGAGCATGCAAAATGTGGCATTGTGTGTCATGCCACCAGCATCATGTGGTGTCTCACCAGCTTTTCATCCCACATCACTTGTTGCATACAGCTGTGTCCAGTTACGCACATTTCTAACATTTACTTCAGAGAGGTCTCATAGACTTTTCGTCTTTTGGGTGCTGGTAATCCATATTTTAAATGAAGCTGAGCTGAACATTTACCATATTGCAGAGTTGCAACACCCACAGCAACCTCTCTACGCAGCACTCACTGGCACAGAAATCTGCTTGAGTGACTGTTGGCAAAAACATACACTGATCAGAGAGAATCCAATGGAGAACAGCAAGGGTGAGATTTGGAAGTCATGGCCCAGCAAGAAAACACAGAGTGGGATAGCTACAGTGGAAGGGAATGAGCACTGTGATAGTCTTCAGACATGTAAAAGGCTGCTCACAAAGATAAAGATAGTATCTGTTCTCCTTGGATGAATTGGCCATGTGTAGAAGTAATGGAGTTGAACAACAGGAAGGATATTTAGGGTAGCCGTTAGGAAGACTTTGGTGAAGCAGTGGAAGAGGTACATTGGTGTCTGTTGCAGGTCATCAATGAGCTGGCTGGACAAGGATCCATCAGGAATAGCAGAGGTGTGGTGCTGCTTTTCCTGAGGTAGTCTGGAATGGTTAGATGAACTTGTGATATCCCTTCCAGCTCTGTAATGCTGAATTTCAAGTGTGTCATAAAGAAAAATACTTACTTGCATAGACATTTCCCTTTTTATTGTTTAAAACAATGAAATTTAAATATAATTTAGATTAATAAACACAAAACTATGAATTCATTTTCCTTTGAAACTATCAACAGCTGCTGTTATGCAGCAGGCTTTCAGGAATTGCTCATTTTTAATCCAGGATTGCCACTCAGGAGTGCAGTCCTTCTGATGGATAGCACTTAAGCCAGCACTTAATTAAAAGCAATAATTAAAAAAATAATTAAAACCATCAGTAAGACCAATTTAAAAGCATCAAGGAGAAGCACCTCAGAACAGCAAGGTGCCTTACTGGCTGCAATAGACCCCTAATTGTTCAGTCTCTCAAGTCAGGAATAATGACTGTATACAGGTATATTTATTTCACTTCAAACTTAAATTTTTGTCTGATTATCAACTGTTCAGACCAGAGTGTTTTCTTCAAAACACTAGAGGAAAGCCATATGTTAAGGATATTCTTTCCCTTAGTTTTGTGCATTCTTCTACGCACTTCTCATTGCAGGAAAGTGACATCACCAACAAAATTCCATAGTGTCCACAACTTCCATACTGTGAACTCACATTAGACAGGAGATATGTGTATGATATAGCTTCTTACTTCTGAGTGCTGTTTCTCTCCTAGTTGTAAATTTAGATTTTTATTAAAAAAAGAACTTTTAGAAAACTGTTCTGAAAACAGTTTTCAAATGTAACAATAAAATAAAGCTGGAGTGTTTCAAAGAAATGAGAAAAATTTTTCGAGTAGAAAGGCTCAAAAATAGAGGATGTATTTTTCTACTACTAGAGACAGGAGAAACAGGCAGTACTGGTGCATATTTCATTTTCAGGGGAACTCTTAAAGAATTTGCTATTTGTCATTCCTGCTCACTTGTACATGAGAAACCAAAGTAACAACTTTCATAATTTTATCATTCCCTTGGCAAACCCGCTCAAGCAACCATATTCATATACCCCTGGAGTAGTGGCAAAAACTGCTATAAGAGGGCAAGGAATCATTTGGTCTTCATCACTCTGCCAGTGAAATGCTGCAGCTGAAGTGAACCACGGACATTTCCAAGGTGGCTTGGCTCATGGAATTAGTAGTGTTGGATAGAACCATGTCTGCCTGGTTCAGACCTGTGGTTCAGACCAAAGGGGCTATACTGCTTTGTTGTGTCAGAATACCTGAAACAACTGAATACTAATGACATCTGTCTGAACTGTTGTCTTTACTGATAGTCATGCTGATATTCCTCTGATGTGATACCACTGACTGAAAAAACAGATTTCATTATTTCAAGACATAGTACAAAAAAAAAAAAAAAGTTTGATGGAATGCTGAAATATGAGTTGCAACCCAGTATGTCTGTTGTGGGAGTTGAAAAATTTACTTCAGCAGAAGAGCCAGCTGTTACAAAAACTTCTTTTATTATACGTTTTCCAGATTTTCTACTTATGTTGAAAGATATGATTTTATGGCAATTGTGTGGTCACTTTTTTCAGCTGGTGTATTGTGATATACATAAAAAAGCCAGGATATGCAGCTCCCAACATTTGTCATTATCTTTTCAAATAGGCTCAATTCTCTTCCTTCAGAAGTAGTGCTTCACAATAAACTAACTGTTAGTTACTGTCATTTCTGACACATTATGTTTCCAAATTTTTAAAATTTTGATCTCATGTATTAGTCTATTTTGGAACTTAAAATCTAAATGGCCCCCCTGGACCTTATGTGGTAGAGCAGAGGGAAAGCATTAGGAAAAAGTATGATAGGTAGGGCGTTTCTAGGCAAACTTCCTCCAGGAACACCTTCATAGTTTTCAGTGACACAGGAATTTGATAAGCGTGGAGCCTAACATATTTAATAACTTTTTGTGGCCCTGTTAATTCTTGTTTGAATTAATTTCTGTTTCGATGTTGATAATGCTTTTTTCAAGGTTCTCCACAATTTAATGGTGCACAGGGTGAAAGATACCACTGATTTGCACTTAACTGTCCTGTTCTGGTGGTGTGATTGCTGAATAATGGTGTCCTGCTCACGTTGCCAGCACCATTCATGATTTTGCTGACATCTGCCATATAATAGTCTCTATGGAAGTGGTTAGTTACAATAATATATCTTTAATTTTTATGTAGTTTCAAGCTTTGTGAGTAATAAATCATAACAAGGGCTAAAATTAATGAATGTTGCCAGTATCATTATTTGTCTCTTGCAAATTTTGTACATGATGCAAGTTTTGAACCCCGAGTTCGAATGCATTTAGCACAAGAGAAAATCTGTATCATAAACTCTGTTTCCTTCATGGAGATAAAGTCACTCCTGCAAATGACAGTGGTACTGGCTGGATCCTCTGTTGAATATTTCCCTTTGGTCAGTGTGAAGCAGTGCACTTAGGAGCAGTAGTGGTTCCTTTACAACCTAGTTGTCTGAAGCCTGCCTTTCTTTCATATATTCTGAGAGCTGCTGTAATGTCACTCTTGCAATAACAGGTGAGAAAAGATTAAACCTAGAAATTCTCTAGACAACTCTCTGCTGTTTCCTTTGGCAAGTGAAATAAGAGTGTATTGACACAGCTTTATTCCCTCCAGGGATATTCTGCTTTTCTTGTGGAAATGGTCCAGCTGAAACCAGCCAGATCTCACTTCCTTTGAGCTTGATGCACGGAACAGACAGATCAGAAGAAGACACACAGTTTGGTTCACATTGTGTGAAAACAGTTTAAGAGAGTATGGAATCAGGGCTATGTTAAGAAAGCTGTTTTCAGTATCTCTGAACACTACCCACTTTCAGACCCTATTTATTTTCTTGCCTTTTACAATGTGGTAGGAAGTAAAAAAAGCGTAGCTGGGAGGTAGTTCTGTAGAGCAACTTACACATATGAGCAGTTCTTTTTTCAGAGTAAGGGCTAGTTTTACATACACCAACTGCATAGGAAAGCAAGTTGCTGGTATTTTCTGCTGAAACTGTTATAGAAATGGGTATTAATTACTCATCGGTAACAAAAACTGAGTTTGGTAAACAGTATAATGCTGGGCTGGATGTTACTTTCACTGTTACTAGATTAGTGAAGGAAAATAATAAGAATTGTCAAATTTTAATTTTAGCTGCATTATTCCAAATCCCCAAAGTCCTCTGAGATGAATAAAAGATACGCAATTAGAACTGGCTGTTGACCTACCCAATGCATTTTTAGGAGCTATTACTCCACCCTCTTATCACTGAACAGGCATGTCCCAGCAATGCCAAGGAAGATTACATATAAGTATCAAGAGGAAAAATTCTTCTTTTTAAACAGGGCCATGCTTTTACTCTGAAGAAAACCTCCAATGATTTACTATTCAAAGTAATGCCTTATTCAAAATACATTTTGAAATAGATCAAGGAGGGTGAAGTCATTCAACACAGGATGAAATTTATATCAATCAGATTTAAATTGGTATTATCAGAAACAGAATAAACATTAAATGCATGCAACAATCTGTGTATTGTTCTTGATACTATCCCTGCCTAGAATTACTTCTTTTATTCAGCAGTTAAACTCACTGCTCCATTAGCCAACTAGCAAAGCTTTTGGTCTTTTCCTTAAATAAACTTGAAATTACTTAACCTTACAGCTGAAATCTTTTAATTTGGAAAATGCCAGTTCCTTTCTGCTAGCAGTTCAGGTAAACTCTGCAGCTCTTAAATCAATTTGTATTCATTCTTTCCTGTGGTCTGTTCCAATGATTACATTTTACTGTTTGTGGTACTTCATTAGTTTCTCCTGTGCTAATTTACTGCACAGACTTTCCTTCAAGACCACTCACACCTTATTACCTGAGTTATTTTTAAACTGAGTTGCAAGTGCTTACCTCAGTGCATTTTAGACTGCTGGGCTCTCATCATCAGTGCAAGAACCTGGCTGGGCCATCTTCTGGGAATTTCAAACCAACATCAATTCTCATTGCTCTTCTTCAAAGACACTTGCTACATTCCCATGTATAGATTGGCATTGTTAATGTTAACAAAACATCCACACATCCATTTTTAAGTGGAATTCTTTTGAGGATTCTCAAAAGTGAAGGCTTTTGGAGGAATTTCCGATATTAGTTACTTTCTCATTATCACTTTAGCAGAGATGGAAGACAAGAATCTCTTAAATTTTAAACTTCTCTCAGGCAATAAAGTCTCTACCCTTCAAAGAAACTGGCTCCTAAATCTGTGAATGGTCATTATGTTATGTAACACATCGTGATCTTCCGGTAGCACACTGGATAACAACTTTATTTTTCCCACTTACAAATGTTAAGAAAGTATAACAGCCAATAGCAAGGATATCTTCTTTAAGAGTGATATGGTCAATTCCAGCCTATAAAAATATTACTTATTGTAGCAGGATGCTCTGCCCTGGAATGTGGGCAAGCCACTTGGACAATGCCCTATTTACAAGACTGTCAGTAGTAGATTGAGAGGGGCTGTCATGTGCTGGTTCTGGTGTTGAATTATGCTAAAACCAGTCTGCTCACCAACCCCAAATTAATATCCTGATAGTGATGCAGCTGGAGATATGTGGCTGGCAGTCAACTACTTTATGCTCTAAAAGTCCAGTCCACTCTCATATGGTTAGATAACATATTCCTCCTTGGAGTGGGTAGGGGTTGTCTCACAAGGATACTTGAGGCTGAGTGAAAGAGATCTGCCCATGAGCACTGGTATGATGAGTTACATCAATCTCTACTTAATAATTGTTTCTTTTTGCTAGCTTTAACATAATTGCTTTAATATAATTGCTCTGATACAGTGCACTATCATATCCGATACCATACACAACTAGTAGTTTTAGCTTTTATACTGTACAGCAAGTAATTCTGATTAAGATTTTTGCCGTGTCATATGGCATAATAAAGAACTAATTTTATCAAAATAAATCTAGTTTGCCATCATTAATCCTGTGGGACAAAGTTACTTAAAGTGTTGATGAAGTCTGGGGCTAAGACTGAGAAGGAGTTTAGAAAGCCAAGGGTCATTTCTGCACCTCGTGACTCAGCAGAAGGGCTTCTCTAATAAACTTTGTCTGAAGCTCCACTCCCACCTGTGACACTTATGAATTAGTAGCAATTGGTTTTAGGCAAAACTAATCGTTATTCAAGAATATGTGTAACATAAGCAAGTTATTAACCTCTGGCAACTTTCAAATATTGAGTCATTCATACAACTTTTTTGTTGTAATAACTTATATATCTGTACTAATGGAAAAATATTCAACCCATCTGTTTACGTAATTAATAATTTAATTTGCACCACTGAACAGGCAGAATAGCTGAGCATCTGAAAACAAACAGGAAAACCAGAAAAGGCATGTCTTCATACAGAGAGAAACATTGTCCTGGAAATAACTTAAGATAATTTCATTCAGTGCAAAAGAGAAATGTGTTCAGGCAACTTCATCTCTGCTGACTTTGACTGGTGTTTCTTTGCCCCACAATCCTTCAGTTTACATTTTACGTATTGAATAATTTCCTTCAGCTAATAATGCAAACCCCCATACTTGGCACAGAGTGTAAGATGATTGTTTATCATCTTTTCAGTCATCCAAATTAGCTTAAGAGCCTTTAAATTTACAAAATTAATTTTGGTATATTGGCTAACCTCACAGATATCCTTCAGCTAGATTAATTAATTTTGTAAGAGGAATTGTGGTTCTTAAGTGGTGATTGTATGTAAATTGACTTCCTGTGTGACTGACTGCATAATTGACCAACTTCATCTGCCTATGAGAAGCAGAGATTTCTTTGCTCTGCCAGTCTCTTTTAGTCTCTTTAGTCAAAGAAGAGAAATAGAAGCTTCAAAGAAGAATTCATTATTTGTTGTACACACATCTGCTTTAGGATGGGATGAATCACACCTCACAAAGGTCCATTTGTCTCCCCTGATGGAAAGGGAAGGCTGGACAACAGTTCAGGTAAAATATTAACACTGTAGGTGTCTATGGTTTGTCAGATGAATCTGACCCTAGAGTTTTTAACTAAAATCCTCTACTACTTATATAAGTATAGCTATTAGTTCTTACCAACACGAGCATTTATTATATATTATTATTTATAATTATCTATTTATTAGCAAGTATTAACACACCTGTTTATATAGCTATGAAAACGCTTTGTATTTTTGAAATAACATCATTTGTTGTGCACATCATAAAAAATTTTAGAAATACAGTATTTGGTTAGTCCTCACAACATTACAGTGAAATAGGTAAGTACCGTTATGGTTAAATTATGACAATTAATTGCTGCCGTGTGCAGTTAAGCTGTACTTCCCCAGAACACTTCATGGTTTCAGGTGACAGAACATTTAGAGGGATCTGGGTCCTACAGGACTGCATGAAAAGGTGCTGAACTTCTTGGGGGAGATGTTCCATACTGCTTCTGGGTGCATAGAAGGGAAAGCGTGTTCATTGACTTCTCAGCTCATGCACTGGAATTTATTTGTGCTGGACAAGGACTCCGTGTCCTCTGGAGAGCTTTTGGAATGCAATTCTGAGAAAACTTTCCTGGATAGAAACAGTCCTTATTCCTCAATTTCAGCCTGTCACATTTGCATAAATACTACCTCATTTATTAGTCAGAGTAAATTTCCCAGGCTTTTCAACTACATCAACACCGTGATCTGAACACTCACTGGAACAGTTCTCATTTCATGAACTGCGACATGCACACCTGACTGTGGGTGTAGGAACTAATGATGTTTTGTAACTATCATGGTTTAACCCCAGCCAGCAGCCAAGCCCCACAGAGCTGCTTGGTCACTCCCCCACCAGCAGGATCAGGGAGAGAATTGGAGCAGTAAAAGCTGGAAAACTCATGGATTGAGATACAGACAGTTTAATGGGGGAAGCAAAAGGCACTCATACAAGCAAAGCAAAAGAAGGAATTAATTCACTGCTTCCCATGGGCAGGCAGGTGTTCAGCTATCTCCAGGAAAGCAGGACTCCATCACAGCAATGATGACATGAGAAGACAAACACCATCGTCCCAAACATTCCCCCCCTCCCTCATTCTTCTCCCAAGTTTATATACTGACCATGATGTCATGTGGTCTGGAATATCCCTTTGGTCAGTCTGGGTCACCTGTCCTGGCTGTGTCTCCTCCCAACCTCCCACGCACCCACAACTTCCTTGCCAATTTGTCAGTATGAAAAGCAGAAAAGGCCTTGTCTCTGTGTAAGCCCTGCTGAGCAATAACAAAAACATCTCTATATTATCACCCTGTGTTCAACACAAATCCAAAACATAGCCCCACACCAGCGACAGTGAAGAAAGTTAACTCCACCCCAGCCAAAGCCAGCACAACAAAATTTTTTTTGAAGAGAAGACTGGATTCTAAATAATCCAGTCACTTCTTATTACATCTGCACAGTAATAAGTAATCATGGTAATTTCTGTTCAATAGCTAAACCCCACCTTCTTTATTGTAGGCTTTACTGTGAGGATAAATCATCTGACAGGCAATTCCCACACAGCATTAGTAACTTTTTCTTGATTTTATTGTGTGTGTTTAAGAGAAGCAATGAAGTATAAGCAAACATGTGAAAGTCATCACCTAAAACCTGTGTAAAACTAGATATGTTAGTGTTGGTTCCCTTCACTCATGATATTCCAATTACAGTTGTTTAGTGTAAATATCTTTATTCACTTATTGAAACTCCAACAGGCAGTGTTGTTTTTATAGATGTCAGTAGGTGTATGTTTATGAGTATGAGCTTGTCAAAAAAAATATGTTTAATGTCTCTGAGTTTTGTAAGCCTTCCATTGTTGTCAGACAGATTTTCCTAGCGGTGATGATGGGTGTGCTGATCGATTTAACCCCTTTTTTCAGTCTGCATGAGACTTTGATTAGCTTGGATCAAACATGTAGTGTTCACAAATAAGAAAGAATTCATAATCTATCAGACTGCAGGAAGTCTCCTTAGGTAGTGCTAGTAATAAATTCACTGACAGTTCTAAGTATCTAAATACTCAGGTTTTGTGTTCCACAGACAGTTTCTGAAGGAATTTTGCAACACTGACTAATTCTTCTCTACTTTAGAGAGGAAGTCCTCTCTACTCCCCTTGGTCTTTGTTTCTGTGTCTTGAACTAAGGTTGGTATTTAAAGTATTAAAAGTGCAACCTTGTTCTCAGCTTGCCTGGGAGCAAATACAGTTCAATTCCCCTCTAGACACTACTGTACATGAAACCATTACTAATAATGTATGTTACAGCAGTAATAACCCTAAACATCAATAAAACCACAAGTAACCTTGAGTAAGCATAAAATATTACAGTCATATTGACAAATGAAAGGGAATTAGAATCCAGAAGAATGGGCGTATTCCATTTTAATATCCAAATCTCCTCTTCTGTAACCCTGTTTGTGTCGTACCAAGACTTTGCCTAAACTGAATGGTAGAAAGCCTGAAAGGCTCATGGCCATGTTCTCCCCTTCTCTTTCCCATACAACTGTTTTGCTATCATAATTTCTTTCCTTTCCACTCTAGTTTGATTTCCATTGGCTTTAATTATGCTGCTGTGCTTGATAGTTCTCAACTTCTGACTCGGTGGGATAATTCCTGAAAAAAGCACTGTCATCTAAGAATGCTGTAAAACTTGTCATCAAGAAGAAAATGTGTAACTTTAACATGCAAATAAACTGAGTTATTTCAGGAAGAGCCCATGAAGTCAAGCACACAGCTGCTTTTCTTTAATTAAACATCTATAATCCTAATAAAAGAGATTGTGTGTTCCATAAATAATTGGGATATAATTCTGCAAAATAATCCATTTTGATTTGTCTTTGACAGCATAGTTAAATTTATGTACCTTTGTTTGTGTTTTACTGGATCATTTATAGTATGAATAATTTTTGCTTAATGAGTAAAAATGTTTTAAAAGTAAATGGCAGAAATATTGAGCAAAGGGTACTAAGCTATGAATTCTCTGTGAATTCACAGGTACTATGAATTGTCCTTCTCTGTACATTATCATTGCTTGCCACAAAACAACTTCAGTGATCTTGGCTAAATTTTGTTTACTTTAAATTCTACTTATAAAACTAAAAAGTTGTTCTAATCTAATTAATCAGTTTTAACTAGATATCTATGATTTTTGGCACAAGTATTATCTTTCAGGTTTAATTTTTATTTTCACTTGAATTCCGCTCTGCATGAAAAATTTAAAACCAGCCAGTGGCTGCACCTTATGTCAGTTTTGTGTCCCCTTCCCTATGTCAGCTTTCATCTTCTTGCCTTGCCTTGTCTTGCCTTGCCTTACCTTCCTTTCACAAAATCACAGAATTGCTAAGGTTGGAAGAGACCTCTGGAGATCATCCAGTCCCACCCCCATGACAAGCCAGGGTCACCTAGAGCAGGTTACACAGAACATGTCCAAGTGATTTTGGAATGTCCCCACAGAGGGAGACTCCATGACCTCCCTGGACAGCCTGTTCCAGTGTTCTGCCACCTTCAATGTAAAGAAGTTCTTGAAGTTCTTGCTGATCTGAAACTTTTTGTGTTTTAGTTCATGGCCATTACTCCTCATTCTGCCACTGGGCACCACAGAAGAGTCTGGTGCCACTCTCTTGACACCTGCTTTTGAGATATTTACATGTATTAATGAGATCCCCTCAGTTTTCTCTAGACTAAACAGACACTACCCTTCCTAAATTTTTATCCTGAGATCATCAGGTTTAATAACTATATTGACTCCTTCTTGTTGCTATTTTAATGACTTCCAGAGCAATTCCAGAGACTCAGGGTTCAATTTGTTCATCAGAACTGACTGCTTTGAGCTGCTTCAGCAACACAATTGCCAGCCCCTTTATGCTTCTCTCTGCGTGAGGGAAATCTCCGTTTCTTATTTGCTTCACAGCAATTCCCTTTTCATGGCTCCAACTAAGTTCTATGGCTAAGTCCTAGCTGCCAGGCTGGAGTGTCTAGATTGGATGTCATTAACTAAATCTAAGACAACTCATTTTTCTGGAAAGTGGTTTATAGCAAATTTTGTCTCTGGCTGTGGCTAATGATAATTTGTATTACTTTTAAAAGGTGGGTCTCCCTTCCTGTTTTCCAAATCAGCTTTCAAATTGTCGAGATCAATATTTATGGTCTGGATAGATAGGAGAAGGATCATTCTAAAATTATTCTTCCCTGTTGTTTTCCTGCAGTTTACATAGTCAGTTCAACTGCATCTTCCCATAATGTTACTTACCTGTGTGCATCTCATACTACCCAACATATACAGACATACTTCTGCTTGGCCTCCACTTTTTTCCTTGGGGAAGCATGGATATTTTATGTGTTTGGCCTCACATCTGCTAGTTCGAAGCAGATATGTCAGGTAACCTGAGAAATATCAAGTGGCAGTAGACACTTGCACTTAAAAAATGAGTTAAGCCAAAAATATCTTTACTAAAAGAATTGAAATACTTTATAGTAAAGGAGTAAAATTTAATATATAGGAAGTCAAGCCTCAAAAATATCTCATCTAAAGCTAATTATTTTTACCCTACCCAGAGGATTTCCTTGGAATAAAAGCATCACTTTGACTGAAGCAATTCCTTTCCAGCTGTTTTCAGTCTTTTTTTTTTGTTTGTAAGTGTCATGGGTTAGCAAACGTAGTCCTGGAAGTGATGTTCTTGCAAAGAGGTGCTTACAGCTCCTCTATGACCTGACAGGATCTATCATCTGGCTAGTTTCAATATGGACAATTTTTTAAGCCACTTAAATTTTTGACTGCCTCTGTGGTCCACATTTAAGAATGGACAAAGCCCGGGGGAGGGCTGTCTTGTTTCTGGCGCTGGGAGAGGTAGCTGCGGGGCCCCATACGGGGACCTGGTGGGCCCTGGCCAGGACCTGCTCGGGCCGGGCCAGGCTGAGCCACAGCCATCCTGGAGCCATGTGGCCCTGTTCCTCCCGTGGCCCCCCCTCCAGCTCTGCTACGTGCCGACGGAGTGGCCCGGCTCCCCCTCTCCAGTGCGGCCGAAGATTCAGCTGAAGCTGCCCGCTGCCCAGCAAAGATCATGTGACCAACAGCGATAAGCAAAATTCCAGCTGCAAGGCCCAGCTGAGATTAACCCTTTAACCCTGGCTGTGAAGAGCTGAAAACCTGAGGGAGGAGAAAGAAGAGATGCTTAAAGCTGAAAATCTGTTGCAAAGCTATGGTGGTGATGGACTATGATATATCAGAGTACCCGTTGTAATTTCATGAAAGCATGGGGGGTGGAGCGTTCAAACTGTCCTTGTGAGCAAAAGCACCTGTGCTGGAAAAAGCAAATGCTGAAGCAGCTGTAATTTGATGAGAAGTTTGAACAGGGAGAGATGGAAGTGATAAGGACTCTTGCTCCAAATTGGAAGGAGAAGACCTCAGTTCCAAGAGATGCTCCCAGAGATAGTCCTAGAGATGAAGATAAGGAGGACCCTTTGCTCCCAGGGACAGGGGGAGGGCCTCAATTCTTGAAGATGAAAATGCTCCCAGAGATGGGTGAAGAGAACTTTTGTTTCTGAATGCTCAACCTTAAAACTGTACCCCAGTAGCTCAAGATTGGACCCTCGAAAGCAGTGGTGCGAAAAGCTGCAAGTCATCGGAAGGGACTCCCACATGATGTGAGCCGAGAACCAACCTGGGCGGCTGTCTCATTGTGATACTTGAAGCCATGAGAGAACCTCTTGTGGAGATGTCTCCATAGCATGAGCAAGAGAGACTCTTCCTAAATGAACTGAACAAGGTTATTATGGAAGTGGTAAATAGACTGAACATCTCAAGGGTTGTCTTTTACATTGTCAGTGGGAGAAGGGAGGAAGGTAAGGGGAGGAGAAGTGTTCTGAAGGTGTGGTATGATTTTTTTTTTTTTCCCTTCTTTTAGGTCTATTAATAAACTTCTTTACATTCTTTCAAGTTTTGTGCCTGCTTTGCTTTTCTCCTGATTCTTATCTCACAGAAAGTAAACAGTAATGAGTATTTTGAACCAAACCACTACAGTAAGGTATCAGCTTCACCTAGTGAATGATTAATGAATTCCTAAAATACAATACATCAGAAGACTTAAAAGCAAATGTTCATTTTTTCCTGGCCTATATCTTTTGTGTATCATCCTAAAGATCTCAGTGATTCTTGATTGCACCAAAGAAGTGTGTAAAATATACTGGTGGAAATAAAATCTTGAAGGCTTGCTCTCAAATGTTACAAGATTGGTGGTTTTAGCATTGTGGTGTGATTCAGAATACCAGCACCACAGCAGTACAAGCTTTGGAGCACAGAAGAGTGAAAGGACATTCCTGTGCTTTCCAAAGTTGTCAGAGAAAAATGTGCTAACATATTACATACACCACCTAACTAGGTAGCTATGCTGTAATCAGCACTGAAGTATAGTTGGGAGACAAAGTTGTATAAGCAAGTTTAAAGGTGCTGGACCAGATTATTGGTTGGAATAAATTGGAACAAGATGGAATAAAGTAGGATAAGCTTCTTTTGCTTGAGGTATTACTTTTATGCATTTGGGAAGTTGTCTTGCTAATACCTGAAGGAAAGGTCCTGCTGATAGCAAATAATTGTTTCTGCTGTTCCACCCAAACCGTTTATATGCCCTTTGAAGAATTTAAAGCAGCATGGGCTTGAATTTAATTTAGCTTAAATTTAAATTGTACAATTGATTTCCTTTTACTTTGATTCTGTCTTGTATGGCACCAGAATAGATTAGAACTTCAAACTCCTGAAACTACATGAACTGGCTTTTAAGGGACCTAGCATTACAGACTGAAGCACTTGGGTTGCTTGCTTTCTTGGGTTTTCTCTGTAGTCCTTAACTTCCCACTTCTGAGAGGAGTTTTGGTACAAAAAACAAATTTTGAAAGCACTACAAAGAGAGTTGACCCTCACTCACTAAAAGAAGTTGAAGAACAGATCTCAGCAGCAGTGGTGAGATTTGGCTTTCCCCTGGGAGATCCACTTGTGCACCACTTGCACAGTGGTGCATGCACTGCTAACGGCATGTACAGTCCCCATCCTACAAACAGGGAGAGTTTTGCCTGCACTGCTTTTCCACAGGCAGCATGTTCATATGGCATGCTGAACAGCCCAGAAGTGAAGCAACAGACAAGAATTTCACATCCTCACACCCTCACAGCTGGCTTGAACAGCATCTCTCTAGATTTCTTACAGTAGATGGGGGCAGGGTTAACATTAAGTTACATTAAGTAAGGGTTACATTAAGTACAGAGAGAACCTGGGGAAATTAATCTAATTGAACCCCTTGAAAACTGCACAAAAATTTACCTACTGTTATGAGGAGGCCACTAGTATTTGGTAATTTCATTTAGCAAATCTTGATTAGAAACGATTTGGGATGACAGAATCACAGGGTGATTGAAGTTGGAAGACACCTCTGGAAGTCATGTGGTCCAACCCGCCTGCTCAGCTTCTGTTTGTTGCATTTCATTCCATGTTCTGGATGCCAGCAGAAACAGAATCATGAACACATAGATGCTGCTGAAGAGAGCTAGATCTATTTTGGAGACATCTGGCAATGGTGGAAGAATGTCACACATTTTATTTAAATGAGAGTCCCTACCTTCCCCTCAGTGTTGTGCACTGCTCCCCTACTTTTGCACTGCTCCCCTACTTTGGTCTCCTGAGACATAAAGCCTGTGCTGCTGCACAGGGGCCCAGATCTAGGCTGGAGCTGGATCTGGCCATGTCTTTTGTAATGTTATGCCTGTGATGTAACTGTAAGATATTATACCAAAAAGCCAAACTTGGCTTTTCAGTTACAACTCAAAGACATTTTTATATTAGCAGATTAAAATATTTCAGCAAGACTCTTGCAATGTTTGGAATTTTGAATTTTATTTTTAATAATCTATATTTTCCAGTGCAGGCCAAAAATAATGTTTGTATATCAAATATTCCTCTGGGATGAAATTCCCTCTATTACAGATAATAACCCATTTGTTACAAATCCCTAAGTCAAGTACTATGTTTCTTTTCAAAATCTGATATTATTTTCCTGTTTTCTGTCTTGGCTCCAGAATTTTCATGATATTAGTTAATAATCTCATTTTTTTATTGTAATACAAAGTAAAATAAAAGTCTCGAGTTTTGTGTTTGTTAAGAAAGTGTTGAAATTTTGTTCACAGTCCAAACCCAAAATACATTCTTGAGTAAAACTCATTAAGTATTCAAAAATATGCTTCTCCAATGATCTCATGGGATTTGAATGCCTTGCATTAGCAGTTTGTCCCACATCTGGCCTCACTGGAGTCAGGGTTGAGGGATGAGGTGTGTGGGAGATGTCTGTCAGGTTTCCTTCCACAGCTGTTTCGCTGTCACTAAACCAGGTGGCAGTCAGAGCATTGCCTCAGAGAGAAAGGGATGGTTTGCCCAAGGTTTTCTGCTTTGAAAATTTTCAAAGAACCTGTAAGATTTTACAAAATATAATAATATGTGGAGACGTAGGAGTTTGCATGGCACTCCTCAGCAGCGTTCTGGAGCCTGCTGTGCTGTTTGCATGGTTCCTCCTGGGGGAGAGAGTGTGGTGTTTGGGTCTCTGCCCTAGGAGGCCTCGTGGTGGAGGGCAGGCTGGAGGAGGCCCTGCCCTGTGGTAAGGGCACAAGGGAGGAGTCACAGTCACAGTCACAGTCACAGTCACAGTCACAGTCACAGTCACAGTCACAGTAAGAGTCGCAGTCAGTCACAGATTTACAAACACATGCTGATGTAACATCCACTGTTTCATGCTTTATGAATATTTGACTCAAGATAAAACTGAGATTTTCTTAGTCTGGTGCAATAAAAGTAGACAAATACAACTTCCACTTCCGTCCAGCAATGTCCCGATTTGGAAATACACTTTTGATACAAAAACTTTCCCTGGGGCCAGGATGGGCCTGAGGAGGGAGAGCGCTCATCTCTGATAGACTGTTTTTCTCTTCAAGATTATGGTCCAAGTCACCTACCCTGAGAATACAGGGTCTGCATCTGAAGCCCACCTTGTGATTAAGGGAAAAAGAAAGATTTAACAGGCAGTTTAATAGACAGTTGCTCCTCTAATAGTTGGCTTAGGTTTCTGAATCATGGCCTGTAGTTAGTTGTCCATCCCAAGGCCCAGTGACTTGTAAAGTGTAATTCAGAAATTTGTCCTCAATGTGGGAATAAGGGGCTTAAACACATATCAGCATGCTACAAATGCTAAGGACAAAAGTACTCAAAAATATCTTGTAGATATCAAACATGGAGTGTTACAGTGAGGAAACTGCAACAAGTGTATCAGACAATGAGGCCCGTGGAAAGAATATATATATGGACTGATTCTTGATAGATGTTTCAGAGATGTTTATTTCTCCAGCCGCATGGCCGGGGCTCTGCCGAGGAACTGCTCAATCATGGGACCCGAGGGTCCTTCCCCACACAGGGGAACACAAAACAACCAATGGGGAACGAGGCTGAGCAGGGGATAGGGAAACCCCGTGCCTCCCCCCTGGGGCCCCTCTCCCAGGACCACATGGCAGGGGGGAGGACCCCAACCTTTCACCCTATTCACTATATTTTAACAAAAAGAGATTTAAAACTTAACATTGAAAACAACTGGATAAACATGAGATAACAAGGACAGTTTTAAAACAAAACAAGCCACCCTCCTGAGTCTTTAAATGTCCAAACAGATTCTCTGGAACATCTTAAGGCTGACAGAAGGGAGACAGGACTCTCCAGGCATGTTTTGTGGGGAAACTGAGGCAGGAGAGGGTTTCTTCCATTTGTACCTGTTGGAACTCTAAACAAAAATAGTTAATTTCTTCCCTCCCCCTTTTCATCCCCCCCTTGGCATCGGAGAGGAGTTGTAGGGAAAGGGTTGTATAGGGAAGCCATGGGGTGAAAAATGGATTAGGAATAAACTGGGGATGAGGTACACTTAGGAAAGGGTTCATATTGGGTATAGGGTAAAAGGGGGAGAGTAGGTTGTGGGTAGGGACACTGCTGGCATGAATATTGTTTATAATTTTGTGCATAATGGCTGCCTTTGACTGGAACAGTCCCAGGCCCAGTAACATTTGCTACTTGTAAACCCTTCTTTCCTTGCACTATATCAAATTGTACAACCTCCCCATCTCCTACACTTTGCAGGTAATTTTTAGGGTTATTCTTTTTAATAGCAGTTCTATGAACAAATGTGTCTTCCTGGTTGTCACATCTTGTTATAAAACCATAATTTTGTTTAACATTATACCATTTTACTATTCCTAAAACCTTAGCTATGGTGATTTTTTCCTTTTTCCTAGTGGCTGCTGTTTTCTGGTTCACTGCGTTTTTGCTTTCTCTTTCACTTTCACTCACTCCCATGTTGGAATTGCCAGGGTTGTCAGTGCTGCCGGGGCTGTCAGGGCTGCTCGTGCCTGCGCGCTCTTCCCAGGGTTGCATTTGGGGCCGCATGGGCCGGGCTGGACCGTGCCGCTCAGCTCCCCGCATGCCGCTGCCGCCTCTGCTCTCAGCTGTGCTGCCGCTGCCTGGGGCCACGCCCATGTCTCGGCTGGGCCCCCAAGCGACAACCCCCCTGTGCCCTGCTCCACCGTGTGTTTCGGCTAGGCTCGGCTCCGCTCCACCGCCACCGCCGCCAGCCACTGCCCACATGCCACCCCTCTCGGTCAGGCATTCATGGGGCTCGCTCCACCACGCGCTGCGCGGGGCCAGGTGGGCACCGTCAGGTTGCACCGCTCCTGCCACACCTTGCTCTGCTGCCGACACTGCAGCTCGTGTTGCTCCACCCACGCGCAGGAACTGCCTCGCTGCTGCTCGCAGAGCGCTCGGTCCACGTGGTCTGGGTCGCATGGACTCTGAGGCACGCTTCCCTTTGCCAAGACACAGCTGACATTGCTCAACAGTCTCAGTAATTAAATAATATTCATGAAAATATTCTTCCATCGGCATATATTTTGACTCAGAAATTAAACGTGTCCAAACGGTCTTCCAAAAGTCTTTGGTAAGAATTAAATCCCAAGAAATGTAGAAAAAGTTCTTAAACAACCATAAAAGGAAATGTTTCAGTTCTTTTTGAGCTTGAATTAAGCTAAAATTTACAAATCGTTGTTCAAGAATCTTTTCAAGTTTAAGATAAATGTCCATATGTGGCTCGGAGACCCAAGAGTCTTTCCATGATTCCTCCATAGTTTAGAGATGGAACAGCAAAACAAAACAAGAATAGGAATCCAGAGTTTACTCACAAATCAGTTGCTGTCCTTAGGGATCGGGGATCGTTCTACTCTCAATTCTCTACTATTTGTTACAGTGGGGAAACTGCAACACACGTATCAAACAACGAGGCCAATGGAAAAGAAATAAATGGACTGATTCTTGATAGATGTTTCAGAGAGGTGTTTATTTCTCCAGCCGCATGGCTGGAGCTCTGCTGAGGAACTGCGGCAATCGCGGGACTCGAGGGTCCTTGCCCATGCAGGGGAACACAAAACAACCAATGGGGAACGAGGCTGAGCAGGGGCAGGGAAACCCCGTGCCTCCCCCCCAGGGCCCCTCTCCCAGGACCACATGGCAGGGGGGAGGGCCCCAACAATGGAGCATATGGTTTGGGGTCTTTTCCAGAGGTGGTTACAGATGATACTTCTACACAGAACTGTTATGGCTGTAGATATTGGTGTTCAGAATAGCCAGACTGCTCCTGCTCCTCCTTCATGAAGTGTTTCAGTATTTCCAGCCACTTGGTAAATCTTTTGGTGAAAAGCTTTTCCTTTCAAGAAACAGTGAAAGTTGATTTTTCTTTGTTGTTATAGCTTTCCTACATTGTACTGTATGTGAAAGGAGAGGAAATTTCAGTCTTGTGTCTTATTAGCTAAGCAGTTTTGGAAGAAATAGTTATGTATGCTTCAGCTTATTTCTTCTCGGAATGTAGAACTGTCACAATGGCTAAACAGAACAAAGGGGATCATTGCAAGTGTATTGGCAAATGTAATAGCTCAAATCAAAGGATTAAAACATTGCATGACTCAAATGGTTGATCAGAAATGAATAAGGCTATTTAGGAAATGATATTTATTTATAATGTGCAAATTTCCTTGTCACTCACTTTTCCGTGCCATTATCTGGGAGTAAAATCTGATTCAACATGAAGAGGAAATGATTGTACAAGTTTTGATGTGACAGTGCCACCTGCTGTTACATTATGCAATTTGAAAATAATTTTTCGATTAGTTTAGAAGCTTATTCCCACCATCAAAAGACACACAGGAAAGTTTAGGAGCTGTGGTGCTGAGCTGGTAGCTTTAGGTTGTATTTGGTACTATATTAAAATTATTCTTTTTTTGTATTTAGCTAATTTGAGAGAATGGAGTAACTTCATTGGGAGGGACCCACACATATTTTTTCCTCTGAGACATGACTGATGAACATTTGTATCTCTTAATGGCCTATAGAAGGAGGAGTCCATGGGGAGAATTAATGGTAGTTACACCATCTCCTTCTCCCCTGATTCAGGACCTCAGCCCGGTGCGTATGCTCTCTGAGTGCCCACAGCACTTGGCACTTGTCCAAAGTCTGCAGAAGCCTAACTGCAGCTCATACAGATCTCAGGAGCTTTCATACCTTGGCTTGCTTCATACAGCAGTTCTGGATGGAGCAAGAGCAGATCTGTTGGTACTCAAGGTGCCTGGTTAAAACTTAGGCATATTTAGACCATAGGCATCTCTATTAAACAAAATTCTTTGAAAAGAATGAGTTTGGATTAAAGCACCTGCAGCAGCAGTCAAATGTCTCATTCTCCATCCTTCATTGTCCTTTTCAACCGTCTCTAAGTATGTTCTACGCATTATGAATAGAAGAGTGGGGAGACACCAAGGCAGCACAATATATTCATGCTGTGGATGCACCTTGGATTTATAATGAGCTATTCTATATTATTTTCTATTTTTCTTTTTCTAATTTTGTATTTTTCATTTTGTGCATTAGTTTATTTTATCTAGATTGATTTTCATTTGTTATTGCTCACTATCATGAACTTCTTTTGCTATTTCCCTAACTCCACCCAGTAGACTGTTGCTGTTAAGAGCCCTGAATAACTTAGAGGCATTAGAAAAGTAAATCACTTAAGCATTGTTTCATTTTCCAGATCATTCTTGAACATGCTGAAGTACAAAGCTTCACACAGATATCTTGAGGCTCCTGTTGTTTTCCTCCTTCTACTGAGGAAAAAAGGTAAACTCAATCTTACTTTTGCCTTACTTTAGTTTCATATGTTTAAAGCAGATCTTTATCCCTGTGGGGACTTCCCTCTTACTTCCCAACAGCTTACTCTCTGTAACTGCCTTTGGTGGACAACCCTGCTGAGTGCTTTCTGGGGATCCTGGAGGATTATACCAGATAGATTTTTCTACCATTTATTTGTGAGGTACAGCTTCTCTTTACAAAGCTATGTTGATTCTTCCACAAGATGCTTTTATCCAAGTATCAACTTTTTAATTATATGGTTTATTATATTTTCTAATAATTTGCTTTGTACAATTTCAGATTTACTTCACTGGGGTTATCAGAGTCCTTTTCAAAATTTTTCATCATGTTTACTACTTTCTATGCTTGATACTGAGACAGTTTTAACTGCATGGTTACATATGGCATGAATTGATTTCCTTTAGAACTTGTGGGGAATGGTATTGCTTGTCTTTGGCTGTCTTCTCAGCCTAACTGCTATATTTACAGTGTCCAAAAATATAGTCTCAGAATTGTCTGCGAAGTGATGTCTCATATACTTGAGCAATCCCACATATCCTACCTACCTCCTAGATTTGCAACTTTTTAGACCTGTCTCAGCATGTCACAACAATGCAGCTGATGCTGTCTTGGTCCCAGCAGTGATACTGTAGTGATATTACTGTGATGCCATGAAGATTTTTTGCCTTTTCTTTTATACCCCTGTTGTGCCTTTTTTACAACTTCTGTATTCCTGGTGCTTTTTCCTTGCATTCTTGGACTTGTTTGTCAGGCTGGGAGACTGGACATTTTTGAGGCTTCGTAGCTAGGGATCAGTGTGCCCCAGACCCGGGGGTCCTCTCCAGAACACATTCTGTGAACTGGGATGGAGCCATCCAGGGGAGGGTTCCTTGGGGAGGGGGGCTCACTTGAGCCTCTCATTGGGGAATCTTTGATGGATATGCTAATTGGTGGAACCTATAATGTTATACCCGATCTTTTAGGGTAGGCATTTTGGCGGGGTGCATTTTGATGCATATGACCCAGACATGTGCACCTAAGGATCCTGAAAATAAATACCAAGGTAAAATCCCTTTTCCCCTTCTAACCGTGTATGACTCTTGATTTTAAGACCAGGAAAAGGCATCAACTGCCTGTAACAGATATTTTGTGTTAAGAGCTGATACGGCAAATTAATTTGTCTGCTTTGACTCTAAGTATTCTTTTATAAACTACTTCTCTGTTACTAGAACAACAGCATCTCTCTGTCCTCTATACATCTTGGAATGGAAAAACCTCTGCAATAAGAACATGCGCCAATAAAGAGATTTTTTGAATTAGTGGATATTAGTGATGAGTATTTCTGAATATGCTATTAAGCCCTTATCTGCATTTTCAGACACCTATCTAGATTAATTTGAAATTACAAATGTTAGAAAGTAATTTTCTTCCGTTACCTAATAAAGTTTTTGTAGTCACAACCAAATCTACTGTTTTTAAAACCATACTTATGGACAGTAGCACATTTTTTTAACACATGACCAGTCAAATAGCTCTAGCAATAATTAAGGGATCAATTATACACATGGAGGAAACTTCAGAGAACTTCATGTTTTAAGTTTCCCTGAGATTTTTTCCTCAGTTGTGGACTTCTCCATGCACAAATTTTCTGATTTCCTTCCTTTTCACTGTCTGTGCTTTCAAACTAAGGTAAATGTTGTCTTACCTTTTAATGTTTACCTTCTTCTCTTTCTAGGATTTTGTTGACAAAATTTTTGGTCAACAGTCATTTTTTTATCAGTATGAAAATTCTTCTAAATTCCTCATGCTTATTACTGGCATGCCTAGGTCATTGATGGTGCTAAGCAATGCAAGACTAATGGAGTTTATGCATACCTACCTTAACGTTAGTCCTCACAGATTTTGTACTACTGAAGTTTCATTAGCAGCACTTTAATTCACCTTAGCACCTATAGATGACTTTGAGTAAAATTCCTACACGAGACTGCACAGAGCACCTGAGATTTCAGTTTAAAGTAACTCCATTTATATGTATTCTGTCTACAGCATACGGCAGGAGTTTCTGTATCATAACATGTAATAGGGTCTTGATAGGATTTACTGGTTTCCTTCTAGGTTTTCAGAATATTTAGGTGTTAAGGACACTGTCAAAAATGGAAATTAATTGCCCAGTTATTTATTCCTTTTGCTCACATGGACCTGTTGGAGTGCGTCTGGAGGAGGGCCACAAAGATGGTCAGAGGGCTGGAGCAACTCTCCTATGAAGACAGGATGAGAGTATTGGATGAAGAAGAAAAGGCTCCAGGGACACCTTGAAGCAGCCTTCCAGTGCCGGAAGTGGGCCTATAAGAAAGCTGGAAAGAGACTTTTCCAAGGGCCTGTAGTGACAGAACAAGGGTAATGGCTTTAAACTGAAAGAAGGTCAATTTTAATGAGATACTAGGAAGAAATTCTTCACTGTGAGGGTGGTGAGGCAATGGAACATGTTGCATAGGGAAGTTCTGGATGCTCCATCCCTGAAAGTGTTCAAGGCCGGGCTGGATGGAGCTTTGAGCAAACTGGTGTAGTAAAAGGTGTCCCAGCCCATGGCTGGGGGTTTGGAACAGGATGATTTTTGAGGTCCCTTTTAACCCAAATAATTTCATGATTCTGTGATTTCAACTCATGTCTGTTTGTAGGAGATTTTCAAATAGTGGATGGAAAAGCTGCATTTGTGTAGATCTCTTCCTCATTCATATGTGTGTAGGTCTAACAGAAATTGCAGTTCCCATGTGAATAAATTGAAAATTCCAGTGATATTCCTTTGTATGGGCACAATGAAGCTGACCTTTTTCAAAACTGGTGAAAAACTCAGAAGTCAAGTACATTCAGTTATAAGAATTTTTTTTAATTCCTTCTTTGCTGAAAACACATATGCATTATAAAAAGATTAATAATTCTAACTGATCTCAATCAAATCATGAAAGAGTGAGCAACTTAAAAATCACATTAGTTAAACCATGCCAGATATTCAATGCATGACATGCATGATGCATTAAAATAAAACCACCAAACCGAGACAATTAATTCAAATGGCTTTCTACACTACTACAATGGAAGTATATATTCACATCATGCACCCGTTCTGCAGCTTTCTTTGTCAAAACCACATACCACTGAGAATGTGAAATGTGGCCAGAGCTGATAAGACAAACAAATTATATCTTTCAGTAATTTAAGTAACTGATTCTTCACAGACAAGCACTGTTCCAGGCAATTTTACCATTGGTATAACCATATTAATGAGATTAAAATTGGTGGCCTAATAAAATGAAACTTAAGCAAGGTGTTACTTTCTCTGTGCCCAGGAGGAAATCTTGCTATATGTCAGTGTAACGTATTTACAATAAACATTTGACAGTGGTGGACTGCCAGTGTTCTTAAAAGGGACCAGACATCCTGAGTCACAATCAAGGAAATTGCAGGAACCCCATTAGTGGAGCCACAGCCCAGAGAAGATGATAAAGGAAGCCACATCTACTGAATTTTTAGTCTTAGGGGAATTCTCCTGTGCCATGCAGATACACACATGCATCACACACATCTTGGGTAGTAGTATACTAGTTACTAATATATAGTTAATAATTTTATTGCTAATTAAATGGTTGGTTATGCTGGGGCTAAGTTTTGAAGTCGATTGGTCATAGGGCAGAGTTAATTCAAGCGTGCACGAGATGTACAGGTGTAATACTCCTATGTAATCACAAGATGGCGAAACTATATGGGGGTGTTGTAAATAAGAAACTTCTAAAACTCTTCCCCAGGTGATATGACATCATCATGAATGCGGCTAGGTGGAACAAGCTCATCAGTGAATCAAAGGGTTGAGGAAATGATTGGCTAGGAACACTCCATTGTAATGAGCCAATGAGAGGACCCCTAGATGAACCAGTAAGGGAGTGGATTGGAAATGGACCAATCCTGAATAAGGACAGGCTATAAGAACTGCCTTGGTACTTTGCACCAGGTCCTTCTCTTGTGAGGTGCATGTCCGGGGAGTACCCAGCGTCTCATGAGCACTGTTCTGTTTTTCTGGCTTGTCATTAGGAGCTTGGGCTTATCTTGGGATCCTGCTTTCAGTTGTTTTGAGTTGTTAATAAAATCTGTTAATCTGCCGAGGTGACTGACATGTTTTTTTCAATCTGGCTACAGAGATCAGTACAGAAAGCAGTGCTATTCCTGGCAGTCACACAAAGACAACCAGCACTCACACAGACATCACCATCACCTCAGCAAGTGCTCTTCCTTCTCTTGAGACCACCAGGGCAGGGGTTTCCTGGCAGGCAAACTCCCTGCATCACTGCACCATCTTTGTCCACCAGGACACACACATCCGTGGGTTTCTCAAACACCAGAGTAGTCTGTCCCCATCATGTCTGGCCAGAGTGCCTGTCGAGGGCCTGGGCCCCATTTGTCCAGCCTCCAGCCCTGCCCCTGGTTCTGTCTGACCTGGCTGGTCTGGGTTGAAGTTCTGTAGCAGTTGTCCCTCAACTCATCACAGGGAAGAGAGAAAAGGCACTACCACAGTTCACTTACCTATAAGTCACTGTTTTTATCCCTGCTCCTCTCCAGTTTCCTATGCTTCCTCCTCAAGTGAGCTTACAGGCACAACCTCTCAGTGTCCATATAGTGTGATGAGGATGGCTTCCAGTTGATTAAGATAGTTGGCACATTTTGAATGGTTACTATTTTGGAAGGTAGTCACTTAGCAAAAGGGGATAAACAAAACTGTAGAATAGCATGGATTATATTTTCAACTTTCCCTACAGAAAACAAAAATCATATTGCTGCTTTTGGTATTTGGATGAATGTGTCAAACAAAACTGGACGTGTACTGTCGTGATAGCACAGAGCATTCAACCCCAGGCATCAGTACAGTTTGCGGGATGGAGAGATTGAGAGCAGCCCTGCCAAGAAGCACTTGGCATTGCTGGCAGGTGTAAAGCTGTACATGAGCTGGCAGTATGTGCTTGCAGCTAAGAAAGCCAAATGTGTCCTGGGTTGCATCAAAAGAAGTGTGACCAGCAGGTCAAGGGAGGTGATTCTGCCCCTCTATTCCTCCTTGTCAGACCCCACCTGGGGTACTGTGTCCAGCTCTGGTGTCCTCAGCACAGGAATGACCTACTGGAGTGAGTCTAGAGGAGGGCCATGAAGATGGCCAAGGGCTGGAACACCTCTCTTGTGAGGAAAGGCTGAGAGAGCTGGGGCTGTTCAGCCTGGAGAAGTCTTTGGGGAGACCCTAAAGGAGCCTTTCAGTAATTAAAGGGGACTTAAAGTTGTGAGACAGAGCTTCTGGCAGGTCCTGTTGTGATAGGACAAGGGGTAATGGCTTTGAGCTAAAAGAGGATGGATTTAGATATAAGGAAGAAATTTTTTACATGCAGTTGGTGAAACACTGGAACAGGTTGCCCAGAGAGGTTGTGGGTGCCCCATCTGTGGAAACATTCCAGGTCAGATTGAACAGGGCTCTGAGCAACCTGATCCAGTTGAAAATGGCCCTGCTAAGTACAGGGGAGTTTGACTAGATGAACTTCAAGGGTTCCTTCCAACCCAAACCAGTCTATGATGGCATGATTCTCTGATTATCCTAAAGTGCAGATATCTGGAGGAAGGGACTGAAGGGAATATGAGATTAATTTAGGTGTTTGTGTGCTTTTTTATCTCCATTTCTTTATATTCATTGGCTACAGAGAAATGTGATTGTCTCCATGAAACGATCTAGTCTACTTAAAACATGTGTCTGTTACATCCATTTGAGAGTATACTTAATGCCAAATGCCTCCAACCATTTGGGATACAGCATACTTAATTTTCTCCTTAGAATGGAAAAGGCATGATATGCCTATCTGATTTTTGTAGAATTAGCCTACAAACTAATGACATTCTCCAGGTCCATGTGTTCAGGCTGCCCAGCTCATATTTTGCACCCCTGAAAAGTAATAACTAAGTCAGGACTGAACAATGATTTATGGTAAGCTCAAGTCAGCTTCCAGCTGACCTATGTCTTTTGAGTACTTGTTCACTAAAAACCGACTAAATGAACTTTCTTGTGAATAAATTTCCTAACCAAAAAATTATTACATCAAAGGCAAATATAACCACTATGTTAAAAGAAATTAGTGGTAGTCCTGACAGATCTAAACTTTTGAGTATTTCCAGGAATGTAAATGAAGCTTCTATGCTTTTCGCCCCAAGCCTGGGTTGTGATGAATGTTCTTATCTTAGCAGAGAAGGTCTCTCTATGAACACTGGTGTGTGCAGATAGTCTCAAGGGATTTCCAAGGTAAGAAGAAGCTTTAGTAAGGTAGGTATGTAAAGAAAAAATTGCCCTGGAAAATCGGTAGACTAGTCTGCTGCTTCAAATAGTAAGTGGATTTTGCATATATAAATCCAAATCTGAACAGAATGTAGGTTGATGAGATCTCATTTTTTATTAACTTCTTAAGAAATTCAATTGTTGTTCTTTCACCAGCGGCACTGACATTAATTTTATTTTGCTAGCTGCAGTCTGTGACATATATTCCAAGAAGATTATTCTTTCCTGAAGATTTTTGCCTCATTTCAGTTAAAACTAAATTTCATTTCTACCGAATAATTCATTAGCTCTGTCTCTGATATGTCTGGGTTAGAAAATAACAAGTATTATATTAGAGGATGAAGAGGAAAGAAAGGATTATTTTTCTTTGACTTCACTGCTTTTGTGTTCTAAAAGCTTTCTGAAAGTTGCCAGGAATTTCTTTAAAATTGTTGGCTGAAGGGTGTTATTAAAAACACACAAATGCATCATATTTACAGAATGTAGTGACCTAATGTAGCGGGTTGAGTTCGAAACCGGGCGGAAACACCAATTAAATGTAGTGGTTTTGGTTCAAAATATTCATCACTTACTTATTTTCCTTCTGTGAGATAAGAATTAGGAGAAAAGCAAAGCAGGCACAAACCTTAAACAGTTGCAGTACAATGAAAGAGTTTTATTACTAATAGAATTAAAAGTAAAGAGACAATAACAAAACAAAATTAAAGCAAATCCCCCCCCCCCCCCCCCCCCCAGCACTTCTCTCCTTTCACCTAGCTCACACAAGGGATAACAGAACATGGGATGTTAGTCAGTGTTCCAGTTCTTGAAAAGTCTCTCTCTTATGCTTAAGGGAAAAAAGGGTTTTTCCTTCAGTTGCACGTGGTTCCCAAACTGCCACTAACAGCAGACCTGCCCGGAAACAAACAATCTGCTGTGTGTAGAACATCTCTCCCATGAAAAATCTCACAGTTCCTTCACACTACAAAACATGGGCCATCACATGGGGTTATTCATCTTTTTAAGGATAAGTTCTTTTGGCCTGCACACAAAAGCTTTTTTCTTCGCCACAAGTCTCTAGCAGCCTCTTACTACTATATAGCCTGGCACAGGCATTCTTCACAATCTTCACAGGCACACGAAGATACTCCATCCCCCCATGTTCTTCAAATGGATTAAAGAGACAAACAGTTTGTGGTATTACAGTTTCTTACCACGGCATGCAAGAAGGTTTCTTTTAAGCTGCGCGCCAGAATCGCGGCACCGCCCTCTTTTCTCCCGTCGCCATTTCCAGCTCCGTCCCACGTGACTCACTTCTCTTTCTCTCTGACTCTGAAGCCGCCATGCTGAAGAGTGTTCTTGTTCAGGCTTTACGGTGGGGAAAGCCTCGCTCCCTTTGTGCTGCTGGCTGCGTGGTGTCTTCTTCAGTTCAGCACGAAGTGTGCTGGCTGCACACAGGAGGCTCTGCCGGCTCCCGTTGACTCCGCCGGCTCCGCATGGAGAGGAGAGGGATCCGCCGGTCCCCAGAAGCCGCGCTGGATGGGTTTAGCTGTGAGCAGTCCATGGCTGGTTTTAGCTGCCTGTGGCTCTGAGGCAGTCCCCCCCAGCCACCCAGGGTCCGTGCCGCAGCGTTGGGAAAGGGGGAAAGGGGCAGTGGCCCCGGTCCGGCCCGGCGGGGCCGGGAGGCTCCGAGCTGCCCCCACCTTCCAGCAGGCGAGCTCCGACCAAAAGGGGAAGTCCCGCCTTTCTGTGCGGTTTAAATATGTAAATTGTGAGAAGCGTAATTGGTCTTAAAGACTGTCCATCAACTCAGGGTCAACCCAATACACCTCTCCTTCCTTCTCCCTACTTCACAGAAAACTACTTTGTGATAGGTTAAATGTTTCATCTTTGGTTCAGCATCTAATCTGTCTCAGCTGTCAGTAGTTCTGAGTGAAACTGAAAGAAATGTTCTTTCTTAATTTAACAAGCTTCTGTGTAGTAATTGAAATCACCTGAAAAAGGACATTCTTTAGCCTGATTGAATGTGAGGATACAGTTAATCAGGATGCCCTGTGCATATGGTGTTTCTTAAGGGGCAAGGAAGAGCAGCATTAGGTAAATACTTTTTAAAGCCAATGTTAGGAAGGGACAGTAACAGTGAAAATTCAGAGATCCATGGTACACTCCTCAAGCATCCAAACCCCAACACATGCCTTCAGTTTAAGATCTAGAAAGAATTTCTCATATGTCTTAAAAGTAGTCTTCAGATATCTTCAGAGATACCTTATAGGTATTCTAAATAGGTTATCACATAAAAGAGTGCAAGTAAGTTGCAATCTCTGCAAGGGGTTCTGCTCATACAATTGCAGCTGCTGAAGAGGTACCTAGTATTAGGTGCCCTCATATTCTGTGGAGATCAAAGGTAACCACCTAGCTTAAACAGTCCTCTTAAAACAAGGGAATCTAGAAGCATTTTCCTCCCTCTGTTTTCTTTAGAGGGAGTCTGAAAGGCGGTAGTAAATTGGGTGCCTTACTTTCCACAGCTAAGTGAAAGGGAAGGATTAAGTGCTAAATGTTGATTTAGTTTAAAAGCTTTTGAAAATAATGGTCTTCAACTGTGCCATGTGAGACAACTTTAGCAATGCTACAAACTCTATGCGTGATTTGTCTTTAATCTATTCTTCACATTTGTTACACTCCAGACTTATCATGTGGAGGCTTTTTGTCCCAGTAGACATGTGACTTCCTGAAGGACAATCTTATTTCACTCTTGCTCTTCAAGGAAGTTCAGACTTGTAATCGCTTTAAGTGTTTTGTGTCATATAAATAAATGAAAAGTGGGGCTTCAATATGACCTGGAATCACAGTTTCACACCAATACATGTGTCTTTTACTTGTACTTAGAATCCAGCTATAAGAACTATATGTTGTTCGTAAGCAATACGTCCAATTGCTTCTTTATCTGTACTAAAAAGCTTTTCCCAAATGCATAACTTAAACCTTCTTGTTATGATAATTAGGTTAATTTCATGTTTAGATGTGTGAACACACTTGTTTCTTTCCTCTTTATGCTGTCTCTTACTTGTCAAGAATGGTATCAAATATGGGGGGAATTACTAATAAAGATATATTATCTGACTTATCATATCCAACCTATAGTGAACATTTTCTTCAGTGCCTTTTTCAGTTAGTTTTCATAGTTGCATCATGGCTACTGTTGTGAAACACAGGCATCTGTCAGGAAAATCAGTTTTATTTTAGGAAGGAAAATTCTACTCCATGCTTTCCATGTGTCAGTGTGAAATTTCACTCACATGACAGCTAGATTAAATTATTTTAATAACAGTGGCTATTTCAGTTTATTCTGGCTGGTAAGGCATGTCCAAGTACTCTTCATGAAAACTATCATCAACATATTCCCATAGCAAATTAATATCAGCTCTTGAATACTAAATCTAAACTAGAATTAAACTCTTAACATCCCTCTTGTTCAACAGCATTTATTTTTGACTAATGTATTTTGTATGTGTCATTTGCGCAAACAGTGCTAGGTACTACATATCCAAGGGTAGTTGAAGCAAACTTACCCCCTTAAAAAATGCCCATTTTGCTTCCATGTGTATTTACATGATCTTTTCAGTGCCTAGAAGTGTGTAAACTGTAGTTGGGAGGCGGGAAGATATTAATCTATTGTAACCACTTGACTCTGCCTAGCAGGCTGCTGCTCCCTGATAGCTCAGCGAGGGTTTCCTAGGGCCATGTGATTAATCGCATCCCAGAGTCCATTTCGGACAGCCCCGCGATCTGGCTCCAGCAGCTAGCAGCATTACAAAGCAGTGGATGGCAAAGAAGGTAGAGAAGGGTCTCTCATGAGGGTTTGAGATGGCTTTAATCACATCTTGTCCCTGTGATATTCAGAGGTAGAGAGACAGCGTGCTCTGAGTGCGGGGTGGTTTTGTCAGGGGCCCAGGGGTGGTCCCTGGGCGGGGCTGGGGTACAGAAGCAAATAGGGAGAAACCGAGGGAGTGTCCAAGGCTAGGAAGGGAACAAGGGGAACATACAGAATCATGGGGTTAACAGGCCACCACATTCATCCATATTGCAAAACCATTGTTGTATTTGGCATAATTGTTGGCAGCTTCATCCGGAAAAGGCCTGAAGACAATAAGTCTACCCCCAGAGCCCCTTCAAAGCAGTTAACCTCTGTCAGCAGTCCTTCTCCAGAATCTTTTCAGGGGCTGGGCGCTCCATGAGGCACTTTTCTCACCCTGACACTTCCTCTTTCTCCTCTTGCAGGCAGGCACACATGACAATATGTGTATAGTAGTTGTTCCATTCCTGAAAAGAAATTAAATATGAAACATAACAAGAATTTGAGACTTTTCCCTACTCTTACCAGACTTTCTTTTAACTAGGGTGGCTCAAGCATCTTTCATTTGACATATGGGGGGCTTTCTGCCTATGACAGTTTGATGCTAATGAGTCAAATTCTTTTCCTCTAAGATGTCTGCATTGTCAGAACTTGGCAGAAATCTTCCAGAGGTACCCATGGTCCCAGCCAGGCATTCCAAGTATTGAGTTGGTCTAGACTGTTGGCCAGATATTCAGTCTTTAGCTTCAAGATCCCAGCAGTCTCTCTATCCTACTCTCTGTTTTGGTGCCTAGGGATGCGTTTGAAGCCAGTGTGTGTGTAGAAAGACGTTGTGGTAGTGGTAGCACATGCATTGGCTAAATATTACTAATACTTGTATGTATGTACAGATCCGTGACAATTTTGGTGAAGTAAACTGGGTTCTTATGCTTGTATTCACACTGACTCCTGATTTGTCATTTTTGTTTTTTAAATTAGGCAATGCAGAAGGTAACTACAGCATTCAGTTGTCTGTGATACTTGATATAAGCACACTTAACTTGACATACTCTAATATTGATGTAAGGCTCCCGGAGAAATAAATTACATTTAACATGCAGCAGCTATAGAGAAGAGAATAGAAGAAAGAAACTTCTTTCAATGCATCATCTGAGCCCAGACATAACAGAACCAGCAAACCAAGGACACTTGGGGAAACAACCAAGATAATGCCAGATTACAAAGAATAAAATAAAGTCATCTCATCCAACTAGGCAAAGGGTAGGATCAGAACTAATGTCTCAAGGAAGGCACCAGCTCAAAAGAAGAGGATTCAGCATGTGAACTAATTAGCAGAAGTAAGAGAATCCTTTAACCAATAGAAGATAGAATACTATTTAATAGGAGAACAATGTGATTTGTAGCCAATGAACATTATTGCCTTTGTTAGCTAAAATGTATAAATAGTGAAAAGTTTTTATAGGCAGTGTTCTGGCTTTGTGTATTTGCCATCCAGAGCCCCTTTCTGCACAGAACTATATGTAAATCAAATGCCTTGACTCTGTGTGTGGATTGGCCCCTTGCACACAGAGTGAGAGAACCTGTTCTGGGACAACAGGATTTTGTTTTCATGAGAACAGCACAAAATTCTTCTAAAGGGTATTGATTCTGACTCCTGATGATGTCACAAAGCTTCCAAACATTTTTTTACTGTAAGACATGGGAAGTGATAATTTTTTTTTCTCCTGCCTCATTTCTTGTGAAGAGAAGCAAAGTGAGAGGCCAGGAATGTGATCAGCCTGCAGCTGCAGCATGGGCGGGCACCTGCGGGTGACTCTGGTGCCCTGGCACCCCATGGGGTGTGCTCCAAGTGTTCATCACTGAACATCACTGCTGCTCTTCCACTGTTTGTGTCCTATGTTTGGGAGCCAAGTGAATGTGATTTTTGTTCCATTTCTAATAAAAGGCCTTGTGTTGACAGTGCAGGGTCACATAGTGCTCTGTTTCAGTAATTGTCTAGTGGTAAAGTGTTTATTGCCTGAGCTGTTTGAGCTTAACCTCTGGAAATACTGTGTGTGATACGGACCTGACAAGCATACATAGTGTGTAGAAAACAAAAACCTTCATGCCATATGGGGCTGGGAATGATATTGTGCAATTTTCAAAGTAGATAGCAAAGAGTAAGAAGGAAGCAGGCTGTGAAAAGAAAACAAAAACTAGCTTTCCATGTGGACTCTCAGAGTCCCATGAATATCATTGCTCTACTAACAAAGAAATCAACATGCTGCTGAAATACTATACCCCGCAGCCCTTCCCCAATCTGCTGGAGGAATGCTGACAATATTAGAGTCCAAGAAGCACTGAAAGGGTAAACATAACACCAGACAAAAGGGGTGGTTAAGAAGAAAAATATTTTTTTTTACAAAAACCTGGGGTGTCTTAGATGGTTGGGCAGCAGAAATTAATGATTTGTAAATCAGCCCTGACTGGCTGCTTTGTATGACAAAATACTTGGATTTTGAGATTACAGGACAGTAGTAGATGTGATTTTCTTTGATTTTGTCATGGCTTTCAACATTACCAGCCACAATACTCTCATAGCCAAGTATTTGGATATTACAGAGTGGATGGGTGGGCAAATAAATTGTAAAAAGACAAGTTAGGTGGTCAGGCTCAGAGAGTGGTGGTTAGTGGGATGGACTTTCTCTACCTGATAGGAACAGACAAGTCCTTGCAAGGATACTGCAGGGATCTGTCTGGTACAGATCCCATTTTATATGTAGCAATGACTGGGAGGCAATTATGAAATGTGACCTCATCAAGTTTGCAGAAGATACAAAAAATAAGGATCAACCTGTATGCTCAGTGTCCAGCCTGCCCTTCAGAACAACCTAGACAGGCTGGAGGATGGGGCCAAAAGGGAACATTTTGAAGGTCAACAATGAAAAATGCAGAGTCTTGCACCTGGGAGAGAAGAGTTCCTGGCATCAGCAAAGGTTGGGGACTGTGGGAAGCCTGTCCAAGGAGCAGTTCTGCAGAAAAAGAGCTGAGAGGCAGCAAGCTGAACAGGAACTTGACTTGTGCGCAACAGAGAAAGGCAACAACACCCTAGGTGGTATTCCCTTCCAGTCGGCACTGTTTAGATCACATCAAGACCACCGCATCTAGGATTGGGTACCCCAAATGGAAGAAAGATGTTAATGAACTGGAGCAAGTTTATCAGAGGCCCACCAAGCTGTCAGGGTGGGAGCACTTGCCATATGAAGAGGTGCTGAGGGAAATGGGCTTGTTCAGGGAGGAAAGAGGTTGCTGGGGGGAAACCTAAAACCAGCTGGTCAGTACTTAGAGGGAAGCCATGAAGAAGATGCAGTCAAGCTCTTCACAGCATTGCCAGTTGGAGGAAGAGATGTGGTAGACTTGTATTTTTGCAGGAGAGACTCCATCTGGGAATAAAAGCTTTTTTCCCGTGAAGGAGATCAGTGCAACAGGTTACCAGCGAGGTAGAACAGTCTTTATCCTTGGTGATTTTTGGGACCTGACTGGATAAAGCCCTGAAAAATCTGTACTGGTCTCATTGCTCACGCTGATTGCAGAGGTTTGGATGACTGAGTTTTCTTCCATTCGCAGTTATCTATAATTAGCACAATTTACTGTTATTTGTTGAGGAGTTATTTCTTCCTTTGCTAACTTTTCATCAAGTCAAAGGGACCAGTTTTTCCACTCTTAATTCTTTAAGAAACTTACTGAATACCCTTCTGAAATTTCTGAAGCAATTATTGGATAAAACTGATGAAAGTAGTGGAATATAGCATTCTTAGTAGCTTTTAGGGATGATCAGTTTTACCACAATATTTGTGGTTTTGATTTTGTATTTCTAGTTTGCTGTCCTTTCTTGCTGAAAGTCTCTAGATAGACCTACAATTGGTTATTAGGTGGTTTCAGTACTTTAATTAACTATTATCTTTAATTGTGTTTACAAAAGCTCAAGACAAACCTTCTCTAATAGGTATGGGGATGTTGACATAATATTGCATTAATAATGTTGTTAATTATATTTTGCACAAGAGTAGCATCCGTAGACACCAATCAGGATAAGGAATTATATTTTGCTAGGCAGCAAGCAAACAGAATGGTTCTCATGCAGCACTAATTTGGCATTGTGGAAGTTTCGCAGAAGGAGAATGATGGAGGTTTAAAACATGGATTTGTACGTGCCCAGTCCTCACATCCCATACGGGGATGTCCAAAACTACCAAAGGATGGCTTAATGATATTGACATTTACAAGGGTATTGACATCTGACAAAAACATCATGCCATTTCAGTAGAGGAAGATGGTTCGACATGGATTAATATTACCGCAGGCCTGGTTCCTACGGTATATCACCGTGTCCTGCAGCCATAGGGAGGAGGAGGAGAGAAGATCCAGCAGGCAGGAATTGTGCAGCAAGATTGATCTATTTAATTATTTTACAAACTCTTTTATAGACTTTTTTCTTCATAGTCTAATTGGACAAAGAACCAGCCACCCCTTGGGGGTGATTGGCTAAAATCCTAAAACATCCATTGTCAAAATATTTTTCTACTATACCATAAACAAGACTTTTCAAGGTTGCAGGTGGCTTGGTTGTTTACATTCCCTGCTACCTCTTCTGTGAGAGAGAAAAGTCTCTCACGGACTTAGAAACTAACAAGAAAATCCTCGCTAACAGCATTTTTGTACCTACAGATTAATTCTTTTGTTGGTTTTTCTTTTTCCAGTAAGAATTGAAAAATTTCAACAAAATGGGAACTTGTCAAAGCAGGAAATTTGCTACAGAAAAAAATTGTTTTGGAAAGAGTTGTTCACTTCTTTTTATAACTAAATTCTGGAAGGTGGAATGAGGGAGATGAGCTGTAAGACCTGTACTAATCCTCAGTGTAAAGCTCCTGATGTTTGTGTGCACAAGAACAGAGAAACACTGACAAATAAAAAGAAAAACCTTTTAGACTAAGTTTGGAGTTGCAATAAAATCATGTGTGACTGACATCTTCCCTTTCTGCATGGAACTAAGAGACAGATCCTACCTGTGCTGGATGCTAATATGCAATTTATTCTGCTAGCAGTGAATTGTGTCTTGTCCAGCCTTAAAAACTCCATGGGAATCCAGCAGGTGTCATACATTGAATAATAGACGCATACTTGAAAGTAAACGCTGTTTCTTCCAAACAACAAATTCTTCTAGAGGCCAGAAGTCAATCAGATGAGCCATAAGAGATCCATTCTGCTTACCTTCAATATATTTCACAGCCATATTTTTCCTGCTAATTACATTTTTCAGCCTCCTGTAAACATTTGCAAAAAGCTGACAAAGATAAATGCAAAACATGCTATGTTCAGCAAGAATCGTAAAACACTCCTTGAGGTGTAAAGATGTACTAGCACAGAGTGAAAAAGAGAGTTTTCTTATATAGAGACGAAAGAGAAAGTTACTACCTGTAATTAGTTTCTGAGGCTGTACTTTGATATGCTCGTAAATTAGTACAGTCACTGGAAAGAGATGGCTACTCTTACCTCCTTTATGCCTCCAAATATTTATTTTCACTCTCTGACAACATATTTAATACTAATACAACATACTTACTTGCTTTTCAGAAGGCCAGTGCTTGAGCTGGTTTACTGCATGCCTTCATAGATGCAAATGCTGGCCTAGTGATAGGAGAAGGGAGACTAGTACAGGAAGACAACGTAAAGACAGAGTCTTTTTTTACCAGGCAAAGTGGAAAAATAAATGCACATTAAAACCACAGATCATCAGTAAAAAAGTATTACACAATTCAGGACCAAATAATATGCAGATCAGAGCAAAGAACTGAAGCATAGTTTTATTTCCTTAGAGGAGTTCATTGAAGTGTTGCTGCGGTTATTTTATAAATTGTGGTACTGGCCAGTGATATTGGCCTCCAGAACCACTATTCCTTCCCATCCTTTCCTTTCACTCTCTCCAGTACCACAGCATAAGGTGCTGCAGTGGGAAACAGGTACGAATTATAGTCATCTGTCAGTAAAAGAAGAATAGCACTTTTTTATTTTTTAAAGCCAAATCAGTTCCTCACTCTAGGCTGCAAGGTGGACCCACAGAGGACTGTGTTGGCATAATCAAGGGTCCTGTATTGGACCACAGAATGGATGAGCATAATTTGATAGGCCTAAATCCCAGCTTTTCAAAACTGGATTGACTACAAAAATTTCTTTATTCCCAGTATGTGAATGTCTTGTTTCCTAATCAGAGAAAAGGGGACTGGAAAATAATGTATGAAAAGAAACTGGAAGGTGTTACAAGAAATAAGAAAATATGCTCAGATGACAGGGAATGTGTTAGGTTTTACTAGACTTACAGTATCAGCCTTGTAAATTGCAATCTCCCCCACCGGATTTTATATTAGGAATAAAAAGAATAAGAAATGTATTAACACCAATCTTAGTAACAGCCTGAAAAAGTATATTTCAGTTCAAGTAACTCCTATACCAAAATGAATGCCAAAAAGATGAAGAATATGTATTTTATTTCACTTTTATTGTATAATTTAGAATATTAACTCCAATTACTCTTAATTTAAAATGTGGAAACAATTAAAATATCAATATTCAGTAAGCTGTTGTAAGGCTCTACTATCTTGAAGTCTCCCACATACTGTCTAGATAAATATTCCACATTTTATCTTGGATGAGTCAACAGAAGATCTATAGCTACTCTAGAGGTTACTTGTAAAACAAAATTAATTTGATAGGAATGAATGAATGAATGAATGAATTAATTAATTAATTTGATGGGACTGTAATTAATATGTATTGCTCAATTTTACTCACTGAAAAACACAATTCATGGTCTTTGTTTTCTGTGGGATGCTGATGTGTAATCAATTTCTCTATTTGGGCCATCCATGTATCTCTAAGAAAACCACAGATCTATACTATTCCCACATCACACGTAAACCTTTGCTGGATTTTACCATATTGCTCTAAGAGTGGGCTCCATGGTAACAAACAGATTTTCTTACTGCACTTAGGCAGCTTTATGCCTACAATGACAAAATAAGTGTTGTATGTTACCAAGTTGGGTTTTTCTGAAACCTCATGGATATAACTGCAAGACATTTTGCATGTCCAGCCAATCTTTTGCCACAGTATCTAGGTAATGTGGGCCCAGGCTGATGTAGTTAGCTAACCAAATGACTCTTTATAAATTTATGCATATAATTTAATATATATATACCAAACTGGTGTTGGTGATGGCAGTTAGCATGCCAAGGACTCAGTGCTGGATAACTTGCACACCGTAAATTTTCTTGTTAGATCAGCTTTTCTTTTTCTTTCCTTCCTATATTTAATTTTATGACTCCCCCATCCTCTAATTCCCAGCTTTCACAGCACCTAATATTGTCCCAGTCTCTGTTCAGTCCTGTGGGACTGGGAGTGAGGATGTAGGATCCCATGCAGGGAAAGGAGTGAGAGAAAGATGAGTGAGTGATCTTCACTGCCCCTCCCGCAGCACTGCTCTGCAGCTGTAAGCCAGGTGCCCTGAAAACAGCTGTTCTTACCCTCCCCCTCAGCACTGGGTTTCAGCATCTCCCCTCTTGCTTTGCTTTTATCCATCTCTTCTTGTGCAGCCCAGGCTCTGGGGAGCATTTTTATTCTTGCTCTTCCCTTCTTGGCAGATTGCCAGGAGCAAAGCACATCTGGCATCATCCCTTTCCCCAAAGAAGAGTTCTTCTCACTCTTTGCCCATAACATGTCCTAGGAAGAAAGACATTCTCCAGTAGGAGGAGATCTGGCTGCAAATTACCTTTCCAAAAGATGAGCTTCAAAACTCTTGTGAGAACTGATAATAGCTATAGGAAGCATTTTCTGTGATGTTTGAGATGTTATGGGAGTTAAGGGAAAACACACAGGAAGTGCTGTAGCTCCCTATTCCATTCTCCAAATGCCCTGCAGAGGTTGTGTAGGTGGTACTGAATACCACAGCAGTGGGTGCGGATGGCAGGAATAACCAGAAATGTCTCGCACTAAACAACGTCTTGGGGAGTATGCTTGAACAACAAATGGTCCCTAGGAGTTCATAGTGGTTATTTTCTCACAGTATTGGAATTAGTCAGAATACAGCATTAGTGCATGCATTACAATGTAATTATGATGTTTCCTAGCTTAATGACTGAGATTTTTTCATGAATTAATGCTTCTTAAAAGAAGAAAACATGATTCCATTAGTTTAATTCTTTATGTGTCACCTACCATAGAAATTACTCCTCTTACTGTTTTGTTGAGACCAATGCCAAATTCATGGTTGAAAAATAGCTTTTGGAAAGGATCTTGCCATCAGTTTTCAGGAACCAAAAATAGCAAACTGAACCATTTCTTTTATCTGTAAATGTAAAAGGAAATTTTAACAAGTTTCCTGGTCTTGTTCTTCAGTCATCAAGACTTTTTCTACTGGATCAAAACACTTTTAGAATCTATTATTTTCTTTCTAAAAAATTATTTATTTACTGAAATAAAGCAGAATAAACAAATTAAATCACATGGCTGTTTAATGCAAGCAATGCATTTTCTCTGTTTTATTATGGCTTCATTTTTATACCTATCTTACATTTTTCCACTCTTTCACTAATGAAATATGGTGAACAGAACTGTCATAGTAGCTTTAGCAATGATTATGAGTCTTTCCAAAGATGAAGCATTGTCTCCTTCCCTTTTTCAATTGTTCTCCTGTGTTCATATTCAGAGATTCAGTTAGGTTTTTTTTTACTTCTGCAAGGCACCAGAGCATATTAGTTCACTTATTCACTGCAAAGTACATATGATGTTAACACTAGCAACACTTTTCAGTATCTGCTTTTTGGTAAGTCATTGTATAATTTTGAACTTTCTTGCATTAAAGAAACTGAAAGGGACAATCCCAACAAAGACATTCAGACCACACTGTGTGACCTGTCTGTCATCATTGTTAGCTACTCTTAGTTCCTCAGGCATACTTATACCTCATTAGAGTCATAGAACCATAGAATGGTTTGGGTTGGAAGGGACTTCAAAGATTGTCTGGTTCCAACTCATCTGCCATGGGCAGGGACACCTTCCACTAGACCAGGTTGCTCACAGTCCCATCCAACCTGGCACTAAGCACTGCCAGTGGATGGGGCATACACAGATTCTCTGGGCAACCTATTCTGGTATCTCACCACCCTCACAGCAAAGAATTTCTTCCTAAAATCTAATCTAAACTTACCCTTATTCAGTTTAAAACAATTCCCTCTTTTCCTATCCCTTTCTTCCCATGTAAAACATGTTGCAGAGATTTCCCAGCTATCCTCAAATTACTTGCTTCAAAATCAGAAGCTAAACAGCCACGATCACAGTATCCCCATGCCCAATTCGAAAATCTCTTCAGAGATGCAAGGCATTTAGTTTAGGAACAGTAACGAGAATCCAGATCGGTTGCTTATAGGATGTGAGCTGGTAATTCTTGATGACATTTCATTCTGCTGAGTATACATATCTTTAATGTCCTATGAAAATTCTTAAATAAATTTGAATTTTATTCTAGATCATGGATCACTGGGCCAACAACCATCAAATTGAAAATTTATGTAGGAAAATAATATTTGACAATGATTCCCCACTGTATTCTGAGATACACTAGTCAATTCTTAACCCACATAATTTAAGAAGTATTTTTATCTCTCATCTTTTATACCGACAGTGGTGCAATTCACTAGTTCTCCAGCTCATTACCCAGTGAATATTGTTTACTGAAACAGTTTAAGTTAGTTTTAAATCACATGAGGTTAGATTTCACTAATATAATCTCTATTTTAAAGATAAAGAGCCTTGAAAGTAAAATGAGTAAAATTAATAATTAAATATAATTAATTGGACATTGTCCAATTGTTTGAAAAATTAATTTGAAGCAAAGATTAAGTGCTTTACAAAGAAATAGAAATGGATATGTGAGTACACATTCATGTGCATTTACTATATTAGTGCATATTGCTGTGCAGTAACTTTACATATGACCTTGAAATTTGCTGCAATTAATGGAAAAAGGGAAAGAAAAAAGAACCTTTGGAGAACAAACCATTTGTCCTTGTTTTTATAAGAACAGCACTAAATTCTTATGAATGGGTGTAAAATCCCATTGTTTTCAAGTCCATTTTATGTGTTCATAAATTAAGTAGTATTTTTGCTGTAAAGGAACATTTACCTTTAATTGTGTCTCATAACAGCAAGATCTAGTACTGTTTCCCTGGGCAGATACTGCTAGATGTTTTTCCATCTCTTGATGTGGATCGAGATCATTATGCTTCTGCCTTTTTCAAAATGTATTGAATAAGTGGCATGTAACTAAGACAGATAAGAAAGAGATTATAAGGTCCTTAAAAAATTAATGAGTTTTTTATTCCTAGATGCGACAAAATGTTTTATTGTGTTTTCAAAAGGTGCACAAAATTGGACCAGATGAACTGCCCTTTTTAGAGTTGAACCAGGTTAGGAAATAATTGCCTCTAGCTTCTTGCTGCTTTCCCACTACAAAGTATTGCTCATTGAGGTGTGTTATCATGACTTGACTTCTCCTTAATCTCCTGTTCATGTCTCAGCAGGTTTATTAACTTGGGCACAGAATCACTCTGAAAGTGTCTGATGAATTTCTGATTTTGAAGCAAGGCATTCATTGCTTGATGATGAATCTTTGCATCATATTCTGCTATACAGCATAAATATACCGCAAGGTTGAACAGTGGCAGGTTTTGATGAGAATGGAGGAGTCATAGAAAGTGATGAACTCCTGATTACTTGATATGCCTTTTCTCAGTACAGTATTTTGAGAGAACCAAGGTACAAACAGCCACATACAGAGATGTACTATGGATTTCAGGAGATAGGAATGTTGTATTGTGTAGTAGCAAGAAATATCTTAACTCATACCACTTATGATCAGAACAGTATGCCTTTAAGCACTGTCTGTACCATGATCCATTTCCTTCTACCCTCATGCTGGTGTAGTTAACTAGTGTGCTGATAATCTGGTTGCAGTTATTTCAGCAAAAACCTATTTTTTATTCTAGTTTCAAAGATCAATATCATTAATAAGAAGAACAGATATATTGATGCAGTTACATATACATTAGAGCATTTATGGACATGGTTAAGTTCTTTAAAATACAGTATCTCTACACATCGAGTTATACAGATAGAAATGTTGGTAACATATATAAATATATACCTAAGGTAACTGAGGAAATGACCCACTAAGTAAAATTCACATTTGGTAAAAAAAACTGCAGAAGACTCTGCATATCTAAAGCTCCAGGTAACTCATTAAATGAGTCTTTAGTAGAAGCTGCATAGTGAAAGGTTGCGAATTTTCTCTGAAATTCACTCATTTTAAATGTAACAGGAAGAAACAATTTTATTCTTATGCTGAAGAACAAGAATATGTGAAGGACAAGATTTTGTATCAATATAGAAATCAGTTGTGGGATGATATTTGATGGACTGCTTGTCTGCAAGCAAACACAAGATGACAAGTCAATTATTTCAAGCTATTGCCAAAACATCAAAATATGAAGCAAGGACATGTAAATAAAGTACATCCTATAAAAGATGGCAATTAAACACTTCTCTGCTCAACATTGGTAAGGCGCTAGGTGGAATTCTTAAACATTTTTGGGCCTTGTGCATCTGTGAGCCTATGAGGCCTACCTATAGGAAAGTGATACCATAGAAAACACTCAGAATGAAAAAGAACTCAGATGAACTGCAGTTTTTTAGTCCTGAGAGGAGTAAGAAAGTTTAGCCAAAAACACGGAAATAGGCAAAGAATATGGGAATACTGTATTTTCCATGTCTGCTTGTCTGCTGTGGAAGAGTAAGGAGGTTTAGTCAGCTCTGTAGCAATGAGGATTAACATGAGACAAACTTTCTAACAGTACGTTTGGTGGAGCACCAAGATCTGAGGTATCTGTGCAATTGACATGCTGATGCACTTGAAGAGTAGATCAGATGAGTGCCTGCCCAACATTACAGCCATGTAACTGCTCCTGCCTCAGAGTAGAGGGGTGAACCAGAGGATTTGTGCAAGGGCCTTTCATTCCTGTTGTACTGAAATTCCCACTGTTGTCTACAATTATTACGGTTTTTTGTTCCCTATGTCTTATATGTCCCCATTTGTCTGTGCTTCTTTCATTTATGATCTGTAGACTTTGCACAGTGCCCTGCACTGAGATCTATAGATGCAGTAGGAGCCATGATCTCCACATAAACCTGGCTTAGCCCTGCTTCAGCAGGATGATCATCAGAACATGCCCTCTGGGCTTTCTCTCCCCACACACCTCAGCACAGCTGGGATGTTAATCTATGAAAGCGGAAGAGCTGAGCTGTTCTGTGGTGGGAAAGACATCAGATAAACTCAAATTAGATGATTCCTGTGTACCTATACACAGAAGATCTTATGCAAATCACATTGCAATAAGTAGAAATGGAGTTCAGTAAGGGTAGGTCAAATCCACAATAGCTTTTTTGGTGAGGAAAGAAGAAAGTTGTGCTCTGCTTTGTTTTGGTGAGGCACTTTTCATCACAAACAACGTCTTTTTGATGCTTTATTTCTAGAATGTTGTTATAAAGACCAACAACTCTTGAAATTACCATAAAAAGGTAATTTATTTAATAAAGGATTTAATCAGGAACAGTACAAAAATAAAATTGTAAAATAAAATTAGAAAAAGCCCAGGTACCAGGATCAAGAACTCTTTGGCCAAACCGGTCAGGATCCTCAGGCAAAAACTGAACAAAGCTGTGGTAGCTTTAGCTAGTCTAAAACCTAAGTGAATTAATTATGCCTCCAAAAAGGTATGGGGACCGAGAGCCACAGCTTTGGGTCTCTTCCAAGCACGTGTAGAGGCCTTTTAAACCCTCTGGTCCCTCCCAGGAACATCAGCAGTCTGCCCATGGTCCGGCCTTCATGGCCTCAGGAAATTGGATAAAAAAATCATTACATCAGTTCTATCAGCCAATGGCTTGCTTGCTGCTAGGGGCTGCTGAAGGAGTGAGGTAATCCGTTCTGTTGGTGGGAAAAGCTCCTCATTGAAATGCAAGGTTGCCATGGTTGCAGGTTTCTGACCCTTAGAGGGGGACTCAGTTGCCTTTAATATGTTGACTTATGGGCTGCTGAGGGTCCTGGAGGGGGAGAGTCTTAAAAATGATTACTAACACACAACTTGTCTTGTAAAACACTAAATGACCTTTAAAAGGGTGCAAGCAACAAATGTGTAGTGGTTAACAGAAGGAGGTTAATCATGGATTAATAATAAGTCTTAATACAATAACAGTTTAAGTAATTAAGTCATGCAAAAGCCAAACCAACGACTTTATAAACGACAAATGTGAAAGGCATAGAATCATGCCTTTCTGCTCCTTAGCCAAAACTCAGTGCATATGTGCCAGGAAATCACAATACTTTTATCTCTTTGTTGTTGTTGTTGTTGTTGTTGTTTTGTGGGTACCTTTTACCCTAATACAGAGACTAGTCCTAGTTTGATGCTAACCTATAATTAAATAGACTCCCTGCTACTCCATTCCTTTCAATGAGCCTAACTGTTACCAATAGCATAATATAAATAATTTCAGATTCAGTCTCCAAAGCAGCAGCCTGAAGGGATCATAGCTAACATATTTTGCATATTTAGTGAAACAAGCATACACCACTTGGGACAGAAAATATCTTCTTTGGCTACATGAAGCAGTCTAGACAGTTGTATTCTGCATAAAATAGTCTGGGAAGTAGTCTCAAAAAATGTTTTTAATGTTTTCAGTGTGTACTGATAAAATACCTTTAGACATGGATGCGCTCCATAGTTCTTGTCAGGTTAACACTGATTTTAAATTCACCTTCTTCATCAGTTCAGAAAGGAAAAAATTCTATTTAGGAATAAAAGAGAAAAAAAGTAATGTTGATCTATACTTTTCCTTAAGACTCTGTGCCTCTGTTTTATGTTATTACGACTCACCAAGTATAGCAATTTCATAGTGGTTTGACTGAATAGAGTTGATATTACCCCCTCACTCCCTCTTCATTCCATCATTTATTCCCTTAATAGTTTCACCTCTCTGCAATTTCTACCTCTGCAATTTTATATGAATGCCATTTGTAATAACTACACACCGCGTGGATGACACTGGAACTTAAAAGATGAATTTATTCTTCTGTGTGCACAATTGTGAGATGATGCCCAATGGGATTAAAGAGAAAACTGTATGTTAAAGCATCATAAAGTATCAAAAAGAGTGTCAAAAAAATGGTAGCTGGTTGCATGGCTTACTGTGTATCACAAGCCAATTGTGTCTTGCCTATTACACATATGCACAGAGTTTAACACAACTTTTTTGGTTTTTTTGTAGAGTTTATAATAATTTCAGTGAGGGCTGATAACTTCCTCTGTCTTTTGTATCTGAAGTTAGGGAAGCCTGTCATTCCATAAAAGTAAATACAAATTTAATCCCAACTGATTTTAAAGTAACATAAGGTAGAATTTAGATGGAAGAAATTATGAACCATCAATCTCATGGTACTTGGACGTTGCCTTCAAGGAACTTCTGAAGTTAGAGAGTATCTTGGCATGAGAAATTCAGCTTTGTTTAAAATAATAAAGTTTGTTCCCAGATATAGGATCAAATTTTTAAAGAAGCAAGTTGGCTGAAGTCTGCACAATGCAGATCTGAACTTGATCTGCTCATTATTTATGTATGCTGAAATATTCAGTTAATTGTACATAAAGTGGTGCTCTGAAATGTACATAGCTTGTGAAATTTTGGCCAACACCACCAATATTCTACAGACACTATTGAGAAATCTGAATGTCCCGTTTGGGTCTTATGATACACAGCTTAAGTATTCAGAAGGATCCTATTTATTTCTGTTGAGTCTCTAAATAGTGTGCTTAGAGCTCAGATAAGCAACCAGTGATATTTAAAAGAGGATTGACAGTGGTTAGGGGTCTGCATTGCCAGCACCAGCTTGTCACTCTGACCACTCTTTTCTCATTATTGCTGAACTCTTGCTTCTGCTTGTTCCACAAAGGGCAATTTAGAGATGAACCCAAATATGAAATACCTATGTAGAATGTCTTATGAATTAGGCAACCCAGGGAGATTTTAGGTATAACCTTATGTGGCTCCAGATATATCCATTCTAAGCCTCTATCCTTTGTGTTTCTTTTTCTTTCACTCACATTAATCACTTCAGAAATTTAGGTGGACTTGGCTCTTTGCTTTGTTTATTCTTTTAACTCATGTTGAGATTCCTGTCCACACAACTAGTCTTCTACATATGATAAGAATACACGTGTCATAAAAACTCAATAGGAGATAACACTCATGGGACTTGTGAGGTCCATGAGGAAGATTGTAAGTAGTCACAGACTGTCAGAGAGAAGACATACATATTTGGATGTAATGTTCCATCATACTTAATTTTTATCAGCCACCTCCAGCTGTGTGTTCACTTGCCCTGAATAAGGCCTTAAGACTAAACACTAGGCATAGAATATTGTAAGATTTTTTCCTGTTTGGTCACACTTACAGCCTACCTCCTTCAGTGCCTGAAACTAGCAGTAGTGCCCAGTATTTCATGATAGAAGAAAATATCTAGAGCATGAAACTGTAGTTTTAATTATAGTCCTGAATGTGTATATGAAGTAGAGACTGAGTGGTTTGTTATAACCAGTCGGTCTGCTCAGAGGAATGGTGGACCAATGGTGGACCAATACCAATGTATTTATGCTTTGGGTGTGGGAAGGAGTGTGGACTGATGAAATGGCAATGGTGAAGGGTTGCCTTGCCTGACAACTAAATATGAGTCAGCAGTGTAATGCTCTTGCAAAAAATAGTTTCTCTTCTGGTAAGTCCTGAGAGGAGATCTGATGTGTAAGAGGTAGGATAACTAGTAAAATATCACCAGAATCACTGCGTCCATTTTCTGTGTAACAAGTTTTAATTTTTGAGAAACAATTTCAACAGGCTGAAATACTTCAATTAAGATAAAATCACTAGCAAAAGCATGACCTGTGAAGAAATCTTGAAGCACTTTCAGGGGTTTAATCTAGGCAAAAGAAAACATGTGAAGGAATGAAACTATAATATTTTAATGCATAAAGCAGAAAGACCTCAACAAATCAGAGGACCGAACAATCGCCAGCCATATGAAGTTCAACAAGGGACAGTGCCGGATTCTGCACCTGGGATTGGGCAACCCTGGGTGTACAGACAGACTGGTGAATGAGATGCTGGAGAGCAGTGCCATGGAAAGGGACCTGGGGGTCCTGGAGGATGGAAAGTTGGATATAAGTCAGCAGTGCCCTGGCAGCCAGGAAGGCCACCCGTGTCCTGGGGGGCATCAGGCACAGCATCACCATCTGGGCAAGGGAGGGATTGTCGTGCTCTGCTCTGCACTGGGGCAGCCTCACCTTGAGTACTGTGCACACTTTTGGGCACTGCAATATAAGAAAGGTATTAAACTATTAGAGAGTATACCAAGGAGGGCAACAAAGATGGTGAAGGGCCTTGAGGGGAAGCTATATGAAGAGTAGATGAGATCACTTGGTCTGTTCAGCCTGGGGAAGAGGAGACTGAGGAAAGGCCTCATTGAGGCTACAACTTTCTTGTGAGGGGAAGAGGGGCAGACACTGATCCCTTCTGTTTGGTGATATGTGATAGGACCAGAGGAAGTGGCCTGAAGCTGTTTAGGTTTAGGTTGAATATTAAAAAAAGGGTCCTCACCCAGAGGGTTTTTTTGCACTGGAACAGCTCCCCAAGGAAGTGGTCACAGCACCAAGCCTGACAGAGTCCAAGAAGAGTTTGGACAATGCTCTCAGGCACATGGCGTGACTCTTGGGGATGGTCCTGTGCAGGGCCAGGAGTTTGACTTGAGGATCCTTGTGGGTCCCTTCCAACTCAGCTTATTCTGTGATTTTGTTAAGATATCAGAGATGAATAACTTTTTCATGATCACCAGAGAAAAAAGAAGTGGTTATCTTAATAATCAGTCTGCTCAAGGTTTTGAGTGATTTCTTGAAATGTTTTTGAGCCTGGTTTTCCTGTATCTCTGTGCTATGTGTACAGGGGCTGGAGGCTGGAAAGAGGAGAGGAGGTTGTAAACAGGTTATTAATCATAGGGAGTTGTCCTTCTTGCAAGGTAATCATGCTGGGTTTTTTCCATTAGTCTTTCCATGGAGCAATGGAAAAAAAAACTTCCAGTATATAGTTTGGGTTTCTAAGTCCACTGGAAGATTACTCATAATGAAAGAATTTCATTATTACCATGGCTTTATCTTAGATATTAAAAAACTTTAATGATTCTTCTTGCATTGAGTTTACCATGAGAAGAGTGGCAGATGTTTTGTGCACTTGACAGAAATTCTTTTGGGAGAAGATTTCACCATGTGATACACACCTTTTATATAACTTTTCTAGGTTAACAAATATATTGGATGTAGGGACAGATGGATTAGGGTTATAGTAAGTATAGATATATCTGGGTTTATGGAATAATAGTCCTCTCTGTCTGGGTTTATGAATTAATAGCCCAAAAATTATGTACTAAACAAAGGCCATTGTCAATAGGGCTATAGATTGAGGGGGACATCAGTGACTGTGAGATAACCTGATACTGAGGCTCTGATTTTAGTGACTGGAGAAAAAAAGCTGTGAGACTGTGGGTGGAGAGACATGATATTAGAGGACAAGATGTGTAAAGACCAACAAAAAGGGGAGCAGGACAAGAATGAGAGAAGGTGTCCAGAATGAATGTGGTCCATAAGGTGAGAAATGTGCTTGGGTTTCCAAAGAAACACCCACCACCCCAGTGCCCTGGTGTCTCAACCTGAGAACCTGGTAGGAAGACATGTGGAATTGCCTCATTGTTCTCACCTTCAAAGGAATAGTAACCAAACATTTAGGTAAACAGATAACTGAGAGTAAACACCTTCATGCATGTTTTAAATGTACAGCCCGACTTTCAAATATGCTGGTAATGTGCAGAGTTTTCTTGAAAATGATTAGATGCTGAAAATCTTAAAGGAATCTAGAGAATATTTTTAGCACTTGATTATTTGTTTTAGGTGTTTTAGTTTTTTAGCAAGGACTTTAAAATAAAAATACTCTTGAGCTAAGCTTCTGTTCCTAATGAATTGCACAGTTATATTTGCATTTTGTTTAATGCACATTCTGAATGTCTGAAGCTAGGAAAATATGATCTTTCTTGAATCTGAAACGTCTCAGGTGATATTATTGCCAAGCACAATGATATTGAAATAGCCTGGATGGTTTCTTCAATAAATTCCTCCAGAACCAGGTCAAGATGACTAAGCATTACAAGTAAACCTTGTTTGTGATACTATGGCACAGAGGAGCGAGCTGACCCTGGGCTGTCAGTCCTGTCACAGGTAATAAAACTTTAGGATGTTTGGATAAGAAGTAGAAGATGGCTTTAGGGAGATTAGCTTGTTGCTGATATTACTGTAAGGAGATGTTACGAACTGGTTATTAAAACTATCAGAGAGATGCATCTGCCCCAATCAAGGTGCAAACAAGACCATACGCCAAAGTCAGTAGTATGGATTTTATTTAACAGTAAATGTGAGTGTGAGAGAGAGACTGAGAGAGAGAAAGAAATAGAAAAGCAGGGGAAGGGGAGAAAGAAAGTCAGAGAGACAGATTAAGAAGAAAATATCACCAGTCTGTGGATCCCGATGGGGTCCTGTTGATCTTCTTCTTCTGGTCTTCTTAGTGGTGAGGATTCCCAAAAACATAGAGTTCAATGGATTAATATACAGTTGGGCCAGATGGGAATGCCCAGGTGCCTCCCCTTGGAGGGGGCAGAGATTGTTGCATCACTTTGCGTCATGTGCAGTTGTCTGGTGCAAAGCTTCATATTTTTATACAGAGTTCAGTGAAGAAACTTACAGGAAACAAAATACATACCCTCCAAAGTGCTCAATACATTTGTATTAAAATCTGATTAAAAATTTTCACTCAGTTGAAACTGGGTTTTATACCACTCTGCTATTTAGAAATATTAAAAAAAAAATCAGTTACAGGTAAGTTTTAAAATAGAGTTAATCTGAGGCATTATGCTAAGGAAATGGCACAAATTTATGTTACTTCATGTGTATCTATTTAATTTTTTTGTGTGTCCTTAGAGATACCGTGTGCTGCTAAGTACGGGAATGTGCATTTCTGCAGTCTAGGCAGCAGTGAGGAAGCTGGGAAAATTGAGTTCTACAGACATGCACAGAGTGTACTACTGTAGGCAATAAAGTCATATCAAATAATAACCAGTTTTCACTGCAATACCTCAAAGCACTTTGCAGTGATAGTTGTTTTCGCGTTCAGTCTTTCTATCTCCAGTGGTTGCAGTGCAACTTCCAGTTTGAAATGTGGGGACTTAGCTGAATGATAAACATTGTGAGCATAACATCAAAGATAAATTCTCTTGAACTAAGGCAGGAATTGCTTCTATTTTTTTCTTTGGTTAGAGAAAGCTGAATGTAAGGTGGTTAAATGGAAAAGAGTTTTCAAAGCCAAACATTCTGGCTTTTAGAACTATTTTCTTGTGAAATTGAAACTTATTACAGGTAAAAGTCCTTTTTTTTTTCTGTCAGTGATAGTTCTTGTTTTTGCAGCATGGTGAGATAGCTCACTCTCATTTCTTAAACAACTTAGAATGAAATTTAAACTCTAACAGAAAATTTTAGAAAGAGTTAGCTTCTGAAGGGTATTGCAACATCTTCTGTGTTCTTAAATAACTCTAGGCTGATCTGTTTTCTTGTACTTGCTTAGTTCCCTTCACTTCTGAAAGCAGATTTTATTCTATTTTTCCCCGTCATGGGAATGAAGTGATTTCCACTTTCTAAATAAGTATCCTTCATTAAAAGAACTCTTCAGCCTAAATCTGCCGTGTATATGAGAATAAATTGGGTTCCCCTAGAGAATTTTTCTTGCTTTCTTACTATCAGTTTAAAATTGCTGAGTTTACCCTGACATACTTGATAGGGCTCTTTCAGCATGAGTGTTTCTGACTCGGATATAAAATAAAGCATTTTCTGTCTTAACATTTTCCTGTAAATTAATCTGGCAGAAAGGGAACTTGGAATTTTCATAATTTAAGTCATAGAAATGGTTTATTTTTCAGGGATGCCTTGCAGAACACTCCAGTCATTACAACCGTATTGTAATTTAAACGTTTCTCAAAAAATTACATCCTGTCCAAGATATTAGAGGACCACTTTTAGTGTCATTGTGATGTAGAATTGCATCTCACAAAATTAATTGTCCTGGAGTGATTACAGCTGTAAGGCACTCTGCAGCTCCAGCTTATGAGCTCTAAACACCCTTGACATTATCAGTGGAGGGATGTCTACCTGGCTTGTTGCAGCTGCTTCCACGTACGCAGACTACTCAGAGCAGTCTGACTTGCAGAATACTCCAAAACTGGTGATCAGTATTCAACCCACTTAGTAGGAGATGGCTGCCTGTCCTTATGGAGGCAGGGCTGAGAGGGAGAAAAGCAAATTCCTGAAGTGCTCACCATATGTCACTTCTAATCATTAATGATTATTTCAGGGTTTTATTGAAGGAATCTAGGGAGCGACCTCCTTGGATCAGTCCATGAACACATCAGATGAATGACTTTAAATATAAATTTTTTTTGGTCTTTCAGACTTCAGAAATATACTGTAACCTGTTTTATGACTATTGTTACATGTCAAATTTTTCTTTCTTTTATGACATATTTTCCAGGAAATGATGTCAGGGCCCCAAGTGCACCTACAAGCTCTGCAACACCCCTCTCTGAGGAGTCTGGCTGTTTATGCTCAAAGTCCAGCTGTAACCCATGTCATCCTGTTGGGAGATAAGCTGGGAGCTACAGAGATGTTTGGCTGTCGCTGTGCTACTGGTTGACTTTGGTTTCTGTCACTGGCCTGCTCTGCTCTTCTTGTTTGAGTGTTATAAATCTCTCCTTTTGTTGGAGGGGACAGTGCCCTGTCTGCCTCATTGTCACCTCCCTTTCTCTTGGGGAGCTATATATTCTAACAGCTATTTATTAACTTATTTTCATTATTATGATTCCACTAAGTGTTGGGGAGGATGAAAGTTTGACAGGTATGTAGGCTTGGCAGAAAGATCTCTGAATGTAGAAACCGGGGATGAGATAGAAATGAAAGCAAGTTTTGATACAGAGTAAAAGATGTTTTGCTGAAACACTGAGCAACTGAGAAGGCAAAGGTTGGAGATGAGTTAGAAGGAGATTTTTATGAATAGGACAAAGGTATGTGACTACAAACAAAGACATGTTTTTCACCAAGTAAATAAGTCTCAAGAAGAGCATAAGTAAATAGAAAACATGTCTTTACCAAAAAGAGAGATATCGCAGGCAAACAAGAACTGTTGATGTGGGAAGAAGAAGAGAGGTCTGAGAATTTTCCATTTTAAGCTTAAATTGTAACTTACTTACTCTTGTGATTGGATAATAATGATTATAATATGGTGATGGTAGTAGCTATGATAGGCTATAGGCAAATGTAAAGGTATTGTGTATGGTGCTTAGTGGTTGTTATGTGCTAAGATACTCAGCAAAGAAAAGTATATAATGCTTTGTAACTTGAACAGAAAGTGGCTTCAGGTATGCCTACAGCTGGAGCTGACAGCTGTAGGGCTGGCTCTGGATACCCACTCCCTGAACTGCTCTAACTTCGCCTATGCAATAAACAGCTTTCAAGAAAGCTGCCTGAAGTCCAGGCATCCTTCGTGAACCTTTCTCCTATAACTAAGTACAATAGAGATACCAGGCTATCGGAAGCAGTTTAGGGTAGCTCAAGGTTAAATCTGGATGTGTTTGTCAATCCACGGTGATATAAATTAAATCACTATTCCAAAAGACTGGATAGGATGGCACATGGTGAGTTGGAAATAAAATGACCATTGGCTTGAGTTAGGCTAAACTCTCCTTTGTATAATGAGTATGGACAGCAGTTGATTTTGTCCTGAAATGGAAACCGATTGTCAAAGATCCTGCAATTCAATGTTGTTATGTGTCTTTCTGACTTTAAAGCATTATGAGAAAACTGCTAATGTATTGTCAATTGATAGTTTAAATTCTAAGTTTTTTTATCATTTTATTTATTCTGTAAAAAATGAAAGTGGCATTAATTTCAATGATATGCAAATGATAGGTGATCATTCCTACTTGGCATTCCTAATAAATAGGAAATTATACAAACAACTTCCACTGTTCTATTCAGTTGTTGCTGGGAATAATTAGAAATTAATGATTATAGAAAGTTTCTTTCTTTTGCAAAAATCTGTCTTTCATCTTTTTTACCACATTAATTTTCAACAGTATCTGCGTTTGTAGCTTTATCTTTGTGGTAGTTTGAAAACAAACCAGTGGGAGGCACCAAGTCAGAATAACAATTTAATGGAGAAAATTAAAGAAAAGGAAAAAAAACTAAAAGAAAACACTGGTTCAAACTGACAGAGTCAAGATACAACCTGAGTCCCTGTTAGGCAGGGTGGTGGTAGCAGTCTGGTAGAATGGTGGCTGCAGTCCCCTGAAGCAGCAATCCTATAGAAAAAAAGGGTCTGCTCTTCCTCAGAAGGTGCAGGGGTGGCTGTGTAGCTCCTGTCCTCTGGAACTCCAGCGGAAAGGGTTGTCTCTGGTGTTCAGAGTCTCAGATTATATCCACAATGGGATGCTTGGTTCCTCCCTCTGGGTGGAGCATCTCACAATGGGGTAATGAGTCATGAGGCCAAGTGTTGATTAGGCTCATTAACAGAAGATGGTCTGGAGGGAGTTATCTCTGAGTCATACAGCAGGACAATGATGAGCCATTAACAGAAAGATAGTCTGGGGGGAGGAGGCAAGGAAACACTGCCCCACCTGATTTCAACAGCTCATGAGGATGGCAATAGAATACACTGCAACCCAGGACAATCTTACACAAACGTTTTCCTTCTACCACTTCTGACTCTGGAGTTTGAACATTAAAAGTTTAAATAATAAGAAAACTCTTTACAAATTTTTCCTGTTTGTTGTTTAGTGCCTGTGATATGTGTTACCATATTCTATTACTGACATCTGAAGCTAGAAGAAAGGGGAAAACCCCCAGATTTTGCTAAAATTATAAAGCCTAATTTTGCCTCCATATGGGGCTCTGTGACCTTCAGGTTGATCAATAGGATGCTGAAAGTCAACTACATCACACATTTTTGCATGTGCCATTTATGTGGTCTGATTAGTTTATTTTATGTTCATAGAAAGCACTAGTTATGGGAAAATATGTGCATTTTGATGCAGTTGCTTAGATATTCTTGGCTCCCAGTTACTCATCCAGATAGAAAAAATGTCTTCCATAATTCCATTGCCATTTGTGCCAGTTCTGTGGAAAATTTTGGGTATTTTGTGCTTATTGTCATATTTTCACATGACAGTAAGCATGTATGTTTGGACATGTGAATGGAACTCAGCTCCTTGCTGACAATAATGAGATATCAACTCCTACAACTCCATGTAGACACCTAAATGGAAATGTCTTAATTTAGAGCTCAAAAATTCTCAGAGATTTTTCTAGACCTCTTGCAAGATCTCCTTATTCTTACTTCACTTCAGAAAGCCTAATTTTACCTTAGTGGTGTGTAACTGAGATGCAGACTTGTTTGCAAGCATTCATACCTAGTTCTGGGGCAGGAGGACACCTATAACCCACCTGGATTTCAAGGGGACCAACGACTCATCTACCTGACTTCTTAGGCATATTGTAAGGTATCTCCATGTATGATAGATTTGTCAACTAAAATTGGGTCTACCACATGTATAAATGATACCTGTCTGGGATTATTAGACACATACATAGACAAATTAGTTATTACTATTTTTTACTGTTATACTGTGCATGGATATGTACTTAAATGATCACTTGATCCTAAGGTGACATTTAGGCTGGGGCACTAGCTTTGATTCTGAGACCAGGTGGTAAAACCTGGCTACATCCTTGCTATTAAACTGTCTTTGCTTCCAATTCAAAACAGCGACATTTAAACTGTACTGAAAGTGGATATTGCATTGGCTAATTCACAAACTGTGCATGTGAACTGTTTGGAAAGAGTGCTAATTCAGTCAGGCTAATAGTGTGCTAGGAACTAGTGCAATAACAATACTAAGAATGACATCTAGCCTTTCAGTGCCCAGCTCTTCCTTGGTGTTGCTCATTTGGTGTAGGTGCCTCAGAATTATTGAGAAGAATATTGGAGGGCCTGTGTGGAATTTATAAGCGTGTCTCATAAGGAAGATCTGGCAACCACAAGTTAAGGTGTTCACCAGAGAAAATTATCAAAGCTCTTTTCAGGAGAAAATATTCCATTTGATGTTTTGTAACGATATATCTCATTTCACCCTGGAGAATAATATAACAGCCAGCAAACTTTGTTTGGAAATAGCACTGTGCCTATCAAAGAGGAGTAGTTTGTTCTGGAGTGGAATGTGACAGCTATTTGCCACAGAAAACAGCACTGCAGATTTGTGTAGGAGTGAGGCCAGGGAAGAATCCTGCATGCAAGGGAAAATACAGAGAGACTGTAAGGAGGTGATTGGAGATCAACAGCCCTAAGGCTATTCAGATTGTGAAAAGTTAGGTAAAAAAAAAAATCTCAGTGTCCTTTGCTAATATATCTTTAATAAAAGCTGGTTATCTGAATACAGCATATTCAAGAATATCATACCCTGAAACATCATTTTAGCTGGTGTAGAAAGCTACCGAGTGAATCAGTCCCTGATGCAAGTGCAGTCAGTGTTCACTTGTACATCCTATCCAAGTACTGATCAGGCCAAATCTCTGCATATGCTTCCATCTGGAGAAGGCTTTGTGTGGGCACAGTGGTTTTCCTGAATAGAGTAATTACCAAGACTCTTCGAATTGTGAATGCTGGTCTTCTACTCATAAGATATTGCACTGACTTAACTAAAGGGATTATTACTAAAGGATTTAATTACATACCTATGTGAGCACTTTTCATGGAGTAGCTTATTTCAAATTTTGTAAGGGTGAAAGGGAGCATTCAGACAGGATCATCTTAATTGCACTTTGGTGAGAGTGGAGAGTGATCTCAGTCAGGTAGCAGATTGTTGGTCTGAAAAGGAGATCAATAGACTGACAATCCTTGAGAGATGACTGTCATATAAAATGACAAATGCATTTTCAGTGTAAAGTTAGCACATGCAGGGTGCAAGAGTTACCACAAGACAGAAGGCAGCAAATTACTCAGGCTGCTGCTTCTCAATTCCATGAAGGCAATGCTGTCTAGTGCTCTACACTGATACTTAATATCTGTTCCATAAAGATGTATTTGCTATGACTACTACCCCTGATTCAAACAAAAAAGAATTTTATCCACATTTTAAAACACTTTTTTGTTCTTTCTACTGAGAGAAATAATACTGGTGTTAAGATAAACAGGACTGTAAGCAGGACTCTGCCTACATGGCTGTGTTAATGCAGTCCCCAAAAACCAGTTGCCAAGCATAACCACAACCATTGTACCAGAAAAGCAAGTTAAAATATTTGTTTTCTCCTTTAGCACCCCTTGCATGGGCTTCTGAATTTCAAGCTTTCAAAAGCTGAATGACTTTTCTAGCATGGCACCATATTTTACTTGACTTTAAATAATGATGTACATGATATTCCATGGGGTTTTTAGTTATTTCTCTAGAAAATGTGTTTTTTCTAGGAATCCCTGAAAACCTTCATTCCCATCAAACACTTTTTTATGACTGAGGATGGTAGAAAAGTGGCATGTTTGGAGACCAGTGTAGAAGACTTTTGAGACATAAAGAGGGTGAGAATGTATTACAGCTGGTCGTGGGGGTCCGAGGCTGTGACCCAGGAAGAGATGACCGGTCCGGGGAGATGGTCCCAAAAGGAATCACCTGCCCGAGGTCTGGTATCTTCCTCTCAGCTGCTGGCAGAGGAGCCCTTGCAGAAGCTATCAGCTCTTTAGTGATTATCAGCTCGTGATTTCAGCTCAGCTCTGCAGGGCAGCCTCTAGGCCAAAACAGACCGGAGAGAGAGACGAGAAGGCTCATGTGGCTGGTTCCGCATGAAGGTAGCTTTATTATGGATCCCCTCCGGCAAAGGGAAGAGCCACTGAAAACCTCTCTCTACAGAGGCGAATTGGTCTTCTTTTATAGGGATACAGGGGATCAGCAAGGGGACCAATGGATTACAGAGGGTCTGGGACAGACCAATGGGTTACAGAATGATTTGCATAGGGTCTCCCAAAGGATTGTGGGTCTACCTTTCCTCGCCATGACCCAAAAGTAGTTGCCTTTCCAGGGAGTCCTGCTGGGCGATTGCAAAATCTCTTATCTCAGCAGACATGCCTCCAGGGCAGTGGCTGGGCATATCCCACAAGAATGGAGAAGGAATGGGAAAGCATTAGCTCTCTCACTATATTCCTCTACTAGGGGGAATTTACTTTTTATTCATTTGATGTGCAAAAGAGATGTGAACATGAAGGAAGAGTCCAGACTTGACTCAACTGAAACTGTTCCACTAGTTAGAAACACTTCTTGATAAACTGAATAGAAATAAAATCTAGCACATAAAATAGCTTTACATGAGGAGCACTGTTGCTGCCTGTTCTGAGCTTCCCCTCCCCCTCCCCAAGACACTTTCCTCTGCCATGTGCTCTGAGCTCCTTTGTTCTAAGGGCAGGCAAAACCAAATGTAACTCAGACTCCTTAGCAGTGTCTGATTGGCCGGTCACCTGGGTCTGCCCCCACTCCTCCCCTTTCCCCTTCTCCGAATAAAACAGACGATCAAGGGAGGCCCCGCCCTCTTTTGGCTCTGCTGCGCTTTCTGCGAACGTCTCTTGTCGCGTTTCTTTTGAAAGCTTCTAACTGCGGGAAATTGAGCGAGCAGAGAGCTGTATTTCTCCTTCTTTGCTTCTGCTGTAGGTATTTGCTTTGCAGCTGATACAGTTACTGATTTTAGAGCTACTAAAATGCTAGATTGCCTGTGCTACCTCTCTGGGTTGCTGGAGGCTTTCTAAGGCATTGAACTACTAGCGCTAGCTGGTAAAAAGCTGAAAAGATACCTCCCTCAGAGTACGTATGTTTCGGCTATTACATGACCATGATACTACTTGACTGTGAGGTCTAATGGCACGTTATGGATCCTTCCAGACTAGGCTTCTCTGGTAGCTGGTTCCAGGTGCCCTGGGCTCCCTTGCTTTGTGCTCAAACACACAAACATGCAGATGGGTGTCTCAGCTGACCCCCACGCTTAGTGGTCTCCCCAACAGCTGCCCATGGCCCATCCAGTAGCCACCACAACGACCCTCTTGATCTCTAGGTTTGACGCTGGCTACCAAGCTCTTATCCTACTTACAGGGTAGTCCTGCTTTTATTTTAAAAAAATATTGTTGTTTTCAAGTTACCCAAACATTTTTCCATTTATATATGCAGTAAGGCTAAACTTCAATGAAGATCTTCTGCAGAACCACACAAATTTAGATGGGGGATTGGCAAATATCTCTCATCATACATGCTAACAAACTGGACTATTTCTCCAGAGAACAGCTGTAACCAAAACTAGCTGAAAATTGTCCTTTGAATAAAGTTTCTTTTTGAAGAGGCTTGTGTTGAAGAAGTTTTATGGTACCCCTCAAGGCAAACTAAATACATTTGTGCTTAAATCTAACAGAAAAAATTAATGAACAATGCTTGCTTAAAGCCCCATCACAATACATGTGTCTACATGGAGTCTGCAAATACCGGTCACAAGATCATTCCTTGTATACACTTGCACCAGCGCCAGTCCCAAGAGCAGCTTCAACGGCACCTCAGCCCGGCTGCGGGTGCATCCCCCAGGCCAGCTCTGCTGCACAAAGGTGGCCACTGAGCTTGGGCCCCTTAGTGCTCCCATTCCTGGATGTCTACAAGGCAGTGCTGAGGCTGCATCTTACCTCTTTGCCAAGGCATAAAACTTCACTCCCTTGCAGGAAGTGTTGTGTCTCTGGCGCTCCTGCTTCCAACCTTCCAACCCCTTCTTGTAGTTGGACCTTCTTTCCCTCTGTGCCAGATCACTTCTTGGTCTCAAATTACCAGTGCTGAGCAGTCACAGCTAGAATTTCTGCTTCACTTGCTTTTTGTCAACAGAACAAGAAGAGGAAGCTCCAAATAGTCTCAGTTATATCTCTGTTTTTTCAAATTTTAAATGTTAACACAGAAGCTTCTGGGATATGTACCTTCAGCTTCCTGCTTGGAAATGCACATAATAAATAATTGATTTTGTGTTACTTGGGATCAAAAAAATATAAATAAAACATAGGAAGGGCTTCTAGGTAAAAGAACAGAAAGAATCCAAATGTGTTCTGGTATTGTTTTACTGTTTTGTTGGTGAAAAAATAATCACACTTTGGGAACTGTGGGTGAATAACTTATTCAGGAACTCAGTAAATAGAGAAGAGAAACTGTGCACGTACTGGAACAGATTCAGGTTTTTGAGGTTTTTTTCTTGTTTGTTAGTTTTTAAAGTTATAACTCTTTATTGATATACTTAGTGTTTGTCCCCCATTAACAGAGGACTCCTAGGTACAATTTGCTACATTTTATACCATGTTTGGGCTCAGAAGAATTCCTGGTAATGATTATTATGAATGGAAAATTTAGCATTTTTTCTTGATGAAATGAGATTAATTTGAAGTCTATTCCAGTAAATTTGTATGTCAGTCCCTTCTTGATGATTTTGAAATATGTTGGATAATTTTAATGTCACTTAAATCTGAGTAGAATTCTTCAAGATAATTAATGATGTCCCTACAAATTTAATGAAAAGGATATTGACTAAAGGGAGAAAGGGCCAAAATAGTGCCTTTCTTGAGACCAGTCGAGAGTGAAATTAGCCATTACACATTCCCTTTAGTAACAAGCAGCCATTTCATATGCATGTAGTTCAGCACTAATGCATGTTTTTCTCTTCTTGTATTGGTAGTTCATCTAGGATCATCTGGTGTGGAGCAGAGGTAATTTTACCAGGTGATATGGGTGACATAAATGAAATAGTACTCAAATATAAAAGAAATCATGTTTCATTAGCTTTATTGTCTATAGGACAACCTGATACTTCTGTCTTCAGGAATCCAACCAGTAGCAATATTTCTTCTTCCAATTGCATAGTAGACTTTTAAAACATTAGAACTACAGTACAGCACTGTATGCATGGCCATGAGTAGTATTCAAGTGCTGTAGAAATCAAACGCCTCTCATCTGTGAATGTCATTCTGTGTGAAAATTATGTGTTAACAAAGAGAATTGTTCCTGTCAAAGGACATTCAGCTCTCAACTCTTTTAAAACATCACCTCTTAACTGTGAGAAAAATTTGTGAGGAATGCAGTTTTAAGTTGATTTGATCATGGCAACTATTGCAGTCATTTACAGATGAAGAGTCATCTGTACTTCAGGCTGTGTTGTAATCACAGAATGATTTTGGGAAGAGACCTTTACAATCATCTAGTTCTACCCCCCATGTGCAGGGACACATTCCACTAGATCCCACAGTACTTTACCAAGCAGAGTACCTCAAGAGGCCAAAATACACTTCTGAACTCCAGGGCAGTGAGTTTGTTGTGTAACCTCCCCACTGCCCTAAGGATTTCAAATTCCACCATTGCATGGTCACTGCAGCCCAGGCTGCTTCACATTCCCTGTCAGCTCCTCCTTGTTGATAAGAACAAGGTGCAGCATAATACCTCTTCTTGCTGGCTCCTCTATCTCTTGGAGAAGGAATGCATTCCAGGAACCTCCTGGACTGCTTATGCCTTGCTCAGTTGTCCTTCCAATAGGTATTGGGATGTTTAAGTCCCCCATGAAGGCTAGGGCTTGTGAACAATTAAGCTGCTTTTATCTCTCTGTAGACAATCTCATCCATTTGGTCTTCCTGGTTGAGTGGCCTGTAGCAGGCTCTCACTATAATGACATTTGTCCATTCCCTCCCTTTAGTCCTGACCCATAAGCTCTCTGTTGGCTCCTCATCCATCCCCAAAGGAAGCACCATGCACTTAAGCTGGTCATTGACATAGAGGGTGACATCCCCTCTTTGTCTCCCTGACTGTCCTTCCTAAAAAGCCCATGTCCTTCCATTTCAGCTCTCCAGTCATAGGAGCCACCCCATCAGGTCTCCATGATGCCAACAAGGTTGTGGCCCTGCAGGTGGGTGCATGTCTCTAGCTCCTGTTTATTCCCCATGTGATGTGCATTTGCATAGAGGCATTTGGGTTAGGGCTCCAATGGAGTTGCCTTACCGACTGGAGTGGCTGGAATTCCTTTGTGATGCCTTTCAGGTGCTATCCTGCTGACCTGCAATCCCTCTCCATGCTCTTGGCGTCTTGGTCTGGCACTGGCATCAAACTGGTAGGAGAGGGATGGACTGAGATTCCCCTCCCCCAATATAAACTTAAATGTATAAACAGTTAAATCATAGCATCACACTGGTCTGCAAAGAGTAGTTTAATCGATGGTTATTAAATGAGCCTTGGTGGATCTCTGTGCAACTTTTGGGGCATGAATAGTTCATCTGCAGTGTAGACATTCACTAAGTGACTCTGGAGCCTATGATGCATTTTTAAATCTGCTGCAGGCACTTCAGGAACTTGGTCTAATTCCAAGACAATGGAGTTTGATAGTGCAAGTGCTGAAGTACTTTAAAAACTGAATCTGATACATATTTCAATTTTACCCTTTACAAAACCTCCTCAGAATACTTGAAAATACAAAAACTTTCTCCAACAGTTTTGGCTTGCTGTTTAAATCTTCTAACTTCAGAGATTTTTTTAGCCTTTGGCACAAAATATGAACATGAATATCAAAGCTGAAAATCAAAAGAAAGACAAGCAGAACTATAATTGAACTAGTCAGAATAAAGAGAACTGAATAAAAATATACAAAACATAGTGTAAAGAGCAGATGTGCAAGAAACAAATAGTGTATATAAATTAGTAACCACAAGAAAATGTAAAGCTCATTACACTTCATGTGCTTTTTAATATACAGGGTAACCCAAGGAATAAAACTTGTGTAACATCTGGGTATAAGATTAGAAACAGAATTTTCAAAATGCTATTGGTTTTAAAATTTGCCTAATAGAATCAGTAAAAGCTTTCGGGTTACAGAGGGAAAACTCCCAGAATACCCCATAGAAGAGGACTTTGGTGGTATTATTAGCACGAGTGAATAGAAGAAAAAAAATGTAGTAGGAAAATTCTCTGTATTTCCAGCCAATATGAAGCATAAGCGACAATTCTCAATAACTTCAAAAATTTTGTGGTACTCATAGCTACCAGTAGCTGTCAAGTACTATAAACTTTGAACACTAAGACCCTACAGTCAGGAGTAACAGTACAGGCAGAAAATTGAAATGGAAAATGTATAGGAAGGAGTAAAGGAGTGGTGTAAAGAGACTGACTGTGTGAGTAAAGATTCATGGAATTTCAAAGCTGGATTAAGCTAAGGACAAATGGACCATTAAGATATATGCGTAGGGAGCATGAAGAGTGGCAGAAGCGGGATTATTCTCTGCAAGCCCTGTGAGAATTTAGGAAGTCATTGCAAAGATGGTTCTGAAACAGAGCTGTTACCTGTGAGATATCAGCCCATGTTTATGAGGGGAATGAGCTCACCTCTAGTCATGAATCAAATGGCTGACTGAGTTTTTTTAGGAAGGAATGTGGAAAACGGGAAGTTCTGAAGTTGTGATTTTACAAAAATTTTCACCTAAGCATTGCTCACAGGGCACTGGGAGGTTAATGGTGGCTTACCAGCAAGCTCTAACAACACCAAAATGAAGAGCAAGTACTAAGAAATATTCCTGGTCACTGCAAGAAGTCATTTTAAATTGAGAAGAAACTTTTAGATTAAGAGACTAAATTTGCCAAGGTTACACCATCCATCTTCTATAAAAATAACTAAAGGGGAATAAAGATTATCAGCCTTGATGCTTATTGACTTTATTGTATTATTTTCATAACTTATATTTAAGGAGGACTGCAGATATAGGAACAGGGACCCTGACCCCAAAATTAATTGTCTAAATCAGTTATTATATTTTCAAAGGCTAGATGGTCAATGTACTTATTTTTATTAACAAAACCAATGCAAAACAGAATTTGAATTCAATTCCTCTTAAGATGCAAGGACATGTTTGATATCATCACAGTTATCAGAAAATGAAAAAATAACCTTCAGCTATCTTTCTTTAATTCAACATATGTGAATACCTTAGATGAGCACAAGTTAGTTGTTCTGTATCATTTTTAGATCAGAAATTACATGTGACAGGCAACTACATTCTTATGTCTGCAACAAGAAAAACAAAAAAATGACTAATGCTGAACACAAACAGATCTTCAGAAGAGTCTTGATTTTGTTCTATACTTTGCTTTTGTATCAGCTGATCTCTTACTGGAATCAAGGATGGAGATTTCTGAACTCTCAGTAGAGACCTTGAAAATCTCTTTATAGAGTGGCTTTCTTCAAAGGAGCAGTCTTTTTTTTTCAGAGAATAAGATCCACTAAGAATACCCAAGTCTGAATTCTTGTCTCTTTTTATTTTTCTTCTTTTTCCCAGTACATGCTTTTAAGATACTGTTAAATGATATATAAGTTATCCCAAAGTCATAAGGTGCTATTCTTGCTATTCTGCTTCTTTGTGAATGAGAAAGATATTTCTCTTTTTTTTGATGCTGGAATCACTATTTAGAGAAAAGCATTTTATACACACATATCACCAATCTTTAGAGATGAAGTGTGGTAACTCCCACAAAAGCGATGAAAGCAGGAATGAAGGAGACTGAACAAACTCACTGGAATATTCACAGAAGGAAGAGAAGGAGAGGGAGAATAAGAGGGAGTGAGGGAGGAGGAGAAGAGCTTTGAGAGAAACAGTCTCTGAATCACTTTCCTGGTTTGTTTGTTTATAGTTTTCAACTACCTGAATATTCAGGAAAAAACAAATCCTCAGTTGAAGATATCTCATTTGACTGAATCATAGAATCATCCCAGGATATCCTGAGTTGGAAGAGATCCACAAGGATTATTGAAGTCCAACTCCTGTCCCTGCACAGGACCACCCCAAGAATCACACCATGTGTCTGGGAGCATTGTCCAAACACTTCATGAACTCTGATAGGCTTGGTACTGTTACCACTTCCCTTGAGCTGATAGTGAAATTATGATATTTATTCAAGATTTTTTTAAAAAAAGAATGCCTATTGCTCTAAAGCTAAGGACATGACAGAAATAGCAAGTGCCCCTGAAACCATGCACTTCTGTTTCAAAGTGGCTTTCCATATATATAAATATGGGACCTTGACTAAGATTAGTATGCAGGGATTAAAACTTTGGTAGCACTGTACAGGTAAGTCTCAAATAATACTGCTCAAATAATAATACTCAAAAATTAAAATAGGCCAGGTGTGGACATGGGTTTTGATACGTTTGCATTTTCTATTAAGTTTTTAGAATGGACCCTGAAACACTTTTGGTCATGGACTCATGATCATTTCGCTAAACAATACCTAGTTACAACACGGCAGTTTGCAGAGGATAATGATTTTTCTCAAAGAAAATGTTGATTGTAGCCACAGTTCTGGCTGGTAAAAGTATGAATGTGGCTAAAACTATGCCAGTTTATCTGGGACAGAAAATAGGTGTAAGCAGTATGAGTATAGGTGTTATGATAGTATTCATTGCCTCTTATTGACTTATATCACTCCATAAATCTTGCTTCTCTTTTGTCCTTAGAACATCATGGTTAAAACAACCATATTTTTCTAAATGTCATCTTTGTGATCTCTGGCAACATGAGCTTGACTTTGAAGTTGAAAGATACTTGTTCCAATAGGTTAGGAGCAAGATCTAATTTTTCTAGTGATACAAGGTCTTTTCTAGGTCTGCAGGCTGATCACACAAAGTCTTTTTACTAGAATAAACACAAATATACAATAAATACACATATACAGTAAATACATATTATTGTGTATAGGAAGACATTTGAAATACTATACTACCAAGTAAAATAATCTAATAGTTTTAAAGGCAGATGTCACAAGGGCTGTTTTTATCATATTTCAAATCATCTTTAAAAAATGAAGCTGGAAAACTAACAGATACGTGTTAGGTCTTTAACTGTATCTGTTATAGAAATACCCTCTACAAAGCAAAGGTATTGTATAAAGTGCACACATGGATGTGAATGTAATTTTTTTTATTTTAAAGGTGCTTTCACAAACTAAGAGGAACCTCATCACTTTGTAAAGTTTAATGGCTTCCGAATGTCCCGTCAGCAGTTCAAAGATAAAATGTAGCAATACTCATGCAACATCAAGTGTCTCCACTGAACGTTAACATTCATGTAGTCCATATTAGGAAAATATCTCCTAATAATTCTCTTTTTTTTTCACTTTGGTTCGCACTGTAGCGTGGTTTACGATGAAGGGTTTGCAGGGGGATATTCAAACAGGATTCATTTTGGCTTCAAGCCAAGCTTGAGAAAGTGTGTCTGTAGCATAGCTAATGCAATCTGGTCTCTGATGGTCATTCAGCCTGTAGGGCCAGACAGGAACTTGGCTGAGGTAAACCTTTCTGAAGCGCATATGATGAGGACTTTGAGGCTTCAACACCAGCTGTTTCATCCTACAGATCCAGCCTAGTGCAGTTCGCTGCACTAATCCAGGAATGGCATCTGGGTTCTGATGCTAAGAAACATGAAAATGATGCAGTCTTTGCTGTTTAGAATACAACCACATAATGCTCTTAAGTAGATGTTTGTGCTTTCAAGAGACTGAAGGTTCAAAAGGAACTGGCTCCATAGCTCAGTTAGTGAAAGTCCCCAGAAGAAAAACTCTGCATGGAACACTGTTGTCCTGTTTCTGAAGAAGTACCTGGCAGTAGTCTGTACTGTTGTGACATTATTTAAAACTGCATCTTAGCATTTTCACACTGATGGGACAGTCTGCATGAAAAGAGAGGCACCTAAAAAAAGAGTATAATAACAAATATATTCTATTTCAGTGTTTAAAACACATTTTACAAAGTATGGCTTTGGATTATGGTTTAGTGAGGATTTTTCCTCAATTGATGGGTTATTTTCTTGGTCTAGAATCTAGTATTTTGAATCATGTCTACCAGCATGATGCACATTCATCTCACCCAGTCATCAGCAATGTCTACTGACAGACATTTGCACTAGTACTCTAGGCTCATTCTGTAGTCACTAAGTTATCTCTGGAAGATGGTTCATCTCACATCTCTTAGAAAGGGATGGTGTAGATATCTATCTCTTTTGAGTACAGCAGAAGCCTGAGCTTAGCAGCTATCTTGCTAGTGGATGGATAAAATATCGAGTCTTGTTCCTTCTCTCTAGTGGCTTAAGTGTACTGATGTGCAGCATGTGTACTTCATATAAAGTGAAGATCTAACATGTTCTTAATATTTCTCTTATAGAGACAAGAATAACAGGAAAACAAAGATTTATCCTTTTTTCTTTTCCCTTACATTTTAAGAGTATGCTATTAGCAAAACTTTGTATAAAGTTCTCTGTAGGTCTTTAGTTGAAAATTCTGCAGGAATTTATTTCTCAATAAAATGCAAACCAAACTAATTTGAATAGAATACTTCCAATAACTTTCATGATTAATTAGTCATAGGTTTATAATTTTCATGAAAAAAATTATCACTAGTTTTGTAAACAAAACTTCACTAATACTCTTGTGATTTAGCCAAGAAGTGCTTTAGTTCTCAGAAGTGTGTATGAGGAGCTGTGGGAATTTCAAGGAGAACTAAGTGTATAAAACAATTAGCCTCACAAGACATATTTCATTTAAAAAAATAGAAAAAAATCCTGGAAGTGAAAATGTGAATATTCATGTAGAATCCTACCAATCACTGTGGAAAAAAGCAAGTAAGCTTAGAAAATAAAGCAGACCAAAATTACCTGTTTTATGACAAAAGCAGTTCCCTTCTTTGATCACTGGAGAGCACTGTTCCCCTATGAAACAATTTGCTTTAAGGACACAGCTGGGCATTCTGCTGCAGAAGTGATTTTCTGTAGCAAATTATATAACATATATTATGAATTCAGAGTTACAGAAGGAGAAATGTTATTTTCCTGAAAAAAAAGTAATGTTTTACAGGATTCTATTCTTCTATCCCCCAATTTATACAGAAAGTATCATACTATTTATTACTTCTACAGTAAGATTGTCGTCATCAAGTCAAGAGATCTATCATGTAGGTATAGAACATGTGAACGTCTGAAATATGAGTGTTGTTTCTTTTATAAATCTTTTTATTGTAAAAGTAATACAGACTGCATGAAATCCAGAGTAAACACACATAAGCAGTCAGCCCTGGAGCCATAGTTCACTGGCTATGATAGTAAAATCAACTGCATCATTTGTTGCTTAATTGGAAGGACTAACACCATATCTATCCAGGTCTTGTCATATTTCTTTTATGTATAAAATTTGAATTCCAGAAAAAGATACCAGAAGTTCAAAACAACAATTATCTGGTGATGAACATGGAGACATACTCAGTAATTCTGAGCTGTTAATTCTGTCTGGTTTGAGTATCTGTGTATAAACAAAGCCTTGCAAATCCTGGGATATTTTTTAATGTCTCAGGTTTCGAACTCTAACCACGAGTTAATATTTATGCCTTCCAGCTTCACTTTGGTGCTTCTGCCTTGAGGTTCAGCCCTTTGTGCTTTGTTTCTTATTGTAGAGTTGAATTTGACTTAGCAGAGTGGGATCAGAATCAGAATTATATCAGAATTCTCCACCTCACTTGTATAAAAATAAGGGTGGTAGAATTCAGTTCACCTGTTAAAGCATAGGACATTTAATTGGAAAGCAAATAATACACTTTTTAAAAATCATAAAAAAAAAGAAATTATCTCTGTTGTATCAAAGCTGAAACAAGGAGTGAAAATAATACCTTGCTATCAGCTTTGCCCTTTTTCTGTCGTATTAAATGCTTTCTTTAGTTGTTAGGCAGTCATGTATGTAAAAGGGGAGCTGTTAATCATGCAAGTTAATCTGTTACATATAGAATACATTAATTATGAACACAGGGGGAGGGCTTTCAGCATCTTGATGGAAGGAGAGCTGTGAGAACTGCTGGATATCGTAATCCACAATGAGAGCTGGAGCTTTATGCACTGACGAGGATCTGAGCCTGTAGGTCACCTACCAAATCTCATCTGCAGCTCTATGACCATGTCAAACATCTTGTTCACTGGCTATGTATAATTCATTGTACTGCATTAATTGAATTGCACACAGAAAAGATCTGATTTCTCGAGATAGCCGTACCATTTCAGAGCAGTAAAGCTCCACTGATTTCCAGTCAGAGGAGAGGATGACACAAATAGATTTTTTAATATTTAAATCAAATCAGCATAGTACTGACCTCTCTCAGCTTCATATCTTGCATAAGAACCTATGCTAATAAGAAGCAGACACTCACATGTCAGGATCCCACCCTGCAAAGACCACTGACCACATTAATTCAAAATCGATTATGGGACCATATGCAAAAGGCAATTATGACTGACAACATGGAGGACATGAAGCTGAGAGGAATTGGCTTTCAAAGTGTGATAGCAGGAATTAGTGCTGTATCTATCAGCACTACCTTTACTGGAGCTCTGGCTCAGTAAGTACTTTAAGCAATAGAGCGAGCCATAGCTTTTAAGTAATTAGCTGAGAACATCTCTGACTCGCATATCTGAACAGCAAAGGGAAAGCAGTTATAGTCAGAGCCTGATTTAGCTTATTAGCATTACGGTATGCCATGATTTTCTCTTTGCCTGACTTTGTAATGAGATTCGGGATAGCTATCACAGATCTGCGATGATTAAGTATGCAGTGGCACAGATGGGGAAATGGGAAGAGAGGAATAAAATGTAGAGACTTCAGACATTAAAGTGAGATCCAGTGAGCCTAAAACCTACCCCAGGGCAGAGATCTAGTGTGGTTACCACAAAAACTGTACCATAGGGCTTACATGAATGTGAGAAAACATTTGTTTTAGAAGTTTTGGAGCTGTACATGTCTACATGGAAAGGTACCAAAATTTCTCTTCAGTATCATCTGAATCCTCAGAGAAGCATTTTCCAAGTTTGATGAGCTCAGTCATGTCAAATAGTTGTTGGCTTCTACCTGCAGGACTTACCAGATCCAGGAGGGTGCCCAGGAAATTGCAGTGTGTCCCTGAAGCCCTTGGAAGGTGCCCGATTCTTATTGATTAATTGTTATTCTGAACTCAGACAAACAAACCTCCTGGGTTTTGGACCAAAGTTGCCAAACCAATATCAAATGGTATCACCTAGCAAATGTCATCTGATATTATCAGTAATGACACAGATGACACCAAACTTTATCATCCTGGATTTGTTGCTGATTGAAACATTACCCTAGTTTTGATATGCTCAGAAATGTGATTTTTCTGATGAATGATGCTAGTCTTTTTTATGCTGGTAACTTTCTAAAGGGCCACAATGTATCTCAAAGTTCTTTCTCCAGACTCTTACTCATCTTGCTGTCTGGCAACTTTGATTTTAAAACCAAAAACTCCTCTCCTCCCCAGTTTCTTGTCATTTTCCTGCCCTGTTCTCTGTAGTTCCAAAGCCCTCCATACTGGGATACTGTTTAAATAACTCAAGTCTTTTAATGTAGGTTTGAAGCATCTGAATTTTCTGTCCTACCCTCTTATCCAAGGGTCTAGGGTAAAATGTCTCTCTCTTCATTATTACATCTTTAATTAAAAATAAGAAGAATGTCTGTTTTCTTTTTCCCTATAAAGCTTCTTTACTTTTAGATTATTCCCCTCTTCTTCTTTCTAACAATAGACCAATATACAAAGCAGTAGTATGAAAAATTAGAACTTTTTACCAGACTGCAGTCGCACCTCATACTTTCTTATCCAAACTTTTCCTTTCTTATCTAATGAAAATCAGAAAGTAATTTTTGTATCATATTTTTAATGAAAAAGGTAAAATTAAATTTAACTTCCATATTTAAAAAACATGAAATATTTACTGATTGCACTCTGAAGTTATTAGACTATTGTTATGCAGATGGCACAAATTCAGATCCTATAGGAAATAAGAAACAATAGGGAGAATACTGGAAGATATTAATTGATAAATTTCAAGAAAGCTTTTTTTGTTTTTTTAAGATGAAAATTTCATTTATATATTACTTGGAGCAGGGGGAAATCTCAATATGTTTTGGCGGCAACTTTATCAATAAAAACTATGACTTTTTTTAGTGTGAAATATCAGGAATTTATTTTTTCCCTTCCTAGAAATCTCCCTGATGTTATAAAAATGTCAGTGACAGCTTCATGTTTGACCTCTATAATAACAGGATGCATCTTTAATACACGCCGTTTTTCTACCAAACAGATTGAAGATGTAAATCAAGGAGTAAACAAATAAATAAATTAAAAAAATATTACTGTGAATTTTGTGTTGAATCAGTGTTTGCATTTGCACTTGTAATCTCAATTATTTTTGGTGTATATTCTAAATCATTCTATGTTTCAGGAAGAAAAATTATGTAGGCAGTGTCTATACATATAGTGGGAAAACGAAGCTCAAAAAAACCTCATTCGCCATGAAATTCTCAAAAGAAATCCACCTAGCATTTATCAATAACTAGTGCAAAACTCTGTATGTGAAAGGTTTTTCATGCATCATTAAGAGGGATATGTACACATCAAATCTTATATTTTCTATTCCAACCCTCATTGAAAACATTCTTCTGTTCAATTTTTTTTTACTAGAAAGGTTCTTGCTGTATCACACTTCTTCTCTCACTCATGGTATTTTTCATATTTTTTTAATTCCTGGAAAAAAACCTGAATGATACCATTAAAGGGTCTATTTTTGACAAAACCCAGACTTTTGTGAAAGAGCTAGTTCAGCATAAGCTTTTTGGTCTGAAATATTTTTTTGGGGGGGAAAAATCATATTGTGTCTTTCAATGATGTAAATATAGGAGTTTTCAAATATTTTGCAAATGGACACATATTTTCAGACAGATAGTTCTTTGAATCGCTTCACCTTTTGCTCTTGATGCCCCTGTCACCTGCTAAGCCATCCGTGAGGGCAAATATGTTCTTATCCTTTTACTGCTGTGTAATAACCTGGTGTCAGTAACAGCAGCAGTTAACATGGGAAAGTACCATCAGGCAACCACAGGCATAATGCTTTTATAAAGAAAAAGAAAAAGCTGCTTTTCTCCTACATTTTACTTTGCTCTTTGACTGGTCTGTTACTCTCCTGGAAACAAGAATTGGGCATTTTACTGTATTCTGTCTGTACACCTAATAATATCACTGAGGAACACTAATAAGCCTGGGGATCTCTAACTAGTAGGTCGTCACTATCCGTAAACTAAATAATCATCCCTAAATATACTAGGGATTAATACAAAATCAGCTAAGGTCACCAGGTGTCTTTCAATATACTTTGGATCAGACACAGAAAATTCAGAAATTCATGGTCCATTTTGAAATGGAGAGGCTTATTAGAAAAAGAATCCCTGGGCAGTCACATTGCTATTTTATTGAGCAGAACAGTGTTAAAAATGACCTTGCAGTGTTTTTCAAAAATTTAGAGCATTCAACAACTTTGAAGTAATCTTAGAATTAGATATTTATCTTCTGTGGTTTCTCATTTGGTTTTTAGCCTCTTATGGTGCCTTAAGTTTACAGATACTGCACCTCTGCACTTCTGCACTTCTATAATATAACTGGATTATTTAAAGTGGCTTAAGGCCTAAAAGGGAATTTTTTCAACCTAAGTGCCACCACCTTTGCCAGTACAAACTTTAATGAGAAAAAAGAACCATGTTGAAAACTGTAGTTTAAAAAGTCATTTAGTATCCAGTTGCCACTGGACCATGGCTAACTACTAATTGGTCCCTTTAGATGCTTCTCCAGCTTATTTTTCACTTCAGCTCTTATTCCAGAATTTTTCCCCAAATCCAACAATCTAAAAATCTTGTGATAAAGCTCTTGCTAATTTACATAGCAGAAGTTGCTATGGCAACCTGGCAGAACATTTCCAGCAGCAACATGCTAGAGGCAATCTTTATGTGAGAAATATGCTTTAAAGGTGTGTATAACAGAGTCTGTATAACTCTGTTTTTTCCTCAAGACATTTGTTTAGTCATGCAGTGAAGTCAAAGTATTTCCACTTTGATGTCATGGTCCTAAGCTTGGTGAGCACTGTTGTCATAAACACATATTATGAGTTCATTGCATATCAAAGCATGTAGAACTGGAGAACTGCAGAGTGCAAGGCTGCAAGATGTGTTGCTGTGTTTAACATACACAGCTGAGGCTTTTGAACATTGTCAGAATGGTTTCCAAGCATAGTGTGTGGCACATGGATCCGTTGAGAATTCAGCCATTCTTCCTACACACAAGCAGTGCTGTGTGTGACCTCATGGCCAGCTGCCTCACTGCATTGGACTTCTCACACCACTAAACGCAGCCCTTGCACAGAGCAAAGGATTTTACAAAAATGTGGCCAAAATTCAGATATTATGACGGCATCAACCAGCAGATCTGTCATCCACCTGTGATGAGAAAATGGATACCAAATGGATCCATTGCGAAATCTATATTGCTATGTTTTGGATTCAGTGTGAGAATAATGTTGATAACACACTTATATTTTGGTTGTTGCTGAACAGTATTTACTCTGAGTCAAGGAGTTTTCAGTTTCCTTTGTTCTAACAGTGAGGATGTGAAGCAAATGTGGGAGGGAGCACAGGACAGCTGACTCAAACCGGCCAAAGGAATATTCCATACCACAGAATGTCATGCCCAGTATATAAATTGGGGGAGATACATGGAGGGGCGCCAGTTGCAGTTTGGGAACAGGTTTGGCATTGCTCAGCAGGTGTCAAGCAATTGGAATATTCACCACCTGTTTTTCTTGGGGTTTAACCTACTCTCTCTCCTTTTTTTTTTTTTACTATTATTATGATCATTTTAATAATATTATAGTTCATTTCAATTATTAAACTGATCTTATTTCAACCCACAAATTTTACTTTTTTTCCTTGATTCTTCTCAGAATCAGGCTCTGTTGTAGTGGGGATCCTGCAACATGCATATATCAAATCAGGAGTCCCGTGGAAAGGAAATATATACGGACAGACTGATTCTTGCTAGATGTTTCAGAGAGATGTTTATTTCCCCAGCCGCATGGCCGGGGCTCTGCCCAGGAACTGTTCCAGTCACGGACCGAGGGTCCTTCTGCCCGCGCAGGGAACACAAACCAACCCATGGGAACGAGGCTGAGCAGGGGCAGGGAAACCCCGTGCATCCCCTCAGGGCCCCTCTGCCAGGGCTACACGGCAGGGGAGGGACCCCAAGAAGGCTCAATGCCTGATCAGCCTCCTAACTGATGCTTCTGTCCAATCTCTATTAGTAAGAGACTTCAGGGTATGCCACTTTTTCATTATCAGAATTTACAGCCAGGCAATACCCATTCTGTCTAGCAGGCAACAGACTTCTGTTTGGGAGTGCAAAAGTTCATATTCAAGCATTGACTTGAAGACAGGTGTACACCCAATTATCTGATGCCTGTTAACATTCACAGTTTAAGCTATTGGTTTTTTTTGCCTATGACAGCTGGGCAAACTCTAAATACAGTACTAAAATTGCAGCAGCCAAAGCAGTTAAAAATTCTGCTGATTTCCTCTCTTCTGACAAAGAGGTATGGCTTTGTGAGTGACGTGTATTTCAAGATGCATCTAAAGCATGAAAAAAGCTTTTACACCAAGCAGTTCACCTGTATAAATGAGCTCCCATCAGACCCTTGCAATCACACCATCAGACAGATTTAGAGTCTGCATTACCCTTTCTCCTCAGAAGCCATTTATTCCTTCCTGAGCTGAAAGGCTGTCAGACTTCACTGATCTTTAGACCAAGAGTTTTTTCCCAACTTAACTGGTTAGAGAACAATTATTTTTCTTAAAAGGTAGAATCTGCTTTGCCATGTGCCTTAGTTTCTGTTTCTCTTGGATCATAGTGCAATACATCTTTCAGTGGACCTTATATTTCTAGTTGAGTGCTGAAAGCACACCTGAAAAAAAAAAAATTGAATGTGCTAACTCTATGAAGTTCATGACTGACTCATGACTGAGATGGACTCTTGAAGGTGGGAATGAGTTTGGGGTGACTGATTTCTAACACTTCCTTCCTGAAGTTTATGGTAAAAATTAGAGAAGCCCATGAAATAGGAAAATAATCTAATCCTAATAATAGAAACTTATTATCAATCTAACTGGAAACCCAAGATAAATCCAGTTTAAGATATGTAAATAAAATGTAAAAAGCTACATAGGATGGAGAGCTTCATCAAATTTCTTAGCACTACATTTAAGTTAGCACCAGTAGGGCAGTATTCCCAAAGGCAATAACATGCCAACAGATCTGCTTTTGTCTCCCTGCCCTGTGCATTGTCACACTGCTTCTCTGTCTCACCACACAGGTAACACAAGCCAGCTGTGACAGGAGCCAGTCAGACTAACACAGAAGATTTCTAGCCCAAATTCCTGTTTTCAAGGAGATGTGCTGTTGTAAGCCCAGCCTTTCAGACTGAATTTTCTAGGTTTGAATGTTCCTCAGAAGTGATATATGACTTTCATTGCTGTGGGGCAGAGAGGACATTCCTGAGGTATGACAATGAAGCCACTGCTGGATTGGTGCATGAAGTAGTGGCTGACACAATCAAAGGATTTTGACCAATTCCCATAATTCTGATCATTCTTCACTGCTTCATAGGTCACAAAGAGTTTGGTCTCTCTGTTCTACAGGCTGTACCACATCCCTAAGTTCTGTATTGAGTTCAGTGATTTGTCCTTGGCCAATGTGTAACTCATTTCTGAGTGCATCTTTTGAAACCATCCCATCTTTGAAGATATCAGATCAAAAATGCATTTTTTATGGCAGACATCTCAGCTGTTGGACAAACTCACTTTAAAGGCATGGGCCTAGATTTATCTGACTCATTTTAGGAAACTGAGTTGGTATGCCAAAACTGAGAGCTCAGTAATTAACGGAAAGACAGAGAGCCTCAGTGGGTAACTCAACTTATTGAATATCTGCATCACTCTCTGGAGATACCCAACTCCTGACACTGCCTATATAAAGACTCAGAGATAAACTTTACATTTAGCAATGCAGACAAAAGGTTTCAAATTACAATGGATTAATCTGGGCTTTAAATCATCTCTTTTCTCAGAATAGCATCCCAAAATTCCACGTTCTGATGATTCTTAATTTAGATGCTAACACCTCTCTGGATTTGATCATTTCAGGATGAACTTGCTAACTTTGTAGGTATTCCTCACTTCTAAGTATGTGAATTTGCATTTTAAAACAATTTTGTTTGAAAGACCCCAGCTTACCAAGTGATCGGTTCGTTGTACTTTCCAGAGAATAGCCTTTGTTTGGGTTATTTGGCTGCAATTTTCCAATTTAAATTACATTTTTTTCTTTGTACAGTATTTCAACTGATATTTGCATTCAACAGAAGCATATTGAAAATTATTGCACAAGGAAAAACTTAATTAAAACCTGAAGTTTGGGGCTATATAATTCAAGTAAAGGTTATAGCTAATTTAACAGCTGTAAATTCCTAGGGGTTGTTATTTGCATAAAGCACATACAACTTTTATTGCACCCATAGTGTGGCATTTAATGAATTAATTTGGCATTTCCATAGCACATGTTCTGATTCTCTCTGACAGGTAGATGCTTCATATCTCATGTGAAAGCAGACAAAAGATTTGTGGCTATCCAAATAGAGCCATTCCAAAATTTTCAAAAAGGATCCTCTGCGTTCAGATGTGAAGAGAGAGAATAAGTGGGTGTTGAATTAAGCAATGTTAAAGTCAAAGACAGCAGTATTTGCAATACCTAAACACTCGATGACGTCCATAAAGACGTCCCTTGTGTGTCAGTGCTTTTAATGCCCCTCCCATGATGCTTCCAGACATGAGTGCCTTCTGCTGCTGAAGGAAGACACATCTCACAGGAAAGCCTGTAAATTAACACCAAAATAAGATAATTTTCAGACTTTATGGCACTTTTCAGACTATAACAAATACTAAGATTGATAAACAAGAAGCACATTCCACAGAAGCCAGAAGAATTGTATCTAAAAACAGAGATCTGCACTGTGCAATGCACAGCTTTCAAAATGCTGGTGAAGGGAGGAATAGAGCACCAAGATCTGTATCCATGGTGGAAAAATAATGGCAAGCGCCAAAAGGGTCCAAATAAAAAGTCCCACAAGTTTATTAGCAAGCTACACACTTGGCATGGATATTGGTATATATTTTGCTTCTATCTTATCGTCATCATCATCATCATCATCATCATCATCATCGAATTAAAAAAAGAAGGAAGAAAGAAAAAGGAAAGGGAAATGCGATAGGAGAGGGAAGGGGATCCCCAGTCCTTGGTCCAGCATTGATCCAGATGACAGGGTGTCCAGGGTCCTGGGCCACCACCCAGGCTTCCCGGGGGTACCTTTTATAGGTAAGTTTTCCACCCTGGGATTAAGCTTATTGCTCTTCATTTAAATGAGTTATCATGTGCAGTCCATTCTTCTTGACCTTTCTGGAAATGGGCTGAGGGGCTTTGAGGGTCTTATTGTGGTCCTGTTCCCCTTCCATTGGTCTTGCCTGCTCCTTGACCCCACTCTGTGCTGCATATTATGCAGTCCTCACAGACCTGAACAGATAAACTGGCTCCAGAAAGGTGCTGCCATACCTTCATATGCTCCCCTCTCCCTCTCCCCCCTTCCAGGCAAATGCTGTTCTGACTTTCCTGGTTGAATGTTCATGGGTGTTTGAGGCACAAGAATGCATCAACTCCTTCCTGCCCAGGCTTCTACAAGGTCTAAAACCTACCCAGTCTATCCCTTTCATTGTTTTAATGATGAACAACATAAGGTTGTGAAGATCAATGAGAAAAATGCATGAGAAAAAAGTTTCCTTTCTGATTAACTCATGGGGTTATTTTTGTGCATGGAACTCAGAGAAGAAAGACTTATTACCATTCCTCATTACAAAAAATATGTGTAAATTTCTTTCAATGTAAACTGAACTTTCACTGTCAGCACACAGTTTTTACTTATTTGCCTGAAGCCTCGTTTTTTAATCATTGTTATATACATTTTTTAATAAGAGACTGCATAAAGTATTAACTGTGTAAATTCTTTCCATCTAAGCAATTTGGGTTTATTTATTTTACTCCTAATTTTCAGTTGTGTTATATTAAATCTATGACACTAAGGCTGACACATAAAACTTAGTCAATGAATATTCAAATGTGGTGCTCTCTGTACAGATATTTTTCACATGAGCTGCTTTTTGTTTTTAAACAGATTTTCTTGTGTTAAATTTATATGAGTAGGAACCCAACAATTTCTTCTAATAAAGCTGGAAGTAAATATTCTTCAAATTTTGGCTAACATTCAGAAACTGGGACTTGTCCTGGGGAGAGAGATATTTGACCCCTACCTGAAAAAATATAATTCTTCCTTTCTCACATGGAAATTAAACTGAGAGTATTTACTTTTAATTTTTTAAATCAGGTATGGGCTTTGATTTTCTTTTGTTTCTGTTGTCATGAGAACAATGAGTAAGAACACAACTTCTAGAACAGTCAGTGGCAACACGCTTCACTTCTTCATATCCAGTCAGTAGTGTCCAGCTCTGGCTTGAATTTCCAAATGACTTCTAGGTGCTCTCATCTTTGAGATGGATGTCTCCTTAACTTAGTGTGTTCCTGGGTAAAGGAATCTAATGCTGTCAAAGGTTCCCTAAGATCACTTGTGTGGCCTACAAGTACTGCTGTAGAAGAAGGCACATTTTTTGCAGGTGTTTTACTTGCCTGATGCAAGTATTGGAGAGTTTAGGGCACCTCAGCAGAGTGCTGACATTCAGGCAAGCTAATCACATGTAGTCTGCCTCATCTGATTTTTCAAGTGGTCATATTGCTATTATGGGTTGATTACTGTGTTGCAAAACAGGAGTGATTAACTTTCTAAAACTGAAAAGAAGTAAAAAAACCTCAAAAACTGTATTTTTGCCTGAGGCTGTTTATTTTTACTATATTTATCTTTAAGCTGAGGAATTTTGCTCCCATGAAAATTTGCAAAACAGAATTTTATAGGAAAATCCCCAACAATTAAAACAAAATAAAAAGAGCATTAAGAACACAAACAATGAGCTCAGATTCAGAATTAAATGCATTCCCTAAAAACAGTGTATCTTAGGAAGTCAGATTACCATATGAACAACAGATTAATCCCCATTTGAAGATAACTGTTTCAGTTAGGCATAATACTGAAGGACGGAGCTGACCACTTCATTATACTTCATAAATTCTTAGCCTCTGAAGGTATTGGAGTAAAAACAGGCACATTATTATATGAAAAGAGTGGTTATATAATGCCATCTCAATGCTTCTTTTCATTTTAGTAACATACAAAGAAAAGTTAGGAAAATAGAACAGTAAAACCTACAAATTTTTCCTGCTTCCCAGGAGAAGATATGTTTCAAATTCACTGTACAGCTCTGCAATGCAGCGGAGCAAGCTACTAAGCAGCGTAGGTACTGTGTGGATGACTGGGTGTCAGAATGGAGCTTCAGACAAAGTTTATTAGAGAAGCCTTCCTGTTGAGTCACGAGGTGCAGAATGAACCCCCTTGTTTTCTAAACTCCTTCTCAGAGAGGAGTATGGATGTGGCTGGATCCAATCTTAGCCCTAGACCATCAACATTTTTTGTGTCAAAGATTATATAGGAGTGATTGAATCTCTACACAAGTTTGTCCTGCATGATTAAGGATGGCAAACAAAATAAATTTCTATAAAAATAAATGATTTATTATGACAGTGATTGCACTAAAAGATCTTAATCAGAATTATTTACCACACAGTATAGGTAGCTGTAACTACTAGTATGGTATAGTGCACTATTTTTGAAGGGATATTGAAGGAATTCTATTAAAGCTAGCAAAAATAATTAGTAAGTAGAGATCGATGTTACTTACCAGCTACCTTGGGCAAATCTCCTTTGCTCAGCCTTGAAGAGTAACCCTGAGGGATGTCCCACTCAAGGGAGGAATCTCCACAAATACTCCAAGAAAGGATATGTTGGAAAACCCTGCTGTTAAAAAGTGGGACAGGGCTTTTATAGTATAAAGTGATAGACTCTCAGTCATAGGTCTCCAGGCCAGCTGTGTCAGCTCAGCATCTTTAGCTAAGTTAGTAGTAGCATAGTTTAACTTACTGCTTCCTTTATGAGGTACCTTATCAGGTCTGCCACATCTTCACCTCACTATAAAGATGTTTGACTTTGGGATTGATGAGTCAGGCTGGTTTCAGCATTCTTCAACACCGAAACCAGCATGATACCCCCTTCTCTATTCACCACTACTAGTTTTGCAAGCAGGGTATTGTTTGAGTGGTTTTACCCTCACTTCAGGCAGAGCATCCTTCTACACTGGGCACTACTACTTTTCTCCTGGGCCTGAGGATCTGGAAAATCCTCCTAGCCTTCTGCTTCTAAAATATGAATAGCATTGGATCCTCTGGCCTGCCTAAACTCCTGTCTGATTTCCCCCTTCTCCTCTCCTTCTTCCTGGTTTTTCTTTCTCCTGCCTTCTTCCTGCTAGTAACTGCCCAGCCAGTTACTCTGGGGCAAGACTGCATCATCTGAGGCACTGCCATGCTTGACTTTATGTTGTGGGAATGAACCACTTACTGTTCTCAAGCAGCACTCTGAAGCTACAGGATTTGTTTCATTCTGAGCCTATTAGTGTGAAGTAAAATGCATAGGTACAATGTTCCACTTGAGCATTTTAAAATTAATGTTTCATCACTATCACTTGGATATCTGGCTTTTATTCAAAAGTAAGATTAATAGTCTGCAAGTGATTGCTCTGATATGAAAAGGTGCAGAAGGAAAGAGGAAGAAGCAAAATTAATCTAAAATCCAAACTCACTTATTACCATAAGACTATAATCCAGTAAAAGATCAGATTTTCAATGTCACCTAATATGAAAAGATACAGTGTCTAATAGTAATGCTTTAATGAATTATGCTTTACTATAACCCATGCTTTTTTTGTATACTAGACCCACTTTTATGATTTGGAAATGCAGACAAAACCTGAGAGTTTAGGCTCATGTAAATTGTCCTTTTCCAGGTCTCTCTTTTAACAACCTAAGGTTTCAGAGATAACTCACATTTCTATACTTCAGTTAAAACTGTTTAAAGAATATATTGAGATGAACCATGTATTTTACAGAACACTTGAAAATCTAGAAAATATGATACCTAAGATAATACTTCATACAGTGACCTTTTCCACCTCCTAACCTGTTTATGTCTTTCTGAAAATTGTGGACCCTTTCCACCTGCTTTGCCACGTATGCCACCACTCTCTTAAGATTTCATGCTATTCCTGTTTAACTGATTTAGGATAAAATGCATAGTTTACCCATTTCTTTCCAAAACTGTAGCATTTTCTAATTTGTTAATATGTAACTGGAGCAGCAAATTATGAAGATGCAGTCTTCATGGGTTGTGACACATACTACAAGATAAATGCCATAGAGATTCTTTGCTCAGCTACTGATTGTAGCAGTTTAAGTCTATCCCACAAAGGCATTAAATGATATTTGCAGTCAAAAAGCATTAGTAGGATTTTCAGTCATTTTAATACTTGGTTGATCCCTCTTTGAAAACTGAAACTGTAGAATATTCCTTCCATTAACATTGAAATGGATAACAGCTATATGAGCTTGCATAGGTCAGTGGACTCCTAATCTGAAAATAAAAACTCAGGGAGAGGAGAAAGATTTTATTTCCATGTCTAGGGAGTTGACTTTTGTTGCCAATGGCACAAATCCTACTCTCTCCAGTGTAAGACTATAGCACCTTGCCTATGGGTCAGGACAATGCATAATTCTCTGTTCAGACGAGGATCTGAAGCGTGAACATTGTCACAGAATTTTGGACTGGTAGGCTGTGGCAATCAGATGAAGTACTCTTTCCAGACTTAGAGCATCCCTCTGTATCACACAGGTCTGTTGCTTCGAAGGTGAGGATGATGAAACTTGGCTTCCCACATTTTGGTGTCCCCTTTCAGGGAGAGTGCTCTCAGTCACAGCCAGTTGTCTTTCACTGGTGCTTAAATGTGAATAAGATGAAGGTTAAGTAAGAAGGAGAAAAAAGTATCCATTTATGTTGTAGCAAATGATGTCTTCCTGTAGTTAGACAGTTTAGTGGAGGAAAGTATAAACCAGTTTTCTTCTTGTCTTTAAACCTGTAAGTTTTAGAGGGACTTTCTTCATTCTGTCTGAGACGTCTTCCCCTTGTGACTTTCCTGAGAAGAGCTTCAGAGTCACACAGAGAGCTGAAGTGAAATGGAGGATGCCTGGTACAATGAAATGATTCTCTTGGACAAAGGCATTGGGGTGACAGAGACTGTATTTGTGACATATCTGAAGAGCAGCAAGTGTGAGAGGATAAACAGAGCTCGGAAAATTATGTGAGTGGGTATAGAAGTCCAGAAGATAAGAGGTTAAATGTGTACGTCTCCGTCCTGGGTTGCAGTGTATTCTATCACAATCCTCATGAGCTGTTGAAATCAGGTGAGGCAGTGTTTCCTTGCCTCCTCCCCCCAGACTATCTTTCTGTTAATGGCCCATCATTGTCCTGCCACATGACTCAGAGATAACTCCCTCCAGACCATCTTCTGTTAATGAGCCTAATCAACACTTGGCCTCAGGACTCATTACCCCATTGTGAGATGCTCCATCCAGAGGGAGGAACCAAGTATCCCATTGTGGATATAATCTGAGACTCTGAACACCAGAGACAACCCTTTCCACTGGATTTCCAGAGGACAGGAGCTACACAGCCACCACTGGACCTTCTGAGGAAGAGCAGACCCTTTTTTTCTACAGGATCGCTGCTTCAGGGGACTGCAGCCACCATTCTACCAGACTGCTACCACCACCCTGACTAACAGGGACTCAGGTTGTATCTTGACTCTGTCAGTTTGAACCAGTGTTTTCTTTTAGTTTTTTTCCTTTTCTTTAATTTCCCCATTAAATTGTTATTCTGACTTGGTGCCTCCCACTGGTTTGTTTTCAAACTAGTACAGTCTCAAACACTGATAGCCACATAGATGTGGAGCCAACCAAGGATTGTTGGTAATAACAGACAAGAATTGCTGGTAATAAAATGCTATGAGAAAGAACAGGATGTGGCTGGTGAAGGGGACCATGCAGAGACAGGACAGCACATTTCTGCGACAAACATCCTTCTCTGGCTTCTGGAGATAGGAACAATAAAGTACAGTGCAATGGCAGGGCTAAGGTCAAGAAGCAGGCATGGACTGTTGACCAAAGACTGACCCAGTAAGGGGGATCAAGACCGCCAAAGACTCCCATAGTCCTCCAACCCATTTCCAGAAACATCTAGAAGAACGAGCTGCACATGATAAGTGATTTGCATAGAAAGAGAGAAACTTATCTCCAAGACAGGAAAACTTATGTATAAAAAGGTATCCCCATGAAGCCTGGGCATCACCCTCAGGACCCTGAACACCCCATTAGCTGGATCAGTGCTGAAGCCAGGACTGGTGATTCTTTTTCCCTTCCCTTCCCTGTTCTTCTTTAATCTCTCTCTCCTTTTTCACTCTATCCCTTATTCAAAATCCACTGCTGAGTGCTTATACTCAAAGAGAGGACTAACATACCAATTTCCATTCCGAGTGTGTAATTTACTCTGAGTTTTTGAAGACCTTCTAACGTTTGTTGTTTCTGTTTGACCACAAGCAGCTGCACAGCTGTGTGTTCTGTGCACCTTTTGGATTGGGACGCCACAAGGGGGGGGATCGAATATGTGTATTTTTGTAACCGATTAAAGAACAAGGTAAAAATATAAGCAGAGCTTGAAGAAATGCTGAAGAGACCAGAAATTGTGCAGAGAACATATTAGACATGCGAGGAGGATCAGGTAAGAGTCCCAAGACTTCTGATGTTTGTTTCTATTGCAACCCATCTCTTACAGAATGTCTGTCACATGAACTAAGGAAATACTAATAAAGGTATAGGAAACTGCAATCATTGCAGGAAAAGATAACAGAAATTAGAAAAAAAAGGTAATTATTTCAAGATTTAAAAGGAGGAAGTTGTGAACAGAAAAAAAGTTGTGAAGTATAAGAATTTAAAGCAAAAGAATATTTTAAGTATTTATTTGCTCTTGTGACTCATGATCTTGACTGCATGACATGTAGATAATTGTTTTTTAAAATCTGTATTATATACCTTTTTCACCAGAAAATATTTGCACATCCATGCCATTAGTCTCCAGATACTGTTCATTATAATCTGAAGGAGGAAAAAAAACCTCTTTGTCAAGTTCAAAGCAGCTCCGGATGTCAAGGGAAAGTAACCTGAAGTGTGCCTCTTTTTAAATGACAACTGTTACGAATTTGGGATGCCTCATTTCTGCCATAAAGTGGGAAGGAGGGTGCAAAGGAGAACACAAGTGTTTGTGGCTTTCTTATTGCAGGATTGAGGATTTGCACTTCATATGGCAAGTCTTTTAACAAGTGTAATTACATCCCCAACTCAGTTTATTTAAAGAGAGAATTAAATTCATTTTTGTCATATTGCACACTAATAGCTTGTGATCATTTTGGAATTTATGCAGTACACTTTTAAATTTATTTTACTTGTGACTAAATGTAGTTTCTATGGTTACAAACACAGCTTCAATTTTGCCTTAAAGAAATAATGATTTTTCATATTGAAACAAAAGGAAGGCAAAAGTGGTTTAGCAGGAAAAGCAATTTCATGTCACTTTCTTTTTATTTGTTATAGTACTCTTAATTTGTGTAACTTATAGGATTGGTTAAAAAAGTTTTTGTTGGAAGAGTTTTGTTGTCATAAAAATGGAGATGGATTGAAATTTTTATAGAATCGTGGAATGGTTTGAGTTGGAAGAGACTTTAAAGATTATCTAGTCTCAACCCCCTGTCATGGGCAGGGACACCTTCCACTAGTCCAGTTTGCTCAAAGCCCCTTCCAACCTGGCTTTGAACCCTTCCAGGGATGGGGCAGCCACATCTTCCCTGTACAACCTGTTCCAATGCCTCAACACCCTCACAGTCAAGGATTTCTTCTTAATATCTAATGTACGTCTGTGCTCTTTCCATTTGAAGCTTTTACTCCTTGTTCTGTCACTACATGCTCTTGTAAAAAGTCTCTCTCCATGTTTCTTGTAGGCTCCCTTTAGGTACCAGGACTCTGATTTGTCGAGGTGTCTCTGTAGGGCCTCCCTGCCTTCGAGGGAGTCAGCAGCTCCTCACGGTTTTGTATTGTCTGTGAACTTGCTCAGTATCCCTTCCAGTCCTGCGTCAAGTAATCTTTGAAGATGTTGAAGAGCACAGGGCCTAGGATGGAGCCCTGAAGAACCTCATTAGCAGTCTGAGGGCTACATAAGGCTAGGATGTTTCCTGGTGAATTTCAAAGAACATTGTCATTTTTCATACAGGTTTAATTTTCTGAAGAGGAAAATGAATTTAGGAATAATTATTTACATATTTAACTATTCTTCTTCTGATAACTTTAAGCAACCACTATACTGTGATTATGGGTAGAGATAGGAAGCTGTTATACTGTAACTCATTAAACAAAAGATACCCTTTGCCTTCAGCTGTCATTTGGGATGTCAGTCTTGACCATGAGGCAATGGCAGGGCATCACACTGGGATACCACTGGAGCTGCTAACTGCTTGCCTCTTTTCCTCTGTGTTTTATTGCCCTCAAGTGAGGAGGAATTAAAAAACAAATTACTGCCCAGTTTATACCCCCATAAAAGTTGTTTAACATGTCCTTTCACATCTGCCACCTTCCTGAAATTTGTGGCCAGCAACAAAGAATCAAACCAAAGGAGCTGAAACTAATGTAGATGATATTTAAGGTATGATTATTATAAAATATTTAAAAAAATAGTTATTAATACTACACATTTCATAATTTCGTTGATGAGAGGGAAATCAGAAAGTGGATACAAGTACTAAAGGACTATATTTGATCAATATAGGCAACTCCTACTGGAGGAGAAAGAGTATGCTACTGCTGCTGGAGCTGGTGTGAGAAGAAAAAAAAATACTCTTCTCAACCTCTATAGTCTCACACACTTCTTTCATTTCTAAAATTGTGAAAATCAGAATTCTATGCTCTGATATAAGCTACAGGCACTTTAAGTTTGTTGCAAAACAAGGCTTCATTTCATGTTTGCTGCTTTTGCCAGGCTCAGAATACATTTTTGATCACTTGGCTTCTTTAGTTGATATTGCTGTGGGCTGTGAGCAAAGATGCACAGTCAATATTCACTTTAATAAGTAAATTTCCTAGCAGCAAGAAAATCATATTATAACCTCACCTGAACTAATGTCTGCTCTCAAAGCCCTTTTGGCAACAGTTGTGTATCCATAAATTCTTTGACCTTTCAGTGCTGCACAAATATATGAGTCACCTGTAAGTACACTCAAATGTTGTGCTGAGATTTAACTAGCCCAGAATTTATGTTTGGAGTCTAGTGGTTTGGATCTGTTGTAAAAAACACAACAAGAATAATCCTTGTCTATGAGATGTACACACTGCAGTGCAAATTGTGGGACACCGAATATGTTCATCTGACATGAATACTGTTTTTTGATGCTATTGTAGTTAGAGTGTGAGCTGAGCAACCGTGAATTTTCTGCATAGGGACACTTATCAAGTCAAGCAGCATTGTCCTCTATGTAGCGTAACTGTAATGCATATGCTGCATTCTGAATAACCTCTGTTATGTTATCCAGGGTTTTTTTGGACATTGCTCTATTAAAAAAAAAAAAAAGAAAGAAGAAGAAAAGGAAAAAACCCCCTCCATGTTAACAACACTTTTAAATTCTTGGAGCAAAATTGTGATATTAATGAAAGCTATTATTATACTCAGTATGAAATAGAAAATAAATTAAAAGATGGGTTTCCCTCCTGCTCTGTTCGGTTTAACACAACATAATATTCTAGCTTATAAACCTTGAAGATTTTATGTGTTTCCAGTATAATATTGAGTAATCAGCAGTCATAAAGAAACACAGAATATGACACAGTAAGACATTTTTATATGATTACTTACTACTGAAATACATTATAAAGTAAAATGTAATGTAGCATATTATGTTATAATATATGTACCTTATGCTTATTTTAGTATATGAAATACATATACTATTGGACATATAGAATAAATGCTCACAGTATAACCACTTTCAGCTGGTTTTTAACCTTACCGTTCTCAGTCCTGCTTTGTTATACTGCCTGTGCTAACTGATGTTCCTTCTGGAAAGCTCAGCTTACATGTCTCTTAAAGCAATTATATTTATCAGCTCAATATAGATTTTACAGTAATGAGGACAAGAGATTTCTGAATCTGTGTAAATGGACACGGATTGAAATCTGACAAGTCTGGTGGCATTTAGAATGTGTTCTTTGCAAAGAATTTTAATTTTGCAGTAATTCTTGTAAATCTAATTAGTGCAATGTCAGCATGGCAGATGAGAGTGTTATGCCATGTTTGGCCTATCCACATTTCATTAACTTTTACAAATATTTGACAATCTTTTTTCAATATCCAGGAAATCAAATAAAGGTTCAAGTATATATTAATGAGAATGAAGCACCCCTCTCCCACAACTCCTCCTTTACCTTGTGAACATTTAATTGCTCAGAAATCTCACATTGAGAGGTAATATACATCCAAATATGACGAAGGCAAGCAAGGATGGAATATATGCTGGTGTTTCATATATACAGAAGATCTTCAAGCATAGGAAATGTTTACTCTGCTGCAATTGGTATTTTTGTCTCTAAAAAAGTAGAATTTGCACGTATTCCAGGGTTTCAACCTAACTTTTGTCACATCACTTCAGAAGGCTAAATCAAGAGTCTAACTGATGCAGGACTATCTGCAGACAGTGTCAAGTTGGAGAGTCAGTGAGTTCCCAGCATCACAGTAGACCTGAATTGGCCATGGCATTTCCCCTTTCTCCCTACTTTAGAGATGTACAGCAAATAGATAGCCTGAACCCAGACCTCAAGATCCATCCTCTGCCTCTAAAGAGGCTATGACAATTTTCACTCATTTTGATAGGAGTTTATGGGGCTCACTTACTTTATACCATTTTTTCCAAATACTGCCAAGCCAGTAAATACACGAGTAAAGTAGCATCAGAAAAATAAAGCAAGCTCAACCTCCCTATTAAAAACTGTGCTGACAGCTGACAAGTTATACAACTCCACACCTGTGCCTGACTCCATTCTTTAAAAATAAAACCCAAACCAAAATCCAAACCCCAAATAAATTAAAATTATTTACTATTTACTTAAACTTAAAATAATTCTGAAGTAACTTCTCAGTTTATAGTCTTTCTTTGCACTATGGTAAAAGATTTGATTTTCAGCAAATTCTGATTACTCACCTCAAGTTAAAGGTTTTCCTGAGGCATCTGCTGTTAATGGCTCAAAATATATGGTTTTTTTTAATAAAACTTTTCCAACTCTCCTGTTCTTTCTTTTTCTATCTCATTTTTTGTTTAGAATTTTTCTTTCCATTTCAGACACCTCAATTTTTGTTTGGAATTTCAGAAGCTTTCCATTTCAGACAGCTCTTCCCTTTGCTTGGTTCTTCTGTACCCGCTCTCAGGCTGACTATGGGAAACAAGCAGGTCTTTGTGATTCTTTACTTTCCAATCACTCTCAGTCCTCAGGCCAAAAACTTGTAGATCTGTTAATATCTTTTGCTCCTGCAATCACAGCATGTTTGTCCTTAGCTCTGATGCATTACATACTTCGGGTTATCTTTTCTCACCGGGGAAGAAACCCACTGGAATTCTTCCGACAAATGGACAGATTTCAGAGGCTATATCAATTCAGATATGGATTTCTATTTTTGTTAGTTTAATTTTCAGGGTCTGAGAAAAGATTTTGATTTCTAGATTTTCTGGGGAATCTCATTTAGGCAGTAATCACCTCAATTTTTACCTGAGGAAAGGTAATCAGGATACTATATTGTCCCTTGCTCCTGTGTTGAATGAAATAAACAAGCTCTATATCATATGGCAAAATTCCAAAACACATTTTTATGTCATGTTGTTCTGTCCCTTCCCAAACTGGTACTTAGTCAGATTCTTAAAATTAAATCACTTGAGAGAACAGACTCTCTAAGATCGGTCTTTGTTGATATTTTCTCCCTAGTCAAGTCTAAACCAAGTAATTTTTTTCTACCCATCATTTCTATTGTTCCTTGCATTCAAAAGCTTGCACCAGGACCATCGCCAAAGTCATCATCCATGTTACATGCTTTTATTTCTTCACTCTTTCTTCATCTTTTGTGGTTCACAGAATCACAGGATGGGTAAGGTTGGAAAGGTCCACAGTGAGTTATCTTGTTCAACCTCCCTGCACAAACAGGGTCATCCCAGAACACATGGCACAGGATTGTATGACAGGTGGTAAGGGGTCAGTAGCCCTGACTGAGGAAGCTGTGACCGGTCCGGAGAGACAGTCCCAAAAGAGATTGTCTTCCCAAAGCCTGGTGTCTTCCCTCAGCTGCTGGCTAGGAGGACAGGTGCAGAAGCTGTCAGCTCTTTAGTGATTGTCAGCTCGTGATTTCAGCTCAGCTCTGCAGGGCACCTTCCACGCCAGACCAGGGAGTGAGAGACGAGAGGCTCGTATGTAGCTGTTCCGCATGAGGCAGCTTTACTCGTTCGTACTCCGCCGAATGGGAGCCAGGGACGAGCATCTCTCTGCCCTTGCAGGGGCAGGGGGCTAGCTCTTATAGGGATACAGGGGGTGGGTGTCAGAGGGTAAAGGCCAATGGGTTACAAAGGAGCTGCATAGAGTGTCCCAGAGGATTCTGGGTTTGTCTTCTTCTCCCCGTAACTGCAAAGTGGTTGCCTTTCCAGGGGAGTTCTGCTGGGAGACTGAGCAATCTCCTTATCTCAGCAGACGTCCCTCCAGGGCAGTGGCTGAGCATACCCTGCAGGATTGTGTTCAGATAGTTCTTGACTATCTTCAGTGAGGGAGACTCTACAACCTCTCTTGGGAACCTGTTCCAGTGCATGGTCACTGCACAGTAAATAAAGTTCTTACTCATGTTCAGATGGAACTTCCTGTGCATCAGTTTCTGCCTTCTTGTCCTATTGCTTGGTTTCACCAAGAAGAGCCTGGATCCATCCTCTGACACCCTCCCTTCAGATACTGATACACATTGATGAGGTTTCCCTCAATCATCTCTTCTCAAGGCTGAACAGGCCCAGGTCCCTCAACCTGTCCTCATAAGAGAGATTCTCCAGTCCCTTAATAATATTTTTTGCCTCCACTGGACCTGAACCATGAGCTCCATGTACCTCTTATACTGAGGAGTCCAGAACGGAACACAGCACTCCAGATCCCTATCCCTGCTCAGCTGTATTTGCTGAGCAAGCAGCTCTCCTGGCACCCAAATTCACACTTTTTCTTTAAATGTCTCTGCCTATCTCTCTTTTTCAATCTCTCTCTCTTTAATTTACTTAATTATTAGGGAAAAGGGCCAAGAACTTGTCTCTTATCATTGGTCATATTCCTCAGAGCAAGGACTCCAGAAGAAATGCATTTGACTGCAGCCTCTGGAACCCAACCACAAACCTGAGGAATGGAAAGGGTTCTAGATCTGGGGACTGCTTTGCAAGATGGATAGAGTCTCTTTCTGCATCCAAAAAATGTTGTGAAAACTCTTTAAATAACTCAGGCACTTATTTTAATAAAGTAATTCTTTGGAAAGGAAAGATAAAGCAATACTTACATTTTGGGTTGTATTTTTTCACAATTAAATTAGATTCACTTTCCTTCATGTTTTACAGCAGTATCAGTAACAAAAGAGAGTGCATTTACTGCTGCTGTCCACTCTGAAAGCATATTTTAATTTTGAAATATGCTGGCTGTAGCAAGTGTAGACACTACTATCAAACTGGACTATTTGTATTCACTTGACTTATTTCATTGAAGCTACAGTAATTTAGATAGGCATGATCTATATCGATTTACTTATGTGACTAAGCTATCCAATCTAATATGTGGCCTAAGTTAATTTAGATGGATCCTTTTAGACTTCTTTATCTGTATGTTTTGAATTAAATCACATTGCTTGCAAATCTTATAAAAGGATTGAGCCTGTTGTTTTTTTGTAAAATTAAGCCTTTCAGTTGAAGTAATATATGAGCTGTTGCAGTTTCCATCTGACCGGGTTTATCTTTTTCCAGAACTGACAAATGGATAACTAGAAACAAAAATGAATAAATGCAGACATAAAGAGAAAAGAAAATCTGCATTCCTCTAAGAAACAAGTATTTCTTTATTGGGTATGATTTTTGCCTATAGAATAAAATAATATTTTAATTTCTTTTTTTCCAGATCAAACCCAGAGTTTATTTCTGCATTGTCCACTTATTTCTGCATGTTAGGTAGAGGGCTTCCACAGGCCTTGAAATCTATTTTTTGACTTCAAGAAGGTGAGACATGCTTGCAGTGGTATCACTGTCTGAAAAGAAATTCCTTGATATTCTTCTTCCTTCAGGATACACAGATATATTTACTTTTCCTTAAGACATTTTTGAGACATGTATAATTGATCTAACTTATAGATGGAATAAAAAAAATAAACATTACCAGCAACTCAGAATTTTTAACTGGGACTTTGAACAAGACTGGCTGCAATGCATTAATGAAAAGCACTTCCAAACCTTCTTAATGTAATCTATGATATTGATGATTACAGGAATTGTTTTTCTGAGCAAAGACTACTCTAACAAAGGAGAATCATGGAATTATAAAGTATTTAAGTTGGAAAAAATATTTAAAATTATTGAGTTCAACCATTAACACATTGGCACCAGCTTCACCATTAAACCATGCTCTTAAGTGCCATACCTACACAAGTTTTTAATTACCTCTAGGGATGGTGACTCAACCACTTTCCTGGACAGGATGTTCCAATGCTCGACAATCCTTTCTGTGAAGAAAGGTTCCTAAAATGCAATCTAAACCTCCCCTTGACTTGAGGCCATTTCCTCTTGTCCTTTTGCTTGATACTTTGAAGAAGAGAGTGACCCTCACCTGGTCACATCCTCCTTTCAGGTAGTTGTAGAGAGTGATAAGGCCCCCCTGAGCCTCCTTTTCTCCAGGTTAAACACCCCCAACTCCCTCAGCCACTACCCATGAGATTTGTGCTCCAGCCCCTTCATCAGCTCCGTTGCCCTTTGCCAGCATAGAGCAAAACAGGATGGGGAGTTCGGAAAAGCGTTCCTGGAGCTTTTTATTGCATTATCAGTCTCACATTCAGAGTTGAGACAAAGTTGGTACAGAGCTCACACAGTCCAAGAAACATCTTGAGATTTCCTGGTTGCAAAGCGTTCTTAAAAGCTTTTTGGCCAATAGTGTTCTTCTAAAAGCTACAGACATCTGTCTTAACCGATCTATAATAGCACACGTATTCCAGTTACACACAATGCTGGTTTGTTATGCCTTTTTAGCACTAGACAATAATCCGTTATTAAACTTCAACTTATCTGTCTTGCTAAGCATATTGTATTTTGCAACTTCAAAATCAATCTAGGCCAAGCCTAGAGACGCTAACCATTGTCTTTTAGTGTCCTTGCTGCTTATAATTGTATCTTCTTCTAGTTTTCCCAAGCAAAGCTGAATTCTAAATCCCTTGCTTTATTTCCTGAGGCCTGCTTCTATTTCTCACACCTAACATCCTTTCCACCTTCTGTGTTTCCCCACACCCTTCTCTGGACTCGGTCCAGCCCCTCAATGTCTTTCTCATGGTTAGGGACCCAAAACTGGACACAGCACTCTAGGCATGTCCTCACCAGTGCCCTGTACAGAGCAATGATCACTGCCCTGGTCCTGCTGGTCACACTATTGCTGATACAGGCCAGGTGTCACTGGCCTTCTTGGCCACCTGGAAACACACTGGTTCATGTTCAGCTGGCTGTCCATCATCACATCCTGATCAAGTTCTCAGGGTCTGACTGGATGTTAGTAAACTTGAAACCATTGCAATTACCTAAAGTGTAGAGTGTTACATTGTCGAGAAATACGCTTAAACTGAATAACTGAAATGCTGCCTTTATGGACGCTGTGGTTATTTTAGAATAAAAGATGTCCCAATCACAGACATTCAATACCCATTGTCATAAATGTACTATTGTTGAAGAAGAAAAAATGCTGTTCAGTCCCAGGTACAGCAATGTTAATAATGCACTAAAACTATAGAATGTAGCTGTTTGACAGTATTGGGAGGTTTTTTTTTCAGAGTGGTTATAGGACTAAACTGAAAAATAATGAGATGTTGGTGTGTAATTGTCTAAATAGATAACAAAGTTGAACTTAAGGTCACTTTGCCGTCTTGTGTAGCTAAAACTCAAACAGTTCATTTTAGGATAATAATCCATCACTTAAATAAGAAAAAAAAAACCACTGGGGTTTGGATTTTATTTATTTGTTCAGTTTTTACAGTGTAGAATTCTAATTTATGACTAGTTAATACAGAACTTTTAGTTTAGGAAGAGAAGAAAGAGCAATTTTAGGGACATTCTTCATATGCTGAGAAGTCGTGTTTTAATACAATATCACCTTTTATGTTCCTCAAGTAGGATGGGATCACTCAGCTAACAGACATGGATCTGCTGTCTCTGAATGATCAAGATCATTTCAAAAACTAAAATGAATTAATTTTTAATTCAAAGATGAAAAAATAATGTAAAAGGAACAGAAGACTATTTAATTTTTAATAACAGCAACAATAAGACATGGCAATAATAATATGCAATTCAATATCTTTAATACATTTTCTTCATTCAAAGACTGTGAATGAAAGAAGATCAATTTGTCCAAGAGATAGAATATGTTATTGGAATATTGGAAAATTACAGAATTTAAGAGTGTTTTGCAGAGGGGAACTGGTTGTGGTTTTAATACTGCAGTATTACTAACTTGTGAACTACCTTCTAGAGACAAGTAATAATAATTTTCTAAAAGTTAACTCATCAAAATTAAAGGAAAAAAGAAAAATTGCATTTTCATTTTATTTTCTCATGACGTATCAGTCATCTTCACAAAGTTTGCCTCCAGTTTTCAGTTTTTAATGTTCAAATTTTGTGCAGTTGAAATTGTATAAATCTGCATAAGGACTTTGAAAATATTCTGGGCCAGTGGTGGGATTATTCTAGCCTAATATTCTGTCTCTGCTGGGGGCAGAAAAAGATGCTGTTTAGGGACACAAAGAAGCTTGGCTTCTTCCTATGGCCTGCCACCTCCTGCTCCCCGTGCAACCAGAAGGGATGTAGCTGTGCTGCTAGTGGGTACAGCCCTCATCTGGACCTTCTGTCGCAGCGGGGATTACTGCAACAAGCATATTTCAAACCAGGAGTCCCGGGAAACGAAGTATATGTGGACAGATTTGTGGTAGATGTTTCAGAGATGTTTATTTCTCCAGCCGCATGGCCGGGGCTCAGCTCAGGAACTCCGCAGTCACGGGACCCGAGGGTCCTTGGCCACCCCGGGGAACACAAAACAACCAATGGGAAACAAAGGTGACCAGGGGCAGGGAAACCCCGTGTCTCCCCTCAGGGTCCCTCTCCCAGGGCTCCATGGCAGGGGAGGGACCCCAACAGCCTTCCATCCTGAGTTCAGGGATAGTTCATATATTCACCTTAGCTTTTTGAAGTGTCTGCTGTTGTTTGTGACTCCTGGCAGCAGGTTACGGAGGTTATCTATTAACAGGTCAGGGAAATGCCATTTGATCTGTCTTAAAACTGCTTCATTCTCATTTTTTCAAGTGACCCCAGTTCCCATACTGTGGGATTTGATAAATAACAGTAGTGTCCATTTCAGCTTTTTAAAAGAAAGGCTTAACCCTGTGTCCCCACAGCTATGTCCTTTTTAAACTGAATCACTCCACTCCTTCCTCGTTGTCTGCTCACTCCTTTTGGTCCCTTCTCTAAGATCATTATGACTATTTTGAGGTGTAGGAATGAGAACTGTACACAACAGCTAAGATGTGGGAACAGCAATTTTTCCATGGTGGAAAAATTGTACCCTCGGTCTCAGCACCTTGCTTGATAACTCCCTATGTTTTTATGATGTCTTATCAGGGATGGAAGCCAGTGTTACTGTGCTGTAATTCCCAGAGTCTCCTCAACATTTCTCTGTCTAGGTGGGAATTATATAGGAAGCTCTCAGTAATCCAACGCAGCAATAGTTTGCAATGGCAAGTTACAAACTTTGGCCAGACGATTTGCAATGTCATATTTCAGTCACTTAGGTCTTAAGTAAATGACATCTCATTAAGGGGATTTAAGACATTTTGCTTTGTTTTATAATTCCTGTATATTTTCTTTGAGTTGTCTAGTTCCTTTTACCTATCTGCTATAAAAAACCCTAATTTCTTGGAGGAATCGGTCCAACAAATCAGTTAAAAACCTACACAAGGAATTCTGGAACCTCTGTGCTAAAGTCTTATCACACCTGAGCTAACCTTTAAAATGTTTGTAATCAGTCATTATACTGAATAAGATTTTTTTTTTTTAATATATTTACAGAGTTTTTAAATTTAGTTTGAGTATTCTTTTAAATATGTTCATCAATTTTTGTTAGCCTGCTTAATTCCCTTCTTGCATTTTGACTGGCCGTGTTTTTCAGATTTTGCTTTTCTCATTCTTAGCAATAAGGTATCCTTTTTCTTTGTCTCATGTATCTATTTAGTTGTTACTCAAAACACTTGTGTTCCTGTCCAGAGATTCACTGGCATTGCTTTGTCTTTCTTCAGATAATAAATGTACTGTCAGTTGTAGAGGTTTTTTTTATCCTTTCATATTTGAATATTTGATCCAGCATCTTTTAAAAATATTGAATCTAAATTTTGACTTCTACAGAACCATTACCTTAGCCCTAAGTATTTACTGCTGAGTGTACTTTGAAGCTTCTGGATTAGGGCCTCCAGGCATCTAAGGTCAAGTTTAGATGTGAAGACATTATACTGGATCTCATCACACTATTTCTTATTTCATCACTTGAAACATTTAACATTTTCTCTGAAGAAAGCCGTTTTGGGGTTGTTCAAGGGGAAGTACAGAATATGTTTGTAGGTTTTTAGCCTTCAAAAGCCAGAAAAAATGGTGTGCAACATTTTAATTTTACTTCTTTTTTTGACCATGGAGTTGATTATTGAAGATGCTCTTATCAGCCCTGCTTTCTGTGTACCTGCTGATAGATCTGCTCCCTGCTTGGCTGCCCACCCACAGTCATTAGAGGAGTAAGAGTAGTTAGTAAAGAGAATGGGTCTATGAAGGGAAAGGTGGCTGGAGGCATAAGGAAGTGTACCTGGGGCAACCAGTGGGAATTACAGAGCTATGAGACAGCTCAGCAAATGAAATGTAAATTAATTGTTTTTCCTCTAGTCATCAACAAAACCAATCAAAGCAGTGGGTTTTCATCTTACCAGAGCTAAGAGGAAGTTTAAAACTGCTTTGATTTTAATGTGAAATATATTTAATTCAGATTTATATCTATACACACAGCTGTGGATTTTCTTCTCAGTGCTAGTCCAACATTTGCCCTTTGGAGAGCCATGGCCAGAGGCTTGCCTTCCTTACAAGTAAATTCTCTGTGCTTTTAACTGTGAAGCAATATGGCCCTAGAGGTTTGAGTGGATACCAAAAGTGGGGTTAAATGTACAGCAAATCATCCCTTGGAAAGGCGAGGTGAATGCATTGCCTTAAAACTTACCCCCATCTTGAGAAAGCATGAACTTGATTGTCTTCAGGGCAAACTCTGAATACCTTCCAGGGCATTCTACCTTTCAGTGTTGGCCATAAAGGGAGCTGCAAAGCTGATGTGTCCCAACAGCGGAGGATGGTACCTTTAGTCTCTGCAGCTCAGGAGAGTCACCTGAGGCTCTGCAGTTGAGTAAAATTGATCTGCTTGGCTCTAAGTGATACTTAAATGCCAAAGGACTGCCAGAGGCCCACTGGGCACAGTGGCACATGCGCACAGAAGCCTTCTGGACATTTCATCCTCTGTGATCCTTTAAGGGATGCTGCTTCGTATCACACACTCAAAATGTACATTTTCAGATAAAACTCTGTTGATTGATGTTCGTTCAGTAGTCATGACATACTATTTACGAGCAACATCCAAAGAATCAATAAATGAAGGAAAACAATCTTTAATACTTTCCATATCTTTAATTATGGACCTTCCCATGTGATCAGTGAGATATTTGCCCAAAGTAGAGAAGGCAATGACTGCTATCACTGACCATTTCTGATGCTGCTTAAAGAAGCTGGACAGTATTAATCAGCCATACCTTGGGGGTAGATTTGGCAAGTGAATTATTAGTGGTTTATTTTCTGGGTAAGCAGAAAGACAATTCTTAGTTTAAGGAGATCAATATTGATAAATGCTGATTTCACACTGAAGTAGTTTCAGAGTTTGGGAGATTAAAGACAAGATAAAATATATTCATTAAAAATATGTGGAGAGTCATATGAGATACTGAAATAGAAAACAGAACAACATACTAAATGTGGGACAAGGAGGTAGTTATCCATTTGAAATATAGTGGGTTTTTTGTTTTTCCCCCCATTATTACATTCTCAGTGGTTCAGCATTCTTCAAAGGTTAATGTGTATAATATTTCAGTTTTGAAAATAAAACTGCTTTCTGTATCCTATTTGCAAACCAGGCTTATAAAATATAGGATGGAAGAAGGCAATACCTCTTAATCATTCCTGTAAATTACTTGAATTTATTTCGTACTCCGAGATTTATTTTCATACACAGTAGACCTTATATAAAGTACCAAGTCTATGTTTTAAATGTTTCAAATTTCTTGGCTTATATTTTCTGGACTCTTAACCAAATTCTGTTTTCATTTACGTTCAAGTTTCTTCATTTTTTTTTACTGGGGTCTCACCTAAGCCTAGTGGAATTAAATACCTAATCAAATATGACTAAATTACTCTATAAATAACTAAAATATATTGATTCAGTGTTCAACATATGATATGAATTGAAAAGACACATGATTTCTGTTCATTTTGTTTCCATTTCCTGCCTACTGAAATGATAAAATTTGGGTAAAATTAGAACAGGAAAACCAACACTTACTTTGCAGACATCTAGAAAACTCTTTCCTAGGTTAATTGTTAATAAAACCAATGAGAATGAATATTGATAGAAAAGCACATTTAAATGATACTACAGTACCAAACTTCTCCATCTTGATTTGATTTTACAATTTTAAACTGAGCCAATATCTAGTTTGGGGACATTATATAATACATCTCTGTGGACTATAAAACAGTTTTGTTTGTGGGATAGAGAAACAGATAGAAGATACTGATTGCTTCTTCAGTAGCTCTATATTTTGTGGCAGAGCAGAAGCCAATATTAAGGCTGTACTTTAATGATGAGGTTCAAAACTTATGCAGTAAAATGAACAATAGCTGTCAGAAATAAGCTTAGGTAACTTAAATGGAAGCACTGAAAAAGGCATATTTTGACAAGATATATGATAAAGAATGTTAAAATTAAAATGAGAGACAAGTTTCAATAATTGTTGAATATGCAATAATTGGTCTTCAATTAGTTTTGAAAACTGAGCTACAACAAAGGAATAGAAATCTAGGTCAAAACCTGAATTAATCAAAAATTATTAGATTACACCTTTTTACCGGCTAGGCTTGTAGTTCAATGCCTTAGAAAGCCTTGGGCAGCCTGGAGAGGTAGCACGGGCAATCCAGCATTTCAGTAGCCCTAAAAGTGGCAAATAGTAGCTGCAAAACTGATACCACCAATAGAAGCAAAGAGGGAGAAACATAGCTTTCAGCTTGCCTAATTCCTGCAATTAGAAGCTTTCAAACAGAAACAGAAACACACAGATGTTCACAGAAAGATTGCAAAGCCAAAGAGGGTGGCCCCCCTCTTGGGCCCTTTCTTTTATTTGGAGAAGGGGAAAGGGGCGGACTTCGGGTGGACCTGGGATGACTGGCCAATCAGACACTGCTAAAGAGTTTGAGTTACATTTGTTTTTGCCCATGCTTGGAATCAAGGAGTTCAGAACACATAGCAGAGGCAAGTCCTGGCTTGTCTTGGGGAGGGGGAAGGGAAGCTCGGAACAGGCAGCAACAATTATATATTTTTAATGTACCAGATGCTTAAAATAATTAAATTGGAATTTAATTATTACCCTACAGCATAATGCAAGACAATCCAATCTGTGTACAGCATCATTATAAAGGTAATTTTGAAGAAAATGCATCTGTATCTAGCTGAAAAATCAGATTCATTGCATACATGTTTTTTGGTTTTTTTCTCCAGGGAGGACACTATTCACTTGTGATATAAAGGTATTGTCCCAAAGGGACATATTTCAAGCGTCTCTTGGCAGAGCATCATATTACATAGTTGTGAACTATAAGTTGTGTAGAAAACACTAAAATGTTATCCCACACTAAGCAGCTGTCTTAAGATAAGTCTTCTGTCTTAATATGTAATGATTGCCAAAAACAAACGCTTGTCTCCTCTCTCCCTCCTAAGAGGAGATTGACCAAAAAAGCCCAATACTATTATTTGAAATATTTTTATTTTTTTTTTCCACCTCCCAGGGGAAGAGCTTTTCTGGGACCTGAAAAAAACCATGCATTATTGTTTTTTGCTTAAAAGTCACCCCCCAAAAATACAGTAAAGAGAAGAGAATTATAAAATGTTTCAGTTTGGTACGTTTGTATGTGATAGGTCTTACTTTAGAGATTAATGGATAGGTAATGTGTCTACTCGTGCATGACTTAATTCAGTGATCAAAAGGAGACTACATAAGGCAAAATGTTGGGTAAGTTGACTTGGCAAAACACCTTTCTCACCTTGATTTTTTCCATTCTTGACATGGCCGCAATACTTCTCAGAGGCAGTGCTTCTCTACTGCATTGCCGCACAGCAAAAAAGACCTTGTTCCAAGCTGCAAGTTACTCACCTGAACTTCTTTCATTTTCAGGGTTTCAGAAGATTTACTTGGACAGCAGATTCTTGATTCAACATACAGCAATACCAGCTAAAAGACACTTGCTTTTTACATGATCACACAACTTGAGAATGCATCACTCATGAATATAAGCTTCCTTTCTTGCTCTGAAATATGGTCCTTGATGATGACAAGGCAGCATTTTGGTGGGACAGCAAAAAGAACTTTCACTGATGATGCCTAATTTGTATTCTGTAGGAAACTACACTCTTTTGACTTTGTTGTTAAATATCATCTATATGTCACCTTTGTTTTTAAAGGAAGGAGCAGCTTTAAAAACACTCAGTATGGCTCATGGCCTTTAAATGTCTCAACTAACCGCTGTACAAGTACTAGAAAATTTTATTACTATTATGTTACCCAAGAAAGATATTTAAATACAATTAGATGGAACAAGGCATTTAATAATGCAAAAACCAATGTTCTAAAATCATGATGAGCTCTATCTGCATATATTAGAAATATTTTTATTTAGAACCACAGGCTAATAAACAGAGGAACAAAAAATTTTTCATTATATGAAGGTCATTGGAAGGAGCTTTACATAGTCTTGGAGCTGAATGCAGGATGAAAACTGAGTTTAGAAATCTAAATGTAGTTGTCAAAAATGTATAATCTTTTTCCACTATATGTAATTGTGTTTAATTTCAGTTTACATAAACAGGCTGTAGATAACTTGATGGAATGCTTGTAATACTACAGTAATCTAATCAGGACCATATTTAATAAATAGAGTTTAGCAATTTGCAGCATGTGAATTTAAAAGGACATGCTCTGTAGAAGAACACATGGACTTAGCCTTCACAGTCATTAAGATATCTGGAACATTCATCTTCTGAAGACAGTCTATAAAAGAAAAATGCGAAATAGTTTTTAATTTTAGTACAACTTGTCATTCTTCCCCTTTTAAGTTAATAGCCTTTTTGCCAGCTTCGAAGATGAATTGGTTTATTTCTGATTTTCTTCTTGATATGCTTTTACTAAAATTGTATTATAATTGTTCTCTTTTCAAAGGCACCAAGTCTTCTTTTCTAAGAAAGTAGAACTTAGATCTGAGCTGGTTTGTATTTATCTTAGTCTCTGACCTTAAACAAGTCTTGTATATGGAGAAACCTCTTTTCTTCTCAGATATATTCTTTCTAGAGCTGCCTGCAGATCTGCCGGACTCTGGGCAGTAATTCATTTATTGAGGAAAATACAAAAAGAAGAGGGACATTCATGATACAAATAGATGTAAACAAATTCAGTGCCTTTAAGACTGCCAATTGATCAAACGAAGGAAAAGCTGCTAAAGTATCTTCGTGCTTCAGAATAGATTTAATGGACATGTAAAAATCCATCTAAATTTTCAGTAGAGAAGTTACAGCTGTCTTGGGGCACTAGTACATTTTGTAACTTCTTTTTACAATCTGCATTAACCTTTTGTAACGAATACATATATGTGTCCTGTAAATCCCCTGCCCATATTGTGTTAGGTTTGTTGGTCTCCTTTCCTGTTAGGTTTTCTTCTCCCACGCTTTCAAGGGACAAAAATATGTGTGATGTACTTTGGAAATAACCTACGTACTCTGAAGAAAATACATTATGCCTATTTTGTTTTTTATTTATCCTGATTACTTGCAATATAAATTTATTTATAGGGTGTGTTAGGTTCTTTTATCTCTAGAACTTCATTCATTAGAATTAGGCTATTGAAAAATATCTATATCAGCAATGAAAATTAGTCCCTAAATGAGCATAAACTCAAGACATAATCAATGCCATCTTTAATATTTCAGGTTAGATTTTTAACCCATCTCCTTAAAAAGAAATGTGAATTATTTTGAGTTGTTGCAAAGAAATATGCAACAGGCAAAGTTATTAATTTGTTGATTTTTTTTTAGTGTTTCTTGAGAACCATTCAACTTCATAGCAAAACTTCATGTAACGTCTTAGATGTTCCAATGATAAGTAGCCAGAACCTTTTGACACTTTTTTTTGATAAAACTGTAAAAGGTCTTCAAAGTGTATTCAATTAAATTAAAAATGTATGTGTCTTAGACATATATACTCTACATTTCATTAGTACATTGAAGAATGAATTTTAAAAAATCTTGTATTTTAAAATGGGGGTGGTAAAATAAGTCTGAAAGCGCTTAAGATGTTGGGAAGCTGGAAACCATTAGAAAGCTGGGTCTGTTATTAGATTCATGGATTAATCCACTGTTATTTCTACATTTTTCTCTGATAAACAATGTGAGTTTCAGGACCTTCAGGTTAAATTGGTTTTATAGAGATTTAACTCCTCTATGATTGATTAACTACCTTCAATTACGATGTTAAGTTTTCTCTTACCTTGAACACTGAGAATATGAAGTAAGAAACCATGAAACAATAGCCAGGAGTAGGAATAAGTAAACCAGCACTTTATATTTCCTGCTTTGTTTACTTCTTCCATTCTCCTGCAAGTCTTCTACCTCATCTGTGCTGAAATAACTGTTCATCTATTTCTCTGGTTCTTTCCTGATACCAAACATTGAATTTGGGATAGTTCTGTATGGTCATTGGCAACAACCCAGAGTCTAAGCAAACCTCTGAGGGTTTAGAAGGGAAGCAGTTTTGTAAAGAGTCTAATGCTGTTCAGAGCATTACTTCATTCCTGATTAGTACCAAGAAAATTTTATTTCTTTATTTCAAACATACTGAGATTTTGTTGCAGTGGGGTCTCCTGCAACATCCATAGACAGCGAGACCCGTGGAAAGAAATAGGGAACAATTCCTTACAGAAGTTCCAGAGATCTTTATTTTCCAGCCACATGGGAGGGGGACTCCCCAAAGACTCCGGAATCACCAGACAACCAGGGTCCTCCCCAGGCAGGGGAACACAAAATAACCAATGGGGAACAGGATTAGGGCACGTGTCACCAGGGAGCAGAGAGACCCCATGCCTAGGCCATGCCTCTACCCCAGGGTCCCCTCTCCCAGGATCCCATGGCAGGGGGGAGGAACCCCAACCAGATTTAAATAAAATTTAATGTCATATATTTGCACTGCAACAGCAGGTTGGAGCCTCACTCATGGTTGAGTGCTTCTTCTATAGACTCAGAACAAAAAGAATGACTGTGTTACAGATGCAGAATTGTACAGAAATAATTTTTGACTTTTGAGCATACACACTTGAGGTTAATTGTGTGGACCTGTTAATCCATTGCTTTTCCTATTTCACATGTTCCCCCTGTTCCCTGCCCTAGCCCTGGCCACTCCCTCAGTTTCTCCCTATTTGCTTCCAACCCCGCCCAGGGACTGTCCCTGGGCCCCTGACAAAATCACCCTGCACCCAGACCTCACTGTTTCTCTACCTCTGAACATCGGGGGGACAAGATGTGATTAAAGCCATCTCAAACCCTCATGAGAGACCCTTCTCTACCTTCTTTACCACCACTGCTTTGTAATGCTGCTAGCTGCCGGAGCCAGATCGCGGGGCTGTCTGAAATGGACTCTGGGATGCGATCAATCACATGGCCCTAGGAAACCCTCGCTGAGCTATCAGGGAGCAGCAGCCTGCTAGGCAGAGTCAAGCGGTTACTACACTTAATGTTTCAGTTTTCAAGTATAAGTATACTGTGTCTGGCTGGGATGGATTTAATTTTCTTCGTAGCAGCCTGTATGACAGTGCGACAGTTGTATTTGTGAGTTAAATAGCATTAATAGCACACGAGTGTTGTGTCTATTGGACTTCTTGAACAGTGTCAAGGCTTTCTTTCTTTCCTCCCTGCACCACAGTGAGTATGCAGTGTGAGGCTAAGAGGATAGGAGGGGACACAGCCAGGACAGCAGACCCCCAGTGATCAAAGGAATATCCCATAACATATTGCTGTGTTCAGCAATAAAAATTCTGGGAAAGTAGAATGAAGCAGGGACACTGAAGGTTTAAGGCCTTTTATTTCTCAAGCAACAATTCTGGATGATGAGGGCTTTCTTTTTTGGAGTTGGCCAAGCATGTGGCTGGATGATGGGAAGTAGTCAATGAGTTCGTTAGTTTTGCTTTTCATGTGGACAAAGCTTCCCTTCACCTGCTAAACTGTCTTTATTTCAACCCATGAGTTCTCTTGTTTTGCCCTTCTATTCTCCGATTCTGCTGCAGAGAGTGAACAAGCAGCTTGGTGAGGGTCTTAGCTGCCAGCAAGTGTCAGCCCACCACAACAGCATAATAAATTTTAATCAATGAAGCTTTAATGCCCATATAAAATCAGATGACTTAATGAAATGTGGTAATTATCAACTCTGTCATGAACCAGGCAGAACTTATCTTCTATCTTCCCTGACTACACAAAAGTACATTGCCACTGATTGACAGAGATAATCTGCAATGAAAATTATAATATCTGCAAGAAAGTTTGAAGAAGTCACTGTCATTTTCACATACTTAAATATATTGCTTGTTGAATTTTATCTTGTTTTTCTTTGGTGCCTACTAATTTTAGCCAAGATTGTGCTACTCTTAAGTAGAAATATAGTAAAGTAGACAATAGAAAGGAAACTTCATGAAATAATCCTGCCAGCTAAAAAGAAAGAAAAACAGCATTCAGCTGCCTAAGGCATTCTTGTACAACTGGAATACAACTTCTGTTTGTTGATATTGCAGGGTTGGTTCAATTGTAATTACAAAGCTTTCTGCAACAGGCTTTATGGAAATAATGCATGGATAGATATAATAAAGAACTAATACTGAGGCGTTAGAAGGGATTAGAGAATCCCATCAAAAGAAATAGCCTTAATCATCCACAATAACATTGTATTAATTATTAATAGAACTAATCAGTAGTCAAAATTGCTCACATTAAATATTTAATCATAAGGGTAGATGAATTGCTATTATTTGTGACAGGCACACTACCCCTATTTCTCAATACATTTATGGTGTTTTTATTGATCTGCCAAAAGAAATAAGAAGCATTTCAACTGTTTGTTAAAAGATGCTGGAAAATATTAACTTCAGAGGTTGTATTTTACTTACAAACCCTACTTATCGGGAATAGGGCAATATTATGAGAAAGGCAGGAAATTGTTGGGAGGATATAAAAATATTCTTCTTTTAATATAAGAATTTGTGATACTCCAAATTCAGGCTTCATGCAAACTGACAGACACAGCTACCTTCCTGACACTCATCACGGGTTTAACACAGATATTTTCCATTCAGCAGAGGTTGGTCTTGTGTTACTTTTTGTGTGCATGGTACTCTTGCTTTATCTGACAAACTAGAAGTGTTCAGCTGTCTGGGCTGAAGTTTTCTAATCTGGAAGCAGTTTTTTGGTAAGTCTGAGAAAGCAAAGCTTACCAGCTTTCATGTGGCTGCCCATGTAATGCAGGGCAATGCCGTGGTACCACCTTGAAGTCACATCTTTCCGAACTCCCATCTGAGTTGTCACTGATGGGGCAAAGTTGAAAGTACCAGAAAACACAAACAGAAATTTTTACTGTTGCTTGTTTTTTTGTGAGAGGTAGGATTGGTGAAGGACTATATCTTGATATCTACATAAGAATTGGTAGATTTTTTGTCTCATTCTAATTAAAATTGAGAGAATTTGCTGAGGCAGAAACATAATAAATATGCTAACAACAGAAGACAACAATTTTTTCAGTGGGTATTAAACATATATAAACTTTAATATTTAAACATACAAAAAATATCATTATGGCATGCCTGGAATAGCAATTTTAACAAGTATAATTCTATTTCTAAATTATAAACATGACATATATTAAATTGCAATTGACCATATATACTATAAGGAAAAGCTCTGATGTTGCTTTGTAGCTTAATGCAACAGAGTTTGTGCTGTGTTTGGTGGTACTACACACCTGTGCAAGTATTTAAACTAGTGGATTTTAAATGCATGGACACACACGAAAAAAATTGGAGAGCAATTTTTACTGCTAGAAAGGCTTCTAAAGTTTTTCAGACAGCTAAAATATTCAAGTGCTTTTTTTCAATATCGTACACACTTGAAAAATTGTAGTAATTGAATACAGATAAAAAGATAATAACACTGAAATTTACAAGTCTCTAAAATACATAATTTTGCTTGTGTAATTCTACATGAAGAAGAACAAAGCAATGAACAACTCACACATACTATTGGAGATCTAAATGTGTAAAGTTTTTAATCAATTCTATGGTCTTTTAAAACCATGTGGCAGGCTTTATTTCTGAAATAAAATTAATAGTGTTGACCTAATAAGCCAAAAATATGGAAGATTTGTGGTAAGGTGAGTTTAAAATTTCAAGAGTATTAATATGAATCACATTTGAGTTACAGAATTTTGTCAATAGCATGCTGTTTTATTATATAAATTTTTAAAAGATCTGTTGCTTGTAATCCTGGCTGGGTAGGCTACAGAAATTAAAAAAAAAAATATATATTAAAAAAAAAAATATATATATATACACACATATTATAAAGGAAATGTTCCCAGTTTAATTTTGCCGATCTAGCAGGAGAAGAAAACAATCCTCAAATTAAAGCAAATTCTTACACCAAATATAAGACAATTTTGAATCTAAGGAGGTCTGAGACACCATGGCATGTGCTTTTTGTGACCCCTGCATGGACTGTTGTGTGGTTCATGCATCAAGGGACAAAAACTGAGGTGCAGCAGTTTGGAATTGGCAAGCAGCCATTGAAAAACACCTAGAAAAAAACCCCAGGAGTTGAAAGAAATGGAGGAGTATCTTTTTATCTACTTCCACTGTTTTCCTCTGCTTTTGTTTACATATGTGTTCCTAAATAAAGCACATCAGAGTCTGACATGAATAACTCATGCAAGATGACCTGGGTACCAATGTATTTGTATACCAAGGAATCACAGAAAAATATGAATGAATGTCTACAGCTGTTATCTCTGTATTGTGTCTGTATAATCAAATTCCATAATCAGAGAAAAACGGAAACAATTATGTAAAACATGCTGAGAAAAATGAGGGTAAAAATTAAAAAAAATCACAGTAGCAACAGGGCCTCTGAGGTAGAAATAAGAATGTAGTTGTCAAATCACTCACAGGGAACTATTGTAGAATATTGGCAATGTTTTGTCAACTTTCAGACAACACTGAAACACAGCAAGTGTTTCTCTCTAGAACTGCAAAAGCAAAAATTTTCATTTTTTAGGGAAGAGGCAGCAATTCCGATTAGCATAGAATGTGTTTGCTAACTAGGGTTTGGTGTATCACTGCCAACTGCTAGCAGAAAATGTCTTGTTGATTCTTCCTTTCATGAGAAATGTCCAATTCATAACTGAACAGAAAAGAAGGACTGTTACAGCCTCATTCTAAACAGATCATACTCTGTAGCCACCATGGTGACAACTGAGTGCCTTTTCCTCATACTTTTCTATTATGAAGAGAGCAAAAATCTACCACTGGTGCCGTTATCATACATCTGAAGAAGTATCCCTACAGAAGAGTAGAACATTTTCTAGGTGGTATTGAATCAGTTAGGCTCCTTACGCATGCCAGGAGTTCTTATAGATGATATAACAGCTGAACTGAATAAAAATTTAGAACCTAAACTTAGTATTTGAACGAATTCTTTTAATGTTAGCTTTATTAAAATACTAAATTTGAAACTACAGATTTGCAAAATCTTCAAGTTACATATTTAAAATGCATACTCAAAAGCCTTAAACACTGTAAGAATATTATTTATCCCATGCAATAAGATTTTTTTCAGATGTTAGAAACTCAAATTAATGTTGAGTTGGTAAAATTCAATCCACAAACAAAGTTACTACTGAGTGCCTTGTGAACTTTCAGCATGAACTCCAGAACACCAGTCTAACTGGTGTAGAAGCATCATCTCAGTCCCAGAGGAGTTGATAAGTTTGGAGTGAAATTTGAGTCAAGTCCCAGACTTGTTCCAGTCCAAGTAACGAGTGATTGACAAATGCTTATTGGAAAAGATATATATATATATGAAATGAAAAAAGAATTATTTAAAGACATTTTCCTGTCTAATGCAAACATTTTAAATGGTCCTGTCTTAAACCAGTGATGTTCTCCTATTAGTTCTGGGCACTTCTTATCAACTTTAAATTTAAATAGAAAGCACAATACTGTGTAAAAGTCAAATAAACAAAATACTTCTAATGCTAAGACTGCAATATGTCCTTGAGGATTTCCAAACTGCCACAGTAGACAGTCTGCAACATGCTTGGTCTCCTTGCTGTTTAATTCCCTGTCCACTGAATGGGAGTGTTTGTAAAAGTTGAAAACCAGCTGTCTGAACTGAACACAGCTATCCAATTCCATCACGAACTGAACACAGCTGTCTGATTTCATCACCTAGTCCCAGGCTGGATGTGGACTTTTGTGGCACTCCAATAATTGTGCTGCTTCTAGGCTGCCTTCCTTTTCTTGCGATTAGTCAGTTTCCCTGACTCCTGACTCTGGAAGCTCTACCATTTTCCCAGTTTGCTCTGCAGCCTGTACCAGATGATTGGGCTCCAGGGGGGCAGGGGTCCAGGCAAGTGAAAGGTACCTCAGCTGTGTGTGATTTCTTTAGACTTAGTTCAAAGAAAACAAGTCTATGCCTGCAAGAGAAGTAACTAGAAGCTGCAGGCAGATCTAAGTGCCTGCTCTGCATTTGGATTGTTCTCTGATTATTTCCACAGACTATCTGGATGGTTATCCATTGTAAATGATATCCCAAAAGAGAAAGGACTGCAAAATCAGTGAAATACCTCCTGTACACTCACAAAGCAGAATATTTTCAATGATGAATTGGGACCAGGCATTCTACATTAATAGAGAGTACTCTAAGCATCAGGCTGTAGAAATGTTTTTTTCATTATTCCTCTTACCACAAGAAACATTTGTAATTTTCAGAAACTAGAATAGCTTCAGAAGGTCTGACTGATAGATCCAGCATAAATATTCTGGATTCTGAAGGTAAAGTGTTATTTGGGGATTTGGAGTCTTTATTTCCTAAATCTTGTCTTTGGGGAAAAAGCAAACAAATGAAAAAAGCCGCCAACAAAACAAAGCAAAAAAAAATGAAACAAATCTGCCTCCCCGCTCCCCACAACAAAAAACCCAGCAAATCCTGAACAATAGAGAAAATTTGATCCCACAAGAGAGTGCTCTAAGCACTACACAGTCATTAGTTCCTCTTGGCTTTCCTTTTGTAAGGATCTTTTTTAGTGAGGAAAACAGCACTTTCTAAACTCAAAATATCCTAACTTTTAAAATTCTGATTAAGTATTTTTATGTGGTGTAATAACAGAAGCTTTAATAATGGAAAAGTATTTTAGCTTCTCAAATATTGGAGGATTTGTGTTTCATTGGTTTTTTTAAATTTGACAGTATAATAAAAAATCAGTTCTTCCTAGATTTTGGTCTCTGTGGCTTCAATTGCTAGCGTTGCTAGACGTAAATCTCTTTTCCTTTCAAAACTTATCTCAGCTTTCTGTATTGGTAACTATATATTGTGTTCTCAGGCTATCACCCTTGCTCTCTGTTACACAAGTCACAGGACTGAATATTTAATTAATTCAGAAATTATTCCTATCTGACTCATTGCATAACTTAATTAATTTTCTGCTAGGGTAATTAATCCATTCTTCAATGGCTTGTCTACTGATCAGAGTAATTGCTGGGCTAATTTTGAGTCAGTTTTCCTACTGGTCTAATTTCTTCCTATTAAAAATATTTTTGATTCATTTTCTAACTGTGTAATCTTTGTAATTCATTCCTAAATGATTTCTGTGCTTCCCTGAGTTTTACCCCCCCAGACGTTTAAATTCATTGGAATATTAAAAAAAAAAAAAAAAAAAAAAAAAAAGAGTATGGCCATTTTTTATACCTCTAGTCACACAAAGAATTTAGAAATTGAGACAAGTAAGACAATGAAGAAACCTTGGTGGGGTGAAGAATGTTTTTCTTTGCCAACAACCAAATGAAGCTCCTGTGATGGCTTTGGTGGGCTCTGTACAAGCACCATCTATCACTGTTCAGTAGGTGCTGCCCTGCAGATGTGGACTGTATGCATTGAATTCACAAGAGCTATCCAGCTCTGAGGCTTTAGGGGCACCACTGCCAGTCTACTTTAGCCTCAATATGGAGGTTCAGGATCAAGTTTTCATAGTTAAATTCTGAGGGGTCTCATTAATTTTTAAATCCAGAAGGGAAAGAAAATTCATAAAATTCCTATGAAGTCTGTTTCTGAATTTCAGCAGTGCAGCATTTTGACATTTTTGCTTAATATCCAACCTACACTTTCTACAGATTAGATTAACAACTCATTGTTTTTTCAGCTTTATCAGTAGAGAAAAAATTATTATCATCCTCTTTCCACTGGCATTTTACATGGTCTACTGCTTCTCATATCTACACTTGACTGTCTCTTTTGTAAGACTAAAGGAAACCAGCAGCTTTAATCTTTCTTTGCAGGCAGGCAGGTCATATTTTCTAATATTTTAGCACTTTCTTATTTCCTGTGGATTCCTTCCAGCTTGCTACTATCATTTGTAACACTTGTTCTGTAAACTTTGTTACTTCAGCCAAGGCCTCAGCAATGCTAAATAAACTAGAAAAAGTCCTTCCAGAGTGAAAGCTATCCTTTTAGAAAGAAAATGCATCATAATACTATGCTCATTTTGTGATCCAATAGAATCCCCTGAATATCCTATCCTGCTGCCTTGCCATTTATTTCACTTTTTTTTTGGTCCTTTTTTGTGCACCCTTCATCTGTGACTGACATATCAGTGTAGCTGTACTTACATCTGCCTTTACTGAATTTTGTCTATCTGAGTTCAACCCAGCTCTTCAGCTTATTATGATAATTTTGATAATATTCTCTGGATTCCTTGCACTCTGCCCCTGCAGATTTAACAGCCCTCTTGCTCTTTCATGATGCAAATTATTAATGGAAATACTAATGGGACAAAGGCAGACCTCTCTGGGATGCCATGTTCAGTTAATTCACAGTTTGATGATGAATAATTAAAAAGCATTATTTGACGGTAGTTTTCAGCTATACACCTACTACATCTAATTCAAATTTCTTAGTTTTCTGATGAGCTTATTGCACAGCAGTCATCAAAGTTCTAAATTTATTAAATGTACATCTTTTTCCTTTGTCTACTGTGCAGATATTTTGGTGCAAGGAAAAAAACCCCAGATTTATTCACAGGATAATTTTTTGACAACTCCAGGTTGTCTGTTTTATGTGACTAATTTTCTTCAACCTATTTTCAGATTAATGTTTTTCATTTACATGTTTTCCAATACCTTCCCATATATTTTCTTGAATTGCTCAGGTTCTCATCCCATTACATGATTTTTAAACAAAAGTTGCTACTATTTTTATTCTCTCAATTCTAAATTCCTAGTGTTTGCAAAAGATTGGCATTAGTATTTAAAATATTCTGTCTAGTTTCATTAATATTTTAGGCTGGAAGCTGCAAGCCCAGATTTCACTTCCACAGAAACATCGCATTGACATAATTTAGATTGGAAGTGGCCTCCAGAAGCCTTCCTGTCCAAATCCCCACTCAGGGAAGTTCCAAATTGTTTTATATCTTGTTCCAAATAGTTTGTGTCTTGCTCATGGCCTTGTCCAGTTGAGTTTTGTTTATCTCCAGGGCTGGCCTATTCTTATTTTGGACTACCCTGATAGTGAGAATTGTTTTCTGATGGAGTTTCCCATAGTGAAGATGCATCTGTTGCCTCTTACCTTGTGCATCTCTTAATGAGTCTGCTTCCATCTTTATTTCACTCTTCCATGAGGTAGCTGCAGTTATGGTCTCTTCTGCTTCTCCTTTTGTCTAGGCTAAAGAGGTTCAAACCTTTCAACCTCTCACTGAATCATATATGCTTCTGTCACCTAATCTTCCTCACTGAACTCGCCTGTAACGTCAAAATCTTTCTTGCAGTGGGGTGCCCCAAGACGGACACAACCCTCCAGATGTGGTGCCACAGAGCTGAGAGAAGGAGAATAATCACTTGCCTTGAGCAGCTGGTTGTCATCTTGCTAATTCAAACCAGGACACAGTTAGATGTGTTTTAGATGAAGGGCACACTTTCTCCATTTCTACACTGATCTTTTCCCCACACTATTAATGTTTAGTTATTTGGATAAAGAGGATCTTTCAGTAATTTTTTTACCCCACAGTCATTCATTAATATTATGCAGCAATGAGTGGCTAATTATGTCTCATTAATAGTATTTAAAAAGGAGATGTAATCAACCACTCTACCATTGACCACTAGAGCCTCACACTGAAAATCCTCTTCTGGTTCAAAACTCCATAAATAATGGACTTTGGTGCCCTAAAGACCTTTGATACCTAAAGCCAGAAGAGGAAAACTTCAGGGAAAGAAAGTCACTTGGCTGTGAAAGTACAGTTCAAGTGTTCTTCATGCTTCAGTCCTATGGCACTATGGCATGGGGAACCCTAAGAAGTGTTTGCTGAGCTCCAAAGTCTTTATATATCTTCTTCCTTAATTAATTTGTTTGTGTCCTAAAACCTGATTGTATTATTTGTTGATTTCTAATTTAATAAGTACATAATTCATTATTTTATTAATTCATTTTGTAATTAACATTCCAATTGATATTGCCACTCTCTGAAGTGTCATCTGTAGTGTGTAGCTTATACAAATCTTTATTCCTCATTTTCATCTAATAAGGAGCTACTATGCATCTCTTCCTCTGTGTATCTCTTATTGTCAGCAGATGTGTTTTATTTTTTACTTTTTTCTTTCACTTTTTTTCCTTACAGATGTAACTTCCACCTCTTTACTCTTCTCCCAAGATTTGCTAAAATACAGCCCATTATTGTTTTCTTCTCATGCACCATTTTTCAGCATCATCATGCCCTGATCAGCAGTCCTATATTTCACACTTCTGGGTTGAACAAGAGCATTATATAGGACTGACTGTCACCAAACAAGTTGTAGTCCTTTCTTAGCATCCTGTGCTCCTTAAGGATCTTTCAAACATCCTCCTTATTCTGTAAGTTTCTAGGCCTGTTAACACTGAACCAGATTTTATTACTCAGGCACTGTCACTGAAAACAAGCTATTCATTTCTGATGGACTTTTTATTCTTGCTTTTGTTAGACATGAAAATAAACTCAATGGGACTGGTCTGTAAGTGTGGTCACTATAAATAAGAATGATAGAATCTTGACCTGTTAATGGCAACAATCCCTTTAGCAGGCAGATTAGCACCATAAAAACACTTTGACATCTGATTTGAAGACAGATTTTAGTGGGGGAAGCCTAAGACTTTGGATATTTATTTTCTGATGTGACAGGTTATGCCTGATATGTTGAAATCTCTGCTCTCACCTCTTACTAATTCACTTGCTTTCAGCTATCTAGAAGCTTCCGATTTACATTCTTTTGTTTCATGTAGCACTAACACCAAGAAATTTTGGAATGTAACTTAATTTGTAGGCATTGTGCAATGCAAGACATAAGTAAAAATGACCGGCTTTCTCCTTTCTGTAATGGTGTTTTACAGATGTGCATTCTTCATCGTATGCTATAAAAAATAAATAAAAGTTGAAAATGCATCCAGCCAGTCAATAAAAAAAATGTTTGTACATTTTCAGAGAGAGATGTCAGACCTTAGGCTCTCTTTCTTGGGCATTTTTAGATTTCTTATATTTAATTAACTTCAACAAATCTAAGTTCTGCACTGAGTAGACTGGTGTCTTGTGGAATTTGACATTTATAATACATAATGGTTTATATTTTAATGTGGAGATAGTCACAGAAGGTCTCAAAATAATGAAATTATTTCTCCTTAAAATGCAATTCATTTTCCAGAGTAGGTAATTATAGTGGTTTTCTTCTAGGCCTGTAATAAAAAATTACAGGGGCCCCATTTTCCATCTTATTAAATGCCTAAATGAGTGGACAGCTCTCTGATTTTATCAAGCAGAATATATTTCATCTGCCTTCTGTGAAAAGTGCTTAAGTTCTTTTACTGACTGACAGGTCTTAGTCAGTCTTTTTCAGTCTATATTTTCATTCTGATCCTGTAATGAATTATGACTGAGCAAATGTCATGTGCAGCCCATGTGTTTGATTTGCAGGATCAAAGCTTAATGAGAGATAAGTGGGAATGATTCTTCCGTCTATCATAAATTGCCAGAATTTCTCATGTTTCTCACATACCTTTCTGGGTAGATCATCTGAAATTGTTAGGGAGGAATACAAAGCAGAGAAAGATCAGAAAGATCAGAACAGATAATATGACGCTGTCAGAGCCACTCTGTTAGGGTCTGAGAGCACACATTCAAATCACAAATGGCTATGAAACAGAAAGAAAACTCCAGGCAAGAAAACCCAAAAAATAACAATCCCCCTAAACAGCACCCATACCCAATTCAAAAACTAACCCTTGCAAAACCCTTAATTTTTTTCACAATTTTCTATGAAATTACAAGTTCACTGCAGAGACATATAGATAATTCATCTTATTATACATTATTTACGGATCAATAACTAGAACTTCCATTATGATTCTAAGTAGCATATTGCATAAACACAAGAACGCCACAGGAAGAAACTGCAAATGGTTTATATTAAAAATTATATCCAAACCTTTTTTTTTTAAACTGTAATCAGAGACAGATGTCTGAGCTGGCTTAACTCCACGGGTTTGATTTCTGTGGAGCAACTGAACACAGGCACAGTTGAATTTCCTCTTTCAAAGTTCTGTAACATTTTCTGTATTTTCATGTTAAAACGGAGAAGGGAAACTACAAGCAATAGTAGCTGAGTTTCTCCTGTCGGAAAGAGTAACTCATATATAAATGTCAAAGTTTGCTGAGCTACTTGGATCTAATTAGCTGTTGCGACTGAGATGTGAAGCTGGCAAAGGTTATAAAGTAATGGTAATTATTGTGCAAGGCAGTTCTTTTTATGAGGAATCATTCAGCTTACCTCAGATCATAAGAGAGACAGAGAAAGAGAGAAAGAGCCAAGAGAGAGCAGAAAGATTTGGATAGATTAGAGAAGTAGAAACATAGACAAAAACTAAAGAAAGGCTCAAGATAATAATAAGACATTTTAAAAGAAACACCCTTATGGAAGCTGAATTGGCATGTATATTAGCATGATCCTAAATTAGAAATTATATTAGCCATTATTATTACATAGGAATTCAGAATCTTTAGCCAACCTGATACTGATGATTACATTCTCCTCCCCTAATGTTTGCTGTCTAGTCTAAGGCTAGGTATAGATGTTCCCCAACCCTATAGGCCAATGAAGAGACAACAATATCCAGAGGCTGATTCCCTCTACCTGTCCTCAAACTGAACCTTACCATAAGCTGAAGGTGATGATCTTAGAATAGTTGCTTATATTTAGGCAGATAAAAAAATAGACTAGACTAGAATAGAATAGAATAGAATAGAATAGAATAGTTCATATGGCAGGGACCTGTAGTGATCATCAGCTGTCTGACCACTTCATGGCTGACCAAAATCTATAAGAAAAAAATGTTATGTAGGGCATTGTCCAAATGCCTCTTAAAGACTGACAGGTTTGGGGATTTAACCACCTCCATAGGAAATCTTTTTGACTGCTTCACCACCCTCTTGGTAAACAAAATGTTTCTTAATGTCCAGTCTGAACCTCCCCTGAGGTTCAGAATAGTTCATCTTTGAACCATTCCCAAGCATCCTGGAGCATATATCCACTGCACTGGATACCAGAGAGAATTGCTTAGCATTTTCCTCTTCATGATCTTTCCTCAGTCTCCGTTGCTGCAAGCTAGTTCAAAGTTCAAAGTCCTCAGCTGCTCCTCACAAGACATTTCTTCCAGCCCACTCACTGGCTTTGTTGTCCTCCTCTGGATGCATTCAAGGACACTCACATTAGATTGTGGGGCCCAGAACTGCACACACTGATCCAGGTGAGTCTGCACCAACTCTGAATACAGTGGGATAATCCCGCCTTTAGCCCAGCTGGTCATGCTGTGTTTGATGCACCCCAGGATGCAGTTTGCTCTCTGGGCTGCCAGGGCACACTGCTGACTCCCACCGATTTGCTGCCCCAGATCCAGCACCCCCAGATTCCTTTCTGCAGGGCTGCTCTCCAGCTACTTGTCTCTGAATTTATACTCATGTTTCATGCTCTTCCATTCTAGGTGCAGAATCCACGATTTGTTCTTGCCACTGATGATTGCCAAATGCTTCTATCTATCTAGATACCTCTGCAAGTCATCTTGTCCCAAGAAGAATCCCACTCCATGTAATATATAAAGAGAGAGACAGTCTTATACTTATGGGTTTGCAATCTAAACGAACAAGATAAATAACAAATGAATGCCGAATGGAATGTTGTCCTCCCTGCATGCACATTAGCAACTGATTGATAATGAGAGTTCTGTCCTGCTGTGGTGGGTGTTATGAGTCTTGTGTAACTACTCAGTAGATCCACTGATATTGGTGTTGTGAGATATATTCCATTTAGATCTAATCTACCTCAAAACACAGCCAGGCATAGATTTGAAAAATATTTTATTCTTATACCAAAAAAATTATTATTAAAATTATTTTAAAATTACTATTTAAAAAAGTTTAAATTTACTATATATGAAAGACAATATTACAAGCTAAACAAAGTGGTTAAGTGGATGTCTTTGGAAGAATTGTTTTGCCATTTCATATCCATAATATTCTGAGGTGCAAAAGTACTCAGATTTTTAATAATCTCTAAGAAGAGAGTTAGTGAAATAGGTGGCTCTAGTCAATGACTATCTACATGCAAGAATGGGGTAATAATAACACTTCAGAGATGAAAAAATGTTGTTAAGATATGTATAATGCAGATTATACATTATTATATAGGAGATCTTTATGGGCTACATTCTACTGGTTCCCCACTTAACAAGTACTTTTAAGGGTTAAGGCACAAACAGGTAAAGAAACCTTAGGGCCTTGTGTTATCAGTACTCTCCTGCTGGCTAATTTAAAGCTGTCCTGGTTCATGTCTGTGAGTCTCTACTGTGCCTGCAGGGAGCAATACCCTAAATAGGCATGTGACTGATGCTATGTTACAATATTCTCCTCTGGCCAGGAGATGGGTATTGTAAATGAGCATCTTTTGATTAACTTAAAGAATTGTATAGAATTGCATATGCTATTAAGTGAAATTAAATTAACGAAAGGCTAAATCCGTTATGCTTTAGTACAGACTGCTAAGTACTAGTGCACTAGACTTGAGTGCATAAAATGAGTAGGTATATGAGCATTTTTTTCCAGACTGGTGTCTAGAAAAATCTACTTGCAAAGTGACCAGGGGGTGATTTCTGTGATAGAGGGACAAATAACAGCTGAATGATGCAGCATGTTCTAAGAAAGATGCATCTGTTCAATCTGTGCTATGCGAAGTTAACTCCTTCCTAAAGGCAGGATATGAGCCTAGTATTTCTGATGATTTTATACAGTTTCAGAGAAAGATGGTTCAAGTGTTACCTTTTCAGAGTAACTGAAAGTCACCATTGTTATTTTTTCAGTGGATTCTTGCATCAAGGGTTTCTTTTTAGACTGATGGAGAGGTTCATATAATTAGAAATATACCTAAGGTGCATATTTTTTTTTCATTTGTCTTAGAGCACAGTCTCAGGCCCTACAGGCTGTTAGTAAATAGGCTACTTTTAAAAGTCAGTTTATCATCCAAATGCCACTTATGACATGACAGTGAGCTATGTTTTGGATTTGTGCTCAAAACAGCATAACTGAAGTATAGATGTACTTTTTTTGTAGCTGAGCAGCTCCTGCACAGTGCCAAGGCCTTTTCTGCTTCTCGTACTGCCACGCTGGCAAGGAGGCTTGGGGTGGATGGGAAACTGGGGGGAAACACAACTGGGACAGCTGACCCTAAATGACCCAAGAGATATTTCATACGATATGAAGTTATGGTCAGTACATAAAACTGGGGGAAGAAGGGGGCAACATTTGGAGTGATAGTGTTTATCTTCCTGTATTGGGTTGACCCTGAGTTGATGGACAGTCTTTTAGACCAATGACGCTTCTCACAATTTACATATTTAAACTGCACAGAAAGGCGGGACTTCCCCTTTTGTCGGAGCTCGCCTGCTGGAAGGTGGGGGGGCTCCGAGCCTCCAGGCCCCTCCGGGCCGGGCCGGGGCCACTGCCCCTTCCCCCCTTTTTCCCAATGCCGCGGCACGGACCCTGGGTCACTGGGGGAGTCTGTCCCAGAGCTGCAGGCAGCTAAAACCAGCCATGGACTGCTCACAGCTAAACCCATCCAGCGCAGCTTCTGGGGACAGGCGGGTCCCTCTCCTCTCCATGCGGAGCCGGCGGAGTCAACGGGAGCCGGCAGAGCCTCCTGTCTGCAGCCAGCACACTTCGTGCTGAACTGAAGAGGACACCATGCAGCCAGCAGCACAAAGGGAGCGAGGCTTTCCCCACCGTAAAGCCTGAACAAGAACACTCTTCAGCATGGCGGCTTCAGAGTCAGAGAGAAAGAGAAGTGAGTCACGTGAGACGAAGCTGAAAATGGCGACGGGAGAAAAGAGGGCGGTGCCGCGATTCTCGCGCATAGCTTAAAAAACCTTCTTGCATGCCGTGGTAAGAAACTGTAATACCACAAACTGTTTGTCTCTTTAATCCATTTGAAGTACATGGGGGGATGGAGAATCCTCGTGTGGAGATTGTGAAGAATGCCTATGCCAGGCTATATAGAAGTAGTAAGAGGCTGTTAGAGACTTGTGGCGAAGAAAGCCTTTGTGTGCAGGCCAAAAGAACTTATCCTTAAAAAGATGAATAACCCCATGTGATGGCCCATGTTTTGCAGTGTGAAGGAACTGTGAGATTTTTCATGGGAGAGATGTTCTACACACAGCAGATTGTTTGTTTCCGGGCAGGTCTGCTGTTAGTAGCAGTTTGGGAACCACGTGCAACTGAAGAAAAACCCTTTTTTCCTTAAGCATAAGGGAGAGACTTTTCAAGAACTGGAACACTGACTAACATCCCATGTTCTGTTATCCTTTGTGCGAGCTGGGTAAGAGGAGAAAAGTGCTGGAAAAGTGTGTGTGTGTGTGGGGGGGCAGATTTGCTTTAATTTTTTTTGTTATTTTCTCTTTACTTTTAATTCTATTAGTAATAAAACTCTTTCATTGTACTGCAACTGTTTAAGGTTTGTGCCTGCTTTGCTTTCTCCTAATTCTTATCTCACAGAAGGAAAATAAGTAAGTAATGAATATTTTGAACCAAAACAGCTACACTTTTTCTGTTTCTGCCTGGTTTCGAACTCAACCCGCTACACTTCCAAAGTAAGCATCACATGTGATGGAGCCCTGATTTTTTGGGATAAACACCTGCCTGCTCATGGGAATCAATTCCTTGTTCTGTTTAGCTTGTATGTCTTTTGCTATACTGTGGTGGTGCAGGTAGCTCCACTCCCACTGTCTCCCGAGAAAATCAGCTCTGGCGGTCAGCAACCCAAGTTTAGTATATCACTTCAGTTACGGTGAGAACCCATGATTCCTTTGCTCTGATATTTGCATGTTTTCCCCTGATAGGTTAATGTTTTCCCCTCCTAGTTTTATGTATGAAGTGATGTATATTTGTTTTCCTTGTTTAATATGCATATGTTCTAGAAAGTTCTTTGTTCCTTGATGCCCCATTGGATCCTTCCCTAAGTCCCTCCTATGTGTTGTTCCCATTGGTTCCCTTGCTGTCAACCCTGCCTACTTGCCCCTATCTAATTGGCTGAGGTCCCTTTCCCTGCCTTTCCTATCCCCATTATAAAATCCTTTGGAAAGCTCAGATCCTTGGCTCTTCATGCCTGTCAGTTCACCTGAATAAACCTCTGCATGGAGCACAAATGGAGAGTCCCCTCTCTTTACTTCCTCACCTCTGCTAGCGTGCTTTCTCAACCAGCTTAGGGAGAAGCTCCCTCAGGTCAGGAGCTTGACTCCATCTGCCTGCGTATGTATATTTGTGAGTGTTTCAGTGTGACTGCTGTAGAGTGGATGGGACCGTGCTAGACCTCCGGGCTCTCTTTGAACTAGCACGCAGCACGCCGTTGCTATGCCTATTAAACTGTCTTTATCTCAACCTACGAGTTCCTTCACTTTTTTCCTTACTGTTCTCTCCCATCCCACTGGTGTGGGAATGAGTGGCTGTATGGTACTTGGTTACTGGCTGGGCTTAAGCCACGACTCACCCCGGTCAGCACTGCAGCCCCCTTTGGCTTAAACCCTGCCATTCATGCCCACTACAACAGTGTTCATTCACTTCATATTTGTACCCCTTTAATCTGGCTGGCAGAAGTCTCTTACACTTTTCCTGCAAATATAAAAACCTGGAGAGTTTACTGCAAAGCCTCCTACTCACTTTAATGAGGTCAATGTCTGGGACATGGTGCCTTCCCCAATAGCTATTTCAAGGCATTAAGAGATCCTCCAAATCCATTAGATCCACAACAGAAGAACTTCTCCTTGCCAATGAAGAGAAAGGTTATATTATCTTATATATATATATATATATATATTTATGTTATCTCTACTGTCCTTTAAGCAATGAAGTAGCATTCATAGCAATGGCAGGTAGGGTTTGAGGTAGTGGGGGAAAGTATTTTTCTGTTGTTCGAATGCCTAACTGCAGGTATTTGTCTTAAGCTATCATATGCATCTTATGCATTGAAAGAAAAAAGTATTTATGAGGAAGAGCTCAGAAACTGATACATTTATGTGCACCAGTAGGACAAAGTGAGGAAGAAGTAAAATGCTTTCTTACTGGAAGTTGCAGTGGGTTGGCCCCAGCTGGAAGTCAAGCACCCACCCAGTCACTTGCTCACTCCCACCCACCAACAGGAGGTGGGAGACAGTAGGAGCAATGAGGATGAAAAACTCATGGGCCAAGATAAAAGACAGGAAATATCTTATCGAGTAATAGACTCTGTTGAGAGACTGCATCTAGAGTATTGTAAACAGTTCTGGTGTTCACAACATAAGAAGAACATAGAACTGTCAGAGCAAGTCCATAGGAGGGCCATAAAGCTGATTAGAACACTGGAGCACCTCTCCTATGAAGACAGGCTGAGAAAGTTGGGTCTTTTCAGCCTGGAGAAGAAAAGGTTGTGTGGGGACCTCACAGCACCTTCCAGTATCTGAAGGGGCCTACAGGGGAGCTGGAGAGGGACTCTATGTTAGGAACTGTAGTGACAGGACAAGGAGTAATGGGTACAGATTGAAAGAGGGGAAATTTAGGTTAGATATTAGGAAGAAATTTTTCACTTTGAGGGTGGTCAGACCCTGGAACTGGTTGCTCAGGGAAGCTGTGAATGCCCCAATCCTGTCACTGTTCAAAATCAGGTTGGATAAGGCCTTGAGCAACCTGGTCTAGTGGGAGGTGTCCCTGTTTATGGCAGGGAGTGTCGGGACTGGATGATCTTTAAGGTCCATTGCAACCCCTTAACATTCTATGATTCTATACTGTCATGGGTAAACCAGATTTGACTTGGGAAATTTAACTTGATTCATTTGGTTGGCATAAAGATTTACGTACTAGTTTGGTTATTGGGAAATTGAAACAGACTAAATAAAGAGACAAACTTTTAAAACTGTTAAGGAAAAACCTTTCCTCCCCCTTTCCTGACCTCAACTTCACTCCAGACTTCTCTCTTCTCCGCTTCCCAATACCTATCCAGTTCACTACATCACTCTGAACACCTCTCCTACCCCTTCAGCGGGGCAACAGTGGTGCAGGTCAAGATCAGCAGTTTCTCTCTGCTGCTCATTCCTTCTCACTCTTTACCTATGGTCTGGCATGGGTCCTCCATGGACCATAGTCCCTGCTGGGAAATATTTGCTACAGTGTCACTGTTTCCTGGAATAAAACCACAAAACTTTCCAAGCGGTATTAAGAGCGATAATACAAAAAGCAGCTCTCATGAAAGCTTTCAGGTGCACAAATATGGCTCTGTGCATGCATGATAAAGAATTTCTACAATTTTTATCAGGTTAATTAATTAGTATATCTAGCCAATAGAAGATCAGTTGCCCCAGTAACCCACCCTTGGGTCAGCTCCTTGGAGTTGGTCCAGGGGCTTCTTTTTCCCATTTCTTGTTATATCTCTTAAGTTCTGGTGGAAAACAAGATGTTCTTGTTAGAAATTTTCTTCTTAAGAATAAGACCAAACAGAATTTTAAGAATGTGTTAGTAAAGGTTAGCTTATTGTGAGAAAGGGCAGGAAAAGTACTAGAAATCATACAACTATATATTAAAAATATCAAAGGCTACAAATGTATTAAAAATATATTAAAAAATGAAAAATCTTTAGGCATCATCAGTTTATACCCAAGCTGGAGGGGTGCTTATACTTCAGGGTGTGCCTCCTCTACCATGGAGCAGCTTTCTCCTCTGACCTAGGTGTTGCCTTTGTTGCTTCTCATTCCTATTGTTCTTTCCTCCTCCCACCATGGGGTTTTCCACCATTTCTTAAATATGTTTTCCTGGATGCACCATGGCTTTGCTGATAGGCACAGCTGTGTCCTGCGATGGGTCTATTGCAGAGCCTGCTGGAACTTGATGTGCCTGGCATGGGGCAGTCCCTGGCCTCCTCTTAGAGGTGCCACTCCTGTGTCCCCTGTGGTGTATGCCCATCCCCTGCCTTGGAGGGAGGCCTGCTGAGATAAGGAGATTGCACACCTTCCCAGCAAGATCCTCTTGGAAAAGGTAGCACTTCGGTGAGGGTGAGAGAAAACAGAACCATGGTCCTCTGGGAGACCCTATGTAGATTCTTTGTAACCCATTGGCTTCTACCCTCTCACACCCACCCTTGCATCCCTATAAGATCTACCCTTCTCCGCCTTTGAGTTGGAAGAGCTCATCCCTGGCCTCTCCTTCACGGGGTGCGGGATAAATAAAGCTGCCTCACACGGAACTGCCAAACAAGCCTCTCGTCTTTCTCCTCCTGGTCTAGCCTGGGGTTGCCTTGCAGAACAAGAGCAGAAATCACTCTCACTGAAATCACTAGAGAGCTGACAGCCTGCTGAGACAGGCACCCCTCTGCAGAGGCACCTCGGTGGCTGAGGGAACGCCGTAGACCTCTGGCAGACTGTCCCTTGCAGGACGCTCTCTCTGGTCAGTCACAGCTTCCTGGGTCTGAGCCACAGACCCCAACCTGGCTGCAATAGTCCCCCATTACAAAAAAAAAAAGGTGCAGGTTAAAATGACATGGTCTTATGATTTGCCACAAGTTATTTGACCTTTATGCAAAAAGATGCACTGTAAATTGAAGTAAATAATGGTGCCTAACCTGGCAACAAATGTGCCATGAGTAAAGTAAGGAAATAAAGTTTTATGAGGACTGCTATGCTATCAACAAATATTTCTAAATGGAAGGCAGATGATTCACATAAATAAGATGGAGAATTCAGTGTTAACTTGTTCTATCACTTCATACATCTGTGGATTTTTGCAATTTTTAAGCAAAATTTGAGCATTGTTTACATACAATATACCAACATAATTACAGGAAATGCACAAATTGGCATTTATGAAAACTTTATAGCACATTATAATTTTTTCATGGCTAGTCATGCCTACTCTATATCAAATTTCATCTCTCAAATTCCTTTTTTTGTGACCTCATTATCAGCGCAAATCTGGGGAGATGAAATTTGGCCCTTCTGACTTCCAATCACTCAACCAGGGTCAGAATTCTACCTCTCACTTTTATTTCAGAGGATGTTAATAAGGACAGAAAGTTTAGGCTTCAAAAACACTGAGCTGAAATGCTACCTCTAGAAAAATTCCAATTAAAGTGGATATATGATGGCCTTAAGTTTATTAAAATTTTAACTCTGAGTTTGAGGGAATTGTGTGAAGTACGTGAGAGAGAATGCTTCCAGATAACAAAGTATTGACACAGCTTCATTTCCCACTCATGAGTTTTGATTCTTCCTCACAATATCCATCTCTCCAGATAACTACCCTCATCTATTGTTACCTGCTCAAAGGACTCTTATCTCCCTAGGTGCCGTAAGAAAACAATAAATAAAGTTTGTATGGTCATTTTGCTTCCTGGATAAAAGCTTGGTGAACAAAGTGTGGTGCTACAAAGCTGGTGTTTAAGCTGGTGTTCTGTGTATTTGCATGGGGTGTTGAAGGTAAATGAAGCACTATGCTGAAATTCAATAGCACAGAGGTAAGTCACATGACCTACCTTCATAGACAGTGAGTCCTGAAGAAAATGGATATTTTTAAATGAAATTATTTGATTAGTGAAGCAGTAACCTGTAGATAAATGGGGTACAAGAAAGCTATATGGAACTTCTCAATTTCCAAGTATTTTTCATTACAAAGCCATCTTGCTCCTCAATGATAAAAACAAAATTGTAAGAGCAAAATATTTTTTAAATTTTCAAAATACTTACTCTTTATTTTACTTGCTTTTTGGTATAACAGTATAATGTTTGCAAAATTATGGAGCCAGGTGCATAGTTTTATAGGATTCAATGTGTAGAATTACAAGGAAACCTTCAAAAACACATAATCTGAGTCACACTGTGGCCTCCCTTCCAATCATCATTTCTGTTCAATGCAGTGTAAATGTTAACATGCAATTCAGGCACACAAGCAGTACACAGATTTTACTCACTCAACACTTCTGGTAACTGCTATTGATCCCAAACTCAATGACATCAGTGGAGTTACATTTACTTCAGGGGACACTTGGTCAGCTCCTGAGCTGCTGACTGCTGCATTCCAAGCAAGAAAGCTTTTTGATGTTGATGGCAGCCCACTAGTTAGGGCAGATTCCTGTACATCTGAAGAGAAGGTTACGCTCCAGTGTCCTGAACTTAAGTGTGTGATCAGGCCAGAGAAAGGGTGTGATCTAGCTGGAACACATAAGGCAAAAACTGTCTCTGTCCCTGACATGTTACCTGCCTCTTCCCTTATACCAGCCATGATGTGTAGTAGCAAAGCACCCCAGTGACAGATTTCAGTCCAGATAGAAATGTATTTTGTCCCTTCCACACCTTTTTGTTGGCCTTGAGAAAATGTTTCTGCTCAAATTCCTGAAGCTTGCCACATTTTATTTGGGATACCACACAGACTCCATAATTTCTGTATGCCATGCCAAATACTGTATGGTTTGGGCACCCAAGGACTTGTCGTTATCTCTTAATCCTCCTGAACTGCCTTGTTCTAGCTATTTTTCAAGACAAGATAGTGCTTGGGGAATCTAATTACTTTTGTCTTAAGATTCTGCATGGACTAACAAATCTTTGTGTCCTACTCAGAAAACTGAAACCCATCCCCACAAAACCATGTAGATGTCCCAACCACATTGGGGTTGGAAGAATTTAAGCACTAATGTGTCTTTGTTTACCAAGCCTTAAATTGGAATAAACATTTCGTATCTCATTGAAATCAGAAAACAGCATCATAAGAATTTAATTCTAAAAAATGTTTCAGGAAAATTCCATCTTCCCTGTGACATCATGGTGTGAGGAGTTGAAGCTAATCTTCTATGGACATTCCACCCTGAAATGCCAAGAGACTTAAATCTGGGTTCTTTATGGTGAGGTGTGAGTAATTACAGCAAGATACTATGTATGTACCACACAGAACATATCAGTAAATAACACATAAGGACTAAACTGTAAAACCAGAAAATATTACAGGCAATGAAACCAGCTATGAAAGCTGATTCAGGTAAAAATGTTTCATTTTCCTCTAGGCTCTTTCTCTTAGGTCTTTCCTCCCACAGCTCTCAACCATGTCCAATACAGGTCTGCTGAGAGTGATTTTAGGCTCTTTGCTACATTTAAAAAATCAGCTTCAGATATGTTCTCTATAGGGGGCTTCATAGAGATCTGAATAAAATTCTTATCTGTATAGGCAAATGCTTGAATAAAAAATAGCTTAACCATTTAAAAATGTAACGGAAACAAAATTACATAGGCAAAGCAAGGATCTGATTGTCCCCTAGGGTTAATTGATGTTTAGAACTGTCAAAAAAACCCAAAAAAAACCCAAAAAACAATCCTAGTGTCTTTTAAGTAAGACATTTCTGTCTGTGATGTGGTAAAATAATTAACCTAGTAGAGTCTTTATTGACATGGATACTAATTTTCTAGTTGTACTAGTGCTGCTTTAGTAACAGGGTTGGAATCCTGTGTTGGTAGAAAAGTGCCATCTATTATCTAAGGTGCTTAAAACAATTTAATTTGAGGATTATTTTTTCTTACCCTTAAAATAGCTAAATAAAAAAGCAGAAAACTTCTGATAACAGGAAAAAAAACCCCAAACCAACCTACACTTTCAGAAAGTTATCTTGTGCTTAAAAGATATAGATATACATATACATATAAATATAGATACATATAATCAGCCATTTTAATTTAAAATAGTAAAAAGCTTTTCAGCTAATTATTCTTGGCTTACTTCCTCAGTGTTCCATATTGTATGCAATAAAGAAAGGGGAGGATGGGATTTCGCAGAGCCTTTCACTTACATGTCTTCAGGAGAGGAAAATTATAACCTCATTCCTCTTCCTCCCCTCTTAATGCCTTAAAGTGTTTTCCCCTGAGCTCAGGGAGAACCATTCTGCTGGCTCTCCCACCAAAAAGGTAGCCTGAACCTTGCCCACTGGCTTCCCAATGTTCATTCAAAGTCTGAAGAAGTAAGGATACTGTAGACAGAGAAAGCAAAAGGTGAGACTTGGCCAGTGAGGCTCTGACAGAAGAACCACGTATAATTTCACTGGGAAAATTATTTGAATTTTTTGTCCAATGTGGTCAGGAAAAACCCCAGCTACGTTAAATTAATTCTAAAGTTGTACTCTCTGTGGTATCTGGAACTGTTCTCTGGCACTGAAGCCAAGTGGTGTGGAGCAACTGCGTATGTGATATTTAATTTTCTAACACAAATTTCCACAATGTGGCCTCTGAGAACTCTACCTGGTTCATGCTGACTACCACACCTTGCCTGAGATCTTTCTTTGCAAGATTGGCAATTAAGTTGGGTCAAGGTGTGTCAAGGATCATTCCAGCAGTTTAAGAGTACAGAGCAAACTCCACTGTCTGGGATCACTCCTTGACATCATTTAATGTAAGACAATAGAAGCATCCTGTTGGGCCTTGTTAAAGTGTTTTCTTTCCCTTGTTTAATAAACATTATTAGGGGAAGTATTAACTTTTCATGTTTCTCTTAAGTAGCAAAGTGCCATTAAGTCAATAGTATTCTTGCAACACTGATTTTAATGACATTCTGGATAATAAGAATACAATATGGAAAAATTTTGTATAATTTTTTTTAGAAACAACATAACTGAATATTTGTTACTGTGTTTTATGTAATAAGAATATAATATTCTGATTAATTCTTAAAATTTTAAAGTAAAGCTAATGATATGCCAGTATTTTACAGAACAGTAATGTTACACTGCTGTCCTGTGTAAATATCCATGCTGCAGCACATAAAAAGGATGTCTTTGCATGTATAATTTCGGTGAAAATAATCTCTTTCTATAGGCAATTACACAAAAGCTTAAGGAAGACAGATTAGTCCAACTGAAAAAGTTGAAAAAGTGTCCTCTTAGACTAACTCCAGTGCTACAACAGGCCAATTTGAACAGAAAGCCAATTAGACATGGAACGAAACACGAGAACAGAGAACAGCAGTATCTTCAATTGAAGTTTCTTTTGTATGAAGACAGGAAGCCACTGAGTAAAAAGTAGGGTGGTATAGGAATTCATAGTTCTTATGGAAGTTAGTCTGGGGTTGATAGCACAGCTCTCTTCACAGTTATAGCGGGTTTGGTTTGTAACCGGGCAGAAACACCAATTTAGTGTAGTGGTTTGGTCCAAAATTCTCATTACTGTTTACCTTTTGTGAGATAAGAATTAGGAGAAAATCAAAGCAGGCACTAAACTTGAAAGAATATATAGAGATGTTTATTCACAGACCTAAAAGAACAAGAAAAAAATCATACCACACCTTCAGAACACTTCTCCTCCCCCCCACCTTCCTCCCTTCTCCCACTGACAATGTAAAAAGACAACCCTTGGGATGTTCAGTCTGTTTACCACTTCCATAATAACCTTGTTCAGTCCATTTAGGAAGAGGAGTCCCTCTTGCCCATGCTATGGAGAAATTATCACAACAAGGCAGCCACCCAGGTTGGTTCTCTGCTTGCATGTGAGTCCCTTCCCACGACTTGCAGCTTTTCCCACAACTGCTTTTGAGGGTCCACTCTTGAATTACTGGGGTACAATTTTAAGGTTGAGCTGTTCAGAAATAAAAGTTCTCTCTTCACCCATCTTTGGGAGCATTTAATCTCTAAAAACAGAGGCCCTCCTCCTTCCCTGGGAGCAAAGGGTCCTCCTCATCTTCATCTCTAGGACTATATCTGGGAGCATCTCTAGGAACTAAGGTCTTCTCCTTTTCCATTTGGAGCAAAAGTCCTCATCGTTTCCGTCTCTCCCTGTTCAAATTTCTCATGAAATTACAGCTGCTTCAGCATCTGCCTATCTCAGCACAGGTGCTTTTGCTCTCAAGTACAAGCTGAACACTCCACCCCACATGCCTTAATGAAATTACAATGGGTACTCTGATACATCATAGCTTTACAACAGAATTTCAGCTTTAAGCATCTCCTCTTTCTTCTCCCTCAGGTTTTCAGCTCTTCACAGCACTAAAAGGGTTAATCTCACCTAGGCCTTGCAGCTGGAATGTTGCTTATTCCTGTTGGTCACATGACCTCTGCCGGACAGCGGTGCAGCTTCAGCTGAATCTTGGCCGCACGGGAGAGGGGGAGCCAGGCTGCTCCAGCTGCCCACAGCAGGGCTGTGGTGGGGTTTTGTGGGTGGAACAGGTCCATCGGCTCCAGGATGGCCGTGGCCCAGCCCGACCTGGCCCAAGCAGGGCCTGGGCCAGGCCCGCCGGCCCCCGCATGGGGCCCGCAGCCACCTGTCCCAGCACCAGAAATGAGAGAGAGCTCTGCCTGGAGTGTGTCTATTCTTAAATGTGGATCACAGAGGCAGTCAAAGTTTTAAGTGGCTCAAAGAATTGTCCATATTCAAACTGGACAGCTGATAGGTTCTGTCAAGTCACAGAGGAAGCTGTAAGCACCCCTTTGCAAGAACATCACTTCTGGGACTATGCTTGCTAACCCATGGCAACAGTACAGCTTCACGAGGGCATCTCACTGCAATTTGTACCTTGTAACTAGGAATGATGGTGCAAGACAGAAAATGGGAAGTAAGTGTATTCATTGTAGTTATTTTCTATGTTTCCTCAGTGTAAGAACTGAAATTTCAGGTCACTGTCAAATGAAATTGATATATTTACAAGGGTTTTTAACTAGATTCTTGTCTGTTATATTATTATTCTATTTATTTATGTGCTAACTTTAACACTGATCACTCAGACCAAGGCCATGCAGTTGAGTAGGAAAGAAAAAGTTTAAAAGTTTATTCTTTTTAAAATGAAATATTCTCTATTCATGCTGCTATAGCTCTGCTTGGTGCCTTTTTGTTCAGTGAATAAAAAAAATCAAACACCCTAGCCACCTTCTCCATTTTTTAATTATAAAATAATACTTCCCACAGTTCGCTCTCTCCATATCTGCACTGTGCAGTACCTTTAAAGTTGCCTGCACTCCTTGTTTCTGGTTTTAACCACTAGCTGAAAAGTTAACCTGATTTGGTCAACCTGCAGCAGAGAAAATAACACCTGAGTTTAATCATGTCACCCTAAAGACAGGTAACATAATGATGGTTATTATCTTGACATGCTGGTATTAATGTAGCTGTCGATCAGGAATTAGGTAGTAAAAGCACTCCTGAGAGAGCTGAGTTTCCCTAATACTCCTCTTCATGCTGAGGTTGCTACTCTCAGGTGCTGTTTAAGGAGCAGTTCTGATTAGATTTATCTCTCAAAAACTGTTAGATAAAAATCATAGAATTTACACATATGGATTATTTTCTTTCCGTTAAATTTACTCATACTGCAGCAAGTACATTTATCATATATATGGCACTTAATTTTCTGAATTTATTTTCTGCCCTCTCATCCAGAATTTTCATTTACATTTTTAGATCAGTACAGGATTGTTTGGGGCAAAATGCTTGTTCCACAGCTCACAGTTGTTACTGATGCCATGAAGATTTTTGCCTTTTCTTTTATACCCCTGTTATACCTTTTTACAGCTTCTGTATTCCTAGTGCTTTTTGCCTACATTCTTGGACTTGTTTGTTAAGCTATGAGACTAAACATTTTAGAAGCTTCGTAGCTAGGGATCAGTGTGCCCCAGACCCCAAGGTCCTCTCCAGAACATATTCTGTAAACCAAGATAGAACCATCCAGGGGAAGGTTCCTTGGGGAGGGGGGGCTCACTTGAACCTCTCATTGGGGAATCTTTGATAGATATGCTAATTAGTAAAGCCTATAATGTTATACCCAATGTTGGGGGGACACGGGAAGAAGAGAGACACAGAGACACAGGGAAAGACTCGGTGGGGTGCAATCTCGATGCATATGACCTGGATGTGTACACCTAAGGATCCTTAAAAATAAATACCAAGGTAAAATCCCTTTTCCCCTTTTAACCGTGTATGCCTCTTGATTTTAAGACCAGGAAAAGGCATCATTACAATGCTTATGGATATGATAAAAATGGGAATAAGGCTGCTTCCCAATAAAATTCTGTCTTGTTAGCACCAGATATAATACAGTGTGCTCTACAGGCTGTTGTATTTTTTGCCAGTCAGGGGCCTGCTCTTCTTGCATCTTAAGTGGAAAGCAGCGTAACACAGCTGCTCTGCATAGGAGCTCTAGAAGTGCAGAGCTCTTTCACAACTGAATTCATGTAGTAGCCACTTAAGTAAATTATTTTTTTTTACTAGTCAAGCCTTAGAGTATACTCAGTGAAAACCATAATTTAGCAGTAGAGATACCTTCCCTTAATATACACAGTCAAGTATTTCTTTCAGCTTGCATTAAAGAAAGTAGTTCTTTGTGTGAGTTAGAAAAGATTGTGCTCCAAGCCACCTACTTCAATTATAATCTGAGAGTTTGCAAGTGAAATTAGTCATCCATGGCATTGTAGTATTCCAGCACACAGATTGCTCAGGGATATCTCAGTGCCTAGGAATAGTTGCTAAATTAATAAATTAGTCATGTCTTCAGTTAGCTACTGCATTATATCATTATGAATTTGTGAAGTTTGTATTCCTTTTTCCCTTAATTGAAACATTTTAATTTTCTCCCATGGGCAAATCACAGAATTATAATCATTCTATAAATGAAGTAAATGAAGGTTAATTGGAACTTGTTTGCACAAAATATGCAGTATCTTCTTAGAAGACACATGATGAGATTCAGAATGTCTGCTGTTTAAAACGGGACTTGAAAAAACTGGCTCTGTTGAAGAAAGTGGTGAGAAAAGCTACCTCATATTCACTAAATACTCTCTTTCCAGAGTGAAATTTCACTTGACATCTGCATCTGCAAAGGAAGAATTTCAGAGTGAAAAGCTGGGTGTCAGCTTCCCAACTAAACTACCGTAAGATTGCCAGATGAGGCAGAAGGATGTTTGAGATGTACCTAGCATCCTCTAGCTTCTGCTACTGCTTATGGTTTTTTTTTTAGGTAAACCACAGTTTTACCTAAATTATATTTATATAAAGTATATAGAATCCCACTAGGTCTTTCTTAATCTATCTTTTGAAGTCTCAGGACATTCAAACATGGAATGTCCTACTCAAAAGACCTTGCAATATTGAAGAAGAAGAACAGACTGGGAGAGAGTGGAGTAGAGGACTTATTAGCATATGCCAGAGGAAAACTAGTATGCAAGAACTTGATTTTGCTATCCAATGATCAGAATATTCATCTTAAAAGCGGAACCAGGTCCTAGAGTCTGTGAGTGATTCAGCTGGGTTTTTTGTTTGGTTTGATTTTCTCTGGTCCATTTTTTTCTGAATTAAAATGCAGGCAGTCCTATCAGCCTCCTTGATCATGGGGTGAAGTGAGAAGCAGAAATTGCCTTGATGCTGTGTAAGCACTGTTATAGGAGTTATTCTAGTTTAGGCGGTTTGATGTCTTCTAAGTCGGGTTGTACGGGTGTTAGGTAGGATGGTTGAATGTCATGATTTGGGTTGTATGGAGTTGTGCTGTTTGGACTGTTGAATGGAGTTGGAAGCCCTTTTATTTAAAAGTACTGCAGTTGATATAAAGAGGCCAGGTGGTGGTGATATAGAGTATGGAAGGTCCCTAAGCCCCATTGGGATGACATCAGCCTTGGGAGAGACAGCTGCACCCACCAATCACCAGCCTCCCTCCCACCCAGACCTTGCACCAATCACTCGATGCACCGTGAGGGGAGAGGGAGTGACCTAGCGGTGAGCCAATCATCACCTGAGAAGCGGGAAATCTAAGCCAATGAACTAAGTTGCTAAGCGGCAACCCTGTGGACTAACCAATTAGAAAGACTGAAAGAGAGCATAAAAGGCAGTGTTCCCCCGAGAACACGTCCTCCTGTGGCTTTGAGACTCTCACAGTGAAGCGCTCCTGTGATTGAAGTCTGCCACAGCGAGGTCCTCCCACCTCTGGGTTAAGAGGAAAGGGCTACTCTCCCTCCTGGCTCTTCCACCTGGTCTGTTTTGTTCTCTTTTCTTTTAATAAATTACCAGTTAATCAGCTTTGCAGATAACTGGCCCTCATTTATTACTAGCACTGTTGAGCAATAATTAAAACATTGGTACACTGTAATCACTGTTTTCAGCATGACAAGTGAAGCAAAAGTTCTTTATAAAATTGCTTACATTTATAATGTATTTTCTAAAGATCTATAATTATTTATTTAGCATTATTTCTATTTTTCCATTTTTTAAGATGTTCTAAGTTTTAGTGTCTCAATTAGGCTCATCTATATTGGCTATGTTATCTATTGTCTTTTTTAATGGTCAAATTTAATCAGGATATGCCCATTCTAAGCCAGTTTATTTTGGTAAGTTATTTAGTTTTTTATTTATGATTTATCAGGGAATAAAATCGTGGGCTTTTTTAAAAGGCTTTGGTTGGTTGGTTGGTTGGTTGCTTGCTTTCTTGCTTTGGAGAGTTCCTCCCTACCACACACCCCATTACTACTGAGACTGGGATCTGGAGAATGTATCTTGAAGCACACATCTAATGGATAATTAAAATATCCAGATTACACATATTTGTCAAGCTTTTGGCAGTTGTTCCAAGGGTTAAACAGTATAACTGTTAAAATGTTACAGCTTTTATTCAATTACGAGATCTCTGGAAAACTTATATTTATATTCTGTAATTAATTAACCAATACAACTTACATATTTTTCAGAAAAAATTAATTTTTGATTGGCACTACAAAGGCTTTTACAGACCCTCTGTAAAAATGCTGAAAAAAGCAAGAGATCAAGAAAGAATTTTTTGTCACATAGCCTTTTAGTTTGATCCTTTATTTGCTTCTGTAGATTGACCAGAACTTTGTATTTCTCTGAGTTTTATTAAACACTATTTGACATTGTTAATTTCCTGTAACTCTACAGAGTAAACTTCCTTTTTAATATGATTAAGTTTTTGCTGAAAAGTTTATTTGCTGTGTAGTTGTAGAAGGCATCTTACATTTTTTCTGCCGTCTGAAAAAAGTGTGACTTACACTTTGTCAGTAGAGTGAAAAAAACCCAAATAACCTCCATCTGGGCCAAGTGACTTTAAATATTATAGAATTATAGAATGATTTGGTTTGAAAGGATCTTACAGAATCTGGTTCAAGACCTCTGCCACAGACAGTGACAATTATCCCCAGATCAGGTTGCTCAAAGCCTTGAACACTTCCAGTGGTTGGGCATTCACAGGTCGTTTGTGCAACCAGTTCCAATGTCTCATCAACCTCACTGTAAATAAATTCTTCTTTAAGTCTAATTGTTGTGGAATTTTTTTAGGAATGGTACTCCCCAATTCAGTGTTCCCACTGAAACTCCAAACCATGCTGCCACTTGCTTTCTCCCTCTCTCCTCTTCCCCTTCCCCCTTACAGTGGGCTGTAAAGTTGCATTGGAGGCATAAAAGGGGAAGATCATGGGTTTTGATAAGAACAATTTACTGGAAACAACAATGAGATGACAAACAATAACACCAACAAAACTAATGAGAGATGGTACAAGAAGAAAGAAACACTATTGCTCACCTCGGAACTCCCAACAATGGACGATATCCAGCCGCAGCCTTGCCACTCCCACCAGTCCCTCTGGCTTGGAACCAGCCTTACCCAAACCACTGTCTGCCACTCTTGCTTGACAGGAAGGAACCTGTTCTCCCTGGAAAAGAGTCCCTTCCCCCTGCCCCTGGCAATGTTGCGAGGTGGTATAGAATAACCTCTGTGTCCTACCTATGTTCCCTCCCATGTCCCTGCTGGAACCAGAACACTTGTCTAAACCTACTCCCTTTCAGTTTAAAACCATTGCCCCTTGCTCTGTCACTAGAGACTCTTGTAAAAAGTCTTTCTCTATATTTTTTTAAAGGCACTCATTACACAAAATTTTTTCTTCATCTTTCCTATAAATCCCTTCTGTTAGTAATAAGGTCTCCCCAGAGCCTCTCTTCTACAGGCTGAATAACCCTGTCTCTCAGTCTTTCTTGAAAGGAGAGGTGTTTCATCTCTCTGAGTGTTTCTATGGCCCCACTCTGTACCTACTCTAACAGGTTACAGTCCTTGTTGTGCTGAGGATCTCAGAGCTGGATGCAGTATTCCAGGTGGGGTCTCACAAAAACAGAGTAGAAGGGGAGAATCTGCTGGTCACGCTGCTTTAGATGCCATCCAGAATACAGTTGTATGATTAGATCTCTGGGATGCAACTGCACATTGCTGTCTCATGTTCAAGTGTTCATCCATCAAGATCAGACTTAAAATTCATTAACTTAAATGTAATCTTAAATTTGCCTTACAGATTTTTTGATTTGTTTGTCTTTCTTTCCTTAGAGGGGAAGCTAAAAATGCTTTGGGCTAAGGAAGTCATCAGAAATTGTGGTGAGTGGGAATTGCATGAGTGAATATTCTTACTTGAACTTCCTTTCAAATAATTAAATTTTATATCAGAGAAAATGTTGACCTGTAGAAAACTGGAGAGAAGGAGCTGTGTGATGCCAGTGCCACTTTGAGGATTGCGTATCAGTACTCATAGAAATAGTAATAGCAGAAGACTTTTTCTTTTGTTCACATAAATTGAAGCTGCATTTCAGGTCAATAATTTTGAGCAAAAACACTGTAACTCACAGACTTGAGAGAGAACCTTTGTGTGTTTTGGTTGTGCTTATTTTAAGCCAGTCCTATTAAATAAGAAACATATAAAATCAAAGACAGATGAGGATTTGCTGCTAAATATAGATGAAAAAAGCATGCATCTGTTTAACCATTTTCTTATCCATGTCTCTTTCCAGATCCCCCAGAAGATTCTGTATATGATGTATTTCTCATACAGAGAAGAGCTACTGGAGTGAGGTTGTGTAATACTCAAATAATAGGATTTTATGAGATATCTCCACATGTCTGAAACCCTTATCAGATACCACTAATGTATGTCTCAGGTTTTAATTTTTGATTGGGGAGTTTCTCTCGTGTGCTATAATCATGCACTCATATGTGCTAATTATAATGGCATTAGCAGGCTTGATTTTTTCTTCTTTTTTAAGTAGGCACATGTAGCATTTCAGTAGCTGTATCATTGTACCTAAGATACTGATAAATCAAGACTTAGCATGTTTGACCTAATGTAGAAAGACATTTCACTGTTAAGTGCTATCAAAAAGGAGCTCACTATGTTCATTTTCCTCCTGAATGGTAACAGCTGTGTATTTCATTTCAGGTCCAGATATTCAGCATCCTTCTGTTTCCCACCTCCTTCAGTTTCACCTTCAGACACATTCTAACACCTCTGCCTTGGTGTATCCCTAAAGAACATGCTCCAAAGCCCTTATTTGCCTCAGGCATCTTGCATTCATCAGTGAGTACAACTGTGCTGCTTCTTGACTCCACATATGCCTTTCAACACTACCGACCATGGCTTATACGCATCAACAGAAGCAAAACTAATTCTGTCATTGCTCTCATGTTAAATCAGAAAGCTTTAAAGAGTATATTCTGGACTAAATCAGAGAGGTATTTTGGATTCAGTTCTGTCCTTATAAGCACAGTGCTGCTAAATTATTTCAAATATGAAGTCATAGCCCCCAGTTCAATATAGTCTAGGGGAGGAAGGTATTGAGAGCAGTCCTGAGGAAAAGGATTTGGGGATAATGGTGGATAAAAGACTGGACATGATCCAGCAATATGCACTCACATCTCAAATAGCCAACCATATCCTGGGCGGTATCAAAAGCAGCGTGGCCAGCAGGTCAAGGGAGGTGATTCAACCAGTCTTTTCTGCCCTATGAGAGCCCACCTGGAGTGCTGTGTTCAGGAGCCTTCAGTACAGGAAAGATACAGACCTGTTGAAATGCATCCAGAGGGGGACCACGGGGACCACAAAGATGATCCTCTCCAATAAGAAAAAGCTGAAAGAGGGTTGTTCTGTCTGGAGAAGAAAACGCTCTGTGGAGACTTTATTACAGCCTTTGAATACTTAAAGGTGTCTTACAAGAAAGATGGGGACAAGTGTTTTAGCAGGGCCTGTTGTGATAGGACAGGGAAGAATGGTTTTAGAAACCATTTAGAAAAGAGGATAGTTTTGGACTAGATATAAGGACAAAATGTTTTACAGTGAGATTGATGAAACACTGTAACAAGTTGACCAGAATGGGGTTGGATGTTCCATCCCTGGAAACATTCAAGACTAGGTTGATTGGAGCAACTTGATCTGGTTGATGTCACTCTCATTGCAGGGGGTTTGGCCTAGATCATCTTTAAAGGTCTCTTCCAAGCCAAACTATTGTAGGGTTCTATAATTCTATGACAAAGCTAGTTGATAATTATGCTCTATTAATGGATGTCATCCTTGCTGTAAAATTGTCAGTGTTCACATGCAGTCACACAACAAAAATTATTTTAACAATTCCAATCACATTAATTTTAAAAAGCTATGTAAAAAAACCTGTTATTACTTCCATTTGTCGCACATTAATCCTACAAGATACATATTTGTAACAACCCACTAAGAACAATTCCACAAAAATACTCAAGTATAGTCTCTTTGATTGACTTTGAGCTTTAGAACTGGTTCTAAATGTGTTTCTCATAGAGAGGTTCAGCTGGAGAACAACAACAACAAAAAAACTTACTAGACTTAAATTTACTTGACCCTAAGATTATTTATCAGTTTGTTAAATGTACTGCTTAAAATGTTTCCTTACACTAGTAAGAAAATGTCACAGTCAAAGAATAATGAATTATGGGACTGACATGTCCCATAGCAAAGCTAGCAACAGCGTGCATGATCGTGTAGGGCATTCTGACTGCTTGATTTCAATATTCTGAAACCAGTTTCTTTAAACTTATATCAAAGGATAGCATTTGACTAATATCTCTCCAGATTAAGGCTATTAAGTCATATAAACAAGGACATATTTTGGAAGCTGATAAATATACGCTTAGCTTGTTTACATAGACAATGTAAATAATTGTGTATTTTGAGTGGAATAGAAAGACTTTTGAAGAACTTCATTCTAAGTAGGACAAAATATTCCAAAACATTTCAACTGAACTTCATAATTTTACTTTGTTGAGATGTGTTGTGATGCTTTATTTTTTTCTTATTTAATTACCCATAATATTACAGCAAAACGAGATAAAATAATACAATAAAATAAAAAAAGGTAAATAAAATTAATAAATTTTTAAATTATTTCCATCATTTCTGCTGGGTAAAGAAGTAATCTCTAATAAAGTCTTTGATTTTCTAGAATCATAATTTTGTATAAAGTTTTGGCTAGCTTTATTCTGTAGTTGTTTACCTTTTGAAAAGCTGTGAGGCTTTATAAAGGTATTAAAAATAAAAATATTTCACTTCTAAAAGGTGACTGACCTCTTTTTGAACTGTTAAAAATGTGTTTGTGTGACTAGTGTATCATACTTTATCACCTTAATACCGATTTATAGCTATATAGCTAGATACATATATATCTGTAGTCCATCTTGCATTTGAACACTCTATGACAACACATAAGTTGATTATTCATAAATACTATACTGATTCAATGTAAAGAAAACATATCAGTAGGTTTCCCATGGGTTTTACAACAACATGATTTATTATTTACACTTTATAGCAAGATAGCTAGTAGATAGTTAGATGTTAAGTAAAGCTAAATCAGGACTCCTTAGAGCAAGTATGACATTTTATCCAGACAGAACAACCTAGCTTTCCATGATAATTTTGCTCTAGAGTTTGAATGGTCTGCATTCATATCTTTTGTTTGGAAAAAAAAATCACTGACCCATTGTGAGGATGAAATTTTGTATGTTATCCATATTTATAGAGAACTATCTAAGCTGGGTTTTGATTATTGTAACTTCTGCTGGTTAAAAAATTCCTCTGGCATGCAACCAGTAGCTGCACGAAAATTTTAGATTAAACATGAATGATGATGGGAAAACTTGTCATTTTCCTACTTCCCTTCACTGAAGACATCTGGCAAATCATTAATACAGTTTGCAACCCTAGCAGCACTGTTGATTCCTTGCCACTTTTTGTAACCTACTGGTGAAGAGCCAGAAACAAAGCAGACCATTTTGGAAATCAAATGACTTCCTGAACTTACGTCAGATCTCTCCTTTAACTGGTATTTGTAATTTCTGTCTTGAACATGGTAACTTCCTGTGTGTCAGTAAACCTCTGCTGAATTTAATTCAACCAGCATTCTTTGCCTTTTGCTGAACTCACCAGCCTACCTGCTCTCCTAAAGCCCCAAATTCAATGCATCCTTTTCTTCCTCTAGTAACTTATTAAATAGGGGGTATAAATTTAAATGCTGTTTTTCTCATTTTTAAAGTCTCGTAGATGACTCTCTGAAGTTATTAAAATAAAAAGCATGCTGTGGGACCGAGATCTCCTTTGGCTTTCTGTAACAACACTGCTGTCCATCTTCAGAAGAGCTGTTTTCTCAGTGCGTGGACAGGCAAAGTTTGAGAAATGGGTACTTCCCCAGCATTTTGTAACTTGGTCATACAGACACAAAGGTCTGTGGTAGATGACAGAACTGAATCTGTATTTTCCCTTATCTGGTAGGCATTTTCATGTTTTCTTTAGATCTAAGCTTCCCAGTGATGTTATTTACTCTTCATAAACTTTTACCATGTAGAATAAATGGAGAACAGGGCTCCAGTAAGGTAAGCACAGATAAAATTTGGAAAGCCCCTGTTCCATGAGTGTATTGTTGGTGGACTTGGCAGTGTTAGGTTTATGGTTGGACTTAAAGGCCTTTACCAACCTTAATGATTCTATGGTTCTGTGATCTAAACAATGAAACAAGTACAAAGGTGGAGAAAGATACAAAATATAACAAAATCATAAACGAAGTGATATCCTACTAATGTCATATCAGTTCCTCAAGGAATTTGGCTGAGGGAGTGGTGAAAGGGGGAAATAAGAGGAAATAATTTTAGATAGAGAAAAAGAGACAGACATCAAATCTGGGAGAGAAGGCGGACAGAAATAAAGCTAATCTGACAAATTAATGACAGAGAAAGTTTGGAAAAAAGTAGAAGAGAGTCTGGAAAGACTGGAAGGCAGCAGTGAATTAAACAAGATATGTAAATTTTCATGTAAAAACTATAAAAAAGTGATGTGCTACTGATTGGAACAGAAATGGTCCCATGGTACTCTGAGACTGTACTTCTGTGGTAATTGTCTCTGGTAATTATTCTGAAGAGTGTCAGATCAAGTAGACTCACGAGCTCATCCTTAAGGTGATCATGTGTCAGGGTATTTATGCTCTGTCTATATTGAACAGAGTAGATACACACCATGGCAGGAGAGCTATCCCACAGCCCTTGGCATCTCAACAGCGCAAGCCTCCCTAGTACATACCTTGCTCTAACTCATTCTCCTATTGCACACTTTATGGCCCAAAGAGAAAAATACTTATGTAAAAGTAGCTAAGAACACTACGTGTGTCTGCAGGTCTTGGGGTCCAACACTGTCACTTATCTTGGCTGGACTATGGACAATGCCACAGGATCATTCACTTCCTATGGCATGGGTTAAAGTGACCATGATGCACTAGGTGCACCTCAGAATCAAGGTCTTCATTCTTATCCTAATGTTGAGGTCCTGAATGGTTATTTTATTCAGATCATGTCTTACTACTTTTCTTCCTAGATACTGGCCAGGATCATGACTGTGCCAGTCTTTGGTAGTGTCAAGTGCAAGCAGACTCAGAAGGACCCAGACATAGGTTCCTAGTATATACATCTTTCTGAGGGACAATTAAGTATATTAACTCCTTGGGGAAGACATGGAGGCCCCTTGACAGTGTGACACAGTAGCTCCAAGAAATTCCCAGAGATCTTTGATGAGTTGGTAAAGCCCTGTAATCAAATTCTGCAGAGGATTTCAAGATAAAAAGCAAGAAAATGGGGAACTTACTAATGCTGCTAGAGCATCAAGTGAAAGGAAGACCATTTTCCTGCTGTCATAGGATGTTATGAGCAGTTAATAGTTCAAGTAATTCAAATATTTGCTATTCAAGTATTCCTCTAGCAAATGGATAGGCATTTGTGGTTTACAGAGCAGCTGTTTTGTACTATACTGACCACATTTTAATCTAAAAGTTGGCCATTGTAGAATGCTCTGAAGGATGTTTCAATTAGCATCTGATGAGAGCTGTCCAGAATACCTCTGTATAAGAAAACAGATTATTACAGAGGGCTTCCATGGGACATGTCACAAATACCACTTTGAGGTAAATGGAAAGTAGGGTGGGTTGGCCCTGGCTGGATGTCAGGTCCCCACCAAACCACTCATCATTCCCTCCCTCAGGGAAGTAAACAGGGGAAGTAAACACAACAAAAAGCTTACGGGTCAAGATAAAGACAGGGAGATCACTCAGCACTTGCCATCACAGGCAGAACAGGCTTGACTTGGAATTATTTTCATTTATTGCCAGTCAGATCAGAGCAGAATAATCTTCCTTCACCTCCCTTTTTCTGGAGCTCAGCTTAATTCCTGACTTCTCTACCTCCTTTTACTGAGCAGTACAGGGTTTTGGGGAATGACAGTTGCCCAGATACATACAGCCTCTTTTTTTTTTTCCCTAAACTGAAGTGTGTTTACTAGCATATATGTACCTGGGTCACACCAGATTTTTTCTGTTACTCCTTTATTGCTGCTTCAAAAACTTGAGAAAACTGTGGTTGTTCTCTCAGTTGTTGACCAGGTCATTGTTCTGCCAGTTTCTCTGACATGTTGTTTTGAGAGTGTAATTAGACAGGATAAAGAGAGCTTGTTAACCCAGCAGAGGTGATAGAACAACATGTGACCCTACCTGCATGTTGTGAGGACAACGAGAGCTGAAATGCTGGTGGAAAAACCTGAGACTGTCAGTAGGGGCAGCTGTGTCTGTTCTGTTCTGCAAGGCTCTTTGCCATTGATTCAGTGCTGCTTCAGGGCTTCTGACAGCTTGGTTTTGCAAAAGTTGGTGCCAAGTACTGAAAGATTGACATACTGCATCATACTACTAAAAGAATTCAGTTCTGTGAAGTCTGTAAAAAACCTGTTGATCTGTTGAATATTCAAAAATGTAGGGCAAATCTGTTGAGATCATTTTGGTGTTTGTTTTTCCCTAAGCAGCAGAACTGTTGCAATCCTTAGTTTACAGATCTTTTTTTTTCTTTGTGTTTATATGTATATCCCAACAAGGTAATTAGGTGTTCCTATTACTGGTGTTTCCTAACTGTTACTCTCCTGACACTTTAAAAGCCACTCCTCATATTTTTCTTCAAACTGGTTCCTGACAGATTACTCTTAGGCTCTCATTGCAGACTTCTGCTTGCCAAGAGAAGCAGAATGCTTCAGTCATAAGAAAACACTTATTTTGGGCAATTATCTGGCATTCTCAGAAATCTCTGACTGGAGACAGACATGTCTATTTCTTTTTAGCGAGAAGCCTGTTTCTCTTTATGGACTTGTAGTGGTTTGGTCCAAAGTACTCATTACTGTTTACCTTCTGTGAGATAAGAATTAGGAGAAAAGCAAAGCAGGCACTAAACTTGAAAGAATATATAGAAGTTTATTAATAGACCTAAAAGAGGAAAAAAAAAAATCATACCACGCCATCAGAACACTTCTCCTCCCCCCACCTTTCTCCCTTCTCCTACTGACAATGTAAAAAGACAGCCCTTGAGATGTTCAGTCTGTTTACCACTTCCATAATAACCTTGTTCAGTTCATTTAGGAAGAGGAGTCTCTCTTGCTCATGCTATGGAGACATTATCACAACAAGACAGCCGCCTGGGTTGGTTCTCTGCTCGCATCATGTGAGAGTCCCCTCCCATAACTTGCAGCTTTTCCCACAACTGCTTTCGAGGGTCCAATTTGAGCTACTGGGGTACAATTTTAAGGTTGAGCCATTCAGAAACAAAAGTTCTCTTCACACATCTGTAGTGGTTTGGTCCAATATACTCATTACTGTTTACCTTCTGCGAGATAAAGATTAGGAAAATGCAAAGCAGGCATCAAACGTGAATGAATATAAAGAAGTTTATTAACAGACCTAAAAGAAGAAGAAAATAAAAATTATACCACACCTTCAGAACTCTTCTCCTCCCCCCACCTTCCTCCCTTCTCCCACTGACAATGTAAAAAGACAACCCTAAAGATGTTCAGTCTGTTTATCCCTTCCATAATAACCTTGTTCAGTCCATTTAGGAAGAAGAGTCTCTCTTGCTCATGCTGTGGAAACAGTATCACAACGAGACAGCCACCCACTTCCAAATAACTTTGTTCAGTCCGTTTAGGAAGAGGAGTCTTTCTGCTCACATGTGAGTCCCTTCCCCCAACTTGCAGCTTTTCCCACAACTGCTTTCGAGGGTCCACTCTTGAAGGTTTTTGGGATACAATTTTAAGGTTGAGCCGTTCAGAAACAAAAGTTCTCTTCACCCATCTCTGGGAGCATTTCATCTCTAAGAACAGAGGCCCCTCTCCTTCCCTGGGAGCAAAAGGTCTTCCTCATCTTCATCTTTAGGACTATCTCTGGGAGCATCTCTAAGAACTGAGGTTTTCTCCTTTCCCATTTGGAGCAAAAGTCCTCATCTGGTCCATCTCTCCCTGTCCAAACTTCTCATGAAATTACAGCTGCGTCAGCATCTGCCTATCTCAGCACAGGTGCTTTTGCTTACGAGTTGAACACTCCACCCCCCATATCTTCATGAAATTACAACGGGATACTCTTGATATATCATAGCTTTACAACAGACTTTCAGCTTTAAGCATCCCTCTTTCGTCTCCCTCAGGTTTTCAGCTCTTCACAGCACTAAAAGGGTTAATCTCACCTAGGCTTGCAGCTGGAATTTCGCTTATCGCTGTTGTCACATGACCTCTGCCGGCAGCGGTGCAGCTTCAGCTGAAATCTTGGCCTTGGCCGCAGTGGAGGGGGGGGAAGCTGAGCCGCTCCAGCTGCCCACAGTCCTGCTGGGGGGGTTCCACGGGTGGAACAGGGCCCATCGGCTCTCGGATGGCCATGGCCCAGCCTGGCCTGGCCTGAGCAAGGCCTGGGCCGGGCCTGCTGGCCCCCGGCACGGGGCCCACAGCCACCTGTCCCAGCACCAGAAACGAGAGAGAAAGGCTCTGCCTTGAAGTTTCCTCTTCTTAAGTGTGCATTACAGAGGCGGTCACAACTCTAAGTGGCTTAAAGAATTTTCCATATTCAAACTGGCCAGCTGATAGGTTCTGTCAGGTCATAGAGGAAGCTGTAAGAAGAACATCACTTCCGAGACTCAGTTTGCTAACCTATGACACCATCTCTGGGAGCATTTTAATCTCTAAGAATAGAGGCCCTCCTCCTTTCCTGGGAGAAAAAAAAGCATCTTCATCTCTAAGACTGTCTCTGGGAGTATCTCTAGGAACAGAGGTCTTCTTTCCCATTTGGTGCAAGAGTCCTCATCACTTCCATCTCTCCCTGTTCAAACTTCTCATCAAATTACAGCTGCTTCAGCATTTGCTTTTTCCAGCACAGGTGCTTTTGCTCACAAGTACAGTTTGAACGCTCCACCCCCCATGCTTTCATGAAATTACAATGGGTACTCTGATATATCATAGTCTATCACCACCATAGCTTTACAACAGATTTTCAGCTTTAAGCATCTCTTCTTTCTCCTCCCTCAGGTTTTCAGCTCTTCACAGCCAGGGTTAAAGGGTTAATCTCAGCTGGGCCTTGCAGCTGGAATTTTGCTTATCGCTGTTGGTCACATGATCTTTGCCAGGCAGAGGGCAGCTTCAGCTGAATCTTTGGCAGCACGGGAGGGGGGGCCACTCCGTCTGCACGTAGCAGGGCTAGGGGGGGCCACGGGAGGAACAGGGCCACATGGCTCCAGGATGGCTGTGGTCCGGCCTGGCCCAGCCTGAGCAGGGCCTGGCCAGGGCCCACCGGGCCCCGTACGGGTCCCGCAGCTACCTGTCCCAGCGCCGGAAACGAGACAGTCCTCCCCCCGGGCTTTGTCCATTCTTAAATGTGGACCACAGAGGCAGTCAGAATTTTAAGTGGCTTAAAAAATTGACCATATTCAAACTAGCCAGCTGATAGGTTCTGTCAGGTCATAGAGGAGCTGTAAGCACCTCTTTGCAAGAACATCACTTCTGGCACTATGCTTGCTAACCCATGACAGGACTCTAAAGGCACTCTAGGCCACCATCTTAGATTTGAATGTATAGTTTCAGATTTCTAAATTTGGGGAGATGAAACCCACTGTGGTTTGAAAATGTACATATTGTTTGCTAAACACATGTACATATTGTTTGCTAAATGCATTTTCTTTCATTAACTTTGACCATCCTGCTGTCCTTTGGTGCTCTACAAAGCAAGCAGTCATCTCATGTCTCAGAATATGCTGTGGTACTGCTTATGACTAAGCTTAGGAGGAGCAGCTGGACCACCCACGCACAGATTTTTAAGGGGATGAGGGAAGTGATCAAGGATTTCAGTTCTGTCAGGTGACATTTTAATAGTTTGGAATAATAGCTATGATAATTTTAATAGAGTCCCTTTAACAAAGGAATAAAAAGAACATGGAACAAGTGTTTCTTAATGGGATTTTGTAATTAGAAGCATAGAAGTATCACAGTGTGTGAAAGAATGTTGTAGACTATACAAAACAAATGAAAAATGACTGTATTTCAGATGAATAACCTGTAATGAAGGGACTGTAGGTAATATTTCTGTTTGTCAAACTGGATGAGTAAGGTGGTAGAAGCCTAGTTGCCAGATGTAATTTCACCTGACACTTGTGTTTTGTTATAAAATTACCATTGTGGAGACCAGCTCCCTGTCTGCCAGCCAGATTTTTTTAAAGTTAAATTGAAGTGACTGACTCTGTTGCAGATAGCTGTAGGCAGCATTTCTACTTCCTACTAAAGGACTAAGAAGAAGAGCTCTACTATGGCAAAGAAGCAGATTGATTACACTGGCAAAGCAGTAAATAGATTGTCATTTGTATTCGGGCCATTCTTTCTTAAGTGAATTGAAAGGGTTCATCTGAATTTCAACTTTATTTGATACTGTAGTTTCTTCAGCTGGAATTGCTGGCTGGAATGAGCAACACTTCATAACTTTTCAATATATAAATCAGGTAATCATGCTTTCCCCTCTGCATTTTGACCTGGAGATGAACGAGCAACAATTTACAAATAACAGCAACTCATCTACATCTACACTAATGTGAAATAAAGTGGAGTGAAGGGAGACTTGTGCTCATTAGGTCTGCTACTGTTATTGACAATAAATTCTAATGCATCTATGATCAAATATATTTTTTTAATTGTAAGGTTTATTTCTAATTTCGGCTCCAAGTGTAATGTACTCACTTACTAACTATGGTATTGTTCTAAAGCCCATTGCAGTAGGAAGTGGACTATTTTCATTGGAATGATCTATATGTCTGGTATTGACTGCTATGGCTCCACTGAAGTCAGGATGACTGATCCAGCAGAGGTTGTGCCCAATGACTTTCATAGGCACTGATAAAGGACAGGCACTGCTGCTGATAATAAGCAAGTGGCCTCATGTGGATAACAGTAACTATGAGATCTCATGTTGGTACTTAGTGATTCAAAATGCTCAGTCTTTGTCTCAACTGTTCCAAATTTCAGATGCTATGAAGAATCTTTTCACATCTTTACATCAGAATAGGCCTGAAAAATGTGTAAAAATACTCAGCTCTATCCATAAATTCAGAACTCTGTTAGCAAGCAGATCATCTAATCTACATGAATTGCTGTGCAATTCAATTTTTTCTTGAAGCTCTTCCTTCTGCAATGTGGTAAAAAATTATGGATTCTCATTTTATTATTCCATGGTGTATCAATTATAGAATAATAATAATGCTTAGAATATTATCAATACATTTTCTGGTAATATTTATTAACTCACAATCATATTCTGTTCTTGGATTGTTCCTAAGGGTGAATGACTGAGTACTGGTAAATACTTATTTCACCACAGCTCCCTGAAACCTCAAAGCTAATTCTATGTACCAAGAGAACCTGGAGATAGCATGTGTGGTTGACTGTTGGCATTGTGGGAATAGTGTTGCTGCTCTCCCAACAGAAATCACACTTTCTAGCTTCTGGAGAGAAATGTTTCTACCTTCAATAAACAAATTTTTTTTAAAAAAAGGATCTGGAGAGAAATTTTACTTGGATTTTACAGTACAATTTTTAAAAAAAGTGTATAAGCAAAAAGAAATAGATGCAATAAATAGTCAAAGTAATTTGGTATAATTTTCTCCCTTAGACAAAATTAAAATTAAATGACACATAAGTGGACTCCTGTGGGATAAATACTGCAAAATCACACTACAGAATTTCCCAAATAGGGAAGATAGGGACCACTGTGGGGATGGTAGAAGCTATCTCATTATGAAATAACAAATAAAGGAAAAAATATAAAGATATTGTTGGACTTGGCATTATAATAATAAAAAGCAACAGAAAATGTAAAAGATCAGTAACCATTAGAAGCAGGGAGGTGTTACAGTGCTGATACTGCAACACGCGTATCAGACAACGAGGCCTGTGGAAAAGAAATATCTATGGACCGGTTCTTGCTAGATGTTTCAGAGAGATGTTTATTTCTCCAGCCACATGGCCGGGGCTCTGCCAAGGAACTGAGGCAATCACGGGACCCGAGGGTCCCTGCCCACGCAGGGAACACAAACCAACCAATGGGGAACGAGGCTGAGCAGGGGCAGGGAAACCCCGTGCCTCCCCCCCAGGGTCCCTCTCCCAGGGCCACATGGCAGGGGGACGGCCCCAACAGGGAGGCTCAAATTAATAACTTTGAGAGATAATATAATACAGTCCGAGATACAGAGGGGAGATGCCTAGGAACTGTAGTGTCAGGAATATCCCTGAGGCAGTTGAGATATAGGTCCAAGGAAAAGCGATCTTTATAGGCAGAGAAATATTATCAGAATATGGTGAAAATTTCCTTTCTCTAGGACTTTTGGTAAGCATGGTAATATATTCACATAGTGCAATAACTGTATTACTGGATGTATCTCAAGGCACCAAAGTACCATAAAATAAAGATGGACTCAAGAATGTTCAGTAATGGGCAATAGTTGCAGTGAGGAACCAGTTTATGAGAAAGGCTAAGTGCTATAGCCTGGCCAAGAGTAGCCAGCAGGGAACGTGCTGACAGACTGTTACTGAAGGGTGCACTCAACCAGGAGCACAGTCAAATTTTATAGCTTAATAAAAAGAGGAGTAAAAAGAAGCAGAGGGATGAAATTATGAAAGGAAAAATAAAAAAAGAATTCTTGACAGAGAGATTTATTTTCTTTGAGGATGATCTCACAAAAGAAGCAATAGAAACTCTATAACAAGGAAAATTTAAATGAAAGTGAAAAAAACTGCTAGTGTATGGACAATGGAGAACAGTCTGGCAAAGATATAGATTGAATGGTTTACGAGTCACATAATTCATGCCTATATTCCAGATTACACTGGCATAAATAAGTGGCTGTTGTGTGTCAGTCTGTAAAATTGCCTCTGTAAAACAAGCTAATCAGATAATATCAAAATGAATCTGTTGTTAAAATTAAAGTGGTTTTGTTAGGATTTTGACAGCTTTCTGTTACCTTCTGTGTCTTTACTGTCGTAAAAACAAGTCTGAATTCCTGGAGCAGAAACATGTCAACCACCAAAATTCTCTGTTTCTGCACATGAAGTATCCTCACCTATCCACTCTGGCAGATATTTCATACCTTTTTTTTTTTTTTTTTTTGATAGAATGTCTTATCTGTAAGAAAATTAGCTCAGAGTTTACAGAATCTATACTGTGTCTATTTGAATGAAATATTTTCATCACTTTTCCACAACAGTCACGGAGCTGTCATGTGCAAAGCATCTGATTCTGAGTCATAAAGATGTACTTTGCAAAATAAAAACATGGTTTTGAAGGAGGACTTGCTGAGCCATCAAATCCAGTCCACTTCCCATAATTGCATAAAACTTTAAAAAAGATATTTCGCTCAGGAAAATGCACAAAATATCTCTCCCAGACTGTCTACTTACTGCTCACAAAACTCTTCCCAAATATCTAAGATAGACTTCTGGTCTATGCAATACCTGGGCAGGAAAAATAGTGGTAGGAATGGAGAAGGCAGCAGCAGGTCACACCTGGTGCGATGCAGTAACTGAGGTTTCATTAGATTCGTGTGCGGGGAGTACAAGTAAGTTCACTTTGCAGCTCTAATTTTTCCTTGATGACAAAAGTGTCAAATATCCACTGTTTGGACAGGAATGCATTTTGCTTTAGCTATCAATGTTAATCTCTTTCTTTCATAGTTCCTTTCATATATTTTCATGTTTTTCAAACATGCTGTATCTTCCTTTTAGGTAGAAAACTGAACTATCCAAATTCACATACAGCAGTTGAAAAGTATTTCCAGGAAAAAAAATGAGGTCTTTTGGATCAGTTTTCAAACACTGAAAATTTGTGTAGTGCCACAGAGACAGAAAAGATGTAATGGAGTTGCAATAGCCAAGTGAGGATCAGCTTCAGGTCTCACAGTCCCATGCCCTGTGCACTGGCTCATGTTGTCTCACCTAAAGACAGCTCTCCTACCCTCTCCAGTGTGTGTGGTCTCCAAGGAAGGATGCAAAAAACATATGCTGTCTGCTATATTTGATCTGTGGACAGAGAACTGTTATATTCTGGGCTGCACATGGATTCTTAATTGTGTGGCAGAATCAAGGAGGAAACACCTGGAGCAAATTCTATATCCTTTAGTATTTTAAAAAAGAATTGTGATACTACACAGCCAGAATATTGCAGCATGTCTGTTAATTGGCTGAAATATTCAAAACAGATATTGATCTTGAAAACATCCAACTTTCCCCATTATGAACGTTAAAGCATTTGTTAAGTAGGAAGGCAGATGTTAATTGGTTATGAAAAATTCTTAGTAACTTGTCTGGGTCCGTGCTTGACTGTTGCTCGAGGAAATATAGACCAACTTGCTTTTCTTGCTGCAGCTAATTACAGCACAAGGTTCTTAAGCAAAGTCTAGGAAGCAAACAAATCTTATCACTCATTGTTATTTCACCTTCTTACAACATTAAATCTTTCTGGAGACATTTATTTTTGAGTCCTAGAAGCTCCCTTAATAAAATATACAAAAATATATGCAAAGTCATTGTTTCAGAATAAAATGATGCCTTTGTTGGAATGATGGATCTATAATAATTCAAAAGTAAATGTAAATATAGACTACTGTCAAAATAGTAAAATATGATAATTTTTGTGTGCTATTCTACAGTATACATTTTGCTGTTTGTAAGTTTTCATAACAGTGACAATAAAAAATTTAGACAAAGGTAAAGAGGATGGTGGACAAAACTGTACCTCCCAGCTTGATTTTACTAGATTTTACTAGATTTTACTAGATTTTACTAGAGTTCTTGACATTGAAATAGATGGCATGCTCCAGGGTATGATCTCTATCAAGCATTTTTATGTTAGTAAAATAGAAATATTTCACATTAGAACCATGAAACTCTTCTTCCCTTTTACTATCACAACCTTCCCATTATAGTTACCTGCAGTAAATCCTAAAAGTGAATTGTACTGCTGTAGGAAAACAATTTATCCAGTGATAACATCCCATCAAGCACAACTGGTTACCAGGTCTTACACTATTATTTCAAGGACAGCAAGTTGCCTTATTCTTAATGTGAATGGCATCCAGCCAGGTGCTGTCTGAGACAAAAATTACAAATTGGTGTACTGTTTTCTTTCTCTCTCTATTCTGACCTAGTTAGGAAGAGATGTGGGGAGCAGACACAGCAGGAACCTGAGGTGCTAGGAGTGAGCATCTTAGTGAGCATAGGATTCAACTAAGCAGAAATCTGATGGGACTGGGTGACACAAGGGATAAGAAAATGGGGCATGAAACCATTTAGGCTGATTAATTGGGTCTGGAGGCATTAACAAATTGCCAAGTGATGGCTGTTCCTTGACTTATGTGAAATAATCTGTTGAGCTTGGTAACACTTTTCTTTGTACAAATATCTACCTGGTGGTGGTTATGGTGGAATTGGCACTAGCATAGGATTAAAAAAATGGTTTTAGAGAGTGACATAATAAACAGAATTGGGTTAATACAAATCACCTTTAAGGTGAGTGGCTCATGCTGTTGCTAGGGGAAAGTGCAAAACTCAAAGTAGAAGGAATTGAATGAGCCAGCTCCTGTGACTGCTATTTTAATTTTGATTAGCAAATTAATTAATGGACATTGACTATGCATTTTTCCAGCATTCTAGGTCATGCAGGAATATCAGTCTCACAAAACAAACAAACAAAAAACAAACAAAAAGGATAAGAATCAAGTATACTTAAGAATCCGTCAAACATTCTCCCAGATACTTTCTATTTTTAGTTCAGGCCATCTTCTGCCTATAGTATAGCACTCTAGAGGTGGATTAGAGGGCATGAATCAATCTCTGCCTGAAATGTTAGAAAGCTGCTTCTGCTGGACAACATGTACCACTTTTCAAGGAGACTAGTTGTGTGTCTTGCTCCCGTTTTCAATGGCTGCTGCACATGAAAGCTAGGCTATCTGACCTCAAAACAAGAGAAGTTTATTCTTTCCCTCCTTGTGACATTTATAACTTATATATTAAAAACCCATTCAAATAACTCTGCAGAAGACTTCCTGTTTGCTGTCATGGAGATTTAATGGGTTATTCTGGTGTGGACAGCTAAATAACAAAGTTTATCTTGGGATCTGTTGGTAGCTGAGAATCTATGACAGAAGTGTCTCTAATCATGACACCAATTCAAACAAATCCAAAATGTGTGCAAAATATACTCTGATTTGTGATCCCCAGTGACAAGCATTCTAGCTTTTGTAAGCATATCTGTACTGTCTTAGAACATATTAGTAAAAATACCTGAAGAAGTGCATGTCTTCACTGACGGTGTTTTTCAAGTTTAAATCCTATTTCTGTTGTTCCATAAGCTCAAATAACTTCCATTGTACTTTAAAATCCATTCTATTAGCCATTTTGCTAGTGTCAAAATCAAAAATCAATTTCTATGTAATAATTGTTTCAATTTGATGACCATTAATTAATAAAGTGATAAACTTATGGATAAGTCCTCGTGTATCTATGCATAATTGTATTCATGTACATGTATTGTGAAATATGATAACTTCATATATTTAAACTAAGTCACACAAACATCTAGGATACTTGAATACCTCTAGATAGCAACTTGTTAAAAGCACAGTCTGTTAAGATATCATATTTCTGCAGTGAATTTAAATTCACTCACCAGAAGGTGCCAGTCTTGGTCCATAAACCCAAGAATCTAGTAATTGCACTTCAGTAAATTCTATTACAGAGGTTTCAGTGGAAATGAAAAGCACAGAGTTCTGGTGTCAAAGAAGGCAGCAGCTAATGAACTCTGAAGGTAGAACACAAAACAAATTCCAGACCAAACATAATACTCCGTAACAAATGTATGAAAAAGATTAATCATTCTTCACTGGTTTTTTACACTGATGTAAAAATAAAATGGTCCCCATGAAGGAAGAGACTGGGGAAATGGTAGATTGTAGGTTGCACTTATATAAGACATTTCTTTCTTCAGTTTATGTGCACTTGCTTTTAATCTTTATATTTTTTATTTTTATATTTTCATTGTTGTGGGATAAGTATGGATCATTATAGCTAAGAGGTTTTAGACCGTGAAATACTGAGCTTTATTTGTTGAAATTGATTTTATTCTTTCAATGTGTCACCAGAGACATATAGCCAAGTACCCTCAGAAATATGTGTAAGCTGACTTTTCTTCCAAATGCTATAGATCCTTCTCTTATTTTATATAAGATCAAAGAATAAGCCTAAAGCCTGGAAGGTCCTAATGTGGCACTCCTGCACACTACTTTTACATAGTTCATGCTAACACAGTAACCATAACATTTTATATGGGCATAGCTTTGAGAGCAATTTTTTAATTTGGCACAACTTTCCTGCTTTTTCAGGATTCAGATTTCTTCCTTGTTAAAAATTTTTTTTTCCTTTCTGTGACTCACAACAGAGCAATGCTCAATGTGTGCATCTCTGGGCTGTTTCTTGCCCTGCTGCTTCAGTCTAACTGCTGTGCTACTGTAGTGAAGCATGTAGTGAAAATATCTAGATAGACAGATAGATGCCTGAGATTTCCTGTGGTTTCCTGTGGTTTGGAGTCTATCATGTAGGCTGTCATAGAGTCTGACTGAGTTTGAGAGTTGCAGCATGGAGTAACAGCTTCATCCTGAGTTTATGTGAGTAATTAGACTATCACAACTACCACATGTCATTTTTCTGATAAAGAAACAGGAGAACAAGGAGCTGTGAAGAGGAGAAAAAAATTACATTCAGCCTGTTTTCTCAGAAACATTGAATAAACTGACAAAATGGATCCATTTCTCTTCTCCAGCAGTTAATGAAATGAGATGTTGTGAAAACAGCCTGTAAATATTAAAAAAACTCCAAATTTCAAATATATATCTGAATTTTCAAGAGCAGAACCAATGGAAGTTGGGTTGGAAAATTAGTTTAATTTGAGAACAGTGTAATTATGAAAGACAGACATTTTCTCACATATCTTTGTGAAACCAAGTAGTTAAATATTTTCCAGATAAACATCTTGGATCAGGTCATTTCACAACTTTGATATAAGACATCTAATGAGCAGCAGGTGGCACTTTGCTTTGTTAGTGCTGAACTATTCACCTTAGAATGTTTTTAAGAGGCATAAAATGACTGAAGGGGATCTCTCAAATAAGATGTAAAACCTGAAGTCCTCAGCAATTAGATTTCTGAAAGGATCTTTATAATGGCCTGCACAAATTACATCATTTTATTTTCCCTTTATTTCCTATGTAAATGCACGGCTGCATCAGTGCAAAACCTTACATCTTTCTGTTGGTTTATCCCAATTACTTTTGATGAATACCCACTGGCAAATTTTAGTTAAACTTGATAGAGCAGAAGAGGTCTCAAAATCCTCAGACATTTCATCCTAGTAGCACATGTATGTTGTGCTAGGCACTGGAGAATCAACTTTTCAGGCAAGGGTTGTTTTCTACATGGTTGCTCCAGAGCCAATAATGCATGTCTTCTCCCTGGAGCTTTTCCTCTGGTTGAGGTAGTCAGGATGGTTCTCGCCTCTGAAGAATCTTGGATGTCTAATAAGAAGTGAGTTTCAACAGCAGCTGTATTAAAATTCACTTACAAAATAAATCAAGCATTAAACACAAATCCAAAGGAATCTAAGCTTCATTAATTCCACTTTCAATACAACTATTTGTTTACTTGCCATGATTTCCATACCAGTTTCCCTGAAACCGCATATAGGAGTTTTTTTCTCCTACTTCCTGAAGCTTTGGTACATTTATTCAAAATTTTTATAGATCCTGTAAATTTTGCAGAAATAAAGCATCTGCAAATCAGTACTTTTGTTTACCATTGATTTCAATAGGACAATTCAGGAAGGAAGATACTCCTCATTACCGGACTAGAGGTGGGCTTCATCACTTCAAATTTTGTGCATTTACAGTGGAGACATCCACATTTGAGCTAATTATAGAAATTCCTTTTATAGTCACTGGAAACAAATAAGTATTTCCAAACTGTGATTCATCTCCTCCCAAGGTTGACATCTAAAATAGGCCAGATGAATCACTCTCTAGAAGCAGTCTTATTCTCCTCTGACTGTAAAGGGAGTTTGGACAACTGTCTCACATACAGATCTCTGCTGTTGCAGAAGTCTAAAGTTAAGTGGTGTGATACAATTTTACCCATCTTATGCTGATCTACAGTGTGCCGTATTAGATGTCCCTAACCTGGAAGTAATGGCGTAGAGTAGTGATTATGGATCTTAGCTCTCATAGGTACCTTTTTAAAGAGAAGTTTAGCTACAAACATTTGTGATTAAAGAAACAGCACTTTTTTGTGTTAGAACGGTGATTATTTCTCCTACACAGAATGCATGGGGCATAATGGTATTTCTGACCTGAAGGAATAATTAGTTAATTGGGCATTGGGATTTTTCTCTGTATTTTTCTCATAAATTGAAGTTCACTATATAAAGAGGAATAGAGATCCTTGTATAAACCACCACCTAAGCATAATTTTTAGTCCATGAGGAAAAGTACTAAAAATATCATTAAATGCCACTGGAACTCAGGGAAACAGCCTGATTCAAAGTGCTTAAGGTCCAGCAAAATTTGTAGACTGTTATCTTCCATTTAACTCTCCAAGTGCCTATTTCACATCAGTAAGCAGGCAGATGGCTCTGTTCTCTTTCTACTACACATTTAATTTTGTGTTTTTATCCACCATACTTTTTGACTTAAGCTTAAAAAGCTTAATTAATGCAAAGCATTGCACGTATTTTAAATGTACTCATTAGTACATTTTTTAATATATTTTGGCATTCTTTTCAGTGGCTATTTTTTAATTTACTCATCTTTTACATATTTAGATTAATTTTTTAAAATTTAATTTAATTTAATTTAATTTAATTTAATTTAATTTTATTTTATTTTATTTTATTTCTGATAAGTTACAGAACATGCCCTGGTTTTAAAGAAATTAAAGAAATTCTAGTATGATGAGGATAATAAAATTATAAGTATTTGAGATAATATTCACATAGGTATTTCCTGCTTCTCTTTGCCAAATGTAGCTTGGAGAAGGGGATGTGACAGCACCATAGAGCCTAACTCCATGCCATAATAATGTATCACTGCACCTTTGGTCTTCTAAGACCAGTGAAACAGGCATATTTTACAGAAATCTTCATTTAGCCTGAATATACAAACCCGCGTATCTCCCTTTTTTAACCTGCCAGATTCACATGGATTGAGAGTGTGTTTGTAGGCAGGAAGCAAAATTTGTGTCTTACATGAAGAATAAAGAAAGTACAGCACTAAGCATGATTCTGTAACGAAATACATATGAGCAGACAGGAAAAAAGGCAGATGCATGAACATCTCATTAGGACACCATCCTTCTAACACCCTGGCTAAACACATTAGCCTGCATACCATTGTGCATAATTCTATTGACAGGCACATACCTCCTGCATCATTATAATTTCAAATAATTCTACTGCAAAACAAAACAACTCACACTAGCAAAGTGTAGCAATAGAACCTGATACTGCAGTGGCTTTACCCCATTTAGTCTCAGTACAGAGGATGACACTCACATTGTCACATTCTGAGAGTGTAATGGGGCCAAGGTCTTTTGGTGCTACTGCTGATTGCAGTCAGGTCCAGATTCTGTCACTGGGCTTGCTAGAGGTGCACCCTGTGCTGTGGCAAGCAATCACATGAGACATTCACTGATTAGGACTGAGAGATTTCACAAAGGTGATACTGTCATTCTTTCAGGTGGAGGATATCAGATTTATTGCTTGTGCCTAACATACAGTTACAGGAAAAAGAAAAGCCTGAAATTTTCCCACTGACACATTCATCCTTTTTCATACACATTCATCCTTTTTCATGTATGTCAGATTTATTTAATGTTAGTTGCTGCCAAATACCATAGCCTGATAGAAGTGAAGCTTTTGCTACTTGTCCCCAGGTCCACCCAGTAGCAAGGCTGAGCATGTTCCCAGTAGGCACACATGCACACCGTGCATATACAGGTATACACAGAGCTGGCAGCACAGACCAACACAGAGAAAATGCAGCTCTCACATGATCACACACAGTGCCAATGGACTGATCCCTCTCACTCTCTGGCTGAGCAAGATGGAGGCCCATTATTGGGAAAATATCTATAAACATGTACAATGTGGATCCATCCAGCTCTAGACTCAGACATCCTGCCCAGTGTCAGTCCCTGGATCCCAGATTTCCCAGTGGCACTTGCACATAGATGCCATCAATGCTGCAGCCCCACTTTGGTTGCTGGTAGAGACTTCTGCACACAGCAGCACAGGCACAGACACACGCATGGATCCCCTGAGCGTCTGGGCTCAAAAACTGGCACTTCCCCAGCAGGAATGCCCTAGGCACCCCTGCCTCATGCACACGTGCACAAATGGTCTCACAATCAATCCCCAGACTGCACAAACTCTCTGGAAGCGGGCTGAAATCTCCTGACCCTCCAAGAGTCAGCCCACAGACCCTCTGGTCTCTCCAGGAGTGATCTTAGACTAAAGCTCTTAATCTACTTGCTGGCTAGCCTTGCTTGATATTTGCTGCCCAGCACATGCAGACTTCAGGTTGCTGCACTCAGACCCCAAACACACATGCACACAGAAGAGAGAGAACCTCACTCAGGAAAAGATTTAGAAATGGAATTTAATGAGAAGACAGGACAGACCATGCTGCTCAGGCACAGGCCATGGCCAGACCAGCATGCTGACCAGCAAGCTGTTTACAGACAACTGACACCTTTTATGTCCTTATTTTTCTGTTGTCTCAGTCTTTCTCTGCCCCATTTGATTTTAATGCCTCCCTTTCCCTGCCTTTGATTCCTCCCATATTAACTCTTGAACAACCCCAGGTTGCTCTTCTCTTCCATCTAACAGTGACCCCCATCCTGCAAGACCTATGGTGATTGTGCTCACCAAGATATCCCTGTGAGGAGAAGGGTTAGGGCAGGGGCTCATGTCTCTGGCTGGGGCACTGAGGCTTGCTCCCCTGCTGCCCTCTGTCTCTGCCTTGTTCTGTGTGCATGGGAGATGAGATTTATGTGCCTTAACAATATTCAGGTTTTTTTTTTTTCAAATCAGGCTAAGATACAGCATCTTTAAAAAAGATAAAATCGACACTCATTCAGATAAAAACTACACTCCAGAGCTGTCAGAGTAGGATTAATCTACATTTCTTCTATTTTTTTCATCCTCTCTTCTCTGGTTGGCAGGTATAGAAAGGACACGAAAGTCATGAGCAGAATTTCAAAGCATAAAGCACACAAAAACACAGGAAACTAAGGCACTCCAACCACTCAAAGAAAAGTTACATACATATTTTAATACTTAAGGAGGTAGGTGCCACTAGTTGCTGTGATTCACATACTTCCAGTTGTGTGGGATCTGCTGCACGGCTATTGGTTTCACTTCACTCATATTTCTTGTAAGGACTGAGTTCACATCACATAAAAAGTATAGTATTAGACACAGATGAAGGACACTTTCTCCAGCACAGAACAGAGAGTCTTTGCCAGTAAGAGTAGCATTCCTGAAAGTTGTGTGACATCCAAAGCCATGATTACAGATTGACAAATCCTTTGAAGAAAGAACAAGAATATCAGGTGTCTGTCTTCAACTAAGGCCAGGTTACAGTCTAGGAGAAAAATGATCAGTCCTGTTAGTCTGATAATGATAGGGAAACAAAGAATTACAGAAGGGAAAGGTCAACTTTTACATGAAGCATTAAACTGAAGGTCTGTGTCACTCTGCACTCAGTCTGCACTCAGACCTTGGAGAAGGTTAACCCAGACTTTTTTATGTTCAGGTTTCACAGTTCAGTGTTGAATATTTGGGATCAAAGAACACACCACCAAACTGAGCTAATCAAAGAAAAACACATTTAGAATTTTTTAAATTCAGAAGAAAAAGAGCTAATCTACGTGTGAATATCCATGACTATTGCCATTTTTCTTAGAAACTGGTGTGGATGAGATCACATGTTCCCAATTATAAAATAAATTGGTTCTCTATTTTAGTAATTAAAATCAATCTAATAATTAACAATGAGCAGTGATAGTCTGCTGGCATGCATTCTAAGAGGTGATTAGATGTATCTATTTTGATGATGGTGGCGTTAAATTTAATTTGAAAAGTAGTTTAAGCTGTGAAAAAATATTCCATAATTACCTTGAAAAATTACAATGTTTCTCTAAGACCAGATGCGCCAAGATCTTCACTGCAAAGGTGACTACTTAAATCAGTGAATGTTTTCAAATTTTTAATAGCTCAGGCAAAATTGCTTGAACATTTAACATTTACCCATAGCATCTTAAAGATAGCAGTATGAATTATACTGATTATAAAATACAGACCTTTAAGTTTACAGAAGCGTAACATGAGAAATTCATGCCTTGAAGGACATTATGCAGATAGGAATTGATGGATGGGACTGTACATAGAGTTTTCTGATGGCTGAGCCCGGGGGCATGCTATGTCACTCATGTGTGCACAGTACTAAGTTGCTGCCAGAGCTTTTATTTCTGCTGACTGCTTTCCTTTTCCTCTGTTGCAAATGACATGTTCCAGGCTGCCTTTCACTCCAGGTACCGCATGAAGAAACAGGAGGCAGAGGGCCAGCAATCCTTAGTTTGTGGCTTGACAAGTCAGCAAATCGTGAGAAAAGATACAGACATTTAATTACATCTTCCATTCTGTAAATCCCCCCAAATTTACAAGTGTACACTTTGTTTATATGTTTGCTGTTAAAATCAACTTGATACTCAGTGTTGAGAAACTAGTGAAGGCTTGTTGCTCTCATGCCTACACTTACAGTTTGGCATAATTGTGTCTTTCAGAAAACTACATCTATTGCGTTTGGCTGAGCATACTGACACTTCAGAGAACCTTCTATGAATGCCAAGCTCCTACTTAAATCTGCTTGTGCTCTTCTCTTTCAATTTATTTAGGTACCTGAAAACCTCTGCAGAAATGACCGAATACTTGTCTCATTGTAAAATTGTAGTCCTTTTGGGGGACAAAAAGCTGCTCAAACCAGCTAATGCTTACATCAATGTGACCATATTAATTATAGGGGACTCATTTAGTATTGAAGGTGTTATTGTTCACACTTCAAAAATATTCTTATACATATGCTTTTAAAATTTTTGCATTATAATTATGTATTACTGTTGGATTTGTGGTTGATTTTGTACATCTTATATATTAAAACTAAGCTTTGGGAATTGGTGAAAAATGTCTTTTGATAACATCAAAGATGGATAGGGCTGAATTATTTGCTTCTGAACTAATCTGATTTCCCTTGATTAGGACAAATCAGAGCCTTGCATGTACAAGGCATGTAGGACTGGGGTTAAGTAGCGCTTAGCAGCAAATTAAGGCCAAAAACTGTGGTCAGTTACAGTGCTTTTTGGTCATTGACTGTGTCTTTACCAGTGATTTTCCTATATGATTTTGTGCATGTAGCTAGGATAATGGGTAAAAGCAATTTTTCTGTGTGCCATGTAGCATTTGTTCTAATGTGACTCATCAGTCTACCGTGCAGAGCAATGATACCTCAACCAGGTTGATATTTTTAAAGCTAATGAGCCACTGTTTGCTATCTGAGTGACTGAAGCTAACAAGACATGCTCTCTTCCAGTGATTTATAGTGATGAATTAATTAATATGATCCTAAATTCCATCTCCAGGAAAATACGTGCCTTTCCTGCCAGTTTCATAACACTGAGTAAATACTGAATATGTAGATGAATATGAATGAAGCTTTGTTAATGATATATCAATGTTCAAATGACACCCTGTGATGTGTCCATACATATACTTTAAATATAAAGGTGAATAAAAATATTAGAAGGGGAAAACTGATAACAGAATTCTGTGTGGATGAAATGAGGAAGGACTAGAGAAATAATATATTTCTCTCAAGGTATCTCTAAAGAAATAGTGTATGTCTTCCAACAATAGTGAATGGAGACCATTTCTAGCTTCCTCTTCCCTTCAGAAATGCTGTTTTAGAAGTTGCAGCTTTTGAACCACTAGAACTTTAAGCACTGGTGTTACGCTTTTCTCATAACGGGACAAATGACATCGTATCCTTTTATGCTGATCTGTACAAGACAGCTCTGAAGACTGTCACCATGATGACACAGGATTTGAGTGCATCCCAGCACTAATGCCTGGGCATCACCCATTGCATGCTGCTTTCCCAAGCATACACCCTATGACCTGGAAACGATAAGGCTCTACCATCAGTGTGGTCATATTCAGAAGGTGAAAAAGGAAGAAGTTTCTTGATTTTAAAAATGTAGATTCAGGATGTTACCTCCTTTTTGCTTTTTTTTTTCTTCCCTTCCCTTCCCTTCCCTTCCCTTCCCTTCCCTTCCCTTCCCTTCCCTTCCCTTCCCTTCCCTTCCCTTCCCTTCCCTTCCCTTCCCTTCCCTTCCCTTCCCTTCCCTTCCCTTCCCTTCCCTTCCCTTCCCTTCCCTTCCCTTCCCTTCCCTTCCCTTCCCTTCCCTTCCCTTCCCTTCCCTTCCCTTCCCTTCCCTTCCCTTCCCTTCCCTTCCCTTCCCTTCCCTTCCCTTCCCTTCCCTTCCCTTCCCTTCCCTTCCCTTCCCTTCCCTTCCCTTCCCTTCCCTTCCCTTCCCTTCCCTTCCCTTCCCTTCCCTTCCCTTCCCTTCCCTTCCCTTCCCTTCCCTTCCCTTCCCTTCCCTTCCCTTCCCTTCCCTTCCCTTCCCTTCCCTTCCCTTCCCTTCCCTTCATTTGGTCCCAAATTAGTGTTCCATCATCCCCAGCTTTACAAATTGCTGAATGAAATATCACAGTGTGAAACTAAGTATTTGCAGATGGAGAACAAGTCAAAAATACTCAAGACACTAATAATATAGATGCCTAACACTGGGAATACTTTAAAAAAAATATTTTCAAGAGGGAGGGATACTGTAACATTTATCTTTTGTGATAATTTCTGCTTATTTTTTTTCAGAAAAAGAACACCTTTCTAAACAGGTCACAGATGAAATAGGTAAGATAAGTCACAGATAAGGTTTTATATTTCCAGTATAGTTCTGAAAGATTTGGGTTTTTCTAAGCTGATGTTGATATTGTATTACTAATTTGATAAAGTCATTCTTCTTGCATGTCACTCAGGAATGCCAAAATAACACAGACAACAGTGAACAACATTCATTAGTTTTTTTGGGGGTTTTGTATTAGTTATACAACTTTTTGCAATATTTTCAATTCCTCTGCTTTAATATTATTTTATTGCAATTTAATACTGCCATCTTTAATCTAGCTATAATACTGGAAAATATATTACTGTGAGTTACTCAGTATTAAGCATCTGATTAAGGTGTTTGCATCCTTGTCTCCTCTGATTCTAAGATTAACTGGAACATTATAGATGATTGATTGTGGTATTTTTCAAAGAGAACTTGACAGCCTCTGGATGAAATTGGGTGTTCTTTATTGAAGCCACTTTGAGGACAAAAAGAACCAGGAACCAACATAAGGAATTGCTTCATCAAAATTCTCTCATAATTTTGAGTTCTTAGGTTAAGAGTATTTTCTTGTTTTAGCTATTGTGTGTTCTGATTCTGGAAAATTAGATACAAATCTAACCTTTCAATAAAGAACAATCTGGTTGCTGCGGTTTTAGAAAGCAGTTTTTAAACAGATGTGTTTTGAACAAATACAAAAATAAGGACGAATTTAACAGTTTCATTTAAAACCTGAGGTCCGTATATCAAATCTCCTGTTCCTAGGAGTATGATTTTTGAATGTTTGAATTTTTGAAGAACTTTAAGCCTTTTCTTTCAATTCTTCCATTAAAATACTTGTTAGAAGAAACTGAATTTGTTTAGAAAGATACATTAGCCACACACATTTCCATATTTAAGAAGTAAGTATCTCAAAACTAAACTTTAAAGCAAGTAAGTGGTCATGTATATATGAACATCCACACATTCCCTTGTTCCAGAAAATACAAAATCAATCTGAGCCATTGTTGCTCTACATTGGGAATAGAGTGAAACAAAAGTCTGTTGGCACATGTTGCATTCAATAAGGTGAGAAGCAAAAAATCAGTTTGTAGATGTGTCTCTTGACCTTGAACACTATTGTAGCTGAAAGAATGCCTCAATCAGTGCAGTGTCTTCTTGAAAATCATCTATTTTAACATTATTGTAACAGAGGCCTGCTTTCACTCCATCTTTTCAATGAGGAAAGAAAAAAATCAAGTACTTTGGATATAGACACAGCCACAAAGTGGCAAGTAGCTAGTTGTTCCTTAATGTGTATTAATTGAATAGTAATCTTATTATTTAGTTCACTGAAAAGCCAGTAAACATACACTAGTAAACCTTCTGTAATATACTTTAGCTTAATTCCTTCCCTTCTCTCTCTTTTAAGCTCAGTCATTAGGATATTTCTTTTTTCATGTAAAACACTGCACTTCAAATAGGATTACAATAATTAAATTAAAATGCAAAATCCAAAGAATAAATAAGACTGCCAGTAAGCAGCCAATAACTTCTTTTCTTTTTAATTCTTCCCCCCTCCTTGTACCCCTTTAATGTTTTTCATTTTCTCCCTAATAAGTTCTCCTCTGAATTGTTTCCAAGATCTTTGGCATTTTGTTTGCGTGATGAAAATTAGCAAAACAATCCTTATTGCTTTTTACCAAATGCCTGATCATTAATGCATCTAATTAAGTTAAGCTTAATATTTTACTGTGCAAATTTATCCCCTGAAGCTTTTTCAGTTCCTCAACCTCAGCTTGAAATTAATTTGAACTTGAAACAATAGAGGACGTCTCACAAAGGTCAGATGTATGAATGCAATACATAAATAATACATATCAGCATTCCCTGGTGTACTGAGTCTGGCTGGGATGGAGTTAACTTTCCTACACAGTGCCGTGCTTTGCATTTGTGGCTAAACCAGAGCTGATAACACACCAGTGTTTTGGCTATTGCTGAGCTGGGCTCTCAACACCAAGGCTTTCCCTGCAACCCCTACCCTGATGGCCAGTAGGCTGGATGTGTGGAGGTGACACAGCTGGGACAGCTGACCCAAACTGACCTAAGGGATACCCCAAATCATTTGATGTCTCACTCGGCAATAAAAGTTGAAGGAAATGAGGAGGAGCAGGAGCAGTTGAGGTAATGGCATTTGTTATCCAAAGCAGCCCATATGCATACTCAGAACCTGCTTCCTAGGACATGTCTGGACATCTGTCCATCAACAGGGCTGAGTGAACAAATTTGTCTTTTAGCTTTGCTTTTGCACACAACTTTTACTTTACATAGTAAAGCACCTTAATCTCAAGCCATGAGTTTTTTCACGATATTTTCTCCCCTGTTCTGAGGGCAAATGGGAGAGCAGTTGGTGACAGGCAGCCAAGCTCAACCCGTGAACCTTGGAAAGAAGGAGTTGCCTGAGAAGATAACCCCTGAAATTAAAAAAGTCAGGCAAATATATGAACTCAATGGATTTATTCTGAAATCATCCCATGAGTTCTATGCAAAGTCTGCCCCATGGATATCACTAACCTTTTGCACTGATCTTGGTCTGGATAGAATATGAGATTTCAAATAAAAGAAATATAAAGCAAACCTAGCAAGTTGCAAGCTTCTTGTCTTAAGGAGTAAAACCTAATCTTTGCACAAATTAGAAAAAGGAAATTTCACCAGAGATTTCAATAGATGGATCTGCTCAGAACTAGTTATTAAAAGAAATCAAAATTAGATGGATTTTGATCATGTCATGGCTAAGCAAAATAAAGAAATTCAGTTGCATCAAAATTTCATGGGATTTATACTGAACATATAAGGAGATACAAAGAGCATTGAATGAGATGAGTTTTGTGATCTTTGCAAGCATCAAGTTAATTTTAAATGCAACAATCTGTGATAAATTTGTCTCTACCAGATAGGGTTGCAAAAAGACTTGTTATAGATGTCTATTCCTTAAATTGAAGTACCACACCAGGTTTTAGTTCAGATTTTCAATTTCAATGAGACAAACTGTATTTACTTTTTAAGAGATAAATCTATATAAACATAATATTTTTTGTGCAACTTAGTTAAATCAAGAATGTTAGTAGTAGTGCAAAAAGCTATTTTTTTGTTCAAAAGGAGGAATAGTTGAAATCAGTGTCTTTTTAAAATTGCAGCTCCTGAATATCTAAAAGATCTGCACATTTTGAAAGTGTAATCAGAGTACAGTGAGGGGCTTGCTCTTCTTTGGTCCCCCTTTTCTATTATAATATGGGAAGCAGTGTTAGGCAGAAGGTGTTCTTGACCATCTGCAGTGTTGAATGAGTTCATTAGTGTCTTAGGTACAAGGAAGCAGTATGTCAGTTATGAGACACAGCAGTTTTTGCATAAAACTGCTAAAGTACTGTCAGTCCTGTTTCTTCAAAAAAACCCGAAATACAACAAAGCAAAAAATACTGAAAGACAGGTTGCTAGTTTATTTTAAAATGATCAGCAACTCTATAAACAGATTACTATAAACCAGAAAGATAATCTAATTATCTTCCATTAAAAATAGTCTTTTAACATGTTATAAACATATTGTCATGAACAAAATGCAAGCCCTATTGAGAATCTGAATTAAACAATCTTCCAAAAATTTAATTATTTTTAGTTTAAATACTGGGCACAATTTACGTGGGAGAAAGGGTTGTTTGTTTTTGGGTAGACTGATAGATAATACGTGGCAGTCCAAAAGGCAGATAAAGGTACTGGGGAGGGTGACTAAAATGCTTTCAATTCTTAGCTACCAAGGTTTCACAGGCAAGGAAAAGAAATTATTTCAGCAGCCTTTTTGTCAGTTTGTTCCTTCTCATGCTTTGGGACAGTGAAGGTAGAGAGGATGGATGAGTTTTCCTGATCTGTGCCTGAGGTATTCAGCTCTCCTAAAAAAGTGAAGACACCAGCCTCTTTCCAGCATAAATTACCAGGTAAATATTTCCTTATATTTAGGAAAATGAAACTGAAAAGTTCTTCTAGCCTGTTCCTGTGTTTGTGCAGGCATTACCACAGATAGACTGAGAAACTACCAACTGATAACTTCCTAGAACATTTTGTCCTGCTGCTTTTGGGCTAGAAGTGTTTCAATTTTTTCCACATGCGGCTAAGTACCTTCCTGAAGCAAATATGATTTAACATGTTGAATTTAGATCTTTTATGACTCTGTAGTACAATCAAACACTGTTTCCATTATGCATCACCCATTAGCCCATGGAGTTAAAACTCACCATGTTTTCACAAGGTTTGAGACAAAACAGAAAAATCCTCCATAAAAATCGAAGGGGCTAGGAATGTGAAAACCACTAGTCTGATCTCTAAGCAGGCCTAAACTTGTGTTTCAGTCTCTGTCATCCCATTAGTGTTTTTGAAATCCCCACAAAACTGATCTGGCTGACTTTGTTTTTTTTACACTCAGTGAATCAGCAGCTATGTCATTTTATGTCATCATTTAATCCTCTCCACACTGCTTTCTAAAGGACTGAACCTGAAACTTTGCATTCTGACACCCCCATAACTAATCTCTGTTCTGTTCTCCACCTCTAAACACTAAGCAACTGCAATTTTAATTTCAAGCTCTGGCTGAATTTTAATTTTCAAAAATCTTAAAACACATTCTCTTGAAAGAGTAACATATTTCTGTATTATTTATTTACGTTGAAATAAGTTGTTTTGTTTTGTTTTGTTTTTTTGAGGTGTTTCCTAATTTGGCACAGCAGGAAGATGGTGAGCTATGCCAAAAAATTCAATTTTCAAACAATTCTATGATTCATTATTTTTCTTCCAGTTTTCTTTTGCACAGTGTCCTCCCCTGGGTACAGAATAAATAAACAATATTATTGCAGGGATAGCCTATATCAGCTATCATGGGACCACAAGACGTATATATATATATATATATATATATAGTATATTTACAAGTTTTATATTTTAATTTATGGATGGTAAAAGTTACATGAGTCTATAACCCACTAAGTCAGCAGAACTGGGAATGGTACTCTTGAGTTTTGGAAAAATCAGTGGATCTTAAATATGTGAGAAAGTGTTTTGTAATAAATGACATTGCACTGGCTCACACTTATACTATATTCCTTTACTATGTAATGTGATAATAAAAGTTCTCCAATGAGATTTACAAACTCAGAAACATAAGATTTATTAAAATAATAATGTGGTTTAGTATTGCAAGCACTTGAAAAAATAGAGAAACTTATTAACAGAATGGTGTTTTTTATTAAACTGATTTTAAGAGCGATAATAACAAATAAAATAAAGAAACATGCAGGAGAGTAAAGGAAGCAGTAATGGAAGCCCTTTTGTAAAGGGCTAAAAGGTGATCTGATCTAAATTGTAAGAATTTAATAGCAATATTTTCTTAAAATGATCTCATGCACACCCCAGTTAAGATTTACTCTTGCAAATTGAATAAATGTACTTTCCTATGCCTTGAAAAAGTATGATAGTTTGACTAAATATCATATTCATCTTTAAAAAGGAAGCTAGTGTTTAAAATAAAGGAATGATCTTTTTTTTTGCAAATTAAATATTTATAATCTTTTTTCATGTAGCATACTAATTCATTCTGTAATTTATGTCACTGAAAATAATAGTGTTATTTTACTTGTTTTTAACTGCTTAGAACAAACACAAAGTTAACAGCATAAAAAGTTACAGGCAAGTAGTAGTATTTTTATCCTGTGTATTGACTGCCAGAGGGAAGATAATATCCCCTGCAAATGAATACATTGTGATCCAGTATCCAGAATCTGGATTTTATTAACTAAAACACAGCTCTTTATTATATAAGAATATATACTTTGCTCTTGTTTGTTTGCTTTTTTAAGTCTTGGTCCTTTCCAAAAAAGAAAAGGACCAACTAACTAGTTAGTTGCCATCTTGAGACTCTGGTTGGCTGAACAGTAATATTTTTATAATGAAGTGGTCCACCTGAAAAATAAATTAAATAAGCTCAAAAGGTCAACCTCTACTAAAGCAATGCTATGTTAAGTATAACATATTGTTATACTTAAGTCCTTACAGAAACTGAGGCAGAGTTTCTATAAATAAGGGAGTAAAATTTCATCTTTGAGAAGTGGAAAAAGCATGCAGTACTGAGTGTGTCTTTTTTAGATATTTCTATTTTCTATAACAGTTCTCAGGAAACATACCACATTTTGAGAGTACAGAGATCAGGTGGCAAAATGACCTGTTAGAATTTACACAATCTTTGTTTACAGAACACATAATTCTCAGTTCAAATGCCATCAATATCCTATTAACTTATGTCCTGAAGGAAAATGAACCGAAATGCAGATTCAAATAACAATCATTAATCTGCCACATACTCTGTCACTAGAAAAAAATTGCTATTGCTACTTTTTGTCTACCCTTGTGTAATAATCTGAAAAAAAAAGTATGATGCTTTTATGAGTTTTTGGGTTTTCTTATTTCCGGTTTTGAATACCTCATTTTTATGCATACGTCAAACTGATAAAATGTGAACTTTCAATTTAATAAGCAAAGAAAGTGCATCAAAGTGCAATTGATCTTCTTAAGCAAATCTTTAATGCCTTTCCTCTCTAGTTGTTTTATATTTCCAGCAGGAAGGGAAAAGAGAAATACAAGATGAATGAACAGGTTAAACCATAAATGACAAATTGGATTCTGCCAAAACAAATCATGGACTGTTCTATAGAAAACCACCACATCTTTCCAGAATACCTACCCAAAATTGAACACATTAGGCAGCTTCATGTTATAATGGAAGAAGTATTTTTTTCACATTCTAGAATTGCAGCCTTTTCTACTGAATACTTCTGTAAATTTTAAAATGGAGACTGGGACTGAAACTGGAAGTTCAGCACATAGTTAAAAATCCATACAGCTTTACAATCATGAATACCTAGGCAGTGTCTCTGGAGAGTTGCCAGCCTCATGAAAGCACTTGGGACAAAATTTTCAAACTGACAAGAGTGCTAATATGTGCAGGGAGTGGTTGTCATACAAACGCCATGAAAATTAAAGACACTTACAAACCATTTTTACCGGAAGAAATGTATCAAAAAGATCAAACTGCACCTACCTTATTGCAGGTGCCTGAGGAGCAGGAAACTGTATGAGGAACAGCACTTGTGTGCAAGGTGACTTGGCTTGCTCATCTAGAGAAGAGGATACTGAGGGGACACCGAATCGTGGTCTAAAGATTCCAGGGGAACTGACAGGGCAGGCATCAATCTCTTCTCTCTGGTGAACAGACTTAGGACACAAGGGAATGGCATGGAACTGTGTCAGGGGAAATTTCGGTTAGATATTAGGAAAAAGTTCTTTACCTGGACAGTGGTTGGGCATTGTAACAGGCTCCCCAGGGAAGTGGTCACAGCACCAAGCCTGACGTGTTCGCGCAGCATTTGGACAACGCTCTCAGGCACATGGGGTGGCTCTTAGGGTTGTTCAGTGCAGGCCCAGCAGCTGGACTTTGATGATCCCTTGGAGTTCCTACCAAATCAGGACATTCTTTGATTCTACAAAATAATTATGGGGCAAATACATGAAGCAGGTATGATAAGTGTATCTTGGGGGCATTTTATGGAAATTAAAAGATGATGCAATCACTGCCAAATGAAGTATATTTAGGAAGGGACAAAATCATATACACATGCTTTTGATACCTTCAACAATTTTCTTTTCATCAAGGACTGCATGCAGGAGTAGCTGACATGGTAAAATTGGTAAGTATTAAACAAAGTAGACCACTCATGTAATTCTGAAAGTCTCAATGCCACAGATCACTAGTTGCTGGAAAGGTATTTCAGGGAAGTGAGCAATCAGCACACATTTGCCTTATTCTTGTCCTTTCTCAGGTACTTTCTGCTGTCCTGTTGAAGACAGGCTTTGGGACAGACAGACCACTGATCTGATATGACAATTCTAATCTTCTTGAACTTTGGTATTCTTCAAACTTTTACAGGCTTCAAGCAGTATTTTCTACTTCCATAGAGTCAAAAATATTCTCCACTGAAGTGATTCTTCTAGACCGAAACAAAAAAATGAGCACACACTTGTACTGCTGGGATATCTCTCTACTCTTTTTGAGGTGACTGGAGCCGTTAGCTAATATTCCACGCTGCATTCTTTCTTTCCTTTGATATTATTAATTCACTTGCTGCTTTCCCAATTATCAAAATATACACTAGCATTTGAAATCCTGACCCAGCATTTCCTAGGCTGAGAAGAATATTTCAGGCTCTCAGAAATACCATTATCTCAGAGTTTATCTGTCTCAACATTCATTACAATTCTTGAGCCATCCTAGCCAGCAGGGATGAAATTCAGATTGCTTCACAGTATAGTTGTCTACTACCTGCAATGGCTGGAAATTGCACTGTGAAAATAGCTGTGTCTCACTGATCAGCATCCAAAGCAGAACAAAAAGATTTGAGCGTACATATATGAGTGGCCTAAATATCACCTTTCTATTTTACTGTTACATTGACCCTCTGCACTTGTTACTTTTATAGCAGTTAAGGATTTTTCTCATCTTTGCTATTCCAAGCAATTGAAACATAGATTTAGGCTGCTGTAGCTCTACAAAAAGGAAACATCTGTGCAAAGAAATAGTACCAGGATTGAGAGAATTTCACCTTTGAATGTGAAATTCTGTTCTCCAAGGGAAATGGCTTTGACCTCAGGATTTGGCCAACATATTATATCTAGGTTTTTGTCATCATATTTTAACTAATCTGGGCACCTGGCAATCTGTTGGCAGGCTCTATTTGACTCTTTCAGTTAATGTTTCTGTCCAAGTTATTGCTTGTCATGAATGCACATGTTTTTCTCTCTCCAAAGAGTTTTAATGGTTTGAAGTAATTGCCTACTCACCAAGGTCATCTAAGCAAGAATACATCAGTAGTGCTGCAAACAGATGTACATAGCTCAGGAGTTTATATATTTTAAATGTCTAAGCATATCTCAGTGTCATTTTTATAGGACTATAACAGAATATTCCATTTATGTTAAATAAGCATATTCACAAATATATTAAAGACTGTATTCTTTCAGTGGTGATCACGTATCATACACTGCATTTTTGTGGTCAAACATCGTATAGGGCACAAAGTACTCTAAGAGGTTATTTGTTGCAAAATTTATGTTGTTTTGTGATAGCAAAATACTCAGAACAGGAGACAGCAGTAGAGATAGATAGGCTTTTGTGTACATCATTATAGTACTACAGCACTGAATGTGTTTAGGATCACTATTTCTTTTTTGCTTGTGTTCATGGTATTGCATTTATCTATGTTTGAAAGTTTATTAAAGTCTTCATAAAAAAGATGATTTTCTGTCTCTTTTTGTTATTATAAAGTATACAGATGTACTGTCTGGAAAAATCCAAGACAGATTGCCTGGAATCTAATTTGTTCGATATAGAGCGATAGTATGTGGTTTCAATTCTTGGATATTGGTGGGAACATGCTGCAGTGTTGCTGTAAACCTGGGCCTTTTGTAAAATAAACACAGTTTCATGATTTTTCATGCTTCTAGAATAAGCAATTTACTGACTATTATAAGTCAGAAATGCGTGTTATATGTTATTTCTTTGTTCTGCTACCCATAAAATCAACTTTCTCCCACTCCAGGTTTGCATTTCTTTAAATGACCATGTCATGGGTTAAGTTGAGCTGGAAATTAAACACCATGTAGCTACTTGATTAACACCCCTCTCTCCCTGCCACCGTGGCAGAATGGAAAGAAGAATCAGGTAAAACTTTTAGACTGAGATTAGAACAGTTTAATAATCAAAAATAAAGTAAAAATATGTAATAATGTCAAATTAAAATGATAATGAAAAGGGAAAACCAAGTGATGCACAGTACAATTGCTGACCACCCACTGAACAATGTCAGACCCCCTTCCCTAACTCAGATTGGCACCTCTCTCTGGTAACTCCCCCCAGTATGTATTCTGGTGTTCTGTGGTGTGGAAAAGCCCTTTGGTCAGCTCAGGTTATCTGTCCCAGCTGTGCTCCCTCTCAGTTTCTTTTGTGTACCTCCTCACTGGCAGAGCAGGAAACAAGAAAAAAATCCTTGACTTAGGATAACATGACTTAGGAAAAAGCAAATCCCTCAGTGTGTTATCAACCCATTCTGATTCTGAATCCAAAACACAGCACTGTAACATCTACTGAGAAGAAATTAACTCTAGTGGAAAACAGGACACCATGGGTGAGTTTTTTATAGCCAGTAGGTCTCCAGTGCTGACTGTGCTGTGCCTCTTACCTTGCTGTGCCTGTACTTCTCTACATTGTGTCCTGCACTTCCACTTCTCAGTGTCTCAGCTATCATACCAGACCTATGTATTTCTCTATGTGGCATCACTATCTAAGTAATGAATCTAAGTTGAAAATATTTCATTCTTCATAGAAAAAGGGTTTTCTACTGTGGTTCTACCATTAAAAAAACAAAAAAAGACTTATATCTGGTGAATTAGAAAAATTATTATCACAGCTAAAGAAGGTAAAACAAGAATTTGAAGGGTCTAGAAAATTTCATAGAGCAAACCTGGAAAGTGTAAGTCCTAAGGCATTGCAAACTCCATCCAAAACTGATTACTTAATAGCAATGGCAGTAACAAGTATTAAAGGACTGCATGGTTATAATGCCTTCACATGCACTTGGAATGTAAAATCCCATTGCATTCTACAGAGAAGTAGTCAGTACAAGCAATGGAGCCTGGAACAAAATTTGTGTTATTCTAAGTAAAGCTCTTAGCAATGATACAGCCTAGTTGCTTTCTAGGGCATAATGGAGCTTAGCCACCTAACTCACATGCAGGCACAGGTAGGAGGCTAAATTTAGATGTTTCTAACAGTCTCAACTCTTCTGATGCGGCTGAAAAGTCTGATTTCTAGATTAATGTTAGGTTCACCCTCCCTTTGGTCTAAGGCTTCTCTACATGGTTCAGCACAAGAACAGTGAGGAAAGGAGGAGCTTGGGATTCATTACAATGTAGGGAAGCTTGCTATGATGTGTAATGCAGAGCCAACACACTTCAGATTATTAGTTCCTGAATAGTCTAAGCAATAGACAGGCAAAAGAGGGAAAATTACAACAAAAAATTTTGGTTGAAATTAGATGTCAAAGCCCGAGAGAAGCATTGGCTTCCTAAGCTCTCCATATGAAGACCAGACATGCCTCTGCAGAGGTGCCCTCATTTCATCTTGTACAGTGCTGAGCCACCCTGAGAAGTGAACAGATGTGCTTGCTGCCTGGGACTTGCAGTACATAAATCACAGGTAAAATTGTGCAGGCTTAGATGTGTTGCACAAGTTCATACAGGAATTCAGCCCAGGAACAGAGGTTTGTCAACTGGCTTAATCATAGAAGTGTGCTTGGATATTATTTAAAATAAAGCATTGTTTTATAAAGAGAGGGTTAGTCATGTCACCTAAGTCATATTTCTTATGAGACTAGACTTTCTGCTGAGAATTGCCTGAGAAAGTGATGTTCTAAACAAACACCTTAATTGAGAAACTGAAACTAAAGAGAGTAAATTCCTCCCTTCGACATATGTCCCTTGTTGGTGTTCATAGAACAAATCCCAGACTTTGAACTGTTGCACAGTTATTATACATGTTATACATGTCAGTCTCCAAATATATTCTACTTGTTGGTCTTAAGAAGAAATATGGTTTACAGCCTTGGATATCCAGGATTTGCTACGTTTTAAAAAATGCTGTTACTTCTTAAAAAAATAAACTAGAAATTGGCTCTGAAAAAAAGGCTTTTCATTGGTTTAGGCATTGTAATAAATTCATGTAGACAACAGACTTAAAATCTTACTGTTAATTCTGATCAGATTGTTGAAATAAATATATTTAGTTAAAAAAAAAAAAGGAACTAGTACTAGAGCTCATATATTATCCCACAAAGTCAGGAGGAGTTTTGTTTCATCCCTATGGCATATGAGAGCATTAAAAGGCTTAAAAAGCTAAAATAACTTTTAAGGAAAGCACGAAGAAAAATGATGTGAAGATTTTATTTCAGCAGAATAAAAGGATAGAAGAATCATAGCTGTAAACCAACTGAGTTTATGTGAAAAGGGGAACTGATGAAGATTTAAATCTTAGTAGTTACAAAACTTCATGAACAATGTTAAACTTTTGGAGAACCTGCATATAATTTAAGCTATATGTTAAGAGTTATCAAGTCATGACTGAATATTTTTTAAGGAATAATACCCTGGTTTTAAGATTGCCTAAGGTTTTGTCAATGTGTGAATTGGTAGATGCAAGTAACTGAGCAGACCACAACCCAAAGCTGAAGAACAAAGAGTAGGTTTATTCCATCACCTCACTGTCTGGAGGATTCAAAAACCAAGCAAGGACACATACACTGATAAGCTTGGTCCATCTTAGGAGGGGCAAAAAGTACAAGACCCTGTTCCTGGCCTCGACATATCAAAGGGCTCATGTACAGTCATTCACAATGCTGTACCTTCTATAACCTCTGAGCTTCTCTCTCTTTCTCCCAATGGGCAGCCTAAGCCTGTCCATGAAGAATGACTTTCAAGTCTTTGACAGCCTTCTGTTATCTTCTACAGAAATTCAACTTCTCAAGACAGACAGAAGACAACCCAAAGCAGACACAATATGTGAAATTTCCCACATTGAATGTTCTTAGCATCTTCTCACTGCAAGGTCATCTTGAGCAAAAACAACTCTAATTTCATCCTCAAAACAACTCTATTTTCCCTCCTCTCCAAATCTTCTGCTTTCAACCCTTGCCTCACCACAGTCAAGTTAGGTTAATCACCAAGTTAAAAAGAACTCAGTTTCAAATATGAAGATTCATTGGGAGTCTCTCTAAACCACAATTTCTATTTTAACATGACCACTCTGCATTTTGTATCCACCTAAGTTCCTAATGCATGTTAAACTGCTTACATTTTCCCTGTGATAACAAATCTATCATATTTCCTTTACTTAAAAGAACAGTATAAAGATTTATTGTGAAAGTGTTTCATTTTACCTCATTGTCTATGCACATTTTTTTCTTGAGTAATTATATCTTACTGATCATAACTAATAATATATAACTACTGTCTCTATATTTAAAATCTGGTTACATCTAAATTAATATCACAGTCAAATAATCTTTTTTAAACATAGTTTCGATTTTTTGAAGTAAAGCTAATAGATTTATGTCATGTAATTTATGTAGTTACATATGGAACCTGAAACTATTTACTTTGAAAAATGAAAGCAGAAAGTAAGTAAATACTTTTCTTTTACCGTATGAGGAACAGGAACACCTGAATACCTTTCATTTATCTGGAAGACACCAGAGTCTTTAGGTGAAATAAAAAAAATTATTACAGTTGAATGAGTTTTCAATATATTGAAATATCTTTCAATGTAGAAAAGTTAACAAAACTTTAAAAGGCAGATCTGCATTCCCATTTTTGTAGGAGCAGGGGAGAAATAATGAGTAGATTATTAATAAAATAAAGTCCTTTTATTAAAAATCAAAAAAAAAAGCACTAACAGTTTGTGATTTACCAGAAATGAACACATTTAGAAATTTTTACCAAATAATCCTTTTACCAAGTGATTTATATGTTATCGGTGGTTTTTTTCTTACAGTAACACTTCACTTGATACTAAATGCCTTCCTAAAGAAAAAAAACCAAAAAACATTGAAATCATAAGAGCATGGTCATAAACATGTTCATTTTCAGTTACATCCAAAACCAGTTTGCAAAACAGTTATTAAAAGTGCTTGAATTTTGGTTGCCCCAGGTTATTTGAAAGCCAATGCAACAAGTTTACTGCATTTCACCTGAGTATGTCTGGCAAGATAAATAAAACAGGATTAAGCAGCAAAAATTTTCACATTTTATCCTGGTATAGTTAAAGCATTTAAAGCTTCTCTTAAGTAGGGATTTAACAATTCCAGACACGATGTTTTGGTTTTGGGGTTTTTGTTCTGTTTTGGCATTTTTTCCTTTGTTCTAGTGGTCTTTCTCCCCATTTCAAAAGTGTCCTTTCCTTCACATGCCTTTCTGTATGTAAAGCTACTCCCTCTGTCAGAAAGGCAGAAAATATCTTTGATGAGAACTAAGTCTCACTCCTTAGTTTGAAAACTGCTCAGGCACTGCCAGAAGAGTTCTCAGTGCTATATGTAGAAGACATGGTGATTTGTCCTGGTTTGCAAGAGCTCTACCTAATTTTATATGTTATGGAAATGACAAGTATAAAAGCTGCTCCATTTTTTTCTCTTGTTATTCTTTGTGTTTCTGCGCTAGGTACTAAAAATCTTTTAATCATTGTTTAAAATGAAACCATCTAATGAGAATCCTTGCTCACTAATTTGATAATTCTGCCTTTTGACAGGAATGTAGCTGAAAAAATGTATGCAGGATCAAAGGCAATTGGTGATCAAAATTAGGATAAGTACAACTTATTTATATGGTCCTCAGTATGTGAAGAATCATAAAACCATCTGCATTTACTACTTTAATTTTGTCTACTTTAACAAATTGATTGTTTCTTTTTGCCTTTAGGGTTAAGGGTTTTTTTTTTATTTTTATTTTTTCTGGGTGGATTCCTTCCATTTGAGAGACTCTTACCTTAAACTGTGTACTATTAGAGTAATCTGTCAGATAACTGCAGGTTAGCCTCTATTCTGCAGTGTGCATGCCTCATAAGCCGAGAGAAGAGTTCAGAAGGGCTCTTTATGATTTTTTTTTAACTAGGGCATCAATTCTCAGCATTAGTTTTACATCTGTAATATGCTTGGAATCAAGAAAGTAAAGGATAATGAATATTAGACAAAGAAACATCTGGGTGAAATTTTAGTATAATGAAGAGTAAATCATCTAGAAAATTAAACAAGTCATTCCTTGTATAAGTACAGTTGTGATCCTGGTTTTCAGTGACTTCCATATCTAATAACTAACTAGGTCATTAATATCTCCTTAAGGCATAAGTTGGTTCTCTTCTGACATCACTCATTTCATCTTACTTTTTCAAAAACTTGCAAGAAATATTTATCTCTTAGCTTCTACCACTGGATCCCATTTTGCAAAAGACTACCAAAATTTACTTAATTATAGCATATTCACAAAAATGTAAATGCAGGGGAGGAAGGTATAAGCAATGCATTATTAATAAATACACCTAAAAATATTGACCAAGACTGGCAGAAGTAGATTCACTGGAGCAACTAAGGAAGCTGAAATTCCCACTTTTCAGCCGCCATATGTGTAATGTGATCTCAGTCTTGGCTGACACACACCAGAGAGCGTGCAGAGGGTCTCTGCACCAATGATTACCCTCAGGAACAGCCTTTTAACACAGCATTTGTGGAAGAATTACCCTGCTAGCTCAACGACCACTTAAAGCTTCTAACTTGACACAGATGCCATCATGTAGCTCTGGTGTAAGTGATCTACAACTTTTCTAAAAAAATATTAATATTTTGGAAAACTAGGTTTTTTTTTAAATCATGTATCAGAACTTGTAAGAAGTTAAAATATTTATGTGAAGAGGAGCATGATGTGAGAGGATCTTTCCAGTGATAAACAATTTTAGAAAGAGAAGACAACTGTGAAAAGAAAAATGCAAAATTTCTGCTCAATAAAGTATCTCTCTTGACTCAACAAGTAGTGTAGACACTATGCTTTAGACCTAAGCATATAGCAGATAAAACGTATTCAAAGAATAATCAGGTTTTTACTGTTGGTGTTTAAAGAAAGTTTAAAAGAAAGGGCATGTCATATTTTTAAACCATGAGGGTACTTTTTCTCTCAGAACATAAATTTTGATAACATTTGAGGCTTGATACCAAATTCTCATTATCCTTGGTCAAATCCAGTTTAAACCACAGAACCCTAGAGGTAGCCTAGCTTTAATTGTCTCTAAAAGTTAACATAATTTATTATGTCTACTGTGAAATGGCTAACTTACACATAAGAGTGCTCTATTAAATGCACTTCTATTGTCAAAGTCAACTGCTTCTGGCAGTGCCATTCCTGAAATGCTACTGATCAAAAGGTAATGAGAACTGACAGGCAACATCACAAATGTTCCATGGTAAACAGTCTGTTAGACGAGGAATTAATTGAGTGCTACTAATTGATTGTTTCTACATTACTGAAATCTACCAGAAAGAATAAGGCTTTCTTGACATTCACTTGCACATCAGGATGAATAAGCCTACACATTAAAGCTTATTGGGAATAGCCAGCTCCTCTGAAATACGTGGAGGCGTGTACATAAATGACTTCCAAAATAAATCAGTATCATAACACCCTAAACCACAAATTTCTCATGTTTTCCTTTGCTGCACAGTTCTTGTTGTATCTGTATGATTTAGAGAACCCCAAAAGAGGAAAACAAGGGAAGTGATCTCACAGATGAGATAATATCCCAGCAGTGCAATTCTTTCCAACTTTCATGAGTGGTGTGACTCATGGTTACAGACCCAATTTATAGGTGCCATGCTATATTCCTCAATTAATGAGAAAAAGATAGAGCACTAAATTCTTGCTGTGCATGTCTGTAACTGCAGGGATCAATATAATCATTTGAAGTATATGTGCTTGGATTGGTCTGTGACCATTACTTTTTGTCCTATATCTTGGGAACACAGCAGTGTAATTTCTTCCTACTGATAGCCTTTAACATACCATTATCATGTCATCCTCTCAGTTTTCTGCTTTAAACAATCCCAATTATATTTTTTTAACAGATCTGTTACTCTCCACTGGACTGTTTCCAAGTAATTTAAGGTATTTGAAGGCTCAGTACTTTTCCTTGAATTTTCATATACTTTACAAACTGGTTAACATTTTTCTCATACAGTGTCTAAATGTTTAATTACAAAACTGAGTAGTAGGAAACCTGGAACAGACTTTTTGAATGCCTTGCTTGATAAAATTTTCAATTTAAGAACTATTCAACATTGTTTAACTGTCTGTGTACCCTTCTATTATGGTTTCATCTAGACAATGTTTGCCACACTTCCCTATGAAAATTTTAGAGTTATTCTTGTCTCTAATTCTGTGACACTTCCTACTCGTCTCTCACACAGAAGAACTTTTGTCCTGTCATAAAAAGACATTAAGCTGTTTTGATTTGTTTTGCTCGTGATAGATGAATGTTGACTGTTAAAAATAGATGGTTTATGTTTTTGTTCCAGATTTCTGAACATTTTTTGTATACTGAAGATAGGCTGAATTGGCTACAAATCCCTGACTGTCTTACTTTATTTTTTTCCTTATTTTCTTTTCTTCAAAGGCGACATATACATTTGTAACTTTCTAATCCTCTGTAATTCCTGCCTTCCTTCACAATTTCTGGCTTTTTTTTTTTTTTTTTTTTTTGGTGCCCAAGAACATGCAATTCCTTATGCAACTTATATGAGTAGCTATAGGTCCACTTTATCTGAGACTTTTAACAAATCCAAAGATTCCTGACCTCATGTTAGCTTCCACAATTATATATGTCACTAGTGGTACTGAGCTTCTGAGACTACTTATGTTAATAAAAGCTGAGCAAAAAGCTCCAAAGACTTGTCACTCCTACCATCTATCATCAACCTTCTGTTTTCACTGAACACCTCACAAAGGCATTTCTTGGTTGTATTCTACTAATTTACTTATGTCTTTTTTTTTGTTCCTGTCACTTTCTTTCCAGTGTTTTATTCCGTGCCTTATCCCTCCTGATTTTCTCCTGTCACGCTATAGCAGTTTGTCTTAATCTTTAGTTATATCATAATTTCCCAATTGATTGATTCCTTCTTGAGGTTTCGGACCATTTTAAAGTTTCAGATTAAACTTTAAATATGATTTATCCGATATTGCCTTATGCTTTGATTTTGATCCACCACAAGTCCTTCATCTTCAGTGTGCTTTTTCAGAACTTGAAAATCCTTTATCAAAAATCCCCATCATAATTCACTTGTAAAATGCCCAGTTAGAGGAATAAGAGCAACTCTACTACGGCATTTCTAGCTTTGAGTACTTGTCTTTACATTCTGAATAATGCATTGAAGAACAATGTAGAAGAAAACAGAAGATTGTTACCTTTACATTCCATTTCCCCACCCTTCACATATTCAATAATTGTACCTTTCACACACAGCAATACAGAAATTTAGACTGTTAGAAATTCTACTCCTGCTTCCTATGACAGGTTTATGAAATCATGGCAAGAAAAAATCATGGCAAGAAAAAATCATATGAAAAAGTTTTAAATAAAAGTCAATTAATCAAATCAAAACTTTTTCAAGGTAATAGCTTTAGTGCATGTGAAGTTTTCAAAGCAAAAATGTTTGAATTTTATCTGATTTCACAAAGACCTGTTCAGAAATTGTACAGAAGTAAGAAAATCTTTGTACATTGTTAGCTTTAGATATGGAAAGACATATTATTTGGGAAGGTTAAGTCATATGTTATTGACTGTAGTAGTTTAGTTTGTCTTTTTTTGTTAGTAAATTCAGAAAGGACAGTAGCAACTTTTATAACTCAGTTTCCCTCAGATGAAGATGCACTTAATGTTGATCAACCCAACTTGACTAAAAAATCAAGCTATTTGTTCAGTGTTCAGTTAAATAAAAAACAACTGAAACACACATGCACACACACACACACACACACACAAAGTTGTGCACAAACATTCATACTCACAGAAGATGAGCTGTTTTTCCAAATCCATCTGTTTACCACTAAAGAATACAGGCAGCACACACTGAGAAAGATCAGAGAAGCCTGTGCTCCTCAAGGCTATTACTTTGTTTATCTAATTTATAAGGCCAGCCAAAACATTTCCATTCTTTGTATTTCTTAGTATTAATTCATCACACTGTAAAATATAAAATTCCAAAAGCAACTGATCTCTGAATGTAGTCTGCCTATCCTCTGAATATTCTTTGCCTATGTCAATAGAAAAATTAATTCTTACAACTCCCACTTCATATCTAGAAAACACAGATTATGAGGCTGAACACAGTTCTTTAAACTGAACTGCTTCTGTAAATAATTCAGCTTAGCCAAGACCATTTTAGGAATGGACATTTATTTCTTGCGTCATTGAAACTGACTAAATTACACAATACGTTACAGATGATTGTTCTATTTAATCCTACCCTGAGTATATACCCAGGGAAATTCCATTTGATCTGATGGTAAAGTCATATATTTCCTAGCCTTTTCTTCTTCGAACAAAAAATCCAAATAAACAGCAGAGGTGCATACTGGTAAGTGGAGAGTGATGAGATTGGTACATAATAAAAATAAATAAAAGTATCAATCATTATTTGGTATAGACTGAGAAAGCAGGAATACAGGTTTTTATGAGTAACCTGAACAAGAGTCTGGATATAGAAAACAGCAATATAGCTGTCTTCTAATCTGTACCCTAATATAGGAAGATCCCAATGGACTATCACAGACAGATTTGCATTTACTGTGCTGGGGTATATTATATAAAGATGGTATATTTAAGAATTCAGGCCTTACTTATCATTAAACATTTCTTTTAAAACTTGATTTAATATCAGTAGAACTATCTCTAATATGCTCAAAGGAATAACAACAGAGTTATTTAAACAATACAGAGGCATATTCTCTTCAACTCTTAAATTGCTCTCCCTTGTGGTTCTGCTTATCATTTGAAGATGATAAGAGAAGGACCAGATGACATTTGCAGAAGAAATAAAGTTCTCTGGTTTGTTTTGAGCAACATTAATCCCTGGTTAATAGTTACAGAAGAAATATTGAATTACTGTCCACTTGCTTCAACTTCAGTCTGATAGGAATTCATACAGATGTTGCTTTTCACATCCTACAAAATACCTACTACTTTATGACACTGAATATTTCAGATTCATAGAATCATAGCATGGTTTGGATGGAAGGGACCTTAGTGATGATCTAGCTCCAATCCCCTGCCATGGGCAGGGACACCTTCCACTGGGCCAGGTTGCTACAAGCCCCATACAACCTGTCCTTGAACGCTTCCAGGGATGGGGCAGCCACAATTTCTCTGGGCAATCTGTTGCAGTGCCTCACCAACCTTCTGCTCCTGTCAGGTTTTCTAATGCAAGAAACTAAATTACTAAATTCCATAACTACAGATAGGGAACAAGAAACTCCCTTTCAGAATGTTAATTACCATAACCCTAAGTCTTTTTCACTCTCTGTACATTGACAGCATGATTGACCATCTCAAAACTGTTCTAACAGAATTTTTTTCCCACATGTGACCTTACAGCTTTAATGAAAGGAACCTCTGCTGTCTTAAAGCACAGATTATTAAGAAAAATTTATTTTAATGAGAAGTTCAGAATAATTTCTATCATTTTTTAAACAAACTGTCATGATTTTCTATTTTCTGCAGATTTTCATCACAGTTTTATTTCCAAGCCACTGGAAATATAACAAAGGATTAGAAGGAGATTTATCATCACTTCTCAATTAAAATTTTTCAATAACCTAGTATAGTGCTTTTTTTCTTTAAAATTTTAATATGGGGTAAATAAAACAAAAAGAGCTTTGCTGATTAGGATCTTTATCAAGGCTATTATTTGCATAAATTTGACACGCTGAACACATATCCATGCTTTTCTAGTATAAGAAAGATGCTGATTGTTAGATACTAAAAGCAAAGAAATTTAATAAGACTAAACGCAAAGTAAAACTGGACTGAAATTTAATCTAGGAAAAATAATCGTCATACTGGGGAATAAAGGAATATGAAACTATGGGTTAAAAATTAGATTGGGCAAAGACAGTATTTTCCTTTCCTCCCTTTCAGTAAAATTATTTACCTTGTTCACTTCCTTTCATTAATATTATATTTTGTTGATGCAGTAAGAAAAAATCTGTAAAATATGACATATTAAAATATAGACTAATGCAAGTCTGAGGCAGATTATTGGAGGAGGGGAAAGAAGAATAAAAAAGCAACACTTTCCCCTAAAGTTCCTTCTATAATGAAACAGAAAAAAATAACTTTCATATTGGGATTTTGAAGAAATATTAATATAAAGATTTCTTCTGGAAGACAAATGATTAATGAACTAAACAGATATAATAACTCACAAATCACATGTTGTCATGGTCTAAATTAAAGACAAAAATATACAGGATGACCATTGTATAAATTTAGTAGTTGTTGAGGTTAGAGTGTAGGAGGATGATCGTGAAAACCTTTCCTCACAATGTGGTGCATCACTTTCAGCCATAATCTAATACTTTTAATGTCATTTTTGTTTATTCTCTTCTGTAAAAAACAATCCTTCTAGCAGTACTCAGCTGGCTTTCAATATACCACCCTATAAGGTATAATACATATAGCATCAAAATATTGCATAGGACCCAGTTGATATGTGTTTTTTTACCTGTTTGCTTGCTTAGTGACTGACTTAAAGGGATTTTTTTAACATTCAGCAAATTAAAACTTTTAATTGCAAAATTTTAGCCAGCTTCATTTTTTTTTTTAAGTTTAAGGTATTTCTATAAAAGGAGAGCTAGTCTTATGTAGGAGTTAAAAGCTTTACAAATGTAACTATTTAGCTATTTATTTGTATTGATTAATGTGCTTATGATTTGTTGATATTTTTGCACCTACTGAAAAGAAAATATAAATTCTCTAAATGTATATAAATAAAATATAGGCTAAAAGAGTTTGGATACACTTGCTGCAGAGTAGTCTCCTAGTTTGACAAACTAGGGAAATCTCCTGAGAAGCTGAGGAAAAGACATTTAGAATAGAACATCCTCGGCAAAATTAGTATAATGATATTTTTCTGTCACTAGCTGGCCTTTCCAGTCAGGACCTCGGCTTGAACTGATATTGTCACTCCAGCATGCAGGGGCATTTCTAGATAAACAGCTACCAGAAGAGGTATTCACCAGCTACAAGATTATGAGTTATGACTTTCAGTGTGTAGTCTGTCAAAATGTATTAATCTCTTCTTCTCCTCATACACACTTCTCTTGGCTATGTACTGATCAGGCTAGTGATGTGTTGAGACAAGACCTTAAATGTACACAGTTCTACGACACAACAGCCTGCACATTTACTTCAGAACAGGACATAGAAAATACCAAAGCTGTGTTTTATTGGAAATTTATTTTCAAAATAAATTAATTTAGAAGGAGAAAATTCAGAGTATCTAAACAGAATAGAAGTCAGAATTATGCAAGCAAATGTCTTCTCTCTTCAGCAGTTTTTCAGAGTGGATTTTTCCTTAAGTTTACTTTCAAGCCAGCAACTGTCAGTAGGTTTCTGGGTTGCACCAAACATTAGGGAAGGCCGAAAAAAATTATCTTTTTTCTTTTTACTTGTTCTGTGTCATGACTCTTTTCCACCAGTTCTTAGTCCTCTCAGCATCTGCTCTTGCAATCCTCCTCTAAGGGATGAGTAACTTCCCCCTCTCTCCTTCTGGCCTCCCTGCCTGTTATCCTATGAGTGTGATTGCACAGGATACCACATCACAACATAACTTTCCAACAAAGAGAAGAAAAATGAATCATAGATGCCAACCACTTCCAGAACTTTTCTCAGCATTCAGAAAGATCGAGTTAGTTTTCCTACAAATAGTTGGAGTTGGCTACTCACTGCCTGTATAATTCAATCCTAACTCTATTACAAATGTCAGCATAATTCATTTATCAGGACTATGTAATCAACCACACAGATTCCTTTCTCTGTTTTAAGTGTTCTGATGGATATATCCATGCTGCAACGATAGAACAGAACAGAACCCATAGGTGCTTTTGGTACAGAACCCATTTCCTAAAAAACAGGAGCAGTGTGGTAGTTGCATAACAAAGCTGTGAAAAGCTTCACTCAGTGGTGAGTGTGAACGCTAGAAAAAATGAAAAAACTACATGTTGGACTTGCCAAAGAAATCCTATCAGCAAAAAGAATTGGTTGACTGAGCTACTGACTGGAAGGTATGAACCAAGTGGGGCAAGGATGACTGAACCTACAGTGTGCATGCCGAGAAAATCAGCTGTCTTGTCAGAAAAGGAAACATATCATTAACCCATGATAAAGTAAGTCACTGATTAATAAAAATACATTGAGCTACAGAAAATATCTGTCCACTTCACAGTGGAAATAACATTGTTTTTTTACTTATGGACACACTGGTAGTTCAAAGTAATTTGAGTTAAAAAGTAAACATAAGTGCATAAAAATATTGTTAGTGGGTGCAGTAGACTTTGAAGGAAATTAAAATAATTATGTTGAAAGTAATTCTTTCTCTGATTTTACTCTTTCTGCATGGTTTAAAATTCTAACACTTTTAATGTCATTCTTGCTTATTCTCTTTTGTAAAAAATAATCCTTCTAGCAGTACTCAGCTGGCTTTCAAATGTAAATCAGACTTTAATCAAGGTATTCTATGCTAAATATATTATTTCTCCTTTTAGGGTTATACTTCTAACTCCTCTTCAGTAGCTTCTACCAGATTTTATGATTAGGAGCCTTTCCCTGCATTTTATTCTAATCCTCAGTACTATCAGTGGCTTAAGCAGTGGAAACCCCTCCTTCATCAGTTTAAGAAAACCTCCCAAAACCAAACCACCAAATCTCTTAACTATATCTGGAATCTATAGCCATCTTAAGACCCCTTTCAGACTTATTTTCCTGCTCTAGTGGAATTATCAGCTTAAGTGAAAACAGATATTTTAGATTTACAAGAGAGGCCTGGCTCAGAGGTATTTGAGTGTGAAATTCAGAGGTTCTCCCATTTGGGTCATCTTGGGCTAATGTAGCTGGAATGAGTCTCCCTTATACAACTAATAGATGATTTCTGCTCTATTTTGGATCCCCTGGACAGATGCATCAGAATATAGTAAGATCAGAAAGGTCCTAGAAATACTCTTTCCTTTATGGTAAATTAAATTTACACTAAATCACACATTCAATTATTAAAATTATATTTATCCTCAAAAAAAAGAGTTGAACTTAGTAGGCTATACTTGTCTAGACACTGCTGATTTTTTACAGCCACATGTATCTTCACAGCTTTGAACATGGAATAAAACTGAGATTCCTCAGCAGGCATTTCTTCTGCTTTCCTGGATATTCTAAATAGATGTATTTGAAATATTTATTCCACCTTAGAAAAAAATTTTCTCATTCCCCTTCTTCACGTGAATATTAGCTATTGAACAGACAGTATCTCCAAAGAACGCATTTTTCTACACAGGAACATGACTGTGTACCTGTACTGCTTGTGGAGTAGTTTGACTATTGATAAGGAGCTTAAGAAAGTAATGCCTTTCTACAGCAATTTAAATAGCAGCAGTTTAAAACGGTAACATTTCCCAAATCTTTTTTTATTTCACTTTTTGGAAGCCTTTTTTAAGAGATTGTTGTGAATACAACTCATGTTAAAACTGGTTAGACAATATGTAGTTTATATAGATATGCACAGAAATATGGAAACCTATGCAACCACAGGTTTTTTTTATTTTCCCACTGGGAGAAAGAGAATTTTCAAATATTCTACTGTTAAATCATGACTGTTTAGGTAGACAAGATAACTGGTAGCTGCTCAGTATGCTCAACTAGTGAGCCAAAATACTCAGGGCATATTCTCGCACCTGATCAGTGAATATAATTTTATATTTGTGTAAAATATCAGCTTAAAATTGACTTATTGTTTCCTCTAATATTTCCTAGTGAACACCAGTAACTGAAACAGGTACTCACTGTCTTGCATCACACTTTGTCATTAACACCTACTCTTGGAGATACAGACACCTGGTCAAGTATAAATAGTTGTGATGACTACATATTCTGGGGATTTACATGTCCTCAGATTATAATACAGACTTCTAGAGAGTAGGGACTTGACTTCACTGGAAATTTTAGCGAAGGAATGCAGTGCTATATCCTGTGTGTTGTGTTGCTCTAGGTTGATTTGTCTGGTTTTTTAACAGAACTGTAGATGCAGGAGAGAGACGTGGATAACATGAGGTCAATCTGTGGACAACATACTGCTCCAGCTTCATCAGAGAGAGGAACTTTGCATTCAAGCTCAGACTGCATTCTACATTTGATGAATGACAAATAAGTGCTTTCACCCCTTCAGATAGTTCTGAAGTACTAATGATGCATCATGACTGAAGTGTTAGAATACCTTTTTCTTCATATTTGACAGAAAGTCATGGTAGATGTCAGAGACTGAAATATTATAATTTATGACTTAAACATTTTCTTAAAGGACTTTAAAAAAAACCAAACTATATTACAAAAGCTGCAGAGAAGACTATCGAACCCTGAATGGGGCCCTGACAGAGGTCTCACACTGCTCGCTGATGAAGATAAGATAAAGTGACAACTCAGGGCTGGGGACATTCAGAGAGCACAAGCTTAACACCTCCAAGGTGGAGACCACAGCCCCAGGGCTATCAGCTGCCAGGCTGGCATAGATGCTGGAACTAAAGGGTGGAGGGAGGAGAGGCTTTGGGTATCTGGGAAAAGCCTCTGGTCAGAGGTGCAGTGACTGCCCATCCTCCACTGTGCAGAGGAGCCCAGCTGAGGGGCCCTCGCTGCGGGAGGTGAAGCTTATCCATGGCAGAAGGGGGTGACATGGCCCATCACAGGGGCCCCCCTCAAAGGGGTCCCCAGACCCTGCACCGGAGCACCAGAGATGATGCAACAGACCCTCAGTGTTGCAAGGGACATTGTCAAGCCAGCCCCTGCAAGAGAGATGTGGGTGTTCCCACCTGTCTCAAAGCATATATTAATCCGTGGGATTCTGTACTCTTTGCCATGTGGTGTGGTGGCGTGTGGTGGCACGGCGGAGCGTGTGGCGGCGTGGCCACGGCGGCGACGGGGGACCCTCACCACCAGCAGACCGGATGGAGGGGAGCAACGAGACGTCATTGGGACCCTGGGATGGGTGATGTGCTTCCACCTAACCCCTGTCACCTTTCCCTGTTCCCCCCCCCCCCCCCCCACTTCTTTCTCTATTTCTTTCTCTCTTTCTTTTCTCTTCCCTTCTTTTTGCCTCTTTCACTATTAAATAAAATACATCCATTTTTTGGCATCAACATCTAACCTCGTTTGGTTTTAATCTCGTTTCTGGGAATATTTTGAACCTTCTAAATTCTTTCCAGTTTATGCACAGAGACTTAGCTTTCTTTGCTTTTCTGAGTTTAAACCAGATCATAACAGTAGATCAAGTTGTTGATCACACATGTAAGATAAGAACACTACTGATTTTTTTTTAAATTTAATTTTGTGACTACAGACAGTCTGTAGCACAGACTACACAATTACTTAAACCTTTCTCCTCTACTCTAAAGACAATATTGTTGCAAAGCTGTTTACCAGGGAAAAATAAGCAATCCTTTCCCCTTTCATTTTCCTCACCAGACAGGATTTTCCAGGTATCCAGGGCCCTTGTACCTTTTATAATCATAGAATTGTAGAATCATTTATGTTGGTGAAGACCAACAAGATCATCAAGTCCAACAATTAACTCAGCACTGCCAAGTCCACCACTAAACTATGGGCTCAGTTTGCTGAGCTAATGTCTATAACAAGGAAAATATTTGATGCTCAGACAGACTGACGTGCTTCCATGGAAACCATAACACTTAAGTTCAAACACATTCAGAGAGGGAGTTAAGCATAGTATTCCAGCTGAAGAACAGAATGGTCCAAATAACTTCTTTGTTTCAAATGCATGTCCAAATATATAATCCCTGTCTCTTAGGAAAGAATGAAAACATGATTTAAATCCTGTCCCAGCTGAAATTAGTAAAATATAGCCTATGATGCTATAACTCAGAATGAGATTTCATATCCCTAAAATATGGATAATAAGTAAAATAAGTAATTTATCAGAGTTATGAGTATACCAAATATAAAGAATCAGAAATAGCAGTCTGTGAAAGGCCTAAGTGATAAACTGTATTCAGGGAAACACTGAGACATTTAGAAAGAATATTGAGTAAGTATATAAGGACATGTAATCAGGGCAGGAGAGGAAAAAGAGCATAATATCTATTTAGTAAAGAGAAATGGGAGCTGTGGGAGAGTAGGAGAGTGATATAGCCATGCACAGTGGGGAAGTGATTTTCAAGGATATTAGATATTGACACCTGTTTTCCTTCCTGAACTAAAATAATAACACCTTAGCGAGTTTAGGGAGAAGAAATAGAAATCTCTATGTGTGTTACAAAAACAGTGTTCACTGTTTGAAATCTATTTTCTCTTTTTTTTTTAAACAACATTTTTTTCTTGTGCAGATTATTGTTACATGGACAATTTCACACAGATTTAAAGCAAAAAATAAATTTTGATCCACAGTAGCCCAGTGGTACCCGGAGGTTTATTTGAGATTGTATATACATTTTCCACATGGTCACCTTCTTCTGTAAAAACCACGTCTGTATTTTGGATACCTAGACCTCTCTTGGATATGGCCAAAAGTTATAGAAAAGCTATTTGAACAAAAAAAATCATTGCTGTCACAGCACAGCAACCAAATGCAGGGGAAAAGCCAGAAGACAGAGCTGAAAAAATAAATGTTAGTATCATTCAGAAGTCTGATCTTCTCACCGCAAACAGATCTTTTTCTGCTGCTACCTTTCAATTGGCTTTTGAGAAAAAGAAGACATTAGGATTTTTTTCTTATAGCAAATTTATTTGTCTTTCAATTTTACCACTCTATGACAGAACATGGGGATAGAAAAGAAACACTGATTTGGTTGCAAAAACTGGTTTAGGAATACTTTGCAATCACAAAAAACCTCTTTTAATAAAAATAGTCAAGAATTATTGATGTCCTCAAAGCCAAAAACTCAAAATTAATTTCCTTTATACACCTTAAATTAAAATTAAAACTGTATATTTTCTTAACTTAGATACTTAGCTTTCTTAGGTGAATTTTCTTTCTTCTGGCTTAAGGTATTAAAAATTGAGTATTTATTAACATAATGAGCAATTAAAAGCTAAGTTATTCTACATCCAAACTGAATGGCCTAATTTACTCTTTTTAGTGTAGTGGTGATGTCTTTCTTATTCCCTACTCATGTAAAGTGCCAATAGAGTTATTGCTTTAACTGTTATACTATTTCCTCTCCATCCAATTTTCACTGGTATGTATATTTTCATTTTGCTGTTTTATCTTTTTTGTACAGTGATACGCTTCTGTGGGTAATTATGCAATTATTCAGTAATGAAGGTGTTCTGAGAAATGACTTTAATCTAGATGTCTGAGGGAGGTCTTTTGCCCATCCCACATCTCGATGATATGTAACTGGCAAATACAGAAAAAAAATACAAAAAAAAAAGCCAGAAGAAAATGTATATGAATGAGATCTTAGTAGGAAAATTGATTTCTAGGGCAGCAAAAAGATTTCTAGGCCAGGGAAATAAGACATGAAACCAAAATGGAGAGCTGGAGGTCTTGGGAAGGCAACCTGAGTGTTATTCATCTCAAAGCAAATGCAACAATTCTGACAAAAAGAGGGGATGTCTCTGCAAAGACTGTTTAATGATCTTCTTAAAATGCTGCCAAAGAAAAGCATGAAAATTAAAAAAACAGAACAGGGCCCTTCAGAGTGAACAGCTCTTCTTTGAATACTAATACAGTAAAAGAAATATATGTCAAATGAAAGAATATATTTAAGAAACTACAGAATTAGCAAAGATTTTTTCATATGTGTACCAAGTGGTTTCTTTATTCAGCCAGGACTGCTACTCAGTCCCTGTAGACATGAAAGAATGGAGTAACTGCTAAGTATGTGAACAATGTTCTACATTACCTAAATGAAGACAAAGAAAACCCCAAAGAAAAAATGGAAATATTTTGTGCACAAAACCTGCACTTGCTAGGAAAACACAAAATTAATAATGTAAAACTGGAAATCAGTCAGGTTTTCTATGAGAAGCTGACATCTCTATTGCATCTGAAATAGTGTATGAAAAAGATCACAGACAATACATCTTAAAATGTTTTGTTTGTAAAAACATGTTCATTGTATTAAAGAACACTATCTCAAGGTGGAAAAGTAACAATTCATAGGAAAACAAGCTTTTTAAGGGAAAAGATAAGTTCTATGCAAGTTACTAAAAACTGGGCCTGAATTCTCATTTTTCTTTTGCAAGAGTTATGAATTTCAAGAGCATTCCTTCATACAGGTAATATAAGTCAAAAACATCTAGCTCTTTCTCTTGAGCATTACTTAAATATTATCAAGTATTTACATAGAAAGAAAAAAAAAATGCAAGGTTTTAAAAGTTCTGATAAAATTGACGATGCCATTCTTCTCCCAGCCTGAGAAAGTGGAAAATATGTATAAGAGAAATCTCAAATTTATGAGAACTGTTGATACTATATCTTTCACTTTCTTCTGCTTAGTTATTTTAATAATATCCTGAACATGCATTGTCATCCCTTTCTAGACTGAAACATTAACAGACAAAACCATTAGAAGACTGAAGGTTCTAACAGCACTGAGAGTTTAATTTTTGCAAAAAAATTCCTTTCCCCCTCTCCCCTGCTCCCTCTTATTTACAAGAGGGAGGAGCAGAATAAAAGAGACTTGAGAATCAAGAATACTATCACTGTCTTTCACTGTTCTGACACCTAGGTATTTTAAGGCAGAAACTTAAAAAAACATGTAAAGCCACTACACACAAGTAATAACAGAATGATTATTTTTTGTTTAAAGTCTAGAACCTTTAAAAATCATATATTAGAAGGTATTTGTAAGATGCTATTCTCCATTATCCTATTTGATCCAGTTGCTAAACAAAAAACCTAAACAAACAACCAAACAAAAAAATTGATGTGATCATAATTTTATCAGTTTTTCTTAAGCAGAAAACAATTAAAACAATTTTCCTGCTTAGAGCCTCACCTTTAAAGACAAAATCTACATTTTACAACTGATTGTCACAACTTCTTCTGAAGCTTTCCTGTGTATCTCCTTCTTCAACACACACATTCCCCAGCAGTCTTCAGCAGTACAAAATAGAAGTCCCACTGCCCCACAGCATTTACAGAAATTTACAGTATTTAGTAGTTTTGCTTTATTCTTCATTACTCAGCAATTTATGCCTTGAATGCAAAAGAAAAAGAAGGTCCCATGGGACATGGTGCTGCAATTTCTCTTCAGCCCACTCTGATGTGGTGGGGGAAAGGTTCATGGTGTGAAGCTTTCTCAGGGTGCAGAGGGTTGATAAAGCAGGAGTTGCTCTGGCCTTTCTGCTGCTGAATACAGCTCATGCATCCTCCATGAGAGGAATTTTTGCCCTTCTGCCAGTGTCTGAAATGCAGCAGTAAATTTGTGTCTGTTCAATGATGGATTGGAGGTCAAAGTCTCTTTGTTTCAATAAGGTTTGTTTCAACAAGCCTAGCTTATAAATATCAAAATTTACATAAGTGGCAGCTCATCTGCCATTCTGATGTTTACTTATTTCACTTACTCAAGAAAAGACTCTTTTTTCATTCTCTTTCTGGATCACTCATAATTTTTGCGACTGACACAATGGGAACATGTATTTGTTTGAAGGTATGGGGGAAATTTGTACTGCTACTCTTTTGGTGAGGAGCCTGCTAACTATTTCTAGCCCAGTGCACTTTTATCTCTTCAGACTTAAACCTCAAAATAATACAATCTATCCTGTCAAACAATCCTCCCTGTCAAACAATTTAAAACATATCCTTGAGACCAGACAGATGCAGAACAGCAGTAAAAAAATAAATAATTTCAATTATGTTCAAACCGTTCAAGTCAGTGGTGAATAATGCAATACCTGACTATTTCCTCCTGTTTGATTACATGGAAAATAGCTGTTCAGTATTTCTGGTTTGCTTTAATGTTTCAGCTGGAGTCCAAAATATGCCAACACCACACCTGCTATGTCTACTACTCAATCACTTTCCAGTTTTCAGCAGTTAGCAAAACAAACCACCCAATTCATGCCATGTTCCTGGCAACAGTATAAACCATGACATTTAGGGTTTTTTTTTACCGTTACATCCTCATGTACCATCTGTTCAATGTGCAAAAAGAGTGTGTTGGAGAGGGGACCTCATAGTTAAAGGGAAATTCACAGCTAGGTCTAGTGCTGCAGTCTTCAAAAGGGATTTCCCCTGAATTTAGACAGAAGGAAATCAGTCTCAGTGACTGAGATATCTCACAGCGTTTGGAGGTAAGGGTGAAAAAGGACACTGTGTCATCCTTTGTTTTTTTAAAAAGAAAGCATTTAGTGAAGAAAGGTGGAGATGAAAGGCAACCTTAAGGAAACTTAAGAAAGCAGAAAACAGTAGTACATGGAAGATGCTGACTGGAAGAGATGTAAAGTTACTATAAAGTGGAAGTCTCCACTGTCTGAATTTTTTAACCAAGAAAACAGGATTTGGACAAAATTTTTTAACTTGTTGGTTTTGTTTGTTTACTTTTGGTTTTGTTTTGAATGAGAATATATAGACCCAAAAGTGGCTTTTGCATTCAAAATTTTGGTGGCAAGACCAAGCCTGTGTTTTAGGCACAGGCTTCAATGGAGAAACTCAGTTTGTATTGCCATTGAAAGATGAGAGAAGTTTTGGAAGAATACCAGAAATTTCACAGTCTGGGAAAAAAACCTGAAAAATGAAGTGCAACACAAAACCTGATTATTTTATAGGTGTTACTGGAGCAATACTTAGGACAATAGCTAGAAGTTTCCTGAAAAGGACCAAAAGCTGAAAGTGATCAATTATAGCTTTGTTGGACCATATGCTACAAAATGTTCATTTTATAGAGGTATTTTGTGAAACTCCTATTTTCCTGTGGTAAAAGATGTCAACGAGATGAAAGGCTGACAGAAACCCAAGATTCTCCCACAAAATAGGCAAGGGACATGGGAAATAGCACAATGTGGAGCCTTCTAACAGACATGATTTATATCAAAGATTTTAAAAATTTAGGAGATTATAACGTGACCCTAGTGTGAAGTGAATAATCATGATGAAGAACAAATTAGAAATTGGAGTTCTAATAATTTATCCATCCATGAATTTTGTATTAAATACATTCTCTAAAAAGATTTTGTAACAAGACTTGTACAGTACTCATAGCTTATTATCAGTCAGATGAACAGAACATAGGAAAGACATAGAAGAAGACAACTTGTCTTGTTTCTCCTGGTCAAACTGACAGCAGACATGTAGAGGAAAATACTACTGGGCATCCAAACGCAAATTTACCATGGGACTATGGATTTTCCTTGAAGATCTCCTTGAAGATCTTCTTGAAATATGAATTTTCACTCACTAGAGAAGAGAGAAATTAATCATAATGAGATTTAGAGTACTCTTTTGCGCTTTTCTGTGTCTAATTAAGAAGTGGTGAAATGCTGAGTAGTACTCTGAATAAGGAGACGGATGACAGAAATTGCCAATACTGTATCAAGTTATTGGAAACTTGTATTAAATGTTGATGCTGTGGAAAAAATTAATGTATCCAAAACTATCAGCCATGCAGAAAATGTTGTAGAGGGCTTGAAAATGTCACTTGGCAAAACTAAGAGGTCACTTGGCTAAGACAGCTGATGTGCAGTGTTATGTGGTTTACATGGGATACAATCCTTTTAGCTTTAAATAATTCCTAAAACTACACAAGTCCCAACTAGTTATCTAGACCTACTACTTTCTAACATAGCCAAATAATGAAAGTGTCTAGATTTAGGAAGTAATTTCCTAGAGACATGATAGCTCCTCAAGCTACAGATGTCCAGGCAAGTTTGGCAGCCTAATCTCAAAAGCCAGACACCCTAACACTACTGCTTGTTGTGCTTGATCTTTGCATAACAGCTCTGAGATTAGAGCATCTATCTTGGAAATAGTAGACTTGAGTTCTAGGCACACCTTAGCATTAGGGAATTTCAGTGCACAGACCAATTAATGCCTAAATGAGTCTACAGGGCATTTTGAAAGACTTTATCTAGACTCACACAAGAGCAAGAGTCATGAGGTTTTAAATGAACTGTGAAAGAAACTAACATGCAGTTCCAAAAAGGCTGAGGTTCTTTAAGCAAAGTATGATATTTAATATCTTGTGTTGACATTCTGTGAAGGAAAACAGATACCTGTGCAATCACTTTGGATAACTCTGGTGTCTTCAGAGGCACCTACTTAATTTGTGTAATAAAAAAGTAAATTTAGCAAGATAAACAATTATTTTAGGAGTGTTGGATTGCCCCAGTAGTAGTATTAATTTGAAACCTTAAAAGAACCAATCCCTGTGTTGAACAGATTAGAATTTTATAGTTTTATTAGCAACAGCTTGGATTTTTATTATGCTGAAATCCTGTCATATATTCTCTCCCACAACAACCTTCACTTTATGGGTAAGGAGGACCATTGTATTTTGGTTTGTTTTACTTCTACTGTGCCGTTACAGGGTTTCTACTAGTAAAGTGACAGTTAAAACTTACTCTTAAAACTTATTATTAAAACCTATTCTTAATTTTTAATTGTTATTTTTTAGGGAGAAGTGTATAACTGTGAAGGCAATCTCCAACATAGTAGGGATTCTGGGAAAACCTAAGGAGGAATCTTTCCATTGTCAATTTCTTCTCACAAATGGAACAACACCAGAATAAACACATGGTGTCTACTTATTCAGGGCAACATGTAGCAATACATTAACTATGAAATTATTTCTGAAGCTACATAAAAAGCACATTACTGAATTTGACTGATCTTCTAGCAGGTATTGAACCAAAAAAAAAAAAGATTAAGAGTATGAGTGAAGCTATAAACATCTGAAGACAGGTAAGACTCAAGAGAAACCCATAAAGGCTCAAAGTTTACAAATTGGCACACTAAGGCAGTCCCAAAAAGCGAGCCAACCCAAAACCTCCTGTGGACTGAATAAAAGTCTGCACAGTACATGAGTCATGGGAATTCTGTATAGGGATAAGGTATCATATTAAAGCTACATGAGGTTTTATTAGAGCTGTAATAAGTACTATTTTATCTTGGTATTTTAAATACACTTTCATTTTGTTTTAAGTACACCACAGGACATCTAATTCAATATTTATTGAGACTGTCACAAATAATTTATGAAACAAGAGTTCCTAAGGATTTGTGTAATGTTTAGTGACAACTCTAGATTGTAATCAAGGTCATATGCCTACCTTTCTTGTTCTCTTTTGTCATTCACTATTTCAACATTCCTTTTCCCTTTAATGACATTCAAATTAGCCTATAAATAGAAGTACAAGGAACACTCTCTATTCAGTTCAATTTTATGCACAATATTTGGAAAATTGAGACAGAATTAGGCAGCTTCTTGTAGCAACAAGTAAAAGAGCTTTTATTATATTTTTGTAAAGATAAGAAACAACAAAATAAAATTATATTTGCACTTGGATACAAAGGAAAATAAATTTGAGGTACAATCCTCCAACTATTTTGGGACACTTGAACCTGTGCTTTGACTGCTTTCTATAAGAATCATGTAAGAAGATGTTGGCAATTTGGTTTTACTATGTGCCTTTGGATTGATTTAAATTATCAACCACTGATATAAAAAAAGTTCAAAGGGGCCTTGTTGTCTTGTGGAAAGGATAAATGGACAAAGGAACAAAAGAGAAGATGCCTTAGGAACCACCGCAGATAATTTATGCCCTCTGAAGCACCAAAAAAATTACAGCTGTTGATGTCAGTGCAGAAAGACCATTGTCCTGGTCTAGAAGAGAGTGACTGAGGTTGTTTAACAAAGCACCATGTGCAACATACAGTAATGGTAAACGCAAATTATAAATGAGGGCCCTTTTGCTTTATGCCCGGCACCAAAGAGCTTCTACACATCCAGCATAAATGAATTGTGTTGCTTTTGTTGTTTGGTTTTTTTTTTTAAGTCTTTGCAATTCAAGTGATATGTCCACAATATCACTTGATCCTTTTTTCGTTATGGGATAAGAATGTACCTCTTTTTGTTAGAAAGCTCTAGCTTCTTTTACCTTCCCTCTATGCACAGAATGTGGCTAAGGCTTGTGGGAAAAATAGCAGTATACAATTATGTAATTGAAGTCAATTTCATAATTATTCTCTTTACTGCACCATATTAAGTGTTGGTCAATTTGGGTAAAATGGATTAACAATATTATGGAAGTGCTGTGAGCTGGACCTCAGTATGGTAAGGTTCCTGCAATGTCTGCTATGGTTTTCACAGGAAATAAAAGTTGTGATACAGAAATGTCATTCTCATAAGTTTGCATTTTACCAGAGAATAGATTTTGGTTTATATTATGAGAGAAAACAAGAGAAAAATGTTCTTTGAACATTTGATTTATGTGTTAATATTACTATACATTTTCAAAGCACATTGTTTCGTGTGACATTTTCAAAAAATAAGGAAAATCCAACACTAACTACTTATTAAAGGTAGGTAGTGGCTTTGTTATGTCACTTGACAAGTTAATCATTTTAACTTCTGACTGCACTCCTTGCCTGATCAACATTGCAAATTAGTATTTGTTGTGACTGTATGAAAGTTTATATTTCTTGCATGTAAGTTTTACATGTGATTTTACTAGAACACTTAGCTATGTTGATAAAATTTAAATCTTGACTTCAAAGGGGCTAAGTACTCTCAGAAACAAGAAAAAAAAAATATAGAGGTTTGATTTTCTAGAAAATTGCTTCTACATGAACCACTATGAAGAATTACTGACTTGCAGGCTTCATAATTAAAGTCTTCATAGTCTTTATTTATACATTTGTTTCAACATTGTATTTTTTCAAAAGCATTTCATTATTCTGGCTAACAGAAATACTAGCGAGCAAGTGTGACAATAATTTCTTGTTTTCAATATTTTTACATTGTCATTTTTCATTTGTGAATATGTAATACTTATTTGCAAATTGAAGACCAATATAGCAAAGTCAGAGGCTGAGATTCAACCAAGAAGCTGAACTATTCTAAGTTAAAATTCTCATTTACAATTCATTAATTACTTTTGAACAGATTATTCACCATTTTTTCCTACTTAAACTTTCCTTAGAGCTTTTCTATGAACCTAACCATTGTAATAATTACACGTCTGCAAACTCATTGCAAGAAGAATGCATTCTGTTGCTTGCTGCCAAAACCTACTGTTCATGTAGTCAGTTGTTATCTAAGTCATTTTATCTATTGGTTGACAGGATGGCCTTTCTTATATAGAATTCACTGCCGAAATATAATTTAATCAACTAAACTTGTTTCATGTAAAGATTTAAAAGTACTATTAGCCTAAAACTGATTTTCTATGAACATAGCAAGACTTAGGCCTCATAAATTATTGATGAGAAACAAACTGATGACATAAAAGGCCACCTAGTTCACTGAAAAGTTTGTGAGAAATTTTTTATAACTCTAGTAAGTTTAATTTAGAGGAAATTGAAAAATAAAGAGAGACATTTAGAAAAAACAAAGGAAAGGCTTTTCTATTCCCCAATGAAACTATTTAAATTCTATGATGAATCTGTTTTGGTTTTTTTTTCTGAAAGAGATTTTAATTTTTTCAACAATTTGAAATTATTTTATAAGGGCTGTATGATTCAATAAAGCAAAAAAAATTAAAAAGTCAAAATTATTATCCTGAGCAAACATATTCTTTGTCCTGTGATAGTACTCCCTCAACCAACCTTTCTACTTAACCCCCTGAAAGCAATATGCTTTTTCCTCAATTCTGCCTTTGTACAGCAACATTTCTCTTTCTAGTTGCAAAATTTTCTGACTCATCCTTCTCTTCAAAACAGAAACCAAGAACAAATGTGCCTAGTACATGGCACAGATGCAATTTCCTTGCACTGCTCTGTGAAACAAAAGTAGAGTGGCTGATTGATGCTCCTTCTAGAGCTGGGTTAATCTACCAGCTGTAGCACATTGGCTGGCACAGTTTGGAAGGGCTGGCTGATGCACTGAAGTTTGCCCCTTACCCACAGCCACTTTGCTCAGCTTGTTGAGAAGCACATACTGCCTCCCAGTCCTTTAGGAAATCAGGTATTTTTCTATATTTCAGATGATAGCCTAAAGAAAATGGTTTTGACGAGTATGTTTTTTACCACAATCTAGAGAATGCAAGCCAGAAATAATAACATAAACCAAATATTTTTAGTATTGTTTCCTAACAGTGTACCTATTTTCAGATAATTTGGGTATTTTCCACTTTCCATAAATTCACAGCATTCAAAGAAATAAAATTTTAAATTCCCCAGATCAGCATCTTCATCCAGCTATTGTAGCTTTGAGATAAATAGCCCTTCATGGATTTTTCTTCCATGAATTGTTCTGATTTCTTTCAAATTGCTGATAATCTTCAAAGATTCAGAGACTTCCGTGCCATAATTCCCAGTATGCAAAAAAGTATTTCATTTTTCTTGCTTTGAACTTGTCACCTCTTAGTGATATTTGATTGCTCACTAGCTGTTGTGTGTCTCCATGTCACACAATGTTTTATACATATCAGTATGAATTTCTCTCTCCTTATGTCACTTTGCAGTCTTGAAGAATCCTAGTCTGCTCAGCTGTTTCTGAGAAAAAGCTGGATATTTGATAATCCTGTCATTCTATTTTTCAAATTTGGTTAAATTTTTTTCTGATAAGAGGGTTATATGAGTAGACAGTATTCAAGAAATGGACTCTGATTTTTGTCATGTTCACCAGTCTTCATGATTTTATTATCCAGAATTAAAACAACTTGTGCAACTAACTGCCTCCATATTTTCTGTAAGAATACTTCTTGTATGGAAAATAAACAATATAGAAACTGGTGAACAGCTTAGAAAATAGAAATGACAATTTGAGTGGAGTCTGCATTACTAATAACAAGAGACTAAGCAAAACTTTATTCTATAAAAATGACATCAATCCTGAAAGGGCAGAATCTGAGATCAGAGAAAAGGCTGATGCATTTTTTTTGACAGATCTTAGTGAACATGTGAAGAATTCACATATCAATACTAATAAATTAATATATTATCCTTTTTAAAACACAGGGTTAAATTAATGTTGCATGGTACTTTATTTAATGAACAAGAGATGGGTTCAGCAACTACTTATACATACTTGAAATGACTAAAATGAGAAAGAAGTATAACTTTGCAGAAAGAGGAACTTTTACTTCTTTTCTTATTAGACAACTTATAGCGTCTGATGTGCTAAAATTCATGGTTGCTTTATTGCTTCCACTGTCCATCCAACATTTAAATTAATGTGACCCTCTGTGGTATCTATAGAGGGAGCTAAATGCAAGGCTTCTCCTAGTGTGCCATGGCTCGGACCTTCACTCTAGCAATTACAGTAACCCAGATTGTGTTTACTATCCATCCATTCCATCAATAAAACAGCCACGGAGATCAATTCCATATATTGAAATATTCCCTCAGTATTGGGCTTAGGCTGAGTCTTCCCAGCTTCTTCTCTTAAAGTATCTGTTTTCTTTCTTCTCCATCTAGGTTCCAAGTTCTAAACACGGGTGGTTTTTTTTCCCTAAACCACATTTGGAAAAAATAATGAAACTTCTTCCTCCTCTCTTCACGTGACAGACTCTTAGCTATGTCTGTTTCTTTTGACATCCAGTGTCAGTAGGAGAGTAGTAATCCTGGGAACTGGAGTTTGGCACAAAATAGTTCTTTGAACAACATGTAGCAGTGGCACCAGGAAATGCATCTCTGACCCATAAAGTGGTTTTTTTTTTAATGTTGCCTTTTTTTTTTTTTTAGAATAAATAGAGGAAATTAATATTGGAGATCATTTACACTGAGAGTTATAGGGAAAAATAGAGAGCTGTACAGAGAAGGGTGTCAGAAAACCTTTCGGGATGTTCCTCTGGACAAACACATTTGCTGGAGAAAATAATTTGAATTCATCTGGTAATTAATTTTCTTCTTCTCTCCTCTGTGGTATGATCCCAGAATTCAGGAAAATAAGTATAAGCAAGTGACCATGCAGTGCTTTTTACAGGTGAGACTTAGACCAGTGCATCCTTAGCTTAGAAAATTACAGCTATTTCGTGTTTATCTGTCAGGAAATCAGAGATCAAGTCTGTGCAGCAGCTGATCTTGGTGTAAATTTCTAGGCTATGTAAGGCTTTAATTCTACCAGTACAAATTGAAATGAAGTTTGGGGATTCAGTTTGAACAGGGAAAAATATGCTGTGTTCCTTCCCATTCATGCTTGTGTTTTTCCAAACTTCCATCAGGAATGGTAATTTGTGTTAATTGATGCCGTTTTTTTTCCTGTTCATGATAACACTCATTGTGAATCTGCTTGCCAATCAAAAATATCATAATAGACCATAATGGAAAATTCACTAAGAATAACTGGCCACTTCTGCAATTAATATCAGTAGCATTTTCCTATCACATATGCTTCCTCATGGTGAACTAAAAGCTACAGGAAAAAATTGTCAGGTGCATCAATGAACACCAAAAGACATTTTTACAAGTACAGAGAAAGAGAAGGAGCATATTGTTAATGTATAGAATATGGTACTGAAATGGAATGAAAAGCAAACCAAAACACAAGAAATTATTTGTAAACCCGAACCACACTATATAAAGAAATAAAGTATATTGAAATTTTGCAAGTGATTGGATAGAACACTAAAACCTAAGTTCATAGCTCACCTAGAAATAAGAGGTGAGCTTTTAGGAAGCTTTTGAAGCTTGGTTTTTTTCACCTCTTACCTATGTATTTTAAGGTTGTACACTGGAAAGAAGGCACATTTCACTCACTTTGTGGTAACTTCTTTGCCATGAAATGTAATTTTGAGAAGACTTTGCCTTCCAGGAAAGTTTTTAATGAACTGATGGCACATGTGCATCCTCTGTCTAAATAGCATTGGCGTGGATGCTGGTGTTACATTGAAAAGCAGTTTTACAATTTTTGTTTTCATTACAGGTGTGCAAGACAGTGCTCTGTATCCTCCCATACATAATATCAAATTTTTGATCCAGTTCTATCATGCGGTGAGTTAAAGCAAAAATATAGTCACCTGAGAGAAGATGTCTTCCCCCTTTTGCTAAGTGCCACAGATCTATCAATTTATCTCCTGATAACCGTTTAGAGAAAGACCTTGATCACAAATCCACATTAGTAATCCCACTCCAAAATCTACAGCATGGCCATACTACTTTGTAGATATGTTTGGCCTGCCTAATCCAAGTTTTCAGGTGAAAATCATACCTTTTACCTGAAATATGAATGCCATCATTTAAAAAAAAAAAATCCATTTAAATGTTTTCTTCAAGTAGCAATGTTTTTTCACAATTAACCTTTAGGCCAGGAAGTTAGAAATGACATTATATCTTCCTAGGTTAACAGTCAAAAAGAAATTGAAATGTATCTTGGAGACACCGAAAACAGAATTCTTCAGTGAGCATGAGTATCTTTAAAACATGTTACTCTTTCCAGAAACAGAGGTTGAGGTTAATAGATAGTATGTAAGCCATTGCCTCTCATCAACTCAACAGAGAAATGGAGAGGTCATCATGGAAGAATGCAGGTCAATAATAGAAAAAAATACTGCGTTCCAGCCACTGATCCATATCCCCTCTACAAATTGCAGACAAGCTGTAAAACCAACAAACAAACAAAAACCCCAAACAGGTAAAAAAATCCAACCCAGTTGAAGCAAGACTGAGTTAGTTTTTTTAGCTGCAAAAACTACAAGGGCTTGGAAATCTTTTGGTATTTTTTGGCCTTGACCTGTATAAATGCTGAACTAAGAAGTTCTTCACATAACAGCATGACAACACCAGATGATCCAAATTAATGATTTGACAACATTAGTCAGGGTTTTTTTGTCTTTAAAGTTGTTCATCCAGATGTAAACAGTTTTGCTCAGGAAATGATTAAGAGAGCACAAACAACAAAGTCCTCTTGGAACAGCTGTTATAGCAGGAGAAAAGATTTTGAACTCCTCAACTCATTAATTTACAAGGTTAGAGGAGGAGCATATGAAGCAGTAGGGAGCATGAGAGAGGAACAGGGGACTGGATGAGGTCAAAGAAGCTGCCAGATCTTTGCCCTTACTGCTGGAAACTTTTTCAGCTGCTAGGAGCAAGGAAAATAACTAATCAACTGTCTACTCCCTTCACAAGTCCCAGAACAACCTCTGAGGCTGCCATCTGTGCAAAAGAGAGGTAGCTTGACCACCCTGTCATTAACCTTCTGAAAGTTGTGAAGTAGAAGTGGTTGAAAGTCTTCCACTGCAATACCTTTCTGTTAAAAGCTCCTGATCTGAATATACTCTGTTACAGAAGAACAGATACATTTGGCAAAAAACCAGAAAGACTTATATCAATAGGAATGTTCCATCAATGTTGAATCTTATTTTCCTGCCTTAGGCTTTGGACAGTACTGTGAGGCAAGTGTTCAGTTCTCTGATTGTACTGTTCTGTGTGATGAGCGGCTCCCAGTGAAGTGTGTTGAGCTGTCAATGCACAGAGTTGTACATAACCCACAACAGCACCTTTCATAGGATCCCAGTCTTATGCCAGGTGCCTGACACACAGAAGATAACTGCTATTAACACCAAAAACATAGTAAATATGGTCTGTCTAAACAACCAGTATATGCAAAACTGTCCACTTAATGCAAATAAGCAAAATTACATGAAACAGAGATAAAATGTTTGAATAGAAAACCACATATAAAAAGAATAGAATAAAAATTTTAAAATTATTTCCAAGCTGTCATTTAAATGTATTGCCCTTTCAACAGACTGGGACACTGGGATGTCTAGAGACATCCTATGGAAGGTGTTGGGGTGCTCCATTTTATGATTCCTGCTTGCTGCTGTCAGCAACTGTAAATGAAAGTCACTGAACACACTTTTTTACTGAACTGGTTGTAGCTAAGCCTTCAGATAGATAGAGGATGTACTAAACTGGAGTATATATTCTCCATAAGAATCTACAAGTCAATTCATGTTCCCATTGTCGGTCTTAGTAGTGGTGGCTTTTAACTCTGTTGGGGAAGCACAGGGATTCTGAGTGGGCACTGTTCAAAAATGTTGCCAGCTGTAGCAGTCCAGTGGGTTTTGAAAATGCACTGAAATCTAAAGGTTGGAGAGCCTAATGTGGAAATTTGAAGTGGGTAAATAGGAAGGTGAGTACAGGTGTTTTTCTGGATAAAGAAGCTCTATATGTGTGCAGGTTGTCCACATCTCATTATAGACCTCTTGATCAGCATACACCAAGACATTGAGCTGCTTCCTCTTTTTACAGGCTATTAGAAATCTTTAGGAAGCAAAATAAGTTTTGTGTGATCTCAGGGTTGACGACACTTCTCAAGTGGTATAGAACAATGAGAAGTAAGAAACAGTAAATCCTTGAAACTAAATACTAAATTTTAAATATTCATATAGAATATGCCAGTAGTCAGTAAGATGTGAGGGTTGATTTTGGCCCATCAGTCCAGGAACATGGGTTAGCACTTTAAAGAGCACATCAATACATTAAAAGAAGTCAGAAGAGAAGAGAAAAGAAGAAAATACTGTATATTTTGAATAGAGTAATATATTCAAAGTGTAAAGTGAAGTTTACTAACAATTGGCGCTCTACAAAGCCTCCTAAATAGTAACAGGACAAAGAAAGAGTAATCATGTCAAAATCAAATACCAGCAAGGTAGCATAAACTCTTACAAAAGAGAGTAAACAAAGCTAAATTTGGAGAACCCACCAACTCACTTCAGAGTCAGGATAAAATAGTTAAACCAAGAACAGAAGCAGAGAAATTGCACATATGTATAAACATGTCAGTCCTTGATCTGCCATCCTTTGAGATAAAACATCACAAACACAGACATTAGTTTGCCAATTTTTCATGTCCCAAGAGAGATTTACTATGGACAATGTCACAGATTTCTTGCTGAACATGAGTATCACTAACTCAGTACACCCACAGGCAGTATCAGGGAGAAAAATAAACTATAATCTGCAGTCTGGTAGAATCTTAATATTGCATATTGTGGCGGGCTACATCTGCTTGGACACAAGGTGCTGACCAAAGCCACTGTATCACTCCCTGTTCTCAAGGTGGGCAGGGGAGAGAAAATTTAGTGAAAGGTTCATGGGTTGAGTAAGGGCAGGGAGAGATCACCCACCAGTTACTGTCATGGGCCAAACAGATTTGACTTTATTGATTGATATTGGGGAAATTATTGATTTTATTACCAAACAAATCACAGCAGGGTAATGAGAAGTAAAACCAAATCTTAGGAATAGTTTTCCCACCCCTTCCCTTCTTCCTGGTGTTACTTTATTTCCAATTCTCTATCTCCTTCCCACAGCAGAGCAGAGGGACAGGGAATGGGGGCTGTGGTCAGTTTATCACACATTGTCTCTGCCGCTCCTTGCTCCTGACTGTTGTCCCCTGCTCCAGTGTGGGACTCCTCCCACAGGAGACAGCTCTCTATAAACTTTTCCAGAGTCCTTCCCACGGGCTGTAGTATTTCACGAAATTCCCCAATGTGTGGATGTTGGACTCAGGACTGGTGATCCCCTTTTCTCTTCTATCTGATTTCCTATTTCTTTTCTCCTTATTCCTGTCAGAGATATTATATTTTATGACTTAAACATTTTCTTAAAGGACTTTTAAAACTGTATTCCAAAAGCTGCAGAGAAGACTGCCGAACCCTGAATGGGGCCCTGACAGAGGCCTTACACTGCTCGCTGATGAAGATAAGATAAAGTAACAACTCAGGGCTGGGGACATTCACTAAGCATAGGCTTAACACCTCCAAGATGAGGACCACAGCCCCAGTGCTATCAGCTGCCAGGCTCACACAGACCTGCCACCAAAGGGCAGGAGGGAGGAGAGACTTTGGGTGTGTGTTGGAAACGCCTCTGGTCAGAGGCGCAGTGACTGCCCATCCTCCACTGTACAGAGGAGCCCAGCGAGGGGTCCTCACCAGGGAGGAGAAGCTTATCCACAGCAGAAGGGGGTGACATGGCCCATCACAAGGGCCCCCCTCAAAGGGGTCCCCAGACCCTGCACCGGAGGTGATACAACAGACCCTCAGTGTTGCAAGGGACAGTGTGTCAAGCCAGCCCCTGTAAGAAAGACACATGGGTGTTCCCACCTGGCCCGAAGTCTATATTAATCCACGGAGTTCTGTACTCTTCGGCGTGTGGTGGCGTGTGGTGGTGTGTGGTGTGGTGGGGTGACATGGCGTGTGGCAGCATGTACCGGCGTGGCCACGGCGGCGACGGGGGACCCTCACCACCAGCAGACCGGATGGAGGGGAGCAACGAGACATCATTGGGACCCTGGGATGGGTGATGTGCTTCCACCTAACCCCTGTCACCTCTCCCTGTTCTCCCACCCCCCCCCCACACACTTCTTTCTCTATTTCTTTCTCTCTTTTCTCTTCCCTTCTCTTTGCCTCTCTACTATTAAATAAAATACATCAATTTTTTGGCAACAACCTCTAACCTCGTTTGGTTTTAATCTCGTTTCTGGGGATATTTTGAACCTTCTAAGTTCTTTCCAGTTTATGCATAGAGACTTAGCTTGCTTTGCTTTTCTGCGTTTAAACGGGATCGTAACACTTCCCTCTTTTATTTTTTCTTTTATTCCTCTTACTATTAGAAGGTAGGGACAAGGAATATACCAAATTCCATGTTGAGTGTGTTGTATGCTAATAAAATTTTGTGAGCTTTTTTAGACTCTTTTGATTTTTGCCCTTCTTTTTTACCCATGAGGATCTAGGAATATGGGGTTCTCCCATAGGAGTGAGATGTGGCAGTTCCACACAAACATGACAGCCTAATGAATGTAGTATGTAGTCTTCAGTGAAAGAGTCAGAGTTTTACCCAGATATATAAAAAAGGATTTACCTAAAATGGATTTGTCTTCTCAGAGACAAATTAGCAGAGATGGAAGTGAAATTTAGATTTCTCTGATTTATAGGGAGTTTAGTAGATTATTATAGTAGGACAGCAGCAATTAGCTTCTACTTTAGTCTGGATAAAAAAGAACAGTTTTGAGAAACCAGAGTTGATGAGAACCCACTTGAACATGAATTTTCAAGACACTGTATGGCAAATTAAAAGCCTAATGATCCGTCTCTATTTTCACATAAGGTCAGAAAAGAAAGAATTGCAGCCCAAGAGTGTAATCTATGGAATTGAATGTGTACTAGTCAAATATTTGAAGACCAGAAAGAACATCAGTTCAGAGAGGATATGACTGGTCAGTAAAGAAAATGTTATCATTACTGAAGCACAAAATATCAACATCAGACCAGATACAATCTGATCCATGAAGAAAGAAAATGTGAAGAATATATACTTGTTTCATGGATTCAAGCCAGATGACAGAAGTCTTTGTTATCAGTGTAAACACCACAGGACCAGATGTATTGCGGAAGGCTACAGATAAAACTAATTTAATTTTGTGCACAGCATATGTGTTTTGAAATGCCTTTTATTGATATATTGGGATAACTGCTACTTAAGAACATTCATAACATGGCATCGAAGCATTATTCTATAATGCATCAGTGCTTAGACTTTCTGACACCACCATGGCAGTCACCATTTGAGTATACGCATCCAGAGAAATTTTTAGAGCTTATCTGAAAGCAGTTATCATCTCATATGCAAGAAAATTTCTGAATAAATTATGCCCAGATTGAGATGTAATTACTAAAAAGGCAAGTAAACTGAGAACACTGTAGTAATGCAATCTAGAAAAATCTAATATGAGCTGCAACATATTTGGATTTAGCTTCAAAAATACTTAAAAATTTATGTTATCTCAAATTCTAAAATGTGTCTTTTTAGATGCTACATAGAACTGCAGTGAAACACATCTCAAAACCAGGGAATGAAATTTTACCTCTAATGTGATCTAACTCTGTACCTGAAATAATTTTATGAAACAGAGAGAGATAATGTTATTTCACCTTCAAATAAAGTCTTCACACAAAGTTTTTTATGAGGATCAGCTTCACAGGACATGATGAGCCATGGAGCATAGTGGGCTACAGAAGATGCTATGGTATTCTGTTAATGTAGAAGCTTTATTGATGGTAAATGACAGGAAAAATAGTCTGAGAATACAGAAAAAAGAAACATCAATATAAAATTAGAATGTTTGCTTGTCTAAGGCTGAAGATGTTCAGAAAGAACTAGACTGGTATGCAAAGAAGCAGCTGGGTCTGAAACTACAAAAATCAAATAAAAATGAAATAACCAAAAGGAAATGTAATTGTATAGCAAGACTGATGAAGTTGAAAAAGTATGAAAGCTGATGGCATTTTAGTGAGCACTTATATGCTTAGTTTTTCCAAAATGCACTATGAGACAACTCAGCATAATGGGCCATTCTGGAACTAAAGGCTACTTTTGCATGATGGTATGTTTAAATAATCATGAATTAGACAAAAAGGAAGGTTCTGCTACCACATACTAAATTTGCCAGCTGGGACCATTAAAAAGGGCAAAAATATTGTTACTCCCCTTTGTAAAGAGATTTATGGTCTGTTGACCACAAGTGTCATGTTACACTAAAGAATAGTCAAGTGTTCAAATGACTGGAAATTTATTATCCATGATATAAAATGAATTGATTTTTAATGGGTAAATCAGCCCTATTTTCTTGGATTTGTGCATTTTTTGTTTGGATAACTTAGAAGAATAACATACTTTAAATATCGCCGTTAGAGAATATGAACTTGCATTTAGTTGGCAAAAGCTGGCAGAAATAAGGACAATAGAGACCTACTAAGAATTACAATAAAAACAAATACAAAGCCAGAGTGAGTAGGAGAGCCATAACAGCTGTAAAAAAGAAATAGGACAAGAAAGAAAATGACTAAAGACAATTTTTCCCCATTTTGTGATGCATAAGATCATCATGGGACTATTGCTATGGTCCCATATTGCCTAATAAAACAAAACAAAACAAAACACCTGGGCACTGATATGGGACTTACATTCCCAAATAATGCTTAATCAGTAGTATACAGGAATTATTTGGAGTTGTAAATGTACACAGGTTTATTTTATTCATGTCTCTATATAATGAAAAACTCAAACAGGGAATAAGCTCTGTTTCAGTTAAAAAAACCCCACAAAAACATACTCAAGCTTTGCTTTGTTGTGGGGTGTCAAGGGAATGAATGACGCAGCACAGAAATAACTTAATCAGGATCTAGATATTTGTGTCAATTATACATGTTTATTGAATAGCTCAGCCTACTGAATGTTTACTCGGTGTATCCAATGATGAAACAGTTTTCACTGCAAGCTGTTTTTCTCCCAGATTTTCGAACATGTCTCTAAAGTTTATGCAGTTCTATTCACCCTAGTTCTCCCTTCAGAAGCAGGACAACTAATGATGAAACCAATTTTAAACAGGCTAAAAATAACTTTTTGTCTCCTATCTAGTATTTTCCCTTTTGCATGTACTGTTCTGGAATGCAACAGATTGAAAACAAAACGTTTTCAGAATTTTTACTTGACATACACAAAGGAAAGTAAATCTATTTGTTTACTTTTGTAAGGAGGAAGATTTATACCTATTTGAAAACTATCTCTGTTAATTATTCATTGACTGTCAGGACACTCCTTGAATTTGAATTGCATAATCACAGAATAATTTAGATTGGAAGGCACCTTCAAGTCACCTATTCCAATCTTCTGCTCAAAGCAAGTTCGTTTGTGCTAAGGAGCTCATGTGTGTGAACATGATGTTTGGTGGGACTAGGAGGCATGATGGAAATCAGCCAGCACCAACTGGCTTATGGGGAAAAGAGTGAATCCCTGCACATTCCCTATGGCAGTATTGTCACGTACATTGTACAGAAGAAACATGTTACTGGCAACTGTTTGTGCTTTTATGTGCATTTTGATATGTAACAACAACACTGAAAACATCTGGAGGCACAGCAATGCCAAATAAAACCCCAGATGAAGAATCTTGTTCTCTGATGCACATGCATATTGGTAAAAACCTTTAACAGGGTTTTCTGACATTGTTTTTCATTAGTACATGGTCTACATTAATATTTATGTTTAAGAGAACAAGAGAGAAACAGAGGAATGATTACATGTAAATCAAAACATAAATATAAAAATGAGGAAAAAGATTATTAGTAAAACAACTAATATATTATGTTGCTAGTGCTGCAAGTACTCAGGAAAACATCTATCTGATAACAAAATAATAATGGAAATAACTAAATTAATTATCAGACAGGAAAGATTAACAGGAGGTAAGAAAGCATTTATGTAAATAACAACACACCATGTAAACAAAACAAAGGAAATGCAGACAGTCACACAACTTGCTACCTTTGCTAAATAAATAAATAAATAAATAAAAGTATTCTTACTCTAGACAAGGACAGAATTCTAGAAATAGGGTACCCAGACTTCCCAGCTTTATAGGAAAACATAAAAGACCAAAAATATTACAATGGAGAAACTATGCAATCACAGTAAGGAAACACAAATCTGCAAGTTTCTGTCACTGATAGTAATCATTGTTAAGCACTAGCAGTAAACAGAAAAGGCATATTTGCTTAACAAAATGTCTTGGGGTGACTTTATGATGCTGTATCCCCTATTGCCTGCTCTATGCCCAGACATGAATCCTGTGCCTTTCTGTGTCTTTAAGGCAGACCCAAAAGAGAGGAAGGGGAAGGCCGTAGAATTCCTTCAGCCCCTGTGTTCAAAAACACAAATAACTCACTCGTTTCTCCTCAGATCCTGGCTCTCTGCAGCAGGGAAGAGGGTTGCATTCTCCTGCTTTTTTAGCTAGCTTCTTGTTCATTAGCTGAAGCAAGGTGTTTGCTGGGACTTTGGCTTCTTCTTCTTCTCTTCTGGACTGTTCAGCAACACGAGAACATCACTGGGAAGCCTTACACCCTGGCCCCGGGGGCCCAAGCTGCACCCCAGCTCCAGAGAGAGCAGAGCCATCACCTACAAAGAACTCTGAAACTACCCAGGTTTTCTTCACAGCGAGAGGTTTTATTACTTAAAATTATGAACTCTTTTTTTTTTTTTTTTTGGTGCCTGTGTACCCCCTGCTTGTTAAATAAATTACTTTTTTTTCTACTTTCCTCCAAGAATTTTTTTTTTCCAAAACCTGGTGGGGGAGGGGAGGCTGAAACCTGCTTTCTATCAGAGGATGTTTCCTCCAATTTGTCTCAAACTGGGACACAAAATTGCAGAATATGTTTTTGATTTGTTTTGATTTACTTCTTACACTCTGTAATATATTTGGATCATTCTGGCTGGCAAGAACAGTGTTGCAGTAGTCTTTTGTGTTTATGATCCTGGAAACATACCTGAGAGTACAGAATAGAAAAAAAAGTAGTAAGAGTTATTTAAAGAAATCCCCTATGATATTTTAGTGTGAAAAATAAAAAGTTTCAAATTAGATAATCCATTTCATAGTTTTTCATGAGTATATTAAATTATTTTATTAAAACCATATTAATTAACAGATTATCAACAATTTGTGGAGTTTTCTTACACTGGTTATATTTTAATGGATTACAGGGGTATAGTTCTATGGTCAGCCTCTTCTTCCTCCTTCCACTGATTGATTCAGCAGGAAACTAACTCCTTCTTGTCTCTTCTCCTTCCCCTCCATAGATACAGCTATAATGTTTTAGCCAGATTATCACCCTGACCTGGATAACTGCACATTCCCATGTGCACAAATTAGACATAGTGAAGTAAAATTACAGAAACCCAGGTTAAGATTGGTTTAAACTATCAGGAAACCTCACCCTAAAAGCTCAATACTGCTAACAGAATCAATATTGAAGTACTAGTATTGCCAGGTTCCTCTTTATTGCCTGGTATAACAATTTTGTTCCTTAGCTTAGTCTACTTTGAGTCCTTTATTTGCATTCAAGAAGCTGCTTAAACATTTCTGTCATCCCATCTTGACATGGAATTAATATCTCAGAACATGACCTGTGACCTGTAAAATTCTAATCCATAATATTTCCTTTTATATGGTCATAAAACCCTACAGATGCCTCAATTCTAATTTATTTCTTTATTTTAATCTTAAAATATTATTAGGCACCTCAGCACATCATTAGAGACATCCCAGTTTGGACAGGTCTGGTGTTTAATTAGCACTTCAGCTAATAAAGTTCCTAATTCCTCCTTGTGCATCTTAGACACCATTTTAATAAAAAGTTGGATTTCTCACAATATGTCTTTTGAAAATATGGAGTTAACTTTAGTCATACAATATTCTCATATACATATAACAGAATTAGCCTGATGAGCTTTCTTATTTTCTTCCTTTAGGGAGCTGTACTTATTTATCTAATAATGACCCCCATTTTTTAATTCCTAACTCTGACTCCACATTTACCTTCATCACCGTTTCTCAGAAGTCTTTAATAGTGTTGCAAAGCTTGGCCATGTAAGAGCTGGGCCTGGAATCCTTGCAGCACAGGGAGTCAAGCATATCAAGTGTTGTGAAAAACCCTACAGATGGAGTTGGATAAAGAAGGGCTCAAAGCATCAAATGAAGGACTAAGTCACCTGAAGCATCAGGGTGGAGCTACTAATGGACCAGTGTGCCATTTTCATAGTGCTGTTGCAGGACTCTGGACTGTTGTCCAGGTCTGGACTACAGAGTACAAGAGAGACATGGAGCTCCTGGAGTGAGTCCAGCAATGGGCAATGAATACAATTAGGGCACTGGAGCTACTCCTTTGTGAGGAAAGGCTGAGGGATCTGGTCCTGTTTAGTCTTAAGAATATAAACAAGTATTTGAAGGGGGGGTGTCTACAGTATGGAGCCACACTCTTCTTGGTGATGCCAACCAATAAAATAACAGGAAACAGGCAGAAACTGATCACAGGAAATTCCATCTTCCTTAGGAACACGAGGAAGAACTTCACTGTGTGGGTGAGCATGAACTGGAACAGATTACTGAGAGAGGTTGTGGAGTATTCCTTACTGAAGATATTCAAGAACTGCCTGGATGCAATCCTGTGCCATGAGAGGATCCTGCTTGAGAAGGGAGGTTGGACCAGATGACCCACTGTGGTCCCTTCAAACTTTAGCCATTCCGGTATTGTGTGATTTTGCGTGACCCCATGCGTAAGGACTTAAAGAGCACAGTTGCTTGTCTCAAACAACTGTCAAGATCACAGAATGAACTTGCCATAGGATAAGTCACCACAGCGAGCCTAAGATAAGCACAGAAGGGAAGAATTCACAACAGGGAGGCCCTGATTGCAGGCCTGGCAGAGGCAAGATCTGGTTAGCACATGCTGGTTAACGCATCTGGACAAAAGTTCCCACTGTGGCAAACTGTGGGAAAGGAAGCAACCTCTCATGCACTTATCATCCCAAGTTATGGAAGAAATAATTTCTGCAACGACCACTGAATCATCCCCAGTGCTTCATTTCTGGGGCCTTCTATCATAGAACTGTTCATGATCCACAGCGTTAAAACTCTCTCCCCAGGGGAGGTACTTGGGCCTTCCTACCTTAACCTAAACATATATCAACCTGTTGAATTCTTTGTTTCATGGGCTTTCCCACCCCAGATGGATCAAGGCATGTGACCACCATTTTGACCAACAGACATCTACTTTTCTCATTGCTGAATCCATCCAGTTGTTGATATCTTTCATCTTCACTGTCTACTCTTATCCTTTCTTTGTCTTTATTTCTTTTCCTAATATATTTTCATAGATCATATTTTTATTCTTTTATATTGATATATTTCTATAGTTAATATATATGTATATACACCAGCCATTCAGGGTCATTTCACTCTAATCTACCCCAAGGCTTCTCTTATCAAGAACCTCAGTTACCTTGCCTCAGAGGTGGGATGTAACACCATGATGGTTCAATCACCTAATCAACTGGTGGAATTGTCACACTCATTCTTGAAAAGAAATGATTACAAAAATGTCTCTAAATCCCAAGGTTTCACTTTAAAATAGAAATGCACAAATATTTAAAGGGAGAAAAGAATCTGCAAGCAGAACCAGAAAACAGTTCTACTTTCTTCATCCTTACATGTACAGTCCTTCCCTCTGGTGAAGCGTTACTGGAACAACCCCCAAAAAATTCCATACAATCCATTCAGTCCGTTTGTTTTTTTTCATCCTGTGCCTAAGACTTTAGAATTAATTATCTCTTAGTCTTTATAGATCCTGTAGATGGCAAACTTACTCCACTGAGCATGCTCAGCTGTTGCAAAAAACTCCTTTCATAAGCCTACCTTAAACTTTTTTAATAGGATATATAGTATTTATACAGAAACTGAAAACAAAACACATAGCTTTATTATCTATCATGTTGTATTTCAAAGAAAAGAAAGTTTTTATCAGATACTTAGAAAATAGAGTTTTAAAATCTTGCTTTCAAGTCACTTTTAGACTTGGATAGAAGTACTATATTTAGCCTTGGAAAGTTCTCTTCTCAAAAGCCAGTCACTCTCCTCAGTGTGTTTTATCAACTGCCTGTAACTGCATTGCTGTCTTGCAATTGCAATTCTTACTGCAAGCTGCTACTACTCCCCTGCACTGCAGAGAGGTTTCGGAGCATAAAATTGTGTTCCATACAGCGCTATGGCTAAGCTGATGTTTTGACTAACTCTTGCAATGCTCAGTTTAGACCTGAGCCCAGATTTAAATCCTGCTTGCATTGTTACTTTTCATTCAGCTGCAAGCACTACTGATAAAGTGGTTCCTGTGGTCACTTCTCTTAAAAAATTACCAATATATTCTTCTCAGTGAAATACAGAATTACTCCACCAAGGCTCAAGTTCTATTTCTTGGATTGACTACATGTATTTTCAACATAGTATTCCAATATCTTTGGTTTTGACTATGGATATGTGAGTCTCTGCTTTTCTACTTTTATATTTCAATCTGCTGCAGATTCATGAGCCCATATCCCGTTAAAAATACATAAACTTACTTATTTTGTTGGTCTTCATACTCCCCCCTTCCTTTCTTCCTTTCTCTCTCACATTTTTATTTATTTATTCTTTTAAATAAAAATATTTCTACTATGTAACCTGTGATAGGCCAGACAGATTTTTAAAAAAGCTTTTACTAGTACTAATCCCTTTTTAGGAACTTCCTTATTGGTTTAGAGAGGCAATAATTATTTTGTGGCACAGCATGATAAGCCAGGGAAATATAAAAGAACTTTGGCATGTGCCCAAATTTTTTATGAAGTTGCGCCTGACTTTAAAAAGATTTTTGCTTGATTGCTTTTTATTGTCTCCTCCTTAATATTAGTGATATCAGTTTGAAGGTAACTGTATGCTAACCCAGAAGACTGATGGATTAGAAATCATGGGAAAGTATAGTCAATATAAAGGAGTCAGACAGTGACACAGAGAATCTTGGTTAACCTTGAAAACTGGGAAAAGCAGAGTTATCCTGCATACTGACAAGTTTTCATCTGATGAGCTGCAGGCAGCCCATTAAAACTTGGTTGTGTTACTTACCATAGGATGCCTATAAACCTCTCTGGCATATGATGGCAGAATGGGAAAAGTAAATGAAACCCAAGATTTTAACACATGAATTATTTCCAGAAGAGCTGAGAATGTTGTTGCACAGGACTGAGCTGCAATCTTGTTGGGATATTGCACTGAAAAAATCTGCCAGCAGATTTAAGGAAGGACGGCTAAAAAAATGTAGAACCTGTTCTATTAAAAAAAAAAAAAGGCTTTGGCTTACTTAAGTAGAAGGAAGAGGAGAGAGAATATCAATACTCTTTGTTTAGACACTGAAAAGTCAGACAAGAGGAGACCTATTAAAGCTAAAGGATAAAGTTGTCAAAAGAAGAAAAAAATACAATGTGAGCATGAATAAATTTATATTGCTAATTAGTAATTTCAAACCATGAGAACTGTCAAGTATTGGAACAACATTTTATTCAGAGCACTGAAGGACAAAAAAATTCAAAAACCTTCTTAGATGAAGATTAAGAAATGTACAAGAAGGCTTATACACTATGTCTGACTTCAGCAACAAGAGCTCAAGTCACTGACCCAGAAATCTTCTAGCACTGAGTTCCCAAGTACACATGTATTTTTTAAATTTTGAAGTTAATATAGAAAAATTGCATTTTAGTCCAGTTCTACAAATCAGAATTTAATATTTGGCTATTTTATAACTGCATAAATTTCTTTAGAAGAGCTGTTATTCTAGAAGATATTTAGATGTTCTTCGAGCAACTAGTGAGAATATTAACTTCCGTTGATTGATCCGCTGAATGTGACCACAGAGTATACAGTAGCTGGAACCATTTCCATGTAATTATTGCAGTGACATTTTTCAGAATAGCACTACTTGACATTTACAGTGAAATGTAGTGCTATTCTGAAAAATGTTCCCTTATACTCACTTTTTTTGTGGACATTTTATTCTGCCATAGCAGTAGGACACACACTGTATATGAACTTTCCCTTGTACAGTAATTTTCTTTAAATTGGATAACTTATGCAGTAATCTTTGGTATAAGGACAGAAATTTTATTAAATTTAGCCTTCTGTCGAGTACTGTTTCAATTTCTCAGTATGTTTACAAAAAAATTCTTATTGTGGATTATTGCTACTGCTCTGAAGATGCTATACTAAAAGTATAATAAGAAAGACAGAAGTATTTTTGCATTCTGCTGAGTGCTGCAAATAAAAAAATAGAACTCATTTTAAAATTTAAAAGTTGTATGACCTCCAAATTAATTTGTCTTCCTGGAGTGTATATAATTTTATTTGTTCTTCCTCCATTTTAAAGACAAAAAATAGCGATTCTTTCTGTGTGTAGTAGTTTGAGGAACTGCAGAAGTATGACTAGTACTTTATGGGGCTTTTTTATAATTGTTGTTTTTATTTAACACGAGAATAGATTCACTTTGTATTTTAGGAAAGAATACATATTTATAAATATAAAAGTGAGACACAATTCTTATTTTAGCAATTAATGCTGTACAATTTGAAAATATCAGTTACATTGCATACTTTTATGTGCAACCTAAAGACTACCTAACCTTAGGAAAATAGGGACTTAGATGGAGATTGGTATCTTAGGTACATTACTGTTCCAGTTTTATTGTAAAATGTGTCCAGAACTTACACATCTACCTACACTAATCTTTTTTTCTTGAAGAGAAATCTAGTACTGAGTTATTACACGAATTGCAAGGAAGCCTATTAGTGTGCAATTACTAGCATCACATCTGCAAAGTCCTTGGCTGTCCTGTCTCATACCAAGGTCCCCAGTATAAAAAGGCTGGGTGCAGTATCTGTCAAAGGAACAATAATTGGCCCCAAGTTTTCCAGGATAAGAATAATATATTACAGGCTGTTTCTTGCTGCTGCACCTTTCCTTTGGGATGTGGTGAAATATTTTCAGTCATCATCCATCACTGGCAATTGCTGTCCCTTTCTAGATGTGTGATTAACAGACACCAATGATATTGTAGGAATTTGTAGAATATGCAAAACACTCTGCTAGCACAACTCTGCAAGTTACAGCCTCAACAAAATCTTTCTCCATTTTTCACAAAAAATTATTATACAACTTTGAAAGTCCCAGAAGCCTCTGCATCTTTTCATATTGCCAGAGTGTGGAACTGTCACGGGTTAGCAAGCATAGTCCCGGATGTGATGTTCTTTCAAAGGGGTGCTTACAGCTTCCTCTGTGACCTAACAGAACCTATCAGCTGGCCAGTTTGAATATGGACAATTCTTTAAGCCACTTAAAATCGTGACCGCCTCTGTGATCCACACTTAAGAATAGACACACCCCAGGCAGAGTTCTTTCTCATTTCCGGTGCTGGGACAGGTGGCTGCGGGCCCCGTGCAGGGGCCGGCGGGCCATGGCCATCCTGGAGCCGATGGGCCCTGTTCCACCTGTGGAACCCCCCCCGCTCCCCAACAGCCCTGCTGTGTTGCAGCTGGAGCGGCCCGGCTCCCCCCCTCTCCAGTGCGGCCAAGATTCAGCTGTCCGGCAAAAGATCATGTGACCAACAGAGATAAACTTCATTCCAGCTGCAAGGCCTGGGTGAGATTAACCCTTTTAGTGCTGTGAAGAGCTGAAAACCTGAGGGAGAAGAAAGAGGAGATGCTTAAAGCTGAAATTCTGTTGTAAAGCTATGATATATCAGAGTACTCGTTGTAATTTCATGAAGGCATGGGGGGCTGGAGCGTTCAAACTGTACTTGTGAGCAAAAGCACCTGCGCTGAGATAGGCAAATGCTGACGCAGCTGTAATTTCATGAGAAGTTTGAACAGGGAGAGAAATGAGGACTTTTGTTCCAAATGGGAAAGGAGAAAACCTCAGTTCTTAGAGATGCTCCCAGAGATAGTCCTAGAGATCAAGATGAAGAGGACCCTTTGCTCCCAGGGAAGGAGAAGGGCCTCTGTTCTTAGAGATGAAATGCTCCCAGAAATGGGTGAAGAGAACTTTTGTTTCTGAACCTTAAAATTGTATCCCAAAAACCTTCAAGAGTGGACCCTCGAAAGCAGTTGCAGGAAAAGCTGCAAGTTGTGGGAAGGGACTCACATGCGAGCAGAGAACCAACCCGGGCGGCTGTCTCGTTGTGATAATGTTTTCATAGCATGGGCAAGAGAGACTCCTCTTCCTAAATGGACTGAACAAGGTTATTATGGAAGTGATAAACAGACTGAACATCTCAGGGGTTGTCTTTTTACATTGTCAGTGGGAGAAGGGAGAAAGGTGGGCGGGAGGAGAAGTGTTCTGAAGGTTTTTTTTTCTTCTTCTTTTAGGTCTATTAATAAACTTTATATTCTTTCAAGTTTTGTGCCTGCTCTGCTTTTCTCCTAATTCTTATCTCACAGAAGGCGAACAGTAATGAGTATTTTGGACCAAACCACTGCAGGAACTTAAAAAAATAACTTACATGAAAATGCTTTGGTCATTAAATATAAGATTTTCTTAGGCCCCATTATTTTATTCAAATAAAGAAAAGTCTTTAACACCTCCTTAGAAACAGCTTGTGATTTTCCATGTTCTTCTCTTTAATTAGTTTGTAGTCCAGCCAATTGATTAACTGTTTACTCATTCTAATTGGCAGATTTTTACTGTGAGGTTGTAGAATTCAGGTACAAATTGTAGAGTATAAACACTCTAGCTCTTCTAATACATTAATTTACTGGGTATTTGAAGGAATGTATTCTTTTGATATTGAAATAAGTTACTATTTCAACAGATATTTTTGGAAGAATTTTGGTTACTTTAGGGGTTTTTGTTTGTTTGTTTGTTTGTTTGTCTTTTCCTATTTTTTCCCCTGGAGGGACCATGAATAGTTTGTCTTTGCTAGTTGATTTAAGAGTTAGAAAAGAAATCCACTTCAGTGAAACTCCACTGCTTTAGATGATGCTTTTGTTTCATTACTTAGAAATTCAGATGTACAGACTAATACTCTCATAAGTTTCTTCTTCCCTAGATAATTAGTGGTATTCCATAAAAATATCAAATTTCTGACAATATCTCACTTTGTAGTCATGCCTTGGTCCATTTTGGATCACTGCCACATCACAGCCGTTTCCCAGCTCTTCCCTGTTAGCTTTATCCTTAGCTTATCCTCTTTTCTTTGTAATTAAGACTATCCTACTCCAGTATTTAAATTTTACTGATTGTTAAAACCTCTCTCTTGCTTTTTGTACTTCAATGCAAATTCTTCTGCTAAGTTCTCAATGCATTTTTTTTCATTTTACATTGCATTGTCCTTTGTGTCTAGCCTTTGTCCTGACCTGTCCAAACAACAGTTGTCCCCTAAAAAAATCAGTAGTATCTAGTTCTAGCTCTTCAAAATGTTTCTCTTTTGTCTCCAAAGAAATGTTAAGTAAGTCCTGTAAGTCTTATCTTTAAATGCATGAAGGGGGAAAGTGGGGTAGTCTTGTGAGTAGGAACTGTTAGTTAATATAAAAGAAAAGGGATTGCTACATTTGGTGGTTCATCAGAGGTCAGACTGCTGCAGCTCAATTCCTCCATGTCCATCTGGTAGCAAGGGTGAGCATGTGCTCCCAGTAGGTACACATACATTCAGACACACAATGCACATATAAGCATGCACATGGGTAGCCACACAGAGAAACACAGATAAAATAAAAGCAGAAAAATCTTGATCCTGCTCTGGCTGATCAAGATAAAAACCAGTAATGGAAAATACATAAGTATACATAACATGGTTTCCTCCAGTAGCTGGCCTTAGGCTTTTGCCCAGCAGCTGGCCCACGGATTCTCTCAGGTCTCCCCAGTTGTCTTATGCAATAACATGCAAGTGGACCTTTCCAGTAGGTGGTACAGAGCTATGGACACACCCAGAGCTGACTGGCAGAATCCTGACTTCTCCAGTAACATGCTTATTCCTCCAGAAGCGAACTTTCACATTCTTTGGTCTCTTTAGAAACATGACCTCTCTGATACCTGGATCCCAAACTCCTTATTCTACTCTCCGGCTAGTCTGGTCTGATGCTCACAGGCACACACATGCTACATACACACTCTGATCTCTCCAGGTGCTGCACCATGGACACGTGGGCTCTGACCCATGGTCTGACCCCAGTAGCTGCACTCAGGCCTCAAATAAAAAAACATGCAGAGAATAGACAGCCCTCAGCCAGTTAGGAAAGGAATTTTATGAGAAGGCAAGATAGATTGACTTCTATTCCCTCTATTTTACAATGCTTGCTCCTCCTCGAAGCACCACAACCCTTCCCTTTCCCCATCTTAGTTTCTCCTTCAAGCATTACATAACAAGCCTTGCATAATCCCAGAATTCTCTTTCCATCATTTCATAATAACTCACATCCACAAAGGCTCTTTTCACATGTGTCAAGTGAAAGCAAATTTAAGCAAATTTTCACTAGCAACTTCTCTATCACCCATCTGGCAGATTTAAGCTCAGTAAAGGAAGACTTAAAGAACTATCAGTATGACTTTTTGGGCAAGGCAAGGGCTAAGTTCCGTCCTATTTTGAGATCTTTCATGGAACAAATTTCACATGTTGAGAGTGATTTTTAGATCATAATTTCTGGAGATAGCTTTCTCTTTATTGTACATACACTGCATATTCTACATACTGTGTCTGAAATACGATTTAGAACTGTAATATAGCACAAACTTATTCACAACTAAGTTCTTTTTCTAATTAGCTCCTATTTTGAAAAAAGCACATGAATATATAGATGTCATCCTTTTCATGTTATGTATATGTGCTTTTAATCCATCCAAATGTAACAGAAGATTGAGTGAACACATAAACATGCTTGCAAATACCTCTCCTAAGGCTTTACACATTTTGTGCTATGTCACTCTGGCAACAACAGCCATGGTCTTTTACTAATGTATATATTTTTATACATTCAGTGAATTATTTCTCCCTGCAGTAAAAGGCTCTACTAAAGAAAATTTGAACATATATACTGTTGAATTACAACTGCTACCCTCTATTTTTTCTGATTTGTTTTACATTTAGCAAGATAAATGCAATATCCCAAGTACGCTTGTAACAAAAAATATGTATTTTAAAATCATCTGATCAAAACCTTACACAACTATACTGAAGAATATTTAGATAGCTAAATTTGCTTAAATTATGCTCACTTTAAGTATGTATACCTTCATTTACTCCATCTATATTCTCTAATGGGTAATAAAATGAATGTGGTGATGCATACAAAAACCAATTTTAAGCTAACACATTGAAGCAGGAAAATGCTATGTGTTATCAGTATTCTTAAAATCTGGTCAGAATAATTTTGCTGGTAAAGGTTTACTAGCGAAAAAGCACCTACATAACATGAGTAGAACCCAGCCCTCTCTGAGGATTTTGGGACTCTTATTTCATTAACTTCCACGTAGGGTTTACTTCTTGAGCCAACAGACTTCAGCATAGAAATTCCAAAAATAAAATAAAATATGAATAGAATTGAAAAAACCAATCTGAATAATGAAAAGGTGCTAAACACCATTGCTAAAATAGTTATGTAGTGTATAAGAGGCTTAATTTAACCATTAGGAAAACTTTTTCAGAAGAGTGCTAATGATTAAAATTTCTAAAACTAAAGCAAAGAAACTAAAAAGAACTTGGAAAATGTGTCTTTTATCCTTATGAAATTATAACGGTATGTTCACACAAAATTATTTCAGGGACATTCCAGCAAATAATTTCTGTGTGAATTGGGGTTTTGTTTTGTTTGTTTTCTGTAATGTGAAACTCCACTTCTGGGGCCATCTGTAATCACACCATCTAATGGTTTTACAGATAACTTTCAATAAGTGTGTTCTGATGGTAGTGGATTCTAAAGTTTTCTGCAACAATGGAATTAGAGCTTCTGTTGGAAAAAGGGTGTATATCTTGTAAGGTACTTTTCAAAAGTAGGATAAAGCAATTTGAACACAATAGCTGTGGAATTCAATATTTTTCATTCATTGTCTTTGAAAAAGTTTCAGGACTGAAAATCTTGAATTCCACAGGACACAACTCAATTACTTAGATTTCTATTTGATCATAATGTATACAGTGTTTGGTTTCACTTCCATCAGAAATTTTTTTACCTTGCTATTATATGAAAGCTTTGATATTGTTTCAGTGGTGCTTGTGGAATTGATATTGGTTGTAGTTGTGAAAGACTAAGTCAACAACCACCTATCTGCTCATGATAGCTAAATTAACTCCTATCATAGATTTAATTCATGCCTTTTTCCTTCCATGCTTACCCAAGGTTAATTCAATTGATACTGATCAAACTAGCTGCAGAGTGCTGCTGACAGGCTGATAGCACACGATCTGGGAGTGTTTGAGTATCCTCCCAAAGGTGATGGCCTCATTATAGGACCAGGATGTAGCTCTGCCATCTGCTTTTGGGCAGTTTTAAGATGATGTCAACAGACCTGGGGCAGCTACAAGTCTGATGGTATCTGAATGTTTAGCTGTCACCTTTGCATCACATCATTTTCTGCCTCACTATCCCCTTTCTGGCTCCTTAATACTTTTTCTCACACACTTGAATCTGTCCCTTTCTCTCCCATAAGCATAAAACATGTTCTCATTTACTTGTTTCCTTTGATCCCAGCTTTGCTACATCTGTTCTCAAATATGATTTTTCTGGTACTCTCTGCTGATTTTGGCTGGGATGGAGTTAGTTTTCTTCATAGTATCTGATATGGGGCTATGCTTTGGATTTGTGCTGGGAACAGCATTGGTAACGCAGGGATGTTTCTGTTATTGCTAGGCAGTGCTTGCACAGTGTCAAAGTCTTCTCTGCTTCTCACTCCACTCTACTGGGGGGAGGCTGGGGATGCACAATAAGTTGTGAGGAGACAGCCAGGACAGCAGACCCCAACTGACAGGGAGGTCCAGATATCTTCTGTGGTGCTGTCTGTGAGTATTACCTGTCATGTCCAGGACATGGTCAATGTCCTGCTGAATAAGCATTCCCTCAGCCAGTACCTGGACAGTGATCAAACAATGTGCTTGTAGCCTAACAGTGCAACCCAGTGATCTTCTACACAAGGTATATGAAGTATTATTGTACCACTACTTTTAATGCAAATATAATGATTCCTGATGCAGTTTAAGTACTGGATGCAAAAAACTGCCATGCTTTCCTTTTCCCTAGTAGATTTCTTTCATAGTGTTGATCAGAAACTACCATTTGTTTGTTTGGTTTTTTTTCAGTAAGATAACACTTTCTGGGAGGCACATGGTGCACTGTATTTCCACCACGTTCCCACAAATGAGAATTGCTGTCTGCCATACAGTGTTGAAATACCACCTCTCTCCTGAGCATGGTCATGTGCTGCATGGCTATGTATCTTTGATAATGAGACCCCAGGGGCCTCTCCTGAGACATGTATTTCAAAGCAGGAATATTTTCTTTAAAACAGGCAGTAAAGTTATTACTTTTTAGATAATGGCCTACTGGTACAAATCCTCAGCAGACAGGAGTTTCATTCAGCATGAGGGAGTTAAAATCCACATATATTGCCAGCAAGATGCAAACCCTGATCTCAAAGGCTTTAAATTATGCTGGGTTTGCAGTCTGCTTAGTTGTTGGAGTTTTGCAGATAACAAGTCAAGGTTTACAGGGCAAGGATAGGTTGTTAGACTGATGGACTCTTAAGTCTAGTGTTTTAGACACTGTTTGTTCACAGCTCACAGGCTTAATTCTCTAGTTTTGTTGAATAATATCAGGATGACATGCAGAAATAGTGTAGAGAAGCAGGCTGTCTTTGTCATCTCCCTCTCCTATAGGGTGCTTTTCCTTTAACATGTTTTCTCACTCCCAGTTTGGAAAATGTGTGTTTTGGAAATATAAGTGTAGAAGGATTTGGAAATTACTGTGGCATTTCATGGGAAAGGCTAAGAACCATTAAGTTACCACTTCAGAAAGATGAGTGACAGGTCTCTACCTCTAGTAATTTAAGAACAAACAGAAGTCATAGCTATATTTTGTGAGAGATTTAGTATTCTACATTTGTATGTGAATGCATGTGAGTTTTGAGCATGTTCTGAGAAATGACTGGGTTATCCTGGAACCAGAGAAATTTAGAGACGCGATAATTACCAGGATGCTCAGGCTGGAGTAATTCTGAGACAGACCATAGTTAAAACTCCAGGGAGCAATGATTTCAAGCAGGGAGGCATCCATCTACTTAGACACATCCTGTATTATACAACACAGTTAAGCAGGAGCTTTTGATATTGAAGAAATTCATTTAAGGACCTCAGTGCTACTAATCCATGCTTGGAAACTTAATTAATGTATTTAAGTTTGCCCAGTAGTTCTATTAAAATGTCTGATTTGCTAACATTTCTGTGATTTTGTTAGGATGGCTACAGCCCACAAAAAATACAGGATATGAAAATGCATAAAAGTGCTGTTAATAACTGAAAAATAGTGCACAAGGCACTGGAAAGGAAAAATAACTTGTAACTGGAACAGATAAAATGTTTTATCTGATATTCTGTGAATGATTGACTAAAGTGAATTCACAAGATAGAGCCAGCTGTGGAGTGTATATCATAGCTGGGAAAGAGTATTGGGGGAGTGCAATGTTTTGCTTTGCCCACTAATCAGTAATGTTAAAAAAAGAGGGAAGCAAGCTTATATCAAATTAATCAGGAGACTGAGTCAATCAGGAACACATGGAACTTTGTGGCAAGAACCAGTATTAATCAATAAAATATTCTGGAATAATTCTAAGCCTTAGAAAATGAGGGCATTGCAGGACTATATATCAAGGTTTGCAGTCATCAGTGAACATGTAACGAGAGCTCTTTTACCATCTGAAGCCCTAAGAGAAGTAACCAGCCTGAAAGCATTCACTGGAATACCTCATTGCAATGTATTTTATACTACATGAATTCACATGTCACCACAGTAGAGCAAAATAATTTATCAATTTATTTACTGAAATCAGCGAGGATCATCAGTATGCAGTTCCTACAGTGCACAAGAAATCTTACTTTCCATAGTCAGTCCTGAGGCAGTTTATTGATCACAGCTCATCACAAAATAGGAAAGAGAGAGCACAGAGTTTGCTTAAAGGATGATGAATTTCTTCATCCCTTAGCCTCAAGGGCATCTCCTAGTGAAGCCCAGTTTATTAGCTCAGTAGAATAAGTAGTTCATGACTGCAGCTTTTTTGTACAGTTGCACAATACATCCATGCTAGACAATATCAACCCTATAAGTGTATTAAGCTTAAAAGTTTTAGTGTCCTTAGTCTTGTAACTCAAACGACTTTGTTATGTTTGTGGACTGCTTGGATGCTGGCAGCCCACAAGCACTGCAGCCTACAATGCAGAAAGTTACAGGTCTTTAAAATTTCCTTTTCTTATGCAAAGCTTGCCAAGTAACCCTCAGTTATCTTGCATGTCTGAAGATAATTTTTTTTCCAGGGTAACAAGAGTTTAGGGTCTCAAGGGTAATGTTTATGTCCAGGTGGTATTTTGGTACAAGAAAAGTCTCTAACCACATTGTATGGTTTTGGGTTGTATGGTTCTTGTTACAAGATGTCCTGACTAGGCTTTTCCACTGGGCAAGAGAGCTATTCTGCAGTATATAAAGTAAGGCCTAAGTGATAGAAGACAAATATCTCCCAGACTGCCACAATATTTTTAAAAATAAGTGACCAATTTTGTTAGATTTTTATTCTCTCCCTCTTTTCTCTTAATATTTTCCATTTAGTATTTTCATTTCCCTATTTTCATTTTTTAATTCTAGGCTTCTCTAAGAGAAACTTTATGAACTTCAGAGGGAATTATTATTGTTGCAGTTACTACAAAAGTGTATGCATTAAATAGGAAAACTGTTAATGAAACTCCAAATTTTGTTATCATAAATTTTCATTAATTTAGGAATTAAGAGTAAGAGTTACAGCTGAAGCACTTTATTTTATCACTCCTGCCTAAGGGACAGTTTATAGATAGGTTATATCTCAGTGAACCCATGACTCCAGTCCTTTAAGGGTGATGATTAGCAGTGTTGGTTCCCGGCCTAAGAGGAGCTAAAATTTTAGCTATCCTGTATACTGACCTGATGAACTACTGGCTCAGGGTGACAGTCTCCTGACAGTTTTTCATGCTATGTCAAAGCTAAGTAGCTCACTTCCACCACAAAGAATGAAATGTTTGAATTGAGAGATATCAAAAAGTTTCAACTAAAAATGATGTAAATTCTATTTAACATCTCAGAAAACCAAAACTGGTCCAGGCTCAGCTCTTGCTACAACAGCCTGTAGTTTCACAGTAAAGGAAAACAAACATTTAAGATACTATTATAAGGAGAGGTTAGTAAAGATGAAAATTTATAACTAAATGCTAACGATTGTAATTTTATATTGTGACTTATAAAATATATAGGAAGCTGAACCACAGAGTTAAATTATTCTGTTATTTTGTGATATTTTTCATAGTTTTGGGTTCTTTTTAATTGAAATAAGGTTAAAAAAATATAACAGGTTCAGAGAAGCATCTCTGAATTTACAAAAGAAGCTGGATGGAAACCAAATTCAATACGTCTGAGTTTGTGTCACTCTTGCCAGGTAAGTGAAACCTTTTTTGAGACCCCTTGTTTACTGGAAGAGTGAGAACCTGGAGCACCTGTGCCTTGATGGAACTCTTCGTCCAGGTAATTTTTTACATTGACCATGTTCTGCATTGCACAGATTAGATAAATAATCATCCCTCCCGGAAAAGGTATTTCCATTTAGTGAAGAAAAAGCATAATTTTTTTTCATGTTCCTTTCTAGATTTCATAAATGATGAAACTCTTCATTATCACCACTGTAATAAAAAAATTGAACTTTTCATAATTACCATTTTAATTTCAGTAAAAACTACTCATCAATTCAAATTATATTTGGTTTATCCAAAATTGCATTTTTGCAATGACTAGTAACTCACTGAAAAAAAGTCAGTTTAGCTTTAAAGTCAAAAACTATTTCTAAAATATGTTTTAAATATTTGTAACCAGATGTCTATGCAGGTGTGCAGGCAGTCAATATCAGTGTGAAATCAGTCGTGCAGTAAGAAGCTGCTTTGGAGGGACACGGTTATACCATCTGTGAGACTGTTGTACTTCAGACTGCACATCTAAAGATGCTGAGCTAAACCTAAAACTGAGAAGCTTTAGAAGTCGCCAATATTTTTTCTCCTGCATCTTTTCAGCTGTTCATAAGTCTACTAAGTTATGCATGAGAGACTTTGGCCCTTTCTATGCTAGTGCATTCTTCTGTGATGTTATAATTTTAGGTTTTGAAGATAAAAGAACAATGTTGATGTCTGTGGTGTATCGTATTTAGCTTCCTGTATTGCCAAAATTGAGAAATTAATGAGATTTTCAAAATCTCAGGTAGCTTGTCTTGTCTTAATATCAGATCAATAGGAAACATTTCTTTTGATTGAAATTTATGAAAGAGTTTTAATATGTAAGTAGAGTTGTAGTTCTGTTGTGAGAGTCAGAGAGACTTAATGACAAATTTTAGAATAGCATTTACAACTCTGTTTGGGAGATCTCCCTAGTATATATATTTCTTATGGCCTTGTCTTCCTTCTGATGTGAGTGCTACACAGTCTTGAACTCTGGAAGGCCTTTGGTTTGAGCTGCATATTAGCATAGAAAATATAGGGACAAAATCAGGAGTGCCTTGCTGTTAAGACTTCTGTTATTATTGTAGCCTAACAGCTCCCCTGAACCAGAAAAAAGAAATTGCCAGTTTCTGCTAAGCATTCATTGATAGACTTCAAAGGGTTATAACTCATTTCTTTCACATCCCTGAAATTTTTTTGACTGAAATTAATTATAAAAATTTTATGGTGAAATGCGCTCAGGGAAATAAAATAAAATTGTATGTGGGGTTTGTTTAGGTAGCTTGAGAAGAGAGGTCACTATTTATTGCAATCTTTGACCCCGAATATATTGTTTTGCTTTGTGTTTGGTTTGTGGATTTTTTTTTGCTTGTTGGTTGGGTTTGTTTGTTATTTTGGTTTTAATAGATTGGAGGTATTTTCAATTTAACTGTATAGGAACACTGGTATGAGTGAAGCTATTATACATTCACTATGGAACAGAGTAGATTTTGCTCTAAAACATGTACAAGCATTTAAGGTTTATTTTGATTATCTATCTATAAAGACAACTATTAAGGAAACATCTATTTCCTCATTTTGTGAGTCAAGCTATTAAATTACATTTTTGAAGGGATCAAATTTTTTTGTCCATTTTAAGAAAAATTTTCTTTTTCTTAATTATCCAAAATGCGTAATTTTCATGGGCTATCTAAAAAAAGAAAAAAATTCCCACAAAATGAAACAGGAGCTTTATGTTTCTTTGAAGAACTGTAGAAGGAAGGTAAGTCAGAAATTTTGTGAATAATCACGAACAATGAACATGTCAATCCAATCTTAAAAGAACAATGAGAGATTACACTGAATGGGTCATGTGCAAGTGTATAGAGATATAAAAAGATCTGGCTGTGTCTTATTTCTCCTACATGACACCACTTTTTTATGTCTGTTATGGGAAAGCAGAACTGTGACAAATTCTTTGAGACCTTATGTTGCCTGTCGAATCTGAAAAATCACCACTGTCTCTTATATCAAAGGAAATTTTTTAGTAAAGAGTAGAACATTTCAACCTCTAGATTCAAAGATAGGCTTCTTTGGGAGTTACCTGTAAAATAGTACTTTAAAGAATTATTTTATTATGTACTTGAACTCAAATGCACTTGAATTTCAGAGCCCTGAAACTTCTTTTCCAGAAATTGTCTTAATTGTAAAATGCCTTTGATGACCTAAGCTTTACTTCTTTTCATCTTCATTTTTCTCTTGCAGTGGTTATTGTACATGGTAAAAAAAATAGTATCTTTTCTGTTTAAACCTTCAGTTCTATTTTACAGACGCATTTTACACAAATTATTTATCATTTGTATGATTTTAGAATGTGCATCTTAAACCTAAAAAGAACCTATGTATTACTGTCCCTGCTCAGCTCTGTTGGGTCCCACGTGCACCCACAGAAGCACGGGTGGGTTCAGTGTTACAGTCGGTAGCAAAGAGTTGAGAAGGGCATTTGTGTGCGTTCCAGCAGGAGCATTTATTGCTGCTACACTGTCAAAGGTTGCAGATGCAAAAATATGAACATGATTCTGAAACTCAGTTTTATCTGGGGGCAGGGAAAAGGCAGGATTAGGGAACGGGGACCAATGGGGAAGCTCTGGGGGAGTGACGGGGGGGTAGAGGTTAACAGCCAACTGGGGAATCCAAACTGGGATAGATTAACATAACAGAACAAGCATCCTGGGAGAAGCCTTTCTGGTCACCCTAACATGAAGTGGCTCTTGTGATACTAGGGACTTGTCTTACTGAAAACTCTCTGTCCCTTGTAATGTATGTTCACCGGCTACCACAGTTATGATACATCTGCTATGTGGGTGTACCATGTTCTCATAGGAATCAGTGGAAATATATTAATCTGCTTATGTTGCATATGTGTAATTGCATCAAATTTATTCTGAATAAAATTTATAGAGGGGATTAATTAGAATTATGGTGAGAATTAAGGGGGTTTTTGTGTGTGCATATGTGAATAAAATGACAGTTTGTGTTGAGTTTGTTGAACTGAAATTTGGAACGTATATTTTTGGCTAAGCAAGGAGAAAATATTGCTAAAAATTGAGTTGGAGGAAGAAACATGTATTTATAATTGCTTTCTTATTGTATTGAAGTCATAAACTTCATGGGTTTTGTCTTGCAATTGCCTTAGTGTCACAAACGGCATGTGCAGAATAGGTTCCCTTGGTAAAGCAAACACTGTTTTGTGATAGCAGAAAAGGTTCTTTCTGAGAGTGTGAAGTTGTTATGAAGATTAATGATTAAAAATAGTACCATAAAGTTGATGTAATAATTTGAATCAACCCCCAGATCTCTCAGTTCCTGGAGTCTCTCTTACTTCCTTCCTGAAAAATCCTTCCTAGAGGATTCCCATACTAATAATATTGCTTTCATTAGTATTTGTGGGTCATAAAACAAGTGATATATTCCTGGACTATAGTCACTTCTAATTCTAAAGCCTTCATTCACAAACCTTTTACTTTACTCGTAAAGGACCACACATAATACAATTGAAAATTGTTATTTTTCAGTATCTGGAAGTTAAAAAATAAGCATGGAGAGAGAAACACAAACAATTTGTGGATATTTAGACATCTAAAAAATGTGGTTAAGAGATGGGGAAAGTGAGATGGAGAGGGTCCTTTTCTTTCCAACTCAGATAGTAATGTATTGATTTTTTTTCCCTTTTCCTCTTCTTGCTTAATTTTTTCCTTTCCCATTTGTCAAGCACACATTCCAAATGTCACTTGGAAATCTCTAGTGTTTTTTTGAGATTAGTCTGTGCTAAGAAATGTGAATACTGAATTATCTTCTAAGTAGGTTGGAATTTGAAGTTTAGAGAAAGTGATATAATACTCATGTACTGTCCATCATGCTAAGTAAACTTAACACATAATCTTTCTCATCAAACACTCCTTTTTATGCAGGAGCACATACAGTGACTGCTGGAGAGCCACGTTTGTTTTAACAGTGTGGGCTGTTTTGCTTTCCAGTAGGGAACAATTTGTTCTAGCAGATCCTAAATTTATTTTCATAAATGTAAAGCAAAGCATTTGATTTCCTAACAGACATCTCAAGGTATACTGTGACTTTAGGAATAGCTATTAAGTGCTCAGTCCGTCTCCTTTCCTTGTTTGTCTGCTTATTTATTTTTGCTTAGGAGCCTGAATGTTTATAAGGCTTATTTAGAAATATGCAACAAAAATATTCTCTTGCCTCCTTTCTACTGGTTCTGGATACTTAATGAAAGTTTACTATCACAGTATCATAGGAGAGTTAAAGCTGGAAGGGACTTCAGGAGGTTCTGTGTCCAAATTGCTACACAAGGCAAGTCAGCTGAGAGATCAGATCAGATTGCTCAAGGCTCTATTCAGCTGTGTCTTGAAGAATTCCAAAGATGGATGCAGCACAGCTTCTCTGGGCAACCTGTTCCAGTGTTTGCCTGTTCTCATACTTAAAAAAGCTTTCCTTACACTCAGTCTAAACCTTTCTTGTTTCAATTTTTATCTATTTTCTTTCTTACTCCCACTGTGAAGATTCTGCTTCCACCTTCTAAGTAACCTCTTTGTAGATGCTGACACGTGCTACTAGTTGGCTCTAAAGTTGATTCTTCTTCAGGCTAAACAAAGCCTCTCTCTTTATCCTCTCTACACAGGGTAAGTGCTCCTTTTGAACCATTAAGAATTAACTGTTATATCCATAACTTTCTAAAAGCAAAAGGATGGTCTTGAAAACACATTATCCAGCTCTCTAAGCACCACTGGAAGCAGCCCTTCTGGACTTCTGCTCAATCTACACTAAACTAGTGCAGTGGCAGAAGGTTTTCCTCTTGCCCTTGACAAGCAGTTACATCAAGCTTATTTTCAAACAGCTTCATATTCTTCAACTAAGTAATGATTTCTGGTTTTCCCCATTAGGATAAGAATGTATCTGCTTTTCATGGATGTCTAGAAAGGTGTAAAAGATGTACTTGTTACTGACAACTATCCCTTTTCCTTGTTAGATATATGCTTTATACTCAGAAAAAGGTTTGGCTGTTGAGGAAAAGATTAATACAAAAATATTTTTACTTTCTTTAATTTTAGGTACACAGTTGTGTTTCATTATTTTAAAAATTCATGCTTTCAAGTTGCATTCACTCTCTTTTCAAAAAAAAATGTAATAATGAAATTCCAAAGTACTTTAACAGAATTGGAATGAGAACAATAAAAGGACTGAAAATACCTCTACTCAGTTGTGACTTAGTCTATCTCCTTTGGTTAGATATACAATGTAAATTATTATAACAATGCAATTGTTAATTATTAAGTATTTTAAAACTTGGATTGTGTTTAGATACAAAATTGCCAATTCTGAAAAGGAAAACACAGAAAATTAGCTACATATTTTAATTTCCAAACTTGGAAAATCATTCTTTTTCTTTTTTTTTTTAATTTTTATTTTTAATTGAAGTCTTTGAGGCCCTTGTGTTGAAGCTAGGTAAGGTACTCTGTGCTACTTATTTAAGAGAAAGTTTTCAGTAGAAATGGATAGGACAAGAGTTTAAATGTTTCTTACTAATACTGAAATCGCTAGTGAAACAAGATAAGTGCTCTTGAACCTGATAAACTCCTCTGTGGATGAGAAGAGAGGACTTTGGCTTGCATCTTTTAAAACTCCTCATGCTTTACTTCTTTAACAAACTTAGACAAGTAAAGGGAGTGACATGAAGTATATCAGGATGATGATAACATGCAAGGAACATCTTTAATTGGCCTCTTATGGTCCACTAATTATTTGGAATAGACATAGATGGTAGAAATGAAGTATATGCTGAGGCATTAGTTCATCTGTAAAGAAGCATTTTCAAGAATTCTTATTAGTGGAAAGCAGATGTTTTCTTTGTGTGAATGCCCCTGGGGCAAGGGGAAGCCCATAAATTTGTATGGCCACCTGCTGAATTTCTGCAACCACCCCACTACCATTATAAAATGTGTCACAGCCTTCAGAGTTGTCGCTCTCCAGAAACCAGCCCAGATGGATGTGTTTGGGGCTTTACAGTGGTGTATACACAATTTTGTCTGATTACAGTTAGGGCACCCTTCTGATGGTTTCTACAATATTTCTTACACATTAGTCTATTATGACTTCATGAGTACAAGGCCTTACTGTACTTCCTCTTCAGATGGACAGCTTCAGGAGATGTCTAACTGTAGGATATGCCCTGCCACTGCCCTGGAGGGACCTCTGCTGAGATAAAGAGATTGAGCAATCTCCCAGCAGGACTCCCCCTGGGAAGGCAGCTACTTTTCAGTTACCACGAAAAGAAGGCAAACCCAGAATCCTCTGGGACACTCTATGCAGATCTTTTGTAACCCATTGGCCTTTACCCTCTGACACCCACCCCCTGTATCCCTATAAAGCCCCCTGCCCGTGCGAGGGCAGAGAGATGCTCGTCCCTGGCTCCCCTTCACCAGAGCATGGACTAATAAAGCTGCCTCGTGCGGAACAGCTACACGAGCCTCTCGTCTCTCTCTCCCTGGTCTGGCCTGGAGGCTGCCCTGCAGAGCTGAGCTGAAATCACGAGCTGACAATCACTAAAGAGCTGACAGCCTCTGCACGGGCCCTCCAGCCAGCAGCTGAGGGAAGACACCGGGCTTTGGGAAGACGATCCTCCACGGGACCATCTCTCCAGACCGGTCACAGCTTCCTCGGTCAGAGCTACTGACCCCACACCAGCTGTCATATCTAACAATTTCCTTTGTTCAATCTTGTAAGTACTTTGGGGTGTAATTCGCCTTCAAAAGTTTGTCTTTGGGCTTCTTGTAAGTTCTACAGTGAAGTGAGATGTTGATGAATAATTTCTTTAGTTTTTTAGACAGATGACATTTGATTCAGGAACTAGAGGAGTCTCTGTTGACCTTTGATACTCTCTCTATTCCATTGCTCTACAAGTATTTGTAGTCCAGCATTTATAGGAAACTATGCTGACTTGGTGCTGTAACACTTATTTTTTGTGTCAAATTTCAGCTGAGCACATTAGTATTACCATCTAAGCAGCAATATTAATCATTACATACACTTCTTCATAACTTTCTTTAATAAATCTTGTTAATAATTAATGTCGTTCTTTTGATAACTCCAAGATAAGCTAGGAAAGATTTAATAACTTTTCTCCAAATGACCTACCAAGGTCTCAAAATCTATTATAATAATTAATGTCTAGCTGTGAAGTTGAACATATTTCACACAATTTTTTAATGTGTGCTTCTGATAAATATTGTTTACAATACCAGTGATTAATCAGTGCTATAACTACATGTCCATATATATAAAGGAGAAACACCCCAAGTGAATTTAAATTTTGCTATTATTGGAGCTGGACAAGAGAAACTGTGAGCTGTATATGAGGTAAAGGGCAAGAATGCTTGGTAGAACTGCCTCTGAAGCAAAACTGACACATTCACCGTGATGTATTTGTACCCCTAGGGCTGCAGTTTCACCATTATGATGATATAGGATGCACTCTAGGGCTGAGTTCATAGAAATGCATGGATATGATGTGGTTTTCCAAACAGAGCTTCTTTTAGTGATGCTCATCATATTGATAATATAATTGTTTTTTGAGAAGGACTCCTAACCTAGCCTTATTTAGTTGTGCGTGCACAAAAAAGGTAATTCCTTAATCTAATCTTCATTGTAGATTCAAAAATGTCTAGGTAAAAATGTATCACCCTTCATATCAAGGGTAAAATTAGTTATATCACTTATGTAATTTCTCAGTGTAGAAACATTCTGGAAAATAAATAATATATATGACAAATACCATTAAAAAATGTTCTCAATTCATTCCAGTATGAAAATTTTGAATGTAAACAGCCTTAAAATATGTATAGATAATTATTCTTTTGGAAAAAGAACTGTGATTTTCTTTAGCTCTTTTGCATTATGTTAGTCTTCCACATGCAGAGGTAAGAACTGCATTTATGATAGAATATTCCTCATAATTTTCCTGAGATTGAGCTTCCAGTATTAAATTTGAATCTTTGCTCTTTATTTCATAAAATAAGTTAGAATAGAATAGAATAAAAAAAAATAGAAAAATGTAGAAAAATTTCTTATACACATCTCTCCTCCTCTGAAGGAAGTGAATGCCTCTGGGAGTATTACTATATCCAGCTGGAAGGTAGAACATAGAAATAAACTAGTGTCATCATGTAACAGTTTTTCTTTATCTGAACTCTAAAGGATTTGTCAGTCTGCAAGACAAAATTTGTCTAAAATGTTAATTTTAGTATTGAAATTATTTGCCAACGGAATCTCTCCCTGGAAATTCTTAACCCTATTATTATGAAACAGCCACTTGCAAAACATGTGCTATGCGTTAAAATGGTCAAAATCTAATGACTCTGTGTTCTTGTTCTAAAGCACAAAAATTTGAAAAATTCTAAAGATTCTTAAGATTTTCTTTTTTTTGTCATGTTTTTCTGAGGGATTAAAGACTTCATGGATGGTTTTCATAGTGCCCCATGATCCTTCAATAAACCTCTAGCACGGATGAGTAATAATACTATTAAGATGCACACTATTCACATTAGGTGAAGCAGTTAAGAGAAAAAGAAACCAAAGGGTTCAATTTTTTTTTCTTTAATTTCTAAAAGCAAACACTATTTTAGAAGTACTATAATTATTAATACATTCTTTGCTACTCTTTATTTCCCGAATTACCTTATGTGACCTTTCTAATTTGCTTCATGTGCTCTTATGGTATCTGACCATAATGATGCTTTTAAAGTCTGATAGTTGCTAATCAAAACCAGAAAATTATTTGCACCATGATGCTACCTATAGATCTCACAAACATTCCTGGTCCTGTAACCAGAAAATGTAGCATGCATACAATTAAAATGCAGCTAATTTCTTTCTCCACAAGAAGTTAAAATGTACAGGAGCTTTTGATTTTCATTATGAGGAAAGTGATATTAGTTGGCAAGTATTCTAATGTTATGTGTCCAAAAAATATCTTTGTATTTCCAGAAGTTTCTTTACAGTAGTCGTAGTTTGTAGTTGCAAAACCCGTAATTCTGAAAGAAATGAAAGCTTTATATTCAACCACTACTGTATTCAAAAATACCCATGTTTGAATGCTATCTGGAATTTTAGTGATTCAGTAAAATCCCAGGTCTGTTCCAGTAATTCTTTAGGAGGACACTCAACTGGTCTACCATACTCTGTGCCTTGAGGCACCTGCAGCCTCGGTAATCTCACTAGAAAGTGGGAAACAATGTGTCTGTAAAGCTCTGCAAGTCCTGAGCAATCATATTCAGTATTTTTTAACTTGAAGTTTAAATTCTAAAAGCAACTAGTTTCAAAGTGTTGAGTATAGGCTAAGGATATATTTTGAATGTTGTTTTGATCAGTTTGTATTATCCTTTCTTTGCAATAAATAAAGGAAATAATTTGTGTTTAAATTATAACCAGTGGCCTAAGACTTACCAAAGACTTATTTTCCTCTTTTCATCCTGAGATGATAACATAGCTGGAGAGAAGGTCTTATCTCTATCTTCTTTATTTTGGAGAAAGAAAATATTCCTTGTTCAAGACTTAGGTAAGATTATATGTTATTAAATTTCTCTTTACAAAAGAGAGAATGTTCTTAGCAAGAATTCTGCTTTTATTTTTATACATTTCTTTATTTATTTATTTTATGTAATCTATTTCTTTTCTTTATCATATCATTGTTTTCTGCTATGTTTTTGCTTTGTAACCCAGAAGTCCTATGCAAAGTTAATCAGATACAAAACCAAATAAGATTACCAATCTTTTTGGGATGGTAATTTTTGCCTTACTATAATGATTCTGTGTTGATCTTTTAGATGTGTCTTGTTTGAAGGTAATTCACTAGGGATATTTGGGATGATAGTCTACAGAATTAAAAGATTTTGTAGCAAATACATAAGTGGCCAGTATCTTTTTTGGGAAAAGCTGAGCATCTTTTCTAGTCTTCTGAAAAATATAACTGCTAGCAGTGAAATATATTATCAAGCACAGAATGCAGAAGTATGATTACACTTTCTGTGGAGAACACTGTGTAAGCCAGCTGCACCATGTATGACCAGGTACAATAGAAAGATACAGTAAAAAAGCAGATTTTTAATCGTATTTAAGGAATACTAGAACCTGAAATTCTGCTTTCTCTTTGAGGTCACATACAGATCACTGTGCATCTGAGTCATGCTTACTGTTAACTCATGTTTCCTTCCTCCTACTCATATCCCTTTGCTTCCTGAAATATTCACTTGTTTCACGGTGTTAAGGTTTGTTATGTGACGTTCTGGCCTTTCTTCCACTCTACTGATGTGCCACGGTATTATGAAAACAAAGACAGAACTGGCTGCTGAAACCTTTTCTACATTAAATTCAGTCTATTTCAGCAAACTCCTGATCAAAGCTTCTGGGTAAGGAAAGAATCCGGGTAATTTATAACAACAGTTCATTTTATGGACTGATGAAATATATGTATCAGCTGTTGGAGTACACCTTCTGAGCCACCTTGAAGTCAGAAAATGTGTTGTCTCCTACCAGCGAAGCAAAAAGATGAAGCATGGTATTTGTAAGTATATCCTAATTTTAGCAGAAAGCACTCAGCAGTCAGTGTCTGAGAAGCTGCTAACTTAGTTACTAAGGGATTTATCCAACATATTTGCACATTACATTCTTTGGGGGTGTAGCAGGTCAGGTTTGTAACCGGGCAGAAACACCAATTTAGTGTAGTGGTTTGGTCTAAAATACTCATTACTGTTTATCTGCTGTGAGATAAGAATTAGGAGAAATGCAAAGCAGGCACCAAACTTGAAAGAATATAAAGAAGTTTATTAACAGACCTAAAAGAAGAAAAAAAAAATATTATACCACCTTCAGAACTCTCCTCCTCCCCCCTTCTCCCACTGACAATGTAAAAAGACAACCCTTCAGATGTTCAGTCTGTTTACCACTTCCATAATAACCTTGTTCAGTCCATTTAGAAAGAGAAGTTTCTTCTTGCCCGTGCTATGAAAACAGTATCACAACGAGACAGCCTCCCACTTCCAAATATTGTTCAGTCCATTTAGGAAGAGGAGTCTCTCTGCTCGCATGTGAGTCCCTTCCCCTGACTTGCAGCTTTTCCCGCAACTGCTTTCGAGGGTCCACTCTTGAAGGTTTTTGGGGTACAATTTTAAGGTTGAGCTGTTCAGAAACAAAACCAGAGGCCCTTCTCATTCCCTGGGAGCAAAGGGTCTTCATCATCTTCATCTCTAGGACTATCTCTGGGAGCATCTCTAGGAACTGAGGTTTCTCCTTTCCCATTTGGAGCAAAAGTCCTCATTGCTTCCATCTCTCCCTGTTCAAACTTCGCATGAAATTACAGCTGTGTCAGCATCTGCCTATCTCAGCGCAGGTGCTTTTGCTTACGAGTTGAACACTCCACCCCCCATATCTTCATGAAATTACAACAGGATACTCTGATATATCATAGCTTCACAACAGAATTTCAGCTTTAAGCATCTCCTTTCTCTCTTCCCTCAGGTTTCAGCTCTTCACAGCAATAAAAGGGTTAATCTCATCTTGGCCTTGCAGCTTTGCAGCTGGAATGTTGAATTTTTCTTATCGAAGTGGAGAGGGGGGAGAGCCGAGCCGCTCCAGCTGCCCATGGCAAGGCAGTGGGGGGGGTTCCATGGCTGGAACAGGTCCATGGCTCCAGGATGGCCGTGGCCCGGCCCGCTGGCCCCCACATGGGGCCCGCAGCCACCTGTCCCAGCGCCGAAAATGAGAGAGAGCTTGGGGGAGGAGTTTGTCTATTCTTAAGTGTGGATCACAGAGGCAGTCACAACTTTAAGTGGCTTAAAGAATTGTCCATATTCAAACTGGCCAGCTGATAGGTTCTGTCAGTTGCCAGAGGAAACTGTAAGCACCCCTTAGCAAGGACATCCCTTCTGGGACTATGCTTGCTAACCTATGACACGGGGTTTATACCTTCTTTATGTTCTGGATTAGTTCCACTGAGTCTTTGTTGGGCCATCTTGAATCAAGACACAGAAACCTACTCAGTTTCTGTGTGGCAAGGCAATGACATGTGTCTCTGAGCCAATAAAGAGGGTGCTGGGGCATTACTTTTTCCAGGTAACTTAATTATATTCTTATGTTTACTTTCAGCTGAAATTAAATATTAAAATATGTCTTCAGGATTATGTTTCCTGCCCTGCTAGAGTGGAAAGTGTACTGTGAATATAAAATATTAAATCTGTACTGTTCCCTTGTGGGTAGGAGGTCAGAAGAAAAAAAAAGAGTATAGTATTTAAGAAACTTCTGTTTTAAATACACATTTGCAATGGAAGGAGATAGTAAAGTGGCATTTACCTTGCCTTATAGAAAGAGGTATTATATAATAAACACTTTTTTCTTCCCAGTTCTCATTGGAAATTAGTGTGAAACTGTATGGGATTTAAAATTATTTAAATTAATCTATTCTTAATGTACAGACCTGCACACTGAAATAGACATAACACAGGTATAGAGGTGATCTCCATAGCTTTCCAAGATTCACATATCTCTCAGGGTAAGCTGATTTTAAATTCCCATGTCTCTATAATCAAGATTAAATCAGGTTTTCTTTTTAAGGTACCTGAGTATTCTGAGGTCCAAAAAAGTTGCTCCATCTTATGTGTGAATAAGAAATAAAATATAGTTTAATTTTATCATTTGATTGTCTTATAGTTTAATAAAGTTACTAAATGCTAATTCACCATTACAATAAGCAGCATTGTTTTCAAAGGTGTTAGAGACCATTGTTAAACTACAGTAAATTTAACATTATATAATTACCTGTAGTATAAACTTGTATTTTCTTTAATATCATATCAGAACTTACTACCACACTGTTATTTTTTTATACTTAAAGTTGGAACACTGCTCTTACAGATTTTGAAATACCTAATTCCTCCAGAGATGAGAATGACATAAAGGAAATATTATAAAGAAATAAAATTCTGAACTCACTCTGAAAATGAGCTATATGTTAAAGTTATTTTAAAACTTATTTTAAAAAGGGAAGACAGTGATATTTATTACTAAAACTGTGGTTTCACTGTTGCTTTTATATCAGGATGATCAATGTTAGTAATTTCACCATAAAACTCAAATAGAGATATTTCATTATGGCAATGGAAGCCCATTTCTGGGAAGCAAGCAGTATGGGAATATAATGTGGGACTTCATTATTTGTGCTGCGATAAATTTCCAAGCTCCATCACTCCTAGAATGCTGTAGTCACTTAGGTACTGTGCACTTGCAGTATCAATGGAAAAACCCACCCACTTTAGAAGACCTCTGTTCTTTGTTGGGAGTCTCATCTCTTGGTTTCATACATTGACTTTTGCAACTAAATGAGAAAAGATTTTAATGTGTAATTCACAATGACATATTTTGTTCTTCTGTTGTAGTTTTAATGAGCTGTAATTAGTTCTGTCACTAATCAAATTTGAATCAAATTTGAAATTAAAAAAAAAAGAGATTGTCCCAATATTTTATGGAAAGGAATGGAGAGAAGATGTTCTCCAATTGGTCAGGACTTGTGGCACTGGTTAAGGAAATGTAGACTCAAGTTCAGACTGCTCTTATTCTGGATGTGGAATAGGGTCAAAAATCTTCTTCTTTAAAGGACTACCACAGTCATTTACTAAGCAGAGTTGCTCCATTATTCCTCCCCTATCTTTTCCTGAATCCAAAACTGCTGAATTAAAAAATATTTCAGAAAAATGTTATAACTTAAAACAAGTTAAAAGTGAAACAGCTATAACTGTAAAAATACCTGGAGTTCAAAAAGAACTTAGCTTCAATTTTTCAATGACACTGCTATAGATTCTGCAACATATTGTTTAACTATATATGATAAAGGTCAATAATATTAAGCAGTCTACAAGTTAACTAAATTATTAATTCAGGGTGGGTTTTTTATTATTTTTAAAAATAATTACATCATTTGAGCTGTCCTACCACCATTAATACTGGATAAATTATAACTAGTCTTTGCACTTGAACTCTTCTCTGAAGAACTTAATTGGTCAAGTACTAAACTCTTGGCTCAATGAAAGGTATGTTCTCTTTCTGGGCATTATGAGATGTCAGGTCTCACATGGAAGATTTTTGTTCAGCTGCTAAAGTCACTTGTTTCAGCTTAGATGTGTGTATTTCGTCTGAGTTTATCCATTTGAATTTATTTGATATTTGATGAAATTTTTCATTTGAGCAGATGGTGAGCCTTTACTTTCTGCTTTGCACTGTTTAGCAGGACAATTGCATGGGAGACAAGCCAAAAAAATGCTTGGATGCTAATTGGGATGAAACGACCTAGTGAACCTCTATGAAAATGTTGTTGCCATCTTTATAGGAATCATGTGTAGGTAGGTTAGAAATTAGACCAAAGCCTAATATTTTTATCTTCTATTATCAGGTTTTTTTCCTAAAAGATTTAGAACCAAAGCTTTTAAAGTTCTCAAGTAACTATTTGCTTGAAATAAAATGTTCAGTAGAATATATTAACTTTCAGGTACAAAGTGCTTTACTCAGGTCAGATGTTTGATTTTTGGACAGAAATACATTATTTTCTGCATGGATAGGCAGGTATGGTATAAAGTTGGTCTGACCAGGTTGACTAAATCTGAAATATTTGGAATGGTTGCACAGACCAGAACAGAACAGGCACTTTTATAAAATGCTGTATCTACAGTGTAGGCTTGCAGTGAAGGCTCACAGTGCCTGTTGGGCCCCTATACTTAATTAAGGTTTTCTTGATTCTCTTTGATATGTGACTGGCACTTCATACTCTATTGATTTAAAGTCTTCTTTTAACAACATCTTAGACAGTGATTTCTCAAAAGTGGCAGCAGCCAACACAGCCAACAATAGCTTCCAAAAGCAAATGTACTGATTATTTCGTAAGCCATATATATTGCAGGTTTTAGATAAGATGACTAGAGACTAGTGAAATGCTGGGGTTTGCTGTTCTTTGTAGGGCTTATCTTTCTACAAAGTGTAATTGTATCTAAAACTGCTCTAAATTTGGATCACATACAGTAAACAGTTTCCCCTGCTCTCTGCAGGTTTCAAAGCAATCTACACATGTACATGTCTTAGAAAAGCAGTTGTTTTTGGAAGGAGGTGTTTCACAAAATGTCAGTACTATGTTCTGCTCATGGACTACTGTCTGGTCTCAGCAGTTTATGTGCATACACCCTTTTGATGAGATGGTTAAAAAGCAGCTTGAGTATATCACACAGTAGAAATGCAGTATGGTATAGGAAAACATTTAGATCAAAAAGTGTAAAAAGCTTGCTATGTTCTCAAAAAGATGTTGCAGGGCTTCATCATTTCCCACACAATTCCTATAGGTAAGGCACACTTCAAGACAAAAATATAAAGAAGTACTCTTCTTGTTGGAATAGACTTATTGTGTTTTTCTTGCTGTTCAACAAGCCAGTGCTGTTTCATTAGGACAGTAGCTGATTGGTAACCTGGTCCCACTGCTCTCTTCCTTTGAAGGAACCTGCAGGCAGGAGAGAGATGAGAGGGTTGGAGTACGATTGCCCAAGAGGAGAAAAGGAGCTTTCAGGTATGGACAAGTTGGAAGGCAGAACTGATATTTATTTTGCATACCAGAGTTTATTTGTCTTTTAAAAGAGGTATACAAAAGTACTGTCTGGCTATTGCCCTAGCATCTGTCTAAATCCCTAGGGAGAGAGTGACAGAAGGAACAAAAATTTCAAAGGAGTAACAGATGTGAACTTTTGGCTGAAAGCAGTTCACTACGTGGTACACGACTGCTACTCGATGTGACTAAGGACTGGGATTGTCTTGTGTTGCCCTGCTACAGAACAAGACATTTTTAAGTATGCAAGTAAGTGAGGGTCTGTCACACAGACAGATATTGGTATGATCTCCTAGAGCATTAATATACATTTGGAAAGCTTCTCTAATGAACTAATTTAATTTTTGTGTCATCAAAGTTGCAAAGAAATATAGATAGGAATTCAAATCCATTGACTTTTTGGATCACTAATTCTACATATTGAAGAATGTCTCACATGGATGGAGCTTCTACTCCTTATTTTGGTGTAGATGAGACATTCTAAAAAAATATCATTTTTGAATCTCAAACCTTGAAAAAACACTTCTTACCACACTGCATACCTTTTTAAAAGACAATCAGTTCAATGACGCTGACAGTTCAATTAAAAATGGTTGAGCACTTCTGCCATTTTGCTTGCAAGGGAAAATGAGACTGATTTTAGGGTTTTGGGAGATTTGGAATATATTAACCTTCTTTCTAAGAAGTTTGTGTAGTGTTGCCTTTATCCCAATTTAATTTTGTATAGTTTTCAGTACCTTGTGTTAACACAGAAACAGGTTGAATTCATTATTAGGTCTTTGAAGTGAATTTCCTTGGGTTTATGGAAACTAAGGAAAAACAAAGGGTTTTGATGTAAAAATCTTAGAATTTTGTTTACTTCTCTTTTTTTCTCTATTCTTCCTCTACCAACACATCAGAAAACAGCAGTTTTGTTTTCTTAAGAGGGTATATTAAGAAAAAGATAATAAAATAGGAACATTTCTTTAAGGAAGCTGCATGTAGTAGTGTATCAGGATCTGACCCTTTTACCAGTTCTAGACAGCTAAATTCCTCTTTTCAATGAAATGCCTACATTCACTCTCTTCTTACTTGGTTCTTGGTTTTTTGTTAGTTTGGTTTATTTTCATTTAATTTTCTCTTTATTGCTCAGGTATATCCTTCCTTCCTTCCTTCCTGCCTTCCTGCCTTCTCTCACTCCCTTCCTGCCTTCTCTCACTCCCTTCCTTCCTTCTCTCACTCCTTCCCTCCCTCCTTCCTTCCCTCCATCCTTCTTATCCTCCTTTTTTTCACCAGAAAGGGTAGTGCAGACCAAATATTAGCCTTGAGAGAAGCAACAACAGAAGTGGTGTGTAAGCAGGTCACAACTATCTGTGTTTAGGTTATGCAGGAACATATTTTAAAAAATAAAAATAAAGGGAGAAAGAAAATAATTCTGGATAACATAAAACCCAATTGGATTAATTAATGAAAATACGATTTTTCTTTTCTTTTCTTTTCTTTTCTTTTCTTTTCTTTTCTTTTCTTTTCTTTTCTTTTCTTTTCTTTTCTTTTCTTTTCTTTTCTTTTCTTTTCTTTTCTTTTCTTTTTTCTCTTCTCTTCTCTTCTCTTCTCTTCTCTTCTCTTCTCTTCTCTTCTCTTCTCTTCTCTTCTCTTCTCTTCTCTTTTTTCTTTTCTTTTTTCTTCTTTTATTTCCTTCTCTTTTCTTTTCTTTTCTTTTTTCTTTTCTTCTTTTTTTTTTTCTTCTCTTTTCTCTTGTCTTGTCTTTGAGCAGCTAAGGAAATGTAGTTAAAATTAGTCTATCTCAGCTGGGAAATTTTGATAATAAAATGCTTCTTGTATAGAAGCTAGAGCTTTTCAGGCAAGATAGTCTGCTACTCATTTTTAATCAAGTTGGTATAGCAGGCGTGCAATATTATATCATGATCTATGTCAATTTTGAGTTTGCCTTGTCCTGGTTCCAGCCAGGGCAGGGCTAATTTTTGCAGTAGTCAGGAGGGGGCTTGACCAGACCCTGGAGGTTGTTCCGTACTATGTGGTGTCACTGCCAAAGGCAGAGGGAAGGGAGTCACTTCTGGGAAGAAGGGGTCCCTTCCATTTGAGGAAGTGTAGCAGAGGGGGTGGTAATGTAACACCAGTGCTGAGCATTTTGCATGTGAATCACTTGTATATCTCTTGTATATTTTGTTATTAATATTGTAGCTGTTACTGATAGTTTTGTTATTTAATTCCTGTTTCCAGTAGATTGTTCTTTTCTCAGCCCTTGATATTTACCTTTTGTATTTCCAGCTCTCCTATTCAGCCTGCCACAGGGGGGAGGGAGAGGGGGAGAAAGTGAGTGGCAGCATGGCTTGGGGAGTCCCAGTGGGAGCACTAAACTGGGGAGTACCATTCCTAAACCACAACATGCTTTTTGGGCAGTTGGTAGAGAGAACAGCAAAACACATCAAGAAGTTTCTTTCAACCCGATAATTTTTAAATTAACATAGTAGATATTAAATCCACTAAGCTCATAAGTTTGAATATTCTTAACAGAATATATGAAGGTACAGTATCACCTGCAGGGAAGCAAAGCAGAATTTATAAAATGTTGATATTACTTAAACAGAACTTTAGCACTGTTTTCTGTGAGGCTGTATCAGACCTGTCTCAGGCTCATTCTGAGACTTCAAATGACGTCTGAGTTATTGAACCCTTGTGACCATCAAAGGTGGCATGCTGTTTTTTCATTATCATAATATAAGTTACTGCTAAATTGTCAGTTAGGAGTTGTTTTTATACCTTAGAATTTCTAGGCAGTTGCAATATATGTAGATGCTTTCATCTACTGATAAACTTTAGATGATGGAATTGATGGTTTGCAATTTCTTCTCCACTCCCATGAAAATTGCTGCATATATTGCTTTGATCCAGTCAAGATATGTGTCAATAAGAAGTAATATTCAGATAGCAGAACACCATGTGATTCCTTCTGACATATTCAGGAGTTGCTGTGTTCATTGTCTTGCTCTGTACCTGGAACTGTCAGGGTGCTCCTGAATTTTGGTTTCTTGTTTATGATAAATATCTGCAGTGAAGATTATATCTAATCTCAAAAATTAAATGTTTTGGCTTTCACTAATGTCAGTCGAGTGGTGGTTATCACAGAAAAACTGCAATAATATGACTGTTTCTCTACAACTTTCAGTATGAATACTGTGATAGGACTAAGGTATTTACAATATTCACCTTTGTTGCTTTCACTTTTCTATCCTGCATTGAAATATTTGACCCTGAGATGCACTTCTTGCACCTGGCATGCTTCTGCTTAGAACTACCCACATCTTCTCTTCTCATCTCCATCTTTTCCATTGTTGCTAAATGAATGTGTCTTTTTCTGTTCTGCTCCACAGTAGTTCCTACTTGTCTTTATATTATTATATTATTCTTAGCATATTACCAGAGCAGAACTGTCATACAAAGGAATCAGTAAAAGCAGAACACTGTCATTCTGATTCAAAATCATTTTACACCTGCTGCACACTCAAGCAATACTTTGTCTGGAATGGATGTTTTTCTGACACCTTATTCCAGGCCACTAAATCTGAGTAACACTCTTTCCAAGTGGTCAGACCATATCTCTACTACTCCTGTGGGTATGACACCATGATCTAATCTGACTTCAGCCAGACTCATGCACTGCAGTTCTTGTCCCCTGACTGCCATCCAAAAAACAGATTTGACATGTACAGAGTTTTGGTTTTGCAGCTTATAGGCAGTAAGAATGTGCAATGACAGAAGAATGATTTATGATTTATTTGTTTGAAGGAGAATAGAATTCAGTATGTTTATGACACACTGTATTAACTATATCTGGCATTTCAGTAAAGCCTGTAGGTAGATACGATGTAGCCTTTCTAAATCCTGCAATTTGCAATGTCTCTTTGGGAACAAAGCATGTCCTAATTCAAATTACCCTCATTCTTTCAATATGTCAGATTCTAGATGCTGTGAGGCAGATTACTCAGATAAGTATATATTCTCTATTTAAAATCTCTCTTTCTGTTTACTTCTATGGGACTGAAGAATTACATCTTTACAGCTTCAGCAGAGAAGGATATGTTGACAGAGTTCTGTAAGTGACTCTCTTGAGTCTAGTCCTGTTCAGTATTCAGTTACACAACAGGACACCACATAAGTATGCCAATTAAAGTTTATTTTGGAGAAAAAACTGGGAAGATCTACAGTTACAGGAAGGAAACCGAAAAAGCCCAAGATTTTAAACAGTCCTGAATAAATGCCCCGAAAATGAAAAAGATGTTGGTTAACAAACATAACTTCACAGGTGTAGCGGTGCAGGTGGCTGCAGCTACTCTTTCTCCTGAGGAGAACTCAACCAGCTGTGGCAGTCAGCAGCCCAGGTTTAGCATCTAACTTTGCAGTCATGGTGAGAACCCATGATTCCCTTGTTCTGCCTTTTGCATGTTTTCTCCTGATTGGCTAATATTTTGTCCGCCCTGTTTTATGTATGAATTTATACTCATTTTCCTTCTTTAAAATGTATTAGTTCTAGAAAGTTCTTGGTTCCTCGAGGCCCCATTGGATCCTTCCCTGAGTCCCTCCTATGTGTTGTTCCCATTGGTTCCCTTCCTGTCAATCCCACCTGCTTGTCTGTATCCCATTGGCTGAGATCCCTTTCCCCACCTATTCTGTACCCAGTATAAGATCCCTGGACCCTCCTGCCAATTGGCCTCTTTGTCCCTGTCTTTTCATGGGAATAAACCTGCATGGAACACATACGGAGAGTCCCCTCTCTTTACTTTGCCTTCGCCTGCGTGCCTGCCTGACAGCAACAGGAGGATACAGCCCCTTTTGGGTGAGGAGTTCTACCCCGTTTTCATTGTGGGTTGGGCACTGAATGCCACCTTCCAGAGCGGTTTCACTGTTGACCTCTGGGCTTCTTTGTGTCTGCACGCGAGGGGTAAAACCCCCTTCTGCCAGCTCCCAGTGGCTGAAAACCTCTCCACACATGTAGCATATTTAAAATATATAGCTACACCAATGAACAGAAATAATTTACTATATAAGTAAGTCTGCAGAAAAGTGCTGAAATGGATCACAAAATGAAGCAGAAATCAGTGTTGTGTCTCCACTGTGGTACACATTGTGTAAGCAGCAGTAAATGCCAAAAAAATATGGGACTAATGCTTCACATATGATGCTAGGGAGCTGTAAGATTCCAGCAAGAGCAGTCTGTGTAATTCTGGGCATTCGACTTAAAGAAAGATATAAACCAGTTAGGAAAAGCCTAAGGGACATTAACAAGAATGCCCAAAGATAGTAAAAGTGAAAGGTAGCGTGAATTGTATATAGATATATATATGTACATGTGTGTGAGAGAGAAGAAGAGATAATATGGTCTTAAAGTCCATAAAAAAGTTTCTTATAACAGGAAATACTCTGCATATTCCTCATGACCGCAATAGGATGCAATGGAAAGATATTGTAGAGATAGGAGAACTTCCGACTGTGAGGGGAGTGAACATATGCAAAGAGGTTGTGGAGCCTCCAGATGAGGTGTTCTTTGAAAACAAATTGGCTAAATATCTTTCAGTAGTGGTACAAATGCAATTCTGTCCTGAGAGGAAGACATTATATATATTTTTTTCTTGTTATTTCATAAATTCTATTACTTCTTTACTTCTATGTAAGAATAACCCAAGTATTTTGCAAGTCTTGAAAACAAATCGTTTTTAGACAAGTGAAGTCTAGTAAACCTTGCATGATATAAGAGCAGTGTAAGTGTGAGAGAATGGTATCTGCCCACATGTAAATAACTTTGGCTCAAAATAGAAGGGAAGAGAAAAATTTGACACAGGTATAGAAGAGCTATTGGTAGGTATATTCCATCTCTGGTTTTAACTGTCAGAGGAGTTACAGACTATCTGTTTTTATCATGGTAGCCTTCTCCAAACTGACAGTTTTCTCATGAAAGTTTCTTATTTCAAACCAAAGAAATTTTTCCTAAGGATTTATTTTATGTCACATTGAGATGCCGAGCCTAGGGATAGCTCGGAAGGTGGCACAGCATCTCGCTGATGATAGCCCTTGGCAGGTGAGTCACAGTGGTTGGGGGGGTGAGCCCCTCACTCTGAGGAGCAAGCCCTAGGCTAGGGTGGTAGAGGCATCAGCGGAGGTGATGAAACAGGAGGGACTCGCCGTATGGGTTCCACGAGCAGGTTTATTGCTGGTGAAGGGTCCAGGGACGAAAAGCTGGTTTTACAAGGGGATCCATAGGTTTTATACTCAGAGAAAGAAAGGCAGGGATAAGGGTGACAGCTAATCAGGTAAGGCGGTAGGGGAGGGGTTAACTAGGAAATAGCCAATAGAAGTAATTTGTAGGAGGGATCACAGGGTACAACCAATGGGGCATTGAGTAACATAGAACTTTCCAGAACTGATACATACTCAACTAAGGGGATAAATATTTATGGCCTTCTACATAATACTAGGAGGGTAGAACAGTAACCAACCAACTTGTAATAAGCAAATTAAGGAAACTGAGAATTATGGGAACTTGCCATCACCACGGAGGTGATCTTAGACGTTGGTGCCTGACCCCCAGGACTCAGATGCTGTCATTCCCTCTGGGGTCATAGTGGCTACAGACATATAACATAACAAGGATAAAAGATCTGCACTGAATATTTTGGAAGATGAACAAATCCTTTAAAGCCTAGTACCAGGTGACTGCTGGACCAAAGGTTGAGACTGTGCTGTTTGTGCCATCACTGTCATGATGGAATCACTGTTCCCAGTAAGCCAGTGCTTTTAGCTTGCACAGTCCATAGCTGAATAGTGGCTTGAAACTGAAATGCCACTTCAAGAAACATGAAAACTATATATTTTAACAATATGTCAAACAGCACTTGTCAAAGGGGTTATTTTGTCCAACCTGCAAATATCATGACTTTTTTGTTGAGTTAAAGGGCAGATTTCCCATGTATTTTCTTGAGGAATTATGGCACTTTTTGTGTTTACGCATACTGTATCTTTCAGTTCAGCATTTTACCCTTTGTTCCAAGAGTAACACCAAGCTTAATGTTTTCTTTAGTTTATATTCTCTTGTCTGCAGAAGTACTTGAAGTTTTACATTATGACAAAATAACCTATTTCTTCTTACAGATGTCAGGCCTACGTAAAATACAATGTATCTTTTATAAAACTAGGATCATAAAATTTGAGTCTGTGTACAGATATTCAGGTGTTCAGCTTTTACTATGAGGCTGAAGACTTTTATTGGTATGTCAGAGTTTGTTCATAATTTTGGCTTTTTCTCTATAAAAGGTGATCACTTCCTGGCAATGTTAATTTATTCATCAGGTATGATTCACTTAAGCAAATAATTCCCTGCTATAATTATAGTATATATTCTGTACTGCTTACTTCAAACATTACACATTATTTCCTCATTATTATTATTTAGTATATGATTGGACATTTGAGAATAAATAGACTGCTTCTCATGATCCAGAAAACATTAAGTTATAAACAGAAATGGCTGATTTTGAAAGCCTTTCAGGTCCCATGAACTGCAGCTCTGATTTCCTTACTTGTCTTACCATGATGTATTTATATGGCAGATTGTAAAATTATATTAATGAAAGATTTAAGGGTAAAGTAACTGTAGATTTAGATTATCATATTAATTTTCTGGCGTACTGAAATCAGTTTTCAAGTGTATTCTGTTACGATGGGTGTGACTTCATTAGAAATATTTTTAAAAACACAACAGTTTTGATTTGGAGAAAGACATTTGCAAACCTTTTAAATGAAGCATTGTTTTCTGCATTTCTTCAGGCTAAATAAAGCTTTGTTTTCTGCCAAACATTTTCATTATTAGTTTCTAGAAGTAATATCAAAAAGAGAGTGTGTTCTTTACACTAGCAGAGAAGAAGCACTGCAGAGTATTTGTTTGTAAGTTGGCCAGAACAATTCAGCTCTATATAAAAAAAGCCCCGTTGTGGGCTAAAGTGATTTTGCTTCCTAGACACTGGGAAAATAATATGTAGTATTTAGATAGAACTATGCTGTAGCCATTAGAGACTGCTGGGTTCCCAGAAACAGAATACTCTGAGTTAGAACTACTTCTGGGTTATTGTGTATAGGTAGAAAAATAGAAGAATCCACAAATTCTGGTTGTGCACTGAGGTAGAACATGCACCTAGTACTATTTTTCATAAACAGATTTTTAGTTTCATGAGGAAAATAGCAGGAAAAACAAGGATCTGGAAAGATTACTTCAAGAGAAGTAATTCAGGACATTTTATACTACCTGATGCTACTTCCTAAAAACCTCATCATGTTTTTATTGAGTGACACAAGCAAGAAGCTTTGGTTTGAAAGTACGAAATTAATCTCTATATCTGGTATAAGCATTATGACAGCAAAGTATACAATAATGAAATACATCTATTTGGGTCTCTGTAGAAATTGCAGTAAAATATAAATCAAACTTATTTAGGAATATTTAGAAAAATATATTAGATCAAGAAAGTAAGACATGAAAAGTGTATTTGAATCTCTTGGAGTTCTTTCCCCATCCGATCCTTGTGTACTTGTCACTGCCAAAATTTACCCTTTCTTACCCTTGCAAATGAGGCTGTAAATTAAATACAGTAAATATATTTGTCCAGAAACCTTTGTCCTGTTTTCTATGAGATATATCATAGAATATAATTTCTCATACAGCAGTATATATCAATATCTGGCATTAATCATGTCACCAAATAATTCAGTCTGATGGAATGACCCCTTTACATCAATTTTCTGATTTTAGTAGGTGTGTTCTAGAAAATATCAAAGAGAAGAAGCATGTAATCAATAGTGCTACCAATGTATACAGTACATCAGAGACTTTTAAAAGGTCTATTATTCTGGCTTCCATTCATCCTCTTTCAACAAAAAGAAATTCAAGATGGAAGTGATATTCTCAGAAGATTAAAATAATCCTATTAATTTATGTTTCCTTCTGCTAGCAAAGTTTCAAACCACGTCATTGGAAAATGTTGATCTACTCTACCAGAGGAGATCTTTCCACTAAACAGAACTAAAAAATCAAAGCTTTTATGGAACAAGCTTCATTTTTTTCCCAATGGTTCACATACAAAACTCTTCAGTCTACAGAATCCTCAATCTGGCATTTTTATTATGTATTAAATTTAAAAAGTATTTTGCTCAAGTGTGAATATTACATAAACATAAAAGAAGCATTTAATACCAATATATGGATATAGTAATTGATAACTTCTCCCCAGTAAGCTTTCATAAAAATTTCTTTTGCAAACATATGGTCAATCATGCAAGACCTAAAACATCAGTGGGTTTAAAAACTCTAAAATTGTAATTGATCACTAGCCTTTGAGAGCATGAATATCATATCTTCAAAATGTTTCCAGTTTATGAAGTAACACGGTTTCTCATAAGAGCTTTTACCACTAAGTATATCCATAAAGTTCTGTTAAGTCAGTGATTGTGACTTAAGTGTCCTCATGGTCCTAAACAAATGAGCATCTTTTTGCCCTCATCACTTGTCTTTAAATAAATTACAGGAACATTGAAAGAAAAGCATTTACACCCTGTAGTAGGTTGAAACTTAGTAAATGGACAAATTGCTAACCCAATGAGAAAGCTTGTAGCACTTCTGCGATTTGCATATTTAAAGGACAGGCAGGCATGGAAATTGGCCTTTTGTTCCAGCTTCCTGCCAGGAGGGAGGGGGAATGGGCCTGGACTCTGGCCCGGAGCTGGCCTGGGCTTCCTCCCCCAGCGCGGCAGCATGGGCAAAAGCCACTGGGGAAAAGCCATCCCAGAGCCAAAAGCAGCTGAGAAAACAGCTATGAGCTGGGACCACACGGCCAAGATTTCATCTGAAGCCGCTGCGGCCCCGCACGGGGCCAGCGGACCCTCTCTGCAGCCAGCACAGCTCATGCCAAACCAAAAAGAACATTGTTTGTAGCCAACAAGGCCACCTTTTCTTCCAAGTCAGAGAGAAAGAAAAGTAAGTCACGTGAGGGAGAAGAACATGGCGACTCAAGGTCAGAAAGAAAGGAAAAGTAAAGTCACATGGGACAAAGCTAAAATGGTGGCAGAAAAAGAGGATGGAGGCGTTTCCAGTGCTGGAGCTTAAAATTCTCCTTGCAAGCGGTGGTGAGGACTGTAATATTACAGACTCTTTTCTATATAATTCATTAAAGTACATGGGGGGATGGAAAATCCACGTGTGGCCTGCGAAGATAAGAAAATGCCTGTGCCAGGTTATATGGAAGCTGTGAGAGACTTTTAGAGATTTTGAAGAAGAGAGCCTTTGTGTTCAGGCTAGAATAACTCATCCTTAAAAGACTAAACCCTATGTTATGGCCCATGACTGTCAGTGTGAGAAGAGTGTAAGATTTCAGCAGGTTGTTTTTCGGGGCAGACTGCTGGGTTGTGAAAAATCCCATGGCACAGAAGAAACTCTTTTCCTTAAGCATAGAAAAGACTCTTAAGAAATGCAATACTGACCAAATCCCATGTTTTGTTATCCCTTGAGTGGGTTGGTTGGAAAGAGGGGGTACTGGAAGAGAGGGGTTGTTCTGGGAGTGTGCTGTAATTCCTTATTATTGACCTTTTCTTTTAATTCTGTTCTTAATAAATCCTCTTCATACTGTAACTGTTTAAGTGTGAACCTGTTTTGCCTTGAAGTTTTCCGTTTTCCTCAATAATCCTTATCTTACCTTATGAAAAAGTTTTAATTTTTCCCTTCTCTGCTCAATTACAGCACAAGCAATTAAGATTTCGTGTACTTGGCGTTTAAACCAGCATCAAACCACGACACACCCACAGAAGGTCTGTGATGGTCCTGGGGATCTAGAGTTCACCAAAATCATTAGGAGTTTGCATAAGATTTTTATTTGGACTATATGCTTCCACTGCAGTTCAGAGTGGACTGATTCTCTGGTCTTCAGAAACTGGGGAGAAGCAACTAAGAATCACACTGATCTGCTACAAGGAATGTTGTTCTTAAAGACACCTTCAGCCCTTAATATAACCTTGCTATTTGAGGGATTACTTTCACCAAAAATTCTAGGTACTACACTGTAGACCTAATAGTCTGATGGAACTACATGTGGTGAAACCAATCTCTTTCAAATGTGTATTAGGCTTTAAGCTATCAATAAATTTCACATCTGTGTATGCTGTCACACAGACCATTTGTACAGCTGTGGCCATGAAGTGCCAAGGAACTGTGTCCGATGTTTTGTGCTTGTCTAACAGCAGGTCTACAACACCACATAGTTCTGCAGCACTCCTGTGATGAGAGATAAGGTTCTTAAGAGGCATAATAAATAAATGCCTATGTTATTCATCTTCACTTCTAAAATAATTTACTGCTTGCTCAGTCTGCTTGTGGCAGTGTAGACATTTCACTTCTAAGGAAAGATTTTTGCTCTTGGGAAAAATGGAATTGACTGCAAGGCAGGCTTTGCAGACATCTGAAAGATAGTTTGAGGCTCAACTATTTCTTTCAAGATCTGAACACAGTGGCAGCCAGAAAGTGTTTATAGTTCTTCCCTTTAGCTGTCCATTACTCATGGGAGTGATTCTCACTTCTCTGTTCTCTCTTTGAAAATCTGTTGGCTTTGGTGTAGCTGTAGGGGGTACTGGAAATTATTGCATTCTGTGACTTTTTTTCTTTCATGTAAGAGGTGAGTATTTACAGGGATTTATACAGTAAAATCAGTTAAGCAATTCACTGTTACAATTTTTTTTTTTTTTGGAAAGTCACATAAGGTGTAAATTTCTCTGTTCCTTCTCTTGTTTTGGACTTTGTACATTTTAAAGTGAACATGATAAAGAGACAATACCTAGGTATAAATAACATCTAATAGTGCCTAATACTACACTGAATTTTAATTTCTACTGATATTTATATTAAATATGTCTTAAAATTTCATTTATAAAAGGCAGTAAACACATATTTTGTCCATTCTTAGATTTTGGGATCCACAAATAAATTTTGCAACACATTTTTATAATAATTTTTTTTTTAGAAAGATGACAAAGCCCTTATTTTTTTGGTGGTTGTTGCCATTTTATACTTATTTATGCTTTAAAAATAAAAAAGGTAGAATTAAAATGGTAAATCATACAGAAAAATGGAAAAGAAGGCATCTTTGTGTAGTAAAAACAAAAAGGAAAATGTTTATGCTTTTTTTTTTTCCCTAAATATAGACAGCCCACAATAGCACAGAGAAATAAAAAACTCCCAAGGGTTAAATTTTAAAAAAGACAAGAACACAGAGATGATAGAATTAATACAAAATACTGCGAATCATTCACAAATAATAGATTCACTTTCCTCTAGTGTCTTTCCTTCGAAAGAATTTTGTCATATGAATGTGTAAGAAAGGATGTAAAGTTCAAAACTTATGACATCTTTTCTTAATGGCAGAAATCTTAATTTCTACTCTCAATATTCATCAGTAAATGCAGCCCCCCTTGCATAATTAGAGTTCCAGCTACGTCTGCCAAGATGATACTTGTGCCTGTGATGCTCCTTTACTTTTATGTAATGAAAGTTGCAATAATGTTCGACTAAAAATAATTGAAGAAGGAGAATATTGACTGTGCAGATGATATGAATAGATTACATTAGTACAAACCTCCTACAAATAGAAATCCCATTGAACAGTAGGACTCTTGTTCTGGGAGGTATTTGCCAGGCATAAACTGTGAAACGTGTAAGTTCTAATGATCTACTTAGATTCTACTAATGCAATCTATTTCATTTTACTTACTTCAGTCAAATGTAGCACTACTAAGAGGATTTCTGCCACCTTATAATTAAATGTCAACAGGTGTCTAGCTGGGCTGTGCTTGGTGCTTGGGAGGGCTTGCCTGAGCCTGAGCTGGTGCTCTGACAATTATCTGGTGGCCACAAGAGCATTGCTTGACCTGAGTTAAACCTTGATGACAACCAGAGATGGATGAAGCTGGACAAACCAGACATTCACTGTGGGACCCACAGTTGTGTGTGGTGTCTCCCAGGGCTGGAGGAGGTTGTGATGCAGCATCCCAATGGGGCTGGACGCCAGTCAGAGGCAATCAGGAATGAGAACATTGGAATAACAGAGCTGATCATAAAGAGAAAGAAATGTCCCCGTTCCCACCTGGAGCACCACTCCCCACCCAGCACAGAGCCTGGGATGCTAACTCACTTTGACATCTCATTGTCTCTCTACATGAAGAAGTCTGGTGTCATTGAGCAGAGGGCTATTGGGAGTGCAAGAACAACACCGGAGTAACAGGGCAGCTTGGAGTATGCTCTCATGAGTAACAGTTTACAGGCATATTATTACCACTGAAGCTTTTCTATATTTGGACTACATATATCATTCTAACAGGACTAAAGATAGATGTCGGCAAGATTTTGATCAGATTAAGATTTTAATTTGGCTAACAATAAATTCTTAGCTCCATACATAAAATACGTTCCCTTTAGTTATTTTACACTTTGTTCTAAACCTGGTTAGAACCCAAAAAACACTTCATACTGCACATCATATGCAGCTAGCACATTATTGGGGAAGAACTTCACAAGTCACCTAATTTATAGGAGAAAAAGTTATTTTCACAGATTTTGCAGGCTCAAAGTGCTCTGTTAATCTACTGCTAGCAATAGCAATCCTTTTTACCTTAAATGTATGTTTTCATGAACAGTCATAAGCCAATTTAAAGTGTTAGACATTGGTAATAACCATGCTGATTGATATGTATCTGTTTAGTACCAGACTTCTGTCAGGTTCCACAATCACATTAATAAGAAATTCAGTTTTATTACTATGTTTATGCACAGTGGTTTTCTGTTTTTTTTTTTTTTACTGCTTCCTCTCTTTATTTAAAAGCTAATTTGTGCCTTGCTCTCATCCCAGTGGAACCAATTCCCCCAAATATACCTGTACAGCCTGCCTTTTGTGGGAAAGCTGCTCATTGTTCCAATAAATGGAACATCTAGCCTTTAAGTAGTATAGCACCGGGTCTTAGAGCAAGAGAGCTCTGTCCCATTTTTTACACTTCTTCTTCACTTCATTAACAGGTGAATTAAAAAATACACTCTGTAATAATGTTTCAATTTCAGTGGTTGAATATATAGAAAAAAAAATTACCATTTGCTTTTACTGGTTTTTCTTTTATAAATTGTTGCACCTTAGGGGAAAAAAAGTCCAATGCTGCATTTTAAAAATCCAAACTGCATTTCATTTTAGGTTTGGTCATTAGACAGACAAGAGACATATATGCCTTTCTGGAAACTCAGACTGAAAAGTGGTGAAGAAAAGGACATTGCTAAGAGAAGATAACTTGCTAGAACACCAAAGTGGCAAAATCTAGAAAAATTCTGTGAATGTTTAAATAGAGAAGTTTTCCAAACTACAACTTCAAATGATTAAATGAATGAAAGAAAGTGTGAATTCATAGAACCCTTAAGAAATTCACCTGCATACTTTCCTTTTTGATGTTGCTTCTGCTGAGATAAAGGAGGAAACTAGCACTGAATAAACATTAAAATACACTCCTTCCTACTTTTTCAACATTAAGAGCTTAAATTGAAACGCGATCTGTAGAGGTTCCTAATTAAGTTACCCATTAAAGGTATTACTTCTAACTGTTGAGATTGGCTTTTAATAAGTCAGCTTTGAGAAATCTTGATTTCAAGATTTTTCTGAGTGTACTTAATTTAATTTAGTTTATACTTGACATTTTTAAACTAAATAATTCCAGGTGAATATTCTCTTGGTCCTTTTGTACTACTATCTTTTATACTGATGCGTAATACTTAGTGTAATCCTGATGCTACAGAATTTATTCAGGAATAGTTCCATTCACTCAGTTGAATTGTTCCTTTTTAGAGTAAATGTTGATAGAATGTTGAGAGACATTGACACCTATGATAATAGTTTATTTCTGTATTTCATGAGGATACTGAAGGTTGCAAAAAAATGTTACAAAATGATAATGCTTACTGTTTCAGGAAGAGTCTGTGTTTAGCAAACATGGTGTCTGTAACTGTGTGGCTATTCCTGCTCATGACTCCAGAAAATCTAAGCATAAAAGTTACCTTTTCAAGTACTCTGAGATCCCAGACCTACCAACACCCATTTTATGCCATAGCATATTCCCTGCCTCCCCTGCTCCCACCAAGATATCCTGGTTTAGAGCTAGCAAATATTGGCTTATCGCTGCAGGTTCTGGCCCTTAATCCAGCAGGGTGAGGTCTGGGACAGCACTGTGCTATTAGAGATGTAAGACTGAACTCACTCCTAGGCAAACTAGAATGCTAACTTTTAAGTCACTTTTCCAATTGCAAGTAAAATAGTATTATTTGTTTGCAAAACTATGCTGATATTCCTTGGATATGGGAATTCAAACTTTTGCCTTGGCACTAGTCTTGATTGCTGTGTTGCAAATGTACTATCAATGCCATTTACACCAAACATATGAAGTTCAACAAGCACAAGTGTCTGATTCTGCACCTGGGATGGGCAAACTCTGCATGTATGGACTGGGGAAGAAGAGACTGGAGAAAGTGCCGTGGAAAGGGACCTGAGGATCCTGGTTGATGGCAAGTTGAACATGACTCAGCAGTGCCCTGGCAGCCAGGAGAGCCAATGGTGTGCTGGGGGGCATCAGGCACAGCATTGCCAGCCTGGCAAGGGAAGGAATTGTCCCATTCCGCTCTGCACTGGGGTGGCCTCACCTTGAATATTTTGTGCAGTTTTGGTCACTGCAATATAGGATATAAAGCTATTAGGGACCACCCAAAGGATGGCTGTGAAGATAATGAAATGTCTGCAGGGGAAGCAATACAAGGAGTGGCTGAGGTAAGTTGGTCTCTTCATCCTAGAAAGGAGGAGACTGAAGGAAGACCTCATTTTGGTCTGCAGCTTCCTCATAGAGGAAGAGGAGGGGGAGATGCTGGTCTCTTCTCTGTGGTGACCAGCGACTGGGGGGAATGGACTGAATGTTGTGTCAGGGAAGGTTTAGGTTGGGTATTAGAAAAAGGTTCTTCACTCAGAGGATGGCTGGGGCACCGGAACAGCTCCCCAGCGAAGTGGTCACAGCACCAAGCCCGACAAGAGTTCAAGCAATCTGTATTATTACAGATTATTGTTTTTCTGTATTCAGAGATAATGAGGGCAACAGGGGGAAATGAAAACATTCCTGTTTTAACTAAAATATCTTCTGGTCTATTTAAAAAGAGGGTTTTTTTCTTTTTTTTTTTTTACTATGTCTGTGAGGACAGAAACATACTATTATAATTTTTCCATAATAAGTTGTGAATTGGGTCTGGCTGAGATGAAGATGATTTTCCCCACAGCAGTGCCCTTGGAGCTGTGCTTTGGTAGCTAGAAAGGTGCTGATGATACACCAGTCTTTTGGATACTGCTGAGGAGTGCTCACACAGCACAAAGGTTGGTTTTCCAACATTCTCCCCTTGTCAGTAGGCTGGGGGTGGGCTACATCTTGGAAGGGAACATAGCCAGGACACATGACCAAAACTGACCAAAGGATTATTCCATACCGTATGGCATCTGCTCAGCAATACAAGCTAAGAGAAAGGAGAAGAAAGGGGATGGGCATTATTGTTATGTTTTTCTTCCAGAGCCACCATTATGCATATTGAAGCCTTACTTCCCAAAACCTGCCTGGACATCACCTGCTTATGGGAAGTAGAGAATAATTTTGTTTTTCTTTGCTTCCACACGTGACTTTTGCTTTTGCTACTGTTTTACTGAACTGATTTTGTCTTCACCCATGAATTTTCTTTGACCTTACTTTCTAGCTGTTCTATCCTGCTGAGGAGGGGAGTGATAGAGTGGCTTGGTGAGCATCTGGCATCCAACCAAGGTCAACCCACCATAGTTTTTAGATAGTGGATTTGGTTTGTTTAACATAACTTTGCTAATTGATACAATAAAGCTTTCATAAATATAATCAGAATTTGAGTTGCTGCATTTGTATGAATATTGTGTTTGTCAATGCCAGCTCATTTGCAATGATGCATGTGATCATGAGGGAGCGACTCAGATGTTCATACTGTGAATGAAATAGCTGTTTATGTTCAGAATTACTAAACCTATGGTTGCATTATATTCAAAGCAGACCACAAGGATAGTTTAGTTACTGCATATCAACACTAAGTTACACATAACCTTTTCTCCTCAAACTCTCTATAATTTCTAATTTTTAATACACACAGATACCAGGGAGACAAATCAACACATGCTAAATAAACAGATGTAGCAAAAATGTTTTCCAGTCCTCATATTTTACTATTCTTAATTTTATATAAATGCTGGTAGTCTCAGAAAGAAACTGCAGAGCCAAGATACAAGGAGGGGGTGCCCTAACATTATGATAAAATTGGGGCTTTTTGTCACAGTCTATCCGTGGTTACTGGTTTGTCATTCCACGTCCTGGAGCACTGGGGAGCTAGTGATTACACTGAGGCAAACCTGTGAATAGTAGCTAAGGAAACCATACACGTTGTGTGTCTCGCAGTTTGTCTGGAGGCTGGCCACCCCTGAGCTGATACAATCTGGACCAGGAACCACAGGCCTTTGAGAAGCTTGGAGCACAGGATAGGTTACCTTGCCTGATTCACTCCACTCCTCTGCCATCTGCTGTTATTTGCCCAGCTGAGACTATTGTACAGAAATACTGCTTCCAGTACCCAAACTAGTAATTTAAACTGGTTCAACCTTTTTTGTGCTATCTTGCAGTCCAGTCTATCCTGTGGATTTTGCAAGTGCAAGATTAGTTTTTTTTTCTTGATGGGAAAAAGACATTCAACAAGACTATTTTCTTTTTAGTATTTAATTTGGGTTTTTTATTCCCCAAAATATAATTTGAAAAATCCTATTGAATGAAATTGTTTGAGGCTGTAGTTTATTCATGTATAATCAATCCACAATTAGCACAAACCACTCTTGAAATATTAAATGCTGATTTCTTAACTGTATTTGCATTCTTAGTTGCTGAAATATTAGTGTTCTGTCAAGGATTCAGTACTAGTAGATCTGGGGTTTTGTGTCTCATAAGCTGTCTGTGCCTTTTGTGACACCCTGTGACAAATAACACTGAGTACATATCAGCCTGCAGTCAATATACACTGAACAACATGAACATCAGCACAACACAAGTAATGTGTGCCTTCTGCTGAGGAAATATCTGCCAGGAGAGAGTGACATTAAGATGGAAATATTGAATATTTTAAGTTGGGAAGAAATGAATTATTAGTACAGAGCAGTTGTAATTGCTTTATTTAAGAGATGGTGGAAACCTCAGTGTCATTTCTTTTTGTCAAGTGAATTCTGACTGATTTGTCAGCAGTTGGCAGCTTAATGATTCCAGTGTCCAAGAGATCTGGCATATCACCTGTGTTCATGTCAGAGCAGGGTGTGTAACTCTCCCAATGAGCTTCAGGCATTCAGTGAGTCAGACAAGTGGTTTCCTTCATATCACCTGAACAAAGTAGATGAACTCAAGGTGGACTGCTAATTAACAGTGGAGATGGCATAAATTTTGTCACCTACAATACAGTTAAGCCGTGTTACAATGACTTTTAAATCTTTCACATGTTAGTGAAGGACTTTCAAATTCTGGAAGAAAAGTTGACTACTTTTGCCAATGCCATTATGGAGTACAAGTTGTGGAGTTTATTCAAAAATTTGTTTTTGCTGAACATAAATCTATTTATTCTCTTTTTAATAGAAATATTCAAGATCATTTTAGGAAACCTGATAGGACACCTGCCTCAAGTATCTAAATTAAACTGGTTTGTAGAAATACAGACTTCTAATTTTGGAAGACTGAGTAGAGCTTTATTTCACTCTCAACACCAAATACTTCTGCAAAGATATTCCTATACTTAATCAAAGGTATTAGTTACACATAATTGCAAATATGTGATCAAAAAATATTTGAAACTGAGAAATTTCTAGAAGCAGTTTGCTCAGATTGACTGTTTTCTTCCAAAAAAAAAAAAAAAAAAGAACAATAATAATAATTATACAAAAGAATTTTTTTTTTTAATGTGAAATGTTCTGTAGTAATGAGATTATGTCAGTATTATCAATATTTCTTGCCTTGGATATTAATGTTTTTCAGAAATGCATCAAACTGCACATCAATAAAGAGTTGCTGTTAGGTCAGAAATTAATCCCATGTTTGAATCTTCACAGTGTCTTCAAAGTCAGAACATACTCTAGGTGGAAGTCTTCAAATCATTTCAAGGATATCAGCAAAATCCCAAGTCACTAGCAGTTGCCTTTCTCCCAGAATAATAAGACAAAGCCCTTTCCTTTGAATAACCAATTTTTTTTTATTCCTAGGCAAAAGCTATTTGGTTAGAAGTGATGAAAGTATGTTATTACTAGGACATTGTGCAGCATGAGATATTAAAGCATATGCCAAGGAGAGAATACATAATCATGATATTGTGCATATTTTTGTACTGAAAGAATGTTCTTGGCACTGTAGCAGTCATAAGCTGGCAAACTTGTAACTCTTTGATGCAATGGCCACAGGAAAGAATTTCCTATTCATTGACGTGACTGCTGAAGTTCCAGTAATCAAGAAAGAATATAGCAGCACACCTTTCTGATGCAATAGTGATGACATCAGATTGCATTACTTCAAGGGTCTCCAAAGTGGACATGACAAGCAAGATACATGTCTATTTCTATGGCAATTTAAATGCTCTTACCATCAATATAACCATCCTGCCACTTCAGTTTCATTAATTATCTTAAATGGAGCTGCAATGACTGAAAATGGCTGAGGATTTACCCCTGCATGTGCTAGAGGAATGGCAAAGTATATATGAGGTGTAGCCTTAGGATTAAATTGGTATTTTTTTGGTAGTTCAGAAAGGATTAAGCAATAACACTATAATTTTTTTCTCACTCCAAGTAACTTTGGTACAGATATCAGCACAAATATCCTGTGCAATGGAGTAAGGTCAGATGTACTGCATTAAGCATTTATATCTAGTTTTACTATTATTGTTCCCAAGCCACATTATTGGCTCTAGAAACTGTGCTGTTTCTGGTTTCTCTTTTTCCTAATCTGTCTGGAAGGCATTGCCTGCCAAATAAAAGGTCAATTAAAATGGGTTAATTTAATAGTGAACCTGTGCAAAGTATCTTCTCTTGCAGGGTTCTGCATTATTTCATAAATAATTATATTATTGTTCTGGCCTCATAGTGAACACTTACAAATTCAAATGAGAAAAATAAGGCAGTGCAGCATAAGAAAATTCTAGAAGATAAGCACTGTAAAGTACTCTGTAGACTTGTGCTTGCTTCTGTCTTCATTGAATATATGCAGCAAAGTTGAAATATAGATGGTATTTGATCACTGCAAGCAACAAAGCTTCCTATATACTATTTTTTTCTCTATAACAGAATCTAAAAATAATGTATGAAAACACCTCTAATGGTTGTAATGTGATATGAATCAAAACTTTATCTAAAGGAAAAATAAGCTTTTCTCAAATACATTTTTATAAACAGGAGCAAAATACTACTTACAATATTTGGAACTAACACTTCATCAGAGAAAACTGAGGAAAGCTAAATCACAACTTATAAGAGAAGGTCCAGACTGACTGCAATATTCTAATTTTAGAAGGTACATATCTTCATTTATTAATATTTTTCTGCCTCCATACCTCAACTTTTGTCCACCTGTCCCTATAGATCTCCAGTGCATTTGCAAAAGTCAATTTATTTTGTGTGCCACCATGCCTCTGTGCAAGATACTTTTGGAATTATCCAAACTAGGAGAATTGTTAGAACTAAAGGTTTACCTACAATATTAATTAAAATGCTCAGCATCACCTCATTTAGAAACTTGTACAAAGTAAAATTTCCAAGATTAAAATTGTGCTAACTACCTATTCTCTACAGGTGCACAGTATGTGCCCATCCTTGCACTGTATCTGTACTACCCAGTAGCTATTTTCACCAAAAGTGAAATTCCAGTTCAGATGAACTATGATATCCTATACCAATTATGTTTCAATTTTGTATACATATTTATTATCAAGCTTTCATACATAAAAAATAACCCAAACCAAACTTCTAATAGAAAGAATCCTCTGAATTGCATTTATAACAATATTTATGCTGTGAATTTCAAAGAAAGATTTAACTTAGTCTCCTTAAATGATGAAGAAAAATCACCATCCTTTGCATAGCATGAGTGTTAATACACACTTCTATAGGGAAACCTTTATTATGATGACATATATAAAAAACCTATAAAGGATTAGAATAATATAGATGTGAATAATCCTAAAATTTAAAACTCTTGGTTATGCTTTTTTAAAAGATAAGAATGGATGAGAAAAGTCTATGTGACATTTAATTATCAGTTCTAAATTTTCGTTATCATGTACCAGGGTGTTTTTATGAGGGAATTTCTTTTAATTCTAGGTATTTTTGAGCTTAAAAGGCCTAAATCTACACCTCTTTTCTCTTTTCTGTAGTTTTTTTCAGTTGAAAACTTATCAAGAATAATATCTAGCATGCTATTTCTTAAATGACACTTTTATCTATAATAATTTTAGAAGTTTTGTGGGGAGACAAAAATGAGAGAAATGTAACTCGATTGTTTTACTTTATTATTTAGAACATTTTTTTTTCCAGTGGGTTAGAAGGTAGACATCTAAAATTTTTTTTGTCTGATTCTGCTCTTCCTGAGCTGTATGAAAAAGTTTTTAATATTTTTTAATAACCTTACATAAAATGAGAAGTCATGTTTCATTTTGATGGGTTTAATACAGGCACCAGGATTAAATAAAGTGGAAATGAAACAGAGGAGCTCCTTGTCAGAGGATGGTCTAGAAACTAAAATATGAATGGGTTTGAAGAACAATTAAGTATCTGCTACACACAATAGTGTAAATATAATCTTTGGCTCAGAAGGTCTGTAATTGCCAAGCACTGGACACTCACGGGACATCCATCAGATAATTCTAGATTTTTTATGGGGTTTTTTTGGGGTTTTTAGGTTTTCTTTCATTTACCACCATTTCCTACAGATGATGAATCCCCATTGCCATTCTGTTAATAAGAACTGAAGAAAAAATTATTTTAAGAGTAAAAAAAGTCTGTCATAATTCCCTTAAATTTTCAGCAAACTTGTTTTTATTTTCCAACAATCTTTTTATTATCATTCTTTTAAAAGTAAGTTATGATTAATATAGGTGTTACTGCTGATATAAAAGTTTTAAAATACTGGCCTCTTGGTGAAAGGAATTTTGAATACAAGGAATTCTGCAATTATTTTCCATTTAATACTTCAATTTCTTTTTGAGTGTAAGTACCTAGCGAAAGAGAAAATGATAACTGTTACTAAAATTTTTTATTTATGACCTATTGAATCTCATAAAATTGCTAATTTCAGTTAGCTGAATTATCTGAGTTCTCTAATCCGATCTGGTTCCACATGTTGAGTCATAACGAGGCCTGAAACCCACATCCACTATAACAGAATGCTCCTTCCACAAGAAGGGATGTCACAGAGCAAAGATCACCTTAAATTTTTAGGCAAAATATATTTTTTGTGTAATCTCAAATGTTTCATTAGAGACATCAACAGTTCTCCAAAGTTTTATTAATTTGAATGTAGTGTTTAAGAATGTATTCCTTTAGTATTGATTGTATGTAAATCATTAGTAAAAAATAATCCAATCCTTAATAAAATGAGTAGACGTAGCTCTTAGTTGTACCATTACATCTTCCATGGTAATATTCTCTTTATATGGTTTTAATGTAAAAGTGCTTGTTAGCAGAATTAGATCTTTTGATACTCATAAGGTGTTAGACATATGACTTGTAGATTTTTTTTTTTTTTACCTCTAGGACAAAATTCTCTGCATGTTTTTTCAGCAGGTGCATCTTAATATTTGTCTTAATTGTATTACACCAGTTCTAACCAATCCCTTTTTATTGAAAGATATAGTCCGGTTTTGTTTAATCATGCTAAAGAAAACAAAACAAAAATAATGAATGGAGGCTTCTAAACCACAAAATTTTAAGAAATGAAGAAATATTCCTGATTTCTCTAAATTAGCTGATGGAGAAATAGACAACAAAGGACTGAGACACAGAAATAAACTATGCATGAGAGATGAAGAAGTGAATGAAAGACAGTAGTGAAAGTGGCTGATACTATTGCTCTGATGCCACCAGGGACTGGGTCAGGTAAAACTTCTTCAGAACAAAGTAAATAACATGAATGTATCTTACCAGCTTTGTGGTGTCTAGCAGAATTCAGTTTTGGAGTGAGCACAAACTAATTGACGTAAAACATAGCTTGTTTTGGTCTGATTTGGTAAGAATTTCTTTAATTTACTTTGGTTTGTTCTATATTGATTTGTAGTTCCTAGAAGTTTAAAAACACAATTCTCCTAGGTATTCCACAAAAGCTGATTCTGTAAACCACTTATATGGTTTCACAGGTGTCTGCATTGCTTCACATATCTCTGGTGAATTGTAGGACATATCAGAGAGAAAAGAGAAATGGCACTAAAGACTGCAGTGGCAGCACCTCTTGTACAACTGCTCGGTTACACAATATGAGTTGTGGCCATGTCCCAGATATCCCGCCTTTTCTTCTTGTTTTCTTAGCCTTGAGACCACTTATGAGTCAAATACTTCTGCAGCCAGGTGCCTGTTTTGTCACATATGGAACCACTACCAGTCCCTGCTATAACAGTTAAGTGAGTGGTCCAATCAGAGATGCAATACAAAGAAGAACCATAGAAATGTTCAAGTGATAACTACTTTGGGATTAGCCTTGGTAGCAAAATAGGATTACTTTCCAGAGGAAGAGGATAAATAATTTATTTTAATTTTTTTGAATAATTGGCAAGGAATTTTAATAGGGTCTTTTGGTACTTCAGGTGGTTGAGTTCTACTGGCCAGCATCTCCCAAGTAAACAAATGTAACATCAAAACCCTTAGAAAGGCAAGAGTTTTCCTCAGGAAATATACATGCAGTTGGCATTAACCTTGATAGGAAACTTAGGAAACCTTATGTACATTTTTTAAAAGATCTTGAAAAATTGGAAGATTTTTGTTTCCCTTTATTTCTAGACATAAATTTAAACCATACACAATTAGAGGTATAAGCAAATAAATATGTCTTAAGGCTTTAGTAAGTAAGAAAATCTTGTTCCATATTAGAAAATAAATACAGAAAACCAGAATGCACAGCTCTAACTAGATCATTCTATTTATCTCCCCGTGAGGCAAAGATGTCACATAAAATCTTTCAAATACTTTTTAAGGTCCAAAATTCAGGAAAGACTATAATTTATCCTGACCTCTTCCCGCTGGTAAATTGAGCTCCTAATACTATATTCCTAAAAGTCGTGTTGCAATGGCATGCAATAATATTAGCAATGTACTTAAGGCTGTGTAATTACAAGCCAAAAAAAATATAGAAATAGATCAAATAAGAAGTTGAGCTTAAAACACAGGAGTTAAATAGAGAAGTAGAAATGTTGTTTCACTTCTGAATAAAAATGTGCAAAGCTCTCAAGTATATTAAATAACCCCCCACATTTCTAGCTATTGAAAATTAACATCATATTGAAATTTGAAATCAAATATGCAGATTAATACAGTCAATAGTACCTGTAAGTTTGCAGGTCTATATTAAATTACTGGTAACCAACACACAAGACTTCAATATTGAGGTCACAACTGTAGTGAATTTGAAACCTTCACTTATGACAGGCTACAATATTTGTATCAAACAATCTCGTTTAGATCAATGGTAAACACACAGCAATGTGTGATTTTGCTCTTTCTTACCCCTTTCAGAATTACAAGTGTCTCATCAAACTCAGTAGTTAACCCCCTGTTGCAGAAAGAAATATGAGATTCTTTACACTTAATTTTTGACACCAGATGGAAAAGGTGTGGGGCAAAAGAAGCAGATTGCAATACCCTACTCAATAAAATTCCTCATACCTCTGTATTTGTTCACTAACGTTAGGATTGCCATAATCTAAACAAATGGTAAACCAGAATACACTGGTTATTGTATGACTTTAGTTGCCTTGTTTGGCAGTGCTTAAAGTTGCTTTTAAGGTTGCCACCAGTATAGATAAAAAACCCCTGACAAAATATAAGACAAATCAAGTGGTTCTTTTTATTGTGATGAAGATAATGAAGTCCTCCTCTTTTCACAGATATTTTTCCTCCTTTTCATTTTCTGAAGTGCATCTTAAGTACTTAGGTATCTGAAGCTTTTGACACTTCATGTGGATTTTAGAATTTTCCATGACCTCTGTCTTAAGAGATAAGACAGACTTGACTGTGTTGTGTAAGCACCATGGGAATATAGTACATGGAGTACATAGAATTCAGTATCACAGAGAACAAGGCATCCCTGCTTTGTTCTGGCTGTAACCAACAAGGTAGGATGCATTGTAGTAATTTTTTCTCAATTTATTATGTGTCAAGCAGTGGCATGATCTGCAAATGGATCATTAACATGAAATAAATCTCTATGTATCTTTATCTATCTAAATCTCTATGTATTGTCTTTATCTAGCTGGAAGGTAATAACCAATAGCCTTTTCCTCCATTTGATGCAGTGCCAGATTTGTCTGTATACTTTAGGTTCAATCTGTTTTAGAAAAAAATGCTCAAAACCCAAGCCAGATCAGCTGCTAATGTCTCACTCATTCTCGTTCCCTCCTCTCAGTTACAAAAGGACCCCTATTATTCTCCACAGAACAATTGCATGTGAGTTTGATGAACAGCTGAATTTTGGCAGGATTGTTCCATCATTTTTTCATCCTGATTACTTGCAGTTGCAGAATGGGCTCATCACCCTTGTAGCTGATGAGGAACTGGGAATGCTGTCAAACAGCATCTCTGGTTGCTGAGTCTGAGCCACTCGGAACCACAAAAAGAAAGTGGTGTGTGGTGGTGGTAGGAGAGTCACTATGCAGGAGACAGAGGCCCTCACCTGATAGGGGCTTGCTTTCATGACTTCCCTGAGAGGTGACCAATGCCTCCTCCAGCTTAGTGGTTCTACAGTTCTTCCACACAAGCACCAATAATATAGATGGGGGTGATCTGGGAATTGTCAAATGTGTGTAAAGGGCTCTGTGAACAGTGTTCAGCAGCATACACGTAGTGTTTGACTCCTGCCAGTGAGGAGAAACAGTGTTAGGAGGACTCAGCAGACTTTATGGCTCAACAACAGATTGCATAGCTGGTGTTTGAGTGGGGCTTCAGGTTTTACAACCATGGGGCTCTCTTAAAGGATCAACACCTTCTTGCAAGAGACTGGATCCATCTTGATGCAGTCAAGTGGGCATCTTTCCCAACAGACTGAATAAATTGGTGAAGACAGCCTCCTCAAAAATCAAGTGTGGAAGTTTTAGGCGGAGTAGACAAACTAAAAGCTCAGGATGATGGGAACAAAGGAGACACAGTGATCAACTGTAACCATCCGTCGGGGCACTCCAGACACAGGACTCATCCCACCAGGTTTCACTTTTGCCAATGATATCAAATCTCTGGGACTGGGCCAAAGCTTTGAGCACCTCTTGTTTGTTCCTCATGATGCATGCATTGATGTTAGAAACATTTCAGGTGTGGTACTTTGTAGCCAACACCTCATGAAGCAGGTGATAAATGATAAATAGGTAAACTTGTGGTTTTTTTTTTTTGTGGTTTCACAAGAGGATTTTGTAATTCCTTGTGACGTCATTGAGGGAGAGCCTCCTTAACTAGTTCTAGAGCCTGTGAGAGCTATTACATGACGTATACGGGAGAGCCACATGCATCTCTTTTTGCGTATGAACAAAGACATCATAACAATTGTAAAAGTCAAGATCTTAACTGCAGCCTCTGAAGTACTGGACTCTCGAGTACTCTGTTTCTGCTGTTTAATTTTCTCCATTTGGTATTGTAGGAACCCAGAGTGCAGAGAATATTTCTCTGCCTGTTTTGAAGGGTTTTTACCCCCCTGAACAACACTGCTTTGACCTCCATCCTTGGAAAAAATTGCCTGCTCTTAGAGAAGAACTAGAAACTACACTAGTGTAAATTAGGTGATAGACGACTATGTAAGATTGTCACAGGGTGAAAAATTTAGAGGTTTTGGGTTTGTTAATGTAGTAAATAGATAAAAGCAAAAACCATCAAAATGGAGGATTGTTGTTGTTCTCCAAACCTCCTTCTTCTTCTTCTTCTACTACTCCATATTCTGCAGTAAAAGTAGTTTGGGCTGATTGGACAAAGAATTCTGCAGTTCCTGGCTGTGTTACTAAATAATTGGTAGAGAAGTAAAAACAATATATAATGTACATTTTTAGTAACCATTGGTTGATTTACCTTTAAAAAGGCTGTGTAATCTTGATAATTGGGCTTTCTCCTGCATTCTCTGCTTTGTGCTATGTCTGGATCACTCTAGTGACTCTTTTTCTCTGATAAGACTTAATAAACAACTATCAAGAAGCAGTGAAGGCTGAGAGTCCCGTTTGTCTCTGGAACTCCTAGCAAGGACTTTAAAGATCTCTCCCACCAGGAGAGGCATAATTACAGCACGATCAGTGTCAGGTATAAAACAGCATTATAGTGGATATAATTTCAGTGCTCTGGTCACCAAGCTGTAAAGTTATTGTCTCTCTTTTTAAAAATTTGCTCTATATTAATATATTCATTTTCTTTTATTACAACTGCTCAGAAATAAAGTAGAAAAGAGGCTACATAAAAATTATTATAGTCAAGAAAAATATTATCTTTAATGAAAACCTTTCTTTAAAAAATAAATTCAGTTTAGTCTCTCCTCTTTGCTCATTTTATGCAATATAAATAAGATTTTGGTGATGGTGAATTTATCCTGAGGTGGAAGTAGAAGTTAGCCTATTCCTCCAGTATAAAAGGAAAAAGCTTAAGTTTTATTACTGATTAATTAAAAAAAATCTCAGTGTTAAAAATCTTAAAAATAGTTATTATATATGTATTTACTTTTGCATTTATTTGAAGTTTCTAGTTTTTGTCTCCTTTATTACATTTAGGTATCTTAGTAGAGTGTATGTATAATGATTCCTTCCTATATAGATCTTTTGATTCAATTTCATCAGTGCACAGAATTCAGTTCACACACTAATTCATGGCTTGATTAATCACATCTTCTCTTTTGAGAATTTGTCTTCACAGACATTCCTCATTTTTTGATCCTTCTTCTGTCTGTATTTGAGACCTATCCAGCATAGCTCTTAGAGGATTTTAGTGGACTTATCTCTTCCCATTTATCAGCTCTGAAAAGCATCAGTTCTAGTTTAACATGATGTCCTTTATAGGAAGCTATCCTGTCCTCAACTACTGTCTTTACTTTCTAGTACATCTTTGCTATAGTCGTTTTCCCAAATTTCTCAGTACTAGCTACTTCAATCCAATACAACATTTGAGTCTGTTATACATCTACTCTTAGAAGTATAGCATGATCAAAACAGAGCTTTGAAAAAGCTGCCAGGTTTTTCTTAACTCACAAAAGTGTGAAGTCTCTGTCCACTCCTTGCAGTGGCTGAATATAAAAGTTCCTTGTAGTTTCACATGATCATCTGCTCAAGGCAAAATTGCATTGTGCAGAAGTGACAAAGCAAACAAGGCTGTGAACAAAATAACAACAACCCACCCCAAATCCAGCTGTTCTCAATAGTCCTTAAATATTCTTCCTTTAAAAAATAAAAGTCAAAAGAAACAAAAATTCCTGCCACAGCTAAAAGACTCAAAATTAAAGAATTTCAGCACCTCCTAGTGCTAACATTTTGTCAAAGGCCAGAAGATTACATAGTACTGTGGCAGAAATAATTTTTTTTGCAGTCAGATGAAACAGTTTCTGGAATGTCATATGCAAGTGACCTTCATAGTTTCTCTTCTTCATTGAACCAAAGTAAGATTGATGTTAGTTCTCTCTTTTAATAAATGACAAAATATGAAAAGCAGTAGCTCCTTCATCACCTTATAGATACTATAGGATTTTTTCAAAAATGTCATTAGCCTTTTAAATAAATAGACATAGAATTTAATTGAAATTATTCAGATGAACTTTGTTAACATAAAATCTTAAATAAAATTTCTTAGGCATCTTGGAATTTGGGAAGTAGAGTTGAGGAAGATGAAAACATCATATGCTATTCTCTTTGTGATCATAATTCTTCAGTTCATTACTACAGAGCTGCCGCTGGATTCAGAAAATATTTCAGCTTCAATCAGTTAATGTAAAATTCTCTTATACCTAAATGCTGAAAAAGTTCGACGACTTCAGCAGGGGAAGACATTGCAGACAACCAATGTGATTGATAAGCAAGCTCAGTTTATTAGCAATCCAGAGGCACTTATATAGTATACAATCTTGTTAACTCTTAACTGGCTTAAACCTATCAAAGCGCATTTCTGCTTCTACATAATTAGACTACATTGGCAAGCTTCTACTAGTTATGTTATGATAAAGAATTCAGAGTTCACCCTCCCTTCTCATGGTCAGTACATCTTATCTGCACAGCTGCATATCCTCAAGACTCCCTTTTTGTTCTCAGGCCTGTTTCTCACACAGGTGCTTTCTCATGCAGGCAGTTTCTCACACAAACCTTTGCTTGCAGGCTTTTTGCTTGTACAGTTGTTATTGATTTGTTCCCTTTATCAATAATCCATGTCCCTGATCCTCTAATCATTTTGCAACACCTAAAGATTACTTTCAGGCAAAATGTTGGTCTTTAAGTGTCTTTAGGGCAGATTGTATGGAGCCTGGATAATAAAAATATGTATGTCAGAATTTTTTTAATCTATATTTCATAATTTACAATATAAGAATGAGAATGCTTGAATTCTCATTCCAAAGCTATATTTTCCCCTTTCAATGTGATGATAATATTGTCTATAACATTTTCAACTGTTATAGATAGTTGATACATGCAATTTATTTATTGTGCAGATATGTGCTCTTTTTTTGCACTTAGAGCAACTTGGTGCTATTGTGATCAAGCAGAATTTTTTTTTCTTTTGCACATGTGATGTTCTGAGTCATTGAATAAAAGGCCAGTGAACAAAGAAAGACAAATTTCCAGTTGGCTTCATAGCCATCTTTATTTATCGCGGTATAGTATAGAAAATGGTGAAGGATGTGGAAGTAAATATTATATAGCCTATGACACATCTACCAAAAATAGACATCTAACAAGCCGTTCTACAGAGTGACAAAAGAAATATGAAAAGAGAGGCATGTGAACAAAGTTCCAGCTATGTGTTTTAAGTACCATGTGTTTTAAGTAGCATGACAAATATTTAATAGAAAATTCCTTTAACACCTCCGCCTCTGATAAGTAACAAAAAAACCCAGTGATAAACCTAGACAAAACTAATAATTTATTGAATGCTTAGAAACTTTTTGTAGAAGAAAGTGTCATCAAAGATTTTCGACAGGTGCTTTTTCCTTTAAAGAGAGCTTGTTGTCAAGACCAAAAGGGAAATGCTTCAAAATCCATTGTAAAAATTGACCGCAATCTCTCTTTTTTTAGAAAATATTGTCCCAGTATTATAAGGAAAATTTTTATTTCCAGTACAGAAGTTTTTCAACTGTGAATTATTTACTTGTGATTAATAAACTTATTCCTGTTTATAAGCATTTTATTCTAGTATAGATCTGTAGCTTAGAAGACTATTCTGCATATTTTTGATCTACTCAGAAGAAATTAGTTCTAGTATTTAAAAAGCAGTATCGTTCCTTAAAAAGATTTCTGTCCTCTTCTTTTTTTCTTTCCCAAAAGAAGTAATTACATTTACTTAACTTTATATCCTAGCAATTTTGTTCCATTTTGATCATAAGGTATTTTTATAGCTTTACTTTTTATAGCCTGTAATAGATAACATAACCATGTGGTACAGAATGTACTTATATAATCTCTAATTGCAAGTTATGTTTGGATAATGTTTAAATACCACAGACAGGTATTGAAGATTGTGCAGAATAGTACTATCACAAAAGCATAGCTGTATTCCCAGACCAACGAGATATCAAGAATATACCATTAATACACACATGGGTGCATTCAAAAGCTGTTCGAATTTACTAACTCCTGCTCAGCAGAGAATAGAGAATGTAGTTTTCCTCAATTCATTTATAAGTGATGTTTAGTGGAAAGTTCAAGGTTGTCTCCAAACAATATTGCACTATAAGGACAAAGAAATGTTTCCACTACAAGCAATATAGCAGTTTTGTTGTAGATCACACCTCTGTACAGCTCCACAAGCACTTTGTAGATGTAGATGCAGACATAGATGCTTGTTCATTGCTGAGGTGATTGCTGTCTATGTGCCCATTTCTATGTGCATTTGTGCAGACAGGAAGCCTTCTAAGACAAATTTCTGAGAATCTAAGCTATAACTTTGATTTTAAATTATATTTTTATAGATAAAAAATAAAAAGTGAAGTATTCCCAACACAGGTTTTTTCATGCATATGTACTCCTTTCACACAGTACAATTAAATCTCTATGGACTATTGCCTTTATTTAGAATCAACTGTTTTCTCTCCTCTTTCCAGAAACTACTGAATTATTTGCAAATAATGCATTAAAAAAATTTATTCAGTGATATTAAAAAAACCCACTGAATTTAATCATTATTATTACATGTTGCAAATAGTTAATGGCATTTAAAATACTGGTATATATTGTCTTTGTATCTAGGATTAATTGAAAAATTACACTGGAAAGATACTGTTCTCAGAATCACATTCATGGGCATACATGCACCCTGCTACCATTCTGCTTATTCCTTTAAGCAGACGAATAGTACTTGCAAGAACACAGAAACACAGAATCATTGAATCATTGAAGTTGAAAAAACCTACAAGATCTGAGAGTCCAGCCTTTGACCAAGCACCACCATGACAATTAGACCTTAGTACTAAGTGCCATGTCCAGTCATTTTTGGAACATTTCCAGGGATGGTGACTCCACCACCTCACAGGGAAGTCTGCTTAACAACTCTTTCCATGAGGAAATTCTTCCTTATGTTCAGCCTGAATCTCCCTTGGCACAGCTTGAGACCATGTCCTCTTGTCCTGGACACAGCACTTGAGGTAGAGCCTCACCAGTGCCCCATACAGACAAACAATCACTTCCCTGGTCCTGCTGGCCACACTGTTTTTGATCTAGGCCAGGCTGCCCTTGACCTTCTTGGCCACCTGGGCACATGCTGGCTCATGTTCAGCCACTGGTGACCAGCATTCCTGGTCCTTTTCCACTGGGCAGCTTTTCAGCCACTCTGTCCCCAGCCTGTAGCTCTTCAGGGGCTTGTTGTGACCCAAGGGCAAGGCCCGGCACTTGGCCTTACTGAACCTCATACTGTTGTCTTCAGCCCACTGATCCATCCTGCCCAGATCCCTCTGCAGAGCCTTCCTACTGTCCAGCAGATCAATGCTCCTATCCAACTTAGTGTCTTTTGCAAACTTACTGAGGATATACTCCATCCCCTCATCAAAATCATTTATAAAGTTATTAAACAGGAGTGGCCCCAACATTGAGCCTTGGGGGCCCCACTGGTGTCTGGCTACCAAGGGTATGTGACAGCATTTACCACTGATCTCTGGGCCCAGCCCTCCAGCCAATCTTTACCCCAGCAAGGAGTGCATCTGTTCAGGCCATAGGCTGCCAGTTTTTCCAGGAGAGTGCTGTGGGAGACAGTATCAAAGGCTTTACTGAAGTCCAGATGGACTAAATCCCTAAGCTTTCCCTCACCCACTAGAAGAATCACCTGGTCATGAAAGGAAATCAGGTTGATCTTAAAAGAAAATCAGGTTGGTTAAGTAGGACCTGCTTTTCCTAATACTGGCTGTGGCTGATCCCTGATTGTCCTGAAAATATCAGGTACATAAAATTCAAGAAATATCCATTACTAGCAGATTCCTCATGGATACACCAGAGTTATTGTAATGACTCCCATCCAGCAACATTAACACTTTACTAAGCACAAAAACATAGGTCCCTGATGTACCAAGAAGTTATTCTGAAAGCAGTCAAGCTAGACTCTCTTTCTCATTCCTGTTACGCATTTGAGAGCAGTCTTTTCTTACAAATATTGCAGTTCACTCCAAGGTTTATAGTAGCGAACACTTGAATATTGAGGATCTTGCAAATATTAAACCAGGATGGTCTTTAACAGAATTTGCCCTGAAAACACACTTGACCACCAACTCAGGCCCCTGCTGCCCTGGTCTGGTTATGACCAGCACTGGGGTCCAGAATGCTTCCTTTGATCCTGTGTGTGTGTCCTAGGCCTGGCTAGTGGCCTAGCAGTGCCTCCTGGGACACAACCTTCCACACAGTGATGGACACTCGTGGATGTGTTCCCACTAAGGTGTTAACATTTTCATTATTTGTCACTTTCTAATTCTCATGGGTGGCACCAGTTGCCAATGGCTTCATTGGTCATGTAGTCCCAGATCAACCTCTTTTATTTTGTTTATATCTAAAGGCAATTAGTGGTCATTTGGGTGGATGCAGCTAAGGATTCATTTTCTCTCAGTGGTGCATCTGAGTAGGTGTCAGCCTCTGACACACATAAACATGTTCATTACGGAGTAGATGGGTGGCTGTAATCTGCACTTGTATAAAGCTGTTGGTCATTATGGCTTAAAAAGAACTGACCAATTACATCTATTATATTACTGCTATATTAGCAGCATCAAGTATATTTACGGAAAGAAAGCAAGTTGAATGCTGTTTTATAAAACACTATTTCCTGCAATGTCCAGAGAATTTCCAAGGAATGTACACAGGGCTTGTACTTATACACTTCGATTTTTTGTGTCCTGCACAGGACATCAACCTTTCCACCCACCAGAGGAGCAAAAAAAATACCTTTTCCTAGTGCTACCAGTTAATAATTTTCATTCAGTCCCTATAGTCTAACAGGTAATTTTAATACAATATATTGATCATGGCAAATTTTAGTTGTGGGATGCAATCTCTAAAAAAATGGTTTCTTTCTTCCCATCACCTTTCCCCTGGAAAAAAAGAAAAAAAAAAGTTAAGCTGTCTACCTAAAACTTCTGCTTTCCTACTTAGGCAAGTAGGAAAACTCACACACAGCATTTATACTCTCAAATGGATTTTATGAAACTTTTCACTTTCAGGAACTTAATTCCTTTCTGCAAATATTTGTTGCAGAAAAGGGGGAAGAAACCTTATGACAATATAAAATTCAGATTCTCCTTCATAGATTTGGTCTCAGAGCAGATTAACAGTTTGCAGTTGTAAAACATTGTCTTTACAGGTAAGACACTGCATTATCTAGTTAATATATATAATTAATTGAAGGAAAGAGAAAACTGAAATAGATTTGAGGAAATTGTTTGAAAGGGAGATGTAATAAACTGTATTAGCTGCATTGCTCTTGCTCTTAAGGAAATCTTGAGAAAGGTATCACCATTAATCCAGGTTTTCACTAGTCTGAATTTATTTGCAAAATATAAAAAGTATAAAAACACTTCTGCTTTAAGTCATATTCATATTTACATCCTTTCAAAGATTTTCCACTATAAAAATTATCTATATAAGTAATTTAAAAATAAATATGCTAGATCTAAACTAATCTAAACATAAAAGAAATCATTATCTACAAAAGAAAAGTTGAAAAAAAAAGAACATACTTACGGCTATTCTCTCTGTATGTAAAGTAACATAACTGCTGAAATCTGATTCTGTTGGACATAATTAATTAAATGAAAAAGTCTTAATAGCCTGCTGAGAAATGATAATACCACCCTCCAATGCATGTACCCTTGTATTTTATAGCATTGCATTTCTTGATTTAATCAACTATGATTGTTGTAATTTTTTAAAGGAACATTTTAAATTTATGTCTAAAAGGATCTATGGATTTATTTTGAATAAAGCAATGGATAACTTTATCTTATTTAAAAATTGATCTTATTAAACTTTTTTTTTTCTTTTTTTCTGTGATTTTGTTTGCTCACTGTTACTCAAAAGCAGATTTCAGTTTTTCTACGTCAAGGGTTGAAACTATAAACATTTCTGAATGTTGGGTCTACTTCCTTCTAGATGCCCACTGATTTTAGAATGGCTTTAATTGTTTTTCTAATTCCTTATCTCACTGATATTTTAATGCAAAAGTTACTAAATAATAGTCTTAGTCTAGTTTTGTTGCACATAATATCCCTTTCACTTGTAAGTCATTATTTTATGCATTTTTCTGTTTGGAAGGTAGCTCTCTTAAAGGAACCCAAAAGTCCCTGCTTAGAAATGAAAGATTGCGTTTTCTTTGGCCAAAAAAAACCCCAAACAAAACCCACCAAAAAAAACCCAGCACAAAAAAAAACCCAAACGGCAACCAACCAACCAACCAATCAACTAAAAAACCCTAAAAACCCAACAAAACCAAATGAAACATTAAAAACTCAGTTGTTGATCAAAAGGTGAAAAAGAAAAACTTTTAAGAACGATAGCAAAATACTAAGCATCAACGAAAATACAGGGAAAAAATACTCCTTTTGGATTCCCACTCATCCTGGGCAGTGTAGTTGCCTCACAGTCTGTTATACCATGCTGGTAACTTTTTGGTTTTTTCTATTGAAGAAGTACCTTTCTTGTAGTCATTTTCCCCTCCCTAATTTCAAATCAGAAATGCTTCTGATTTGAAATAGCTCTATGGAATATGTTAGAGCTACAAGCTTCTCTCTTATCAGCTGACTGTATCATAGCCTGGAACTTAGGAAACTACTCTTAAGATAATAAGAGACTAAGAAAATGCTGCTTGCTCTGACTCAGACTGAGTGTTCTGGTAATGTGACCTCTTATCTTGGAAGCATTCAAAGAGAAAATGAGATAACAGATTTCAGTACCATAAGCCTCTGGTAAAAATGAGACCTTTTTCTTGAGACAAGAGGGCTTGAGGACATAGTAACAAGATGTTTTCGGTTAGAAGTAGGGTTGGAGAAAAATGAAACCGAGTATCATGCAGAGACAGGAATCAAAGTGCACCAGCATACAAGCCAGTCTCTTGCTCACAGCCTTATCTGACTCATGCTAATCACTTGCCACCTGGCTGTCTTGGAGCTGTGCAGCAGAAGAGCACAATTCCGTACTGCTGGCTGCAGAGGGACAGCTGAACACTGTGTGCCCATTAGAGTGGAGGCAGAACTGATTGCTTACCCAAAAGACAGGAAGAAACCCTAGAATCCAGCAGTCATATTTCTGTATGTAAGCATTAATATCTATGACCCAGTCTGGATATCCGGTTCTGCAAATGTATGTTATGATGAATTAAGTATTAAGTACTAATTACAGTGAAATAATTGCTGTCACAGAAAACTGATGTGTATAGGAGAGATCAGGACATAATTTCTTTTTTTATTGCAGAATTAAGACTGGAAATCTGTAACATATCTACACACAATGTAGAAAAATATATATGGAAAATATAGATTTTTTTTTTTTTTTAAGTTTACCTTAAGGTAAACTTCTCTGGTGACATATAAAACACAGTAGAATCTATGAATTGTTATGGAATATTGTGGGCCTGGACATAATTAAACTGTATAATAAAATTACGAGCTTTTAAAAAAAATGTATAACCCTTATTAAAATTGTACTGTAAATTAAGACTAGAGGTCAGAATAAAAGTTGGAGTTAGGAGACTGTTGCAGTGGGGATACTGCAACACGCATATACCTTCCACAGGAGACAAGGTCTTGGCTGGTGCCGAGGAGTCTGTCTGTGCCTTAGTTCCTCAGGAAACAAGCTCATGGAGTTGTTGAGTCTCTGTCCATTCATCTGTGGAGTGATCATCAGCAAAAGCAAGTGCATCTTGAAATACTAAGATCTTGTGAGTTTCTTGAAAACTGCTTTTTTTTACAAAGCAATACTGAAGCTTCTTCCAGCTACCCTTTCCACCTCATAGCAGGCCAGTTAGTACATGCGTAGTTTGGAGACAGGCATAAAATTGTCACTCTCTCACTCAGTAATTAGGGAGCATGAGAAGTAACTGGCATTACTCAAGGAATGAGAAAGAGAAAAGATGCCAATTAAAGAATGAGAGAGGAAACCAAACTGAGGATTGTATGGAAGTGTCTTAATGGACTTAAGGGACTTACAACAGCAGTAATGTAGAAGAAGCCTGTAGGAAGCAGGCTTTGTTAGTTCTAATTAAGAAACAACTTCTCTGAAAAATATTTTATTGCATTAAATTGTTTTCAATAGTAGGCTGTAACATACAGTACTAATTTTACCAACAAGTACTGTGAGATGACACACTACTTGCTTGCACTTTACATTTTGTAAATGCACCCTGAAATGTTCCGTGCACCATACTTGGGGGCAGAGAAAGAAAGTAAAGGAGAGAGATACCGTCCTTCATGAATTTTGATATTTGGATAATTCCACTAATTCTTAATGTATGTAGTTAAACATAAACGTAATTTGGGGTATCCTACACATGCAAGAATCAAAATGGATTATTTGATTCTGGATTGCACAGCACATAGCTAGCTCACTGTGAATGGTAAAAAAATGAAATACCATACCTGAATCAATTTTCTGTCCTTGAAAATTATATAAAACACAATACATGTATTCTGTGAACTCCAATAATTTTATCTGAAGTGGTCGTTTTATTTGCACTGAAATATGAGTAGTACAGAGACCACGCAAGTAACTGTTATTTTGTTACATGTTAAAAATGCTTTTAGGAAGTGTTGTTGATAACTATTCTTATATGAAACACTACCAATCAGTTTTATTGTGTTTATTTTTTAATTTAGAAGATTAGATTCTTGGTCTTATAGCGTAAGATGACTTTTGAAAACATGCGTTTAAGGCAGATCTGTGTTTTGAACTTCTTGTGACAGTCTGTCTCAGAACAAGGATCTATGCTTGGTGAAAGCAGTCATAAAAGCTTAAATGAAGAAACTTTAGCCTACTGTGGATTTGGATCTGATGTCATACATAAAGTGCTGGCTTCATTTGGGCCAAATAATATTTCTCCGTCTTTGTCTTATCCAGGTGGACTTGTCTAGAGCTTTATGTTTTCAAGTTTGCCATTGAGAGTCTATTACTGTGAATAGAATTTATAGCATCTTCATATAGCTATTACTGCTTAGAATAGCTGTGAAAATATTGCATATATTCCTAATTTTTTTGAATAGGTTACCCTTTTCTATCAGTTAAAAATCTGATCTTGATTCCCTCTTCTCTATTCCTCTTCTGTCTTTAATAATACAATCTGTGAAAGAAATTATCAGAAAGGAAATTGCTCTTGCAGAAGATTAATAAACATGTTAGCTGCGTTATATGGAAACTGTATTTATCTGGAGTTGAAACAATATATTAGCATAAGAGAAAATCTGAACACATCTTAAGTGTCTTCCATTTTCACCTTTGGTAGGAACAAGCATTTCATATTGTTGTTTAAACTTTTTTGTATCAAAATAAAAAAGAAATCTATCAGCATTTCCTGTTAGAAATATGTTGGTTGACAGAAGTTTTTGGGAGATCTGTTCTCTCTATATATAAATTTAGAACATTTGTACTTTAAATATTATTGGCCATGAACTTTAATAGCTCAAAAGAACATCATAGCATTTTTAAACTTAATTGCTTCCAAGCATATGAAACTGTTCTTTTAAAAAACATGTGAAATGAGAGGAGTGTCTTGCTTCAGTGCTATTATATTTTCTTTTCCCTTTAAGAAACTTTTTCGAAAGCTACATTTTAAAAGATTCACGCTGGGACATTATTCCTATGAAATGCCACCTACTTACTATTTTCTGACTGTGTGACAGGTGAAGCCTGCTGAAAAGTGACCTTCGACAGGAGACAGAGTGCAAGGAATAAAATAACCAACAAATATCACATATGTAGTGACACAATACATCCAAGATCACAACTTTCTCATTCTAGAGAAAGAAAAGCTGGTGAAGTTAAGTCTGAGGGGAGACAGTAAACGATGACAAATGAGATAAAGTCTGACAAGTTTTGAAGAACAGGCTTCAGAAGTAGGCAAGATTAAAAGTAAAACAATACATAACAAAAATCCAGCATATAACAAAACATCTAATCTCTGAAATCAGAATCTGGTCAAAAAGACTCAGGGATAGTAAAATGGATCACAGGCTGTAGCAAATAAATTAGTCCGGGGGTACTGGTCTCCTGGGATTATCTTTTGGTGCATAGTATTTTTTTTAATTAGACACAGTTAATGCTGTTTGTACTCTAATATTTTCATTAAGAAGATACCACATTAACTAAGGAAAGGTATGAACAGCCTTTTGCACGATTTTGTTTTCACTTGATTAGCTTCTGTTAACCATATGCATTCAGTCTCTTGTCACTCTGACAGGAAACTATTCTGGTTCATATGGAATTATTAGGTAGGGATGCATTTTCTATTTTCATCTGTAGTTCATATATGCTTCAGTTTTTTAAGTGTCTTTGTCATTAGACCTATCCAGAAAAAAACCTGAATGTTACACTAACTGGTGAGGTTTCTAAATGTATTTCTTTAATCCCTTGAAATGAAATAAAAACTTCCCAAATAATTTTCAATATACTATGTCAGAAGCTTTCACTGAAAATGGTAAATTTTGGGGCTTCTTCCTCCTTGTCCTCTCACTTCTTTCTGAAATTTTATAGGAATCTCCACCTTGGACTAAAGAAAACTGCAGTGAAAACACTGTTGAAATTGCAATAATTTTGTGGAATGATTCTGCTCTGATAAAGCATTCATCACTCTCATAAAAAGTGTTCCATCCTACCCTCATAGTCACAGAGTCAGCAATATAGTCGACAGTTCCCCTGTATATCTAAGTGCTCGTGACTTACCATACACATTTCTTCTCTAACTTCTAGCTTCTCTAGAGCTTCTGCTCTAACCCTTGCTAGAAGTTTCCTGCCAAATATTTGGATATCCTTTAATCCCAGTCCCCATTTTTGTTGCTGAAGATGTCAGTATTCATGCAGAAATTAGGTCAATCAAAAATCCATTGATGACTTATTCACCTTGTTAAAAATTAAATGGATTTAAAAGTGGGTTGGGTTTTGGATAAGGAACTCAGCTTAACTTAGAATCTTAGTTTTCTTGTAGATCTGAAGACGTAGTTGTTGGTTGGGATTTTTTTATTTCGTGCTGTGGTATATTAATATGAGAACAGAATTTTGTTCAGTGACATGAGGTTATCCTTTTTTAACACACCTACGAATGCAGTTTTATGGTCTTGTTTGTATGATCCTAGGATGCAGGTTGTATATTCTGTTGCACTTTGTCAGACAGTATGTCTTTTATTGGTGTGTCCTCTCATTTTGAGCACTGAAATTCCTCCAAACATATTTCTGCACCTGTAAATTGTGACCTCAGAAATGTTATGATGTTTATGATGTTTACCAAGCTGCACATGAGGAACTTTACTGCCACTGATGTCTGTGGAGCACACATCATGCAATGTATTTACTCCCTTCATAAAAAATGGAAGTTCCCCACACTGGCTGTGATGTGTGATAAAAGCTAACAGAGTTAAGCCAGTACAGTAAGCTTATAGGAAAAGAAAAAATACCTTATGACTTACTATAGAAATGATGTGTGATTCATTAAGTCTCTGCAGCACAAATCCAAGGTGTGAGGGTATTTGGAAATTATCACTCCATAATTGCCTTGTGCTTAGGTTTTTATTCAGATATGTGTTTTCACCCACTCTTGTAGATATGATACTGTTCTAGAGACATCTTTGGTCTCACTGTAGTCAGTCTCACTTCTCATATTGTTCGAGGAATGTAAGAAACTTTTTGAACTTTGGATGCAGGCATCTGCATTTTCTGGTAACATGTTGATACCCTTTTTCAAAAACTGTTATCAGATAATGTTGCTTTCCCCCTTCTCAAATTCCCACACATATTCCTTTGGAGGCACAATGGGGGTGAATTTTATGAATAGTTCCCACCTATGGAAGGTGGTGAGATGCATGAAGCAATTTACTCTAGCTAAAATCAGAGACGTGAAAGTCAGTCCACAATACCTTTAATTATTATTTAATTATGTCCTTTCTGTTGCATGATCAGCTCTCGTCTCCTCTTATTTACCTCCTGCTAGTCACTTAAAACTAACTGCCTGATTTTAATTGCTTCTTTTTTTACACTAAGCACGACCTTTATTCATGTATTCTCTACTACCCCCCATCATTGCTCCTAACTGAGAGTTGGAGCTGGTTCTTAGTGCTTTTCAAGGTGGTGGAACTGTCACTAAATGTGTTTTGTACTTCATGCACTATAATTTTTCACTAATTCAATTCCTATGTTCTCCACACCTTTGCTTCTATTTGCAATTCCTTTACTCCAGGAAAAAAACCCCAAACCCACAGACTATGATTTTTCTCAGAAAGGAAAGCTGTGCAAATAAGTAATAGTCATGTAGCACGTATTTTCCTTGAAAATAACTCTGAAAATGTAAATTTTCCTTACATTATGATACTAATTAAATTATTTCCTTAATATTTATGTATGTAGCTATTTTTACTTAAAAATTGATACTTATATATAAAAATTAAATTATTATAAATTTTGAAAAATTCTATTATTTTAATATTGTCCATTAAATGACACTTTTCTGACATTTCCTTATAGACAACAATAACACCAGCCACACACTTAATATATGACATTACAACTCTCTTAAGAAGAAAAAAAAATGTTCAACTCTGTAGAAAAATACCAGTAATGAGAGCTCATTCAAGCTAGAAAAAGACAGATCTTATGAGGTCAGCAATAATTCGGATAAGGGCCACATCAAAACCTCTGCTTGCTAAAATCAGCAGGCTTTGAAAAACAACCTGAAATATTTCACAAATTTGAAATATAAAAAGGATACAAAAAGGAGATTAAAATCCAATGTATACTGTGAAATACAGAAAAATAGTTTGACAATGTAGTCCTGCAAAAAAACCACTCTAAAATTTAACAGCAACAAAATAAGGAAGAATTAGCATTAAAGACTAGAAGACAGAATACAAAAATAAAGTAGTAAAACTCACACTAGATTTTTATACAAGGAAACTCTGATTGACTGTTTTTTCCATTTTGCAGCTGCTTTTACTTTCACTTCAATAGAAACACCCTTTTTCTTTCATTTGCCTTTCAGTATTTACAAATTTATGTTAATACTCTTTTAATATGGCTGTTCTGTGTATGGGTTAGCTAGTTAATTGACAGATAAAGTATTATTCTATGGATAATTTCTGTTTGTTTGGAGTCAATACAATATTGTGTGCAGATATTGGTCATAAAAGCATTTAAAATGCTTTATATAAAGCATTATATATATATATATATATATAAAAGCATTATATAAAGAGTTATGCACTATATTTTTGAAAATATTTTCATGCCAGTTAAGTAGAGTGAGCTGAGTGCCCAGATGACAGACTGAACATAACAAAAATATTAACAACTGGAATAATCATGATCTCTATGCCATTAAGGAAAATATTATATAACACTGGTTCCAATACTGACCCCTGAGGGACCCACTTGTCACTGATGTCCATTGGGATTCAGCCATTGACCACTGCCCCTTGGATGCAACTGTCCAACTGCATTTTTATCCATTTAATAGTCCACTCATCAAATCCATTTTTCTCCAACTTAGAGAGAGGGATGTAGTGGAGTGTCTTATCAAAGGCTTCACAAAAGTCCAGATAAATGACATCTGTAACCCTGATGCAGTCACTCCATCATAGAAGGTGACTGGGTTGGTCAGGCAAGGCTTGTCCTTGGTGAAGCCATCCTGGCTATTTCTAATAATTTCTTTGTTCTCCATGTGCCTTAACACAGTTTCTAGGATGATATTTTCTATGGTCTTCCCGGGAACAGAGGTGAGGCTGACAGATCAGTAGTTCCCAGGATCCTCCTTTCTACCCTTTTTTAACATGGGTTCAATGTTTCCCCTTTTTTCAGTCAGCTGGGACTTCACCTTACTGCCATGACTTTTCAAATATTGTGAAGCATGTCTTGGCAACGACACCAGCCAATTCTCTCAGGACTCTGGGATGCATTGCATCAGGTCCCATAGATTAATGTACATTAAGGTTCCTCAGGTGGTCATGAACCTGATCTTTACTTACAGTGCGAAGGACTTTGTTCTCCAATCTCCATCCAGCTATCCATCTGCTTCAGAGCTGTGGGAAGAGAGGTTGCCATTGAAAACTGAGGCAAAACCACTGTTCAGTAGCTCAGCCTTCTCCTCATCAGTTGTTACCAGTTTTCCAGCATTGTTTATCAGGAGTGGTACACTTTCTTTGACCTTTCTTTTCTGGTTAACATAGCTGTAGAATCTCTTCCTGTTATATTTTGTGTCCCTTGCCAGATTCAGTTCCAGTTACCCCTTGGCCTTCCTTACCCATCCCTACACAACAGAACTTCATTTATATACTCTTCCCAGATTACCTGTCCTAGTTTCCACTGCCTGTGCCTTTGCTTCTTTCCCTTTAGTTTCACCTGCAGTTCCCTACTCAGCCATGTGTGCCTCTTGCCTTTCTTCCCCAGTTTCTTGCTCCTGGGAATCACTAGCTGTTGCATTCTATGAAAGATTTCCTTAAATGTCTGCCAGCTCTGTTCTGTTTTTTTGTCCCTGAGGGCAGTCTCCTAGGGAAACCCATTATTTACCTGAAGAGCTGGGAGTCTGCTTTCCTAAAGTTCAGAGGTCTTAACTTTACTCCATACCTGACCTATTTTCCTCAGGACTGCGAACTCCTCCAATACATGATCTCAGGCTGCGTCTGGTCTTGATGTTCAAAATTAGCTTGCTTATATTGGTGACCATCAAATCCAGTAATTCATCCCCTCTGATAGGGCTGTCTATTACTTAGCTCAAGAAGTTATCCTCCATGCATTCCAGGAGTCTCTTGGATTGCTTACAGCTTGTTGTGCTAATTTTCCAGCAAATGTCTGGGTGGCTGAAGTCCCCCAGTATGACAAGAGCTATGAGTGGATGCCTTCTGCAGGTGGAGTAAGAATTCTTCATCAATAGGCTACCCTTGCACCTTAAACTAAGCAAATCTGATGCTTTGTGTTCTAGATATTGTTCCTTATCAGCCAAAGCTTTCTGAGCTCAGTACAAGCAAGCAAGAATTTTGTATGGAAATTTTGGATGTCATAATACTTGGTACTTGTAAAGATGTTTTATTTTGCTTCTTTGACTTTTGAAATAATATGGAGTCTCTCTTTTCTAGAATCGTAGAATAGTTTGTGTTTTCAGTCCATTTGAACCATAAGTATAAATGTTTTGTGTTGAAAAATTCTTTAATATTACTTTAGAAATATCATGACTATCTGGGGTTTGTTCTTGCAAAAGACAAACTAAAAGAAACATTGGTAAATTAGTATTGAAACTAGCTAAGGTTCTTCTCTAAAGCATAAAACTTGAAACATAGTAAAAGGTCAGCCTCTAAGTATGTTTATCTCAACTAAGGTCATGGCTGGCATGATGAAACCATGCCAATGAAAATAAAATTGGTATGGTAATACTAGACTTAATGCTACATTAATTCGATAATGAGGTGTCTTCTCTGATTTTTTTCATGTGTTTGACATTCATTCAGTCGAACTAACTATTCTGCAATCAAGTTTTGTGCATTAAAAAGCTTCATTTATATTTATCCTTTATCTGATTCTTCTATATGTCTACACATTACACTATCCCATGTCACTAGAGCAGATATGTGCTAGAAAAGTCAATCAATTTATGAAGTCTTGGAACCTAATGCTAAATGTGGATTTTATAGATACATATAATACTTATTTTTCTAAAAAGGCAAATTTTATATTTTATAGATTAACCCCTGACTTGTATCATGGTGAAGGGCCTAGTTTCATAGTCAACATTTAGTTTTCCTGATTTTTCATATCTATGAGTTTTGTAGATATATCATAGGAAATTTTACATCAAATAATATTTTTATTACAGCAATCAGAACTGAAATAGTTATTGAAAAAAAGCCAACATATTTTCTGATGAACTATGTAGAGGATTGTGTCTCAGGATTCTGCTCCAGCCTGGAAGAATAGTTCCCAGAATTTGTATGTTCCAATTCCTAGCTGAGTTACAGAATCATCTGCTTATTCCTCTTGCTGCTTTCAGATTTTAAAAAAAGAATTTGGCATTTATTTCCTATTGGGAGTTAACATCATAACTATAGATAATACTTAAAAAAAACCCCAATGCAACCTCATCTCCCTTTGTTTTCTATCCTTTACTATTGAATTTATTGAAGTGTTCTTCTGCTACAATATGTGGTTACATTTTGAATTAATAGATATTTAGCATGGGATTTCTTTTTGGATATAAGGGAATTGCTTAAGGTATGTCTCTAGTCTCTGGGCAATGAGGAAAGGCCGTCATCACAAAAAAAAATAATCTCATTTTTCTTAGACATTAACTGAAAGAATAGGCAAGCTTACAGGCACACCACCTTTCTTCAGCTGACATACATACTCATTATGAGCAATTTCATTTGTAGATTGGAGTACAGTAGTATTTTATGCCAAAGCCATGTTACAAGGCTTAGCAAATTAATTAATTATTACAAAGCACTTTGAGAACCCTGGAGAGAAGACATTATAAAAGTATGTGATGTTATTTTAATAATTCTCCATTTAGCTGAGTGGAATGAATCACCTTAGAGCCCTCAGGGTTCTGGGCCTGATTAAGGACTGTTGACTGCATTACAGAAAGTAGTTTCCACTTCCCTTCTGCTTGGCAACCTCCCCAGTTCTAGCTGTCAGCTAGCAAAAAAAGAGGACTCTGTATTTTTATATCTGAGTTTTGAAATGCTAGAGAAAGGTTTTAGAAGAGCAGACATCAGCTAATTTCATCTAATCAGAATCCCTGGGAAGTTGCTATGGAGAGAAAAAGATGTTTGAGTTTTAATGAAAACAGAGAATACTGGAGCAAGACATTCTCTTGTGTGGAAAACCTTGAATTTCTTTGAGGGGTTCATGACAACCAGAACAAAGTTAGTGTAATGCATATTTCTTTCAAAAGAGCAAGAAAGGAAATTGTGACCAGTAAGCCTCACCTCTGTTCCTAAGCATATCTTGGAGTAATGGAATCAATCTGTTTCTTTAGATGTAAAAAACCAGGACAGAAATCAGGAGCAGTCAGTATGAATTTTTCAAGGATGATGCTTGTCCAGTCTTCTTGCCTTCTGCAAAGAAATTGCTGACTTTATGGATGACAGGAGAGAGTTCACTGTGACACTCCTGGATGCTGCAAGGTCTTGTGACACCAACTCCCACTGTGCATTCTTAGCTGGGAGCTGAGGTTTTGAACAGACCACTGTTTTGTGTGATGAAAAATAGATGGATTGCTAAGCTTAAAGGGTGGGAATCAATGAGCTTGTGTCCTCTTGGTTACTGTAACAGTATCAGGGGGACACTGGGATCCATCTTGTCCATTATTTTCATTGCTGCTGTGGACAATGACAGAGAGCACCCATAGTAAATTTGCAGAAACAATAAAGCAAAATGACTGGTTGACACTCTGAAAGAATGATCTGCAATTCTGAGGGACCTTGATAAAGTTGATTAAGCAAGCATAAAACTGAGGAAGCCTTTCAAGAACAAAACTGGATGCTGTACTGGAGTCCACATATCAAACCACATACTGGACTTCCTTTAGGAGAAACTCAGCAAAGTTGTTTTCCAGCTCTACCCTGTGCTAATAAGGTTAAATCTGGGACACTTGTGTCCATTTCTAGAGGAGCATTAAGAAACTGGAGTGGATACAATAGATAGATACTGTGCTGGTAAGGGGCCTTGGGCAGACCATCTACAAGGAGTGCTTATTTCTTTTGAATAAGAGATGCTAAGTGGTGGTTTAAGAGCAGTATGCAACTGCTTGAATGGCACTTAAAGAGCTACATCTTTTCTGGGATAAACTTTTGATAGTGGTAGAAGATAAAGTAAGGGACAATAACAATATGTCATTGCCTCGTAATAAACTCTTTCACTGTGAGATACTGGTGAACATCCAATCTACAGGATCAAACCAGAGCTGACCTAAAGTAATCATCTTAAAACGTAGATAGCGTAGGTATCATGCCTTCAGTGCCAACTCTTTGTCTCTGCAGATTCACTCTTATCAAATGTTTTTTGCTAATATAGGTGAAGTCCAAATCAGGCTCAGTGTAACCAGATTTCATCTTACCATCCTTATCACAACTATGCATTGCTATGCCGATGTAGGCTCCTTTAGAGCTCAATATCCAACACTTTGCTCAGGACAGAATTAACTCAGGAGAGGGAATGAAGAACCAGAAGCACGATACTGCAGCATGGGTGGTTAGATGCCCAGCTCTGTCCACCTCCAAGATCTTCACAAGATAATACCAAAAATCTGTCCTCTTCCCACTCTTGTTTCTGTGTTTTCCTAAAAAAAGGTTTCTACTCCAAGGAAAATTCCCCACTTGTGTCAACGAGTTGTAATCTTTGTAGGCAGGGATGTCCCTCTAGGAGTGGGATTAAAAAGCTAAATCTGTTTTCCTTGTTTTTCTGTTGCTGATCAGTGAGCTGTTAGATTTCAATATCCTTCTGACAGGTCTGACTCCACATGAACTGAAATGGATCCTAGATGATTGATTTCAGAGAAAAGGCCCCAAGTGTTTTATTTAGATATGGCCCATTGCTTCTTTTGCTAAAACTGCAGTTTGAAAAGCATCTAAATCCATGGTTCTAAGATTTTTAAAAGCTCTTTCATGAATCAATGCCAAGCAAATTCAGAAAATGCAGCAAACAGCTATGGAAAAATATAAATAATTAAAACAGGGGAACACTTCAGAGTCTCCTTCAAAGACACTCATTCCTTAGGCTGAATGCCATAAGAAATAACAAATTAAAAAAAAGTTATTCCTAAAACCTCAAATGTGATGAAAAATTGGAAAGTACTTTATCATTATGAAACCATGCAATGTTATCTCATTAAATGGTCAGGGAAGTAAAAATGTCCAGTTAAAAAATCCCAGATCAAAACGGCATTGAGGGGTTTCATAACACAAAAGAAACGTAAAAACCCCACCAATATTTCTCCCTTTCTAATTGAGTTATTATACCCGCAAAACCTGTTCTGGATTTTGAATTTGTCAATTCATAAGTCAAAATAAACGTTAGTACAGTAGGAATACAAGAACTCAGAACTTCTTCAAAACTATTTGTATCCAGAAATTGATATATGACGATATGATATAATGACATATGCATTTTTGCTCAGACTAATATGCACTCTCGGCCTGGTTTTCTGAATTTTTCACTGTTTTTTTTAGTATTTTTTCTATACATGAATACATTATAATTTTTTATCCAAATTATCAATACACACATACTATCTAAAGAATGTAACAAATTTATTAAAACAAACTCATTAATTTATTTTTTTGTTTGTGAATTTCATGAGTACACATAGACATTAAAATGTCCACACATAGTATGGTATATACAAAAAGGTTTTAAGTAATACATATACTATTTTATATAGTATATTTTATATACTATATGTATTACTTAAAACTTTTCTATCAGCAATCGTTACCATATTAGAAATGGGAAATTAGTAACATATTCATTTCACCTAAAAAAGCAGTATTTGTATTTTTAAGTTTCCTGAGATTGTCTCTTCAAAAAGTTGCTGTTTTGACAATTTGAATAAGCTTAATGAAAAGTAATGATTTTTTGATGTCTTAATTTCTGGTTCACTTTTGCATTTTTTACACAATGGCAGTAAATGGTTGACTTCCCTGAAGTTCCTTTTTTACTCCCCACCTCACAGGCTTTTTTTACTGTCTTTCTTTATGTAATCTCTGTATAGGTATGTAGAAGAAGAGGGTAATTTCCTTTTGTATCCTTGGTTTAAGCCATGTTGATCCTGTTCTTTCAAAAAAAATTCAAGACAAGAAAGAATGTTTCTTTTATGAACTGTTATATCCAAGTAGGGCCTTATAGCATTGCACTGTCAGAACAAAACCAATCAAAAAAAAAAACTCATTAAGAAAAAGAAGTTAAGAATAAAGTTACTGTTAATAGGCTCCACTATGAAAAAGAAAACATTCTTACAGCACTCCCATTCTTAATTTCTTTAATTCTAAGATTTACTAATAAGAAAAACTATTGCGTTTTCATTCAGAATTTGATACTGAGGTTGATCAGCTCATGCATGCAGCAAAGTACCTTTAACATGAGGTTTCCAGAATAAAAAATTGTGGTAATATTTTTAAAATCCATTTTCTATGAAAATTCTTTCATATTCACTTATTCGTAAAATAACCAGAAGATGAACACTTCTTCCACTTCAAATACATGTTAGAAAATGCATGAAATTTTTATACAAAATCCTGAATTGAATTGAAAAGGTAGTTTGAATTGTAATCTAAGAAGAAATTAATTAATATTATAATTCATATTAGAAAAAATGCCTCAAGAGTCTTACACTGGTTAATATTTTGGTTTTACAAAGTGCATATTCCTCTCTTCTTCTGGATTACTTCAACCTTCTCTCACTTGCTTGTGCAAGGGGACAGCAGTTAACCACAATCAGTAACTTCTAGGGAAAGCCATTACTTTCATCATGGCAGAGCAGTGGTAGCAGTAAAATAATGATGTTCACAACTATGATTCTCACATATTTTCTTTACACACTGAAGTTAGAACGTCAGTACATATTACTTCAGCATTTTACTCTGCATCCTGACAGGATATTCTACTTGGAATAGCACTGCTATTTGAGGCACAATAAAAAAGGCACTCCAATAAATTGAAAATGCACTTAAACTTTTTGAAATAAATGGACTGTATATTTGTTCTTCATGGTAATCTTGAAGAGCTACACAATCAGCTGTCTTTTTGCAGCTGCCATCTGCATGTTCCTGAACTCATTCAGGATGTCATACAGCTCTGAATAGAAAGCCTCATAAGGTCATTTTCTGCCTTAGAGCTTTACACTTAAAAGATTTGGAATATCTGTAGTTGCAAAATGCAAAGCATTTTACCCAGAATAAATTTCCTGTCAAATGACAATTCATATCTATGTAAAGCACAGCTTTTGTTTATGCGTCACAGGACTGATTATGTGCAGATTAGCTGAACCATAGAGAGGTGTCTTAACTTTTCCTAACAGAGACCAGAAGCAGACAGTTTGGAGCAAGAAAGCAGCTGGAAACCTGTGTGACAGAATATTTTTTAAATTGACCCAGGAGCTGAATTTTACATGTGTTTTCCTTACTTTATTATCTCAAACTCTGAGACAGTGGTACAGATTTAGAATAATTCCATATTAAATTAGGACTTTGGATGGAGCTGGGCTCACTAGGGATGCATTGTGTTTGGCTTTTCATCTTAATTTCTCTGAGAGTGTGCTACTTTTTCTGAGAGTAGGTTTTAACATTAGTTTTTATTTATACAGTGGAAAGCTTTGGACCAGCATCAGACAATGAAGAAGTATGTCATGAAAGTCAAGGCATGCCTCAAAGATCTTTTAAGACGAGATCCTTAGGATAGCAAAAATATAGATGCAGAAAGAAAAGTAATCCAGGTCTTTTCTAAGTGAAACAGTGAAGGGCCCTTCCTTAGTCATAAATATGTTTTATGTTAAAAGGCCACTTTATATAGAAATACGTATTACAAAAATAAGAGGTAAAGATCAAAATTTTCAGAGAAACTTTTTTGAAGTAGTTATGTGCCTGTTTCAAGCTATTAGTGCCTAAGAAAACCAGGTAGATTGGAAGCATTCTGGAAACTTAAGTTTAGCAGCTAATCTGGGCATTTGGAAATGTATGTCACTCTATCCTTTGGTGGAAAGGAAAAAATTCTGCATTTACACATCTTTCATCATCAAAATAAGGTCTTTCAAAAATAAGAAGTTATAAAGATTTATATTTAATCTTTATGGAATAGCGAAACAAAACAAAACAGAAAGGTCTTTATGTGCATGAAGTGGAAAGAATATGAACAAATGTGAAAAATAGCACAAAGTTGCAGAACTTAGTATTGTTTTCATAAATGGCTGTAAAAAGACATGCCATAGTTGAAAACTAAGTGCAGAACATGCTTTAACTCAGAGGAGTGATTGTAAAAGCTGTATGTGTGATATGTTCATCCATTTGCTTGAACTAATAATGCCAACCACATAGGCATGAATCTAATTTCATGATTGAAGACTTATTCAGAGTCTAAATTTTTGGAAGGAAATTATGACTTTTGAGTCACCAGTACTTTGGCTGATTCCTGATTTTAAAAAAACCCCTTGTTCTTTATATTTTTGGACGTAGACCTGGAAGACAATTGGAAGCTAAGAAGAGAGGTGGCATTTGGTATGGGATACTTTCTCCTTATTCAACAAAAATATCTTCCACCAATTTCTGAAAGAGGCATAAGTAAGGAGGTCTAGGTAAAGTTTTTGTGATGTCTACTTTCTGTGGGAAGCTATCACCACAGACCAGTGACCTGTTGATGAAACCTGTCAATACTTTCTGTTTAGTACAACATCAGCATAGTTTGAAAAGTTTTTGAATAAAACATAATCAAAAAAAATATCAACCAAGCATGCAGAGAAGGTAATTTTTCTTGTCAACAGCATATGGATTCAGGAAAGAGAGATGGAGAGTTACAGTACAGCATTAGCCAGTGGGCTGGAGAGACAACACTGTTAACTGAGAAAATAGGGACATAAACAAATGATCCTGTTCTGGGAGTGGGTAGATAATTTTAATGCTGATAATAATTTTCTACATAATGCAATAAATTAAATAGTCAAATGAAGTTTCCTATCACCTATCTAATCATAGATAGGTATTGAAATGTGTTGGAACATTTTAAACTATTGGGGAAAAACTTATTAGAAAATAGCTAGAAGAAAATAATTCAAGCACTGTCTTGATGAAAGGGAAACCTAAGTTTAGGGGTTTTTTTTGCCTGAATACAACAAAAATACAGAAAGTCACACATACAATTTAGAAGAGAAATCTTGAAAGCTGTCAGTCTTCACATAGAATGAAAACATAAAATCCTAAAACATAATACATAAAACTACACAAAGTAATCAATCATTTCATGGTATTGCAAACTATATTCTTATTCTTCCATTGTCTTCAATGACGCTCCCTCATCACTGACCTGTTTTGAAAAGGAGGATTTTATCTGTAGGCTGAGCAATGCTTGAGAAAGTAATGTCTTGAAGAACAAGGCTGGACTTCTGGCCTTATATATGAAGTGAGATTTCTGTCAGTCTCATTCCAACATTTAAGAGACTACTTTTTTCTTTTAAGAAATAAAACATGTTATTTATATTCTTAAATATAAAAAAAAAGGAGGTGCTTAAAAATGAGCCTTTTTTTAATTCTAAGTGGTGTTAGTGGAAGGATACTGAAAGACATGGTGATTGGAGTGAATATGTTTAATTTGCATCAACATTGTTCATGTCTGAAATAAAGCTTACTGAGCAAAGAAAGAAAATCTGTGTAGTATGAAACTCTTAATCTTTCAATATTACTGATTTTCAAGGACATGGAACAAAGAAACAAAACTACAAGAAACAAAAGATTCTTTATTCCCAGGGTTTTAGAATAATTGTCTAAATTTCCATTTCCCTTGTGGTTCACTGGATAGCACAGAAAGCAGATATAAATATTAATGTACTTTTTAATACTGTATAGAAGATTATTTCTGGCTTAATTCAGACTTAACTTTTGTAATTCTCAAAAAAAAAAAGCATGTAGAATTTACAAGCAAAACAGAAGGCTTTTTAAAAATTATTAAGATCTTGAGCTTTTTACCTCCCTTTCATGGTTAATATTTAGTTTACATTCCAATAAGCTGATGTGTCATTTCTAATTTATTGTCATATATATTAAGCTTTCTATGAAAATTAGTCAATTATTGCCTGCACTTTGCCAATAGCTTAGCTACAATTTAGTGGTAATCATGAGACTTCCTATCATAAAATATACCTGACCTATGCTTACTTTGGGTTGGTTGATAGATGCCTGAACTCTGCTTTTATGAGTTATGGGGATTTTCTTCAGTTTGTAAAATAAAGATCTCATGATGAAAATGTGGTTTTCTGTTTTAATTTAAAGATGGTAACTTCTATGGAATTATCCTGGTATTCCGGTTTCTACTGTGAATCTAAAGTTTTAGGTGTTTTAAAGTTACTCTGATTCTTTCCATTTGTATGTATTGTTTAATGTAGCATATGTCTGCTCCAGTGTCTTTGCTGTGCTCTTGCAAGAAAATATGCTTTCAAATAATATTTTTATTTTTGAAAAGTAAGTACACATATGCTTTTTGTAAAAGTGGCAAAATTATGTTAACTTATGTTGTCTGCTAGCAGAAGCCTTGTTTTGATACATTTCTGTGATGTAATTAGAACTGAATATTTATTTTGATTGCTGTAATGCTTGATTCCTTTTTAAAGGAAATGGTTTATGTTAGTGGTGTTTGTAGACTTTTAGTAAGGCTGAATTGGGATCAATACTTAGTATTCCCATATTCAGATATTAAATCCCTTTATATAATAAAGTTGTTTACATTTGAGCAATTGTATAAAAACCTTAAAAACCAGAACTATTTATATTTATTTAAGAAATTGGAAAGGTTTCCACTGACTTTGGACTATGCCTTCACTGTAGACTTTAATGTAGCTAGAGATCAATTGAAAGCTTGACCAAACAAATACATATACTGTGTTCAATACTAATCAACCTTGACTATGGTACTTATTAAAAAGGGTAGGGTTTAGGACATGTATTTGTTAAATTTCTGTGCTTTCTGTGGATTGTATGCAGCACTGAATGACATTCAGGTTTTGGGGCTTTTCTCAGTTATCACAATCTTCAGTTGACAGAATAGAATAATGCAACTACAAAGAGAACCTAAGCTGAAACATTAACCTTGACAGCAAATGCATACACAAACATACAATAATTTCATGACAACATACACTTCATTGTTTAAATTTGAACAGCCTTGGGGTTGTGTTCCTCATTTTAACAAGATCATAGTGAACTTCAATTGCAACCTGGAACAAATATTTGTTAGGATCACACTGACTGCTTTAGCTATTAAATGATAAATAACATTATGAATAAACTAAAATTCAAACTGAAATGTCTTATAGATTAAGTATCTGATACAGACATGTATAGTAGAAAATGTTTAGAATTTTACATTGAAAATTTAAAAAATTGAAATACCTCTTGAATAAAGATTAGTTACATGGCATAATAAAGACATAATAAAGTCTTCCTCCCTGTGGAGAAGGACTTGGGGTGAGCCTTGATGAAAAACTTAACATGAATCAGCAGTATGCACTCACAGCCCAGAAAGCTGAAAAATCCTGGGCTGTATGAAAAGGAGTGTGGCCAGCAGGTCGAAGGAAGTGATTCCTGTACTCTGCTCTTGTGAGATCCCACCTGGAAGGAGCAGTCTTGGGAATCTGGAGAAGTTCCAGCTGTCTGAAAGCTGGCAAATGTTGTCCCAATTTTTAAGAAGGGCAAGAAAGAGGACCCCAGAAACTACAAGCCTGTCAGTCTCACTTCAGTGACTGGTAAAGTTATGGAGAAGATTATTCTGGGAGGTATTGAAAAACACCTGAATTGATGGTCACAGCCAACACGACGTCATGAGAGGAAAGTCTTGCTTATCAAACCTGATTTCATTTTGTGATGAAATAACCCACCTGCTTGATCAAGGGAAGCCAGTTGATGTAATCTTTTTTGGATTTCAGTAAAGCTTTCAATACTGTCTCACACAGTCTCCTTCTGGACAAAATGTCCAGCACACAGCTGGATAAACATGTCATGATGAGTGAGCATCTGGCTCATAGGTTGGGCACAAAGGGTTATAGTGACATCAAACTGGTGACTTGTCACTAGTGGGGCTCTGCAGGGCTCCATCTTGGGCCCTGTGCTCTTCAGCATCTTCATAAATGAGTTGGATGCAGGACTGGAAGGGATACTGAGCAAGGTCGCAGATGATAGAATGCTGGGAGAAGCTGTTGGCTCCCTCAAAGGCAGAGAGGTCCTGCAGAGAGACCTCAACAAATCAGAGGCCTGGCCAATCACCAGCCACATGAAGTTCAACAAGGGAAAGTGCCAGATTCTTCACCTGGGATGGGGAAACCCTGCATGTATTGGCAGACTGGGGAACAAGAGGCTGGAGAGCAGCAGCATGAAAAGAGACCCGGGCATCCTGGTCGATGGCAAGTTGAACATGGGTCAGCAGTGCCCTGGCAGCCAGGAGGGCCAGCCATGTCCTGGGGGGCATCAGGCACAGCATCACCAGCCGGGCAAGGGAGGGATTGTCCCGCTCTGCTCTGCACTGGGACGGCCTCACTGCAAGTGCTGGGGGCAGTTTTGGGTGCCACAATAAAGGAAAAAATATGAATCTTTTAGAGAGCATCTAGAGGAGGGAAAAAAAGATGGTGAAGGGCCTTGTGTGGGGAGCCATATGAGGAGTGACTGATGTCATTGTATCTGTTCATCCTGGAGAAGAGGAAACTGAGGAGAGATCTCTTTGCAGTATACACCTTCCTCTTGAGGGGAAGAGGGGGGCAGATATTGATATTTTCTCTGTGGTGTCCAGTGGCAGGACCCAAGGGAATGGCCTGAAGTTGTTTCAGGACAGGTTTATGTTGGATATTAGAAAAAGGTTCTTCAGCCAGAGGGTAGTTGGGTACTAGAACAGGCTTTCCAGGGAAAAGGTCACAGCACCAAGCCTGACGGAGTTCAAGAAGTGTTTGGACAATGCTCTTGGGCGCGTGATGTGACTCTTGGGGATGGTCCTGTGTAGGGCTGGGAGCTGGACTCAGTGGTCCTTGTGGGTGGCTTCCAACTCAGCACATTCTGTGAACGTTTTGTGAGTACTGCATACAGTTCTGGTTTCCCTGAAATATAAATGACATAGAACTGTTGGAGAAAGTCCAGAGGAGGGCCATGAAGATGATCAGAAGACTGGAGTACCTACCCTATGAAGACAGACTGAGAAAGTTGGGGCTGCTCAGCGCGGAGAAGAGAAGGTTGCATGGAGACCTCATCGCAGCATTCCAGAATCTGAAGGGGGCCTACAGGGTAGCCAGACAGGGACTTTTCTTAGGAACTGTAGTGATAGGAGAAGGATTAATGGGTAAAAATTCAAAGAGAAGAAATTTAGGTTAGATAATAGAAGGAGGGTTAGACACTAACAGGTTGTCGAGGGAAGGTGTGAATGCCCCAACCCTGGAAATGTTCAGAGCCAGGATGAGTAAGACCTTGAAAAACCTGGTCTAGTGGCAGGTGTTCCTGCTCATGGCAGGGAGGTTTGGGACTATGATAATTAAAGCCCATTTCAACCCCTTAACATTCTATGATTCTATGATTTTATGATTCTAAGATTGACCAAAAACCAAACAAAACCAAGAAACCACAAAACAAAATGCAAACAAACAAAAAACAACAGAAAGGAAAAAAGAAAAGAATAGATAAGTCTGGTCTTTTAAAAAATTTAACATGAGATGTTGTCTCAAAATACATGAAATATCTAGTGTATGTATTCTAAATTCATTCATCTCACTATCACCAACTTTAGCATATGTTGAAGAAAGAAGTTAAGTTTTTAGATCCTCAGAAATTCTGGGTACATATTTGTTTCAGCTAAGTGAAGAAAGTGATAAAAGTTAGATTTTCCTTTGATACAGCTGATTAGTTGTAAAGGAAAATGCAAAATCCTGTTTATCTATGCTCTTGAGAAATGAACCACAAAACAGTTTGTCTACATATAATATAAGTGCGTTCAATAAGCTGTTACTTCCAAAAGTAATTTCTCCAGACTTTTTCTGATATTCATGTTCTTGGGATATATTCTTGCTGTACAATTATGTTTCTTTATTTTTCCTGTGATGGCTGTGTTGGAATTTCTTTCTGTTTCATTCATTTATGTGGTTTCTCATTATGCCTTACGTAAACTAAATGTGGATCTCTCACAGATGCTGGCTGGCTCATTTCTCTACCTCCTGGGCTTTCTTGTTTGCTTCCCTGCATTCAACTCATTTTAAAAGCACTTGTGAAAAGAGCAGTCTCAAGAGTTTGCAAAAAGATGTGGAAAAAAAATGCAGATCAGAAATTCCCCATCCTACATTTAAATACAGGAGATTAGGTCCAAAAACGGAACTATATCCTCAGATACTTTTAGCCAAACAGCAGTCCTCTGCCCACATTGGTCAGATGCATGAGTGAATTTGCATGCTTCCGGCACCATATATTCTCTTGGAGGCCTTGATTGCTACAGCTACCTACTAGTACAAAGAAAATTTCATGCAACCATCATATGTAGCAGTTTAATTTAGATTTAATTGCCTAATGACTCAATGCTTTATGTACAGTTCATATAGAAAATTCACATTAAAGCCTCATTTTTAAATCTTGGGAAAGTTTTAAGCAGAATAAAATGAAGGAAGCAGCAGATAATCCAGGATATTTGACCAAACCAAAAGTGTTTAGAGGATTAGAACCCAAATAAGAAATGCAGTGTTTGAGGAGCATCTGGATGATGCTTTCAGTCATGTGCTTTAGTTTCAGATAGTCTTGTGAGAAGCACAGATTTGGACTTTATCATCCTTATGGGTCCCTTCCAACTCAGGATATTCTATGATTCTATGATTCTATGATTTAAAATTCAATATCCCATAATCTATGGAATGGAATTGTTTGTATGAATTGGTATGAACTGTGTGAAAACAAAAGCAAAATTTTTTTAACACTTAGCCAAAGAACAAAAGACTGCTTGTGCAAGATCAAGCATTTTCTTTCCCTTTTACACATTGAGACATTGTGAGGCTGAAAATAAAATGTACTATATTGTTAAGAAAACAATCAAACCTGTTTTTCAAACTATCACAGGCTTTAAAAGTACAGCCTATATACAAAGTCTTCATGTAAAAAAAATCTGTTATATTCCCCTAGCATAAATATTTAATTTCAAATATGTATCTTTACACTATGCTCATTCATTAGCTGTTGCAAATATTTTTAATCTTTCCTGAATTGCAAGAAGTGGCGCTTACACTGGAAATTTCCATCAGCTGAAACTAACCTGCATTTCACTTCGAGTTAACAAATGAATTCCTAATTTACAATAGAAATGACTCATCAATGTCTTGGATGAAGTGGCGGATGCCTCCTCAGCAAGTTCACTGATGACACAAAGCTGGGAGGAGTGGCCCAGAAGGCTGTGCAGCCCTTCAGAAGGACCTTTATAGGTTGGAGAGATCACAGAGAAGAACTGTCTGAAATTCAACCAAGGCAAGTGCAGGGTCCTGTACCGGGGGAGGAACGACCCCAAGGACCAGTACAGGCTGGGGGCTGACCTGCTGGGAAGCAGCTCTGCAGAGAAGGACCTGGGGGTCCTGGTAGACAACAAGCTGTCCACAAGCCCAGCAGTGTGCCCGTGTGGCCAAGAAGTTCAAAGTAATCCTGGGCTACACTAGAAAGAGTATTGTCAGCAGGTCAAGGGAGGTGATCCTGCCCCTCAGCCATGGTGTGGCACATCTGGAGTGCTGTGTCCAGTTCTGGGCTCCTCAGTAGAAGAGAGACCTGGAACTCCTGGACCAGGTCCAGCTGGGAGCTACTAAGTTTGTCAAGGTCATAAGAGGATCTCTCTTATGAGGAAGGACTGAGGGAGCTGGGCCTGTTCAGTCTTGAGACTTTGGAGAGGGGACTGCATCACTGTCTATCAGTATCTGAAGGGAGGGTGTCAGGAGGATGGACCAGGTTCTTCTTGGGATTGCCAAGCAACAGGACAAAAGGCAACTGGCAGAAACTGATGCACAGGAAGTTCCACCTGAACATGAGTGAGAACTTCTTTACTGGGCAGTGACTGTGCACTGGAAAAGATTATCCAGAGAGGCTGTAGAGTCTCCCTCACTAGAAATATTCAAGAACCTTCTGGATGCAATCCTGTGCCATGTGCTCTGGCATGACCTTGCTTGAGCAGGGAGCTTGGAACAGACAAGCCACATGGTCCTTTGTGATTCTGTGAAAACTTGCATACATATATATTATATATAGATATATACATGTAGACATACATACAATATATTTATGAAAATAGACAAAAAAATAATAAAAATTGTAATGAAAGAAAAAATAAAGAAAATCTTAAATAAAATATTTTAAATTGTATATTGGCTTTTAATAGATATGTGCCTGTTAAAGAAATTTGTAGTTATTTTGCTCTTTTTTTTAATAGCACAGTCTTGGTTTTGAAAGTTATAGACCACTTAATTCAAAAGAGAAGCAAAAAGAATGTGAACCTGCCTTAAAGTATTTGTGAGAGTGTAAGAAAATAATTTAAAATCTTTTATTCTAAAATATGTATTTGGAGTTACATGTTTGTAATGAAATGTAATGGAAGAAAACCCTAGAATGTGTATATGCTTCATGAACATCCATAAAGGAATTTCAGTTCTCTCCTGACTTGATTTTAAATCTGTCTCTTCAGACATGTGCATTGATTTTGAAGATGTTGCAGCACTAAGCATGAAACATTCTTGATTCCTTGCAGTGCTGTCACTAAGATTGATAAGCCACATTATGGTTTGGTGGCCATTTAACTCTTGTGGACTTGACAGTATTTCCCTGGAGCTGGAGACCAAGGGAAAAAAAAAATGGAAAGACAAATGTGCTGGACCTCAGCTGTGCTCAGGATTGCTCTGTGTATGAAATGCAAGTTTCCTGACAGCAAGACCAACCTGTTTCTTCTTTGTTACCTCCTTGCTAAAGAATACAGGGGAGACAAAGTTTTCTTTTAAAACTATGCAATTCAGAATTTTCATTCTCTGGAATAAAAGCAATAATATTTTCAAAACTTCAGTGTCAGGAATCTATTGATTCTGATAACATATAAAATTTGGACATATTTGACTGACCTGAAAACAGCATCACAGATGCCCAGCTGACCTCCCCCCTCTTCCAGGCAGCTCTGAGAGCGTAAGGAACTACTAATCCTACAGTAGAGGTCCAGATAGTTGAGATGAGTTTATAGTTCAGAACATAATCAAGTCAAGGAAAAAAGACCAGAACCCCTATGAACAGGTTCCTGGAAAGTTTACTAGATATATATTTACAAACTTCTGCTAACTGATAAAACTTGACTTGGCTGCCCACAAATGAACCTCCATGCTATTTTTGATGCTCAAAAGCATTCAAGTCAACTGCCCAATGCTGGCAGCTGGAAGACACAAACCCGCCTCCCACCACAGCTGGAGGCAGAGGGAGACAATCTCAAGCAGCACAGGTGAAGCCTATGGTTAGGTAACAGAAGGAGTCCTGGGATTCTTAAGGGACAACACACCACACCTGTAGCCCAAAGATCACATTAAGGACAGAAGTTCAATCTCAGTTTTGTGGTCCATCTTTATATTTGGTCCCTTCATGTGCTTGATTAGCAAATGGATGCCTACAGACTACTGTATTCCTGTTCATTTTAGTTCAAGGGCCTGAAGAAACTTAAATGTGTCTGTTATGTTTGAACTGTCAAAATGATGTGCCACAATGTGGTTGTGAGAGCTTCTGCTTTCAACTTCCAAGTACCTCAGGATCTTTTGTCCTAAAGCTATGTTAAATTCAGTGTTTAATTTCTCATTTCTCTGGTTTATGTAGCATGAGAGTGGGAGTATATATAGTTATAGTCTTTGAGTTATATATAGTTATAGTCTTTGAGTAGGATGTGCAACTTTCATAAAGAAATTGGTATATAATAGTATTTTATAAGTAGGTGCCGAGTTATCTGCATTTGCTGCATAATCAATATTCTGATACTAACTGAAGAGCTAAAATTCAATTGTGACATAATTCAGCATTTGTAAACAGAAGCAATAAAATGTATTAATTAAAAATGTGATGTTTTCTCTTTTTCTGATGTGAGAGTGTTGTAAAATAGAAATGCTATTATGATTCATTTAATCAGAATGTTACTTAGCTGAGGTAATTATACTCAGGCAAGGTCCATCAATACAATTAGCTATCAGTTATATAAACTGTAGTGAGAACAGTTGCATAGAAAATTTCTGTAATTTGAAATAGGGGGGAGTTTTTTCAGGAAACAAGAAACCAATTATTATAGTTTATTATTTAGATTAATTTACTGTACCTCTCTTTAGCTTTGTGTTTTCTTCAAATATTAGCATAGTTCTCTTCAGTTGTGTTTGTGTTCTGATCATGATGTGGGAAAGTGCCATGTAGTTTCACAACTTTATTACATGAAGAAAAAAATTACATAGAAACATAAGATTCTGTAAAATGTAGAAATCATTAAAGATGTAAAAATATAAGTAGGGCTTTCAGTACTTAGGTTCAGTAGGATTTTGAAATCTTCAAAATATTTATTCCTGCAAACACTTGTGAGTTAAAACATACATTAATTATGATCTTGCAGAATAGCACTGTGCCCAAGTTCCCAATGTCTACACAGGATGACAAGCTTTGAAATATGCAAAAGACTGGCCTGGCTTGTCACCTACATTAGAGCCCAAGGACAGTCTCAGATAGAAATGAAGCACGCTTTTTAGGACACATGAAGTATTGCATGTGTAACTGCAATAAAGTATTGCTTTTTTTCCTGAGGCAATTCTGTACTTTCTACTTACAGGCTACCTATGAAGCAACAGTGTATGGAGAAGGCAGCTCCAGGCTCCAGCATTTTCTTACAGAACAACCATGGGATTTCCCTGAGATTGTGGAAGATTTTTTTATTGGTTACAAGAAATTTGGTATATATCTCTCAAACTCCCAATGAATATAATTTCCTGCCACAAACTCATTGTTATATGGATCAATAAAGTATTTTTGGAATATACACTAGGAAAAAAAAAAGCATGTTTAATAAATTGTAAGTTATTTACAGATTCTGTGTCAATGCACCACATAATTTCCTTTGTAATATGTTTTCATGGTTAACAGAATAGAATGGCACAGTTAACAAGACTTTTATCTAAGTTATACATGTAGAGAAATATCCTGGGCTGTGGGAGTCCCAAATTAAGCTCTTAACTATGCTTGCATGAGTATCAAGCTTGTCATGAGTCCCCTTGATTTCTGGATAGGTGGTTTTCACAAGATTTTCCTGCTGACACTGTTTCATGTTATATGAAATACTTAAACTTGCATTGCAGCAGATATTACCAGATACTTCTCTGTTTCGAAGATGAAACAGATTTTAAGGCAAGTATATTGAAAGAAATACTTAAGGAGATACTGCACTAGGAAAGCAGAGTTTTTGAAACTGGTTTGTGGATGTGTACAGTCCTTTGGGGATGTGTTGGACATCTGGCACTTTGGAGAAGCATCAGCCCTACTAATGGCAGAATGACTGTGTCATGCATTTGTAATAAGTCCAGTGTTTCCATATGCAGTAGATAGTCTGAATGGTCTGTGCTGACATAGCTCACCTCCCTATGGCCTTACCTGGAGGTCTACTATCCCAATTAAAAATTCTGTATGCATACAAGAAAGTTGCCCCTGACAACTATCTGTCAGATGATAGGTATAGAGCAGCCATCTAAAACCTCTCATTCAAGCTTTTGAGGTAGGGAAAAAATGCAAAAATCAAGTCTTAGGAAAAAAAAGGATATATGATATTAGCATTATTTACATTCTCTATAACTAAATCAATGAATATTTTAAATAAATATTTAAATTAAAGCAGCCTCAAGAGAAGAAAATAATGAAATGCCTTCCAAGTCCTGTACAATATGATGTCTGAGACAATTCATTTGGATATTAGGAATTTAACAGAGAGATGATATAGTGAATCCAATCCTACCATAATCTCAGTTAGTACCTTAATTATTTGCACATAGACGAACTCTACCTAGCCAAACATATAATTTTACTGTGAACTGTGTCAGTTTAACTTGCACCTCAATTCATAGTTGTTCAAGTTGTAATTGAAAAATCTAAGTGAAAACTAATATATGGAAAACTGCATATTACCATTCATAATGTATGTAACATTGAAAATATTGCTAATACTGATCAGGAAATTATGTTTATTGACAACTGATTTAAGGGAAATATTACCCGAGTTAAAGCCTTGATATGAATAAAAGACCGATGGTAGAACATGCCATCACTGTGCTAAAGAAAGAACAAAACTGTAGGCAGCTGAGACAAATAACTGCCTTTTGCTATCATGTCCTGCTGATCAATCAGCACTGACTGCCAAAAGAAAATTATATAAACAGGTTATAAGGGCATGTCTCTCTTCTTAAGTTAGACAATGTCTTCAATAAATCACAGCATGCTTTGAAATAAACTGCTAGGACTTAGTCTGACTGTTAATGTTTCTCTAATAAACCAAGCCATGACTGTTTGATTAATTTAGGCTCACCTGAGGACCATCAAAGATAACACCAAACCTCAGAAGCCTTTTGCTAAGTCAAAGGTCACTGAACATGCTATAAACTATCTGTAATATACCTCAGCTGAAGTAATTATTTGAACAAATGAAAAGACAAAGAATAAAACTGAAAAATATCTTAAAGTGAAATATGTGTGTATTTATGCTAATTATGAGCAGTTCTCCATTGTTTTCCAGCTGCCATATATGAAAAATCACTGTCTGTCCTAAGGCATTCAGGATTTGAAATTCTTCATGATGTATAGATGACAAAGTACTGAAACAGGCCACCTAGGGAGGTTGTGGACTCTCCTCTGGAGATATTTAAAAACAATCTGGACACAACTCTGAATAAAATCCTCTAGGGGACCCTGCCTGAGCAGAGAGGTTGGAGTAGATGACCTCCAGTGGTCCCTTCCAACCTTACTGATTCTCTGATACAAGTCTAAATGAGAAAATTACAAAATACTGGGCTTAGCTGTAATCTAGAAAGGTACCAAAAAAAAGGAAAGTCAGAACAGACTGACATACTGTAAAATGATAGGCTACATAAGAAGTATGAAGTAGGAAGTATGAAGTATGAAGTATGAAGATGCAGATGTGTGGGAATAGGGAAAAAACCATCAATTCAGATAAGCTAGCAGAAGATATTAACTGTTGAGAAGAAGGGAGAGAAAGAGCTGATATGAAGAAGCAGTAGAAAGATCTTTAATCAAATTTTCCAGAAATCTCAAGATTAGTTGGATTTACTTTGGTCTTCTTTTAAGAAGGTGAGAAACTTCAACACTTATCTCCACAGTTTCCATTCAAAATACATTATGTCTTCAGTCTTTAACTTGCAAAGTTCTCATACTCGAACTAAATATTTAGTGTAAATTGAGCACCCAGAAGATATTAAACTGCTTATATCTTATTTAACAAGGGATATGCAAGAGTGAAAACTGAATGTACCAAAATATATATAGTGATATAATGTAATTGTTCTGCTGGTCCAAGAAAATTAATTTGAAATTTCAATTTACAAAAAAATAATTTCAGAATTAAATTTTAAGACAATGTTTTATCTTTTTCAAAAGCTTTTTTTTACTTTTTAAGCTTAAAAAAATTGATTTTTGCTGAAAGTAAGAAGTAATCAGCTAAATGTTTATTTTTTTTCATTCATGGACACACTGTGAATGATGAGTAGGCACAGATTTATTGCATGTTTGTGGGAAGGTAAGAGCACCCTGATTAGTATGAGCAGATGCATGTTGTCTGTCACAAGCCACCAACATGGTGATGTGTTGGTTTTATTTAGCAAATCTGGTTCATGCTGCAGTGTGTTCAGGTTGTAGTCTAATTGGAAAGCTGGCAAGGAAACATTTATACTTTTGTGACCTGTTTAGAACATGCTAAAGGCTAGCAGTGTTTCACTTATCTAAAAACAACCATAGTACACCAGAGAATTTCTTTCTTTTAGCTGCCAAAAGAGTCTTTTGTCACTAGAGATCTAATCTGCTGAATACAGAACACAAATGCCCACAAGCTATAGATAATTCTCATAAACTTGCCAATATCCCAAACAACTTACTGAATTCAGTGTATATTGACAGAATAAGTAAAAGCCTAAAAATGATGACAAAAATACTGCTTTAAAAATGTGACTCACTTTGAGTAAGCATTGTATGTAAATTTGTAGCTGCCCTGATATTGTGTAATGTAATAAGTAGGCAGGTTTTCATAATTTTTCATTCAGATCACAGACTGAAATACCTGAGGTCGATAGATATGGTAAAGTATGCTTCAAGATTCTAATTAATATTCCCTTCCTGCTCCTCGTAGGGGTTTTTTTACCACTGTTATAAAAATGAAATGTTAATTGTGCATTTAACAAATAAAATTAAACTCTTCAAGATTAACATTATAAACCCAACAGGAGTTGTGTGGTAATAATTCAAATTTAGTGTGAGTTGGAAAACTGTATGGAAGACAATGTAAAGGTCTAGATAAGAAAAAAAATGTTAACAGAGTGGGAACTACAGAACTGTGATATAATTACTTGATTGTTTTTCAATGAAAGAATAAAATTTAGATAATATAAATCCTGGAGTTTTTAATCACTTTCCTTTTGGTTTATTTGTTTGTTTGTTCTGTGGTATCCTCTTAGAGCTCAAATTCCTTATTTTTTAAATACACAATTTAAAAAAACTTGATTGAGACAAAAAAAAATCGCCAGGTATAAAAATCCCTTATTGTTTGTAAAAAACTTAGAGGGAGATGATAAAATCTGAAAATGTTCTAAAATTTGAAAAAGAGAAAGTAATAAAGTTATTGAAAGAAAGGACGATTGAAAGGGTGATTGAAAGAAACGTAATTGAAAGAGGGAGTGCAGGACATTAATTAAAGTCAGTAAAGCAACTGCATTGGAGGAGGGGAATAGAGATGGGGAAAATTGTACGAATCACTATTCTTTGAATATATGCTCCACTTCTTAAGGTAAGTCAATTCAGACATATTTCTGTGTTTTCTACTAGTATATGAATCAGTTACACATGGACAAAATAATTTCTTTTTCATGCTGGAATACTGATAGGCTATTTTAATCACAGATATCAGAGCAGCTCATTAAATTTACCATCAAACAACCATTTACTTACTGAGCAATACATAACATGATGACTGCATCATGTTAGAGAAAATTTACGTGTGTATTTATCAAGCAGTTATGTTATCCTTATGTCTAGAGTGAAAATAACAGGCATTCACTGCAAGTTGGGATATAGCTTATCATAGAATCATGGAATGTTTTGATTTGGAAGAGACCTTAAAGATCATCTAGTTCCATCCTCATTGCTATGGGAAGGGACACCTTCCACTAGGACAGATTGTTCTATGTCCCATCCATCTTGACTTTGCACTCTTCCAGGAATGGGGCATCCACAACATCTCTGAGCAACCTGTTCCAGTGTCTTACAACTTCACAGTAAAGAATTTCTTCCTAATATCTAGTCTAAACCTACTCTCTTTCAATTTAAAGCTATTTCACCTCATCCTATGACTACATGCCTTTGCAAAAAGTCCCTCTCCAGCTTTGTTGTAGGCTCCCTTAATCTACTGGAAAGATGCAATTAGGTGACCCCCATGGGTCCACCTCTTGGACTGTCCAGGTCCCTCTGGATGGCACCCCTTCCCTCCAGCATGTCAACTGCACCACACAGCTAGGTCTCCTTGGAAAACTTACTGAGGGTGCACTCAAGCCCAGTGCAAAGACAGCTGCCATTTTCTAGTGATGTGAAAAATGATACTCAGTGTCCATAGCCTACACTTCCGTGGTGTCCTCGGTCAGGCTGGGGCACCACTGAAAGGGCTCAGCACAGTGATACCCTGTGAGTTGCAGTCAAGCAGGATACCAGGTACCTTTTTGACAAACATTTTACAGTATTTCTTGAGTTCCTTCTTTATTGTAATGTTCTGCAAAATTATTTTCTGACACTAACATTATTAGAATTTGAGGTACTGCCATGTACTTATTAATACTACAAACAATTTTATGCCAAGAACATGAAGTTTCAGAATTTGCTTACATGAAACATAGAGATTCAAATATTATATTCCTGGCTGTTTAGCAGTTTATTTTCTACGGTTGTAATGTTGACAGCAAATCAGAGATATCTATTGTTTCTGACCTTATTACTGAGACAGAATACATTTTTTCAATTTGCCTGTGAGACAGGAAGATTTTATTAGCATTAAGCACAACGTATTATTTTTGTTATATTTTCTATAAAAGTAAGTTATTTTTATCAAATTTCTCTCATTTTTAAAGGCTTGCTGTCTCAGTTTTGAAGACAAAACTTCAGGAGGAAACACTCCGGAATGAGCATCTCCTCTAAAGGGAAAGGACCTTCCCTTTCCTCCACCAATGAGGTAAATTTATAACAGCAGGTGAACGTGGAAAAAAAATGAACTGTTTATTAAAATGGAATGAAACAGAGTAGAACAGGAAAAAAAACCCCAACAAAATACCACAAATGCCCACAGAAGGAACAAACACATGGGCTGGCAAATGGGCTCCACCAGTCTCCAGGGAGGGAAGGGGAAGGAGAGGTCCACACAGCAGCCCACAGCAGGACAGATGAAAAAAACTTGTTAACTCTCGGATGCTGGTCCTCCTCCCCATAGCAGGAACAGTTCAGTGTTCCTCAGGGCTTGGACCAGCCAGGGCCACCCCATGGGCCCACCGGGGACACCCCACAGGCTCCCCAGACAGGAGAGAAGGGAAGGAAGGCAGTGAGGCAAGGGGGAGGGAAGATAAAAAAACTCAACACAACCTTTTTCCAGCTAGCGGCAACAAAAAAAAAGCCAAAGAGCAGCACAGTGCTCCCGGCGCACTCCCGAGCACCATCGAGACCATTGGAGCATGAGCCCTTGGGCCCCAGTTGTTCCACCGACCCACACCCCGATCCCGTGGCTCCAGCCCCTTCCCCCCAGGTCCATCTTAAAGGTTCAGCGTCTTTGGGCATTAAGCAGATGGTTAAGGAATAAAAAAACACTTATAACATCACCCCAAGACACTCGCTAAAACTAAAGACGTTTTTCAACTATTAAAAGCGGTTAGACATTTGTATTACCAGATCTGTCGGGCATTACTGGTCATATTGTAGAACTGTGTGTTTCTGTGCTTTACTTCCAATAAAGTCATCTTACAGAAAAAAAATAAAACTTGAAACTCTTTTTTTTTAATGGGAGAGAATTATATGAAATAAAAATTCCAAAGTCTCTGTTAGTATTGAACACTGTCACTCTTTTAACTGAACTTCAAGACAAGTATGATCTGTTTGTTAAGTATTCAAGCACTTTATCATAGTGCAAAAGTTTGTTCAGTAAGGAAGTCAATATGTCAAAATGAACATTTCAAGAGTGCAATCATTGCTTCAGAGCTTCTCTAACAAAAGGTTTTGAAGCCACTGTACCAATAGGAAAGAGGACTAGTTTAATACAGAGAAAGAGGGGTTGAAAATACTTAGAACATCTGCTCCTGTCACTTTTTTGCTTCAGCTGTTACACCCATATCTGAATATGTTTCTAAGTTGGAGGGGAAGGAGTGGGGGGTTGGGGGCGGAAATTAGGAAATTTGGAAATAATAAAATAGTTGCCTCTATTTACTAGAACCTAGTTGGTTCTAGTAAAGATTGGTTTGTCAGATTTCCTTTCGTTGTAGTGGGAGTAGCCAAGAGGACGTCCCTTTAATAGAATCCAACATCTGTAAAGTTGAGGACTGACGAGTGATGAGGTTGACCTTAACATCCAGTTGACCTTTGTTAGCTGCCTCCAAAGCTGAGACATCAAAAAGCAATTCAATTAGGAGAGATAATTTGAACACCATTAGCATTTGAACAAGAAGCAGATCCTTTAAAAAAGGTAACAAAATATTGGAAAGGGCTAAAGTGCAAAAATAACTGATAAATTGTCAGCCAGCCAGGATTCAGATCAGTTTCCCATGCAGAGACATCCAGTAACATTTGAGGCTTCCTAAAGTATCTAAGATATCTACATAGAGCTGGCTGATGTAAAGTCCACTTAGTTCTAACCTGTAAACAAAATTGACAAGATTTTGAAATGTAACTGATTTTGTCACAAGCAGCATTTCTGATCAAACCTTGTGCAATATTTATATCACTAGTCTTTTCTACAATAAATGTGAAGGAAGAATATTTTTCATTGACAGATTAATACTTATAAACTTGCCACTATGAGGTCACTTTGCCTTTTGTCAGTAAATCCATGAGAAACCACCGGCTAAATTTTGTCAGACACAGAGAGCTAACAGTTGGGAAAGGTACCAATTTAGTGTGTTACTTATCTTCAATTCCTTCATATTTATTGGTATTTTTCTGTGACCAGTTTGTTCATACTCAAACATTTGAGCTCATATTTCAGGTATGTTCATTTGTTCACTGTCTATCAAGTTAAACTTTTCCACTGCAGTTTTGTTCCGTCAAAGCCTTGAAAAAAAAGGTTCCTATTATCTCATCTGATGATAGCAGTATTACAAAAAAAAAGCTTCATTCAACCTGAAGAGTTGGTTGAAGATGTTTTGGCTACAAAAGCATTATTTGAAAATTTTGCATCATATCAGTTTGCACCTTATCTGTGCCTATTTTAGCACAGATATCAATGAAGTTAGCACAAAAAGAATACATAAAGAAGTCAGAGATTACAGCTCATGGATGCAGCACAGAATTCCATATTTGTGCACAAAGTCCTTGGATGCAATCCTGAACTTACTGAGTAAATGGTGAAACTCCCAAAGAATTAAGTGGCCTATTAGCAGCACTTATCCAACAGTGTTTCAACAGCTAATGTTTGAAACAGTGTCAGTACTCTCCTCCCTGTGAACTACCAAAATTATGATCTTTGAAAGCTTAAATAGTTCATGCATAACATTTCTTTACCTGTCTACTGTTAACCAGAGTGTGAAAATTTGAAGTTTCCTCTCCTGTGAGGAAAGGCTGAGGGAGGTGGGCCTGTTCAGCCTTGAGAAAACATGACTAAGAGGGGACCTCTACTACTGAATTGGAACAATTTTTTTTTCCTTCTCTGATAATTAAAAGTAGTTATGTGTTAAAAACCAGCAATATTGATCTTGAAAAAAGAAGACTTAAAAAACAGCAGCACTCTAGCATGGCTCCCAGCTGGCTATCATTATCAGAGAACATGAGATCTGTCACTCGATTACTCTACCGAAATGCCACTGCTCTGCTAGTTTTGTTTAGGGTTAGCTTTCAGGGAAAGCAAACATGAAACATTATCTAAAGAGAGCCATCTATGATTGGAAGGCCTTTTATAATTGCTGGAAAAGTAGGGTTATACCTTGGTTTGTCTCATCTTAATAGACCTCTCCCAATTACACTTTTGAGCTACAGTTAACTGGGTAATGATACTGTCAACTTGGTGGACATTTGACTTCTCTCCTGGATGACATGAACAGTAAAGATGCCTTTTGAATAATTGATGGGAAGAAGACCTTTGCTAAAATTTTCCCAGAGTCACAGTCTTCTATGAAAATACACATTCAAGAGAGGAAGTCTGAGATAATGGATAAAATTAAGTAGATTCATTGTTACAGGGATTGCATGCAGCCTGTCTACTTTGAATGGTTTTATTTCTTTATGCAACATATCAAAACATCTTTCAAACGTAGGGTTATTATCCCTTTTTTTTTCAAGTAAAGTTTCAACTGAGGTTTAAATGACTGATGAACATTGGTAAACTTGGAATCACTAAACCCTTAAAAACTTTTTCTGGTGATAAAATGTTCAGTTAGATTGGTAGTTTTTATGTTTAATTGGTAGTTTTTATGTTTAATTTTTGGAAGAATATGGCAAAGAATGAAAATTAGGTTAGATCACAATATCTACTGTAGAAGTAAAACTTAAAATTGGGTATCAAATCAAACTGCTTTAATTGAGAGTTACTTAAAGCAGATGTAGACCGAATACATTGAATTACATTTCTGTGTATCTTTTTACATGTTTTTAATTAAACAAAAGTAGATTCTAATTACATCTGAAGATAGCAGATTAGAAAAAACTGTCCCAGGAGTGATAATAGCAATTTGAAAGTGGAAAGGCTTACATGTGCTTCGTATCTCCCTTCTCGTACTCTTTCAGCTTGCAGCTGCAACTTTCCTTATTTCTTTTGTCACTGTCTTGGATATTAGGAAGGGTTGCAATTCTCATTATAGCAATACAATTACTGAAATCAGTGAAAATTTTGCTGCAGAAAAATGGCAAAAAAATTGGGTCCAATACACAGAAACAATTTTTTCTTCTTTTTCTTCCTTCCACAGTCATCTCTCTCATTTTTGAGATTAGTATCTTGTTAATAATTAGAATAATCTGCATTTGGTCTGCTTCAGACTAATTTTTATCCACTGAAAGTATAGCTTCAGTGCTGATAACTTTTAAAGTATTACTCCTTATAGAGTCTTTCTGTTTCCTTTTGATTTTTCCTCTATCTAGAATGCAATGTTATGATGCATACACCTCAGTGTCTCCAGGTAATTTAACCTCTATATTATTTTATTACACTTCATATTTCTTCCTCTTTTATTAAATATAAAACTTAGACTCAGCAAAAGCTGTCTCATTCATCACAAGATGTTGTTTGAAAAATCAGATTTGGAGAATATTGATATTACTTAACTTCCTAGGTAGTAAGTTGTTGAAAATTTGTCTGTTAGGATCATGTTGTCATTCCATTTATTATAGTATCAATAGTATTGATTTCTCCTTTAGGAGTTTTATGTCTTCATCTTCTTTTTCAAGCAAGCTATATTTACAATACTGTTCTTTTGGTTTGTAAGAGGGTTATTTTTCTTCCAATATTTCCAGGCCTGTTGTCTTTAGGCAATTAAAATTTAGAAAATTTAGTTTCAGTTCAGAAATATATGCATGCATAAGAATTAAATAAAAAATATTGTCATATATAAATATATGTATTTAATTTCTATATTTAGTAAGGTCAAATTTTATCCACATTAATGCATATTTTTATGTGTTACAGAAAAATACTAGTTCAGATATGAAATCTGGCATCCACTGTATTTTAGCTGTGTCATGCTGTTATGTTATCATGATGCTATGAAACTCGTTTTGAAGTTTTGTCTATTCGCCACATGTCACTAATAACTTCCTCAAGGCCATGTCCAAATAATTAATATATGGCCCATTGCAATAATGGTAAATCATCCCAAAAAATTGCATGAAAATTATGAACATGGTGAGCTTCAACAGATATAGAAATTATTTATGTGGATTTAACAGGTCCAAATGTTCATTAATTTCTACTTGCAAGTAATTGAGCCTTTTCAAATTTCAAAATTTATTTAATCACATAAAATAAAACAATAAACTAAAATAATAAATCAAATCAAACAACATCAAATATTGCTTTTTTTTCTTTCACATAAACCCATACTTAATATATATATGATTTTGATTTGGGCAAAATATTCATTGTTCATTCAGATTAAAGTGTTTGGAATTCTCACAATACTGATGAAATAACTCAGTGAAAACTGTTAATATTTATGTACATCTACATTTGCCAATTTTAGCAAAATATTCTTGCTCAGTATCCATGGTACAGGGATACTGACACTGCATAAGAAAACTAATACTAATTTAATTTAAAAATAAAACCAACAAAAATAATTACCATGTATTTTCCATGTCTAAAATCAAACTTAACATTTAAATCAGTCCTAAAATATTGCATAAATTAAATGGCTTCCATGATCATATTCATTAAGGAAAGTGGTGCACATATCACAGGAGATTTACCAAAGCAAGTGGAGAAGGTGGCTAAAATGGTCCTCTGGTCAGCACTAAATAGTAAGATACATGCCCATGCTAAATATAGGAGAAAAAGCTTTATTCCTATCTTAGAATTTTCTCAGGGAAGATGTATTCCCTACATAATACTACTGTATATATAAACAACTTATAAATGAAGCTGTTCAGGAATTTACATAAAATTTTTCTTTTTTAGAAAATACTGGTTTATTGAAAGCAAGATTCTGAGGAAGAGTCAAGCATGTGCTCTTATGCTAGCTTACTGCAGAGAGATGAAGAACATGTGGAAAAATACTGAACATCATACAAAAACTACAGGTGCAAAACTATTCCTCTTCTAAGAGTTTGTCATTTTACAGGCAGCTGTCTTGGGGGTAAAACCTTTGGATAGCCTATTATATTCACTCGAAGTGTCAGTTTATTCCATTTTCAGCTCTGCTTGAAATCCATCTCCAAATTGAGATATTTTTCTTCTTATCCAGGCAGTCAGTGATGGATCTTTTAAAATATCTTCTGAACAGTTGCTGCTTTAGTGGAATTGTGATGCCAGTCATTGTTTGTTTGTTTGTTTGTTGTATGTGAGAAACCTGTGACGTTAAGAGTGCAATGTCCATGTCAGTGCTCTCTATATCACAGAAATGCTCCCCTGAGCACTATTTTGGAAAAGTATGCTCTATCTAGACTCTATTAAGATTCAAAAACATTCCTGATCTTTGCAGATTTGTGAAAAAGATTTGCATTATTGATTATGTTAATCCAATGTAAAAGGTTTAGAAGAAGATTTGCTGTATAATACTGTCCTTATGTCTTTCTGAGCATTCTTATTCTCCACAGTACTCCTCTACAGAATCTGACTTTGGATTATTTCTCCCCAGATGTATAACCTCATACTTTTCCAAGCTGAATCATCCTTTTTTTTTTTTTTTCCCTGACTGTATTTCTACCATCACTTGTTAAATTGGTCCCACTGCTTCTCTCAAAAATAGATGGTTTCTTTACATGCTATTCTTTCAGAATGTAGAATTAAAATAAAGGACATGCAAAACTGAGTAATAATTTTGTGATGATATAATAAAATATCTCTGTCAGAGTATTATAGAAAAATGCTTTGAAGTACTAAATTTGTTGACAATAAATGACCTATAAACTAAAATAACATTTTAGAGCTTTTTAAATTGTCTCCTTGCAACGAGGAATGCTAAACATATTTTTTTACCTAGTTTTTCAAAAATACAGACTAAAAATTCTCTGCAAGTACAATTTGCAAAACAGAAACTTGCTGTGGGAAGATGACTGGGGGTAAAATTAGAGAAATCTGCAAAGTTATATTCACATTCTAATAGACTGTGGTTATAACATCACAGATAATAGGAAATGAAAAGGTAAACTGCAGTCGCAACTTCCTGTATGGAATGCATTTGACATGCATGAAATCTGTTTCACAATGATTCCCCACGCAACACAACCTGCACCCTTAAGCACATCCTAGGAAGGATGAAACAGAGTGTCGGGCAGGGTGGAAAGACTGCAGCCATGCACTATTGAAATCCTTGCAGGGATGGGAACTCGACAGTATCATGTGTCTGATAAACTGCACAGCATCTGCCAAACTGGAGAAGATGTCCTGCTGCTGAATCAGCAACCGTGGCAAAATATTTTCCTGCAAATGAAATTGCTTCATTATAAGGTAATTTTAATATTAACAGATGCCTCCATCCCAGCGTTACCCACCTCCAAGGTACAGCCACTTCTTACTGGGCATGTGCTCTATATTTTATTGACTATATCTTTAACAGAGAAGTGACAGAATTTTACACCTATCAGTAACAAAGATATGTAGCACTGGAGTCACTCAAGGTACACCTAAACATAAAGCAGTTGTGTAAGAGTGAGTTAAGGATGGGGAAAAGTTAGAGAAGACTCGATTCTAGCTTCTGGGGTTGGGTGACAGGCTGAGCCTTTCTTTTCCCTTATAGGGATGCATATTGGGTAAGAAACTTACTGTGTGCATGTTCTGTTATTATCTCAAGCTAACCTGGTGATAGAGCTGGTCTGTATATTGCTTTAAATACATTTTTGCAGTCAGTTACTATCAATGGCAATTTTCAAACCTTAACCTGGCACAATTTTCTATTATCAATGTGCCTATTAATTAAGTGGGTTATTCTGTAAACTGTTTTGCCTAAGTCCTGCAAGGGTCCTAGCAGTTACCAGCAGTCAATGACATACTAAACAAAAGTGGAGAGATCTGTTAGGGAGTCCCTCTTTCAAAATTGTAATAAAATATTAGACTCTGATGTACTATCGGTGCATGTGCCTTAACCAGTTAATCAAACTGCCCTCAGATACAGTGAGCTCTTCAGCGGAGTCCCCAAAACAAGATGCTGACAGTTTGGTAGGTCACAAGGGTCTTGGCTTTCCTGGGGCTTCACCAGACTGACCAAACATAAAGGGTTCAAGGAAACCTCCCTTTCATGTGACAGCTGGGGTAATTAATAATATCAAGATTGTGTTCCTCCATACAGGGATAGGAAGTTCCCAGTTAAATAGTCATAAATGGCAATACACAAGATCATACATTCAGAACAAAGACTACTAACTTCATATTGAAAAGAGGTAACAAATTATTGTTGTAGGTCTGCTTCTTACCTGTTAGTGTAAGTGTGGATCTCATACCTTGACTATGTTGTTTAATTGAACAGCAGGGGTACTATGGTGAGCTTCTGGCAGCTTACAATACAGAGAGTAATAAGACATATAGGTAGCATAGGTTGACATCTTTGGGTGTCCAAAATATGGCAAGTGTCTGGCACCTTCCAGACACATCAAAAATGCATAGCTCATCATATGAGACAGACTGACCACCTGTGGTCTAATGGTCGGAAGCATATCTCAAAATAACTAAAAGTTTATTTTAGAATGTATGCATTTTTTTGCTTCTTTATGCAGCATAGGTGTAAGACCAACTGGAACATTAAAAGTTCTCATGTTCTGTTGCCTATGGAAGAAAGAAGAATTTATTATCACAGAGTTGGAAAATGAGACTATGATATATGGCTAACATAGCTGACGTTAATTGGAATGAGGAAGGAAACAGACTTGTGACTTGATTATTACAAATCCATAGCTAAACATGGAAAAGAGATACAGTGGTGCTGAGCTTCCTGCTGAAATTATGACAGGGTACAACAGCATGCCAAATGGGTAGCCAAATGCAGTCATGAAAAAAGACACATTCTTAGAACAATAAACTATTTATATACAGTAGTATTTATGATAAACTCTAAAATACAGCTTTGTTATTTATGATTTACTTATTTCTTATTTATTTTGTTATTTATTATTTCAAAACTCATTCTAATAAAAACATGTTCTCAGAATGAGACTGGATGCTGAAGGCAGTCATTCCTGGATCGGGAATTTTTGTAGCTGTGAATATGCTCTTTCACTGCAGACCAGTAACAGAATGGTTTTTTCACAATATCTGCAATATTATCATAATAGTTTCAGTTCTTTCTGCCTGCTGATTTAGTAATCAAACAATATTCTGTAGCACTTCATTGTCAGGAATTGGGAAAGTGTTATGCAAATGGTCAGACATATTCTTTGTTTTTCTTGTTTGCTTTTTTTGTTTTCCTCAGTTATTAGGTAGCAGAGGGAGACGGTGGAAAGGATTTAGAAAGACTGACCTTGTAACTCTGTGTTGGTGAAGAAGCTTTTATCATGAATGTCAGTGTGTTTACCTACAGGCTGGACACCAGACCCAGAAAAGGAAAGAAGTTTTTCTTGAGATTTTTTATGCCTTTGAGAGGATGTTACATTCATTCCAGAAAGAAATGGTCAGAAATACTTTTATCAATTTTGATGATTGTTTTCCGAAAAGAAACATTTGCCTTTCCACCAAGATAATGCTATTTGCTCTTCACTATTTGAATACTAATACCTTCTCCATTTTATTGTTTATATGGTTGAGGTGTTTAAAAAATAGAACACTTGAACATTTTCTCAGAATTTTCCCCACACAACTTATAAATAAAATAAAATTGTCTGGATTTCATGTTAAAAGATCCTGCCCCAGAACTAAAATGCATAATTCTTCTTCAGCTGTATAGGAATAAATGTGAAGTATACTTTCAAAGATTAATGTTTTTACATTTAAGATCCCAGATATCAAATCACAGTTGTTTCACAATACTGTAGTCCTTTTACTTACATTTACATTCACTGTGAAGAGAGAGAAAAAAAAAAAGGCTTGTACTTGTACATTTTCAGTTCAGTAACAACATCTAGCTTCCCCCCCCCCATCTATATTGTATCTAGGCCATTATGTTTCAAAACACTTGTCTTCAAAAGCTGTACATACTTAATAACTTGTCCAAACATTATTTTTTGATGCAGTGACAGAACTTGTCATTATTTCTGTAAGAATTTGTTCTTTAAGTCACATGTACTGCTGTCAACTTAATCGATGTGAAAACTGTATTTAAAAAAACCCAAACCCACCGAACAAAAAAACATATCCTTTTTGCCATGGTTTTCACTCTGTTGTTAATTTATGGATTTTTACTGGTCACTCCAAAACAAGACAGATCATTGTTTTTGTGGAATAATACAATCCGGCAGTTAATCATTAAATGAAATGTATCTTTCCAATTGAATCAACGTAATGAACAGATGTCCAAGTACTGTAGATTATAAAGTTCTTATTTTGGTTTTCAACAAAAAAAGACCCTAAACTCTGAGTGGATTTGAAAAAAATATCATCAAATACAATCATAGGATCATCAAATCATCAAGGTTGTAATAAACCCCTAAGATCATCAAGTCCAACCATCAACCCAGCACTACCACTGCAACCCCCTAAACCACTAAACCAGAACACCCAGAGTCCACCACCTCTTTGGCAACCTGTTCCAGTTCCCGACCACCTTAACAGTGAAAACTTTTTTCTAATATCTAATCTGAATCTCCCCGTCTCAGCTTAAGGCTGTTTCCTCTGGTCCTCTAACTGAAGGCATGGCCGAAGAGACTGGCCCCCACCTCACTACAAACTCCTTTCAGGTACTTGTAGAGAGTGATGAGGTCCCTCCTGAGCCTTCTCTTCTTGAGACTAATCAAACCCAGCTCCCTCAGCCATTCCTCATAAGAGATGTCTCCTAGACCATTCAGGAGCCTTGTTCCCCATTGCTGGATAGACTCCAGTATCTCCACGTCCTTTTTAAGCTGAGGGGCCCAGAACTGAATGCAGCATTCCAGGTGTGGCCTCACCAGTGCCAAGTACAGGGGGACAATCTCTTCCCTGGTCCTGCTGGCTGCACTGTTCATGATAGAGGCCAAGATGCCATTGGCCTTCTTGGCCACCTGGGCACACTGCTGGCTCTTATTCAGCCAGCTGTCAAACAGCACCCCCAAGTCTCTTTCTGACAAACAGCTCTCAAGCCACTCCTCCCCAGCTGGTTTCATGGGGTTGTTATAACCCAAGTGCAGGACCCAGCATTTTGTCTTATTGAACCTCCTGTAGTTGTCCTCTGCCTACTGATTGTGTCCGGTTCTCTCTGTAGAGCCTTCCTACCCTTGAGGAACTACCCTCACCACTCAAAGTAAATAATTTTATTACAATATCTATCTTTATATAGTATAAGGAATTTGAATCAATATACACTGCAAACAAATTATTTAACTTTTTTCTAATTGTCCATATTGCTTTTATACTTATGCTTTCATCATGAGGGGCACTAGTAAAAAGGAAACATCGGTCCAAACAGTGGTTAGCACTACAAACTATTAAGAATAAGGAATGTAGTGAAGAACTATTTCATTATCTCTTAAGAATTTTTTTATCAGAAGGATTAATTCAAAAGCATATCATTATTCATAACTGACAAAAAACTCTTTATGCTAATTCATTCCAGTCTATAGATTGTTACAATTTGTTTCAAAAGGGGTCATATTCTCATGTCATAGAGTAATATGGGGAACCATCACCTTTTTTAGGTGTATGCATTATTGTTGTAGCCTTGGGTGGCAAAAATTATATTGAGATTATTAGGCTATTTATTTACCACCAGGCAAAGTGGATTATAGAGAATTGTTTCTACTCCCTTCTCTCATCACCATATAATTTATAAATAAGAAAGAAATCAAAGGAACTTTAAGATGTTTACACTATGTCTTCTGTCAAGGATCTCTGAATAAATATCTTTTCAAAAGTGTTTGTAAAACTCCCTCTCAGACAACATTCTTACAAAGAGAAAATAGCTCAGAACTATTTTTGGAAACTAATAACAATAGTTATATATAATGTCGGAATAAATTTTTCGTTTGAAATCCAGCACATACTTGAAGATCACTTTTGTAAGAGCCATTAAGTTTGACATTCATTTATCACAACAACATTCCCCCAAATGTTATCAGGAATTGTTCTCTGTTCTTTGTATCTTCACAATGTTTGTAAAGACCTATGTCTTCTCTGCAAGAATTTATGCTGCTAAAACACAACCTTTGGAGGAAAGTTAACTAACATGGTGTTGATCAAAACTTTTAAAGCAGTATAGGCAAGGACAAAGCTGAATTTACAGTGTTATCAACTAGCAGTGATCTACATAGTAAAGTCTGGGATATATAGCTTACCAATTTTTATAGTAATAGAAACCCAGAAGAATTCAACACAAAACCCGAAATAAAAATTATTTAATCTGTGCTTTGGATATAATTTTGTAAAAATATTTCTCCCAACTCAGGAGGAGTTATTCTCTAAATACTCTAAAGAATTGCATTATCGCTAGAACACCCTGACAGTGCACAAACAGATGAAAATAATGAGTTAACCAGATGTTTTGCTTCATCATTATTTTCCTTTTATTTCCCTTGCTAAAATGGCATTGATTTAAAAAAAATAAAATTGAAATCCCTATCACAGTGGGGAAACTGCAACATGCATATTAATCAACAAGGCCCATGGAAAAGAATATATATGGACCGATTCTTGATAGATGTTTCAGAGTGATGTTTATTTCTCCAGCTGCATGGCTGAAGGTCTGCTGAGGAACTGCTCAATCACGGGACCTGAGGGTCCTTGCCCACGCAGGGGAACACAAAACAACCAATGGGGAATGAGGCTGACCAGGGGGTAGGGAAACCCCGTGCCTCCCCCCCAGGACCCCTCTCCCAGGACTACATGGCAGGGGGAGGGCCCCAATATTTCACCTGTTTATTTTTAACAAAAAGAGATTTAAAACTTAACATTGAAAACAACTGGATAAACATAACAAGAACAGTTTTAAAACAAAACAAGCCACCCTCCTGAGTCTTTAATGTCCAAACAGATTCTCTGGAACATCTTAAGGCTGACAGAAGGGAGACAGGACTCTCTGGGCATGCTCTGTGGGGAAACTGAGGCAGGAGAGGGTTTCTTCCATTTGTACCTGTTGGAACTCTAAACAACAATAGTTAATTTCTTCCCTTTCCCTCTTCATCCCCCACTCGGCATTGGAAAGGGATTTTTGGGGAAACAATTGGTAAAGGCATGGTTTTGTGAGGGAAACCATGGGTGAAAAAATGGATTGGGAATACACTGGGGGTAATAGGTTACAGGATAAAAGGCAAAGGTGGGATTAGGAAAGGGAGACTGTAGGGGGGGCTTATAATGGAGATATTGTCCAACATGACTACGATTTTTAGCATCTATACTGCCTTTTACAGAAACACCATCAGGCCCAGTGACCTCTGCTGCTTGTAACCCTTTTCTACCTTGCACAATTTTGAATTCTACTACTTCTCTATCTCCCAAACTTGGGATGTATTTTTCAGGGTTATTCTTAATAGCAGTTCTATGAATGAATATGTCTTCTTGGTATCACATCTTGTTATAAAACCATAATTTTGTTTAACATTATAGCATTTTACTATTAAAATATTCTTCCATCGGCATATATTTTTACTCAGAAATTAACTGTGTCCAAACAGTCTTGCAAAAGTCTTTGGTAAGAATCAAATCCCAAGAAACGTAGAAAAAGTTCTTAAACAACCATGCCAGGAAGTGTTTCAGTTCCTTCTGAGCTTGAATTAAGCTAAAATTTACAAATCGTTGCTCAAGAATCTTTTCAAGTTTAAGATAAATGTCCATATGCGGCTCTGAGAGCCAAGAGTCTTCCCACGGTTCCTCCATAATTTAGAGATGGAACAGCAAAACAAAAACAAGAAGAGAAATCCAGAGTAAATCAGTCACTGTCCTTAGGGATCCGTGATCGTTCTGCCCGCATTAACCACCATTTGTCACAGTGGGGAAACTGCAACATGCATATCAATCAACAAGGCCCACGGAAAAGAAATATATGGACCGATTCTTGATAGATGTTTCAGAGAGGTGTTTATTTCTCCAGCTGCATGGCTGAAGGTCTGCCGAGGAACTGCTCAATCATGGGACCCGACGGTCCTTGCCTGCGCAGGGGAACACAAACCAACCAATGGGGAATGAGGCTGACCAGGGGCAGGGAAACCCCATGCCTCCCCCCTGGGGCCCCTCTCCCAGGACTACATGGCAGGGGGAGGGCCCCAACAAATCCCCACTTATTCTTCATGTAAAGAGGCACAATGAGGAAAGGACTCAATGAGGACTTCAATATCCAAACTTTTCAATCTGAGCACCAATATGCTTTTTGCCCTCTAATACAGTGTATGGCATGAATCCTGAAAGTTAAGTTTCTGCATAAGGTAGGCAGAATGTATTAGAGTAAACTATATTTGATGATTAGAAGTCCATTTAATTTAAGACATGTTATCTGTCAAAAATTATAGACATTGAAAAGGACAGTTCTAACAGCTACTTTACCAAGAGTCTTTCTTTGACTGAGAAGTATTTTAATTATTTCATGATTTGTACTATTCTTCGGAGTTGCTACTGAGGTGGCTGACCAACCAACTGCAATTTGTAAAATTTGAAAACTGAAAATTTTAGGAAAACTGTTTGGTAGGTGCAGTATTGTCATGGGTTAGCAAGCATAGTCCCAGAAGTTATGTTCTTGCAAAGGGGTGCTTACAGCTTCCTCTGTGACCTAACAGAACCTATCAGCTGGCCAGTCTGAATACGGACAATTCTTTAAGCCACTTAAAGTTGTGACTGCCTCTGTGATGCACACTTAAGAATAGACCTCCCCCCAGCTCTCTCTCGTTTCCAGTGCTGGGACAGGTGGCTGCGGGCCCCATGCAGGGGCCAGCGGGCCTGGCCCAGACGCTGCTCGGGCCAGGCTGGGCCAGGCCACGGCCATCCTGGAGCCGATGGGCCCTGTTCCACCCGTGGAACCTCCCCCTATAGCCCTGCTGTGGGCAGAGAGCCGGCTCCCCCTCTCCACTGCTGCCAAGATTCAGCTGAAGCTGCACGGCTTTCTGGAAGAGGTCATGTGACCAACAGAGGTAAGCCACATTCCAGCTGCAAGGCCTAGGTGAGATTAACCCTTCTGGTGCTGTGAAGAGCTGAAAACCTGAGGGAAGAGAGAGAGGAGATGCTTAAAGCTGAAATTCTGTTGTAAAGCTATGATGTATCAGAGTACCCATTGTAATTTCATGAAGGCATGGGGGGGTGGAGCGTTCAACTTGTACTTGTGAGCAAAAGCACCTGCGCTGAGATAGGCAGATGCTGACGCAGCTGTAATTTCATGAGGAGTTTGGACAGGGAGAGATGGACCAGATGAGGACTTTTGTTCCAAATGGAAAAGGAGAAAACCTCAGTTCCTAAAGATGCTCCCAGAGATAGTCCTAAAGATGAAGATGAAGAAGGCCCTTTGACTCCCAGGGAAGGAGAAGGGCCTCTGTTCTTAGAGATGAAATGCTCCCAGAGATGGGTGAAGAGAACTTTTGTTTCTGAACGGCTCAACCTTAAAATTGTACCCCAAAAACCTTCAAGAGTGGACCCTCAAAAGCAGTTGGGGGAAAAGCTGCAAGTTGGGGGGAAGGGACTCACATGTGAGCAGAGAGACGCCTCTTCCTAAATGGACTGAACAAAGTCATTTGGAAGTGGGCAGCTGTCTCGTTGTGATAATGTTTTCATAGCACGGGCAAGAGAGACTCCTTTTCCTAAATGGACTGGTTATTATGGAAGTGGTAAACAGACGGAACATCTTTAGGGTTGTCTTTTTACATTGTCAGTGGGAGAAGGGAGGAAGGTGGGGGGGGAGAAGAGTTCTGAAGGTGTGGTATGACTTTTTTTCCCTTTTTTTAGGTCTGTTAATAAACTTATTTATATTCTTTCAAGTTTGGTGCCTGCTTTGCATTTCTCCTAATTCTTATCTCACAGAAGGTAAACAGTAATGAGTATTTTGGACCAAACCACTACACTAAATTGGTGTTTCTGCGTGGTTACAAACCCAACCCGCTACAAGTATATTGCCTTCATACATGTCAAGGAATTGTTCTGATTGATAAAAAACAACTTAACTTGAAAAATAAGAATGTTTTTAAAAATATTTTGAAGAACTTGCGGGTTGTCTTTTTTTATATACTAAAATATATTGAAAGTAAAACTGCTTTTTTTGACAAAATGTTCATACGCACATGCATGCGTATAAATATACCGATGTATATACAGAAAGAAAAAAAAAGAGAGAAAGATATTTATGTTTTCCTTTAGAATGAAACCAATTTCTGAAATTCTAATATACCCTCAGAAAGAGAGTCTGTATGCTGCGATGATCACACAGCTCTGAAATAAACTGGAGAGATGTTGTAGGAGTGAGGGCTAAAGCCATGAGATATTCACTGAGATATGTGGTGAGGGAGTACCGTGTGCACAGTGGCATACTGAGGGGATGACAGGTTATCAGGCTGAAGACCAGATGACCCTTATCGCTGCAATCAGCCATGTGAAAGAGTGAGTGATACCGACATGTTGCTGTTCCATTCCACCCTTGTGCAAGATCCACAGCCATTGTGATGTCTCTTTGTAACTCTCCGTATTCCTCACTGTCTTTCCATGTATCCTTACTCCCATTTATGATGCCAGCAACAGGATATTTGACTACATTCTCAACTCCACTTCTCCTAAAAGTATAAATTTGGCATTTGAAATCCTCCATGGCAGCAGATGAGAATACCTTGCAGACAAGTCAATGGGCTTGCTCCTCTCTCCTCCCCAAAGTAGAGACACCTCATTTGTAAGATCTGAACCTCTGATTATGCCAGAGCATACCCTTGCACATAGCACTACACACTTATATTTTGTAGGTCTAGCGCATTTATTTATATGGCAATCTAACAAGAATCTATAGACTGTTACTTTAATAAGGGGCATTATTCAGGAGTCTGTGAACATGAAAGTTCTTATGAACCTGACCATACTCATAGTGCCAAATTGATTCTAATCAGAATTTAAGTTCAGATGCACTCAGTCCCTCTGCTCTCTCAGGACCAGGCAGAACACAAGGGAATTTATTTTCTGCCAAATTTCTATACTCTTAATGCAACAGGTGTACAGGCCAAAACTGATCTGACTTGAGAGTCTGAACAATGTTGCAGACAGGCCCTGTGACAAAAATGTTCATGTGGTGGGGCTGCAGTCACACTCTCTAGTGGCCCCAGTCTGAATAAGCTCTACCTGCTATGGTGAGCTGAGGAGTCAGCTGAGTAAGTTGTTAATACCCTGTGAGTTGGGGACATGTACAGCAAGGAAGAAGCTAAGGTTTTTTTGGAATCTAAGTAATATATTCCCATCTGTCTTATGACAATTTTAATAACTGTTCTTTTGCATACTCCAAAATCAATCTCTTCAGCTTCTGTGGGATGCCTAGGGACTTTAAATTGTCACATATAATTTCTGAACAAAGAATTGGCACCAGATGTTAATAAATTTAAATGTGTCTATAACTATTAAAATGACAGAAATAGAACACCACCAAGTTCAAAACAGCTAAAAAACATGATGAAATGACACTTTTTTCATAAGAAAACTTATAAAAGCTAATTCATCAAAATAATTTAAAACAGCTTGAAAAACATTCCAGCAGTTACAGGTAGGCCATAAAACTCTTAAGGACCTGAATGTTTTCTCAGCTCTGCCTGAGCAAAAAATGAAATTCAGCCCTTCCAGGACATTTTAAATTACTTCTAGTAGAATCTGCTTTAGAAAACAATGAGTATTTTTTCAATCTGCAGCTAAAATTACTTCAGAATTGTTGGAATTTTTCTCTGATACCCAGTTTAAGTGGTATAGTGTTGCGGTGAGCCACAGCTCTCGCCAGGGTGTACTGGACCCCATGGGACAAAAAGTCCAATGGTTGAACACCCCAGGGGCCCAGGAACCATAAGATGGCTGCCCGCCTTGACATGGCCGCCCTCAGGCAGCCCTCAGGCAGTTTGGCAGGAAAAGCCGTTGGCCCTGGTGGGAAAGATGTGCCACCTTGCATGTCTGCAATGGCCACCACCCTCTCCTCCCCTGGTTACATCATTGTTTTTTAATTGGCCCTGGTTTGCCCTCAACGCCTACCCCATCTCCCATCGGTCTCAGTGTGTATTTCCCCGCCTCAGTTCCTCCCCTTTGCCATGTCCCTATTGGTTACTTCTGTGTGCTCTGCCTCTGTAAGAGGGGTATAAAATCCCCTGTCGGGGGCCCCTCGGGACTTTTCAGAGTTTTCCTTCAACCCTCAATAAACCTGCTTCTGTTTCTCCAAAAAGCCTCCCTCGCCTCATTCTTCTCCCCTGCGCCTTGGTCAATGGTTGTTGAAGCGAGCCTCCCTGCAGTTCTCGCCCAACCTCCTGCTCCTCTGTCGACAAGCGTCCTTCACTGCAGCAGCAGACAAAGACTTGCCCAGAGCTCGACCTCAGGGCTAGCCACTCGATGAGCGTCTGAGGCAGTATAGCATTTTCATTATCTCATTAAGTTAATGTTTGTAACTCCTTCTTCAGGCTATTTTCATCTTTTCTCTGGCCCTTGAGTAGATTTTTCATGAGGGCCTGGAGTAATGTCCTATGAGGTCTTCAGAAGTGCATTGTCATTGCTGGATTTTGGGTTCAATTAAGAGCTTTATCTTTGCTCAGTGAAGTGACATTCAGCAGATTTCTTATTCTGAGACCCTTTAGTAAACTGTTTTGTAGATACAAAAATGCTGCTAGCAAGGATTTTCTTGCTATTTTCTAAGTCCGTGAGACACTTCTCTGTCACAGAAGAGGTAGCAGTTATGTAAACAACCAAACCACCTGCAACCTTGAAAAGTCTTGTTTATGGTATAGTAGAAAAATATTTTGACAATGGATGTTTTAGGATTTTAGCCAATCACCCCAAGGGGTGGCTGATCCTTTGTCCAATTAGACTATGAAGAAAAAAGTCTATAAAAGAGTTTGTAAAATAATTAAATAAATCAATCTTGCTGCACAATTCCTGCCTGCTGGATCTTCTGTCCTCCTCCTCCCTACGGCTGTGGGACACGGTGATATACCCTAGGGCCTAGGCCTGCGGTAATACTGTTTCTTGTGTATCTTTTCAATGCTCTCTAGAACTTCATCCTCTCACATTTATCTATTATCCTCTCTTTGCACAGCTTCTATCTACTGCTTTAACAAGGGTACTGATGATGAGATCCCAGCTATTGTCTGCTACCAAGATAATTAGAGTGACTTCCATCCATTCTGCTCAAAATTACCTTTTAACTTAAATCACTTGCAGAACAGGGTAGCCAATAAAGTCTTGTGACTATTACTTCTAGCACAATTTAACTTGTAAAAAAGAAACTAACCTTGCTGCTTGAGCTCACAAGTAGTAACGCTGTCCGCGTCATTAATTCTTGTCTTCCCTGATGGGGGAGACGTTCAGATTCTTGCCAGGTGAAAAAAGGAGGTGAATGGGACTCCATGCTTCTCAGTCTCCAGATAGGTGTTTATTCATTCTTATCTAAGGAGTACAAGCCACTGGCATGGCTTAGACATAGCACAGAGCAGAGAATGCAGCAAGAAGACAACTTATCAAGATTTCACAGCCTTTTTAAAGGTAAATTACCCAATGAAAGCTTAAAATGCAAGATATTTTCACTTTTTTACCAATGTCCAACAAGTTCCTAAATCACATAGACAGGAACTGCGGAATTCTTTATCCAATCATCTCAAACACTATTGCTGCAAAATATGGAGTTAGTGAAGAAGGAGAAAGAAGATTTTAACTACAACTTATCCTCCATTTTGACGTTTTCTACTTCTATCTATTTACTATGCAAATAGACCTGAAATCTCTAAATATTTCACCCTGTGATAATCTCACATAGTATTCCATCACCTAATTCACACCATTGTAGATTCAAATTCTTCCCAGAGGCTAGGCAAACTTTCCCATGGACAAAGGTCAAAACCAGTACTGTCCAGGGGGGTAAAACCTTTCAAAACAGGCAGACAAATATTCTCTGCATTCTAGGTTCCCACATCTCCCCCTCCTGTTTGAACCCAAACCAGTTATTTGACAGCTTTGTCCATGGCTTGTCCAGCACAATGAAGCATACAAATGTCTTGGGGTGACTTTATGATGTGTATCCCATATTGCTGCCCTACACCCAGAAATTAATTCTTGTGCCTTTCTATGCCTTTAAACTGAGCCTGATGGGGGAAGGATAAACTGAGCAAAACTTTCTCAAAGCAGTTTGCAGCTTGTTCAAGGTCATACAGAGATAGTGACTTTTTTTTTCAGCTGTGGCAGGGAGGCGAGGAAGGACCCGGCTTGCTGTTTTCCAGTCAGCTTTTGGCCAGTTGCTCAGTTTCTTTTTCTCCAGAGAGAGACTGAGAGTTGAACTTTTTTTTCCTTCCCTGGAATTTCAGATTTTCTCCCTTTTCTACTGGACTGCTTCAACATCAGAGCACATCGGGAGGACTTTCCACTGGGCACAGAGGGCCTGGCCCTGGACCAAGCCCAACCTCCAAGGAGACCAAAGGGAGGACTCTAACACTTTCCCAGGTTTTTCCTCCACAGCAAAAGATTTTATTATTTAGCATTATTTTCCTTTTCCCATGTGTTTGTTAAATAAATAGTTTTTCTCTCCTTCACTTTCCTTTCGAGGAAAATTTATTTTTCTCGAACCTGGTGGGGGAGGGGTGGTTGTGCCTTCTCTACGAGGATATATTTCTAAATTTGGCCAAACCAGATCATATTTAGTGGCGCCCAGCTGCGGGGCTTGAAGGAAAGTGAAAAACCTGTGCTAATTACATTTTGGTTTGAATTCACTTATTCTGTGTTGGGGTAAAATAGTCACCATGTTGGTTGAGTTCATAACGTTTCTCTGGCTTGATATATTCATGTATTTCTGGTCCGTAGGCTTGTTTAAGGTATTAATGCCTTTCTGGTCCCTAGGCTTATTTGCCTATCCACAACTTGGTCCGATCTTATCCTTGATAAGGAATTTTTGCAGAGCAGGGACACGAATTTGGATTTCTATTTTGATGTGCTCGGTGATAATGATTTATAAGAAGTTGACAGAGGTACAGGCAGCTGTCCAAAGTGTGTATGATAAGTGATTTCTCCGTCCTAATCCCAGTCCTAGCTTCAGTAGCCTATTTTGGGAATTTATTAGTAATTGCACCCGGATTGTTAGAGGAGGAGGAGACGGGGTTTCCCTTCCCTTTAAATTTGATAGGTTATCTTTTGAGAGTGTTCAGTTTCCCCTGGATGTTAAAGAGACCACCCTCCTGGTATTTAATCTGGTAATCTTCCTCTATGTGGTTCACAGCTTGTCTAGAATAAGAGCTCAGATTTCCAGGGTGACTGATGAGACACCTGACCCAGAGGTGGAAAATCCTGAGTGGTGTGGGGAATGGGAGGATATGGACCAAACCTTGAAGAAATTCTCTGACCCAATGGTTTGCTATTTCCCCCCAAACAAGTTCAGAAACCAGCTGAGGTGGCGAAACATCTGAAAGAGAAATACATTGACAATTCTAATGAGAACATGCTCCTTGCAATAAGTTGGGCTTTGGCATATGCCTATCTCACACTGCAGCAGGTAAAGATAGAGGGGCAGGAAGATAAATCAGCAAAGCCTGCAGATACCCCAGTCACTCAGACTGCAGCCAAACCAGACAGCAAGCCCAAACCAGATGGAGAGTCTAAGCCATTGACAGTGGCTCCTGTCACGAGGAAAAAACACACAACCAAAACTGATTCCCCAGTGAAAGATGAGGATAATGCAGGGAAAGGAACCTCAAAACCACCGACTCAGGCACAGAAATCATTACTGAGTCATTGTCTATAAAGGACCTTCACAGCTTAAGAAAGGATTACACCCGACAGTCTGATGAATCCATAACAAGTTGGACGGTCCGTATTTGGGATGCTGCAGGTGATGATGTGATGCTGAACAGTGCTGAAGCGAGGCATTTGGGATCCCTGTCACATGATCCAGTTATTGACCAAGCGATGATAAGGCGGGCTGACTCTGCCATTCTCTGGAGACGGGTTTTGACAGGTGCGATTGAAATATATATGTGTGGAGATGATCTCTACATGCAGCAAACCCCGTGGAAGACCATAGAACAAGGGACCCAGTGCTTGAGAGAACTAGGGGTGGTAGAGATTGTCTTCACAGATGACCCAGGATTGAGGAGCCCAGACCAGGTCAGAGTTAATCCATTCATGTGGCAAAAACTCATACAACTTGGACCACAAGAATATGCTTCTGCTTTAGCAATAATGAAACCAAACTACAGTGCAAATGAGACTGTGCAGGATATGGCAGTGAAACTCCGAGCATATGCAGATTCTGTGCATGGCCCAACACATGCAAGAATCGCAGCTGTGGAAACACGTATGCAGAAAATGAAGATAAGATAGAGAAGAATCACCAGGAACTCAAGAAGGAGATCAAAGAGGGCCTTCTCCAAATCTCGGCGGTACAGATCAGAGATTCTGATACCAAACATGGACATTCCCAAGAGAGAAGGTACGTCCCACACAGTGAGCTGTGGGATTTCCTGTGTGACAGTGGGGAAAACATGAGGAAGTGGGGTGGACAATCTACTTCTGTTCTTGCAGCAGTGCGTGAATTGAAGGTGTGCAAGTCTCAGAAAGGAAGTTCTACCAAAAAGGAAATAGCTCCAGTTGCCTGTAGCCAAACTGCCAGAAATGATGGAAAAGATGATGGCATGACACATACTAGAAGGACTACAACAATAATCAATACATACAAACCTATCTTCAAAATTTTTCTCCATAAGGGTGTAGGGTCAAACCAACTGAACATATCGTTCAGTAAAGATCCTTTTTCTTCTCCAACTTTAGCTATTCCATCCTGTAGTTGCCGTATACTTTCATGGATGGATTCCAAATGATCTGACAAATTCATACAACACATACCTTCAAATTCATTACATCCATGCACTAATAGAGGACAATCAATTGCTGCTCTGTTTTGCAGAGTCGCTTGTCTCACGCTCTGAACATCAGTTAACATATCGCTCAGTGTGAGAGAGACAGCATGAGAGTTCTTACTTAGCCAACAGCCTAATTGATCCAATTGTCTTAAGGCTGCTCCTGCAGCAGCACCAGGTAAAAGGAGAGCTGTAGTAAACCTTTGTCCAAAATTCCAAGCTGTAAATTTGTCATTACAATCAGATGTATATTGCTCAACAAATCTTTTTTCTGTATGCTTATTTCTTTTATCATTTTTGCATTAGGCGTTAGCAAAGAAAGCTTTCCAAAGCTGCATGGACCACCTTTGACATTTGAGGGGATTGCAGGCTACATTCTGTCCCCACAAATGAGAAACATCCCTTGTGGCAATTGTAATGGAGCCTGGTTGAATGGTGTGTTCATCTTTACTGTCGAATTGCACCAAGATGTCACATTTCTATATATTTTGTAATTTGGAGTGACATCTGTTATCTTGTTTTTATTTTGTTTCAACCCTGGAGAACTGAATATTACACAAAACTCCATCTTTATTGAACCAAGAATTTCCAGTTCCTGAGGTTCATAAGGAGCCTCCAGAAGGGATTTGATCCAAACATCCCAACTTTCCATTGGATTCGAACTGAATCGTGGAAGTTTCAGATGGGCATGTTTTGAAATTGGCCATTTGTCTGCTGGTAAACCAACCAAACATGTTGAGAATGGTTTCTTTGGCCTTGAGTGAGTGAGACAAATGGTATCTAAGCCTGATGCATTGGCCAGAGTCTCCTAGACATTTTCTTTTGGTTGTTTCACTGGGAAAGCTGCATTGCTTAAGGCAATCAGTGAGATGATAAGGCACAAGCGTAATACCTGATTGAGCTTAATGTTCAACAGCTTTATCCCACATAGGAATCTCTGATCTGCAACATAACTTATACCACACTCTTACATACAAAATTTACACCCTTAGTTTTCTCACACTTTTGCATAAAATTCAGTCCACAATTCTTGCACAGAAAGATAACTAATGTCTGTGGCATCAACAACGTTGACAGTGATTCACGTCTAAGTGATTTTTCACCCTGTGATAATCTCACAGAGTATTCTATCACCTAATTCACACCATTGTAGATTCAAATTCTTCCCAGAGGCTAGGCAAACTTTCCCATGGACAAAGGTCAAAACCAGTACTGTCCAGGGGGGTAAAACCTTTCAAAACAGGCAGAGAAATATTCTCTGCATTCTAGGTTCCCACAAAGTAGTAACAATACAGATCATTGGTAGTGATTTTGTCATTTCTTCTGTATTGTCAGCATTAATTACAAACCTTTTCTCTCTCTGTCCTGATTATTTTCACTGTAACTGTTAAAACAGGCATATTTTTTGGGAATAGATTTATTTCCACATTTAGTACTTCCATGATGACACCCTCCTCTTTGAGATGGCTTAGGTCTTTTAATATCTTGTATCGTCATAGGGTGGCTGCAAACCATGTGTGTTGCAGTGGGGATCCTGCAACATGCATATATCAAACCAGGAGTCCCGTGGAAAGGAAATATATATGGACAGACAGATTCTTGATAGCTGTTTCAGAGATGTTTATTTCTCCAGCCGCATGGCTGGAGCTCTGCTGAAGAACTGTTACAGTCACGGGACCAAGGGTCCTTCTGCCCACGCAGGGAACACAAACCAACCCATGGGAACGAGGCTGAGCAGGGGCAGGGAAACCCCGTGCCTGTGCCCTCAGGGCCCCTCTGCCAGGGCTACATGGCAGGGGAGGAGGGCCCCAACACACCACAGCCGCCTTTTCTATGGGGGGACCTTGAGGCAGCTGAGTACCATTTGCCTGGGTGCAGTGATACCCATAGATGAATAGGGTCCATGAAAGGTGTGATTCATGGATAGGTTGCTGCTGCTACCTGATCTGCTGTGTTTCTCCACTGGCTTGCGGACTGTTCCTGAGAAGGAGTATTTCAAAAGCAGGCACAACAGGTCACAGACAGCCTGTAATTGCTGGCTGAAGGCTCCTCATGTAGAACATGAAAGATGTGCAGTAGTAAATTTACCCATTCTCCAAAATACCATTCACTGTCATCTTTCTCAGATGAAATCACAGATCCTTATGAGAAAGACGCAAACCATAAAGGCTTAGGCATCTGGCACAGACAGTAATAAGCATTAGCTGAACTATAACTGCTAAATGTGTGCATGTTAGCTGTCACACAAATTTGCAAGAAAATATAACTACTTATATGTTAATGATTCATATGCAAGTGAGTTCATTCCATCTCATTTTTGTTCAGAGCCAACCCATAGATGCATGCAGAAGCTCAGCTGCCCTAAGATTATTCAGCTTTGTTCCAGAGTCCTCAAACAGAATATTACAAAATGGGAAAAAAAAAAAAAAAAGGAGATAATCAGTCTCAAAAAGCCCCCCAGTGTTTTTGAGTATATCAGCAAGTTCCTACAAAGCCCTGTAAGCTTAAATGAGATTCTGAGAAGACTGAGGCTTCTGTCCTAAAACAGGTTTCTGGAATGGAAAAATGAACCATTCATTACAGTTAAGTTATTTTAAGCCAATATTTTTGTTTGGAAGTGTTGCATACATGACCAGAAGATTAAGGTTTCTAAGTCTCCTATGCTTATTTCAAAGGATGTATGAATAAATTTTGTTTGCCTAAGTCTTTCAAATGGCTCCCTGCTAAGAGTAAGCTCTAGTCTAACAAATGACCTTTTATTGATTTATCCTGGAACTGCATCCCTGCTTTCAGCCGAATAGAATATGATAAGGTCGAGGTTTAGCTCACAGAAGGAAACCGCACAGGAATCCATTTAATTCACCAAGGTCATAAGCTCACCTTATGTGGCTGCACAGTGGATGTTTTTTTTCAAAGCTAATTAGGCTTAGAGCTAGGATAGTGATTACACAACCTCTTAATCACAAGTAAAGAAGCATTTCAAGCTGGGAATCATGCCTTTACACCTACTCTCACATACTGCTTTTCCTGCCAGCGCTGCTACTCATCTGCTAGACTGATATGGTGCCTTCTTGCAAATTAATTGAGGACTTGCTGAATAACAGAGCTGCCAGTCAATTAGGTGTTTACAAAAAAAAATCTGCATTTTAGTACAGATGCTGATTCATTCTAAAGAGCTGTTCTGTGAGTATAGCACCAAAACAGACACCGTGACCTTTTGAGTTTCAAACCTTTATATTTCTTTTAAAATTGCCACTATGAATACCTTAATAAAAGCTAAATTTAAGGGAAATATCTATTTGCAACCAAGATGTATTTTGCTCTTGGTTTTGAGTTTACAGTAAAATGACAATGAAAAGATTTAAAAAAGTAACTGCTATGTGTAAGAAAAAGATTTTGTCATTATGATGACAATCAGAATTTAATATGCTATAAACAGGTGGACAGGTCTACCACCCCAAGAATTTACCTTGTTAAAAAGAAGTGATATACAGACTTTGTTTTGTGCAAGTGCCTTCTGAATGTTTTATTCAGGATGAAAGGTGATTAGAGCAAATTGAGGAATTTAATAAAACACTTTACGGAGCTAAAAATTAGCCCATTTTGGGGTACTTCATAACAGGAATGGTAAAAGACATTATGGTCTAATTTTTAGAACATTTTAATTTTTGTAAGTGTCACAGAAGGTAAGACCTACTGGGATATTACATGAGTGACAATGCCCTTAGTAACCACATTCATTATGTGAATTACAGATAATGTAAATCACATGGGAAGAAAAGGGCTGCAGCTGATCTATGGTCTATTACTCTGTAGCAGCTGAACAAAAATTTTGATGGTTTTGGTAAGAAAGCAATCTGGGAGAAAAGGTGTAGAAAATGTTTGTGAGTTTTTAATAGGAACATTCATTTTTATTAATTAAATCAATCTTTATGAAGTTCTTTAATATTTGAATATTGACTAATAAGTCTGTGGTAGAAATTCTGCTTCCTGGCATGAAAATGCTTCTTTTCATTGAAAGGGCTCTTTTTTTTTTTGTAAGGTGAACCAAGTTATTTGCTGACCTTTTTCAGCAAGCCTACTGCTGAGAGGCAGGGTAAGACATCCTGACACCAAGTCTACATTCCTGAGTTAAGTGTACAAATTCTTTCTTGCAGTACTGAAAATGTCCCAGAGATTCCTAATGATGGTGTTATTGTTAATGAAAAATAGTATATTTCTCCTTTTACTGTTCAATCTCATGCTTCTATAACAGTAAATCTTACAGGATACAAGTCCCAGTTCCTTGCCCTATTTCTTTCCCCACATATTTTTTGTCAAGTGAAATATTTTAGTACCCAAATGCCAAAGACTTAGATAAATGATGCCCAAAATCAACATTAGAATGTTGAAAATCCCTGCTTATCTGTTAAGTAATTTATGTGTCTGTTTTGAAGTTAAAGATAATTCAGAGTCTTCAGAGTTGTGATTTTGCATACACTTAAAGCTGTCACCAAAAATCATCATGCAAGACCAAGTGATTGATGCCTAGCTGGGTTTGAATTCTGTCTCAGGTCTAAAAGGAGAATATAATCATATCAAATCACATAAGAACTTGATTTTCGAGACCCGCCTAAAAAAGTAAAAGAGGTTCTAGCAAAATCAGACCTTTCATATGAGGTACCGAAGTTTTGCTTGCTGTGGTTAACCTTTATTTATGAATATGCTGGTTGAGATGCTTACTCATACACAGGAGATGTAGCTCTGGCATCTTCTCCAGCCAACAACAGAGGTTGTTTTCAACCTCTGCAAGATTATGCCTTACACAACAAGGTGGATAATAGCCTGTTGTGGTGGCTGATTAGCCTGTAGCACAAGGGACAGAGAGAGAGCTCTTGGTAAGACAGTCTCTGGTGCCAGAGACTTACCAGTCATGATGAGGAAAAGAAGTCTCTCCCAGGACGCTTGTTCTGTTATGTTAACCTACCCCAGTTTGGCTTCCCTGGTAGGCTGTTGGCCTCTACCCCTTGTCACTCCCCCAGAGCTTCCCCATTGGTCCCCGTTCCCTAGTCCTGCTTTTTCCCCGCCCCCAGATAAAACCCTGGTTTGCCATTGTTCCCTTGCCTTTGCCTCTGGAACCTTTCACATTGTGGAAGCAATAAAGTGCTCCTGTGGAATGCCACACAGAGACCCTTCCCATCTCTTTTGTCACCATACTGAAGCTAGCCGTGTGTTTGTGCACACATGCATGTGACCCCACAGAGCTGGACAGAGACAGTAATAGCCTACTTATATCTAGGTATTTCTTTCCTTATGAAGAAGGTCTTTATACTCTTAATGAACTTAAAACTGAGTTTAAAAAAATCAAATAATAAAAGATCTCAGATTTTAAAATAATCCTGTGGTTCCACGGAGTGTGCCCACTGAAATTTCTGGATAACTCACATGAACACAACAGAAGTTTAGTAAGAAATACATTAGTATTATTTTAGTATGGTCCTAAATAAGATCAAAAAAATAACTGCTAAAATTTTTCCAAACAGATGGAAAAACAATGTGAGTAAGGTAGCATATCTTGTTTAATTTAAGGGAGAAAGATCAAATGGTATTCTAAATTCTGTGATTTCAGGTTTCAAGTACTAATACCCCAAGAATAATTGATATGTGCTGTTTGTTAAATGGTAAATTAAAAAATGTTGGGATTTTAAGATGCATGTCATCAGTCACTTTTAGTTTTCATTAGTTTACTGTTGTGTATAGTTACACAGAGCCTGTTTTCTGTATGGTCCAAGGAAATCCTGAGTTCACAAAGAGGAAAGCGCTTATTAAAACCTCAAATGCAGCATATTTCTTTCCACTTATTTTCCTTGCAAAACAGACTAAAGAAGTGACCCAAAGCTGAGGCTAATACTGATTTTCTGGAAGTGTTCAGCATATTTTGGAATGCATATGGACTAAGTTTTGGGTTTAAAAGAAATGGTGGTTATACATCTTACCCCAAAATATTAAAAGTCCTGTCATCACTTGCCCTTCAGGAAAGCAAACAAATATACAGTCTGCCATCTCTTGGAATCTGAGCACGCAGTAATTATGATTAAGATTGATCTGCTAAAATTTTAGCTTTATCATTTTGTAAAGTGACAAGAGATGCTGATTCAAAAATAATCCATCGGAACGATAAGGCTTACTTTCACGTCTGTATTTAATTTTCTTTTTTTCTCAAGGACATTGATGTGCACTCTACTCCTGATTGACTTTGAAGTTCTGACATTAAAATGTCTTTACCTTACAGATGACTTTCAAAATTTTTTTAAGAGAAAACGAAGGCAAAAGTGGTGCATAAAAATTTGGTGACCATCTATATTTCTATGGATACACCTTTTTACTGTGTTTAGCAGAACTGAAGAAAATTCAAGGATGAATATTACACCCACGGAAATACCCTTCAAATGCTTTTTCTAAAGAGACATCTCAATTTACAGAGTTGGTAAAACATCTCTCAAGCATTCAAACCTTGTAGTTGTATTTTCTAGTTACAACCCCTAGCAGCAACTTACTGATGGTAAAAGAAAAAATATATCTATTATTCATATAATTATTTATGTTGGAAAAGAAGTCTAAAATCAACAAGTCCAACCACTGACCTAACACTGCCACATCCATCACTAATCCATTACCCCAAGTGCTTCATGTGCTTATCCTTTAAACACCTCCAGGGATGGTAACTCCAATACTTCCCAGTTTCAGTCTCTGAACATCTTTTCACTGAAGAAATTTTTCTTATTATCCAAACAAAATCACCCTAATGGAGGTGATTGTCCCACTGTTCTCTGCACTGGTGTGGCATCACCTCAAATACTATGTGCCGTTTTGGGTACCACAATTTACAAAAGATATAAAGAAATTAGGGAGTGTCCAAAGAAGGGCAAGGAAGATCGTGAAGGGCCTTGGAGGGAAGCCATATGAGGTCACTTGCCCTGTTCAGCCTGAAGAAGGAGACTGAGGAGAAACCTCATTGCAGTCTATAACTTCCTGACAAGAGGAAGTGGAGAGCACCAATCTCTTCTCACTGGTGATCAGTGACAGGACCTGAGGGAGTGGCATGAAACTGTGTCAAGGTAGATTTAGGTTGGATATCAGGAAAAGTTTCTTCACCCAGGGGGATGGGCACTGGAACAGCTCCCCAGAGAAGTGGTCACAGCACCAAGCCTAACAGAGTTCAAGGAGCGTTTGGACAATGCGCTCAGTCATGTGGTGTGATTTTTGGGGCTGTCCTGTGCAGGATCAGGAGTTGGACTTTGATGATCCTTGTGGATATTCGATGATTCTACCTCCCCTGGTGCAACTTGAGGTCATCTTCTCTCCTACTTTCACTTTTCAGTTGGGTGAAGAAACTCACCTGCACCTGCCTACAACCTCCTTTCAGGTATTGTAGAGAGTGGTAAGGTCTCCCCTGAGCCTCCTTTGCTCCAGGCCAAATAACTCCAGCTCCTTCAGCCACTCCTCACAAGACCAGTGCTCCAGACCCTTCACCATCTTTTCTGGATATGCTCAAGCACCTCAAAGTCTTTCTTGTAGTGCATGGTCCAAAACCAAACATAGGATTCAAGGTGCAGCCTCACCAGCGCTGAATACATGATTTACCAAAATATGAATATCGATCTAATATCGATATCCAACTGAGACAGACAAAAACTCTCTAACAGTTTAGAGTTAGAAAGTGTATGTTTTATTTGGCACCAGGCACTGCATGGGACAGCTCCCTAAGATGCAGGGCCCTGAAACAAGCAAACACGATACCTTTTATTTCCAAATATTATGAATATCCAAAATACAAATGTATATTCATAACGTTAACACCTCCCATTCTCCACTTCATATGGAAATGAGCTTAAATGTCATTAAGCATGTGTAGTGTGTGTTCTGAACTGAGTCTGTGGACTTGAATTGGGTCAGTGGTCCTAAAAAAGATGAAGTAACTCATCTTCCTCATTTTGACCTTTTTGCCTTTCTGAACTTTAACAATCCTAATTACTTTAGTGACCTCTAAGTTTCCTCTTTCTGACTTTTGGACGGGTTCCCACAAAGGGAGGAAATTGGTGATTGTGCTTGCTCTCTACACCAACTTATCAATGTTTCTACTCCTCATTCTAAGCACAGGTAAGCAAACATGCAAATGACAGATGATCAGTTATTTGGTAATCAGTTACTAACATCTTAAAACCCATTTCAGGTCCAGCTCTCCTAACTATTTTAATTAACTCTCACTGGGCCCAAGTTCTTTCCTATTCCAACTAATCTCAACACAGCTAGCCTATAACAAAAATCTTTGTGTTTCTTCTAAATCTATGTTTCATACAGGGGGACAATCACTGTCCTAGTCCTGTTCATCACATTTCCTTTTACACATAATTGCTGAGCCCCAAGGTTTTACATCATGTAGATAATTAGAATTTTAAAGAGAGGGTTGTCTGTCCATTAAAGTTTGTCTAGAAAAATAGACACTAACCCATAAGTGTTTTCATTTACCCTGGTGTCAGATCAACACCTCATGGGAAGGATGTGAACATCATATGCTGAATTTTTGTGAAAAATTAGATGATTTAGACAGATTTCAGTGCTTCCTTAAGGTTCTAGAGGTATTCTTCTGCAGTAAGTAAATTAAATTTAGATTGCTGCATCCCTATTCCTTTCCCCTTCATTATCCAGGCTGTGGTATATCTCCCCTTTCTGACCAGTTGGTGAGACAGGAGCAAGAAAGATGGAGGTCTTCAGCTGGAGAGAAAAAGAGTGCTGATGACTGATTCCAAATCAGATAGCTGCCTTCTAGTCACATGTTTGATGCCCGACTGTTTTCTCTTGTCTTTCCATGCCACCTCATTCAATGATAAAGTTCCAAGGCTCAAATAAGAGAATATTTTTTTATTTAGGTTAGAAGAATATGAAGAAAAGAGAACCTAGTGTGAAAAGTGGTATGGTTCAAATAATATCACACTGATTCATATAGATAAATATGGTGAAAAGATTTCACTCAGCTGGGAAAAAACCAGGCTGGAAGTTAAATATCTTCTCTTTCTATTGTTTAATTTCTTAAATAGCTAATTATCTTTATTGTAACTGGTAACTGGCAACTGGAACCATTCAAGGAAGTAGAAGTTGGTTTTATTCTCTGCATTTTCAACAGGTAACAATTTGAACTATTTCACTTACCACTTCTCTCAAAGGGAAGACACGAAATCCAGTTTTGTTTTTTTTTAAACTTCTTGAGCCTAGGAAGATATCTAACAATTTCAGAATTTTGCCTATTAAATATGTCCGTATCTCCACATGAATCCTGTTTTGTCATAGGGCTGAAAGCTTTCAGAGACATGAAGATTTTGTTACTGAAGAGAAATACAAGTATGACCATTTCTTTAGGAGCAGAAATGCTAATCCAATTAGGATTTGAAATTAGAAAATCTAAAATAATTTCAGTCTTCTGGTAATAGATCTGCTACATTACTCTTCATTTAGCCTTTTTGCTTCTGTATCCGCAGCAAGGAACTCAGAAAACTAAGATCTCTGAACTGTTCCAGTCTAGGGATTTTAGATTGTCAGTTTTTGTGCTTGGAGCCTTGTGAACTGTACTAAGACAAGCTGCACTCCTTGGCTTCGACTTGTGTGACAACTTTGCAAGTCACAATCTTCTGATGATTAGAATTTTTTATTCCATTGGAATTTCAAAAATAGAACATATTCTGTTTTTCTTATTCTTTTGCAATTTCTCTTCTGAGGAAGTTCTTTTCTAACACATTCTACAAAAAAAAAGTATGTATAAAACAAGCAGAAATAAGTTCAACCAGTGTCATGCTCACTTAGCATTTCAAAACCAGGTGATAGTTGAGGAGCCAAGGTATGCTCTAATTTATGTGAAACAGAAACAAAGAAATTGTGTTTAATGTAGTAAAACAATTGCAACAACCTCAGATTAAAGTACAATAACCACAATATAAAAGTTCTGTACTTTATAAATTGCTGTCATAGTTTGTCATAGTTTTATCTAAATGCTACTTATTTGATTACTTGTGCTGTCAGCAGTCACATTCATGAATATCTTATACTAGAACTGATGAAAGTTAGAAGAAATGATTAATATATTTTGAGAAAAGGGCCTAGGATACAGAGATACCACAGACAGATTTGCTGAAGTAAGTTACTGATAAAATCTGTTTCTGCAGCCATTTCTGATCACATTTAGTTTCTAGAGTTCCTTGGTCTGTGGAAAATGCAGAATCTCTTAATCTATCATTAAATATGAGTGAAGTCATTTAATGATCTGTCACAGCATGTTGCACTGAACATGAGGATTTACATTGTCAGGAACTGCTTCAGCTACCCAGCTTGTACTCCTGAATCCCAGTTCAATGCAGATTTTTTTTTTTTTCCTGTGGATAGGTGCAATTCTTTGGACTTTATTAACTGAGAAAGATTAACTCTTATACCTATTCTGAAATAATTATATTCTATGGCAGTTTTCTCAACAATTTCCCTTTAATAACTGTTCTCTTCTGTATTGGTAATACACTCTAATGAGGGTGAACTATGACTGCAATTACATCTCTCCTTTGGCCATTTAATGACTCCACCACAAGAGAGAAAAGTACCACTGCTACACTGAAAGTTTTTCTAAAATAACTATGATTGAACATTTTGCACAGATATTCAACCATTCAGGAGCACTTACCTGAGGAAGATCAAGTTTTAATTAAAACAATTAAGACATACTAACCATAATTTCTTACACAACACACACCAAGTATCATGACACTTGTGAGTAATGTTCTCTTATCACATGCAAATCATAGAAATGAAGGAAAGAATGACTTTTGAGGTAATTTGTTTTCCACTAATCTTAAACATTTTGACTTCCGACTCATGCCACCTCAAAACAGCAGGTTTCTGAAAGCTTATTAAATTTTTCTTTACTCTTAACCAATTTCTTGGTTGACAAATAAGTTCACAATTACCATAAATGTGTAAGAACTTGTTATGCTTCTCTTAGCAAAATCCACATTAATAGATGTGTTAAGTTTCTGTGTGGTGCAGCCCAGATAAAGATATGAGAACACTATAAGCAATCAATAGTACACTAAAGCAGTTAGCCTCCCATAAGAAAACAAGTATTTTGTAATAAGAGAAGATATGTATAAAAGTAATCATTAGATATGTTTTACATGACTGAACAATATATTAAAAAGCACATTTTTATGTTTAATCAAGACCAGAAACTGTTCAATTAAGCAAATGAAAATTCTTATAAAGAATCAAAACAAAACCCATAAAAGTTACAGTACAATGTCAATCTTAGGATAGAAAAATGAATGGGATGTGTTTTTAAAGTCATTTCAGCAGTCCTATAATTCTATTGAAATAAGGAAATTAATGGAATCTTAACTAATGGATGTTCACTGTATGTTAGCAACTGGCAAGAAACAAGTCAAAAAAAACAACTGTATTTTACAAGCAAAAGAAAAGTTTCAGGAATGAAAACAGGGAAACCAATGTAGCATGTGTCAAGTTACTGACTATGAAACTTTTTTATGTCTGCAAGAGGAATTATTTCTCCTACTTCTTCATAAAAATGATGTGTGGTAGGCATAGAGAGATTGATCATAACATTCTAGAAACTCCTTTTATATAAAGTTCATTTAATGCCTTTCCAGTATTTTAAGGGATTTGATATTGAGTGGGGTAGTATTAATATCTCCATGATACAGATTAAAGTTGAACCAAGTAAAAATTAAATGCCTTGCTCTTAACCCCTGACATTACTCATTACTGTGAATACAGCTTTGTCCTCAGGATCAAATCCAGTACAGTATGAAGTAATACCCATTTCTGTACCCATTTGTCCCTGTTGTGGATGATTGGTTTCCTAATGGTTGTTCAGAGCACAGAACACTGTAAGTCAGCCTAACCATGAAGAGCTTTTGCCACAGTTCACAGACATCTATTAAAATCAGAAGGTTTTGGGTAAGATACTGTTCTCTATAGAAGAGTTGTTAAATAGGTACTGCCAAATTTTGTCTGGTTTTGGCATAACAATTAGATTTTGGATAAGCTTGGGCGTTGTAAACATTTTCAGGAGGTCCTTGCATGTCGTCTTTATCAAGCTAGATTATGAAGCCCACCAGGTATCCAAAAAACCTATTTTTGATGAATAGTTAATGTAACACAATAAAATACTTACACATCCCCAACTTCCAACTGGTGAGTATTGGGGCCCTCCCCCTGCCATGGGGTCCTGGGAGAGGGGTCCTGGGGGGAATGCACGGGGTTTCCCTGCCCCTGGTCAGCCTCATTCCCCATTGGTTGTTTTGTGTTCCCCTGCGTGGGCAAGGACCCTCGGGTCCCATGATTGCCTCAGTTCCTCGGCAGATCCTCAGCCATGTGTCTGGGAAAATAAACATCTCTCTGAAACATCTATCAAGAATCAGTCCATATATATATATTCTTTTCCATGAGCCTCATTGATTCATACATGTGTTGCAGTATCTGCACTGTAACAAATGGTGGTAATGCGAGCAAAACGATCCCCGATCCCTAAGGACAGAAAATTTGTGAGTAAAAACCACTCTAGATCTCTCTCTTCTCGCCTTGGTTTGGATATTCTCTCTGGACTATGGAAGAATCGTGGGAAATGTGGCTCTCTGAGCCACAGAAAGAAATGTATCAAGAAGTTAAAGTAATCCTTGAACAACAAAACAGGAAAATATTTGTTCTGGAAGATCTAGAACATTTTTTTAACTGGCTTTTCAAAAATTTCTTTTCTATTTCTTGAGACTTACTTTTTGATGTTGATCCTTCTGGAACTAGTCACGGGTGTTTTTGGTCCGAGATCTTATGTGAGATAAAGGATCAAACAGAACATGCATTAGTGATAGAACCTCTCCGTGCATCCCTTGTAATCAGTGAAGCTCTTGTATGGTCCCATTACCCCTAAAGCAGAGGATGGCCGTAATCCCGTGGCCAAGACCGCATGGCAGCCATCCCAGGGGTGCGTGACTGCAGCCGTGCTGGCGGAGGTGCCTGTGCTGGATGCGCCCGGCCCCCTCGGGAGTGCGCGCCTTATCGCGGACCCCATCCCTGTCTCGGGGTCCCCGGCTGCTTGACCGAGAGTGAGGGAGCGACGCCACAGGCACCGCGGGTGCTGTGGGCCATGTGCAGCAGAGAGGTGGCCCCCACGAGCAGCAGGAACCGGGGGTCGGTGTGGAAGCCTGCTCTGAGCACACGGCTCGGAGAGCCCTGTAGAGCAAGAAGCAGCGGTTTCCATAGCGACACGAGAAGCCGCGCAGCGCAGCTCTGAGCCGGAACAAGGCCACTCTCAAAGCAGCGTGGAGTTTGCGGAGTGGAACCACTCGCAGGGCACGGGGCTGGTGCCGATGGCAACGCGGGGCCGCACAGAGCCCAGACACGCGCCAGAGCAGCGCTGCTTGGAGGGCGCGGAGCAGCCACAACGTGAGGCCCTGGCTGAGACATTGGAGTCGGCAAGGCAGCAGCCACGCAGGAAAAGCAGCCACGACAATCACACAAGCATGTGATAGGAGAAGTTGTAGCAATGAAAATCACAGGAACTGTGAAATGGTACAATGTAAAAAACAACTATGGATTTATACAGGGGAAGATTTATTCATCCATAGAACTGCCATTAAAAGGAATAACCCTAAAAATTACCTGCAAAGTGTAGGAGATGGGGAAGTTGTACAATTTGATACAGTGCAAGGAAGGAAGGGTTTACAAGCAGCAAATGTTAATGGGCCTGGAGGTATTCCAGTCAAAGGCAGCCGTTATGCACAAAATTATAAACAATATCCATCCCAGCAGCTTCCCTACCCACAGCCTACTTTCCCCTTTTACCCTATACCCAATATGAACCTTTTCCTAAGTTTACTCCATCCCCAATTTATCCCTAATCCATTTTTCACCCCATGGCTTCCCTATACAGTTTCCCTTCCCTACAACTCCTCTCCGTTGCCGAGGGGGGGATGAAGAGGGAAAGGGAAGAAATTAAATATTTTTTAGAGTTCCAACAGGTACAAATGGAAGAAACCCTCTCCTGCCTCAGTTTCCCCACAGAGCATGCCCGGAGAGTCCTGTCTCCCTTCTGTCAGCCTTAAGATGTTCCAGAGAATCTGTTTGGACATTTAAAGACTCAGGAGGATGGCTTGTTTTGTTTTAAAACTGTTCTTGTTATGTTTAACCAGTTGTTTTCAATGTTAAGTTTTAAATCTCTTTTTGTTAAAAATAAATGGGTGAAATGTTGGGGCCCTCCCCTGCCATGTGGTCCTGGGAGAGGGGCCCCAGGGGGGAGGCACGGGGTTTCCCTATCCCCTGCTCAGCCTCGTTCCCCATTGGTTGTTTTGTGTTCCCCTGCGCGGGCAAGGACCCTTGGGTCCCGTGATTGCCTCAGTTCCTTGGCAGAGCTCCGGCCATGCGGCTGGAGAAATAAACATCTCTCTGAAACATCTATCAGGAATTGGTCTATATATATATTTCTTTTCCACGGGCCTTGTTGTCTGATACACGTGTTGCAGTATCCCCACTGTAACAGGTGAGAGGACAAATACTTGTGACTTGCACGCTTTGTGATGCCATCTGGTCATACGATATAATTAAGTCCAGTAGAGTCATAAGGCATAACAAATGCAGTTTTTATACCTCATTCACTATACCATAATTCACTAGCACCTACCATATAAGAGTAGGCAATAAAGAGCTAATTGGAAGTGTGGATGTTTCACTTTTGCTTCACAAGTCTATTCAGGAATCACGGGTAAAATCTTCTGGGGTTTAATACATACTGGTTGCAGAGGAAAGAAAAGACTTTGACCTTGCAATGAATCCATTCTTGCTATTAGAAGATTCACTTCACACTTCACTTGCTTGTTGTCTGTCTGTTGTTTGTTCTATCTACTTTTTCTTTTTGCTTCTGTTCCAGAAACCAGTATTTGCTTAGGCACTATTCAAACAGAAGAGTGTGAAATGACCAAAGGGTTATTCACAGTTATTTTTTCTCATGTGTACTGCACTCTTGCACACAGATAATATGTAGAACAAGAAACTTTACCACACTGCTTTTATTTGGCAATATTTTCCTTAAGAAAACAAGGTGTCCTTTGAAATATTTGAGACATGTTCTGCAAGAAGAATTTTGGGTGTCTTTTTGATTTTAATAATAATAAGTATTATACAAAAAGCTGGTGTGCCCTTGTAGCCATGAAGGCCAATGATTTCCTGGGTAGTGTGAGGAAGAGCGTTGCCAGCAGGTCAAGGGAGGTGATCCTGCCCCTCTACTCAGCCCTAGAGAGGAACATCTGGAGTGCTGTGTCCAGTTCTGGGCTCCTCAGGTCAAGAGAGACCCGGAGACAATAGAGTGGGTCCAGAGGAGAGTGACAGTGATGATTAAGGGACTGGATCATTTCTCTTACAAGGACAGGCTGAGGGAACTGGGCCTGTTTAGCCTCAAGAAAAGACAACTGAAAGGGATCCTTATCACTGTATAGAAGCATTTGAAGGGAGGGTGTCAAGAGGATGGAGTCAAGCTCTTCTTGGTGGTGCCAAGCAATAGGACAAGAGGCAATGGGGAGAAACTGAGACACAGGAAGTTCCACCTGAACATGAGGAAGAAGTTTTTACTGTGCAGGTAACTGTGCACTGGAACAGATTGTCCAGAAAGCTTGCGGAGTCTCCCTCACTGGAGATGTTCAAGAACCACCTGGATGCAATTCTGTGCCGTGTGCTCTGGGATGACCCTGCCTTTGCAGGGACATAAAACCAGATAAGCCCCTTCAAACCTTATTCATTCTGTGATTCTGTAATATATGTTTACATTCATAAATAAATTATCATTTGTTTCAAGGTTTTTTGCAATGTCTTAACTCACTGAACTGGAAGCAGGATGATCAAAAAACTTCTAATTATCTTCTTTTAAGCATCTTTACTTTTTAACAGAAGTCATTTCTCTGCATAAATAAACACTTCCAGTTTAGATCTACAATGTATAAACTTCTTGATGCAGTATGTATTTTAGTTATTCTTGTATGTACCCTTTAGGGGTCAGATCTAGGGATCTGTCAGATCTAGTGGGATTGCATGCTGAAAAAGAAAAAAAAATCTGTAATTACTATTCAACATATCATTTATGGGTTGGTAGTAAAGAAAGATGCCTAGGGAATCTCTTCTGCATATCCCATGTTTATTGGTTGAAATGTTATGCTAGTTTTAAACTAAACCTTTTCAATTAATCTTTTTAAATAATGTAGTTGTAATATATGGGACATCTGAGCATTCTGCAGATCTTAAGGCCGTATATCTGTGACCATTTGTGAAGAAATTTAAATGAACTTGTCTAACCATATTGTTCATACCAATATGCTTGTAAGTCTTGATTGAGTCCATGATATCTACAAGAGAGGGAGTAGGCAATTTTCATTCTCTGCAGCAAATATTTGATGCTGTAGTTTCCTTCCTCCATCAGATTAGTACTGCTGTATTTGCTACACCTCTTTGTTGTGTTGGCTAGCCCAGCACCGAGCAAGTAAATATATCATGATTACAAGTTTAAATGGTATGCAATGGATTTCCATATGCTTATGTTTCTGGTGTAGTGTGGGAATGAATATTATTAGACTACACTGCTGTAGTTTTTAAGAGAGGTGATGGAATTTTACCTCATTATACTTGCACAAAAAAATAAAAAAAAATGTAAATAGGGAAACAATAAAGAAATGAATAATCAATTTTCTCATCTCAATCAAGAATTTACTTACAGGTTAAAGGGTTCCCATTAACCCTAATCTTATCTATATGGTCTCAGAGAGTTTTGAATGCCTTCAGACTTTAGAGTATTCACAGGAGGTTCCTGTGGCTTAATCTATTGTAAGCACAGATCTTATCGCTCTCTACAATTACCTGAGAGGAAGATGTAGAGAGGTGGGGGTCAGTCTCATCTCCCAAGCAACAAGATAGGACAAGAGGAAATAGCCTCAGGTTACATTATTGCAGATTTAGATGGGATGTTAGGAAAAATTTCCTTACTGAAAGAGTTGCTAAACACTGGAACAAGCTTCTCAGGGAAGTGGTTGAGTCACCATCTCTGGAGGTATTTTGAAGACGTGTAGATGTGGCACTTGCAGTTTAGTGGTGAACTTGGAGCTGGTTTAACATTTGGATTCAATGAATTTAGAGGTCTTTTCCAGCCTAAATTGTTCTACGATTCTATGATGAGGAAGGGAGATTCTATAAGAAAATAATGCAGGTAACTTATTTCTTCAGACAGAATTGTTAGTGTGCAGCTTTGTGTTTATTATATAAAATAGACTACAGTCACAGAGCAGGTAAATGAAGCATGTAGTGTGATGCATTTAGCTCAGTATAATACAAAAACCAATTGCATCAAGTTTTAGAAACTGAGATTAGCCTGAAAGAAAAATTTGTCATAGACCTGTTGTTAACAAAAATTATTGATTCAGAATGGTTCCTGTGACTTTTGTTTTTCTTCCTATTAAAGATTTCTTATGAGTGCAATAAAATACAGATAATTGAACTGAATCATAATAGAAATAGTTTTCTACTTCCATGTGGGGTGATGAGTTCCCAATAGATTGTTAGTCCTGGGTAAAACAAACAAACAAACAAAGATAGTGACACTATGGATAGAGAAAAATGTTACTTAAGCATAAATTTTAGATGGGGTAGAAAGTTCCCTGTGAACAGTTGTTAGACAAAATAAAGCAAAAAAAGTCCTTTCTTGCAGGATATATACATGTATATGATATACACTTGAAGATGGTTATTTTAAATGTTGCATCATATGGCTGTCACTTGATGACTGAAAACTGTTAAAGCTGAATATTCATTTATGTATATTTACATATATCAGGTAGGGAAATAAAGATGTTGTTGGGAGTGATTAGAAGACTGACAAATCAAACAGTTTTCAATTTTAAAAATAAATTTTACTAGTTTAGTTCAATAGCATCACAAATTATGCTAATGGTTAATTCTTTCCTGTTATAAGTCAGCACCATTACACCTAAAAAACTGGAAGAGTATTTTCTTTCTTACAGTGCCTGGATCTGATGGATGAAGGTGAATTGGCTGAAGACTGATCTAAATGGAATTTGAGTATGTATTGCAAGTCTCTTTGACACCAGCTTTGGTGAAAATGTTTCTTTTTATTAATGCTAGCATTATGAAATTATTTCAAGTAAATCACTGGTTTATGTGTAGACTGTAATGGTAGTGAAAATGGCATTTCTTTGTCTAAAAAAATGCAATGGTTAGAAATTCTTACATTAATTCTTACATTAAATTTCAGCCTTCTCACATTGAGCCATATCTTCCTTACTTAGAATTAGACTTTTCCATTTTACATTAAGATTGGAAGCAACACTTATATTTTGTCTAGTTAATTCCACCTGTGTCAAATCATGTTTATCTATTGTGGGAGTGTGTCTTGTTTGGTTCAGTCCGGGTCTCCCCTTTGGGTTTCGTATTACTGTACCATCCCAGTTGATACCCTCCTGGTTTCGTGTTCATAACCCTGCTTTCTCTATTTGCCTCCTCCCAGACCCCTGCCAATCGCTCCGGCACCCCTCCCAAGCTTCTAGAAAGTTCTGGCAGGGGCGTCGAGTGATTGGTCTCGGGGGGAGGATCCCTCCCTTCCTTTCCCAGGATAGGTTCCCTTGTGTGTCCCTCATCCCGCAGACCCATCCTTCTCCTTCCCTGATTTGATGTCATTGTCATCCCTCCCCTGTCGCCACCCCCCCATAAAACCCCTGGCAGGCACACTCAGGGTTGCTCATTGCTGGACACCCCCGGGGGGTGAGGTCTCCTGTTCAGAGACACAATAAACCTTCTGGACTGCATCCACAATTGAGCCTGCCTCCTTCTTCCACCACCTGCCTCTATTGCCGCGGTCCTGTGGAAGGACCCACGAGCCAGACCTCTGGTCTCCTGGATTCCGGAGGCTGGCCCCCGCAGCCTGCTGCGTCCAGAGCTGACCGGGCAAAGTGGGAACTGCTCCAAAAAGGACGCAGAGGCAATCTATGAACAAATATGTTAGCTTTTTCAGCAATTTCAGCAGTTATTCAGATGACAGTTGTTGAACACTTTGTAGCCTTGTAAGCCTAAAGATGCAAGAAATGAACTTTTTATTAGTATGTGGCAATGAAGTTTGACAGATTTAAGTGAGCTTGATGTTCTCTAAATGTCAGTTTCCGGCTGTTCCTACTTTGTGATCAGGATGAAGGTACTTAGAGGAAATGGGTGTCGCCCTAGACCACATTAAAACAAAAATTCATTTTTTGACTTCAGACTGCTCAAAAACTGCTCCAGGTGATTTTGTTTGACTTCCTGTGGGTTTTTTTAAGGTGAAGTTAGGTTATGCAAAGGATTATTTTGAGATTAAATGTTACATAAAAGATTAGGCTTTGCTATTAAGAGAAAATGATTGGCTGATCAGCTAATTTGGAAGCTCTGTTGTACTAATGAGCTATCATTTTTTTAACGATGAAATACTTATTTTTTAATTTTTGTGAAAGAAAAAAGTTTCAGAGGAATGGAATAATTTTCAAATATTTGATGTAGCTCCCACTGTATAATGTGTAGAAGAATTAGATTTTATTAGAATAACTTAAAAGCTATAATTTTATTACATATGTCGGAATTTTACACCTGTAAATAAAGTACCAACATAAATCCTTGCCGATAATGTATTGACAATGCTCAGTAATTTTTACAAAATTATGACAGTTGGAACATTTGAACTTTTACTATTCTTCTTTTTATTTTAATTTTTTTTTCACTACTTATGGTTCAGCTATGGCAAAGCTATTGCTATCTGAGTATACTACATCTAAATTTCTGATATTTAATTTTACCTAGCAGAACAATTGATAGTTTAATTTTAATATTTAAATATAATAATATGCAATAAAGTTGTATGAATAGTTATCTGATATAAGTTTTCAGGATAGTAAATTTAGTTAATATATTTTTAAATTATTTCCCATTTATGGAACATCTGTGCTAAAAAAGCCATGATTCCTTAACTCTCTCAATAATCAAAAATCCAGAAAACATGCCCAATATGTCACAGTCAGATAGAAAATGTAATGCTTGGGTAAAACATTTCAACAATGCATTGGTATCTAATTGGATAGGAATCTAACTCATTAGTTGAAAATCTTGGCAGAAATTATCTTGGATGCACATTAATATTGCATCAGGATTGAGGTTTTGAGAGGTTCAGTATTGGCGTTGAATTGCTTTGTGGTTTTGCTTGCATCGCTTTGTTCTTTCACTTGCATAAAGTGACTTGATATCCACCTATACCTGTCCATACGTGTCTATACTTTTTCAAGTTTTATTAAATTGCCACTTTCTGAATTATTAGAAGGGAATTTTTAAGTAGTAGGTTAAATAATAAGAGAAGTCATAATGTTGTTTGCTAAAGTATGGATTACGGTGGTGGAAAGTATCTGTAGCTTTCTTGGTTATTAATGAATCTGGAAATGGGTGGTTGACACATCTTGTTCATCATGTATAACTGTCAGGTACTGCAGATGACCCCTCAGCCTTCATGCCAGAGTCATTTCTAGTCCTCAGCAGTAAACCTAAAAGATTTGAAGTCCATGTTTTCCTAAGACATGGAAACAGGAGAGTTGTATCCTGAAATGTATTTAAAAAAGAAAAAAAAAAGAAAAAGGAAAAAGGAAAGAGAAATTGTGGTTTACTCTTTTCTTTAGTTTCTGTAGTGGACACCAGTGTTGTGACCGTGGATTATTTTGTTTTCACAAAAGTGGAATTTTCTTATTACTGACTTTGTACCTTATAATGAAATAATTGTACCTGTCCACAATGCTCATCTTTCTTTCCTTGTAGCATCTACAACTGAATGTGTTTTCTATGCTGTCAGAGTTATCACAGATATAGTCAAGATTATAATTCCTCTCACTAAATGAAGGTATTACAGAGTATATGCCATGAATCAGGCAATTGAATTGCATCATAATCTCTACCAGCTTGCTATAAGACATAAGGTATAAGGTGTTTCTCCATGTGTACATTTTATGTTGGTTGTGATAGTGGAAACTCTTTCTAGGGTTTCTAAACTCTAGTGTCCTACAATATTAACTAGGTGACTGATTCAGACAATTCTATTAATTTTTTTTTCCTGAGAACATTTAAATGAAACTAATCAAAGGAGAGTCCTGACTGTTTGTTAAGTTTGAGCGTTGTTACTTATCTTCTGCCCAGACAAATTATTCAGCAGATTCAAGATGTAAAATGTCATCATTTAATAGCAAGCAGGTCTCCTGCTCCAAATGTTTCCTTCTGTGCTGCCTCCTCCTCTTACAAAAGGATTCCTCAAGCAATGTTTGAAGTATAAATTCACACCTTCTTTGGGTTAAGTTATAGAATGCCTTCTGGTTGAAAAGCAAATTTAAACTGGCATTTAAAAAGAAAATTAAAAGGAAGTATTTAAAATTTATATGTCTACAGGGCATTCTGCCAGCAACACTGGAACCATGTAAGTATGAAGAATTTTTCGAAGCTTATGGGATAAAGAAGCTTTTCAGTTACAAGACAAATTATTTATTAGTGTATTGGCAAGTTAAAGATGCTCTTCCTCAAGTTATATATATATATAATTTAGAAAATATCTAATCTGAAGGCCTATGTTCATCATCCAAAAGTAAGTAATCTGGATTCTTTGGTAGGTTTCTTATCTCCCTGAATAGACCAAACTCAGTATGCAGACTCTTTACTCTTTATCCTCATCTGTCTTTGGAACACTCATGAGGTTTTATTTCAGCACAAATTAAGCCTCAGGGAAGCTTTGACTTGTAAGTATACAAGCAGTATCACCATGTAATGCTTCTAGGGTTTGGGAGTCATTTTCTTACCTCAGAGTTAGTAACTAGTGAAAGTGGCCAACACCACTCTTGAATTTTATTTTTTAATTAAAAATTACAAAATCACAAAAGATTATGTATTTCTAAATAGCTATATTTAGAGATATGCAAAGATTGAAGCACATCGATTCCCAAGTCTTTATTCTTTCAGAGAATACATTATAGCTTTTCAAAATAAACCCTTTTTTGAGATTATGTATCTTTGATGGATGTTTGAAAAAAAAGGCAAACTAGATTTCCGGATTATTCACATCACAAATTTGCAGAGCCAAAAGTCTCCACTGGTCTTTCAAGTTTATTTGTATCTTACAGTCTTAGTCCCAGAAAAGCAGCTTTAGTTTGCTAACAATATCATTGTTACAAGAATATCTGACCGGTTCAAATACATGTGTGTGAATAATACATTACTAAGTATATCATGCCTTTAGGTATTCAGCATAATTTTTAAGATATCAACCTAGTATTTCTTAATGGGACACTTCACATGCAACTGCTTGGGAATAACATGTGTCAAACTTTGACAAGTTTCAGCAATTAATAATTCTTGCAACTGTGTGCCATTCACTCTTGGTAACTGGAATTGCTAAGGAACAAATAATTCCTTTTACCTGTTTTTTTCTATCTTCTCATGGAAAGCTGAAGCACAAAAAATTTGTCTTAGCCTAGATGAAGTGACAGCCAGTCAAAAAGATACATTTATTTTTTACATGGTAAGAGAAACGGTATGAGAGTACAAAGTTGAATAAAGGTTTTATCAGCATAAGCACAGGACAGCTACATCAGTCACAAGTGACAAACCCCTTAGTCAGCCTCACAGGTCATCCCATTCATCTGTCAATAAAACCTGGAAAAGAAACCTTACCCAGGCAGTTTTTAACTACTGCATGTGTTGCATATTGTCTCAGATAGCTTTAAAAAAGCTGAATCAGTAATTGTAACACAGGTATGTGACAAATGCCTGAAAATTTTTTGATTTATAAAATATGAATTAGAAGAATTGTAAACTAATAGAAATTTGTGTATTATAATTTAATCTCTACCAGTAATTGAAATAATCTTCTCCAGACACTTCCGTAATTTTACTGCCACTAGAAGAATGCCTAATGCTGTCTTTCTTCTATGACATGAACTTAACCATGAATTTTGATGAACTATGTTTTTAGAAACCTCTGCTGACTAAGCACTAATGAGAAGCTATGACATAAATGATATTACTTTATATTACTGCATGTATTTAATTCTCTGCTACTGGTTGTGTTTGGGTTTTAGTTTTCATACATTAATACTATGTTTATAAATAAGGATATGCAGAGATCTAGTAATGTGTATATTAAGAAAAGTCCTTCATATCTCAGGGAAAATCATGTTCTGGTAGTTTCATGTAGTTGATATTTGAAGATAGGCTATACATTTTGGATGGCTATCTTTCTAATTGCAATCTGAAGTAAATAAGCTAAATCACAGATGCTTGAGATTTTGCAAAGAGAGTATATGCATAGCCTAAAGCATACCATAAAACATACTGTGCTAGGAGAAATTTCTGAATTCAAACATTTTAACTTTAGAAGGCAAGGACAAATACAAACAACAGTAAACTCAACCAGTTGAAGTTATGTGTATACATAAAAGTGAAATAGCCTACCCCTTGCTTATATATATTGTAAAAAAAATACAGTTTTGGGTAGTTTAAAAACTAATCTTTAGAATTAACTACATCAGATGATGACAATGTCAAATATTATAACTGGAACTTTTAAAAAGTATAATAGTTTTATGACCAATGCTAGTATTTGCAATGAGGCTAGGGATAATAAAATATAACCACTTCTGTATTCGCAGTGACAACTTATTTTTAGAGTATGCATTAAATATTTATTTTGTACTGGAAATTATATAGTTTCACTGTTACATTTTTTTGTCATTTCCTAGCTGTCAGAGAAATTTGTCTGAAATTGTAATTCTGCTTCTATAGAACATCTAGTAAAATCTATCCACGGAATTTCTAGGAGATGGAATTGCTTGTGACTTCTTGAAAGAAAAAAGTAATTCCCCCTGTTTTCATTCACAATATGCTTTGCATAAATATAACATATTTCTATCCAGGATGTTTGACTGTTTGAATCATTTCACAGGGTATTAGGAATGGGAAAGCACAATTATACCTCTGTCATAGTTTAACCCCAGCAGGAAACTAAGCACTGGATAGCCACCTGCTCATCCACGGTTGCTTTTGAGATAGTATTTTTTTCTAGAACAGAAACCTGAGACAATGTAGCCTCATAAGTAAAATTTTCTGCTATTAACAGTAAAGGCCCCCTAGCTATGTGTTTACTTGACAGTGCAGGAGCTCAACTTGTCCGGACTTCTTCACCTGAGCTTATTTTAGTTTGCTTAGCTGTAACAGCTAATGTCTGTGTGGATATTTTCTACTTATTTTTTTCTCAAAATTGTATTACTTTATGTTGTAATGCCTACTACAAATAATTTGCATACAGGTGGAAGTAACAGTTATTCACTGTATGTAGAATGAATTTAGAAAACTAGTTCAACATATCAGACTAAAATCATTAAATGATAAATGAGGTGTCAAGGCCATCAGCAATTCACCAATCAGTGGTGAATTATGGATACAAAAACAAGTTCATAAAAAGCCTCACAGTTTTGGGCATAACACAAAATTTGTATAATACATAACCAGCATCTAACTCATATTCAACATATGATACCTAACAAAATCAAAAGTAAAATGAGTTATGGTCTAGTTGTAGTGGTTCTGTTCAAATTATCACTAACTTACTTACTTTCTGTGAGATAAGAAATATGAGAAAGCAAAGCAGGCACAAAACTTAATATAAAGAAGTTTATTAACAGACCTAAAAGGAAGGAAAAAAAAAATCATACCACACCTTCAGAACACTTCTCCTCCCCCCACCTTGCCCCCTTCTCCCACTGTAAAAAGACAACCCTTGAGATGTTCAGTCTGTTTACCACTTCCATAATAACCTTGTTCAGTTCACTTAGGGAGAGGAGTCTCTCTTGCTCATGCTATGAAGACATCTCCACAAGAGGTTCTCTCATGGCTTCAGTATCACAATGAGCTAGCCGCCTGGGTTGGTTCTCTGCTCGCATGTGAGACTCCCTTCCCCCGACTTACAGCTTTTCCCACAACTGCTTTTGAGGGTCCAATCTTGAGCTACTGGGGTACTATTTTAAGGTTGAGCTGTTCAAAAACAAAGGTTCTCTTCACCCATCTCTGGGAGCATCTTCATCTCTAAGAATAGAGGCCCTTCCCTGGGAGTAAAAGGGTCCTCATCATCTTCATCTCTAAGACTATCTCTGGGAGTGTCTCTAGGAACAGAGATCTTTCTCCTTCCAATTTGAAGCAAAAGGGTCCTCATCACTTCCATCTCTCCCTGTTCTAACTTCTCATCAAATTACAGCTGCTTCAGCATTTGCTTTTTCCAGCACAGGTGCTTTTGCTCACAAGTACAGTTTGAATGCTCCACCCCCCATGCTGTCATGAAATTACGTAGGGTACTCTGATATATCATAGTCTATCACCACCATAGCTTTACAACAGATTTTCAGCTTGAAGCATCTTCTCTTTCTCCTCTCTCAGGATTTCAGCTCTTCTTTCTTTACTTAATGTCTGCAGGCATCTATTCTGGAGGAAACTTACAGCACTAAAAGGGTTAATCTCACCCGGGCCTTGTAGCTGAAGTTCTCTTATCACTGTTGGTCATATGATCTTTGCTGGGCAGCGGGGCACCTTCAGCTGAATCTTTGGCAGCACTGGAGGGAGGCGGGGGGGGGGGTTGTGGAGCTGGGCCACACCGTCTGCATGTAACAGGGCTGTGGGGGGAGGCCGCGGGTGGAACAGGGCCGCATGGCTCCACGATGGCTGTGTCCTGGCCCGGCCCTGGCCGAGCAGGTCCTGGCCCAGACCGGACCAAGCAGGTCCCAGCCCGGACCTGGCCTGGCCTGAGCAGGGCCCGGCCCAGGCCCGTTAAGCCCTGTATGGGCCAAGCCCAGTTACCTGTCCCAAAGCCGGAAGCCAAAGACCGGGCTTCCCTGGGTTTGTCCATTCTTAAATGTGGACCACAGAGGCGGTCAAAATTTTAAGTGGCTTAAAAAATTGTCAATATTCAAACTAGCCAGCTGATAGGTTCTGTTAGGTCATAGAAGAAGCTGTAAGCACCTCTTTGCAAGAAAATCACTTCCGGGACTATGCTTACTAACCGATGAAACTAGTGCAGACAGAGCACAAAGCATGTCAGAAGAAAAATAGGACTTCAAGTGAACATTAGGCTGATGAGAAGGAAGCACAAATGTCTTGCTAAACCTTGCAACGTGAAGAAGGAACACCCACAGTTGTTCTCCCTGTGCAGGCTTCCAACAGACGACAACTCACTGTTATCCCTCCCTGGCTATGTAAGAAAGAAGTCCTCAGTCTTAGGACTTGAAGAAGCAGTGTAAACATAATGGTAAACAGCACCAGAGGAAAAAGAGAGGTGACAAAACCCCCATTTTTTATTGCATAACAACTTTTATTAGGGAGATGCATATTGACCAAATTATTTGCTCTGTGAATGTTAGTATCTCTGTACCTGACCTAATAATAAACATTTTTTATGTTTTAGTGATGCCATAAAATTTTTGATTAGACTAGTAATATATTCTTGGCATCACTTGTATGTAGTTACTTCTCTTCTTGTCCATCACAATATTCTGACCACACCATGTTTTCAGAAAGTACTCATAAACTGAGAGCAATAGGGTGCTAGGTGGTGTTGGTCCAAATCTGGGGAATCCTGATAAGAAGCACATTTAATTTCTAAGAACGTGCATTATCTAGTCAAATTCTATTAATTTTTTTGAGGATCTGAAAATCAATATTCACAACCTGTCTCTGAACAATATTATTTAAATAACAGTGCTTATATTTACAGACTAATGTTTTTTTACAGTTGTTGACAACAATATTTAAGTGATTGCAGTTAAAGTTGGAAAATTCAGTAAAACACAGAACAAAATTTTCCAATATATTATTTGAAAGGAAGGTACTGAAAACGTGCATCTGAGGTGCTCAAATATCCTTATATATCCTAATATATCCTGATATAATGATAAAAACTGAGTCTCAAGTGATAAATTCAAATAATTGAAGAGACTGTTTTTCAAAGTCCTAAAAAAAAAAAAAAAAGATAGGGACTTATAAAAAGATAGGGACCTTCTTAATCTTTCTCATAATAGAGCTCCTTCCCCACCCCCAACCTGTAAATACAAAAGAGATATATCTCAGTATGTTGAACTGATGACTAATCCATTCAGCTCTCACACAATCAATTAGAATCTTTTCTGTAGCTCGAATTAAGGAAAAGTGAAGCATCTACTGGTAAGCAAAAAAATATTTGGGGCTTTCAGACCCATGTATTATAATCACCTATTCAACCAATGTAGCTGCCACACTGAAGAAACGTACCCTCTAGGAAACAAGAATGAAAGATAACAAAAAAAAAAGAAGTATTCTCTTGAGGCTAGAGAAGACAAAAGAGCTATCAGCTGCATAAGCAGATGACTGACCAAAGCAGGTCCAGATCTGCTAGCACAAACCGCTGAAGGATCTTGTCAGCCAAAGAGTACTGCTGGGAAAGAAATCTTTCCTGTCTAGGCAGCTGTACCCTATGATTCAAAGAAACAGGGTAAAAATTGCTTCAGTTTGATAAGAAAAACATAATGTATTTAAGATGCTTCATCTAATTAAGAAAAAAATGTAAAAGAAGTATAAAAATATTAGTGTTCAGGAAACTAGTGGTGCAACAGTTTTCAAGTGCCTATAGAAGTCTCTCTATAGGGGTCTGGAATGAATGTACTTTTCTCAGGTGACAAATGTAATAAAACACAAGATGAGAGTGAAAAAAAAATCCCATTACTAAAGGGAATAGATTCTTTAAAAAGGTACTTCAATACTATTATTTTTTAGTTTGTATACTGTCACTTTATCTCTTGATTTTGGGGTGGGATAAGTGGATAAAACCCTTCCATTCCAAACATTTCAAGCCAAGGTGCTTTCATATCCTGACATAAGCTCTTGAACTATTCACAGGTCATGAAACAGGGTGACATGACTGATAACACTCAACGAGACCAGCTGTAATTCAAAAGCTCACACTAAATAAAAGTGAAAAAAATATTTTCTTCCCAAAACCTACATTAAATTGCTGTATGCAGAATTGGTTTAATGTTCCTTAAAAATGCATACAGTACAAATCACATAAATTACCATATGTAAACTGTCCCCATTCAGATTTCTGAATTTCATTAATTTAGATTTAAACATCAAGCTAAAAGGGCAAAGAGCCTTTTCTGTTTTGGTTTCCCAGATGTAATGGGTTGAACTTGGCTGGCTGAGAGATGTCCCCCAAGCTGCTCCCTCAGTCCTCCTCCTCAACAGAACACAGGGAGAAAACAAGATGAAAAACTCATGGGTCAGGATAAGGACAGGGAGATCACTGACCAATTACCATCATGTTCAAAACAGACTTGACTTGGGAAATTAATTTTATTTATTGGCAATTAAGATGAGAATAGGATAGCAAAAAAAATCCCTAAACTAAAATCTTCTGCCCCCCATCCCTCCCTTCTTTTCAGGCTCAATGTCACTCCTTACCCTTTTGCCTTTTCCCACCAAGCATTGCATAGGGATGGGAAATGGGACCTATGGTCACTTCATGACATGTCTCTATTGCTCATGCTTTTCTCCTGCTCCAGCATGGAGTCCCACCAACAGGAGACAGTCCTTCAAAAAATGTCAAACTATTAGTCTTGTTTCTCTCACAGTTTTTCTTCTCTCTCACAGCTGCTGTACAGTGTTTTTTAGAGGTTATCACAAAGGTGCCACCAGCTTCACTGATTGACTCAGTAGATCCACTTTGGAGTTGTCTGAAACTGGCTCTGTTCAATATGGGGGCAGGTCATGGTGTCTTCTCAAAGAGGCCATCCCTGAAGCCCTACTGCTAGCAAAACCCTTCCATGTAAACCAAACACAGTACCTCAAGTCTCAGTTATGTCCCACATAGATTCTAGTTGAAATGGTTAATTCAAATTTTCTTATTGAGCAGGAAATAGATATATTTGTATTATACAGACATACTTCACTAGTAGCTATTTCTTTTAGAATTCCCTAACTCATTCTTAAGCAAAAAAACGGGGTTTTTTTCTCATTTCTTTTATCCTGCCTTATGGAGAACTTTGCCTTGGAAGGTGCCACAAATCATTTGTGAGCTCAAGGATCAGAGAAAAGGCCAACAATGGTGACACCTTGTGTTTTCTGTACACTACTTGTTAAAGGTGAAGAATCAGATGAAACCATTTTAAGTTGCTGGAGAAAATTTCATGTTCACATGACATCCTTCACATAGGATACACCAACCACTCCAACATCTGCTGGATAAACAGTGTAACAGGTGTAAAGAATCTAGGGAACTTCTGAAAAATACTGAGGAGAGTTTCTTCATGCATATCATCTATGGGAGAGGATGTGCTGGACCTGTTGCTCATGAATAAGGAAGAACTGACTGGTGATGTGCCTACTGGTGGCAGCCTTAACTATAGCACTGTGAGACAGAATGGTCTCATAAGAAATTAGTAAAAAGAAAAAATAGCAGAATTAGACCCCCTGGAGACCTCTGGAGAGCAGATTCTGGTTTGTTAAAGTTGTGCTTTTTGAGATATGAGAGTCTGGCCTGAAGAGTAAAAAGGCCCTGAAGAGCTGGTTGATTTTCAAGGTTCACATCCTCAAAGCACAGAATGGTTCATGCTGACATGGTAGAAAGTTGATCAGGGAAGGCAGAGTACCAGCACAGTTGAATGGGGAGCCCCTGACTGAGCTCTAATGCAGGAAGAAAGTGTGAGGGCTGTGGAGATAAGGGCTGGCCACCTGGGAGGACCACAGAGATACTGTTCAGGTGTGCTGGGTTGGACATCCAAAAGCAACAGCTGAAGAGGAGGTAGAACTCAGGAGGGATGTGAAATGTGGTCTTCTGGAAGTACACTGGCAAAGGGAAGGGTAAGGTTGAGAGAAATGGTCAAGAGGGAGGCTAAGGGAGATCTTACTGTCCTCTGTTACTGGATGAGAGGCTGCAGTGAAGACAAAGACTTCTCAGAGGCCTACAGTCGTATGACAAGAGGCAATGGGCACAAGCAACAAAATGAGATACTATGATTAGTGATGAAAAAACCTTCTTACCATCAGGATGATCAAACACTCCAAGGAGTTGCACAGAAAGACTGTGAAATCTCAGCCCTTGGAGACAGTAAAAACTTGGGCAAAATTATCTTAAGTGGACCTGCTTAAAGACAGGGATTACACCTGGTGACTTCATGAAGTCCATTCCAATCTGTTTCATTAAATTAAATCATAGATTAAATTGCAATTGTACAGGACTGTGATGTCATGAGTGTCCAAAAATACGCCTCCCAATTTAGACTCTATTGGTATTACTACATCTCAAAATCCAACAATAATTTGAAGTAGGCACATATTAGGGCAGATTATTCCTTGACATTTCTTGTAACTCATGATTTTTAAATTTGAGCTCTTTTATATATATTTTTTCTTTGTGATTAAAAATTTGATTAAAGTTAAGGCTTCTTTAAACTGTGTATGGTCAAGAAATAAACTGTCCCTGTCTAATGAAATCATCCTAATTAAATTAGTCTCAGCCTTTGTTCCCCAGTAAGTGCAGTCACTCAACGGGGAAAACACTTGTAGTCACAAAGATGGCAAGAATCACATAAGTCTGTATCTGCTATCGAAAATACGATTCTAAACAGTAAACTAAACATGTTAGTTCTGCCTTATTTGCAGAACTGCTGCTCAAACTCTTCCCTACTGTGATCAAAAGAGTATTTTATCTTATTTTATTTTATTTTACTTTACTTTCATGTCCCAATACAAGCAGGAACAAATCCTGCTGGCATTGCCACTACCATTTTATGGTGTGATTTTGTCACTGTGTCAGGTCTCGCATCTCTGCTTTCCTATTTCAATTTCATCCTGACAAGTAACTTTTAGTTTCCTGTTGCTGGATGTCCAGCCTTGAGTCACTTGAGGGATCCTTCTACCTGTAGGCACATGAGCACGGCACTGGCATCCTCTAGAGAACCTTGTCAATCCTGTACTTGGTCATTCTGATTGATGACTACAGATGTAACTGTCATCATAAAACTGTGGCTTGCAAGTAGGAAATAAAATGACCTTCATTCTGTCCTGTAATTAGGTAGTAATATTTAAGTTTTTTATCTTTTTATGGTCACTGGTTAGATGGAAGTTTAGCATAATTCTTACAATTTAGTTTATTCCTCATTTTTCCTTCACACAGTCACTGAAAGTAAGAATTCAGACTGCTGGAAGTGTTCCCTTCATTAGAAGGCTTAGGTTTTTTGTTTGTTTATTTTAATTTCAGTCCTTATCTACTTGAGCTTTTTATGTCAAACTTTGAGAACAATTATTTTTGTTTTGTAACATTTACATGACTTTCTGATTTCAGCTTTTTTTAGAGGGATACTTTCAAAACAGCAAGCTGTCATGTTCACTTGAGGAGGACTTTGATACAAGGAACACAACATAGATTTCTCTGAAATTGTGTTAAAATACTTTTCTCTGTGGTTTTAGTGCTGCCTGCCACAATTCTTGCGCTTCACATTCATAGAGTTGGTTTGGGTCAAGAACTTTTTACTTACTTCAATCTAATTTTAATTGTCATGCAGCCTTTCATGAAAGATTCTTTTTAGGAAAGACCAAACTAGTTCCAGTATTTCAATCGCAGTTATATTGAACTGAGATATATAAAAAGATTTTAAAATATCAGATTTTAATAATTGTAGACAGAATATTTTATTCCTTATTTCCTAATGGGTTTAGGAATTCCTGGTGCAATGTACTTTATCTCTTAAACACACAACCCTACCTTTTCAGTTTCATAATGAAATCAGACAACATAACAGTAAGGGCTTTAGTAATATTTGCATATAAGGATATTAGAAGATAATCCATCAACATTAAATAGAAACACAAAGATTCTCAAGTAATCAAATATTGAAATCTCTTTAATTTTAAAATCTACAGATAATAATGATAGTAATACCTGAAATGGAAATTAAGGTGGGAAAAATATAGGCCTTCGTCCTATTGCCACATGCAAGAGAATCAATGGCAACCTTGAGACCCAGTTTCTGGAGCACTGGATGAAAACTTGTGAATACTTTCATTGCAGTTAAAAAGGGTATTGACCTCAAGCTTGCAAAACTGACTTGTTGTTAAGTGAGCTTTAAATTAAGGATAAAAGAGGGAAAGAAATCTGTCAAACAGCACAAAAGAACTGACATGATCTCCCAGCCGACAAAATAAGGAAACACTGAATGCATTAATTATCCTTTATTTCAGAACAAAAAGATGAATATTAATAATATAAAATGATTAGATGAAAAGAAAAACAAGAAACATCATTATATGATTAGCCCATTCTAACATGAATAATAACTTTGTGATAGTTTTGCATAAATGGATCATCTGTGTGTAGACATAAAGGCAACTATATTATAAAGATGGCATAAATCAAAGAAGAGCAAGAAAAATTATGGAATCTTATTGGAATTCTTTGGGTTAATATCAAGAAAAGAAAAGAAAAATAGAACTGAGGGAGAGAAACTTTCCTCCAGCTAACCAGAAATTAACAGTTTACAATGCAGCTAATTGCTTAGCTGCTAACAAAAGCAGTCAAGCAAACTAAGAAGCTATGTTTCTGAATAGATGTCATTTTCTTATTCAGGGAGACAATTATTAAAATGTAATGTAAATCATCACAGTGATATAAAAATGTTTTTTAAAGCAGTGTTTTTTATTACAACACATTTTGTAAAAGTCCTGGGAAAGATTATGGTTATTACCATAGAAATTAACTTTTTAAAGGAATAATACTGTGTTCCCCTGAGAATCATGAGCTAATGGCTTTAATTGGAAAAAGTTTAGCTACTCCAAAAGAAACTATAATTGAGGTTAAACATGCTAGAAAACCTTCAACACAATGTATATCAAAATGAACTTTATTCTGACAGTGATAGCTTTCTGCACCAAAGGGAAACTTAGTCCCAAAAGGTTTAAGCTGTTCAGATGGACTTTTTTTATGTTTGATTAAACTCAATTTTATTAATTACTCCAATTTTATATGTATGTGTACATGTATGTCTGTGTCTACACATCTCAATAATATATATTCATTGTGACCGCTATACAGAATTCTCCTCTTAAACAGGGTTTTGTTAATTAACTTACCCTCAAATGGGTTAAAAATGAACGAGTTTCAATTCTGTGACACAATCCAAATTAGTCACAGAAGACATCCAGAGAGAGTCATCTGCTTGTAAGTATTTTCAGTCTATCTCTCACTGCAATAATTAGGCATTCATTACAAAGTTTAGGAGAAGAGAATATGCCATCCCACTACGATCATCTTTGTTGCACTTCTTAACGACTAGTTATGTTTCTACAGATCATGAAAATGTCACTTTATAGGTATTTCCAACTGTCTTTCTTTTAATACTTTTATTTTTTTTTTTCAGCTGAGGAAGGAGCCACCATTGAAATCTTGATGATATTTTTAAAGTAAGTTAACATATTTTTGGATACTAGTGCCTGATCCATGGTATTAATATATGTATTTGGGCCAGATGCTTTTTCTAGCTGCAGCAGCATGCTTTCAGGGTGAAAAGTCTAGCTAGTCAAGACAGTTTGTTCAAGGTCACTTATTTATTATAGAATTTGGCATTTTGTAGCTCAATACTTGACCACAGTGAGTGATACTAATTAAGTCTGATACAAGGTGTCCCTTGTGTATGGCAGCTTTTCCTGGATTAGTATATTTCCTAGCTAATTATCACCTCTACTTAGGTTCAGCAAACAACAGGAAAATTAGATTGTTCAAACACCCTCAGACCCCCATAGGCAAGTCTGATTTTATTTAGAGCAATCTGACATCTTTTTATAATCCTTGTTTATGACGAAAGTTGATCTTTTTTTTTATTTTTGACAGCCAAACCTTGCTACAGAGAGGTGATTCTTTGTACATCTACTAAAATTAAGTAGAAGCTATCATTTCATTGGAAAAGATACAGCTCATATAGTTATATTCATTTGTATTTTAGCTGAGTGTATTTCCTAAAGATGTGGAAATAACATGGAGTTAAGCAAACTGCTGAATATCCACCATGAGGACTGATTCAAATTCTGGTTTAATTGAGGTTTGAGTTTTGAATTCCTCAGATTTGCTATATTGGGTAGATTAAAAAATATTAAAAATTTATATGTATATTAATCAAACTATGCTACTTGGTCTGCTGTAAACGTCAAATACTTCACTGTAAAACCTGTGATGCCTTGAAAATAGGCAATTGCTGTCTGAATTGATCTGGAAAACCCAGGTATCTTCAGCTGCAGTTTATCTAGATGTTTCCATCAAGCTGTAGACACCATAACTCTCTAGCGAGAGCACATTTCTGATATGTAAAATCAAGGGCAGAGCCCCTAACAATTTCAATGGGAGCACAACAGTTCCTGTAGTGCCATGGTCACTCCTGAGGCCAGATCCCCTCTGGAGAGGGGTGACCTCAACGTTCCACTCATAAGTTACTTGCTAGTAAGGTCTTCACATACAAAAGGTTGAATTTAACTGGAGTGCTCTTTCCTTTCATTTGGTAACTTCCAAGCAAAGTTTGGATGTGTTTGCTGGTTGAGTTTAGTGCACAATGGGCTGAGGTTTATCAGCTTTTGGTATCCAAGTGACACAGGTCTGAGCTTACTCGAAGAAGTTTGTGCAGTATTGACAGGTGGTTGTCATGTTCATCCATCTGGGTGAGGGTGTTTGGAGTGAGAAGGCTCAGCTGTTTAGGGACCTGTGCCTGTTTTCACTAATTGGAGGCTTGTTTCTCAGGTCACCTCTCGTGTGTTTGTCGTTTCCGTGTTCCCCCACGCCTGCTCTTTCATTTTGGCTGAAGGATTGTTTTAAAGGACTCTGGAATGTGCTTTTGGGAAATTGAAAGCTTGTTGTCTTGTAAGTAGGTTAAAGATGGCTTTTACCTTTCCTGGGTTATAAGTACATACTCTGTATCAGAGAACATCTCTGAGAGAGAGATGTGCCTGTCTGGGGGCTGAAAGAATAAAGTTTCTATGATGAAGACTAAGATATTTTCTTCTAAATTTTGTTCACTGGGGAAATGACCCTTCAGTTATGCATTCTTACGCATATTTTTTTAAACTGGAAATCTAATTTCCTTAGATATTACTTTCTTAAAATTGATGTTCTCTCTTATGCAGCTTCTGTGACTATCTCATGAGAATTTCAGGGATAATTTGAGGAAAATAATCACTAATCTTTCAAGAATATTTCACAGATTATTTTAAGCTCATGGGTTTTTGCATATGGTATGGTTATGTTTTAAAAAAGCTTTAGTGAGAGTAATTTTTTAATTTGGATACATTTATGGTTTTTATAATATTTAAAGCTTCATCTCTTGATGCAGCTCTAAGGAAAATATGATCATATTCAGCATTTTAAAAAGAAGCTTTTAGAAAAAATAAATCACAATTGTATAGAACAATTATTCATTTTTGTAAATGATAGTGTATGAAAATATGAAGCTTCAAAAGGACTGATGACAACATTGAATTACTTACAACAGTGCACTTGACAATGTAAAAAGGTCAACATTATCCATACAAATTATGTATTAAAAATGTTTTGAATTGCTTTTTTTTTTCCTTCCTTACTTTTAATTCTCACTGTGTATGTGTTGCTTGGTAACCTTGGAAAATTAGTTAAAATGAAAGCTATTTTTATTGCCTTGTGGAAGATCCCATGGTGAGAAATTATTGAGTGATACCCAAAGGACTACCACAGGAGGCTTGAGACCTGTTTTGCTGTGCCAAGGAACAGAAGTTATTATTGAAAAACTATTAATGAAAGCTCTTCACCACTGCAAGGGAAGACAACACAGCCTTCAAAAAAGAGAGATCTTTCCCTTTTGCCTCTTTTTCTTTTCCACTCCTCTGTATACTTGGACCACCATTTTCAAAATTTCTCAGTAGTTTTCCAGAAGAGGTTCAGTGTACATATTACAGGGAAAGATTTTATGGAACCTCACAAAGTCATTTCTCATGTACTTTTAAAAATTTATTTATTTATCCCTATTTACTATATGCATAAAACTATTTTTAATGTTTCTAGAAATGTAAATTCCTCCTTGAACCTGTATCACTTGATTTGGTCTTGAAGAAGTAATTCCCAACATAGTCATATTTTCATATTAACTTACATGTAGGTGATGGTGTTGAACTGATCAAGTTTATCAGAATCAGTCTGTACCCAATCTGACTACAAAGATGGCCATTCCACTATGTGTCACTATGTGACAGAAACCTGTTTGACACTAGCTCCCATTCTGGAGCTTTTTGAAGGGATGGACATTGAAATTACCTCCAGCACCTCAGTAAGTTAATGCTTGTGATCTGTCCACTCTTCTCATTTGTGTTAAATTTTTTAGGAATCTTTCACATTGTTCAAATCTCTCACAAGAACAAATTTCTTTTCTGTCATCAGGCTGCTCCATGAGGCTTAATGTGGTCTGGGAATGATTGCAAGACAAGCTCCAAGTGATTTGGAATGAGACAAACTACAGATCTAGCTACAAGCAGTACATGAACTTCAGGTGATCTGAAATCACACTTTTACATTTCCTGTGCCATTTTTTTCACTTCAGATATTTCCACTGAATACTTGAAGGTCTCAAATTTTTTCTACAATTGCACTTTATTTTTTGCCTTTGCAAATGTGGCAAAGTAGCCTAAGGGAGAAACACTCAGAGAATTGTGGTTGTTCAGCCTGGAAAACAGAAGACTTAGGCGTCATCTTAATGCAATCTTCTAAAAACTGAAGGGAGCCTACCGGAAAGCTGGAGAGGGCACATAGCGACAGGACAAGAGGTAATTGCTTTAAACTGAAAGAGGGTAGGTTTAGATTAGGTATCTGGGAAAAAATTCTTTATGGTGAGGATGGTGAGGCACTGGAACAGATTGGCCAGAGTAGTTGGGCATGTCTCGTCCTTGAAAGTGTTCAAAGCCAGACTGGATGAGGCTTTATGCAACCTGGTGTACTGACAGGTGTCCCTGCCCATAGGAGTAAGGTTAGAACTCAATGGTTCCTTCCAACCCAAGGCATTCTATGATTCTATGACAAATAATTAACTGTTTGCATGTAAAAATATGTAGCTAATAAAATACAGAGAAATCTGATATAAAAGGTTCCTAAGAAATACTAAAAAAAATTTCAAGACATGATATGGAAAGTTGATCTGGTATTTTTTGATAGAATGTAACTTTTCAGACATGACAGAGACATGAATTTAGAAGGTCAACGACGCTGACCCTGGACCTGAGTGCAAGGAGACAATCAGCTGAAGAAAACAATTTTGGTTAGAACATTTCATTGGTCTTTACAAGTTTCATCTCTACTAAATTTGCATAACATGATTCATACAAATCATTAAAATAAAATATGGGCAGAAATATGGTGCAAGATAATGTTGTTAATATGGAGAGAGTTTAATTAAAAGTTGCAACCATAGGTCACACAAGGTTATTCTCAGTAATGACTCAGACTTTCTAATACTTGGCAATACTTATTAAGATACTTTACAACTGCTATTAGGAATAAATTGCTTCTTCCAGATTATTTAAATAATTTTACTGGTAAAGCAGTCCTGAGGACAGAAACAAATAAACAGATGGGTGTACAAACCAAATTAGCTTACCAAGCCTTACTGCCAAGTTGCCATGGTTTTACCACCAAGGCATGGCTCACCACATCAGTGTGTAAATGATGATGATAAAATATTTAAGCAGGCTCTGAGGCAAGGTTTACTACAGATCCAAATCCAGATCCGCAGTCTTACTGCAGACTTTCTATGATTTCTTTTCCTGAGAATGTAAAGAGATTGTGGTATGAGTTTATCATTCTTTTACATGTCAGTGACTGAACTGTAGCATAAGAGAATCATCTCAGTTCTGCCTCAAGTGCTGTGGACAAGATTTTCAAAAGAAAGGATTGATGGATTTAGCTTTCAATGTGAGATAAATTTAACTGGCTTATTAGTTCAACCTAAAATTCCTAAAAACTGAAGATATTTGAAGTTTTTTGTGCATTTGCCCTTATTATCTTCTTGTAGAGACAAATATACCTACCATTAACCAGGAGGCTTAATCTGTTACATGCAAGAAATCTTTCCCAATGCTGTGCAGTCTCCAGGGTCCAGAAAATAGTCTCTAGGCTCATTTCTACTGCCTTCCCCTCACCCTCCTCCCCCTTCCTGCCTGACTTTAATTAAAAATGGGCTAAAAGGCACAGTTCTGCTACCTTGTCAATGACAGATTATGAAGGGATAATTTCTCACTTTTCACCATTATTTTAAATAAGTTGCTGGAAATATATGTTCTTAATCTTTTTGTATGGGTACATAATTTTTAACTCTGAAATAAAGGCAGTTTTAGGGTGCCATGACAATTTGTTTTCTTCTTCGATGTATTTACATGTGTTTTCTGGACAAGCAAAGACATCCTCATGGGATTTCTGCGCGAGGATATGAAAGAAGTTTAATATTGCTACCATTTGGCATATATATGAATAGTGATTTCTGGTTTCATTTTTTTACTTGGCATGCCAAATATCCCTGAAATGCTACTCTGGCTGTTTTTATAGTCACTGAAGTGCTGATATACTTACTGTGCTCAGTACCAAGAGAATATTGTGTTCTTATACATATATTAGCAATCTATGATGCCTTTCAGAACACATACCTGCAAGAAATCCATATATAGTGAAAAGTGTTTACATATATTTAAAAGTGTTTTAGGTTATCATTTATATAGTTTATACTTGTGATAAAGTTTGATTGGTAAGTTTTTTTTTCTCATCATATTTTAGATCCGCTGTTCCTGGTTCTTTTTCTCAAAGTGTTCCTTAGAAAGTTTACCCACTAGAAAGATAACTTTTCTTTTGTTTTATCTTATTTTTGATTTTTCTTTTATTTTATATAATTTTAAAGTACTAATGCAGAAGTGTAACAAGGTAGTGTAACAAGTATATCTTCAAATGAATTCATTGCATCAGTAGAGTTTTTGTATCTGTGGAAAGGTTTCTTTCTTGCTGTGAATTCATTTAACATCTATGTCATTCTTATCTGGCACTCACCCATTTATTCAGTGATATCTCATCATTCTCTGTATTAGCAAGAGAAAGGCAGTAGACTTATTTAAGTTTTAACTAAACCTAATTAATTGGTCACAATGTATTTCTCTGGAAGTCCTCTTGCATTTTAATTGAAATATTGACTTTTGTGAAGTGAAAAGCTCATTTTGAATACTCATGATCTCAGCAACTCTTAAAAAAGAGTCTCCAGACGGGCATTAACTGCAGTGTAGACACATGTTCATTCCATATAGAAGATAAAGTGACTTATCCTGGATTTTCCATTACTTTTTGCTCTCATTTTTATAACTTCTGACATATCCAGGTAGTACATACTGAAGACAAGGCATTGGGGTAAATATGCAAATGAAATTATACCAAAAACTTTCTTTCCACTCCCATGTTTATTGTTCTCTTTTCTTACATTTGTATACATAGAATTGGAAGCCACGGACAATTTACAATTTATTTTGCAGGGAATAATTTTTTGGAAAGCTCAATATCTTAGTAAATATGATCCTTTCTGGGTGTTAATGCAGTCACACTGAATGTGGCTACATTGTAACACCTCATCAGCATTTTGTCCTGTGGTTCAGCATGAAGAGAGAGACACGTAATTGTTTGTGACAATAAAATATCATTAAGGAGTGAAGCAGGACACTAAAAACTTTGGTAATCTTTTGTATTTTTTAATGAAAGTCTTAAATTCAATTAATTTGAGAAATAAAGTGAATTTTAAAGTTAATCATACTTTCTGAGTGAACAAATAACAAATAACTGTTATAACCAAAAAAAGCCCCTTATATTTTTGGACTTAAAAAAGAGTTATTTTTAGTCAGTGTTAGTCCACATGTATGGATGTAACTACAAATAAAGGTATTTTTATGCATCTTTTATTGAGAATAAAAATACAGCCAGCATTCATTTATTCAATTCCACTCATCTTACTGAAGTTCTGTGGAAGTACTTTTTCTTTTCTTTGTTAAAAGTATGGTATTAAGATAATATGTCTAATGTAATAAAAAAGAAGAAAGTAGACACGAATTATTATTAAGTCATCTTAAATTTTGATAGGTAACCCGAAACACTGAAACACAGCTTCTAAAAGAGTTAAGAAATTTTCATCATATATCTTTGACAAAAAGGGGCAAAAAAGAAAATAAGGATTTAATAACATTGAGTTGATTCATGGGTCAAGCCAAAGATCATTCAGGCCTTCTGCCTGAAAGTCATTTGAAGACATTTAGGGAAAAATGCAATAGCAAAATATGTAAAAGTGAACACTTTCATCATTTTCTTAAAGGTTTCAGCAATGGCAGGACTTGGACCATCCTGATAAACAGCAAGATAGAAAGCTTTTTCATTTAAAATTTTGATTGATTTTGGACACATTTATGCTTTTGATCTCCAGAATGTTTCATGTCAAATTAATTCCATAATTAATTAAGTGTTTTTTGGAAAAGGTTTCCTTTTGTTCCAGTGTTCTTTCTGATTTTACTGGCTGCCTGATAATCCTTGAATTATGAAAAAATGAGTCATCACTGTCTATTTTTTTTCTTGAATGTACAGACCTATGTTATAACTTCTGCTTGTTCTGTTTGCCAAAGTAAAAAATACTAGACTGCTAATCTGTACTCATATGAAAAAATTGCATATTTTCTCATCCTTCTCTGGGCATTCTTTAGTTCTCAGGACTGTAGGATAGTTTTTCATTTTTTTTGGTCATGTTTAACATTTTTGTATATTAAAACGGCATTTTTGAAAACTGTTATGTTTCTAAGATTTCTATTCTGAATTGCAATATTCTAAATTGAGTTCTTTTCTGTAAGTATAGAAGTTTCCTTTTGTGAAAAATTTTGCATCGCTTTTCTGTTTATTCTCCTAATCACTCAGTACTGTGATTTTTTTTTCTGTGCTTTTTACAGTGAGCACTGACATTTCAGATCAGCTGTAAGCTTTTTGTGGTTCAGTATTTTTTGTATTTTACAGGTCATGCACAGATAAAGATATTCTCATACAATCTAAAAAAAGAAAGAATATTGAAAAGTTAGTTTTTCTGTTTGCTTTAAAAAATGGATCTATAGTAGCTAAAACAGCCTTTATCTTATCGTCTTCCGTGATTTCTGACATGAAAACTTCTCCCCAAAACCCCATAAGATTTGCAAAGAGAAGTTGAAATATATTCTTCAAAAATTATATATAATTCACTCCTTTGCAATTTTTTTTACTGGTGGCAAATTTGTCTTCTCAAACATATGACTTTCAACAGAGAAACTGCTGAAAAACTGTGAAGACATGGAAATCATTACAGAACTAGAAGTCTTCTGGCTTTATGATGTATTCTAAGATGTTCTTGGCTGGAAATTAAATAGGTGGTGCACAGGATTCCGATGCTTTAAGAGAAAAACAGTAGGAGAGAATGCATAAGGGGGAATATTTAGTATTAAATTGGGAAAGATTTAGGGAAAACAGGTGGATACAAATCTGTAAATTTCAATTATGACCTGCCCTAAGGGCTATAGTAGTTCATTTTGAATTAGTTGAAAGTATTTATGCATCTTCACAGAATCTTAGAATGGTTTGGGTTGAAAGGGACTTCAAATATCATTCAGTTCCAACTCCCCTGCCATGGTCAGGGAACCTTCCACTAGACCAGGCTGCCTCTTCACTTGAAACATAGCCAAGACTGCTGTTGTAGTCAAACCTCTTGGATAACCACAAGTTACGAAGCAAGCCATGCATTTTTCATACCTTGTCATAGAAAAATTTACAGATAATGATGTATCATTTTTGTATTTATTTATTTTCATTCAGTGTATGATGAATATTTAATAATAATAATAAGTACTACCATTTCTTTATAAAATATTTAAAAATTAATATACTTTTAACTTCCTTCTCTTAATAAAACTTTTCATTAAAAGTGATTTATGTGATCACTAAGGCTGGTATTTATCCTGAGAGCCCATAATACATTTACAGATAGATAAAACTAATGCAGTCTTAGTGCTACTAGAGCCACTTTCTTTTTCCAAGAAGAAATCAGTGCTACTAATGTTAAGACATAGTCAGAAAATTACCTGAACTGCAACTACTTTAAGAATGTGAGATGAATATGCACGTATATGACTGTATGTGTATACATATATGAAAAACATTTGAGAGAATGTAAAGATAACATGGCTGAAAAAGTTTCATTGAGACAGGTATTTTGGTTGGTGAAATGTTATCCCTTTCCCATGTGTAAGGCTGTGTGTGCTCCAAAAGTCATTACAAGATAGCAGAAGCATGGGAAAAAGAAAGATGGTGGAAAAGAGCTTTGCCTTGCTCTTTCCTCAGATGTCAAACATATGTATGTTATTTCAGAAACCGTCTGCTTAACTGACTGCGCACATGCTACAGAAATGGTTTACAGACATCACAGAGACTACTTAATGAGACAAGGTGCAAATAAGGTTAAACGCTGCAACAGCACTGTCTGAGCAAGATGAACAGTCTGTTTGGTATGGTAAGTATGTAGTAAACAGTCATGCAACATAAAATATGTAAATTCAGATTGTCTGTGTTTGCCTGGAGCTTCTGGTACTGTATTTTAAAGGAAACAAAATTCAAGAGGTTACACTCACGTGATCCTGCACTTATAAATATTTAGGAACTTCAAATATGGCATGCCCCCAAAAAGTCTTCCTTTCTGATAGTGATCAATATCTGCTATTTTTTTGGTGTTTTTCTGCCCGTTGTGCACCTTTTAGGGTCTGTTTACAGGCAGAACCTCTAGAACATTTGGTATGTCATCAGAGTGAATTTTTTGAGTCTCATCCTTCAGTTTCAAACTCTTTTTTTTCTGAAATTTTTCAGTACGTCAGGTTGAAAATTATGTCTTTAGTATATCTGAAAGAACCAAACAATATCTTTTATTCCATTATAATTTACTAGTAATTTATTGGTTTCAGCAGCAGATACTAGGTATGCTGTTGTGTTGCATGTCTTTAGAATCTATTCTTCTTAACAACTATTTTTTTCCTTAAGGATTTACAGTTTAAAGAATTCAGTGTCACAATTTAAGATTACCTTTATTCTGGCCATATAAATTGCGGAATAATTTCACTTTTTTGTTAAAATAGGGATGGACTAAAAAAAAATGTAGGGAAAGTGGCAGGTCAATTAATGAGAGCTGCACCAGATCAGTGCCACTAAGGTCTTACAGTTTGCTCTAGAGAAAAGCGTTTTGTCTTGTGTTACACACCCATACATACCCACTCAATCAGTTTCTTTCAACTGCTGTTCGAATCTCCTTGCCAGAAAAAATACTAATGAAACCTAATTTTGTTCTCTAAGCAGCAATAATAAAGGTCAGGTCTGTAAAAGGAAAAATGAGGATTTTTAGGAACAAATTGTCATTTAAGGAGGAAAATGCTGTGTACAGCTACAATATTGTTGCAAAAGACATGAAACAGCAAACCTGAAAGTACAAAATTCTTTGCTTTAGTGTATTCATTTATAGTATTATAAAACAGCCTTGAAGTTACAGTTGATTCTTGAACACAGAAGGAAAAAATTGTGTGACTACTCTGTTAATCTCTGAATGATTCAGGTTTGATGATACCTCTCCAGATTTTTCAGACAGAACTTTACTCATGTCTGAAGCAAAATTGTAGATAAGAAATAAATACAGGCCACTCAACAGTAATAAATTAGTATGTCTGTTACTTCAGGTTTCTAGAGGAGATCGTATTCTGCCAAATCTTATACCTATCTGGTACACCTATATTTCAAATTAACTAATACTGTGGAGAAATAGATTTTGCATCATTAACTAACTAGCAGACAGGGAGTAAGTAAAACGGCAGAAGATTAGAGCTGTAACTCCATTCCTACTAGCCAGTAGTTGAAACTGCTTGCCTTTCCCCTTCAGAATTAGATCTCTGAGTCAAAGTACACCACCCACTAGGTATGGTGGTCTATTTGTGGTTATAAATATGAAAAGTCAGAATAAGCTCTTGAAGGAAAATATCTTGTTTGATTTTAGCTAAGATACTGGACTTTGTTTCATTTTTGTCTTTTATTGATATGAAAGATTTTAAAGTCAAGAACAATCCAAGAAATGTACATACATACATATATATATTTAGTTTGCTTATTTCTCCTGTTCTTCAAATTTCCCAAAGCAAGCATGTCTGAATTTCAGTAGGATTTTACTGAATTTGAATATGAATTTGAATGTTAAGAAATTAGTGAAATATTTTGTAGTTAGAGATTATTTCAATTCGCAAACCCTACAATTCTTTCAGCTAATAATTTGCTCCTCCACTGTATTTAAGTGTAGGAACTCCATATGTAATTATCATATATATAAGTAGTTCTTTTTGTGTTCTAAATTGTCTAATTACTGAGGAGATATTACCAGAAATTTATGAATGTAAAGGTATCTTGGGCTGCAGAGTGAAGAAAGAGTAAGTCTGACATTTTTTTCTGCTGGCCAGAGCTTTAACAGAAGTTTGATTAATCTTTTTTCCTATTGTCTTGGGGTGACCTTATGATGTGTATCCAATATCGCTGCCTATGCCCAGAAATTAATTTTTGGGCCTTTCTATGCCTCTAAACTGAGCCTGAGAGGGGGAAGAAAAAAAAAAAAAAACTGAGCAAAAACTTTCTCAAAGCAGTTTGCAGCTTGTTCAAGGACACAAAAAGATAGCAGGTTTTTTTTCCCCAGCTGGGGCAGGGGAGCGAGGAAGCACCCGGCTTGCTGCTTTCCAGTCAGCTTTTGGCCAGCTTTTCCAGTTTCTTGTTCTCCGGAGAGAGACTGAGATTTGAACTTTTCCTTCTCTGGAATTTCGGATTTTCTCCCATTTTCTACTGGACTGCTTGATTGCTGTAACATCAGAGCACATCGGGAGGACTTTCCACCGAGCACAGAGGGCCTGGCCCTGGGCCAAGCCCCAGCTCCGAGGAGACCAAAGGGAGGACTTGAACCCTTTCCCAGGTTTTTCCTCTACAGCGAAAGATTTTACCATTTAACATTATTTTCCTTTCCTGTGTGTTTGTTAAATAAATAGTTTTATCTTCTTCACTTTCCTTCGAGGAAAATTTCTTTTTTCCTGAACCTGGTGGGGGGAGGGGTGGTTGTGCCTTCTCTCAGAGGATATATTTCTAAATTTGGCCAAACCGGAACACCTATGCATTTGATTTATATAATTGGTATACATGACAAGATTTTGGTAGCAGGAGAAATACAGAACTGACAGAACTTCTGTCAGCAGATGCCCCCCATGTCTGACAGACCCAGTGCCTGCCATCTCCAAGAAGGACCTGCCACTGGTCAAAGCTGAGTTGATCATTGACAGCAGTAGTGCCTCCATTAAGACATATTTAAGAAAGGGAGAAAATGCTGTGCAGCTGCTAGGGGAAAGAAAATGTGTGAGAGAAACTATTGTGCAGACACTGGGGTGAATGAAGTAGGAGCAGGCCATGGTGATGCATGAGACAGAACTGATATTCTTCTGCAGCCCATGAGGAGGACCGTGGTGACACAGGCTCTCACCCTGCAACCCGTGGAGGACCTCACACTAAAGCAGGTAGATGTGCCCTGAAGACAGCTGCAGTCCATGGAGAACCCATGCTGGAGCAAGTTTTCTGGCAGGATTTGTAGCCAAAAAGGGGACTTATGCTTCTGAAGGACTGCACCCTGTGGAAGGGACTCACTCTGTAGGAATTCATTAAGAACTGCCCATGGGACAGACCAACACTGGAGCAGTTTGTGGAGGATTGTCTCCTGCAGGTGGGAGCCTAAGCTGGAGGAGGAGAAGAGCAACAGATGCAATGCATCATGAGTTGACCACAAGCCCCATTTTCCATCCCTTTGTTGCCCTTGAGAGATGGAAATTAAAAGTCAGGGGTGAAGTTGAGCCTGGGAAGAAGGGAGGACTGGAACGAATGTGATTTTAGACTTATTTCTTACTGTACTCATCTTTCCAATTGGCAAGAAATTAAATTATTTTCCCTGAGTGTGTTTTGCCTGTAAATTTAATTGCTGAGTGAGCTCTCCCTGTTCTTATCTGAACCCACAATCTTTTTGTTGTATTTTCTCCACCTGTCCAGCTGAGGAGGGGAGTGGCAGAGTGGCTTGGTGGGCACTTGGGAGCCACCCTAGGTCAACCCATCACATTCTAACTGAATGTTTTCTTGGTAAATTACATTTGGTTTTATTACTGTAGTAAAGAATAAGTTTATTTTATTCTCTTATTAAAATTACCTTATAGATTTTAAAAGCACTAAATCTGGCCTCTTACGCTTAGGAAAACTGGAAGATGCCTTTTGTATAAAATATGGAATTAATAGGATCTTTAAAGTGTTTTCTTCATGGATACATGCTTCTCTCACTTATTAATATCCAATTAAAATTAATCAATTTTCAGAAAAAAAGGAATGTATAGTCTTTCACTGTAAAATCTGATAGATGTTAGCGACTTTGGGTTAACCCATGGATGAGGTGCTATTGTAAGGATTTAGGGGTTTTATTTATTACTAGGTTAGCTAGTACTATTTGAGATAGCTGTATCTTGAACCTCTGCATCTAGCATTGGTATTAAGAACCCTTTTTATAATCTTTAAATTTACTCAGGAACTAACTAAAGGAAGAAACAATGAAGTAATGCAACCAGAATTGTATCCCTTGGTACATTCCCTTGCTCATTGCACAATGTTTGAGTACTTAAAGTAATTGGATTAACTATATGAATTCTCTTGCCTTTAATAAAGATATTGGCAGAAAACTTCCTGTTGTCTTTTTAATCCATTTAGCAATTCCCTATAGAATAGCACACTCACTATGATAGGAATAGTAGACTCCTTTGAAAAACAGATAAGTAATTTATTCTTTTGTGCTGTTACTGTACATTCAAATATGCAGGATGATATAAAGTGCAAGAAAAACTTTTTTACATTTATTTTTAATACCTCTGAACAAACAAGATAGTTGCTATATATTTTAATTGAAGGAAAACACTATTAGTTTATCTGGGAAGTAAAACAATTCTTAGGGCACAGATCACCATTTTGCCCTCAGATATCATTCTATAGTGAAGAATTAGCTACCATAGATCACTCAAGCATGATTTTTACCCAATGCTGATACCCTGTAAGAGGCTATTTAATGCCTAATTAATTGAACATGCTGTATTGAAGCTTAAAAATCTATGGAATGTTTAACAGAACAGGTAAACTAAGAAACATCAGGTCAGAAAAGGTCTCGTGAGGGTGAAAAAGGGCCTGCAAGTACTACACACACAGTGAAGTCTATAAAGAAATGGTTTAAAAAATAATGTTCGTTTTTACTGCATTTGTTTCCAAATGCTTTTAGGGATCACTTACCCTACCATATTTTTATATGCTACGGTGCTAGGTTGGCCTTTGCTGGCTGCCAGATATCCACCCAGTGACTCTCTTACTCCCTTTCTGCAGTAGGACAAGAGGAGAAAATAAGATGAAAAAAGTCAGTGATTGAGATAAAGATATAGAGATCAATTAATGCTTCTACCATAGAGGGCAAAACAGTCTAGACCTCACGGAAATTAATTTAATTTATTGACAATTAGATTAGGAAGGAAAAAAACAAGGAAAAAAAGATTACAACTGCACCTTCCCCTACTCATATTTTTTTCCCCAGGCTTATCTTCACCTTTTCATTTCTTACTCTTTGCCACCTCATCCTCCCCGAGGAGTGCAGGGTGGATGGAGAATGGGCATTGCATTCAGTTCTTAGTGATTCATCTCTCCTTCCTCAGGCTGTTATCCTGTTCCAGTATGGGGCCCCTTATCCAGGATAAACCAACTGCAACATGGGTCCTTCACCAGCCGTGGTCCTTCAGTAATACCTGCTCCAGCGTGGATTCTTCATGGGGAAGGTCCACCTGCTCTGGTGTACTGACCTCCATGGGCTACGGTGTTGACAGTTGCCCCTGTGTGGTCCTCACCATGGACTGCAGGGGACCCACTGCAGTGGTGCCTGCAGCACCTCAGCCACCTCCTTCTTGTGTGACCTTGGTGTGCACAGGATCATTTCTCGTGTTTGTTTTTCCTCCCCTAGCCATCTCTGCTTTCTGGTATTTTGCCTTTTCAAAAATATCTTACCACAGATTCACTACCAGATTGGCTGAAGGGCTCAGCTGAGTTCATCATGGGTCCCCCGTGTAGGCGTGTGGGACCAGCCACATCCAGCTACGTGCACCTCTGCCCTCTGCTCACACAGGAGAATTTCCCCAAACCCTCTTCTAGGTAAATTTAAAATAAACTTCCTTTTTTTCCACAGTGATTGCATGTACCCTCATATCTAATAATGAATTTAAAGCAAATGATGCTTTAAAGAATTGTTCATTAGGAATCTAAACTTTTTCTGGTGAATCTATATTAAGAACTGTTTATCCACAACTGTACACCTGGTCATCTGAGACATAAAATAGAGACAGATGGGGTTTATGTTGGGGTGATTTTTTTCCCAGTTAGTCAAAATATCTGTCTGTCTCCATTACCTGCACCAAGATTTCCCTGTACCAATCTCACTGGAAAATTTTTGTGTACAACTGCTGCCCCTCACAGTAGCTGAGTTTCTGTATGCACGAAGAGCTACAAAATTAAAACAAACAACAAACCATAAGATAAAAAAGAGTTTTAAAAATCCTGCCATGCACAAACTAAGTTATTTTTCTTTATTATTCCTGTAAAAGTGTGAACACTAATACTCATTGGATAACAGTTATTCCATGATGCTCTGACTAATACCTTTCTGACAAGTCACTGTCAGTTTATTTTTGTATTGGTGCTGGTATGCAAGACAAGATTCTTCATTCATTACTAAAGTTATCCTTCCTGCATAAAATTTCAACTAGATTAATTTAATGTCTGCCCATGATAACATTGTCATGACACTGTTTTTCTAGGCTTCTGCATTTAGATAATGGTGTAATCTAGAAGATTGCTATCTCTTTTACTGAAGTCAGTACCAAAATTCTCACTCATGATAAATCTATACATTTCTCTTCAAAGAATGTGCCCTTAAGATCTGTGATAGCTGAAGATATAACTCAATCCTTGTGGGAGAAAAGATTTACATATACTTCCAGGGAAGCTGAATCAGGCTTTTACTATTATTATAAGCATATATGGTCTTTATTGATAGTGCAAAGACAACCTCTTTACAAGTTGTCTGCCCACACCACACCCCAAATTTATTCTATAGTCATCTGGTCTCTACATATCTAGTAGAGTATCAAAATCTACTGAAAGGGCCAAATGATAAAAAGATTTCAAAAATAATGAACATTATGCTTCATGTCTTTCTGAATTGTATGTTTGGAGGGGACACAGCCGGGACAGATGACACTAAATGATTCGAGGGATATCCCAGACCATCTGCTGTCATGCTCAAAATATAAAACATAGAGCTGGGGGTAGAAGAAGGAAGGGGGAGGACATTTGCAGCTAGGACATTTCTCTTCCTGGAGAAGAGGAGGCTCAGGGGTGACCTTATTGCTCTCTACACCTACCTGAAAGGAGATCATAGCCAGGTAGAGGTCAGCCTCTTCTCCCAAGAAACAAGCAATAGGACAAGAGGACACAGTCTTAAGCTGTGCCAGGGGAGGTTTAAGTTGGACATTTGTAGTGGTTTGGTCCAAAATACTCATTACTGTTTATCTTCTGTGAGATAAGAATTAGGAGAAATGCAAAGCAGGCACCAAACTTGAAAGAATATGAAGAAGTTTATTAACAGACCTAAAAGAGGAAAGAAAAAAAATTATACCACCTTCAGAACTCTCCTCCTCCCCCCACCTTCCTCCCTTCTCCCACTGACAATGTGAAAAAACAACCCTTCAGATGTTCAGTCTGTTTACCACTTCCATAATAACTTGTTCAGTCCATTTAGAAAGAGAAGTCTCTTCTTGCTCATGCTATGAAAACATTATCACAACGAGACAGCCGCCCACTTCCAAATATTGTTCAGCCCATTTAGGAAGAGGAGTCTCTCTGCCTGTGTGTGCGTCCCTTCCCCCGACTTGCAGCTTTTCCCGCAACTGCTTTCTTGAAGTTTTTTGGGGTACAATTTTAAGGTTGAGCCGTTCAGAAACAAAACCAGAGGCCCTTCTCGTTCCCTGGGAGCAAAGGGTCTTCATCATCTTCATCTTTAGGACTATCTCTGGGAGCATCTCTAGGGACTGAGGTTTTCGCCTTTCCCGTTTGGAGCAAAAGTCCTCATCGCTTCCATCTCTCCCTGTCCAAACTTCTCATGAAATTACAGCTGCATCAGCATCTGCCTATCTCAGCACAGGTGCTTCTGCTCACGAGTTGAACACTCCACCCCTATATCTTCATGAAATTACAGCAGGATACTCTGATATATCATAGCTTCACAACAGAATTTCAGCTTTAAGCATCTCCTCTCTCTCTCTTCCCTCAGGTTTTCAGCTCTTCACAGCAATAAAAGGGTTAATCTCACCTCGGCCTTACAGCTTTGCAGCTGGAATGTTGAATCTTTCTTATCGAAGTGGAGAGGGGGGAGAGCCGAGCCGCTCCAGCTGCCCATGGCAAGGCAGTGGGGGGGGTTCCACGGCTGGAACAGGTCCATGGCTCCAGGATGGCCGTGGCCCGGCCCGGTGGCCCCCACACGGGGCCTGCAGCCACCTGTCCCAGCACCGGAAACGAGAGAGAGCTTGGGGGGGAGTTTGTCTATTCTCAAATGTGGATCACAGAGGTGGTCCCAACTTTAAGTGGCTTAGAGAATTGTCCATATTCAAACTGGCCAGCTGATAGGTTCTATCAGTTGCCAGAGGAAACTGTAAGCACCCCTTAGCAAGGACATCCCTTCCGGGACTATGCTTGCTAACCTATGACAACATTAGGAAGAATTTTTCACAGAAAGAGTGATTAGACATTGAAATGGACTGCCTAAGGAGGTGGTGGAGTCACTGTACCTGGAGGTGTTTAAGACTGGACTTGGCACTTAGTGACATGGTCTAGTGGACAGGGTGGTGTCCACTCATAGGTTGGACTTGATTCTGTGATCCCCAAGTTAATTCTGATTTCCTGGGGATGTCTGAACCCCTGCTTGCCCATGGGAAAGGATGAATTAATTCCTTTGCTTGCACACATAGCTTTTGTTATACTGGTTAATCTGCTTTTATCTCTACCCACAAGTTGTTGCACTATTACCCTCTGATTGTCTCTCACATCCCACTCATGTTTCCAGGTCGTTTACAATAAATATCTTTGCCGATTCTGTCAGGCAACTAATTTACATGGTAGCTCCAGATTGAACTGCATAGTTTTAAACGTGAACTTTGTCTCCCATCTAAAGAGATTTATTATTCTCATCAAGAACACCATTTGTGAGCAACGAAAATTAAGTTGTGCTTTGAAACAGAAGATAAATGTTTATTCTAACCATTTATCTCCTTGATGTCCTTTTGTAAGGTTCAGCATACTTTATGATATATCTTTTAACACGTTTGTTCCTTTCTAAAAATATCTTTCTCTACTAATTCTTCTATCTATAAATAAGCAGTTTCAGTGTACAGATAGGAGGTTTGAATTACATTAGGCTGTAAAATGCAGTGGTTTTACTCCTGGAATGAAAAAAATACAATAGTTTCTCTTTAGTAAGAAGAAGTGAATAGATTTTTATTTCCTATAAATAATGCTAAGCATCATCTTTTCCACTGATTGCTAATTTTTTTCTTTTAAATTCAATTTCTCCCAATCACAAGATATTAACACACAAATGTTAATTAACCTGCAGAGGATTACATACTCTAGATTTTGTTTATAGAAACTTACATACAACATTTACAAACAGACTAGAAAGTGAAAGAACTTAAACATATCAATATGATTCTGTTGTGAGTTTATTTTTAAAATCATAATTTGTTCTTTGAAAGTACAAATATATGGTTAAAGTCTGTACCAGAATTCTGAGTATTTGCTCCTCTGTTTCTCATGTTTTCAAAGTTTGTCTTTTCCTGTACCTTTAGAACACATGAACATATTTATTTTAAATTTCACATATAAAGGTTTTTCTGATGCCTGGCCAAATCCATTTTACTGGAAACTATTATTTTCTTAACAATATTTATGATTTAAATTATAAAAAAGTCAAATTAACTTATAGCTTTGATACACAGTAATTGCACAGTCTCTACAGATCATATTTCATGCCTCAAAACAGTAGCTAGCAAGGCAGCTAGCTAGTGTTCTGTGCTGTGCTTCAGTAGAGGAGGATAATCCACTAACAGGTTAGTACTGTCTCAATTTAACCCCAGCTGGCAACTAAGCACCATGCAGCCACTTGCTCAACCCACACTCAGAGGAATGGGGGAAGAGAATTGAGAGCGCAAAAGTGAGAAATCCTACGGGTTAAGACGAGGAATGTTTAATAATTAGAATATAATAATAACAACAATAGTAATAATATAGTCATGAAAAGAAAAATAGCAAAGAGAGAAAAATGTAACCCAACAAAGACTATTGGAACGGAGGTCGTAGCAAGTTGAGGGTCAGCCTCTTCTCCCAGGCAGCTAGTAATAGGAGAAGAGAAAATGGCGTCAAGCTGCACCAGGGAAGGTTTAGGTTGGACATCAGAAAGAATGTCCTCATGGAAAGGGTTGTCAAGTGTTGGAATGGACTGCCCAGGAGGCGGCAGAGTCACCATCCCTGGAGGTGTTCAAGAAATGGCTGGATGTGGCAATTTGTGCCATGGTTGGCAAGGTGGTGATCAGTCAAAGGTTGGACTCAGTGATCCTGGAGCTGTTTTCCAGTATAAATGATTCTATGATTCTGTGACTCTACGACAAGTGATGCAAATGAAAACAATTGCTCACCACCAACTGATCAATGCCTAGACAGTCTCCAAACCTCCAAATTTGTATACTGACCATGATTCCATGCGTTATGGAATAACCCTTTGGTTGGCTGGGGTCAACTTACTGGCTGTGACCTCTCCAAACATCTCATACACCCCCAGTCTACTTGCTGTGGGGTGAGGTGAGAAGCAGAAAAGGTCTTGAATCTGTGCACTGCTCAGCAATAATGAAAACATCTCTGAATTACCAACATTGTCACCAGCACAATCCAGAACCCATCCCAGTATTCTAACATGAAGAAATTTAACTCTGTCCCAGACAAAAACAGCTCAAGTATTCATCAAAAATATCTTCAATTGGTATGTGTACATGCTGACAGTGATCAGAAGACTTCTTTATCTTGTTCTTGTATCACCTGAGTTTCTTTAATCCATTACTGCAAAGGTTTTGATACATTTTTTTCTGACTTTTCATTTTTGCAATCTATTTTTCTTGAAGATCTGACCAAAAGCATATACAGTGCTCCGGCAACAGCTCAACAGTGCTTGAATTCAAGGGCAGAATCCCTGCTGTTCTTATGTCATTGTAATCCTCCACTGTTCAGATAGCCAAGAATTGCATAGAATCATTTCACTTCAGGACCACACAGAGCAATCACATTTGTTAGTTTGTCATAAATACACAAGACATAAGTACAGTGTTACAGGGTAAAGGTCTACCTAGCAGAGCATTTGCATTTGACAATGGCCAAAAGTGCATATTCAGACAAGGATTTAAGAACAGAGCAAACACATATGAAGATTCCCTTGAAAACTCCCCCAGATTTTAATCCATTTCATTTGAGCCTTTCTTGTCTGAGACCTGATTTCTTTATATTTAGTAACCCTCAAAAAGCTGCTCAGCTTTTCCTTCTTCAGAGACAGTTCCATTAGAAGGGAGGTCCACAGCTCAGTCACCTGATGTCTCACCACCTTCGACTTTTTGTGGATGCACCTTTCTATTATCTTTCATGCTTCTTTTATCCACTGCTGATACTGGAAAAGAGAAAAAATAAACATTACCCACCCAATCTCCCCATGACATGTTTTTGGTAGACCTCTTGTATAGTCCTTCTTATTTACTTTTTTTTTTCCAGAGGGAAGTTTACATTTGATATCTAACACAGAAGTCAATACACCCTTGCTGCTCTTGACTGACAACTTTTCCATTACAACATATAACTTTTGTGATGTGAGTACAGACAGGATTAACATAGAAACATTGATTACTTTTTTAAAACTACAATTATATAGTAAAATGGTACTTTGCAAAGTTAACTATCTTAACTCCAATAGTGCACTCATAGTAATAATGGCAAGCTTGGATCCACAACTTGCTGTCTTAGTTTAGGATTGGGGTTTTTTTCCCATGTATGTAATTTATGCCCACTAAGTTTTGCATACTATTTAATTGTTTGATTGGTGTGAGGCACTTCTGCATTTCTTTATAGTCCAATCTTTATTCCTTTGATAGATGAAGCTTTATTACCTATTCCAATGGTACTCTTTTCAAAACAGAGTTCCCAGTCTGGAGGTCTGTCCTGTATTCTATGTCCTTATGTTGAATTTATTGTCATTTGTTTTTATTGAAGAGGAGCTTGTAAAAAGCTTGCAGCTGATTTTAATGATGCCAAATACAATATCTGAAAGTCAAAGTAAAATAGTTATATATTTTTAAAATACCACAGCACATGGAATACAATAACCCTCAAAAGCCTATAGAATTAAACCCACTGATACACCCTGACTCACTATTTTACCTTGTGACAGTATTGGATTCTTCTTTAAATCTTTGTTACAAATTATTTTTAAGTCTGGCTTGTTATTTTTGTCTTTTTGTTCTTCTTTTTCCAAAGTATTAGGGAACATTTTCCTAGATATTGTCTTGATTAAAGATCGTTGTAAATCATTCATAATGGTGACCTAATGAAATTTCTTTTATCATTGGTAATTCAGAGTAGTTTTACACATTGGTCATAGAATATTTAAGCTTGGAAAAGACCTCTAAGATCATTAAGTCCAACCATTAACCTAGCACCACTAAGCCATATCCTTATGTGCCATATACACACATTTTTTGAACACTTCCAGGGATAGTGACTCCACCACTTTCCTGGGCACCCTGTTCCAATACTTTACAACTTTTTCTTTAATGAAGATATGTTTCTTTTTCTTCAATTTCAGGTGGGTCAAGCAAGACCTGTGTTTCATAAATGCACACTGGCTTGGCCTGATCCCCTGGTTTCCTGCATGTGCCATCTGATGGCATTCAAGATGGCCAGTTCCATGACCTTCCCCAACACCAACGTCAGGCTGACAGGCCTGTAGTTACCTGGATTCACCTTAGAACTTTTCTGTAGATGAACTTTATGTTGGGGATGAGATCAAATGCAAAGAACATTCTAAATGTAAAAAATCAATATGTCTGTGATGGGAAAAAAGATGCAGTGATGCAGTGGTACAGATTTGAGCTATCCAGGTGCTGTTTTTCCTCTCCTTTCCCTTTTTCCCATGTGAGCTCCCTTCTATTTTAATTTCATTACAGAATTTCATTACTTCTGATTGGTCCCTAGGGCGTCTGCTAATTTTGTAACACACAAAACATCTCAAGCATTCCATGCATGTGATTGTTTTCAATCACTGTAAGTCACACATACATATGGTTGATTTTCCACCAAAATAGTTTTCCCAGAGCACCTTCAATCACACACACAGATTAGCAGAGCCTCTAGGGTCAATATTCTCTTGTTCTAATCTTGGTTTAGATGCCAGGTGTTTGGCACCCTTCCCACAACCTTACATTTGTTGAATCCAGTCAACTGGTAGCTCTCCATTTAAACCAGGACTGCTGGTAAACAAGTCGGGCAGAAGCATTCCTATTGGTGCTGGAAGTGACCAGCCTCAAACTTCCATCTTCAGGGTTTTAGATTACTTGGAGAGCAAGGGTAGACACTGTCTGCTTCTTCTCCACTGCCTACTTATGTATACAGAGCTTTCCTTACATTCAGCAGAGTTTGAACAATTATGTAGTGAATTGTCAAGGAAAAGGGATCCTCACTCTACCTCAGTTTAATATCCGCATCATATAGGAATCAGCCTGTGCTAAATTTCTACCTATATGTCTTTTTTATCTTCTTCAATATGCTTCTTATTCTGTTGTGTGACCAGTAGTAGTATCAGAAAGGAAGAGGTGACCAGCAGACATTTTCATAAACTAAGGTCATATCAGAGGTTAAAAAGTACTAATACTTATGATCAACTATTTATAGTTGATCAATAAATTATATAATATAATTCTTTCAGTAAAATGCCTTCCCTTTTCCCTGTGTATATTACTATACTGTACTCTTTTTTCAAGGTTTTGCATCATTCCGGATTAGCAAGAGCAGAAGGCAGTTTCATTTATTGCTCTATATATCTTGACAGAATTCACAAATTATTTTAAAAAATGAAACTTGACTTGGTGTCTAGCTCAAGAAATATTAGTTTCCCTAATCTATTTCCCTCCATTTTAGAAGATAAATATATATAAGGGTGCAATTTTTAAAATTCAACAGCAATGCATATTTTTTTCACAGCATCTGTTTACATCACCTTGAATAACAAGCTGCTCTACAATGTGTATTTTCACATCCTTCCTTGTCTCTTGCTCAGTAAAATTCTAAATGATCACAAGCTTTCCAAATGTCTAACAGAGGGGAAGGAGCTCTCATGCTAAATGTGATAGCTCAGGTGACTGCATTCTTGTGTGTTATTTCTAGAAGGTCAACACATATGGCCATCTGTATCCCACAGACCAATCCACACATTGTGTGTGAATGGGCCAAGAATAAACTTTGCACATTTCATTAATTTGCAGCATTGTGGTTTTGATTCTGAAATCGCTTACCAAACCACTGGTTTGAAAAAGAGAATACATAACAAGTTAGGCTTAAATAATCTTTCTAGATAAGAAAGAGTGCTCAATGCAGGCAGGAATAGAGAGGCACCAGAGCAGTACAGAAGAGGTCAGCAATCAGTTCAGACTTCTATGAGATGAAGTTTCTGTCAAAGAATACAAATATATGCAGGCAGCACCAATGTTTGTTTTTGTAATGTGTCTTCAGAGACACATCATAAAACTTTACCCAGAGAGCTCTATATTCAAAGAAAATTCAAGGCCAAATTTGTAATCAAACACCATAACTTGCTGGTTGGTCAGCAAATGGAGTTCTGACGCTAGAAAATGGCAGCAGGTATCAACTTGGGCTGCCAGGGCAGTGCTCAGCATTTGGCAGAGCTTCCCTGGGCAGGAGCTGCTGCCAGCTTGCTCTAACAGCAAACTGGTGGCCACGGGACCGTTGTCTGGCCTGAACCTCTGCCCGAACCACAGAGCTGAACCTCTGTGATGGTCATAGATAAACAAGGCCAGAACAACTTGGCAGTCACCATAGAACAGGCAGTCACCCATGATGTCCCCTGGAGCTGGGCAAGGCGACACCAGAAGCAGAGCCAATGAGAAGGAAGCAAGGCGTGGTAATGTGAGGCACTGAAAAAAGCCCAAAGCTGAGGAGGAACCGTGAACTTTGTACATTTCCTGACAAGAACCCTGGGAGGATCCTGACAGCTCCAGCTATTTGCTGTGCTTTTTTTTGTCCACAAAGTAGTTTTGGGACTAATGAAATGTCCAGTTTGACCAATTCTACAACCTTACCTGTTGCACTTGGCAACAAGCTTGGTTTCTTCCATAAAATTTTTAACGTCTAACCTGTTTCTACCTTTCTCAAAACATTTCCTTACTGGAATCTTCTAATTTGTATCTTGGGGATGGGATATAGAAAATTTTACTGATATTTTGTTTTAAATTACAATTAAGTTGCCCAAAGTTAGATTTTTAAAATCAAGTGTGTTCTCCTAAGCAAAAACTTTTTTTTTCCCCAGGGGTAGCAAGTACGTAAGTCACTTATGCTGATGCATATAGAATGGAAGGCAGAAGAGAATATGTTTTCAACACAAACCTGATGAGGTTTTTGATGTAAAGTTGATGTCATAAAAAAGGGCTAGTATTTATATTTTAATTTTGAGGCTCAGAATCTAAGGGATGGTGTGCATATCAAAGACCATTGAACTTCTTGATCTATAAGACACACAATTAAATATTATGGACTTGACTCACTTGCCTGATTGGAAACATTTATCCTGCTTGGAAATGACCCAGGTATCCTATTTAATCTCTGAAATTGTCTGAATTTCCCATATTTGACAGTCCCATGCAACTGTTTCAGATATTTAGGGGAACTCAAACAGCATGGAAATCTTCCTTTGGGCAATTGAATGGATCCCTGACTGAATCATCAACTGTGACAAATCTTGCTGAAGTTTGTTGCAGTTTTGCAATTTACTCTTCACTTTTTACTTCAGGCAGATGGACAAGACATAGAATCATAAGAGTTTTCCAGAAAACTTGTAGAACATTGATTAGTTGCTCTGGAGACTGAAATCCTGTAATTATCTTCAGAGAGGTGAAAGAGGTTCTGTGCATTCCCTGTGATAGCAGGAGGCAGCATTGTAACAGCAGAACGACATGCAGAGCCAGGAAGATAAATCACTGGAAAAGCTGGATGCCTAGCTAAAGGCATGGTAACTAAAAAGCAGGTTAAATATCATTATTTCATTAGCAAGTGGAGTTTGGATATGCAGGATGCATAAAAATTCCTGATGTTTAATAGGCTTCACTTTCTGAGTAATGCTTTATTTTGCTAAACAAGTAAGAAAAAGAAAATTAATTAAGATACGGAAGTAGTTCTACTAACACCTTGGTTTTAATGCACTATATTATTCTATATTAATATTTTATGTCAATAGATAATATTAACCTGATTAATATGGTTTTTGCCACTACCAAGTTTTGTCAATACACAAACTTATTATTCTGCACTGTAAGTACTGATTTTCTATAAAGGTGGCTTCCTTCAGTCTTTCATTGTTTTGTAAGCAAAGAAAATAGAGAAACAAGAAAGTCAGAAAACATCTCAGGAGTTTTGACAGCGGTTTTAAAGTTTAAGAGATTTTATATTTTATATCTGAAGTCAGTAATTATTTAAGACTAGCAGAATTTGCCTCAAACCCTATGTCATTTCTGTTTAATTTTCAGAATAGTAACAAAATCATAATTATCAATTTTCTTTGAATATAAGCACTGGGATTTAAAAATATCTCATGAAATATCTTCTTTGTGTTTTAATAGTGTTTTTATATAATCTAGGTAATGTAATTTTAATGCCATTTTCTTCTCTCTTACCTTGGGCTGCGGACATTCTTCAACACTTAGATTGGATGTAGGCAAATGTTGGAACCCTGAGTTCAGAAAATTTAGGTTTCTGGGATATAGTAATATACATATAACAAGATGGAGGACTTTGGGTGTAGGTTCTTCCTTCTTCTTCACAAGTCTGAGTGATCTGGTATTGGTTCAAAAAACCCGCAGTGAAGAATGTGAATGATTAGTTATTGGATCATAAGTAAAAATAAATTAGTTGGCATTCCATAATTGGGTAGTTTGGGCTTTAAAGGACCTTGGAAGTTAGCACTTGGGGGCCATTTTCACCTTGTTAACTTAGAGGCACATTCTGTTCAGCTGTGCCATAGAAAAGAAATAATAAACATCTGAGTCCGAAGAACAACTCTCTGTTTCCTGTGTTTCAATCCGAACTCTGAGTAAAAGAACCACGACATAGGCAGAGAAAGAGAAGAACACAGCAGAAAAGTTAATAGGCAAAGAGACATTTTCCTCCCCCCAGATTATTTTATACATCTTCCAGAATAAGAGAGAGGCAGGCAGAACTGAGGCCAGTTATTTAAAGAATATGTATATCACATTTAGTAATTCTCTATAGCATAATAAATTTAAAAACCAACCAATCAAACCAAGAAAAAGCTCCATACTTTTATGTTCTGCTATTTTTAGCTGGACAAAGCTTATATACTTTTTCTACAAAAGACAGAGCAGTGAACTTGGGGATATAAGGTGTGAGCTACAAAAATGTAAACATTACAGATGATTGCTTTATATTTATTTACACTGGTAACAGCTACCACTACTTCCAAAAAGCTTTATGTTTTCTGAAATGAATTTGTTTATTGTTCATAAACTCTTTCTATTTTCATCATTGAAACAATATGACGGTTTCATTACAAGCCCTCCCAGAGCTACATGACTTACCAGCCATGCCTGATGTTCCAAAAACCCATAAAAATTATGTTTAAAGAGTGAAACCATTCCAGAGGTTACACAATGATTCAGCCAATTGTCCTTTTCATGCAAAATACCATATTGGATAATTTGTTTAGGTTTATTCAATTTAGTCACAGTACTGGTTATTTTAAATTTTTTTCAGAGCATAGAACAAGGTAGAATTTAAACACACTTTTTCCTTGAAGGACTTGGAATGTTGATCACATGGTTTGACCTTCTTGATAGGTCAAATTGCCTTTATTTCATAAAAATTAAATAGCCTTTAAATCAGATAATTTCAACTTCTCAAGAAATGAATGACACTTCTCAAACTGCTGCTTGAGTAAAACGTTTTAAACACATACATCATCTTTCAGTCTTAAAAGACAATTATTTGCTGAATATAGAGGTGTTGAACTTCTCTAAACAAGAAAGCCAAGTAAGATTCATCAGAAGGGTGAACAACACTTCCTGTAGATGTCAAATATATGATTTAAGAATTAACCCTCTCAGATTTCCTGAAGGGTTTTCAGGCAGTGCACCAAATTCCTAGTGGAATGTCAGGAGAATGGATGGTAGTAGCAGACACATCATTCAATATGTATTCAGCAATGGAATGTCTGTCCTTAGAGCTGTTGTTCTTTGTGGTACTGTTGGTTGTGTTTGAGAGAAAATGTCAATAAATGTTGTGCCTGGCTCTAGAAATGCCCTGCAGAAACTTCATATGCAAGTTTTCAACATACCTGTTTTGGTTTTCACATCAAAACCCACACATTTCTCAAAAGTATTGATAGGATCCTGCACTTACGAGTAGTCCTCTACAATACTGTTTTGATTCAGCAACGCCATCTGATTTTGCAGAAGTTTGCAGATACTGGTCTGCATAAAATTCTATGCATGAACTGGAAAAAAAGTAGGTGAGAATAAAATGAGACAGTGGGCCCATTAATAGATAAGATCAATGAGAATTGTGGAATTATTGACTTACTTTGTAGAACAGTCTCTAAGGTAAACAAATTAAGTGAAGAAGTGGGGGGAGGGAAATGTCTAAGCACGGGACAATAAAGCAAAAATAAATGCAAAGATAGGAGGCTGACTCTGGTAATTGCTGATCAGGCCGGCATGATAACCAAAGCCAGTAGAAGTATTCCACTCAAAAAATTGAATTGGATTAAATACTATTATTGATAGTAGCAATAACAGTAATAGAGCCTTGTATGCACACAGTCATAAACAAGTGACCTTTTGAAATAATGGGGTAGGGGACATAATCTTAAATCGTTATGTGCATATTGATTAAAGTATTTCACAGAATAGTTTTGGAAAATTTTCCCATACAAAAACCCCTGACATCCAAATCTAAGTTACCTGTAAGCACTAGGAATTGCTGTGAAGATAATTTGTTACTCAAATTAGCTTCTCTAAGAACATGAATCAGGAACAGAGCCAATTTATTTTAACATAAGGAATTCAACTAAATGGCAGTAATTAAGGATTATGTTGCACCTTTTACTCCTGAAGTCCATCTGAGTCAGAAAAGGTGAATCGTTAGGTAAAGCCTGTGTGTTCTATTTTGATAAGATCTGTGACAAATTTTGGAATTAGAACATTAGCTTTTGTATTTTGTATACACACCTCATTTTTCATATGTATCACAGAATCAAAGACTTTTCTTGTCTTTTAATTTCAACTTTCTTTCTTCCCTCAGCTTTTTTACTTTCATTATTTTTTTTCCTGATTTTTTTTTTTTTTTTTTTTTTTTTTTTGGAAGTAATAGTCCCTGAGACACTGGAATTTCTGTGAAACTCTGAAAGTGTTTAGACAAAATCTTATTATTAAAATGCATTTGTTTTATAAGTATATGTAAATGTTTGATATTTATGCACATTATGATCATCATAATAAAACATTTTAGTGTTTAACAAAGTATACAAAAGTACAAGAAAAAAAGTGTTCTAAATGCAGTTAACAGAAACACTTCTTAATGTGTACACAAAAGAAATTTTGGCGTCATGTTACTAATATTAAAGAAAGGATGAAAACATGATCCTCAAGAGGAAGTTTGAGGCTGGAAATTCCAAGGCAGTGGCAGAGCTGTCCTGGCAGGGCATGAGACCCTGAGCTTGGAGAGGGAAAGGGCAATACCATTCCTTCCACAGTTTGGTTTTTTTTCCCTAAGGGAGGCCAGAGGAGATCAGATGTAGAAATCAGGAATCCCAGTGCCCATTATTTTGGTCCTGTTTCTTTTACAGCATTGATCTTTTTTGACCTAACAATGTCTTTTTTTCTTAATAGAAATGATGTTTCCAGTTTTCCCAAAATAGATTACATGAGATGCTACAAGTCAGGTCTAAGTGGTGTTCTCAGTTACACTTCACAAAAGCACAGAATTACAGAATATCCTGAGTTAAAAGCAACCCATCAAGATGATTGAGTATAACTCCCCGCCCTGCACAGCACCATCCCCAAGAGCTACACAATGTGCATGAGAGCTCTGTCAAACTTGGTGCTGTGACCACTTCCCTGGGGAGCTGTTCCAGTGCCCAAACACCCTCTGGGTGAAGAACGTTTTCCTGATATCCAACCTAAACCTCCCCTGACTCAGCTTCACACCATTGCCCCAAGTCCTGCCACTGGTCACAAGAGTGAAGACATTTGTGAAACTCTGTTCTTGGTTTGGAAAGGCAAATTAAGAAGTGAAGGATTGCATTGCAAATGGAAGGTTTGGCTTTAATGTTTTTGTCATCTAGGTTATCAGATGTGATGTCTTTCTTCCTGAAAATTCTCAGTGTTCAGTAATAAATCCAACTTGAGTTCTTCAGGTACCTAACAAATTATTTTCTCTACGGGGTGGTTGCTGCCTGTTCCGAGCTTCCCTTCCCCCTCCCCAAGACACTTGCCTCTGCCATACATTCTGAACTCCTTTGTTCCAAGTGCGGGCAAAACCAAATGTAACTCAAACTCTTTAGCAGTGTCTGATTGGCTGGTCACCCTGAGTCTGCCCCCAGTCCTCCCCTTTCCCCTTCTCCAAATCAAAGAAGGGACCAAGGGGGGGCCTGCGCTCTTTGGCTTTGCAACTCTTTCTGCGAACATCTCTTCCCATCTGTTTCTTTTTGAAAGCTCTAATTGTGGAAATTAGGCAAACCAAAAAGCTATATTTCTCCCTCTTTGCTTCTGCTGGTGATATCAGCTTTGCAGCCAATACATTTACCACTTTTAAAGCTACTGAAATGTTAGATTGTCCGTGCAATCTCTAGAGGCCCGAGGCTTTCTAAAGCATTGAACGACAAGCCTAGCTGGTAAAAAGCTGTAAGTGTATCTCCGCATGGGGTCTCTTTTCCTCATCCATTAGTTAACTATTTTCTCAAAGTATGTGGGAAATTTATATCTGTGGCATCAGTACTCCTCTAAAAAACTGAATTGGATTTGAAATTTCCAAAGATTAAAAAATCAGAAGTGAAAACTGAATGCAAAGTCCTCAGATAGCACATACATACACACGCACACCATACATGCATAACTGTGGTTTCTGTTAGAATCCTGAACAAAAGGTGATTTTTGCTAATTTATGCATTCAGTATGCATATATACTTTATTTTATTTAAATTTATCAATTAATAAATTTGGACAAGCAAAAGGGGAAAGCAATCTATCCATCATGATGTTCACATCAAATGTACGATAAAAAAACCAGATTTATCTCAGCACAAAAGCTCTTCAAATCCTGTAATTGCTTTATAAACTCCTCTGATTTTAAAGTAATTGTAGCTTTCAAACACAAGTCAAATATAACCAGCACATCTGAATACTTGTGAGTCTTCAGACAGCCTAAAATTGAGAGCTGAGTATGCCTCACAACCCTAGTAGGTGATATTATCATGATTCCCTGTTCCTGTTCAAAAATTTGTCAGCAACTCCCAGAAAACAGACTGTGAGGGTGTGGCAAAGGTAGGAAAGTTGCCAATTAACCAAGCAGACGTAGTCTGGCTGTTGACCTCTCTTAGATGGGAGGTTTCTTATTGCATAGAGGACAAAGGGAATCACTGATGACTTGCAGTTTCTCGTACCTGAGGATATACCAGGCAGCTATTGCTGTATTTTCTGCTACTCTCCTAGAGTGAATAGCTGTTGTAAAATAAAATTGCAGGGTTTTTAGTGTTGGAAAGCCCTAATCAGACATTCAGTTCTCAGGATATGAGGCTAGACTTGTCTTTTTAGCCATAGAAACCTGGGGGTTTCAAAGTATCACAGAAGGTAGAGGGAACACGTCTCTTAGAATCATCAGTTTGTTGGGGTTTCTTGCTTTTGTTTTGTTTTGTATTTTTGCCACTGATCACCATCAGGTACAATATACAAACAAAGAGGAGTTTTGGGAAAATATTATCACTGTTCATTATAACCACTTTCTATGGCATGTTCTGACCAGATCCAGTATCCAAAATGGAAGAGGTAAGTTTTAATTTTCCTATTTAATTTTCCTACTTCACTTTCCATTTGTGGGATATGCCCAGCCACTGCCCTGGAGGGATGTCTGCTGAGATAAGAGATTTCGCAATCGCCCAGCAGGACTCCCTAGAAAGGAAAGGACTTTTGAGTCATGGTGAGGAAAAGTAGACCCACAATCCTTTGGGAGACCCTATGCAGATCTTTCTGTAACCCATTGGTCTATCCCAGACCCTCTGTAACCCATTGGTCCCCTTGCTGATCCCCTGTATCCCTATAAAAGAAGACAAGTTCGCCTCTGTAGGGGAGAGCTCGTCACTGGCCTTCCCTTCGCCGGAGGGAACCACCAATAAAGCTACCTTCGTGCGGAACCAGCCATACGGGTCTTCTCGTCTCTCTCTCTGGTCTGGTTTGGCCTAGAGGCAGCCCTGCAGAGCTGAGCTGAAATCACGAGCTGATAATCACTAAAGAGCTGATAGCTTCTGCAAGGGCTCCTCTGCCAGCAGCTGAGAGGAAGATACCAGACTTCGGGCAGGCGATTCCTTTCGGGACCATCTCCCCGGACCGGTCACCTCTTCCTGGGTCACAGCCTCGGACCCCATCACCAGCTGTAATATCCATTGAACCCAAATTCAAGGAGCCAAGTCATTTTTGAAAGGGAAATGGTTAAAGTATTGGCTAAATCTAAAGTAGTAGTCATTGGAAAAAAATCAATATGATCCAGTATAATACATAATTAGTTAATTAGATCTAAATTCATGTCAACATAGAGAAAAGGGAAACCTTGCATAATTTTTATTTCTCCATCCACAATTTATGCTGTTAACATGAATTTATCAAATGTTTATGAATTCTATGATTTGTCAATTTTTTATTCTATCTTAATTTATATACTTATTTTTTCATCTTTAATTGTAGCTCTTACTTCTTAAAATAAGAATTTCATTCCAGACAGCAAGAAACATGTGAGGTTTTATGAACATGAATTTACTTTAAAAGACAAAGGAGATGAAAAAAATAACCCAACAACCTTCAAGACCTGTTTTATCATATTGCTGAATTATAATGAATTGTTCGTAGAGCCTAAGAGAGCAAATGACTGAATAGTGAAAAAGATATAAAACTCAATTATATTCTTATTTAATTCAGGCTTCACCTTGAAGGATATTGTTTTACAACAAAAAATACTTCTTATGGTTAGATTATTCAAGACATCCTTAACTGAATATAGACAAAAAATTAATAGTTCATATAATATTTTCCCCTGCCATTTCCTTGAACTAGAGCTCAACCTAAAGGTCTGGTGGGATTTTAAAAACAAATAAAGAGAAGGTGACAGTACAGTCCACTATATATTTTTTAGGAAACATCTCAGAGAGTGTTTATGTTTGTTTTATGAAAAAAAAAACCAACATGTTTTTGATACTGTTACAAAATTTAAAAAAAGGACTGTGGGTAAAATAGGTGCATTTTTTTACTCACAAAAGAGATTGTATGCAGAGTTATACTTTTCTCTCTCTCTCTGCTTAAAATTCAAGTCTTTAAACTGAATTTATACATTTAATTGTTAATTCCCTGAAGCAAATGGTGTTTCCTTTGGTATTGTAAAGACTTTATAGTTCTGAGCTCCTCTTTAAGTAAGATCAACTGTAGATCAAAAATCACCTAACACCAGTAGCACCAGAGTCATAGAAATGGTCTTCATATTAGGAAGGGAAAAGTGCTTTGAAAGGACAAGTAAAAACATCACATGGCACAAAAGAGAATAACTAATACTCAATGAAGATTCAGAGGTCTTTAAGGAGACCCAAAGAATCTCAAAACCCTCAATGTTCAAAATTTCCTAGAATTCAGAATAAAAAGAACAATATATTTCCCCTCCTATATTGACAATGAATGAAAACAATTCAAAACACTTTTAATAACATTTCAAAATAAATATACTTCTGTTCGTAGCTAGTTATTTAATATGTACAGACCCATATTTAGCATGTCTTCATTAGTAAAGGCACTGCATCATTTATTTATTTGTTTTAAGGGGGAAAATACTCTAAGAAGATCTCTTTTGAAGAGTAAATCAAATTTGTTCTCTAAGATAATGAAATGTTATGCCAGCCTGAAAGAATTGATCCCAAATCATTGTAGCTGTGCAACTGAATTAGTATGGAACTAATTATGTAAGGTAACTAACTCCAAAGTGGACTTCCTGTAGAAAATACCAGTGTTACAAGAAGAAACTATTTAAAAGGAGAAAAAAAAAATACTAAAGATATGATCTGATCTAAAGATATATTGAATGACTGCAAAATGTGGTGCTACTAATAATGAGAGTATCAATGTATACTTATTACAGCTGGTGGTGGGGTCCGTGGCTGTGACCCAGGAAGAGGTGACCGGTCCGGGGCGATGGTCCCGAAAGGAATCGCCTGCCCGAAGTCTGGTATCTTCCTCTCAGCTGCTGGCAGAGGAGCCCTTGCAGAAGCTATCAGCTCTTTAGTGATTATCAGCTCGTGATTTCAGCTCAGCTCTGCAGGGCTGCCTCTAGGCCAAACCAGACCAGAGAGAGAGACGAGAAGACCCGTATGGCTGGTTCCGCACGAAGGTAGCTTTATTGGGGGTTCCCTCCGGCGAAGGGAAGGCCAGTGACGAGCTCTCCTCCACAGAGGCGAACTTGTCTTCTTTTATAGGGATACAGGGGATCAGCAAGGGGACCAATGGGTTACAGAGGGTCTGGGACAGACCAATGGGTTACAGAATGATCTGCATAGGGTCTCCCAAAGGATTGTGGGTCTACTTTTCCTCACCATGACTCAAAAGTCCTTTCCTTTCCAGGGAGTCCTGCTGGGTGATTGCGAAATCTCTTATCTCAGCAGACATCCCTCCAGGGCAGTGGCTGGGCATATCCCACATATACTTAGCGTACAGATAATTCAAATTGAATGGAGGATACATGATAGAGTAGAATAAGCAATAGAATAATGTGTGATATAACATATAACTAATTTACTGGGCAGACCTGTGGTGGCACAGCTGGTTTTGTCAGCAGCTGCTGAGATCCATGCTGCCAAGCTATCACACTGCCCTGATAGCCAGGTAGCAGAATGTCTCCAGGGTCAGGTCTGGCTTCTCCCCAGGCAAGGGAGTGTCTGACCTGGGGGAGGAATGACAGGGAATAAACCATGGGTCAGTGTGAGGGACTGGAATGGCAAGGGTTAATGACTCAAGTAATTGGCCATTTGCAAAAGCAGCAGGTGCTTTGCTGAGGCCAGGTTTGCACACACATACACCCAAACCAAAGGGAGGAACAGAGTTTTTGAGTGTGGTGGTGAAACCTCTGATCTGCATAAGAACAGGCCAGGCGCAGACCTCCACCACGGAGGATGGCCACAACAAATCTTTGCTTAGCAAAAAGCTGGGTTGTGAGCCAAGTAAGGCTGATAAGAAGCAGATCCTGGAAGTGGGATAATGCTTTTTATCATGCCAATGTCCTCCTTTACACAACTGGCTCAGGTGTAAAACTTCCCCCCCACACACACTTCTCCGGGAAAAGTGTCTGGGCATGCACATTCATACATAGGCCTGAAGGTATTCATCCCTTCAGGTGTGGTGCAACTTGTTCTACTGAGCTGGCTGGTGTGAGAGGCAGCTGCCATGTCTTAGAAGGTGTCATAAACTTTCAAAGACTCCCAACGTACCCCCAGACTCATTTCTGGGGCCATCCACCAGAGGACTGTGCATGATCCAGTATTATATCAGACATTGTAAACCCCCTCTGTCCCAGGGCAGGTACCTGGGTGTTCCCACCTGAACACACTGAACATTATGTTTTATGAGCTTCCCCAACCCCTGCTGGATCAGGAATGAGACCATCATTTTGAATACAGGACATAGAAATTGTAGCAACAAAGTCTCATTGCTGGATCCATTGGTGGTGATGTCTTTCCCCTCTGCTATCTATTCTTAACCTTTCTTTCTCTTTCTTTCTTTTCCTTAAGTCTTTTTTAAAATGGTATCTATATACTTTTATATTGTTTCATTTCTATGGATAATAACAAAAACGGCTACATACCTTCTTTCCTTTGCAAGCAAGTTGTTCTAAAATAAAGCTGCCATAGCTATGTATAAACACCAGTCATTCAGTGTCATTTTACACTAATCTGCCCCAAGGGATCTATTAACAAGAACCTCAATTACCCTGACTTCAGGGGTGGGTTGTAACAGTCAGGCATGAGTAGCTCATCGCTGAGCAGCTGCACCTTTGGGTTTTGGTGGGACCTGGCAGTACTGGAGTGAGGAGCAGAGTGGATAGCAAAACAAGACAACAAAGAATAATCAATACAACTGATTTTGTTGACTATTAGCAGAATTCTCTGTCCCTTTCTTTGATCTCTGTTGTAAACATAAGCTGATGGTATCGTTCTCACCTTTAACCCTTCCTTTGAATGTAAAGAGATCTTATCAGGTTAAATAGGTTCTGCTTAATGCTTATGGAAAGCTTTTGTACTTTATATCATGCTTGGCAATTGTTTTAGATGTGGCTCCAAAGCTGCAGATCACGTCTTATTTGGCACACAATCTTGTGTCTTGCAGGTCCTAGACAAACTTTGCTTGAAACTGAGTAAGGGTCACCTCCCCAGATGACCAACAGAGACCCCCAAAGAGGCGCACACAGGTGCAGTAACAAGTATTGAATAAGGTTACACAAGCTGGTGGTAACTCTGTATTAGGTATGTGTGTTTACATAAATTTTTGTGTATAAATTCTTTTGCTTTTTACTCTCTGGTGTGCTTGATTTGTGGAAAACTTCCACCTTGCACAGAATAAACAATATCTCCTTTTTAAAGCTGACTCTTTTCCATGTTTAAGGAGTTCCTAAAATTTGGCACCAATTTGATTTAGGATGTGCAAAGAAAGGAGAACTTAATTTGCGACTACTTAACTTTAAAATATTCTTACATATTTAAATCAGGAGATGCTACAAAATTCCTTGTTGAGTTTCTACAGCTCTGCTATAATAAGAAGAATTTATTATTATAAATAATTTCTACTTCAGGAATTTTTTGCATTACTGGAAATAGTGATGTATCTCTTACTATTGTGCAGTGCAACTCTATACCAGGACAAGCATATACCTGAGCTGTATCTATAACTCTAAAGCTAGACTCTCATTTATCAGTTAATATGGAACCAGAACACTGTCATACATCAGTAATATTTTATCATATTTATGGCAAGAAAAATGATGTTAGAATGTAAAAGCTTTATCACTCTATTACTGATTTAAATTAGCCTGAAACAGTGCTTTAGAGTCCATTATTCTTCCACTGCCTAGTCTCAGACTATTCTACATCATCAATACATCAGCTGACAGTGTTCAATCGCAGTAAAAAAAATAATCAAGCTTTTAGTGGCTGTGACTGAACTAACTTCTCATATGTAGTCTCTTGCTAACAGAGGTCTATTTAAAGAACAGCTTGAAAAATTCTATGCTGCATCTACACAACCAGTTTTATGACTTGTGAAATAAAACCACAATTTTAAATTCACCTGCCTGTAACTCCCCTGAGCCACAACTTTATATTAAAGTTAGAATTAATGTAAGTTTGTTTTCTTTCAACTTAAAATACAAAAAGTACTCATATTGCCACAGAAAGTACATGATCAACTCTCCCTCAATTTTCCCAAGTGAAATAACTTTCCAAGTGAGGTCCTCAGATGGCTAAAAAATATATTATTACATTTGAGGAGTTAATCCAATTTCTTATCATAATCTAGAATAACATTTTCAGCTTTTCCATAAAGTATAGCACCACTTCAATGCACCTCAGGTGAAACAAGTGAATTTGCCAATTCTATTTTAAACACACCATCTGTGACATTTCTGTTGTAAATGTTGGCAGTATACTGACACCACATTACTAAAATGAATGAGGCCTGACACATGGAAAAATCCCAGGTTTCTGTTCCAGCTAATATATACAGATATAAATAGATATATATGTAAATTAGCTCTTATTCAGAATTTTTTTCTTTGGAAAATGTCAATGCTGCTATTAATAGCAATGGTGTGGACGGCGCTACTATTCTAATACCTGTTTAACCTGTTCTGATCTTGTCAGAAATTAATGGAAGAGATCTTGCTGCGTAATGATTCTTGGAATGGTAGAGTAAACCATCTATGTTCCTTTCCTGACTCATGCTGTGAGCAGCAAAAATTTAACATGGTCAGGTTTTTTGTGACAATAAACTGATGGTGCTTGGTCTCCTGAAAAGTTGAAAGAAAAACAAATGTTTGGTGATGAAGGAGTCTGCCTTAAAAATGTGTGTATGAATGTGACATAGGCAAATAAGATAACATCTTAAATGTTTTTTTTTTCATCTTATCCCTTACATTACCTGTAAAATATTTGTAATTCTGATAGCTAATAAAATTAAATTATTATACAGCTCTTCAGGTCACTTTACTAATATAACTAAGTTAATGCCAAACCATAGCTTCATTGAAAATTTAGACAGAAATTTGCAGTTTTGCAGATTTTCCCAACATATTTTGCTTATTAATTTGCCTTAAAAGCTCATCTTTTTTCAGAAATAAGATAGTTCTTTTCTTTCTGAGTAAAGGCAATGGGTTTCTTCAGAGAACAGACATTTCAGCATTCCTGAATATTACAGCAGGTGACAGGGGTCAGTGGCTCTGACCCAGAAAGAGGTGACTGGTCCGGGGAGATGGTCCCGAAAGGAATCGCATTCCCGAGATCCGGTGTCTTCCTTCAGCTGCTGGCAGGAGGGCCCTTGCAGAGACTGTCAGCTCTTTAGTGATTGTCAGCTCGTGATTTCAGCTCAGCTCTGCAGGGCAGCCTCCAGGCCAAGCCAGGCCAGAGAGAGACAAGAAGGCTCGTGTGGCTGGTTCCGCACAGAGGTAGCTTTATTATGGGTCCGTACTCCGGCGAAGGGGAGAGCCAGGGACGAGAACCCTCTCTCTGAGCAACAGGGGCCCAGAGAGCTTGCTTTTATAGGGATACAGGGGATCAGTAAAGGCCAATGGGTTACAGAGGATCTGGGATGGGAACAGACCAATGGGTTACAACGAAATCTGCATAGTGTCTCCTAAAGGATTGTGGGTTTGTCTTTTCTCGCTGTGACCAAAGTGGTTGCCTTTCCAGGGAGTCCTGCTGGGCGATTACAAAATCTCTTATCTCAGCAGAGATCCCTCCAGGGCAGGGGCTGGGCACACCCCACACCTGAATACGAGGCCAAACCTATTTTAGAGAACAAATATAGTTCTACATACTATTTTTTTCGGGGGGGGGGAGGGGGAGCGGGGGCACTTAGCTGTATAACCAGATAGTACAATATATGATTATCAGAAGCTCTGTCACAGTAGTATCCTGTTCATTCTAGAAAAAACTCCTTCCACTGTTTATAGATGGCTCCTACATTTCTGTGGTCTTTTGAAGCAGAAGAGGACTCTGGTACAAAACCTGAGTGTACAACAGCAGAGGTGGAGAAGCAGTTTAATAATCCACAGCAAAAAGTTTATTTAGGTCATAGAATAATAGAATCATTCAGGCTGGAAAAGACCTCCAAGATCATCAAGTCCAACTGTTAACCATCAACCAAGTTCAACACCAAACTATGTCCCTAAGCACTATATCTACGTGTCTTTCAAATACCTCCAGCCATGGTGACTCATCTAGTTCCCTGGGCAGCCTGTTCCAATGCTCTGTAAGCCTTTTGGTGAACTTTTTTTTCTAATATCCAATCTAAACCTCCCTTGGCACAACTTGAGGCTGTTTCCTATGGTCCTGTTGGTTGTTACTAGGAAGAAGAGACAAATCCCCCCCAGTCTGCAGAACCTCCTTTCAGGTAGTTGTAGAGAGTGATACACTCTTCACTCAGCCTCCTCCAGAATAAACACCACCAGTTCCCTCAGCCACTCCTCTTAAGACTTATTCTTGGTCCTGTCATCCCATATGCAACTCTCTGTCCATCCTCCTGCTGCTGCTTACACTCATAGACATGTGAATTCTCCTGCAAAGGCAAAGGTGTAGAGTGAAAGGTGTAGAGTGTGGGGCTACCACAGGAAGGTTTTCAGACCCATTTGTGCTGGCAACCTTTGAGTCAGTTGTCCTTCATCTATTCCCTAGACCATGGAGACAGCACTTTGTTCTGTCCCACTGGCATGCTTCTATGAGTTCTCAGTCAAACATTATTTCTAGCTTTTTCTGTACATCCCTATCTTGTAATGCAGACAGAATAGAGTTTATATTGTTCTATTTTTCTAATAGGATAAATAAAATATATATCCTAGGAGTCTCTCTGTTCCTATTAGGTAATTTCCTATCATCTTTCACTCCCCAGTGCCACACTGGCTGGTAGCCCTGCTAAGCGTGTTTCCTTCATACTGTGTCATAAGTTGGTGAGTACACCTCAGAACAATGTTAAGATGTGTCAGCTATGTTCCAGCTGTGACAATCAGCACTGCAATCATTGCTTTATATTTTCAATAAGCACACAATTCACCTCCTTGTACTTTTTTTGGAGTTTGTTCCAGCTCCATATCTAGATATAATGCTAACAAAACAGAACAAACAAACAAAAAATACACAAACATCTTGATATTAGGTCTGCAGATGCTGCTGTTGTACTGGGGATGGCGATAATAACAACATAGAGTTCAGGTCCTGGAAGAATGGGATCATTTATTAATTTACAGACTCGTTTATATAACTTGGTTTGCTTGAATGGCATAAGGTTATTGGTCCTTTGACCATCCACCTCCCAGAATGACTGGCTAAACGCTATGACACCCATTTCAAAATATTTTCTCCAGTCAGTATCAACAGACTGTGTATAACAAGCTTGCACCTGTGAGATAAAGTCTTGGTTTACAGAAACCTCTCACTGTTTTCAGCTAGCCTGCGTGAGAAAGGCAAGTCTTTCACAGGATGCTGGCAGAAAGCTGGAAAGTTTCTCTGCTTCAAGCTTTTCGGCATCCACGTGCACCAACTCCAACTTTTAACTGATTAAGTTTATTGACTTTTAAAAGATATCTGTGCTAGGCCCCTCTATTCTTCATGAATTGTACATTTTAATAGGTTTCCTTCTATATTAACCTAAAAATACAGGGAAAATACAAAATAATTTCCTAAAAAGTATGCCTACCAGAAGTACCACGATTCCTTGCTCAGTCCCTTCAGTTGTCTCTATTCTTAAATTTTTTAATGTGTTAAGCTCACCAATTTTAACCAACTTGAGAAGTGTAGAAGTCACAATATGTTTGAGAACAGTGTATGTGTGACTCTATAGAATTATATTTGCAATAAACGTAATTTATCTGATAACTTCTTGGTGTTGAAACTAAGTGACAAGGTTTTGGTAATGGTGGAAGCTGCAGGGATGGCCTTTGTGAGCAGAAGCCAGGGCCTGCTCTGTGCTGGACAGTCAGTTCCAGATGGCTCCAAAATGGAGTCACAGCAGGACGCAGCTGAGCTTGGCAGAGGAGTTTGTGGTGTCTCTAGGAGAATTTATGTAAAACATGATAAAAAAACCACTGCACAGCAGGGAAGAGGACAAAGCGCGGCAAACAATCTGGCTAACACTGAGGTTAGAGAGGGAGGAGGAGAAGATGCTCTAGGTGCTCTAGCAGAGACCACAGTGGAGCAAACATCCACACTACTGACCATGGAGAATCCCATGCTGGAGCATGTAGATAAGTCCTAAAGGAAGCTGAAGCCTGGCAGTCCCCACATTGGAGTAGAAAAGCACTGCAGCCCACGAAGAGGGTGCATGCTGGAGCAGAGGAAAGTCTGAGGAGGAAGTAGCTGAAAGGAACTATTACAGACTGGCTGTAGCACCCATTCCCTCTGTGTTGCTTGGGGGGAAGGGAGACCATGTTGTTGTGCCTTAATTTCTCGCCACTAAACTCTGTTTTTAACTTGTTATAAACTAAATTTTCCCCATGTCAAACCTGTTTTGCCTGTGATGGGAATTTGTAAAGGATCTCCTTGTCTTTATCTCTGCCCACAAGCTTTCCCTCCTAATTTCCAGGGAACTCCAATTGAAAAAGGGGTTGAGAGTTGCTGGGTGCACATCTGGCAATCAGCCAAAGTCAACCTACCACAGTTACAAAATGTATTAAACAGAAAAAATCTCAAAAATCTCAAAAACCCTATAGAGTACTTAAAATCCAAATGTCAACATTTGAATTTGAAAGAACATCTTAAAATGTTACTCTTCTTTAAATTCATAGAATGGCAAAACATTTTTCTGCTTTAATTTTTCTTAAAGGGTTTCTAGAGAAATTCACAGAAAATGTGGTGCTGTTGCATCCAGTCTTTTGGATCAAAGAATCCTTTCATCTGAACAGTAGTAACACCATTGATTCTCTCTTTTCTAAAGCTTCCTCGGTGAATCCACAAGTACTGGCAGCAGTTGGGGCTTCGATGTGGCAGGAGGGAGGGAGTTACAGGATGTGTTTACCCAGCCGAGCAGCCTCCTGTGGGCTGTAGTGCGTGCATCTGCTGTGACCTGATCTTAGTGTAAACTGAAACAACCATCCACCCCTTCAGATCTTTCTCAGTCAGTCCATTTTTATACTACTTTTAGAGATGGATTCAGGGCCAAAGGTGATCTCAAATCTCTCCTGTTCCTGTCTGAAATAAAAGACCTGTGAACTCTACCTAAAACCCTCCTAAGAAGTAGTCCCTTGAAATAATCAGAGTAAGGGGTGCTTATAGTTAAAATAATGCCAAACAGGAGAGTGGTAGAACTGCCTTTTCTTTATCAACAGCAACCTCCTTTCAGTCCTTGGTCTTTATTTGGTGCAGATGCTAATTTCCAGGATGTCTTCCATGACAAGACACTATTCCCAAAGCAGCAAGCACCTTGAATACTTAGACAACAGCATCACAGCTAAAGGTGAACAGATACAAGCCAAAAAGACAGTCCTAACATGGTTCCTGGAAAAAACATCCCCACTGCGATCACTCTACACATGCCTTTAGGGGCAAATTATTTATGGGAAATTTCTGTAAAGATTAGCAGAGAACATAAATCTCTCCTGAGACTTTTAACTCTTCATAAATTTTAAAAATAAGAATTACATGCACATAATTTTTGAACAAATAAAATCCTCTCTGAAAGGAAAATAGTATTTCTGTAAATCTATGCTGTTTCCTTGTTAAATCCCAGGGATTTTTCCATGAAGTTATCTGGTGTACAAGCATGTCATGGGTTAGCAAAGCATAGTCCCGGAAGTGATGTTCTTGCAAAGAGGTGCTTACAGCTCCTCTATGACCGGACAGGACCTATCAGCTGGCCAGTTTAAATATGGACAATTTTTTAAGCCACTTGAAATTTTGACCACCTCTGTGATCCACACTTAAGAATAGACAAACCCTGGGCAGAGCTCTCTCTCGTTTCCGGCGCTGGGACAGGTGGCTGCGGGGCCCCGTATGGGGGACTGGTGGGCGCGGCCCAGGCTCTGCTCGGGCCAGGCCGGGCCGGGCCACGGCCATCCTGGAGCCCAGGGGCCCTGTTCTACCCGCGCCCCGCCCGCCGCCGAGTTGTGCTACATGCAGATGGAGCACCCCGGCTCCTCCTCTCCACTGCTGCCAAGATTCAGCTGAAGCTGCACCACTGTCCGGCAAAAGATCATGTGACCAACAGTGATAGGTGAAATTCCAGCTGCAAGGCCTAGGTGAGATTAACCCTTTTAGTGCTGTGAAAACCTGAAAACATGAGGGAGGAGAAAGAGGAGATGCTTAAAGCTGAAATTCTGTTGTAAAGCTATGAGATATCAGAGTACCCATTGTAATTTCATGAAAGCATGGGGGGTGGAGCGTTCAACTTGTACTTGTGAGCAAAAGCACCTGTGCTAAGCAGATGCTGAAGCAGCTGTAATTTCATGAGAAGTTTGAACAGGGAGAGATGGAAACGATGAGGACTTTTGCTCCAAATGGGAAGGAGAAGACCTCAGTTTCTAGAGGTGCTCCCAGAGATAGTCCTAGAGATGAAGATGAGGAGGACCCTTTGCTCCCAGGGAAGGAGAAGGGCTCTGTTCTTAGAGATGAAATGCTCCCAAAGATGGGTGAAGAGAACTTTTGTTTCTGAACGGCTCAACCTTAAAATTGTACCCCAAAAAGCTTCAAGAGTGGACCCTCGAAAGCAGTTGTGGGAAAAGCTGCAAGTCGGGGGAGGGGACTCTCACATGATGCGAGCGGAGAACCAACCCGGGTGGCTGTCTCATTGTGATAATTTCTCCATAGCATGAGCAAGAGAGACTCCTTTTCCTAAATGAACTGAACAAGGCTATTACAGAAGTGGTAAACAGATTGAACATCTCAAGGACTGTCTTTTTACATTGTCAGTGGGAGAAGGGAGAAAGGTGGGGGGAGGAGAAGAGTTCTGAAGGTGTGGTATGATTTTATTTTTTCTTTTTCCCTCTTTTAGGTCTATTAATAAACTTCTTTATATTCTTTCAAGTTTGGTGCCTGCTTTGCATTTCTCCTAATTCTTATCTCACAGAAGGTAAACAGTAATGAGTATTTTGGACCAAGCCACTACAAAGCAGAAGCTCTATACTATGGTAACAAATGGAAAAAGAACCTTATCTTCAGCTACTAGCCATATATACATATATATATAAAAATTCTACGTGCTTCTCTGATGTTACCACAGCACTAGCAGATCTGATAGTCTCAGTAGTTTGTATCTCTTACAGAAATAATAAACTTTCAGTTCTGCAGAGCAAACCAGTACCTGCATAGGATATCAGCAGCATTGTGATGGCTCACTATACAGTTTGAAAAAGCTTCAGTTTTCCCACTTCGTCAGGCTGCTTCCAACAATTGATCAGCACCACTTTCACCTTCTCAGAACAGATTTTTTTTTTTTTTAATCTATATTCTGTCAAGGGTTGCAGTGATGGGAAAAATTGCTGAATGCATCTTGCTTGTGTTTGTTTAGAAGATGGATCACTACGAACTATTGTAAAGTGGAAAGGGTAAACAAGAGGTCTACATTGTCTATGGGAAAAAACACAGCTTTTTATCTATATCAGTCATAGAGGAAATTATTAAGGAACTAAGAAAAATAAAAAGCAGCTTTTGTTTTGAAAGATTTCAAATGTAATTTAGAGGGGATAAAATACTATACAGCAATGAAGAATCTAGATATTCCATCTATTGCCACCTTGTAGCAGAGATGCCAAATAAAAATTAAAAAATCTTTTTTGAATTATTTTGAGTCCTTTCAAACAAAATTCATATGAAGCTTGTGAGTGAAATTTGACTTTTGTCCTTGCTAATGGTGATATACATCATGTGTATATTATATTTTTTTGTTCAAATTCAGCACTTCTGCCTTCATATTCTCTTATTCAATATGAAAACTAGAGATGAGTTTAAAAACTGTATTCTTTCCTCTGAAGGCTTTATTCCCTGAGATTTTTTCTTCCTGTGACAAAATACAACATTGTGTTCTCTGATTAAATGTTTTATTATTTTTCTGACTGTTATTTTGTACTGTGCCTTCATGGTACAAATGTAAGCATTCACATGACCACTTCTGCTGTGGTCTACGAGTCCCATTAAGTGGAGGGACGTGGATTCAGTGATGTCAAAGGGTAACTTCAGTCCTAGGGTTTTTAATTTTTTTTCCTTCCAGTTCTGAAAAACAAAACCAGAAAAAAAAGTTGAGCTAATGTAACTGTACATACGTTTTTGCTGAAAGTGGTAGCTGGCAGTCAGGTCAAGGAAGGAATTGGAAATGTCAGCTGACTGGTCTGAGGAGCCAACAGAGGAGGGATGGGACTGGGAATGTCCCCGCATGGCAACAGTGACAGAACTGGGACTGAGCAGCAGTAACACAGCACCAGCAGGGCTTTAGGAAGGCAGGAAGAGGGTTAGAATCAGCAACGAGTTGAAAGGGTGTCACATTATCAGTCACGGTCTGTGTTGCAGTATTGTTCCATGTCCGCAATGCCTCGCACATCCAGGGTACTTGCAAACAGCTGAGTTAGTTGCCCTTATCATGGACCTGAGTGCAGAGATTCCCTGTATAAATGCAGGATAGCTGTATTATGCTAAGAAATACACCTGACAAACAACCTTCTGAGTAGGAATAAGTTATTGTTTCATCAGCATTCTGTACCACAGCAGCAGCTCAGAGTAGATGAAAACCAAACAGAGGAACAAAGAGGTTTAGAAGAGTAGACAAAAGGAGAGCAATGAAACCAAAAACATTGCACTTAATGTGCTCAGGGAAAGGTAGAGGGCAGGGGCAAAGCTGGACGCTCTGTACTCATGGGATCTTCCTTCCAGCACCATATGTGTTACAGAGGAGCAGATAATGCGGAGATCAATTTTTTACTGATAGTGGATGAACAAAGGGGTCTTAGTTCTGTCTCTGGTATCTGGAATACTATTATCATTCTATAACCTGTGTAACAGAGTTTTCTTGAATGCTTATGTTTCTTCTCAGTTTACGGTATTTTTGGAAATGTGAACTTATAACTGGAACTCAGTTATTTTATTTGGACATAAGTGTGTAACTGACAAAGAAATTACAGTACAGTAACATTTGTGTTTAAGTATGATGGCTATCACTCACAAATCTGATCAGTGAAAGGACCTCCCTCATCTGAACTTTCGGCAGAAGCACGCAATGGAAAGGAAAATGCTCCATAAAGGAATGTTGATTTCTGGAAAAAGTTTATGTGCCATATTTTATGGGAAGGGGAAGATCCCTTTTACAAGCCTTTTAAAAAAATATTTTAATTGAATTGCATAATTAAACAATTTGGGTTTCTATACAGAAGGAAGATGAGAAAAACACTTGCCCTTCACAGGGAAAACTTTCTATATTAGAGTTTATAGTGTGTCTGACAGTGTTTTTTCTACATGTCTGAACAGACTTGTGTGCACAAAGCAGTTTGATATACATAGTCTGCAATACATGTTTTACTCTATTTTATTTAATGGGCAGTTAGGGTGTCTGTGGATATGATGGTAAAACCTGGAGATACCAAGTCTTTCAAGGAATCTCAAGCATCAATGAATGACTAGCACCAGTACCTCCATGAGAGAGCTTGAATACTGATCTTTCCCATGGTTTAACCTTAAGAACAACAACAAACAGGTGTGTTCCAGTCTAAAAGGAGAGGAAATAGGTCTGGAAACAGCAATGGGCAGCAGGAAAGCAAGTTCATGGCACAGAAAGTGTGCCTTGGAGCACAGGTTTTTGATTGCAATATCTTGGCATAGCATAGTCTCAGTAGCATAAGTAACATAATAAACAACCATACAGGTTTGTCATTAGCAGCCTGTAAAGAACTGAGCTCAGAATCTAGGTGCTCCCAAAGAAAATATCCAGCCCAGTTACCTAAAATGGGTGATCTATGTATCTATCTATCTGGTAGGTTTGAAACACTGTGTATAGGACTTAACTGTGCCTAATAATAATAAAAATAACAATAACAAAAAAAATACCCATGTAAATGACACAATTTCTTTTATAAATATTCAGCTTTATAAAGCATAAAAAGCAAAACAGTGGTCCCTATACTCCTAAAAGATAATGCTAGAAGTTCTGAGGCAGACAATTATGGTACAACCTGTGGACAACAGAAAAAAAAAAAGAAGATTTTGTCCTTCTAGCAAAAGTTACCCCTGCTCATGTCAGGAAAATTGGACTAGATGACCTTTAAAGGTCCCTTCCAACTCAAACCACTATGTGATTCTGTGATTTTATAGATGATTCTATATCCTGTGTTGTCTATAGCACAAAAGAAGTGCCATTCTGCCTATGGATAGAGCACCACACAGGTCACCACATAACATTTCAGAAATGTTGCTAACTACTTCTCTATTTCTGGTTTGATTTTAATTGTTATGTTCTACAAGTTAACCAAAACTGAAACTAATAAATTTAACATCTTGAACACCAAGAACTTCCTAAGCAGCTAATCTAGATGGGTAAAAATATTAAAAAATATGTATAAATTGCCTTTAATGATGTATTTAAGTTCCTGCAAGCTTAACTGTTAAGTAAAAGTTCACATGTCATACATTAATACAACATAGCATTTAGCTAAATAAGTACCTACAGGAAGTGGCAGACCATAACAAGGCAAAAATGTCCTCAAAATAATATGCAAGTATCATTTTAATTCTACCTAGAGGCCATAATAAAATAATATGAAAGAAAGAGGAGAGATTGAAAGGGAAAGCAGCCAGCAACTCTCAGACTTTGGTTTGCTGTTATGTAGATCTCTTTTCCAGAAGACAGAAGATAGTTCTAAATTACTTTTTTCTTCCCTCTACAATCTCAGGCATTGATTTTTTTCTCCTGAGTCTTTAAGGTCTTAATGATCTCTTACAGTTTTGATGTCAAAACTTTCAAAACTGTAGATCTCTACATTCCTTAGGGGAAAATCTGGAATGTCTCAAAATATTCAGTAGGTTTTAAGGACAAAATATTGAAAGTTTAAGAAATATAAAATATGTTTCTTTGCTGTAACTTGAGTCTTACGTATACTGATTAATGTTTCAGTCCGTACCACAATGTAAATTCACAAATGAGTACAGCATAACCTGAATTTAACTTAACTCACCTATGTCTAGGTGTCTGTGCAGATGTCTACGTATAAACACACATTACATCTCCAATACAGCTAAGTCTGATGCTAATGTCATGTATGTGTACTGGGCAAGGCCAGGCTGCATTCACTGAATCTGAGGGAATATGGTACAATATGGTTTATGCCCATGTGAGTAAATCCTCTTCCCCTCCAACTCAGTGCCTTGTAAATATTTTCTTCTTGGCTGGTCCTTGGATCAGTGTCACATGAAAAAAAGGAGATTTCCACAACACTTGGAGTCTTATTTGTCTGTTGGTGTCCTAGGAAAGCTGAGACCCTTGTGCCCAACCAGTCTGTCATTGTCCCATTACAGGGACCCTTCACTGAACAGTCCTTCTGGGTCAGAGGTTTGTCTGACTGCCTTAGGCAGGGACACACACCAAAAGCACAAAGGAGACCCCTCAGTGGGTCTTCCCACTTTATTTGAGTGTGTTACCTGCTGCCGGTGACTGCTTGTGCCCATGAAGGATTCACGCTAACAGTTTATGGAATAATACTCTTTATTTATATAAAATTGTAACAGGTTAAGGGTCGAGGATTGCCAATGATAGTATCTGACTGCAAAAATGTATTCCAAGGAATATCTCTATTCCCCAATAAAAGTATTCAGCCTGAATAGAGTATGGTTCTTACCCAACCGGCATCCCATTGGGGGAGAAAACAGGTTCAGCCCGTTGACTGGTCCCAGCAGTTACGATGGAGCAGTCACCATCAATATATGACAAAAACAAAACAAGACAATGGCTTGCCTTTTATATGGTAGCTTTTTGAACATAATACCACTGCAGGAGTTAGTTCTCCAGGACCAGATTAAATTCATGTGTAAATGACAACATCTCCAAATACTGCAAGTTTTACCTCTTAGCTCTAATGAATGAGATGGCTGAAGAGTCTGACAGTGTCTTTCACTCAGATTGCTTTACATTTTACATCACACTGTTGACACCATATTTTGTGTTCATATGTGTTACAAATACTTGTTACCATCAGGGAAAACCAGTTTTATATCCATAACCTGCAGTCAGTATGTCATTGTGAACACACTCTTCTGCCCATTTCCCTGAAGTGTTGTGTTGCATCTTTATCCTATGGTGGTCATCCAGGTTCTTTGACTTATTGCCAGTCCAGCCCATTCTCTGTTTAGGGGCTTCTCCTTACAGTCTGTGTCATTCTCCCACCTCAACACTCTGCCTGCACTTCTCCCTTTTTCTCAGATGCTTCTATCATATTTGCTAGTCACAGTCTTCATGTCCAACCAAGTCCAACTTTTCTTTCCTTTTGTTGTAATTTCTGTTTCATGCTGTTAGAGCTTTCTTTCCCCCTGAGTCTTAGCTCTATCCTGCTACTTTCAGCAGATTTCATGTCCCACCTTTTATTTTAACTCCCACACTTTGAATTATCACCCTCTGTTTTTCTCTATCAAACTATAAGTGGTCACAAAGAACACAGGAAGGGCAGGGTCCCAGAGCCATACTTTACCTCCAAAGAACACGATGAAGAACTTTCAGCAAAGGTCTTCAGTGTTTTTTGCTTTTAGTGGCCTCCTGTCCGGTTGTTTGTTATGGATAAGGCTTGGGCTTAGCCTTAAGGATGTCTTGGGCTTCTGTTCAGTAACATAAATTGAAAGAAATTCAATTATGATGCTGAAGAAGAGATGTTACTAGATGCTCTAGCTAAGTTTTTCTTATCAGGAGCACATTGTGACTATTCAGATATGTCTGAAGTGAGCAAAAAGATTAGTTTTTGCAGGTTCATGAGTATACACAAGAACAGCCAAACCATCAAAACTAAAGGTTGCACAAACATTATCATCTAATTTATCCCATTAATATTTTTCTTCCTTATTTTACCTCACTATATCAAATAAAAAATCTCTTGGCTGAAATAAAAAATTAGGAAAATCACCCAAAAATATTAACAGGGATGTTGTAACAATAACTAGTGTTTTTATCCAGTGCAAACTGGTGCAACTCCCACCACTTTCTCCAAAATCTTTCCTTGTACAGTAAGGAATTCTTTATCTGATTTCCTTGAAAGTTGTTATGAACTTAGCTGTAAGTTACTTGCATTTTGTTCTTATTATTTCTTATTTTTCTCTCCTAAAATAATTAAATTTTTAAACTATTTTCTTAATCAATACAGATATTAATAACAAAAAACAAAAACATAAGATGAAGTAGTTGTGCTTTTTCATCTTAACAAGTACTTGTTTTAATTTGTAAATTCCCCTATTAATTTTTTTCCAGTATATTTTAAAATTAAATATCAATACAATTTCACATTATATTTCAGGTACCTTAACAAAATGGAAATATATCAGAGAAAAAAACAACCAGAGAGTGACAAAGCAGCAAAATTAACCAACCTAAAATACAGAGAAGTGCCATCACTTTAGAGGTTATGGTTTGAATCCTTTCTTTCATTAAGAAGAGGAGTTTTGATACAATCTGTAGGAGACAGTTGTCCCCACTGATTTCAGTTGTAGCCTCTACATTTTCTTTAGGTACACTAGGATTCAGGTAATGCTAAGAATAAATATTTATCTATATATTTATATATAAAATGCATCATAAGGACATTTGGTTTATTACAGGAATTGCTCTTATTTTGAATGTGACCCAGGGCAGTGTGACCCTAAATTGACACACTGTACTTTTTCACTATTTGACTATAAATAGAAGATTATCGGTTTCCTGGCTTGAGAATCTGTTGAGTTATAAGAAATACAGGTGTGTAAACTGCATATATTACCATCAAAGCTCCTATAAATGTCATTGTTTTTCCATCTTGAACGCCTCTTTATTTTTCCTCTTTGCACAACAGAAAATTATAAAATTGAGAAAAAATTAAGAAAAGACATTTGAGAAAAAAATAAATTATTTATCATAGTACTAAAAAATCCCAAACTTCCAATGCTATCTGGGCTTCCTAAATATGATAATATTTTAATACTGGCATGAGAAAGGCTACGTAGTTTCAGTTCTTATGTGCTTATCAGTCTAAGTTAAATAACTTGCAAAATGCTAATTTTGAACTGAAGGACAAGCAAGCAACAAAATTCACTCTGTTATTCTTACCAGACTTCACATCTATCAAATAAAATGTAATTTGATATTCCAAGAAGCAGATCTTGAAAATGGTGTACAGGGAACTACACAAACAAATCTCTTTAATGTAAACATGACTTGAGCCCATAACCTCCCAAGAGGGATTTATAAAAGGTACCCCTCATCATCTCTAAATGTATTTGAGTCAAAAGGTGGTCCTGGGAGGATAGAAAAAAATTTTTGTTATGTTAATTAAAAACAGTATCTCCAGCAGGTTTTTTTGAGCCGTTAATATACAAAAATGAGAGAAAAACATAGAAAGAATGAGGGAAGGAAGCTGCTATTTTGTGAGGCTAAGGAAAGGTGTTTTATAACTCTCCAATAAAGTAATGACCTGCATATAACCAGTCTTGAAAATATCTTTTATTATGATAAGTTAGCACTAGCTTGTGCTGTAATTTTTTCTGTGTATGAAAAAATCTTTAAAATTTTTAGATGCTGTATTGTCAATTTTATGTAAAGGTTACTTAAAATACAGACTTGACATGTTTAGAGCAGGTGAGACTGATTTTATTTTGCACATTTCAGGATGGAGAAGGTCATTTGCACTCAATTACTCATGGAGAGTCCAAAACTTTTGAAAGTCAATATCTGCTATTGCAGATACAGAGCAGCATAGTATTGCTGTGGCTTTTGTTCCAGGACACTGTTAATAAATAAGCAAATTAAAGAATAAGGCTTATTAGTGATTAGGATGAAGAAGTCATTCCATATTGAAAAAGAAAATAGGTTTTAGAAAAGTATTTCAGAATAAATGACATTCAGGAGTGATAAATACTCAAATCAGACTATAGAATATGATAATAAAGGTGTAGATAGTAAAAATAAAAAAGGAAGAAAATGTAAAATCCATCACAGACATGACTTGTTCAGGCTAGTGAAGTAAAACATAATTAGAAACTGGAAGAACATGACTGCTTATGGTAGTTGAGTGGAGAGCAATGGACATTATTTATTTTTATTTTAGTAAAGTTTTAGTCTCCTAAAACATCCTTCTAGACAACCTGATGAAGTATAAATTATCACTAACCTGGGCTCCGTGGCTTCTGTGCTGGGGTGCGAGGTGCTGCAAACTTCAAAAACTGTCTCGTAAGGTGCTCGGCAGAACCAGCCACACACTCACACACACGTGCATGCACAAATGCACAGATAGCTTCAGTAATATGCGTCGACGGCAAAGAGGCAGGAAGGATCTCCACTTAGAGTTCCATGGACAGAGATTTATTGCATTCACACCATGAAGGAGTCAAGAGGCAAAGACAAGGAACAATGGAGGGTCCAGGTTTAAGTATGGGGGGAGGTGAGCACCAGAGACCAATGATCTGAGGGCATGGGGGCGGTAAAAAGAGGGACTAGGGTAAGGGAGCCAGTGGGGAAGCTCTGGGGGAGTGGTAAGGGGCAAAGGCCAATGGGGCAACCTGGAGTGTAGAACTTTCTAGGACATTAAACACATAAGGTAGCAAGGGGGCGGGGCAGCCAGTGGCCAACCAGGAATGCAGAACTGGGGTACATTAACATAGCAACACAAAGCATTCTGGGAGAGGTTTCTCTTCTCACCCTAACCTAGACAGACGTCTCTGGTACTAGGGACTGTCTTACCCAAGAACTCTCTTTGTTCCTGTAGCGGGTTCAGTTCATGAACAGGGCAGAAACACCAATTTAATGTAGTGGTTTGGGTCAAAATATCCAGTACTTATTTATTTTGCTTCTGTGAGATAAGAATTAGGAGAAAGCAAAGCAGGCACAAAACTTAAAAGAATATAAAGACGTTTATTAACAGACCTAAAAGAAAGGGAAAAAAAAAAAAATCAGACTAAACCTTAAGAACACTTCTCCCCACCTTTCTCCCTTCTCCCACTGACAATGTAAAAAGACAACCCTTGAGATTTTCAGTCAGTTTACCACTTCTATAATAATCTTTTTTTCAGTTCACTTAGGGAGACGAGTCTCTCTTGCTCATGCTATGGAGACATCTCCACAAGAAACAATTCTCGCATGGCTTCAATATCACAGCAAGACAGCTGCCCAGGTTGGTTCTCTGCTTGTATGTGAAAGTCCCTTCCCTCATCTTACAGCTGTCCCCACAACTGGTTTTGAAGGTCCAGTCTTGAGCTACTGGGGAACTATTTTAAGGATGAGCCGTTCAGAAGCAAAGGTTCTCTTCACTTATCTCTGGGCGCATCTTCAGCTCCCGGAACAGAGGCCCTCCTCCTCCCCTGGGAGCAAGGGTCCTCATCACTTTCATCTCTAGGAACAGAGGTCTTCTCCTTCCCTGGGAGCAAGGGTCCTCATGCAATTACAGCTACTGTCATTTGCTTATTTCAACACAAGTATTTTTGCTCACAATTATAGTAATTTGCTTATTTCAGCACAGATACCTTTGCTCACAGTTGCAATTTGAACCCTCCACCCCACCATGTTTTCATGAAATTACAGCATGTACTCTGATGTTTCATAGTCCATCACCATAGGTTTACAACAGAATTTCAGCTTCTAAGCTTGAAGCATCTCCTCTTTCTCCTCCCTCAGGGTTTCAGCTTTTCCTGCTTTACTGACTTTGGTGTCTCTTTTTCTTCATGTGCCCTCACCTTCCCTCTTCCTCTGACTTGGGAGAGGATTGATGTCTGCAGGCTTCCTCTGTTCTGGAGGAAACTTACATCACTAAAAAAGGGTTAATCTCACCCAGGCCTTCCTTGCAGCTGGAGTTCGCTTATGGCTGTTGGTCACATGATCTTTGCCGGGCAGCGGGGCATCCTCAGATGAATCTTTGGCCGCACTGGAGGGGGGGAGGTGGGGAGCTGTGCCGCGCTGCCTGCACGGAGCAGGGCTGTGTGTGGGGGGCCACAGATGGAACAGGGCTGCACCACTGCCGACCCGGCCGGGCTGAGCAATGCCCAGCCAGGCCCTGCTGGGCCACCTACAGGCCCCCCCTGCTACCTGTCCAAAAGCCAGAAGACAAGAGAGCTTTCCCGGGCTCTGTTCGTTCTTAAATGTGGATCACAGAGGCGTGTCAAGCTTCTTAAGTGGCTTAAAAAGTTGCCAATATTCAAACTAGCCAGTTGATAGGTTCTGTCAGGTCATACAGGAAGCTGTAAGCACTTCTTTGCAAGAGAATCACTTCCGTGGCTATGCTAGACGATGACAGTTCCTTATATCACAGGCTCACCAGCCACCACAATAGATTAGATAAGAAGACAGTGAAGGAGATTGAAAACTGTCTCAAATTCCAGGCTTAAGTGATAGTGATGAGCACCATGAAGTCCAGTTTGAGAGCAGTCCAAAATAGTCTACCACAGGAGTCAATATTGGTACCAGTGATGCTTACTATATTCATTAATTAGCTGCTTGATGGAACAGGGCATAAATTGCATGTTCTCAGAGGATGCAAAGCTAGGAAGAGTGACTGATACATCAGAGGGTTGTCCCTCAGTTCAGAGGGACCTCAACAGGGCTGAGAGGAAATGTATGAATTCAGCAAAAGAAAATGCTAAGTCTTGCACCTGGAAAGAGCAACTGCATCCACCAGTACATGTTGAGAGCAGAACAGCTGGAAAACAGCTTTACAGAAAATGGTCTGGGAATCCTGGGGGACACCAGGTTGGCCTTGAATCAGTAATGAGTTCTTGAAACAAAAAATGTTAATGGTGTTCTGGGTTAGTGGCTATTGCCTGCAGGTTGAGGGAGATGATCTGTTCCCTCTGCTGAGTTCTATTGAAACTGCTTGGTTTTGGGAAGTGAGAGTCTCAGTTTTGGGTTCAGTTTCATTGTGTAGGAGAGGGGCAGTGGGAGAATCCTGTCAATATATATAAATGCATCATTGGGGAAGCAAAGAAGAGGAAGCTGCTCCTTCTTGGTGGCATCCAGTAAAAGAACAAGACAACGTAGGCTGCCACATGTTGAACTACTATCAGTTTAAGATTATCGCAGTGGTGTGTGACCTATATGAAATTCTGCCATATGCATTTAAGTTTTCTAACTGGAAAACACTGATTGCAGGCGAGGGAATGATGGTCTAATCTGTCTGGCATTTCAGCAGGGTAGATAACTTAAATAGGAAGAGGAACTTTTTTTACCATTAAAAGTTTGATAAGGGGAGAAAGGAAGTAATGGGAGTGAGGGAAGGGAAGGAATACCTTTGTTTCTTCTGCATGTAAGAGAAAACTAATGAGAAATATCAAGCTTCAAACTTACAAAGCCACTATAGCATTCTCATGAAAAAATGAGATGAAGTTACTTGCAACAAAACAAGCAAACAAATTCAACTCATATACTCAGTCTGAGCAGATGCTACAAGTAATGAATATATTTTTAGCAAAGATCTAACACCTATATGTGGACCAGTGAAGGAATGAACTTTATTAACTGCTTTTTCTTAAGTTACTATTGTATGGTAAATACTTGATTAAAAAGATAGCTAAGAGGAAACATTATTGCATATCCTCACTAGGAATTAGAGAACGGTATGTTTGCTTCTGGATCATTTTCATGTTGCTACGTCTCACTCTTTCCAAGCATATGCTGTTAATTCATGTGTATGTCCATGCACATCCTTGTGAGTTTATGTTCAATACTGTAAAATTGTTTTTATTTAGGCTACAGCCTTTTCTTCACTAGCACACATTTATGCTGTGAGCATCCCTGAATAGGACTGATGGTTTTTCCCCAAAAAAATCCTGGATATGAAATCCATTACACAATCTTACCAGCCTAAGAAGATGGAGACTGTAATAGTGAGTCAGTCCATGGAGGTAAAACATAGTTGTAGCTTGCACTGGAAGAAATAGATGAATACAAAGCTCTGATATTTTCTGTGAAAAAATTGCGATGTGGGAATGATTTGGAAAAACATGATTTGGAAAAACTTTCCTCAGCTTCAGTATTCCTTATTTTTTATTAATTTGTGGCAGCTATAATAAATTATTGAGTGTCAGCTGAATTTTATTCTTTTGATTCTTTTACTCAGAGTTTGGATTAAAATGCAGGAGATGCCAGGCTTTTCTTCTAATTGATGTTTATTATTTTCTCATCTGTAGCACAGCTGCACAGGATGGGCCTCTTAGGTAACAAGGTGGAAAATGGCTGTGAGTTCTAACTTTCAAGGCCTTTTAAAGTCCAAATCAACCAATTATGAAATACCAAGTAATATGTTTTTACTTATAATCCAATAACTATCTATTCATGACCCGCTGTGCGGGTTTTTTGAACCAATACCAGAACACTCAGATTTGTGAAGAAGAAGGAGAAGAGAAGAAGAGCTAATCCACACCCAAAATCCTCCATATTGCTACACATATGGATTATTATATCCCAGAAACCTAAATTCTCTAAACCCAGGGTTCCAACAAATGATGACATCTTTATCTATCATAAATATATGTTCTTATTTAAGTTATCTACAGTCTGGCAGAGTACTTTGAAATATCAAGCAGGCCAATGAAGTAAGACTTTGACGATCAAGAATGAAATAAATAAGTAACTAAAATTGCTGTGCTTCATTTTTCCTGTGATTGGATTTTCTCATTTGAAATGTCAGGAGATAAAACCATTTTCCTTATTTAGAATGTGCACCACTTAATTAAATTTGTACTGTATTGTAGAATCAAAACCCATCACTATTTCATTTCTAGAAATTGTATTTGGATTATAAGCAAGATAGAAAAGAAAATATTGTAACTTCCTTTCTGGTTTAATGAACTGTCTTTCTCAAAGCCTCAGTCTTAACTGAAAAGTAGCAAACATAGTACAGTAACTGTCAGCGAAGAATATGCATAGACTGATGATATACCTATGTTTGAATCCCTGAATATATTAAAAATTACAGTTGAAAAGCATTCAAAGCTTTATTCCTGAATATCAGCAAATTCATTCTGAATTAATTTTTTAAAATAGTTTCAATTTTATTCAACTGAAAACAGTATTTTCATTAATTTATTAAGCTATCATGTGTGAGACACCATCTGTCATGTGAAAAGTGGAGATTTACTCAAACCCTCAGTGTTTGATTTGTCAGCCAGTACCCCAGAAAAGCTGAGACCCTTGTGCCCAACCAGTCTGTCATCATCCCATAATGGGGACCCTTCACCGAGCAGTTCACTAGATCAGAGGATGGTTCAACTGACTTTTTCAGGATCACATGCCAAAGAGAAATCCCCTCCTGGGTCTCCACACCTTTATACACTGCCAGGCACTGCCAGCACCCTTGATGGACTCACATGAGCAGTTTACAGAATAACATTCTTTATTAGTAAAATCATAACAGGTTAAGGTTCGAAAATGTGTTTAGGTGGAATATGAGTGACTTTAGTCATACATCATACTCACTCAGTGGTGTTTGTACCTGCGGGTGGGTATCTCAGCACAGTACCTGCAATAACCTTGGGATGGGCTTAGGTGTCAGTCCAAGAATGATTTCACCACAGTTGCTGATTCAAGAGGAGAACATCTTCCTTTACCTCCCTTGGTTTTCAGCTGCTGTGTGGCTTATGTGCTAAAAAGTATCACTGAGCTCCCTCTGCAGGGGTTTCAACAGAGCCTGGCCACAGTGTCTACCCTCTGTCCCACCCTCCGTTTGGTCCCATTTAGATCTTATTGTGTATGGGAGTTTAGGTATGCTGGTCCTGTTCCATTCAGGGAGTAGCAACCATCTTTTTCCATATAACTTCTGTACTGTTATCTTTTTACCCTCAGTCATCTTCCCACGCCATCATAAATGTATCATTTTATCATATTGATTATTGCCATGCATTTATCTCATTGACTGATGACAGAATACCATGTAGTAATGACTTCAGAGACTGATGGGATTTATTATATAGCATAAGAATATTCTAGATAAGACTGAGCATCTTATTTTTCTCATTTAGAGGGTGGTTAGAGATATTGCCTTGGAAAAATATTTTTAGTACTGTTTTAAGTCAGTTAGAGCAGAATTGTTTTCAGTAGACTTACTGCAAGGAGGAGACTTTTATTTCAGTGTTTTGCTTCCTGAAAAAAGAATATTACGCACTGGATAATATCCAGTAGCTGAACTAAGTTACCAAAGTGGGCATTCTTCCATTTCTTGAAATTTGTATTGAATCACTGGAAAACATAATCGTCTAAATCCTGAAGCCATTTTTCACAAAGAAAAAGAGTACATCCAATTGCAATGCTCCTGCTGGCAAAGAGATTATTATTTTCTTTGACATGTGAACATCAGAAACTATTTCTTTAGACTACTGAATCAAAGGAGAAAACCAAAAGGTTCAAACTTCAACAACTTAAGAATTGTTGAAGCAACATCCCTAATAACTGACCAGTATCCCTGGTTGCTGGCCAGTATTGGGGACAAGCGGTCATTTATTTGCCAAGGATGTCCAAAGAAAGAAACAAAAACTTCCCAGGGTTTATATACATTGCAACAAAAACGCTTCCCATAGCCCCTCTTCTCGTTGTCAAGTCCCAGTTTTTCATCTTATCGTTCCAACTACTACTAAAACATTTAATCCATCTTTAGTTAAAGGATAACTTAAAGCTCGGCTTCTTTAATAATACCATATTATTTTTCATTTCTTAGCTAAGGAATTCTCAATTAAGTTCTGCAGGTGGATTATGTTTATTGAAACTTTACTCCCTAGTTTTCCTATAGTATCTATCATATTGTATTAGAACAAAGTTATCTATTAACTACAACTAAGAGCAGCTAAAGCAACAAGACTATAAAAACTAAAATAGCAAAGTTACAGAAACACAAATTTCTTAACTAATTTTAATACCACTCCTAAAAAATTTTGAGATTATTAGGTTTCTTGGCTAAATACTATATGGCTCTCTTTCACTACTTGTTTTTGGGTTTTGGTAATGTTAGTAAAGGATTTTCCTCAAATCGTATTTATTAAAAGATCTTGCTTCTACCATCAAAAACTATTTTTGTGGCTTTTTCAGGTGCTTTACCTTTCATTTTCTTGTGTCAAATGACAATGGAATAAAACCAGTATTTCAAGTAGAACTCATTTAGATTAAGAGTTGTTAATTTTGCTAGCTAAATAGTATTTTGCATTGTCACAAGTGTAAAGACAAAATCATGAGGAAATTCTAAATGTGAGCTGCTACTCAGAATTTCATTATTCAAAGATTTGTATTTGACAAGTTTATATAATGCTGTCTGTGAATGTTTTAAGCTGCAGTTTCATATTTAAAATACATGCATATTCCAAATGTGCTTACAAATATGTAGAAGTATGACCTTAAGCTGTGAGTATTCCATTAACTCATTTTGCTGCGTCTTTCATGTTGTTTTGTATAGATTCATGCCTTCAATACACAAAAGAAGCACCTGAAAACACCTGAGGCATTTCCTATTGTTTCTAAATTATTTATTTCAAAGCACCTTTTAAAAAGATCAAATATGCTGCATATATTTATTACTATTTAAAAATCCAAAAGTCATGGCAAGAGAAGTCTGAAAATATAAACTGTTATGACTCTTTAAGAGGATGGCATTTATTCTTTCTCAAACAGCAAATATATTTTATGAATTTCAGGATAAATTGGGACACAATTGAGATATGAATAAATTATTTCATGTGTGCAGCCACAGATTTCATATACTTTATTACATTTTCTTTGCAATCAGTATATCTTTTTTTTCTTTTTTAAATATAAGAAGTCTGTATTTATGGCAAATTCAGAAATACAAATATAGTGTATATAAATTTTGCCATTGATAATCTTTTTTTAGCAGTCTCTTTAAAGATTTGATTCCAATTTGATAAAGAAAATTGCTTCATACCTATGAATTCATTCCAGATTCTTTTTCCAATATGAGGTACAGTTCAGTCCTCTGTTTCATGTCCTTTTTCTCTTTCTTAGATTCAATTCCATACATCCATTAAAGATTTTCTTCCTCTTGTAGGTTGCCTTGGCTGGCTACCAGACTCCCAAGCAGTTGCTCTCTCACTCCCCTCTTCCACAGGACACAAGGAGAAAATACGATTAAAGAATTCCCAGACTGGGAAAAGGACAGGGAGCTTGTTTGCCAATTACCATCACAGGCAAAACAAACTTGACTTAGGTCAAGTTAATAAATTAAAAATTAATTTGATTTATTCCCAATTAGAGTGGAATGGTAAGAAAGAGAGACAAAGCCAAAAATATCTTCCCCTCCCCACCATGAATTTTCTCTGTATCCAGTTATTAGAGTTTACTAAACTGTATTTTACTGAGCTTATGTTTTGGAGTAGCTACTTAGGTAGTTGGATTTTTATTATATATATAAAAAGTCATAGGGTACTTGCATTGGGATCTAGATATTCATCAGACTGAGGAATTCCATGATCACCAGGCTGTACTGCCATTCTTTCTTATCTTTGTATATTTAATAATTAATTTAAAGATTAATGGTTTCAACAGTGGAGGTGGATGTGCAAGAATAACAGCCTAAATAAGGGTTTCCTGGATGAAAACACAACATGTATTTTAAGTCTTCCCAAAAAGAATATTCTATGATCTTCTCCTTTATGACTTTCTGACTGCAGTTTTCTTAACTGAAATCTGAAAAAAGTTTGAAGTCTAAATTCCCCACAGAGCCTGAAAAGGGTGAGTGCTTTGCTGTATTTTTAATCGCTGAAACATTTGATTAGAAGTCTCACAAGTGCTTTCTGCCGCATAGACGGATCCTGTGCACTAAATCTGCTCTTCTGTCCCAGCCCACTAGGCAGTAACTCTGTTTAATCAGAGTGCCATATGAGGTCTTCCTAAGTCCTTTGATCACCATATAGAGAAATGTAATACTAAATGTAGTCAGATGGTAATAATGCACAAAGTAAGAGTACATAGAAAATACAACTTAGTGTATAATGTTTAAAGAAATATGCAAGGTAAAGTAATACACAGTTAAAATGCTGATACATTGTACTGTGTACTTTTTATGAATTGTGTATAAATTATGCATAATCTGGTGTGAACACTTATATAATTTTTCCTTTTTCCAAGCAAGTAGATGACATGCTAGCATATTCACATGTTTTCACACTCTTCTGTCTGTGGAGAGCTAATGAAAGTTTGCTCTCTCACCCCATTCTCTGACACTGTTTCTCACAATTATGTAATGCTACTAAACCATATTACATTACTGTACACAGAAGTTTTCTTTTGGGTAAAGGACAAATAGGAAAAAAAAACATACCTGACATTAACTTGTCCCACTGCTTAGTGCCGTTCTGAAAGAAAATCTGGTACTTCAGGGATGAGAATAGTATAAGTAGTTACACATAATGTCTGTGAGTGCATTATGACTCAGTGCTGAGGAGCTTACTGAGATGGAATCACAAAATATTTAACTAAGAGGTTTCAAATAAATGTGACTACATGATCTTCCCACACTTCAGTGAGCCAGGGTTTAAATATGCCTAAATAGATAAACCACTAAAAAATGCAGCCAATGCTTCAACGTCTTTTGTGTCTTTAATAATGCTTGTACCATCAGGCACCAGCATATATGTACGGTTTTTTTGTTTAAATGCGTGTGTAAGGATTTAGGTTGCATTTGGACAGAACTACACCATGAATTATTTATGCTCACCTCAGGTTTGTGTCTAATTTATAGAATTGCTTAAACATGTCAGTCTTTCTAAATGAGAGAGTTAGATAAAGCATTTTTTGCTTTATGTCAAGAAAACAAATTTCTCCTGGAGATGAAAATAGCAGCACAAATCAAAAAGGGGAAGGTAAGAATTGTGATTATAGGCTTCTAGACTCTAATTTATCCCACTTCAGGACCCTATTTTCTATTTTGTATATATGCCTGATATTTCTTTGGAAATACTGGTCCTGTTATTTTATGGTTTTTTACATTCAAGCCTGAGGTGGTACTGGTGGAAAACCTGTGGCAAGCTTTAAAAATATCTGGACACTTTGAACATTGCTGTCACAGTTGTCTGATCTGATTAGATATTAAGCTCTTCAGGGCAACGACTGCACTTAACCATGCACCCAGTACAATGGGATTTCCAATCTTAGCTTGAGTTTATAGACAATGGTATAATAAAAATTATTAAGAGGAGTAGAAGGTTTAAATAATGCTGATGACATGGCTTTGATGACCTCCCTGGAGAGATTATTTATCACAGTTTAATGAGATCATTAGGAGGAAAAGTTTCTTGTTTCAGTATACAGCAAACAAAATTTTGATTTGATCAATGCAAAATCCAAGTGGCTGTAAACTGTAATGGTGCTGCTATGGTGACTGTGGGGAAGAAGATTCATAAAGGAAGCCAGATCTTTGTGACTTCTTTTAAGTAAATCTTCCCTTTAATTGAAGAATACAAGAAGGAAAGATGGGGAAATGGGGTATGTTAAATAAATCAATAAATAAAGACCAGGCTCTAAGTCTCAGAAAAAAACCCCAAAACCAACCTTATGAAAATACTTTTGAGAGCGTAGTAAAACTCGGTGTCATGGTTTGATGCTGGCTAAGTGCCAGACACCCATGGGGAAAAAACCCATTTACTTATTTTCCTCTGCTATAGCTGAGCAGAGGAGGGGGAATTGAAAACTTCATTTTCATGAGTTGAGACAAAAATTTTTAAAAAAAACCAACAACAACACTTTAAGGCAAAATAGGTTCAAAACTTAAAGAGTATAAAGAAGATTTATTATTAACAGAATAAAAAGTTAAAAGGGTAATGAGAACCAAAGCAAATCTTCAGAACACCATTCTTTCCCAGTCCCTCTCTCTTTCCACTGACCGTGCAAGGAAGCAAAACATGGGGTTTTGGTCACTATTTCACTTTGTAAAAAAATGTTTCTTCAGTATTCTTAAGGAAAAGAGTTTCTTCTGCTGTGCTGTGGGATCCTTCCAACAGGAGGTTATTAAAATGCCCTTGGGTATATTACCGTGTCCCACAGCCATAGGGAGGAGGAGAGAAGATCCAGCAGGCAGGAACTGTGGAGCAAGATTGATTTATTTAATTATTTTACAAACTCTTTTATAGACTTTTTTCTTCATAGTTTAATTGGACAAGGATCAGCCACCCCTTGGTGATTGGCTAAAATCCTAAAACATCCATTGTCAAAATATTTTTCTACTAGAGTATAAACAAGACTTTTCAAGGTTGCAGGTGTTTCATTGTTTACAGAACTCTGCTACTATCTTCTGTGAGAGAGAAAAAGTCTCTCACAAACTTAGAAAATAGCAAGAAAATCCTTCCTAGCAGCATTTTTATATCCACAGGAGATAGCTCTCTGTGAACTTTTCTAGCGTGGTTTTAACTTCCACCAGCAGCAGTCCTGCCCGAACCTACTGCAACATGAGTCTCTTCCACGGGCCATGCACTCTTCCCAAAACTGCCTAGCGTGGGCTATTTTAGTTTGTGTGGTTAGCTGTTCTAGTTTGGAAGCGAAGGCTCTCTTTCCTCTATCTCTAAAAGCAAGGGTCATCTCTCTTTGTTCAAGGTCCTCACTAGATTACATCTTTTCAGTATCCACGCTCTCCAGCATGAGTACTCTTCTTCATGGGCTGCGCATGGATATCTGCACCCCACCATGCACCTCATGAATGATGGGGAAACAGCTTGTTGTATTATAGTTCTCACCACGGGTTGCCGGAGAATCTCAGCTCTGGTGCTTGAAGCACCTCCTCCCTCTCCTTTTTTTCACTGACTTTGGTGCCACCATGTTGGTTTTCCTTATGTGTCCTCACTTTTCCTTTTTCTCTGACTTGGAAGAAAGTTGGTGTCTGTAAGTTGCAGTTGAGAGGTTGATCTCGTCTGGGCTCCACATCAGGGAATTGCTCGCCATGTCTCTCGCTGCTGGCCACGTGGTCCCTGCTGGCACCGCACGGCCGGCCCTGGCTGTGTGGTCCTCGCCGGCACCACATGAGCAGTCCCAGCCTTGGGAGGGCCCCGGCTGCGCAGCCCCCACCGGAATGCACCCCGGTGGCTGCCTCACCACCCCTCGGGAGAAGAAAGAGAGCTTCCCACAGTTTTGCCTTTCTTAAGTATGTCATCATAGAGGCACTATCAACTTGCCTAATTGGGCTAGTAACCTGCCCATCGTCAGACCCTTCAGCGATTGGCTCTGTGTCTGACATAGAAGTTTCGAGCAGCTTTTCTCCTGCCCCCCACAAAAGCCAGGCTGTGCTAAACCAACACACTCTGTCATAATGTTATTTCAGCTTGTGACCTCTATGTGTCACTCAAGCTGATAACCACTACCTAAGAGATATATTGCCTGAGAAACTCCTATGCAACTGCACCTGACAGTGGTCATCATTCAGTGAATGATGGCTTTCTTTCCCTGTGAGTCAGGATTGGATGGTCACCTAAGTTGAGGGAGAGGAAGACACAAAGTTGGTGCAAGTAACTTCACACAGAGAAAATTATTATCCTATTCATCACATATGTTCATTGGAAATGTTAACATTTCTTCATGCTATACTCTGTCCAAACCAAGGTTGGTTGGTTTTTTTGTTGTTTTCGGGTTTTTTTCCCAATTTACAATTTACACTATTGCTTGCATTAAATTGGTAGAAAGCCCTTGTTAACCTTTGTTAATTCACAGCTATATTTCATCACAGAGGTATGACTGGGTTGTGATACATAACAAAGTGGCTGTATATACAACGTACTTCTACTTTACTAGTTATTCATAATTTTCCTTTATTTTGAAATGAAAACATTGTTTCAGAAAGGTTTAGCAAAATCCCAAATCTCGGGGTGGGGGAGGGTATCAACTATATTTTTTATGGCAATCCCAACAACTGAAGTAAAGTCTTCAAGTCTTTGACCTGAATGCAATATTATTTTTTTTTAAGTAGAATTTTTTTTGAGCAATACCTGTGTAACAGTTGTGGAATTGGCCCTGATGCTTATCTAAAGAAATAAAAGAATATGTTATGGCAGTTAAAACAAATAGCAAGATAGATAAAAAGATAAAATTATTCAATTTCATGTGTTAGTCAGACTGTGAATATTAAGTTTAATCACTACAATTTTCCTTCTAATCTTTAAATTCTAGAGATAAACATTTTAAAAATACATGGATTCAAAAGTACTTTTTGTCATTTTTCAATGCAATATCTTCAAACATAACAATAAAATCAATTTTAGGTTTTTAAAGCAAGAAATCACAGAGACATTCTTACTTTATGGAAAAACACTACATATATTAAAAGTATATAGTACTCAGATTTACTTTCCTTTTCTTTCAGTGGTATAACTTCACTGTTGAAAAAACCCAAAGTTCACAGGACTGATTTGGCAGTTCATGGAATGTTACATTTTCACATACAGAACAGTAGCTACTTGCAGTAGCAATTACCTTACTTTCAGAAATGAAAATTTAGGCAACACCATGATGATCTCACTTGTCTTCTCTACAGCAAGTTGAATACAAAATGACACCTTCTGGTGCAGCAAGAAAAGAGTCTATTTGAAAGGCTAGTAAATAGAAATTTAACCTTAATAGAAAAAAATATCCTATGAAGAATTAAAGTTTAATAATTCCATGGCTAACAGCTACAGGAAGACGTAATTAGCAACTTTCATAGATGAGAAAAGCTTAGCCGAGTATGTACCTAAAGTATTAAACCTGATCTAATGTCTAGCTGGTGGCCCTTGTATTTATGGAAGAGTCATTCTTGTTTGATAGGCAGAGCAAAGAAGTTGAACATAAAAGAGAAAGGAAAGGTTGTCTATAGGAATTATTACATAAGTGTATTTGAACAGTTTGTAAAGCAGAAAATCCGAAATGTATCCAGACTGTTTTGGTTCCAGAACTGTGCTAATAACCTTGCATGAATGTTGAGAATTACATGTGTAAGAGCCTTCTGAAAATAGTTCTTTTTAGAAGTGACAATGTGACAATCTCACATCAGTGGTGGATAGCCAAGAAAGTCTTATAACAAAAGCAAGGGTTTTAGGTTAAGTCTTCCATAACAGACATAACATAGTCTTGCTCTTTCTTATATTGATGTTTAATATTTTAATTTCTGGTATTGGGGAAATAACTAGAAAGACATAGCAATTCCTTTTGTATATTTGAATTTGGTTTCATTAATAGATTTTGAATATATTAACATTCTGATGTATGGTTTATATGAAAGCTTTCAGCATAATGGATACAAGTGGCTACACAAGCATAAACCAATTATATTTTTTAATTACTTACCTAAGTCCTAGTAGTTTTTGGGGCAGAAACAAATGTATGACCTTGGACAGAAATATATGGTAGCTATACAATAAAAGCTTTATGCTTTTAACAGATGCAGTTAGCCTGTTCATTTAAAACATGTGTTGAGAAGATAACAATTAAGTGTTAATACCAACGTTCATTATAAGCTTGTTGTGTAGTGAGGCTGTGTTCATATGAGCAGCAATTAAAATAATTATTCATTGGCCAATTTTATTTTAAGTACAGTGATATTGCAAAATAGAGTGCTATCTGTTGCTGCCTGTTTTGAGCTTCCCCTCCCCCTCCCAAAGACACGTGCTCCTGCCCATGTGCTCCGAGCTCCTTTGTTCCAAGCGCCGGCAAAACCAAATGTAACTCAGACTCTTCAGCAGTGTCTGATTGGCCGCTCACCCCGGGTCCGCCCCAGCCCTCCCCTTTCCACTTCTCCGAATAAAAGATGGTCGAGGGGAGGCTCCGCCTCTCTCTCAGCTCAGCGACTCTCCTGCGAACATCTCTGGTTGTCTGTCTCATTTGAAAGCTTCTAACTGCAGGGAATTGAGCGAGCAGGGAGCTATATTTCTCCCTCTTTGCTTCTGCTGATGGTATTTGCTCTGCAGCTGATTCAGGTACTGATTTTAGAGCTACTAAAGTGCTAGATCGCCCTTGCTACCTCTCAAGGCTGCTCGAGGCTTTCTAAGGCATTGAAATACAAGTGCTAGCCAGTATAAAGCTGAAAAGATACCTTCCACAGCTATCAAAATAAGGTTATCAACAGAATTAGATTAAAAAATACGCTTCGTTGTAGTAAATAAAAATTGTAATATACATGTGGTCTACATAATTTCAGAAGAGCAAAAAACACGAGGAAGAACATTTAAAGAAAGTAAAAGTGATATCATTAGTCTCTGTAATGTCTTGTTCCTGACGAGCTGGAGGAGCTGAGAAAGCAATTGCAATTAGAATTGTTTCTGATAATGTTAATATAATGTTTTACATCAGTAATAAAATATGAAATTGATATAATCCAGTGACTGGAAAAAATGAAATTAAAATATAATAAATTAAATTGATGTACTTTCATTTAACAGTCAAGAAGCAGGGAGCGTTTCTGTTACATGATAGGCCTTGAAATTTCTAAACTACCTTAGTGGAAAACTTTTTCATCATTGTGTCTTTGCTCATTTAAATATATGAAAGGTTTCAGCATGAAATGTTTTATGCTAGAAGAATATCTCCAAAATTTTTATTCTGTTTCAGTCAATATTGTGAAATTTTGACTTCTGTGCTCTGATTAAAAAATATTCTGCAGAATGTAAATTTTATTCTCTGGCCAGTACTATGTAAAAAAACCAAAAAAAAGTTGAGATTGCTGTATTAAAGAGAAAATGGGAACTAGAACTAGTCTACTCTTGAACCCATGTAATAGTACATTGTCTAGTACAATACCAAGACCATGTCTGAGGTATTTGTATTGTTCATATTTTTTAATATGTTCCTATTTTTGTCACTAATGCTACATAAGTTATACACATTTCCAGCACTCCCAAAAAAAAGTAGATTTACTATTGGAAACCACAAGGAAACATGTAATATTACTGTAGTGGTTTTGGTTCAAAATATTCATTACTTACTTATTTTCCTTCTGTGAGATAAGAATTAGGAGAAAAGCAAAGCAGGCACAAACCTTAAACAGTTGCAGTACAATGAGAGAGTTTTATTACTAATAGAATTAAAAGTAAAGAGACAATAACAAAACAAAATTAAAGCAAATCCTCCCCCCCCCCCCCCCCCCTCCAGCCAGCACTTCTCTCCTTTTACCTAGCTCACACAAGGGATAACAAAACATGGGATGTTAGTCAGTGTTCCAGTTCTTGAAAAGTCTCTCTCTTATGCTTAAGGGAAAAAAAGGGTTTTTCCTTCAGTTGCACGTGGTTCCCAAACTGCCACTAACAGCAGATCCGCCCGGAAACAAACAATCTGCTGTGTGTAGAACATCTCTCCCATGAAAAATCTCACAGTTCTTTCACACTGCAAAACATGGGCCATCACATGGGGTTATTCATCTTTTTAAGGATAAGTTCTTTTGGCCTGCACACAAAGGCTCTTCTTTGCCACAAGTCTCTAACAGCCTCTTACTACTATAAAGCCTGGCATCGGCATTCTTCACAATCTTCACAGGCACACGAAGATACTCCATCCCCCCATGTTCTTCAAATGGATTAAAGAGACAAACAGTTTGTGGTATTACAGTTTCTTACCACGGCATGCAAGAAGGTTTCTTTTAAGCTGCCCGCCAGAATCGTGGCACCGCCCTCTTTTCTCCCAGTCGCCATTTCCAGCTCCGTCCCACGTGACTCACTTCTCTTTCTCTCTGACTGACACCGCCATGCTGAAGAGTGTTTTTTTTCGGGCTTTACGGTGGGGAAAGCCTCGCTCCCTTTGTGCTGCTGGCTGCGTGGTGTCTTCTTCAGTTCAGCACGAAGTGTGCTGGCTGCAGACAGGAGGCTCTGCCGGCTCCCGTTGACTCCGCCGGCTCCGCGTGGAGAGGAGAGGGACCCGCCGGTCCCCAGAAGCCGCGCTGGATGGGTTTAGCTGTTAGCAGTCCATGGCTGGGTTTAGCTGCCTGCGGCTCTGGGGCAGCCCCCCCCAGCCACCCAGGGTCCGTGCCGCAGCATTGGGAAAGGGGGAAAAGGGGCAGTGGCCCCGGCCCGGCCCGGAGGGGCCGGGAGGCTCCGGAGCCCCCACCTCCCAGCAGGCGAGCTCCGACCAAAAAAGAGGAAGTCCCGCCTTTCTGTGCGGTTTAAATATGTAAATTGTGAGAAGCGTAATTGGTCTTAAAGACTGTCCATCAACTCAGGGTCAACCCAATACATATTACTCAGTGTGGCCAAGAAATCATTAGTTTCAACAAAAGACAAACATTATACATTGATTTTAAGAGGTGGAAGCAATTAAAGAAAAAGGAAAAGAAAACTACATTATATGTTTTTGAAGACAGAAAGGAAGGCACACCTACACATTTCAGCTTCCTAATAAAAAAAAAGAGATTTGCAATAGTATAAGCACCACCAAAAAGGAGTTACGTTCATGCATAAGTATATCAGCTAATAAGAGAACAAAATAAAGTGATAGCCATGCCACACATGCTTTTTACTTACAATTTTTCTTTAGTTCTTAGATTGAGACACTCATTGGAGAGGCAGGAAAAGCATACTCTTCATGTTAAGAGGACTTAACATGTAAAAGATGCAAATGTTGCATCTTGATGTTGTTGCCTTCCTGTATTCAAGAACATCAAAGAAAAGTCATGCTTCCTGGTAAAATTTAGATGTTTTCTAATTTATACCTTTACCTCTTCTAATACAAGTCAGTATGAATATCAAGGGAACCAAAAGTGTATTATTGTGGTATTTCATAGACTGACTAGTTATTTAGCAGAATCACAGAATAAGCTGAGTTGGAAGGGACCCACAAGGATCATCAAAGTCCAACTCCTGTCCCTACACAGGACAGGCCCAAGAGTCACACCATGTGCCTAAGAATATGGTCCAAGCCCAATATTAAACATATCAGTTCAAAATATTATGAATGGAAAAAGAATGCTTATGGTCCATAAGGATCATTCTCAGAAAAAAAGGTAATAGATAACATTATTTTTTAAATCCACTAGGAGTTCATAAACCCACTGAACACTAACGCCAGAAGTGAATGCTTTGAACACTGCTGATATTGGCCTCTGCATCTTGAGTCAGTAAAATATATACACTAGATAATAGTGTATAGTGTGAGATTATTAGATCTTTTTTCACCCTAAAATTCATTTGCACTTCATTGTAGTAAAATATGGACACAGTAAGTGAAAAATGAGTCTTTTAATTAATTAATTTATTTAATGCATCGTATGTGATCTATTTCATCAGGGAATGAGACTGCCTCGTATGTACCTGTGAATTTTTCCTACAGTGAACTTAGGCTAAAAAAAAAATGTTTAAACAGCTGTGTTGCTCTGTATAGATCTCTCAAGAAGTAGCATATTTTTAAAAAAATCCCCCACACACTTAACATGAAGTTTTATTTTGCTGCAGTTCATTTCATGAAAGGAATGATTTGTTATGATTGTCTTCAGAGACGGGGAACCTTGTGACCAAGTGATCTCTTCAAGTATTTAGTTCCTGTGGAAAATGAGAACTTTAAACTTCTGGAGGAGATTTAAACACATGCTAACCCAAGTTTTTGAGCTTTGCCACAGTTTTGGCTGAATCATCTTTTTGTAAAATTATATTGCTAATTATATATTTAAGAGTTGACAGACAATTTGATGTAGAAAGTGCAAAGGCTTGAGTAGTAATGGCGAGCAAGTAGATATGCCAAAAACTATGAATTCAGGGAATTACCAGTATATACTGCTAGGTAGACAGAGCATTTCAAATAAAGGTTTATGTGCCTTGATTTTAATAGTGAGTTTTGTAAGTCAAACCACTGAAATATAGAAATCCCAGACAACTAAAGCTGATGTGAATAATCATGCATAATAGGTGCACATTTATGCTTATGAGAACAGTTTCATTAATTCCAGCACAATGTAAATTCAAGTGATACAAATACTGTTGTAACATCTTGATGTGATATTAGGCACTAACTGAAACTTCACATTCATGCAAAAATTTATAGATACAAAAATTATAATGATTACTCTCTCTCTGGCACACAGAAATTAACTTGCATGTAAGAATCAATTCAGTATTTTTTAAGGTGGTCAAAATATCAAATATGATGAGGGTAAAAATAATGTATTTTTTTCTTTATGTTTAAACTCAAGCTTATTATTATACTTTTTATTTTGCAGGTGATGCTTGATTTGTTCATTCAAGATTAAGTTTCTGTTGTAAGAAAGAGCAAATAATATTTTATTTTTATTTTCTCATTCTTGTTTACAACTTTATAGTACATTGCCAGATTCAATCACCTACTTATTGAGCTGAAGAATCCTGGATTTCCATATATTTAAAGCCTTATGTACTACTGAAGAACCTTGCCATGTTATTTTATATTGTGTATATTTTGAGGAGGTACCACAGCTTTAGATAGCAGCATATATATTTTCTATTCACTACTTAATCTCAAATTTTACTTGCCTTTGAGCCAAACACGTAAAGAATTAATATTTATCAAGAACTTCCAATATTTCCAGAAACGGTAATATCCTCTTCATTCCTTATTTAAATTCTTATTGAATGTCTCAAAGGTTTAAAATAATTTTGAAGTTGACTTTCTTAACAAAATACTATTTTTTTTCTAAATATTTATAGATTCTAAAGATTCTATGTATCTGCATTCTCTGTTCGCTATATATAATTTTCTGATTTTCCTATTGAAAATCAGTCTTCTTTTCCTGTATTTTCCAGTTCTTCTTCAGAGAATTTTTTTTAAATTTTCATGAATGACCATCCTTTCCTGTTGTCCACAATAGGTTGAGTAAACAGGTTGATTATATTTTTATATGGCCTATGGTCCAAATAACTTGAGTTTATTCATTTTCACCTTCAGGAAGATATTATTCCTTAAGATGGTACTACCAAGAAAGCCTATTGAAAGAAATTGCCTTTGACTAGTTTGTATTAAACTCCAAGGTGAAGAAATGTATTAGAGTTTCTTTCACCAATTTCCTTGGATGATCCTTTTCACTAATAACCCACCAGCCCTCAATTTCTCTCAAGTGTTTCTTACAAAGCTGTGAAAAAGATTTTATTGGTAGTTTTCACATCTCTCCTACATCTTCTGGCCTCAATTTTCACAGTTTTACTGTTAACTTGTCAGAATATTCTTTTATTTTACATTGTTTGGGAATGACTTCCACTTTTTGAAGGACAGACTATACTTCTAAGCTTCCCCTTTATTCTGCTATGTAAGCTTTTATTTTGTCTCTTTACTTTTCCTTTGCACTTCTATTATGGTGTGTCTAAAAAAGATCCTCTTACACTTGAAAGTGTTTTTCCCATTCTGCTCTTGTAGACTTGCCTGTGCGTCATCTATACCTTTAACAAAGTTCCCTTTCTGAATTAATTATGAATGCAGTTATTACCTGAGACAGTAGTAAGTCATAGTGGTCTCAGCTTACTACAAATGTTGACTAGTCGAAATATCTCTCTAATCTTAAAATAGATATAAAATTAAAGAAAGTACCTAAATTGTAAATCCTTTCCTATAAAAATAGCCCAGAGTCAGTTTATTTTCTATTTATAAAAAAGATTAAATATATGCTGGAATTTTATTAGAGTGATGCAGGAGAAAGGCAAAGGCAAGACAGGCAAGGCAAGGCAAGGCAAGGCAGCGTAAGCAAGGAAGTAGAAGGCAGCTAGTGTTGAGGTTCATTGTTTCTTCAAAGTAGGATATATTGGATTATTTTTGTTTTGTAATTTGAATCACTATTATGATTCCCAAATATTTATCACTTATTTTTGGTAGTGAAAACAAATTCATTTTCTCACTGTCTTTTTCTGAGAAGCTCTTCATCCTGAAAAGAATATCCAAGAAAAATTGTTGGAGGAAGCAGAATAGATCTTTGTGCCTACACATACAAACTTGCTTAAAGAACTAAAGGTCACCAAAGATCTTGCTTAGCATCCCTGCTCAGGACAGTGTGCTCAGGGACAGCTGGGAACCTATGTCTGCCCTCTGTTCCTGTCATTTCCTCATATCACCTCAGCTTTCTCTTTGTACTTTTCTGTCTGATAGATTAAGAAATCGCAAACCCCATTTTGCACAGCTTGATTCACACAGGACTCTCATTACCTGTTCTCGCATGTACACTCCCCTTATTTATTCTCTCTTCTGAGGAAACATCAGAGAAATGACTCATGCACAGAAGGGAGCTCCCATGCAGTTATTCTGGAGGGAACTGATAGACCCACTACCTGTTAAATGATCAGCTCTGTTGCAGTTGCTTCAATTCAAGAATATAGTCACAACATGTGGGAAGAAGCGTGAATCAGAAATTACTAAATTCAGAGCTATTACATGAATCAAGCTGTCACCTCAATGCAGGAATTGTCATTCTAGTGCTGCTCCCAGCATGCAGAAAGAGAGTGAATTGTATTAATTAAAAAAAAAAAATGCCCTTTGCAGAGTGTGATTTTCATAAATATCTTAGACCGATAGGTGCCACCATTGCACTGTGAAAGTCACACAAAGTCTGAAAGAAAAAATGAGAGGAACTCTTTTGTTTCATAGTTCAGAAAATGCATTTTCTGGGGAAAAAATAAGCAGGTGTTTTTTTCCCTTCTGGAAAAAGCAATTTTAGAAATGTAATTTTCTTGTTGGGGTTCTCACTTCTTTTAGTTTCTTTTCCTTTCTGTCTTATTTTTTCTGTCTGATTTATTCTAGCCTCAATGTCACAATCTTGACATTTCTTTGTAATGATTCAAAGCCTTTGATCACAAGTATCCAAATTAAGCTTTAGTAAACTGTGTGGATATGCCTTTGTGTCATTTTGCTGCTGAACCAACACTACCACAGAATAACTTCATTTGATTAATTTCTCATTCCTTTGGTGTCTTAAATAGGGCTGCTCTTACAATTCTTTATTGGATTTTTTTATGGAAGTCACACTAGATATACTATTGCAAGTTAAAAGGTACCATGGAAAATTCTATTGAGAACAGAATGTTTTGATATTGGCACTCCTTGGTTCCCAATGTAATGAATTCAAGTATGGGTTTTGGATATATTATAACTGACTTCTGTGCCCATACTAGATCATGCTTCCAAGCCTCTGAGTACTACTGTTTACTAGATAAAGATTGAAGGGAACAGCACTCTTCACAGTTAAAAATTCTGGAACTTACTTATTGATCCACTTAGATGACTTTAGAGTGTACTATATGTAGCGGGTTGAGTTTGAAACCGGGTGGAAACACCAATTAAGTGTAGTGGTTTTGGTTCAAAATATTCATTACTTACTTATTTTCCTTCTGTGAGATAAGAACTAGGAGAAAGCAAAGCAGGCACAAACCTTAAACAGTTGCAGTACAATGAAAGAGTTTTATTACTAATAGAATTAAAAGTAAAGAGAAAATAACAAGAAATTAAAGCAAATCCTCCCCTCCCCCACTCCCCCCCTTCCCAGCACTTTTCTCCTTTTACCCAACTTGCACAAAGGATAACAGAACATGGGATGTTAGTCAGTGTTCGTTCCAGTTCTTGAAAAGTCTCTCTCTTATGCTTAAGGAAAAAAGGGTTTTCTTCAGTTGCACGTGGTTCCCAAACTGCCACCAACAGCAGACCCGCCTGGAAACAATCAATCTGCTCTGGTATTAAGCACCTCTTCCATGAAAAATCTCACAGTTCCTTCACACTGCAAAACATGGACCATCACATGGGGTTATTCATCTTTTTAAGGATAAGTTCTTTTGGCCTGCACACAAAGGCTTTTCTTCGCCACAAGTCTCTAACAGCCTCTCATTACTTCTATATAGCCTGGCATAGGCACTCTTCACAATCTTCACAGGCCACACGAGGATTCTCCATCCCCCCATGTACTTCAAATGGATTAAAGAGACAAACAGTTTGTGGTATTACAGTTTCTTACCACGGCATGCAAGAAGGTTTTTAAGCTACGCGCGAGAATCGCGGCACCGCCCTCTTTTCTCCCGTCGCCATTTTCAGCTTCGTCTCACGTGACTCACTTTCTCTTTCTCTCTGACTCTGACGCCTCCATGTTGAAGGGTGTTCTTGTTCAGGCTTTACGGTGGGGAAAGCCTCGCTCCCTCTGTGCTGCTGGCTGTGTAGTGTCCTCTTCAGTTCAGCACGAAGTGTGCTGGCTGCACACAGGAGGCTCTGCCGGCTCCCGTTGACTCTGCCGGCTCCGCATGGAGAGGAGAAGGACCCGCCTGTCCCCAGAAGCCGCGCTGGATGGGTTTAGCTGTGAGCAGTCCATGGCTGGTTTTAGCTGTGAGCAGTCCGTGGCTGGTTTTAGCTGCCTGTGGCTCTGGGACAGTTCCCCCCCAGTGACCCAGGGTCCGTGCCGCGGCGTTGGGAAAAAGAGGGGAAGGGGCAGTGGCCCCAGCCTGGCCCGGCCCGGCGGGGCCTGGAGGCCTGGAGCCCCCCCACCTTCCAGCAGGTGAGCTCGGACAAAAGGCCAATTCCGCCTTTCCGTGTGGTTTAAATATGTAAATTGTGAGAAGCGTCATTGGTCTAAAAGACTGTCCATCAACTCAGGTTCAACCCACTACACTATATTAGATGCTTTTTTTTTTCTATTTGTAGATAACTGTAATATCATGGCACTGAGAAATGTCTTATACACATACACTTGCAAAGTCAATTTAGATAATAAGAACGGAAGTTTCCTGTATGGCCCAACTTACTTGTCCAAACCCCAATTTAGTTTGCATCTCCAAATGAGAGGCAAAATCTATTATCAATATCTTTTCAGTTCTGAACTTTTGGTTCTTGACTCTTCTAGATGAGTCAGCAATTATTGAAAGTTTGTGTGTTAACAAAATTGATGTAGAAAATATGATAAAGTTACTTCACTTTGTTGTTACTTCACTGTAGTAATTTGCTCTCAGTAAATCAATACCAGTATGACCTGGATTACACCAAACAACATAAAGATGAAAGACTTGCCCTACTTTCTTTGGTTATTTAGTCTTATCTGCATGACTATATTTTATTAGTTTATCTTTTACTTGATCCTGTAATATATCACTTATGTAGTAGTTGGAATGCCTCACTCACTCAGATTCACTTTGGAAGTATCTGGGGAACCTAAGTCTTTAAACATACCAGTTCTTCCACCTTTTCCATGAGACAATTATCAGGGAAGAAAAACATCTATAATATTTCACATCTTAGTGAGTCAATGCCAGTGTGGTGAGGAGTGCTAGGGAAGACCTTAAAAATACTGTGCTTTTTTTGGCTGACAAAAGAAGCACTTGCACAGATCAGTGCAAGCACAGTGTCAAGACTACTATGCATTATTTAATAAAAAGTGTTTAATTAATCAAAATTCATTTGTGCTATATGCTATATCTCTGCCTTATCCAAAATAGGCATTCCATATGTTGTTGGTTTTTTTTTTTCCAGTAAATTTATGCTACCTCATGTATCTCTGCATTGCTTTTCCCTACAGAAGGCTGCTTGGAAATATGTGCAACAGTAAACTAAACAGGATAAGGGAATGTGCTGATACACCATTATTTTTATCATTTGCTCAACTACAAATCGGCAGTTTTGGTCTTTGTCAGCAGTACAGCAGCATCCCCCAGGCAGTGTCTGGCTGCAGCCTGGGGGTTGGCTCAGTGTCATGGTTGGACACTGGCCAATTGCCAGGCACCCACGAAAGTCGCTCACTCACCCTCCCCTGCCACAGCTGGACAGAGGAGAGAAAAATTTAACAAAGGGCTCATGAGTTGAGATAAGGACTGGGAGAAAACACTCCAAGGGCAAAACAGGCTCTTCTTAGGAAGTGAGTTTATTACTAACAAAATCAGAGGAAGATAATGAGAACTAAAAATAAGCCCAAAGAACACTTTTTCCCCCTAACCCCTCCCTCCTTCCCACCAACAGTGCAGGGAGACAGGGAGTGGGGCTTTTGGTCAGTTTGTCCCCCAAGGTTTTCTTCCACTGCTCACAGAGAGGAATCCATCCCTTGTGAGACCATGGAGTCCCTTCCCACAGGAGACCGTTCTCCATTATCTTCTCCAGTGTGGTTCCAATGTCATGAGCAGAGGTCCTACTACACCTGCTGCAATGTGAGTCCTTCCCACGGGCATACAGTCCTCCCAAGCCTCCACTGCTGTGGCATGGGTCACCCTACTAAGGGGTGCGGTCCTCCACAGACAGGCTGCTCCAGCCTGGAAGAAAGGGCCCCCTCTCTCCACGGGGTGTTCCACTGGATCACAGCCTCCTCCAGGCATTCACCCGCTCCGGCACGGGCACCTCCCCCACGGGCTGCGGGTGGATCTCTGCATCCCCTGTGGATCCCCACAGGCTGCAGGGGCACAGCTGCTGCTCCATGGTCGTCACCATGGTCTGCAGAGGAGTCTTGGCTCTGGCACCTGGAGCACCTCCTCCCCCTCGTTCTCCACTGACCTTGGTGTCTCCATGTTGTTTCCCTCACATGTTCTCACCTCCTCCTCTTCTCTGGCTGGAATTAAACTGTGCCGCCTCTTTGTTTTGATTTTCTTCTTAAATATGTTATCACAGAGGTCTTACCATCATCTATAATTGGCCCAGCTTTGGCCAGGAGCACGTCCATCTTCAGAGCCATCAGGGATTGGCTCTGTTGGACATGGTGGAAGCTTCCAGGAACTTCTCACAGAAGCCACCTCTGTGGCCTCCCTGCTGCCAAGAATCAGGCTGTTCCTTCTTAATTTGCATCAGGAAACTGTCTACTTTTTCTAAACCACTAACACTTTTCTAAAGTGTTACAGGGGTTTGCTTTGGTTAAGCATTTCAATGGTTTTCCTACTAATTGCAAGAACATGTAATAAAATAATGAGCCAGAAGAATCTACAGTGTGTTTCCAAATTCTACTTGCAGTAAACCCCCTTACAAACCCAAATCTTTTGTTCAGTGCACTAAATGTTGCTGCAGAACAATTATAGAAGCCTCTCTGTCCTCTTTCAGTAACATAGTTAAAGCTCTTCTAGAACTGTGTTGTAAACCAAGGATTATCAGTGTTGATTCCTAGAGACAGCAAGGTTAAAAATAAAAGAGACTCTGCTAAAGTAGATCTTCTGAAAACAAAAGGAGACATCTAAAAAACAAAAGTAGTAAAATATTTTAAAAGAAATATTATAGATTCTTGTAGCTCATGGTCAATCATTTTACAGAACTTTCTGATACACTTTTGATTAAAATTATGATATCACTGAGACAGCTGTCATATAAAAATAAGTGTTCGGGTTTTAGGAGTTCTCCTTTTATTTTCTTTCTCTTAAGGAATTTTCCCCCTGATGTGTTGCTAGGAGACAATAATGACTGGATACATAAAAGAACAAAAGAAGTGGCCACAACTCAGGGGAGGGGTCCAGCTGGCTACTCTCTCTTTACCTGGGGTTTCTCATGGAGGGCAGGGATACAGTGAGATCTGGACTGGGAAAACGCGGTTGGGTGCAGCCCCTAGCTCTCTTGTTCTCTTGGCATTCCGAGGGGAGAGAGGCTTCGGTCACTGTGGGGAGAATTCGTCACCACTGCGGGGTTCTGCCTTTTGCTGCCTTTCTTCTACCGTGAGTGGAGATCTGCTCCAGGGAGTGGCTGTTGCACTGAGACCTTATTAACACTGTGCCTCACTAAAAAAGGGACTTTTCACCATCTGCTTGGGTGCCCCAGGGGTAAACCCCAGGATTCCGAGCCCTCTTCCCCCCCCACCAGGGCGCTTTTCCCTTCCCGGCTCAGAGCCAGGCTACCACTGTCCTGCCCCCACTTTTTTTTTCCCCACTGCTCTGAGTTCTCACTACACTGTAGCTCTGCACCCCCTACCCTGCCACAACGCCCTGCTGTTCCAGCCCTGCCTCCCCGCAGTTCCAGCTACAGCTGCAGAGTTTCTACCACCTCCTGCTTTCTACCTTGGGTGAGCCTGCCCTGCTGTTCCAGCTGCTGCTCTGACATTACTGCTGCAGCCCATTGTCACCATTCAGCCCATCCGCCAGTGCCGCGTGCTCCCCGAGCTCGCTCCGGAGCGCCCCCTGCAGCCAAGGGGGAGTCATCGCACCTGCCCTGCTCACCGGGAGCCGCCAGCGCCCCTGCCGGCTGCGAGCGGAACTGCACCCGAGGGGAAATTGCTCAAAGAGTGGGAAGGGACTCATTGATGGGGTTTTCGGGTTTATTTTTTCTTTTGTTTGTTGTTGCTGACACTGTTGCTGTTTGTTTGCCTTGTTATATATACTAGTAAAGAACTGTTATTCCTTTTCTCATATCTTTGCCTGAAAGCCCCTTAATTTCAAAATTATAATAATGTAGGGGGAAGGGGGTTATATTTTCCATTCCAAGGGAGGCTCCTGCCTTCCTTAGCAGACACCTGTCTTTCAAACCAAGACAATAAGTAAATTGGTTTTCTGTATTTCCATAGTACATATCCTTCCTCTTGCAAGTCTTTGTAATTACCAGTATTTTGAAGCAGTCCTTTGCTATTTCTGTCAACACTTTAGAGAGAAGTATTGAAAGCACATTATCCTGCCATTTTTTTACAATTTTTCTTTCAGGTTACAGCGTAAGTGGAAAGATTTGCCAATTTTATTTTTTTCCTGGGAAAAGATTTTAGTTAATGGAATGTTCAAATCTCTTTTCTAATCATTTCTCCTATATCTCTGCATTTCTCTCTCTCTCTTTTTTTACTTGGATCAGTTTCGGGAAGCAGGTGAGCAAATGATCCTTGTCATAAAGAAGATGTCATCTGATGTCTAAACCAGAATGCATGCATAGCTTTAGCTGAGTAGAAATTAGTTAGGTGCTTAACATAAACCAACTGATTAAAGACTTATTTTGTATCTATATGGTCCAAACCAGAATCTATCCTTCTTGTCCAGTTAAGATGTAGACAATCAGAATGTTTATTGCACTGGTATTCAATATCACATTTCTTGAAAACCTTCCTTGTATTTAACTTCCATGTATGGATGGTCCCATTGACATGAGAGCATTTGATCACATGGCAAAGCCTTGTGAAATATTAAGTAATCTCAGATCCTTTTGTATTACTAGGACATCAGAGTGCTGAGAGTTGAATGATTGGCTTTAGTACACTTGTTTTTCAGGTTGTCTGGGAGAAACCCTAAATGCATCAGCAAGAATCAATTCAGATGCTCAGAGTGAGGCATCACTCTCTTTCCCTGTAATTATAGATTAGGTGTTTCTTCATGTGTGAAAAACTCTATAAGGAGGTTTTCATAAGGATGCATTTGCTGGGATTTTTGTTTGTTTGTTTGCTTTTTTTTCCTTTCAGGATCTTTTGATAAGGCTTAGGCACCAAAAGATTCAGTGTGAAGGGTATTTCCGTTCACAGTCCCTTCAGATAGACTACTGATATTTTTTCAGTTATATTGTTTTACATTTTAACAAAGGTGAAAGAGGTTTCTAAAAAAATAAAAACAATTATCATAGGGGCAATCATTGCAATACTATGGCAAAAATACCAGTCGCTGATAGCTGATTAGAGTTACACGAAGCATGTTCTTACTTACATTATTAATGAAAATTTGTTCATCAGAGTTAACCCAGGAAATTTAGCAGAGTGAGTATTCATGAAACTTTTCTGTTCAAAAGGTCTTCAGTTTTCTAACCAGAGTCTCATGATGAAACTTGAAGGAATTTCATTTTTAAGGGAACTTTCTGTAGTTTGGTAGTTTTTTTCTGAAGCTCTCACCCAGATATTGGCCCAAACTTAAATAAAGTTCATGCCTCTTTTCAGCTCTACTAAAAGTGTACAGCAGTATTACAGCAGAATAGAGCCTTCTGGCAGCCTGATCATCCTGACAACAGGCTGCTGAGTCAGAATATGGGGGAAACCCAACATAAGAAGGACCTGGACCTGTTGGAGTGAGTCCAGAGGAGGGCCAGAAGAGGATCAGAGGGGTGGAGTACTGTGGGAACCAACAGCTGGTCTGAAGGCCTTGAAGACATTTCTCTTGATACAGTCAGTTTGTACCCATAAGAATTGCAGAAACAAGAGGATAAACAACAGAAAAAACTTGTAACAGCTGCAAAACGGAGGATACTAGCCGATGTTTAGCAAAGAATGTGTGTACACTATAGACGACCAATAGTATTGTATTGTAGCAAAATAATAGCCAATGAACATGTAGCTAAGAAAGTGTATAAAAGAAGTTGCATGATAATAAATGTGCTTTTTGTCTTTGCTTGGGATGGAGAGAGTGTGTGTGTCGTGACTGTCTCAACAGTGGCAGAGCACTTCTATGAAGACAGCGTGGGGGAATTGGGGTTCTTCAGCTTGGAGAAGACTCTGGAGAGACGGTAGAGCATGTTCCAGTACTTGAAGGAGGCATACAAGAGAGGGGGAAAAGGGCTGTTGAAAACCGCATATAGTGATAGAACAAGGGGAAATGGCTTTAAACTGAAAGAGGGTAGAATTAGCATAGACTTTAGGCAAAAATATTTGCTGTAAGGGTCATTAGGCATGGGAACAACTTGCCCAGAGAAGTTACGGATGTTCCATCCATGGAAGTGTTTGAGGCCAGGTTGGATGGGGCTTTGAGCAACCTGGACTAGTGGTTTTATGGTTTTGTGAACAACCTAGTTTTGTTCCCTAGGCTGAACACCAGAAGCAATGTCATCTAGTCAATGAAGACATTTTTTGGCATTTTATGTAGAGATTTCACTGACTGATTCACTTTTCCCAGCATAGCTACAAGAAAATATTTAAATAAATTTTACCATTAAAAATAGAGGGCAGATGATTACCCTGTGTTTACTACATACAACTTACAAGAGGAGAGTATGGCCAAAGTTGTAAATGGCTATCAGTCTTAAAAAATAAGACTTTATACTTCGAGGTGATGTAAGATTCAGAATTTTGGGCTCTTTTACATTTCAGATATTTTATAAACTGGTCCTAGAGAAACAGAGGAATACATTAAGGAAATATTTTATATGTTTTGGGCAAATATTAAATGAGCAGAGTGAGATTCATAAGCCTTCTCATAAAAAATTTCTGTAAGAATAAATGTCTTAGATTTATATATATCTTCCTATATCCCTCAACAAATCTTTGCCATGGAACCAGCTAGAAAAACCAAGCAAGGCAGCAGCTATTCCTTTGTAATTAAAATCTGCACACTGTGAAAATTACAGACCAGTAACAGTAATGAACAATTATGCAATGAGATGCTGCTTTGCATAGCTGAGAGACAGAGCTCACAAACCTTTTACTAAATTAGTTCATGAATCATAGAGAGTCCAGGTGACATTTTTCATAGCTAGGACTGTGTATGCACCAGCAGTGGTAAATCTACACTGGCATGAGCTCAGATGTCTCAGAACAATCTGCTTAAAGCGAAAAGAATGAAGTAAAAATGTTTTGATGGAGCGTTTTGGTTCTAAAAAGAAAACATTTAAATGGTTCAAGAAATCCTAATAATGTATTAATTACATTTTCCTAGATTAATAATTATTTTTGAGAGACTGAGACCCCCAGTTTTTATGCACAAACATAATTAAAGGGAAAACGTAACAGACTATTATTTATGCTACAGTTCCACTGAACCAGTAAATCACCTTAATAAATGAAGGCTCATTAGGAGGTGTTCAAGATCAGTCTGGCAGATTAGTTTACCAGAACTAATACTCACTTGTGAGTGAATTAAAGGAATCATGATTTGACTAGAAAAAAAAGGAAGGGGAAGGGCAAGGGGAAGGGCAAGGGCAGGGCAGGGAATGGAAGTGAATGGAAGGGAATGGAAGGGCAACTCTGGTTGTAAAAAGATTTGTGTCTATATCTAAGAAGGTATTCACATTTTGGGGCATGAAATAGTACATCGTAGATTCGCAGAATTATAGAATGGCTTGGTTCAGAAGGAATCATAAATATTATCTAGTTCAAGTCCCTTGCCATGCCCAGGGACACCTCCCACTAGATCAGATTGCTTAAAGCCACACCCAGCCTGGCCTTGAGCACTTCGGGAACGGGGTATCCCCACTCTAATACCAAAGAATTTCTTCCCAACATCTAATCCAAATCTCTCTTTGTAGTTTAAAACTGTCCCTTCTTGTCCTATCGCTATCAGTCCATGTAAAATAATCATGCTATTCCTTTGAGACAATGCCGTCCTATAGGAAAATGCTGTGTATTTTACTGTCCTATACAGCAATTCTCTCTGTCCAATTAAGTATGAGAAGTAACTAGTTCCCACATCTGAACCTGTCCCTGCCATTCAGGTTATTCAGAATTGATCTACACAGTGTATGACAAGCAGAGTGAGGCAGCTGTCCTCAAGTACACGCCAAGTCCCCAGTTCCCAGACCTAGGAAAGGCAGCACCTGCTGTGCAAGCAGTCCTTCCGAGCAGATGTTATGCATCCTGGAGTTCCTTGTGTTTTCTTAAACAAGGAGTATTAAAGCTTATCTCCTCTTTATTCCCTTGAACTCTCTGCCAAAGAAACACCATGTCGTTGGCTTCAGGAAGCTATTTGATGTAGTTTCTAAGTTTATAAGAAATATTGCATCACAGAACACAATAAAGGACATCAATTTGTAGGGGTTTTCTTTGGTATGTTTTGGGGTTTTTCTGGTTAGTTTGCTGGTTGGTTGGGGTTTTTTGTTTTTTTTCATATATATAGAAATGGAAGGTTGATTTCCCTTATGGATTGGTTTGGAGACCACCTGAAGAGGTTCTGCATAGTGAGTTCTTTATTTGATTTCCTTTTTCCTGTGTAGCAGGTTAAGTATAGACCAAGGGATCTAATAAGGAACAGAATGAAATTCAGTAGAGGCTGGGTCTCAATCTGAACTAAAATGGTATTGTTTAATACTCCCTCTTTAAAAGTAACAAAGATTTGATTTTTTGTTTAATTGAACCTTCTAAATTGAAATAGGCACTGATGGCTTAAACTGTCTCAGTAATAAAATCATCAGTCTCAATAAATGCAATTGCTGTTAACTTTGTGAATTTTGTAGGCGCTTCAGTTTTATGTATTTGTATAAATATTTGTACATTCTTTGCTGTGTATAAAATTTGAAAGTAATTTATTTAGTGCTTTAAAGAAACCTGAAATAATTTGATTTTTTTGTAACATGACTATCAAGTGCATATCCAAGAAACGATGTGTTACTTACAAATACTTCATGTTATATATGACTGTGTCAGAGGCAAAGCACTATCAAGAATTCTAGACAAGCTGACTGATAGCAAAATAAAAAAGGGGCTTTTATGCCAGATCAGTGTTTCATGGATTTAAGGCAACATTTTTTTACCCTTTCTTTTTAAGTAAAACTATATGAGACAAAATAACAGTGTACCCAGATGTTATGATCCAATTATTATTATTATTATTATTAAGGTTCCTTGGAAATTCCTCTGCCCAAATTAAGGTGCAAATGAGACCATATGCCAGTGACAATAATATGGGTTTTATTGATGGTAGATAAGAGAGAGAGAGAGAGAAAGAAAGAAGTAGAAAAAAGGTGGGGGGGACAGAAAGAGAGTGACAGGGACAGAATAAAGAAAATACCACCACTCCATGGATCCCAATGCTGTTCGTTGATCCTATCCAGCTGGTCTTCTTGGTGGTGAAGGTCCCCCCAGAAGGCAGAGAGTCCCATGGGTGTATATGCTCAGGCTAGGTGGGCATGCCCGGCCATGTCCCCCTGGGGTGGGGGTCAGTCTCTCACAGCAGACTTTGGGTCTGTTGCATCCTGTGCAGCCCTGTGGGGCCAAGCCTCTCACGTGAATGTCCCATGGATGTGCCCTGTGGGGTTGGGGGTTCCACAGCTGGGCCAGTTTGTGTAATCGGAGGATGGGTGTTTATTGCCTCTCACCAGAGATTACGCCATGTACCCAAAACCTCCTCCTCCCCTCTTGGTTGGAGGGAGTCTGTGTAAACCTGGCTTCTGTGAGTTGTGCTCTCCTCCCCACCCCAAACTCAGATGGTGGCTTTGGCCTATTGTGGATGCATACCTTTCCCTCAGCCTGAGATGATTGAACAGTGGGTTTCCTTTTATCTAATCAGCAGTTCGACTAACAGTCCAAAGTTCTTCAAGGAGGTTTCTTGTTGGGGTTCCTCCCCTCTGGCATGGAGTCTGGGGGGAGACACTGGGTTTCCCTACTCCCTGGTCAACCTTGTTCCCCATTGGTTGTTTTGTGTTCCCCTGCCAGGGAAGGACCCTGTTTGTCCCGTGATTGCTACAGTTCCTTGGCACTTCCCGGCCATGCAGCTGGAAAATAAACATCTCTGAAAAACATCTATCAAGAATCGGTCCTTATATTTTTCCACGGGCCTTGCTGTCTTATGCGTGTTGCAAAAATCCCCACTGCAACAGTTTCTGTGGCTGCAGCTTCTTTAAAACTTTATATCAATGTTTGAGGACACAGAATAGATATGAAAAATAGATATGAATTTCACTGGACACAGAATAGATATGAAAAAATCTGGTTTTGCAAATGAAATTTCTTTTCAGTTATCCAAATGAAAATGATTTTTCATCTGCAGGTCTATAACATTTGGTAAATAATTTTCAGTTTTCTGAAAAAAACACATTCAGTACTAGACCAATTACTCAAATCTAAACACAAATTAGAGAAAAGGTTGACAGAAAACTCTAGCTGGGGACAACCACTACTGGTGCCAAGGAGCTGTTAATTGAAGTACATAAGTACTTCCATTAATAAATCATAAAAACCACAAAAACATAAATCAGCTACATAAGTAGCTGATTTATGTTTTTGTGGTTTTTATGATTTATTGAATTCTTAGAGACTGATATATAAACTTTTTGAAAACAGTTTTAAATTATCTCAAAAATGCTATCAGTGTCAGTGAAATTCTCCACATAACTCATTTCAGATCTCTGCTGGTTGTTCTTTCCTTTCTGGGACTGCCTGGACCTCAATTATCAGGATCTCAAACAGCACTGTCTCATAGTAGCTGGAGTCAAGGCTGCCTCAATAGGCATTTCACCAATCAATTCTTCTTTATTCATGTGAAATAAACCCAGCTCAACTGCTCCTTTAGATTCCAGGCATCAAAAACCTGTTTTGATATTCAGCAGAAACTTTGTATAAAGCTCTTCTCTCAAAGTTAGCCAGCCAAATGAGAAAGGGTTGTGTGCATATGGGTCTGTGTTAGTTGTTTACTAACTATTCTTGCAAATGGTGCCCTACTTGTTTGTGAGCCACATGACTTCACTGTAGCTGATATTCTGGTATTAACTTATTCGTATGATTGTCCTTCCAATAAACATTTGCTTTTCATGAAAGTTTTAAAAAAAAAAGAGGAGAAAATGTAAACTAATCATGAAACTAACTATTAATTAGAAATAATTTCTAATTTTTACATTGTTTTCAACATAAACATACAAAAAAATTACTTTAAAAGTCATTCTTGCACCTTTCCTCCTAGGTATAATTGTTTCAGATTGAATATGGGGAGGATACTTTGTATATTCTTTCTTATATTTTTTATTTTATGCTGATTGAAATATGCATATAATTTTTTGTCCTCTCGGTATAGAGCTGTATTAGTCTAATTTAACTTTAAAAAGGGCTCACATTTTAGATGTCAGCAGTGCCTTATGAAATAAGGCATTTTTGTAATCCTCAGCTATTAAACGTAAGGTTTTTTTAACTTACAGTTAATAGAAAAAAGGTGAAAATATACCTTCAAAATAAAAAAAAATAAAAACAAAACCCAAACAACCCCCTAGAATCTTCCTATTCTATTAATGCTATTTTATATTTTGAAAACAAAATAAAAATCTGTTTTTTCCAGGTGTTTTTAAATTTTACCTGCTTATAAACTAAGGCGAAATTTTAAAATGGTGTAATTTGTACAAAGCTACATTTTTACAACTTTTTCCAATGAAAGGCTTAAGAATTCTGGTTGCAGTAAACAATAAAATTAATTTGACTCAATGCCTTTCTTTTCCTTTGGTTTTAATGGTAGGAAGTTTATTTTCCTTTCCTCTTTAGCAATAAAGTTGCAACATTCAGGCTTTATTCAAGTAGAAATCATTGAATAATATGTAAGAAGTTCTGAGTAACATCTGTGATTTAGTCAGTTTGCTAAAAAGCATGACAAGGTACCTATTGAGTGTCTACTCCCGAGGAACTGGCTGGACATTAGACATTGCATGAGGATTGGACATAGATAATGAATCTTTTTACTTTGTTTCACTTCTCCATGTAGCCTTGCTTTTCTTCATTAAACTGACTTTATCTTAACCCATGAGTTTTTGATCTTATTTTCCCTGCTGTCCCACAGAGGAGAGGGAATGAGAGAGTGGCTCAGTGGGCACTTAGCAGCCAAAGTCAACTCATCACACCAAGAAGAAAAAAAATCATGCATATAAAAGAGATCATAATGAAATTATTAAATTAATGTTGACAGGTCATGCAGCTTAACGCAAAATCACTTAGACATATTTCAGTAAACATTTGTTAAATCACGTCTTCAAAAATTACAATGAAAAAGCTTTAGCAGTTTTTTATAAGCTTAACAGTGGTGGTGGTGACCAGTTAGGTGTTGGGTCAAGAAGACATTCATAATACATCATCATAAAACAAGATGCTTTAAAATGAATGTAAAGAGCTTTTTTGTTAAGATGGAGAGAGGTGAAATTGCTTTGATTCTGATGGCATTTTCATGAATGATAGAGTTAAATTTTTATGTTCTTTATATGTATGGATTTTAATATATAATTTATAGAAAATTAATATGCACGGTTTAGGTGCAGTTAAGATTTTCTGGGAAAATATAATTGTAAATCAATATGAAACTCTTAGCAACCAGTAGTAACAGGAAATACTAAAGAGTAATTAATTAAACTACAACTATTTGCAACAAAATAATAGATTCTGAATCAGATTTCCTGTCTAAATGAGTATTTTGAACAGTGTATGTTCATTATAACTTGTAAAAAGCTCTTACTAAAGCAGCCGAAAGCTTCACCTCTCAAAAAAGATTTTGTTAAACAACTATTTAAATATTCAATTGTGTGTCTAATCATGTTAGTCCATTAATTTAGTAGTAAAAACTTTTTCTTTTCTCTTATTTTTTTTATTCTATGTTCTTATTAGGTTAAAATGAGAACTATCTAATACTGTGGAATCCTCGTCTGTCTGACTGGAGGACCCATGCATGCTGCAATAAATATTTGCATAGATTAATAATTTCTTCTGAGTCTCATGAGATTTTACCTCTGCTTCAAATACACAAATGACTGTATAAGGAGTCATCAGATCAATGTTCTTCCATCATTTCCTGAAAGCATGTCTAATTTATCCTTTCTAATTACTTTTCCTCAGTTGCACAAGATTTCCGTTAGCATTGCAATCCTATCGTGGTATTCTATGAAACAATCAGAATAAGCTCTGCTTGGAATATGTTGCATTTCACTCATAGAAGTACAGTTGAGTTTGAGCACTTTTATTGAAAGGGAACAAACAGCTGAAGGTGGTGACAAAGCACCTAATTACTTAAATGGTGCAGGATTAGGCCACTAGTGGATTCTAGCTCCAAGCATGTTGGAGCTTATATGTTGTATTAAAACTTGCTAATGATTGAATTTTTAAAAGCCAGAAAATCATGGGAAAAAAGCCCCTAAGATTTCAGTCAATTGTTTATACTATTTGGTGCCAAAACATACATTACCAGTGTTCTGTTCAGCTGACCAATAACAAACTACCCCACCTTTTAAGAGCTGAAGATATAGACAAAACACATAAAATTCCCATAGGTTTGCTAACTTCTTAGTGTGTTTAGATGGAAGCAGTGTCCTGTCAGATACAACATAATAGTAATACTATGTGACAAATTGTAATTCATTGCAACATGATGTGATGTGCTAATAAAATACAACTTGTAAACATGTATTACCTATGGCAAACTAAGTCCTGTCAAAACTAATGAAAATTAAGATATTTTCCTGTCACTGATGAATAGAACTTATTTTTATGCCATTTCTTTCTGACGTGTAAACACTTTGGGGTACTGATAAGGTAAGTCTAAAAAGTACCTCTGTCTGAAGAAGTGGAATTTAGAGAAAGATCAAAACAGTTTGGAGAAAGTTGGGATTGATGATAGGGAGGCAGAGGATGAAAACGTTGCACTTGGCTAGCTGAGGTCACATATGACATGGCATAACCTATGCACCTGCAGTGAGGTGCTATTGAATTTCTCATATCATGCCTGAATACTGTCCTCAGAATGTTGTGAAAAGAGATTCAGCTGAAATAAAATGTTGATTAACAGACCTAGTGACATTTTTCCCATGAGTAGAACCTGTGGCAGTTCTACATCTGGTTGGTATTTGGAGGATATTTCAGCTATTTTTCAAGTTCATCTCCAGCTGAAGATGACTAATATGCTTACTATAAAGGATTGCTGGAAGCTAAGCTCCGGGGCTGCTTGAGAGCATAAACTTTAGCTCATAGTTAATCTGACCAGACTTCCAAGTAAGGAACAGGTATAGTAAATGGTTTCTGAATAATATGTGTTTGGGAAGATCAGCCTGCATGCCAACAAATATGACTGCTGGAAGTCTTTTCCCACTTCCCAAAATTTAATTCTCTGGCACTCTCTTCTAAATCCTCTAAAACTTCATGCCTAAGCTCCCACACATACTGGTGTACACACTTAAACTCTTCATTTTTTTGCTTAAATTCCAGCCAGCATTGCTTTTCTATGTGCTTCATATCATGCTTGCTGCTTTATTTTAGCTTTTGTAGCAGGTGAGATGTATTTTCCCTACTAAAATATCTTTACTAAGGCATTCCTTACACATTTCTTTTGTCTAAAGCAATTACTAAAAATTAAGAATCATAGTAATGATCAGTGCATGTTGTATACACATATGTAAGCAAATACACACATGCACATATACACATGTACAATTGTATACAAACTTTGTATACAAACTTTACAAACTTTATATAAACAATATATATACAAACTTTATATACATACTTTAGTGTCCATTATAATCATAACCACTTTACAAATCAAGGATCTCTTATCTTCCAAAGGAGGGAACCCAGTTTCGAGAGATGACTTCAAAACTCAGCAGCAGAGCTTTTTAAAGTAGAGAAGCTGAGTTGCAGATGCATACAGTGCTTGGGATCTTTGCCAGGGTATGATTCATGAAAAGGACTGGTCTTCTCAAGAAAGGGCCCAACCAGCAGATGATTACATACACAAAGTGAATGATCTAGGCTGGAGGTGCCATACCACTCATTATCAGGAAGGATATAAGTATTAAACCTTCAGTTAAAACACTTGAATTTCCTACTTGACTGTTGGATCTGATCTTCCCTAGTGCAAAATTTGATTGTTAAATCATAGATGGCGATCCGAAATATTGGAATGCGAAAATCTTTGACATACTTCAAGTATACCAGTCTTTGTCCTCTTTTTTCTCTGATGTTACAAGTAGGGTCGCAAAACTAATTTCACAAAATCCCTTTCTAATCTTAATAATTGTGTATACATTTGAATTGCATTCTCAATTCTTTGTAGTTGTCCAGTGTATACTTTTGTGGGAGAGGTTTTTGACAGAAGTTTTAAACTCTATATCTATTAAAAAGCTGATTTTGATAAAAAGGTATTATTTACTTAGTAGACAAATACACAGTAAGTTATTTTCTTTGCTTTTTAGTCATAGAAGAGAGTGTTTCAGAGAGATTTGGAGAAAGATTAACTGCTCTTCTATTTACAACAGTTGAAGTAAGAAGCAATCTTGTGGTACTTAATCAATCTCTTCTCTGTTGTGACCAGCAACAGAACCCAAAGGAACCACCTGAAGTTGGGCCAGGGGACAATTTGGTCGGATATTAGAAAACGGTTCTTCACCCCAGAGAGTGGTTTGGCACAGGAACAGGCTCCCCAGGGAAGTGGTCGCAGCATCAAGCCTGAGACAGAGAAGCATTTGGACCATACTCTCAGGCACATGGTGTGGCTCTTGGGGATGGTCCTATGCAGGGCCAGGAGTTCCACTCAGTGATCCTTGAATGTCCCTTCCAACTCACCTTATTCCATGACTAATTTGAGTTTAAAGATTGAGAGTACAGAGAATCAGAAACTAAACATCAGTACTGTGTCATGGTAGTGAACAGAAGGTTGAACTGAACTGAAAGTTAACGGAGGAGAATCATCAGATTAATTAAAGGCCAGATGAGTAACTCCTGATGAGCAAAATGTTGGAGACCTTGTCTAAGTAATCTTAAAGTAGTTTATATTCAGATTAATGTTTAATTTATTCTTACACATGGCACAAAAGCATTTTTTTCTTCAACTGACCCTGGCCATTATCACCTCTAAAAGAGAAGATGGACACTGCAAACTGGACTGAATCAGACTGGCCAGTGTATGAGGCTGTCTAACTGCATGAGCCCTTCTAAGGAAATGTTTCAGAGAGCTCATCCCATGAGTGTGAACTTCCTTGTAACTACTAGTCAGTGTCACTAAAATGAAAATTTTTGTAAGTTTGAAATAATTTTTTCCTTAATCAGGAGGACTCATCAGGAAATCAAGACACAGTGAGCATGAAAATGCATAAAATTTGCTGATATACTATCAAATTATTTGACTGTAATTAAGTTTTTATTCCTACTGAAATTCTTTGTGTTTTAATATTAGTTTTACAGTGGAACAATTGTGTTAATGTTCATGGTCATTGATGTTCAGTTCACTGTAACAACAGCTACAGTAAGAAACTTATGAAAATGCATCACGTCCAAAAATATAAACTAAATCTCTATTAAACTGAAAATTAAATTTCCATTCATAACATCACAAAAGATTATTACCTATAATTTCTCCATATAAACGTCCCAGAGTTATGTCCTGGCAGAATAAGGCTTAGAGTGGAGAAAAGATCCTAAAGCCAAGTACTAAAAAGATACAAATTGAGATATGCTATTGAAAGTCTAATAGAATTTTAACTATTATGACATTAATAACATGCCATGGAAAAACATTCATTTTCTTAATTAAAAATTTCAAGTGCAGTGTTTAGAAAATTTATGAGTTACAGACAAACAGGGTTTGGTTTGGGGGTTGTTTTGTTGTGGGGCTTTTTTTTTTTGATAAATTCTCCCTAGTGAATTGAAAATACTTTTTATTCTACAGTGAACATCTTATTACCTGTAGATTTCTAATTGGAAATAAAAAAACCTTTATATTCACTACATGAATATTCATTCCTACCAATTTGTTGGGAAAAAACACAGTTTTAATGTTATGAATGTGTAATCTCTAAATCTGTTAAATTGTGATTGGTTATATTATTTGCAACTGATTTGTTCCCCACAAAATTAGGCAATATAACTTCCTTACATTGCTATTATACTGAGATTGAAATAGCTATTTACCATCACCATTTACTGCAGACTGTAGTATATCAATGCCCAACAGTTCTAATTCTTTTACATTGCTCTCCTGGTTTTGGCTGAGATAGAGTTAATTTTTGTCCTAGTACTTGACTGGTGTTAAACTACAATTACCTTTTCATAGAACTTACTTTATTTTGTAATTACTTAGCTAAGTCTGGTGAAGAAGAAAAATGAGACATATATAAAAATAAGTGGGAGCATTTTTTTTAGGATGTCAATTTCAGTAAAATATACTGAAATTGAACTATGGTGAGAATTTCCACCGTAAATAAGGACTTCTTGCAACATAACCGTAGAAGGCGGAAAATAAAGCAAAAAAAAATTTTCAAGAAAGCATCGTTTTTAATGGGATATAGAAGGGAAGATGAGATTATTCAGCATTCACATCAGTTTTCCCCTTAAATGACTAGAAACGGCCCTTGGGAGGCAGTGCAGGACTTTTACTATCATTTACAAGCAGCATAGTGTATTTTGAATATAAACTATAATGCCTGTTCCAATATGAAGAGAAGTGCTACCTTTAAAAAGAAAATGCACTTCAGATTCACATTTTGTGATTTATCTATAGACTCTTTCCTAGCTATGTCTCTTATGAGCAAAGGTTTGTTTGTTCAATTTTTTCCATTCTTTACAAACAGGATCTAGTACTACCAGTTTTCACTTGAGATTCCACAGATGGGCTTAATTTGCCACTTCTGCCACAGATTTCCAATGTAATGCAACACAAGAAGACTGGAAGTAGTGACCTGAAAGTGAAACCTCTCTGTGTTTCATGGAGGCAATGAGGTTCCCTGTTCTACCACTGTGCATTAGGGGTAGAAAACATTGTCGTCTCCTCATTCCAGTGGGATTTAGGAACCAAGATGCACTGCTTAGAGGAGGACTCAACATTCATGTTACTAAAATTGAGATGAATCCTTGCTTCTCTCATACAGTGTCATAGACAAGGTCACTCTCAGACCAAGAAAATACGTGTGAAATAGTGTATCAGGAAACACTTCTGCAAGCAAAACTGAAAGATAATTATCTTTATTGATATTCTTCAATGTTAAAGAAGACTTTTCAGAATGTGAGAAATCATCAGGCAAAATAAAGGATAGAGGGCCTTATTCTGTGGGCAAGGATCTAAAAGTGAGAAAGACTCAGATTTCCTCTTCCAGAAAATTTTATTTTCTTTGATTTCTGTTTCCTTTTGGTTTTGCTTTTTTTTTTTAAAGTCTTTTTAGACAGCTTGCATTTAAATACCTTAACATAACAGAGACACAGTTTAAAACTGTAAATTCCATAATTTTGAGTTTATATTTGAGTGAAAAAAAAAAAAGTGAAATAAAAAAATGGGGATTGTCTTAAATCTGTAGAACTGTTTCGATACTGTTATATTTTATTCTAAAAATTATGAAATAAAATTAAATATACATGTGACTAACCAGTGTCAATAGCAGACAAAATTTAATTACCTCACCCTGAATTGCATCTAATGTCAAATTCAATTAGTTATTCCATCTGAAAAATGCTTTCATAATGAATTTCAAACAATTGACTGATCTTTTAATAGTAGTTGATGGTTAGAAATTCCAAAAGCCAGTGGGAAAACACTGTCTTTTAATGAGGAAAATTACAGCAACACTGATGAATTTAGTAATGCCATTTTTTTCTTTGAATGGTCTCCTACAACAAAATAATAAATTTGAGCAGAACCTTAGAACAATCAGACACAAGTCAAGACATCTTTTTCTAAGAAAGCCACAAAATAATGGTAGTCTGCTGAAAGTATCATATTAATATAAAATAGATTTCTACAAAGTAGATTTCAGAAAACAGATATTTCAATATTGCTGAATCTATTAGAAGTGTCTTGGACTCTTTTTGAAGTAGAAGCTCTTCATAAAAACCTAGGGAAAAAGATGAACAAATTCTAGTGAATTTAATTCCAAGAAAAAAGAAAATCATACATTAACTATGGATGTGATTTAAAAGAAGTTAAGGGAAAGTAGGGGGAAATTTAGGATTTCTTTGAAAGAAAAGCCTTTATAACAAATTTCCTCCTCGTAGCTGAGCAGATGTCATAGGGTATGAAATATCCCTTTGGTCAGTTTGGGTAAGCTGTCCCAGCAGTGTCCCTTCCCAGCCTCTACTCCACCCCCAGCCTCTCTTTGTTGGGGAAGGACTGTTGGAGACACAGCCCTGATGCTCTGTGAGTACAGCTAAGCACTAGTCAAGATGCTGTGTTATCAACACTCTTCTACCTACAAATACAAAAGAACAGTACTGTAAGTATTGCAGTCCTTGGTTTTGGTTAGCTTGGAACCTAAATACCAGCCTACAAAAAGTTTCCTTGTTTTTACATCCCTAGAGCATTATATTATCTCACGTCTATTACATACTGTGTATAGTTCTAAAATGTTTTCCAATTCTAGCATGAAAATTGCTATATGCCCCATTATCATTACAAAAGAGGAAATAACGTTATAACAATTTAAATACAAGGAAGGGAACTGGGCACTTGTGAGTTATTTTAAAAATCTTCTTTGCATAATAATAATTTTTATCATCGCTATTATTTAATGTATAATATTCCATAGCTTGGGAATGTCAAGTGATACCATAATAAATTGCAAATCCATGCAAATTCTACCTTTTACTAAGTAATTACTCCCCCCTCAAATCTGAAATAAGACTAAATAATATAAAGCAAATGCTGATATCCTTCAACTACAGGCTGGGAGTAAAATCATTGAGGATTTAAGGAAAACAATCCTAAGGAAATGATCCATATGCTTTTTTTAATACTCAGGAATGTGTTTGTATAGCAAGGCTGATAATTTGATTTATGTTGTATTTAAAAGCAAAGAAGATGACCTTGAAGAATTCGGACTCAAGTGAGTGGTAAAGCTAAGATGAACAGTCTGTAATAGTCTTGCAACAAATCCTGAATAGTGCTTTATTCTCTAATCCATTTTTGTTCTCCTTGAATTCCCCTCTACTTTAGTTAAAAACTAACCAAACAAAAAACCAATCCAGCCACAAACGAAGCAAAAAACCCCAGACATGAGACCATGAGATCAATCCTATAAATTTCTTGTTAAGAATACCTAGAAGACCTCAGAACTGTGAAAAACCCTTGAATCAGAATTCTTATTTGATGAACTTAATGCATAATCCATTCCTTTTTTGTATGCACTGCACATAGTACAGCAGTGATGCATATTGAGAAGGGGAGATATTATTTACCATTATAAAATGTCACGTCTTTTCCTGCCAAAACTCTTTGCCCATCTTTAAAGTAATTAGTTTTGTCACGACTATTCAGAAGTCATTAATAGAAAATTCAGGCTGATTAAGCACGTCCAGGGCCAAGACTCACAAATAGTGATTCCTCTGATTTACATGGATTCTCAGAGTAAATGTTTATCTGATACTGAGCTAAACTGCCTACATCCTTTGTATTATGTTATTAAAGATTACTTTTGCTCTTGATCACACAATTTCACTGCCCTAATAGAAAATGGGAGAGAAGGCTCAAATACATATTACTTACCTGTTGGCACTAAACTCTAAATGAATTTAGCCATTGTTCAAAAGACAGCACTTCCAATAGCTTTTGTATTTCCCTGATGGTAGGGGAGAGAAACTTGAAAAACTAGCATAAAACCTGGTTTTTTTAAAAAAAAAAGCAGCTCCCACTCCACACAACAAAATATTTTGTTGACTATTTTCTTTCTTCCCCATCTACCGATTTTATATATTCTATTGACGAGCCTACAGAGAAATACTGGTCACACTGCATTGTTCACATTTTGAAAACATCTGCAAATTAACCGCTGCCAAAGTTAAGAACATACAAGAGTAGTCTGCATTCAAAGAAAGGGGCAAAATAAACAAGAAAACAAACTTCTGTGATGGGAACACAAATGTTGATTCTTAGAAATTAATTTTCTTCTGAAAATCATATCACTCCTTAAATTGCTTCTTTCAACAAATTTTTTTCTAGATTTTTCTACAGAGGCACATGAGTTCCTGAAGAGATAAACTTGAAAACTTTCTATATCATTGTGTGTGTGTTGTGGAACTGCTGATTAAGAAGAAATTAGGACATTTATATTCAAAAGTTGTTTTCAGTCAGACAAAGAACATAATGGATCATTCTTAAATGATGGAGGTGGTGTTTCTAAGTATTCTTAATCATGCTCTGTGATGCCTTAACTATAGGAAGAAATACCAATCAAATTCTATATGCACTGTTATGAATCACCTAATAATTTTAGTGTAAATATTTGTTAACACCAGCCTTCTTTGTTGTGAGTTTATAAGGTTCCAGCTTAGTAGACAGATCATGAATTAATAATACCTATTTTCTATTAAGCAAAGGAGCCACATAAATTGCCTTTATTAATGTAAATAACATAAAAGAGTGAGGGAAGCTATATCGTGAAAATCATGCTGAACAGAAAGCTTAAAATGACACTGGCATTGCAGCAATGGAAGCACACTGGGATTTGGATAAATATTCTAAAAGTTAGAGAACACAGGTGGAAAATAACATTTTGAAAGATTTCTACTCCCATCAGACCTGTAAAGTTAAAGAAGGTTTGAGAAGTTTTTGTACGTTTGGATAAGCAAAATGTTTAAGACAGTTTCCCATGAGTTTTTCTCACAGCTACAAGAACATGAAAAAGAAGTCATTTGCATGGTAGCAGTGATGCAAGCAGTAGGAACAAAAAAAAAATTATCTCTTTCTGCCTTTCAGCTTCTTGGCAACTGAAACACAATTTTTATACTACCTTTTTCTAAACCTTTTTTTCATAAACCTCCCAAGACTTAGTTTGTATCAATTTTTGTAAGAGTAACATGAAAGTGTAAATAAAAGTAACTTGACAATGATGTAAATCAGGGCGTTTTATACAGAATATTCCACATATAGAGTGAAACCTAGCCCCTCTTAAAGCAAATTATTAAGGATCATACATTTGATAACATAAATATGCACATTTATATTGCTGTCAGCAAAAAAAATTTCTAAGTTATTTACAACAGCGAAAATGGTCTTTTATGTTAGTTTTTGAATTCTTGAGGAATGTTTCATTTCCTGAATACTGTCTCTGTCAGCATTCTGGAAGTGAAAGAGTCAGAGAGACATTGCTTCATCATCCAACCAGATGTGTCTTTCTCTTCTGAACTTAGTTTTGTGAAGTGTATAAAAGCAAATAATAGAATCGATTACTCAGCTCTATAATGAATATTCATTGTGCATTGTTTGATTGCAGCCCCTGGCAGGAAGAAATAAAAATAGTACAGAGGCCATCAGAGGATATATTTTCGCTCATTTCCGTACTTCTCCTTTGACATCCTGTACTAGTTTCACTACTGTTTCACAGAGTGAGAAAATTATTGGCATTTAGTATAGAATCCCTCTCAAAATCTGTTGTGAGCTACTACTGTGGTTTCAGTTTAAAAGCTTTGGAAAATGGGCTTTCTATGCTTTAGTTCATCTTATGAAAAAATAAAATGCAAGCTGAAGACAAATATTCAAAGTGCCATTCAGTACTATTACAGTAAATTATGAAAGGTTATTATAGTTGTATTGAACAAATAAATTACATGACTGTTTCTAAATTTTACACTTAATCATCATGTGATCCCAGGTTAAAAAACAGTGCATGTTTTTCTTTTCTTGCCTTTCCAGAAGTCCATTTTGGGACACCTACAATGGGATAATTAATTTTAACATTAAAACAATAAAATCCATGTTTCCACATGTGCAGGTAAGCTACCTGTTTAAGCTCCCATTATAGTCAACAGATATTTAGTTGAGTAGTCAGTGTGACTTAGACTTACTCATTTCTAGCACAGGTGATGGTTAACCTCCATGGTAAATTGAATCAACTTCATGAGCAGTCATTTAAGTGTGATGAATATCTGTATCTCCCACTATATCTCATGCTTTCTCATATTTAGGAAGTACTGTAATCAGAACCAGAATATCTTAGTGCTCTTAGACTAAGATATTCTCATTTCAAAGGATAGTACTCAGAACAATATAGAAATTGTGGAGATTGACACCAAAAAGATATTTGTGATATCAGAGGAAATTAATCTGTCTTGTGGAAGATAGGGAATCAGTCTTGCCTATATCTGTAGACAGCTTCCAGGCCAGGAGATTTCTGGTGTGTGTCCTGATAGCAATAGTGCACTGTCCTTTGGAACCAGCAACACACAAGACATAGATATAATACAGCAAATTCCATCAATTCCTAGAAAAAAATTTAAGAATATAACTTTATGTCATTGCAGGTTTTTCTGCCTATTTTTCTGCCCATTTTCTGACCTTTCTCATAAGGAAACCTGGGTAATCAGTTTTGTCTGTTATTGCATTTCTACTCATAGGTCCAAAGCATGTTGTTATTTGTGACCTGTCATGATTATTTAATTTCTGATGACGATCAGTAATTTTATAAAAACTTGTATTTTTCATTCCAGAGGATTCTTTACCTTGTTTATCTAGCTAATTGTAAACATGCAGAGATTGGTACAGAGTATATTTCCATGTATAATGTGCAGCACTAGACCTTACTAGTCCTGCAATTCATTCTATTCAAGAGGGTGCTGATTTTGTGTTATTTTACTCTTATTGGAGTCCTGTTACTTCTTTAGGATAAATGTAAAATACTCCTAATTAGATCTGGAAATTTGTCAAACTCATTTTGAAAAAATAATTTGCATCTGCACAAGGAAAAATAAAACCTGTCAAGGAAATTATCCAAGCATCTAAGATGAAAAGAAATACACTGAAATCAGTTTGCTCCTCAAGTACAACACTGCAGATATTGAATAGTATTATAATCTAAAAGAAACATAATGTATTTTACTATTAAATAGGATATAAACCCAAATATCTTTACCCATTGTCTCAAGACTTTCCAGTAACCTGCTGACAGTATACAACTATTTGTTACCTTGTTTTCTACATCCTTACCTGTATTTTTCAAAGTAGGGCAAGAAAAATGGAGCCTGTACCTTTATATTTTATCTTGAGTGACTAGCACCTTTCTTAGTGATCTGAAAGTGTTCAAGTGCTGCTAGGTACCCCATATGCTTTCTGCTTCAGCAACTCAATTTGTGACCCAGGGTCATAGAATTGTTACTGTGTCTGTCTTTTAGTTTCTTGGCTGTCGTCTGGTTGATGAAAAATGACATGAGCTGGCAATGTGCACTTGCAGCCCAGAAAGCCAGCTGTATTCTGGGCTGCATCAAAAGGAACATGGCCAACAGGGGACTTGAGTCTGCCCATCTACCCTGCTTTTGTGACATCCCACCTGGAGTACTGCATCCAGCTCTGGTCTCCCCAACATAAGAAGGACATGGAATTGCTGCAGCAAGTCCAGAGGAAGTCCACAAAGCTGATAAAATGACAAGACCAGCTATACTATAAAGACAGGCTGAGAAAGTTTGGGCTGCTCAGCCTGAAGAAGAGATGGTTCTGTGGAGACTTCACAGCATCTTCCAGTGTCTGAAGGGGGTGTATAGGGGAGCCAGAGAGGGACTCTTCATCAGGAACTGTAGTGATAGGTCAAGGGACAGTGACTTCAAATTGAAAGAGAGTACAGTTAGATTAGATGTTAGGATCAAACATTTTACTGTGAGGCACTAGAACAGCTTGCCCAGAGAAGCTGTGTATGCCCCAACCCTGATGGTGTTCATGGCCAGGCTGGATAAGGCTTTGAGCAACCTGATCTAGTGGAAGGTGTCTCAGTTCATGACAGGGGTGTTGGAACTAAATGATCTTTAAGGTCCCTTACAACCCAAGCCATTCTATGATTCTATGATTCTACTTATTCTTTCTGAATGGAGTGTGTCTCAGTCTGATTAATATCTGCAGTTTCATAAAAAGTAAAATAACTTTGTTGGAAGATTTGTAACTTCTATTCAAGAGAGGGTTCTCAAGATTAGGCAAAATATTTCCTTTTACATAAAAGATTAAACCAGTTGAGTCTGCAGTGGTGTGTTCTTATGAGAGCTTGTGGACATTAAGATAATGGGACATTATCTTAAACAAGAAATGCTGTGATTTAAAAGATCTCTACCCTCTAGATACTTGTTTTTAATAATAACAGTCTACTGTATATGACAGTGACACTTATGTGTGCTGTAATTAATTACTATTGCTCAAAGCAGTGAAACTACTTCACATGTTCAGGAAACAGAATCTTGAAGGAGTAAACTGTCTTAATCTTCATCCAGGACCAGATTTAACGTGTTGATTTTGAGAGGATTAATTACTACATGAATAAACAGTTACTCAGGGGATGACCTTTGCCTTTATTAGCAAGAATAAAATTAGCATCATAAAATTCATGCCACTCATCATGGTTTCTTTTAATAATATTTTAGGATGAAACCATTTTACCCATCCTTACAAAGGGCAGAAAGGAAGGCCCTGGGAACTACTAACCTGTCTGCCTCACCTCTGTGCCTGAGAAGATAATGGGAAAGATCCTCCTAGAATCTGTGCTGAGGCACACAGAGAACAGGGAGGTGATTCAGGACAGCTGACGTGGCTTCACCAAGGCTAAGTCCAGTCTGACCAACTTAGTGGCCTTCTATGAAGCAGTGACTGCTTCAGTGTACAAGGGAAGTCTTACAGATGTCATTAACAATAACGAACTTTTTCTAAAAGGACATTTAATTTACTTAGGTGAAGTCACAGATAATTGGAAAAGAGGAAACATTGAATTTTATGACGGTTAAAAAAAAATAAAAGGGGCTTCCTGGGGAGAGGTGTGAGTACTTTTATATTTGTTTTAAGTGAAAATCCATAGAAATATGTATACATTGTAAAGCACATTTGCAAATTTTCTTTTTTTTTTTTTTTTGTTAGGTTTTTTTTGGCTTTGATTAGATTTTTTAAAAGGTGTAGTTCAGCTTTTTAAAAAGGTGTATTTCACTTTAGTCAAATGTGGAAAATTTTGTAGCAAAGAAAGTATTTGTTCTGTTAACAGAGCTTGTTTCTCCCACCTAGAGTTACTCACAATTTATTTTTCTGACAGCTACACAGTGGTTTTTATTGTTTAAAAAACCCCATTAAGACAAATAAATTATTTTGGCACATGCTTGAATAATAGATAAAAATGAAATTTGAGTTCTTTGCTACAGTATGCTGGTCTGAATATTGTGGGGTTTTTTGCCACCTAAGTTTTTGCACTAAAGCTATACACATTCTGCTAGAACGTTACTTTTCAAAGACAAAAGTATACACCAATATATTCACATCTCAGAGACAAGGGGATTGTTGAATTTTCTGTCTGTGACCATTGTTACATGTCAGTGAAGCAGCGAATGAATTAAACAAGTGAAAATGGAAAAATGAAAACTAATTGTATCCTGAGTAACTAACTAGGGACATGCATACTATTAAAAGTTAAAAGATTAATAGCCTTACCATGTTCTAATAATCACTGAAAGTGTTTAGCTAATGACTCTAAAGTCTCTAAGGAAGTTATTGTCTCTTTAAATTGAGTACAATTTGTTGAAGAAGGAGGAAGTAGTAAGGGCTAGCAAGAGAACACAAAGACCAGAAACAATACAGGGATGAAGTGGAAATATAGTTTAATAATTAAGACTTTAATTTACAAGCAATAAGGTGAATCTTGCACTTGTATCTCCTCTGAGCTCTGGGACAGATTATTCAGCATAGTACTCATCTCAGAAAATGCTATCTGTAGTCACAATCAATACAGGGAAAGAGGTTCTGAGCTTATCAGAACACTTGAGCAGATGTTTATGTTCCCTAGATGTATCCATTTGGCTGCAGAAACCACCTTATGATTAGTGATAGTTAGATAAAGCAGCTTGGTGTCTCTCCCAGAAAGCAGTTAAAGTACCAAGTGTAGAAGATAAAAAGACAGGTTAGGATAGTAAGCAAACAGAGTTCAGACAACTAATTAAATACAGAGATATAGGCACTTAAGACCTGGACTGCAGCAGACTTCAGGCTGCACAGTCTGAGTAGTATAGCTAATGCTTCTAAGACCCCAGGCATAAAATATGAGTTGTAGGAACCTGGGAAAATTGCTCTAAATTTATTTGGAAGACTTAGGAAATGGAATTATTTGGTTCCTTGATTTCTGTATGAAACATTGATATGATTTAGTATTTCCCTGGAATATTACATTTCTGTCAATATTTTTAAACCAGATCTAATCTCATAACCTATTCAAAGAAGTTAAACATTTTTGCTAGCTCCACTTAAGTGGACAACAGAATAGCTCATATTTAATATTATTATGTTTTTTAAATTTATACTTTTAATTTAAAGAGTCAATTTAGTCTTGCAAGAAAAACAAACTATAAAAATGCCACCAATGTCATTTAATTTGGGGCTGTAATATCCAACTGAGAAATCCAACCTGGCTGTTAGGACTGAGCATCCATTCTCTTGACCTTTTAGTCCTGAGCCCACATCCTTTTCCTTGACTCTGGAGATTTCTAGGCCTGGAAGGGAGTTTTTTCTTTCAATTGTAAAATATCACTCTCTAGCTTTGAGGCTAAATTTAAAGCCTACTTGTCTGATTTAACACTTTAAAATGTTATTGGTTTTTGTATTATTACTGACTAAAGTATTTGCAGCTCAGTTGGGGGTGGAAAATAGCTGCTCAACGATGGAACCTGGATTGATTTTCATTCATTAACTTTGAAAGGATGTAAACATCCTGAACAATGTATTCATTCAAAATTTATCATTTTTCCTTATGTTTTAATCATGCTTTATGAACAGTGCATATTCTTCCAAAAAATCAGTAATAAGATAATGAATTAGAACTGCATTGAAAAAAATGCACTGAAACTGCATTAGCCCTACCACAATGAAAACATTTTAAGGATTTACACTTAGACACAACACATTCTTCAATGTCCATATATATATGCACACATATATGTGTATATGTACGGAGAAATGAAGTCAGCTTAATTTCTATTTGCTGTGATTAGCATGGACTGCAATTTACAATAGTTTTATGTACACACACACACACATATATAATATTAATTTTGAATTTATCTTATAAAATATTTTTCAAATCCTTGTATGGGGAATTCACGCAATTGTTTTTCTGATAAAATGAGAAGCTGAAGAAATGTGTAGGGAAATACATCCATTATCATACATACACACCCTACAAAACATTTTACTATTTATCAACAGATATTGGAATGCAACCACAATTTTCTGAATTCCTAAAATCATTGGTTTTACATCTGTCTGATGACTTACTGATGACTTGCATTAGCAGAAAAATTACCAAAATACAGCAAACACAAGTAGTGAAGTATTTCTGGTACTTACTGGAGGATGGGGAGTTCAACAGAGTGAAAAACTTGATCTTCCCACATCTTATGGCTGCCTCAATCCTTAGAATCTTTGGCACTCTATTAGGTCTTTCTCTTGTTGACCATAAACTAACTTGTGGTTAGATATTTGCTCTTCAGGGAATTAATATTTTTTCAAAAAAAAAAAAAAATACAAAACCCAAAACCCAGCAAAACTCTTTGTTGTTTAATCCGTTATTATTTGGTTAGGTAGCTGAGCAAATAGGCTGGAAGGAATCAGATCCATCCACACTTGTACTGTGGAGTTATGAAAGTCTCTAGAGAAGGAAACATTATTTTCTTTCTTTGCAGGTATGTAGAATTGCTTTTAGAAAACAGAAAACTAAAGAATATAGGGAGCATTTATGCATTTTGAGCAAAACCACTTATAGGAAGTTCATGCTGTTTCTTCATACCTTCTACACACATAAGTGCTTTCTCAACTACAGATCACAAAAAAAAAATGTCTGTGTGCTGAATCATACAACAATGTCCAATGAGATCCTTGTTAAATCATTCTAGATTTCAACTATAGTTTGATGTCTTATCACATAGAAAGAACAATTTTGTGAAAGTAATTAATTGATTTAGAAACCCAGAATTTCTTTTCCAGGATGCTAGGGTGATCACAGATACAAATCACTTTTGGAAGGTGATTAGACAAAATCTTGGGTGAAAGATGAACTCAATCATTCTTATGTAATACAGATATGAAAGCTTCTGAGAATAAAGCTGCCAAAAGCTGGGGGAGAGACAGAAATTATGGCAACAGAGTAGTGAAGATTTGTACTACTCCTTTGGCTTCTTGTTTAGAAGTGCAGCTTAACTGTGTCAGAAGTAGAGCTTCAGGATTATTTTACCTGGAAGCTTTGCCTTTACCCTGTAGTGGTAACAGTGTACTGAGAAATGATCAGCCTGGAGGAGCTTCCTTTATGTTGATGGTAGTGAGGCACTTCAGAAATACCAATCATCCATCTGAATTTTTTATGGTTTAGTTTTCCAGCATTTCTTATCTGTGCCAGAGTATATGGCTCATTGACAAAAATGAGAGGTAGATATTACTCGACCTGAGCTGTGCTCGAGCATCAGCATTGTTCTGACAACTCTGCAGAAGATGTTACAGCACATAAAAACTCTAAAATATATTGGCAACTGAAGAGAAAAGGTGTTATGACCTGTCACCAGATGATGGCTCCTAACCTGTTCTACTAAATCCTGTAGCTCAACAACTGACAGTTGAAGCCTTCTGTTGATTTTTATGAGAAATGTTGCAATTGTACTTTCAGAATTCATCCGTTACTCATCTCTGAAGTAGCAAAGACCTTGCAGTGTACCTTTGTGCCATCTATCTTCTTCTATACATATGTCTACAGGAGGACTATGAGTGTATGAAGAAATAAATGATAAATAAATATAACTGAAGAAAGTGAAATGAAATAATTTTAAATTCTTTAATTAATATTCTTCAAAGGAAACTTTTGGATTTTAAGAAATTAATAGTAATGAGCCATGTTCACAGACTTTTCAACATTTGAATCTTCCTTTTAAAGAAATTCAGGATATTGAATGCAAGTCAATTTACAATTTCATGAAACTCTAACTCATTGACTTTCCAGACTATAAATGTTTGTTCAGGCAGCAAAGACTTGCCTTATTTCTACACTTCTGCAGAAAGATGATGTTTCTTTTCCTGAAGAGGTCTCAGTGTTCTGTCTGATTTTATGAAGTAGTAGGGCATGAAATAATTTATGTCTGGGAAAGAATTTCCTGGCTGGATCATTGTCTCAGGATAGGATGGCCATAGGCCCAACCTCCCTGCTAAAAGTGGGAAGGAATTTCCCAGTGCCTAAAAATGAAATACAAATGGAACAAAAAAGGCTACTCCAGTAGCTATTTTTAATACACCCTCTGCGGTTATGTGTTGTATACATCTTCATTCTTCATAAGTACATTCACATACTTTACTTAACTGCTGTCTCAAGATTTGCAAGCATTATATCAATTTACAGATACAAGACTACTTTTTATATTCAATAAGATGAAAATAAAATAAAAAAAAATCTAGACCAGTGAAAAGAAAGACAAAAACAACTTACAGTTCTGAATACTGCCTTATTTTCCTCAAAGCTATGATTCATGAGGCTGACAAAGACTCCTGTCTTCTTTTTAGGTCATTTTTATTATTCTGGCCTTTCTAGGCTTTTGGCTAAGCTTCCTTTCAAGTGTGAAAATGTAAGATAAAAATACTCGAATTCAAACAGTTCTTGTATTGTTGTGTTTATTTTTTTCTGGAAAAAATAAAAAAAGTAAATCTCCTGTGTATGTTTCAGGTAGGAAATTGGAAACTTTCCAAACAAAATGTTATTTTCTAGAATACACCAAATTATCAAAATGTTGAATTTCATGGGAGCCTCTCAATCAGATAGACTTTGCCTGTAGGATACAATTTCTCCTTAGAATTATTAATTAGGCCAGTAACGCAGTGTTCAGGGATCATCTGTAATATTTGCCACACAGAATCAAGAGTCTATTTTAGAACTCAAGCTACAGTTTCATACCCTACCTGATCACCTTCAGCATACCAGCTAAGGTATTCTGGAGGCATAGGGCCTCACTCATTTCCTCCTCTTTCTTACAGCGTTTGTTAATAATGAAATATGCTTCAGAGTAGGCACTTCAGTTTGATCTCTCCAAGGCTGTATGCATGAGTCTTTGATTTATTTGTTTTCCTTCCAACATGAGTGGTAAATTTTTAAAATTTTTTCACCCTCTAATTTAATCAGATGTAATTATTTGAACAGTCCTAATATTCTCACTCTTTCTCTTTAGAGCTACATAGCTCTTTCAAAAATTTACAAGTAAATTCTGAGATTCTTGAAACAAGTTTGGACATCAGGGAAGCTAAAATATTCTCCTTTAATCTCATTAGCTTCTATTTTAAAATGTTGATCTGACAATTTTTCAAAAACTTTGTAAAAATGAGGAAACCTTAAAAAAGTCTTTGCTGTTTATGTCCTTAAGGCTTCAGCATTGTTTTCTGCAGTATTTTTATTCTCCTTTTTTTTGTTAGGAAATAAAACAACATTCCTTTTTCCAATTAAAATAGATTAACCTTTAGACACAGAGCAATTATGTAAAGTCAAAGAATTACAGAGCCACAAAATAGTGATGGTGGAAGGGACCTCTGAAAGTCATCCTGTCAAACTCCTCTTCTAAAGCAAGACCATGTAGAGTTGATTGTCCAGGATCATGTCCAGATGGCTTTTGAATACCTCAAAGGAGGGAAACTCCACACCCTCTCTGGTTAACCTATGTATGAGATCAGTCACTGTCACTGTATTTTGTGATGTTCAGAGGGAACCTCCTGTGTTTCAGTTTATGCCCTTTGCTGTCACCGAACACCACTGAAAAGATCCTGGTTCTACCTTCTTTGCACCCTCCCTCCAAGTATTTATAAGGTCCTCCCCTCAAGCCTTCTTTTTTCCAGGCTGAACAGTCCCAGCTTTCTTAATCTTTCATCATATGAAAGATGCTGCAGTGCCTTAATCATCTTGGTGGTTGGACTCTCTCCTATGGGCCTGTCTTGTGCTGAGGAACCCAGAACTGGACACAGTACTCCACCTCACCTGTGCTGAGAAGAGGGAAAGGATCATCTCATTCAACCCAGTGGCTACACTTTTCCTAACGGAGCCCAGGATCCCATGAGCCTTCTTGGCTGCAGGGGTACTTTGCTTGCTCATGTTCAACATAGTATTCACTGGGACCTCTAGGTCTTTTTCTGACAATCTGCTTTCCACACAACTGCCACCCAGTATATATTGGTTGTATAGGGATGTTCCTCCCTAGGTGCAGGACTTCTCCCCTTTCCTGCCTTAAAATTCATAAAGTCTGGGTTTAGGAAAAATGATATAAATAATGACAAATCAAGTATCTTTTCTTGAATCCTCCAAATAATGAAGATACATGCAGCAGAAACACCACTTGGGAAACTGATCATGCATTGTGTCTATGCACATAAAAACTGCCTGGATAGATTGGGAAAACCAGGGACAAAAGCCTAAGAGACGTGTTCACCAAAAAGAAGTGGCCCTGGAAAGAGGGGACCTAGAAAGAAAGTGTTGATGCTACTGGTTGGAGAAAAGATCCTGGAGGTGGAGGAAGTGTGTGAAATTGGGGAAGATACATATAGATAAATAGAAGGGGAATCTGGGAGACTCTGGCTGGTAACACCTGAGACTGGGAGCTCCAAGAAGTGACAATCCAAGCACAATCCAACACAACTTTGGGACCAGCCTTCTTTGGCTAGTAGAGATCTCCCTGCTAGGTTGAGAGGCTGAGACCTACCTATTGTAATGCTCAGCAGAGCAAGCAAGGGAGTGTGAGTGATATTCTAGTAGGGTAATAACTCTAATTCCCACACTTCTTTAACATATCCCAGTATCCAGGTTCTCTGTGCGTTGAGGCCTTCTAACTCTGTTTAAAAAAAATTATTAGAGGGATTTGGGAAGGTCACCAGACATGACCTTCAAAACTACTGAAAAATTTCATTGCATCTTTTTAGGCCAATCAGCAAAAAAATCAACTACAAAAAAATAATTCCCAGAAAATATTTTTTCAAAGGGTAATTAAAAGCAATTATATATCAGTATGATACAACTTTCTTGTTAAAATAAAACTATATATTATTTGGAAATTACAAATCTTTTGTTACTTTAAAATTGTCACATATATTTTAACTATTTATTTTTATGCAAAACTGAATTAAGTAAAAAATTGTTAAAATAATTTAAATTATCCTTCATAGCTGGTATACTACTGAAATTCAGTAATCATTTGACCAATGATAATGTAAAAAATGGTGTTTATTTCCCTATCTTTTCTGTACTGATCAATCCAGGAAATGACTATTTCATAAAGCAGGAGATTTGTTTAAAAAATAATGGCCAAGGTAAGTCAAATGTATTATTATAACCATTGATGATAGTAACCTGATGTGGCCTAACAAATGGTTTTGGTGTTTTCTTTTAATGATAGTTACTAAAGGTATTCTAATGACGTTGTAACTCTCATTGTCTGAAGATGTCTCAAAATTAATTTGGCTTTTTTGGCTTCCTGGGCTTCATAGACCATGGCTGCCTAAGTCTTTTATTGCAGCACCATGTGACAGTTGTCAACGTTTTTCTCTGGCAGATCTATAGCATAGCAGGTGCTGCCAACCTTCTAAGAGAGCTCTAGAAAAATAAAATTGTCAGTTCTATTATTCAAATAACTTATACTTCCAGATGAGACCATTGAATCATGAATGACTTAGGCTGGAAAAGACCTTTAACATCATCAAGTCCAACCATTAACCCAGCACTGCCTAGTCCACCACTGAACATCTTTACATACCTCCAGAGATGCTAACTCAAGCACTTCCCTGTGCAGCCTGTTCTAGGGCTTGGCAGCCCTTTCAGTGGTGAATTTTTTCCTAATGTCCAATCTAAACCCCAACTGGTGCAACTTGAGGCCATTTTCTCTTGTCCTGGAAGTTAACAAGAAAGAGTTTTGTACCAGTTTACACACAAAGACCAGAAAATACATTCCTTGTAATGATGCAGTCTAACTTGAAGATCTCTTATCAAAATGTCTAAACAGTCTCTAAAAACACATCTAACCACTTAACATGACATAATAGCTAATGTCACTCTGCATTTCTTCTTTTTCAGCAAATAAATGCAATCTGTCAGGCTAACAGGCTATTCTTCTTTTCCTGTATTCTGTGTTTGGAAAGACTACAACTGGGAAGTCCAAAACTGAGAAGTCTTCCTGGTAGATTAGTCACACAGAAAAGAAAAAAATACCCAATCTTTTATATTCAGTGAATGGTAAATTTTTTTTCAATCATCATACATCTATCAATCATATGTTTTAGTTCTGACTTACAGCACAACTGTTATTGATTTCAAAACCTGTATTAATATCATATCCAATCTCAACATTTAAACCCCAGTTATTTCCAGTATGTTTTCATAGTCCTTCCTGTAGAGCAATCTAAAATTACTTTATATGTGTTATTTCTAATTTTCCTTCCCTCATTATTCTTTATAAGAAACTTTCTTTATAAGAAACACTCGAAGTCTTTCCTGCACTGATATAAAACATATAGTGTCATCACTAGCTACACTATATGATTCACAATGACTGACAGAATTTTTGTTTTCAAGTTTTAAAATGTATTTTTTATAGAAAAATATCTGAAAATCTTTTCAAGAATATGATTAGAAGTAAATGATTGTAGTAAAACACATAAAGTTATTGAAAGGCTTCTGTATAAAATCTTATACTTTTCTGAGAATATAATTTTCTGTTTAATAGAGCTATCTTTATAGTGTAGTTAGATGGTACATTTTGGAGTAAAGTGACTGGTTTTAAAGCATGCTGTTTTGGTAGTCCCAGAGCACAAAATCTCCCAAATCAACAACAGAAAGCTCAAAATTTTCCACAATGCTCTGTCAAGACTATAATCACTTCATTTTTCAAAGCCTGCCAGTAAAGATGCCAATTTTACTCCTATATTGCAACAGGCAAACAAGCAAGAGGAATCTTGAGCTGTAAATTGATACTGATAAGCAGAGGACATGTTTTGAAGGATAAAATATTTCTATCTGAACTGGTCCATCTGTAGATGGCACAAACCCCATGTAAGCCACATATATCCAGATATTTCCTTCTAGCAAAGCAAACTCACCTATGGAATGTGACATTTCTTATCTTTCATTACAATATTAATTACAATTCATTACAACAAGGCATGTACCACCTGGATAGTTGTATATGCTGCAGTAGGATATGCAGGCCACACAACTATTACAGGCTATATGCTTGGAGTAGTGCTTAAATAAATCCAATCACGCTTCTCCATGCTTTAAACTCTGTAATGCCATTTACAAGGACATTTCCCACTATATGTATTAATTGCAGAAATACTGCTATGCATGTGCTTGCATTTGTATTAGATATGCTTTTGAACTTGCATGCTACAGATGGCTTTCCAGGACATCTTGAGTGAATTTCACTCACAGTAAGGGAGATACTGTAATGAAAAATTTGAGGGGAATGATGGCAAGATCTGAAAGGTTATGTCCATGCAGATGCTTATGCCAGTTTCAGATCCTCAGAAGCATCTTGGTTGTCTCAAGATATTGGGTGCACTGTCCCCTTACAGTTCTAGCTTCTTCTTGTAGAAAACGTAGGCATGAAGAAAAACAAACAAGCAAAGGAACAAACAAAAAATTAAAAGGAGAATTAGTGCCCCATTTCCCCAGTCTGTATAGTAGGAAGTAAAGCATTGCAGAGTCTATTATACAGCACATCTATTCCATAAAGTAGTTTTGGTCAACTTGTCTCCTTGCTTGTTGCTTATTCCTTGTGTAGATTTGGAAAAACTTATGATGTTAGCAACACTCCCAAAATCATGACCTGGTTTGATGAATTTGGTCAAAAGTTTTTCAGCTTTCGAAGAAATATACTAAGACACAGTTATCCAGAGTCAAAGTGCAATTTTGTTTTGTGTAGGCAAGCATTCGCCCCTATACAGGAGGTAAGCCCAAGAAAATCCAATTGATATCCTAAGTATTAGAAAACTTAGATAAATCATTCTAAACAAAGAAAACAACGTGAATCTAACTTTGCCAAGAGCAGGTTATTCTTATCACCAGCACTGCACTGACATTGGTTCCAGATTTTTTGGGTTTTTTTTCCTTCCTGTTTACCTAAAAACTCTTTCAGCCAGAGTTTCTTTGATTTATTGAAGCACTACAAGAAAAAAAAAACAACCAATAAAAACCACTGGGCAAATTTTTAACATAAAGAAAAGTTTCAGAATGTAGTTATAAAACCACTTTTGAGTTTCCATAATTTTCATGATCTGATATTAGAAATCATTTGTTGCATATTAACAAAATAGAGTGTCATGGGTTGACACTGACCAAATGCCAGGCACCCATGAAAGCTGCTTACTCACTCTCCTCAGAAGCTGGACAGAGGAGACAAAAATTAATGAATTTAACATTCATGGGTTGCGATAAGGACCAGGAGAGATCACTCATCAAATACTGTCATTGTAACAATTGAGGCACGGATCCAGACTGGCAGGGAATCTGAATTGTTTATTCAAAGAAATGAGCTGGTTTTATACACTTTTTCAAGACACAATATTTCCTTACATGGTAAGTCTCACCTATATGTGGCCTATCCCGTGTCACCACATCAGCAACACCCTTTCTAAATGTCCTCCTATGGGATGATCACTCTCTGTTCACCCATCCATCAGCTCCCAGCAGGCTCCTCTCTGTAGGGGTTTGCCTGTGACACCTCCTCCCCCCAGGGTCCAGTGGAGACAAGCTTCTCTCTGTGCTGCCACGTGCTCCTTTGTGCTGCCATGTGCCTCTGCAGGCACGTCCCACAGCCCAAACCCAATTCTATCCCATCTCTTCCCACATGTCATAGGAAAAACAGGCTCAACTTAGAGATGTAAAGTGAATTTATTACACTAACAAAATCAGAGCAGGATAATGAGAAGTAAAACAAAACCTTGAAAACACCTTCCCCCCAAGCCCTCTCTCCTTCCAGCTGTACCTCCTACCCCAGCAGCTCAAGGAGGCAGGGAATGGGGTTTATGGTCAGTTCATCACACAAGGCTTCACCTGCTGCTCAGGGGGAGGAATCATCCTCCTGCTGCACTGGGGGTCCCTCGCACGGGAGACAGCTCTCCATGAACTTCTCCAATGCGAGGCCATCTCACAAGCAACAGTTCTCCCAAAACTGCTGCAACATGAGGGCATCCCACAGGCAAGAGTACCCCTCAAACTGCTGCAGTGTGGGCCACTCTTCCATGGGGTGCAGTCCTTCAAGGACAGGCTGCTCCAGCATGGGAGCAGGGCCCCTGTCTCCATGGGTATCCCACAAGGTCACAGCCTCCTCTCAGGCATCTACCTGCTCCAGTGTGGGGCTTCTCCATGGGCTGCAGGTGGATCTCTGCATCCCCATGGATCTCCATGGCCTGCAGGGGCGTAGCTGCCTCACCATGGGCTGCACCATGGCCTGCAGAGGAATCTCAGCTCCAATGCCTGGAACACCTCCTTCCCCTCCTTCTCCACTGACCTTGGTGTCTGCAGAGTTGTTCCTTTCACGTGTCCTCACTCTGCTCTTCTCTGGCTGTGATTAAAACTGAGAAACAACTTTTTTCTTCCTTCTTAAATCTGTTATCACAGAGGTTTTACTACCATTTCTAATTGGCCCAGCCTTGGCCAGTGCCACATCCATCTTTTGTGCCACCAGGGACTGGCTCTGCAGGACATGGTGGAAGCTTCCAGCAGCTTCTCACAGAAGAGAAGCTGCTGGAATCTTCTCACAGAAGCAGCTTCTCACAGAAGCAGCTTCTTACCCCTGTAGCCTCCCCACTACCAAAACCAAGCTGTGCAAAACCAATACACAGAATAAAATGACACTTGCAATAATAAATTTAATTTGTTTCTGTTAATGTTATTGAACTCCATTTAAGGCAATATAGTACTAAGTCTTTATTATGCCTGGTATTACAGCTGCAAGTAAACAAAAAAGAACATTTTTTCCCCTCTCCTTTTTCTTTAACTTATTCCTACGTCTGACTACTCAAAGAATATACAGAATACAGGGCATATTCTGACATAACTTGAATTTTTCCCTTTGGCTATTCATGCACTTTTAAGACATGAGTATTTCTATTTATAGAGTTCAACATTTCTTGTGTTTAAATTCATGCTGCTAACCTTTCTTTCCTTTTTTCACTCTCTATAAATTGCAATTCTTCAGGTCTTCTTCACAGTGTGATTCATCACCAATGAGAGAGCAAGAGAGTCTTAGTGTCCATGAAAATCACCTTTTTCCCATCTACGCATTCTCATCAGAACTTTGTTAAATTAAAAAAGTGGAAAATTCTATTCCACTGAACTCTAGGAGATTTCTAACTAGATTGGATGAGTCTATTAGTAATATTTCCTAAAACTAATTCTTATGCAGTTCTAATGAAGTAATTAAAAATTATTTTTATAGACAAAAGTGAAGAAAGAGATAACTGTTTGAAAGTCTGTTGGGTTTCCATGGCAAAGTTTTGGTAGTGGGTGAGATGAAGGTTGGTTTTTGTGAGAAGCTGCTGGAAGCTTCCCTTATGTACAACAGAGCCAATATCACTTGACAGACTTGCTGTTGATCAAGGATGAGCCCATCAGTGGTGGTGGTGGAGCTTCTGGATAGTGCATCTGGAGACAGAGAATATGTAAGGGAAACTGCACTGCAGAGACCAAGATCGGTGAGAAAGGAGGGGGAGGAGGTTCCCCAAGCACCAGAGTGGAGATTCCCCTCCAGCCCAATGCACATACCATGGAGTGGCAGCTGTGCGCTGCAGCCCATGGATGTGCACAGTGGAGCAGAGAACAACCTGCAGTCCCTGGAGGACCCCACACCATAGCAAAAGGATGTTCCCAAAGGAGGCTGAGAACCTGTGGGAAACCCGCTCTGGAGCAGGCTCCTGGCAGGACCTGTGGCCCTGTAGAGAGAGGAGCTCACCATGGAGCAGGTTCGCTGGCAGGACTTGTCACCCTGTGGGGGACTCATGCTGAAGCAGTTCATAAACAAATGCAGCCTGTAGGAATTATTGACATTGGAGAAATTAATGGAGGATGGTCTCCCATGGTTGAGGCTCCGTGCAGAATGAGGGAAGAGAGGAAAAGTATGAATACAATTTGCTTGAAGCCAGTTAAAAAAGTCTTTCTTAAGATAAAAAGGATCCATCTAGTTGCTACAGACAGTTTGCTTCAGGAGTAAAGCTTCTGACAGGAGAGACTAAAGTAATATCATAGGGTTTGTTGCTGTTTCTCTGATAGTGTGGATTAAGGACTAGATAGAAATATCTCCTTGTTTGTACATTTTAGTGAGTATAGGGGAAGTGCTGAGGGTTTTTTATTCCCTTCAGAGTGTCTTTTATCTCTATTTCACTGATGTTCTAGTCTCTCGGCCACACTGGGCCAAATTAAATCTAGACTATAATAGAAACTTTTATGTTTATATTTTGTGAAAAGAAAAAGCTATTAAAAAAATAAACAGTTGTTAAACTCTGTGTATTTTACTGTGTGCAGCATAAGGAGAAAGAGGGGTTTTTAAACAAAAAACCCCCAGATTATAAAGAGGTGGCCCAATAAATAAAACATCTTCATTTTGCTAATGTAAAATGGATGCAGATCTAAAAATATTTATGAGTAAGAGCAAATGTATTTCACAGAATCATAGAATCATCAAGGTTGAAAGAGACCTGTAAGATTGTCAAGTCCAACCATCAACCCATCACTACCACTGTAAACCTAGCACTATCATCCTAAACCACTAAACCAGAGCACCCAGCGCCAGACCCAGATATCTCTTAAACACCTCCAGGGATGGTGTCTCCACTATCTCTCTGGGCAATCTATTCCAGTGCCTGACCACCTGAACAGTGAAAATTTTTTTCTGATGTCTAATCTGAATGTCCCCTGTCTCACCTTAAGACCATTTCCTCTGGTCCTGTCACTGCAGACACACAGCTTGTGTCACTGCAGACTCAACAGAAGAGACCAGGCCCCATCTCTCTACATCTCCTTTCAGGTACTTATAGAGCATAATGAGGTTCCCCCTGAGCGACCTCTTCTCTAGACCAAAAAAACCCAGCTCCATCAGCTGCTCCTCATATGAGACATTTCCTAGACCCATCACAAACCTTGTTGCCTTTTTCTGGACACACTCCAGCACCTCAGTGTCCTTTTTAAAGTGAGGGGCCCAGAACTGAATGCAGCACTCAGGTGTGTCCTCACCAGTGCTGAATACAGGGGGACGACCATTTCTGTGGTCCTGCTGGCTGCACTATTCTTGGTAGAGGTCAATATGCCATTGGCCTTCTTGGCCACCCAGACACACTGCTGTCTCATGTACAGGCTTCATATTCCATTACATTGTACTTTATATACATTGGGCACAAAACTTTCAGGACATATGCAAAACAATTGGCTATAATATAATTTTCCATATTTTTCTATTTCACTTGGTATTAAACAGGTTATGCAGATCATCTCAGTTTACATGCAAAGGCTGAAAGTTGAAACATTCTAGTGAAACCTTTGACACCTATTCAAAGTTTTAATATATGATATGAGAATGAATAATGAATGTGCATGAGGCAGGGGACTAAGGGAGAGAATTATGAAGACTCATCATCCCCTATCATCAAGAAATTAAATGGTCCTCCATACATTTAAATTATTGCCATTTCCACACCCTATACCGGATACTTCAGGCCAGTAGTCAAGTGTGGCTGCTGTATTTTCAAAAAAAACCTGATGGTTGACAAACAATTCCATTTGAACCAAACATAGAATGATGTACATTTATTTTTTTGTACTGTTGAAGAAGTGTTGTAGCTTACTGGCTTGTTGCAAAACCAACCATGATTTAATTTCTTTCCCAAAAAAGGGATGAAATATGAAAACTGAAACTAAGAGTGAAACTTATGACAAGTTATGACTATAATATTTGTTAATTCTATTATTCAAATTATGGGGGAGGGAGTATTTTATTTTATTCCAATATTTCTTATGTATAAAATCTAATACATAGCTGGGGCTCTGTTTCCGATTTTAATATTTTTATATATTTGAAATGCCAAGAAATTTGACAAGGCTTATAAAGACTTGCAAAGTTTAACATGTTGAAAGAACGTAGGTTTGTGTTCATCCAGGATAGGAACATGCACATGGACATCTCTTTAAATGCACATTCAATGAATAAATCAAGCTGCATTTTACCATTAAATCCTCCTAAAGCAGAAATTAATCCTCTACTTTTCTTTAATTTTGCCAGAACTTTTAGAAACCTAAGGACTTAATGACAGTTTTGGTATCATTTTCTTAGTTAATTTATAGACAAACCTGGAAGGAAACTCCAAATTATTAAACAGTCCCATATTACCCATTGATACTTTATAATAACACACTGTACAATTGGAATACTGTCATACAGTAAAATATGTTCCTTCCCCATAACTCAGAATCTGCAACTGAAGTAAAATAGAGCTCTGACTATAGGGTTTCTCAGGTTTTATACTTAATCCAGTATACAGATATTTTTTGAATTTTTTCCTCCTTAAATCTTTTGGCAAAATGGCCATGTTTGACATACCTGAAAATTTCTATACCTGCTTATCAACTATTGTCTTTTAAGTGCATGAGCCACATATAAGAGTCGCTGAAGGACTGAGGAAATTCAATATTCAAATTTATAGTTAATTATTATATTTGAAAACGTATATATAGGAAATTAGTTGATAAAGTTTTCGGATATCCTTAAGATATTGAAACTTATGATGGTTCAAGGCATTTTTTCAGAGTCGGGTGATCTAATTCACTTGCTTCTCCAGTATTGCTGTATTTAGCGTTTCAGTTTAGCTTATTTCTAATCTTAACAACTTTTTTTTTTTCCCCTGAAAACTCTGTCAGGAATTGATATATTTTAGGAGAATTTAAGTTTTCTATTTTAAACCCAGTACATTTCTAGTTCCTTCAGGCAAACTTGAAAAGTAAACATTAGTGCACCTAGCAGTTTAAAACATAATATGTAAATAAAAGGAACATTTCACGTACATGATTTTTCATTTGTTCTACTTATGTTTTTTCAATGTTAGGGGTTCATAAAGCTATGGCTATTTCTCGTCTTCCACTGGTACAAGTAGAGTGATAAACCTACTTCTGGGAATTGAAGTTGGAGACTTTCATGCATCTCCCACAGCATCTCATTTCTTTCTGCCTTGAAAAAGGTTACTTTTGAAACCAATATAAAAAATTACAGAATCTTTGTTATAATGTTCTCACTCCTCTTCTGTATTAATCAAATATATCTATGTTCTTTCAAAGGGAAGGTGAATGGAACTTAAGTAGCAGTAAAACTGAAAGTTCTTTATTTATGAATGTAAAAGACCAGTACTCAAAAATGCAAAAGATGTCACCTCTTTCTATTATTCTATTCAATACATTAAAAGAAATAATAAGGAAAAAAAAGCTTTTCAGCTAGAAATATTTCAAGCATGTAACAGCTGTCTAGGGTTTTGGAAAAAAAATCAGTTCAATATCACTCTGAAACAGACAGTTACAGTCCTACAACAAAAGCTTCTTGTTGACATCATCTCATCTAATGTCAAAAGAAACGAAACCACCCATGTACAGAATCATAAAACAAAGTTGTGATTTTATTCAATATTTGAACTAGGACAACTTTAAGTGAGTTTTGTTGGGGCTTTTGGATTATTTTTTTGTTTGTTTTAAGAATTTATGGTGACAACCATTGTTGGGGAGGATGAAAGTTTGGTAAGGTATGTAGGCTTGGCAGAAAGGTCTGTGAATGTAGAAGCTGGGGATGAGGTAGAAATGAAAGCAAGTTTTGATAAAGAATAAAAGATGTTTTGCTGAAACAGTGATCGCTGAGTAACTGAGAAGGCAAAGGTTGGAGATGAGTTGGAAGGAGATTTTTAGGAGCAGGACAAAGGTATGTGATTACAAACAAAGACATGTTTTTCACCAAGTAAATAAGTCTCAAGGAGAGCATAAGTAAATAGAAAACATGTCTTTACCAAAAAGAGAGAGATGGCAGGCAAACAAGAAATGTTGATGTAGCAAGAAGAAGAAAGGTCTGAGAGTTTTCCACTGTAAGCTTAAATTGTAACTTACTTACTCTTGTGATTGGATAACAATGACTATAATATGGTGATGGTAGTAGCTATGATAGGCTATAGGCAAATGTAAAGGTGTATGGTGCTTATTGGTTGTTATGTGTTAAGATACTCTGCAAAGAAAAGTATATAATGCTTTGTAACTTGAATAGAAAGTGGCTTCAGGTATGCCTACAGCTGGAGCTGGCTGCTGTAGGGCTGGCTCTGGATACCCACTCCCTGAAATGCTGTAACTTCGCCTATGCAATAAACAGCTTTCAAGAGAGCCGCCTGAAGTCCAGACAGCCTTCATGAAACTTTCCCCTATAAACCATTTATACACAATATCTATGGTGTATTGCAAAGGAGAATCCCTATCTGATGTTCTTCACAATAGTACAGTATGCAGTAAATGAACAAGGCTACTTATTGAACCAAAGATTTAAATCTACTTTTCACTTCAATACCTGGAACTTACTGCTGTAAACCAGTGAGAATAACAGACAATAGAAGACCTTTTTGACAAACAGAGGATGAGGATAGTCCATCTTTATCTATGTTCCATATTTTTACTCTCAGATTCAAGATATCTATGTGAGAAATTATTTTTCCTTATTTTTCCTTTCATTGCCTGTTAAGCTAAAGGTTTATGAGATATAAACAGAAAAAAGTTGGCAAGGAAGCTGTGAATGGCTAGGTTTTTTGAATGGGAGGCTATATTCTGCTTTGGAAGTATCATAATTTCTGTCAGTTATTCATTTTCCTTTCTACTGCAGAAATAAAATTATAAAATTAAAGTGGTAACATAGGAGGAAGTACATAGAAAATCTTATCAAATATGTATACTAAATACTAGAGCCATGGTAACTAAGCCTCTTAGCCTAATCTTTCCCTAAGAAGTAATATTCTCCAAAGCTACTGTTGCTCAGTAGGAAAGGCAATGCTAAATATAGAAGTACATAGCTTTGTTTGCATGTTGACAATGGTTCTTAAACCCAAATCTACTCAGCCACGCACCTTCCCCTTCTCTTATTTATTTATTTATTTATTTATGGGGAGATACAGAGCATGGTCTTATTAGTTTCAGTAGAAGTGATTACAAGCACAGTTAAACCCTTGATCTCAGATATCTCAAGAGTTTTTTCCTCGATTTGAGAAGGGTTTCTCTATTTTTAACTGTTTACACTGTTTTCAGAGCAGAACAACAAAAAATTTCTGAAGAGAACTGTTCAAGAATTTACACAATTAAACCCAGTATAAATGACCATAAATCAACACTATCCTTTTGTTACAGTTTTAATATTGGCTAACTATTTTTTCTGGGTTTTTTTTCAATATTAGGTTTAACAATCTAATGCTTCAGAGGTTCAAAATTATATGTGAAATTTCTTATCTTTCATATAACATGCACCAGAAAAAAGGCAGATTAGACAAAGAAATAAATTCTGTACCTACATCTTGATAACTACCAATTTTAATATGCATTCAATCAATGTATAAATAATCATCTTAATATTTTTTAATCTTTTCTTCATGGAAAAAAAGTCTTATTTATTGGGAAACATTTCGGTTTTTTCTCTTCTTGTCTTTGATTGCAAAATCCTTTTTCTTTTGTAGTAGGACATAAATTAATGATCTTAATGTCTGTATGTGGTGATATTGTTGTTTCAGAAGCACAGTTAATAAAATCACCAGATAAAGTAATTCAACAGTAGGGTATTCTGTTCTTGGTTAGTCAGTTATTTGTTTCCTACTGTCATATCAATAGTTTACAGATGATTGTTACATTATTTCTTTCACAGACTTTATTGGGGACAAATGCCTCTTCTGAAGCAAACACAGAAGTTGGAAAATATGCTTATATTACTTATGAGTTTCCTATACATAAGGAGATTTTTTAATTTCTTTTTTCTAGATTCAAATACAAGTACTCTTCTCATTAGTTAAAGTTAAAATGTGATGTGAAAAATGGTATGTCTAGTTGTGAGAACTTCCTCGGGGATCTGAAATGAAGTCAGGCATCTTAGACGGGATGTTCCCAAAGTCTTATTTATATTTTGTCGTTTGTGGGATGGAAAAAGATAGCAGGAACTCTATCTTTTTCATCTATATTTTAATCACTGAAAGTGAATTCAGAAAATCATATTGTGCTATTCTTAGAACTAGCTTGTCTTGAGTTCTCATTAATGTTTCCTTTTTCTCTCACTTCTCTCTTTATTATTTATTTATTTATTTTAAATTTGCTTGAGGTGCTAGGATTCCCTGAGTGTATTTGCCATCACTTTGGAATGTTTTCATTATTGTGCAGCTGTGATATTTTATTATAAGAATTCATTTTCACTTTTTATTCTTTCATGAGACATAAGGAATATTTTTTTTTATATAACTTGGTTCTGTATGTAGGCCAAGACTTTCTTTCTCTTCATTCAAATTTGATTTTCTTTTTTGGCAATTTGATTTGACCTGTGGCTAAAGCATGTTTTCCTGTTTAGTTGTCAACTGTGCTTTGGTTATTCCTTCTTCTGCATTAGCCTGACCTTAGAGATTATTCTACTTTCTTTCACCCTCACACATGAAAATTATAATATCATTATTTATTCTTTAAAGCATTGCACACTCACAAAGTGGAGATTTAGCCATTAACATAGGAAAAAGAAAAGAAAATTAATAATATTTCCCCAATTCCCCAAAAATGTGAGGTTATATAATTCATTTTGCAGAACGAAGGTGGTATGATTCTAACACACAAACTTCTATGACATGTTTCAAGTAAAACTAACACTTCTGCAGGTTATTTAAACTTTTCTGACTTTACATTTTAAGTAGAACTATCATATGTATCTGTCCATTACTAACAATTCTATTCCCACTGCTAAGTCACATGATGAAAACCATACAATATGAAACATGTAATGAAAAACATATTACTTCAAATTTCAGGAAAAGGTCATTCTGTTTATTTGAAGGAATTAAGATACATTATTTTCTTTCACTATGTTCTCACCTTGCCCTTTAAATGACATAAGAGACATTAAAGTAAGATTCTTCTTCAGAAGAATATAGTTAAAGTCCATAAATGGATCTTACCTTCCACTTGTAACAGGTTTTAAATTAGGAAGACTGCAATACCAGCAGATTTTCTGCTTTTTTCCAATGAATAGTAATAACCCAGTGGACCTAACTCTGTCCCTATGTATACAGCTGCAACTTTTTGTATGTAAAAGCATATAAATCAAAAGGACAAGCTGTGTTCAACCTCAGTTTGGAACACAACCAAATACAGAGATGAAAAATAACTTGTTCAAAACTCCACATCTCCAGTACTTGATATCTAAAATAGACAGACTGAAATAATTTAGTCTACTGTTTCCCAAACTAAGAAAGTTATGCAAGTAATAATCTCACATGGAAAGAATGACCCACTAGGATGACCGAGTAGTATAGGATAGACCCAAAAGTGATAACTGAAATTAGACAGTTACATATTCTAATTCTGAATTTACTCCATAAGATGTTCCGCTTATTTTCAAGGATAAAGAGAGAAAAGTTAAAATTTTCTGTATTCAAATAACGAAAAGAATAAAAATGCACAAAGTAAGAAACTAATCTAACATTTCTTATTTGGAGTTCTTCTAATCATTCCAGAGATGGAGAAAGGTAAAATAATCTAAACCTTTAATGGAAATTACTATTTTCTTTCTTAGATTCCAGATGAAAGGTACTAGGATGCCCACGGACTTCAGAGGTTTTAAGGAAAACTAAATAACAATTCAGAACAATACAAAACCCAAAAAACTTCAACTAATCTATCAGAAAAGCATATAATAAAGCCTTCCTGAAATCCTCCACTTAATGTATTTATCTTTCCAAGTCTGTGTATCTCCGCTGACTTACCTGAGTGAATGCAATCACTGAGAGCTGGTATTTAAAGACCATGATTCTAGATCCAGTTTACTAGAACTTTGAGATCTTATGGAATATCTTTATTTTTTGTTTTCACATACACTGTGGTTTTTGTAAGTTCTGCACATTGTGGATGAGAAGGAAGGGTTGAGTAGCAGAGGCAGAGGTTGCCTCAGACTGCTCTTGGCTGCAGTGCTAAGATCTGAGCAAAACCCAGCGAGTGGGGGTTGCCTTCACTCTTGTAGCAATTGCCATGGTTCTCAGGGTAAGGAAGGATCAGCAAGCAGCAATACTGAATACTTTTCTAGAGATTCAGGGGTGGCTATATGTGCAAGACACCACCCAGGAAAAATCTACCGCTTTGCTGACCTGAGAGCAAGGCTGGGGCAATCCAGCCAGGATGACAAAGTGACACCCATCTTGCTGACTTCATGGAGTCTGTTATCAAACACAAGTTTTTATCTGTTTGTTACATATGGCAGCAGTTCATTTTTAATCTTGAGACTCATTCCCTTTTTATTAGGAATTCCTTTTATCAATGCAATTTATCAACAAGACTTGTGATAAACATTTTCTTATTTGTGTTATATGCTTGAATTGAAAAACTCTGAAATATGACCAGTCCTTCAAGCAGCCACTGAAATTAAATAAATATAGTCATCTTGCAAGGCAATGCAGAATATAGTTCAATTGTTGAGGGTGGGGGGAGGGTCTGCATTTTTTTTGATAAAAAACTAGTGCCTCATTGGCAATGTATAAAACTATGTCAATAGTCAGGGATTAGGAGTGAGGCATGTTGTTAGCTAAAATAATAGGAAAACCCTCCTGAGTTTCAGGAGGTTCCACCTGAATATGAGGAAGAACTTCTTTATTGTGCAGGTGACCACACACTGGAAGAGATTGCCCAGAAAGGTTGTGGATCTCTCTCTCTCTCTCTCTCTCTCTCTCTCACACACACACACATTCTCTCTCTCTCTCTGTCTCTCTAACTGGAGGTATTCAAGAACTGTCTGGACAAAATCCTGTGGAATGTACTCTAGGATAGGTTGGACCTGATGACCCACTGTGGTCTCTTCCAATCTTAACCATTCTGTGATTTGCTTCTGCAGAAAGGCACATTTTGATCCAAATTCTTTGAAACCATTTCCATACGATTTTTTCATTCTTAGTACAATTTTTTTCAAGTTTATGTCAAAGTAAATTAATATTTCTAATTGTTTTTTGCAAAAAACCCTCTATTTTCATTTGTGTCCTCTCAGATCCAGAGTCTTTCAGGGAAAAGAAGAATAGTTATGAGAATGTCTCACTCAAAGATATACCAGTTTAATATTCAGACTAGTCTGTATAATCATCTGTGTCCTTTCTTCATATCTTGTGTTGATGCCTAAAGATATTCTGCATGTTTTACAGGGCAGCCATCCATTCTAAAACTTCATTTTAAGCTAATCAGTTATCTTTATCCATTTTTTTTTAGTACCATAAAATTTCTTTCTCAGATCTCTGTTTTCTCACTATAACAACAATCAGAAAAAAAAAATTACCTCCTCCAGGTTTGTTCTATCAGATTTTACATGGAATTCTTGAGATTCCATAAAGTATTATAAACAGACGTAGCATTATTCACAATTCATTATTCATAGTTCATAATTTTTCTTTCTGTTCAAAGAAAGTCAACTTCAGATCTAATTCTGTGCCATTGATCAACAGCAGCCAATTACATTTAACAAAAGAAAAAAGAAAAAGAAAAAGAAAAAGAAAAAGAAAAAGAAAAAGAAAAAGAAAAAGAAAAAGAAAAAGAAAAAGAAAAAGAAAAAGAAAAAGAAAAAGAAAGAGAAAGAGAAAAAGAATCAGTATCAGATTTTTTGACAGCTTCACACAGCTTTCAAATTCAAATTCACAGTCAGCTATTCTGTCCTTTATTGTAAAGATATTGGAGGATAAAGACATAGAAGTAAAAATACTCATTAAATTTTTGAAGAAATAGTTTAGGTTTTCTTTGGTTGTGTTTTTCATTTTTTGGTTTTTTGCTAACGGAAATCTAACTTTGCAAGAGTATCAATGTTCCCCAATGAAATCTTTTATGTTTGAGATGTCTTTTAATGAAATTAAGAGAGAATGTTGGAAACAGGAAATGACTCTTTATGATTGAATGAGATATATTTTGGATGAACATGAAATACAATCTGTTTAGGGACAGGTGAAAAATTATCTCAGTGTAAATAGAGCTGATGCAAATTTTCACTTCTGATTGATGAAAAGCTCAAGTAATCTTTATCCAATTCTAAACTGGAAGTCATTTAAGTCCATCTGCTCTGCCAGTTTTTATTTGGCCAGAAAAATAGCTATAAGGAAACAAGCAAAAGTAACAACTCTTACAGGTATTCCTGGGATGCCTCTGTTAAGGCTGATAATCCATGACTGCTGAAATGTTTTCACCTGAACAGATTGTTGCTTTAATTTCTTCATTACTTTATTATAAAACAAGTTGCCTGTTTTCTGAGCCAAGCATAATCTATTTGTTTACTTTTAAATAGGACTAAGCCAGCTTTTCTAAGGATGTTAAACTTACTTATTGCCATTATAATTAGTGACATAGATAACATGTCTTCTTTATCTAATTTCCTCTGATTTATTCAGAGAACATTGAAAACAATAACTCTTCTTGTTTACTTTGGTCCCTGTTCTTTGTATCAACTGCACAGTAGGAAGAAAAGGTATCACTTTGCAATCTGGAATGTTCAGGAATAATGTGTCAATTTTTTTTTGAGGAAAACATAATATTTATTCAGCTGTTTTGAGATTACTTCATGTTACTGAAATAGACTTTGCTCTATATAAACTACAGTATTGCCATAATATGGAATTAAGGGATTTTCAAATACAATGTGATTCAATGACATTATCTGTGTAAGAGTGATATATGCACAGAAAGCAAACCTCCTTATGGTTGCATGAATACTCCTGCTATTTTAGAGCAGTCTGCTAGTTATTTTGTTTCCCTTAGGACCACACATGACCATATCACCAAAATTAATTTAAGATTAAATTCCTTAATTGTTAATAATTTTAAAACTTTCTCCATTTCTTGACCCATAAACTTGTTTGGCATAACCCCTTTTAGTTTATTTTTTCCATGAAGGTTTTATTAGAATTTTTCCCATAGTGCTTAAATTTAAATTATAGATTAGATTGCTTCCTTGCACACACACAAAAATACAAATCAACCAGGGATAGTAGAAAACTTTGCCGCCTCCAAAGTAACAACAAATTACTTTGTAAATAAAAGGGAAAGTTTTTATATTTAGAAAGAAAGAAATAAATATTTTTACTACAAACCACTACATCTATTTCTATTGGAATTCTTATTATTCTTTTTATGTAAATCATTCAGAAGAGAAAGTGATTAATGAGTACTGATATTTGCTGGTATAGTGTTTTTCAGGAGAACCAAATCACAAGATCTGGAAGAATTTCCTGATATTGAGAGATGGGTGAATTAATTAAAAAAAAAAAGTGTCTTTTGTAGGGGGGAGGAAACCCTACAAAGTCCCTATTCACTGTTTTTCAACAAAGTAATTGTACATATGCACAAAGACAGTTCCTAAAGTATTGTTACTTAGAAAAACATTAGCATCTCAGAGTCATGGCTTTCTGAATATATATAGTCAAACATTGATGAATATCAAAAAGAGAAATGAATAACTACAAATTACAAAAAAATTAACTGTGAATAAAATAAACTATGTACATATATCCACAGCTCTAATTTTACAATTTTTCTGGCCATGTGTTCTTGAAAGGAGTTAGTAGTGTTACTCTGTAGGAATATGTGGCGATCTGTCTACCCACTGCTTTTCTATTCCAGATTGTTCCCACTCGGTTCCTTGCCCTTAGCCCTGGCCACTCCCTCAGGCTCTCCCTATTGGTTCCTGTACCCCAACTCCGCCCATGTACTGTACCTGAGCCCCTGACAAAACCCCCTTGCGCCCAGATCACGAGGTCTCTCTGCCTCTGGGGGTCGCTGGGACAAGATGTGATTAAAAGTCTTCCTAAACCCTCATAGGAAGACCCTTCTCGCCTCCTTTGCCATCACTGATAGTTGACCAGAGCAAAACCGCAGAGCCATCTGAGATCCCGTAGATGGGCTACGGGATAGAGACATGGTCTCACTGCCCTAAGCAGCTCCGCTGACGTCTCAGAAAAGCTGCAGCCTGCTAAACTAAACCTAGTGATTACAACCGGAATATTCAAAGAAACAAGAAAGAAGTGACTTGAAATATGAAATAACTGCAATGTAAAAATAAACTAAGCAGTAAAGAATTAAAAAAAAAAAAATGAAGTAAAGGTTAAGATACACATCTAAAAGATCATGATTTGTATGGAGAGAGTGAATAGAGAAATGATTACTCTTTAACCAAAAAAATGTTGAGCACCCTGTGGAATAATCAAACAAAAAAAATTTATTCACACATAATACCGTCCCTGCTCGGCTCTGTTGGATCCCACGTGCACCCACAGAAGCACGGGTGGGTTCAGTGTTACAGTCGGTAGCAAAGAGTTGAGAAGGGCATTTGTGTGCGTTCCAGCAGGAGCATTTATTGCTTCTAAACTGTCAAAGACTGCAGAGGCAAATACGAGCATGATCCCGAAACTCACAGTTTTATCTGGGGGCAGGGAAAAGGCGGGATTAGGGAACGGGGACCAATGGGGAGCTCTGGGGGAGTGATGAGGGGGTAGAGGTTAACAGCCAACCAGGGAACCCAAATTGGGATAGATTAACATAACAGAACAAGCATCCTGGGAGAAGCCTTTCTGGTCACCGTAACCTAAGAGGTACTTTGTGGTACTAGGGACTTGTCTTACTGAGAACTCTCTGTCCCTTGTAATGTTCACCGGCCACCACAACTCCTCCTTTCTGTATTAAACAAAAAGGCCTCCCCCAGGGATCCCGAAACCCAACTTCTCAAACAACCAAACATACACAGAACAACAAAATGATCAGAAGCACCCACAACCCAATGTCCCAAGAAGTCCTCAAATCTTTTAGAGGGTTTTTCTCTCTGGATGCTGGAATGAATGCTCTCACAGGCAGAGGTGAGGTTGAAGCAACACAGTTCTCTTTGAGCTGTGGCACAGTTCAAGCCTTCACTGCTGGAGGAGAGAACTGTATTCTCTTGAATTAGTTAGAAATGCACAAGAAGAAATGCATTAAATTAACTCAAATACTACAGTACAAGTTTAATAATGAATAACATCCAAAACAATAATACTTGGTACAGCATCATTTACATGACATTTGTAGCTAAGGGTCTTCCAGGCCGATATAACCACTCTGTAGAAAAATTGTAATACAAGTTGTATTATGCAATTAATCATATTTTTTAAAAACCTGAAAGACATTTTATTAAATATTTTCATCCTATAATACATTAAAGGGTTGGTTATCTACAGTTTTAGGGGCTTTATGCAAATATGTATTGCTTTACATGTATACATGTGCATTTCTGTCTTGATATTAAAAGAAATAGAACAGGATATTTTTTGCAAATTTTTAAAACATTCATAATTAACATTACACTGTGTTTAGACAAACTGCTCCATCACAGCCAGAGTTCTAAGTTGCCTTATGGTGCCCTGGGGAATAATTTTTATTTACGTAATTATTCATTTGTTTGAAGGAAGCAGGGAGAGAAGGAACAGTTATTTACTTTCTTTACCTTTTTGTTTCTAAATACTGGAAGCACACAAAGATACAACCAAGCTGTGTTGTCAGTAAGCTAACAAATGGGACTCCATCTTTTTTCACCTTCCCTTTTTCTGTTCTGTAACTGATTGTAGTCCTTCTTCAGTGTACTGAATTTGAATGGTACCTCTGCAGTACACAGGGAAGTATAATGAAGGAGTGCACTCATCCAGAGCTCAGTTAGGTACAAGGATGCCAGATCTGAGAACAGAGTATGTATGACAAAGCTGAGGAGCATGTTCAAAGATGTGGGAGAAGTTGAACAGCCCTTGACCACTGCTGCTCCATATCTGCCACAGATACCAGACACGAGTCTGATCCAAAAGTATTAGCAAATAAATGCTAAGACCAGTATGGGGGACCAGTAATATGATTTTATACTAAAATCTGTTGGAAATGTTATAATTTTACAATGCAGTATTTTCTCTAGGTGCTAAATTTCCCAAAATTTCCAGGGGAATGATTTTTTTAATTAATGTCTTATCTCTAAGAACCACTGTATTTAAGTTGATCAGCCCTTGGCATGTTTCCAAAAAGCAGTTTTGGAAATTAGTTTTCAAGCTTATGTTTTTGGAAGGCAAGTTCACTGTCTTTAATGAATTTTGATCCTTCCTACTTTCTCAGGGTAGCCCTGGGAGGGAGATAACCTCTCAAAACAAGGCTTGTGTATGTGATCTTGTGGCAAAAATTTTATCTCTCTCTTGAATGTACATGTGTAATCCATCCATTCATGTAATTTAAAGAAGATCAACATCATCTCCATATTTAGATTTCTCAAAGTATCTTCCAGCTGAGGTGCTCCATATATGGAACACATACACACTCACATACAAGCATTAACAGGTAGGCATTGTGGAATAAAATATCTGCTTTTCTTAATATTGTAATTTAGATTCATTCAGAGGAAAACAAATACAGGGCCCAGAGAAGTTTGCTTTAGTCATGGGGTGGACTCTGCTGGTGCATCCTGCCCCCTAGGCTACACTATGATCTGAGAAGACACCCAATAATTACTTAACATTATTCATTCCATCTGTTCTAGGGGTTTATATAACATCCAAACTCAAGAGATTTTTCTTTTGTTTTAGAGATTAAAATATTTTGCTATAACCTGTAAATCCTAGGGCTTTTTCTCACAAATGTCACTCTGGCATATCATTCATGTTCTAGTAGTTTGAAGTTTGAACTGGGTCAATGCTTTTGGAAGAATAATAATTCTCCATGAAAAAAAATAGCAATTTTAAAGCAAGATTTTTAGAAGGGTTTTTTGTATACTTAATTCTACAATTAGGAACTGATTTAACCGAATTGACTGAGGGAAATTATTTAACTTTGAAAATTCTATTTAAATGTGATATTTAAGCTTTTATCAATGAGTCTTTGCCATTCTATTGGCATTTCTTTTGCCATTGGTATTTTGGGGTTTTACGGAAAATAAGGTCAATATTTACTTACAGATATTTTCTGAATATTTTTATTTGAAATTCTGGACCAGTACAGGGGTTAAAATATGCTTCTTTATGCTACAAAAATAAAACTCTCATTCATTAACTCCTCTGCTAGCAAAATCTAGAGTGAGTAGAAGTCTGTCTATTCTTTCTTCAGATGCAATGGCTCTTTGAAGAGTGTGGCCTCAGCCTGTGCTAATCTGTTTCTAGAACTATTGTTTATTACAGAAGAAATAGTTTGGAAATCACAAAAGATTTCCATAGTGTGGCAGGATGCATTCAGTTAGAAGACAACTAATGTCATGTTCTCATCCAACATTTTCCTGTTGGAAACAGTATATCTTTGCAGATGAAATAAGGAGAGCGTGTCCAAAACCACTTTACATAGGACAATTAATTGTATAGCTGAAACAGGAAAAAAAAGTCTTCACAATTAAAAAAAATAATTAGCCATAATTATATATATATATATATATATATTCATTATTGTATTATTTCTGTTGGCATATAATGTTAATAAGCAATTTTCCCAATTCTAGATAATTCCTGCATTGCTTTGATAGTATTGGAAATGCCTCTTTCTTACATCGACTTGAATCACTGCGAGCTCCTACTTATGCATTGTGGGACAGGAAAGATGTAAACTTGAAACAAATTTGAATATAAGCATTTCTGACAAGATGGCCACTTCTTTCTAATAAAAAAACTAATTGGTATTTCCCCTTGACATGATGAAAATTCTAAGTGCACATATATAAAGGCACACATTATGCTATGCCACTGGTTATCGTTGCAGCCTGCATACCTAAATGTTAAGAATATTTCTGTAGTCACGCTTAGATTCTACTGCTAGACTTTTCAAAATATCACATATTCATTGTAGAAAGTAACTCTCACTTTAACTGAGATTTGTTAAGCATTGTGTCAATTAGAAATGAATTCAAATCTCTCTCCTTAGACTCTCAATGAATACTTATTTTCAACTGAGCACTATAAACTCTTCTGGGTAATGAAACTATTTATTTAGATAACATGGAGGAATAAATTGAATTTGGAAAGTAAATAAAATGGAGCAGGAGAATCAAACCTAGTGTTGGCTAATACCTTTCTTTAGTACTGGAGAGAGACAGCATGCATATTATTGAATCACTTCCTTATTGTAGCTGATGCCTTATCAGCCCTAAAATCACAAGCCAAACAAGATTAAAATTATAAAAGCAATTACTGTTTATTGAAGGTCCTCCAGGGGGACTTATCGCAGAATGCACACGTGATATAGGGCTTCAGCACTTTTATAAGTTTAGCAAATTAATATAATTGTCAAGAATCCCTAATTAGAAGTACAGTTAATGAAGTAATTCCCTCTCTTGGTTTGGCCCCCTACTGGAGCCTCCCCCCTTGCTTCTAGCCCCACACTGTTTATATATAAATCCATGGGAACGTGACATGGCTTTGGTTCACTGAAGAAGCAAGATTAGAAAAAGATTCCAGGAATGTGTTTGTCTAACAAAGTACTGAATTTAGCTAAGAAACTATATAACTATACAATAATAGTCTACAGAGCTAAGAATACATGAAAAATATATAAAAACCAAAAATCTCTTGGCATCATAGCCATCTTCAGGAAAGCAGACAACTCATTCTTTTTCCTATGTTAATACTATTAAAGACATTTGCAAGGGTTCAGTGTTTTACGGACTCTACATCGGGTTAAATCATAACATTAGAGGGTTGTGTTAAAGAAAATAATTTAGGAGATTTTAAGAAATAAATCATGAACCACTCAGCCTTGCTTCCCAAAACAGCCTTCTTAATGTTGCTATGGTTGACATCCATTTCCTATGTCAACTCTCAGGATTCAGTGTGTTTTATATAAATAATAGATAATAATGAATACAAATTATTGTGACATCTTAATGTGTGGAAAATTAATATTTTAGAAGTAGGAATGTACTATGTTGTGGTGGTGAGAAGCTATTTTTCAAATATAAAATTAAATTTTGAGAAAAATTAAGCTTTCACCCCCTGCAATACGTCATACTGAGAGTATTCAATACTGTTTCCGCTAAATATTAAGTTAACAAGAACTAGGAAGGCTTTTATAGTTTTCAAATTTATCAAGAGAATCATAATTTACTATTCTTTAAATATGAATCATGAAAAATCCATGTAACAGATACTTATGGAATATGTTTTACAAAGGAATTTATAACTAACATTGATCTGTAAGTAATTACATATGATGCATGGCTTCTATGTCAATTTTCTACTTCTTTAACTGGACATAATTTCCTTCTAAGTTTTTAATAATGAAACTTCCAAAGGCCATTTACAGCACTTCCATGTTGTGTAAAAGTATAATAACAAAAAAAAAAAGACACGGCTTTATAAATTTAGATTTTTTTTTAATGGAAGTGTAAAATAAAATTATAATGATGACTTCTTTTATTAATAAAATAAAATAAAAAGCCATAATAAACCCAGAATTGATACTATCCTGCAGATAAAGGATTTTTCTCTTTCTGAGTAAGGTTCATCCCTACCCCCTAGCCACTAGTCAACTTTTGTTTCAGTTTCTTCTGTCTACTGAAACGTCTATAAAACAGTTAAGCATGAATTTTACTCTAGAGGGCTTGAGATCATATCTTGATGATTAAAATATTCATCTGGAATATAGAAAGCCAAATTCATACCAACAATTCACTTAGGGTCTGATAAATGTTTGACTCTGAAAGGACTCATCATTAATTGACATTTCTAGGATGTTTTTCCCTCATTGCAAATTTTGCTTATATCAGATAAAGTTACTGCATTTTTTTCCCCTGCAGTTCATAATACTCTGAAACTCATATTGCCTTAATGCTTCATTTATTTTAAATCTAACCACATTACAAGTAGCTGTGGTAAAAACCTCCTTAGGAAGTGTACTAGATGTGGTCCTCCAAATTTAAGTCAGACAATCTGCCCAAAGGAAACATGTTCTTGTGGTTTATCTTGACAGAGGATTATCTCTCTCCATGATTGTCAAGAGGAACTTAACAGCATTTAAAGGAGCAAGTCTTAACAAAGACTGGCTGTTGCAGTGTTTTTAGGGAGTTTACAATTTACACACATGTGTGAACAGGTCTCTCCATCTACAACCAGATTCCACTGTCTCTCTGGCATTTGGACTGGACAATCTGCTGTGGTCCTTGTTGTCCAGGTGCCTCATTCCAAGAGACATACTTGGCTCCCAGGCCATGTCACTTTTTTGCTGAATTGCCTGTTTGATGTCTGCTAATTATCACACCCTTATTTCTGCACACTCACTGCAGCTGCTGGCACCTTAGAGACACACAGGCTGGTCCCTCTGACCCACTCCAGCCTCCATGTATACATAAGTGCACAGGAGGGAGACTTGTCTCAGGAAGCGGGTTAGAAATGGCTTTTAATTAGAAGACAGAGCAGACTGCACTAACCAGGGCAGGGCACGGTCAGACAAACATTCTCACCAGCACTGTTTACAGATGGTGTCCTGGCTTGCAGTGTATTCTATTGCCATCCTCATGAGCTGTTGAAACCAGGTGGGGCAGTGTTTCCTTGCCTCTTCCCTCTGGACTATCTTTCTGTTAGTGGCCCATCAATGCCCTGCCACATGACTCAGAGATAGCTCCCTCCAAACCATCTTCTGTTAATGAGCCCATCAACACCTTGCCTCATGACTCATCATCCCATTGTGGATGCTCCACCCAGAAGGAGGAAACAAGCATTCCACCTTGGATATAATCTGAGGTTCCAAATACCACAGACACCCTTTCCACTGGATTCCCAGAGGACAGGAGCCACCACTGGACCTTCTGAGGAACAGCAGCCCCTTTCTACAGGATCACTGCTTCGACAGAACCACATCCACCACTTCAGGAGGACTGCAGCCACCACTTTCTCGGACTGCTACCACCACCCTGACTAACAGGGTGTCAGGATGTAACCTGACTGTCAGTTTAACCCAGTGTTTTCTTACTTTTTTTTTTTTTTAATTTCCCTATTAAATTGTTATTCTGACTTGTTGCCTCCACTGGTTTGTTTTCAAACTAGTACAGATGGCCAGAACTTTTTATCCCCTTGTTCCTTTATTATCCCGCATTTGTTCCTCCACATCCACTTCAATGCCACTTTCCTTACCTTATCTTACCTCTAAATATGCTGTAACAAGTCTTGCCTAATGCCATAATGCCTTTCCCTGGCACATCATAATAAATGTCATACCCCAAGTCATACCCCAAAGACAGAGACCCCTCAGTATGTGTGTTGCCCCAATGACTCACTGGGTTTCACTTGACTTGTGGAGCTGCTGCTCTGTGTGACAGTCCTGCAGATCTAGGATGGGGTCTTCTGCCTCTGTCAGGGGCACTGAGGGTCTCTGACTGCCCTCTGCCTCTGCTCTTCTCTGCAACTGTGCATGTCTGTGTGGAGATCTGCCTTTCACTGTCTCATCATTTTCTTGTAATGGATTATGGAATTTTCAGGTTCTTCTTTGCTTCTCTTTCTTTGTTTCTCTTTGTTGCTCTCCTTTGTTATTTTTCTTTGTTCCTTGTCTCTCTTTTTGACTACCTCCTTTCTGTGTGTGGAAATGAGCACTGTGTTACATCTATATTGTCTTTATTTTGTGGTCACATTTTTGATTGATAGGCTGACTGTGGTTAAACATCAAATGTGTGGAGAACATCTATAAGCTACCTGTCTTGGAGATATTTTTCTGACCTAAATGACTGGAAATCATTCTAAAATAGTTGTCCATGTACTCCAGACATAATAGTATATTTGGGCTTACACTTGTCTGACAGAGTTAACATACTTCTAGTGTTCTTTGTCCTGATGATTCCATATAGGAGAACATGTACATATCCCTCTGCCTCTTTATCTGCTTGTTAACATCTGAAGGATGTTTATGTAAATAATACATAGGAAGAAATGTTATACATAGTTCTACTAGCCCGTCTCAATTTCAGAGGGTAATAATAAGTCATTTTTCCTCACATTTCTTTAATTTTAAAATATTTTAGATGATAGAACTTGAAATACGATTATGTGAAACAACAACAAAAAAAGCGCTCTTCCCCATCTCTAAAAAAATGTATTCCAGAATTTTACTATGTCTTGTACACACAAATACACAATGGTCACATATTTCCACACAAAAATATGGTACTTGAGTAAGTTTCCTAAAGCAATGCACATTTATGATTTCTTTATGCCATGGTGAAAGAAATGCAGTAATTAGTTAACTTGCAGAATTTATTTTATTACACTTCATGTAGAATAATTGTATATAATATCTAAAAATTATTATTTATTTCAACCACGAATCTAAAGGGTTTTCACAAAATAAAACCAGGAAAATTAATATAACAGATGGGTCTTGACTTGCCAGTCATAGTGTCAGTATTTTAGCAAAAACATTAAGAATACATTTGCATGGAATAAGGTTTAGAGATGATGGTTGGGGAAAGACTAAGATTTTGTCATTAGAAGCATGTTCACTGAACATTGAAAGAGAAATCAGACTATACAGTAAACTTCTAGAGTAGGAACTCCAATAATCAGTTCTGGTCAGCAATGTAGGTGAACAAGAAGAAGGAGGATCCAGGAAACTACTGGCCAGTCAGCCTCACCTCCACCCCTGGAAAAGTGATGGAACAGGTCATTCTGGAGGTCATCACCAAGCATGCAGAAAAAGTAAGGTCATCAGGAGTAGTCAGCATGGATTCCCCAAGGGGAAATCATGCTTGACCAATCTAATAGCCTTCTATGATGACATGGCTGGATGAGTCAGTGAGGGGAGAGCAGTAGTTGTTGTCTACATCAACTTCAGCAAGGCTTTTGGCACTGTGTCCCACAACATCCTCAAAGGTAAGCCCAAGAAATGTGTGTTAGATGAATGGGCAGTGAGGTGTATCAAGAACAGGTTGAATGACAAAGCTCAGAGGGTCATGATTAGTGGAGTAGAATCCAGCTGGAGGCCTGTAGTCAGTGGCATTCTTAGGGATCATTACTGCATCCAGTCTTATTCAACTTGTTTATCAATGACCTGTATGAAGGGAAAGAATGCACCCTCATCAAGTTTGATAATGATATGAAACTGGGAGAGTAGCTGATATATCTGAAGGCTGTGCTGCCATTCAGCAGGACCTTGAAAGGCTGGAGAATTGGGCAGAGAGAAACCTAATGGGGTTCAACAAGGGCAAGTGTAGCTACTGAGGAATATCCCCAAACACCACCACAGGTTGGGGACAGACGTACTAGGGAGCAGCTCTGTGGAGGCAGAATGGGGAGTCTTGCTGGATGACAAGTTGACAATGAGCTGGCACTGTGCCCTTGCAGCAGGAGAGCCAATGGTATCCTGACATGCATCTGAAAGAGTGCCATCAGCAGATCAAGAGAGGTGATCCTCCCCTTCTACTTGTCCCCAGAGTAGCTACTTCTGGAGTGCTGTGTCCAGTTCTGGGCTCCTCAGTACAAGAAATACAAGGAGCTACTGAAGAGGGTGCAGTGGACAGAAACAAAGATGATGAGGGATCTGGAGCCTCTCTCCTGTGAGAAGAGACTGCAGGACCTGGAAGAGTTTAGTCTAGAGAAGAGAAGACTGAGAGGGAATCTCATCAATACATATAAACCTCTCAAAGGCAGGTGTCAAGAAGACAGTGCCAGACTCTTTTCAGTGGTACCCAGTGACAGGACAAGGGCCGATGGCCGTGAACTAAAACACAAGAAATTTCAATTCAGCATAAGGAAGAACTTCTTTATGTTGAGGGTGGCAGAGCACTGGAACAGGCTTCCCAGGGAGGTCGTGGAGTTTACCTCTCTGGAGACATGCAAAACCCACCTGGACGAGTTCCTGTGTAACCTGCTGTAGGTGACCCTGTATGGCTTCTCGGATGATCTCCAGAACTCTCTTTGGACCCTAACAATTCTGTGATTCTGTGTTTCTGTAAGGTTGAGTGGAAGAAGAGAGATTGGTCAATCCAAAGGGCAGAGAAGATTAATTTTCTAAAGTGAGAGTAAAATATTTCTGTGCTGAACTGGTAAAGAACCCGCAAATGCTTTCACAGTTGGGCTGAAATGAAGGAGCAGGTCTGAAGGAAGATAAAAGCTGAGACTCACATTAGATACAGGAGCATACCCTCCAAAAAAGTTTAGAAAACAACATGCAGGAAAAAAAGAATAAAAAAAGGAAAAATTGAAAAAAAAAAAAAGAAAAAGAATGCATCAAAATAAAAAAATAATTTAATTTATTGAACTAATTTGAAAGTAACTGGAAAAAAAGAAAGTTCAGTGTCACTTTTCATAGTGAGATATAGCAGAACAGCTCCTTCACACCAAAACAATTGTGAATACTGTACTATTTAAAAATTACATTTACCACCCTGCACTGCACTGACTTCTGAAACAATATAAAAGCCGTAGATATTCCACATATGCCTGTACTTCTTCAGCCTTCCATTAAAGTACCACTTGATTAAACATCTCTTTTCACTGGGGCAAAGTTTCTTAGATGTTTTGCTTTGTTAGTCTGAAGTGTTCACATGAAGATCATTATTATTTTTAAATGACTACACTATTCCTACTCTTTAGGGTTCCCAGAGACTAATGTGACTTGTAGCACATCTACCTTAAATGACGAAGATTTATTACTACTGTGTCAGTTCTGATGGCTGCTGTGTATCTATTCCAATGTGTGTTTTTCCTCTTGCAGTAACCTCTGATTTTTGTTCTGGTCACCTGATCTTAAATGTTTATTATTATTTACTTAATTTCTTTAAATCTTGTATTCATTGTGTTAGGAATTCAGCAGCAGTACTCAATCATAGATAATCATGCAAAGCATTTCTTGCGTTATGCTGACCAAGTCAATATATCCTATATGTAATGCATTCAAATTACCAAGTTTAAATACACTTGTACTTTTGTCCACTATAAATGGTGTATTTCAAGTGTTCCTTGGTAATTTTCTATGGAGCAGTTATATATAAAAGACTTGATATATTTCTTAGGTAAGGGGGTTAACCTTTAATTATCCTATACATTCATTCATGATGAAAATTCATAGTATATTTACAAGGCAAAACTATGTTCTTGCAAAAAAAAAAAAAATCAAACCCATTGGCAATTCTTTAAAAAAGCAACAACAGCAGATATTGTGTATTTAAATGTACAAAGATTCATAGTGGTTTGGGCAAAGGTAAAAAAATATTACTCTTAAATATGTTGAAAGGAAGGAAGGAAAATATGTGGGGAAAATACACAGGGATTCTAAGGTTTATTTTCTCCTGACTTTTAGGGGCAAGTTTTAAAAATCAAGACTGTAAAATTAATGGCAACTCATTCACAGAGGTTGAAGCTAATTGAACAGAGGAACAAATAGCTTAGCCTAAGTACAGGGGAAGTAGGTGATCAGAAATCTTTGAGAGATGGACAGACTTGCAGATGAGTGGTGAGTTGCATATTGTCACAGGCAGAGAAGCCTGAAACTGGAGTCCTTAATTTTTCCTACCAGTAAGAGATTTTGCATTGCATGGGCACTATGCACCTTCTGATTCTTCTTGTGAACCCCCTGACAAACTCCAGGTTGTTATAACACTCTGCATGATATAAGCACCAATACTATGAACGAGATTACAAATTTCAAAACATGCTATAAAACCACTAGTCAACCTTGAAAATCATCTTCCCTTGCTTATACTGTTTAAATATCCAATGTATATTGTGCAAATCAGACAAGAGATCAGGCTTTTTATTTTTTTTTTGGTTTTTTTCAGAAACCAGTGCAATGACAGAGATTTATAATCCTCAGGGGAAATTGATGCATCAAATAAAACAAGTTTTTTTACTGAATTAATTAAACACTTCCCATTTATCCATTTTTTGTCATTTTTATGTGTGCATATATTGAAGCTGATTGAACATACATATATGTATATAAATGATAATATCATTAATCTAGTTTCCTTTGTTATTTTGTTCTCTCTTAATTTTTTTCACTGTGAAATATAAATCAAAGGAAAATTGCAGAATACCAGGTGCAAGTTCTTCTGAAAAGTCTCTTACCAAGTCATCCTGAAATTTTGTCTCTCAGAAAAAGGTCAAGGACAGAAGGAAGCAGTGAGTATGCAGTATGAAAGCAATCAACCCTTACATTCATTTAAAAGCAGGACACCTTTAAAGAACCATGAACATTAGCAGTTTGTCACAAAATCAGTGGGTCTGATTCTCTCTTCACTAGCACAAATATAAATTGGGAGTAAATCCAAGTTTATGAATGAAGTTTTATTTGCATAAGTGTCAGTGTATGATGAGCCTAGAGGACAAAATTATTAACTGGTTTCTGTTTGCATAACTCCAGTATCACTGTCTTATGAAAATAAGTGCATATATATGCTTATATATGTTTAAAATTCTGCATTCTTTTTTTTTAAACTATATCCTAAAATAAATCCATTTATGAAAGCATGAACTTCATTCATTATAATATTTAAAAAAAAAATTCTGGAGCTTGTTTCTACAAGAATTTATATATCTAAAATATAAAGGTAAATTTTTTCAGGGTTTGGATATATTCTAGTTCTACATTTTTTTGTAGCATGATTATAACAATGTACCAAATTTACAATGAGTTTTTGAATACAAACAAAAGTCTCACTGAAGAAAAGTGATTTTTCCTTTTAAAACTTTGTCCTTTAACCTGATACCCCTTCTGTGTGGTAGTTATTTTTCCCTTTCCAAGATCAGGCTTGTGTAAATAAAGTTGCTAGGGCCATGCCCTCAGACCATGACAAGAAATGATAATTTACTAATACACATCTCATGGATTTCTTTAGACCAGAGACATATTATGATAGATGCCATGCTCAAACATCCAAAAACAATGCCCCAGAACTAAATTGTTCTTAGTAGATGCCTCCAGGTCTGCAAAGAGTACTATATTGATAGTCCCAGGGATGTTAGCTTTATTGAAATTACTGTCTTAACAAAACTCAGAATTTTACAAAACGATCTTATTGACTCTCCTGACATCTGTACAGCTCATTGAGTAGGTGTTGGTTTTGGCTTACAGTGACATTTCTCATGTAAAACTCAGCCTGAAAAACAAAGCTGTTCACAATTTTTTTTTTTCTTTTAAGCATAGAAACCAGCATACCAAGGACAGTCCTGAAAGAGAAATTAAAAAAAAAAACCAAAACACTTAAGCTTTCCTAGTAGACCTGAATCAGACCTGTTCATATGTATCTTTGTGGTCGAATCAGCTGTTACAAGAAAACAAACACACAAACAAATAAACAACTTAGTAAATTAAAAACAATAACAACAAAATGATCCATCTTTTAAAAATTAAGTTATTTTGCTTATTGTTTGATATATTAAATACAAGATAGACCTACAGTCACTCTCTTTTCCAGAAGAAGCTACCACTCAGAGATGAGGGAAGAGCTTCACACCAACTAACTTAAGAAGACAAGTGCAGCTAGGGAATGAGAATAGACATACTGTATCCCCATCTGGACTTGACAACATCTTCGCTGTCTGTAGAAGGAGCTGAAAGAGATGAAAATTTTAAATTATACATCTCACTTGGAAGCCAAAAATAAGTGTGATGCTCAGCATCATTAGCTATCATGCTATCTCATCATGTTTGGGCAAGACACACTCATTATGCTAGAACATATATGACGACATTCCATGCAAAAGCAATTATGAGTAGGCCAGGGTGCTAAATGTACTAATGTGAAACATGAATGACAGTATTACAAATATGTTTATATTTCGTAGTACAGTTCTGTAACACATTAATCTTTTATATGCTCAGTTTTTACAGAAATGACAGAAGTTTAATTTGAAACAACTGCTGCTTTTAAGTTAACTTGAAACATAACACAGAAGTGAGTACAATTTTTACCTTTTCAGCTTAATCGAAAACTAATCATTTTGACGTATCAGGTGATTGGGGGTTTGTTTATTTTGGGTTCGGTTTTCTTTATTCTTTTTCTTGTGGGGCTGGTGGTATGAGACATCAGAATTAGGAATTTAAGACTTTATACTCTTGTAAATAATTTTCATCTTAATTAAATTTTAACTAATTACGTGTTTCTATCACCTGTGTGGTCTGCCTAAATATGTAGTAAACCACCAGTTAGTCATTGTATATACATTTTCTTACTTCAAAAAAAGTTTATCTTTAGAATATATATTGCAAAAGCAAAGTTTCTTATAGATGACTTATTTTCTCTCCTGAACCTCAAGCAAAGTCATGTAAGCTTATACATATTCTTTGTCCTGTTGAAGTCAGCATTAAAGTTAAGTATACCTGAGTTTCTCTGCAGGAATGGTGTTTTGGGAATTATCTTGAAATATCCTTTGTACTAGTGGTCCATTGCATTGACCTGAAGTGCCACTGACCTCACTGAGACTCAGGGAGATGCAGAGTTTCAGCTACACTGAACTCATTATGGAGCTGTAGGGTAGGAACTCCCACTGTTTCCAAAATGTTGCCTTCAGTGGGGCCAGAACATTTTTCTCAAAGCACAGGCTATTCAAGGGAAAACAAACAAGAAAGTAAAGACTCTAAAACTTAATCTAAGGATATGCTTCACCAACAAAAATATTTTTAAACAACTCTATATTTTAAACAATCTTCATTGAAACTTATAACATTTTTATTCTAATTTTATTAGGCATGGTATATCAGCATATTTTTTAAATGGGAAAAAATATCATACACTCAATATCGCCAGGGTCTTGTCATTTTACTTAATTTGCAAAACAAGTATGGTTATAGATTACTTTTTGATTTTCTTTTGTGCTTCCACTACTTTTTAAAATCTGAATTCCAAGTACCTTGCTTGCATTTAAAAGGCATTTTTAATATTAATGTAATTCAATGATAATTTATTTTAAAGGTTAAATGTTACTGCTCACTGAATTCTTGGTAGGCTTCATGGGGTGGAACAAAACCCCACAGCATAAATTTAAAGAGAGATGAACTCTTATTTTGATCTGTACATCATTTTTCAATTTAATGCCATTGCATTAAAGAAAACTGCAACACAAATCTTAAGGTGAGAGATATGATGCAACTAAAATTAGGACACCATTGTTCTTATTCACTTGGTTTTCCTTAGTAGTAATTAAATTACTATTTGATATAAACTTTGGAGAATTTTCTTGTATAAAATAATATTTTAGGTACCTTAGTATTACTGTATCCCACAGCCATAGAGAGGAGAGAAGATCCAGCAGGCAGGAATTCTGCAGCAAGATTGATTTATTTAATTATTTTACAAATTCTGTTATAGACTTTTTTCTTCATAGTCTAATTGGACAAAGGATCAGCCACCCCCTGGGTGGATTGGCTAGAAATCCTTAACATCCATTGTCAAAATATTTTTCTACTGTACCATAAACATAGTTCTACAGGTTCACAGGTGTTCATAGTTTTTAGAACTTCTGCTAATCTCTTAGTGAGAGAGAAAAGTATCCCATGGGCTTAGAAAGAAGCAAGAAAATTCTTGCTAGCAGCAATATAGTATCCACACCTTAGTAAGAGTTTTCTCAATGGACATTATTTCAAACATAGTTTATCTACCCCTGTTCATGCAAAAATGTTTTGGATCCTCTTAGCTGCAAATAGAGAGCTTGTGTTTATCTTGCTACACTAATTATTTTTTTTTATTTTCTTACTGAGCATGAATTTTGGAACATATTAGCATAGTGATAAAATGTAAGTGAGATCCCACTACTAAAGTGGAGCTAATCACTGTCATACTGTCCAATGAATTGTAACATTCAGATATTAAACTTTACAGTTTTAAATTCACTGGAAGGTTATATACACACAAGCAAAAAGAAAGCCATCCTTGGTCAGAAGAAATGTGTATAGTGACAGTTCTTACCTGCTGGTGTTGGATGCTCCCAACAAAACTTCTGCTCCATAAAGACCTTTACTTCTTCATCTTTGCAGCACTTTAATTTGGCTTCTATGACCTCTGAGCAGGGTTTCCATTTTCAGTTACCTATCATATGTTTCACTCTTTTTCACAGGACTATGTAGATAACTAACAAAAAGTGGGTAGTAAAAGTAAGAGAAATATCTCACAATTATGAAATGCACAGAGCTTCCTCTTCATTCTCATTAGCAAGAGAGTACCAAATCCTAAGAAGAAAAAGTGCATACTGGGGCTGTTGCCAGTTCCTTTTACAGTCATTTTATTGCCAGACGAAAGTATGTGTCCAATTTTTTAAATGGAATAATCATGCTGTCATAACATCTGACATACAATTGCAGACATTCTCACTGATTTTGCTTAATACCCTTCTATCCTCATATGGTAGATTTTAGCCAAAAGATTCATTCTATCTGCCAAAATGGGAAATTTCCATTCACTTCCAAGATAGCAGAGTTGCTACTCTGGACTTCGGTAGAGCAAATTTTAAGCTATTGCTATTCAGGAAGCTATTTAACAGAGTATTCTGGGAGTATTCTTTTGAGGTCTCAGGAGTCCACAAATACTGGTCAGTCTTTAAGAACGCCTTTTAGAAGCACAGGAGCAGTCAATTTCACTGTGTCATAAGTCAAACAAGAAGAGCTCAAGACTAGCTTGGGAGGGCAGGAAAGTCCTTGTGAAGCTCGAGAGGAAGAAGAAACTGTATGATGTCTGGAAGCAAGGGAAGCAAGTCTAGGCTTCACAGGAAGAGTACAGAGTTGCTCTTCATTTATACAGGGAGAAGACATGAAAGGCCAGTCTCAGCTAGTGTTGAGACCAACCAGTGTTGCATGAGACAACAAGGGTTTTATTAAGTATGTTATTAACAAGATGTGGTCTAAAGAAAATATTGGACCTATACTTGACATCGTTCTATGATAAGGTCACACATGGACATAGCAGCGGATGTAGTTTTTCTGGATTTTAGTAAGGCTTTTTAGTACTGTTCCTGACAGCATCCTTCTAGTCAAGTTGTCCAACTGTAGGATGAGCAGGTACATGGTGCATTGGGTGAAGAAGCTAACTGAACAGCAGGGCTTAGGGTTGTAGTGAGTGGGGCTACATCTGGCTGGTGACCAATCACCAGTGGTGTTCCTCAGGCACCGTTCTAGGGCCAATTCTGTTCAATATTTTTATCAACTATCTGGGTACAGGAGTTGAATGCACCATTAATGAGTTTGCTGATAATACTAAACTGGGAGGTGCTGTTGTTCATCTTCAGGGACAAGAGGACTTGAAAAAGGGTCTAGATAGTTTGGGCTATGATTAATGAAAATGAATTCCATGAAATTTGACAAGAGCAAATGGTGGATTCTAAACCTAGGAGGAAGTAACACACTACAAGTATAAGCTGTGACATTGACTCAGGAGCAGCCCTGCAGAGAGAGATCTGACAGTGCTGGATCCAAGGCAGCAGGCTCAATAAAAGTCAGCAGTATGCCCTGGCAGCCCAGAGACCTGGAGAAACTGCATCCTGGAGTGTATCAAACACAGCATGACCATGTGGTCAAAAAAGGTGATTAAGCTGCTGTATTCAGTGTGGGTACTGCCTCAATTTGAAGTGCACAGGCTTTCCCTAGAGGTGGTCAGTCAAAAGCACCCAAACCAGTCAGTGATTAAGAGGCATTTGAACAATACTCTTGATTATATGCCTTAACCTTTTTTAAGTCAGTCAGGTAGTTGGATTAGATCTTCCAACTGAAAGTCCCTTCCAACTGGAAGGGTCTATTCTATTCTATTCTATTCTAGTGTAGTTTGTATTTTTGTCTCCAGTCCAAATATGAACCAGGAAAATTTTATGGAGAGCTGATTAAATTTTTCAAAATATGCAAACTGCTCTTGATTCACAATTAGATTGCACATCACACCCCTATCACTTGCATAGGATCAAATAAGAATGGGTGAGCATGACAAGACAGAGGTTGGACTCGATGATACTCAGATGTCCCTTCCAACTCTGCATATTTTCTGACACTAAGCTTCTTAATCCAACAAAAAAATAGTTTTAATTTATTACTTTCAAAACAGGCAAGACTAACTCTCCAGATGTCACGCCCTTTAGATAGTAGCAGGGGCGGCAATAAAAGTTATCAAGCAGCAGTAGGTAGAAGACAGCAAAATGCCCTTTTCAGCAGCAGATTACACTAGAATAAATTGCGTATAATGGGACTTCTCTCAAAATATGCTTTTCAATTTAAAACTGAATTATTCTGTCACTCTTGGATTCTAACATCATACTTGCAATGCTTTATACCTGAGTAAAGTTATCAGTCCCACCAACCATCAGGATTCATCTAGAACACATCTGAACACATTGCTGTCCTTTTCCAGTCCTTGTGGTGAACTTCCTCATTTCATTTGTCAAATTCAAAATTCATTATTATTATTATTTCAGTCTTAGCAGTCTGAAGATATAAGCAAGACAGACACAGGGAAAAACACACAAGTTTGTGTAGAGTCTTCCTTCAGATATGAAACAGTAGTAAAGGAGATTCTTTAGTATAGCTGTTCAACAAAGTAATACATTTTGATAGCAATAGTTATTAATTCAAGAAGCTAGTGAAAATTTAGTGATTTCCCACTAAAATATTGGGTCTTTCAAAATCAACAAAGGTATAAATTTAACAAAATAATAAATATTCAAGATCATTATCCATAATTCCTTAGCAATGTTATTTACAATCTTGCAATGAAATTAATATGAGCATTATCTACAGCATAGACAGCCAGGAAAACCAAAAGCACAGACAGCATATTGGGCTTATTGCTACCCTTCATACATTTTTCTATCTCATTACAAAATTACTGTCACATCATTGAAGAATCTAATACAGAATAAGGGGAATGTAAAATGGAACTTCAAATTTAGAAAATGTTACCAAACATTCTTAGATATCAGGCTGAAGCTATCTTTCACTAGCTTCCAAACTGATGGTTGTGTCCCTGTCAAAATAACCCTCTGGAGACATCTTTTTCATTTTGTGGGGCAAGGATATTCATTCCAATATTAAGATTTGGATTCAATCTTACCCTGCATTTGACAGAACAGGACCTCATTTTAATTACACACATCCTAAAAGGACCTTATTTTAATTACACACATCCTAACTGGCAGATGCAGGATTGATCAGGATAAAAACAAAAAGCTGATGAACAGGATTATGAAAGATAAGTATACCTGAAATGTAGGTTTAACGTTTTTATCCATCATCTGTCTTTTCTTATTTCAATTCTTCTATACTACTCATGTAAGTGCAACAGAATGGAATCAGGCTTTGGTCTCCAGAGTCCTACCTGACAAAGGAAACAGTTTACAAGGGGAACCATACACCTTTGAGCCCCTCTAACTCATGTCAGCCTACACAGACTGCCTGTATATTTCACTACTGCTTTAATCCTCAGCTTATTTAGGGAAGTGATTCCTTAACTCCATCTTCTGACTTATTCAATTCAGTTTTTTTCTTACAGAAATTCACCTGGATAAGGCACTGTGTTTCCTCCTTAGCACAAACATGGAACCTACCTGCACCTAGAAAAAAAGTTCATCACTCTTCTAAAATCTCTAAGAGGACTGACTTTTTGTGCTAATGCCTTATTTGGAAAAATATTAAAAATTGCAGCTTGGTTTATTTACATTTTTTGATTTTTAGTCTTGGGTTGGTTTTTTTTATTTTCTTTTTACTGAAAGGAAATGAGGTTACTTCTTTTCCTGACAGGAAATCTTAATTTCTCCTATGATACAAAGATGTTTCATGTGAAATGCATAATAGGCCCTTCACATAGACTTGAGATCTCTCTAAATCTACATAAGGTCACTCAGTGATGCTGAGAAACAAATTCTGAAGATCTACTGACCTCCCCGAAAAATTTGTTGATATGCTCTTTTCTAAATTTTAGAAGTCATGAAGACAGGTACAGCATATTAATGTACCTTCCTATAGACAAAATATTCACTCTTCAGTGGAGTAAAAAGCATAGAAGATAATATGCCCTCAGGAGGTGTCACATACAGGCAAGATACTCCCTGGATAGTCACATTATTCTTTCTCTGTCTCCCAGATTTCAGCAAAGTGTTCAGTTTTCCTCTAACAATTATTGTATTGAACACTAATTCTGGCGACTGCCTAGCTGCTAGATAACCATCTCCTGAAGGTGCACTGCACTGTCACCCCACAGCTGCTTGTTTGTTCGTTACTCAAATCTATTTGTTAATCAGATACTAAGTGCAAGGCTGCAGCACACACGCTAGCAGAATTCTAAATAAAGAGAAAATAAACGCTTACTCGCTTTTCTCCATGTTCTAAAAAACACATTTCCTGAAAATTTTGTTGTATTTCTCAGCTGTCCTACACACTCCTATAAGAACTCTATAAAGAAGTCTTCTCATTTATGAATTTTTATGCCTATGGCAGGAACAGGAGTGGCAATATGATTTCTATCTAAAAGAGTAGTGTAATTGGAGTATTCTTCCTTTTCTGCCTCAATAATCCCACAGTGCACAGGACAAGGCAGCAGTTGAAAAAACATAACAAACGTATGCACTATGGTTGAGCACATGCTTTGAGATAAATTTCCCTCATGTAGAAGTAATAATTTGAGAAGTAACATGTTTTGGCAGTTATCTCAGATGCAATTGCATCAGAGCAGTTACACTGCAGCTTTTGCTTCAATGCGTCTCAGTTTTAGATAAACCAATTTGTGTAGGCATGCCCCAAGAGGTAACCATATGGTAAGTCTGTAAGGCTACATGAACTACATAGTAGATGTCTCAAAAATTCAAGCCATTTTTCAAGTGACAGCTGTGTCTTTATTTTTAAATGTCATCATTACCTGCATCATCAAATGCTCCAGGCTTCAGGTGCTTCTGACTGATTCTATGCTGCTGTTTGATGTTATTTGTACATGTAGAACCACGTGTAAAGGAAGCTGAGGGACAAATAAATATTTAATTTGCATTAAGGAAGTTAAATACCTGTTAGTTTCTTGTTATTAATGTTAGTGGCTTTGTTGCACACTGGTATTTTTTTATTTTTTTGTATCTATTAGGTGGACTTTTAACATGGGTGTCTGAAGGGCAAATTTTCAGTGAGAAATTGCTAATTAAGAAATGTTTGTTGACAGTTATTGCTCAACACCTGACCTTATGCCTGAAGAAAAGCTGTAATAACATCATGCTCAACTTTCAGCAGCAAATGCCTTCATATCACCTCCATTTTATTGAAGCAAAAAATAAAATGTAATTTAAAAAAATTTCTCGTCTCTAAATCAACCACATCCAATGTGTCCAGTAGTTCTGAAAGAGATTCTGCACACACCATTTAAAACACAGCATTCATTTCCTTGACTGGCAGCATCTCTTTTCAAATTCTGAGTGGGTTCCTATGTCTCCGTGACACATAAAAGCAAAAAGGATAGGATAAGAAATCAAGGGCTTTTATGCTTTGACCTTGATGAGGGTTACAGTATTCTCTGAAGTTTCAGAAACTGTAGTTATTACAAGTAACTCTATTTTTGGAAGAGTAAGTTGCAGAATTTAAAAGGTAATTTTTAACTATGAAAGCACTCTGAAAGAAACAGATAGATATGATCACAAAATTATGGCAGAAGCACTCATGATAAATTTATGGAAGCGATTCCTGAACTTGTATTTCAATGAATGGGGAAACAAACTAAGAGTTTCTTCTTTGAATTTTCAGATATCCAATGCACTTAATATCTCTAGGGTTTGAAAAACGACACTATATCTTTTCAATTGTACAGTAATCCTAAATCTCATAATATCTATCAGTGTGATTGTCAATATTAGCCAGGAAGAAAATGAGGAGTTCTTGAGTTCTCCCACCTTAAGACTAAATTTTTTTTCTAATTATTGTGTGTTTTTATTTTCCTTCTTCTCCAGATACTGTTTATTAGTCATTCTTAATACATAGAGATCTGATCTGATTACTCTTTCCATCTTCATTGGATTGCTGTTCTGAAATAAAAAATAAAGATTTTAATTCCCAGCTCAGATTGCCACTTGGGTGCCACTTTTTCCTCTTCTGTAGCACAGATTGTGTAATATCCTAAAATTACCTTGGAGTTTTTGTGAACAGATTCCATTCTGATACCTCTGAGGCTCATAAGATTTCTGCTCTCCTCCTCTAGCTTAGTGTGGTTTCTGTGCTTTACTGTAGGTCTTTCACTTGTCTCCAGGGTACAGAGGATTTTTTATGCACCCAGAAAGGTGGCAGCATCTATCCTGTGCATTCTGGAGAACATTCCTAACAAAATTCTTGTTTGTTATTTACTTGTAGTGAAATAGACTAGATTTCATTATCTGAGAGAATCCCTTGTAACCCTTTCTTCCCAAATTCTTTGTTTCTCATTGTGAAACAGACCAGTCTATTTCACAGTGGTAATGCAGAACACAGAAGCAGAGAACAAAAATGAACAGAAAAATTAAGAACACAGAGAAACAGAAACTAGATAGTGAAAAGTAATCTTAGGTATGTGAATGTTAGATCATTTATAAATTCATAGTGTTATTTATGATGCAGACCAAAGCAAATCAAAATAGCTGCACACGAAGAATTGAAGAGTTGCAATTTTTTTCTATTTTATTTACTGTTGATACCCTAAAATGTTTCATTTAACACATGCAAATAACCTTGTGGTATGAAAGAGTTGATATAAAATGGTAATTTTTCCTAGATACTTATAATGTCATAGGTAGTTCATAGACCATTGCTTAGAAAACTGAATGATATATATGAGTGTTCTCATATATATCATGCATCAGTTGAGACCAAAAAAATTATGTCTCTCTCTTGTTTTGAAGAGATGATGTGAAACATCTGTAGCACAAGATTAATGGGACTTGCAGACCATATCATATTGCTTTTTTTTAAAATTCAGATTCCTATCTCCTTCCGAAAATTTAAGTTATACTTCTATATGCAATTTCCCTTAAAAATACTTTTTTTCACAGAATAGGGTAAAAATGCCTAAATGTCTTCAGAAATTAGCATTTCACAAAAGAGGAATAATGATAGAACATGTGATAATATTATTTTTTATTCTGTTTTAGCCTTCAACATCCAAATTGTATATGTAACTGCTGCAGATTCAATAATGTAGGATTATATAGACTTTTTCCAGGTAAAAAGTGTTTGTAGTAGATAGAAATCTGATGGGAAAAGGAAATTTCATAGTTGTCTGAGTGCTAAATCATTGTTTTTGACAACAAAACACTTGTGAAACACCTTCACATGTGGACAATATGAAAATACACATTTACATATGAAGTTTAGTATTGTGTAAAACCCTGTCCTTGATCCTTGTAATAAAAACAATGACATACATCATAGCTATAAAATACATACTCATAAATAACACTGTTGATGTACAATGTTTTTAAACAGTGTCTGACAGAGACTATGACTGGTTTTCTACAGGTCTTATTTCTTCCACTTTTCCAGTTGAGGTTTCAGGTCTGGAAAAATTATGGGAAATTTACCGCTTTCTGTTGTCTAATAATTTCCTGTTATTAATGGATGAAAGCTAGAGTGAAGTGAAATTATGAACAAGCTAAGATGCAACCTCAGATTTGCTATCCCACAGTCAGATGATGCTGTTTCTCATTTGTAAGTTACTCTGGTGGGCTGTAACACAGCCTTCCACTTATTTCACATGCTGTACACATACACATGTGTACACAGATTATTTCTCAGGACCCCAGGAGGACCATATCAGATGCAGAAGAAACCTTTAATCAAATGCTATATCATGTGACCAATTCATCACAGAAAAGACTATCTCTGATGATTTCAGACATCACTATTTTTAATAGTAGGAACACTTTCTGCATGTAGAAACATGCAAAGATCTCATATTAAATACTGTCTTCTATTATCTCAATAAATTTTCATATACAACTTTCATAGAGACCTTCATGAAAATTCAATTCCTGAATTTATTTCTTGAAATAAATAATCAAGTAGAGTGGCAATAAAAACTGAACTACTGGGAAAATTTCTATTTGAGGTCAATGCCTCTTAGAAGCTTGAAAATCTTCAGAACATGAAGGAGGTATTAAGATTCACTTAAATTAGCAAAATCCCTAATCACAAATTGTTAGACAGTTTTTTATCATAGAATAATAGAATCATTTAGGTTGGAAAAGAGATTGTATAGTTCAACCACTGACCCAGCACTGTCAAGTCTACCACTGAGCCATGGCCCTAAGTGCCACATTGACGTGACTTAAATACCTCCATACGTGGTGAATTCCCTGGGCAGCCTGTTCCGATGCTTGACAATCTTTTCAGTGAATAATTTTTTCCTAATATCAAATCTAAATATCACCTGGAGCAAATTGAGGCAATTTCCTCTTGTTACATCACTTATTACTTGAGAGAAGTATCTGACCCCCAACTCGCCACAACCTCCATTGTAGAGAGTGATAAGGTGTCCCCTGACCCCCTTCCAAACTAAAAAATTCCTGCTCCCTTGTCTGCTCCTCATAAGACTTGTGCTCCAGACATTTTACCAGCATCATTGCCTCTCTCTGGACACCTTTCAGCATCTAAATGTGAGGGGCCCAAAACTGAACCCAGTCCTTGAGATGCAGTCTCACCAGGGTCAAGTACAAGGAGATAATAACAAATAAGGCTTTCTTTATAAAATTATTTTCTATAAAATTTAATGCATTTGGAACCAGTGGTGAATATGAGGATATGAAGTTCTCCTCACTTGGAGAATGTAGTGCAATAATTTGAGTTAAACCCAGTCATCCCTGATGTAGGATTGGGATTCTGGTCAATTCAAGGATATTACCTCTTCTCCAAATTTTCCCAGTGTTTTTTTCCCCAGATAAAACAAGCTATGGCACAGACCATCTTGAGAACTGATGTTAGTAATAAGAAAGGAATAGCAGCCAGCTGTCACACCATATCAGATCAGATTTGTGCCTCTACTCCCTCTGGGAAATATTCTGAATTGTAATTAGTACATAATCAGTTTGTGGTTTTAATTGAGTAAAAGCCAGGTAGCCAAGTATCACAAAGAAAAATGTTTTTGTTCTTGGCCTTTAAAAAACCAAAAAATTGAGAACAGTGATCAAACTGGCCTTCTGTCTGTTAAATGAAAGCCACCTGTTGCTTATGAAACATCTAACTTTTTTTTCAGGCTCATTCAATGTGGTATTTATCCACATCATTCAGAAAGTTGTAATTATAAAAACTGAGTTCTTTCCCTCAAGAACTGTCAGTAACATCATAAAAGAAAGTAGAAGCAGACACTAGGTACTTAAATGTGCTATTTTTTTCAAGAATGAAAGGAAAATACAGGATTTTGCTACTATTTTTAAAAGTTAAATCAGAAACTGGAATGGAGGATTTCATTAAGTGTCCAAAAGAGTGCAAGGGAATTATAATGAGTTTATTCTACACTATAGTCAATATATATTTGGTCACTTGCCATTTAAATTATACATTAAGAAATAAAAGGATTATATGCTCTTAATGTTAAGTCTAAATTAGTTAAGAACTCTTAAACTGAATATATTCTGATCAAAAAATAGGAATTTCAGGAGGACATTGTGTATCTGGAACATTATGAATTTAGTGTGAACAATGACTCTTTTATTGCCTAGATTCATGCCCTTTTTTAAAAATCTCAAAACCTATAATAGGAAGCAAAATAGTACAATAGACACTAAATATTTTAGTGTTTTCCCAAGAGACTTATTAATTTTCAATATTGCAAAAATACCAGTAGGTGTCTCTATTGCTCCATTACGTCCAGAGGTTAAAAAAAACATAAACCCAAACCAAAAGTGACAAAAAAACCCGAACAACAACAACAACAAACCACACCCCACAGCAACCACCACCACTGCCCTGCCTCACCACAACATCGCCTATAGCATTTCATCTCTGGAAGGGACACATGAAGCATACAGAGAAAAGCAGATGGTACTATGGCTCTTCTATCTTACCTTTTCCCTATGGGAAGTAAAGAGTTTAGTTAACAATATGTCTTCTTTTTTTACAGTATTATTAGTATTGCCACTTGGATTAAAAATATGAAGTATTTCAGTTGGGCTTCTTTTCCTGGAATTTGTTATTCCTTGCTTTCTAAGAAGAAGTCTGAACCTCATGAAGGCTTGTCTACCAAAGCCACATCCAGTGACATCTCTCCTCAGGATCATACTCATCTCCAAGCCCTCCTTCTAGTTTGGTTTTCACACAGCAGATTGTCAGCAATTATATTTTTCATTTTTAAAGATTAAGCTTTGAAAAAATTCTCTGAAGATCTAAAGGGCTTATGACTTAAGAGTACTCATAATTACTGAACCTTTACACTACCTCTACGAAAATTTTTTTTCATATTAGTGCCAGAAAATAAGGAGTTGCTGGAATGATAAGGGCACATCTCTTCTGAAGAAATTCTGCTTGAGGAATGGACAAGAAGTGGCACTCAGTACCATCATAGTGTCAAGAAATGTATCATCACTTTCAAGGAAATGAAAAAAAAAACTAATAAATGTGAATAAAATGGAACACAGTTGCTTTGTTCTAAATAAGCATGCTTGAAAGTTCTGATGTAGCTGGCCAGAGCACAATAATTCAGTTTTTCTACATTCTTTCTCAGCTTCTTTTAGACCAGGTATGTCCCCTGAAAACCTAAAATACTGTTAGAAACTACAGGGGAAAGGAGAACAATAAAAAAAGAAGAACTTATATTGAGGGAAAAAAAGGTTGTGTGCCTTGATACAGCATGAAACTTCAAGAGGCAGTTTAAAAATAATCCAAAAACCCTACTGAGGTTCAGGGAAACACTATACTTTTACCTTCCCTTTATTCTGTACATCTGCTTTTGTCTACCTAGAAGTAGTCTGCTTGAATAAAAAGCAGAGGTGCCCCAGATAGTGTTCATGCTGTAATACTGTATTTCTAATTTTGTCTAAGAAAACAGAGATATTATATTTATTAGTTAAATATATGGGTTCTTGTTAAATATTTGCATTGGTGCTTAGGAATACCATTGAACTCAAAGGGCATTTTGAATCAGGGAGTATTTCAGGATAAGGTCTGCATACAGTTACTGTCTCCAACACTTTGTCATTGATATGGCACAGTGAAAGCAAAACAATCAGCATTAATAAAAGACAAAGAGTACAAAGAACAAAATATAACTTAATCTCCCTCTCACATAAAATCACATCCTGAATTAATTTAAATATTTTATTTTGGTGAAAAATGTCTTATTCTTAGCTTCTCTTACTTGTGAAGTCATTTAGATACTCTTTTTTAAAAAAAAAATCCCTTATTTTTTCTTTTATAACTAGAGACAAAAGGAATAGAGAAAGATCTTCAGGAAGAAACACAAACATAAAAATACCTGAAATACAACTATGTTTACCTCTATGTTAAATACCAAAGTTTTAGCAATTTACTTACATGAGGCACAGATAATTTAAATGATGTGCGGATATAGCACACCATAAGCAAACAAACAAAGCACAAAACAAGAAAGGAAGAAAGAAGACTCAGGATCAGCTAATTGCAATATCCAGGAACAAAGGTAGTGGAGCCTTAAAGTTCACTCAGTCTTTTTAAATCATAACACAGTTATCAAAGGATGTGATAGTCAGTGACATTGCTCCACAAAGTGTCAAATATTTTTGCTGCCACCAGAAAGGCAACAGCTTCAATTTGAGCTCTCAGGTTCTCATTTGGTGAACTTGCAATTTTTAGCTGTACCTAGTATAGCTGGCATTTGATTTTGAATGACACTATAACGATATAAAATATTCTCATACTCTTGGCATGATCATAGATGTTATTAAGAATAAATAGCATATATATGGATATTTATCATAACAAAAAATATTCTTTGGAGTTAAAATGAGTTGGGTTTTATATATTCAGAATCACATACAAGCTCCTAATAACAATTGAATTAGATTCTGATATAGCTTGGAAATTAAATAAGGCCCTAAAATCATCACCTTAAACTACTGCAAATGTAAGAATATAGTCATATTGTTTCTTTTATCGCTCAGTCCATTAAATGAAAGTAAAATTTTTCAAATATAATTTATCTTAATTATCACTTTTAATGAAAATATTTTTACTAGAATTATACAAAAGAATCTTATTTCCACAGTAAGTGGGAATATATTATGTTCTAAAGCACGTGAATATAAATCTTCCTTAATATTTCAAGGAGTGTCAGGCAGGATGACTCTTTTCAGATTGTGGTAAAAAAAAACGTAGTTAAGACATGGAACCTTTCAAATAAGCATTCAAGACTTTGGAGCCCTATGAAACTATAAAGTGTACTGTCACAAGTCTATAAATTTCTATTCTTATTTATAACTGTCCCATGGCTTTATTAAACAGGAGATCCATTATTTAATGGCTATATAGACATTTAAGTAGTCTAGAATGGGAAAAATATATGCTGTCCTTCTAATATACAGATGTGACTGGGAAAACATATACACTACATGAAGAAATTATTTCCACAGCTGAATAGACGCTGTATTTACTTTCCTTTAGAAGGACATTGTTTGTCTATATCTTGATTTATTCATACAGAGAGAAAAGAATTACTTCAGTAGTTAACTTTGTAGTTAATATTCAATACAAAATGGAATATGTTTTTTATTTAAAGCATTCATCAGCTGAATGTACAAGCTTCTCTTTCTATATCTTGCTTTTTTTTTTGTTTTTTTTTGTACAATGGTTAAAACAAAAGGAATGCTTAAATGCAATGACTAAACTTGAAATACTGGGGTTTTTCCTTCTGAACCTCACCTTTGCTAAAATAAGCATATCAAAACATCTGACTCTTTTAAACTCCTATTGGAATTTATTTTATAATTTATGAAGTATCCTAGTATATAGAGAATCATAGAATTGTTAGGGTTGGATGGGACCTAAAAGATCCTCTAGTTCCAAGTCCCCTACCATGGGCAGGGTTGTCATTCAATAGACCAGATTGCTCAGCACCCCATTCAACCTGGCCGTGAATCCTCAAGGCATCCACAGCTTTCCTGGGCAATGTGTTCCAGTGCTACACCACCCTCTGAGTAAAGATTTTCTTTATAACATCTGATCTAAACTGTCCCTCTTTCAGTTTAAATGCATTGTCCCTTGTTCTGTCACTATCTGCCTGTGCAAAAAATCTCTGTCCCTCCTTTTTTTAAGCCCCCTTCAAGTACAGAAAGGCTGCAGTGAGGTGTGCCTGAGCCTTCTCTTACCCATGCTGAACAACCCCAATTCTCTCAGCTTGTCTTTATAGAAGAGGTGCTCCAGACTTCTGATCATCTTCAAGGCCCTCCCTTGAACCGTCTCTTATAGGTCCACATCCTTTTTGCACAGAAGACTTCAGGTCTCGATGCAGTATTCCAGGTGGGATCTCAAAAGGGTAGAGTAGACAGGCAGAATCACCTCCCTAGACCAGCTGGTCACACCTCTTCTGATACAATCCAGGGTACAGTTGGCTTTTTGGGCTTTGAGTGCACACTGTTGGCTCATGCCATGGCTCATTCACCAGAACCTGCAAGTCCTTCTCCACAGAATTGCTCTCAATTACTTCCTCCAGCCTGTACTCATGCTTGGGATTGCCCCAATCCAGGTTTATCACCTTGTATTTGGACTTGCTGAACTTAGTGAGATTTCCATGGGCCCATTTCTCATGTTTGTTCAGGTCCCTCTGGATGGGATCCTTTTCTTCCATTCTTCTACTATCCTGTTCAGCCTTGTGTCATCTGCAAACTTGATGAGGGTGTATTCGATCTCACTGTCTATGTCATTGATGAAGACAGTGAAAAGCACCAGTTCCAGGACAGAGCCTTGAGGGACACCACTTGGTGCGTATCTCCAACTGGACACAGAGCATTGACCCCAACTCTCTGGCTATATCCATCCAGCCAATTCATTATCAATCAAATCCCTGTCCCTCCAGTTTTGAGATAAGTATGTCACATGAAACCTTACCAAAAACTTTACAGAATTCTAGATACATGACATCACTCGGTCTTCCCTTGTCAACCACTGCCACTTCTCCATCACAGTGAGCCACCAGATTGGTCAAGCACAATTTACCCTTGGTAAAGCCATCCCAGCTACCTTGGATTACCTCCATGTATTTTATGTGCCTTAGCTTATCTTCTAGGAGGACCTGTTCCATGATCTTCCCAGGCACAGAGTGAGGCTCACAGGTCTGTTGTTATCTGGATTTTCCTTTCTCCCCTTTTTAAATATCACCATGACTTTTCCAATATGATGGAGAGTGGCTTGGCAACAATATCACCCAGTTCCTTCAGGAGCAAGTTTCACAGATTTTGCTTCATGAAGGCTGAACTGATTGCTGGGAGGTACGAGCAGAAAATATTTGGGTTTGTGATAAATGGCATCCTTACACCTTTTTTCATCCACAATTTGCTGCATAAGTACTACATACTTCTGCAAAGGACAGGGACTGGTCAGCACAGAGAACTTCACTGCTGCTGGCTGTCACTTCACAGCAACCTTTGCAGAGTCCAATCTCTCCCATGGAAATGCCCTGTAGCCTGTGGGTTTGTAGTGTCAGAGCACATCTAGGCAGAAAGAAGGGAATAATCTCCATGAATTCAGAGTGTCTCTAAGAGAAGAAAAGAAAAAAGAACTGATTGCAGAATGAAGTAAGTACAAAAAAACCAACCAACCAAACAAACCCAAATAAACAAACAAACAAAAAACCCAAACAAAAACCCATCAAGCCAAAATACAGAGGGCATGGCAACACAATCACCTTTTGAAGACTCTTGATTGTATGGATTTAATTCAAGAATGAAGGACACCAAAAACTTTTAAACTAAAAGTCAAGATAGAAGGTAACAGCTTTCCCTGCAAGTACTTTGGGTAATTAAATATATCCTGGCTGTCTCTAGAGAGAATTTCTGTGACCTTTACTCATATGAAAGCATTTTTACTAGATCTCAGTTATAGATAAAATATTTAGAGTTAGAGAAGTTAGATCATGAGAGACCAAATTTAGCCTAACAATAGCCTGGAAATACTCTAGAAAAAATTATGGAGATGGATAACTGACTCAAAGTCCTGTTAATGTGTGTTTCAGTGTGTGGCCACTCCACTGCCAGACTGTTTAATTCTTCTTGTTGGGAGGTAACAAGGCAGGACTGGATCTTGCAGCAAACTGGTAGATACTTTAATCTTCAAAATACTATGTAGCTTGAGTAACATTTACTGTTCAGCTTTCCCCCTGAAGCTCAAAACATTGTTCTGAAAAGGCACATTGAGCTGGAATTAAACACATGATCAGAATGATCACTTTTCAGGAGGCTGAATGCATGAAGGGGGCTGGCTTCAGTGAAGCCACTATTTTGGAGTATTCTCAGCTTTTCCCTGCCCCAGAGGTACCACTCTTTCAGAGGTGCCTCTTCAGAAATACTTACTGCTAGTCTGAAATGTGAACTCCAGGCTGATGACAAAAATTGTTGGTTGTTTCACAGTCTGATCCTATCCTTAACTTAATTGCTGACTTGTGTTTTTTTTTCCAAAACCAAAAATCAGCTGTTTCTCAGAAGAAGAAGATGAAAGGGTTACACAAGGACACACAGAAGACATCTGTAATGTTAAAGAGGATGTACAAATTATACAATAGAGATAATAAATTCTGCTAGAAATGCTAAACAAAAATGTTTCTTGCCATGTTTGGATATGAATGACCTGTTTGTCTGCCTTTAATGTGGCTACTTGTCTCAAACGAAATTTTATGATGGGATATGGTATTAGGAAGCACTGAGTTTGATATCCCAACCATGAGTGTTAATATTTTGTGGTTGTATTGAGAGCTACAAAACATTTACAACAACCCTACACCTACATTATTTATAATAGCTTAAATAATATGTATTATGAAAGATTACTTTTATTTTTACTATTTTTGAAAAGAAATTTAGGCTAGACTAGTACATAAAAAGTTATCATGAGATAGAGATGCTTACAAAATATACAGTATAAGAAATATTTAATATCTATTTAACTCCAGTACAGCCTATCCTTTATACTTCATCTGATTTCAGATACTGAATTTTCTTCCTTATTTCTTTTAAACATGGGGCCCTCATCTTCTGTGTTTTGTTTTCTTTTTATTTATTTTCTGTAACAGTTTTGAGAAGACTCTACTTTTTTCTGGTGAGGTGAATGATGACAATATCACATGGGTACTTACTCAATTCCATTAGCAATTTGCTTCCAGCACAGTATCACTCACTTTTCTGATATCACACTCATTTTGTATTTTTTAGTGTTTTGTCAAGTTTGTAGCAGTCATATTGTGCTTTTATTGCCTAAAAAATACCATAGTGTCAAATCAAAACATTTCTGAAAAACAGACAAGTCAACTAGCTGGTCTATCTAGAATAAGAGAGATGTGTCAATTCTGTTAGAAAGTCTTTGCTCTTCTAATAAATTAATGCATTCATTAGTATGTCTCAATAACTTGTCCTAACAACAATAATAATTATTAGAATAATCAGATATTTAAAACCCTTTTATATAGCCATCAGATTACATTACTAACTCTGTGAAGACAGAAACTTCTTACTGCTTTTTTTACTTGACCAAACACTTTCAAAGGCAAAAATCTCCTTTGCATTGTTTATTTCTCTCTTCTGGATTTTTAAAAGATCATGACAACAATGGTGTCTATTTTGACTGTTTTGGGTTACTTTTTCAAGACAGAGGAACCGTGGTCTTTTTACAATATAAATTAATACAATCAAGTACATGGGGCATTTCTAGCAACTGTCATTTTTGCTAACTAGGAATTTTTATTTAAAATAAATATCTTTCAGACAGAAGCTTGAGTCTTCAGACATTCATGAGCAGGAATCGAATAATTCTTCAACAGCACAATATACACATATTTTCAAAAAAATTCAAATACTTTACTGTGTCAATGGATAATGCGAATTATGCTCAAAAAAAAAATCTTCAGGTTGCCAACAGATGAATTAAAAAAAATATATCAAAAAACATGCATCTTATAATAACTAGAGGTCAATTTTAATAATTAGAATAATTATAAGAATAATTTGAGATATTATTTCCTAGTATTTATGAGTGGAATTCTCTAGCAGTTATCTTCATTCTAAGCAGTGTGGTCAGCTTGCCTTTCTACTTAAAAAAACAAGCTTCTCTGAGGTGTATTTTAGAGTTTAGAAAACTCTTCTTCTGATTAATCATGAGAATCATGACAGCCGTTATAAAAATTTCATATTTGAGATATAAGTGTTGGGATAAATTCCCTTTTGTTTTGATTTAACACTTTTTGTGTTTATTTCTTTATGAGTTTATTCTCTTGTTTATTTTGTTGGGTTTTGCTGGTTTTGTTGAATATAATTAGAATTAATAAATTACAATAATGTTTTGTCTCATATTTAATCTATCCATAATAGGCTAGAAAATTTTAAAGCATTCACATAGAATTTTACTGTGTTTTTGTTTTGTGTGGGGCAGGAAAACAAACAATGCTTAGTAATAAGAGAACAAAGACCACTTAGTTAAGAAGAACAACTATTCAGTCAAGGTAAGAGAGATGTAACAAAGTTTCTAAAATGTAGCCAGTAGCAAAACCACAGTAGTTTGTAAAAAAAAATCCTTAGACAAGAACTTGATTTAAAGGAAAAAGGCTGACGTGAATATTAGGAATGTGATCACTTATATTCTTATATTATTGGTTAGCAGAAGCATGAACAGTCATATTATTCGCTATGCAAGTGCGTGATATTCTAATCTGATAGTGAAGATATTATAAAAGCTATATACACTTTTAATAAATGTTTCTAGTTATACCATGACTGGTTTTGTTTTGTTTGATTGGGGTTTTTGTTCACTCTTTTTTAATTCCTTTTTACAGACAATGATACAATGAAATCTAGTTTTAATTTTGATCATTCTTCCTCTCTTGATTAATCACTGTCTGCCAATCATTTAAAGCCTAGGAGATAATTTTAGGTGCTATCTTTTCCTTTTGCTTTCTTGTTTATTTTCCTTCCAGAACTTTTTTTCTAGCATTTTTCAACATGATTTTCTTCAGTAGCAAGAAAGGTGGGAGGAAAGAAAAGAAATAGTATTTCCTGTCTCCCAAACTTCATGTAAGAATTTTTCCTGAAAATTGCCTGTATGTTACTTTCAAAACCTTGAAATGGAAGTGGATTACCTAATGTATATGGAAGCAATTATTAGTTTTATCCTTATAAGAAGAAAGCAGTAAAACAGGAATGAATGTCATTCAGAAAAATTTAATGTTTAGGAAAAAGAAAAAAAAAATGGAAAAAAATATATAAGCAAGGCAACAGAGGCAGAAGAGAACAACCCTCTAATGCACAAGATCGTTCTACAAACAACAAAACTATTTTCTTTTCTATTCACAAGCAGTTTTGGCAGTTTCCTGAGAGACAACATTGCATTAACTGCTTTTATCAGAGGAAAGGAAAATGACAATGTTGATATAGCACTCAGAGGAGGTGATATCTTGCAAGGACAATATCCTGCTTATATTCGTCTGTACAGGAGAAAAATATATTAAAAGTCCTTCTAGTACATGGAAAACAATCAAATATTGAAGATCCATGGAAAGATAAATTTCTGGGCAGAACTCCTCCCCCTCTTCCATGAAAAAAAACCCATGAATAGCTGAAAAGATTAAAAAAAGAACCCTGCAAGTCCTGGATCAATATATAAATAAGACATAATAACAGTCTTAAGGCCCCAGCAACGTGCTGTCATCTAATATTTTTCAGTGCTAAAGCTAGACTAGATCTGTAGTCAGGACTTTGGACTAGAAAAGGTAATATATCTCAGGACTACGGATTCTCACTGAAGCTGTGCCAGGGGAGGATTAGGTTGGATATTAGGAAAAGGTTCTTCCCCCAGTGGGGGGTTGGGCACTGGAACAGCTCCCCAGGGAAGTGGTCACAGCACCAAGCTTGACAGAGTTTAAGAAGTGTTTGGACAACACTCTCAGGCACATGGTGTAATTCTCGGGGATGGGGATGGTCCTGTGCAGGGCCAGGAGCTCTGATGCCATAATGCAGTCCTGTGCTCGTTGCACGAGCTCTGGCGTGCCCTCGATCAGAGAGAGTCCAGCTGTGTTACTTCTGTGTGTCGCAGAAGTGACCTTGGCATCAGGAAAGGCGCTGGCTGGGCGCGCTCGCTGGCTTCTTTGCAGAGGAGACATGGCAGGAGCTGATCATATAGGCTCACATTAGCTTGGAGATGAAGAGAGAGGGCGTTCTGGTCTGGCTTCCAACACGTTTATTGTCAGAAGTTCAGCAACCAGAACACGGCAATGGTCTTAATCTTGATAGCACCAAGAGGCTTTTCCCTCAGTTTTATAGGGGGGTTGAAAACTGCGGGGAAAGAGGAAAACAACCAATGAGTTACAAGCCAGGGGGAGGATACAATTCAACAAGAACCAATGGGGGAAACCGGGAGGTGGGAGTTATAACAAAGAACCCATGAACAACTGAGTAAAATAGAATTTTCCCGAACAGGGGGAGCAGTTTGGACTGGGCCGCAGCACCAGGAGAATGCGGCTTAAGCTTCTGAGCCGCCCCTCGACCCATCCTCCAAGTTTGTGTCTCAGGGAAACTCAATCCACGGGAGGGTCCGGGGTTGATTGGCATCTCGCTGCCCCAGCCCCACAGTGGGCTGGGTTATAGCAACAATGCCATGAAGATTTTTTGCCTTTTCTTTTATACCCCTGTGTTGCGATCTGGTTTAGAACCCAGAAAAGCAAAGCAAGCTAAGTCTCTGTGCATAAACCGGAAAGAACTTAGAAGGTTCAAAATATCCCCAGAAACAAGATTAAAACCAAACGAGGTTAGATGTTGTTGCCAAAAAATTGATGTACTTTATTTAATAGTAGAGAGGCAAAGAGAAGGGAAGAGAAAAGAGAGAAAGAAATAGAAAAAAGAAGTGTGCATGGGGGGATGGGGGGACAGGGAAAGGTGACAGGGGTTAGGTGGAAGCACATCACCCATCCCAGGGTCCCAATGATGTCTCATTGCTCCCCTCCATCCGGTCTGCTGGTGGTGAGGGTCCCCCGTCGCCGCCATGGCCACGCCGGTACATGCTGCCACACGCCATGTCACTCCACCACACCACACACCACCACACGCTGAAGAGTGCAGAATTCCATGGATTAATATACACTTCGGGCCAGGTGGGAACGCCCACGTGTTTTTCTTGCAGGGGCTGGCTTGACAATGTCCCTTGCAACACTGAGGGTCTCTTGCATCATCTCTGGTGCTCTGGTGCAGGGTCTGGGGGCCCCTTTGAGGGAGGCCCCTGTGATGGGCCATGTCACCCCCTTCTGCTGTGGATAAGCTTCCCCCTCCTGGTGGAACTATGCAGCTGGGCTCTGCACAGTTGGAGGATGGGCAGTCACTGTGCCTCTGACCACAGGCTTTTCCCAGATACCCAAAGCCTCTCCTCCCTCCACCCCTTGGTGCGAGGATCTGTTCAAGCCTGGCAGCTGATAGCCCTGGGGCTGTGGTCCTCATCTTGGAGGTGTTAAGCCTATGCTTAGTGAATGTCCCCAGCCCTGAGTTGTCACTTTATCTTATCTTCATCAGCGAGCAGTGTAAGGCCTCTGTCAGGGCCCCATTCAGGGTGCGGTAGTCTTCTCTTCAGCTTTTGTAATACAGTTTTAAAAGTCCTTTAAGAAAATGTTTAAGTCATAAAATATAATATTTCAGTCTCTGACACCCTGTTATACCTTTTTTAAAACTTCTGTATTCTTAGTGCTTTTTGCCTACATTCTTGGACTTGTTTGTTCAGCTAGGAGACTAAACATTTTAGAAGCTTTGTAGGTAGGGGTTAGTGTGCCCCAGAATCCAAGGTCCTCTCCAGAACACATTCTGTAAACTAAGATAGAACCATCCAGGGGAAGGCTCCTTGGGGACAGGGACTCACTTGAGCCTCTCATTGGGGAATTTTTGATAGATATGCTAATTAGTAAAACCTATAATATTATACCTGATCTTTTGGGGGTGTGCATTGCAGTGTGCATTGCAGTGCACTTACCTAGATGTGTGCACCTAGGATCCTTAAAATAAATACCAAGGTAAAATCCCTTTTCCCCTTCTAACCATGTTTGACTCTTGATTTTAAGACCAGGAAAAGGCATCAGTTGGACATTCATGATCCTTGTGAGTCACTTCCAACTCAGGATATTCTATTAGTGTATTATTCACTACTAGAAACTTCCTAGTTTTGACACTTACTGTTTGAATCCAGTTGACATCTCTTTTAGAAGCTTGTATATATGCTATGCTTTTGATCCCTCAATCAATTATTTAGAAAATGTCCATGTAAGTAGTTTTAATTTTTAGAAGTTCCCAACTCACACCTATGCATTTCAAATTTTCACAGATGTAGAATAAGATAATTACAAGAACTGGTCTCCGAGGTCTTCCTCGAAGCCTTCTGAATACTGAATTAGTCTCTTGTGTTGAGTTCCAAAGTGTTATCTGAACACCTGCAACCTACATCAAAGCCATATACTTCTGCAGATCTGTTTTCTTTCCCTCTAGCTCTACTGAACATCAAAATAATCTTACTTCTGTTAATTCCTTAAACTTGTCTATAAAATCAATCAGACATTGAAGCAACAAGAGAGTAAAAGGTGATTTGGAATTTACTAGAAATTATTTACTTGGAATAATTAGGTGAATTACTAGAAAAAGATTCTTTGCAAGACTCTTTAAAAAACAGTGGAGTCAGAGTAAGGTTAAAGAGAAATTGATCAAAGCAAGAAATATCACAAGAAGTTTTAAGAAGGATGTTTAGACCATTGTCTTCCTAGAAAAACCTAAAAAGTCATAGATCATTGTCTCTGTGTTTTGACTTTGCTTACAAAAATACAATCTTAAAGTGGAATTCAAGTGGAGGTGCATACTCCAGTGAAGCATATTAGAGGACTATGCTGTGCACTGAATCATTCTGTGACACCAGTGTTTGTCACAGAAATCTTTCAAACAGAATTCTACTAGAATGTTATTATTTTCTGATAAGGAAATAATATAAATACTTAAGTTGCCTATTGGTTAAAATTTTTAATTATTGGGTATATTTCTCACAGAATAATTAATTTTTCAGAATTATTTTTTTAAATGACTCTTTAAATCTCAGTACAGAATTTCTGTCTGAAAAACCTTTAAGAATTATTGAAATTATTTGTGTCTCCTGTTTGTTCCAAGTAAATTGCAAGATTTTGTTAGCAGCAGAACAAATCAAGTACAACTGGAAGAGGTATCTAGTAGAATTGGAGAAAATTTTAATTAAGAATTCTTGTGATTGAGTTCATAATTAATATTATTACAGGTGTTATTTTAAGTACCTTCTCTTGGTGACTGAATTCAGAAAATATTTGTAATACGTCAGTGTTTCAGACATTGAGAAGAGTAATGAATCCAATGTGCATGTGTTTCTTGTCTATTAATACATTGATTTCATTAGATGTATGCTACAGATTTTTTTTTTTAACACCTAATTAAGCTAATGAATTAAATACTCAATATTTTCATCTAATATTCTGGGGAATGCTCTGTAACAGTTAGATTATGTCAAGAGAAATTATTTCACAATATCCTAATTAACAAAATGTAAGTGACATATATTAAATAAAGCTCTGAATGAATACTATTACATATTTTAACACTATTCTTTAAGACTTGTATTTTCCTAAATATCTTCTTTCTGTGGGGATACATTAGTATCTTCCTTTCTTTGTCTCCTGAAATTTAGCTTCTTTTCCTCAAAACTAGAATTTAATAAATTTTTTGTAGTATTTATTTCATGTTTAAAAAAATAAACAATGTTTAAAATATTGTGTATTAATGCATTCATGGTAAGATTTGTACTTCTATAAATATGCCTGCTCTTGAGTCTGAGGTATAAACTTGTGACCTGTCACTACAGCACTAACCATTATAACTGAGCAACTCAAGGAGATATCTTCAAGTAAGTGAGAAACTGAGGCTTCTAAGAAAAATACCAAGAAAATAATGCACACCAAAAAAAAACCCATGTAATTTTTGCAGTAGCAATAGAGCCATCTGTTTAATCAAACTGGAAAGGTAACTAAAAATCTAAACTTCCAAAAGAGGTTGCAGTCAACTAAACCCTTATCCTACACATATTATATATGATATAAAATATTATATAATATATCATGTATCTGTTCTAATGGGAAGCACCTTAAAAATTGTATGCAGGGTGAGGTCTTTGGGTTGTTGGGGAGTTTTTTTGAGAGGGGGGAGCCTTTACAAGAATTATTCATGGTATCTATTATTACAAAATATTCTGGGAAGGAAATGCAATGATTTAGCACCCAGGGACTGTAGTTTTTGTTAGAATAAGTGATATGAAGGGAAAAAAAACCCAAACACTTTAACAGCTTAAAACCCCATGATCTGTGTTCAGAAAAATGCTAAACAAACGCACTTTCTCATGAGTCCAAAATGAAAAAAAAGCAGTTGACTACCTTTCTCAGTTTTCAGAAACTACATATTTGTCACATTTCCCAGTCAGAACATCATGATTTGAGAGGTGTAGTGTTCAGCCTGAGTTTGCCCTCTGCAATTTTCCTTCAGATCATCAGGTATGAACTAATCTCAACCATGAACAAATAAAATTATTTTAGCAGATACATACCTTCCTATGTCCTCCTTTGCTTAAACTGGAAGACATGAAAATTACAGGATATATCTTGAAAAAGTTGCTGTCAAACCAGGAAATGTTTTTATTTCTGTTTTATCTATGCAGTGCCTACCAAACTTTGGGTGGTATTTTGTAAGTGTAATAATCCATTTGCAGTTTCACGCTGCAGCTACCTGATAGCAGTGGTAGTTGGTAGATGACTATCAGGGTTTGTATTTGCAACATGCTCCCTTGTACTTTGCAAACACATTTCGAGAGCTGCAACATTACTTAATTGCATTTATGATAAGGACAGCAGGTAGGAATTGCTGACACCTTCCATTTTAAGACATTTCTTCAGCTGATAGGAGCTCTGCTACATTTCAGGATAAATTTAATTTTCATAATTCCATAATTTCAGAAAAAGCTGTTCAGTTAGACTGAATTTGGGGCAAATTTTCCCATGTAAAAGAAACACTAAAAGATTCTTGAAGGATTCTTTGGGTACACGCTTGAAATAGGTGCTTGCATGTCTGGCTGTGTTTCAGAGGAATGGTGCTTAGTAGAGGAAAAGTATATTTGCTTATGCAAAATCCAGTTATATTTGACCAGGTTGTGACCATCTAAAAATGCAGTTACATATTTAATTTGTCTGAATATTTATAGGTAGCTGATTTATCCTTGGTGTTTTCTATTCTTGGTGGAGCACACTAGCTTTCTTTTGAACTGCTGCTTCTGCCTGGCATGCAACATTACACATAAACCGGGAGCATGGAGAGCACTAGTATTCCCAGCACCCTGCCTTGCTCAGGCAATGCCGCTGGAAGTGGAGGGAGTGCTCAACTGGAGTACAGGGGTAAATAAAGAGCATGATTATATATACTCAGTTTTGAGCTGAGGCAAAGACTTTTTCACATTTCTGAATGCAGGACTGCGCAGCCTTCAAGTTCTTTAAATGTGTTTTTGTCACTTCTCATGATCCCTGCCAATATCAATGAGTGGCGCATTTCTAAATATGTGGATTTTCAAAGTCACATTAAAGCTTTTTAGATGTCAAGTTGAAAGTAAATGAAAACATAATTTTGACTTTCCACTAAACTCTGCATTTAAAAATCAAGAGATTAGGAAGCTTATGCTAATAATACGGGAACATATTTTTTTAAATGTTAAAGGAAATACATATTTAGATACTTCTACCTTGCTTATGAAATGTTGGGCACTTTTATAGATTTTTATGGACACTCAGCTCCACTGATTTCAGAAATATTTTTGTTGCCCTGATGAGACAAATTATGAGTGAGATCATTTACTGAGACATACTTGCAACTTACAGGTTATAAAGTAGAGTTTCAGAAGCAAATAGATGTGTAGCTTCCTTGACCAGGGTGATACTGAGCATGCATTTCAGCCTGTGCTCAAGTATTGTGCACACTGCTATGGTAAGATATTGCAGGTTTTCCCCATGATTTTGGTATTCACTCTGAAAAGTGCTATAAAGATCCAAGGTTTCCTAGTCATTACCACAGTGAAGTAGAGACTTCTTCCCAAAATCCTTTTCTTCATGCCTCCCAGAACTCTCCTAGAGTTTGCTATATCCAGCTTGCTTGTTTCATTTTCTGATTCCACGTTTTCTCTCATACTGAAAGTTAGATCTGGAACATGTATGTTTACAGACACATAGAATTTAAATGTTCTGTGTATATCTATACAAATATGTACTGGTTTGAAAACAAACCAGTGGGAGACTCCAAGTCAGAACTACAATTTGATAGGAAAATAAAAATAAAGGCAGAAAACACTGGTTTAAACTGACAGAGTCAGGATACAACCTGACACCCTGTTGGTCAGGGTGGTGGTAGCGGTCTAATTAAGTGGAGGCTGCAGTCCTGTTGAAAGGATAGATGTTCTGTTGAAGCAGTGATCCTGTAGAAGGGTCTGGTCTTCCTCTGAATGTCCGGTGGTGGTTATGTAGCTCTTGTCCTCTGGAAACCCAGTAGGTAAGGGCTGAGTGTGGTGTTCCAAACCTCAGATTGTATCCAGGATGGAATGCTTGGTTCCTCCCCCTGGGCGGAGCATCTCACAATGGGATGATGTAATTCTATGAGTCATGCAGTGAGGCTTGATGGCCCATGAGCAGAAGATATCCCCTGCAGGGAGTTATCAGAGATGTGTCATGGAAGAGACAAAGAACATTGCCCCACCTGGCTTTAACAGCTTATGCAGATGGTGATAGAATACATACTTTTGGTTACATATTACATTGTAACCTAAGACACAGAAGCTTTGTATCATATAGCCAAAAGGAAAAGTGTTAGCATCAGTCTCAGCTGATGTGTGTTTATAATGTCTGCAAGAAGCATTCTAATCTTTATCCTCAGCTGTGATATTCATATCAACCAGGTCTCCTCTTGGGCCTTGCCATACATGACTCATCTTTACATTTGCGATGGTGAGAATTTGGGCCATTCCCTTACACACCTGTTGTTCCTAAATTGCTGGCATGTGCTGGTGGCACTACCTACTCCCCAGTGTGTGATAACAACTATGACAACAAACGACCCAGGGAGTGACAAAGAAAGCTATACAATATTTATCTAAATTCTCAGCCTCTTCCAGTTCTTGACACCCTAACTTGTTATGTTCCAGTTTACTAACACAGTGCAGAAATAACAACACAAAATCTCCAGGCTTGTGTTCCTTGAGTGCTTTCACTTGGAGTGCAGAGAGGTTACCTTGCAGTTCAAGAATTAAGAACAATGTCATGTTCTGACCCTGTTCTTTATTATCTTTTTCTTTTCTATTATTAATTGGGATCATAATTCTGTTCTTCCCATAGGAGTGTAGCAAGTTTCTTGGGCTCAGAACAGGTAGGAAGTACTAACAGGGATAAAGGAAAGAACTGCAAGAAATTATACCTTCATGCAGGAGCACTTTATTAAAAGAGACTGTAAAAGAGTCTAACATCAATATAAAGATGAAAAGCAATCTAAAGCTATATTCCACATCGAGTTTATATACTCACATGTATGTGTAAAATCCAGTCAATATCAATAACCATATACACACAAAACTATCTTGCACATTCCTCTTTCTAAACTACACAATAAAAAATAGTCAATTAAAACTCAATGGACTTTAAATCAATCTGAAAATAAAACAGAAAAGTCCTGGGGGTTCCACTGTCAAAACCAGTATATGATTTTCATATTCTCTTCAATCTTGTCAGTCATTACAATGTTCTCTTCACTTATCAGGGTTCTGGCAGAAACAATTAATTACTCATATACTTTCTTTGGTCAAGGTAATCTTTAAAAGCCTTTTTAATCTTCTGTTGAAATGGAACACAGATATTAATCTCTGGAATATTAGAAACTGGTCTGTATGCACAGATTTTTGACTTGACTTGTGCCTCAGCTGGTATTTTAAACTCCAGAGCAAAGCTGGAGGATGTAACCAAAAAATAAGAAATTTCAAAAGCTTTTTTTCCAGATAAAGATTTCAGCAGTAGTTAGAACACAAAATCATATTCAGAATGCTGAGAAAGGAAACAGTTTTTATGATCTCCTACTGATGAGAAAGAGGAAAAAATAACCCAAATACTTTCTCACTGTGGGAAAATCCTTCCTTGATATTTTTCAGCTCCTTATTGGGTCTTAGTTTCTGCAGAAGAACTTCTAACTACGTATCAGAATTTACGCCTTGAAGAAATAAAAACACATCTTCCTAGATAGTATGTCCTGTTACAAAAGCAACCTAATTATATAAAATGTTCCTTGACAATAAAAATGAAGACTGATTTTCTTTTCTTTCCACAAATACCTGCAAGAAATATATACTTTAAAAATGAAAATGCTGTTTCTGTTTCTTCTTTTACCATCAACCCAGGAAGCAGCAGATCAGGGTAACACTGTGCTGGAGGTCTACAGGCCCTAGTATTGTGGTTCTGTGACTTATTCTGATTACCAGCCACATGAAAATGCTGATCAGTAATCACCTCTTGCAATATCAAACAGAATTCCTATGTGAGTCAATAGGATGATTCTCTTTTCATTTAGTGACAGGATAACATTCATTAGAAAGAGAAAGCCTTTCCTAATCAGACCACTCAGTTCTCTCTCTCATCACATGTGAGGCTATTAGCATTTACCACTTGAAAGTAAGAGAGAAAGACACAGTTTCAACCAGAAAAATGTTGAGGCAAAGGAAATCTTGAAAACTGAATGATTTTGAACCAACTTTTTATAATCATCAGTGAGCTCTTAGTCTCTGAAACATGAATACGGATTACTAGTTTTACATATGTTACAGCCTGGTTTGTTGACTCTATCAAATGTAGACCCTCATCTGTCATTTAACAACCATCTGGTGTCTGTTGGCAAAGCATCACTTCATCATCTGTAAAATATTGTTCATGTGAGGACTCTAGTCCTAAAGCAAATCTGGAGATATTCATATATTCAAAATGACCAGGTCCTTTTTTTTCTCTAGCTGATCTCAACTTTGTGAAGCATTATTGATATATGAAGTGTCATTTTCAAGCAGAAACATATTTAACTGTCCTTCAGACCCTGAGGCTTAAAATTAGATACTTATGTCCATATTTAGGTACACAACAAGAAGTCTGCTTAGGATTAACAGAACCAATCAGCATATGTCACTCACATAGACTCCAGCTCAAGTTTTCAGGTGTTCATCTGTCCTCACTGTACTCAGCAAGTCTTGTAGGTGTTCAATAAGGTAATTCATCTATAATGTTAAATGTGAATCGAAAGTTATAATTTTAAAGAGCAGCTCTTAAAGCTATTTGCAATACTAATTTTCCCTACATTAACAGCCTTTGACAAGGCCCTCTCTAATTTTCTAACTTTTGCTTTGATTTTATATTGTTGTCTAGTAGAATATCAGGAAGCCATCAGATTCAGTGGAAAAGAAACAATGGCTTCCCAAAATTTGATTTGATGCCAAATTTTAAAATTCTATGCAAGTACAATAAGACAATTATGCAGAGTTTCTGCCAAGTGTAGATTACTGTACAAACATTTTGAAATAATATCAGTGTTATAATAAAGGAGAGATTCTGACATCAGATACTTTCTAGATGTTTGGATACAGTCATTCAATGCATTGGGGATTTTTTGTTTCCCATCTGGGGCCTTTGGTTGAGAGTTGCTGGGATATTAAAGCACAATCATAGTCTATTTTCTCCAGTGTGTAATTTTCTCAGAAAACCTTGGGCAACTGTTGATTTTTCAGTCGTTCTTACTGTGTTCAAAGATGACAATGTAAGTGCTTGCAGGCAGACTCAAGGAGTTTTTAACCACAAATTTTGTCACATGGAATTTTCTAGCTTTGGGAATATGCAAAAATTCATCCTAGGTACATTTGAAACCTATTATTTGTCACATTCAATGTTCTTCTGAAAAATGAATTATTCTGTTAGCTATTCAATGCCTGCAGTTCTTTGTCTTTTGCTCAGATATATAAAATAATCAGAACTCAGTTGTCACTAGTAAGCAGATGAATGTTTGTGTATGGGTTGTAACTCTAATAATGTGCCTTCCCTGCAGTCGAGAGAACTTGTGTATGGGTGGTGCTGTCATTATTGTATCTATAGAAAAGTAAGGCACCATATGTATTAGCTGCTCAAATTGATTTAGCAGCTTCTGCTGAGTTTGGCTACAGTACTATGAGTAGTTAAATGAAACAGTTTCATTCTTACTCTTAGCTTATATCTTTCTGTCACTTCAATGTACTTCTGTATTAAAAGTTACTAACTGCACTTTAAATTACTGATTTTTGATGCTTAAACTCTCTTGGGGTGGTATAAAGAGAAGACATCTAATTTCAAAAAGCTGGAAAACCTTTTAGTTCTCCTCAGTTCTTATGCTTTATTTTCATGTTTAAAGTTCTCAGAGAAGGTTGTCCTGGGTAACTGAGAATATTCCTAAAAAATAACTTTTTCTATCCTTATCTGCTTAAAGATATATATTTTGTGATGTGTTTAGTGCTAAGGTAGATTATAACAAAGCAATCACTGTGTTTTTCCAAAGTAATTTCATGAATATTCATGACGAAATAAACTGTTTCAGCATTTTCCCCTGACCTTTGGCATTGCATATGTCCTGCTTGCTTTTGAATTAGCTAAATACTGAATAAGAAATGAAAAAGTTCTTGTTGAATAATGTCACCTGGTATTAAGTGTTCAGAGGTTGGAACATTATTTGCTAAAATGAAGTTTTGGGTGAACCTAATTAGGAGCACAGTGCAGGAGTGGACTTGAGGTCAACCTCAATACCAGGCTTGCCAGCTTTTCTCATTCTTATTTAAGGCTGGTACAATCTGTGTTTAGCTCTGATACAAGATTGTACTGCTTTGGATGTGAAGGGAAACCTCAGACAACAAGGCAAATTTAGATACAGGTAAAGATGTACTCAAATTTTTTAAGAGTGCAGGCATCCACTCCTGTGAAATGTGTATGTTTCATGGCATTGTATACCAGGCTGCCACATCTTTTTTTTGTTTGCTTCTTTATAACTACAATAGGTGACCACCTCTGAACTGAGAAAATGATTTAGACTTCTTCCTGGAAGGACCTTTGGGGCAATTGCTAAGGGCAACAATTCCAGACACAGAGTCAAATAGCATTATAGGCACACTGAATCCATTCTGTATTTTGGCTTGGTCTCAAGATTTGAATCCTTTATGATCTGAGTGATTTTCCTGAGCAGTAGCAATACAAAGGCAAAATATTTTCCGGAATTTTTGAAAGACTAAAGTGATCCTTCTCCTTTTGCCATCTTAACTATTCAAAATTACACTGTTCTGAGTTTAATAAAAGAAAGTAGTATCACAAATTAAACTCATACTGTCCATAAAAGGTTAAAATCTGACTTTGAAAACAATCAGAAACTGTATCTTACATATACATGTGTTAAGTAGAAGATGTTTTAACTAAGATATTCACTATCTCACAAAAATACTAAAATTCTATATGTCTTTGATTGAGTTCTCACCAATCAACTAGTACTTGGACTTGTATCTCTGCTGTTTTGTTGTCACACTGTGAAAACTCTTCTGCTTCTGTGATTCGGTTACCATCTTCAACATGGCTACTAACCAGGTCCTGTTTGTTAATTGGAGACTTATTAGTTGGATTTTGAAAGCATCTGTTAGATTTGAGATTTAAGCAGAATCATGTTAAATATCTGGATCCCCACTGAACCAGCAGCTGAGTGCTCAGATGTTACCTCTGATCTCCCAGTGATGAGAGATTTCTTGGGAACACCCAGAGAAACCATTTTTGGGTGTGCAGAAAAGTTTTTGCTCAGAAACATCTATTGTATCTGTGACCAGCTGTTGACTGAGCATAACCAAACCTAACCCTCCTGCAAACGCCCTTTCTGGACAGTCTGGGACCATATCTGACCCTGGTTTCCCTCACAGGGCCTGTTCCTGACCCCCGCATGTGGGCTGACATCCCTGCCTAGTTTCATCCTGTGCCCAGGGACATGCCCAAGGCTGGGGCTGCCTCAGTGCCCCCAGCTGCCTTGCCTCTGGCTGAGCTGGTGGGAATGGCCCAGGCTGCCAAGTCCTGCCCTGCCCTGCTGACTTGGGCAGTCCCTGATGTTCCCAAACCCCAGAGAGCAGCTGTCCCATGAGGCACTCTGACTTCAAGAATTTAAAAGTGAGATGTGTTAAAGTTCAGCCTAACTCTGGAAATGCAATTGTATTGAAAGTGGTGGGTATTCAAATTTGCTTTGCTTGACAGGGTCTTTTTGGAGTACAGAGTGTTTTGGGTGAAAAAGTATATTGGGAGCTGAAGAGGCCCTCCAGAGAAAAGGCGACATTATTCTGATGAGAAAAATGCAATATGGCTTTTCAGGCTTAGTTTCTGATTATGGGGGACACTGATTGTATGGGAGGAATGGGTCTGACAGTTGCATTGTCATAGGGTTTGGAAAAGCATTGCAGGAGATCGTAATTGTGTCAGACCCAGTTAAATGTGCATGCTGATAAACCAATTTTCCATTCTCCATTTAAATTAATGCTTTCAGAAATTTAAAACATAAGCAAAGTTGAGGGGACATGACACTGTACAGTTTTTTTTGTCCTGGCAGAGCTTGTGAAAGATTCTAGTCAGTTTTGTAAAGGTCTAGTGCTAATTCTTTCTCATTCATTAACTAAGAAATAACAGCTCATAAGTGCTTTTAGACATTTTCTCTGCATTAATGTGGTTCCCTGACTACTCCGTAATGTGTCACTTTCTAAGACTAGACTTTCCTTTGGGTTATAAAATTTCATTAATGGAGAATTTGAAATTATTCTCTTTACTTCCTCAAAAGCTTTTTCTTGTAGTTCTGTCCATTCCCCTATGATGACTTTAAATTAGTTGGCTCAGAAGCTCATATTCTTTTTTCACAAGTTATTAAGAAAGTCCAGCACTATCCTTAAAGTTCTTTGACTGACATATTTACAGGCCTGAACATCTTTATGATTTTTTTCAGATCATGATTTAGTCATGTTTTGTCAGCAAAAATATGACACGAGGCACTTTCTCTTACTAAGCCAAATAAAGTGCAACTTCAGGTTAGCCAGATTCTGTTTAATATTTTTCTATCTTAGTTAATTTCAACTTCTGCTTGTGACCTGTTGTTCTCAAGTAATGAAAATGTCAGTAATTATTTGTTTAACAGTCAGACAGTTTTCTTGACCTCAATTTAGTTTTGAACAAGTGATTTCTTACATGTATTATGCTTTTAACTACACATAATTATGCATTATCTAGTGGAATAATAATCCTGGTGAAATGTCCTCTGTAACTTCTATTTCTTGTTCAGTGATCTTGAATGCAACTATGTTATTTACAGTCTTATGGTAACTTTACCCCTAAGGGTATATGGTTTGCTAGTTTTTCCTCAAAGTTCATATTACTTTTTATTTATTTTTTTAAAGCTTTACAAATAACCTGATTGCTTATTATTCAATAAGCATCACATATACTTCCACCTACTGTTCTGTACAGAAAGTCTGCATCTTGAAAAACAATTTTCACCTTACTTTAGGCCATACCACCAATTTATTTTTTCATGTTACTCATGGAGCTTAACTTTTGCCTGCACTTTCTAAATACCTTAGGTTTGTGATATAGTGGTGATGAAAACAATATAATTTTTATTTCCTTTATACTTCCTTTATGTATGTATCCAAGGCGCCTTATATTTTTAATGTATATAATGGCTTGCTGTGAATGAGTGGTGCAGCCAATTAAATAATCACTCTCAAAGGTATTGGCAAAAAGCAGGTTTTAACATAAATTTGTGAAAGTGTGATTTAACAGAATTCACAGGCAAGGTTCACTCTGTAGCCTAGGACATAGATAAAGCATACACAGAAAAATGGTGGGGAGAAGGATGCAGGATGCACCACCACAAGGGGTTTTTTTATCTTTATTCACTAAAACTACCAGGATGAGATTGCAGTCTGTCTTGAATTTAGGTGATTTCACAGTTACTAAGATATGCAATAGATTATTCTATACTTAATGCAGGTAGATTATTATCTCTTGTACATGTGTGTGTTTCAACAGAGATGACATCCCCTTTCTTAGTCCAAACATTTTCTAGAAGACCTGAGATGAGGATTTAATTTTAATCAAAATCACACAGATACATTCTTCCAATAAGTACTGTTTATGTTTAAGAAAGTTTTCAACAGTAACACACAAAAGGAAAAAATCATAGTAAATCTTCCAGTTTCAAGTATCCTGATGATATTGCTGAGCACTCACTATGTGCTTCTGCATAGTAAATGGAATAGATATTCTAATTTATACTTTATAAAAATCATTGCTAGTCACACAGAAATTCTTCAGGCAATTGTGACAAAAATATTAGTTTATACACCCCTTTTAATAAGCTTGGAGAAAAATCAGCTCTCATTTTCCTACTTCTTTAAAAAGTGCTTGAGGTGAAATAATCCATGGCTGTTGTTTGCTACTGCTTCAAAGCAGCTTAGAGTCCTAAAAAGTGAGTTATTCTGACTCTCCCTCGAGCCACTCTCATAAGTTTTTTTTTTTTAGTTGTAGATTGGCGTGTCCATAAATTTTAACTTTCCACTTAACTTGTGAAGAAAAGAAATGCAAAATTAGGACTACGATATTCCTTTAATAACTGTGTCACCCTACATTGAATACGAATAGTTACAACCTTTAAAGGAACATCACTGCATCTCTCTCTCCCCTTCATTTCACTCTTACAAGTGCAAGGATGCACAGCTCATGCTCAGCTTATTCAAGACCCCTTCTGTCCTTCTCTGTAAAGCAGGCCCCCAGACAGTCAGGCCCCTTTATTAACCTGTGCTAGTTAGGCTCTGCATTTGCCATTTTTGAACTTCAGATGTCATCCTATTTCCCCAGCTTGATGGCATCCCTCTGAATAGCAGTCTTTAAAATATTAACCACTCTTCCTGGTTTGGTGTTTTCTGTAAATCTATGTCTGCATTTCCTCACCATGGAGATCAACAGTGGTGTCAATCAGTATCAGACCTAGCATCAACCCCTGAAGAACAGTGCGGTTAGTTGAGGGTAAGCCATGGATTTAAATAGTGGCATAATGATATTTTCTCTTCTCTCCCCTGCTTTCTTTCTCAATGTTTCTTAACAATTGATTTTCTATTTTTGACTTGTTCTGCAGGTTGAGTTTATATTTTCATGGATTTAACATTCAGCCAAGAACTTTCCTGCTGAGTGGTTATACTCAGGTCACACTGGTTTTACATGTGTACCAAAAAGTTTGGGGTTTTTTCCCTCCATGTACCTTGAATTGCACCTGTTATATCCTTGACCAGTGACTCAGAGGTGTATGTATTGTTAAATTCATAATTTGTTTTTGTCCTCACACAACTTAATGCACAGACACTGTCTTAAGGTTTCATATCTATGCTGAATTACATAAACCCAAGCGGAAGACATCTGGTTACTGTCAATGCTGGATGAACAACTGAACATTCATTCTTAGCTCCTTTTTCCTGTCTCTTACACAACTGCTTATCAAAATTTCTTCCTACTTTTGCTTTGTTTACAAGCTTCTTTTTGTCCTTTATTCGTCTGTAGAGCTGTTGAATCTAAGTGAACCATCACAATTATGAAATTGTATTCTTCTATAGGATTTTGAACAGTATCATTGTTTTGCATCGAATCAGTAGTAACTTTTTTCTGGAGGGGCTCCCTGATTAGCTGATCCTAGAACAAACATAGTTTTAGTCTCTTAAAATGTTATCTGTTTAATTTCCCAGAGTGACATTTGCCTAATGATAGGAGCATGCTGATGCTATCCAGAAAATCTTTATTGCTTGTTCTCACTTTCTTCTCTGAAAATCTGGTAATCAGTATCTTTATCCTGGTCAGACACTCTGTAACAGTTACCCAAAAGTATATTGTCATTTAAGACTGGTATTTTGGTTCATTAAAATTCTGTTCTGAAGATGTTCATCTGTTTAAATTGAAGTTCTCTTTCTTGTCATACTAGGCTCTGGCATTCATCTTTGCATTTATCGTCCCAGTGGTTGTCAACAAATTTCTGGTGAGTCTATTTCATTAATACATTCATCATAGGCAAGATATTTCAGTTTGTTTTTCTTGTTTCTTGCTCCCTTAGACACTTTATTCCCTTAGACATTTAACATTGGTATGGAAACACACTTGTCTTTGATTTGGCTTGCTTATTGACATACTATTGACATACTATTTAAGTAGCAAATATTATATTTAATCTTTTTTCCTCAACCATTCCTAATATATTTTTTGTCTTATTTCAGAATGCAAAAATCCTTATGCATATGGTTTTGGATAAATCTTCCCCAATTGATTATTTTCTATACCTTTTAGACTGTTATCTTTCCCAAACTCATCAGTTTCTAAGCCCAGTCACAATTTCCTTAGTTTTAAGCATCAACAGCTTTGCTCTCAAAATAGTGATGTCAAACGTAGGGCTACAGTGAGAAGAGGTCAAGATTTGTAAGATGAGAAGTCTTCTGATTGAAGTGCATTCGTACAAATAGCACTAGTCCTGTATCTCTAGAGCTAGCATCAGGAAAGAAATGTTCCTTTTAATATATTTCATACTGCTTTATTTTATTGATTACACGATATCCCAGGTGAGAAATAGATGGCACAACATGTCCTTTTATGTATCAAAATATCATAAATGGCTTTGGCCAAAATATTTTAAATAATGTGCTCTCTGTAGTTTTTCATTTTTTTATTTTAGGTGTTGCTCATTTGTACTTCTCTTCTTCATTGCTTTGTTATACTTCTCTAATCTCAGTTCATATAGACCTGCAATGCGGACTGTGCAATATTTTCAACGGCATTCACAACCACAATTCAAAAATCCGCCTCCTTCCCTAAAGAATTTTTATGCCCTTGAGGGGAACTTAGAGCCCATAGACTTCCCTTCTCTTGTGAAGATTTTTGACAACTGACACCACATCTTGACAGAGCTGGATAGCTCAGAATATAGCTTACATTAAAACTAGTCAGGATTTAGATACTCTTGCTCCTCTACCTAATTTTCCTGAGAGATTTCAGTCTACAGGGTTTTCTAGGTTCATGTCAAAGCATGACATCAGGACCAAATCCTCTGAAAAATACAGTGATGATTCTGCTTTCTTTTAAAAGCAGAAGGAAGAGGTATTCTTTTCTGATGTTACTCCAACTACAGTACTCAGGCTTATAGCCTGCAGACCAGTATTTACAGCATTGCCATTGCTAGGAACAGGGCACTGATTTTTGCACTGAATTTTTTCTTTTTTTTTAGTTTCTTTGCCTGCAGCAGCATCTTCTGACTCTTTTTTTTTTTAATTGCTTTTGCTTATCTTTTTATGGTATAACCATAATTTTTTCATGAAGTAATAAAGAGTAATTGTTCTGTAGAGAATGAAATACGAGGCCTTGATAGTAAAAGTGAAACAGAGACCTCCATGGTGCAGAGAAGTATAAAAATGAGATGATAAAAAAATGTACACTTAAGATTGAAGCTATGAAAAAATCAACAGTAGTGAGCTATTGTGGTGCAGATTTGGGAGCTGGACAGAACTGAGTTTACAGTAGCTAAAAGAAAAAAGAGTAACTATCTAAAATATAGAAACATTTTAGTTATTTTTAAATGCAATACCTATATAAATGTATAAAAGATAGTAAAATAGTCTGAAGTGGAACCACAATACAGAAGACACAGAATCAATAGCATATTTCTTCCTGGCAAAGCAAAATAAATGCCATGATTAACATTACTGTTCTGCTGGAGATGAAAAGGGGAACAGTGTAGGGATTAACAGCAGACAAACGGGAGCACTAGAAAATTTATATACAACAAATTTTAAGTGTATTGATAATAAGATTTGCTCTGAGTTGTTGACATAAATTAGACTATGAATTTTAGTATCATTTTAACTGGACTAACCACACAAAATGGAGTAAATTAGTTATGCCTTCGAAACTTTAAAGAGACTAGTAGGAAATTTTTGGTGTCTCATGAAAGTCATATTTCCCTATCTGCACATAACATGTTTTTGAGGGTTACAGTGTCAAAGTAGGATAAATACATGAGTTTTCTCCTCCACCTGTAAGATTTATTTCTTTTCCTATAAATCATTATAAAGTTGGTCAGGTTGAAGCTGTGTCAGTCTAAAAGAATTAAATTAGGAATGAGTCATGTATTGATTTACACTAATTGGGACAAGACTATTGTAAAGTTAGGTGATGTTCAATTTCTCTTTCTCTTTCCTCCATCTTGTTCTTGGTACTCAAACATCCCCTGTCATTCACTTGTTGGTTTTGTATTTCACAAGTAGAAGAATTTGTACTGGTGTTCACAATGGTGCTTTGGAAAGTTCCATTTTGTCTGCTTTACGAGGAAGTCTTTCCTGAGTGACCTAAAATTGGTGAAGGAAGATGACTGGAATTGGAGCATAGAGAAGTGCCTTGTCATGCTGGAAGTTTATGGATGGCTTACTAAAGCAAGGATTACACTCATACGCTCTGAATTTCAGTTCAATTTTTTAACATAATGGTATTAATTTTTTTCATCTTATCTCCCAAAATAGCTGTGAACTGACTCTTTGTTTTTTTGATATTTCTGTTTCCTTCGGGGGGGGGGGGGGGGGGGGGGGAGGGGTGGTGTGAATGAGGGACAGAAAAACAACATGAGTTAGAGGCAAAATACCTTATTAGGCTTAAAAAATTGTTTCATGTCTTCAAGCAGCCTAGATATATTTTTCTTTGTTGACTGGAGTACTATCCTTTTTGTCATGACTGAATCTTAGCCATGTAAAATGCATAAATAGAATGTAAAATGTGATCTGAAAAGGCCACTGCTGAGAGTTTATGGAAAAAGTAGGAGCTAATGTAAAAGTAATATAGTTACTTCACAATTTCAAATCAATAGCACATAGATGTCTTTAAAGAAAGAGCTTTGAAATTTTTTTTTTGGAAAAATAATTTTGTTACCTTGAAGAGCATAAATTCATTTGAAAGAAATTAGTAATTTTGTAAGGTGCTGGCGATATGAGAAACAACAGAGAAAAAATTAAAGATGACCTTAACTTTACACAGATAAGAGTGGTACATCAGCAGCCCTGATTAGTCTTTCAGCATTATTATATAATAAGTTTCATAAATAACTTATGGTCAAACAATAGTATAGACTCTTGTCATTCTGTTTCACTCCCTTCACTTTTGATGAGCTGTCTTTCTGCATCTATGTTTCATGACATGTGCCTCAGAAATGGTCTCCCACTTAAAGGCTAATTTATCCTCTGGCAAATGCCCATTCTTCATGTTAGCTTACTAATTATTTTCTTAATTTTAGGTTATTGCCCAGACACAAAAATATGTTATTTTTGAATGCATTTCATTACAAGTTCTTCTGTTACATTAAAATAATTTGAATTTACAAGTTTTAGACTGGAATATTAAATGTCAGTATTTTCTCTATCTAGATGCATTTTGATGCAAAAAAATGCTGAACAAATTTTTTGTAAACCATTAAAACTGAATTAACTCGTGTGCTGGATAGTAGAAATTGTCAGTGCAATGATTTGGATGCAGATATTCCAGTTGATTAAAAGTACATCCCACTACACTATGTTATATTCCAAGTTTGTAAAATATTAGACAAAATTAGATTGCCTAGTGCAAATAATTAAATTAATTTCTGTAAGAATTAAGGAAGGATATAAAATAAATTGTTATGTTTGCAGAGTACTGTTCCTACTGCTAACATAAAATTCTTCAGAATGGGACCAGAAAATTAATAATAATAATAATAATAATTAATAATAATAATAAAAAGAAGAAAAGAAAGGAAGGAATGTATTCTGTTTTCTTAATACCCACCTTGCTATTTCATGTTGGAACATCAGAGAGAAGGCACATTGCTTCTCCTCCTTTTGGAATTGATATGCAGTCCTTTTTGCTAGCAAGTACTATTACTGCTTATAGTTTTCCATGTTTCCAGTGGGCTTCTCTGTAAAGACCTTTGACTTCTGAATTGGTAAGCAGTAAGCTTACTAGTTGGGAAGAAAAAATTTTGTTTATACTTCATATCTGAAGGAGTGGGAAGAATTACACGAAGATGCTGAAGAGAATGTAGTGGTGCTAGTAGTGCTTTTTGCTCTTGACTCATATCATTGCTTACTCTTTTTCAGTCTCATGAAGATGGTGACATTTCACTGTATTAGTACTATAGGTAATCCATGTATTATATAATGCAGTTTGTTTTAATTAAAGAAAATTAAAAGAATGGTTTTCTTTTTGTATTTGTATTTGGGGATCTGAGTGGTGATTTTTGGTTGTTATTGCTATTTTCTTGTTTTGGTTTGGTTTTGGTTTTTTTTAGTCCTCGTTTTCAAGGAAGGTATAATTAATAGATTAGATTAGATTAGATTAGATTATGGCAGAAAATTCTGGATGTCTCTTTATGAACTGCCTAGCAACAATAATTCAAACAAATAGCACTATGTAGATTATAAGACCTCAGTATTTCAAAATGTTAAGCGGAAGTGAAGAATGGTACTGAGGGGTATCTTCAGTAGTGAAAATGGTGTATCAGCTCTCTGACAGTCCTATATACTCCTCTTTATCTGAGATAAAGGTAGTCAGTGCAGTTTTATTACTAACAAACCAGTTCCAGGATATACCATCCTCCTGATAAAGAAAATGAATTGAAAATTACAGGTTTTTATTTTGCATATTAAAAAGCAATTCTTTGGACCAGGAAAATTAGCCAAGCAGAGCACTTTTTAAAATTTTGATAAATTTTTCATTTTGTCAATGTCTAATATCCATCAAGTGCCAATCTTGTCCTTTTCTCTAGACATGCAATGTTGTTGCCTTTCATTATCTAAAATTGCAAGATCATATCTGTGATTGTGCAAAATTGACACAATAATGGAAAACTGTTCATAACACTATTCAACTGTGTACTACTTGTAAATAAATACATCGCTCTAAATCAGAGCTCATTGCTTTAATATGTAGAGTTTTCCCTAAACTAGGAATTTAAAATTTATTTCCTGTCCTGGTTCTGGCCCAGATCAGTGGGAGGGAGAGTGGCCATTGTGTTATTCAATACCACACTACATTGTTACCAGGGATGAGGAAGATGGACTTTCTCACTTCTGGGAAGGAGAGGCGTCCCTTTCTGGGGTAACAAATCCTGGCATCATATGGGGGGGGGGGGAGGGTGTTCATCTTGTTGGGGGAAATTGTTCTCTCTTTTTGAATACTGCTGTTAATAATATTGTTGCTGTTACTGTTTGTTTTCTTATCTCACTGCTCTTTTCAGTAAATTGTTCTTATCTCAACCCATGATCTTTGCCTTTTGTGCCTGCAATTCTCCAGCCACCTTCAGGGCACAAGAGGGTGGATGAGGGGGTAGAGAAGGGAGAAGAGGGGTGAGACAGAGTGAGCAAGCAGAAATGTGGTTTGGAAGGTCTTGGTGGGAGAACTAGATTGGGGAATACCATTCCTAAACCACGACACTTCCCTATATCTAAGTCTTTATACCTTTTTTTTTTTTAAGATTAAGTCACTGATAAACATTTGGCAAAATATGGAGAATTCATATTCCTCATTTCCTTCTATTTCTTTGTGTAATCAAGGAAAAGTATTTTGGAGTGAGGAGGTGAGGAGGATTTACCCAACTAGGTATGCACAGTCATCAGGAAGATGATTAGTTGTCTATTTTTCAGAAGGTGGCAAAATTCTAGTAAAACTTTTAACTTCCAGCAACTGATGGAGAAGGTGAAACTTCAAATGTTTCAGTGAAACTTCAAATGTTTATATTTGAACATGGATGGTTAAAGAAAAAACCAAAAACTGCAAGAGTCAAACCTAAATACTTCATTCAGCAGACCTTTTGTGGAGCCTTTTTCTGTCATTGATTCTCTCTGAGCACCCTGTCTCTCAGGCTACATTTCTCTGAGAGAAATCTGTATGTTGAAGGATGTTAACTTTTTAAACCATTCTGGTTTTTTGAACAACTACAAGAGTACCCTGCAGGTTCTGTCTTTCTCTTCTAAAAATTACCTCCATTTTACTTTATTTGGAGAATCTCTTGCCATCTCTCTTTCACCTCTCTGGTAGATTTGATGCCATCTTTCACAGTCCTTATAGCCACCGACACAGAAATAGATTAATTTTATCTTTTCCTCCTCTTTCTTTACCCTAACATTCTCCCCTTTATGTTGAACCCCACATGCATTACAGTATGTCTTTGATGAATTGAATCTTGTATTTTAAAACAACATTGTATATATTTGTTAACCTCTTGTAGGCTTATGATTGAGATTACTCAGATAGAATCTAAGTAATTGATAAAATGATTCTAAGTTGAGATCAAATATGACTGGAACTAACTGTTCTATCTTGATGATGGGTATGAATGAAACCATAACATGCATACATCTGTGTGCACCCTGTTTTTATTCAAACCCTTTCCAGATATCCTGGAAAAGACTTGTTGAACTGAATTGTGTAGCTGAAACTCACAGGTGGCTTGATAGTTCAAAACCAGAATGAATCTATTTGTTACTAGGCCAAACATTTTTCTCTTTATGATACATCAAAGAGAGAGACACATAATGCTTAAAGAGCTGGATTGGAATTCAGTAGTTAAGTGCTGTAACTGCATGTTCCTGAGAAATCACTGGTTATGTTTCCCTCTGCAGCAAAAAAGGTACAAAAGGTGAATTGATCAAAAAATCATCAAAAAGAAAGTGAAACAGAAACCCAAGAACCATCTGTGGTCAAAATGCTGCTAGAGCTAACTTTCCTCAAAATAATGTTAGGACTAGGATAGCTAGTCCTATCAACATAAGATGTAGTGTTTCAGAATACCAGTGAAGGGAAAAAAAGATATAGTTATTTATCTATTTTTTTTCTGATTTTCAGTTCTAATAAAAATTGTTATGATTTGAGATCTCTGAACACTGTTTACAACATTCTTTTTGCCTGAAACATTACTCAGTAAAGCAAGAGAGTTATATAAACAGGCTTCAGATTCCATGTCATTTCATGTCAGCTGCATGTATGTAGAATGCATACGGGATGTCATCTTCCTTAGACACTCACTTCTCACTCATTCTCAACAATGCTGTAGGGAATGCAAGACCTGCATGTTAAATGTCCCCTTCACGGGTAGACAATCTGGAAGGCAGAGAGGTCTACTTCATATGTCTTCTAAATTATCAATAGCTTGGTGATACTAGTCTTTAAATATTACTTTTTAAAGCACAAGATTTCCTTCCTAAGTCTGTTCCATTTTGCATGCTCCAGCATTTATATCAAAATAGCTATAAAATATTGTAAAGGCAATTTCAGAACTGACAGGATTATTGCTTCCCCCCCCCGCCCCCCCCCATTTTTAGGCTTTCTGCACAATACACTGAGTGAACAAAAGTAGTAGTTTGCTTCCGAGTCCTGTTACTGAAGTACTGTGGGAGCAGCTGTTCTCAGAGAATTTTCCTTAAAGCATGAAGATGAGAAAAGCATGAGCTTGGGTCAGGAGGACACACTGTTGATTCAGAGGAGATGACTTCAGCATGTGGGAGAAAAAAAAAAAAGTTAAAATAGGCAAACAAAAGTCTTTTAGAGACATAATAATCCTTGAGCATTCTTAGTGTTGTGAAAAGCAGTGGCTGTGGCTCAGAACTAAATATATGTGTATTAAAAATTTATCTGTGTATTTACAAAATTGTATAGGTAAATAATAAGCAAAAGAATAAGGAGATTTGTGATTTTATAGTTATTATTAGTCTGCATGATTATGGATTGTTTATTGTAATGTAAATTACTTTCTTACTTAGAAAATGTTGAGATTCTATGAGAGCACCTCACATGACTTTGGCTGTCCCTGGTTTTTTTTAGAATTAGCTATATATTAGGAGAGCAAGGAATGATACCAGAAATGTCTACAAAGATTAAGATTCACTCTACAGTCTAATTTTATTTTGCCACTGTAAAACAACAAAATAAGACATCAAAGAGCTAATGCAGCCTTAATAATGTTCAAATTTTGCTGAAACCACTTCACTACTCACCCATTACAGCAGGATCAGGTGTATATCTCCCCAACAAGAAGCTTGTCCTATGAGGAGCAGCCGAGGAAACTGGGGTTGCTTAGCCTGGAGAAAAAGAGGTTCAGGGAGGTTATCACTCTCTACAACTGCCTGAAAGGAGGCTGTAGCCAGGTGGGGGTCAGTCTCTTCTCCCAGGCAACCACTGACAGGACAAGAGGAAATGGTCTCAATCTGTGCCAGGGAAGGTCCAGGCTGGACATCAGGAGGAATTTCTTCATGGAAAGGATTGCTAAACAGTGAAATGAACAGACCAGGGAGGCGGTGGAGTCACCATCCCTGAAGGTGCACAAGAAATGACTGAATGTGGCACATAGTGCCATGGTCTAGTTGTCAAACTGGTCATCAGTCAAAGGTTGGGTTTAATGATCCCAGAGGTCTTTTCCAACCTAAATGATTTAGTGATTCTGTGAATCTCTGTGATACTCCTGGTCGTGTTACAATGATAGCCAAGGGTAACTCTCACTGACTTTACAAGGATAGATCTGAATTTCCTGGCAACAGTTAACTACAAGAGAAACTAAATAATGAGTGTCTATGAGTCTCACAGCTGTCTCAAGTGTCTCTAATTGAGCAGAGGATCATGAAGTACTGCCTGCAGTAGAGGCTTCTTCCTTAATTCAGACCAGAGTGCTGTCATTCCTAAATAGTGTTATTTCTCTGCTACTTCAGAAACTTTGGGGAGTGCCTTGTTTTCCCTGGTTAGGTATAGCTTAAATTAAGTTTCCTCTGCCATATAATTTAGATTTTTAGCTGCCAGACTTCTGTTAGACTGTTTTGGATAAATTCAAATTTTCATTTACTCTCAAGTTCTCTTTTCAAGTAAATTTTTTTTTCCAAAAGAAAACCTGTTGAGTTTTTTTGGTTACTTGGTTGCTTGTTTTTGGTTTTTTTCCTGAATATATTTCACTCAAGAGAAAATCTTCCATTACACACAGTAGCATTGTGTTTATTTTCTTGTGCCCTATATAGCCATCTACTGCTGTCTCAGAAGGATTTTTGTCCTAAAGCTTTCTCATAAACTGACTTTATTCACTGAAATTGTGAGGAATTGCACAGTATGTAATTCACACCCTTATTTTCATTCCATAAGAAACATCTAGACATCTGATAGTATTTTATGTTTTATGCTAGTGGATCACAAAGTGCTTTATAAACAAATAGGCTACTACCAGCTTAATACACTACAGTAATCACCAACTCAGCATCGACATACTGCAGCCAGAGGAAAAACAGACCATTTAGAGTAAGAGTTGTAAAATACCACTTAGTACTTTCTCCAGGATGATTTACCATAAGTATGCACACTTTCACTTTCACTGTCAGGATATAATTTATTATAGCATTTGTGCCCATATAAGTAGGCATAACATCATTACCCAGCTTGACTCTTTGTTCTAAACATAGGTCAGATAATCATGTCGTGGATGTTTGCATGGTTCATGTGAAATAAGATACTGCTAGTAGTCCTCTGTCACCTTGTGCCATGCAGACAATGTTTTTGGAGGTGTGGTATTTTTTTGCACATCTACCATACCAGTTTGGAAGCAAAATATAACTCTTGACTATCCAACAGACTACACAAATTGTCTTATTCTCAAAGATGCTTTCCCCACTTGCCACCTCTAGATTTAGTATAATTTGTCTGAAAGCTGTGAAATTATATACTTGAAATTTGCATTTGGTAGAAAGAAAAAGTATAATTGCACATCTCAGTAGTAATGATCAAGTGTCATGGTTTAGCATAGTTTTGTTTTTTAGCTAAGTAGGGTCTCCATCAGCCACGGAAGTGATTCTTTTGCAAAGAGGTGCTTACAGCTTCCTCTAGAACCAACAGAACAAATCAACTGGCTAGTTTGAATATTGGCAACTTTTTAAAGCCACTTAAGAAGCTTGACACACCTCTGTGATCCACATTTAAGAACGAACAAAGCCCAGGAAAGTTCTCTTGCTTCCGGCTTTTGGACAGGCAACTGGGAGACACATGGTGTGGCCCAGTGGGGCCGGGCTGGGCCGGACCCTCCTCGGCGCGGCCCGGCCGGGTTGGCCGCAGTGAGGCTTGGCTGAAGATCTCAGCCACTTCTGCTCACTGGACACCTGGCCCAGCCCCCTTATTGCAGGCTGGGCCAGCCAGGAGACAGCCACCCTGGAGCCGCACAGCCCTGTTCCATCCACGGCCCTGCTCCATGGGGGCAGGCCCCCACAGGCCAGGCTGGCCCCCACAGGCCAGGACGGCCCTCGCCTAGTGCAGCCGAAATTATCTGAGGCTGCTGCCCGGCAAAGATCATGTGACCAACAGCGATATGCAAAATCCAGCTGCAAGGCCCAGGTGAGATTAACCCTTTTAGTGTTGTAAGTTTCCTCCAGAACAGATGAAGCCTGCAGACATCAATCCTCTCCCAAGTCAAAGGAAAAGGAAAGGTGAAGCCACGTGAAGAAAACACCGTAAAGACACCAAAGTCAGTGAAGAAGGAAAAGCTGAAACCCTGAGGGAGGAGAAAGAGGAGATGCTTCAAGCTTAGAAGCTGAAATTCTGTTGTAAAGCTATGGTGGTGGACTATGATATATCAGAGTACCTGTTGTAATTTCATGAAAGCATGGGGGGGTGGAGTGTTCAAATTGCAATTGTGAGTAAAATACCTGTGCTGAAATAAGCAAATGTTGAAGTAGCTGTGATCTGGTGAGAAGCTTGAACACAGAGAGATGAAAGCAATGAAGACCCTTGCTCCCAGGGAAGAAGAAGACCTCTGTTCCTACAGATGAAGATGATCCCAGAGGTAGATGAAGAGAACCTTTTGCTTCTGAACAGCTCATCCTTAAAATGGTACCCCATTAGCTAAAGATTGAACCCTTGAAAACAGTTGTGGGGACAGCTGTGAGTCGAGGGAAGGGACTCTCACATGCGAGCAGAGAACCAACCTGGGTGGCTGTCTCGCTGTGACATTGAAGCCATGAGAGAACTGTTTCTTGTGGAGATGTCTCCACAGCATGAGCAAGAGAGACTTCTCTTCCTAAGTGAACTGAAAAAGATTATTATAGTGATGGCAAACTGACTGGGAAAATCTCAAGGGTTGTTTTTTTACGTTGTCAGTGGGAGAAGGCACAAAGGTGGGGAGAAGAGAAGTGTTCTGAAGGTTTAGTCTGACTTTTTTTCTTTCTTTTAGGTCTGTTAATAAACATCTTTATATTCTTTTAAGTTTTGTGCCTGCTTTGCTTTCTCCAAATTCTTATCTCACAGAAGGAAAATAACTAAGTACTGGATATTTTGAACCAAACCACTACATCGAGATACCAGGATATCAGGATATGTGGAGAGTTGTATTGGGTTGACCTTGAGTTGATGGACAGTCTTTAAGACCAATTACGCTTCTCACAATTTACATATTTAAACCGCACAGAAAGGCGGGACTTCCCCTTTTTTGGGTCGGAGCTCGCTTGCTGGGAGGTGGGGGGGGGCTCTGAGCCTCCCGGCCCCGCCGGGCCGGGCCGGGGCCACTGCCCCTTTCCCCCTTTCCCAATGCTGCGGCACGGACCCTGGGTGGCTGGGGGGGACTGCCTCAGAGCCACAGGCAGCTAAAACCAGCCATGGACTGCTCACAGCTAAACCCAGCCATGGACTGCTCACAGCTGGACCCATCTAGCACGGCTTCTGGGACCGGCGGGTCCCTCTCCTCTCCATGCGGAGCCGGCGGAGTCAACGGGAGCCGGCAGAGCCTCCTGTCTGCAGCCAGCACACTTCGTGCTGAACTGAAGAAGACACCACGCAGCCAGCAGCACAAAGGGAGCGAGGCTTTCCCCACCGTAAAGGCCGAACAAGAACACTCTTCAGCATGGCGGCTTCAGAGTCAGAGAGAAAGAGAAGTGAGTCACGTGGGACGGAGCTGGAAATGGCGACGGGAGAAAAGAGGGCGGTGTCGCGATTCTGGCGTGTAGCTTAAAAGAAACCTTCTTGCATGCCGTGGTAAGAAACTGTAATACCACAAACTGTTTGTCTCTTTAATCCATTTGAAGAACATGGGGGGATGGAGTATCTTCGTGTGCCTGTGAAGATTGTGAAGAATGCCTATGCCAGGCTATATAGAAGTAGTAAGAGGCTGCTAGAGACTTGTGGTGAAGAAAAAGCTTTTGTGTGCAGGCCAAAAGAACTTATCCTTAAAAAGATGAATAACCCCATGTGATGGCCCATGTTTTGCAGTGTGAAGGAACTGTGAGATTTTTCATGGGAGAGATGTTCTACACACAGCAGATTGTTTGTTTCCGGGCGGATCTGCTGTTGGTGGCAGTTTGGGAACCACGTGCAACTGAAGGAAAAACCCTTTTTTCCCTTAAGCATAAGAGAGAGACTTTTCAAGAACTGGAACACTGACTAACATCCCATGTTCTGTTATCCCTTGTGTGAGCTAGGTAAAAGGAGAGAAGTGCTGGCTGGAGGGGGGGGGGGGGGATTTGCTTTAATGTTGTTTTGTTATTGTCTCTTTACTTTTAATTCTATTAGTAATAAAACTCTTTCATTGTACTGCAACTGTTTAAGGTTTGTGCCTGCTTTGCTTTTCTCCTAATTCTTATCTCACAGAAGGAAAATAAGTAAGTAATGAATATTTTGAACCAAAACCACTACAAGAGTATACTGTCACTGCAGTTGGTCTGTAGTCCAAGCACCCATTCTGCAAGCAGAGCTGTAAGATATTGATCCATCTGGTAATTTAATTATGGTTAATTATACCGTCTGGTAAATGTTGTTCCTGTCAGATGGTTAAAATTTCCTATCTAGCATGAAAACTATAAAAAGAAAAACATTATTGTGTTTTAAGTTAAATATGAATTTTTAATAACCTTACATTTCTAACAATTAATTTACCAGTTTCTACTGATTGAAAATACTATGTCTTTTTTTGCACAGACCACTTGTTTCCCATGATCTTGGCTGCAGCTTTTTGTTCCCTTTTTGGGTACTTTGTCAAATTCAGACAGGCACAGTTTTCATAAAAGAACTTGTCAGAGCAACAGTAAAGAGAAGAATTGTAAAGACATTTTGTTAAAACTAGCAAACAGTAGCCAAAGAAGACATCTTTAGGAAACAATTTACACAATTGGAACTGTGTAGCTCGTGAAAATAAAGTTGAATGTAGGTTGTTTGATTTGTTTTCCAGTCTGTAACCAAGCATTTGGGAATAGATGAGGAGTGGATTTATGTAACTTTTCTCTAGTTTATGAGCAATAAGTTATTATTTAAATTCTAAAAGCCGAATTTCATTAGATCAAAGCAATAGTCTGTGTATACTGAATTTGGGAACTTAGTTGTATTGTAGTGCTTTAAGTAAAATGTTCTTCCTTTTTGAGTTATTTTCTATTGAAAAAAAATTACCAAAATTATATGTAAAGAGGTTTTTCTTTCTTTCCTAAATAGCATATCTGTCTGGATTACTTTTTTGGGGCCCCTGGTAAAGTCAAGTGTTTTGCAGCTGGTGCACTTGAAGTAATTAAGTGATGGGAATTCATCTTACCAAAAGAAAAATGAAGCCAATTAAGAGAATAAAAAGTTAATTTTAAACGTCATCCTCCACACAGTCAAATGCTAATGTTTGGTAGTGCAGAACCACTAAAACTTGAAAGACATGCATAGACTATAATTACATCAGTTAAAATTATTTAAAATGGGCTTAAAGAGCAATTTCTGCTTTATATCTCTTTTAAAAAAGAGATTGTTTTTCAATAGCAGATTATCATCTTTTTTTGTGAATGCATGACATATGTCTTGCTCTGTGCACGAACAAGTAACAGAGCCTTGTAGCGGGTTGGGTTTGTAACCGGGTGGAAACACCAATTTAGTGTAGTGGTTTGGTCCAAAATACTCATTACTGTTTACCTTCTGTGAGATAAGAATTAGGAGAAATGCAAAGCAGACACCAAACTTGAAAGAATATAAAGAAGTTTATTAACAGACCTAAAAGAAGAAAAAAAAAAATCATACCACACTTTCAGAACTCTTCTCCTCCCCCCCCCAACCTTTCTCCCTTCTCCCACTGACAATGTAAAAAGACAACCCTTGAGATGTTCAGTCTGTTTATCACTTCCATAATAACATTGTTCAGTCCATTTAGGGAGAGGAGTCTCTCTTGCTCATGCTATGAAAACATGATCACAACAAGACAGCTGCCCGGGTTGGTTCTCTGCTCACATGTGAGTCCCTTCCCACAACTTGCAGCTTTTCCTACAACTGCTTTCAAGGGTCCACTCTTGAAATTACTGGGGTAAAATTTTAAGGTTGAGCCGTTCAGAAACAAAAGTTCTCTTCACCCATCTCTGGGAGCATTTAATCTCTAAGAACAGATGCCCTCCTCCTTCCCTGGGAGCAAAGAGTCCTCTTCATCTTCATCTCTAGGACTATCTCTGGGAGCATCTCTAGGAACTGAGGTTTTCTCATTTTCCATTTGGAGCAAAAGTCCTCATCGTTTCCATCTCTCCCTGTTCAAATTTCTCATTAAATTACAGCTACTTTAGCATCTGCCTATCTCAGCGCAGGTGCTTTTGCTCACAAGTACAAGTTGAATGCTCCACCCCACATGCCTTCATGAAATTACAACAAGTACTTTGATACCTCATAGCTTTACAACAGAATTTCAGCTTTAAGCATCTCCTCTTTCTTCTCCCTCAGGTTTTCAGCTCTTCACAGCACTAAAAGGGTCAATCTCACCCAGGCCTTGCAGCTGGAATTCCGCTTATCGCTGTTGGTCACATGATCTTTTGCTGGACAGCTGTGCAGCTTCAGCTGAATCTTGGCCGCACTGAGAGGAGGAGCTGAGCCACTCCGTCTGCCCACAGCAGGGCTGTGGTGGGGTTCCGTGGGTGGAACAGGGCCCATCGGCTCCAGGATGGCCTGGGCCTGGCTCAGCCTGGCCCGAGCAGGGGCTGGGCCAGGTCCGCTGGCCCCTGCACGGAGCCCACAGCCACCTGTCCCAGCACCAGAAATGAGACAGAGCTGTGGGGGGGGTTTGTCTATTCTTAAGTGTGTATCACAGAGGCGGTCACAATTTTAAGTGGCTTAAAGAATTGTCCATATTCAAACTGGCCAGCTGATAGGTTCTGTTAGGTCACAGAGGAAGCTGTAAGCACCCCTTTGCAAGAACATCACTTCCAGGACTATGCTTGCTAACCCATGACAGCAATTCATTCCTACATTCTCTAATAGAGGATGTATTCTTATATTACATTCCTACAATCTCTAATAGAGGATGTATTCTTATATTACAGTGTACATGACAAAAGATTTAATCCTGAGAGATTTTTACCAGGAAGTTCAGTAACTGAACATGAAATTAAAAACATTTCTTGAGCAACCAAAAAGTGTAATTCATCACGAAAAGATTAAAATGCAAATAGATCTTCCACCAAGAAGGTACATTAACATGATATAACCAGTTAAGAAAGTTTGTTTAATGTATTCCAGTAATGAAATTTATAGGTTTGCAAAGTACCCAACAAATCTGTTTAATTCTAATAAGAGTTAATAAAAATAGAAATGTGATGTTGGGGAAAGATCATAGGCTCTGGATTGGATTAATGGCATGAAATTTTTTATCTGTTGATGTCATGAAGAGAGCAGAGACCAGGGGAGTGCAGTCTACTTATCTCAAGGATGTATACAAAACTAACATTTCTAAATATTGTTTTTACATATGCCTGGAGACTTATAAGTGTCGACTACTCAGCAGGTATTTTAAACCCACTCTGTCCCGCTGGATGCTGGCTCTAGAGAAGAACTTCCCATTCTTCACTTTAGAACAACTAGAAATAAGACTTGGAATATATACATGTATATGTGTGTGTATATAATGCAATTATGTTTCTTCTTAATCAAACACTGTACATGTAAATTAGAAAGACTTCTAAGGGTTCCTGATATTTTTCTCTAGTTCACCTGCTGGCTATGCAAAAAATGTGAGCATACTGAACATGGAAATGTTCTCCTTTTGACAAACAAAAAGGCTTCACAGCATCTGGCAGCACATCTGTGTCCCACTTTTGTACAGAGTTTCTTGGTGGCTTTGGACAAATGTCTGTCTAGAATATCCATAATTTCTTAATGTGCATATTCTTTGTTTTAAAGAAGGGTAAAAATTTCTATAATCAAAGTTCTAAAAGGTATGAAGTTTATGAATTCATTTGCTGCATGATGGCTTTGTGGATTCCCTGTCCAGGTACTGCAGGTACTGCCTGGTCTACCTGTCCCTGCCAGCCCAGGACTCCCCACACATGGCCTGAGGTTAAAGACCCCCTGTCAGTCTCCCAGGGCCCTCAGCCCCTGCCTCGCCCATGGGCCCTGCTGAACACACATCCTTGCCTGACCTCAGCACATCTGCATCTCCAGGGAGGTGCCTGAGTCCTGGGGCTGGGGTTAGCCCTGTGCCCCCAGCTGCCTGCTCCTGGCTGGGATGGTGGGACAGACCTTGAGGTCCCACTGTGTGTTTCCCTGGAAGCACCCATCATCACTGAGCCCTGGCAACCTGCTGCTCAGCTGTACAGAGGACATAAAATTCTAAAGATATTACTGAGCTGCTTAAGGAAATTTAAATTATAATAATGGGTTCTAATTACGTTTTTTAGTCAACTTAATAGAACAGTTTAAAATATATTCATCCTTGAATGTATTTTTTTAGAATATAAATACCTGAAATTTCATGTTAGGGTATTCTTTTTTTTTTACAGAATTTTCATTGTTGTTTATTTGATATTAAAGAGATACCAGTACTATCTAACATGGGGTCAAAAACATGTACCATATTCTAAACTGAATGATTCATTTTTTACTAAGAACATATTTGAATTGCTGTTGGTTAAGGTTTTCACTTTCGTCTCAAGCCTGAAGTGTCATAGGCTGATTCAGATAGCTCTAAGTAGCAGCAAGTATCAGAGTTTGAGAAAATACAGGTTGTTTAAACTTTGTAATTTCAATATACTTTCAAAAATGTTCAAGTGATTCTTGACCACTATTTATTACATTAAATAATGGATTAAAATTAAAAGATGTAAAATAATTATTACCTGACATTAATTTTCACATTTTATTTCCAAAAGTTTGGTGTTGGGTCTTGGGGATTGTTTTGGGTTTTTTGGGGGGAAGAGGGGTGAGAGTGTGGATTTGGGTTTTTTTATTGCAGTTTTTGAGCAGGGAACATTTTCAAAGTGTTGTATAAGTATATGTGAAAAATATATAGTCGTAATTGCTATGTGTAGGAAAAAAACCCCACTTCTTACTGGTCTAAATATTCAAGTGCATGGAGTTGCACTACTTTTTCCAGATATCATTGTATTCTAATGACAGGCCATACCATCGGTGGTCAGGTTTCAAGTGTGTTCCGGTTTGGCCAAATTTAGAAATATATCCTCTGAGAGAAGGTACAACCACCCCTCCCCCCACCAGGTTCAGGAAAAAAGAAATTTTCCTCGAAGGAAAGTGAAGAAGATAAAACTATTTATTTAGCAAACACCCGGGAAAGGAAAATAATGTTAAATGGTAAAATCTTTCACTGTGGAGGAAAAACCTGGGAAAGCATTAGAGTCCTCCCTTTGGTCTCCTCGGAGCTGGGGCTTGGCCCAGGGCCAGGCCCTCTGTGCCCGGTGGAAAGTCCTCCCGATGTGCTCTGAGGTTGAAAGCAGTCTAGTAGGAAAGGGAGAAAATCCGGAATTCCAGAGAAGGAAAAAGCAAAGTCCAACTCTCAGTCTCTCTCCGGAGAACGAGAAACTGAAAACCACTGGCCAAAAGCTGACTGGAAAACAGCAAGCCGGGTGCTTCCTCGCTCCCCTGCCACAGCTGGGGGGGAAAAAAACCCCTGCTATCTTTATATGACCTTGAACGAGCTGCAAACTGCTTTGAGAAAGTTTTGCTCAGTTTTTTTTCCTCTTCCCCCTCTCAGGCTCAGTTTAGAGGCATAGAAAGGCACAAAAATTAATTTCTGGGCATAGGCAGCGGTATGGGATACACATCATAACGTCACCCCAAGACAAAGTGTATATATGGGAACAACTCCATTTAAGGCATAATGGGGAGCATTTTTATGTTTGGGGGGTTTGTTTGTTTGTTTTGTGAGGTTTTGTGAGTTTGTTGTGTTATTGTTTTTGTGGTGGTTTTTTTCCTTTTAATTCTGGTTTTAATTTTGCATTTTCTTCTTTTTGTAATCTCTCTGAGCCAGTTCTGTCTTCCTGCCATCCAATACATTACTTCAAGACACTTTGATTCAGTAATTAACAGTACTACTGGTGCAATTATTCATTCTATTAGCCATGCTCTTTGTCTGTCTTCTAGGATACATAGATTGCAAAACAGTGGAGGGGAAGCTCTGCCTCAGTCATCTGAGTCTAGGCAAGCAGCCTCCACTTAAATATTTAAATGGCTAGTACCTTCTACTTCTTCTAAAGTGAGTCTCTATTGACAGCAGTAAGACTTTTCTAAACAGAGCCTTGTAAGACTGTATCACAGCTTGTAGATATATATGCTATCACGGCCATTAGTCATGTTTCCAAGCATGCTTCTTTCTAAAAGTGCCAGATAAATCAACTGATCATTGCAAAGTAAAGTAGAATTTGTCTTTATTTTAGATCAGTTAATTTTTTCTAAGACAATGTTCTTGAAATCCTCCTCTGCCTTTTCCCCTTCACTATTTCTATATTTATAAGTCTGATATGGATTAATAGTTGTCATGGTCTCATCACAAAAATTATTTTCAAAGAGAGAGAAGGGGAGAGATTAATTAATCTTTATCATAATTAATTAACCTCACTTTAAACAGCAGTATTAGTCAGCACTTACCCTTGGGTACCTGTCCTGGGTTGCAGTGTATTCTATCACCATCCTCATGAGCTGTTGAAACCAGGTGGGGCAGTGTTTCCTTGCCTCCTCCACCCAGACTATCTTTCTGTTAATTGCCCATCATTGTCCTGCTGCATGACTCAGAGATAACTCCCTCCAGACTATCATCTGTTAATGAGACCAATCAACACTTGGCCTCATGACTCATTACCCCATTGTGAGATGCTCCACCCAGAGGGAGGAACCAAGCATCCCATCCTGGATATAATCTGGGACTCTGAACACCAGAGATAACCCTTTCCACTGGATTTCCAGAGGACAGGAGCTACACAGCCACCACTGGACCTTCTGAGAAAGAGCAGACCCTTTTTCCTACAGGATCACTGCTTCAGAGGACTGCAGCCACCGTTCTACCAGACTGCTACCACCACCCTGCCTAACAGGGACTCAGGTTGTATCTTGACTCTGTCAGTTTGAACCAGTGTTTTCTTTTTTTTTCTTTTTCTTTAATTTCCCCATTAAATTGTTATTCTGACTTGGTGCGTCCCACTGGTTTGTTTTCAACCTAGTACAGTACCTAGACTTAGAAAGTTCTGATTACAGTGGTATTTCTTCCCAATTAGTGGAATGACAGAAAAATCATATGTTGAGAAAATTTATTTAAATTTATTTCATTTCAGCCATTCTTTAGGCATTAGCCCATTCTTTGGACATTGTTGTGATGGTGAAAGTAATAAGACTATTATTATGAAAAAAGACATGGAAAAACCTAAAGATACTGTCTTAATGATTTTTTCAGATCTTTGCTACATCAGGCTTACCTTCAGAGAGAAGGTCAAATGCCAGAGGAAATCTTTGAGCTTCACTGGAACTAAAAGAAAAAATAGAAAAAACCATCCACCAACACCCTCCCAAAAAATCCAAACACCTTTTCAGGGAGTAATCTAGCTCAGAAAGAGATATGTCCACCAACACTAGGTTAATGTGGGTTCCACTTGGTACACACTTAGCTACACTTGGCACATAGCTATCCTTTTTAAATGTAACTGTCTAGTACCTAAAACTCTGTTGGGTGCCTGTTGCATGTTTCCTCTGACTTCATCACAGAAAAAACTAGGTATGGGCCAAGAATTTTGTTCTGGCTTCAAGGTAGAATTAACCTATCTACCCAATTAGGCCTGCAGTGTCTAGAATTTTACTCTATTGTAGTTTCAGCTATGCAATGTCCTTGAAAAACTGCTCTGACAGCTTTGTGAGTAATTATCATTGACACTCCAGTATTTTCTTGAAAACAAAATTTCTGATCACAATTATCTTCTAAAAACCATTGAAATCAGCAAATTTTGTGGTTTTGTGGAAAAGGTGATAAACTCGTGCAGTATAAAATACGCAATTAGCATTATTGTTAAGATTCTAATTTGATTTTTCTGAGATACAAAGGTATAATTAATTTTAATGTTTACTGGCTTGTATTTATTGCTCTTACATTATCAATGGAGAATTGTTATACTTCTTCTTTGCAGTATGTTGAATAACGGAATAAAAAACCAGAATTCTATTAACATAAATATGAAGATTTTTCCAGATGAATGCATTTGAAAAACTATGTCCATTGAATATAAGAGACACTAAGATTTCTTTCTAAGTAAGCTAGGTGACATCAATGAGGAGAACTTCTTTTTGCCTGGACGGTTTCTTTAGACAGCAGATTGAGCTTGAAGAGACTCTATGTTAAGAATTCTTATATATTTTGTAATCTTTCCTACTCAGAAGGATTCATGCAGTTAGTACACAGAAAAATCTATAATTTCTAAAATATATATCAGCAAACATTTAAATTGGCCAAACAATTTCATTAGTAAAGACTTTACATGCTTAGATTTTAAGCAAGTGAAGTTTCTTTCATGCTGTGAAAACAGTATAAGTAAATATTCTATGCCTACTATCTTCTGAAGAATGGGGTTTGCTGCTATTTTTGAGCCACAAGATATATATTTGCCTCAGCATCTTCTTTTAACTTGAATAAATCTTCAGATACATTTCCTGGCAGATCACAGTTCAAGCTTTTGATTTTGTTCACAATAAGAAAGTCCCAGCTGCAATTACTATGCATGGAGATAAATGGATTCCATAGCTGTCAGCAATACCTTAACATTTTTATGCAGAATTTGGAAGCTTAAGAATAGCTGGTTAATCAGGATGATTAAGAACTTTTGTGAAACATATGGGAAATATCTTGATTTTGACAAAGAGGTTTTTCAGCCTGAATTTTGCTAGGGAGGTTCAGGGATCACAGCCCACTGATTGGTCTTCTTTCTTGCTAGTCTTTTCTTGAAGGTCTTAGGCAAATTTTTTTTCCCTTTTTTTAAAACCTTGAGTAGAGGCTAAAATGCAGATAGACCTCATGTCTATTTAACAGATGGTTAAGCTTTCAGAAATAAGTATGCAGAGTTAATCCTGAATGGACTCTATGTCCCTCAGCAGAGCATTGGGCTGTGGAAAGAAAGTAGCTAAAGACAAAAATATGATGATCCAGATTGTAATTATTTTATGTTGCATCAATATAGGAAAACTATTTTCAGTCCTGTACATGGGTAGGGGAGGGCTCCACAAATCTCTGCATTGAGTTTGTCAGGCACTGTGGAGAGGCAATGAAGGAATGCAGTTTGTGTTGGCTATGCTATTTGCCAGTGCAAAAGGAACATAACCCATCTATAGGTTTGCACTTTCCCTTTGGGGGATCAAACATAGACTCATAGAATCTTTAAGGTTGGAAGATCTCTAAGATTATTGAGTCCAACCATTAACCCAGCACCACTTTCTTCACCAGTAGCCATATCCCCATGTGCTACACACATCTTTTGAACACTTCCAGGGACGGGCAGCCTATTCCATTGTCTGCCCAGGACTTCAGTGAATAAATATTTCCCGATATCCCATCTAAACCTCCCCTGGCACTTAAGACCATTTTTTTCTGGTCCTGTCACTTGTTACCCAGGAGAAGAGACTGCCTGCTACCTTGCTACAACCTCCTTTAAGGTAGTTGTAGACAGTGATAAGATGTTAAATGTTAGCATCAACATTATACTTTCCACATATTCTTCTTGCTCACGTTTGATTTTTATGATATTTTTAAAGCAATCTGCTTGTTAAAGCAACAGTTAACAGATCATGGTTTAATAAAGCTAATGTAGAACATATATCCTATATGAGAAATAAACTTAATGTTGAAATTTCAAATCTTAGTGCTATTTTAGGGTTCAGCCATGGTCACAAATATTAAATGTTTCTTTGAAGTTAGAATAAAGTGATAGCTATTCCTTTTAAGCATTACATCTAGCATTCTTTTATAATCACTTGCTCTCTGGTTATTTCTGCCCATTTTGAGGGTAAGTGATCAGACACTGATTGGAAGGTGTCTAAGTAAGCTTACATTTGAACAGCAGAGAGTAGAAAAATGTCAATCTTCTTTTTAATACTTCAGACGAAAACCTAAGTTTGTCACTCATTCTGTTAGCATGTGCCTTCATAAATGTTTCAGTTCACTCACTCCCCCCACTAGCAGAATTGGGGAGAGTATCAGAAGAGTAAAAGTGAGAAAACTCATGGGTTGAGATAAAGACAATTTAAAAGGGAAAGCAAAAGCCCTGTACACAAGCAAAGAAAAACAAGGAATTCAAAGAATCACAGTCAGGGACCACAGTGGCTCATCTGGTCCAAGCTCCTTGCTCAAGCGGGGTCATCTTAGAGCACATGGCACAGGATTTCATCCAGAAGGTTCTTGAATATCTCCAGGGAGGGAAGCCCCACAACCTCTTTGGGCAATCATTTCTAGTTCATGTCACCTTCACAGTAAAGTTCTTCCTCATGTTCAGGTGGAACCTCATGTGCATCAGTTTCTGATCATTGCCTCTTGTTTTATTGGTTGGCACCACCAAGAAAAGCCTGGATCCATTCTCTTGATGCCCTGCCTTCATGTACTTATAAACATTGAAGAGGTCCCCTCTCCACGGCCTCAAGACAAAACAGGCCCAGCTCCCCCAGCCCGTCCTCATAAGAGAGATCCTCTAGACCCTTGGCCAACTTAATAGCTCTCTGCTGGACCTGGTCCAGGAGATCCTGGTCTCTCTTTTTCACTGAGGAGCCCAGAACTGGACACAGCACTCCACATGTGTCACACCATGGCTGAAGTAGAGGGGCAGGATCCCCTGCCTCAGCTTGCTGGCAAAATTCTTCCTAATGGATCCCAGGGTTACTTTGACCTTCTTGGCCACACTGCTGGCTCATGGACAATATGTTATTCACCAAGATCCACAGGTTCTTCTCCACAGAGCCGCTTTCCATCAGCTCAGCCCCCAGCTTGTACTGGTGCATGAGCTTATTCTTCTTCAGGTGCAGGACCTTGCACTTGCCTTTGTTGAATTTCAGAAGGTTCTTCTCTGCCCATATCTCAGACTCTGAATAGCTGCACAGACCTCTCGGATATCAGCCACTTCTCACAAGTTTGTGTCATCCCTGAACTTGCTGAGGAGGCACTCTACTCCCTCATCAAAGCCATTCATGATCAAATCAAAAAACACTGAGCCCAGTATAGAACTCTGGGGGACACCACTAGTGAAAGGCCTCAAACTAGACTCTGTACCACTGATCACAACCTTCTGAGATCTGCCACTCAGCCAGTTCCCTGTCCCATCCATCCCACTGTCCACTCATCCAACCCACACTTCCTGTATTTGTATATAAGTATTTCATGATAGTCGGTGGTGAAAGCCTTGCTGAAGTCAAGGCAGACAATGCCCACTGCAAATTCATTCACCGCTTCCCATGGGCCAGCAAGTCACCCGCAGGAAAGCAGGGCTCCATCATGCATAACAGTGAATTCAGAAGATAAATGCCATTACACCAAATATTCCCCCCTTCTCCCTCTTCCCCCTCTTAATATACTCTCTCTGTAGTTTAAACTAAGCCAAGACTAAGTGGTTTATTGATTTAATAATGACATATAATTAATCAGCAATCCGTGAACTATAGATTCAAGATCATTATCTGCAATTCTAAGGAAAATCACTTATTAGGCTCTTCTGAAATATTTACTCACAATTTTCTCAACATTCTTGTGTTGTTAACCCTCAAAATCTTTTGTCAGACACACACGCAGAGCTACTCCACTTACTTGCACACCCCTTCGGAGGGTGCTCCAGCTTCTGGAGAAGCTATACATATCCAAACACCTTATTGAGATTGCCATGCCAGTAAGAAAGCACTCCACAAGCTCAGGTTCACATCCTCGGAGCGTGGGTCTCTGTGTGCCACACCCCGCTTTGGTACTGCAGTATCGGGGGGCAGGCACTTCACATCAGTTGATAGCTGTCAGTGTTGGTAGGGTGCAGCAGGTGCTGGTGCTTTCACTCCAAGGTCTCTTCCCACTGTTAATTCTGCCTCTTTTCAAGCTGAAGTCTTTGTTTCAAATCGTTCTGTGAATCCGTAACTACTTTTTAAGCTGATTGATGGTCATCCTCTTCTTTCAGATGATGAGGGCAAACAACCTCACAAAGAACTTTGGGAGTCCCATTGACACACATTGTGTATATTCACATTTCTGTCTTAACATCTGTTGTTATTCAGGCCACAGGTGAGCCCTGAGGGCACTCCACACCAGCCTAAATGAATAAGTCAGTTAGAGAGTAATAAAATGTGACATTTTAAGAGCAGAATACTATAAAGAGATAGTTAAAAAAATTCAGCCATTCAGAAATAGTTCTACAAGTTTTTCATGACAGTTGTTGTGGTGCAACTTCTCATACTATATGGGATATGTCTTCCTCCCACTTACCATGCCTCAGTTTTTCCTGTCATATTTTTCCATTACAAACTCAACTGTAAGTTAGGTTCCTCATCAGATCCCTATTTTTCATTGTCATCTGTTTTATTTCTTTACATCACAACAGAGAGGATGTAAAGATTCATTAATTCAGAAAAGTGGTTCTTTTCACCATTTTGCAGCCAGTGCACACAGATGGAATTGACTACAGGTGAAAATCAGTAAGACATAGCCCAAGCTATCTAAATCATGCAGCTTAATGCAATTGATTCCCCAAATACGTAAAAATTATTCAATGTACTCACATATATATATGTGTGTATATATATATATATATATACATTCAGTGAGTTAATAGTCAAATATCTCTACCTCTTTGAATATATATATATAAAAAGTAGAGTGGAATAACAAAACCTCAATTTTTTCAGTATAATTGATAACTTTCCCAATTTTTATACTTTTGAACAAGGAAATGAGGGAGAAAAGAAAAAGGCATAGAAACCATAATGAGTTCTTTTTTTGAAGTCAGAATTACATGTGCTATAGTACTTACAATTTCAATTCCAGCTGGAAGAGTAACAAATGGGAGAGTGTCCAAAGGATCTGGAGAAAGCATAGATGTTGCTACAAAGGGAAAGTTCACAAGAGTGGTATTTAACAAAATGGTTATGGAGAGAAAGAACAATGGAAGAGACAGATCTTCTGGGACATTTTTATGAATGAAATCTGGCATTAGAAGATGCCCAGTGTGATGTTGTAAATACAATCATTTCTACAAAAGAGAAACAAAAATCCTCACACAATTGGAAAGAAGAAACCTATGACATTATGTTCCCTTCAAAGAAAATAAGGCATATGGTTATCTTGAGCATTATGCAACTCTGTTTTTAATGACTGGCTGACAAAATTAACAAAGCTTTTCCTGAAATGCTGAGATTAACATGCTAAACATGCTGGTGATGCTGTCTCTTGACCTGCAGCTTTTTCCTTGTAAGCAAGGTTTGCTTTTCCTCCCAGAGGAACTGCAGATATAAAACTGTAATAAGGAAAAGCACTCAACTAAAGAGTAAATTGCTTTTTTGAAAAGCGCAGGTTTACAGAAAAAAATTGTAGCAGAAATGCACTGAGTTTTTTCTACTACCCTCAATCATGTTTTTTTTAAGCAAATTAAAATGTATGCTTTTAGAATGACTGTTTAACAAAACATTGTTGCATATGAAACAATATTCTAATATTTTTAGAGCTATAGCAATATTTGGTTTATATCTCTTTTGCATATTTCAATAACAACATATTTGTTCAATTAAATTTAAAGATGGCTAAACTCTCTAAATTTTATCTTTGAATTACATAAACTGATTTCATGTTAGGAAATCTCTGAATCATCTTTCTGAGTTCAGGACTAACAACTTTCTTTTTAGCTTAATTTAGCATGTTAATTTCTAAATTTCTAATTTCACAATAGACTGAAAGGAACTAAAGAGACCAAATTATCTACCCATCAGATGAGACTGTAGAGTTTATGGCAAAGTGACTAGAATTTTACTCAAATTATTTAGAAGAGGCTCTATAACTTCATTAAAAACTATCAAATTAATTTTTAGATTAGAATGTAAATAAATATTATGTATTTGTTTGTACATATCTAATGCTCATTTAAATTGTTAATGTTTGCCATAAAGGCTGCAAACCCTGTGCTTTCTAGGGAAATTCATAAGATAGTCTCTTGATGATGTTCCTTTAAAGCAGATATTTTATGTAATGATGTAGGTCAACATAGAGCAGCTTCCTACAAAGGTTCTTGAAATATTTCTAATCAGTTGTGACTTTAAAAACTGTTTTTCATTAGCTTTAATGGGGTTTACAGAGTCAGAATTTCTGAAAATTAAGTTTTTCAAATAAAAATACATAAACATTGATCCTGGAGCTTTACTGGCCAAGGAAGGTTTAGAAAATTAACTTTAGTGAGGTGGATTCATTATTCTACTATCTGTATTCTCAGTATTAAAAGTTCAAGTGTTCAGTGTATCAATTCAATTTGAATAGCCTCCCTGTGCCTTCAAAGGTATCTGACAGGTAGAAATGTGTTTAATGGAAGTGCCTACTATGTCCTGATGACAAGGGTAAATTAACCTAAGATCAAATAAGAAATATATTACTGTGGAACGAACCCATCTCTCCTCATTTAAAATGACACTGTAGTAATTTCATGGCAGTCTGCTATGTAGGTGCACACCAAGTGAAGCAAAATGAACAGGAGTTAAATGCTATTTTTTTTTTTCATGTTCCTTTTTTCCATAGATTTCAAAGCTAATACCCCTGTAATTAGCATGACCTGATAGATCCTTTCACTGTCTTTCCTAAATGGAACAGAACAAGATTATAAACTGTGAAATACCCCGGGGTGTGGCCTTAATTAAACACCATTTACACTCACTTCCTACAGATTTTGTTATAATTCATGCTCTTTGTACTGTACTCTCAGCCTCCCTTTTTTGAAACAGGATAACATTCTTACATTGTTTCTTATGTGTAAATCGCAAGTCTACTTGATTTCTCTGGATGTGTAGAGTTCTGTGGTCAAATAGCTTACAACAATTACTTTACAGAAGCCTTCCTCACTACATTTTGATAGATTCACAAATTTTAAGGCCAAAAAGGAAAATAATGCACATCTATTGGAGAACAGTCAGTCATAGATGTTAATAATTACAGCATTACGCCCTTACTTTTTTGTACTATATCTAATCTGTGGTTTAAATGTTTACCACAGTAAATTCTGCAGCATCCCCCTGGGTGAGATGTTCCAGTGTTTAATAAACCTCAAAGTAGAAGAAATTTGTAATTTAGTCCTGCTTGACCCCCTTTCAGGGTTAAAACTCACATTTGTTGAAAAAAAAAAAACAACTAAATTCTCAGCTATTAGGAATGCATAAACCATAGTTTTATCAAACTTCTTGACCACATTCCAGGTTATTTCCCTAGCTTCCTACTGAGTGCAAGCCTGGGTATTTGCATGTAAATGGATTGTACTGCTATAAACATTTTTATTATCAATTTGGCTTTCCCATTTTAGTTGATCATATTGATTAATGATAAATAAGCCACAGTGAGCTGTATGATAAGAGAAAAAATGTGTAATTTGAGACGTGCATGTGAAATATCCCAGGTGGAAGCTGAAACTTCTTCCAAAAGCAGTTCTGTCTAATGACAAAATTGTGCTGGAATGCTGAATTAACAAGAATGTAATCTGTTTAGTGCTGTCACTGCAGAGTAGTAAAACATTAGGCTCCAATTCAGCCTCCTTAGACTTTGATCATGAGACATTGTAGATGTAGTGTATTATTTTTAGCACACTTCTCAATTGTTTCACCACTGGTTTAGAAACTCGTGCCACAAACGGGTATGCTGTCTCAGTTGTGCTGTCCTACTTGAGTTTACAGTTCCATGGATTGACTTTCTTTTAAGCCACTGCATCACACTATAAACGCATTTTTGGTTGCTAAGTTGCTGTCTTTTTTTAAGGGTTTGAATAATTCAGGTGTTTTAAAATACAGTTTTTAATTTTAAATCCTTTTGGCTTTCTTCTTATTAACAGCTGTTATACTCAGACACTACAGTGTTTTGGATAGAATCAGCAAGAATCCAGGTGCTCAGTATAAAGTAAGCACTATGGGTATAAAGTAAGCACTATGGGTTATAAAGTAATCTCTATTACTAATGGAGTTATCACTAACTCAAAATTATCACTGGTTTAAAAATAATGGGTCATGTTTACAGTTTCCTGAGTGTCATCAGAAGAGTTTATAAATGAGTGACAGTGGAATCACTTTGGTTACATTTTTTAAAAAACTTTGAAATAAAGGATACTTCAGTTATAAATCATGTTTTTTTGATTTACTGGTAAGTCCAAAAAACATTTCAGCCTGCTTCTGATTATGATAGATCAAGAAAAATGAAGGAATAGTTATTGGATCTTCTACCATATTGATGGTAGCTTACTCTAGCAGAGCGTGGAGAAAATTATCATTGAAAGAGAGCCCATAAAATTCACTAGCAAGTAGAGTATTTCACCCAAGGACTGTGGATCTGTATAGACTGCTAGTATGTCCTCCCTTCAAAGCTTCAATGAACTCTGATGACAGAGAGAAAAATTATCTATCCACTCTTATTGTCTTGCTTCACTAACCTGATCTCCTATATCAAGGAGACCCACTTAGTAGATGAGGGAAAGGCTGTGGATGTGTCTACCTGGACATTAGTAAAGCCTTTGACACCATTTTGCACAGCATTCTCAGCGACAAAGTGGCTTCTCATGGCTTAGACACATGCACTGTTCATTGGGTAAAAACCTGGCTAAATAACTGGGCCCAGAAATGAGTGGTGAAGGAAGTTACACCCAGCTGGTGATCGATCACAAGTGGTGTCTCCCAGGGCTCAATACTGGGGCCAGCCCTGTTTAATGTCTTTATCAATGATCTGGACAAGGGGATTGAGTGCATCCTCAGTCAACTTGTAGACAACACCAAGTTGGGTGGGAATGCTGATCTGCTGGAGGCCAGGAAGGCTCTTCAAAGGGATTTGGACCAGCTGGATTGCTGGGCCAAAGCCTATGGTGTGATGTTCAACAAGGTGAAGTTCTGTGTCCCACACGTGATCATAACAACCCCCTGCAGCACTACAGGATAGGGGAAGAGTGGCTGGAAAGCTGCCCATCAAAGGACCTGGGGATGCTGGTGAACAGTGTGTTGGTTTTGGCTGAGATAGAGTTAATTTTCTTCACAGTGGAGCTAGTAACTCTTCTAGTATGGGGCTGTGTTTCAGATTTGGGCTTGTGGGAAACTGGACTGGTGAATGACTCAAACAATCAACCACTTAAATGCCCAGGTGCAGACGGTGAGCACACTCATCACCTCAGGTTACAGCTGGGTGTTGAATGAGATAAGGAAACGGCAAACCCTGTGATAAGGGTACTGTCTGTCTCTGTCCTTTTACAAGTGAACTCAGCTGTGATAACTCCCTTTTGGGGAAAGTACTGGGACGTTCACACTGTAGCTTGAAGCTATTCATGTCTGCTGATGGGCCATGATGGGCTGTAATTGATTCAACTTCACTGACCTAATAGGCAGCTGTAACGACTTAGAAATTGTCAAATACTCACCAAGTGTCCTGTGATCCACAGTATTACATCATTTAGTGTAAAACTTCCTGCCCCAGGGGCGGTACCTGAACCTGAGTGACTATAACCCAGGGAACTTTAATGTTTTGGTGGGTTTTTTCCACCCTTGATGGGTTGACACAGTGACCAACTTTGACCAACAGACATCAAAATTGCAACAATCAAGTCTTGTCATGGACATTATATACTGACGAAAGTCACTGCTCGCTCAGTCGTCAGATTTACCAGTCTCTGCTCTGGAAAGCCTCAGGCTGCCTAGAGAGACGGCACGGATGATCCATCAGCTCAGCAGTTCCAATACGTGGCAAGTGTTAGCTGTAAAGTTATCGTCAAAGCAGAAGCAAAGAGTAGAAGTATAGCCCAGACTCTGTGCCTGTACTCCTGTTTTCTTTATTCCTCCTATCCCGAGAGAGATGGGAGAGACTGTTCACAGAAGGGAGGCAGGAGCAAGAGCGGGCGGAACCAGCTGCGATGCTGACTATTCGGGGGAAGGAAAAGGGGAGAGCTGGGGGTGGACCCGGGGTAACCAGCCAATTGGACTCTGTTTTGGGGGAGTCTGTACTACTTTCAAGTTTTACCCACACTTGGAACAAAGGAGATTCAGAGCACATGGCAGAGACAAGTCCAGACATGCCTGGGTAGTCCCGGGGCCAGGCTGCACCTCGGGATAGGCAGCAACAATATACTTTTCTACTCTTGTTCCTTTTTTCTTTTCCCTATTTCTTTCTATCTCTCTCTAACTCATACTTACTGTTAAATAAAATCCATACTATTAACTTCAGCATATGGTCTCCTTTACACCTTAATTTCAGGCAGAGGTATCTCTAATAACTTTAATAACGGAGTCTTAAAAGGGCTGAAAACAGTGTAAACAATAGAGATGGTTTTGTTATTGGTGAGTAGCATTTGCACAATGTCAAGCCCTTTTCTGCTTTTTATACTGCCACACTGGCAAGAAGGTGGGGAGTGAGTGGGAAGTTGGGTGGGGAGCCAAGACAATAGACAATAGACCCCAACAGGCCAAAGGGATATTCCAGGCTCTATGACATCATGCTCAATATATAGAGAGGGGGGAATAAGGAAGAAGGTAGAGATGTTTGGAATCATGCATGACAGAAACCTGCTGTCCTAGAGCTGGCTGAACACCATGCCAGCGGATGGGAAGTGGTGAATGAAGGCCTTGTTTTGCTTTGCTTGTGTATGTGTATTTTGCGTTACCTGTTAAACTGTCTTTACATTGACCCATGAGATTTCTAACTTTTTCCTGTCCAATTGTCTTGCCCATCCCACTAGGAGGGGTTGAACAAGACTGTGTGGTGCTTGGTTGCTGGCTGGAGTTAAACCACAAAAGACAGACAGTTGAACATGAGTCAGCAGTGTGCCCAGGTGGTCAAGAAGGCCAGTGGTATCACAGCCTGTATCAGAAAAGAGTGTCCAGCAGGACCAGGGAAGTGATTTTCCACCTGTACTTGGCCCCGGTGAGGCTGCACTTTGAATCCTGTGTTCATTTATGTCCCTCACTACAAGAAAGACACTGAGGTGCTGGAGCATGTCCAGAGAAGGACAGCAAAGCTTGTGACGGGTCTGGAGCACAAGTCTTACAAGCAGCTGCTGGGGGAGCTGGGATTGTTCAGCCTGGAGAAAAGGAGGCTCAGAGGGGACCTTATTGCTCTCCTCAACACTCTTGAAAGGAGGATTTAGCCATGTGGGGATTGGGCTCTTCTACCAAGTAGCAATTGACAAGACAAGAAGAAAGTTGCACCAGGGAGGTTTATTGAATATTGAATATTACAAAAAACTTCTTCACTGAAAGGATTGTCAGTCCGTGAAACAAGCTGATCAGGAGAGTGGTTGGGTCACCATCCCTGGAGATACTTAGAAGACCTGCAGAAGCGGCAGTCAGGGATGTGGTGTAGATGTGGACTTGGCAGTACTGGGTTAATGACTGGATGCAATGATCTTAAATATCTTTTCCAACATAAACTATTCTATGATTCTATGATTATTCCTCCACATGTGCAACTGCTTTTTTTTTCATCTTGAATTGCAACTAAATTCACTGGAAGTTATTGAAATAGGCCAAATTAACTAGGTATTTCAGTAGAAGATTGAAGTAAGACATGCAACTTTCAGGTCCTAGACACAGAAGAACCATACACTTCAATATTTTAATTACAGATTACAGCTGCTTGTTATATATCATATTTGGTGGCACGCACATGTGTATCACAGTGCACATTGGCATACATATTCATATGTGATAATTCCTACATAGGGCCAGATTTCTTTTCTACAAGTGAACTTTTAAAAGTATATCCATTCTAATTTCATAAGCATTTTCTTTCCCAGCTGAGAAACATGAGCATGTTTTTTGAGAAATTGAAAGTTTCTTTGTATCTGTCTATTTCTTGCCAAATCTATCGACAATCTGGATACTCACATTGTCAGACATTCAGATTATGACTTGACTTCAGGATGAAAATACAAGTGTCAGTTTGTATATAAAAAAGATCTGCCATGGTGGGAAAGTACTAACAGCAAAAGATACCAAAATATTATTGTCATATCACTACTAGCTTGTTTGCATTGTAAATAAGCACGTCCATAGGTATATGGCATTATATACTAAATAATATTCTGCTTTCACTTGTTCTTTTCCAGTGTTCTATCAAGACGTCTGGTGAAAAAAAAAATTATAGAAGTTTAGCAGCAAAAGATGTTAGACCTATTTTAGAAAGAGGCATTTATTTTGTATCCAGAATTTTAAATTAAAACAAGACAGTATCAGAGCAATGAATGTTTAGCGAGTTATACTTGTTACTAAGAAACAAAACAGCAACAGGCAAAAGAAATAACAGTAAATAATTACTAGATACAAAACTGCTAGATCTCATTAACCTCTCCTCCCCCAGGAACAAAGAGAAACTTAAAACGGCGGAGTGATCCCTCCTAAGATGGCGGCTGCCATGGGCAACTATATGTAGGGAGACAAAGGGAAAATGGCATCAGCCTTTCCCCCTCACTTATCTCTCTGGCAGCAGCAGCTCTGTTGAGAAAGGCGGCTGGAACACTGGTGGCTGGTACTCAGTCAAGGGCTAGAACTCACGAAGAGACTCCGCCTTCCTCTTGGCAGGAGATGGCAAGACAAGGAAAGGCAAGGCAAAGCAGCTGTGCTGGAAAGACTTGGTGCTACCTCTCCTCGCTGGAGAACTGTGGGCCCTTGGATATGGAGCAGGCACTCCATTCTTCTGGGCACAGGGCCATGACTTCAAGCAGGCACTCCTGGAATTTGCCTCGAGTCAGTCCAAGATGCAAAGGAGAAACAAAACTAGAAAAAAATCCCAAAATACACGAAGCCTCTGCCTTGAGAAAAAGACACCAGGCAAAAGAGAACTTGGTTTGGGTACTATGACTTTTGAAAGGAATCAGCAAACTCAGGCCCTAGCAGTTCCATATCCAGCCATAGCACCAGCTCTTAAAGAGACAGTAACAAGTTTGGACACAGTTAGATATGGAATACGATAACATTTTGGGGTACTTCAAGGGACCTTGAAGATCATCTAGTTCCAAACCCCCTGCCATGGGTGGGGAAACCATCTAGACCAGGCTTTGAACACCTTCAGGGATGAGGCATATGCAACTTCCTTGGACAACTTGTTCCAGTGCCTCAGCACCCTAACAGTAAAGATTTTTTTTCCTAATATCTAATCTAATCCTATTCTCTTTCAATTTAAACCCATTGTAAATGCTCTTGTAAAAAGCCTTGCCCCATCTTTCCTGTATGTTCACTTCAGGAACTGGAAGGCCAAAATTAGGCTACCCTGAACCGCTCTCTTTTCCAGGCTGAATAATCCCAATTCTCCCAGCCTTTCCGCATAGGGAAGGGTCTCCATTCCTCTGGTCAACCTGGTGGCTCTTCTCTGGATTCCCTCCAACTGATTAATGTCTTTCCTGTGTTGGGGAAACAGGATACAATAGTTGAGGTGTTTTCTAGTGTTATGTAACATTGTGTTATCTAATTATAACTCACTGTATTTTCCTCTTTTTTGCTTCCCCTTCCCCACCCCCCCCCCCCGAAATTCTGTGCCATAAGAATATATTTAATATTCTCTCTTTTTTTTCCTTCCTGGTAGACTACTGAAATAATGATATATGAAACAAGACAGTGAGGCATACAATTCGTTTTAAAAGCTATTATGGGATACAGCTTTCAGTGCTTGTCAATATTATGTGTCACTACTGAAAATGTCCAGTGCCAAGTAACTTCTGAGAGAATAAACAAGTTCTGGTTGGAGACTAACAGCATAAAAATATGTCAGAGAGCCTTAACTAGTGCAAATAATTGGCCAGATTGTCAGCTTTTTAAATTCTTCAATACATCAGTCATGACTCCATCTCAAGTATTTGACACTAAAGCACTTAGCTGATTTAAAGCTTCCAGAAGAACAACCTGAATGAAATCCTAACTTTCTGCATTCCTGTGGTTGCTGTTTAACAGCCAATACAATGTTATTAAAATTATTAGAGAGATGCCTCTGGCTGAATTGAGGTGCAAAGGAGAACATATGCCAAAGCCAGTAGTAGGGATTATTTAACAGTAAATGTGAGGTAGAGATAGAAATAGGAAAAGGGGGAGGTCCTCCTTTTTTCCCTTTTCAAAAGTGGGACTTAGATTTCCTCCTTTCCAGTGAGTGAAAACTTCACTGCCATGACATCTCAACCACAGATGCATGTCATCAAGTCCCATGGACTTGTGTACCTTCGTGTTCCTTAGATGTTCTCAAACTTGATTTTCTCCTACAGTGGGTTTCTATTCATTTTCCCAGTACCTGCCTTTGTCTTCTGTGATTAAGGCAGTGTGACTCCACTTGCCAGTGAAGACTGAGGTATAAAAGTCACTGAGTACTGCAGCCTTCTCCACGTCCGGGTAACCAGGTCTCCTGTTTCCTTCTGTATAGGGCCCATGTTTTCCTTAGTCTTCTTTTTATCATTGACGTACCTAAAGAAGTGTTTCTTGTTGCTCGTGATGGCCCTGGAAAGGTTTAATTCCATCAGGGCTTTAGCTTTCCTAACTGGACCCCCAACTGCCCGGGCAACTTTTCAGTATTCCACCCAGGCTGCCTATTCTCGCTTCCACCCTCTGTAGGCTTTTTTTTTGGTGTGTGTTTGAGTTTGTCCAGGAACTTCTTGTTCATTCACACAGGCCTCCTGGAATTTTTGCCTGATTTCCTCTTTGTTGGGGTGCATTGCTCCTGAACTTGGAGCAGGCGATCCTTGAATATCAACCAGCTTTCTGGTTTACTTCTTCCCTCCAGGTGTTTATCCCACAGTACTCTATCAAGCAGATCCCTGAAGAGGTCAAAGTCTGCTGTCCTAAAATACAGGGCAGTAAGCTCGCTATGCATCCTCCTTGCTGCCCTAAGGATTTTGAACTCCACCATTTCATGGTCACTGCAGCCCAGGCAACCGAATACCTGTGCAAAAAAAGCAAAGCTAAAGGGAAGTGCTGAGTAAATAATAGGTTTTTCAGTTCACTGGAGGGTCTCAAAAGAGCAACAAAATGTTTCCAGCAACATTTTAAAGGATTTTTTCCTCCAAAATTAGGGTGAAAGATAAAGTAAAAGAAAAATCAATTAACCAAAAACCATTTGTTTTATATAAAACTGGTTTCCTTAGATTCTGAATTATTTTAAACTTTTAAAAGAGAATGAAAGTTGACCTCAAATCAAATAATTTTTTGCATAATAGAAACTTAGTCTCTTCAATATTTTGGTGGAAAGGATTATATTTTTGATAAATAAACGGGACACTGTCTAAAATATATATATATATATATACATGCAAGAAATATCATCTAAAGATTTTTCAGAATGATACCAAATAAATACAACAATGATAATTGAGAAATTATTCTGTTCTGCATAAGTTGTCATGATAAATTCATTAGTTCATTGTCTGAATGCACTTCTTATGTTAAAAAATGCAATAAAATACATAGCCATATATTAAATAAATGTTATATCCATTTGTACCCATTGCATTCTGAGTTCTGAGATACAATTCAGACAGTAAAATAATTTTTCAGTGAACTGAACTTCCAACTGTGATTTGTGGTTTTGGTATGAAGCACCAACCATTCCTTTTTGCACCCAGATTCTTTGATGCATTGATTCAGGAACAACTTGTTATATTTTTATATGTTTAAACTTGTACATTCTTTAACTCATGTTTCTAAGTGGTATCTTGAGCCTTTCTACAGTGAGAACCTCACAAAACCAATTGAGAGAAGAGATATTTCATAGTATCAAGCAGGAACATGTTGGGGTCTCTTCCCCCTGCCATGTAGCCCTGGGAGAGGGGCCCTGAGGAGAGGCACGGGGTTTCCTGAGCCCCTGGTCAGCCTCATTCCCCATTGGTTGGTTTGTGTTCCCCTGTGTGGGCAAGGACCCTCGGGTCCCGTGACTGGAGGAGTTCCTCAGCAGAGCCCCGGCCATGCGGCTGGAGAAATAAACATCTCTGAAACATCTACCAAGAATCTGTCCATATATATTTCCTTTCCACGGGACTCCTGGTTTGATATATGCATGTTACAGTAATCCCCGCTGTAGCAGGGACAAATAACTCTCAAGCTAATTTAGCAGTAGCTCTACTTTCACTGCCTTTCATTCAGTTCTAATGGGATTGGTCCACTTTCATGAGTCAACAATCAACCTAATTCATGAAAACTGAAGACCATGGGCTTGAATAATGGTACAACACCAATATATTCCTATTGATTTTCAATTTGCAAGAAGATCTACCCAAGATATAAACACTCATATTTCTCAATTTAAAAAGTCTATAAAATAAATTTTAAATTCATATTCTGTAAATTTATGTTTCAAGTTCAGATTTTATTTTGAAGAAAAAGAAGTTCTGAAGAAAAAAGAATGCTAGAAGTAGTGTTATGCATTTTTGTATGCTCATTTATTTTTCATGTCATGTTCTTCTGTTGTAGCCAAGTTGCAACCTGGGAAGCATTTATCTGAATCTTGTAACTTCACCAGCTGTCCAGAGATTACTCACTATCATTTACTAAGGAAAGAAAAGAAACATAGCAAAAGGTAACTCTAATGGTATGTTTTATTTAAGAATTCAGACTCATTGACATATTTTCTCAGGAGGAAGATATAGTAACATTGCTATATGCTAAAGTTCCTTTGGCTTAATAATTTTTTTTCCCATAAAACCCACCTCATCACTGTATCTCTCTTGACCATAAACCATGTAACTTGCTTTTCAAATTTCACTGATGCCAGCTTGAAGAAGACCTACCAGAACCTGGAGAGGAGCACATCAATGTTACAGCATGCCTCTGAGATTTTTCTACAGTATATTTGACCACCTTATACTTTCTCTATAATTTATCCTTCTGAATTACAAATGAAAGCCTTACTGTAAGACAACTTTTGTGGAGCAACTGAGCAGGGTGTTTTAAAAAAATAAGGAGTTAGTTGCCATGTGTTTCTGCTTGTATTGGACTCCTCTGAGCTTTACTTTCTAATACACTCCATTAAAAGTGCTGGACCTTAACCACAAAACTCCAAAACAATTAAAACTCTGGCTTCTCAAGCATCTGTGCATGAGGACATCAGGAGACATTCTGTCTTAGGGAGAATTATGCTCCCCCTTAACTCATTCTTATGAGTATCTCTGAAAAATACTGCCAGGGCTATAAAGCCCTTTTTGATATGTTCATAACGGTGATCAGTTTGTAGCAAGTTTGTGCAGCATGCGACATGTTTTGTTGATATGATTATGCCTATTCTTTGTCTCTTGGGTCCTATTAACAGAGGACGCTACAAATAAGCCAGCCAAAATAAGTGATATATTAGTTCTTCACTAACCTTGAGGTTAAATTCTAAGACCTGCTGGCATTCAATTCAATAACTAATTACAAGGGCTTTTCTTTCATTGTTGCAGCTTCAGAAAGAACAAAGCAGATTGGAGGAAAAGAACAGATGCACAATAAAATAGCTATTGAACTGTAAAAAAATCAGTCAATTTATCATCTGACATTTCACAAATGGATATTTTCTGTGCTTGAGCTAAATTTCTAAAAAAAATCCTTTTCCATAGGTTTTGATTCTTTTACATGTTTACAGATAGGAAATATACCAGCTTTTGATTTTGTTGGTATGTTTTCTTAGTTGTTCAAATATATTGCCCATTCTACAAGTGGTGAGAAAGAAGGGAAGACACTCACATGGAATTTTTTTTTTTTAATGAAAGTGTGCTCCACTAGCAAAAGCTTAATTTCTCTTTAATTCCAAGAAATAAAATAAAGGGAATCCCACAAGCATGTCTTACAGACCAAATGCACAAATTCTCTGAAGTTTTTTCCATATTTTTTTCCACTGGAATTTAATTTCAGTATTTCCTTTGTTTGTTATCTGCATTTCTGAAGTAGTCAAAGTTACAGGTGTCACAAAGGTAATTTAACTAGCAAAACAGAAAGAAGACTATTTCTGTAGGAGAAAAAAAATGCCAACAGCCCAAACCCTAAGTAACATTATTGGGAAAAAAGACAAGCAAACCAACCAACCAAGTTCCTCCACCCCTCCCAAAAAACTCCCCACCTCAAAAAACCCAACCCAACCCAAACTCTTTAGAGAAATTCGGTATTTTCATGCAGGATAAGTTTCTTGAGGCTTTCCAGTTTCTAGGTGCTGCTAGATGAAGAAAGTGTCCCAATTCTAGATCATCTTCCTTTATATAGCTCTTCTTAATGGGAAATAAGAGACAGTTATTTTGGAAAACAATTGATCTCTTTTTAAATTAAAGGATGCAATACAGAAAAAAATCCCCTAGCGGTGTATCGTTACATAAAGTATCAGCGTAATATTTAAGAGACTACAGCAGGAGAGATTTTGAAAAGCTCTTTTGCTTCAGAAATTTCAAGGAAGGTTTCAGAATATTAAAAAGAGCTGATGAGTTGATTGTCAGACAGTCAGAATCCTTCTTGTTTTCGTCAGAGAGGAAAGACTGCTTAACACAGAGCTCCCAATACTGAAGTTGATTTCATAAGCCTGTTCAGCTGCCTATTAGCACTTCTGGGTAGAAAAATCTCGTGAAAGGAGTAAAGAAAAAAAGGCACATGGTAGCACCATACAAATCCTCTATTAGAAAACTAGAATACTTTTAATGTACAGTACTGCAAAAAATTCAAATCAGCAGAAATTAGCAGCACTTAATTTTTCATGTTCTCTCAAAGGGTTTACTCTAAATATTTTTTTAAATGTAAAATGTGAGGTCACTGTCAGTATTGATAACTCTATTAATTTATCCTCTATAATTTTATTTTTTTCCTTTTCAGCACCAAACAATCAGCCACAATTAATATTTCAAGTCTGAGTTTCAGGGATGTTGGTACCCACTTTTTTTCTGAGACGTGTAAACCACTTAAAATTTTTACCTATTTTGAGCCTTTTTCTTTATGACAAGCATTTTGCTTTCAACTTCCTTGAATACTTGTCACTGGCCAGGAAGGCAGTTATTTTAGATCTGCATTTTTTTTAACTTGCTTTGTAGATTTGATTGGCTGGCCCCTAGTTATTTCCTTATCCATTAAACTGTAATTTTAGGTTCTGATTTGGCCCTTTTTAAGTGCAAACTCCTAACAATTGATGTAAAATTATGCAAACATTGACTTGGATTACTGATATAACTTGAAGCCTTATAGTACCCTTAATGGATTTGGAATGAGAATTGCATAATTTAGTGCTATGTGTCTCACAAACAGAGGCTATGAATGGGCGTTTGCCTTTCAGAAACACCTGCAGTACAATTGATGATATATGCACAGATGCTCATCACTCACCCTTTTTTCCATAACAGTATTTTTCCTTTCCCTTCTTTTAATCCATCAATTACAAGACTAGACAGACTTCTTCTGTAGATTCTGTCACTGTATCCTGGTTTAAATGTGTACATAGGATATTTCGCCTTAAAAACATGCTTACAAAATTATTTATTGTAAAAACATTTAGTTTAAAGATAAGAGAGACCCTGTTGATTGAATGTGTTTCAAGCACATTGAAAGTGATCTGAAATTATGTTTAAAAACACACCAAGTTGTTTTTAAGAGATTAAATTCCCAGTTTATGGTAGCATGCACAGAAAGGTGATAAAAACAAAACACAGCAAGAAAACACAAACAAGCAAACAAACCAACAAAAATCTCAAACAAACCAACAAAAAACCCAAACTCAAAACCCAACAATCCCCCCTCCTCCCAAAAAGCTAACCAACCAACCAACCAACCAACAAACCAAAAAGGTATATAATTTGCTTTCCTTTAATGTATAATATCCTGGAAAGGAAACGTTTTCTTGGTGGCAGAAATTTTCCTTTACTCATATTTTTCTGTGTTAATGGTCATTTCCTTATGATTTTCTATACTAGTATTTAACTGGACTTTACATAAGTGCAAAGAATTCTTCTCTTTTTGTCCTTCCACTCAGTGCTTTCTTTGGCTTATTTTATTTTTATTATCAATTCTTATTATTGGCTACCCTCCCTTTTAATGTTTTTTGCAGACTCAGTGTTGTCAGAATCTGATAAATTGGTGTTTATATTTGGAACATATTCCATATCTTCTCAATCCCTAATCCATCTGCTTACAACAGTGATTTTTGAGAGCTCTGTTGCACTGGTGTTTTTGTCAATATTATTTAACTATAACTGTTGACTGGACTGTTTCTCTGCTTACAGCTTTTGTTATTTTATGACTGCTTTAAGAACTTAAAATTGTCATCCCCAAAGTGTACAATTTAAAGTGGAATGTATAATTTGTTTCCTATAACAAAAGCAAATGTATTTACACTAATTGATATTGATGGTGTGTACATTTCAATATTGATGCCCCATAATATGGCACCAATCAACATTAAACCAGAACTCAAATTTCTAAGAGGATAAAACAGAATACATTCACTGTCATTTCAGTGAGGTTTTAACTATGTGAATTCCTGGAATTTCTTTTCTCTAATGCAGAGTGTAATTGTTTTGATCTTCAAGTAAGATTTTAATTTTATTCAGCCCCAGATTTTACTGTTGTACTCATAATCATACTAAATCTATGGTACTGCATGAAAGAAAATAATAAGAGAAAACACAGGATTCCTGTCTAAAGACTGACAACAAACTGGATAACACTGCAAAACTTCTAAAGGACTGATGTATTTCAGTTAGGGTTCTCTTGAAAAATGTTTTAAGAGGCAGGAGGACCTTGTAAGATTGGACGTGGTGGCCATTCTGCTCTGATCTGTTTCCAGATAGTTAAGGAGCCAGACACAGAACAATATGGTGAAATTGCTGGTAAGTATTACCTGCTTAATTATTTCCAAATCCCTCTACATTGTAACATATTTGTAAATGCTGGAGGTTTTTTTAAACCCTGAAAATGAAAATATATTCATCTATTAGAAATTAGTACATTTCCTTTAGAACTAAATGTAATTCTTTCATTTATTCTTGAACAAAAACATGGCACACTTTCTCACTTCTGCATTTTTATCTTTTACTAAATTGCATAATTATGATTGTTCTGCTTTGGTGAAATGTAATTGTAATCTGTTATTCAGATTAATCAATTGTTTTTCCACAAACAGAACTACAGACTTTAATCTTTTCTTCCTCCTTTGATTGTCCTCCAAAGCTGTTAGCCTCAATGTAACACCTAGGAAAATAACTTTTCCAATTTCATTCCCCCACTGAGTAGTTTGTCCATATTTATTATAGACACTCATCTGAAGGATTTCTCTAATCTTGTGTCCAGGGATGTCTGGATCACTGCCAATTTCACCCTTGATGGATTCAGTTATATATTTATTTTGTTTTAAAAATCAACTCTTAAGTTTGATGCATGAAAATATTTCTTCTGTCTCACCTTTCATTACAAGTGAAAAAGTGGCAAGTTTATTTTCCTCCTTCTTGGTCTTTTAAAAAAGCTTTGAGATGCCTTTTGGATTGTGATAGAGTTTTGTGTTGCTTTGTTTTCTGAGAACTACCACACATTTTCATTGAGGCTAATTTATTGTCTAGAGGAAGAAGTTATAAACGATTTATACTTTTTTGTTCTTGCATTAGTGAGAAAACACAATCATCCAGGGGAAGCTGGAAGACTGGCAGAGCCTGTTTAGAACATAGGTGAAAGAGTTTTTTAAATGTTGAGAAATAATTGGAAAGTATATCTGTCCGTTTTCCGCGCTTCACATGTCGAAGGAAAATAACTTCAAGGGATGGGACTATGCAATTACACAAATTTATTGTTTAAAATAACGAACGCATCAGTCGAGGCGTGAGATTTTACAACACCTCCGAGTAATGGCGACTAGTCACAAGATTTAGGGTTACATCGTAATTTATAATTTTCTAATCCAATAGATACTTAAAATGACACTTTGTTTTAGATTAATGACCTATCACCTGTGGCACTTCTCACTGCAATGCAGCTATGTCTTGACCAATAACTTCTCATGTCACGTACACACAGATGTCTCTCTTATACCATCTACATTCTTAACTTAAACTATATAAAATCACACTATTATATTTTAAAACCCTTCACCAAAACACCCAGTGTACAATTTTACTTATAATGATAGGAACACAAGTTTGTAATCCTTTTGCTTAAAGTCCACAAATCTCTGTCAATTAAGCCAGACCTAGTCTCTTCCAGGGTTGTAAATCAAAGCCTCCTTTAATTGCAGGAGTTTCTACTCCTCTGTCTCCCACATATATCCATATTTTGGAGAGTTATATTTCCTAATAATCACCCTGTATTAGAAGTAGTTCAGATGGGATAGAACATAAATGTAACAGGAACATGAAGATATAGTAGCAGACTTCTTAAATGCAGAAGACTGCAACATTTCAATCATCCTGAAATAGCCCAATTTGAATTCAAACAATTGTTTCAAGAAACTTATGGTTGAATTTAGACTTTATATGAGGCATCAGAGAAACTCCCCATAATTTCATAACTATATTTATTAGATAAATCTACTGCAATATTCATTTAAAGCTGTACTGACTATTTATATTATATACGAAATATCAGTAGTAGCATACTATATTTTTCAAGCATGCAGACACTCAGCATTACTTTGGCTGCAAATGCTGTGATAATAAGTAAGTTTGATGCAAAAATATGGGGGAAAAATATTCAACAGCTTTTCACTTCCAGACATTAAAACTTGCTAAAAAGGAAATTCAGACCAATGAAGTGTGTTCAGAACAGGGTTCCATGGAACTATTTGAATACTTCTGTCTGTACGTTAACAATGAGTACCGTGCATTAGCCCACTAGGAATGAACATGTGGAGTGAAACAGGGACTGAGGACCAACATCCATACTCTCTTTCTATATGTATTGTCTGTGTATATATAATATGCATACATATATATATGTATATAAATATGTGTATATAGACACAGACATATACACAGGCAGAGCAATTCCTCTGGAGTAGCCTTAGCTCCAATCGAAAATGAAGGTCACCACCATTTTCTTGCCCTTTTAGTTTAGTGACAAGTGAAACAAATTCAGTTCTTCTAATCTGAACTAGGAGTCTGGAATAGATGTATCCTGTGTAACAATATCCTTCTTCTAACAGACAGCACAGTACCAGTGTTTTTCCCTAGTAAAATTCTCATTTCAACAACAGTTGCTCTCATTTTCAATTTGGTAGATACAAACACATATTCACCATTTTTCACATTTGTTGAAAACAAAGGAAAACTGTGAGAAACTATTCAATAATTCAAAACCAAAAAAATTATGACATCCGTACAGGAATACACAATTTCCTTAAATATGGCCAGTTGGGATGGATAAGTTGTATTTTACATGTTCATTGAAAATTACAGCGTTTTTCTCTGCAAATTTTGCTTGTAGCTTGCAACTTCCTGTTATGAACAATAATGGAATTTTTAGCAAAGAAACATTCCTATAATGTTTGTCATCCCTGTGATATCTGAGCTTTCAATTTTTTGGTGTTCTTTAGCCCATTCAACTAATTAGTTTCGAGTTTTTCTTCAGATTACAAAAACAGAGCACAGCAATATGCCCTTCAAGCAGTTCATCTTATATTGCAAATTTTGACAAATTTCTCCTTGTGAAGTATAGTTTTACCTTCTATGAAAGACAAAAATCTCTTAAAGGGATATAGGGAGTTTGGGAAGACCAAAGTCAGCCATTTTGAGAATTTACCTTTTCTTCCATCCCAAGATTTACCTTTAAATAGGAGTTGCCACTGTCTGATATTTCTATTTTATTTTTAACTGTGTTTTTTTGTCATTGTTTCCCACACAGTGTAACATCACATAAAATTCTTATGTGGCAACATATTCCTTGCTTCCATTACCTTTGCAGAATCAAGTTCATGGAGATGCTTTTAATCACTCTAAATTTCAGCCTTAAAAACCTTGATTACATCATCAGTCTGCTATTTAATGTTTTGTTACTAATGCCATGTCTTATGACACAGAATTTTCTCACATTACAGGACTTTCACATTATGATGTTCTCATCTTTATTTCCATTTCAGGTCTCAAATTGTATTCTAAATGGACTATAATTTCTTTGCTGTTTTTTTTCTCTTAGTCTCTGTTTAAAATATTAATATTTTTGTTTTATTAACTATTAATTTTGAAAGGGTTTTTTTATTCCCCATTAGCTGTTTGTAATATTCTCTGGATAGCTCTTTTTCTGACTAAACTTCCACAAATTATTTAAATACTTTCAGTCCTTGTGAGTTTAATTTCTGTTTTGTTTAGGTTTTCATTTGTAATGATAATTTAGAGTAACATTTTGGACAGTTCTATATTAGTACACGACTTTCGCATAGAATTATTTCTATTCATATAGAATCTATTTCACATATTGAAGCTGGTTGATTTGATCCCTAAGTTACAGAGAAATAAAAAAATGTGTCTGCCCTGGCAATTCCTTTTTTGTCCCTGTCTACTGTTCTTTTCCTCAATTCTTCAGTCATTTACATCTAATGCTTTCAGAACCAATTAATTCATTGTACTTACGGAACAAACCAGTTTACCTTTTATCACTTGTTCCTATTCCAAAAGTAATGGATTTACTCCACTTGCTGAGCATGCAATGAAACTAAAAGTCCTAAGTGTCAACATGTTACATTTATAATGGTGAACAAGCATTGTTTTCCATACAGTGTATCACATGAAATTCTTATGTGGCAACATATTCCTTGCTTCCATTACCTTTGCAGAATCAAGTTCATGGAGATGCTTTTAATAACTCTAAATTTCAGCCTTAAAAATCTTGATAACATCATCAGCCTAATTAATTACTTTTTTTAAAGTTTTTTTTTAATTAATATAACAATCCATAATGTTTAATGATCACACATAGAATAAACACACAATACCTGAACTGTTGTGTTGATTTGAGTTTTTTTCAAGCTGCTATATAATACAGATTTTTAGCAGCTGCACCACCGTGATATCCCATGATAATGGGACAACATTAATTTCTACTGCAGGACTTCTAGTAGCTTTCAAATCCCAACCTCAGAGATATCTGCCACTGACTTCTCAGTAGCCAACACTGCAAAACAGGCAAAAATTGAAGGTGGTATTTTCTCATTTCTTCCTGTTATCTTGCTCAGGTAAGGTAAGTAATTTGCCCTTCTCTAGCTATAGAAGTGCACAACTATCCCCTTTTATTTTCAGAGACATAAAAGCACCTGGAGGTCCAACCTGCTCATGTTTTCAGATGTGGCATGTGAGTCAGTTGAGAAGGCAAATATATACACAAACATAAAATCCATGGGGTGAGGACCAGAGCATAGATCAAAGAGGGAACAATTTGGCAGACACAAGATATAACAGAGCTTTGTGTAGAGAAAAGTCAAGCTGAGAAGTCAAGGGCTGTGAATTACAGTACCAAATATTACAGGAGTGTCAATAGAGAGGAGCAAGTTCATGAAATTAAGTCTAACACCTTTCATTTGGGGAAACAGCAGGACACCTGTGAGATCCTAGTCTAGATAGAGACATTCATGCCGGGGAGACATATGAGATTCATAATCTTAGTGGTAGTAGATGAAGCTATGGGAGCACTTGGTAGATTATAAAAAATAAATTAATTTAATTCAGCTTTGCTTTGAAGTTTAAAAATTGACTAGCCATTTAGTGATTCAGGACTCCCAGTTCTCATTGCAAATAATCTGTCACACAGAAGCGGCATGAATTGCATCCCAATGAGCTGTTTCACAAACTTTACAGGAAAATTACAGGAAACACTGAGACTCCTAAGGGTATATTCATCTTCCCAAAATTATATGTATTAAAATAATGTTGCTGCATTGTATTTTTCTCCATAAAAACATTTCCTCATGTAGAGAATGCTAATTCTTTATAAGAATAGCTATGGCATAATTTATAGCTATAGCCAAGACTGAAAAACATGAACAAAGAAAACTAAAAAAACTGTAAATAATATATTTTTTTGAAACCACAATTCCTATAATCTCTTATATAGATACAGTTTGTACAATGCTTTATTACTTACTTCAGTTTCTAATATTATAACAGTTGACATCTGCATATGTGTGGATTTGAGGGTGGGGAGTGCTGGGGTTTTTGTTTCATTTGTAAGCAACCTGTACAGAGTTTTCCACATCTGTTCAAAATTTTAGCTCTTCCAGAAATTTTTCAAATTCATCTTAGTCCTTAAACTCACTAATATTTACATAAATTATGTATGCCTGGCTGTCTGTCTTAAATTATTTTTTGTAATTATCTGGTATGGGGAAAAAAAATCATACAGAAAAATAGATAGAAAATTACTTTTCTTCTGATTTCCTAACAGCATATTTTGTACAGAAGTATAAGTAAAAGAAACCTTATCCTGGGAAGTAATATGACAACAGAAATTGAATGAAAATCATACTATTTACAGCAAAAATTCAAATTTAAAGAAATATTCATCTAATGGCTTCAGATTTTATTTAATATTCTGTCTATCTTGTTTAGATAAAATGTTTTTCTAAAGGTATCTAGAAAACTTTAAAAATCAAAAAGTAATTTGAAACTGCATTTAAAGAAACTATTTTGGCTATGCTGGAAAATATAATGCTATTTTTCCTTCAAATAATTTGGAGGAAAAAATAACCCAGCTTAAAGCTAAGTAGAAAAAAAGTAAATTTGCTACTTGATTGCTCTAGGTCAATACAGAAAAATTGTTATGGAAATAATATTATATATATTTGACTGTGTGCTTTTAAACTAATCTTTAATTATCTACTACACTCTACTAGTGTATATGTATATATCTATAGGTGAATGTTTGTTCACATGTTAACAAATCTGTGGGCTCTCACTTTCATAAAACAACACCCAAATGATTGTCTGATAGTTGTACCTGACTTCATTTCTGACTTTGAACAGCCTAACAGATCCTAATGATCTGGAGGTTCAGTTTGCTATTACAACTTAGAATCTTATTGTGCCATAGAAATGCTTCTTTCAATGTAATTTCTGTTAGAGAGCAGATTTCCTCAGTCAGAATGCTTCATTGTTTAGAACGTGCTGTGTAATGTATCAGTAATGATGAAGATATTCAGTTTGATAAATGATTGTTATTTATGACAACCTAAACCTTCATTTGGTATCTTAGCTGATACATAACTTACCCTTGAATAGACAGACCTAGGGAATAAAACATTTTCAAGTCAACTTAACTAGAAATAAAATAAAATTCTACTGAAAGCTTTGCTCATGAAGAATTTGACTGTGATTGGACTGAAACTCTGTTATTTTTTAAGGTGCACAGATAACAAAGTCACTGTCAGAGAGAAAGCATACAGACTGTGTTCCAAATCTTTTACATTTGCATAAAAATTGCATTAATAAGTAAAAATTATTGAATGCTTCAACATCATGCAGATTCTATGTTGTTAGGCAATGCCTGTCTCTGTGAATGTCCTGCTCCAGCACTTTGTGAAGGCAATAATTTTTTTAAATCAAATGATGTTACTGTGTATGTGACACCAAAGTTTCAGAGATAAAACTTTTGTGCCATGTTCAGTAACTTAATTTCAGCTTAATTTGTGTTATTTTTGTGATGAAATATGAGCTGAAGGCTTTCAGCTTGCCACTGAAAAGCTTAAATAACATTGTTCACTTGAGAAATCTTTGAGATACTAATCAGCTCAGTAAAAACATTTCAAGGCAATATGTTAAATCACTCATAAAGCAAAACTGATGTTCAGTTAATTTGAGAGATTGTATTTCAAGCTAAAAATACATTAATGAGTATTGTGTTTCTTAGTTCTATTTGAGGATGTAGATGTATTAACATATATAGATCATAATTAAATCTTAATTTCTGGTGTAAACAGGCACTTTGACAAATAAGGTAAGTAGCTGAATTGAAACACCAGCAATTAAAATACCACACATTCCGAAAGAGGCATCTAGTCTGCAATAAAATCTGGAGCAATTGAAGGAAACTTCCAGTGGTTTATGAAGAAAATTCTTTGGACTTTTACAGAGAAAAGACAGAAAAGCATAGAGGTGTATATATATGAGGCCCCATGGATACTGGCATGAACTTTTGGTCCAAATGAACCTTGGTGTACAGTGCTGGCTAGTCTTGGATGTAAGCTAATTGAGCTACTGTTTCAGCAGAGTAATTTTGATTCCTTTCTTGTGCACTAGATTTTTTAAAGAATGATGTTCTAACAAAAGATCTAGTTCATTTAAATAACGTAAAAAGGAAAGAGGAATTTGTACTGGATGTATTTCTTTATATATTTCTTTAAAATGCCACATATTAAAAAGAATCTGACCTTTTAAGACGCACACAGATTTTGTTTGGAACAAAAAAATTCATGCTTTATTCTAGTCTATTTATCTCCTCTTAAGAAAAAATATCTTATAAAAAGAATTTCTGTGTCTCTTACTCTAGACCATGTTCCATCTTTCTATTTTTGCCAAAGGCAAAAGCAGAAGAGTGAGTGAGTGAAAAATATTTCTCTACATATATATGCTTATGGACTGGGGTGTGCCCTTTATTTTCAAGCTGGAGAGAAAAATTTTCCATAGTAGGGGAAAGATTATCAAAGCTGTACAAAAGGAAATGTTTTATGTTCGTTTATTATAATTTCATATAATATTATATTATAATATCGCTTATTATAATCCACATATTTTTACACTATGACAATTGAACATATTTTTATGCAATGACAGCAACAGGCATTTATTAAATAGAAGCCAATGCTACCAAAAATATGCACTTGCAATTTGCTTGTTTATAATACATCATTGAAAATACTGAGATGATAAGAATCAGGACAAATAAAATCACAGAGGAGTCATTAGCTTATAGCTTATATTAGATATTTAAATATAGCAGTCACATTGCTATAATTTCTGAATAGAAACTTGCAAATAATAATACATGAAAAACATTTTACTGTTAAATATCTTAGGAAAAAAAAGAATTTTTCATTACTTTACAAAAACAAAGTTGTAGTAGCTTTGGCTGGGGAAGAGTTAATTTTCTTCACTATAGCAGGTATGGGCCTGTGTTTTCAATTTATGCTGAAAACAGTGTTGCTAACATAGGAATTTTTGTGCTATTGCTGAACAGTGCTTTCACAGAATCCTGGCCTTTTCTTCTTCTTGTACCACCAGTGAGAAGGCTGGGGGTGCACAAGGTGTTGGGAAGGATCAGCTGGGACAGCTGATCCCAAATGACCCACAGCATCTACCATGCCATATGGGGTCATGCTCAACACATAAAGCTGAGGGAAGAAAGAGGAAGAAGTGGGGGACATTCAATTGATGGTGTTAGTCTTCCCAAGTCACCATTACATGTGATGGAGCCCTGCTTTTCTGGGAATGGCTGAACACCCATGGGAAGTGGTGAATGAATTCCTTGTTTTGAACTTGCTTGTGTGTGGCTTTTGCTTTACCTATGAAACTGTCTTTATCTCAACCCATGAGTTTTCTCACTTTTACCCTTTGGATTCTCTCCCCGACCCTACCTGGGTGGGCAGTGAGCCTGTTGTACATAGTGTTGTACTTAGATGCCATCTGGGGTTAAACTATGACAAAAGAAAATTGGTTTACCATATATTTAAGTAGTTGCAAAATCACAATTTTTTTTTTATATAATGCTCTCCCCCAGCAACTTGGGGAAATAATAGCAATATCTCTGTATCATATTCTTCCAAAATTACTTTGTGTATTGATTACTCACAATAGTCTACTTTCTATTTTTAGTATTATTAGTACCAAGAGACTTTTTTCCTGAAAGGCTTTTGTTTAGTTAATGCACATCTCAGAATTGTTAGCGATAGTCTATATTAAAATATTTTTATTCATTCATGAATTAACTGTAATTCCAGGGTAGTTACTCATAAGATATTTCTTTTACATACCACCAAAATTTTATTATTGTCAAGGTTATTTCATAGTAGTTTACTCATGCAGACACCCTTCTGTAAGAATCTGATTATATGTTTGGAATTTCCAAAACTCTTTTTGGTTCACCAATTTGCTGTTAGCAAATGCTCAGTCCCCAGAGACAAGAGAGGTTAGAAGGGATAGCACTGATGCAGTCGCACCTTGAATATTGTGCGCAGTTTTGGGCACCACAATATAAGAAAGACATTAAACTATTAGAGAGTGTACAAAGGAGGACAACAAAGATGATGAAGGGCCTTGAGGAGAAGCTGTATGAGGAGTGGCTGAGGTCACTTGGTATCTCCAAGAGACTGAGGGATGACCTCATTGCAGTCTACAACTTCCTTGCGAGAGGAAGGTACCTTCCTTGCGAAGGACCAGGTACTGATCCCTTCTCTCTGGTGACAAGCAACAGAACCTGTGGGAATGGCATGAAGATGTGTCAGGGCAGATTTAGTTTAGATATTAGAAAAAAGTTCTTCACCCAGAGGTTGGTCAGACATAGGAACAGGCTTCCCAGGGAAGTGTCACAGCACCAAGTCTGACAGAGTTCAAGAATAGTTTTGGTGACATTTTCTGTCTTGTGCAAGGACAGGAGTTGGATTCAATGAACCTTACAGTTCCCTTCAAGAACTGTTCCCACAGAACATTCTGTGTTTCTGTGAAATCTTTCTGATGGCTTAGTGTGAGACGGAAAAAAATCTGGCTCACCAGTGAGATAGAACAACGGTTTTCAAGAAACTAGTAAGATTCTCCTTATAAAATTGTAGGATTTTTGACAATAGGTGACTGCATTCAGGAGGCTCTGCATCATCTTTAACTCATAGTCTGACCTGTTTTGCTGCCTGTGCTCAAAACCAGCCCTAGTGCTTCTCTTCTGGGAGATATGAGATGGTTCATCAGAGGCTTCCTCCCTCCTGAGTTGTACTGTAGACTCAAGGGATAGTTTGAACAAATTTTTTTAGAAAGTCAGGGAATCATAAGGGTTATCAGTTTAGAGAAGAAACTTTTATCTCGGATGAAGATTAGGAATTTCTTAATTATTTTTCTTTCTTCACTGTGCTTGTGAAACCTGATTTCCATCTATGATAGGTTAACCCACCTAGCTGATCTAGGAAAGCCAGTTGATGTAATCTTCTCGGAATTCAGCAAAGCTTTTGATACTCTCACAGTTTCCTTCTGGACAAAATGTCACATGTTACGTGATGGATGAGCAACTGGATCACAGGTTGGGCAAAGAGTTATAGTGAAAGGGATAACATCAGGCTGTCTGGTCACTTGTGGGGTTCCACAGGACTCCATCTTCAGACCAGTTCTCTTCAACATCTTCATTAACGACCCAGATGCAGGACTTGAAAGAGTACTAAGTAAGTTTGTTGACAACACTGAATTGGGAGGAGCTGTTGACTCCCTCAAGGGCAGAGAGGCCCTGCAGAGAGACCTTGACAAATTTGAGGCCTGGGCAATCACCAATCACATTAAGTTTAACAAGAGAAAGTCCCAGATTCTGCACCTGGAACAGGGCAATTCTGGTTGTGTCTATAAATGGGGGAATGAGATGCTGGAAAGCGCTGTGGAAAGTGGCCTGGGCGTCCTGGTCAATGGCAAGTTGAACAGCAGTGCCCTGGCAGCCAAGAGGGCAAATCATGCCCTGGGGGGCATCAAGCACAGCTGGGCAAGGGGGGGATTGTCCCACTCTGCTCTGCACTGGGGTGGCCTCATCTTGAGTCTTGTGTGCAGTTTTGGGCACCACAAATAAGAAAGAGCAACACTACTCCAGTGTCAGAGATGAAGTGAGTCTTTATGACTTTTAACAAAGCACAATGTTAATCCAAATAAGCTCTTTTATATTTGGTGATGTACAAGTATACCACTCTTTTTTTCTCTTTTGCTGTGGAGTATTAGAAAAAATCACTATATTAGAAATCACTGATACTGGATGTAAGTCATATAAACCAGGTGATTAACTGAGAGCTCTTTAACAATTATCTAATCATGTTTGATTAGATTGTGTCATTGAAAATATATGTCTCTATAATCTAAAAATATAATTGCTAAATGGCTGGATGCTATGAATAACTGCTAAATGATATCTTTGCTCTTTAATATTGACATAACTCCCTGTCTATAAATATCAAGTATTCTTAAACAGTTCATCAATCTAGTTAAAAGATGTGCTTTTCTAAGTGACAAGAGGGCTAGCTTGGAACACATGCGCTAAGAAAAACCTCATGGATTTGTTTTATTGTGTGTTTTAGTCTCATTCAAATATCTGGGGAGTAAAGTGCTTTTTCCTTTGGTTCTATCCATTATCTGCGATTGTTATAAATTGCAACTGAAACACTGAATATTCACAATAAACTTATAAGATGATCAGGAGTGACAGATAAATGAACTGTCAGATTTCATTTGCAAGACTATTTGCAATATATATCTTGTCTCATTCACCTGAATTCAGACAGTAGTCAAGACAAAAGAACTCTTTGAAAGATTCCCTTCTGACACAACATCCTTCTATGGATGCTTTACATGAGTGGGGTTATTTTTTTATTGATGCTTTGACTTAGAGTTTGACTTAGGGTTTGCCTGTTGCCCTAAGAGTGGACTTGCTTCCATTCATTCCTATTCTTTAAGCTACAACCTTCTGCTTCCTGGGGAGATGATACAGAATCCTCTTTATCTTGACCTTTTTTTCTGGCGGCTGTTCCTGTTTCTGTCTCAGGGGAGGCAGAACATGGTTTCACCAGTCTATCTTTTTCTTAGACTCCCTGCTGCTCCTTAACATTTCTACTTCTCCTGTAGCTCTGTAACCAGACTGATCAGATCATCCACTTGATCACAACTCACATAGCTGTTCTCACTCCTGCCATCCATTACTAGTTAAATGCTATGGCCCACAGAGACCTGGATGGCTGCATATTTTGGTGTGAGCTTTGTCTGGGTTGCCATCTATTCTGGTGAGTGCAGAGGACATAACTTCCTACTGAATGGATATCATAGCTAAGATCCTGAAAGGGTGATGATCACCAGGTCTCATGGCCAGGCATGGCAGAGCTGCAGGGAGATGGAGGCTGGCGCTGCTGTGGCATCTCTGAGACAGGACTACCGGGTCCCGGGGGGCTGAAACTGGGTTCTGGGCAGAGTGGGAAGGGTATCTGAGAGAGGCAGCACCAGTAAGTTTCATTGGTTCAGAGACCATGGAACACCATAATTCCTCTTTATTTCCAACTATAGATATCTTTTGAATATCTTTTGCTGTCTGAACATTGTGTTTGCTAAAATTTATTGCACTTAATGATTATTCACTGTAGTGGACAATCCCACTCGACAGATTTAGGGAAAGGTAGCTGGATATACTCTCAGAGGTGCATGGGAGAAACAACAACGTTCTCAGCAGGTTTAGTAACAAACAACTTTTGCTTGCAAACTTTAGAACATCCAGATATAATAATACACTTGGCATGGCTTTGACTAGACTTTTTAGTCTGGATTACAATATCTTTCAAGAAGAAGAATGCAGAAGAAGCAAAAGAGAAAGAAAATAGAGAGTAGATAACCACTAGCCTAGGAACCAGTGTGGTTTCATCAGCTTTCAAATCCAGGGTAGTGGAGTGCACCACGCTGCACATATCTTGCTGACCTTTTATCAGTTCCAGGCCCCCCAGGCTGGCCTATGGTAATTGTGGTGCCAAAGTCTCATGCCTGCACTTTACAAAATGCCAGAATGTTACTGGCACCACTTTGGGGCTTATGGTGGTCCTATGCAGTTGTTTGCTCCCAGTACAGTGTGGGCCTGTGTTGCATTTCACTACCCACAGAGTGTACGAAGGTGCTCCATCCCACCTCTTCCCCCACCCATTTCCCACCTGACTGTCTTGAGCCAGTCAACCATTCCTCTGCTCGGCTACATGCAGACGGCAGGGGTAGTGAGTACAAATCAACATCAGAATTTTAAACCATATATTTTCTTTATTTTCTTCTTCACATTCCTTTGGATGTCACTGTTAAAAAAAAAAGACAGAACATGGTGAGCAACCTGTTTATATTGGCTGACTTTCAATAATAAAACATCTCAGACAAGTAAAGGGTTTTTGTGAGAATTTTTGTTTCATTATGAAATGGAAAAAAAAAGAATAACTTTTTGTTTTACTTAACTCTTATTAGTTTTCAATATTTAATGGTTTTGATATCAAATGCATGAATGTACTTTTCCAAGTATTTTTCAGAACAAAACCACGTACTGTACCTGCTAAAAAATCAGTTCTTCAGTGTCATTCCATATTTTCTACATCATGAACAAAGGGCTAGCAGTATCACCCAGCCAATGTCCTGAGTTTATGCAGCATAAAGTGCTCACCTAACAATCTGATTAATCACTTAGCACACTAAAATTATAAATCATATAATACTTGCTACACGTAAAATATTTTAAATAATAATTTAATTTTTAAAATATTGTTATGTTGCCACTTTACAAGAATAAATAAATATTACTTCACACTCAGAGATTGCATGTCAGGAAATGTACTCTTTTTCCCTATTGTTCAATGACAACAAAGATTTATATTTGGCAGCGTTTTGGTGAGATTTTTGATGCTGTTTTCATGTTGCATTACTGTTACTGGGGGTAGTCCTAGTGTTTTCATCTTTGGTTTTCCCTTCCTCTTCTTGTGCTACTATTGTGATATGTTTCAGTTCTTTCCAAAAATTTTTTCTAAAACTTTTTAAACTTTGAGTCTATTATGGTAAAGTTTGGCAAGTTGGTTGATTTTCTGATATGGAGAAAAACTTTCCTGATACATTTACAATCCTAAAATAAACAACATATTAATTATTCAGCCCAACAGAAACATTTCATAGCCATGAAAACTCAATGTATTTAACGAGAACATTTATTTGCAATTGAAAGTGCTAAGCAAGTATTATAATCCAAAGTTGAAACTATCAAGGTATCATCAGAAAAGAACTTCTGAGTAGAAGTAAAATACATGTATTTTATGTTTTCTTTTCTTTGTTCTTCGTCTTTATGTCCCAGGTGGTAGTTGGTGATTCTGGCAAGCTGTGATCCTGTATGTTTAACAAAACTCTGAGCTTTCAAGATGTTATGCAATAGTGGCTTTCTGATAAGAGAAAAAGTTCACAATTTAATGATGCTATATTGAGATTTTGACATCTTGCATATCTGTAGATAAATGACAGACTGAAAATTTTGAGCCATCTTGTTTAAAAGTAGTAAATGTCATATAGTTAATTGACAGAAGAAATAAGATTTCATTTAATTGCTGACTGTATAAAGTGCCTTTTATTTTACACTATATATGCACCAATAAAATATATGTCTACCAAAGTAAGCATTATACTGACTGTGGTATAACAGATGTAGATGAGAGTGAAAAGAAAGTACCTAAAAATTATTCAGTCAATTGGTTTTCATATCTGTAGTACACAGTCATTTTAATCTGAGCTTGAAAAAAGTAATTTTAAGTAATTTTACCCCACAATTACTCATTTTACTTTATTGTACATTTATTACTATTCTTCCTAGGCTTTCTGGAATGTTTCAAGTGATAGAATTTCTATCATGTCACCAGGGAATATAGATCTCATTGTTGATTTTTTTTGTTAATGTCTTTTTTTCTTAAATCCTTAAAATTACTGCCAGAATATCCCTTCTAAATTCTTAAATAATTTCTTAAATAATTTATAGTTTCTTTAATTTTTGAGGTCTGAATTGCATTAGTCTGATACTTTGTACTTGATTCTACTTACATAAGAAATCTGTGGTCATATGTCTAATCTCTCTGGAACTGTTAATTTATCTTTCTTGTAAGTGTCCTGCCTTCTATTATACCATCACCTATGAATCATATTCATGCAGTGTCCTGTAAATCTTCCAGAACATAAATGAGCACATTAAATAAGGTTGTGCCTAAGATAAGTTCTCCTTGTTCCTCATCACCACATACTTGCAAAACAAAATCAATAACTATTTTTCATAACAGTTCCTTTTATTTAAATTTCCTTATCAGGATATTAAAATGCGGTATTAATTTCTGAGATCTTTCTTCCAAATTAAATTTCATTGTATGTCCAAAATCTGTGTATACTGCATGCAAGATCTTGCTTTATTAATTAATATGCAAGTTAAAAAAAAAAAATTTTTCAAAAGCTCTTCAGTCACAGATATATTATCTTCTCTAAGAGTCTTATTTCCTTTAATCTCTTCTTTTTTTTTTTTCTCTTTTTTTTTTTCTTTTTTTTTTTTTGACTGCTTGTATTGTAGATTTTGGAGTAAATTGGCATAAATGTTCTATGTGGAACTATAAGGACTGAAAGAAAATAGCTGCCTGTCTCAAAGCAAGGCCACAGAAGGAATTTGCCATAAGACACCACAACAGCAACTTAAAATAAACACAGGCAGGAGAAATTTTTGCCAGGAAGGAGCTAATTTCAGACCTGGTAGAGGTAAGATCTGGCTAGTACATCCTGGTTAGCGTATCTGGACAAAAATTCCCACTGTGGCAAACCGTGGGAAAGGAAGCAACTGCTAATACACATATCACCAATCAAACAAAGATCACCCAAAATTGTGGGAACTGCATCTTCGACCACCCCATGGATATCCGAATGTGGACTTTATAAAGGTGGTACCCCCAGAAGATCGACCCGGGACCCCCACCACTGAAAAGTCCAGGGTGAGAGAGGACCAATGGGATGCCTCTGGATCCACGTGTGGGAACCATCTTCTGCTTAATCTCTTCTCTCTCTCTGTGTCTCTCTCCTCTGCCTCACATTTACTGTTAAATAAAATCTGTATTATTGACTGCAACATACGGCCTCGTTTGCACCTTGATTTGGGGAGAGGCATCTCTCAATAATCTGATCATAACCGGAGTCAGCTGAGAAAAAAGATTTTTTTGCTAGACTATTATTCAGTATCCTCTGTCTAATTTTGAACTGTCTTTTATTTTTAAGGAACGAGTCAGAATAGGTTTGACTTATTTTGAATTCCATTACATACTGATATTTACATAGTAAATAGATATAACATACATGCTTTTTTTCTTATTTTAAAAATTATTTCTGATTTAATTTGCAGTTCATACTTGATTACTGATTTGAACTGATCAAAGTAACTTTCTTAATTAGTTATTTTTACTACAAATCCTGCTAAATTTCAATATGAAAGGTAGGCATAAGATTTCTCTTTAGAATAAGCAACCAGTTTAAGCAAAATATTTCAAATTATGATCATTACATTAAACTCCTTTTTAACTTGAGCTTCATCTAGCAATCTTCAATTCTTCTTTTCCTGACTCTGTTTTAATTTTGACTATCATTGCAGGCATTTTTTTTTAACTTGTCATATTTTTTAACCATGGTATAAAATAATTAATTATAACACTATCATAATTTAACCTAATATTGTAGTATTTGCAATTATGTGAAATTTTGGATCTGTTGATCATCATCTTCAAAAGATTTTTGGATTCTTTACTCTTTTTGTAAGGGGTCTTTACTGCCTTCCCCTCCAGACTTGCAGATTTTCTTTCCCCATGTCAACTACATTTTTGCAGTGCTCATTAATTTTAAGTACCTCCAGCTACATGTCCATTTCTCCTGGACATTTGTGAGTCAATTTCTCAGAGAGAAACTTTCTATTCAATAGAAATGTCCATTTGATCAAATTTATTTCCCTTTCTGTCTTTACAGAGCTTACCTGCCTTTCATGATTTCCTGTTTTTCCTTTTAGATCAAAGAGAAAAAAACATTATACTTAGAAGTTATGGTTTCTGAGAGCTCAGAACAATGATTTGTACTCCAATCTTATTCTGGTTTTTTTTCTGTGACCTTTTGTCAGTTGTTTAAAATTACATTTGTCAGCCTTTTTACAAAATTAAAGATTTTTTCATTTGTAGAGTTCACATTTTTGATTTTTAAACACTTTTTATTTTTAAGGAACTATCTTATTTCAAATATAATGTCTACAACTGAATCATAGCATCATCAAAATTAGGATGTTTTTCTGTGAATCAAGTGATTTAAACAAGAACCTACATCCAGTCATTAGACCTGCTTTTATAATTTCATTGTTGATGGTATAAGTTAGATAGTATGTTTTACTTAAGATATAAAGTTATATATCTATCTTTTCTAGAAAATTTTCTCTCCAAAATAAAATGCAAGGCCAACACTTCACCCATTAGCATCCCTGAGAGAAGTCACAATTTAAGCATTTTTGCATCATGTCCCATTGTGAAGTCATAAACAAACTATTCAAAATCTGAAAGTCTTTTCTCAGAGAAGAGCCAAAACCAGATCAGTAAATTTTTTTAAGGTGTTAAACTCTCAGCATTGCTTGCCTTGTTCAATATTTAACCTGGGCAAAAAAGCTGCATATTTTATACAGGAACACCACTGTTTAATTCTGAATTTTCCTGTCTTTGACAAAAACTAATTATTTGAGAAATAATGTATTTTCAGAAGGTATGGACTTTTTTATTTCTCTTTTACAACAAACCACAGATCAAAAAATGTTCCATTCTACACAAAATACAACCACATTTTCATGCTGTTTTGCATGGGTGAAGAACCTTTTTCTAATATCCAGCCTAGACCTCCCTGACGCAACTTCAGGCCATTCCCTCAGGTCCTGTCACTGGTCACCAGAGAAGAGATCAATGCCTGCCCTTCCTTTTCCCCTCATGAGGAAGTTGTAACTGCAATGAAGTCTCTCCTAAGTCTTCTCTTCTCCAGAGAGACCAACTGACCTCAGCTGCTCCTCAAGGCCCTTCACCATCTTTGTTGCCCTCCCTTGGAAACTTTCTAATAGCTTAACACCTTTCTTATATTGTGGTGACCAAAACTGCCCCCAGGACTTGAGGTGAGGCCATCCCAGTGCAGAGCAGAGCAGGACAATCCCTCCCTTGCCCGGCTGGTGATGCTGTGCCTGATGCCCCCCAGGACACGCTTGGCCCTCCTGGCTGCCAGGGCACTGCTGATTCATGTTCAACTTGCCATCGACCAGGATGCCTGGGTCCCTTTCCATGGCACTGCCCTCCAGCATCTCATTCCCCAGTCTGTCAGTACATCCAGGGCTGCTGCATCCCAGATGCAGAATCCAGCACTTTCTTGTGCTAAACTTCGTAAGGTTTGTGATTGCCCACAAGTCCTCTGACTTGTCAAGGTCTCTCTGAAGGGCCTGCGTGCCCTTAAGTGAGTCAACAGCTCCTCCTTTTTTTGGTGTCATCAACAAACTTAGTATTCTTTTGAGTCCTGCATCCAGGCTGTTAATGAAGGTATTGAAGAGAATTGGTCTCAGGATGCAGACCTGCAGAACCCCACTAGTGACAGGACAGTCTGATCTTCTCCCATTCTCTACAACCCTCTGTGCCCAACCCATGAGCCAGCTGCTCACCCATCGCATGATATATTTATCCAGCTGTGTGCTGGACATTTTGTCCAGAAGGAGACTAATGCACTGCATGGTGGGTTCGTGAAGGGTTGCTGCGTTTCCCTGAAATGTCCCTGGCAAAGGAATTGTTCCGGTGGGTGCAGTATAGCACTCCAGCCAGCTTATTCCTTTCACCCGTGCAGCTGTTAGGCACGGATCTCACACACACACACTCAAGCCAGATAGCTCAGCGTTACCAGAGGCAAAGAGTCAGGAGGGCTCTCCTGTATGGCACTTCCACAGACAAAGTTTAATGCATCCTGCCGTGAAGGGAGACCAGAGACAAAAGAGAGAGGACCATGAAGGGTCCAGGGTTTTTGTACTGGAGCAGGGAGAGCATCAGAAACAAATGATCTGAGGGCATGGGGGCAGTACAAAGGTGGGACTAGGGTAAGGGAACCAACAGGGAAACTCCAGGGGCATGCAGGGTATCAAGCTATTCAGACACACCAAGTTGGCATTCCACCACAAAGCCTGACGGGAGAGGCTTTTCCTTTCTCACCATGAGGTCAGGGGGTGTTCTTAAACCTCGGAATCAGTCCACCAGCAGGCTCCTGCTATTTTGGGGCTCCTTGGCCCCTTAGCCATCACAATCACTGGCTCAGTGGCTACAACAGAAGACTGTGAGAAACAGTACCAGAAGTTTTACTGAAATCCAAAAATGTTGCATCAACTGGCTTCCCTTGATCAACTTAGTAGCTACCTTGCCATAAAAGGAAATCAGGTTTGATAAGCAGGACTTCTTTCTCCTGATGCCATGCTGGCTGTGACCATTGACTGCATTGTCTTTCAGGTGTTTTTCAATACCTCACAGAATTATCTTCTCCATAAATGTGCCAGGCACTGAAATGAGACTAACAGGCTTGTAGTTTTTGTGATCCTCCTTCTTGTCCTTCTTGAAAATAGGAACATCATTTGCCATCTTCCAGTCAGCTGGGACCTATCTGGATTCTCAACTTCCATTTTCTCTTACCTTAGCAGAGTGACTTCTTCCATAAAGATAAGTGTGACTTCCTAAAACTCAGAAGTTCCCAAGGTTCATGCTTAAACCTGGATAAGATTGAACGTAATAGTTAACAGTCTTTGATAAAAAGATAATCTAAAATTCCCTTCTGGTTCTTTCTTATTTCAGTGAAATATCTATTTGAATCTCTTTCTCCAAATGCTTTTGATACTGGCATGGAATTCATCATTATGGATTAGATATATTAATTTATCTAGAAATCCTGTCATTGAGTGTCAGTTTCAGAGTGAAATAAGTTTGTAAAATGAAAATATGCATACAGATATGAGAATTAATTAAATGGCAACTGGAAAAAAATTCACGTTTCAGAACCCATTTAACACATTCTTCTTTCACATGCAGTATGCAATGCAACAAGAAAAGTAATTGGACTATAACAATGTTGCATTTAAATGCTTTTTTAATAAAAAAGCCTTCATTTTAAAAAAGGGAGCAGAAAAGCAAAACAGAATTCCTTCACAACTTCCTATCAGTAATCACATTTTAAGCCATCTCCACAAAAGCAGGGCTCCATGATGCATAACAATTATTTGGGAAGACAAATGTCGTAACTGTGAACTTGCCCCCCCTGACCTTTCTTAACTTTCACCAATATATAGGAAAAGTTATTCTTCCAAGCCTTCCATCTTCTCCAATTGTTTTGGAGAGCAACTGTATTATAATGCTTGATAACAGTGTCTTAGGCAGAGCGGGTTTTTCCTGTCCACATAGAAAACAAGAAATAAAAAAATGATTTTGACATACTTTTCTATAGCTGTGTGTGAAGTAGTAAACTTCTGGTATTGAATACCAAGCTACTTTAAAGATATTAATATTGAGCCTTTCAAGGTTTTGCTAGTTTATGCATTTTGTTTCTCATCTGCCCTATATCTGGAAGCTTTAGTGTTGTTTGCAAAATTTTCTTCCTATGTTTGCAACTTTTTTAACTTTAGAGAACATCTCATAGTGCTGGTGTTTCTCCTTGGTACACAAAGGCAGTGTGCATAGAATCCACAGCTAATAAAATTCACCAATAGCTGACATGTTCACTGTCCTGTACAGTGGGCTTATTTCATTTCAGGTAAGATTCTTATTTTAGTTAGCATCCATTTTTCTGGTTTGAATTCCTTATACTGAGGTGAACAAGATAGCAGTAGTCCATATATGGCATCTGAAAGATACCAGAGTATTTGACACTGTACTGGGCTTACCTGGCAGGGGTTTGGTAGTAGAGCGGGTGTTTTCTGTAAGAAGACGATAGAAGCTGCTCCCATGGTGGACAAAGCTTGTTTCAGTTGATTACAAGACAGACCCATTGCTGTCCAAAGCTGGAGAAATCAATGGTGTTGGTAGTGCCTCTGTGATAACATATTTAAGAAAGGGTAAAAAAATACTTCAAGATCTGTGAGAGAGGAGTAAGAATGTATGACACAGCCCTGCAGACACAAATGTCAGTGAAGAAGCCGGGGGGAGGAGGTGCTCCAGATGCCAGAGCAGAGATTGCCCTGCAGCATAGAGAACTGACGAGGAGCAAATACCCACTCTGAAGACCATGAAGGACTCCACACAACAACAGGCATGTGTTCCCTGTGCCCCTGTGGAGAGCCCACCCTGGAGAAGGCCACCCTGGAGAAGAAACTGTTGCCCATGGACAGTAGTCCATAAACAGCAGGTTTTTGTCAGGAAAGCTATCCTGTAGGGGACCCATGCTGGAGTAGTCTGTTCCTGAAGCATTGTACCTTGTGGAAAGGACCCACACTGGAGCAGTTCCTGAAGATCTGTAGGCCATAGGAAGAGCCCATTTTGGAGGTTTGTGAACATCTGCATTCAATGGGAAATACCCCACACTGGGGTGGGGGAAGAATGTGAAAAGAAAGGAACAGCAGAGACAAGGTGTCTGCATTCTCCATCCCCATGCACTGTTCAGGTGGAGAGGAGGTAGAAGAGTTGAGAGGGAAGCTGAGAGGAAGGAAGAGTTGATGTGAAAGTCTTTTAGGTTTTTTTTTTTTTATTTATTTCTTAGTTTCTTACTTTCTTACAAGTAAATGTCAATAAATTAAATTAGTTTCCCCAAGCTGATTGTTTTGCCTGTGGAAGTACTTGGAAAATAATCTCTCTGTCCTTATTTCTATCCACAAGCCTTTTGTCATATTTTCTCCCTCTGTCCTGTTGGTGGAGGGGGACTGATAGTGCACCTTGGTGAGCAACTGGCAGCCAGCCAAGGTCAACCCACCACAAGCACATATGAAGGCCAAAAATGAAGCATCCAACATAAAATTTTAAAGTAGTTCTTGAATTAGTCAGATATACTGAGTTCAGCAAACAGGACTGCCAAAGATGGACTAAGCCCTTAATGGCTTGTGAGAAAGGGAAGAGAGTAGAGGTGGTACCTGAGGCTCAAGGGGACTGATAGAAAGGGCATGACTACGGCAGTCCTGTGTCACAATAGACAGTCCCTGGCCTGACTGCAGCAGCTGCCCTGGTCTCAGGTTGTGGGCTGTGACTAGTGCTTCTCCCACTGAGAAGAGTGTGTCACACCGTACAGAACGATGGACAGCTTATGGCTGCACTAAACAAGTGGAGGATTCAGTCTCTGTAGTGGGTTGAACCTGAGTTAATGGACAGATTTTTAGACCAATAATGCTTCTCACAATTTACATATTTAAGCCGTGCGGAAAGGTGGGAATTTCCTCTTGCTCCAGCTTGCCTGCTGGAAGGTGGGGGTCCTCAAAGCCTCTAGGCCCTGCTGGGCTGGGGCACCTGCCCCCTTCCCCTTTTTCCAATGCCATGGCACGGACCCTGGGTTGCTGGGGGCGGGGGGGGGGGAACTATCCCAGAGCCGCAGGCAACTAAAACCAGCTGCCACACAGCTAAACCCATCTGGCGTGGCTTCTTGGGACTGATGGGTCCCACTCCTCTCCATGCGGAGCCGGCAGAGCCAGCGGGGGCTGGCGGAGCCTCCTGTCTGTAGCCAGCACACTTCGTGCTGAACTGAAGAAGACACCACGCAGCCAGCAGCACAAAGGGAGCGAGGCTTTCCCCACCGTAAAGCCCGAACAAAAACACTCTTCAGCATGGCGGCTTCAGAGTCAGAGAGAAAGAGAAGTGAGTCACGTAGGACGGAGCTGAGCATGGGGACGGGAGAAAAGAGGGCGGGGCTGTGTTTTTCACACGTAAGCTTAAAAGTACTTCTTGCAGGCAGTGGTAAGAAACTGTAATATCACAAACTGTTAGTTTCTTTAGTCCATTTGAAGTACATGGGGGGATGGAGAATTCACGCACGGCCTGTGAAGATTGTGAAGAGTGCCTGTGCCAGGCTATATAGAAGCAGTGAAAGGCTTTTAGGGACTTGTGACGAAGAAAGCCTTTGTGTTCAGGCCAAAATAACTCATCCTTAAAAAGACTAATAACCCCATGTGATGGCCCATGTCTGGCAGTGTGAAGAAACTGTGAAATTTCTCATAGGATGGGGGAGATGTTTTTTTCACTACAGCAGATTTATTTCCAGGCAGATCAGTTGTTAGTGGCAGTTTGGGAACCATGTGAAGTGGAAGAAACCCTTTTTTCCTTAAGCATAAGAAAGAGACTTTTCAGGAACTGCAACACTGACTAAAATCCCATTTCTGTTATCCTTTGTGCAAGTTGGGTAAAAAGAAGGGGGTGCTGGAAGAGAGGGTAGGTTTACTTTAATTTCTCGTTATTTCTTTTTAATTTTAATTCTGTTAGCAATAAACTTTTTCTTTGTACAGGAACTGTTTAAGTTTGAACCTGTTTTGCCTTGCAGCTCTCTAGTTTTCCTCAATATTTTCTTATTTTTTCCCCTTATGAAAATAACAGATTTCATGTGCTTGATGCTTAGCTACATCAAACCATGACAATCTCCTAAAATGGGCTTCATAGAATGTTGTGATTTCTGGCAAAAAGAAAGATATTTCTCTCTTCACTTCTTGATGCACACTTTAAAACAGGTATAGGGCTATGATGTTACATAGGACAGAAGAAGTTTAAGAGAAGGCATTTGGACCAGCTCAGCTTGATTCATATACCGGCACCAAGTGGAAGTAGCAAATGATAGTAGCAGGAGACATCATTCTGCAGGGATCAGCATTTGTCTCCCAAACAGATTTTCTGTATTGTGAAGTTTATTGCTTGTCAGGAGCTCAGTCTGGGACGTTGAAGAGAAATTGCTGAGGTTCATCTGAATTCAGTCTTATGTCTCATTGCTCATCTGCATTGACATCAGTGACACTGTCAAGGGAGTTTATAGGCTGTAAAGTATGCAACATGGCAGCTCAAGGAACACCTCAATTCTGTCAAAGGGAAGGACTTACAAATGAGCCGATGGATCCAGTGAGTCAGTGCCTGGTTGGTTGCATGATATTTCAGACCACTCTTTGACTTTTCTGACTGTAGCTCTCTCTCTGAGGAATTAGGATTTCTGGGGAGAGATAGGATACACCTGATGAGCAGAGAAATATTTGCATTTGCTTCTTAACCTGTTGAGAAGGACTTTGAAATAGGGTCAGTAGAGGCTTGTGATGGATACACTTGACCCATAGCCATACTTTGGATTGGACTGACTAATGAGTAAAAGGACTCATGACCTGGAATAAATCTGTGAGCTGAAGAGATCCTGGCTCACATGCAAGGAAGCAAAGATGCCCCAGAAAAAGATTTTGAAAGTTGGTTTCAAAGCTCAAAAATGCAAGATAACTAAAGTACAGAACAAGATACAAAAGCTAATATAAAGACATCTATCTGTCTATACTACTGTCTAACAGCCAACTCCTTCATTCTATAATGATGTCAGGATGAAGGATTTATTCATTTGAGCTCTTCCTGAATTGCATCTGGACTGCACGCCAGGTATATTTGTCCTCGAACAGGGATGTCTCTCAAGGTTTGAGATCCCTTACTTGAGATTCTTCTTAGTGCAAGGCACACAGACCCCTTGCTTGTGACAGATCTGACTGGGTAAGTGACTGATGCTGAATTAATGAAACATTGCTGAACCATTCAGCTACTCAATATCATTATAAACTTTGTATGGGTAATTCCATTCATCATAAACCATCACCCATGTTTGAGACTAAGACAGGATCTTGCTGCATCTATAAGTTTAGAAGGCAAGGGGATCCATTCTCATCCTTGTGACTCAGCAGAAGGGTCTCTGTGCAAATCTTTCTAACTCAAACCTAACTTGATTTTCCTTTGTATCATTCTTTGATGCAGTAATTAATAAGGTGAACCTTGCTACCAAACTTATGGAATCTTGGTAAACTGCTGTTAAGCCGTCTTAAATTTCATCAAATTTATTGAACTATATTATTTTCCCTAAATAAAACATGTTCTTGCTTCTCTCATTTGAGTGAGGTGCATTCCTCATGACTCCTGGAAAAAAACAAAGATTGATGGGAAGAGCCAGCAGAGATTTATCAGGGGCAAATTGTACCTGAAGGACCTGACTGCTTTCTGTAGTAACTGAATCTGTGAACAACAGTGGAAGCTGTTTATCCTGACTAATAAGGCATTTCACATATAATCTTGTAGCCAAATTGGAAAGGTCTACTACACTATGGAAAAGTGGCAGGAGGGCTGGCCTGACTGGACTGTGGTCAGCTGTGTAAAATCCACCTGAATACTATTAACAGTGGTACTCCTCAGAGATGAAGACCAGCGCCAGTGCTATTCAACATCTTCATTAATGGTCTGTAGGGTGTGTAAGGATACACCTTTAGAAAGTGTTGTTGTTGAGAACAAAGCCTGTGAGAAGAGGACAGGACTGATAGAGACGTACCTGGGCCGGTTTCACAAATGGGGTGAAAGAAGCTATATGAAGTCCAGCAAAGACAAATGTATAAGAATCCCATGCAGCTGGGGACTGAATGGCTGGGAACTGTCTCTGTAGAAAAAGAGCTGGGCTTCCTGTGGACAACAGGGTGAATAAGAGTCATCAAGGAGAGCTTTCACCCTGGAAGGCCATTGCAAAATAGATTGTATTAACAAGAGTAGAGACAGCAGGTAACCTACCTTTGACAATTCTGAGAGTAAATTCAGAGTCCTACAACAAGATTTGTTTCCCAGTAGAAAACACACATTAAAAAACCCAACAGAGCAAGCTTAGTAGAGGGCTGCAAGGACGATTACAGGCTTGAAATATGTGATATACAGAAAGAGAATGAAAAAAATTGTTTCCTCAGTTTTTGGAAAAAAAACCTGAGGGAGGATTTTACTGTGGTTTTCAGCAACAGGAGGATGATAGAAGAAAAGAAATTAAATGTAAGGGGGACAAGGTGCAGCAAAAGAAATTTTGATTAGATATCAGGAAAATGTACTTACAGTGAGTGTGTTTAAACAGTAGAACAGGTTGCCCAGAGAGCCTGTGAAATCTCTATTCTTGCAGATATTCAAAATGGGACTGAATTTAACCCCAAGCAGTTTTAACTTGAAAATGGGATCTACCTTTAAAATGGTCCGTCTTTTGAGGTGCTTGAATTAATCCCTTCTAACTCATTACTTTGAGTTTTTTTCTTTCTTTCTTCTTTTTTTTTTTTTTTAATTCTGTGTTTTAAATGGCTCCTATATCTCAACAACTTTGCTTCTTCAGCGTTTCACTACATTTGAGCTAACTGGTCAGTTTCACTACATTGAAGCTAACTTTTATGGCAGTGAAATTTCATTTGATGAATTCTGTAAGTAGAACTGTTGCTGAAAATGCATTAAGGATTTTTGTAATGCACAGTAAACCATTTTCCCTCAAATGTTAATTTGGCATAAATAAATATTGGCGCTTAAGTGATATCACTAAACATTGATAGTGGACAAGTTCTTGTTCTAGTGCATAAATACCATAATGTGTATAATTTTTTTAAAACATCATTTTATTTACATAAAAAGCCTTCATGTTTCTTGAAATTGTGCTGTGTTGATAATAATAATGGATAGGAATGAATCAGTATAATAACAGGCAGACAAATACAGGGCAGATAACTTTTAATATCAAAGTATGACTTCAGAAAGACTTTCATATTTTCTTTTCCTATGCTGCCCATGCTGCTAAGAATAAAAGAATACATCAAGAAAATTTGAACAAAGGCAGAAAAAAACAATTGTGTTTTGATCTGAAAACCTCTACAACAAAGTCACAAGAAGAATGTTTTACCAATATACATTTCATAACATCTGTGTTCAAAGCTAAAACAACACTTGATCAACATCTCCACAAATATTTTCAAATGCTGGTACTTAATTATAATCTTAAATCAAATCTTAATTCAATCTGTATGTCATTATAGGTATTGCTAGCTTGTCCATCAAATGCTGTTTTTTAAGTTAAAGAGTGAGTATTCAAGAAATTGCATAAGAGAGTAAGTAGTTTTTTTCTTTGCTTCATGATATTTCCAATAGGTAAATTTCTGCTAAAGATGGCAAGGTTTTCTTTCATCCTTGGAGGTCAAATATTCATCATTAAATGCATGGTTCATGGGGTACCAGACTTACCATGTAACTCTAATGATCTGAATAAAATACATTTTTTTTGGCCTTGAGCTGCAGATGAACAGTAGAAACAAATAGAGGTTTTCCTAATTTACATTCTGGGGTCATTTCTGTTATTATTCTCTGGAATTCTTAAAGATCCTGTTATTATTCTCTGGAATTCTTAAAGATCCTCCAGAAATTCACATTCTGCTTATTGACAAATTTTCACTATTAACATAGAATAAAATGTTTTATACAGATACACACATATACACTGTATAAAAGATTAGAAAATGCCACATAAAATAAAATTACCTCAGTACATTCTCACGTATGTAGCACCTTCACTATTTTCAATTTTTGTTCTACATTTAAAATTTGTCTACCAAATAAATATGTACATTTTAATCAATTTGGAAATCATCTGAAAATACTGATTATACAGTGTATTTATCATTCTTTAGAGTTTGGTTTCTATATTAAAATCAGAAAGACATTTAATCATTTTGCAGAAATGGTCTGTAATCATATATTCCAGTCTGAATATGATCAAGAAGTTATTTTATCTTTTGTCAAGTGCCTCTTGAAAGAATCAGACTCACTAGGTTACATGGAAGTAGCTAACCATGTAATAAGAACTCCATTTACAAGGTGAGGTAGAGGCCTGTGAGACAAGTATTTGCCAAACGAACATTAACTCTCCTTACTGTACTGATAGCACACAAGTGAGTGTCAGTACATAGTAAGTGTTTCAAAGAAAAGGAAAATGTCTTCATTAATTTTTCAATGGTGGGAATAGGTTTCAGATCCCAAATGAAACAGATCTCACGTGTGTCTAAGTTATTCTTTGGTTTAAGCACACCAAGAATTATCTTAGGTAAAAGTCTTCTGCTAAATGGGTCATTTTTAAGTCTAATCTAAAATTGTCATCTTCATAATGTTGCCTACAGGTAAAAATCTGTGTCCCTCCTCTGTCCTGCAGCATTAGATTTAGTTCTGTTGGTGCCACTCAACCCTTAAATATATTCTGCAGCTGACATATATCACTTAAAAATATGATATGCTCTGACATATTCCCCTCCAAAATCCTCTTAACATGCTGGCCATACAGCAGCAATGATACATTTCTTTGTGCTCAGACATTTCATTGCTTCAGGATGGATAAATGGATAATTTTTTTTTCTCTGAGAATATCTGCTTTCTGAAGAATAGGCATATTTCCAAACCCTTCGGAAGAATGAGATTAAATAGGGCTGGACATCTCCTAAAGTAATTGTGATATAGAAGCTTTCTCATTCTGAGAAAGCACTAAGTTTGTTTTTAGAGAATTGCTTCAGGTTTAAGGCTAAATTTCAGTAAAAATTCTTTTCTGTAGAGCCTCATCTATTAGCTCTTGCCTGTAAGTGGAAGAGATTTTTCAATACTACACATGTAAGTACCCTTTCCATTTCTTCGGGATATTTCTCATGAAAATATTGATTACTTTGTGCACAGAAATATGAGGAAATGTCTAAAATAAAATATTTAGAAGAGTACATATATCAGTTGAGAGATACAATTTATTTATATTGATGCAATAGTGACGCATATCCGAGTCTTCTGAGACTCACTCTGATGTCTGGACAGGGTTGGAGTACAACCCTATAGCTAGCAATGTACACACTGGCTATGAGGTCAGTCCTTTGGAAGCCTGAGAACTCACAGCACAAGTTATATTAAACAGAACTGCTTTGACAGAAAATCCCTTAAAATTTACAGACAACTGAGAAAGAGAGTTTCTTACTGATGAATGTGTAATCATTTCTCCTGTTGGTTTCTGCAGAAGCCTTGTGCATGCCAGAGAACATGAAATATATTAGGGTTACCTTATATTTCATGTAATATTTAATGTGAATTTATTAATGCACACAAAGGCAGAGACACAGTCAGCCAGCTGCCTGAATGGGCAAGAAAATAATTGGCCTTTAAGTTCTCAAGACATCAGACTCTGGACAGGCTGATTAGAGGATTTTCCATATATACCTTAGAACCTTAAAAAATGTAGTTTGGGTGGTGTGTCATGGCTTTCAAGCTTACAGATGCAGTGTTCACTCTATCCCTCTCCTCAGCTGGACAGGGCAGGAAAAATACATTAAAAATCTTGTGGATTGAGACAAGGAAAGAGAGACATCACTCAGTGTTGGGGCCCTCTCCCTGCCATGTGGTCCTGGGAGAGGGGCCCTGCGGGGGAGGCACGGGGTTTCCCTGCCCCTGGTCAGCCTCGTTCCCCATTGGTTGTTTTGTGTTCCCCTGCGCAGGCAAGGACCCTTGGGTCCTGTGATTGCCGCAGTTCCTCGGCAGATCCTCAGCCATGCGGCTGGGGAAAATAAACATCTCTGAAACACCTATCAAGAATCGGTCCATATATATTTCTTTTCCATGGGCCTCATTGATTGATACGCATGTTGCAGTTTTCCTCACTGTAACAAATGGTGGTTAATGCGAGCAGAACGATCCCCGATCCCTAAGGACAGCGACTGATTTGTGAGTAAACTCTGGATTTCTCTTCTTGTTTCTGTTTTGCTGTTCCATCTCTAAATTATGGAGGAACCGTGGAAAGACTCTTGGCTCTCAGAGCCACATATGGACATTTATCTTAAACTTGAAAAGATTCTTGAACAACAATTCGTAAATTTTAGCTTAATTTAAGCTCAAAAGGAACTGAAACACTTCCTGGCATGGTTGTTTAAGAACTTTTTCTGTTTCTTGGGATTTGATTATTTTGGATCTTTTGGAAGACTGTTTGGACACAGTTAATTTCTGAGTCAAAATATATGCCGATGGAAGAATATTTTCATGAATATTATTTAATTACTGAGACTCTTGGCGAAAGCGAAAGAGAAAGCAAAAACGCAGTGAGACAGAAAACAGCAACCACTCAAAAAAAAGGAAAAAATCACTGTAGCTAAGGTTTTAGGAATAGTAAAATGGTATAATGTTAAACAAAATTATGGTTTTATAACAAGAGGTGATAACCAAGAAGACATATTCGTTCATAGAACTGCTATTAAAAAGAATAACCCCGAAAAATGCATCCCAAGCTTGGGAGATAGAGAGGTGGTGGAATTCAAAATTGTGCAAGGTAGAAAAGAGTTACAAGCAGCAGATGTCACTGGGCCTGATGGTGTTTCTGTAAAAGCCAGTATATATGCAAAAAATTGTAGTCATGTTGGACAGTATCTCCATTATAAGCCCCCCCTACAGTCTCCCTTTCCTAATCCCACCTTTGCCTTTTATCCTATATCCTATTACCCCCAGTGTATTCCCAATCCGTTTTTTCACCCATGGTTTCCCTCACAAACCCATGCCTTTGCCAATTGTTTCCCCAAAAATCCCTTTCCAATGCCGAGTGGGGGATGAAGAGGGGGAGGGAAGCAATTAACTACTGTTGTTTAGAGTTCCAACAGGTACAAATGGAAGAAACCCTCTCCTGCCTCAGTTTCCCCACAAAGCATGCCCAGAGAGTCCTGTCTCCCTTCTGTCAGCCTAAAGATGTTCCAGAGAATCTGTTTGGACATTTAAAGAATCAAGAGGGTGGCTTGTTTTGTTTTGAAACTGTCCTTGTTATCTCATGTTTATCCAGTTGTTTTCAATGTTAAGTTTTAAATCTCTTTTTGTTAAACAGGTGAAATATTGGGGGCCTCTCCCTGCCATGTGGTCCTGGGAGAGGGGCCCTGCGGGGGAGGCACGGGGTTTCCCTGCCCCTGGTCAGCCTCGTTCCCCATTGGTTGTTTTGTGTTCCCCTGCGTGGGCAAGGACCTTTGGGTCCCGTGATTGCCGCAGTTCCTCGGCAGATCCTCAGCCGTGCAGCTGGAGAAATAAACATGTCTCTGAAACATCTATCAAGAATCGGTCCATATATATTTCTTTTTCATGGGCCTTGTTGATTGATATGCGTGTTGCAGTATCCTCACTGTAACAACTCAGCAATTAGCATCATGGCCAAAACAGACCTGATTTGAGAAAATTAAATGAATTTATTACCAATCTAATCAGAGTAGGATGACAAGTAAAATAATATCTTCAACCCAAATTCCCTTCCCCCCTCCTTTATATCTCAAGCTTTACTGTACTCACAATTCTCCTCCCTCATCAGCAGTGCAGGGGAATGGGGAATGGGAATTATTGTCACTTCATTACACAATGCCTCTGGTGCTCCTTCCTCATCACAGAGAGGACTCCTCACACTCCTTCTCTTCTCCAGCATGGGGTCCCTTGCATGTGAGATAGTTCTTTATGAACTTTTGCAACTAACTTCCCACAGGCTGCAGTTCTTCACAAACTGTTCCAACAGTTTGGATCCAACATGGATCCCTTTCCATGGCGTCCTTCAGGAACAGGTTGCTCCAGCATGGGTCCCCCAGAGGATCACAATTCCTGCCAGCAAACCTGCTCCAGCATGGCCTCTTCTCCCCATGAGTTCACAGGACCTGCCATGAGCCTGTTCTCGTGCAGGCTGCCCATGAGGTCACAACCTCCTTTGGTCATCCACCTGTGTGTAGGGTCCTCCAGGGGCTGCAGGTGGATCTCTTCTCCACCATGGACTTCCATGGGCTGCAAAGGCACAGCTGCCTCACCATGGTCTTCAACTCAGACTACAGGGGAATCTCTGCTCTGGCACCTGGAACACCTCTTCCCCCTCCTTCCTCACTGACCTTTCTGTTTGCAGAGCTGTCTCTCTCAGACATTCGCACTCGTCTCTGCTATAATTGCTTGTGTGCAATAACCTTTTTTCCCTGGACTAAATAAGTTATCATATGCGTGGATGCCAGCTGGCATTGCCTTGGTCAGACACAGAGGAAGCTTCCATCACTTTCTCAGAGAAAACACCCCTATTGCACCCCCACTACCAAACCCTGCCATGCATACCCAATATAGCTTTAAGTTCAGGGCACAAATCTGAGTTCTTCTACAATAGTTAGATAAACTCTCAGACTCTAAAGTAGTCAGAAAGTTATCTACTTCATACATATGGACTATGACTCTGTTTTGCTTGTATTCAGTTCTATATTCACTATTGCAATTGATGCAGGAACAGATTTTAGGAATGCTGACTCTTGCCTCAGCCTAGCATCTTAAAAATTTTAAACTTCTCTTTTAAACATGGAACAAATAACCAATTCCGACCATTAACCTAAGACTGCCAAGTCCACCACTAAACCAAATCTCTAGGTGCCACATCTACACATCTTTTAAATACTTCAAGGATGTTGGCACAACCACTTCCTTGGGTACCCTGTTCCAATGCTTGACATCCCTTTCTGTGAAGAAATTCTTCCTAATATCTAATCTAAACATCCCCTGGCAAAACTTGAGGCCATTTCCTTTGGTCCTATTGTTTGTTAACTGGGAGAAGGGATCACGACCTGCCTGGCTACAACGTCCTTTCAGGAAGCTATAGAGAGTGATATCATAGAATCAGAGAATGGCTTGGGTTGGAAGGGACCTTAAACATCATCTTGTTCCAACCTCCTGCCATGGGCAGGGACACATTTCACTAAACCAGGTTGCTCAGAACTCCATCCAGCCTCACCTTGAACACTTTCAGGGTTGGGGTATCCTGTGAGGTCTCCCCTGAGCCTCCTTTCCTCCAGGCTAAAAAACCCCAGTTCCTTCTGACACTCCTCATAAGATTTGTGCTCCAGACCCTTCCCCACCTTTTTTTGCCCTTGTTTGGACACACTCCAGCACCTCTATCTCCTTCTTGTAGAGAGGGACTCAAAGCTGAACACAGGATTCAAGGTCCAGCGTCACCAGTGCCCAGTACAGAGGGACAATGGCTTCCCTAGTTCTGCCAGACACACAAGTTTTGATACAGGCCAGAATGTCATTGGCATTCTTGGCCATCTGGGTACACGCTGGCTCATGTTCAGCTGCTGTTGACCAACATCCCCAGGTCCTTTACCACAAGGCAGCTTTTCAGACACTCATTCCCTAGCCTGTAGTATTGCACGGAACAGTTGCGACTCAGGTGCAGGACCCGGCATTTTGCCATGTTGAGCCTCATACAATTGGCCTTGGCCCATAGATTCAGCCTCCAGATCCTTCTGTAGAGCCTTCTTACTGTTGGACAGATGAACACTTCTGCCCAACTTGGTGTTATTCAAACGTAAAAACTGAGTGGATAGCTAAGAATTCCATAAGTTGATGAATATTTATATGTATTCATAAGGCTTGACATCTGCTATGCTGTGCATATTTATGATCTGGTTCTATGTTAGAGATCTTGAGGGAGGTCAGGCAGAATAAGCCCTTATTACTTTGCAGTGTAGCTTTTAATGTTCCTGAATTTGGAATGCATTTGCTTGTCAGGTTAAATGAATTGCCACTGCAGGCCTCCTATGAGCAATCTAAATTTCATGAGAAATAATGGAAGTGCATAAAATACAAAAGGACAGCAGTTTCAAAACTTTGCTATGAATTTTCATAAAATCACAGAATCTTTGAGGCTGGGAGGCACCTCTGGAAATCCAATTTCCCTGCTCAAACAGGATGAATTCAGGTCTTTGTCCAGTCAGGTTTTCAATAACTCCAAAACTGAGAGTCCACAACTTCTTTGGTCTGCCTGTTTCAGGATTTGGCCATCTACAGAGTCCAAATTGGGCCTTACCGCTAAGTAAAATTTCTTCTGTTTCAGTCCATTTCAATTGCCTCTTGTCCTGTCACTGGGCATTGCTGAGAAGATTCTGGTTCACTCTTCTTTATTCCCTCTCATCAGCTATTTATACATATTGCTAAAATGCCCCCAAGTCTTTTCCAGGCTAAGCAGTCCTAGCTCAGCCTTTCCTTGCATGTAAGTTACTCCAGTCCCTTTGTCATCTTTCTGTCCCTTCACTGGACTTACTTGAGCATATCTTGCTTGTGCTGAGGAGCTCAGTGCTGGACACAGCACTCCAGATATGTCTCACTCGTGCTACACAGAGAGGACGAATCACCTCCCTTGACCTGCTAGTAACACTTCTGCTGTGGCCCAGGAGGCTGCTGACCTTTGTCTCAAAGGCACATTGCTGATCTGTCTCATACTCAGGCCTATTGCTGACAAGCTTTTTTCCTGCTCGTTGACACCTAGTCTGTACTGTGCAGGCGCAGAACTTTTCACTTCTTTTGTTGAATTTCATGAGGCACCTGTTAGCCCATTTCTCCACTCTGTTGAGGCCCCTCTGAATGACAGGGAAATTGTCTGGTGTATCAGCCATCAAACTCCTAGGTTTTATCATCAGCAAATTTTTGAGGGTCATTAAGAAAGAAATTAAATAGTAGTGGTCCAAGAATCAGCCGCTGGGGTACACCACTAGTGACTGGTCTCCAGGCTGGCTTCATGCTGCTAGTTAGATTCCTGTAAGCATGCATTTCAGACAGTTTATAATCTATTTTCACCTATTTTTAATTATATGTTTATTTATCAGATTATTATTCATAATTTTAATTGATAGAATGCTGTGAAACCCAACGTAAAAAGCCTTGGAAAATTCAAAATAAGCAAAATCATCCGCTTCTCTCATATTCTGAACCATTTCTTTGAAGAAGGTTGTGAGGTAGGTCAGGCATGATTTCTCCTTTATAAATCCATGCTTAATGCTCCCAGTAACCTTCTTCTCCTTGGTAGGCTTGGATTTCTAGGATTATTAGCTGCATTACCTAATGGATTAAGGGATTAAGATATAATTGACCAGACCTTCCTTCTTGTTCCTTTTGAAGACAAGAATGACATGTGCTTTCTTCCAGCCCTTTGGAACCTCCCATAATCTGTGTTATATTTAAAGAATAACTGAGATTGACCTCACAGTATCAGCCAGCTTCCCCAACACTTGGGGGTGAATCTCATCAGGCCTCATGGACCTCTGTATGTTCAGGGGCAGGTTGATGTCCCTGTCCATGGCAGGTGGTTGGAACTTAATGATCTTTAAGGCTCCTTCCAACCCAAACCATTCTATGCTTCTATGATTCAATTAGTTTAAATGTTCCCTAACATGATACTCCCCTGACAGGCTGTCAGGAAAAGTCCCCACAGAGACAGAGCCTCCCTCATTTTCTAAAGGGGTTGTCTGCTTCGGTGGTTGCCTCTCCTCTCACGTGCCCTAGCTGCCTTCTTCATGTAGCACATGTTAAGGCTCCCAGCACGTATACAGCCCCTATAGTAATTAAAATCTGTAAAATGTTGAGGCATAAATAAAAATTAAATTGGTTCTTCACAATGCCTATATGGAAGAGCAGCAGGGAATAATAAATACAAGTCTAGACAAACCCCAGTAACCTTTTCAGAGCACCTTGAATCTGAGACTGGACAAGCAACCAACTTCTCTAGATAACAGTCATGTCAACAGGTCAGGGGTCGTATCTTTTGCATCAGGCAATTTCCCACTGCTGTCACTCATCACTTACTCTGGGAGCTGCTGTGGGGCTCAGGCTCAGTTGTCTTGGGTGCCAGGTTGAATATAGCTCCCAGTCTATAACCTGTTAGCAAATCCAATCCTATTAAATTTACAGACTTTCTAGTTGTGCTAGATTTGGCTGGGATAGAGTTCAGTACCTCATACGGGGCTGTGTTTTGGATTTGTACTGAAAGCACTCTTGAGAACTCAGGGATGCTCTTGTTATTGCTGAGCAGTGCAAGGTTTTTTCTGCTTCTCACCCACCCCCACCAGTGAGGTGGATGTAAGTGCACAAGAAGTTGAGAAGGGACACAGCTGGGACAGCTGACCCAAACTGACTCAAGGAATATTCCATGCCTTATGAAATTATGCTCAGCATAGGAAGCTGCGGGAAGGAGAAGAAAAGTGTGTGTGTGGCTGCTTTTGGAGTGATGGAGTTTATCTTCCCAAGTCACCATTACATGTGATGAAGCCATGATACCCTGGAGATGGATTTGCTTGCATGTGCAGCTTTTGCTTACCTATTAAACTGTCTTCTCAGTGAAAAATTTTTCTCACTTTTGCCCTTCCTATTCTATCCCCATCACACTGGAAGGAAATGAGTGTTTGTGTGGGGCTTAGTTGGGATTCAGTTAGGATTAGGACAAATACAAGCAAAGATTTCTAATTACACTTCAAATGTGCTTCAAAAATTTGAACTAGTGTGTGGTGACAATGCAGATAGTGTAATTACATCACAGGAAAGTTGTCAGCATTATTTCATATAACTGAATTAAACAGGTATCACTGTTTATGTAAATACTACGTACTAGTATTTTAGAATGCTAAAAATGTCAATTTATATTAAGTATGGATAGGAAGTCACTAATCCATACATATATTATTAATCCATATTAAAGTTCAGTGGGTAACCACACATCATCTTAAAATGATTGCAGTCCTTAACTGTATTTTGATAACATTGATTCACAGTTGTGAATCATAAAATTATCACTGTGCTAAGCAGTGTACAGTTGCAGAATGCAAAACTAATCACTGTTGCAAAGAGTTCAGTAAGAGCAAAATTATTTTAAAATATACTTATAGATTGTATTTCCAGCTAGTCACTGCCATCTACATCTAATCCTGGAAATTAAGGAATGTTAGAAAATTTTTCATGCTCACTGGAGCTCAGGTGACACTACTGTAATGCATCCCCAGGTACTTTGGATTTACAGCAAATATAAAAGTCAAACTTCGGTTTTATTAAATGTGATCGCTCTGGTTTCAATAGTATGTAAGTGGAAATATAGTGGTATCATAAAGTTTGTTTATATTCATTTTTCAAGATTTCAATGTGTTCTTAGTACAGAAAACCTGTTTAAATGTATGGAAAATGATCTTGCAAAGAGTCCAGCTTGAAAATGAGAATAAATATTTCTATTACCTTTTACTAAAAGTAAATGTAGTAATACCAAATCAATACTTATAATGCGTGATTTGTAAAGGGGAATTTTATAATAATATATCAGTTACATCTGGTTTTCCTAATACTGTAGAAGTTTGTTATAAATTGTTTTTTTGGGGGGGAGATAGTTTGTGTCCTCAAAGAATAGAGCCAAAATCCCACAAATCACCTATGCAGTTCCTCTACAATATATGAAGAAATATGTAGGAATAAATTTTGGTATGTTCACCTGTCAGTTTTTAGGAGAAAAAAAAAAACTAAGGAAGATCTTTAGCTTTTGAATACATTGTTTTCTGCATTTCTGCATTTTTAAGGCTTTAAGTACTTCTACATGACTTTAATTTTAATTTCCAAAATCCAGGATGCCTATGTACACCCCAAAGCTTGTCCTTTTAACTTTCTTTGCTTGCTTGCTTGTCTGTTTTATTTCTCTTAATAACTTCTGTACTGCTTTAAGTTCAATCTTTGAATTCCCACCTTTTCATTGAAACTATTTATAAGGCTTCCCCCATTTTTGTTATACCAGTATGAAGAAATTGAACAAAGAGAACAAAAATCTTATTGGAACATAGAATTCTGAAATCAGACTTCCTTCATGACAGTACTGGATGTCAGTTTTGAGTCTTGTCATGTAAAAATTTTAAAAAAGGGTTACTCCATATCATGTAATGTCACAATCAAAAATAAAAATAGGTGTTTTCCAAGGTAGCTATTTCCCAGTCACTAGCTGGGCATCAGTTTGCTTGTGGGACATGATGAGTTACTGCTTTTATATACCCTTTTCCCCCCCCTTTCATTTATTAAGCTTCTATATCAGCCTATAAATTTTTCACTATTGCTTTTTCTATTCTCTCTTCTGTCCCACCACTGTCTGTAGTTTTGTAAAGTAGATTCTTATGTATAGAATAACACTGGGAAATACAGGGAGAGGGAAGTACTCTCACTGCCTGACTCCAGCCACAGGAGTTAAGAATGGGGGTTGTGTAACTAGTTTCTATGTTCAGGTAGAAACCAAAGGAGCCAAGAGAAGTTCCTACCCATTTCCCAGCTCTGTATTTACATCAGTCTTTTGCAAGCTGAGAAGAAACCCATCTGTGCAGACCAGAGACGAACAACACACTGCACTCAGCCTTTGGACCTGGAAATTGAGGGAAGCTGAAACCCTGGATGCAGTGAAACACACCTACCCAGAGGTCAACTGCTTGGGAAAGAAATTCACTGCAGCAATGAAATCACAACACTTTGTTTAAGCTCATGGTCTGAATAACCTTCCCAAAGTTTCCTCTCTTTATTACTATTACACATATACTATAGGGCTGGCCCTCTTAATTGCATTTTGAACATTCATTTAAATGACCCTGACTTGATACTGAACCCGTATTTGGGTGATTTCTGTGCTGAATAGTTCCAAAACAGAAGCCAACCCTTCACCATGCACAGATTATAAGAGTAAACAGTGATATTATTCTAGCTGTCATGTCACTATTACTTAATATGGTTTAAGATTTAGGACTAAGAATTTGATGTTCAATCAAATGGGATCAGTATGTCTTCAGGATCAAATCAAGATATTGGCAAATTACTCATCAGTAGATGAATGAAGAATAAATTAATAGAACTTGCCAGAAAATAGAAACATGCAAAAAGTTTCTCTAGATTATATGAAAGAACAGCAATAAAAGAAGTTTTTTCTTTATGGAGTTTTTGAATAAAAAATTTTTGATTTGAGCCTAGTCAGAGGTACTTGGATATTCTCCCAATTGCACAGCTTTTTTCTCAGTCATCTTCTTTCTAATTTCTTGCCAGGAATTAATTTGTTTCAGTGTAATCCAGTATTTCTAACTCAAAATAATCTTTTTTGTTTCATACAGTTATACCATCTGTCATAAGAATTGTTGTACTTTTAAAAATTTCTCTAAGAGTTTCTAGCATGTATAATGGTTTTGTAAATAAATATTTAGCATTTTGTATTTAGTAAACACTTGGCATAAATATTGTGTTAGAATTCTTTAGAAAGAGGTACAACAATTGATAATGAATTTTTCATTTTTTTCTTATTGTTTGATTAGGAAAGTAATGCAATAGAAATTGGCTCCACTCACAGACTTACTCAGTAAAGAAATCACACTACTTTGTCTTAAAAAATGTGTATTTCTTCACTATGTTTAGAAGAAGGATCTGGCAGTCTTCTCTTCCTTGTGCAAGGATGGTTATTGGTGCTGCCATTAACACAGTTTAGCTGTGCTCCCAGCAATATAGCCACTGATGCTGTTATCAGGCACAGCTGATTTCGACTGAGCAGAAGCCACTGAATCCTTTCAAGAACTCAGGGCACCTGATAGCCTTTAAACCTGATTCTAGGTGTTGTTCTACAACACATTTGTTCATCTGATGTAGGATCAGCTTCTGACTCTTTTTACTTCAGCTGTCCAGATCTAGACCTGCTCCTGAAAATCTGCATTCTGTCTTTGCTGCTTCCCTTCATACTTTGTTTGGAGTTCAGCTCTGTCCTTGTGTTATGGCTTAACCCCATTTGGCAACTGTGTCCCAATCAACTGCTTGCTTATTCCCACACCAGTGGGATGGGGAAAAGAATCAGAAGAGTAAAAGAAAACTTGTGGGTTGAGGCAAAGACAGTTTAACAGGGAAAGCAAAGCAAAATAAGGAATTCATTCACAGTTTCCCACAAGAAGGCAGGTGTTCAGCCAGCCCCAGGAGGGCAGGGCTCCTTTATGAGTAACCATGACTTGGGAAGACAAATGCTATCACTCCAATTCTGTCCTCCTTCCTTCTTCTTCCTCCAGCTTTGCATGCTGAACATGATGACATATGGTAGGGAATATCCCTTGGGTCAGTTGGAGTCAGCTGGTCCAGCTGTGTCCCTTCCCAACTACTTGTGCATCCACAGCCTCGTCACTGGTGGGATGGTACAAGAAGCAGAAAATCCCTTGATGCTGTACAGATGTTGCTCAGCAATATTATATTATCTATTGACACTGATCATGCCGTAATTATGCCTCTCCTGATGGGAGAGAGTTTTTAAAGTCCTTGCTAGGAGTTCCAGAGACAAACGGGACTCTCAGCCTTCACTGCCTCTTGATAGTTGTTTATTAAGTCTTATCAGAGAAAAAGAGTCACTAGTGTGATCCAGACATAGCACAAAGCAGAGAATGCAGGAGAAAGCCCAATTATCAAGATTACACGGCCTTTTTAAAGGTAAATCAACCAATGGTTACTAAAAATGTACATTATTTTTACTTTTCTACCAATTATTTAGTAACACAGCCTGTAACTGTGGAATTCTTTGTCCAATCATCCCAAACTACTTCTACTGCAGAATATGGAGTAGTAGAAGAAGAAGAAGAAGGAGGTTTGGAGAACAACAACAATCCTCCATTTTGATGGTTTTTGCTTTCATCTATTTACTACATTAACAAACTCAAAACCTCTAAATTTTTCACCCTGTGACAATCTTACATAGTAGTCTATCACCTAATTTACACTAGTGTAGTTTCTAGTTCTTCTCTAAGAGTAGGCAGTTTTTTCCATGGACAGAGGTCAAAAGCTGTGTTTTTCAGGGGGTGAAACCCCTCAAAACAGGCAGAGGAATATTCTCTGCACTCTGGGTTCCTACAATCTACATTATCAACACTGCTTCTAGCAAAAATCTAAAATATAGCCACATACAAGCTATTGTGAAGAAAATTAACTCCAGCTCAGCCAAAAACAACACACCTTGTCCTGTTGTTTCTCTCTAATAGCCCTGGGTTTTATCTGGTCCCAGCTTCTTTCTCTGGTATTCACTCAGTGAACTACATAAACATGTGTAAATCTCTTAGCACCTGACATAATAGATTTTCCAAGTGCTCCATCATTCCTGAAGCTTAAATAGAATCTGACACAAAACATTTTAAATACTTAAGCAATCATGATGACAGTCTTTCAATAAGAACTAATGGTTCTTATAAAGATGGTAAGAAAGGTGAAATGGCTACCATGAATTGAGTCACTGAGTAACCTAGATCTATTCAATTTGAAGAAGAAATACTTGGAGGGGAACAAACTATGACAACATCATGAATTGCTGATTAGACAGTGCTCTATGGACTTATTCTGGTTTATTCAGACCATGGACAGGTCATGGTGCTACTGTGCTTATATACAAATATTTTGTGCAGCAACAGGAAATGCTTCTGCGCACTTGTTTTAAAGCAGGTCATAACTGGGGCCATTATCTTTTACGTATTTGGCTATTAGAGGATGAAATTTCTATCAACTGTTAAAACAAGCAAGTCCTCAAGAGGTTGTAAATTTAAATTTTGTTGTTCTAATATGTACAGTGTTGCAAACATTTTTGCCAGATAACTGTGTCCTCTTGTGGGCCTTCGTTACTGTCCTCTGGATTTATCAGAGAGACTTCTGGGTCTCTCTGTGATTTTTAATATATCAAATGAGCTATATTCCCTTTGAGTTGTGCCGACTCAACACTGAAAATACAGGAAAGGTGACACCTTCTCGCATAATCTGTATAAACATACAAATATTTTGATGAAGAGATTAGCATTGAAATGAAGTGTTAGGAAAAATGTTCTGTGTGGTGATCTACCTCTCAGACACTTTTTTCTTGGAGTAATATTCTTTTATCAAAAGGACCTCAGCCTTTTATTATTATGATCAGCATAATTTAGGAATTTTCAGGATTTGTGTTTTAAAGATTTTTTGTTTTTCTTAATCACAATAAAGTTCATTGCTGCAATGGCACATCACTGTTGAAAACAACATCCTGTTCAATTTTGAAAAGTTTTATCTGGCCTCCTCTGGTAGAACTGTTCAGTGGTTCTCTAGTCTTGATGCTGCTGGAGTGACTTCTAATCCATTCTGCAGCAGCAAAAAATGCAAAAAGGAAAGTTTTCAGGAGATTTAAATGCACTTTGGATCAACAGGAAAGGACATATCTGTAAAGTTAAAAGTAAAAGGTAGGCATTGGAAGGAAAGAGAACCTAGTGAAAAGAGCTAATGATTTTTTTTTCTAAATAAATAGTAAGGAAGGGGGTGGGGGGAATGTCACAGTAATTTTATGAGTTTACTGTGTGGAAAATCCAAGGGGGTTTAAGTTTTTGGGATTTTTAGTATATGCCTATATGAAACTGCTATAGATGGAAACTAACTTTTTAGAGGACTAGATCATATCAAAAAAAAAAAAGATTATTCATTTCAGAAACTGAGTAAATAAATAAAACCATCCTCTGTCTCAAAATGCAGCCTAAAGAGGGGTACTGCACAATCAATGAGAAGGAAATCTGGTAGCAATAAACCTGAAGTAAAGTAATTATTGGAAAAATCAAATTTGATATAAATGGTATATCTTTAAAAATTATGTGGTCTCTAATTCTAACAGTTCTGGTGTTCCTTCAATGATAATTTCAGTATACAGCAGAGTGTGGCTATTTGACAGGATGGTGGTGGAACACACAGAAATTCTAAGCCTCCTAATTTGTTGACTGCAGGTTATGAGTCAAATTAAATTAATGAATTTGTTTTGCTGTTTTTTGTGTTCAAATGAAACCAGTTGGTACTATTCTCCATGTTGCATTCTTCCTCTTCCACGAGCCTTTGGAGAAGAGTTTGTCTTCAACAGACTGGAAGATTTTTTTTCTTAAATACACTTTTTTTTCCTCCTTTATTTTAAATTTGGATGGTTATTTTGAAAGAAAAAAGGAGTATGATGAAAAAGGTAGAGCATCAGAGAATCACAAAAAGGTTCCCAAGACCAGATGTCCACAGTTCATTTTGTTCAGTTTGTAACTCTTGCTAGATGGACATCATTAGAGATACATGATCCATACCTGAATTGTTCAACACTTTTCAATACTTTACAATCCTACTAATAAGAAGCTAATTTAAAGAGCCAGGGTAACGGATAGAAAATTCATCTTACCATCACTTCTTTCCTAGGCGAGACCTGATTTGATAGTATTTCATTTGAAAGATTTTTGCTTATTGTGAAACTCTAAGAGTTGTCATTAGACAATTTGCTTTAAATGTCTTTCAATTCCCAGGAAAATTATATAGCAAAGAGCTCTATAGAAGGGAAGCAACAATGGCAGCAAAACTTATATTCACCACTTAAGTTTCCTTCTATTTAGAGCAGCGAAACAAAACATGAAGACAAAATGTCACATAAAGAAAGATATCTGATGGCTGGTCATAATGTTTAGCATCCATGAAGTAAGACTAATGTATTTCCTGGCTGCTTCATCTTAGCAGCTGAAAGGTCACCACAATAAGATTTGATTAACAGGATAGCCTTGGAATAACATATAATTCAGTCTCAAATGCTGGCTAGGAAACTATATGCATTCTTAAAGTCTGTAATTTTTTCTTTGTCTTTCTGTCAATCCACAAGGGAATTGTATATTTCAAACATAAAGATCAGCACTGCTAAAATATACCAACCACAGTGAATAGAGTGAGGCATAGCCAAGACAGAGACCCATGACACATGTAAATTAATTATACAGGATCTAATTGATATTAGATTGTCTTGAAAATAAAAATAAGCTTACAGAAGCACTAAAAAAGTACTTTACCAAACAAATAACAGTGCTGGAGTGTTGGTGTTATGAGGTTGTAGCAATAAGCATTATGACTTTGTGAAGTGATATGTTGCGGTGGTCAGGGCCACCGCAGAAGTGACCAAGGAGCCACAAAGCCCAAGAACATGGGAAGTGTGCTGAAGAGCAGGCACTAATGTATAGAAGTGCCTCCTGGTCATGGCAAGCTCCCATAGTCCTTTGTTTTGATATGTAGATTACTCCCAGTTAGTTGGCCTGTTGGCCTACCACCCCTTTTCTTCCCTATTAGTCTTGGTTCCAGAAGGTTCTCCACTCCTCAACACCCCATTGGTTGTATCCCAACCCCTCCCTCCATGCTTCCCCATTGGTTTGTGCACCCTGGCCCCATCTATGCTCCGCCCCTTGGCTCTTTCTCCATTACTCCCTGGCCCTCTCTCCGCCCCTTTTCCTCCCCGTACTTAATTCCTGGACCCTCTACTATCCGCACTCTTTGTCCCTGGATCCCTTCATATGCAGAATAAGCCCTGTCCGTGGAACTCCACACAAGGAGCCCCTCCAGCCTCTTTATTCTCGGCATGATCCACCAAAGTGCTTGTGCGTGTGTGCTCACCCTCCCCAGGTGCTGCGTGAGTGTGCAAGAGTGGTCTATGCTCTGCCCAAGCGGACTTGTATAGGACGCTTTGGGAACAGTTGCCTCACCTTGGCACCTGAGCCATGTGCAAGCGTGGCAGTCATAGCCAGACAAAGTGAGCAATATGGGTACTAAAGGAGTAAAGAAAAGATGGACATCCATCCATCTCCTGTTTTTAATAGACATCCAAGTAACAAAATCTGTCCAAAATCAGAAGAACCACACAAGACAATGCAAATAGGCAGTGCATCCTGCCAAATACCCTATCAAAACTGAATAATATGGTAAAGAGTGTCAGGAGAAAAGGAGATCTCCCACTTCAGTTCCAACTTCTCCAGCTTCTAGGCTTGATCATTTTAGCTTCAGTGACTAATAACTACCAAGAAGGACAGTCACCAGTTCTAAAAATATAACGTCAACTCCATAATGTATACTCACAGCTAACTTAAGATTTAAACGCTAGCTGTTTTGTACACATAGTGTTAAAGATCAATTTTTTGCAAGAATTGACCATTCTAAGTGCTTTGCTAACAAAAGATTTGTATAAAGTTCAGTTTTAAAGAGGCTTGATTTGTGACTATTATAAACATTCCCACTAGAACTATCTATATTTTCATAATTGCTGTTAAGTATATACATATATTCAGTTAAAACAGAGGAGTTAACAGATGAAAGGATAAGCTGTTACAAGAACCTCACTGAAACAAGAGGGGCTTTATATTAGTTTTTTAGCTGAGATGCAGATAAGAGGGCTTCATCTTAATTTTTAGAGACTCGTGGAGAATAAGACATGCAAAATCATGTGTTTTCAAAATCTTGCTATAATTCCTGCAGCCGCCATGAAAATTAAGTCAGAGTGTCTGCTCAGTTTAAAAGGGCAAAGTGACACTTCCCATCATGCTCAGATGTACCATAAGTACTCTATTATTTCAGGCTTTAATCACCAGAGTATTTATTAATGTTGAACTTTTGCGAAGTGAAATGCTGATAATATGCTAGTGAGGTGAGATAAGGAGGTGTTGACAATCAAATTTCTAAGATTTAGAAGAAATATGTTCTGATATTAGTCTTTTCTGATTTAAAGAATTTCTTTTTCTAATCTGCTAAGAACTTACAAGCTTTAAAAATTTTGGATGCAAATAACTATGTATAATAAAAATGCAGAATATATATTATTCAAAAATACAGAATAATATATATGTTAATTAAATGTATGTATAATGAAGGGATGGAAGACTAGTACATGAGAAATAATGTTTCAAGAATCGTAAATCATTAAGGTTAGAAATGACCTCATAGATCATTGAGTCCAACTGTTAGCCCAGCACTGCTGTGTTACCACTAAGACATATCCCTCAAGTGCCTCATCCACATGCCTATTGAACACTTCCAGAGATGGTGATTCCACCACTCCCCTGGGCAGGCTATTGCAATACCTGAAACATCTTAGCTCTTCACTGAAATATTGTTTTATAATTTAGAAAGAAACAGAGAAAGAAAATTACACATACAATATTGCGAGAATGTATTGTGGGCTAACTTCAGTCAGCAGCTTAGCCTGGCACAGCCACTTGCTCACAAACACTGTAATAAGACAAACACCATAATTCTAAGTCCTTCCCTTCTACCGTCTCTCCCCCAGCTTTTATTGCCAAGTACAGTACATAAAGTATGGAATATACCTTTTGTCAGTTGGGATCAGCTGTGTTCTCTCCCAACTTCTTTTTTGCTTGTAGTCTTCTTGCTCATGGGGCAGCAAGAGAAACAGAGCAGGCCTTGACAGTGCTGTGTAAGCACTGTCCAGCAATAGCTAAAACACTGGTATATGACTGTGACTATTTTGGTCACCAATCCAAAACATAACACTGTATGTGCTGCAATGAAGAAAATTCCATCTTGGTCACAACTAGTACAAGGTGGTGAGTAGGTGAGTGCAGAACTGTTATTCATTAAATCCTGCAACACTAGAACAAAAAAGGCATTTGTTTATGGTAATTTGGGATCAGTTAAAGAATGAAAGATAGAGATTCTTTGTAAGCAAATGGAAACTTCTGTAATTTGTTAGTGCAGAAGGTTGTGGACAGAGAGGGTGTCAGGTTTTAAATGTTGGTCAAAATATGGGGGATAGGTCTATAAATAGATGTCAAAAAGAACAAAGAGCAATATATCCTGTAACATCTCTGTGGAAGGGAATAGCAAGTGAATTGAGTGTGTAAAGCAGCCAGAATAGGGTGATTTGTTACATGTCTGCATTTTAAATATATTGCCTACATACCAAAAAAAAGTAATATTTTAAGCTAACCAAACTTATTGTTTAATGCTTATTTTATTTAATTAATGAATCATGCTTCTTACTAGTCCATATCTTATCAAATAGTGTAATAGTTTTTATATTTTAATTATAACATTTGTGTCATGATATGTGAGAAGAATCACTTATATTGTTTTGCACCCTTTTTGCATGTGTATATTTTGCATACAGTCAATGTGCTTCTTGGCATTTTTTTTTAATTACCAGTCTAAGATAGCTAATAAAAAAAAAAAAAGTAGCTTAGTCATCAAAAGGTTTGTTTCTCAAGTTTTGTATCATTGTGAACATTATCAAGAGTTGATTTGAGAGCAAACATTCTAGCAAACAGACTTTTTCATTTAATATGCAAAGCTTTGAAAAACAGAAGAATTTTGTTTGAAATGATCCTATGAAACAGACAAAAAATTCTGTTTCAGACAACTTATGTACAAAGACCCTTGTATCTTAAGCAAACTCACACACACAAAACCCCCCAAACAATTCAAAAAAATCCCCAAACAAAAACCAAGTATGTTTTCATAAACTAGACAGTGGTATGTTTTAAGATAGCGTAGCTTTATTACATTCCCTCATTTATTTTAGGAAATTAATATGCTTCCTTTGGTCTTCATATTATATTTAACAATTAATGTAACTAATCACATAAGAATTAGGGCCTCTCTTTGGCTGGAAAATTAATTACCTCCTCCAGCTTTTCACACATTAAAGGAATGTATTTCTATCTGAATTATGAATAAAGGGTGGAAGGCACCTGTTTGCCATTGTTCCCTTATATACAAATTATTATGGCTCAAAAATTATTACCTGTGAGGGAAATAAATTGGTTGATATTTGTAATTAAACCAGTTCCTTTCTTCTGTCTGCTTAGAGCCTGGTAAGTATACTCTGAGGTCCTGGATTCCCTGAAGAGGTAACTAGGCAAATTCTTGACTGTCCATGTTTGTCTTATTTTCTCTTTCTTCTTGGAAATTAAGTAAGCTAATTTCCCATTTTTACTGGCAAATACTTGAGGCAGTGAAAAACAAACGTCTCTTTTAAGCAGACAGCGAAAATAGTTCTCTCTTAATGGATTCTGTAACTTAGCTGTAGATTAGACCAGAAACAGAATAAAAGAACTCTTCATTTTGATTTTTTTCTTAACCAAGCTTTTACAAATAATGAAGGCTTTGGATCTCAGACTTTATTTTTTTTTCACTACAAAAAATGTGAGAAATTTAGGTTTGTCGGTTAAATTGCAGCCTTCTCAGGAGATTAATACTTATGAAATATATTGTTTTCTCTCCTTATCTGGGCAATGAGATCTTTGTTTAAGAGAGGTTATTTTCCTCCTGTGTAGACATACCTGTATTTCCAGTTACACAGTGACAAAATACATTGAACGTCATTGAAGCAGCAAGGAAATGTTAAGGGGAAAAAAATTAGGGTGCGAATCTCCATTCACTTTGTGGGTTTTGAGGGGAATATCACAGAGGACTTTAGAATCACTTGACCCTTTCTCTTTAGCACCAGTATGTACTCTTGTCTAACAAGCCATGGGCAAGAATTGCCTTTCCCTCATTCCCTGCACAATTTAGTTCAAAAACGTGACTGTCCATTGCAAGGGTTCGCTTAAAGATTTGTAATGCTTCAGAAGTTGAGAAAAATGTATTTCATAAAGCTTTTTATGTAAAATAGTACCCTTAGCCAAAGTGTGGTTTAGAATGAAACTCTGAAAATTACCTGATCTGCTATTTAAAGTGGAAAAGTATTTTCACTTACTAGGTAGAAGTGCTGGAAATTAAACAAAAATCTGTTCCCTCCAGTATTTACTCTAGAATAACCATTAGCAGTTTACTTAATATAGCTGGATGTATATGTTGTCCTAACCTATTTGAATGTCAGAACATTCTCAGGGGCATAGTAGCTGATCAATACCTGCCATTATTTGTAGAAGAAAATGTTTTTAAATTAAGGGAGATGATTAGATTTGATGGTCAGTACACCACAGAAAAAAGAAGCTATGGAAAATTTTTTCTTTGTTCCTGTTTGGCCAGACTATAAAACCAACTGGAAGATGTTTGCCATAAAGTGCATTATATTGTAACAATATTATAAAAAATTAGATTTTTTAAATGAAGTTTTACAGATGTTGGACTTTAGTAAACCTAATTTGTAAGTAGAAATACTATATACTTCATAGACAAAGACAAGAAAATGTAAGCATTTCACCTATTTGTTTTTTAAAAAGTCAGAAATGTAAACCTTTCAAAATGTCATAAATAAAGCTTTGCCTCTCATATGGTCATATTTGTATATGTAGCTATATTAATTGACATTAAGTATCATATGACTTATGTCTGTTTCCTACTTTAACATGCCTTTTACCTCATGCATCTTCATATTTTAAATACAGAAGCATGTCTTTTAGAATTTCAACACGAAAAACAACAACAAAATACATAAAAAACCCCCACCATCACAAAACCACCTTAGTTTTTTTTTTACTCAGATGTTGTGAAGTGGAAATCTTTTGAAGTTTATCTTTCTTCTTTCTTATTTATAGATTTCCTTTCTCTTCACTTGTTTCAAAGAGAAAGTGAAATAAACAAAGAAGAATATAGAGACTTGGGGAGTTTTCTGAAAATCCAGACACTTCAGTTCAAAGACTCAGAAAGGAATCTTTTATAAATTGGTGTTTCTTTATAATTCTGTCAATGTTTATTTCCTTTTTTCCAATTTAAGGGAAAATACAATTGCTGCAATTACTTCCCCTTTTTTGATTCATTTGTTAAATAAAGAAACTAGTTAATGAGGGTGTAAAAGAACAAGCAGTTCTTTCCTTTCTTTTCTACTGTGACGTTTCAGAGACTTCTGCAATTCCTAAGAGCAGCAAGTATTGCATCTGATTTTGAAAGACATCTGAAAAGAAGGTTTATGTTATGACATTGCAAATTCTAAGTCACGCTTCAGAATCTCTGCCTACATAAAAATGTTTGGATGTTGATTAAAGGGGGAGCTTTAGTTAATATTACGGAAATTTTGGGAAAAAAATCAGTCTTCCATGTATCCTTGAAACTCATGAATAAATTCCATGGTCCATAACGGAGACATGAACAAATGGAAGAGAGTCCAACAAGGATAATTAGGGGATTGAAGCATCTCTGAAATAAGGAGGGCTGAGATAGATGGGACTGTTCAGCTCCAAGTACAGAAGGCTCAGAGTACTTAGCAATGTTTGTAAATATCTGAAGAGAGTGTGCAAAAAAGACATACCCAGGCCCTTACCAGTGGTTTTAGCGACAGAAAACAAGACAATGGGCACAAACTGAAACACAGGAGATTCTCTCTGAACATCAGGAAATACTTTTTTGCTGGGAGAGTGACCATGCACTGGCACAGATTGCTTGGAGGGCTTGGGATGTTTCCTCCTTGGAGGAGGAAAAACCAAAAGCAGTCTGGGATGGTCCTGTGTGGCTCTTGATGGCCTTGTGTTAGCAAGGGGTTGGACAGAATCACTTCCATAGGTCCCTTCCAGTGTCAGCCATTGTGTGATTCAGTGATTTCCAGTTTAGGCAATTCAGACAATATCATGGTTTAATCCCAGCCATCAACTCAGATCCACACAGCCACTCCTTCACTCCCCTTGGTGGGATGGGGAAGAGCATTGGGAGAGAAAATGTGAGAAAAACTATGGATCGAGATAAAGGCAGTTTAATAAGTAAAGCAAAACCTGTGCACACAAGCAAAGTAAAACAAGGAATTCATGAGCACGACACCATATGGTATGGAATATCACTGGTATTGGCTGTCATAGCTGTGCATCCCCAGCCTCCTCGCTGGGACAGGATGGGAGGCAGAAAAAGTCTTGACACTTTGTAAGCACTGCTCAGAAATAACAAAAGCATTTCTATGATACAAGTTCTGTTTCCAGCACATATCAAAAGCACAGTCCAATGCAAGAAATTGTGAAGAAAATTTACTCTATCCAAGCCAAAAGGAGCACAAACAATTAGATTTCTCCTCTTAGAAAATTCTTCATTGTTAATATTAAAGATGCTGCCCATGACACAATTTTCAGTTATGCACAGCACACAGTGTATTTATTGTATGCTACTATGATAAAGTTAGGTATGTTTCAGAGGTTTTATACATATATTTTATTGCCTAAATGTAAAAAAGACAATAATAAAAGTAATGATGAAAATATTAAAAGTTCTCCATGAGTGTAATTTGTTTTCCTCACACTGAACAGTAATTTACATCAGAAGTTCTATTGAAACCAAAAGCCAGAGGGGAACAGTGAAGCATTTAGGTCTAAAAGAAGTCATTAATGAGCACAGGCTTCACCCATTCCAACAGTATTGGTCAAAACTTAAAGCAAACCCTATAAATTTTTAAGGCTAATGAGTTTTTATTTACTTTTCTATTCATCTGGTCTGGGATAAAAGAAACTGCTGTGTAGACCCAGGAGTCCTTAGAAAAAAAATACAGTAACAAGTAACATCTACCTGTAGTAAAGCAAAACTCATGCAAAAACTGCACCAAAACCATCATTTTTTTCTCTGTTGATTTGCTTGGATTTAAAAGCTTGTCAAGAGCTTACAAAATTAAGCAGGAGAATTCATCCTACTAGAAGTAACAAGACAAATATATGATTCGTCTGTCTTGGAGAAAGCATCTGATGAATTTATCAGACTGTGTCTTTATTTCATAAAGACACACAATTTCATCAAATAACATTTAGCTTAAAATGTCTTTTTCTTTGAAGTGAACAAAGCTGGGACATATCAAAAGGAAACAGCAATGTAGAAGATACAACTGTTTGTATGAGAGTAAGTTAAAGTGCCAAGTGGGAAAAGGCCCCATTTTAAGCTCCTCAAGTGCTTAATCCAAATAAACAGAAGAGGCAAAATGAGGGAAAATAAATATAATGATTCCTAGTGTTGTCTGGAAATGAAGATTATAATTTTGTGCACAAAACTTTTTCAAATTTTGATACCTCTAAGTATTCACATGGGAGGCAAGAGATCAGTGTAGGAGGAAGGAAGATCTGTATTTTGCTCAAATGTATGAGAAACTGTTATGATTAAAAATTGGTCTGGTTTTGCTTCCAGTTTTTCCTCTGACCAGAAACTACATCTTGGACTTAGAAAAAAATCCATGATAAAAATTCAATTAACTGGTGATAGAACAAATCTTTTCAACAGTGAACTGTGTTGTTGAAAAGTTCCCTATAGATTCTTGATCTCTCATTGAAAGCAAAAGCAATCTCGGGAATGTAAATTATAACCTGAAATTTTGTTGATCTGACCCAAAATAAGCCATCTAAAATATTGCAAGAAATATACCATTGAGTCAAGGAATAAGCCAATGTGTCCTGGCTTAAAGGCTGTTTTTTAGTTTGTGCAGAACAGGATAAATTGCACTGAACTGCTTTTCATAGTATCAGTGAAAATATGACAGTAGCGGTTAAACCATTTCCTACAATAGTCAGAGATTGCAGCAGTGAAGATTTAATCTAAATTGTTTTGTTTAAGTGCTGGCACATCCTTTGTCCCTTGCAACATCAAGAGTCACCAACTTAGTGGTGACTACAAAGAACTGAATTTTATTTGATTTTAAGGAATCTTGATTGAATATTCTAAAAATTGTCCAAATTTACATGTTCAAATGAGTAAGTTAGGAAAATATTTCTTTTTAAGTGTACAATAACAATGTAATGGATTTCTGACTGTTTACTGAAAATATATTTCTTCAAAATATGGTGTCAACAAGGCAAAGGAGAGAGGAGGCAGAAAACCATAAACAGCAGAATTTCCACCAAAAAAATTGCTTCAGTCTGAATAATCTACACCCTGTACATAAACTAAAAAAATCAGCCTGGAAATAAAAAGAGGATTATCTGGGTAATGGGCAGAATTAGATTTCCTAGAAAATATGACAATTCGTTTTTCATTCCTCAGCATGTACTGTTCATGAATTAGACCCCATGCAATGACTAAAGGGAAAAAGTGACTAGGGTTACTGATTGCTTAAAAGATAAATACACAAACAAAAAAAAAATTGTCTCTAATTAAATATTTTGATGAATATTAATGGTATTTCAAAGAATATTTCAGGGGGAAAAAATAAAAGGAAAGAAACATCCAGCTGGCTGCCCAAAGGATTTATATTTTGATAAATGATAAAAAAGAAGAGAAATAAATCTCATATCCAAGTCAACTGTTTCAATATTCCCAATTAATTTTTGACTACAGGAAAACAATAGACATTCTAGGATTTGAAAGCAAGAGGCATTCCACATCTTTATCAATCATATCTCTGATATTAGAAGGGATTCTCTATCTTAAACTGAGTCAGAAAAGTTTCATCTGATCACTTGTCATTTATTATACACAATATTTTGAAATGGAATCATCTAGCACTTAACTAGAGAGACTACTTGCAAAAAAACCCTACTTTGACAACTAGCCCGCGAAGCAGCATTTTGGTCTCACTGTCAACTGACTGAGCTCAGTGACCTCAGCCCCAGCTCATTATCTAACTTAGGGGATGCTTGTGGTAGTAGTACCCATGTTATACACAGGCAGCTGCCTAGAAAACTTCTTTGCTTGTGTGTCAGAGAGTTCTCTTCTGGAGGAAACCTGCTTTTACACAGTATCTCTTGTCCATTGCACTGGAGGTAAGGATGCCACTGGATGATACCAGAAGAAAGCTTGTACAGATTCATCTTGTCTTTCCTCAAAGCTCATATGATGCCTGTAGCTCAGCATGGGCTTGGGGCCAAACTCTACTGAAAACATAAAAGAAACCACAATAGAAAAGCAATTCTTGCTTGAATTTTCTTATCAACCTTTATATTAAACACATTTACTTTTTATGTTTTCAAAATCCTACTTGTTTTACCTCTGAGTTAATTGTATTATTATTTCCTATTTTTCTCTGTGTTAGTTCTGTCTTGTTACTGTCTATTGTTTCTTACTAGCTACATTTAGTATTTTCCCACAAAAATTACCATGAAATATCCCTTACTGCCATTCCATCCCCTATATCATCTTCTGATAATCAGTCTTTGTCTCTCTTTTAATTTCTTTGGGTTTTGTTTTTTGTTTAGTTTGTTTATTTGTTTGTGGAGTTTTTTGCTGTATTTCATATATATGGATATAATGTATGTATATATGTATACGTATTAAATATATATATGTGTGTATGTATATAAAATGACATCTCCACTAGTTTCCTCCTCACATTTTTCCCAGCCATTGTGTAAAAATGGTGAATCTGTACACTTTCATAATTTCTACACTTTCATAAATTACCCGAAAATATAAGTAAGGAAAATTGTTAGGAGCTGAAGTACTTCATTTGAGAGAGTATTTCACTTGTGTGTATGAAAACACATAATTACAAAGCAAGGCTTCAGAATACAGGGGAGTGGAGAATGTGAACACAGTGGATGCTTTTTCCAGTTTTTGTGAGGTGTTGGAATTTGGAAGATATCTAAAAATTTTTGTTGCTAAGGAAACTGCATCTTTTAGCTCTATTTGCAGACCTGTTTCTTCTGATTGTATTGCTATTAAATGTTTATTCAGGACAAAAATCCATGTTCTAAATACAATAGAGTTAACATTCCTACCTGGGTAAAAATATTGGGAAAATGTATTTGGAGAGACACTTATGAGTAGTACAGAAATTGACATATACTGAAGAAAATGTATTCTGGCCTGAAAACATTCAAATTGCCATACTTTTTCAAACTGGTCCAGTCCCCCAATGTTGCCAATATTAAATGTTTAGAGATAGATGAATTTTCAGAAGGCACACTGAAAGGCCTCACTACAGGATTTTTAGTTCATTAGTTTTTTCCTAATCCTGGGAGGCCAGCATCTTTTCTGATAATAAGTTATTTGGTTAGTGTTTTCACATTGTTAATATTCTGTTGCACTACATTCTGTTGCTTATTAGGGCATCCCATGAATAGCTATTCTCAGAAATTAAAACATGTATCCCATTTGCTGTTCGTTCTCTGTGCTCCTTTCTGCACATGTTATGGAAGAAAAATTAGGAACACACATTTTGCATTTCAAACCTATTTAGGTAAAATATGAAATAATTAAATCCTGATCAGATTCACTGTCTGGATATAAAGCATTTCCACTTCTATTTCATCTTCTCTGGGACAAGGTGAAAAGGATTGAACTTTGCATTCTGAGAAGTCTAACTTTACCTACCTGCCTTTACCTACCTTGACAACTCTTAGTAGTTTTGAAAACTCATTTATTACCATAAGTATGGAATTGTTTTCCCTGCCAATTAGCTTTATACTCATTAAGGAAAACAGTGACTTATTTGGAAACTTATGTCTATTTTCAATAACTAGGACAATTAAAAGGCAAATTTGTAATTTTACTCAAAGAATTTTTATATAACTTGGTTTTTTGGGGTAATGTCTTCAGGCATTTCTCTGGACTTGAAAAAAGACTATGCACATAGAAGAACTCTTTATACAAAGTTCAGAATCGTTCATTTTGAGTTACAAGTTTTTTTGGGGGAAACCTGTTGTCCTGGAAAGCAATGGTTTGTATAATATCTGAGTTTGGAAGTATGTACTCAGATATATTTTCTGTAAATATTCTAAATGTGCTTTGACTTTGGCCTTGTAGGACTACTAAGGTGATGCATTTTCCATTTTGCTCATTCCCCCAGCTCTGCACCAAGATTGCCAGTAATAGTTTGATTTATTTTCTGCTCTAGTTTTTGAATTGAATGCTTCCTTTTTGGAAAATTTGCAGCCGATAAGGAAGGTGTTAAGTATCAGAACAGTTATTTTTCATCATTATGAAGGCAATAAGAGCTATTATGAATAATCTTATATTGCTCCTATATTGGAGCACACTAGAAACTTCAGGGGATTTGGAGCAATATTAAACTGCCTGAGTCTCATGTTTGTAGTGAAAGCTGAAGGGGTTACACAAGTCCTTCAGTCTGCTGTATTATTTGGCTTGAGACACCAGCTACTTGTAAAGCAAATGAAGTAGTGAGGTTTCCTTTTCATCACTGACCTCAACTCTCAAATTCTGAAAATGCACTTCTTCATTTTTGCCATTCTTGACATATTTCCTTTTCCTATCATATGTTCTTGGACAATTTTTTTTTTTTTTTAATTAATCTCTTACCCTTTGCTTAATATTTTAGATCCAATATCCTACACACTTGCAAAATCATTGGCTTAAAAACATAACTCAAAATTTAGGGTTCAAACTTAAGATCTTGCAAGGTTCCAAGGAATATTATCTTCTGGAAAATCCTAAATTCTTAGGTATTACAATCTCTGTGGAAAAACAAATGGGATTTATGTATAACCAAAGAGAACTACTTACTGTGCAATTGGTAGTCTTTCTCAATGCTAAAGAGAAATCAGATCAGTATATCTAGTGTTTATTTCACTGTTACAGAATTTTTGAGATGGTATATATAAGAAAATCTGTAGGTCAGTAGGAAGTGACCAGAATGAGATAACAGAGCTGAACAAAACTCACGTGATAAACTTTTCAAAGTACTGTTTTCTTCACAGAGGGTATAATTGTCCCCAAACTGGCAACTGTACAGATGGTCAAGATACCATGTTATTAGAATAATGCTGATCAGAGCTATTATGGTGTTCCTGAGAAATGACTCTGCTCTGCTAGTCTGTCTCCAGTTAGTCTTTTACAGTAACAATCACAGGTAAAAGAATAGAGTTGGACTGAGCTGAGAGAAATAGGAGAGGTGGGAAGAAATTTCTCTTGACGTTTGGATCTAACTGGTAACTTCACCTGTGAACTACTGTTCAGCACATTGGAAGAGCAGAAAATTTACAATGACTTCTAGAAAAAGCTTATTTCTCTGTATTGGCTGTGAAGATGAGTCCATTAACATAAGGAGTTTAGCTGAGCACATTGGCTCAGTTGGATGAATCAGATTTTCTTTTTGAAGATCTACATAAATGTAATGCTTGCAGTTTAAAACCTGTGGGATTATGAGCCTGGACTATTTGACATTTTAAGTTTTAGTTTTTGTATTTCAGAAAAATCAAATTATATGCTTTAAAATACATTTTAGGATCCTTAAGTTCAATTTGACAGAGTTAATATTTTTATGTAGAAATCTGTTAAAAACTGGATATATATTGATACAAAGTAAATTTTTGCAGTTACCAGCAAATGCATCAGTTTATGCCTTTCTAAAATCCGTTTCCTTCTAGAATTTTTTGTTTGTTTGTTAGATAATGTAAGTGTAAAAGACTTATATTTTATTACTAGACAATTATATTAGCTAATTGTTTTGCACCCAGAAGTATACTGACAAAAAAAGCAGAGATTTTTTTGTCAGTTTACAGGTGTTAAAATGTGTTGTAGGCATGAAGTATAATAGCTCACTGAAGTATAGTATTTCAGTAATAGCTTCTTGAAAGAGTTCTGAATTTAACCATAATGCTATTGTGTATCGTGTTCAGATTCTTATGCAATTACTTGGTTTTAGACTGTTGTGCTGTTGCTACAGAATTAATAGTAGTAGCAGCAGGTGAAGATGTACAGTGGTATATACATAAAACTCATTCTCTTCCTTTGTGTTGTAACATGAGAAATGTGCAACTGCTTTCTATTTCTGAGAGTAGCTTCCTGGGAACAGCTTAGGAGTTAAACCATTCCAAGGTTCATTCCTGTTAGGCTGCATGCAGCCAACCCCTGGTACAGCCCATGCTCTGTGAGCATCAATTCAGGCCATTCAGTTATTGTCAGCCTCAGAAGCTGGGGACTTTCCTCAATAAGTATAGCTAATGCCAGCATGTTCTTAAGAATCATGCAGTACACTTATTAAAAAATAAAAAATGCCCTAACGTATATCACCGCGTCCCACAGCCGTAGGGAGGAGGAGGAGAGAAGATCCAGCAGGCAGGAATTGTGCAGCAAGATTGATTTATTTAATTATTTTACAAACTCTTTTATAGACGTTTTTCTTCATAGTCTAATTGGACAAAGGACCAGCCACCCCTTGGGGTGATTGGCTAAAATCCTAAAACACCCATTGTCAAAATATTTTTCTACTATACCATAAACAAGACTTTTCAAGGTTGCAGGTATTTGGTTGTTTACATAACTCTGCTACCTCTTCTGTGAGAGAGAAAAGTCTCTCACAGACTTAGAAAATAGCAAGAAAATCCTTGCTAGCAGCATTTTTGTATCTACATACACTTTTTTTTTATTCCTTATAAAGCTGTAATGACCCCCTTAGCCTCTTCATATATGCAGGCTAATAACACCTGGCTCCTTTATACAAGATATATATATATATATATATGTAAAATCCTGAAGTGTCACCTCTAAATACTTATCTAGACACAAGATAGTGACTTTGGAAAGCTTATGATGTAACAGTAAAGAAAAAGAAAATAGTAGAAAAAACCCTGCAATTTTCCAAATTTATGAAACACTTCATCCTTATTGGGAGCTCAGGTGAACCCCCAAATCTGTTAATGAACTGCATACTATCATTTACCAGTATGAAGGTAACAATGGCTAGGAGTGGATAGTTTCAGACACTGAAGTTCTGCTTTAGGGAAACTCACCTTCACTCTGTTTTATCTAGGGCCAAGTACCAATATCCATGCTGGGGCTTTCCTTTGTAAATTAGACTTAAGGCAGCCTATATGATGAATTGCTTCAGCAGTTTGTTACTGAGTCAGGCTTCAACTTTACTGAGGTGATCTTACTTTAGTAAGTGGTGCCTGTGTTGGATTCAGCTGCTCAGTCATAACTTGAGTTGTTACGCCCATTGAAGTACACAGGTGGCACCCCTATGTCCCTGAGCTATGTCTAGGTTAATGAAATAAACAGAACCATGTTTAATTACTGGGCATAGACATTATTTTTTCTTTACTAATGAATGATCAGAATAGTCTTTGACATTTAGGACTTTGGTACTGTGTAAACTAGCACTTCCCCAAGTGCTTCTCAGTCATAGTTTAGATGTTAGGTCAGTATTATCTCTAGCTGGTTTTGGAGAATGAGAGAGCTTATGAAAATATTTGCCCACTACTCTGGACCCATTGGCCTTTGTGTCTGGGAAAATGCCTCATCATACTTCATTTAGCACCACAAGTGTAATCATAGGGACCAGTGAGAAGGGAGTGGTGTATCTGCTCCATGTTAAAAAAGGTCTTAGTCAGTTTGAGTAGAAGGCATTGAACTGTATGTGTGAGATTCATGTTGTGTCTGAGTCACCTGGTCTAATGAAAGGTGTCCTTTCCTCATGACAGGCTAGCTGGAACTAGATGATCTTTTTGATCCCTTCCAACCCAGGCTATTATTCTATGATTCTTATTTAACTTTTTTCTTTTGAATATATATTTTTGTGCTCAAGTATAAAAAAATTCAAGGCAAAAAGGCACCATGAAAGATATTTCCATATATAGATGTATATATTATTTGTTTATGTCTTGTGAATAAATGTAGGAAATAGAAAAATAATTTCAGTATATTTATTTACTGCATATTGTCAGTTTTTGTCTCCAAATTTCCAAATGGTATTTGATGTGAACAGAACTGATTTCAGTCTCGCTTTGGGCAAAAGGAGAAGAAAACAGAGCCTGTCTAACCAGAAACTATAGAATTGAATAGGAAACATATTTTAGAGAGTTGTCTTTGCTGAAACAGTGTGACGCCTCAGCCAGTGGACATTAACTTTTAACACTGAGCTTCCCTGGAGTGCATTTCAAAAGAAGAATGTAGACTGTGTTTAAGAAGAAAAGCAGGAGAAAAGGGAGGCAGACACCAGGAGCCATGGAGACTTCCAAAGCCTCCATGAATTTTAAAATATGATTTGGGTTGGTTTTGGCTCTGAGGACTTTCATTCTGTAATTTCCTAAATAAATAATGATTATTTGGTTCCAGGGAAAAAACCTATTTCTTAGAAATAATCACTGATGATCAGCTGAACTTCCCACTTTATTCAGAGTGAATTTAAATCCCTCTAGAGCACACACAATAAAAAGAGGTATTCTGACTTACAGTCCTACAGTTAGAGTCAAAGAAGCCATAAGCTTTAATAGTTAGCTTTGAGACTAATTGAAGAAAATACAAAAATTTAAAAATAAGAATTCTGAGCTAAAATCAGTTGTATAGTCCTTACAATGTAGAAATACCTTACTGAAATACTATACTACACCTTGGAAAATAGAGTGAGAAAAGCTGGAAACCCTGCTGTCATAGATAGAGTGATCATGAGAAAGGAGTGCCTTTCTCTAGACCTATCTGATATTTTCCACCACCTTGGGGAAAATGGAAGTAGATATGATAATCAAATAATCTTCCTACTTTCCTGTTCCATGCAGATAGATTATACTTCCAAGCTGTAGAAGCAACTATAAAAAGACTCTTTTCCTTCCTTGCAACTGTTTTTACAGTTGAGGAAGTCTCCAAACTCCTTCAAAAAAACTCAGTATGAGTAGGGAGAATCCAACTTTTCTGTATTACAAACCATATATTTGGCTTGGAACAGCTGCAATCACCAAATTATTGAAAGAGTTAATCAAGATGTGAATCTGAGGCATCAGTTATCTGCCTCCTCACCTACTCCTTAGCATTAAAAGTGCCTTCAGCAATACACGTTCCTCTAGCTGGAATGAAAATTTTTCCTAGGTATCTTATATTGTAAAAAATAAAAATGTATTTAAGAACAATTTTAGAAAGCATCAAGGAAGTTGTAATTTAGGTAATTCATTTTCTGTTCTGGAATATTCTGCCAGGACTGATAAGATCTTTTGATATACAAATGACCATTCATATATGGTTTTGCTTAATTAGAGAGTACCAATAAACATAAAAAGGTTTTGTTTAATTATAAACTCCCACTGAGTGAAAGAGGATTTTTGGGAAATATGAACAAAATCCATGATATGACAGTCAATTTCCTCTTTTTCCAGGAAAAGTTAGTCAAATAGATTCTGCTTTTAGTTGTAACATTTAATTTTCTATTTTCAAGTGACCTGGTGCTTCCTTTTTTTAGTGGGGAGGGAAAAAAAAAATCAAAGTAAAACAGAAAGGCAGAAAACTAGACTCTTTTTGGCCTGTTCTGCTACTGCTAAAAACAATCCAACTAAGATCTCATATCAAAGCTACACAATGTATCTCATTTACATCTTAACAAATTGTAAAACAATTAAGATTTTAAAAGCAGGATAAAGTGCTTGTAAATTCTTGTAAGTGTTGGACAAAGGGCCATTAAGTATCTTAGAACAACAGTATTGTACTATAGAATATTGCATTTTAAAAAATCCATTCGTATGATGCACTTCCCTCCTAACAGGTACAGGAGTTTATCATGAAGCAAAGTGACCAATCATCAAAATGATTTATGATTGTTTATTACACCTAAAATTAACTATTAATAACTTTCATAATCTCCTTTAATATTTTTAAGTGTCTTTTTGGCTTTTAATAAAGTGAAAAAAAAATTTAAAATCATTGCTTGTATAGAGAATATATTAGCACAATTCTTAGCAAAGTCATTAAAAAGAGGCAAATAGCTTCCTATATAGAAATAATATTTGCCACGATGCTGGCCGGGTGGCTCAGGGGCCGGGCACTGGGCAATAGCCTTGCCTGCCACAGTAGCAGAGGACAGGTGCCGAGGGAGAGCGGGAGGCTAAGCGAAGTCCAGGCAAGGCTCGCTTTAGCCACCGATGGAGAAGCCACAAGGAGAGACGAAGCAACAAGGGACTCTTCTCGAGGGGACAGGAATGGGTTTATTGGCGCCGGCGAGAGAGGGGCCGAGAAGAGCCAAGAAAACCTCTCTGACAGGGGGTTTTCTACCCCACTGCTCAGGGCAGAGCAATCATAGAACATCCACTAACAGAGCAGACACGGAGTGTTACATGGGCGGGGATACATACAACTTAACCAGTGGGGAGAGAGATAGGCAGAGAGGGTGAGCACGGGCCAATGACGGAGTGATGGGGTGACCAAGGGAGGGGAGAGCGGTGGCCATGGCAGACGTGCGGGGCGTCGCGTCTTCCGTGCCTTGGCCAACGAACTTTCTTGCCGGACGGCCTGAGGGTGTCTGTGTTGAGGCGGACAGCTATCTTAGGGTTCCTGGGCCTCATGGGAATTAAACCACTGGACCTTTTGTCGAGTGGGGTCCAGGACACCCTGGCAGGAGCCATGGCTCACCACAACAAATATTTTGTAAATCTTGATGACAGGCTTTTAATGAAAGGCATAAATCTAATCTTAATATGTGCAAAAAATCTGTTTCAAAAACTGCTTGGACACTAAAGACTTCAGTTTCATGTTGCAAATTAAAATTTCATAACCCAAAAGCTGTGAAGGTAGCTATAACAATGCTGCTTTTAAGGAGACAGAGAAGGGCTATGGAAATACAGCTCCTATCTTATCTTTTAAGGGTTTGACTATAGAAAGTGAAATAGGAGAGTTTCAAGAGAATCTTTGTGATGAAAGTAGTAATTTCTAGGCACTAAGAGCAGGCTCATGTTCAAGAAAATTATTACATATGATAATATGGTTACCATTTGGCTTCATCTATTTTGCTAAAAGCATCTATCTCAGGGAGTAGTCTCTTCCTATGGCTAGTAATTTGGGCAGTACAGAGTGGATAACCCCTTCTGAAATGTCTAATAACTTCACATCATTCAGCATATCAACAAGAGTCTACTTTGGGTTTCCTCTAATCTTAAATCACACGCACAGATACACACACACACACACACACACACACACATACACACACATATACACATGCGCACACCCCTTTTTTTTAATCCCATAGAGGATGAAAAGCCTACTGGCTTGCCGTAGAAGCACATTTGTGCCGTTGACAAGGCACAAATAGGCAGACCTGCTGCAGTCAAACCCATATTTCTAGGATTCCCTTTTGTGAATAACTCCCCAAACCCAAAAGGTTTAAGTTGGAGGGAACTACTTAGGAGATACACATTCTTTTAGCCTTGGAATATGAAAGCATACATAATTTTTTTCCCTGATCTTCAAAAGCTGATAATGTTAGCAAATAAAAATAGGAATTGTAGTTTTAACTGTATATTCTGCAGATTTGGATTATGCAGTTAATGAACCTTGTCTAGTGAAAGGTGTCCCTGCCCATGGCAGGGGCATTTGGAACTAGATGATATTTAAGGTCCCTTTCATATCAAACCTTTCTATGATTCTAGGAAATCTGAGACCATTTTCAAGCGTATATAAAACACTAGTTTCAGCTTGAATTTGAAATATATTTGCATTTCTGTTTGCAATACTCTACATCTCTTCCAACAAAGTATTGATATCCTGTATTTTAAATTAGATTTTTCTTTCATGCCACATACTTTCCTTACTTAATCTCAAAAGACTTTCTGAACTGCATTTCTGTTATTTAAACATCTATTTGTATTTTATTGCAAAATAAAATAGAAAAAGAATTATATACAAAAGCTGGAATGAATCATCTGAATTGGGTATCATGCAAAGTAACACAGTACAGAGTTGAAGAAATGAAACAGGTGAATAAATACAAAAAGAAGGATTATCCTCCTTTAATATTTTCTCTTTCTTTCCTATACTATAAAATTTATAACTATGCTGATGATTGAATTCAGAAGACTTTATGCACTAAATAATAACAGACCTTTTCTCTGAAGAGCAAATAATTCTTTTCCCCTCAAGAAGAAGTTTTTTCTTTGTAAAGAGAAAAAACAGGAAATACCCTTCTATTTCTTTGTTCTGAGAAAAAGCAACAAAATCAAGGTTTTTTACTAACATATTAAAGTGTCATTACTCCTGCTTCTGAATTGAACCTCAACTGAAGATGGAAGTAACTTCTTGCATATATTATATGGCTTCTATGAAAGTGACAGCTGACTTGTATGTAGCAGGATTCCTATATATTCAGTGTGTTCCAGAGCCAGGATGTGAGAGTGATTTCTTTTTAGACCAGCAATCACTAAAAGCCCTGATGCAAAACAGCAAGACACTTTCTGAATAATCTTTGTCTTCTAGATGACCACATGGTAAGAGGGAAAGAAATAAACAGTACAGCCAAATATACAGCTAGTATGTCCAAAATATCCAGTAATAATTCAATAGCAGCAGCAACAACAGAAAGCAAGTGTTCACTGTGATGCCGACATGAAGTAAGCACTCATGCTGTGTTTCAGTAAAGTAATAATGATTTATAACGTAGCTTTAATGCTTAAGTTGGTGTTCACATATGGAGCTCTTTGTTTCATGGTTTGAAGTATATGACAACTATAGTGGGAAATAAAATTAAAGATTTTAGAAAGAGATATAAATGTTGTGAATATAAAGAGACTGTAAGTGCTGGACATGATGCATTGCAGCAAGGTTCAATCAATATTAAGATATGATCAATGTTTGAAATGTAAGATCCTAAACCAAAACAATATAAATCAAAGAAAGGAGTTGTTCACAGTCTTAGACTATGACAAGAGAAAAAACAATGGGAAAATCTAAAAAAGAAGGACTCCAAATTGTACAGAAAAAAAAAAAAAAAAAAAGAAAGACTTATTAACAGGGAAAGTAGTCAAGAAGACTAGAAGACTCAGATTGCAAAGGAATTTGGGACAATCAGGATTGCTTGAAACTGTATTGCTTTAAATAGTAATGAGTTCTCCAAAAAATGCTGAGGACCAGAATGTGCAATGAGAGAAGTCCTTCCTGATTCTGTCACTTATGATTCATTAGAATTTTTGTTTTCTTGATTTCCTTTATAATTCTCTCAGAAACGAACCTCTAGGCATTAACTGGATTAGATTACTTTATTAAAGTATCATCAGTTTAGAAAACATTGTCCCTCAATCAAGTTTACTCTACGATCTACTTTCAGTGCTTTAGATGATTTTAATTTAGATTAATCTCCAGTGATTTAATTACATCCAAGTATTGTGGATGTCCTTATTTAATGTTGCCAGTCTTTTAGCTTTCTCACTGGAATTGGCTGCAGAAATCATACTGCCCTGGTTTATTTTGTCTGGTAGATGGTAGTTTCAGACAAGGCATGCTGCACCCCCACAGAGCCGTCACATCTGTACGTTCTCTATTTTGTATTGATTCTTGAGGTTTTTTTCTTCTTTTTTCTCTGGAAATGTGATCCAAACTTTACAGTAGCAATGCAATATTCATGTAATTCTGAAGATCAAAAATCTCTGACTTCAGTGTTCTCGATGAATGCTTATTTTAGAATGGGGGAAGAGGATAAAATGGGAGTAAAGAAGCTAGTTCAGAAGTTTCATTGCGTCATGCAAGGTTAAGGAAGCTTAAAATAAGAAAAAAGTGAAAAGATTTCAAACTTTGAATTTTAAGAAGACTAAGCACAGGCAGGAAAAACAACAAAAAAGAATACTTTATCTCTTACATTCAGAACTACAGCTCAGTTCTATTGCCACTCCTGTTCTCTAGTGCCATCTTCCTACCCTTCCCTTATCTCAAATGCTCTTGCTTTGTCATTTCTTTAATCTATGGTAACAACATCTAGAGCTCATCTTCCACTTACAGGATGCCTCTATCAAATAAATCATTGATAAAGTACTTGAATCAAAAATTCCTTTTACTTGTTATTGCTCATGAGGTGTCACAGATTTCCATTAGTAAATCAGTATTTAGATTATGTGGGTTTTTTCTCAGCAAATATATTAATAGCAAAAATTGTTGCTATCTTTCCAAGAGGAGAGAGAGGGAATATTCTACTTTAACTATTTATATAAATACATGATACCTAACCTATTCTATGTATGACTGATAGTCAATATAACTTGTATCTAACCTTCAGAAACATCCTCTGTGACCTTAAGTACAATAAACACCTTTAAAATATAGATGAATGGTACTTATGTATTCACTTGCATTTCTGATGTCTATAAACACATCATATCAAAGACTGAGTGTGAGAACCCATGGTAATAAAACCTGGAATATCCTCTCCCATTTTTTTTTTCTCTTCCTAAACATGTAGCTCATAAAACCTGATTTGTCTGTCATTGTGTTTGCACTTTTTTCTTTTGTACTGAACTTGTTTTAACATTTTCCACTGACACATTTTAAAAATAAAATAAATTTAGTAAACCTGAAGTAAATAAAGCAAATTTAAGCAACTGAAAACTTTTCCTTATCAGTAAGTGATACAACTTTCAATGACACATGTACATATCTTTTTCCTGCATTTGCATCAAAAGTGTTTGAATTGTCTGACCATTTAGTAGTTGTCTTGGAGGGTTTTTAATGATTAATGTCCCCATAGAGCTGTCTGACATCTCAATTCAATAGGTAATTTAGATCCCATTCTTCAAAAATACTACTCTTCCAACCAAAAGGCATGTAATTGTGATGAAATTTGGTGATCTAAAGTCACTACCTTACAAAATTATATTCAGCTGTCACTTACCCAGACATGTCTGAAGTCCTTCAGTCTTGACTGATATGACCTACTGATATTTAGGGTGGATCTCAATGGGATAATTATTTGAATTATGTGATTTCTATTTTATTATTTTTTTTAATTTGGACTTCTCTGTTGAAACTTGTCCTGAGACCATCAACTGCAGCAATATTTGTGCTCACATCTATGTCTTAACTGCTGCTTCTCATTAGAGTCATCCAGGCAGGGTCTACAGCAGTTTTGAGTTATGCTGGCTAGAACCTAAGCGTGCCACAACATCCTGAGCAGTCAGTGATACTCACAGACAAATTTGCCCACAGTTACCTTAGCCCTGGCCATACCACTCTGTTCTGTTGTGTTCTTCAGACCTCTCAGGAGAGCTTATTCATCAAGAGTGAAATCATCAAGGTGATTCTTAGTCCATCACCTCAGTGTCTTAACTTTTGTGATAGAAAAGTAGCCAAGGAATGTATATATCATAGTATAATGCAGATGTAAGATAGTAAATGCTTGGTTTATGTGTTTGGCTCTTTCAGTTCTCAGCTTCTACTCTGACAAAATGAACTTTAATTTAGTAGTATGATGTAAATACCTACTTCAGATAACCCACACTTCAAGTACATGCTCCAGCTTTATGACATAAAACTATGTTTTGCTAATGGGGATGTCATTTATATTCCATTTGGGTCTTTTTAAAATAAATGGATGAATTGGCAGGGTAAAATATCCTTAAAGGCTGCTTTTCTAATTTATTATAAACAATAGACTAAAGACAATATAACTGTAATAGTAAATCAATTGTTTGGAAATTGTCAAAATTACAGAAATTTCCAGAAATTTTATATCAACAGCTATATACTGAAATAACAACTTAGATTAATTATATGTTATGAACAGTGTGCTGGGAGTTTCAGATGAAAAGTACATTAATACGTAGTGAAAGTCCTCAGCCAGTCCTCAGGCTGGTCATTGTAACATATGAAATGATCTGTGTGATCTAACCACATTGATTTCTCATAAGGAATATGTATTAACATATAGGTATACTCGAATGCTAAATATGGGTGGAAGATGTAGACATGTTCCTAAAAAGACAAAAAAATTTACTTTAAAGAAGAAAGCTAAAAAAATGAGTTAGTGTGGGGAAAGACATCTGAAGGTGTGTGAACTGAAGGAAGAAGACAAGGGAGAGGGTTTTAAAGAGAGCAGGAACATTTATTTTCTTTTAGTTTCCATGGAAACAATGAAATTAACAAAATCCATTAGCCCAGCTCAGCAGAAAAAAGCAAGTTGGTGTGATCAGTGACCTACAGCCCATATTTAGGACTCTTCTCAATGTCCCTTTTGGCCCAACCAGTCATCCAGGGTTCCCAGTTCAACCCTGCGAGCTCATTTAAACACCGTGAACTATGACAATTCAGCCTATTTGGTCCAAGGCAGATGATCTCTAACTGTCACAACCACCATTAGGGAACTTTGCATCCCAGCTGGTAGAAAGAAGGAGTGCTGGTGACAATGCTGACAGCCCTTCTCTTTGATGTTCAGCTTCTCATTTGTGCCAACACATGTTATTATACACTAAATCACAACAAGGGACTGATCCAGCTTTAAAAAAAACCCCAAACCTAAAAGTCCACAAATCACAAATCTGTTGTGACTGTGTTTCTTAATGCTTTGTTCACATAATCTAGACACATTTCTATTGGGAACTTTTAAGGTGGAAAACTGGCCAGTCTCCAAGTGTTCTTTCTACTTTCTTAATTTCCAGATTCTTCTATTTATAAAATTTCCGTTAATTTCTTCTTGAAAAATAAGGAATTAAACTAAAATAAAAATGACATGAATAAAGACCTTAACATCTTGGAATAGCAAGGCACTAAAAAGGTTTAAATAGTCATTCTAAGACAATTTATAATTGCGGGTACACACGAGGCAATATTTTTTTACTTTTCTACTGTTCTTTCAAATATTAATCTTAAGAATAGGGAGAATTTCAATGTCATTATCAGTTCAAAATAGTTATGTTACCCTTTTCTCTTTCCACAGAGTTCCTTAGTATAAGTAAATGGCCCTGATTACAGGTATAAAATTCAGTGTATAAAAAAGCATAAAATACATAATATTCTGTAACTCTGAGCTTCTTTCTTTCCAGTAAACACACAATTTGTTATTGTTTAGAGATAAGAGGTGTCCTTCCCTAGGCAATGTTGGGTTTTTTCTTCACAGGGCTTTCTTGAAGCAAAAGCTAAGGTTCTTGTCCTTAGAGAAATGTATCAATTACAGAATGCAGTATTTTACATGGATTTGAATTTGATTAAGTTCATAGCAGATACTTATTGCATCTGCTTCTGTACTAGCAGCTATGCAATGCAGAGTTTTTCGTGGAAATAGTTGTTCTAAGGCCAGAAAACGCACTCAAACTATTGTTAATCTCAGATACAGACCACATAGGGTAAACTGCATCCAGTTTTCACTTCCAGTACAAAGAAATAATTAGACAAACGCTAATGGGTTTAGTAGAAGGCTACAAGTCTGGATAGGGCTACAGAATCTACCCTCAGAGTAACAGCTGGGGGAGCTGGGCTTATTAAGGCTGGAGAGATGTACTTGGGGTACCTAGTATAGCCCTGGCAGTACCTATGAAGAAGTTAATGAGAAGACAGAGCCAAGTTATTTATTGAGGACCAAGAATAGAATGAATGACAGTGGTCATAAATTGAAATGGAAGCAGTCTGACTTACAAGGAAAAACTTCTACTCCACAAAGACCATGAAGTGCTGAAAAAGGCTGCCTACTGAAACTGTGTATCTGTTGTTGAAAGTTTCCAAGATCTGCCTGAGCACGCTGGTCTGCTCTTGCAGCTGAGCCTGTTTGAGCAGGAGGTTGGACTACAAATCTCTTGAGATTCCTTTCAGCCTGAATGATTCAGAAATTCTGTGATATTGCAGTGAGTGGCTACATAGACAAAGAGTCCAAGTTTTAAAAGGCACTGAGGTGTTAGATATTTTTCTATTTTCTGGTCTGATACAAAGAGAAAAGTACTTTGGAATGTTTTTGGTTAAAAACCAAACAAAAACACCGGTAAAATTTCTTAAAAGCATACACTTTCCTATGACAAAAATCAACTACTAAGGGCAAGACTAAACATCTGCAATTTGTGTCTACTTGTGTAAAAGACAGAGAAATCACTGGGAATCTTTTTTTGACTTTGAAAAAAATTATAATAAACACAATATTTCCCCTGAAAATTCATGACTGCATATTGGATGTTTCTTTCAAACAGTACTGAATTGTTGCTTCATTATACTTTCTCATTATTTTTTACCAATTAAAAGGCACATGTCATATCAATGTATTGGTCTACCTCATTTGTTCATGGAACAACAGCAAATAATGACCAATTCTTCACTTCTTATTTATTACTATTATCTAGTTCTTCTCTATCACTTGCCATATGTCATCTGGCCTGGACACCACATATGATTAATGTTTTTCTTATTTCTTCTGGATTTTAAAATAAATTTAACATTCCAGCTGTGGTTTCTTATAGATTTTGTCTCCCATTTTTACATTATTGCACTTCAATAGCTTCTGTGTATTTTTTTCTTCTGTTTTGATTTGTTTATATTCAGTTTACTTGTGTTTCTTCCTAAGTCTTGTTAATTAGTCTTCTTAATTACTGTCTTCATTTTCCCTCTTGGTTAGGGATTGGTTTTAAAACTTGTGTTCCTATTTCTGAGGCCACATCTTTCTCATCACCTGACCTTAAAAATGTACTCATGTATGATAAAAATGGTTTTCTCAGAAAGTTCACAGAAGATCACAGAAGAAATAATAGGAAGTGACCCAGAAGACTTCTATTTCTGCTTCCATTTCCTTTGATTTAGTCATTAACCCATGCACAGAGAAAAGCTAAGGCAAAATATACTATACCAAAATGATTAGCCTGGTTTCTTTTCATCCTGAAATTTCAAATACATAGTAAAGTTAATGAAGCATATATGAATGACTGCAATAGTTACTTAGAAAGACATTGCTGATGGACCATGTTTAATCAGGGTACTGTCAGAAATCAGGTACAGTATCTGCATATCACAGTAAAATGAATAGAGAACTTAATTAGAAAATCAAAAGGACAAATTTTGGTTTTATTTGATGGAAGGCATTGCTCTCAGACTTTCTACATACAGATTCATAAGTAAAATGTCGGGGGAAAAAGATGAGTCTTGGCAGCATCTCTTGATGGGCATTTTGCACTAGAGCGTCAAGTTGTATTTCCCTGAGGACCAGCCCTAAATCTCTGAAAAGAGATTATTATAAGCAATTGAACAGAGATGTCAGAAACCATATATGACAAATCCTTGGCTACATCAACATATGTGCACACACACACACACACAGAATGTATCCTGTGCAGAAATAAAATATTATGTAATTCAAGGCAAGCAAAACTTAAATAATAGCAAAGTTTTAGTTCTTATAGAATAGCATCAAGGGAAGAATATACAATAAAAATGTTGAGTAATGGAAGAGATAATTGTATTAGATAAATAGGCAAATATTTCTAATGCACTACACAGGTCTACATAATTATATGTAGATGGTCACAAACATTTGCATCTATGGAAATTATCTATGTACCAAGATTCCTATAAGGTTTGTGGATTCTAAATTGTCCTAACTTCATTTTTTTCTTTAGTGTCAGTTATTGATATGGTATTGTTAACATAAGGGTCATTAATCTATTGGACTTTATCAGTAGCCTTCCTGAATATCACCTTTGGATATCACTAACTCTATTTGTAATTTTTTAAGGTTGTTTTTTGTTATACAGAAGGGGTTAGTTTTAACCACATTTGATTTAGGTACAGCTGAAGATCAAATTAATTTTGTTTGTTATATATTCAATACCATGAAAATAAACTTTTGCAAAAAATCCTTGGACAAACCTAGGACTTAGATTTTTAATTCAATAATAGAAAGAATATACTATATATTGTTATTGTTTGTTAATAAGAGCACTTCTCTCATGGCTTTTATCTAAGCTATTCTGAACACCTCAAAGGACAGGCTTTTACCCAATCTACAATGTCTTCCTTCAGGTTCTGCATATTGAAGTCTGATTTCACAAGTTATTCAGTGTAGTTCTTCGAATATGGGCAGCACATACTCTCTTCTTTGGACAGAACATATAGCTGGTAACAAAAGTACGTGTGCCATCAAGTCACTCAGGGAAGTATAAGCAAACTTTTTTTAGCATGAAGTTATCAATTCTTTCTCTGAGATGATAATAAAATATTCTTGAAAGTCAGTATAAAGGAAAATTGACAATCAAAACTAGGATTGTGAATATATATTACTCAGTTATTTTCTTGTCAGGCACTTTCCACCATACTTCACTTATGAATTATGGGTACAGCTGTGATCCTGTAAATCAGTCCATACTGGAAAATCAGTTACTGCACATATATGGGCCCAGAGATCTGGACATGGCAATCAATCTATCACACTGGTAACTCATACTATAAACTCTGGAGTTTGGGATCCTGGTATTTATTGCAATGTCTCTTAGTATTTAAGGAGTACTTTCTAGGTAAATATATATGTAAATAACCACGAAGAATAAAGGGATATAATTAATTACTTTGGTATATTTAGGGACATCCCAAATGCCTATTACTTTTAATAATCACTTTTAATATCTTATATTTACATTAACTACATTAATTCATTGAGGCCACAGTTTAGTACTATCACACTGCATACATAAAAATGGTTGAAATTTCAGCATTAAAACAAAAAATCTAGCCATTTAACAAAGTCTTTTTATACAATGCTGTGATCTTTTGAAGTGTCTCTTAGACAGAAAACTAACAGCTCTACCTTTTTATGTTTTCCAGGTAATTCTTTATATATAATTAACCTTGAACAGGTTAGTTTATGAATGTTTCAAATCCTTCATTTTGAAAGGAAAAAATAAGATTAAGAGCAATGTGAACAAATTAAATTTCATTTACATACTTTAGCCACATTTATAACTAACTTACTTGAGCTTAGTCATGAATTTGTTTCCATTCTTCTCAGAAAGAAGAGACTTCTTGCAGCTTACCCTGCTTTAGTACACACTCACATCCAGCACAATAGATAATTATGAGTTCTACTTATCTTTTGTGAATGATTTTCTTTGGAGTCCATTCATAGTAAAAAATTATGTAATCTTATGTTATAGGGATATATTAGCTATTTGAGGGAAAGAGTTTGAAAATTTTTTCAGCTGAATAGAGCTATCAGCGAAGTTGAAAACTTAAGGAAAATACGAAATTTCTTAGGGAGGCAAAAATAAAAGATCTTAGAGGAGATCAAGGAAGCTGGGTGTATAGAGGGCACTATGAGGGGTCTTGGCATAGGTAAAATTTACCATTGAATGTTCTATGTAGGAAATCACTTCTACTGTTTAACAAAACCAAGAATGAATAAACAAATACTTAAATAAATATTTTGTAGTCGGAATTTTTTTCATTTGAAATTTCAATGTAATCTTCCATATTATTTAAGAAATTATTACCTGCTAAATATTAGCAATTAGAACCTTCCCATTATTCTGATTATAGTTTCTATTTAGAAGGCCATATTCAGGATTTCAAGAAGTCTATGATCTTTCTTCTGTAAAGTACTTCTCAGCTGTCCAAGGCATAGCACAATTCAATAGACCTCTAGGAAATAGTAGCAGCTGCTTAAGGGAATACTATAAAACTACAGGTGGTAACAGACATCTAATGCTCTATACTGAAACAGAAAAAAAAAAAGTGTAAACTTGCATAAATTGTTGGAAACTGTTTTGGGCATATGTAATGAATTTATTGGTAGAATATACAGATCTTGGATCTCTAAGGCATCAGACATGGGCAGATTCTGGTGATCCAGGAAAGAAGCCTTTTATCAGTACTATAGACCTAGCAAAGTAATCAGAGTACCAGTAACACTGAAATAATTCTAAGTTGTTGTAATTCATGTTCTTTTTATGCACAGTGAGTTTGAAAGAATTCAGAACATAAGTCATAGAGTTCATGAAGAAGAATTTGAATTTATGAGACTCCTAAGGAATTCAATAGCCCTTTCTGAATTCTGTTAAATGGAAGAATGAATTTTTAAGCTTTCATTCCTTTTCAAGCTATAAATTCTGCTGTTAAAACAATCAAATGGATGGAAAACTAGAAGAAAGAAACCACAATTGTCAGGCAAGAAAACTTGACTAAAATATTTTCAGAATTTTAAAGATTTATAAATTTCACATATACTTTTGTTAATAATTATAGTTATGTGTATTTTAAAAAAAATAGGATACTTCAACAACAACTCTGACATACTTCCATAGCTTGTCAAAAGTATAAGTAAATTGAAATTCTCTAATTAGATGTTTGTTCTTTCATATTTTTATGCAGCTTATTAATTTTAGATGATTTGATTTTGTTTTGTTGTAGGACATTTTGTTTGCTTTTTTTTTTTTTTCTTAAGTCCTTTTATACTAGCAGCTCTTTTATGAAGCATCAGATGATGCATTTTGAAGTGACTGAGTCATTTTAAGACCTGTACTCAGGACTTGATTGTGGAAGAGTCATATCAGTCTTACCTACACTGACTTTTCTGGCAAAGTGATGACAGTAAAATAGAATATCCAAGAGGGAAAAAGTTAATCTGTCTTAGTCATGCTGCAAGGAAATGGAAATAAAAAAATTAAAAGGAAAAAAAATTGGAAGAATAAAAGGATTTATATAGGCAGAAAGGGAAACCTAGACATGATAGCTATCTTTCAATCATTTGATGTGTCCTGTGAGATCATACATACACACATACACCAGAAATTCAGTGTAATATCTGGCATGCTGTAAGAATTCTGTATATTAACAAAACACCCTGAATGTTATCTAATACAAGATACTAGTTTTATTTGTTTTGCTGTGGTTGTAAATTAAAGCTGAAGAAATGACCTGGGAAGAAATAGTAATAAAGAATAGCAAAAGACAGAATACCACAAAGCACACACAAAGTAGGTACACTGCAGTACTACACTCTGTTTCTAAGCTGAATCACCTTAGTAATAAATTATCCAGCTTTTTTGCCAGGCTGTGAAGTTTCAAGAACTGCAATAAAATATGAACATGTTTTACTCCACTTTATGGCAAGAAGCATGTTACTGAAAGTTTCAGAGACCTTTCTCTAGCTTTTTCATGAAAGTACTGAAATTGCAAAACTATGGAATTTCATATAATTTGATTTTCTAAGAAGACAAATTAGGTTTCAGTTAAAATTATTTTGTCATTTTTAATGAAGTCAGTGAACTAGTCAGTGAACTTAAAGATAGTGCAAATTAAAAGATTTTATTCAAGGTAATTCACAGCTAGTCAAAATTTGGACAGATAGTTTTAATGAGTAAACTATGTACTTACGAAGCGCAAACTTTACTCAGTATCATGAGTATCCATCAGTTATTTGACAGAGTAGAATGGATTGCGTAAGAAAATCTGATTCCGTGATAGTCCCCCACAGAACAGACTCCTGAAAATATTTTAGGTGAGAAATAGTTAAGAAAAAATGTGTGATTATGGGTAAATTATCAGATTTATGATTCATCAACTCCTTACCTCCACAATTGTTTGGGAAAAAACCAAAGCCGTGAAAAACGGATGAAGAAAGGAACAAGACAGTCTGTCAGTTAAGACATGCCATTGTGAGATGGAGAAACATGAAGGGGTGAACTGAATGATTGCTCTGATCAAAGGGTGCTAAGAGATGAAAAATACTGATTTTCAAAACAATGAATGAATGGATTTTTTATTTATAAGATACGAGACATAAGTCAGAGACTAAGAACCCACACCCTTGAGAAAAATGCACCAGAAAAATATAAGGAAAAAAAGAAAAAGGAAAAGAAAAAATAAAGACAATTAAAAAAAAAAAAAAAAAAGAAGAAAATAGAGAAGAAAAGAAAAAGAATACAAAACAAGAAGAAAGAAAAGAAAACAAAACCAGAACCTTTTTTCCCTTCACTGAGATCTCTAGAATTTACATTTGGATATTGCTCTTTCAAAGAACCAAGAATTAATACAGAGAGTGAAAGTGATAGAGAATTTGCAAGCTTAGGGAATAAAATGTAGGAAAGAGCTGTAACTAACCTGTCTATATTTCAGTAAAGCAAAATAGCCAAAAAATATCAAGAAGCAAATAGCCAAAAAATATCAAGAAGCTTGATACATATATATGCTAACATGAACACTTTCCATTTTAACCACTATACATGCTACTGACACTAGTCAATAACAAGTTCACTTGCACGAGAAAGTTTAATCCTTATTAAATTAGAGTCACTTAGAAACTAAGATGGATTTCCTTTCTTTAAGCTTTGTTTTTTCTTTTTCTTTATTTTCATGTATAGCTCTAGACTCTGTCAAGGGACAAAGCAGTAACTCATTCATATGTGGATATATCTGTCTGCATCTATTAGTAAAATTTTATTTTTTATTGACTCTGAATTGTCTTTTGAGTATACTGAATGAGCGAATACTGCATCCATGTTATCTAGCATCTGATTTGCGCTATGTCTGTTAATTTAAAGTTTCAGTTAAGGACACTTATAGACAAGAGCATTCTATCAAGGTTTAATCATTGATGTTCTGTTGTGAAGCCCAGATAATGCATTAATTTGCAGACTGAAATTCTGCTTTCAATTTGTATTACTCCATATAATCAAGAAGAAAACAGAAGAAAATGTACCATACTGTGAGAGTTAAGTACCAGTAAAAGTACTGGAGATTTTCCAGTAGGTGACAAAGAGCATCTGGCTGAGACAGGTGAAAGAGAAAAGTTGCAGTATTTACTTAAAGCAATGAGAAAGAATCCTTCTCTGAAGCACCAAACATGGTCAACAAATAGTAATGTACCTCAGAATTTTTCATCTTCCCATTGTAAATCTTTGTTCTCTAAAGGAATGTTCTTAAGTGATTTGAGGAAAAATTTCACCCATGAGGATTTCATGCATTGTGCTATTTTACGGGGGTTTTTAGATGTAGTTGTTACAACAATAAATTAATACGAACATTTATATATTCTTGTCTTGCCTACATAAATATAAATTTAGAAACACAGAATCATAGAAAGATTGAGGTTGGAATAGATCACTGCAGTTCATTTGGTCCAACAACCCTCCCTGCTCAAGAAGGGCCACCTGGAGACGATTGCCCAGGACACGGTTCAGATGGATTTTGGTCTCCAGGGACCAGCAGGGCAAAGTATCTCTGGACAATCTGTTCCAGTGCTGCATCACACTTACAGTAAACAAATGTTCTGTGTTGTTCAGAAGAAATATCCTGTGTTTCAGTTTGTGCCCACTGACTCTCCTGTCACTGGACACCTCTGAAAAGGGCCTGACTATCTTCTTTGCACACTTCAGATCATTATGAACTTGGTCTCCCAGGGCCTTTTCTGAGAAGTTCCTTTCCAGCTGTGTGGCCCTTGGTATATATTGTTGCGTGAAGTTGTTATGTCCCAGGTGTAGGATTTTGCACTTTACCTTTTGAATTTCATGAAGTTCCTGCTGGCCCATTTTCCATCCTGTCAGAGTCCCTCTGGATGGCAGCATGACCCTCTGGTGTATCAGCCACTCCTGCCAGTTTTGTGTTGTAAGCAAACTGTCTGAGGGTATACTCTGCCTCTCATTAATAAAGGTGTTAAACAGTAGATCAGTATTGACCTGTGGTGTACACACCACTAGTGACTTGTCTCTAACCAGTCTTCTTGCCATTCATCAGTAGCCTCTGTACTGCTCTGAAAATCATTGAGCCAGTTTTCAGTCCTCCTTACTGTCTGCTCATTTAGCTCAGGAGTAACTCCCAGGAAGGTAAATAAAGTACTATTGATATTACAAGCATATGCTTTTGTCAGCAACAATATTAAATCCCTTTATCAAGAAAAAAAATATTTGTACCCATTAATCTGGCAGTATTATGTTCATCAACACTGTATTTTGTCTCACTGACACAAGTTTACTGGCCTCCAGGAACTCTCATCTAGAATGGTCTTGTCAATACACAAGTAAATGTGCTTATGAATTACAGTCTTGAAAATATGGCTCACAAGCCACTTTACAATTATTCTGGTTTTGGGGGGTTTTATAAGCCACAAAAATTCAAACAAGTAACAAACAAGAAAGTTGTCAAGATTTATTCCTACATACATCAAAAGTAGCTTCTTCTGATCCTTCTCAGATCTGATAATATCAAAGTCAAGGGCTGTGAAATAAGATTTTCCCTGAGAACTTTTTTTCATGCTCAACAAAAGCAATTTGTTTCCTTCTCCAGCTTGCAATCTTTCTTTCCACTTAAGAAGGAGAAAACCATGAAAATATTAATGCAGAGCACTATGCTGCTTCAGAAATTTTCATTGGCTACTTATGTTGAATTTAATTCTAACACTTTATATTAAACTATAAATGTATGGTGAATTCTATGCAACACTGAAGGCAATAGGAATTTAGCTGAGCTTTATTCATTCTAAAGGACACAAAAGTGTCTTCATGGCCTCCCCACCTCTAAGTGCAATCTGTATCTTCATGCAGCTTTAAATTGTAATGTAACTTGTATTTTCACCACTTCCCTGATACTCCATTCAACAGAAATAGAGGCTGGTAGCATAAGGAGATAAGTCTATCAAGACTGTGGTCATAACAATGAAGATTCATTAAAGTATTTGAAACCAGACTTTTGCCTGTTATTTACTGGTCTTAAATTTTACTAGAAGATTCTCTGAGAACTCAGGGAACATAATGACTTAAAACATAGCATCAAGCAATGGTTACAGCTAGGAAAAATGAGAAAATGGAGAAATAACATAATAACCTAGTAGTTTGTATTGATGCCTTAGGTTTTAACTTTTATATTTTTTAAATCCTGTACTGTCTAGTGTGTAACTGAAGTTTCAGGTGGCCTGTGAGCTGCTGTTCTCTCATGCTGGTTAGACATAACAAGCCTCTCTAGGTTTCCACGTCAAGGACACCAAGCCCCAAAATGTGTAAACTAAAGCCTCTAAAGGGAGGGCAAACTTGGGGTAATTACATAATGAACTGAGGTTATAATTGGAGAATTAACCCTGATATGCGAATGGACCACACTTATAAAAGTGTGAAGAACCCGTGCCCCAGGGTCCATTTTGGGTGTAGGCTTTTGACTGCCCAGGGTGTACCTTTGAAGGCCCTTCAAATAAATACCTACTTTTATTCTCTTATTCTTGTCTAGTCTCTGTGTTTTAGGTGGCCACCTCAGGCATCAGTATAAGTAAGTGGCCTTAGTGGAAATTTATTTTAGAAAATAAACACTAAAGAACTACAGTAGGTGAGACACACTAACCATACCTGCTTCTGAATCAAGGTCCACTCTGAAAATCTAAGTAGCATCCTGGAAAGCATGGCCCAATTTGCATAATACATTTAAATATGTGTGGTGCTTTAGTATCTTTTAGGAATTTTTTAGGCGTATTTTAGTATTGAAGTTCTTTTTATGTTATTCAGCCAATAAAAATCACAGTATAACTTAATAGAAAGTGCACTGTTCGCAGACAAAATTATGATAACAGGATGCATTTTTTTCTGGCTTTATAAGCTGAATTATGCCAGTAGACAAAAGGATGCAAATAAAAATATTGTTTTGCTACAGTTCGTAACTAGTACTCTCAGATTATCATATATCAGATAGAGAGAGTCTCATTTATATCTATTAGTTCAATTTTACATTAATTATTTTCTGAATCCAAAACAGTATTATTTTCAAAGTAAATTTGGGTTCTCACTATGGATGTAGTGCAACTCATATGGTGATTGCATTCTACAATGTTATTTTCTGACAATAGTTTAAAACTAATATTAATTAATATAAACTTTTTTTAGTCCTTATTTTGAAAATCGTTTACAGCTGCTGTCTCAGAATAAGTAAGCCATCTGATCAACATATATTAACATTTTTTAAAAATCGTCATCTCATTATATTATAGCAGAATTTCCTAGCAATATGTGTGAATATATATCCCACTGAAGAAGTAATATGAAATCATACAGGTCTTGAAATATACCAAAGAAGAAAATAAGTACTCTTCTGCTTGCTCTTAATTCTGAAAACCTGGACCTCCTAATAATTCAATGAATGTCCGAATAAATTTTTCAGGTGTTTTGTTTCACTATTCGTTCTAGCAGATACTCTGAATGAAGTGTACTTTTCATGTTTGGTTTCAGCTAATGTTGCATTACATATTTATCAAAATAATATGATGGCAGTGTTATAATCAAGGTCCTACAGCCACTGTCCACATCTTAATATTTGCAGAAGAATTTAAGAACTAAAATAAAACCAAATTAAATTTCTTATGTGTTCTAATACCAGATGGATGTATTCAAGTTGACTATGCTCTAACCAATTAGAAATAATAATTCTTGAGTAATAGGAAAATCATACCAGACCACTATTATCCTCTGCCCTGACGATAAGGGGTCTCTTCTAGCCACACCACACTCTCCTCCTCCAGTTCCTGATAGGAATAGATGACCTTATTTCCACATGAGACAACAAGCATTATGAAATTATCTAAAATGGAGGATTATCATCAGGAATATCTCTAGACATTGCCAAAGTAAAATAAAATGGCAATGGTACATGACATGTTTTGTCTATATAGGAAAGACAGAAATTACAGAAGTCATGGGAAACTTACAGGTGTATTTGTTGCTGTTGAAAGGAGATTATAAGATGTATAGTTACAATTCTACTCTCCATTAAATTATTTCATTCTATCTTCAGGTATTACATTTTTTATCTTGTATATTTCCTAGATATACAATTTACATTCTGAATCTGAACTGAAACATGGGATCTGAGATGTAATTAAATGTTGTAACTATATATTGTTCTCATTTTATGGAAGAAAATTTAGATGAGCATTGGCTGTCCATGGCAAGATTTTGGTAGCAGGGATGGCTGTTTTGAGAAGAGGTCAGGGGTTACCCAGTGCCAGACAAAGACCCAGCACAGGACACAGCTGATCTCACCAGCCGAGATCTCAGCACCTCTGTGTTAACATTTTCAAGAGACATCAAATACATCAGAGTAGAGAGGAAAAAGAGTAAGAAATGGCAGAAGGAACACCATGGAGGAGAAAGAGATGCTTCAGGGCACCAAAGCTGATAGTTTCCCCAGTGGCCCATGGAAGAGCCCGTGCCAAAGTAGAGGGAAAGTGTGAGAAGGAAGTGAGAGAGAGTAACCACAGAGTACTCACCATAACCTCTCCATACCATCTGTGCCCCTTAGGAGAGAGTAGGGAGAGTAATGGGTATCAAAGGAGTGAAGCTGAGCCTGGGGGTAGGGTGGAGGAAAGATTTTTTTTATTTTATATCTTTTTTATCAGTACATTAATCTATAGAATGGAATAGAATAGAATAGAATAGAATAGAATAGAATCATTTCAGTTGGAAGTGATGTACAACTATTCTCTGACCACATCATCCCTGACTGTTTCAGGGCTGTCCAAAAGTTAAAGCATGCTGTCAAGGATATTGTCCAAATGTCTCTTAAACACTGACAGGTTTGGGGCATTTAACATCTCTCTAGGAAGCGTGTTTCAGTGTTTGCCCATCTGAACCTTTCCTGAATAGACAATAAATAAATTAATTTAGCCAAAGTCAATTCTGCAAGCAACTTCACTGTCTTTATCTCAGTGGGCTTTCATGTTCTCTGCCTCACTAAGGGGGGTGAGTGAATGAGCAGCTGGGTGGGAGTTACAGTAAAATAGATGAGAAGTTCTCAAAATGCAATGTTGTAAATTACTGTAATTACTTTGCTGTGGCAGTGACAGCTTCCACTGTAAAACAGAATTTCAGACTGTTAGAGCTTTTCTATCAAAAATATTCTTTGTGCATTCCCAAGAAATAAAAATATTCACTATATCTTCTAGTATTCAGACTTCATAATGATTTTTAAAGGTTATGGGGACAATTATGAACCATAATTAACTATATATTAGCTGAATGGGACCACTCAACTCTTTCCATCTTCAGAAGCATGAGACTAAAAAGTTTAAAATGGAACCTTCTATTCTTGTTTTTCAACACACTTTTCTATTCAAAACAACTCTCATCCAGGTATTTGTCCCCAAATTACAGTGTTGTTTTCGTTATCCTGCATCACCATTTGGCTCTGTGTTTAGCAATGTAGCTGTATGGAAGTATATTACTTTCTGCTGGACTTGAATGCATTTTTCATAGACCTTCTTAGACACATTGACAGTAGCAGAATTTGTAAACATTTTAAATCTCTGTTGCTTTAGCTCCATTGTAGAGCCTGTCCCGGACCTCTGGGAAGAAATGCCTTAGTCCAAAAACCTCTGATTTCTTGGCAGGACCCACGTGAATGTGGGTCCTTTGTCAGTATGTAGCAAAGATAGGGAACTCTGGATCATCAGTTCTTTGTGTAGAGTCAGTAATTTTCTAACATGTCCATACATGTCCTAAGCAGATCCTTATAAAGAGAGACTATCTGGTACTTGGAATATTGTTTTTCACCTGTAAAATGAAATATAGCAACTAATAATACTAGGTTACTTAAAATGACACAAACACTTGTAGTTTTACTTATCTGATTATTAAAGTCTCATTTGTAATACTATTAATTTTTTTTATAGAAAACACCCTAGTATCTAGCCCTTTTCCTAGCATGTTAATCTCACATGTCCATTCTAATGGTGTTAGGTTAACTCAAGCAGAAATTAAAAAAGGATGAGATTGTCTCAGAGTTCTAAGTCCTTTGCTATTTTTCCCACTTTTTTTTAAAAAAAGATTATGTTCTTTTCATCTATTCCTAGCTAAAGCTTGAAAATTGTACAAGATGAGAAATTTAGAGTGGGGTAAAAAGAAGATTCTAAAATGTGCACTTAAGGTGTCTTACCTTTACAATGTTTCCAGGTGTTGTGACGGTAATAGTTGGATTAAAAAGCTTCCTCTAAAAATAAGAAATATCCAATTCTTTCCCCTGCATCCACCAACATCGTTAACAGCTACTCTTCATGAATGGTTTATCCATAAATAATATGATCCATTGTATCAATAGATACTATCTATTAAATTTTTCTGCTAGGAGATGATAGTAGATCACCTATACATTATATTTAAAAAAAACACCAAAAAACAACATATGAAGTATCCTAATCCTAACTAGTTTTCTGCATGCAGCAGTGAACTTTCTTGATAATGATATATTCACCTCTACAGTGTGATTTCTTGTTCTAGCTACTGTACTTTACTTACAGGTAGCAGGATTGATAGTGTCACAGGGTGAGTGGGAGCTTCAGAAAAGCCCAGCCTCAGCCTCAAATTTTGGCAAAAGTTTAATTTTAAGGAACCAGCCTGGTCTGCAAGTTATAATGATGTCAAAACAGATCTGTTTATAAAAATTAATTATTTATTAAACAAACAAGAGATAACAGATGAAAGATCTTAATCAGAATTACTTACTACACAGTATAAAACTAAAGAACTACTAAGGATTACAGCATAATATAAAAGAGTGCACTTTATCAAGGCATCTATATTAAAGCTAGCAAAAGAAATAGAATTTATTAGGAGTCAAATGTAACTTAGCACCAAAATGACAATAAAGTTCACAGATTCCTTCACTTAACCCCTGGGGAGTAACCATGAAGCAGGCGTTCCTAATTGTGCAAGAAACTACACACAGTTCTAGGAAAATGTAAACAAGATTTCTGCTTTGTGAAAGTTTAGTGTGGCTTTTATAGTTGTAAAGTGAATGGATGTCAGTCAGTCAAAAATCCAACTTGTCTTTCCAGACCTCACTTTGACAGTAAGATATTTATGGGCACTTGGGAGATGCCAGACCAGTGTTAACCCCCTGGCACCAGAAAAACTCACTACAAGACAGCTTGTCCTGAGTTATCTGACCAGTTAACAAACCAGAGATAAGCTCTTTTGGGGGAGTGAGATGCTCTGCTAGAGATAGTCACAGTAAGTTGACTGAATGATTCAGGTGATTCTTCCCATCCTAAACAGAATCATAGAATCATACAATGATTTGGGTTAGAAGGGACTTAAATATCACAAAGTTCCAACACACCTGCCATGGGCAGGGGCACATTTCACTAGACCAGGTTGTTCAGCACCTCAACCAACCTGGTCTTGAACACTTCCAGGGATTGGACACCTACTTCTCTGGGCAACCTGGTCCAGTGTGTCATCACTACCCTCAAAGTAAAGAATTTTTACCTAATATCTAATCTAAACTTACTCTCTTTTAGTTTGAAGCTATTCCCCCTTGTCCTGTCATTACATTCCCTTTAAAAAAATCTCTCTTCATCTTTCTTGTAGGTTCCTTTCAGGTACTGGAAGGTCAAAATTAGGTCACCTCAGAGCCTTCTCTTCTCCAGGCTGAACAATCCCAATTGTCTCAGCCTTTCCTCATAGGAGAGGTACTTCAGCTCTCTACTCATTTTTGTGGACCTTCTGGACTCTCTACAACAAATTGATGTCCTTCCTGTGCTAGGGTACCCAGAGCTGGATGCAGTACACCAGGTGAAGTACCATGGAAGCAAAGTAGAGGGGCAGAATCTTCTCTCTTGGCCTGCTGGCCATGCTGCTTTTGGTGGAGCCCAGGTGTGTTTGGGTTTCTGGGCTGCAAGTGCGGGTGGCCGAGTCATGTCCATCCTCTCACCCACAGCACTCCCAAGTCCTTCTCAGCAGGGCTGCTCTCCATCTGTTCATTCCCCAGCCTGGATACCAGGGTTTACCCTGACTGTCATAGATGCAGTACCAACACTTGTCTCTGCTGAACCTCATGAAATTTACGTGGGCCCACTTATCGAGCTTGTCCAGGGCCCTCTGGATGGCATCCTGTTCTTCAGATACATAAACTGGACCACTGAGCTTGATGTCAGCTCTCTGAGGTCATCATAAAGGTCTTCAGAGGCCTGTTTGTCTTTGATTTTCAAGTATGAATTCTTCTGAACTCCTTATACAAGTGTGTATAATTTAAACTTTTAATGCTGGTGTTTTCAGTTCCATTCTGTTAATGCACATTTCAGGACTTCCTCCTTTGGCTTATTAAATTATGTTTTATGTTAATCAAAAAATGGACTTATTAAATGTAAGTCATTCAGAAGTGCAGTGAGAAACAAACAATTTGAATTTTTAAAAGAAAAAATACCCAAGGAAAACTGTATTTTATGGGCAGTGAGAATATTTAATAAGAATATTTTATACATTTTTTGTTTACACAGACTTACAGAATCACAGAATAGGCTGAGTTGGAAGGGACCTTCAAGGATCATCAAGTTCAACTCCTGTCTCTGCACAGCACCATCCCCAAGAGTCACATCATGTACCTGAAAGGATTGTCCAAACATTTCTGAACTCTTGTCAGGCTTGGTGCTGTTTTTAAAAATTAATAAAAAGGTTTTTTTATTGAATACTTTGAAAAAAGAAAAAGTATTTCTAAATTTTAAAAATATGGACACTTCCAACTCTTTGGAAAATATTTTTGGGTTCAACACTGAGCATCCCATTTTTGAAAATCTTTTCTCAACAGTTTGTGCTCAGGATGATCCAATCTCTGTGCCCTACAAAAAAAAATAGGACAGCAAATTCTTCTTAGGCAAAACATTTAAGAAGATGATTGCTCAGTGTCTCATTTTGCTTCTCTGCTTTCTCACTTTGACAACAGTAAACATGTTTATTTTCCCTGGAAATGCATGATTTCAAATTTTACTGTGAAATAATCATAAACATGGCCTAGATGAAAAAATAAAGCAAAGCAAATGAGAAGAAAATATTTTTTAAGAAGAAATTGTAAAAAAATATTTAGGAAGGGACAAAAACATATATACACAAACTGAGAGTGGTATTCTGAACTCTGTTAAAATATACCTTTGACAGTAGAGAATAATAGACAGTGACAGAGAGAGTGCAGTCAATCTTAAATCACTGGTAGGTAAATTCCTAACCTATGAAAAGGCAAGAGTAGGAGACTTGAAGATAAACTTTTTTGAAACTGCCACTGTCAGTTGTGACATTGATATGTTTTTTTATCCATATGAAAGAAATTAATGTTGGTTTTAATATATTTGGCAACATAAAGTCTAAGCTTTTAAGGCAGGAAAACACTACAGGCTCCACTTTGAACTAGATCACCATTTGTCTCAGAGCTATGTTTATGTATCATCTTCTCAAAATCTCTAGCTGTCTGACATTTCTTATAAGTTCAGGGCACCCACTTTTTTCCTCTTCAACTCTTCTTAAAAATCATAATGACTTCAATGATAATATTTGAGCTGTTTTTCTTGTGGTCCCTGTGTCAACCTCCCACTGTCACATGACAATGTGCCCTAGGCATCCAGAGCATTTGTGCCAGTCCTCAGAAACCTGGCATCACTTGCATACAACATAAGTGTAAGGCACAAACTTTCAAAGTGTCCTCCTAATTCTCCTATTTCCACACCACCACCACCCACACAGAAAAGATAACTGGTTTTGGATAGGAGAGAGAAAAGATGTAAAATAAATTTACAGCAAAACTTTGAAACCTAAAACTTAAGTCTGTACTTCTGGGCCTTACACAGCTGAAGTCAAACAAAAGTAGAGCATCATCAAATAAGGTGGGAATGAAAATATTTCAAGACTAGTCAGATGAAAGAAAGGAACCCTTTTGTATGGGGAAGGAATGTTTTTTCACATAACCTCTTTTATCTGCTTCAGTGCTTGAGTGACACTTGTGCACAGCTAGTTTGGATTGACATTGGATGAAAAAGTAAATTGTTAGACAAGTGTTTTTCCAGGAAAGTTAATGATAAACAAAATTCAGGAATACAGTCAGATAAACCCTAAGGAATCCTGGATTCTTATCAAGTTTCTGTATCTTCTGCATTTTAAAATTATTCTTCCTCAACAGATAAGCCTTTCTTTTCTGCCCCTAATCACTTCTTTCAAGTTGTTTTATACCCAACTAATTTACTAAGATCTACTGGGGGATTTTTATGTTTCAATAGGGAAGCAATATCAACTCCATCAGTCTGGGTGTGGGTACTACCACTAGTTTGTTGAAACAATGGTCCAAAATACAGTATCATCCAGTCAGCTGTCATATCTCAAAACATATGAAATAACAGTTTATCTTGATTAAGAACATATAAATTGACATAAATTTCAGCAAAAGACAAAGGGAAAATTTGTTCCAAATGCAAGCTCAGTAAAGCTCCAATAATTGCTTTGTCTCAAGTTGAGTGATAATGTTTTAAACAGTTTGTTTGTTGTCTAAATTGTCTCTGATTCACTAAAAATGACATTGACTAAACAAGACTGTTTCCCTGAGGAGACTGTGTACCAAGTTCCCCATTTCTAGAGGGCAAACGTGCATGATCTTTCTATGTTTCTGAAAACATTTTTCATTCTGTCTCAATCCAATGGAAAGCTGTGAAGTGGTTTGAAGGTCTCAGTAGAAAAGAAGAAAGGAAGTTGCTTATCAGAGTTGCTATGAAACACACAATCTTAATATTCTATCTTTATCACATATACAGAAACAACAGGGAGGTATAAAAAGCTTAGTATGTACCAACAGCAAAGCTTGCCAAGCTCAAATAAAAAACCACTTAATTGTCGATCTGGATGAATAGAAAATGCTTCCTTCTTAATGCTACATTGGTGTTAAGGAGTTTTATTTTACCAATTTTTTTTGTAAAAATACTATTCTACCTTGATTTCTGCATATATTCTCTTAAGAGAAATTTTGTACATTTGATTTACTATATAAAAATATAATGAAAACTGTAATGAAATTGCTCGAAATAGAACTACTTTTATCTTGTGTTTTATGAGAATCAATACATTTGCATTTTTTCAATATATTTTTCCAACAGATTTTGATTTTTTCAGATGCTGCTCATACCTCTGTTTATGTACTGTGATGTGATGCTGGTCATGTATATTCAGTGCTCATTCACATGACTGCTGTCCAGAAGACAGAAAAGTTACTTAAAACCACTTCTGAGGAAATGCTTCTGCTTCACTGACTTTTCAGTTATAGACATTAGCTCCATTAAAAAATGAAGAATTTTTTAACAAGCTGGCATGTCTTTCTCTTAGAAGGTTATTTTTGTATCGTTATCACTTGTATTCCAAGTGCTAATTCTAACAGAAATAAAGCAAAAAAGGCTATTTTTTAAATGTTAAAAATACAATTTTCTTCATACATGAAAATTTTTTCACTAAGAAAATTATTTTTCTGAATGCTTCTTGTTGTCTATTAACATATTGGTATATCTCATCAGAATGTGTATTAAACCAAGGAAATAAAGGCTAAAATTATAAGCACATTGTTATTCTATTTATTTTTCTTTTAACTTTAAGCAAAATTAATACAACATTTGGTAAAACTAGTGAAAAACACAATCCAATAGGGAGAAACTCAATGCAGATATTAATTACTATTTTTCAGACAAGTTCAGTGCCTTAGGAACAGCTGATTTTTAATCACTGAGAAAGGTTTTCTTCTGCTGACCATGTTAATAATATCATCTCTGCTCAGTACTGCAGCATAAGAATGTTTTGCATTCTGAAACAAGATCATTTTAGAATGGAAATAACTGTAATTTGCACTTAATAAAAAATTAGAGACAAAACACCCTCCTAATTAAATCCCAACATATTAGAGATTTCTTTCTTATCTTCAAATTCTTGAATTAGTCTCCCACAATATTCCTGTCTTCTATACAGGGTGAGCATGTGAACATACTTTTAGATTCAAAGTCCTTCTGAATACTCACTTTCTTCCTACCCTATTTGAAGAGTTTTGGGGGTCTTTTTTAGTGTGAATACTGTTTTGTCAGCCCAGGTCCTTTAAACTGGGGAGGGAAATGATGTTCTGACACATTCTGTTCAAAACATGAGATGAGGAAGATAGTAAGTATTCATCAGAGTTCAGTAATGAGGGGAATTTCATGTGCAGGGAGAAGCAAAACAGCTATTATGAAAATAATACTTATAAAAGAAGGAGAAAAGTGCAAAGTGAGTGGATAAAACCAGTAAATTCCAGCTTTCTTAACATTTGAAACAAAATGTTAATAGTATGAAATTAGGTTCTATAGAAAATATTTACATGGTTCCTTTTACATCCCATAACTTATAAAATAATATTTTCCATGATAGTTTAAAAAGTGCACTTATTTTATTTTTTTTTCATTTTACACAGCTCTGAAGCAAAATACAGCTTTCAAAGGAAAACCTTACTGCAAATCAAAGCAAGTAGATAAAGTCTTGTAACTACATTCACATGTTTATCAACAAATAGAAGTTTATGTTTTATTGGTTTGGTTTTTTTGTTGGGAATGGTCCAATGTAAAAAAAAAATTGCTATATGTGTAATAGTAATGAGTTTAGCTCTTAGTTTTCTTGTAAGCTTTTCTTTCATTTATTACAAAAATTACATAAAGTAAACATAAATCTGAATTATAATGACTATAGCAAGTTAATTCTATCTAAGATAAAAGGAAGAGGTATAGATTCAATGACTAGTAAAGATATCACCATTAAGTGAGACATGGCTCTGCAAAATATGACTGATCCTCTGTGACTTATAGTAAAGACCGAAATGTCAAAATATGTGTGAATAATTCAAGTAAAATAGTAATAAAAAAACCCAGAAGGAATAAATGACCACAGAATGGAACCATAATGGGGTTTAGAAGATTTTTCATGCTGAGTTTCTGAGAATCCACTGAAAAATAATTATGGAAATTTCTAGGACCATGTACCCACATCTGAGATTTGCTAAGAAGATCAACAGGAGTAGAAATATTTTTAAAGTGAGAATAAAGAGAAAAACACTTGCTATGATGTACTCAGACAATTGAGAAAGCAGACAAACCTGTTCCCTCTATTAACAATACCACCATTTGGTTTGTCAGTGGGAGTAGATTAAAAGTCTGTATGATAAGTGTGATAAGAACAATAACGTAATCAGAGAATGTAAGACTGAGTTTGAAAGGGGTTTGAGATGTTGGTTTTAGTCTTTCCTTTTGTCTCTATAATTTTGTTTCTGGATCTCCAATCTTGAGCATATTCAAATTCCTTTTTTCTTCTTTTGGGGAATGTCAGTGTTGCATGGACAACCTGTCAATAGTAACGTGGGTTAGTCCTCACTTGAGGACCTGTATACAAGACTTAACAGCCAATGGTCATTTCCTAGGGTACAGATAAAAAGGCATACCAACTTTTGGAAGACAGAGTATTTGCTATATATTTTTGTAGCTTTTCCCTCAATTCCTATGCTGAAACAAAACATTATATGTCTAATTTTTATTGGAAAACAAAGCCCTGATTTTGTATAAATCAACTCAATCCACATAGAAGCCTTGTTATAAATAGGCTAGCATTTCTTATGCTATTGTCAATACATTTACAAAACTGGTACAATGCACAAGAGCTGCCAGTACAGCTAAACTGAGTCTTCATATGTTTGTGGTTTGGAGGCACTCTGCTACTATGTCTGTAAACAAAACAAATTTGTAAAGTCCTGTACTCGACAGAGGTATAAATTGGTTAGGAATCAGAAGCTTATTTTATTTATGAGTAATTGAATTTCATAAGCAATACAATCTGCCACACAATTTTGGAAGAATCATTAAACTTCACATTCCTCCAGGCATGGTTTCAAAACTAAGAGAATTAAGGAAACAGTTTAAGAAAACCAAACTCTTATATAGAAAAGAAACATTTCTAAAAGAAAATTTCTGGAAATATTATTTATGGAATACTGTCATTGAGGATTTTGTGGAAGGGCCACACCACACCACACTGTGATGTACAACCTAAATTTATTTCCTAAGCAGGAAATGTGAGTGAATAGCAGTTCCTATTTGAGATAAAAATATATTTTTATTTCTCATCATGGAATCACAAAATCTTTGAAGATGTAAGGATTCTCTGGAGATCACTGAGTCCAGCCCCACTGCTCAGAGCAGGCTCAGTTGTCATATATTGCTCAGGGTTGTGTTGAGTTAGTTTCTGAATATGTCCAAGGATAATGATTCCACAGCTCGCCTTGTCCTAGGGTGCAAATCTCTCACAATTAAAAAAAAAAAGTTGCTATGCTTAAATGGAAATTTCTGTATTTTTATTTGTGTCAATTGCCCCTCCTTCTCTCATTGATTACCATTGAGAGGAGTTTGGCTTTAGATTTTGCCTTCCCAAAAGTTGATCTTTTAAACATTTGTGAGGTTCTTCCTCAACTTTCTCCTCTTTGGACTAAGCAGTGATAACTCTTCTGTTGCTTTTGTTATGAAAGATGTTCCAGTTGCTCAATCACCTTTATGATTTTTTGTTGGCCTTGTTCCAATCTGCCCATGTATTTTCTATTGGGGAGTCCAGAACTGGACAGAGAACTCTGATGGGGTGTCACCGGTCGTGAGAGGAAGAATCACAGCACCTGCTGTCTACATTGTTGCTGAGTGACTGCAGGATGCTGTTGGCCTTCTTTATCACAAGTGTATCTCACTTATGTTTGGCTTGTTGCCCATCAAGAACACCAGGGCCTTTTCTGAGCTTTCCAACTGGCTGGCTCCAGCATGTGCTTGTGCATTTGGCTATTCCTCTGTAGGTTCAGAACTTCATGCTTGTCTCTGTTAATCTTTGTGAGTCTCATCATGATATTTTACTCACACATTTCGCATTCATGAAAGTCAAGTGCCAAGCCTCTCCTGTTCATTTGTGACAAGTCCCATGGACGAAGCAGAGTAATTACTTCAATTACTTGCTGTGTCCCCTTCCTGGATGGTCTGGGGTCTGGTTTTACATGTAGTGGTTTCATCTTGGGTTTAGACTTCAGTAAGATGTCACATATCAGATGAATGTGTTTCTCCACACAGGGCTACAGTCTAAGTTTTGGGGTTGGTTTTTTAGCTTGGTTCTTCTCTTTTTGTTTTGTTTTCCTTTTGTTTTGTTTTGCTTTAAATTAGATTGTGAGCATAAACTGCCAGTTTACTTATAAGTTAGGTATCTTCAAGCTGGTCTCTCTTACTTTCCCATTATATAATGCCAAATTGTTATTGTTACCTTTGTGACTATTTTCCTTTAGTTTCTGTCCCAATTGATTGAGAAGAATGCAAATCTGGCAACAGTTGCACAGCAAAACCCGTCCATGCTTCTCTGTGTAGTAATCTAATTACAGTAGTAATCTAATCAATTAGGGTTTATCTATATATAAATACTGAACATATGTAGTCCAGGTCCTCTTTGAGCAGTGCTTTCAGATTTTCTTCCTCTTGCAACAAATACAGAAGAGTACTGCAAATATTTTAATGTAGAATTTTAAAGTTTTTGACAAACAAAGCAAGTAGCAAATATTTTAAGGATAAGCTTTGTCCAAATTTCAAATAACTGCTATGTATATATAAATCTCGTGCTGATGCACGAGGCTCTCTGTGCTTGGTCAGCATCATCTAAGCTCTAACATGGTTGACTGCTATGAGATCCATTGCAGACTTGAAGAAAAAATCCACCCAGAGCTGGTCATCTGCTTTACAAAGGTAACAGTCTGAGCAGCTGGTGGGTAAAGCTTTATAAGCTATGTTATAGCTGTGCAGATTCTTCTTGGACACTTCCAATGCATCATTGAGTGCTGACAATTTGATTGTTACTGCATGCATCCTTTCCTAGAAAGTTTCCAAAGTGTTGTATTGCCACCCAGTGACATTCTTCTTGTATTTAATTAGCTTAGTAAATATAATAGTTGGATGGGAAATTTCTGAAAAGGACTAGAATTTTCTAGAAAATGTAAACAGGGAGAGGTAAGAAAGGGGATGGAGGGAATGTGTTGTGCACTAGATAAAAGAAAATAGACATAGAACTTTAATATCAGTTTTGTTAATGAAGAATTTACTTGTCTGTTTTTTTCTTTAGGATTGAGAAATAGATTGGCTTTTACTGTTGTTTCTTTCACAAATGTTATCAATGTTATGCAAGAACTATGTGTGTGTATGTACATTATCCATACATTGGTTTCATAATCTTCTGTACTGCAACATATTCAAACCAGCAAAGAAAATCAAAACTGCAAGCGTAAACCTTAAAAATGCTTAAAATAATGATCTCTGGTTGAGACCTACAGTAAAAGACTACAGGAAATTGAAATATAGTTTATGAAGAATATTTCACAACCATGCTTCAAGCTAGTGTATTACAATCAGGGAATGTAAAAAACAAGCTTTAATGTGAAATTCAAAGAGTGCTGCTCTTTCACCATTTTACACCCCCATCACCTTCTCTGTGAAACTCTAATTAGGCCTTTTGACTACTGTTATCAAGTGACTAATGACTAAACTCAATAGCTAAATTCTGCTTTGGCTTATATTCAGAGCAGTCATGCTGAAATCAGAGCAAGTCAGTGAAGAATTTATTCTAAATATGTATTTAGAATACTGAACAAATTCTCTCTACATTTTATCTACTCCATATGTATATTCATGTTCTATGACTTTTCCTTTTACTGTGCCACACTATATTTTGGAAATAATAAGTAGGAACCATTTATGAGGACAGAGTTAATGGGTATTCTTAACCCTAGCTGAAAGCAAATACAGGTTCAGGTAAAACTTTGGCATTATGCTTAGCACACTATGATAGGTGCTGCAATGCAGAAAGGCTTATTCTCGAACACAGAGCAAAATGGTAATTTTCTGGTGGCTGTATCTCAGGAATAATTACACCTGCCATCATAAAAATAAACATGCAGCACCTGAGAAGGTCAGTTCCCACAAATGTTTAGTCGAACTTTTTCCAGACTTTTCAATTTTGCAAATAGGTCAAGGTACCATGGGGTTTATATATGTGCTGAGATATCATCATCCCCTAGGATGAACCATTTCCATTAGTGGAAAAAAATAAAAAAGATGAAATTCGTCTGACTGAAGAGTTTACCTCACCAGAACAGTTTGCATTTTTTGAGAAATGTTTTATATATAAATTTTTTTTTAAAGTGTTATAACTTGAAATAAAATTAAGCAGATAAAAATCATACATTTATTATTACTTAAAAGTTAATTTGTACTTAATGCAAAAACATAAAGTTGACTAACAGATTCTGATGAACTAAACTGCTAAAAAATCTTCTGCAAGAATTAGTCTATTTTTGGGCACAAAACAACTATGGTTTTAGTTAATGGAAAAGCTCCAGTTGTTTGCAGTGGGAGTAGACAATGGGCAGGCTCTAAACAGAAAGGAAGGATCAGAAGATTTTGCTGCCTAAAGAGGGATTAAGCAACTGTGAAAAATCAAAATGCCAAATGCAGGGCTGGCACAGTTAGATGAATAAAACTCATCTTCCTTAATGTAGGCTGAAAAAAGGACAAAACCAGAGGATATAACAAATTCCTTTACAGCCATTTGCAAAAATTTTAAATTTAACATTGTGTAGTTTCATTGTAGTGTGCAGACCTGGCAGGTAGGCCCTGACAGATTAGCAGTAGAAATACCACGCTGATTCCACCCCAGAATCGAACCACATCAGTGATGGCAGGAGCGGCAGGCAGGGGTGGTTTTACCTCTGGCTCAGAACAGCTAGTATGGATTCCTCTTGACAGAAGTTGATAAATAGAGGATGACTAAGAGCTACCATTCTTGAAATACAAAGAACTAGAATTTGCATCTGTAAATCTGTAAAATAGATGTTCACCGAATGTCTGATGACCAGCTTGCATAATATAGCCCACATCCATTTTTTCAGATTCTCAAAAATTCTGAAAGATCACGGCCACATCTAAATTCACTGAGCAGAATGGTCTCCAGCCTCTGCTAACTTCTGCCTGTGTCCAAGTTCAATGTGAAAGAATTGGAAGAGAAGAACCAAGACCATGAGAGGTACTGTTTAAACAATTTGAATATTTGCTTTTTTTTCTTTTTCAGCTATATATTTAAAAATAAAAACAAAAATTATCACATCCCTACTAGTGTCAACATCAAGCCAGTGAAAAATCAGCTGCAAAGACAGCTGCAAAACATTTACTTTTTTTTTTTTTTTTCTTGGAGTCATGGAGTACAATATAGCTCTGTGTGTGTAGGCTTTACTGTAGTCAGCTTTCTTATAGACAAGAACTTGTGAACAAGTTGGACCTGTCTTTCCTGATGTTTCAGACCTTAAAGCTTAACCATTAATATGTTGCAGTGCGGAAGAAAAATAATTTTATATTTCGTCTGCATTTCTTCCAATAAAATGTTGAGCAACTTCATCACCAGAAAACAAGTGTGACTATACATTTAAGGTGACTTCACTGTTACTTTTTCTAAGAAATTTCTCTACTAGCATGTTTAAAGATTTTGAATTAAAGTACAATCAAATTTATGAAAAGGAACATTTAAGAAAAAGTACAAAACACAGTAATAAATTTTACAATGTCTCAACAAACTGTGGTTATTCTAATGATTGATATAAAAAAGTTTCAGGATGCTTGTTCCATAATTTCATAATTGAATTAATTTTATTGTGATTGTTTCAGTAAAAAACACAAAAAACCATCCTGCAGGTAACATGACTTAAAGGAATACAGACCTGTTAAAATAACTCCACAAAATCTTTAAATCAATATTCAACTTTTCTTAAAATTTGACTTTCTGAAAAATGAGTCAAGGTCATATCAACTTTTTCTTTACTCCAGTTCAACAGTTTTACTTTGTCATGTCTCCTTTATTCCCATTTACAATACAAAAATATTAACTGAGCAATTCAACTGACTTTCAGAAAGGTAGTTTTGAAGATTCTTTTTCCCTTTGTTTATTCACTTTCAGTCCAATGAGCTCTTGTGTTTTGAATTGGGATAATTCTTCTGACAAATACTAGGTGCCTTTTCACTATAAAAAATTTGGACGTGTTTTCACAGAAGTGAGTGTTTATTACAGCTGGTGATGGGGTCCGTGGCTGCGACCCAGGAAGATATGACCGGTCCAGGGAGATGGTCCCGAAAGGAATCGCCTGCCCGAAGTCTGGTATCTTCCTCTCAGCTGCTGGCAGAGGAGCCCTTGCAGAAGCTGTCAGCTCTTTAGTGATTATCAGCTCGTGATTCCAGCTCAGCTCTGCAGGGCTGCCTCTAGGCCAAACCAGACCGGAGAGAGAGACGAGAAGACCCGTATGGCTGGTTCCGCACAAAGGGAAATTTATTATGGGTCCCCTCCGGCGAAGGGAAGGCCAGGGACGAGCTCTCCCTCTACAGAGGCGAACTGGTCTTCTTTTATAGGGATACAGGGGATCAGCAAGGGGACCAATGGGTTACAGAGGGTCTGGGACAGACCAATGGGTTACAGAAAGATCTGCATAGGGTCTCCCAAAGGATTGTGGGTCTACTTTCCCTCACCATGACTCAAAAGTCCTTTCCAGGGAGTCCTGCTGGGCGACTGCGAAATCCTTTATCTCAGCAGACATCCCTCCAGGGCAGTGGCTGGGCAATATCCCACAAGTGTTCATCAAAACTCTTTAAAGAAAAGGGGAAAATATAATGGCCACGGCTTGTAAAAATGGGCCTAAATCCAGGTTCTAGAAGTTGCACTGCAATTCCCAGAAACTTTGTCAAACATGTGATTAACACTTGTTTGTAGAGTCTCAGCTGAAGGATGCTAACATCCAGCTGATGACATAAACTACATTTACAAATGGAAATTCCTAAGCCAGGATCTTGCAACTGACTTGAATTTTCAACAGTGTTGAAAACTCTGTTCAAGGTCTACTTCAGGAGTGAAGTGTTGTGCCAAGTAAATAATTCTCATAGATTTTGACATTTTAAAATACAGTCTTTAAAATGGATGTTTTGTTAACAGTTGCTACATACTGATATACACTGATCAATTTATATCAGTCTAGAGAAGACAGCTTTAAATTTGGAAGGTAAATGTAGACAATTTTGATTGCTTCTGGAGGAAAGTCAATACTAATACTTTTGCGTTCTCATCAACTACATAAGCTAAAAGCATCAACCCTCCAGCCAAGTCACTCAATCTGACAGCAGGAACAATACTGAAGAGGCTATTACCCTGCAGTTTACCAAGCTAGTCTGACATGTGCTGCAAAATACAGATTGGAAAAAAAAGAGATCACTTGATGGATCTGATGTTTAATTGTGTTCAAAATAGAAAAAACTATTTTTTAGTGTCCTTGCAACAAATGGTCTTATTCTTCAGTCATATAAAAACTGTATTTTCTTTTACTGTATTTGAAGATTTATGATTCTAACAATCTGTTTCTGTGATAAGAATTACTTACCAGATTTTAAAATTATGGATTACATAAAATACATTAGCATTAACTCTATACAGGCTTCAAACAGCAATTTAATCAACCTACAATAATTAATGGAGACTTAAGATGTAAATGATTTTGAAAATATAAACAAAGTGTACCTTTCCTGAAATTTTATTTTTTTCATGAGTATTATCTGTGAAAAGTGCTAGGTTGACAGTTCTAGTGGTTTAATTCCTTTCTACTTACCTACATTTCGATACTGCAATTTTCTTCTACCTCTAAACTGGAGGAATGTACACAGGGAGAATAGAATGGGTTTAAATTGCTGATAAACTCCACCAACAAAAGAGTTACCAAAGTCAAGAACAGCAGTCATAATGTTCTTTAGGATAATAAAAAGTGTTGCAATATTACTGTAGGTGCTAATTATCTTATCTGTTTGTCACTTTCTTTAGTAAGGGCTACTGTGATGTTTCTTAGCTGAGCCTTCACCAGTTCAGGACCATCACAAAAATTCTGCTTCAGACACCACTTTTGAACTTTTCCTTTTTTCTTATGAAAATATTCAACATTATTAATTAAGACTTTAGGGAAATAGAACTGTCTAGATTTAATCTACATTTGCATGAAGTAGTGCTATCCTTTTGAGCTACCATGCTTAGGTTGCAGTTAAAAAAGACCACTTTATACTACACATCTCTACTTGATGATTCTAAAATCTACCATTTTCTTTAGAAAACAATTTAGTGACTTTTCTTTTTAGACAACTGTCAAATAGTTTCAGTGTTTCTCTGTTTTAAATTTAAGCCTGCCAACATTATTTTAACGATGGTACACTTGTTTCGAGAATGGCTACTTTACCTCTGACCATTTTTAACTAATATTGTGGACTTCCCTGGTTAGTATATTAACCTAATAAATCAAAGTTCGCTAAATCACAGAGAATGTAAAAATGTGTGCATCTTTTTTCCTTGTTCTGTGCCACCTGCCCAGCAGACAACTGCTTAATGACTTGTTTCATGATTGAAGCTGCTCATTGAAACAAATCCTGGCAATGCTAAGTACATACAAGACAAGGAGGTGATCTGAAACATCCAGCACAGCTTCACAAATGGCAAATTGTACCTGACCAGTCCAATAGCTCTCTATGATGGAGTGATGGCACTGGTAAACAAGGGAAGACTGACCAATGCCACCTACCTCGACTTCTTAATTGCTGAATACTTATGTACACAGACCAAATGTGTATCAAATTTCACCATATTTAAAACTAAAATGCACCAGGGCTCCATTAGACACTTCGGTTCACAACAAGGATGTTTGCGTAGGAGATAGGCTGTCATCGACAGTGTTGAAGTTCGGACTGATATGAAATAGAAAGTAATTTGTAAACCTTTATTTTAGTACAGCTAGACCCTTCAAGACACTAAGCTAAAAAAAAAAGTCAAACCCAAACCAAGCACAAAAGAAATGTTTTTCTGTTCCCATCAATTGCCAAAGCAACCAAGTATGTGACAAAGCCATTGATAAGTACAGCAAGGTCACAATCTAAATAAAAGAAAAAACCTTTCAGAGGAAATATTAAACAAATGCTCTTGGGTTTTTATCATCCCCTGGTTTCCAAGGAGTAGCCAAAGACTGAGGCCCCTTAGGAATGTTTAAGAACTACTGAGGATTGAAGGAAGAAGATATTTCTTCCCCAGTCTGTGAAGCCTTTCGGCTGTGTACAGGCAGAGTCTTCCTAGCTGATGACAAATATTTGGGTTTAGTAGTGCAGACTATTTTACTATATCTCATTGATTACTGTATCTCGCATCCACATTACAGTGATGGACATATCTTGCTCAGCTACCTGTAGGTCCTAGCTGACTGGCAACAAGTTTTTAATCAAATCCCAACCATGTAATGTTGCTCCAAGACAATACAGGGAGAACTTGTCTAAACAAGCACAACCACTGCATTGCACAGACCATCTGTGGTAACTTAAGGCTTTACCCTTCTTTCCATGACTTGGAACTTTCTCAAAGGAAAGAATTTTGAGTAGAAGCCAGGTATATTTGAGCTTCAAAATTAAGATTTGTTTTCATTTCAACATCCAAAGCATTTCCCTGGCTGTCTTTACTCTGTGACTCTCAATTCACTTGTGATAACAGCACAGCAGTAGTAAAGTAGCTAGGTCAGCATGTCTGAGGGCACTGACATAGCTCAAACTTTCTCACCCACCAAAGGCATAAGTAACTCTTCAAAGAATCACCAAAGTAACCATGCAGATGCAGTCTGAGGCTTTCATGTTTGATGACTTTTAGCCAGCATCTCATCTTCAGAGGGAAATAGATTTCTCTGCATGAATGGACCTGAACAAAATCTTACTGGGCAAGCATACCACAAAAAGTGTCAGGGGATGATTTATTCACCAAAACACAATGACTCACAAAGACAGACAGTGAAATGTAGAAAAATTTTGGATTCAACAAGGGGAAGAAACCATGTTACACGTCTCAAAGAATAATGTATTTGTGACTTTTTTTTTCCTGATTACTTCAAATATTTTTCAAAATAAGACATTTTTAGGGCTCTTATAATATTTCAGAGTTTACAGAAAAGAAATTATATTAAACAGGCTTTTTTACTAAGAAGGATTTTTTAGAGTGCTTTGTGCTCTCAGGACTTCAGCTATGCAGATTGAGAAAAAGCAGTTGACAGAAGCAGCACATGAGCAAAATAAGCTCCGTGTTAATAAAAGCATTTAGAATTTGCATTACTGTGTTCTTGATTATGATAGTAATGGAACATAAGCCCTTCACTCTACGGATTTAAATCTGATCCTCTATTGAATTTAAGAGTATAAGCATTGCATCAAGGTCATCTTGTGCTTGTTTTGGTTCTTCAGGCTTTTTCTAAAAACTAGGGAAGAGTACAGACATTCTTTTCATTTCATACCTGAACAGACCAAATCATACTTTTGTCAGTGAATACAGTTACACTTACAGAAGGTACCCTCAATATCATGTCAACCACTGATCTGTATTACTTACATACAGAACTGATCTTCTGAATTTGCTTTCATGCTAGCACACCATGGATCATTTGGTTGGTTGTACTATTAAACACAGAGTTATGAATGGATGATGTGGGTTTAAATAAGTCTCTGATTTTTGCCTAGGCCTCTGGCAGCAGGCAGTAGCTTTATTGAGGTGGCCAGCACCCCAAGACCCACTCTCATTCATAAGTTCTCTAACAATGGCTGATTCAGTCTATTATAGAATGAATTATTTATTTAATAGACACAAAACTAACATATATAAGACTTAAAACAGACCTATTACTACACAGGAATAAGACAAAAGGGAATACTATTATTATACACACAGGTTTAAAGGTACCATTAATTTACAGCTAGCTAAGAAATACTATAACTTAGGATCCAATGTTTTTTACCACCAAATTGCTGAAGGTGCACACATTGAAATCTTTTCCCTCAGTTTCCAGGAAAGTAATCATGAAGTTGGGTCCAAGCTTTGGGAAGAAATCGTCTAGCACATTCCCAAGGAGTGTGTAAGAGATTCTGCCTCTGTGTTAAACTGTAGTACTTTCATAGTGTAAAACAAACGTTTTGGTCTCCTATGTTTTTTTATCTCTTCCCACATCTGTTAAGCTGGCACATCTTTTGGTGCCAGGAGATGATACCTGCTGGGTCTTGTCCACCTGGGTTATCTCTCCTATCTGCACCGGCCACCCATTGTGGGGAGAGGGGTGATAGGCCCTGCCACACACAGTTTCTTTTATAAAGTTGTAGCAGTTTAATACCTTTAGTTATTTTTCTTCTATCCATCTTGCTATGATGTGGTTTATTTTAATTCAGTACCCTTATTCCCATCTATAAAACATGATATTAGATTGTCACTTGGTTCTTAGATACCTATTCATCATAAATGACAGAGAGGACTTTTTTGGTCGTTTTTTTGTTTTGGTTCGGTTTGTTCATTTGTTTTCCTAAAAATAGTAAGCTTAAAAAAATACAGGCTTTTTGATTTCTTGTTTAAGTGGCTTTCATAAGCAGGTTGCTTTCTGCAAATATTTCATATGGTTTATATCAGATGGTTTATATTTGTTGTACCTCTTCTTTTTACTGAAGCTTCTAGATATGATTCTTTCTTCAAAAACATGTACAAAGACACTACTTCTATTATTCTTCAAGAAAGCCATATCTTTCCTTTGACACTAAATATTTTTCCTTTGTCACTTGTATAAATAAACAGTCAATTAACCATAGACATTTAACACAATACAAGACAGGCTGTAGAGTATTTTTATCACTAAAATTCCCCAAGCCCACATTCTGATATTGTAATTCATTTTCATCCTCACACTGAGAAAAAAAGAATATGCAGCATGAAATTACCTCTTGCACTCATCTAGGTGGTTGGTAAATTCCTTTCATGCCTTCCTTACTTTCTGCCTATCTTTTTTTTCCTTGAAGGATTAAACCAGAAGTCAGTGTGGTAACTTTGAGTATCTCTGACTGCAGAAAGAAGTTAGACTAGACTGACATGCCATCCTACATTATATCTATTTAAGCTGGAAGTGTATGAGATGAAGTTAATGGATTCTGTAACAAACCTAACAGGCAAAATATTCTCATTTCACCAGCCTATTACCCATTATAACAGGTGGGTTTGGGAGAAGAAGGAGTTCATGACCTCTGAGGAGATGATATAGGAATGTCACTGCACATTGAACTACCTTAGCTTATTTCACAGGAAAAAAAAAAAAAGAAAGGAAATTTTTGTCATGTGAACAGTTGTTTTGAACTATCAGCAGGGATTCAACCCAGAGAGAAGAAAGAAGCCATTCAAACCTGAAACCAATCTCTGCATTGAGTTATTAATTATATTCACCTTGTGGCATCATAATCAACAAGCATAAAGCTGTCTGTAAATTTACAAGGAAAAAACTCATGCTTGGCTATCTGTAAAAGGATTCACTGATCTGACAGCAGTATTTTCAAACTTAAGAGAAAAAGATTTGCAAAGAATTAAACTGACAAAGAAATGGGAACAAATTTGCAGTCTTCAGTACTTTTGTTCTGATGTGAAATCACTTTTTTATTCCCTCTGATGATTTTCTTTGCATTTAGTGTTTCTGTCCTCATTTTAAGATTAACCACCATCTTGTCTGATTATCTCTCCAACCCTCTCTCTCATAAAGCTTATTATGTCACCTTTGTAATGCAGTTTGTTCCTCATTCTCCCTACTAGATATATGGGGGGTCTTTTGTCCTCTTAGCTCTCTCTAGCACAACAAATGCCTTTTAAGCTAAAAATTTCCTTACCTCCATTTTGGATCCACCTTTCAGAAAAACTTCCACAGTGTTTTAAAATATTAATCAGTCAAATCAATAATATATATCTTGTGCATTGTTGTTTGAGGAAAAAAACCTTTCATTTGTAAATGGATTTGGAAAACAATATCTCCAATGTTTCTGTGGCAATTGTATTGCTGCTTCCTACTGTTTAGTCTTCTTACCAGAATATATCTGAAAATATTAGACTGAAAAACCTAATCTAAAACACTGACCTTTCTTTTTGCATTCATTTTGCAACCTTTATGAGGATGTAAAATTATACATTAAAATAGAATATCAAGAGTATCTTTTATTTCCCACGCAATAGGTAAGAGAAAAAAGATGAGTTTTGAATGAAGGAATCAACATTTGTTTTGCTTATGTGAGCATTTCCAATAGAGTAGTAATCTTAGAGAATTAGAATTTAACCTTTAGTTATTATCTGAGCATTATACTTACTATGAGGCTGAATGTGTCTTAAAGTATCTGAGTAAATATTTAAGTATAAAAATTAAGAACATCAACCATTTTTTCATATATTTGACTTTTTATAACAGGGCCTAGAAAAGTGAAAAACCGACCATTGGTTATAATAAGGACATGGTTTCATTAAGGAGTGTTTTTCACAGAACTTGTTCCTGCTTGTCAACCCTAATGTATGTTTTCTAATTAATTAAAGACTAATTGAAGAAATTTACTGTAAAATGTAGTGCAGAGGCTATTAGTATGGCTGAAAAGAATCTCTGATTGAGAACTCACTGAAATCTAAAAACAAAATAGAAATAATATTCTCTTCTCTCATGCATGCATATTTTAAACATGTAATTTACTACTGACTACTTTTTGAGACATTAGGGGAAAGGGAATCTTACCTGTTCCATTAATGTATTTACTCAGCAGGTTTTTTTTTTTATAATATGAAAGAAGGAGACATTATATATATGTTTTCATTCCACTTCCTTTTTAGTTTCTTCAGAAGACCCTGGTCATGTTGCTTAAATGTAAAATATCAAGTTTATTCCTGAATGACTAAAGTTTCTATATTGATTTGTGTGCTTGTGCATGTGTGTAAGCATCTGCTTTCATAAGTAAAGATGTCCATGTCAGTCTGGACATAAGAATATCTCCTCTCAATGCAACGTACATAACTCAGAAACGAACTATGAAGAGACTCCTATTTTAAGGCTCCATCAATGGACCTCAGAAGCCTGTCTTAAGAAACCTTGTCATGTAAAGAATTGAGAGAAAGAGGTAGAAATAGTATCCAGGATAAATTTGTGTTTTGCTTACTCAATCAGCCACTATATATCTATGCAAACACTCCTTTTAGCTGTGATAAGAATGAGAACTTCCCATGTTCCCAGACAATACAGTAAATAGAATATTGTAGAAATCCTTTTTTAAGTCAGTGTTTACTTAGAATCCTAAAGTTTGATTAAATTTTAATCAATTTGTTAGATACACTTAATTACACATGGACTATATAATTGCATATGGGTGTGCCTTAAAAGCCTCCTGTAGATTCAGCATACTGGCCCTTATAAATCTCAGAGAAAAGGTTTGAGATTAAATGTATTGTAACGTGATCAGATATATAGTAAAAGCTACTGGGGAGAAACTTCAACTTCTATCAGCTGAGTCACTGTAATTCTGATAGCCTGTGGGTATTACAGAAATAATATAGAAAGTAACACTAATCCAGTAGTGGCAAAAATTATTTTTAATGCATAGAGGAAGACTGTAGAGCAGATGATTAGTTTAAAATTAATTTCTCATAAACTGGTGATTCACATCATAAGAAAGTTATGTTATAATGATGGAAATACCACTGTATCCCAGCTACAAGCTTGTTTTTTGGATGTAATATTAAAATGTTAAACAATACTTCCTTGGGAAAAAAAGAGTCAATATTAGTGCTTGCTGCTCATTAACTAAGAAATTTATTGCATGTACACAAATTTTCAAAAATGCATATATCTATAAGGAGATGTAGAAACACATGTTTATGAAAAGTGCACGCACAGGTATATAATTTTGTAATCTGCACTGTACTTATCTAATACTTGTAAGAAAGTGTCTTAAAAATTTATTTGCCTGGTGCTTTTAAGCATGGATCTCTTCCTTTTTCCTGTTATGTAAGTTTAGTAACATATATATGTGTATGTGTTCCATTTAGCATTGAGACATCTGGTCACTCTTGTGGTCATCATCAAACATGAGTAGAAAAATCTGCTACTAGCAGAGAAAAACAGATGATGCAAAACTTCTGTCTTATTTTCCATCCACAGAAAATTCTACTAATACATCCTGATATCTAATTTAGGTTGTGATGGTTTAGTCCATTTCAATGACTATATATACATTTATAAAATAGACCAAAAAACAATTAATGCTATTTCTTAATACATATCTTAACACAGATTGCTTATCTGTTTGTGTAAGTATATATTTAAAATAACAGCCAAGGGCCACTGAGGAGATATCTAAGAGTAGGAAAAAGGAAAGCACCTGGCTTATTTCATTACCAGTCCCATGTTACAGAGATCTTCCTTTTTACTTAAACAATATTTTCTTCTAGATTAAGATTGGAGAATACTGTAATAGGCAACAAAATCCCTCAAAACAGAAGAATTATTTTTTTAAATAACATTATATTACATTGCTCTTACCATGATTTCCAATATTTCAGCAGCTTTGAAAAGGCCAGATAAGAGTTTTCTCCAGAACTTGTTTATTGTAGGGAAGCGTTAACGGACAGCTTTTCTATTATTAAAGAAAAAGTCTTAAAAATAGAAGTTCTTACAATTGGATGCTGTTTGGTTTTTTTTTGTTGTTTTAAACAACCAACATGACCAAGTCAAAGCATTCAGGTGTACTCCCTGCCTGAAGTTCTTTAACTGGGAAGAGTATGCCTACCTTTTTGAGGAAACAGTGACATTTAGATTTTGGCCCTCTTTTGCAAGGGCAAAATTGTATGTAAGTTGGATACCACTCTTCTCCTCTTCAGAATGTTTTGCAATACATCTAGCTCACATGAAACATCTAAATCTCTGGGAGATGCCAGTTCTGACTAATAGGATAAACATTCCTACTGGTCTAACATTTAGTTTAGCCACATAAAATCTTACTAATCCTGTGAAGCAAAATAAGCTCATGAGTTGTACTAGATGGGAAGATGTTACACAGGAACCTTCAGCTATGTGGAGAGAGGTAAAGCATGAAAACCAGAATTTAGATATTCAGATATTCAGCATCTGCTTTCTTAATGATGTTAAGTCACCTTGTGTAGAGTGTGTATACTTCAATGTGTTCTCATAAATATTTCTGTATCAAATATAGTACTAAATTCAATAGTTACCCCAGGATAAGAACAGGTAGGCTCATGCCTCACACTCAATACTGGTCTCCTAGGAAGAAAGAAGGAAATATACATGAAATCACCAACTCATGAGTGCACTTGGAGGCAATAGATATATTTGTACATGCAACCAGAAGAATAACTCAAAGTTACCTATGTTTTGGGTAAGATCAGCCCCTTTTTAAATTGTGTTTACATCACATCCTCATGGGGAAAAAAACTCCAAAAACATTCTCTCAAAATGATTTCATTGTGTAATGAACAAAAAGTTTAGAAATGCACTAGAGAATGGAATTCCGAGCTGGTAAATTCATGTAGTGTTGTGAAATACTGTATAGACCTTATCAGTAGAAAGCCCAGGAAATCAGTTTTCACTGACAGTTGTAAGGTCAGCATTTGGCTGCCTAAACTCAAAAGCCATCTCCCTGATACTCAGGGCTATTTGAGAAGCTTCAGATGCCCTGAAGCTCAAGGAAAGTCTGGAAGAAGCATCAGAGAACTAGCTGCCTCAAATATTTCTAAGCCTCAAATACCTCTAAGAAGCCTCATCAGAGGCTTCTCCCTCTTTTCATGTGAAAGTTGTTTTTAACCTGAGGTTTTGTGTATGGTTCTGGCCCAAGCTATATGCATCGGCCTTACAGATCCTTCATTCAGTCACTAACAGTGAGCCACATATTGGCCTTCCAGGTTTGACCTCAGACTTGTTTCATCACAATGGACTTGTCTGGCAATTTCTGTATGGTTTCTAATCCTGGCTAATTATTTCCAGATCTATCCTGACCTTGACTTGCAAACTTAACTTCCTGGGTTGACTTCAGGACTGCTTTTTCAAGACGGACTTGTTTGGCTACCTCTATTCTTTTTTGAACCTGGTTACCATCACCAGATCTGCTCTGCTTGCCTTTCTGGGGTCCTGTGAGACTGTGCACTGCCTGTGACACAACTGTCTGTGCCTCCCCTTGCATTGTCCTTGCATCCTGCTCCCACTTGCTACTTGTTGATAGATCTAATTGCAGACTTCCATGACTTAAGGAAGAGGATGCTTGGAGAAGATGGTGCCTGGTTCATCTTAGGGGGTCACCAGGAAAATTACCAGAGGCAATAAACACAAGCTGTTGGAAATTCCTACTGAATGTAAGGAAAATTTAATGATCAGAGTTATTAAACCATGGAAAAGCTTGCTCAAAGCATTTTCAGACTTTCAATCCTTGGGGGTTTTCAAAATTCATCTGAAAAAGATCTTTAACAATCTACTCTAATTTTCCAGTTAGCCCTATTTTGACTAGGAGTTTGGATTACAGGACTTCCAGGGAATTAACTAGAGGACTTATAATTTCCTTTTCTAGGATTATATAGTATAATATAGTATTTCTTGGAGACAGTGCAGAATAGCTTGGATATGTACTGACAATGTTTTCAATAACAGCCCCGAATATAGTTTTTGAGAGATAATAATGGCTCTTTTGTTCAAAAAGGAGAATGCGGTATATACATGGAAAAAAAAAATCTCCAGTAAAATCTGTATACTGTTCTTACTATGTCTTGCTGCATGCTTTGGAAAAATTGTGGTGGCACTTGTGATCTCATTATTCCTGGTCCCTTCTGGGAATCATACTTTTAGTGCCTTTGTTTTTGTTCCAGTACAGAAAGCATTGCTGTGACGAGCTTTCATACAGATTGCGTGGGTGCACAATTATCACTCACAATTTAGCTTATTATACTAAAGCAGGTTGAGTGTGCTGCAAACCCATTAACTCTTAGCAGTAACTTTCTGAGTTAGAGTACACTCTCTCCTCTGTCAATAGGGGTCAGATTTTCTGAAGAAACAGGAAGTAAATTTTATTCTCTTTGTTACTTTGAACAGTTAAAAAATCTTGCTGCAAGACAGCAAAAGAGATATCAGAGATGGAATTATTATAAAGTAACTGTAAGTGTGTCAACATAGGCAAATTAAACTAACAAGAAGCACACCCAAATGAGATAAATATTTATGCAGCATTCATATTGAAAAGAAACAAACTAGGGTGGAAAACCTGAATACTTTGTCTGTACAAATTAGCTTAATTTAGATAGAGATTTCCATAATTTACTATGTTTCCAGGTTGTAACTAATTTTTTTTAAGTATGCTGACAGCAACTGGTGAAATATACCATTATTATGCAAACATTAATCTATGTTTCCACAATAATAATAAAATTTATCAAATTATATGAGCCCTTTTTTAGATGATGGGTAATGAAGATCAGTGATATTATGCCTTCAGTAATGATTTTTCTCTAATTAATTTTCTCAGTGTATTTCTGACTGATATCAAAGCTCCTAGCAACAGGAGTTTATGTCACTGGACTGATATCACTGCATATCCCACTTGACTTGCTTTGTCTTTGATCATCTAATTACATGAGATATTTTCATGTTTTCTATGCCCAGTAAATCAAGCATTTCTTGAAAAATATTTTTCTTTTAATAATACCATAGTCTAAAAGAAGGTGAATTCCCTCAGGCCATTTATTTAATATCAATCAACTGGCAATTACTTTTCATTTTAGCTGTAATGTGCAATCATTTAATTAAGTATAAAATAAATTTGCAGGCATGGTGATTCTGTAAGAAGGGAACTTCCCTAAATGGCTTCTGTCTTCTGTTTGTTTTGAACAAATTTATTAGAACAAAAAGTATTTTAAACTCTGTTAAATACCAGAAATCATTACTGCTTATCGTGATCTTCAATTGAATATTTCTCACTAAATCTTTTTCCTGATAATTTTAGAAATAATAGAAGTGCAGTCTAAAATTCTGAGGATTTTTAAACTGCATTCTTTGGGTGAAACAGTGGATGAAACAATTGTTTAGGTGCAGGATATATCAACCTGATTCTTGGCTTTGCAGTACTCTTCTCTATTGCCTTAAGCATCTTCATTAGTGTATCTCCTCTTCCTTTTAATGTCCTTAAAGTGTCAGTATAAATCTTAAACCCTCCCTTTGCTGCAGTGAACTTTGCTAAACTTTGCTGTGGGGTTTCTACTTGGTCCTAGTAGGAAATTCCAAACTGGTCATACTGGAAGATGACAAGCTATTAATTTACATTTACAAAGTGTTCATGGTGCATGTTGGGAAAATAGACTGTGGAATACATGTATAAGTATTGAAACAACATTATTTACAGATAGGCACAGAATTAAAAATTAATTTTTACACACTTTTTTCTAAGATAAGTTTTAAGTGTTCCTTAAAATCTGCACTTCACTTTGCCAAGACACGTACAAAGTGGGGAGTTCTTTTGGCAAAATGCAGACTCATACTTTGACTGACATACTCTGCACCTTGCTATGTCTTCAAATCTACATTGCATTTGAAAATAGCTACATAAGTATGTTCAACATGCATTTAGTGCCTGTTCTCTGTTTTCATCGCCATCCTTTATCTGATTTTACCGAGGACTCCAGGTGGTATCCCTATGATGTCCCTATAATGACCAGTAATCACTGGTCATGAAAGGTTACTATTCTTTTAGAACAGATATACCACTTAAACTTGTGCTGGATGAATCTATTCAGAAGTCTCTCAGAGATTAGGTAATCATGTACTTAAACTGTTAACAGAGATAAACATTCTAACACTATTTTTTATTAGAATTTGTGATACTCAAGGCAGCAGTAAGATTTGTAGTATTCATTTCTACTTAAAATGGACAACGAAGGACGCAAGCAAAACAGCATGACTGGTGGCAGTGAACCTGTTCTCCATGGTGCACATGCTTGACTCAGACATGAACTATTGACCCACATTTAAATGCTAATTTGTGAATGAGACCAAAATATTAAGGTCTTAAGTTCCCTGGAGCAGATTTCTTTGAAATCCTCCAGGTTCAGCTTTCAGACTTGACCTCTGGTCACAAAGCCAGCAGACATACAAAACAGTTCTGGCTGGGAGTTTTCTGGGATATAAGCATCTGGGGGTAAGCTACTGAATACAGTCCACATGGATTTCTTTTTAGTAAATGGCAGCACTTGCTGAAAGATAACACTGATTTTTTTTCAGATTTTTAGACTGTCATTACACTAAAAACAATGAATATATGGGAAAAGAAAAACCCCACTACTGTCTTTGTATGATATCTCAAGGCAACTGTGGTGGTCTTATATGCCATTTTGTGATGTCCAAACTAGTCATCTAGCATTACAAATTTCTGCATTACATTATCAAATATTAAAGCCATTCCTCCTCATTTCTGAAAGCAATAAGACAATTGAAGAGTATATTATATTCTATTATAGGCAATGACAATAGGCAGTGTACAGATTTCACTCATTCAGTATTCAGTTCTGATTACATGTGAGTTTCTGTGACATGCTGCAGATACCCTTTTTTTTCTCTCTCTCTAATCTTAAAAACATCTACAACTTCCTGTGATAAAGCTTAATATTTATGGACTTCAGCAAATGGATAAAAAAGAAAGTCCATTTTCTGACTTCTATTATTTATTGAATAGAGCTGGACATGTACAAAATACTCTGGTACTTCAGTGACCTTACAGATGAGGACAAAGAGAATAAAGGCAAGAACTAGAATAGAAGGAGTTGTGAAGAATGCCACAGGGAAAATTACCCTGAAAATGTACAGGAAATACCGTGCTCAGTGAGGAAATCATAGATTCCTTTCTTGAGTCTAATTAACATCACTCCTTGAATACTGCAGAAGTTACAGTGTTACCATGACTTTATTGTCCTAGACTGGGCAAGCAGAGTTTATTGTTTCTCTTGAATTGATTTCGTACCTGGAGATTTATATTCTTCTGAAATTATTGGTTGTCCCCAGGTGCTATTTGCGTTAGAACTAGTTATAGCAGCCTAGTCCTTTCGAAACTGAATAATAGAACTATAGAATGATTCAGGTTGAAAGGGATCTTTAAAGGTCATCTCTTCCAATCCCCCTGCCCTGATCAGGGACAGCATAATCTAGATCCAGTTGATCAGGGACCTGTCCATGCTGACCTTGAATGTTTGCAGGAGTGGGACCTCCTTGGGAAACCTGTTCCAGTGTTTTACCACTCTCTTCATAAAAAATATGGAGTCTAAGTCTACCCTTTTTTATTTAAAAACTGTTACCTACTGTCACATCACTACAAGACCTATTAAAAGGTCTGCCTCCACCTTGTTTATAAGTCCCCTTTAAGTACTGAAAAACTTCAATGAGGTCTTCCTGGAACCTTTTCTTCTCCAGGCTGAACAACCCCAGCTCTTTCAGCCTTTTCACACTGAAGAGGTGTTCCAGCCCTATGATCATTTTTTTGGCTCTCCGCTGGATCTACCTCAAAAGGTCCATGTCTTTCCTGTACTGATGACTCCAGAGCTAGATGCAGTATTCCAAGTGGGGTCTCAGTATTCCAGGTGATATTGAGGGGTAGAATCACTTCTCTCAACCTGCTGGCCACTCTGCTTTGGATGCAGTCTAGGAAACAGTTGGCCTTTTGCCTGCAAGTGCCCATTGCTGGGTCATGTCCAGCTTTTCATCCACCAGCACCCCAAGTCCTTCTCGGCGGGGATGCTCTCCATCTGTTCATCCCCCAGCCTGGATTGATACCGGGGATTGCCCTGATCCAGGTGCAGCACCTTGAACTTGGCCTTGTTGAAACTCATGAGTTTTATGTGGGCCCACTTCTACAGCTTGTCCAAGTCCCTCTAGATGACATCCTGTCCCTCCAGCATGTCAAGAGCTCTTCTAAGCATGATATCATCTGCAAGCTTGTTGAGGGTGCACTCAGTCCCACTGTCTACATCATTGATGAAGACATTAAACAGTACTGGTCCTAATATGGACCCCTGAGGGACACAACTCATCATTGATCTCCATCTGGTCACTGAGCAGTGGTTAAATTTATTGTGGGAATGGTCAAATTCATTGCAGAAATTACTACATCAATGCCTTCAATGAATAAGGTTATAGGGAACATGGAATTATCTCTTTGTTGTAGGATTTTCCCTTATATATTCCATAGGATGAATTTGAACTGTATTAAAGTTTAGACTAGAAATCTCTTATAAGAAATGTCATGTCTCAGCTTTTTCCAGGTTTGAAGTATTGACAGTAAATGGACATGTGTTTTTCTCCCAAATGCAAAAAGTGTGACTGCTGCTGTTGTCTCATTACTTTGCTATATGAATTGTTTGACTCCGTAGCTAGTTAGGTAGATCACCAAATGTTACTGTCTATGGCTGAATAGCTATTCATTTTAGGATATAAACTCATAGATGTTTCACATTCATATTTTGTTAAAATAAGAATCTAATAGTAGGCTTTCAAAATGCTTTACCTATAATTTATACATAGCTCTCACTAAAACAGAAGCTATCAATATTTTGTCAGGAAACAAAAAAACAACCAAACAAAACCAGATAACCCTAAATAGCTGTAACTGTTAAGATAGGTTTTCAAGATTTTACTGGAGGCATTCAAATTTCTTTTAGTGTAACCAAAAAGTTAAATTCTACTACCATTGGGTCTAAGAGTACCTAGGAAAGAAATTTTTCCTGAGAAGAGGGGAGACACCAAATCATTCCGTGATGTCTTTTAAAGTCAGACAAGACTTGGATTCATGGCATTCTGTGACAGGAATCAAGGGACAATACTTTGTAGTGAACATATTTGTTAAGCCTGAAAAACCTGTGCACGCTTCTCACTAGTGAAATATTCTATAGTCATCCTTCTAGTTGCAGTGCTTGCAGTTCTACTGTTGGAACAGAGAAAAAGTACTTCATCCATCCTTCTAGGATGTGCTTTGAATTTTTGTAATAACAAAATTGGATTGACATAGTCCCTTGTATTGAAAGGTCTTCATGACACCCTGGTGAAATTGGATTAATAAGTGTTTAATAAAGTTAAACAGAGGCATGATTATCTCAGTATAGCACAAAGCAGAAGCAAAAGTTCCATTTTTCTTTTCATTCCTTAATGTGTTCTGAAAATCTTCAGCATACTCTTATATATCTGTAGTGAAATTTTTCTTTAATTTATCTGTGTAGATACATATGTTTGTGGTTTATGCATGTTGACCCATTAAATTTAATCCCAAGTGTGTGATCAGATAAAGACTATAAATATTTGTGACTTTAATTTAGTGTCCATGAAAAGCTGCATATCAAGTAACAAAGTAAGAATTCTAAAAATGAGCAATAAATGAAAAGCTAAGGTATTTTCTTAAGAATAGGAATAAGAGAATATGTTTTAATCTTGATTAAAACTCATTCATATCTCTTAAATGATTGCACAAAATAATTCATTACATTTCATCCTGTTATGAGTCATGCATTACGAACAGTATTTACAGACTTCCTCCACAAAACAATTTACAATTTACCTTCATGTCTGTTAGTATTATTTCCACTAAAATGCTATTTAGTCCACAAAAATACTGATTTAACAGATAAATACGGTGTCAAACTAGGAAAATATCTGGTAATATAGTTTAAACAATGATTTTATTGTCCTAAGGCCTCTGAGATTGTGTATAAATGTTCTTTTCCTTACTTTCTTTTCACCATTATTTTTCAGACTTGATAGCAACCGTCAGTAATGCTCTCTGCATCAATCTCTCACATTCATGCTTCCATTCCTGCTCAGCTGGAAGGTCTACCTCTGCATAGTAAATTTTCTCTAAAAAGCATGCACTGTTTCCCACACTCCTGTTGTTCACTTGGCATGTCACAGATTGCCAATCAGTGTTATTCTTTTTATTTTTTCCTTCAGTACCTTTATCAGTCTGTGTTATCTATGGCTTCTTGAGTGATATTTGCTATTTTAGATGCCCATAATATGCTTCTGCTTTGATTTTTTTGTGCACTACATATTAACAGACATGATTGGTTCAACTTCATCTTCTGCATGCATGATTATAATTTTTCCCTTCATCAAAATAAAGAACATTTCCAGGGGTGCACTGGCCAATTCTCTAAGATGCTGGACACTGTGAAAATAGTCAGCAGTCCTCAGCAGTTCACCCTCACCTTGGAAGTACAGATACTGCCTGAAAACACATTCTGAAAGATGAAATACTAAATAGAAGAAAATGTTATGCCTTATATGCAATTTTAAACAGCAAGAACACTCCAAATGAGACAAGATTTCAGCCAAAAAGTCTATTCACAGTTCTGATACAGCTTGCATTAAATACCTAACTTCAATTCATCTTTGAATTGTGCTGTATCCATAATGTCAGACCATTCTTGAATCATTCAAGGACATCCTTTCAAGTGCATGAGTCTCAGAAGACTATTCCTTTTTTATGGTTTTGCTCTAAAGGGGTATTGTAACATTTTTCTATTTGTCTCATTCAAGCAGTGCTTTCCCACACCATGCACAAAGGAGCAGTGAGAAAATGGTTGTAGCCATGTGTGATTGGGAAAGGCTGATACCAGCACTCTTGAGGCTGCTGTACTTCAAAGGATTTGAAAGTTTGTTTTGATAAAAGATAAAGGGACCAAAGTTCAGGTTCTGTGATCAGAGGCACAAAAAAAAGGGTAACTTCTGATAAGCTCCACTTGTTAGCTTTGGACTGGGAGCACTCAGACTGTCAAAGTTGCCAGCATGGCTAAGCTGGATAAGAAAAAGAGTGAAAAAAAGGAAATAAGAGCCACAATGAAAGTCAGATGAGAAATATGTGAGCACTTTTCAATGCTGGGAACATAGGAGAACTGAGTCTGCCTCGGTATCTCTAAGTGATTTGTACAAGTATTTCATACGCATGAACTACACAAAATGCTGTACTTGCAGTCTTCCTAAACTGGTAATGCCTGCCTATAATAAAGGAGGATCATCCTATAGACAGGTTATTGAATGGGTTTGCCTGCATGTACTCTCTTCAAGGTACTATTTTTTTTTCTCTGCAGGGCCTACGAAGATCTGAAATTTTATTTTCATTCTGCAAATCATAGGATCACAATAAAATTCCTCCAGAAAGAGACCTCCAAAACTCATCTGGTCTGACCTCCTGCTTAAGGCATGTTTAATTTCAAGGCTGAATCAGCTCCTTCATGGCACATACTCCAGACCCCCTTACCACCTAAGCTCTTCATCAGACTTTCTTCAGATTGTCAGAGCTTGCCTTGTACAAGGTGGCCCAAAATGGTGTCTGACTCTTCAGATAGAGATTTGCAAGTGCTGCATAAATGTAAGAAATCACCCTCATTGATTTTCTGGTCACATTCTTTTTGATGAAACACAGTATGCTGTCTAGGAGCTGAAGATACCCTCTCTGACCGTCACGGAATGCCCCTTTGGCCAGTTTTCAACCATTTATGTTGTTTCTCACTACAGAAATTAAGTGTTTACCCACTGAAGCTTCTCATTAGAGCTGGCATATGTAAGAAGTCTCTAATGAAACAGGCTTAAATTCAAACAACTGCAATGTAAATATATAGAAATGCAAGTTATAATGACAAAGATCTTGCCCGAATGACAGCCTGCTGCTTTTTGACCGATCCTTTTCAAATGAGACAATTGCTGTAGTGATGACTGATTTTATCTCATTTTCTGTCTGCACGAGGGACTACCTCCATAGGATAGAACTATCATTTTCTCTCATTTCCCTCTTGCTGTGGTATAAAAAAGCTCATTAGTTGGTAGCCTAAAAGTCTTTATTTTCTTAAGATAATGTTTCATTTATCTCAGAATATGACTGCTATCATTTATACTGTAAGCAAAAAAAAAGGATACAAAACTAAGAAGTGCAATATTTAATATTCTCTTTGCAATATATTTTTTTTTTGTTTTGTTCTGTAGTCTCTTAGGCACTAGAAACACTCCTGTAGTTACCTTTTAAAATGAGCAATGATCATACCTTCTCAGTATGGTCCTCAAAAACATACAATTTTATCACTGCAGTTTAGAGAACCATTCAGAAAAAGAATCCAGTAAAGACTTTTGGAAAAGTGAAAAGCCCATTAAAAACCCCCAAGTTTTATAACTGGGAGTTGATCACACAATCAAAGTTTCACTTATCAGTTCAGCATGCACTTTCCTGTGTCTCTCACTAAACAGATTCATCTTCACATTTTATTTTGTCATTTTCTCTTTGAGCTTTTTCCTTGGCAGTTTTCCACTTATTTTATCTTGTGGTAGCTCCTTAAATTTCTGTACCTACATCTGCCCTGAAGACTAATCAATTTAAAAAGAACAGCCAAAGAGAGGAAAGAATAGCTCCCTCCTTTAAAAACTTTTGAATTTAAAAAAATTTTGGATGGTATCTGGACTTATTGGTGGTAGTTCTAAGCAGATTTTTAATCAGTCAGCATTGATTTAGACAGTTGAGGTGGTCAATATTGCCTCGTTAAGTCCTCATGCAATGTTAAGGAAAATAGATCCTTTACGCTTTCCAGCACACATTCACTTTAGCCTACATGCTATAATGTTGCCATTTTGAAAAGAGGTATAACAAAGTAAAATTTAATATATTTGTTTTGTGTCTGTGCCTCTAACCACAGTATGAGAAATGTAAACAAAGCAATTGACTGAATCTGTCCTGAAAAATTACCTAGAAATGCAAATATAATGGCTTTTAAAGGGTTATTCCTTTGTAGTTCAATTGATATTGTGCAATTTTACATTTGAGATTCGTAATTCAAAGTTAGAGGTAAAATCCTGTGGTACTGAAGTGGATGAGAACAGAATGTTAAATATAGACCTTTTCTGCATTAATGTCATGCAGCTCCATTTTCTGTTCCATTAACTTTCATACTTTTGCATGTTGGTTCACATGTAGATTTCTAACTAACTGACAAGCAGAATTTTAAGCCTTGTATAATGTTTCTATAAAAATACATGGTGCTCAACTCAACTTACCCCTTCTGGCATCTCCAAACCAAGGATGAAGAGAACAAGCTACACTAAATGGGCATTATCATGCCTGAGTGCTCAGGTGTCTCCTTGTCTAGACTAGCCAGTCTGAAGTATACACTTTATAGCCATAATGCCTTGAGAAATATTGGAAGTATATGTGTAAGGTGGGTAAAGGACAGCATCAAAATTGTTCTATGACATTACAGAAATAATTTTTGAACACAATTTACTACACAGGTGCTTGGGATCACACACCTGAAGAACTCTTGGAGGTTTAGTGAGTAAGGGCACAGTCTGCTAAAGGTAGAGGTGCTGAAGGAACACCTCCTAGAATATTTCTGTGTATCGTTTTTGTGAAGGATCTGTGTATTAATTAAAGCCATAAGGCTAAAATCACTAAGGAGCATATCCATCTAGTTATTATTTAGGAAGACTGAGACAAACATAGAAGTGGTAATAAAAACTCTCAAAAGAAGCCTCAGTCATATCTTCTGTGTCAGTTCTACTAGATTTTAGTTGTCTAAGGTTTTCCTGAAAGCAGTGTTATCCTTCTTCCAATACTGATTCATTCCACTCTGGTTTGTCTCCTTCTCTTTGCTGATCATTCTATGGATCCAGGCATTTTCTTCACATAAGAACCTATTAATCAGACACTTAACATGCATTAAAGAAGTACCCACTCTGAAAATTTTAGATGTAATATACTTATTAGACATTACAGCTCATACATAAATGGTCTAACCACCACTATGATAGGTCTTTGATGGGTTTCTCCTAGTCTCTTGTGATGGAATTCTGTCACTTCATATGGATTCTTTCACTACAAAGAGAATGTGAACAAGTGATCAGTTATTTAGTCATATGATAATCCTCATCTTAGAGATGCCACAATGGGATATTCATCAGCTTACATGTGGCCTTTTCAGTCTGAAATATGCTGCCAGATCACATTTCTGCTATTGTCTTCCCCAGTTGCCTGTCTTTGGGAGCTGGGCAGCTTTATAATCCTCAAGCATCAGTGCATTTTCTTGAGAAGCAGTAGCCTTTTGGGCTTGTTTCTTTCCACCCTTTGATCAGCAACGTCATACTCCATTTTTACCACAAAGAACTGTGATTACATAGAAGTTCTAGCTCTCTTTTTCATCATTTCTTATTCCCCCTTAAACTAATGCAAGGGTAGTTCATCAAAAGAATTGAAGTTTTAATCTCAATAGATGCATTTCTGTTTCACTGTCATGATGCTTCAAAGTGTATTCATATTTTGAATATATTCATTCTTCCCTCTGCTGAAAACCTACAGTATATATGATTTCTTATATAACTTGGAATTTTTTTCCACATTTGAAACACAGAGGATTGGGTACCTAATAATGTTACTGTACTATAGTAGTACATAAAATATTATATGAGTAACTTTTTCTTAGTCTTCAGTGATATATTCAAGCACTTCTTAATTTTTTAGAATTGTTATTCATATGTCATTTTTGTTCAATTGCTGTTTCAATTTCTATCTGGTTCTTTTTGACTAATCTGCAGGATTAAAATACAATATTTTATTAATTGGACTATGAAATAGTACTTATTTTTTATTTTCCCAAAATTTTCACATGGGTCTATATAGTTACTGATACTCCCTAATTCTAGATCAGCAGAAAAAGTACGATTTTAGCATGCTTGAGTTGTTCAGGTTACTGTGTATCCTCAGATGTATTCTCAGCACACATAGTTCAAAGACGTTATTCTTTATACATCAGTTTGGTTTGATTTCCGAATGGTAACATTGGTTAATTTTTCACACATGTAACTTTATGATGAATAATATACATGTGTTATTTGTGTTGGTTTATGTTTCAGTTGATATGACACTTTTTTTTTGCAACTTTTGCTTGTTTAAATAGCAAATTCCACACCTAAACTTACAGTTGAAGTAAAAGAAACTGAACTTTTCTAGAAAAAATATTTACTTTTTTCACTATATGTTTAGATGGAAGCTGAGCCCTGTTGGCTGCTCTATAATCAGGTAATTACGCATATGAATTTTGTTATATTAGAAATATACCAATATGTGCAACTATGAGACATAGTTTGCCATGGGAAAAAAAAAAAAACAAACATAAACTAACTGACAGAGAACTTCCCACGACAACATGAAATGCATCCACTTGGTTATTTATGTTGTCCAAATTCTTTTCCTTTTGGCATACTCCTAACAGACATTTATAACAGCAGAAGTTGTTGCAGTGGTCCTGTGAAAAGAGAAAATAATATTAAATAAATATGCACAGCAAAAGAAATTTGGAAGACCATGATAAATTGAAGATACCTGCAACTTTTTTAGAGTTACGGAATGCAGAAAAGGAAGCCAAGTAAGAGTATAGAAGACAAAGACAAAGGACAGTTGAGAACATGAGAAGCCTTAAAAAAATTGAGATATTAAGAAAACATCTGTGAGGAAACAGGATGGAAAAGAACAGGATGCAGTCAGGAGCTGCAACAGGCAAAGGGTGATGAAGTAAATGTTCTTAAAGAACCACAGGAAGAAAGTAAAATACAGTACCCATATCTGGGGACATCACGAGCTAGGATATCCACGAGTAATGGAAATCAATAACATTTTCTCAGTGAAAATGAAAATATTAAATTACTAAGGATTGGTAAGGATAAATACTGTATACATTTCTGGAAAAGAGCTATATATTTTTTTTTTCCTTGATGATTGCTTATGTTTGAAATGGGGCATTTGTTGGTTAAGATCAGTATCTGCTTTTGAGCATCATGAAAAAGGAATTTAATATGGTTTTCTTTTCTCCTGTTTATGAAAAGAGTAAGTACATGGAGAGGAACTGAAATTTTATTTACTCTGCAAAGAATTTTACTGTGTAAAGATTTCACTATAAAATTAGTGTCAAAGAAGCTTTTAATTCTTGAACAATAAATAATTAAAAGTCAGAATATAATTTAACCAATTAAGACAGAAAGAGAAAATAGTGTTACTGACATTTCTCCTGGGATACTTGGCTTTTTTTTCAGTCCTGACACATCAGTTTTAAAGAAAAGCAAAATGTATCTATGCACAGAAACACTATCATTGTTAGCAATGCTGACCAATCTTCCAAGAGGAAGAGGAATTTGATCTTTAAGTATAACTTGTATTCTTCATATGCCTCTGTCAGAGGTGAGAAGCAGAAAAAGACGATGCCATACATTTCTTTTTATCCTGCCAGCATAATAATATGGTTGATATCTACACTAGTAGAGGTGAACACAAAGAGGAGAAAAAGACCAGCTTTGTAATAAATTTTCTACCTCTGATTTTTTATGAAATGTCTTCAGATATGAGAGAAGCAAGAAAATGAGCATATGCTTTCTTAAAAAATTAGGTTCATGTTATACATGCAGATATGTTCTAAAGGTCATATAAATTTTGCAATCTCCTTTGATGTACATGATTTCAAAGGATGCACGTACAAATCTTTTTTCTCATGAAGCTGTATTCATTGTCTTGATCACCAAAATAAATTATGTGTGAAAATTTTTTAAAAAATATTTTCTGATCAGGGCACTGTATTGTAAATTCAAGATCAAGAGAACCATTAGTAACTCATAAACTGACAAGGCTCATGATTTATTACTATTATTATTTGCTATTTCAACCCCAGGTGTGGCCTCACCAGTGCTGGGGAAGGATCACCTCCCCCATCCTGCCACACTCCTCCTAATGCAGCCCAGTGTAACATCAGCCTTCTGTAAGGACTTAAAGAGCACATTTGCCTGTCTCAAACACTGTTACCACAGAAGGACTTTGCCATGAGATAAGCATAGAATGGAGTGACAATGTGGCACTAACTCCAGGCCTGGGGAGGCAAGATCTGGTTAGCACATCCTGGGTAATGCATCCACACAAAATTCACACAATGGCAAACTGTGTAAAGAAGCAACTGGTTGTACACATACCACTGGTCAAACAAAAATCATTGTCAGTTATGGGACAGATGGTATCTGTGACCACCAAAACCCCCCTACCCCCTGAATATGCCTCCGTGGATACCTGGAGCTTGGACTGTAAATTAAGTCACCAGTGATGGGAACTTGAGATAAGATAAAAGTGGTACTATTGTCCAAATATTATCTCAGGCCTAGGGAGAGGTAAACAAAACTGGGGAAGAAGAATGTATTGCTAATAATGGCAGAATTTATGGGCCAGAAGGAAAACCAGCTCAGCAATTGTGCTGAAATTTGCTTGGACTGGGCAAAAGGTAATTCTGGCAGGAGAAGACCACAGCCACCAACAACTCAAAAGAAGAGAAAGACTGAGAATGTGACTAATTTTCATTAGAAGCAAGGGAATCACTTAACGAAAAGAATAAGAGAATTCTATAGCCAATGAGCATAAATTCCTCTGCAAAAATGTATAAATAGTGAAGTTTTGAAATACCTTGGGATCCCCATTACCAAGAACATCAGGGTGAAGGAGGATCAACTGCACACTGCTGATCCATGGATGGTGACTATCTTCTGCCTGATCTCTCAATCTCTCCCCATCCTTTTCTATGTCTTTTTCTCTCTTTGCCTCTCTTCCTCACATTTATTGTATCTGTGTTATTGACTTCAGCATATGGTCTTGTTTGCATGCTAATTCATGCAGAGCCATCTCTCACTAATTGGATCTTAACATCTTATCTGTGACAAGGGCACATTGCTGACTCATGATTGACTTGGATCCACCAGGAGGCCCAGGGCTCTTTCTGACAAGGAGTTTTCTGGCCAGTTAACCCTCAGCATATTCTGGTGCATGGGATTGTTCTTCCCCAGCTGTAGGACTTTGATGGACTTCCTGACATTGCCGTCAGCCCATTTCTCCAGCCTGTCAAGGTCCCTTTGAATGGCAGCAGGACCCTCTGACATACCAGCCACTCTTCCCATTTAGTGTCATCTGCAAACCTGCAGAAGCCACACTCAGTCTCATCATCCTGATCATAAATGAAAATTCAAATGAAATGAAAACAGAATGGAATGTGATATCGTCCTATGAGGTACATTGTTACTGACTTGTCTCCAACTAGCCTTTGTGACACCAATTATCATGTCTTTGGGTCTGGATGTTCAGCCAGTTTTCATTCCAATATATTAGGTATTTTAAAAGAATAACCTTGTGGGCTTTTATGTTGCCCTGGAGTACCCAGAACTGCCAGTTGGATCAATCAAATTTTCCAGTTAATGTGCAATGTGAAGTAAAAAGCTGTGAAGCATACAGTAAAAGAGTCATAGTCCTGTGACTAGAGCTGTCAAGTGGATTAAATATGTAAGGAAAGGTTATATGGATAACAATCTAAACTTTTATAGACTATATAGACAGCGTATTTTCAATCACATTTTCAATCTGTGTTTGCAGAGAAGAATGTTAGAACAGATTTTTAACAACCACAAGATATTGGATCCAAAGCCATGTGAATATAGAAGTCATTAAAGTAATACAGTGTATTATGGTTATTTAGACATACTCTTCAGTATCTTTAAAGAGATTGCATTTTCTTTCTGGATAGATTCTCATAGAAATAGCCATTATACCATTGTGCTCCGTGTGTTTACAGTGCTTTGCAACTGTACAACTTAGCAAAGTTTGTTGACAACTTTAAGATTTCAAAGAGGTATTTTCTCATCTACATTTGAATTTCATTCCAGAAACTGTCAGAATCTGTTAGAACTATCTAGTGAGCTTATTATTCAGCAATTCCATAAATAGATCCCCAAAAGTTTGAAGTAGCATTAAGAGTAATATCCAAGATCCTATGAAAACAACTCTACTTATAAACCACTAGGGAAGAATAATATTGCTTCAATGGAAAGCTGAAGGCAGAAGTGAGTCTTTTCAGATAAATGTAATTGCAAGTATACTCTGCAAAATCTTTTCAAAGAGGAAAAAAGGGCCCAATGAAACACTATCTAGGTTTTTAGAACATGTAAAGACAGGACTGTTTGAAAATGAGAAACTTCACGTAGACTGTAACTAACCATACTAACTAAAGGAAAAGCTGAGAGAGATTTATGGCGTAAAAACAACAGACTCAAATTTATCCTGAAAATAACACAACATACAGTTTTATGGCTGATATCTTCTTTTATAGAAACTTTATTCAGCTGATATTCTTTAACTGCTTATAGGCCAAGAGAATACGTCAAACTTTTGGTTAAATATATATTGTTAAACTATAATGATTTGAATGTTACTTTATTTTACATAGGAGTTATACACACCTAAGCATGGTATTACTTCAGAAAATAAAATGCCACAAAAATATTACTTTAGGCATTTTTGTTTCTTTTTTTGAAGGACCTTACAGTGTTCTGTCCACTAAAAATTACCAGAGTTTACTACATCAATATTTAGAAAAGAGATTTCTAAAAATCTTATCAGTAAGTATTTATGGTTATCTAAAAGAATAAAAATTATAACAGTGGAAATACAGGCTTGATTTTAACATACTTAACATGTCAGTTCATCAACATGACTGTTAATTTGATGATTTGAATTACTTGTATTTTTCACCAGTGACTTGTAGCTGGCACAGCAGCAGACAGAGCCTATTGCAAGCACATCACCACCTAAGTGGGCAGTGGATCTAAATTTGCCAAATATTGTATTTCTTCTTCTCTCTTGCAAACCTTCATGCAAATTCAGACCAAATTTGACTGACCTGAGATTCATTAAGCCAAGATTAAGCCCCATTAAGGTGGGATATGGAGAAGTGTTAAACAAACGTAAACTAAAGAAAGTCAACCAACCAAAACAAAAAATGGACATCACCATAGCAACCAAAAAAAAAGAAACAAAACCAAAAAAACCCCAAAAACCAGAAAAAGAAAACCAAAGCAAACCACGAAAAAATCAAACAAAACTAAAGTTAAGCCTATTAGAAGCATTATCAGTTGTCTTGGAGAGTAAGGCACAGATAATTCTCACTGTCAATTCCTTACATTTAGATCTTAATTTTTTTTGGTCAAAAGTTTCAAAATAACTTTACCTTGATTTGTCACATCCACTGTAAAAAACCTGTATTTTACATGTCTTGCAAATCTAAATCACAAGTGATCTAATAATTTCATAATTAGCACTAACTTTTCAGTAAGATTAAATAGTTTCATCTTCAAAATCTGTAAGAAGAACTGTTATCACAGGTGTGTTCTACATGAATTTTAGCTTCAGTCATTGATATTGCTTTCCACTTTAAATTTCCATCTTTAACCTGAAATCCTGAATCTTCCTTGATTGAAATGACACAACTTTCAAAATATGAAAAATAAAAACTTAAAATTTTGAAGGTATTTAAAAGTTTTTGGTTGGAGTTCCACTTTTTATTCCAAAATATTTTCCTTTTTTTCTCATTTATTTTGCGAGACTAGTGAACCAAGGTATTCAAGTACCTCATAATTGTATGTATGATACTTGTTTTAAACAAATGGACTAGTTTTCACTCCAAAACATTATATAATTATCCAAAGTGTTACTTCTATGTTATACTATTTTAAAAATTTTCTTACACTCAAGTAAAAATACCCATAATATTGTCTTTTGTAATCGTAGTTTAAAAACTCTAAAACATGTAAAAGAAAGTCATAGAACTCCCTTAGCAGAAAACTGTGCTGAAAATATAATTGATGTTCTGTCTGATAGAACTTTCCTGAAAACACATGAAGGGAAAAAAATTGCATGCTCGGAGAGTATGACAAGTTAAATATTGTCTTAAGATATTTACAGGAATGTAATTTTTGTTATATATTCAAAGAAGAGATGAGGAAAGACATTTATTTAATCATAAAATTTTCTCTAAAGACCACTAATATTGTTGACAATGGTCTTAAGTGCTTTTTAAATCACACTTTATGTATGAACAAAGTTAGAAACTGCACTGTTTACAATGGTGAAACATACGTGTGAGCAGTCTGGTGTCTCACATATGGGTGTGAGATGAGAACCATTTTAGGGGGGACCACAGTATCTCATAAATTCAACAGTTTCACATCATAAATCATTGTCTAAATATAATTTTTGGTTTTGGGTTTTTTTTACTGACATTTTTGCTGTTTATTTTCACTTTCAACCAAGGAAAATTTATTAATCTGATTGTCACATTCATGACTAAACTAGTAAACTCATACACTGTACATTTATATTCAAGCACAACCCGATAGAAAGGAATAGAGCTTTTTTTCATCTTCTTTTATTTCTTGCTGCTATTCATAATATAGTCTTATCTCATTTGCCATCCTAATTTTCAAAACAGTTACTAGAACTATCCTCTGTATAATATATGCAGCAAAGCATATACAAACTGGCAATAACAATTTATTAGAAAGAAGTAGCAGGGTTTATATGGTCAGATCTTCAAATCTAAGGGCCAAAAAAAAATTCTTTCGTTAAGAACAGCTTCATTAGATGATAATACCAGACTGAAGGAGGAGCCTCTATAGCTCATGTAAAGTATGTGCTTCAGATGAGGCTGGATAATGCTCAATGCAATTGGGTTAATTTGCTATCAGATTTCAGAGATAGCTGAGAAAATAACTTTGCTAGATCAACGTGACTGTTTAAGGAACTTATCATAGAATACCTTCAAATATATTGAAAAAGGTACATATTTTCTGGTTGCACTTTTATCTTTACATTTTATTAGCATGTTACAATCATAATTTGAAAGCTTTAAAAGAATGCGGTGGTCTATATTACTTTAACTTGGAGGCTTATATAAAAAATTCTTCAACATGGATATACAGGTACTCAAATTAATTTACTCATGCTGAAATATGTTCCTTCTATTTCTCAAAGAACGAGTTTTGTAACAGGGCAGGTTGGGGTTGGGGGGAAGATTGTATAGGATGACCCAGGGAGTCGGTATTCAAATGTTTTCTTACAAACCTCCAGTGTCTCTTACAGCTTTTGATGCAGGACACTGGTGGGACAAGCTGAATATGTGGAATCTATGTTTGCACTTAGAATGTTACCAGCAGAATAAAACAAAACAGGTGGGTCTACAAGAAATAGACATGGCAAACTTATTAGGTTAAAACAAGAAACAGCAATATTGGTTCAGCCCAGTACACATGGAAAATTTGTGAGAGATATAAAAATTTAGAGCCCTTGATATCAATATGTGTAACTATTTTTTCATGGCAACTAATAGAATTTGTTATGTAACAAGAAAAAAAAAATTCACAAACAAACAAAACATAGCAGAAGGAAGTAAGGCAAGGGAGAAGAGCTTTCTCTTTGAAATTCTGTGTGTGGGGAGAGAAGGGAGTAAGGAATTAAGTTGATTTATGAAGGAGGGAAGGAAAATAGTTTAGGAAAATAAAATCAAAGTACTGTCATTTTATACCTGTACTGCTTGACATCTCTGATGACATACACCAAAGAAGCTTGTGTATTTCGAAGGCATGGACAACTTAGATAATAGAAAAGTTCAATCAATGAATGCTAAAGAAATGGGAGTGTGGGGTAACATGAGATTTCGCTGGAATGAAAATATTCTACTGAAGATTGCAATCAACAAATATTTTCAGAGAGAAGTTAGTTAATACCATGTTTATGCTCACTTGATAGTTGATTAAAGATCAAATAGTAATTGGAAAATTACGTATAAAGTTTTGGTTCTTTAATTCAAAATTGTTAATTCTGGGGGTTTTTACCTCATGGAGTCAGTCCATAACTGAAAAATTCCAGTGAGACTTTTATTTATAATATCTCCAACTGTGTCTGAGAGCTGATTACAAAGATGGACTAGTGAGCTTCTACAGTGGCATTGGGATGGGCGAGAAACAAATATAAGTCATTAAAAATGTGTAAAAAGTACATAACAAGGCTCTGACCCACAGAAGTGTTACCAGATTAGTCACAACTTGTTTCACCTGCATTAAATAAAACAGGTTTTGTATATTTTCTTTGGGATGAGATCTCAGAATTTGGGCTGATGAAAACAGGAAGATACAAGAGAGCATGATAAATGACACCTCTAAATCCCAAACAGTTAAGACTTATAGATATGTATATTATATCCTTGCTCAAAAAGAGTCTTTATTTTGATCGTCATCCCCAATGACAGGTACAAGACACCTGCCAGATGGTATACTTCTTAATTTGAGCAAAGTGATCTTGCACAACAGCTATTCAGTATCTGGAGAGTCCCTCTTTTTAGTCTATATGGTAACATAAGATTATTCCTTATTTTAAATCCTTAAACAGAAGAATAATGCAGTTGCAGGTAATCAAAATAATATAAACAAACTGTTTTTCCTGTTCAAAAGTTATCTTCAAATGTTCTTAAATGCTAAGTTCAGAATTTGCTTTTTTATATTATTGGTCCATCTGTCATGCACAACAGCCGTGGGCAGAGGGGAAAACACCTGCACTTGAGTAGAAAAGCTGCCAGTACAGACTCGCCTTTGGCAAGCAGAATAAAAATTCAGCTCCTGCAGATAGGATTGTCTTGTGTGTGTCATCATCCACATGTTCAAGGGGACTATTTTCAACTGCTGAAGCTAACAGCATTTAAATACTGATAGAGGCTTGCAGTTGTTCTTAAAGCATTCCTAGACTTAATTTTCTAAGCAAAACCTCAAAAAAAAATGCACCAAAAACTTGATGAGCAATGGATGCCAAAGTAAAGGAACTGATTCAAGAAAAATTGTAACATATAAATAAGGTTCAAAAAATTCTATAAATGTCAAATCCTGACCTAATGGACCTGTGTGAAAGCCACACACTGTAAACATATGTTAATATTATTGTAATATAGTGTTATTGTCAAAGATTCCTAAATTTTTCACCTGACCCAGCTAGAGTTTTTTCTGAATCTTTGTCTCTTTTAGATACAAAAATACACCAGCATGGTAAGAATGTCTCTTATCCCTTGAGTAACTCATGATAAATTACCATAGGCTGCAGACAATTCCCAGTGATCATTTGCAGTTGTGGAACTGAGGGGTCACAAAAATCAAATCAGTTTTCTCCTCTCTCTCCTCTCTAGGCAACAGAACTTTATTTAAAATAATCATGCAAAAAAGGCTTATGTAAAATGAGACTATGTTCAGGTGACAGTTACTCTGACCTGGTTTAAACATTTTTATTAAGCTGACTTGAATTATTTCCCTCATGTACCCATTTCTCTCTGACTGGCAGGAAACTCAGTAACCATCTCAGTTAAAGATGTCTGCATAGATGTATCTTACATTCCCCTCTGGAAGCTCAGCATCTTGACAGATGGATCACACTTCTATTATTCAAATGCTTATACTAAAATATTTAATTCTTTACTGAATTCATGAATAAAATTGCTCTCCTTTTGGCATTGAAAACTTCATATTTACCTGTAGTTAGCTCCCATCACCACCATATAATGATGGAAATAACAATAGTAATGTTATTAATCTTGGTGTCTTTTCCATGCTGTCAAGTAATTTCCTGATATTGAGAGCCATCCACAATCCTAGACCTTATTCTCTATAATCCCAGTTTCTCACTTCTCTTGTTTAGCATTAGATATACAAGATGCAATGCACATTCAGGTATATAGGTTTCACTAGTATTCCATTTGGCTGGTTACCTTTGCAAGTCCTTGCTTCTTCCTCATGTACTGGTTCAGCAGTGTACACATCACCCTACACCCATGGCACAGGAGTTAAGGTAGTAACATTTCATAGGTAAGAATGTAAGAAGCTGTCAAATATCTCTAGTTCATATTTTGGTGTTAACATGACATGCAATGGTTTGCAGGGCTTTGGGTATTGTCCCTTCCCCTTTTTTTGTTAGAATGAGCAGTGATGGTGAATGCAATTTGCAGATTCTATGTGAGGAAATATTGCTAACACTGTTTCTCTTCCATTTCCTTCTCATTTGAGTTCAATGCATCTTTTTCAAAATGAAGCAGTTGATACTAAGGTTTATTCATCTTCTTGAAATGAAGATAATGAGTTAAAGTTTTCCGCTTACAGCTGAGACTTTTATCTGTTCATACAGCACTGTGGGTGTTGATATGGCAGTGTGGATATTGAATATTTCCTGCCCTTTTTTAGTTAATGTATGAATTCACTTACATTTTTCACCTGTTCTAAATAAGGACACCATATACAGATCCCCAGCAAACATGAGGTTGCAATCTTCTGTTTGAATTGATAGCTAAAATTGCAGCGATCCTGGAAAGGCTAGAGCAGCAGGTAAATAAGAGAAAACAGGCATGTTTAGTGTATGGTGTACATGAAGAGGTGAAGTAGCATTATTCAAAACGGTTCATAAGACAACAACTTGTGGTTGTTCAGTCACATTGGAAGACAGAAAATTTGAAGCTGATAGAAAAACATATTGTTTTAAGCAACTAATCTCTTTAAGTCATCGTTAGGAAATTCTGTATCAAGGCTTCAGCAAAATGAAAACCAAAAGTTTGGGAAGGAGTACAGACTAATATGCATCAAGGAATCTGCCAATACTCCAACACAAGAGTGTTAAGAAGGAATTAGACAATTGCCTAATAGGCAAGTGTTTCTAGACTTAACCGCAAAGACATTCTTTTGTCTTCTTGAGAATTTCCTTTAATCTTAGTGATCCTTCTAGTTTAGTGTCTCTAAAATTAGGACCACTAATTTTAAAAGATGGAAAAAGGTTAACAATGGGAAATATTAAAGGCTAATATTAAATCAAAGCAGAATTTTCTTAGCATAAAGTCCTAATGTAATATCAAAATACACCCACAATTTAAGACAATAAATTTCCTTTTTCTTTTCAGTTAGGTTTTTTTCCCCATTTATTTTTGCTGATATTGTTTACACTTATATACTAAAGACAAATGTATAAAGTATTCTGAATTTTGGAATTTCAGACTATTTTTGTCTATTTTTTGAAAAGAAAATGTATCAGTACAAGGAAACTGAAGTTGCAAAATGGATAGGGATATAGGAAGAGGTAAAAGGACAACATTCACTGGAATTAAAGAAAAAGTGAAGACCAGTCATCATTTGGGACTACTCCTTAGAATACAACATATCAAAAAAAAAAAAAGCACTAGTGTTAACTTTTTTTTTTTTTTTAAATTTGGAGGTGTGTTTTTAGATTATTGCGCTCTTACACAAGACTGATACTTCATACTCATTCTTTTCTACCTTCACTTTCATCCTCCAAAAATGTATTTTCAGTGAAAAAAAAGTGACAATTTTCAACTAAGAATATTTTCAGTAAGTAAGTATGAGCAACAAGCAGATATTATAGTTCCTATCCTATAAGAATGTAGGGCTTAATATGAATACAGTTGTAAAATCAACTTTCTTTACGCTTATATTTATTGATACAAGTAACCTTCTAGTATGTTTTATAATTGACATTTCTGGAGACCGTGAAAACAACAATGAAGGTTAGCTTTCCATCCCACATTTAATCCATGCTAAATCAAAGCCTTCTTTCAAGACGTTGATGAGAGTGGTGGGAATTATATCTTCTGAAAGTATTGATTTCAAATGGCTCTCAGTTGTTAATATGACTTTGCTTTATATAGCAACTCTTCAGGGAATATTTAATTAAATCATAATTGCCAAAAATATCCTTGTCAGGCTCTACAGGACTATAGGGAAATGGAAAGACATGTCGAAGAAAATCTCATTATCAAAGACGTGCTTAATACAAATTAAAATTGACTTATTCCAAATAGATTAGATGAAATGAACAGTCTATATCTTTGCAAACTAACATAGTTCAAACATACTATGAAACACAGATAAAAGAGTATATTAAAATATGAAGCATGTACTTGATTGGGATATAAACTCATGAATAATAAAAATCCCCAAAAGCCTCTAAAATTCAGATGGCAAGAAACCTCAACAATAATAGAAACACCCCCAATCTTTGTCTCTCTTCTCGTGTGTCCGTTTCTCGCGCTTTCACGTGTCAGAGGAAAATAACTTTAAGGGATGGGACTATGCAACTACACAAATTTATTGTTTAAAATAACAAACGCATCAGTCGAGGCGTGCGATTTTACAACACCTCCGAGTAATGGTGACTAGTCACAAGATTTAGGGTTACATCGTAATTTATAATTTTCTAATCCAATAGATACTTAAAATGACACTTTGTTTTAGATTAATGACCTATCACCTGTGGCACTTCTCACTGCAATGCAGCTATGTCTTGACCAATAACTTCTCATGTCACATACACACAGTTGTCTCTCTTATACCATCTACATTCTTAACTTAAACTATATAAAATCACACTATTATATTTTAAAACCCTTCACCAAAACACCCAGTGTACAATTTTACTTATAATGATAGGAACACAAGTTTGTAATCCTTTTGCTTAAAGTCAACAAATCTCTGTCAATTAAGCCAGACCTAGTCTCTTCCAGGGTTGTAAATCAAAGCCTCCTTTAATTGCAGGAGTTTCTACTCCTCTGTCTCCCACACTCGTGATTCTGCTCCTCAACCCTGCAGTCTGAAGTTTCCGAAGTGCATTAGACAATACATAGAGTTGAACTATCTCATGACTCTTCACTGTCAAAATTAAAACTTTAGTGACTATAACGAGGTAGCAGGACATTCATACTACTTTCATTGCAGGGGTACAAATCAATCAATTGAATCAATATAAGTCAACACTTGTTAAAAAATGAAATGCTGATCTCTTTACTGAGTCACACAGACACAATATTCTGACTGTATGTATTAGATTAGAAAATACAGATTGTTGGGTACTGGAAATGTCAGTTTGTTCTCCATAGGTGGGTAAAAACATCAAAGAAACAAGTTATCCACATTTGACTTCCGGAATTTAGCACATAAGGATCAAATAAAAACATGAAACATCCAAAAAGGAAAAATAATCATTAGGCTAGTGTAGATACAAAAATGCTGCTAGCGAGGATTTTCTTGCTACTTTCTAAGTCCGTGAGAGACTTTTCTCTCTCACAGAAGAGGTAGCAGTTATATAAACAACCAAGCCACCTGCAACCTTGAAAAGTCTTGTTTATGGTACAGTAGAAAAATATTTTGACAATGAATGTTTTAGGATTTTAGCCAATCACCCCCAAGGGGTGGCTGACCTTTGTCCAATTAGACTATGAAGAAAAAAGTCTATAAAAGAGTTTGTAAAATAATTAAATAGATCAATCTTGCTGCACAATTCCTGCCTGCTGGATCTTCTCTCCTCCTCCTCCCTATGGTTGCGGGACACGGTGATATACCGTAGGAACCAGGCCTGCGGTAATAGGCTAGTGTTGGGATTTTAGGAATTCTCCTGTTTTCTTTTTTTCTTAAATAATTGTTCCCATATATGTTTCCAGGGCAACAAATTACTGGGTGCTTAAGAAAAAAAAAAGACCTGGCAACAGAGGGAGGGGTCCAACTGGCTACTCTCTTTCACCTGGGGTTGGGTACACCCTGGGCTGGCTTGTGTTCTTGACATTCGGAGGGAGAGAGGCTGCCATCGTTGTGGAGGGAATTCGTCAGCGCTGCAGGCTTCTGCTTTCAGCTGCCTTCCTTCTGCCATGAGTGGAGCTTGCTCACTGGAGCAGCTGTTGCACTGGGACCCTAACACCCCACCTTACTGAAAGAGGGACCTGTTCACTGTCTGCTCAGGTGCCTCAGGGAAAAACCCCGGGATTCCCAAGCCTGCCTTTCCTTGCCCCGCTGGAAGCCGGGCCATGGCCACTCTGCCCCTGTCATTGCTTTGAGCCTTCGCTACACTGCCTGCCGAGATGTCCCAGGGTTCCTACTGCAGCTCCGGAGTTCAATACATCTCATCTGCCACCCAGGATTTGTGCTTGTCCCTGCTGTTCCAGATTGCTCTTCCTGAGGGTCCGGCCAGGCACTGGGATCAGCTGCCCAGGGGGGTTTGTGAAGTTTTTCTCCCATCCCTCCCTGGCTTGGCCAAGCCGCCATTGCCGCGTGCTCCCCAAGCTCGCTCCGGAGCGCCCCCTGCAGCCGCGGGGGAACCATCGCACCTGCCCTGCTCACCGGGAGCCGCCAGCGCCCCTGCCGGCTGCGAGCGGAACTGCACCCGAGGGGAAAGGGCCCGACAGCCGAGAAGGCTGGCACTGGGTTTGTGGTTCTGTTTGCTGTTACTGCCATAGTTATTGTTGTTTGCCTTGTTATTATATATATATATATATATTAGTAAAGAACTGTTATTCCTATTCCTCATATCTTTGCCTGAAAGCCCCTTAATTTCAAAGTTATAATAATTCGGAGGGAAGGGGGTGGCATTTTTTCATTTCAAGGGAGGCTCCTGCCTTCCTTGGCAGACACTTGTCTTTCAAACCAAGACAGTTAGGTACAAAATAATATTTTAGAATGAAGTAAGAGTACTTGTGGGATTCTTATTAGGTGATATAGCATGTACTGTTATCAAAAATTTCTGTTACTTAAACTACCATTCTTGTAAATAGTCAAGACTCTTTAGAATTAGTATTTTTAACGTTTAATCATAAAGGGTTTCTACTAAAATGAGGTCCTGTGTTCATTGTTTCCCAGACTTCTTTGTTCTACTGCTCCTACAGTGTCCAGGTCACAGAGAGAGATAATATTGACTTGTGTCTCTTTGAATTTGCTTTCTCCCAAGATATTTTCTGAGATTATTGACTTTTTTGCATAGTTTGACAATATGTTTCTCTGTGTCTTCTTCACTGCAGCTTTCCTGGCACCATGGAAATTTACAAATGTTATGCTTTGTGACAGATGCCTAATTAGAAAATGAGTAGGGAGAAGAAAGCTGGCAAGAGGTTTTAAAAAGAGACTTGCCCTTGATGAATATTAGCATAAGTTTCGGTCTAATTCCTGCTTTTGTCTACCTGATTTTTCTGTGTTTTTTAATTAGAATAGAAGACTGAGTTGTGGTTTGTACAGTGTAGGTTATTGAGCAGGCTTCCTACACAGTTCAAAAGAAAAGACTGTGAAGCATTTGTGCTTACTTCTGTTATTTTGCACCAGTGCCTGGACGTAAAACCAAGTGTCCCAATACTAGCTGTTATGGACTAACAGATTGTGAAACTCACCATCTCTATGGGCCCAGTCTTGCTGATACCATTTTATCAGAGATTAAAAAGAGAATAGCTCTGAAGGAAAACTACAGAGCCAATAGAGAGATCATAGTTGAAAATAAATGTTCTTTACAGTTCCTAAGCATCTTTTGAAAGACTGAATATCAGTTGTTCTTCTTGAGCAATTTATATGTAACACTACAAAAGAAAGTAGAATTTTTAAATAACTTAGAAGAGAAACCTAAGAATTATATGTTTTCACCCCTGATATCCTGGGATTTGCTTTTATTCACAGTTCTTAAGATTATGCTGTATTAATAACAGGGACATAAATCCTTTGCCATAATTCTATTAAGTCCCATTCACTTTCCTGAATTAGCAGCTAGTTCTTCTGAATGCTGATTGTCTTCTCTGTTGTTACATTTTTTGTCACTCATCGTATTAAAACAGGGAGAATATTAACTAGATTAAAGCACGATTGAAAGCCACTGTAATTAAGACAGAATTCAGCGTCACCTGCACTTGGTGTGTGTGATACAGCTCCAGACCCGGTAGAAATGAGTTCTGTATAACACCTAAGATCTTATTAAGAAGGACTGTGTAGAATGACTACATAGAAGTATGGGGAGAAGAAAGCAGTGGAAAGGATAATTCAAATTTAACATCAACAAGCAATATTGCAGCACTAAGGAACACCATAATGGCCTGAAAAACAACTTGAGAATTCAGACTCCCAATTAACACCTATAACAGCTGATCACATTTCACTTAAACATTGCTTAGCTTATCTATAATAGACATACATCTGGACAAATTCTGCTGTTACAAGTCCCACCTTAAGTGATGTTGTATGTCACTCATAGGAGGCTTTGAAGTGGAATTGTTAGTTAAAATAGGTCATTTGCCCTTTGCGTAGGAATGCCTTTCTCATCTCCTTGAAGAACCAACTGGTGAAGGCTCTGAAAGCATTTCCTCAGCTAGTTGATCCTGTTGGCATACACAGTATTTCTCAGTGTAGCTAATTAAGTGTGGAATTTGAAGTGATAATGTGTATTTTAAAATGGCTCAATGGCTTTGCATGGGATAGTTCAGTTTATCAAACACAGACTTGTGGCATTATTTAAATGTTCACAAGTTGTTCTTACCTGGTCTATAACTGCAGGTCAAAAATTATAGGTGTCTCCCTGGTGTGCATCTCTTTCTTGTACCTTATTTGACATATATCTTCATATATCTATCTAGATGGGTTGAATACTCTGCTGCTGTTACAATGGCAATTTATGTTTGTATTTAAGCAACTGACGTGAACTCACTTATTCAAGGCTCTGATCCCTATTTAGATTCAGACCTTGTTAATAAAAGGTAGGCATCTATTTGAAAGTACTGGACTTCAGCTGGCAACCCAGGACAGCATCAGTCTTCTGTAGATCCTGTCAGATATAATCTCAAACAAGAGTAATTTTTGCCAAGGAAACTGATCTGAATTGCTCAAATCTGAAATTTAGATGACTAAATATGCCAAACTTGCATTGACTCTCATCCACTATAATTGATAATAAATACTCCTGTGCATGACTCAAACTTGGTATACTTATGGACAACCAATATCTAGCATCCTTTAGTTTTATTTAAGAAGCATAAGCTTATTTAAAACCTCCAGCCATATCACTGACTCCTGATTGAAAGAATTAAATTCAGCTTATTAAATATAAATCAGGCCTGCTTGCTTTATAACTAAAGCTTTGTCAACTGAACTGAAAGAAACATTTGTGTTCTTTCTGTGCTGCCCAGTCTAGTTCTTAGTATGAAGAAAGAATCATGAGTGAAGTCAGTGCAACTGGACATTAACATTGCAGCCTCCTGTTCAGTCCTCAGAATAGTTTCTTTCCTGTTGATAGTATGAATTTACTTTGTGTGCTGGATTCTTTCAGTTCATAGGAAGATGAACTTCAGGTGAAGATTGTCTAAGGAAAGAGGGATTGAGTCATTTTCAAGTGAGTGAACAGAGGAAGGGAGGGAGTGAGGGAGTGAGGGAGTGAGTGAGGGAGTGAGTGAGGGAGTGAGTGAGGGAGGGCGTGAGGGAGGGCGCGAGGGCGTGAGGGCGTGAGGGGAGGGAGGGGAGGGCGTGATGGAGGGAGGGCGTGAGGGAGGGAGGGCGTGAGGGCGGATGTGAGGGCGGGCGTGAGGAAGGGTGGGAGGTTGGGCGGGAGGTTGGGCAGGAGTAAGGAATGGAGGGAGGGAGGGAGCGAGGGAGGGAAGGAAGGAAGGAAGGAAGGAATTCGGAAGGAAGGAAGGAATTCGGAAGGAAGGAAGGAATTCGGAAGGAAGGAATTCGGAAGGAATTCGGAAGGAATTTGGAAGGAAGGAAGGAAGGAAGGAAGGAAGGAAGGAAGGAAGGAAGGAAGGAAGGAAGGAAGGAAGGAAGGAAGGAAGGAATTCGGAAGGAAGGAAGGAAGGAAGGAAGGAAGGAAGGAAGGAAGGAATTCGGAAGGAAGGAAGGAAGGAATTCGGAAGGAATTCGGAAGGAAGGAAGGAATTCGGAAGGAAGGAATTCGGAAGGAAGGAAGGAAGGAAGGAAGGAAGGAAGGAAGGAAGGAAGGAAGGAATTCGGAAGGAAGGAAGGAATTCGGAAGGAAGGAAGGAAGGAAGGAATTCGGAAGGAAGGAAGGAAGGAAGGAAGGAAGGAAGGAAGGAAGGAAGGAAGGAAGGAAGGAAGGAAGGAAGGAAGGAAGGAAGGAAGGAAGGAATTCGGAAGGAAGGAAGGAATTCGGAAGGAAGGAAGGAATTCGGAAGGAATTCGGAAGGAATTCGGAAGGAAGGAAGGAATTCGGAAGGAAGGAATTCGGAAGGAATTCGGAAGGAATTTGGAAGGAATTCGGAAGGAAGGAAGGAAGGAAGGAATTCGGAAGGAAGGAAGGAAGGAAGGAAGGAAGGAAGGAAGGAAGGAATTTGGAAGGAATTCGGAAGGAAGGAAGGAAGGAAGGAATTCGGAAGGAAGGAAGGAATTCGGAAGGAAGGAATTCGGAAGGAATTTGGAAGGAATTCGGAAGGAAGGAAGGAAGGAAGGAAGGAAGGAAGGAAGGAAGGAAGGAAGGAAGGAAGGAAGGAAGGAAGGAAGGAATTCGGAAGGAATTCGGAAGGAAGGAAGGAAGGAAGGAATTCGGAAGGAATTCGGAAGGAAGGAATTCGGAAGGAAGGAATTCGGAAGGAAGGAAGGAAGGAATTCGGAAGGAAGGAATTCGGAAGGAAGGAAGGAAGGAAGGAAGGAAGGAAGGAAGGAAGGAAGGAAGGAAGGAAGGAAGGAAGGAAGGAAGGAAGGAAGGAAGGAAGGAAGGAAGGAAGGAAGGAAGGAAGGAATCACCAGTACTGGTTCCAGCACTGATCCTGCTGATGGGATGTCCAGCACCCCAGCACCACCTGGACTTGGGGATGGATACTTTCTTATGAATAGGTTTCTCCACCCTGAAGATATGTTCCTCACTTTCTATGCAGATTAGTTATTGTGCGCAGGCCGTTCTGGAAATAGGTCAAAAGGTTTCAGGAGTCTTTGGCAGTCTTGATCTCTCTTTGCGGTCCATGCCTGCTTCTTGGCCTCATTCCTGCTCTTGTGTTGTCTTCTTTTTGCTGTGTTGCTGTGGACTATAACAAGGATGCTTGTCCCAGAAAAGTTCTGCCATATGTCCACATGGCCCCCATCTCCAATCAAAACTCTGTTTTTTTCTTACGGCATATTAATTCCAACAATCATCAGCTCTATTAACAACAATTCTTATCTGTTATAACTGTTCTGGGTTGGATTTACAGCCATCTGGCTATTGAAACAAACAAATTAGCCCCTTTTTTCTGGGATTCTATAGACATGCCTCCAAGATAACTGGTAAAACCAAATATAATAGGGAGGTTATTTTATGTAAAACACCAAGACTCCATTTTATTGTAAGTTAAAAAAATAAATTAGAGTGTTGCCTGGAAATAAGGAATTGAGTTCAATTGTTGAAGTTGCCATAAAATCAAGAGCAAGCATTTTTTTCTCATGTTACTTTTTCAAACTACTACCAAGAATTCCTGAAACTTCAAGAAATAAAATTTTTTGAGCTGTTCGGTTTACTCAGTTGTTTCTGATCATCTGTTGACTCCCAGGGACAAGATTGAAATAACTTCAGCACAGCAGGCACAGTAGGCAGGAGGAACAATGGCAAACAAGTTCAACATGTGAGAATCATACCTATAAAGTTCCTGTGGAGTTCATAGCTCCACACCATTTCTAGAAGATTGATTAACTGTGGGAAATGATAAACTGCCTGGAAAAGTACAAGCTGTGGAGGCAGGATTTTCAAAGTCACATTTCTGACACCAAAGAGACTACTGTACCAAAGCACTGCATTGCAGGTCCAAAGAAAGCAAACAGTTCTGTTTGATGATCATAGACACATAAGTTTGGTTTGACAAAATATAAAGAGAGCATTTGATGGCCAGACAATAAATTTCTGGGGTTTCTCCCATTCTACTTTTTTTATCCTAACCTCGTTATTATTTCCAAAATGTATCAGTTATGTCATTTAGGCAAAGAATATGCATATTTCTGAATTCAGATAGATTTTCAAAGTAATGCTGAAATAGAGAGGAAAATTATTTTAGCTTTCAGTTGTATAACCTTCATCTCTCTTTGTAATAAAGGGGTAATAATAGTCTTTCAATTTAAAATAGCGGATAACCTTTAAGAATATATATACATGTATTCTGTTTCTATTGAAACACTTCTTAGTTATTTGAACTCATTTAAAAGTTTGTTTTAAAATAAAATATATCATGGGTTATTAAATCTCTTTTAATACCTTCTTTAAGCTCATATCTCAACCAACTATAATAATACTGTCAGTCTACCAAATACATCAATGGTAATACTGGTATTTTCTTGTGCCATTACAGTTTTAATATTTCTCAATATTTTGTTCCAGTTGTCGTTTAATCCTAGTCAGCAACTCAGTACCATGCAACTGCCCACTCACTGCCCTCCATACCCCAAGTGGGATGAGGCAAAGAATTGGAAAAGAAAGTAAAGCTCATGGGTTGAGATGAGAACAGTTTAGTAATTCAAAGAAAATAAAATACAAGAATACTACAACTAAGAATAATAAATATTAAAAATTCTGAAAGAGACAGAGCAAGGGACAAAACCCAAGAGAAACTAATGATGCCCAAAGTTATTGCTCACCACTCACTGGCAGATGCCTAACCCATCCTCAAGCAGTGATTGGGTCCTCCCAGCCAACTACTCCCAGTTTATATACTGGGTACCAAGTCCATGGTGCAGAACATCCCTTTGGCTTGTTTGGTTCAGCTGTTCCAACTATGCTACCACCCAGCTTCCTGTGCATCTCCAGACCAGCAGAGCATGAGACTCTGAAACGTCCTTGATTTAGGGTAAACACTGCTTAAGAACAACTGAATCATTGTGTTATCATATTATTCTCATATTATTCTCATACTAAATCCAAAACACAGCACTGTACCAAGTACTAAGAAGAAAACCGACTCTAGCCCAGGTGAAACCAGGACAGTTGCTCATAAATAAGAAATACAGAGTTGGACAGTTACAGATAATCATTTAAAGTACTCTCTTCTGCTCAGGCAGGGTCATTACAACCTAGATGACCTACAGAATGTTTTGGGGGTTTTAGGTTTTTTACAAACTTGATTTCCCACTCTACTTGTCCTTTCTCTTTGTATACTGATATCATTCAGTTCTGGCAAACTTTTGCCACACTTTATGGTTATAACTACTTTGTTTTTCTCTGTTTTCCTTTAAAAAAGAAAATTATAATTAAGACATCTATTAAATGATGTGGCCTTTACAGCCAATCTTCAGCCAAATTTTAATCTACTCTATCAGAATGTGGATAGATTGAGGGTGCTAGGTGATTTTATGTCTCATATTTAATTCTTCTTTCTATTTTATGTCTTTGTTTTTTTCTTTTTTTTTTTAAACTATTTTCTGGATTAAAAAAATGTGATGCCCACCATGTTGTAGTATTCTATTGTACACAGTAAGAGAAACTTACTTCAAAATTAATAACATAGGCAAATGGTGAGGATTACAAGAGACTCAAAGTAATTTACTTGTCAGAGGCCATAAATTACCTTTTTTTTAACACTTGGTTAAAAACATCAAGTTTTTAAATTTGCAGCCTCTTAATTTTGTTTCTCAATTCTGAGATAAATTAAAGCCTCTCAAATTAAATCAAGTTTGTTCAAATAAACAGGAAATTGAATAACATACAAGTGAAAAAGAACAACAGGCTGCAGACCGTTAGTTTTTATCATTTCTTGAATAAATCATCATTGTAGTTATGGACAGCTGCTGGGCAGCTTCCCTATTGTGTTACAGTTTCTATCACTTATAATGTGACCAGCCTCCAAAAGTGTGTTGCATCAGAAGCTCACATTATTTTCAAAATGAAGTCGTATTTTGAAGATTGTCAAATGCCATTATCTAGTAACACTAGAATGAAAAAAGATTTGGAATTACTACACTATTCACAGTTTATATTGCAGAATTTATTACAAGTTGTTCAGAGAAGCAATTCAACTCTGTGTGTAGAAAAGTTTCTCTCCTAATCTATACAGAAAACACTCTTTCAAATACACATCTGCTTTTTCTTTTAACAATTTAGTTTAAGTTAATGTTTTAGGTAAATTATTCTATAAACATGTGACTAAACTTTTTTTGGAAAGTTATGTTTTCCCAGAACTATGTGATTTGTCTTTTTCTGTTTTCTTCTATTTGTTTTTTTTGTTTTTTTTTTTCTTCTATTAAGAATGTCATCATTCAAGCATTAAAAAAAAAATAATAATCAACCCTCAACCTCCACTTTTCCAGCTTTCATGAACTAAGAATAACAATATTGTTAACATTTTTGACTGGAAACTCATTAAGTGTCAGAAAACTCAGAACCATTTATATAAGTATTTAGCTATAAATTATGGAAAAACTCTTCTGTTTCTAAAAAAATGAAATTTTGTCTTCTGAATTCTTTTATAAATAAATGTCCTACATGGATAGCTCATTAGAAATGAAACTGAAGCAAACCCAGGATAACCAACAAATTACTAATAATATTACAAACTGGTATTAGTGCTTATACTTTTTCTCAGAAACAAGATAATATGGCAGAAACAAGAAATATGTCTATAAGACATATGTCTATATGTCTACTTGTCTCACATTATCTCCATATGGTTTCTTTGTTATGACACCATTTTAAAGGGAAGAGAAAATTAATTTTGAGTTCATCTTGGGCTCCACAGAGTGACACTAACCTGCTACCCCTTTACCCTTGCCATCATTTACCATCTGTTTAGTTGCAACACAGCTTGTAACTAAGGTATGAATTTGTCCTTTATAGGTAATCTGCTTGATTTTTACCCAGTCTCTCCATCCATTCATGGCTGTTACTCAGAGGCAGCTCTTCACAATCTATCCTTTCCTTAACATAGACATCAACACCTCCATCCCTCCTTCCCAGCCTATCTCTTCTGAAAATCTTGTGGCACTAAATTGCAGTGCTCCCATCATGTAATTCATTCCACCATGTTCCTGTGATAGGAAATAAATCAGAGTTTTCTAATTTCACCATGCTTCCCACCACCTGTTCATTAGCTATCTGTGTGCACTGGTGTAGTGGCACTTCAGCTGGGCTGTTGGCCTCTTCACTTTTGGGAAGCATGCTCTCTAATTCCTTTGGGAAGATTAACAGGCATTTCTGTGATGTTCCCTAAAGTGCTGTTGTTTCCTTGTTCCTTACTACTGTCCATCAGAGCATCTCCTCTGGGACAAGAATTAGATTCTTAACAGAATCTATCATCTGCTTTCTGATTACGAAATACATAACAGTTTTGGTAACATGACTGGGTCTTTATTTTAATTAGTAACCTTGATTCCTTCCCCACCTTATGAACAAAGTTAATTTTTTGTTGACTATAAAATGTTTTATCATCAAGAGAGATTCACACAGAAGAAACTCCATAAATACCATGTACTTAATATCCAGATACTTCCTGCAGCCATGTGGCATCCTGAAACTTACCCTTTTCACACAGAAAATAAAAGAAAACGTCACATTCATAGCATGGTCTGTAAGAACATGATATTTTTATAAAAGATTTTTGTGTCCCCTGAAATTTTCAAGCCCTCTTGTAAAAATTCCTAACTTTAATCATAAAAGAGTGGGAGAAGATTGTTCACTGTTGAAGAAACAGGTTTTAGGCCAAAAACCAGTCTAATTATATACCAGGTTCACACATGTCTTACTCTATTTTCCTCTTGTTCTACTTAGTGTTTTTATAACAAAGTGACATTCTATTCTAAAATTCTAAAATTTTAGAAGCTGTATATTTGCATTAAATATTTAAATCAATCTGTATCAAGTAAACTTGACCTTCCATTTCAATGAACAACTACAATTAAAATGGAGTTGCTAGTGCTCAATATCTTTGAAAGCAGTATTATGTATCAGATTAGGCATGTGTTGAAGTATTTGAATTAATAATAACTGTCTGTTATTGACTTTTCCTCCTTCTCTAGTATTTATTGTTTGCATTTTCATTATAAATATGTTATTGCAAAAGATATTTCAGGTTCTGTTGCATTGCAACAAAACCGGCTTCTTATTATTTTGTTCCCAAAAGTGTTGTCTGTCAGTACCTGCATTTATGAAATTTTTGACTATTTTTATCTTATTAAGATAATTATACTAGTATTTCTTTTTTCTTATTGTTAGTATATTTAGATCTGCCTGAATAGCTAAAAGGAAGAGGTTGCAAGATAGATCAGAAGAATGATTTTTAAGACCTTTGTTTCAGAAACTACAACAGAATGATTACCAAAACATTTTAGTGCGTAGTACTGTGGTCCTTTAATTTTTAAACCAAAGTTGAACACTAAGGGCATTTTCTAGAAAAGTTGATCTTCAAGCAAAGACAAATTAAAAAAATGTTATGTAACCCTTTATGCAATGATTAAGGCATACTTGAATCCAGTATGAAATAATCGTGTTATAATGATAATAATGGAGAGAATAGTGGAGAGAATAGTGGAGAGAAATGTAAACACAAAAACAGTTTCTGAAAGAAGTAGCTGAAAACTCTGAGAAATGAATACGTAGAGATGAATTAAAAAGGACAGCCAGAATAAATTCTTTCACATTCCTTTTATTCCGGTGGCAATAAAGAAACAGAAAATAACAGAAAATTACTTGGCCTGCAGAGACAAAACAGAAAACTTTGAAGCATTGCAGTTCTTACCAATAGCATATTTCCAGTGCATACCCAACTGCCATCGCAGTAAACAAGCCTTTGAGGATCCAACAGTGTATGGTCAAGTATAGTCATGATTTTATGGGCATAGATTTACATAAGATTATAGCATAAAGAATCTAACTCATATTTAAGTGTGACAGAAAAAGTATGAAAATAAGTATTTGGTATTTGACTAATTCATAAAATACTGGATAGAGGATTTTTACAAGTGTGAACTGAAACATGAGAATATTTGCTTTTGAACTAAGTTACACATGAAATGTAATGGCTTGATTTTAACTAAAAATTCATATAATACATTAATATTTCCACATATACACAGTACATAAAATGTTTGTTTCAGCTACATAAAAATTGAAGTCTTAGAAAAGTTCTGATTTTTGCTTTCTCTCTCTTTAGAGAAAATGTTTCAATTTGAGCTGTCACAAAGGCACATTACAAAGTAATCAGTCACAAGAATGTAGATTTCCAGATGTCACATTTGACTCTATATTCACATCTCTTGTACTAAGTGTTTATTCTGTTCTTACTATACTAGCAAATCACTGACTGGTGCTACCTGCACGTACTTAATGCACAGCAGAGTACAGTCCTAACTATAAGTAAAAGGAAAGTTGTTTGCGATACAGAAAAAAAGAAACCCCAATGAACCAACCAACCAACATTAAAAAAAACCCCAAAATTTCCCAAATCAAAAAACTGAGAAACAAGATTTAAAAGAAAATACAGGAATAAATCAAATTGAGATCTAAGTGACATAAGAATTTAAGAAATTTTCCTGAAATATTGCAAAAGTTGAAGTGCAAGAAGGTTGAATAAGCTATGCTTCCATCCCTATGCAGGCATAGGGATATTCCTGGCAATAAAATTTACAGTGCCCATATTTGTACTGTACCCTTGGCAAAGGGAAAGCTACATTTTAAATTTACAGTCATTAAACCACATTTCATTGTGTCTTTAGGGTATCATAAATATTATTTTAATAGATATTTTACATGTAATTGAAGAAACAGTGGTTCAAAAGGGATAAATTCCTACTTTCATCTATCTTTTTAGTTTATTTCCCAAGTTGAATATGCTGCCAGAGAAAGTTCACATAACTTATATTCCTGTTAATAACAGTTAAGAAAAGGATGGTTTTGTACTATATTTAACCTTTATTATCTGTCCCATCATCATGAGTGACTCCAGTTCTGTAATCATCTGTACTGAAGGTCAGACACAAATCCAAAAAATTTACTATGAAAATTTCACCCCATTGCCTATGGGCTGATCAATATTCTTACCACAAGCAATGCTATTTCTATACCCTTCCCAGGCATTAAAATTGCCCAAACTGATAACATTTGTGATCTACAGACAAAATTTGTAGTATTATCCTGGCTCTGGAATGGTATTCTCCAATTTAACACTCCTGCCAAAACCAAGATGCTGCTCACTCCCCCTCCTGCTCCAAGTGGAAACACAAAAGGCGAAGATCACAGGCTGAGATAAGAACACTTTACTGGGATCAGCAGTGATGGAAGAAAAAAACAATGACAGCAACAATATTAATGCAAAATTCTTTAAGACAAAGAAATTATTCACATGGAAAGCCTACAACAATAAACAAACACCGATCTGCTCTTCTCCACCACATTTTCTCCTGACCAGACAGAACACCCTTCTCCTCAGAAGCGAGAGTCCCTTTCCCCTGCTCCCATTATTGGCATGAAGTAGTACTGAATAATATCAGGGTCCTGGCCACTCCAGGCTATTGCTGATTTACCAAAATAGGAATATCCATCTAATATCGATATCCAACTGAGACGGACAAAAACTCTCTAACAGTTTAGAGTTAGAAAGTGTATGTTTTATTTGGCGCCAGGCACTGCGTGGGACAGCTCCCTAAGACGCAGGGCCCCGATACAAGCAAACATGATACCTTTTATTTCCAAAATATTATGAATATCCAAAATACAAAATGCATATTCATAGCGTTAACACCTCCCATTCTCCGCTTCGCATGGAAATGAGCTTACATGTCATTAAGCATGTGTAGTGTGTGTTCTGAATTGAGTCGGTGGTCTTGAATTGGGTCAGTGGTCCTAAAAAAGATGAAGTAAGTTTCTTCTTGCATGACTTTTGGATGGGTTCCCACAAAGGGAGGAAATTGGTAATTGTCCTTGTTCTATACACCAACTTATCAATGTTTCTACTCCTTATTCTAAGCACAGATAAACAAACATGCAAATGACAGATCATCAGTTATTTGGTAATCAGTTACTAACATCTAAAATCCTATTTCAGGTCCAGCTCTCCTAACTATTTCAATTAACTCTCACTGGGCCCTAATTCTTTCCTATTCCACCCATTCCACACAGCTAGCCTACAATTAAAATCTTTATGTTTCTTCTAAATCTATGTTTCATTGCAAAAAAACTAACCTTGTTCTTTCCAAAACAGGTCAGATATTCATTAATCATTTTACTTTCTTAGTAATTAAAGTAAGAATAAGGAAGGGATATACATAAGGTGCAGGGTTTTAGTAGTTGAGATTTTATGTGACAATGAAAGAAAGTTTGAAATGTCAATTTATTTGTGGCAATCCTTTGAAATTCCCAGAGTCTAGTTGTTTAGTTAATACAGACCAATGCTTCTAACTGTACTAAAATTACACCATTCCTTCTTTTATTATTGGTACCATGATGTTGCTCTCATTTATGCAGGGTTTTTAAAAATATTCTTAATATATTTTATTCCTCTTCTATCAGTGAAAAAAGCTCTGCATTTTTCTTGCCGTCAGGTCTGGCAATTAAGGAAGAAAATATAACCAACCTTTTCTTTACCTAGTGATCTGAAAAATCAGGTCTTCTCATTCACAGAATACATTTTGGCAACAGTGAAGTTTCAAACTACTGATATTGGAAACAAAATATTTTCGTTTTAACATGATTAATCTAGCACACTTCCTTTTACCTAAAATTAATTATTACATAATAGAAAAATTATTAACTCAATATTGTACAAGAACAAGTGAGATTTCAAATGGGTCTGTGGAGCAAGACTCACTTCACACTAAGTGATCAGAAGCTAGCTGATATAACATTTATAGAAAGTATTTTATTCTGTAGTATAAAGCTTATGCAAAAGTTTCTATATAAGAAAAAAAGTATTACCTAATACAGGGAAGGAATGGAAAGATATGGATACCTAATGCTTCCTTACTTCATCCACTTCCCACCAGATAATGAATGCAACCATTAGAGTTTAACAGTTTATTTGATTAAATACTGATGATGAACCAGAATGCAAGGTGAGAACAAAACAAATTATTTGGGAAATATTCTAAGGTTTATAGGTAAAGTGCACTTTCCAATGATTTCTTATGCATCCATTTTCTACTATACAGCCAGACAAATAAACTGAGAGTGCAGTGAAATAATTCTTGATTGCAATTGTATAAATGACTTTCCAGCTGAAAAAAGGTGGACCTTCACTGTAAAAGTGAAAGGTCAAATTTCCTGAGAAGAAAAGTCATTCATGCACTAGAAGGACATCCTTAAAGAAAAAGGTTTCTTTTCATCCACTTGGCATACTGTAACAAGTCATATAGTATCTCATGGACATATCCAGCCCATGTACTGAGGAGATGCCTTGAGACAGAATGTCAGTAAGGTCAAAAAGGCAAAAAACTTGGTTTTTACAGATGTGTTTTCCTTGAGACCGGCCATACAGTCACAGATCCTTTCTGCCACCTAATTGATTTTCTTTGTTTCTAACATCCATTCAAAAGATCTAAAACATGTAGTTATGCTTTTGTGCTGATGGGCTTGAATAACATTTGCTCAAGATACTGCAAGACATATAACTGCACCATAGAGAATATCAGGAATCAGTTCTGCATGCTTAACCAAAACTCAGTGATGTTTGTTAGAGCCTGATATACATCATCAAAAGATGGCTCCACTTATGCTATTATCTGTGGTCAACTGCAGTCACCACCCACATGGTTAAATTGTGCACTCCCTCAACATGTGTATTGCTATTTTCCCATGGGAGATTTCTATTTTCTTAAATATGGCAACATTAAAACCTTTTGGAGCATATATTTTCAGACAAAATATGGCCTTTAACTTCAAGGTATCTTTTACTTCAGATGTAGATTAGTCTTCTTTTAAAAGTTATTAGTGATGATTTTCCAGACGTTCAAGAAATTCCTAGTAAATTTTTTGTCACACATAATTTTTACTTTCTTATTTTCTGGTTCCTCATGGACTAAAAGCAACATGGAAATAGTAAAAGAACATATATCATATATATTATTTTCTATATTTTATTTATAAATATCTATAAGTACCTATAAATATATGGATATATTTTTCATATGCATATTTTAATAAATATTTAAATTAATCACTTGTTACTAAAATATTTTTACTAATGACAGTGTGATATATACAGGTTTTTCACACTTGCTATTCAACTAATGAAGAATGCTTAGTTTGAAGATTTCTAAGCATTAACTATATCAGTTGTTACCAGGACACCTTTTGAATGTCTAATTTGCACGCAAATTTTTAAAGCAATAGCATTACTGGTATGCTTACAGTTTGCAGAATTGGAAGTCCAAGATATAGAAGCACCCTCCTCCCCTCCCCAAGTAGTGGTTTTCTAAATTAGTCAAGTAATTTACAGACTCAGATTTCTGATATTTTTACTGGTTTTGTTGGGTTTAGTTTATTGTTTGTTTTGGGTTTCTTCTGTTGGTTGGGTTTTTCATAGTTACTGTAACATATGAGAATAGACTTATTAATTCCCTCTATGTAGATTTGTAAGTTTTCGTTATTATTTGCACGCCATTATTCCTCATTTCTATTTTTATTACTTCTGTTTCACCTCTTTAATTTTCATTTTTACTACTAGGTATTCTGTTACTTCCAGAAGCAGTAATTTCTCACATATATTTTGACAAGCTGCTAACTATAATCTTGAAGTTACAGAAAAGAAATATCAATAAGTAAATGAGAATAGTTTATTTAGAAACCAGAAAAAGATTTTTATATTAAAATTACTTTTTGCTCCAGTTTCTACAGAAAATGAAATTTATTGTTTTCTTTAAGAATCCCAGATAGTCAGGAAAATACTTTGCTGTACTCACTCCCTAATATTTTCATGGCAATAATGCCCCAAAGTTGCAATAAAAAAAAATGAAGATTTTGCTGGACTAGATGGAAATATATATGAAAACATAGATTTATCCTATAAGAGATCAGTTTCAGGCCAGATATTGCAAATTTTGATGAAATCCTGTAATGTTGTATTTGCATTAGGTCTTATTCAGATAGCAGGAGCATTAGCCTTGCTAATAAAAATTATGCTTAGAAAACAGTGTAAATATCTGTACTCTTCAAAGTGCAGATAAACAGTCACATTATATCATTGTAAATCCTTTACACACTTGTCAAAAACTGCAAAAAATGGAAACTAGTATTTACCCTGTTTCTTTTGAAAACAAGACCATAACAAGAAAGACTGTGCAGTTTTAAGTGATTTTGAAATAACATTGGGTTAAACACTAGAAGCAATATTGTGATTTTTGCTTCTTTTAATCATCTTTTTGGTTTTAAATGCAGATTAAATTCCAATATAGTCTCAGCTGTTTTTACAGCTTGACAGTTTTTTGGAAACAAACTTAGAAGAGGAAATCTTATATGTCTGATGAATCACAATATCTAATAATTTTCTAAGGGAAAGTTATGAAAGCATTCAAATGGGGCATAATATAGAAACTGATTTTAAAAAATCTTGATCAAAAAAATACAACTCCCCACAAAATCTCCAGAATGAATGCTTCAAGTTGAATCAGTAGAGACTGTTTTAGATTCTAAATTGAAGTTACAGGGTGGTGTAAGAAGAGAGGTTTTTAGAGATTACAATTGTTCATTTCCATGTGTGGCATGGTTTGACACTGGATGGATGTCAGGCACCCACAAAAGCCACTCACTCACCCTCCCCTGCAACTGAACAGAGGAGAGAAAATATAACAAAGAGTTCATGAATTGAGATAAGGGCTGGGCGAAAACACTCATCAAGTACCATCAAGGGCAAAACAGGCTCAACTTAAGAGATATAAAGGGAATCTATTACTAACAAGGTCAGAGCAGGAAAATGAGAAGCAAATTAAGCCCTTGAAAGCACCTTTTCACTGCCCCCTCCCCCCAAACCCTCTCTCCTTCCCACTGATAGCAGAGGGAGACAGGGAATGGGGGTTTTGGTCAGTTTACCATCCGTGGCTTTTCTTGCTGCTCAGGGAGATGAGTCATTCCCCTGCCACACTGTGGGATCCCTCCCATGGGAGACAGTTCTCCATTAACTTCTTTAACATGGATCCATCTCACAAGCAACAATCCTCCCAAAACTGCTGCAATGTGAGTCCATCCCACAGACAGCAGTACCCCTCAAACTGTTGTAGCATGGGGCACCCTTCCACAGAGTGCAGTCCTCCAAGGACAGGCTGCAAGCAAGGGCTCTCTCTCTACTGGGTCTCCCACTGAATCACAGCCTCCTCCAGGTATCCACCCGCTCCTGCATGGGCACCTTCCCCATGGGCTGGGGGTGGATCTCTGCATCCCCTGTGGATCCATGGGCTGCAGGGGCACAGCTGCTGCTCCATGGTCATCACCATGGCCTGCAGAGGAATCTTGACTCAGGCACCTGGAGCACCTCCTCCCTCTCCTTCCCCACTGACCTTGGTGTCACCATATTGTTTGCCTCACATGTTCTCACTCTGCTCTTCTCTAGCTAGAAAATTAAAACTATGCCACAAACTTTGTTTTGATTTCTTCTTAAATAAGTTGTCACAGAGGCACTACCACCATCTTTAATTGGCCCAGCCTTGGCCAGCAGCATACCCATCCTCAGAGCCATCAGGGATTGGCTCTGCCAGACATAGTGGAAGCTTTTAGTAGCTCCTCACAGAAGCCACCTCTGTGGTCCCCCACTACCAAGAACCCAGCCGTACAAAACCAACACAACGCACCTTAGCTTAGCATCCAGGAGGATCTTTTCCATGATCTTCCCAGGCACCGGGGTGAGACTGACAGGTCAGTAGTTCTCAGGGTCCTCCATTCTACCCTTTTAAGAGATGGATACAATGTTTCCCTTTTTCCAGTCTCCTGGGCCTGCATCTGACTGCCATGACTTTTCAAATATCGGAGAGAGTAATGGCATCAGCCAATTCTCTCAGGACTCTGAGATGTATTTCATTGCGTCCCACAGACTAAAGTACCTTCGGGTTCCTCAGGTGGTCATGAGCCTGATATTAGAGTGCGAAAGACCTTTTTCCCCCAGTCCCCATCCTGCTGCCCACCCACTTGAGAGTTACACAGAAGCAATCTCTCAAAGTAAGTAGAAGTAATGCATTGAGGGAATGGTGTCTGGACAATGGATTTTGGAAAAAAACCCAGTATTTTATAAACATTCGAAAGAATCATACCATTTTAAGACTTAAAACATAATTGTTTGACCATTGATCCTTGTCATAGTTCTGCCAAGACTAAGGAAGTACATGCCAAAGCCCCAAGTTTTGTCAAGACAATACAGGTTTCTGTCTGTTGGTGGAATCTGCAGGGCTGAATTAAACCTAATTTTTTTTTCAGTGGAAGGATAAGGGTTTTGAGAAGATACACTGAAAAATTACTATAAAGAGTCAGAAACTGCCTAAGGTAGCTAGTAAGAAATGCTGACAAAAAGGTGATAAAAGGGTGTCTTTAGTCACTTCGCTGTCATCTTCAGAAGAAATGGATCACTGACCTAATTCATAGTCTTTGCAGTCAGCCAGTGATAGGATCCATTCCCATCTTTTCAGTGGTTGCCACACTTGTTCAGACTATTTGAATTGAGAATTTGGATTATTTTATATCTTTTGCATAACTTGATGTAATATCTTCTATCTCTCAAATATAGTAAATGCTTTCAGTAGCCCAAGAATATCTTCAGGCATCAAAATAATGCACAGTTGTACAGGGTGGCATATGGAAAAATTATGTTTGTTTAACTGCCTTTTTCCATGTGGTCTGTAAATCACCTTTTCTGCTGTGAAGGGAGGTGTGATAATTTGTGTAAAGACTTCCGCGAATTACATTTCCAGGTAGCAGCTAGAATTGCTCACCCTATTTCTCTTCCTGCAAAAGGAGTTCTAGGCCTCTTCTGCTACATTAGTCCAGGTCTACACTTCCTAAGAAAAGAAAGCTTCCCCTTCAAATAAAGTGAAGAAATGTAAGTTTCTCCAAAATTCTATGAAGTCTTGGCTTTACATGAGCCCAGTTCTTCCCTTGAACTGTCCTCCCCTTTGCATACTCAGTGGGAAGACCAGTGAAGAAATACATGAATGAGTTTGTAACACAATGTTAAGAAACTCATCTGCAAGTGAATATTGATGCTCTATTCCTTCCTGAAATGAATATTTAAACATCTGATTATATATATGCACTGGGTTAATGACTAAAACCCACATGTCCCTATTTCAGAGTGAGGTGTCTAATTATAAAGCTATATAATGACTTATTTTTCTTGTTAAATGAATATTGAATTAGCTTTTCTTTCAAAAGAATAAAAATAAGCACTCTTCCCACTCTCCCACTGCTTTGGATGTTAGTTTATAATTTAGAATATATATCTGGCAAAAAGACGATTTCTCTAGGCCGAAGATCATCTGTTTCTCCAGATGTTTTCTAACCACTGAACTATTGGATTAAAGAAGAAGTGCAGAGAGGTGGAAAAAAGGCATTTCACATTCCTGCATTTATATGCTGTGTTGAGTTCCATCTAATAGTGGTTCCTGAAAAAGCCTATGAGATCAATTTTTGGAAGCAAAAATGTCGAAACAATGCTTGAATCTGATCAGACTTAGGCAGACTTTGATCTCTCAAGTCTCTTCTTACAGTCAAAATGGTGAGAGAAATGTTGGGTGGGATAGAAAATGGACTAAAAACTGATGGGACTCTTACGATTTTTAATACAATGTTCAATTGCCACACAGTTGACAGCACAATACTGGGGCTAGCACACTTTTAGTTTATTAATTATCCTGGAAGGTGAGACAGAATGCCATCTCATCAGGTTGACACCAAACTGGGGGGGGACCTGCCAGTATCCAGGTCCCTTAAACATAAATTATTCTATATTCTGATTCTATGAGACCAAAACAGAAAGAATGATGACTGTGAATAGTGAAGAGTTGTAAGGTAAGGTCTGACACAATTGATTTTTCACTTGGCAATGGCTGCAGGTAGAAATCCCGGTACCAATTATATAGGAATAAAATTATTTTCACTAATTTTTAAGAAAATAGCACGTTTACTGTGATTAATATAAATACAGTGCTCCTCTAGTAACAACAACAACAAAAAGAACTACTTACATTTTATTTCTATTATTCAGTGGGATGTCCTACAGATCTAAGTAAATGTGACACTTCTCAAAAAAAGGCTTGGAAAGTAAAAACAACTATTCTACTCTCTTTTAGCATGGCATAAATGTTTGTATTTTGCCCAAATAAAATGTTATATATTTTAATTTAAATCTTCCCATGAATTATTCCAATTTCAGTAGGTGAAAAATCACAATGCATTCTGCTCCAGAAATGTGAATTTTCAGTTTGCCATGCAGAGAAATTGGAAGGTGTCTAGAGAACTCCTTACTCAAGAGTTCAAAAGTAAGAAATGTTCCTTTTTATTCTTCTAGCATTAAAATTTTAAACAATCATAAAGCAAATCAACTTTCCAATTTGCAGTTTAACTTTTAAATTTTTCCATGTCAAGGAACTATGTAAACAATTGTGAAATAGATTCACTGATAGGTAGAACTAGATATTAATCATGCTGAAGGTCCAATCTTTAAAAAATTTCCTTCTTTAGAAGTTCTAACACAGTATTTTAGAAGTCTTTCTTTTGTAAAAAAAAAATACAGTTTCTATGACATGAAATATAGCTTATATGGCTATTTTACTCTTTTTTACTATTTTTTACTATTTTACTATTTTATTTGAATTTTTAGTTAAGACTGTGGATTTACTAAAGTATCATTAAACAGAGAGAAATCACTAAACAGATGCTCTTTGCCAAATATGTTGGAAAAATGTTAGCAATTCAGAAACACCTAAGGCAGCTAATAATCCACGCATTTTTAACAGCAAATAATTCCATATCTGATTAAATGCAGCAGGGGCACTGCTATCAGATTTTCAGTGTGTGTAATTTCAAACATAACAAATTAACTAAAACAAAAACATTCTTATGAGCAGAAATAATTTATACATTAGAGGCTTTTTCCACTGTATCTTTGCAATTCAGATAAATTGCTGTGTAAAACTGTGCCACTGGGATGTTATGCATCCATCTGACAACACATGAGTTAGAGAGAGATAAACCTTATGAAGAAAATCACAGAAATTAAACCTTTGGTATCTCAACAAAAACCAAAAATCTAATTAAAACATAAGCATTTTTTTTATTTCAAAGACATAATCAGTATTATTGCTGTTGCTTTTATAAGAAACAGCAGCATATACTACACTTCTATCTTACTGTGTTAGCAAAGTTGGTTACTAAATCAAATATATCCTTTGGACTATTTTCTGGAGTGCTAGAGTTTCAAAAAATGTGGGGCCACTTGTGATGTGTTCATTAATTTGCAGCACTAAGATCCATGTAAATGGAAACTTTTTTCATAAAATCAACTGAAAAACCCCAAACATAGCTATTGCTTGCTTTCTATATCTATTATAATACAGGAGCCAATGAACACTTATAGCTAAAATAAAAAGTAATTTTCTTCACACCTAAAATAAAGTCAAACAAGACCCACTACTTCACAAATGTCTAAATTATTTTTAATTTTCTGTCCACAGGTAGGAGACCAACTACAGAACATCTCACACCCTGTGCTCTCTGTACTTGGAGCAATCTAGTGGCCCAGAATCTTTACAAGAAATCTGTTTCTTAACTCTTAGATCATTCAGAAAAATTTGGAAAAGTTTTCTAAACATTTTAAAGTTTCTATCCATTCCATTCAAAATTCTGTGCCTTTTGAAATGTGTTTTTAATGATTTTTTTCTTTAAAGAAATTCTGCAATGTATTATTGCAAAGCATCAGCTGTAAGATGCTTCTGTAGCAGTAAGCATGACTGCAGTACTGATTCATTTCATTACTACACATAGCTCTATTTCTGGGCACTCTTATTGTGCTGAAATAAATACAGCTACAGCATCATTGCTACTGGAAGAGAATCAACATGTTTAATCTAAAAATCACATTAACAGGCTTCCTTAATATTTCTGAGACCATATTCTCAGGAAAAAGTTTCATCATAAAAGAGTGTAGTTATAGCCAACATCATAAATATAGTTCAGTACCATCAGTGATGCTGAAAAAAGGCAAGGATGAAAGTGAAAACAAAAAGAACACGAAGTTTCTTCCTAGTGTTCAAGAAAAGAAGAATTTTTAGGTCAGACCATGACCCCAGAAAATGGGTCAGGCCTGGAATTGTTCAGACCTTGAAAGTATCTGGGAGGTCTTTCAAAAGAAAACAAGAATCGAATTTTCTGAAAAACATTAAGATGTCTGAAAAATTAAACTTCTAAAAAAATATTTTAAGCTTAAATATATGGGAATGTTTCACATTTTGAAAAGTGTGACTACAGGCTACATGTGATAAATATGTGGCAAAAAAATAGATAGTAATTTTTTCTCCCACATTTTTCCTGTGTTCATGTGCATATATGCCTGTAAAACCTTAAGGATATTCTAATTAATTCAGTTTCTCAGTATAGGTATCACTATAAGTGTCTTTTGTGTTTGACCTCTAGATGTAATCAAAGCTCAGGGCATATTTTCTGCAGTTCTTGTGTCTGCATCGACAGAAGACACCTTAGTATTAGAAAGGTATTAGCTACATCTACTTTGCTGGTAATACTTCGAATCATATTTTCATCTACTGATTTCTCTTTTATTGTTAGCAGGCACAGAAGCTAAAAACATATGTATTCTGTTCTACATGAGCAAGCAGACATGTTACACACTAGAGCACTACAAGTTGTTTGATTTATATATGCAAATCCCAAACACATAATGGTAAAAGCAGTCTGCTTTCATTTTGGTAGGCTTAGTGATTCACAGCAATAAGACATAAGACACGAGTGCTAAAACAATTTTAAAATTTCATCCATAAAGTCATATTTTTTTTCTAAAATAAACTACCCTCTATAGGATCATCCCAATGGACACTACAACATTTATTTTATCTAGTGTCCAAATCTTTTAAACATCCCCAGTTGATTGAATTTGAACATTGCTTGGGGTTCATAGTTTGTTCAAGACTGAATGTGTAATGATCAGACAAAAGACTCAAAAACAAAACTGAAAAGCCAGAAAGACTGAAAAGCAGAGACTAGAAAATAAATTAGCAACCAAACAGAAACAGATAGAAAGGAAAATGTAAGGACAATGGCAATTGAAAACAGATTATCTCATTCCTCCAAAAGACTGAAACGAGTACCAACAAACATGGGGAGATAGAATAGTCTCAAGACTGCAGTAATGGTTCTGGAACTTACGTACCTTTGAGCTACAGAAAAACAATCATGACAGAAGAATATCAGCCTTGATCTCACTACAGACACAATTTTATGTTCAATAATTTTTTATTAGTTTTATCATGTGCAGTATAAGCAGATTTACTTGCTTACCAGCCTTTATGTGATACATTTCCTGACATTATAAATTAAGTGGTTTGATTTTTTTTTTTTTTAAATGATCCAACTCTTTTGAATTTCAGAAGAGTGTTGGTAGTCCACAGTACCCACATTAAAAGATGGAAAGAGCTGGCCTCACCTCTATCATCAACTAAATATTCAAGTAAATATAACCTTATCTGCTGTGCTTTGGGATCAATCAAATTTAATGTTCTGACATGTCCTACAGTACTATTCTCCATAGAAGTTACCAAATTGGGAAATTCCCTGCTTAGAGGCCTTGAACAAATTTAGGGGTGAGGTGATCATCAACCTATTCAGTCTCAGACAGATGGGTTTCACTTTAAACACACCCATGACATAGCTTAAGGACCAGGACCCTTGGAGATGTAACCTTAACTGCACAGAAGATTTTGAAGACAGAAAGTAGTGGATAATGACAGGATAAGAAAGTGTAGGAATATTGAGGTGGGTCACATTGTTGTTATGCCCAAAGGATGGTCTCAAATTCACTAAATTTACTATTATAGACCTTGCTTCCATTTCTTTTTAGGCTCATTACAGACATATTTTACCTAAGTAACAAGATATACCTCAAAATGATGTATTGTTCTAAACTTTAGAAGAAATTAGTGTTTATCAGTCAAGACTTTGAGGCCCGTACATTTCCAAGGTTTTGCATTATGTAATTCCCCATGAAAATGTTGAGATTAAGGAAAAAAAAAAAGCCACAATATTTCTACATCAATGTTAAAACTTCTAGAAGGAATAGACTATTATTTCCCAGCTGCAACTACTTTACAGAGGTCAGCATCTGCTCATTCAAATGATACTAGAGGTTGTCACAACTCCATCACAGAAAAGTTGTATTGGCAATGCTTATAACATACTAGTCTTGTCAATAGAGAAAGCTAGCAAAATTGAAATGTCACAGTTATTGACAAATAACCATCAAGTAATATCTCTCTTGACTGTTATTAACAATGCTATTGAAAAAAAATCTAGGAGTTTCTGCTATGTTTGAATTGACTTTTCAGCTTTAGAAGGTACTGCCTTTCATAAGGATGTAATTGTTTTACCCCCTTAGCGGCCCAGACAGATGTGAAATTTTGCTAAAGAAAAAAAAATATATATACCTTGTTCTCAAAATCCTTTTTGCACCTGCTTCCTGAAGAACCAAGCAGAGTAATGACTACACACATACCTCGTATTTCCAGCTTGTCAGAAGCCTAAGCAACTGCAGATTCTTATAGATTTTTTTTTTCCTCACATTATCATAGACAATCTGATTACAGGCAAGTCAACAACTATTGATATTTTAACACATGCAAGCTAGCAATAATGACTGTGCAGTTCACAAGTTAATATATCATTATATTTCTCTTGAAATACCAAATGGTTCTTCCAATAACATTTTTGAAAACCAGACTGAGGTAATACAAATTTATGTCAAGTTTACTCTTCGTTTATACATCCAAAGGAAACAGGTTTTTTCTACATTAATTCTTGCATAAATATTTGAAAACCTGCATGTTTCAGTTATTCCCTCCAGTAGTATCCAAGCTTGGAAGTTTATCTAATGGTAATACACATCCTAGTTATTTTCTGTTATTTTCCTCCTACCTCAGAATGGTCTCCCCTTTTGTGTTTACTAAAATCAACTTGGCCCTGTCTTCAGAAGTTTCAGTGATATCCAGTTGTATTTTAAGTTTTGTCCAACATTCAGTAATTGTTGGGAGAGGAAACGTTGTTATGAAGACTTTCAAGAGGGAAAAAAAGTATGTTCCACAGCAACTTATTTTAGTCTCATTTTAGTTATTTTATGTGTCTGTTCCTAATAGAAATTAAATGCTCCAGATTTGTAAATTGTTTTTCTGCCTTAGTGATGACACTTGATTTTGAATCTATATTCAACACTGTCCTTTTACCATCTCTATTGTGCAAGGAACCAACAAGCCATCAAAAAGATAATGGATGTGCAATCTACATATAGCTTCAAGCAGCCTACCAGCTACGATCTGATCTTCACTGGATATAAACCAGCTGACTTGAAAAATCCTATGCAATTTATACCAGCTAAGGTGATGGTCCCTGTTTTTCATTGTGCTTGCAAAGAAGATTGCAAACTTTAGTGTTATATATCAACCTGAAGGTTGAAATACAGTAATAAAATTTAACATAATACCCTGGAAAACTTGCCTTCTAGAATGGTAAGACAGATCATGGAAGGGAAAGCAAAGACAAATCCCCATAATCATAGAACAGTGGTAAGCCTACTTCACTGATTCCCACAATATATCTGTTAGAAAACATTCCTTCCTAATAAATAATATTGTATATAAAGCAAATTTCTAATTAATATAACTGCCTATACCTCTTATATGCATTTGAAGTTACAGGTTAAAATATATTTACAATCTATTACAGCTACATATATTAAGGAAAAATATGCTTTAATGTGAATAATTGCAGATGTTGAAGTATATACCCCCAAATATTCTGAACCATCAATAATTAAGAGTAATTGATTATCATTGTAGCAGAATATTCACCTTGGTACATTTCATGAAAGACAGGATTTAGCTGTGACTGTAAGCACACTAAGGAGAGAAGGAGCAAAGGTGACAGCAAACTAAACTCTTAAACATCTAGAACACTGTTATATACATCAAAACTCATTATATATATATATATAATTAGACTAAATATATATATATATAAATTAGCCTACTATAATTAGACTAAAATCCTTACTTAGTCATAAATTCTGAGCAGATTAGGAACCTATAAGGTTTGGACTCTTGCCAGCATCAAACGTGGATGTAAGCAAACACCATTTTGCAATGTGCAGACTGCTTTTAACTGTAATGTCTCAGGAATATCCATTACATTTTTTAACATCTGCAGAGGGTCAGAAAACCCTACACAGAAGGCCGATCAAAAAAGAAAAAAAACTGAACCTCTCCTGAACATCAGATTATAAAAAGATAGGACCAATGAGAAATTTCAGCTTGCAGTGAGCATCAAAACATTACAAAGTAAGATGGAAAGAAAGATCAAGAGAATATCTGAATATTAGATAGTATTAGAGAAGAAATTTCTATGGATTTCTATAGGCCAAATTCAAGATCCAGCACATGGTCAGGGCAATTCCAAACACAAATACAGATAGAGTGGAGAATGGATTGAGACCAGCCCTGAGGAGAAGGACTTGTGCAGAGGGATTAGTGGATGAGGAGCTCAACATCACCCAGCAATGTCCACTTGCAGCCCAGTAAGTCAACCTGTCCTGGGCTGCATCAAAAGAGGCGTGGCAGGGGGATGTGATTCCTCCCATCTAACTTACTCCCATGACTCCCAAGCTGGAGTATTTTGTTCAGCTATAGGGTCCCCAGCACTGGAAGGACATGAACCTGTGGGAGAGAGCCCAGATGTGGGACACAAAGATCATCAGAGGACTGGAGCACATCCCATATGAAGACAGGCGGAGAGTTGGGATTGTTTGACTAGGAGTTACCTTGTGGCAGCCATCCATTACCTAAAGTGGACCTACAAGAAAGCTGGAGAGGTATTTTTTGCTAGGACATGTCATGATAGGACAAGGGAGTATGGCTGTAAACTGAAGAAAAGGTAGGTTTCGATTAGACATTGGGAAGAAATCCTTTACTGTGTGGGTGGTGAGGCACTGGAAGAGACTGTCCAGAGAACCTGTGGTTGTCCTGTTCCTGGAAATCTTCAAAGCCAGATTGAATAGGGCTATAAGCCACTTGATCTAGTGGAAGATGTCCCTGCCCATGGCAGGCAGGCTGGGATGAGATGATCTTTAAGGTCCCTTCCAATCCACACCATTCTACGATTCTGTAAAATAATGTTTCAATGTATGAAGTTTTATCATATATAAACACATCTATGCATTACTTAACAACTAAAAAGAGGGAGTATTCATTAAATGGATGGTACTCGGACAAAGAGCAAGCACACATGAGAATGCAGATGCAATCTATACAGTAATATCCTTTTCTCAACAGCAGCTATTTCTTCTGCTATAGATGCCTTTATTTCTATGAAACACCTGTAAAAAATTTCTATGCCTACAACATGACAATTTAGAATACATTTATTGCTTACATAGACCTTGCTTTTCAAATGGTAGAAATCTCATAAATATATTTATTCAGCTTTTCTTTACAAGTATCTGAGATATTTTTCATGAAGCATTTTCAGCCACCATGTCAGTGCAGTCCAAGTGCTACAACAGTGCTGTAATACAGCTTTCTGGGATTGCTTCATTTGCTGCTTGGAATACTGTGCTACCATACTTATACTGATAGCTATACCTGAGAGATCTCATTTATGTCTGGTTCAGTCGACACAACCTGCATTTTCTCAATTTCTATGTAGACAATACCCTCAGAGATACATCTTAATTGAGGCAGGGTACAGTGTATGCTAAACTTAAATATTCACAACCACCTATTCCCCCAGTAATGCTGCAATGTAGTTCTAAAAAGCAATTTATTAAAGCCTTCAGGAAGAAAAAATATAGGCAAGTTAATATTCCACAAACCCATTCCTGTGACCCAGCCTTATGTAATGTAACTGTCCCTTGGGGATTATGAATTATTCTTCATGCATTCACTCACTTTTGATTACAGTGGTTCTCAGTAGAAATCCCTTCTTTTATACCCAAGACCTCTTTAATAATAAACTACTTCCCATCTGAAAAAAGAAATAAAATATATGCTTTAAAACACTATATGACTATAACCCAGACATCTCCACATGATAGTGCAATATAATTTGAAATAGAGGTAAAAGAAAAACATGCACCTCTTGCATTCATCAATAAACTTTACTATACAGAAGTTTGTATATGCAGTAATTATACTAGCTTGCCAAGAAGGACATCTTTCTTAAAAGATTAAATGAAGACATTTAATGGAAAGGCACTGAAACAAGTTCTAGAATTCTGTTATTGCTAGTAAGAACATGTACTTCATACTCACCTTCCACAGTGAATTTCTTGTCTCCACTATGTTGTACGCTGAAAGTTTTAAAAGGTCAGTCTGTGGTTATGCTCATTTGTCTTCATTCTCATTTACTTATTTGCTTTATGTTCTGCAAAGAGTCTTCATATGTTTTCCTTATTTATTTGCTTAACATCATCAATTCCACAAAGAAAAAGTCAAGTGGCAAGATAGTAGGTAAACAAAGGTGATTAAAGCAGAACATTATCTAAGACTGGTAAATGACAAGTCTCTGTTGAGATAATAAAAGCCCTAAAAATGGTATTCAACTGGCATAATATCTAGAAAAACTAAAGAAATAGGGGGTTATAGTCATTCTGCAATAGCTCCTCTCCACACCACTCCATTTTTACACTTTTCCCCTGTTCCAGTGTGGGTCCTTCATGGGTAGTGGTTCTGACAGGACCCTGCTCTGGGTCTCCTTGGGCTGCAGCTTTCTCCAGTCTTCTCTGGCATGGGGTACCTCATGTGCTGCAAGTGGATATCTGCTCTGTCATGGTCCTCCACGGGCTGTGGGGCAACAACTTCCTTCACTCTGGTCCTCTCCCTGGGCCCCAGGGGAATCTCAGCCCTTAGGCCTGGAGTGTCTCCTCCCTCTTTTACTTCTTTGACCTTGGTGCATACAGGGCTATTCTCTCACATTTTTTTCACTCTCTCACAGCTGGTTTATTAAAAATATTATCACAGAGGCATTGGAATTATTGCTTGAGCTCAGATGTGACCTGCAGAAGATCTGCTGGATCTGACTTTAACCAGGTGGAACCAGCTGTGCCTGGGATGGGGCAGCCCCTCTCCTCTTTTCTCAGATGCCACCCCTGAACTGCTGCCGCTGCCAACACTTGGACACATAAACCAAATACAAAGGCAGAGAACAAAGACCACAGTTCAGCAACAGAATCTGCTGAGGAGTTCTGCCTATTTCAGAGGGGTCAGGTCTTCTCCTTTTCCATTTGGAGCAAAAGTCCTCATCGCTTCCATCTCTCCCTGTTCACACTTCTCATGAAATTACAGCTGCTTCAGCATCTGTTTATCTCAGCACAGGTGCTTTTGCTCACAAGTGCAAGTTGAATGCTCCACCCCCCATATCTTCATGAAATTACAACGAGTACTCTGACACATCATAGCTTCACAACAGAATTTCAGCTTTAAGCATCTCCTCTTTCTCTTCCCTCAGGTTTTCAGCTCTTCACAGCACTAAAAGGGTTAATCTCACCTTGGCCTTGCAGCTGTAATTTCGCTTATCGCTGTTGGTCACATGATCTTTTGCTGGACAGCAGGGCAGCTTCAGCTGAATCTTGGCTGCACTGAGAGGAGGAGCTGAGCCACTCCGTCTGCCCACAGCAGGGCTGTGGTGGGGTTCCGCGGGTGGAACAGGGCCCATCGGCTCCAGGATGGCCTGGGCCTGGCTCAGCCTGGCCCGAGCAGGGGCCTGGTCTGGGTCCACTGGCCCCTGCACGGAGCCCACAGCCACCTGTCCCAGCACCAGAAATGAGACAGAGCTGTGGGGGGGGGTTTGTCTATTCTTAAGTGTGGATCACAGAGGCGGTCACAATTTTAAGTGGCTTAAAGAATTGTCCATATTCAAACTGGCCAGCTGATAGGTTCTGTTAGGTCACAGAGGAAGCTGTAAGCACCCCTTTGCAAGAACATCACATCCGGGACTATGCTTGCTAACCCATGACAAGTTAATATTTAGTGTATTGTTCTTCTCCATATCACTAATGAAAATGTAAACATATCTAGCACCTGTCACTACAGCATTCACAGGGAAAATCCATTCAAATCAATCCAATTATTGGAGGACTGTAAGTGTCAGTTTGTGACATTTTTCAATCTGTAGAGCAAGTTAACCTATTCTTATTATTATTGCAAACACCTTAGTAACATATATCAGCATTATTTCTCAAATGCTCAGGCTATGTTTCTTTCATTCAGCTTCTAGTTTTGTAATTGCATTTAGAATGTTCACCTGCCACATCCTGTTCTATTTGGGCCACAGTGGTTATACCTCACAGTTTGTTTTCTGTGGAGTTTTATAGTTTGGAATGAAGATTTAAATACTAAAATGCTAAAACTAATATTATTTTTTACTAGAATTTTATATTATTATTACTTTGCTTGCCTAGGGATTTTACAGAGGAACTCAAATAATTGTCATATGTACACTAAATGCATCTGTTACATCCATTATCATCAGGAATATGATAATTCTGACTGGTTTGTATTCAGATTGTGAAAGTGTCAATATTCAGTAGGTTTAAGAAGAATATCAGCAGGACTTGCACAAGGCAGAGAGAAAGAGGCAATGCTTAGAAAAAGATAAATCATATTAGATTCTTCACAAATAACTAGACAACAGGTTGGTATGGTGTCATTGACTAACATTTTTGTGTGGGTAAAATGTGGCAGTAAACTGGGATATTTCATGTGGTTTTTGTAAAGCCCATCTTTTTAAAAGACAGTGGATTCACTTGGTTACTGTGTTGGGGAAGATGAAACAGGAAAGCCTTATAAATATGATTGCCTGACAAAAGATTTTGGGAATATGAAAACTATAAGCGACATCGAAATGAAGGCCACCTTTGAGATACCAAATCTTAGTTACTGAACAACTGGAAAACAATGGTATGGCCAACTGAAGGTAATCCCCTCTTGATTGAACAATACCCTCTGCTTGCAGGCAGGTCCAAGGGTCAGAGCAGACCCTACTAGCTCAGCAGAAGGGGTCCAAAGAGTAGTTTTTAGGAGTTAAGATGTAACATTCTATGGTAATATAACAATTCTTATAGGCTGGATGTAAATGCTATAGGATTTGTATCTTGTATTAGATTGGTTAGTGACAATTAGAATATTCAGTACAGAAGATGATTTATTGTATTGTAACCAGGACTTCACCATCCACTCTACTTACTCCCTTACCCGCTTACTCTCTTACTTACCTCCTCTTCGCTCACTCTTACTCCACTCTTACCTACTTGCTCTTACTTTTACACTCTTGCTCTCTTGGGCCTGCTCAGAGCTGCCAGCTGCAGCTCTAAGCAGTGCCCCTGTACCCACGCCCTTTGCAATAAACCGCATGTTCCAAGATCTGACTTCAGAGATCTCTCGTCTCCGTCCATCCTGACCGTCCGACCCACCCAAGCTCCTACATTACTGGTTATACATCTACATGCTATAAAACAGCAGTCTTCTGCCTGTGGCTCTTGCCATACTGGTGACTAAAGAAACTAAACCAAAAAAGAATAGCAAAAGAACAGCCTCATTGTTCTTTCCTCAAAGAGACATTCAGAAAGGATACATCTGTATCCTAGATGTAGAATATGATCCTAGATGTCCTAGAATATGATCCTTCACCCAAATTCATTTTGATCTCTTTGTTACATAGAGCAGTCTGCTTTACATATCTACCACTGAGCTTCTTTCTGATGATCATTCTAATGTTTCAAGGTTTGTTTTCCTTTTTTTCTGTGAGAAAACAAATGTTGATTTACTGGTATAAGGATCAGTGTTACAGCGGGGATTACTGTAACAAGCTTATATCAAACCAGGACTCCCTTGGAAAAGAAGTATATATGGACGGATTCTTGGTAGATGTTTCAGAGATCTTTATTTCTCCAGCTGCATGGCCAGGGCTCTCCTCAGGAACTCCGCAGTCATGGGACCCAAGGGTCCTTGGCCACACTGGGGGACACAAACCAACCAATGGGGAATGAGGCTGAGCAGGGGCAGGGAAACCCTGTGTCTCCCCCCCAGGGCCCCTCTCCCAGGGCTCCATGGCAGGCGGGGGGGAGACCCCAACAGATCAGGTATAAAAGTACTGGAGCAAATCTAGACATTATTTCCTTGGGCTGAGACACTTGATTAGGATGAAAAAGCTCAATAACCCTAACATAATGCAGAAGTAGCAGCATCTGAATCCAGACGCATTTGCTACACAAAAAGTGTATTTGCCTTTTGTAAGAAATAGCACATCTGTTTCCCTGTTTTTCCTCTAAACTGTTTATAAACTGTGCTGAGCTACTTCTGTCAAGACTGGGTAAGACTCAAGTGAGGCAACAGTTGAATCCTATTATTTTGGTATAATAACTCTTCTTTCCCTCTAGCAAATCTTATCAGTCTCTCCCAGTCACCAGTGTCAGTTAGTGTTAGCAGCAAGGGAGTCACATTTTCCACATGGTATGCAGACCTCTTCAGCAGACTTCTACAGCATATATCTGTGTTGCATGAGTTATTCTCCAAATCAATAGCCAGAAGAGATGAGAGCTTTAAATATTAAGGCAGTTATGTCAGCACACTCCATCTCAGCATGAAAGCAGAGAGCCTGACAGGTTTGGTTCTCTGTGGTTTCCAGCTGCTCTCTCACATATGTACAAATTATGAAGTGGTGGGCTTTTTGGTTTTTGTTTTGTTTTGTCTAGGGTTTTTTGCAAACTTTCTTCTTCCACAAGATCTTTCTCTATTGTCTCTGTTTCCTGTTGCCTTCTTCCCAGTAATTCTTAACATGTAATGGTCCAATATTTCCTCTGGAGAAATTTCTATGACCAGATAATCATAGAATCATAGAATGGTATGGGTTGGATGGGACCTTAAAGATCATCTAGTTCCAAACCCCTGCCAATTCACAGGGACATCTTCCACTAAATCAGGTTGCTCAGAGCTACATCCAATCTGGCCTTAAAAAACTAAAGGAGAGCCACAAAGATGGTTATAGGGATGAAGCACCTCTCCTACAATGAATTAGATTTGTTCAGTATGGATTTTTTCAGTTTTCAGGGCGAACTGATTGCGGCCTTCTAGAATCTGAAGGAAGCCTACAAGAAAACTGAAGAGGGACATTTTACATGAGCATGTAGTGACAGGACAATGGGAATGGTTTCAAACTGAAAGAGAGTAGGTTTAGATCAGATATTAGGAGGAAATTCTTTACTGTGAGGCACTGGAACAGCTTGCCTAGAGAAGTTGTGGATAATGAGAGAATTGGAAAGAAAACATAAAGAAAGTTCAAGGCTGCAGCTTGAGTATAGTTAGTGTTGTCTCATTCTCATATTTTCTTTCTTATTTCCAAATTCAATATTAATAGCTTTTAGGCATAAGTAATACAGGCATCTCCATTTGAAGTTTGTTCTCTCCTTGTGTGTGTGTGAAATTTACCACTTATCAAAAGAGTTTCAAATATCTCATTTCTATTCTTTGTTGTTAAATATTTTGTATTAAAGTTTTGGTTTATTTTAATGGACCAAATAATGCAATATTTTCAACCAGTTCTAATTTGCATGTAGGTCAATAATTTGCTCTAAAACATGGATTGCTTGCAACTGGATAAAAATCACTTCTTTACACGTTTTATTATTAACCATCTTCAGTAGAAGGCTGACTGCTCCCAAACATCTTCCTCAGGTACATAAGAAGTTAACAGATTAAAATCAATCAGAAATACAAATGTATTTTTTACTGCCTCTCAGTTTTTTCTTACATTGTATTTTTAAAACTTAGATTTTCTTTTTTTTTTTTGGAGAAGAGTTTAATTGTATTGGTTTAATTTTATTTTTCAACAAAAGAGCATTTACATGCATTCCTTTGCATGTAAAGTCCCCCTTTCTAGATCTTTTTTAAGATGAATAAATTTCAAAAATACCATTAATAACATTGATGACAAAAATAAGAAAAATTTTCTTGATAAAATATTTTCCCATTAAAGAATGATCTGAAAAAGCCTTTGTACCTGTGGTTTTGTTGTTATATCTTTTGCACTTTTTCAACCCAAATATTTAAGCTTCCTCTCATAAGCTATGAGAACTGTTAGTGTATTCTTTTAAAAGCAGGAATTCAATTTTTGGTAGGTCTTAAGCATGAAAAAACACTTCTCTGTTCTCAGAAAAATTATTAAAATCAATTCGACTGCTTCTTTCATCAGCTAAACTTAATATAGACAAACAGGATTGCTTAATGAAGCAAATAGTCAGATCCCAACCAAAAAAATATATAAGAACTCTGAGACATAAAGCAAGTACAGTACAGAGGTTTCCACTATCATAACTCTAAAACAGAACTCTAGAACACCAAAACTGAGGTCTTTCCTAGGGTATTCCCCCTTTTCCTAAAATGGGCATTGGTTATTTCCAGATCTGCTTTGCTTGATATGTAGTTTCATTCTGAAATTCAGTTTTACTTTTCTTAGGATTATACTGTAATGCCTGGGTAAGTTTAACTTAATTGCTAAATGATTGTCATTTAATAGATAACTAATTGGCACTGCCTTAACTACATTAATAATACACACTAGATGTTAATAAAGACATTTGAGTTAAATTTCTAAATTTCATTTTAAGTATGTGCAGGATTAAATGTCCAGCTGCTTTAGGACAAGAAATGATTAGATAGTCCTGATAACTGCAATTTTAAAACAGATGGCTATAAACAAGTAAGTGAATTCCAATACACAACGTTCTCTTTTTTATTTAATTTTGTTTGTGAATATCTAGTGACAGGTTTAGATCGGAGTAATGAAAGGACTGTAGTGGCATGGAATGCAACATTATTGCTTTGCCCTGTTGACACTAGCTATGATAAGAAAGAACCAAGCATCATTCCTTAATAGGTCCAAGAACTCATGGAAATAATTCTTTCTTGAAAGGGATCAAATAACAGCATGGCTGTATTGTCTCTGTACATCTGATGAGCTGGCATGGGGTATCTCCACAACACTACCTGCTTTTCCTTCACAAGAAGAAAACAAAGGTGGAAAAATGCAGCGCTATGTCTTTGCCAATTAAGTAATCTTTAAAAAGTCCAAGTGCATTGATCACTTAATGACTTCCAAATTTTTCTAAATGTCATTTTCAGAGACTTCTGGAAGATAATAACTCTCACTATCTGACTGCAAAATATTGAATCTGACTAAACATTTTATGATTAATCACAATCATTCATTTCTTTCATAAAAAAATGAATTTAAGTCCTTCAGTCTGAAGGAAGTTAGAATCTACCTGTCACTAAAAAATTTCCTAATGAAGTAATCATGTATTTAATTTTAAGTTATGCCCTCTGATAAAAACCAATGTAAAATTTTAGTTCTCCAATTTTTCTATTCTACAATCTGAAATCACTTGTCCTATGCAAACTGTTTAATCGTTAATCTCAAGGACCAAAAAGAGGCATCTTGTAATATCAAAGGACTCTTTTTTTTTCATTGACAATAAGAGGATTCCCATATTTGATGGACAGGCATAAAGATTGCTTTAAGATTTAATTAAATATTTTCCAGTAGATGGCAGCCTTTTACAGTGATTGGAAATCCTGAATGATACCTATGAAGGCTTCTGTAGTTGACAAGTTGTTATGCCTTTCCTCTGCAAACATTGGTTGAAAGGTGTTTATAACTTTGCCTTTGCAAATGGCCAAAATTTGTTACATATGCTCACTTTTATTTTCCTATATCCATAGGAAATATCTATGTCTGTGCCTGCCTGCAATAAAAAAAAGACTAGAAGTACCACCTAAAAACAGGAACTACAAAAAATAAAGCTAAATGGTCCAGCTGATTCACTTGATAAAATCTGAAGTCAAGATGATAAGAATTTTTAATGCTACTTATTTGATCTGGGGCAAGATATTTAAAAATCTTTGTGATACATCTGAGACTGGGATTGCACAGTATTGGAATTTAAATACGTGCAAGAGGAAGTATGCTTTTCCACAGGTTTCCTCAAAATTTACATCCTTGCATTTATTGTAAAAAATCACTTATTAGGACATGATTCTTTCCCACCCCTAATGCAATTCATTAGATATAGTAATTCATATATTTAATCTACCTGCACATGGTACTATAAATCAGAATTCTAAATACATCCTCCAAAAAAAGACCAAGAGTTTTGTGCTTTCATCACTTCACACATGCCAATGTAATTTATTTTCTTAAGCTTTTACTGCCCTCTCCCACTTTTACTCTTTCTTGTTTTCAGTGTCACCTTGTAGACCTTGTACTTGGAAAACAACAAAGATATTTTCTTGTCTACTTCAGTGTCAGAGACAGGATTTGGTGAAAAGAGGTGCTATCTTTTAATAGAGCTATGTCTAAGTAAGCATACGGTTCAAATATAACCTACCAAATGATAAACCAAAACAGAGTACAAACAAAGGATTTCTGCTGGGTGTGAGGTTTCCATTTTATGAATGCTTTAGTGCAACAACTTATATCTTCTTGACATTAAAGATATTTCAGTGTTGCAGTGGGGTCTCCTGCAACATCCATAGACAGCGAGGCCCATGGAGAGAAATAGGGAGCAATTCTTTATAGAAGTTTCAGAGATCTTTATTTTCCAGCCACATGGCCGGGGGACTGCCCAAAGACTTGGGAATCACTTGGTAACCAGGGTCCTCCCCAGGCAGGGGAACACAAAATAACCAACGGGGAACAGGATTAGGGCACATGTTACCAGGGAGCAGGGAGACCCTGTGCCTCTACCCCAGGGTCCCCTCTCCCAGGACCCCATGGCAGGGGGGAGGAACCCCAACATTTCAGGGCATTCAGTTCTGTTCTGAAAAGGGAATTCCAGCCCCATTTAAAAGGAAAAAAATGCAGGAAATAGAAGTAGGTATATATGATGTTCCTATGAAGCATTTTAATTTGAGGATGAATAACTCTATGTAGTAAGCAAAGATGGACTGTGGGGATTGATTTATTATTTGATTAATTAATTAATTAATCATTTTTACAATAGTGTGATTATCTTATACACTTATACTGTGCCCAGTGCTGGACTCCCCATACAAGAATATGATTAAGGAATTGAAGCATCTGTCATTTGAGGAAAGGATGAGAATGTTGGGATTATTCAGTCTGAAGAAAGTAAAGCTCACTGGGCTCTCTCTTTATTTAAATAACCAATAGGAGTGTGCAAAGGAGACAGAGTCAGACTCTTTTTAGTGGTGCCCAATGATAGGACAGGAAGCAATGGACACAAACTAGAAAGACATGAATTTCAATCTGAACATAAGAATATACTTTTCACAGAGAGGGTGACTAAGCACTGGACCAGGATGCCCAGGAAGGCTGTGGAGTCTCCATCCATAGAGATATAGAGATATTGAAAACCCATCTGGACATGATAGTGAGGAGCCTTCTTGAAATTGCTCTGCTTTAGCTTTATGTATTAGACTAGGTGATCTCAAGAGAGCCCTCTACAACCTCAAATATCTTGTGATTATATGGATTACAGACAGAAACTTCCAGGACATTTGAAAACTTATCCAGTATCACACAAGCATTTCAGAATGTTATTATTTTTGTGCTGTCAGAAACTTACTGACAGTTCCTGAAAATTACACAGGCTTACAAAATATTAATGGTATTTCAGTAGTTAAGTTTCAAGTAGGAAGTAAATAGTATTTTGTAGGTCCTTGTGACTGACTATTGAAAAAACCTATTGCATCTTGCTCAGAAATCCTATGACGTTAATAAAATCTTAGAACTTCTTAAATGCTCAAAACACACAAAAAAGATTGGTGTGCAGTGCCAGTGTACTTTCCTGGATACCCAGGAGTTTGTCAGAACCATTTCATTGCACTCCAGAGCTTAATAACATATGCTAGAACACAAAATCCACAAATCCTTTATTGTCATAATTATATCCCATATTAAAAATAATGCTGTGTTCCTGGTTAGGCTGACTTGTGGCAAGCTTTTATATTTTTGTTGATAAAATCAAGAATTGGATCTGGGAGATCTAGGAGCATATAGTGAGTTAAAATTGTAAAAAAGTGGGCAGTTAAGGGTCTGATACTTGCCTTTATCAAAGTAAAACGGTTGTAACCTCATGACATGGAGAACACCACTGTAAGATTTAAAACTAGATGAGAAAAATACGTTGAAATTATTTGGGCTCATCCACGGAGTGATCCTCACTGCTCCACCATGGCATCGGTCACTTATCTTCTCTGTTTCCTGTAGAGCAGATCAATATTCTGTCCTGCTCCTTGTTAAAATGTGAACTCCAGTTGATCTTTGCCTTATAGAAAACCAGAGAATGTGATGATTTGGTTCTGTTTTTCTTTTAAATAAATGATGACAGGAAAAGCAAGTTCCTTAATTCTTATATGAAAATCCTGAAGAACTGAAAATGTGAGAATGAGAGATATTTTACAGATCCTGTCATCTTAAAACTTATTTGAATATGTTGGATATTTTGTCTTGTTTTATCAAGAAACTACTGTATTAAAACAGATGAAGACTCGTTATATTTTGCTCAGTCCAAACCAATTAATTTCAATACATATCTACAAATGATGTTGTTCAGCACCTTTGATATAAATGGTAATCTAGGCCATAATTTATATTTCACACAATTCTAATACTGTTTTCAAAGAAATGTGCAGTAGGTATTTATCAAGTTAAAATATTAAGGAAAAAACTCTGATAAATATTCATAATTTATATTCCTCTGAAATAAAGTGGTAATATATGCAGATCTTGGAAAACATTTTAGCTTTGTATTTGTTTTGTAGTAGATTGTATCATGTTAAGCACCATCATAAAACCATGTAGTCACCTTTCATTTTTAGATACCTAGCTAAAACTATGCATTTACATTCAGTAAGTAAACAAACACAAGAGAATAGACAGATTAGCCATCCTGAGAGCCCACTGGTGACTCCATGATATTTTCAAAATTTCTGCATGTAAAAGCATCATTTTTTTTTCTTTTTAAAAATAAGGATATATCTTGTATTTTTCTGACATCTGTATTTATTTTCTGCTTTACTCTATGGTTATCTTCAACCAGAGAATAACCAAAATTAAAAGAATGTTCCTTTTTGCTTTAAAAATTCAAACAAAACACTTCTTAGGCAATCTCTTACTGCATTGCCAGCAAACAATGGCTTTGCATACGAAGAGTGGATGAAAGAGCTCAGCTTATTTATGCCGAAGAAGAGGTGATTGTGCAGGGATCTTATCAATGCATACAAATATCTTAAGGATGGGATACCCAGAGGATGGGACTAGTCTCTTTTCAGTGGTGCCCAGGGCAATGGACAAAAACTGAAACATAGGAAGTTCCATCTGAATATGAGGGAAAACTTTAGTTTGAGGGTGATCGAGCACTGGAACAGGCTGCCCAGAGATGTTGTGGAGTCTCCTTCTCTGGAGATGCTCAAAGCCCAGCTGGACACAATCCTGTGCAGCCTGCTCTAGGTGAACCTGCTGTAGCAGGAGGTTGCTCTAGATGATGTCCACAGGGCCCTTCCAATCCCAACCATTCTGTGATATTAAATAAAATACATGTGTCCATTCTGAGGCTGTTCAGGCCAACCTAACTGTAATTAATATTGCTTTTTCATATCCTCAGTCCCAATATTCATTTATCAGTGTTTCTCCATCTGTTTTTCCTGCTGTATTCCTAAACTCTGCTATTTGTTACAGACTGGTTTTGTTCTAATAACTGAAACACACCTAACACGATAATGCATCTGAATGCGGTTCCAGTAAAATGAATAAAAATATAATACTGGATAGCTCTGGTCTGTATCACCTTGGAAAGATATGTTGATTTCTTATGCAATGTAATTACACATTAATTAGATCCCTCCAGGGCAAACTTGTGATATTAGTGTTTAAATTGCTGCATTAGTTTTGTCCTTTTTATTTTAGCCCTCATTCCTTTGCACATCAAATACTAAAAATTAATGGAAACCTGTTGAAATCTCTTTTGGTTTTTTTGAGTGGTTTTGTTTGGTTGGTTGGGGTTTTTTGATTGATTTTTTTTTGGTGTTTTATTTTTAATTTTATTTTTTCCTCCCAAGGGAGTAATGCAAAGAATATTTATGAAGACTATTTTTTAGTGAACAGATATTTTGTTTCATTTTATGCATTGCTTTTTATTCTAATTATTAATGCAATTCAAAAACTTTTATTTGTCCTAAATATATGTCCAGTGATGATCCTAATGTCCAATTTTGTTGTCTATAAGGCACTGAAGGAGAAGAACTAAGCAAATATGGCTAAGGACTGTAGAAACTGTTTTCCTTCAAGATATGGACAGTCCTGAACATTTCTGGTAGTAGAAAAAATTCACACTCTCTTTTATGCATGGACATTTAAGCTATCAGGATGATGGTCTAGAAACAAATAGGTTGCAAGTTTGTTGGTTTGGGTCTTTTTGTTGGCAGGTTCTCCTTTAAATTGACAGAAATAGGCCGAATGAGATTTGATAGTTAGATGCTGAAACTGGACAAGAGTAGGCTTTTAACACAGGGTTAATAAATAATTGTTTAACTGATCTAGGCATATTATGTATTCTCGCGTTTTCAGCCTTTTAAGTCATGGTTAGATATCATTTTAAAGGGCCTTCTATTGCAAAAGCAAAAGGAATTTTTCTTAGCTGGGGTTCTTTCATTTGCAATATGAAGAACATTAAAATCAGAGACAAAAATTGGTCCTCTGGTGTTAAAAGCTACTTATCTAAAAATATATGTATATGGGTTAAATTCTAGGCTGTATGCAGCTGCCAAAATCTGCATATCATTTGAGATACTCATAATCCAGGCCCAGAGACCTCAAGACTTTCTTCATCTCTTATCTACCAGATCAGTGAGGGTGTTTTGGATACCATCAGGAAGCATAAATACAGCTTTTTGTCCCAAATACATATGTTTAGGCAACTGAATTTATGTCTCTTTACCAGATTCTGAATCATGACAGCAAGTTATTCAAGTTCATTGACATCATCCTATTACATCATGGCCCAGACTGTGTATAAGCATTAAGTATGTATAGGTGAGATGATAAGTGTCAGCTCAATGGCAGAACAAAACCAGAAACCCTTCTAAAAGCATCCCCCTTTAACTACGTTAGAGCACTCCTGCTTATTCACCTTCTAGCTTGATATATTCTTGCATTGCTTACAACACAAGGACATGATTTTTACAAGGAAGCTTAGAGGTTAGTCCCTTCTTTCCCCTGCAGAATCACTCCTTGATGGTGCTCATGTAGATGTGGACTCAAAGCCATTAGAGATAAGCAGTCACTGAGAACAAGTTTTCAGTGGTCAGGGTAGGTGTTATCAGAGCTAACCCCTTAAGCAAAGTCAAGATGCTGTGGAGCAATTCAGTCCATGTTTTTTGTATGCTCTGACTCTGGTGTCACTAGAAAATTCTGTGCACTGGAAAGAAGAAGAAGAAAAAGAGAGAGATTTTGATAATTTGTTTGGAGGTTTATTACAAAATTGGTTTGTATGACATTTTTTCTGCTTTTGTAAGAAATGAGAAGTCAATGGGACATATTGCAAGTAGATTCAATGGAAGAGAAAACTTTGTAGTGGTTGCTGTGATTTACCCATAGCCAATTGGCTGCTGCAGTTCACCAGCCTTTGGAATGACAGGAAATATTGTATAAGACTTTTGTAGACCCAGACAACAATTTGGTTGTAAGAAGCAGAGGAAAAATTGAACTGAAGGATGAGGTGAAGGTTTCTGTGGGATTTAGAGTGATAGGCACAAAAGCATTATCTATATCTCATGAAGGTGATAGAAATACTGAGTAGTAGAAATTTGAATAGATAAAAATAATGTTTAAAGGATATCACAGGGGAAAAAATAGAGAATGTAGTCCAAGTCAGTCCTGTTAATGTGATCTAGTTATCTTAAATATCTAATTAAACAGTAGAAATTTCAGGGCATAATAAAAAAAATACATTAACACCTAATGAGACATGCAAGTGACATTAAACAAGGCAACATATATATAAATGCATGCAGCATATATGCATATAAATGTGCAGCTGAATAATTGGAAATCCAAGTATAAGGCTGCAGGTAAAGCAAAATGGGCCAATTCATTTATATTAAAAGACAGAAATGGACAAAGAAAATTAGCCTTGAAAAGCGTCTTGTTTAAAAAAAATGCAGAAATAAATCAAAATAAATATTTTATGCCAAGGTGCTCAAAGAAAAAAAAAAATAATAAAAAAAGGAAAAAGCATGTGTTTAAATTCCAGACACAAACTATTTCAAGAATCAGAACAAGACTGGAAAAGACCAACAAGGTCTTGAAGTCCAACCTTCAACCAAATACCAAGAAACTACAGAATTAAGGGATGTTAAAATTGTAATCCATTCTAAATAAACATAAATCTGTCAGATAAGTGCAATTCAGTGGAGCAGAAGCAAACACAGGAACTGTAACTGGGATGTGCAAGAAACATATTCAGGTAGAGGAATATTAAAAATGTTTAATGCTGGGACAGATCTGATATTTAGAGATTTTTCTATTCTATTCCATAACTTTGCATGTGTGCATATATGGGTATAATGATGGTTTGCAGAATGACTGACCACAGCACTTACAGACATATTAGAATTGGTCTGGTCTTTTTATCACAGATAAAAGTGAATTAGAATCACTTGCCAGTGTGTTAAATAGCATCATGGAAGAAGACACAGAGAGAGAGACCTTTTTATTTTTGGGAGTGTATATAATGCCATGGCACCATCCATCTCTCAGGCAGAGTGAACAGTACTAGGGCAGCAGAGTCAGATGCTAGTAGTGAGAAGTCCCTGGGGTATGTCTACACATTTCTTTCTGATGAATAGATAGTTTAGACTGAATATTGGTCTGAATTCAATGTTTACTTGTCAGTGTACTGTCTGTACACATCAAATGAACCTTGTATCTTGGGGTCTTCTGTGGAAGGGAGTGAATTGTCAACTCATTTAAGAATTGCAAAGAAGTTTAAGGTGCTGACATCTCAGTTTGAGACTTCTGCTCCTCAAGGATTTGGTACATATGAACAGCAGGTGATCTGAATCATCTGCTGAGCTTAGACACCCCAATTCTCAATCCTTGCTCCATCTGCCAGTTTGAATTGATGTAATTGTTTCCAAATAGCCAATTAACTGCAATAAAGATCCCTTAAAACTAGTAAAAACCGGAAAATATATTAGTGGAGGCCACAAAGTTAGACAGATAACATAAAGAAAAACTATGCTTTCTCTCCCATTTATGAAATATGCCAAATCAGACACAATATATGCAGTAGTGAAGAGGTGAGCTCCAGCAGTGAGGGTTTTTTACTAAGACAAAGGGATTACTTATGTTATCCCCATTAATTTCTTTTAGTGTTCTCTTAATTCAGTTAAATATAGGTGTACTGGGGAACAAAAACACATACAGGAAAACAAGTATTATGATAAAGTTAAGAAAATTTTACTGATGGCAAACCATGCTCATACTGTTACGTCATGCAACAAAGAAATATTCTACTGTAAAGCTTTTGTACTAAGGTAAAGGGTTCAATTTTGTTTTTGCAGGTGGAGTCAGGTTGCATTTAGCACTGATTTTTACCTGGTTAATTCAAAGAAATACAAATAATTTGTGACACATAAAAGGTAAATGCTAAATTTTTGTAGGTAGCTGAATTCTAAGGGCATCTACAATACAAATTCTGTAAACCCAAAGATTTATTAATATTATATATTAATATAATCAGTTGTACAACACATTGATTATTAATACTACTACTATGCATAATATATCACTGCATTTTATAATTTGGATTGCAAATATTAAGAATTTATATCAGATCGTATTTTTCAATTCCAGAATTAGATACTGATAAGAGTATGGCAAAGATAGGACCCAGTGTTTTTTTGCCTTCATGGCTGATGTAGTCTGTGACTGCAGTTAATTTCATATTATCCAGGTGTGATCTGTTCTTTGCTGTTCAGGTTCAGTGCTCTTTTTTGTAAATTTAGTGCTGACAGTAGTATGTACTGTTTAAAACAAGCAGCTGCCAGAGTCTACTATTATGTGACCAGGTTCTTCTAGTTATTCATCAGGAACTGTTCTTTTAAGTATTTGTCAGTAAATGTAATGATAAAGCAGGGAGTAATGGGTACAAATTGAAAGAGAAGAAATTCAAGTTAGCTATTAGGAAGAAATTTTTTACTGAGTGTGGTTAGACACTGGAACAGGTTCCCAGAGAAGTTGTGGATGCCTCAACCCTGACAGTGTTCAAAGCTAGGTTGGATAAGGCCCAGTGGGAGGTGTACCTGCCCATGGCAGGAGGGTTGGAACTAGATGATCGTTAAGATCCATTCCAAAACTTACGATCCTGTGATCTGATGACTCTATGATTACAAAGTATAAGACAGTGTTTACTACCAAGTTTTCTTTCCTGAGGTTAGCTGATGCTATACAGGACTTGAATTTAGAAGAGTGATACAGCAAAGTACTTGTACTGCAATGCAAGTACAACTTACATTTAATGGAGTACAGGAATAGTAGTATACAGCAGAATTGGAATAAAAATGTGATACCCACCCTGTGCTATCTGTGGCATACTCACTGCCACAAGGTTGAGCAGCCTGATTGTCAAGAAGGAATATGTGAATTGAAGCTAGCTCAGTCCCATTGCTCTTGTGTTGATTTTGGTCGAGGTAATTTTCTTCATAGTAGCTTGTATGGGGCTATAGTTTGGATTTGTGCTGGAAACAGTGTTGATAATACGGAGGTATTTTTGTTACTGCTGAGCAGTGACTTACACAGAGTCAAGGTCTTTTCTATCACACCACCCCCACCCCTGACCCTAACTGACCCAAGGGATATTCCATTCTACAGGGCACCATGCTCAGCTTTTAAAGCTGGGAGAAGAAGTACAGGGGGAGGACATTCAGACTGATGGCATTGGTCTTCCCAAGTCCTTGCTACATGTGATGGAGCCCTGCTTTCCTGGGGATGGCTGAACACCTGCCTGCCATGGGAAGCAGTGAATGAATTCTTTGTTTTGCTTTGCTTGTGTGGCTTCTCCTTTACCTATGAAACTGTCTTTATCTCAACCCATAAATTTTCTCACTTATCTGATTCTCTCTCCATCTTGACACAGAGGGGAGTGAGTGAATGGCTGTGGGTGGCGTTAAATCATAACAGCTTTCTTTGAAATTCCTTTTGTTCATTATCCACTTATTATATTTTGAGTTGGTAAGAGACAAATCTACATTTCTGTGCTGGTCTTACTAAGTCAGGAATATATTTGCAGTCTTCTGATATACTCAGGGACAAACAGTTACAGAACTGGCTTATTCATTTGGCTCACATAACTGCTTGATTTGGTCATCTCATGCAGCTATTGATCCACTCATCTGGTGAAACCATTTATCTAGAACAAAGGCCATCCCACGGGTCATCTCTGTGTTTAGTTCATCTTTCCTCCTCAGAGTCGTCTTCTGTTGTAGACATTTGTTTATTGGTCATAGCAGGTTGAAATTATTTACTTGACATTCATACTGCTATGTAGCTGTTCTTCTACTTGCTCTATTTTTGTAGCAGAATGACACTACTAATAGAAGAATCACTATTTTAGTGATTGTTCAGTGACAACATATTCCTGCTCTTAGGTGTAAACAAGTAGGAAGAGGAAAAAAAAATAAAAATTATATAGAAAACTTAACAAGGACCTGAAAGCAGAGACTGGTTAAAGCCATCTGAGGTTCCAGAAAGTTAATGTAATATTTTTATAGCAAATCTGCACATAGCTTGCTACTTAGCAACTGTATTTATTTTTTGTAGGCCATCAAACATAAAGGGAAAATGTTAACAGCTAGGTTTACAGTTCTGCTGCAGAGAAATCTCTGTAGTTTCTCCCTATACCTATCTCTCATCCTCTCTTTGAATAGAAGAAATGAGGCACAAGATAGTTAGCTACAGTCAGATTGTTCTGGTGAGCATGTAAATCATTCTGACAGATTCTTTACATTATTCATTCTAACACAATAAGGAAAGGCAGAAGAGACTTGTGTGGAGAACAGCAGTCAACTCTACTTTTCATAGAGAAGACACTGGTAGTGTCATGCATGTATGTAGCCAGTGCCACTTACATCTGGACAATTGTTCATTATTGTGAAGTTTTCCTAAACTGTTCATAAAATACTAAGACGACCAGCTGTTTTATGGAAGAAATGCAATTACCTTGAGTAGAGGTTCTGCATGAGGTGTTTTGTCTTTCATAGTAAACATAGAAAAGTAGTATCACTTCTTTTAGAGCCACAAGAATAACTGAATATGTTAAAAAGCCTGTTACAGTAAGGGAAACGAGCCTAATTTCTATTTGATTTGTAGTTCAGATGGCTGCGTCTCCAGTACCACGTTAATCCAAGGCTTCATTTTGCACTCCAATCCACACAACAACCATGCCAACTCAAAAGACTTCAGTGCATCAACTCATTTACTAACTCAAGATGTTATCACCTGAAACTTAAAGATGAAGCAAGACTACAACAAACTTTAGTTCTGTTCCCAGAATATAGCCCCAAAACCAGGCTTACCCTACCACGGACTTGCCTGAAGTTCATATCCACAAAAATGCTCCACTTCTACATTCCTGTGTTCTCAGCAGAAAAACAAGGTGCAGGAATGCCAGAAGGGACTCTTATAAGTGGGAGCAAAGGCATAAGAGATCACTGGAAAAGTATGTTCATTCTGCCAAAATGTGATGTGAATGCGACAGTGGTGAGCCACAAGTGAACCAAGACGGATGATTTGGAAGAAAATAGATCAAGTACAAGTGAGCAAGTCATAACCTACATTCAGGAACGGATAGAGCAGCAGCATAGGCTTGTAATAGATCTAGCAGAGCCCAGGAAAGCTTTCTCTGCCAGCAGATGTTTAGTAAAGAGGTATGTCTGTTGTAAACAGTTTAATGATTCAATAGATAATACAAAGATGAAGAGAAAGATTGGCAAGAAAAGGCTTAGGAAGATTTTATGCTAATGCTTTCCTATTTTTCTAAGTTGTGTAGAAAAGAGAACATAATCCATTACTATCTTCTATTTCTCTCTTCCGGCGGTAGTGATTCAGGCAAACACACTCCAAGTTGCCTTTGCCAAGTAGCTACCTGGGATTCTCTTTACCTTTCTTACTCTCTTGCTTTTCCTGTGTAGTCTGCTATAATATCAGGACTTAAACCATTTATTAAATGGTAGAAGCAACAGGAATCATTCTTCTACTTTAACTTACAATACTGAAAGAGAGGCAGTCTTTTATAGCTCATAAGCTTTTCAACTGTCTGTATGAAAAGATGAAATTACCAAAATAAACAGAAATAAATCATTAATGTTTTTTATTCTACAATAAATTATTTTAGGATCACTCTTACCTCTGGTCCCCTTTCATTACTCCTACACCCATCCTCCCAGAAGGCTGGGGATGGGCAAGAGGCTGGGAGTGGGCATAGCCAAGACAGCTGACCCAAACTGAACAATGGGGTGGTCCATACTGTGTGATGTTATGCTCAGCCCAGGGTAAAGAAGGAGGGAGGGTGAACATTTGTGGTTATGGTGTTTGTTTTCCCAGGTAACAGGTACATGAGCTGAGTTAAGTAGCTAGATATTTTCTTGCCAGTGGAAAGTAGTGAAAGAATTTCTTATTTTGTTTTGCTTCCAAAAGTAGCTTTTGCTTTTCTTATTAAACTTTCTTTATCTTGAACCAAGTATCTCTGTGACTATTATTTTTTACTTCATCACCTCGTAGAAGGGTATGACTGAATGGCAGGATGGGTATTTGGCTGCTGTCTGCAAATGAACATGTAGAACATCATCTACTTACCTTCAATCAGATATATCGGCCTGTAAATAAGATTTATTGTCTGGAATCTTAATAATTTATGAAAAATTGTAAAGTGTTCAGTCATTGCATTTAGCATTATATTTATAAAAAAATAAAAAATTCCTAGTGTGAGTAAGAAACCAAGTTCCTCTTGGTTTTACAACAGTATAAATACTATAATGATCTGAGAATTGGGTCTACTGGAAGGAAAAAAATCTCACACTAAACCAGAGTTTAATTCCTTTTCATAATGACTGAAGCCTTGAGTTACCATTTTAAAGCAGACTTTATTAGAATTCTGATTTTTCTTATGTTTGAAGGAGAAACTCCTTCCCAAAAGAAACAATTTCTGTGGTTTTTCATATTTTCATTCTAACAGATCTGCTTTTTTATTTCCCTTACAATTTCTGTTACAAAGATGAAAGCATCTCCCAGCATCATTGACTGCATTGATGAGCAGAACCATTCTGCTCCCTGAAGATAGATGTCTAGCATCACTTCAGATGACTTAGCATATCTAAGACATTGATACAAATGATATAAAGGGCATACAGGATAATAATGTTCTTCTACAGCAGTGTCCAGAGGCGAGGTGGATTTCATGGCATATCTTGGATGGCACTATACACATATGAATAAATAACTTTAATGAACCCTAGTATTCATTGACCTTGTGGGAGCATAGACACCAAGGACACATGAGATCATCTATGTGCAGATATCTAAACATAGGAAAGATAACAGGATTCTCAAGGACTCTCTCAACTTAAGGGTAATAGAAAATGGGTTCGAAAATGAGGTGCAGGAATCTGTGGGATTCTTTCTGGCCATCTCCTCAGGCAGTACATGGCATATGTCTGCTGCTTAAAAAAGGCAAGACAGCACAGAAGAACAGGTTTGACCTAATTCCTACCATTTAAACAGAATTTTCAAGAGAAGAAAGTAACCACCTAACTGTAGTGTCAGCTAAAGTATTTCTGAGGCTAACACTTGGTAAACATAAGATAAAAGAAGATTATATGGTTAACCTTAGTTGTCAGTGCAGACACAGACACATGAATCAAAATAATAATTTTTTTCTTTTAAAGACACATATAATTTGGTAGAATACCTGACAACTCGTTGACTGGTGTAAATAGACATATGTTTTCAGAAGCTCCTGAATCTACCTAATTACCTCACTAAAAGATATTTCTGGCTATTAGAATATCTTTGTTTGTGTATTAAACAGAACAGATTCTTTTCTATTTGCTACAATAGAAAAATATGAGTAACATTGATAAGACCACAGCAGTAAAGATCTTTCAGTTATTCTTGTATACTGGTACAATTGCAATTAGCATAAGGAACGAAAACCAGATACTAGAGGCTATTCAAATGAGGTTTGATTTTTTCCCCACTCCCAAAAAGCCAATCTATTTTTCAGCTGAATCAGAAGATAAAAAATTGTTGCTTTCATTACTTTTATTATATACATTCAAAGTTTATAAATTATAATGATTTTTGGTAGCACAGCTGTCAATGGCACTTTAGTATTTTCTCTTTTTTCAGTTAAAGTTGTCCTTTTTAGGCATATCCAAGAATTAAATTGCAAATTACAAATGCCACTATTACACAGACAATGTTCTATCCTTATACATAGTCTTTGCAAATATTTTTTCTTATTTAGATAACAAATGCAAGTAAGTGACTGTCCTATTTATAAATATGGTAGATATCTGCCATATTGATTTAGCTTGCCTTCTTCTTTAATTCAGATATTTCTTATCTGTGTTTTACATGTCAGAATTAAATATGAAATATACATTCATATTTTAATAGCATGGCAGAAATTAATCTTTTGAGCAAAGTCTTCTGAAAAGCAGAATTATCTTATATTAAATGCTAACAGTAAGTCCTAATCACAGGAAGATAATTGGTGTTTAGAATTTTTGTGGTTTTTTTGGTTTTTTGTTAGCTTGTTCATTTGTTTTTGGGTTTAGAGATTTTTTTACTTTAATTACAATTGATAGTGAGTATACATAATTTTATTTTTGCTAAAAATTGTAAGTTTTTTTTCTCTTGATATTATAAGTTACATTAGTCTTTCTTTGAGGAAGGTGAATGAGAAGTGAATCTACCTTTTATTTTGATGCTGTCACTATACTCTACCACAGTAGCTGTGTTTTGTGCAATCCCAGCTTGGCCTGGGAATAATCCCACATTAAGAATTTCAATATTGGTTTTATTTTTTGTTTTCATCCAATTAGTTATTATAAAACATGCATGCATTCTGGTGAGTGGAACCCAGTTCTGCTCAGTGGATAATTCCTGTCAAATTGAAAGCTAATCACAACTTTCTGGGTAAATATTCTGACAATTGGATTGCTATGCAAAAAGATGTGGAGGCAAACCACAAGTAATTGATCATGATTCTATGATTTCTTTCAACTTCAAAATTTCTACATTTGGTTGATTTTCAATGAATGATATTGTGTTCTTCAGTCATAACAGAGGATGAAAACAAATTTCAAGATACTTGCAGATAATTCTGAGTTGTACTGCATAATATGTAACATAGAAAAAATATGACTAATACAAAATCCTAAGGCTCAATATTATTTTCATATTACACACAGTGATGACTTCTGTAGCAATATAATAATGAAATGTGTTTCTTTTTTATGGAAAGATAAGCACATTTGTACATTAGTTTTCTTTCCTTTAATCTGAACTTAATGAGTTATGTTCTGAAGTTCATAAAAGTAGTAATCTTCTAATTAAATACTGTTTAAATTTTTCATATTCTAATTTTATAAACAGAAAGGGGAAAAAAACTTTTTACATTTTTGCATTTCCTCAGAAAAATACAATGCTTTGCATTAAATAACATTTTATTTATATTAATAATATATGCCAAAAATCTGAAAAAGATGTGCAGGAGAAAGAGAGATTTTAATAAATGTGTTAGCACCTTAAAGCATCCTTTATACTGAGGGGCTGTTGCAGAGAATTTTCTATTTCTGCTCTGGCCAAAGAAAAGTGTAGGGATTCAGCCTTTTCTAGGATCAGATCCAACTTTGTTACTCTATTGAGCCAAGATATAATTAACACTTATTTAGCCGTAAACTATTTGTAGGTATATATAATATAAAATATCAGGACTAAAAATATGCCTGTATAAAAATTACCTTTCTGAAAAACCCTAGGAAAATTCTTCCTAATTTTAGGCACTACTTTCATCTGAAGATTAACCAGAAATTAGTAAATCTATTTGCTTCAGCTTCTATTTCCAAATCACTCCACTTATATGGAGACATTTAGAGAAAAATGGCAGCACTGGGCATGCTTAGTGCTCTGAAAATGGAGGAAAAAAACCCTCTTATTCTTGTACTTTAATCTGAAAACCAAGAACAAAAGGATCTATTAAAAAAGTAATAGATCAGTGTTATGTACTACTATGCAGTAATACATCTTTTTTTTTTTTCTTCCTTTTTCTATTATTGTTACAGTGTAGGAAAAAAAAAGGCACATGAAATACAGGTCTGATTTATAACCAGCTGTTTGTCATTTCCATGGTTTCTGGTTTTCCACACTGCAATAAACTTTGTTGGAACTTTTCAAACTGAAATGAAGACAGATTACACGACTGAAATCAAGTGAGGGGGCAGAGAGGAAGTTTTGTCCTAAAGTGCTGGTATATAACTTTTTTACATAGTAGTCTTCTGGGTATTATTGAGAAATTATGCAACATAATTTTGCTTCAAATTATGTCATGCAATATATCTTCATGCTATACAATAGTGAGAAATTTCATTTCCAAAAAATCTAATTCCAAATGATACAGCTTTGATAGGAAAACATACATGACTGACAAAATAAGTAGTAGTTGGCTAAACAGCTATTTGGTTTTATTAGTAGTCTTGCAGTAAATCTTTCCGTATGTGCCATAAAAGCATTTTGCATGGTTTCTGTTGAGTTATACCTGAAGTTTCATGACATGAAATGATAGATTGAAACAGGGACTGGCTACAGTAAAAAAATCTGAAGAACACTTGAGTCAGGTAAGTGTCAAGATTTCAAGGGTTTATCCAAAATATATATTTTTATGTGTGATGAGTACAGTATTTCAGTATGATGGCAGATTAAATGTAAGATAGTTCAGGGTGACAGAAGTGTATCTAAATATGCCACCAACTTGCACTTCTGTGAAACAATACATTACAAAATCATGTAGAAAATCTAAAGAAAACATCTGTTGTGCTGTAACAGGTAAAGTATAGCTGTCCTACATAGCAGTTTATAGTGGAAGTGAAGTCAGATAAAAGGACTTCACATGTGGATTCTGCAAGTGGATGCAAGCTTTTAGTACTCTAAGATACTTGAAGAATGTTGCATTTTAAGAGGCTGAAAGCAATTGAGCTGAACCATCCACAACTAATGACTGAATATTCAGTGTGTCTTAACTCTTTAAATTAATTCAACACAAGCATCTGATTTTAGAAAGAATTGGGCTATTTTATGAGCAAACACTGTGTAATTCTACTTTTTGAACTAAAATGGATAATTCAACATTTTTAAATATCAGTTACTAATGACACGCCAAAATCTTTCAATTTTTTTATTCCTTCCTGCATATCACACTGCATAAAAGATAAGGTTATGTATGCAAATATCAGTGTCCTTAAATTTATGTGTACACTATATAAGGAAAGATTTTGAGTTACTTATGTGATCTTCCATGATTGTTTGGTCTGTAGTACTCAAATGTTGGCATTTATTGTTAAACTCTTCCCTTGCAGATCCATATAGTTTACTGAGAAGGAATACACAGTTAATGCACACATAATAAAACATTAGGATAGAATAGAATAGAATAGAATAGAATAGAATAGAATAGAATAGAATAGAATAGAATAGAATAGTTGGAAGGGTCCTACAACAATCTTCTAGTCCAACTGTCAGATGGGTTTTGGGTTGTGTGTGTCTTTTCCTTCTAGATTGGTCAAAGTGACTAAGCTTGTTCTAAACCAGAAAGTACTACATCTGTTAGCAGGAATAACTACATGGATCTCTGTGGGATATGCCCAGCCACTGCCCTGGAGGGATGTCTGCTGAGATAAGAGATTTCGCAATTGCCCAGCAGGACTCCCTGGAAAGGACTTTTGAGTCATGGTGAGGAAAAGTAGACCCACAATCCTTTGGGAGACCCTATGCAGATCTTTCTGTAACCCATTGGTCTATCCCAGACCCTCTGTAACCCATTGGTCCCCTTGCTGATCCCCTGTATCCCTATAAAAGAAGACCAGTTCGCCTCTGTGGAGGAGAGCTCGTCACTGGCCTTCCCTTCGCCGGAGGGAACCCCCAATAAAGCTCCCTTCGTGCGGAACCAGCCATACGGGTCTTCTCGTCTCTCTCTCCGGTCTGGTTTGGCCTGGAGGCAGCCCTGCAGAGCTGAGCTGAAATCACGAGCTGATAATCACTAAAGAGCTGACAGCCTCTGCAAGGGCTCCTCTGCCAGCAGCTGAGAGGAAGATACCAGACCTCGGGCAGGCGATTCCTTTTGGGACCATCTCCCTGGACCGGTCACCTCTTCCTGGGTCGCAGCCTCGGACCCCACCGCCAGCTGTAATAGATCTCCATAAGCTTCAATTTGTGCTGGCATATTTTACGCACACTTCGTAAAAGACAAGTGGCTTTCTTATGAATCAGTCTGACAATAAAGTATTACTTGCTACATAACCAAAAGAAAGATATGCTTTTTTTTAATGTTAAAATATTATTAAAACCTTATTGCTTTATCTCAGGTCAAATGCAATCTTAACAGTGTGTATCCTGGGTTTCAAAAACAGTTCATACAATAAGGCCACTAGCAAGCATAGTAAAAGATATGTTCTTTTCATTTCTAATCAAGGGATGTATTCTAAAGAATTTCATTGATAAGAATCTGTTAACAAAGACCTGACAGTTGCTAGGAGCTGAGAGTCAGAACTGAATGCAAACAGGGAACTCATTTGTAAAATGATTACCAGTGTTGTATCCCTGATCTCAATTAACTGCCAGCTGAAGTCAGATGCTCTTAATGTGATTCATTTTAACATAACAAGAGTAAATAGTTTTGCCATGCAGAGAAAACTGATTATTTCAGACACAGTGGAGACCTTTCTTAAAATGTCAGCCAGATTATGAATTCATGCTAAATAAGTTAATGAAAAGATTAATATCAGTGACAACAGTGCTTCCAGATATAACTCCTTATTGTATCTAAAATGGGCACTCCTATCTTTTTTTTCCCTCTCATTTTTAATTTTTTTCCCCTAGTTAATAGACATTTTCTTTGAAATGCATAATTTTCTGTACCACTTGAAACTAGCTGGTAAATTGAGAGTTTAATCTGTTTTTACCAAGATAAAGAGAGGTATATGTATTACTATGGATTGTTCTTGTTAGTTTTCAATCCTTTGGCATGAGTCTGTGCCAGCAGGGAAATGTCTTTACAATGTATAAGTTGTACTCAAACTAATTTCAGAGAACAATCTCAGGTGGGGTAGGTAGTATTTGTATAACATTTAACCCTTACCACTGCAATGCTTTAATCAAGTTACCTTTCTTAAAGGAAGACATTGATAATACAGGCTCTCGTCTTTCAAGGCATAGGTGGTCCTATTGATTTCCAAGAGCACATTTTCTTCTTCATTCTTCACCAAGTCCTTTGTTTTTTCTGTTCTTTATATTTTTTTCCACTTGTGTAGTTACATATCACAGTCATACTCCTTGCTCCCTTACATATTCTTGACAGGTTAAACAATAACAGTTACCATATATTAGAATATTAAATTCAAAAAAAGCAAGCTAGTACTGCAGAGTTTCAGCAGAGAAAAAACTAGTAGTCCTTCCCTTAACATTCTCCATTTTCTTTCTGTTCATAAAGCAGGGGAGAAATCATCAGAGCTTTGCTCTGAAAACATTCAAGGGAAAATAAAATTCTAAGTAAAAAATCACACTGAAAAATATTGACATAAGTATACTTTGGGGTTAAACCATGGCAGCATACTAAATCTGCTCATCTTCCAGAAAATAATTTAAACTTTATGATGCTGGAAAGGGAACAGCTCCCTTACTTCCTTCTACCAGCTTAACCAAAAACTTAAATTGATAAAATTATTGTAAAAATAGGTAGGAATGGTCCTGCCCTTTCTTATATATCTGCAAAATACTATTGGTCAGCATATATGCTAACAAAAAGGAGAACAGACATGAGCTTTGTAATTTTCAGTAGGCTTAGGTTCTCACCATTAAGTAAAAGAGTTCAGAAAGTAGGATGAAGCATTATTTATATATGCTGAAAAACGCTTACAACACCCCTCCCCCTGCCAGAATCTAGAGTTAAAAGTTACTGTCATAGTCACTTATGAAGTGATGTGCTACAGAAATCTTTAAGTGGTGTTATACACTACCTGATAACTTATCACAAACCTTGTGAGTCCACCTGGTAAACATTGACAGTATTGAGACAAGTACTTTAGGACCTGAATTTCACTGGGACTGCGGTATCAACCAGAGCAAAGGGTAACTGAGTAGCTGAATATGAGGGACATATATGTTTTTCTTCCCTCAATTCTTTTACAAACTTTTTCAAAATCTCCTTTTTTTATTTTTTTTAATGGCATCTCTGTAGAATTTTGTGGAAATGTGTGTAGTGCCATGGAAGAAAAATTTAGTCCATCACAAAATTAATAATAATCTGAAATAGTGATATTTGGTTACTCCTCTTATTGTCAGTCTTTGAAGGGTGAATCTAAAAGATGTTAAAATTCTCATTGTACAATCTTCAAGATGTCTTTATTTAATTCAAAGAGGATATGACATATTTTTTTCTATTGATAATGAAATATAAAAATGTATTTAATGAAGAAAAACCAGGCTTATTTTCTTTCAAAACCTATTTTGTAAACAGATAAGAAAGGGCTCACATATTGCTACATATTTGAAGAAAGGTGAAAATCCAGTTATTTTCTGCCCATTGCTAGAACTGGGGTTATCTGATCAGAAAAAAAACCAACCAAACAAACAAATAGAGGCAGAGGGCCCATAGACAAACAAACAAAGAATAGGCAGGCATTTTTTCTCTATATCACTAATCCTGTGACTGAATATATAGTTTAGGAAAGCAAACCATACACTGGCTTGGCTGACATGCACTCCCCAATGTACTCTCACTGTGCTAGGCAGCCCCCTGATTTGGAGGAGCAGAACATTTCAGCAGACAGGCTGAGAAAGTTGGGACTGCTTGGCGTGGAGAAAAGAAGCTTCCTCATAGCAGCCTTGTACTATCTGAATGGGGCCTACAGGGGAGCTGGAGAGGGACTTTCATCAAGAACTGTAGTGATAGTGATACCAAAGGATTTTTACTTCTTATATATTTTTCAAATATTTTTTGCTGTGTAGACTATTATTATATAGTTATATAATTTCTTAGCTAAATTCAGTACTTTGTTAGATAAATACATTCCTGGAATCTTATTCTAATCTTGCTTCTTCAGTGAACCAAACCACGTCACTTTCCCATGTATTTAGACATAAGCAGTGTGGGGCTAGAAGCAAGGGGGGAGGCTCCAGTAGGGAGCCAAACCAAGAGAGGGAATTACTTCATTAACTGTACTTCTAATTGGACATTCTTGTCAATTATGCTAATTTGCTAAACTTATAAAAATGCCAAAGCCCTGTATCATGTGTGCATTCTGCGATAAGTGCCCCTGGAGGACCTTCAATAAACAGTAATTGCTTTTATAATTTTAATCTTTTTTGGCTTGTGATTTTAGAAAAGGAAACAATAGAAAAAGGAGTAATGGGTACAAATTGAAAGTGGGGAAATTTACGTTAAATATTAGGAAGAAATTTTTCACTTTGACAGTGGTTAGACATTGGAACAGGTTGCCCAGAGATGTTGTGGATGCCCCGATACTGTCAGTGTTCAAAATTAGATTGGATAAGGCCTTGAGCAACCTGATCTAGTGGGAGGCGTCCCTGCCCATAGCAGGGGGTGTTGGGACTAGATGATCTTTAAGATCCATTCCAACCCCTTATTCTATGATTTTATGTTTCTAGCAGATTCTATGGAATAAACCAACATCCACTCCACTTTTTAATACATTCTTGTTTACTTCCTGTAACGTGATATGAGAGGCAATGTAGTAATTAAATCACCCATCATATTAACAAGAATAGGAATTTTACCCTACATTGTAATTCCAGCTGTCATATTTTAAGATAAAATAAAAATTACTTAATGAAATGTGAATGGACTTCAGCCTCCTTTATATTTCATCAATTTTCTTAAAGTTAGAAGCTCAAAAGGCAGCTTTTACTTTCAAATGTGAGGCATTTTTCTTCATGCTTTGATGCATATATATGGAATAGTCATCTTTCCCTTCTTTCTAAAAAGCATGATGATTCCAGTCATGTTTGTTTTATAAAGGACATAGGGGTACACAGGAACTTGGAGCTATCCCTCTTTGCCCAAGCATTTAAAAAGTGAAGATTCGTGCATTCAATAAAAAATAATTTATTTAGGCTTTTCCCTATTATATATCATATACTTGCAACAATAAGTGACATTTTTGATTTATGGGATTTGACATGACCTGTCCCACTTAGAAATTTCAAAAAGAAATGTTGCTCAATATTAGTCTATCAGAAATGACACACATGTCACCATGTGATTACTTTCCAGACAAGGCCCAGGCATAGCCTCGTTTCCTTGGGCATAAAAACACTGACACTCAAGAAAAAAGGATGATGCCTGTCATGTTCTCCTTTTCTCCACAGGAGCTCTTCCAAAAAGCCTTTAGGGTTTTACTCTTCTCTTCCAAGACACTACAAAAGGATTTTTGTTCAACATTTTTCTGTGAGAGACCTACTATTAGTTGAACTCAGATCACCTTTGAAAAAATGTTTTTGCTATTACTAACAAATTTTGATTAAGTCCAGGATTTTTACAAAGCTGGAGGAGGAAAGAGAGACATACGCTTGTATATACACACAAATGTTCATATGCTTTTGTTTAATTGACATAATTTTGTACACATTATGTGTGAAAGAACCATTTTCTGAAAAAGATGATTTACAAAAAGTTCTGGATACCCAATATAAATTATTGTAATTATGTAGTTTATGTTGTAATGGTTTTAATCAGTTCCATGAGAGTTAACAATAACTACAGAAAGAAGATCAAATATTAAAATTTCAGTATTCTCCATTGTAATATAAAAAATGTATTAGTAAATAATTTTTAGCTATAACATTATTTAGACATATATATGTATATATTTACACATATACATAAGCAAACACATGCTTATATTATATATACACACACAGGGACTCAGACATATGTTTTAATGCAATTATTTTTTTCTGGAGAACACACAGGAATAAAAAATTTGTGAGACTGAAGATGCCTTTCAGCTATAATAATAGTTTTAGAAATCATTATTTTCAACCACTCACATGTTCAGACAGCAAAAAGCATTAGAAGTGTGCAAATGCTTTCCAAGCTGCTATCTGACATTGATTAGAATAGTGGTACTTTTTGGGTTTTACAGCAAAAGATATGAGGCATTTAAAAAAAAAAAATCTATAAATTGTTTCTGACTTTTAGTTCAGAATCAATATTGGGCAATGACAGTAATTTTCATATAATTATATGGGTTGAATCCCTTTTCAAGGGGGTAATACAACTTAAAATGCTTTTCACCTTGGCTGAATAACTGTCGTACTTTTTAGTGTATCACAGAATGACAGCAGGACTTAAAGTTGGGAAGAAGGTCAACTCTTCAGACAGTGATGCCTTGGGCAAACCAGAAATTGTTCCCACTTCTGTCTGTGAAGCTACTGGCATCCCAAATAGTCACAAAGCACTTCAGTGCCTTAGGCTATTTCAAAGTCAGAGCTGCTTCATTCTTATTAAAATATATTTATACTGCTTAATAAGAAATAGCCTTTTAACAAGAGTGCATTACTGTGTATGAGAAATCCCAGTTGTTCCTCTAAAAATTACTTACATACAGCACCATTTACTCAAACAGCTTTCTAAGGAAATCCAAAATACTCAAAGTTGAAGAAAATATGATAAGAGATGAATAATGAAGTCCACCAATATATTATTGTATCTTCAAACTCAAATAAATATATATATACTAATAGACCCTACTTATTTTATGTGAGATTCAGAAGAGGTGTCATGATTTTGGAATTGAAACTGAAAAGAAAGCAAAATTTAAAATTGAGTGGAGAAAAAGCAAAAAACCACCAAAAACCAAGCAATATTTATTTGTCTTATACCTCCCTTGTTTTTCTTTTCTGTGCTCTAAACAAAAGAAAATAAATAATGCATCCTCATTAACCAGTGTTTATCAAGCTTACATTACTGTCTACCTGGCCACAGCTCTTTAACAATATTTTTAGAAACAACTTTTTTTAAAGGAGGCAAATGATAAACACTGGCAGTTTTTCTAATGGAGAAGAAAAAACTTTACAAAGCCAAATTTGACTCTAATCTGAGTCTAATTCTGAAAAAAAAAGAATATTGGTAACAGGATTGAATTGCCTTACAGGTTGGAAGTCTAAGTTATTCTGAATTTATTGTCAATCACCTAATAATTATTGATTTTTGGGGAAAAAGGACAGGAAGTCTTCTCATGTGTAAGACAGTAAAGTGAGAAAATATGGTAAAGATACAATGGAAATCAGTTGAGATTCCATGAAGGAAATTAATCAAATAGCAAGAAAAGTTCATTTAAAAGAAAGATTCATAAAAATGCCATAGGGAATTCCATGGTATGTTTTTCCATCAGTAGCCCCTAAGATTAAATCAACAGTACTGTAACAATGGTGTATTATACGTATTTAATACTTATGAAAAATCTAAAAGTCAAAGAGCACAAACAAGCAAAAACAAATATTATGAGGAATGACATGCTGACATGTCATTCATAACATTCTGCCTACCTCAGTCAGAGGGTTAGTTCTTACCTTGTGGGATAACAAAATCCATAAATGAAAAATGCCAGAAAAGCTTTTCTTACCATTGAAGTGTTCAAGTAGATTGAGGAACAACGTGGTTTGAGACAGAAATCTGCTACAAATTGTTGCTGTTTGTGTAATTATTGTTGACTGTCCAAAATGTAGAACAATGCCTAAAAACATTAAGGCAGAAGAAAAGCAAAAAAATCCACAGGTATTTTAACTTATCGTAACAAAGTAAATATATATAAGCCAGGTGCAACATAGGGCTATATATTTAAACAACTAAACATTTGTAAGAATAATAAATTTACCTGATAAATTGTGAGGTTTCTGTCACATGACCTTAAAACTAATGAACTTAACTTTCTTTCTGTTTTTCATAGATACGCTTAACTTGAAACTTGAAGTCAAATAAATACATGTTGTATTATGCAGCCTGATCAACCTAGTGGCCTTCTATGGATCATCAGTGGACAATTTCAGTGGACAACTTCAGTGGACAACATACAATAGGGAAAAAAATAGTAATCTTTAACCTTTATTCAAAAATCTTGTTGCAGTTTTCCTGTAAGTGGCTTAAAGCAATGTGGCCTTAACCTTGGACCGTAGTCAAATTTTAACTTACAGTACCACGTTGCAAGTGTAATTCTGCATTTCTAATTCATAGAATTTATGACTATCACTTACTTGGTTTAAAGACTTCAGACTTCTGAAAACTCCAAACTGTCACTGAGCCCTTTGGAATACATTTCTTCTTAACAGTGGTCCAATGCTTTCACCCAGAGTGTCACGGGCATGCTGTGATGTGTAGCTGCTTCCAACATGGGGAAAGTGGGTACAAGTCAGTTGAACAGCAAAGTGGCACAGCAAGTAAGGACACAACTCACATCTTAGGTAGCAAAAAATGGAGAAGAATTATGCATCCTGTAGCAAATGTTGTTATTAGTGTGAAATATTGAAAAAAAAAGCCTAAACTTTACAATTTTAATGTAAGTACTCTAACACTGGCTGTTTTCAGTTGTGATTTTGAAAAATGCCCTTTTTATTTAAGAAAATGCATTTTATGCCAGGCTGGGTTCATTTTCGTTTCAGTTAATTTGTTCCTGCATGTAATCCCCAAGAATACACAAATGGTTTAATTAGAATTTAAACAGACTCAACCATTTCCTAGAGAAGTCCTTCAGTTTTTTTATGAAAGCTTATTGATTTTCTGTAACCAAACTTTGCTTTCATAATGGGTTATAAAACTCGTCTTTTCCATAATAAATGTCAAAGACATTTCATAGGAATGATGACACTCCAATTTGACACTTTTCTAAGCCTTAATCTACACTTTTCAAACACTTTCATTAGAAAAAGATAATTACATTTTGGTGGATTTCAATTAAAACATCGAAGCTTGTAAAATTATTTCATTCTGTTTCTAAATTGCTTAGGAAGCAATATCTGTTACTGAAGTCTCATACAATCTAAAGTCTATTTTAACAATTGGTTTGGTTGTTAGATAAAAAACCCCTGCTTCATTAACCATAATTAATGATTACTAAATACCTGTCTTTTCAACTGGCTAGGGTTGCTTGAAGTTAATATATGGAATAATTTCCCTCTTCTCTGACATTTTGCAGAGGAATACTGTTCACAAACTATTCCTCTGAATTATTCTCAATTTTAGATGAAGCTGTAGTCTCACTGAAGGATGGGAACTGTAATTGGCATAGAGTGGTTCTTCATTTAATACTTGCATCTGCAAAAACAAGATAATTAGAAGCAAAGACTTTTGTACATTAGAGCTGAAGTGGGAGCTAGAAATGAAGTTTCAGTTTATTTTCCTTTTGATGGAGAGAGTGACATGAACTGTTGAACATATCAATGTGCAGTATGCTGTAATGGGCGGGGAAGGAAAATGGCTGCCTGGGGAGCAGTCTTCAGCATCCTGTAGAACTTGGTCAGAGTTTTTCATCCTTCCCACATCTCCTTCAGAAACTGCAGAAAGATTTAGTCACGTTTATGTCCTCAATTTTGTAGGACCTAAGTTTTTGCTTCTTTGACATAAATGTGCATGCTTAGATAAGGGGGGTATCACAAAATATTTTGCCCAGATCAGTAGGTACCACAGGAGACAGAATATTAGCTGTTAAAAAGACAAATATTTCCAATTATTTTCAAAATTTTGTAAAATTACTAATATTTTTAAAGTTTTCCTGACAGTGTTAGTAATTACATTCATGCTCCATGTATTCTTCAAAACCTGATAGAATTTATGAGACTCTTTTGTCAGAATATGAAAAACTATTTTTTTTCTTGTCCTCTTTATTACTCCTTGCTTTTGTTTTGAACAGTACTCAATCCTATATATTGATATATTTATACAGGAAATACATATAAATTGGCCCTCTACACAGAAAACATGTCTTCTCCAATATCTTCTTAACCTCACTTCAATTCTCCAAAGTGAATTTTAATGAATTATAATTGTTCATTTTTCTACTGAGTTTCCATATTGTTATGTTTTAGACTTGCACTAATATAGTTTGGATTAATTATTTCTTTAAAACTGATTATAGTCCTGTCCATGATATTTAAATAAGGTGTCCTTTATTTTCTTCTTGCTATATTTGCTAATTGACTGGGCATGTAAAGATAACTGCTAGTTATCTGTAGTTTTTCATGACTGAGACAAACCTGCTGCTCTTTTTCTTTTAGAAGACAAAGGATCACAACTACTGTTACGTTAAGGAAGAGGTAGAACTTGAAAGAATGATGATATCTTCTGGTATTGGAGGTGTTGCAATCTTCGCATGAGCTGCATTGCTGCAACATGCATCAACAGCTGAAAACATAATGATCTTCAGAAGTTGTTCTTGGTTTTATGTTTAGTATTGGGCTTGCCTGCTCAGCTGTAGAAACAAATATCATGCTGATATTTGAAGCAATCTTACAATAAGTTTAATTTGAAATAAAAATGTTACAAAACTGGGTTCACAGGAATACTGCTGAGTGTAACTATATATTCCTAAAGGTATTGCCATAATGGGCCATAACCTCTGTACTGAGCTTGCCAGGCCCCAGGACCAATGTTTAGCAGTTATGCTCTGTCATGGTATGACCTACCTGCAGTCATGCTTTACTTGGCTTAGCTGTGACAACAGTTTGTCCAAACGTCTAAGTGTCTATGACTAATTTGTTTTACTTATATCTGTTTTTGTGTGCTACAACCATAATTTTAGGTAAAAAGCAGCAGCAAACACTTTATGTAGAATGGGATGGTTTAAATTCTAATATAACTGATGCAGTGTAGAAAAACACAGGCCTGGTACAGTATCAGTGTCCTTCAGAAGTCAAGACATAACATACAGCTTTAAAAACTCAGCCATGGTCATTAACACTATGCAGACATGGATCTAGACAAAATGGGGTTTAGGGATAACAAAAATAATATATGTAAGAGACACAATATTTAGTGAACTTGGATGTAAAGTGGAGCTGCAGAATGATAAAGAAAGAGTAATGGTATAAAAATATATTAGCAAACATGACCCCAGGTATATCCCATGCCAAGAAAAAAGAACCATCACTGTTGAAGAATGGTTAGAGGATCAGGGACATGGATCATTGATAAAGCCAGATCAATAACAGAGCTGTACAAGCAAAGGCCTGCATGAGCAAAGGCCTGCATGAGAAAATGCCTGCATGAGAAAATGCCTGTGTGAGAACCAAAAGGGAGTTTTAAGGAGGTACAGTGCTGTGCTGATAAGATGTACTGACCATGAGAAGGGAGGAAGAACTTTGATTTCTCAAGTCAAAGCATAAATAATAGAAGCTTGCCAAATGTAGCCTTTTATCTAACCCAATTATGTAGAAGTAAGAATGCACTTTCGTAAGTTTAAGCCAATTAAAGAACTGATAAGCATATACTCTCATGCTATATAAGTGCCTCTGTATTGCAAATAAACTAAGCTTGCTTTATCAATCACATTGATTGTCTGCATGTCTTCCCCTGCCGAAGTCAGCAAGTCATCACTATGAACATCATTTTCCTACCAGTGACAGATGGTACTGGAAGCTCACTGTGACTGCGTCATTACCACCACAGTGGCTTGGACAGATGTACTGTTCACTAGGTAAAAAACCGGCTGGATGGCTGAGCCCAAAGAGTGCTGGTAAATGGAGTGAGATTCAGCAGGTGACTGTTCACAAGTGTATCTAGGCTGGTCCTGTTTAATACTTTTATCAATGACCTGGAAGAGGGGATTGAGTGCACCCTCAGACAGTTTGCAGGCAACAGCAAATTGGGCAGGATTATTGATCTGCTGGATGGTAGGAAGGCTCTGCAGAGGAATCTGGAGAGGCTGGATTGATGAGCTGAGTACAACTGTATGATGTTCAACAAGGTGAAGTGCCAGATCCTGCACTTTGACCCATGTAAGTGCAAATGCTGAAGCAAGTCCAAAGAAGGCAACAAGGATGGTGAAGCACAAGTGTAATGAGGATTGGCTGAGACAGTTGTGAGTGTTTGGCCTTGAGAAAATGAGGCTGAGAGGAGACCTTATGACTCTCCGTAACTACCTGAGAAGAGATTGTAGTAAAAAGGGTGTTGGTCTTTTCTCCCAGGTAACAAGCATAAGGACAAGAGTAAATGGTCCCCAGTTGTGCCAGGGGAGGTTATGATTGGATACTATAAAAAGGATTCTTCATGGCAAGAGTTTTAAAGCATTGGAATACACATAAAAAGGAGGTAGCTGAGTCGTCAAGTAGCCAAGTCACCGTACCTGGAGGTATTTAAAAGATGTGGCACTTAGGGACATGGTTTAGTTGTGGACTTGGCAGTGTTAATGACTGGACTCGATGATCTTAGAGGTCTTTTCCATTCTAAATAATTCTATGATTCCATGAGCCAGGCAAACAATTGAAGGGTGAACATGACACTGTGAAAAAGGGACAAAAACTTTGAGTGTGTGTTACAATTTTAATTGTGCTATTATTACTATTACATAAAATTTTTCTTTATAGATTTTTTTCTATTTAGATTTTTATTCTTGTCTTTCTGATGTTAGATTTAGACTAGCAATGATTCTTGAATGGGACTGTTAAAATTTCATTTACAGTTATAAATTATTAGCTTTGCATGCATCTATCTATCTATCTATCTATCTATCTATCTGTCTCAATCTATGTGTTTTCTGTTAACCTTAGACCTCATCACAAGAAAAACATCAACCTGTTGGAAGAAATCCAGAGGAGAATCACTAAGTTGATTACAGGGTTGGAACACCTCTCCTATGAAGACAGACTGAAAAAGTTATGGCTGTTCAACCTGACGAATAGGAGACTCTGGGAAGACCCTAGAGCAGTTTCCAGTACATAAAATGAGCTTTAAAGAAGGCTAGATAAGGACTTTTCTCATGGGAATGAAGTGATAGAACAAGGGGCAGCAGCCTTAAGCTGAAGGAAGGAAGGTTTAGATTAGATATTAGGAAGAAATTATTTACTATAAAGGTGGTGGAGCACTGGAACAGGTTGCCCAGAGAGGAGGTAGACTCCCAGCCCCTGGAGTTGTTCAAGGCCAGGCTAGATGGGGAGCAATTCTGACTCTTTTTCTTATTTTAAGACAATTGTATGGGGTGGACACTCCAAAAATTAGTTACCTCCCCTTTATAGTTTTAACCACCCCCCTTTCACCAATTAGGCAAGTAGATTTAAATGAATGCAAGAAGATAAAAATGAAAAAAATAACAGTTTGCTAAAGATCAAACAACAACAACCAAGATAACAGTAATAATCACAAGATACAAAGGTGTTAAATCCCATGGACTCTCCGGGAACAAAGAAAACAAGATGGCAGATAAGCCACTCCCCCAGGATAGCGGCCACCATAGCTGACAGCATGGATCAGAAGACAAAGACAGGATGGTGGAGAAGCTCCTTCCTCAAAATGGCAGCTGCTTTGGAATACCCTGTTGTGCCAGTTTGAGACAAATTTGGAGGAAAATATCCTCTGATAGAAGGCAGGTTGCAATCACCCTCCCCCACCAGGTTTGGGTGAAAAAAAAAAAAATTCCTCAGAGGAAAATGAAAGGAAAAAACTATTTATTTAACAAACACAATGCACAATGGGAAAAGAATAATGCTATATAATAAAACCTATTCGTGTGGAGAGAAACCTGGTAAATTCTCAGAATCCTTGTGGGTGTGGCTTTCTCCTCATCGGAGCTGGGTCGGCTTGGGCCCCTCCAGGCTGAGGTGTAAGGTGTCCCAGCCAATGGTTTGGTGTTGTTGAACAGTCCAGAAGAGAAGAAGAAGAAACCAGAGTTCCAGGAAAACTTGCTTTAGTTAACAAACAAAAAGTTACCTAGAAAGGAAAAGGAATGTAATTCTCCTTCCTGCTGTAGAAGTGGAGCAGCTGGGCAGGAGAAGCCAGCTTATCTGTGTTTCAAACACAGCACCAAAGGAATTCCACTGGCTCTTACCCCTCTCCCTTAGCCAGCCTTAAAGGCACAGAGAGGCACAGGATTCATGCCTAGGCACAGAGTGGTGATAGGGGATACACATCATAAAGTCACCCCAAGACACCTGTGGATCAGAAGACAAAGACAATATGGCAGAGAAACCCTGTTCGGCTCAACCTTCCTCCTGGAACAAAAATGGGAAGGTAGGAGCTTACAAAGCAGTTCTGGTGGCGAATGGGGGTTGCTGGCATTGTCTGGAGCAACTCCAAACCTGCAAGTGTAGGTTTCCCTGCTTCTTTCCAGCTGGTATCAGTGCTGCAGTTCTGAGATGTTGCTGCATTGCAGGGGGAAGAAAACGGACTTGCCAGACACCAAAACCTGCAGCCCTGGCACCACTGGCCCTGGTTTGTGCTGTGGCTGCAGAAAGGTATTATGAAATTTGCTCTGAAACAGTTTAGGATTGTGAAATGCAGTTTCTAGGAGACCTTATGCCAGGCAACCCCACTCTGGAACTCTAAAATCTTTCAGTTTAGAACTGCTAACCCTTGTTCAGTCACTGCAGGTCTTGAGGAAAGTCTCTGTCCATTTTCATTGCAAGCCCTTGCTATATATTAAAAAGCTGCTATGAAATCTTTTTAGAGCATTCTCTAGGCTGAACAACCCCAACCCTCTCATTCTTTTATTAAAGGAGAGGTGTTCAAGTCCTCTTATAATTTCTGTGGCCTTTCCCTGGTCCACACCAACAGGTCTTTCTTGTGCTGGGGACCCCAAATCTGAATGCAGTACTCCAAGTGGGGTCCCATGAAAGCAGAATAGATAGGGAGATACATCTTCCTCAACCTGCTGGCCATACTACTTTGAATGCATCCCAGAATCTGATCTGTTTTGTGGGCTGCAAGTGCACATTGCTGGCCCACATCCAATTTTATGTCCAATGTCCATTGTTCAGTGATGAAGGATGTTGATAGCATAATGCTTGCGCCATTGTCTGTGTTGTCAAGTTATCTTGTTTTGACAAAAACAAATAAACAAGAAAGTTTATGTCTGATATTTTACAATTGGTGCTTACCTGACACTCTACAGTAGTATATCATCAATTCACTGGCCCACTGGTAATGTATGAAAGTTAATGTGTAATCAACACACCATGATTTTGATGATAACTTTGCTATAATGAATTACCAGGACAAAGCCAGCAGGTGCATACTAATTACATCACTGTAGTGTGGATTTCTTTGCTGTTTTTTACAAGCAAGGAACTTGCTGAGGGTGATCAGACTGTACTTCTGGTGGAAGGGTAGCTCCTGAGAGGTCAAAATGTGATTCTAGAACCCTACTGTTACTGCACTTGTACTTTCAAAATCTTATTGTTGACATAGAGAGCCACAAGTAATTCTGCCTAAGAGTCATAAAAAATTTGTATGCAGCAAAAAAGGGTAATTCTTCTTTCATGTTTGCCCATTCAAGTGTTAGGTGTATATTTCAAAACTGAAAGTCATTCTCAGTGCAGATTTTCACAGGAATTTGTGGTAGATGATATAACAATGGCAAGCAGCCATAAGCTGTGGCTTGGGAAGTTCAGACTGTACATTTAAAAAACAAAAACAAAACAGAAAGAAAACCCGGAGAGTAATGCAGAAACAGACTGGTCAGAGATTATGCAGTTTCTGCCACTAGAGGTTTTTCACAAGTTGCCTAGAAAAAAAACAAGGCTGAATGACCTAGCACTCAGATCAGCTCCTCCAATGTCCAACCAACTGTTCACAGAATGACAGAGTAAGCTGAGTTGGAAGGCAACCAACAAAGATCATTAAGTCCAATTCCCAGCTTTTCTATTATTCTGAATGATTGTGAATAAGTACTTTGCAAGGCCCTTATCCCATGCAGGTGTATTGTCTTCAATAATGACAGAATTTCTACAACCACCTAGCATTTACTACAAATACACTATGAAAATATCAGTAAGATTATTAATTGCCAAATTTTCCATTAGAGATAAGTAGAGAATTAGATAAAATATTTATTTTAACCTTAACGTGAAATATGAATTGTCACTGCTTTCATTAAGTCATCATATAAATACTATTGTCTAACAAGTATAAATCTGTATAAAAATAAAATGGTTGAGGTGACATTTTATAAGAAACTGAATAAACCAGTAAGACTTCATAGCAAGTAAATAATTAATGTCAAAAGAGCTTTTCAAACAATTTAAAAAAAAAAGTCAAAAGGTATTTCAAAACTGTACATTCCACAGCAGGACATAAAGGGAATACTAAAAGACAGTAATTACAACTAAATGATCATGACAGCTTCATAAAATAGAGAGAGCTGGATTTGGGGAGCACAGCTTTAATAAATGCATTTCTAAAATAAATACAGTGTTCTCTTCAGGGCTTTGGAGATGAAAACTTGTTTTTCTCTACAGTCATACCCATAGATATATTATAAAACTTGGAGAAAAAAAAAAAAAAACAAACCCACACATGCACAGAAACAAAACAAAACAAATTTACTTTTCATTCTCTTAGATAAATTATGATTTTGAATCCCATTTCAGGTGCCAAGATATCCTGTTTCTCATGAGATGAAATACTATATAGGAAATTCTATTATATAACAGGACTCTGGATTCCACTCTATTGATGTCACTTCCTGATTCCATTTTGTTAGTGGGCTGTCTAGCACTGCCCTCTCTCCACACCACCAGACTTTTTTGGCTATTTCATCAGTCTTCTAACCACTCAGTATTAAGAGGAACTGAACAAATTTAGTACCTGGTAAATTATGCTCCAGATTTTGAATTGAAGAGAAAGACAGAAAACCAAGAAATAGATTTTTCAAATTCCATCAGCAGTCCATTAGAAGGCTGCCAATTCTTAATTTTGCATTAAAATCTTATATTGTATTTTCATCCTTTTTTTTTTGTATTTGTTTGTTTGTTTGAATTAAGACCTTGGTCACATGTCAGTATCTCGTTTTATTTTGTCATGAAGTCGGTTTTCCTGTAATGAAATGCGGGATCTTTTATCTACTGTTGTTTCAAAATTTTGCTTTTCCACTGTACCTATAAACAGTAATTAAGGATAGCAGGTCATATAAGGAAAGCAGACAAACAAATCTGGCATCTGAACAAACATTCATTAGGGACAAGTACTGCCCCTTAAGAAATTCTGCCTCATTAAGGGATAATCATGAATGCATCAATAAGGTGACATAACTGATTACTTGTACATCTGTCGCAATAATTTTTATGCTGCTTAGTTCTGCCAGTGGTAGCAAGCAGGAACAAATTTCTACTGCATTATAATGTTAGACTGATATTAGATGAGTTACAATTGATGATTTCATTTTGATTTAAATGGTAAGATCTTGTAAAGTCGCCTTATGCAGATGTGGTTGAACTTCATGCACAGATGATTGCTGCTGACACAAAAATGTCTATAAAGGTCATTAATAGGCTAAAATTTGATTTCTATTGAAGAACATCATTATAATTTGCATGATTAATACTAAAGAGTTGCTGTTGTATAAGCAGAAGTTTCTAAAAACAGCATCTGCTAAGCGTTGCTTAGCAATACTTATGTATATTTTAGATGCGAGAATATGTGTTGGGACAAAATTAAAGGTTATAGTTTTTAAAAAAGAAAAATTTCAGAAATTTTGTATTTAATTTTAAAATACATATACATTATGTTTAATGTGAAAAAAAAGTTTGTGGTTGTTAGTGAGACAAGTGGTTTCAAGTTACATGCAAGTGAAAGGGAAGGGAAGAAAAGCCAATATTTGCTGCATCTATTTGCTTCAAATTACATATAGGTGGAAAGAAGAACAGTAAAAATTTCCTCAAAAATATCAGTTTCGTTATTGCCTTTAATAGGTCCACAAAATATAAAAGATGGCATAAGGCCTCTTGGGCAACTATAATTCACTAGAATTTTATATGACAAAAAATAGGTGCCACAAGATTATCAGAATCCACTTTCATTTTGAAGACAGGCCTAAGATTGTGAGGACGACTCGCATAATTGGGGTTTTTTTAATTGTTTTCCATCATGGAATTGTTGGCCCAGTTCCACCAGTGTAAATCTAGTGCCTGGGCATGCAGAAACAGAAAACCAAATCTTACTTGGTTTTTCTTCTCAGTTTATATTCCAGAAGTAACAAAAGACATATTAGTTCCCCATATTAGGGTTTTTTTCTGGTTTGTGACTCAAGGACTGGAGACAATTACAAAATTCTGTGACTTTTTCTGGCTGCTGTTACAGACTTGCTGCAAATCTTTGGCCAGAATAGATAAGCTCCAAGCCTTACAGAGAGGTAAGCATTTAAATCCAACTGACTTTAAAGCTTAAAAAAAGGTGTTATTCTTTGGAGAAACCATTGAAACTTACTGCTTTGTATTTGAAATTCTTTGTTTTAGGCAGACAAAAACGACCACATTTGATGAGAACAGATACAGGGCTGAGTTATTTGGTTCTCCTCATTACATTTTATAATTTTTTATTATCAAAAATATTATGAATAAAAATCAGATTGAGCATAATTGGGGCTACAATATATTTTTGAAAACAGAATCTGGATGTAGCATGTCTTCAAAATGGGGCCTTTACATTTGAGGCCATCACATTTCACTTTAGTTATGATAGTACTTTTAGAGTTAACTGCTCCTATAGTATGAAAACAGACCTCTATATAATGATCTTGGATTACTAAAATGGGCTTGTTTGTTACAACTGCAGCTTTTGCAGTCATCAATGTTGTCTCGGGTAACATTCAAAATACCTATTAAAATGCATTCTGTAATTCAAAGAATTAGTGGTGGGCCTTGCTAGGACACTTTTCTGGAAGCTGAAAAAATAATTAGAAGCAGAAGAAAAACTCTAAAGACCTAAGGCCAGAAGTTTTACTTCAAAGGACCTGGGTTCCCTGATTTTTCCTGAACTCTTGTCTAATTTGCATACCACATTACCAAAATTTAACATAGGTTATTCAAAATAATAGGAAAATTTATTCTTTCTTTCTCCTGAACTATCCTTCATAATTGTCATGTTATTTCACTGTATTATTAAACTTCCTATCAAAAGATTTGATTATAATCTAGATTCTGTACTTATCAGAGACTCACCTTAAGACAGTCCTCAGATTTGCCATGTCATACAGAGCATAAGCAAGTGAAAGGAGTTATTACACAATATACTTCCATTACAGACAGCTCAATGAAGGATTGGGAAATATCCAGCTGCTAATGTGTTTTAAATTACATACCCTTATATTGTGTGCTTTCTAATATTAGGAAAATTGGTGCTCTCTCAGATAAAAGGAATCCATTTAATCTCACATCAGGCATTTTAGCTGTTCAGAACATAATCAGGAATACCAATTTTATAATGAAACAAAGAGAAAAAGAAAAAAGAAAGGGTTTCATTTTGTAGTATAGGAGAAGCATAAAATCCAGATATAGCTGATTTAGACAATAAAGACAAAGACATTTCTGCCAAATTATACTGGCTTCCTTCAGTGTTGTAACTCCTGCTGAGTTCCCCTGTTAAGTGTAACCAACAGAGTGCTGCCTCAAGTCCTTTTTCCACAAGTACTTACAGGCTGTAATATGTGGTATTTTCCCCATGGATCTCTCTGGCACAGTGTTTGAGCCTTCTGTTTGCCTATTCCCTTTCCATAGTTTCATATTATCAACTTTCATACTATTAAATTCTCCAGAACTCTACCTTATGTCTCCCATTATACCTAAAAAAAAATATAAAAATCAACAGGTTGTAAAGTTTAAGCGGTAAGGATCCAAGGGCAGCTGAGGTCTTTTTCATGGAAGGCAAGTAATGGAAGAAGTAAGAATGATCTCAATCAATGGATCTCAATGGATCTGAGGTGTTTGAGCATGCACCTGAACCCAGTAGCTATGACACATTCATTAGTGTCCTGGGGTAAATAGGTACCTAAATAATTCCAGTGATAACTTTGGAATGAATTAGAATACAGTAGAGGGAAACATGATGCTTTCCCATGAAAAAGTAAGTGGAAAATTTGCAAGGATTAGATGAAATTGTGAGGGACAAAATAGGTAGGTGTTGAAGAATTTTCTCCACTCTATGCTGTAGCAGAGTCTCAGGCTTTAGGTCCAATAAGGTAATTTATTTCAGTGATAAATCAGTAGAAACCTCGAGCTGGGTGCCTCTAGAAATGGATCCTGAACAAAGAAATCCCTGTGCAATTCTACAGTCTAGATTCCCCACCTCTCTCAATACATGTCTGAGGTCTTCCCATTCCTCTTTGGACCCCTTCATTGTCTCTAGGCAGGTCTTTTCTCACATTGAAGGTTGCAGCTTCTGCTGATGAGTGTAGCAACCTTCATGCTTCCTTATCTTCCAGCTCCAGCCAGCTCTGGGACCTCCTTTTAGTTAACTAGGTAAAAGTTCAGCATATCATAGCTTGCAGACTAAGGCTTCAGCACACCTAAATTCTAATGCTAAATTAGGATAAGGGATTTGTTGGGGTCTCCTCCCCTGCCATGTAGCCCTGGCAGAGGGGCCCTGAGGGGATGCACGGGGTTTCCCTGCCCCTGCTCAGCCTCGTTCCCATGGGTTGGTTTGTGTTCCCTGCGCGGGCAGAAGGACCCTCGGTCCCGTGACTGTAACAGTTCCTGGGCAGAGCCCCGGCCATGCGGCTGGAGAAATAAACATCTCTGAAACAGCTATCAAGAATCCGTCCATATATATTTCCTTTCCACGGGACTCCTGGTTTGATACAGGCGTATTACAGTATCCCCGCTGTAACAAATGGTGGATAATGAGAGCAGAACAATCCCCGATCCCTAAGCAACTGATTTGTGTGAGTAAACCCTAGAAACTTTGGATTCCTCTTCTTGGTTTTGTTTTGCTGTTCCATATCTAAACTATGGAGGAACCGTGGGAAGACTCTTGGCTTTCAGAGCCGCATATGGACATTTATCTTAAACTTAAAATGATTCTTGAACAACGATTTATAAATTTTAGCTTGATTCAAGCTCAGAAAGAACTGAAACGCTTTCTGGCATGGTTGTTTAAGAACTTTTTCTATGTTTCTTGGGATTTAATTCTTACCAAGGACTTTTGGAAGGCCATTTGGACACAGTTAATATTGGAGTCAAAATATATGCCGATGGAAGAATATTTTCGTGAATATTGTTTAATTACCGAGACTGTTGAGCAATGTCAGCTGTGTCCTGGCGAAGGGAAGCCTGGCGCAGGGACCGTGCGGCCCAGGCCACGTGCACCGAGCGCTCTGCGAGCAGCAGCGAGGCAGTTCCCGCGTGCGGGCGGAGCCACGCGAGCCGCAGTGTCGGTGGCGGAGCGAGGCGCGGCGGGAGCGGCGGGACCCGGCGGTGCCCGCACGGCCCCGCACAGCGCGTGGTGGAGCGAGCCCCGGGAACGCCTGAACGAGAGGGGCGGCGTGCAGGCAGTGGCTGGTGGCACTGGAGGTGGAGCGGAGCCGCGCCCAGCCGAGACGCGTGCTGGAGCAGGGCACGGGGGGGTCGTCGCTCGGGGGCCCGGCCAAGACGTGGGTGCAGCGCCTGGCAGCGGCAGCGAAGCTGCGACCAGAGGAGGCGACGCACGGAGAACTGAGCGGCGCGGCCCGGCCCGGCCCGCGCAGCCCCGAACGCGACCCCGGGAAGAGCGCGCAGGCACCAGCAGCTCCGACAATTCCAACACGGGAGCGACCGAAAGAGAGAGCAAAGACGCAGTGAGACAGAAAACAGCAGCCACTCGGAAAAAGGAAAAGATCATAGTACCTAAGATCTTAGGGATAGTGAAATGGTTAAGCAAAATTATGGTTTTATAACAAGGTGTGACAACCAGCAAGACATATTCGTGCATAGAACTGCTATTAAAAAGAATAACCCTGAAAAATGCATCCCAAGCTTGGGAGATGGAGAGGTGGTGGAATTCAAAATTATACAAGGTAGAAAAGGGTTACAAGCATTGCAGGTCACTGGGCCTGATGGTGTTCCTGTAAAAGGCAGTATATATGCAAAAAACTGTAGTCATGTTAGACAATATCTCCATTGTAAGCCCTCCCTACAGTCTCCCTTTCCTAATCCCACCTTTGCCTTTTATCCTATATCCTATTACCCCCAGTGTATTCCCAATCTGTTTTTTCATCCATGGTTTCCCTCACAAAACCATGCTTTTGCCAATTGTTTCCCCAAAAATCCCTTTCCAATGCCAAGGGGGGGATGAAAAGGGGGAGGGAAGAAGTTAAACCCTCTCCTGCCTCAGTTTCCCCACAAAGCATGCTCAGAGAGTCCTGTCTCCCTTCTGTCAGCCCTAAGATGTTCCACAGAATCTGATTGGACATTTAAAGACTCAGGAGGGTGGCTTGTTTTGTTTTGAAACTGTTCTTGTTATGTTTATCCAGTTGTTTTCATTCTCCTTTTATTAAAACGGGTGAGGTGTTGGGGTCTCCCCCCCTGCCATGTAGCCCTGGCAGAGGGGCCCTGAGGGCACAGACACGGGATTTCCCTGCCCCTGCTCAGCCTCGTTCCCATGGGTTGGTTTGTGTTCCCTGCGCGGGCAGAAGGACCCTTGGTCCCATGACTGTAACAGTTCTTCAGCAGAGCCCCGGCCATGCAGCTGGAGAAATAAACATCTCTCTGAAACATCTACCAAGAATCTGTCCATATATATTTCCTTTCCACGGGACTCCTGGTTTGATATAGGCATGTTACAGTATCCCCGCTGTCACAGGGATTAATATCCCTTGTTCTGCTACAGTAGGATTCAGGCAGATAGGGAGACTGGGCAGTGGTGAGATACTTACTTCTGTGATACCTTTAAATGTAGCCACAAAGTTACAGAACTGCTGCTGCCTCTCAAACCATCCACAAATCACTTGAAATCACAACAATGATGTCTGTGTCATGACATAATATGCTGTATGCTGAAAATATAAGAATAGAGATTTGTACATGAAAGGAGAATGAGGAAATACACAAGAAGATATGTGTCGTGGGATGTGTTTACACCTGAACATAATTTACAGCTTCAATTGGTTCTCCACCTTTGCAGTTCTAAATACTTATGGATATGGTTTAATTACTGTCATGTGTATTACTGAATGGTGCTTTTTGTACTGTTAATGTTTTGGCATGTTATCTACTGACAAGCAGGTTGTAAATTAGTTGCCAAATGTGGGCATTACTTCGCAATACAAGAATTTTTATCACATTTTAAAGAAGGGTCAATTAGACTCTGAGTAAATAAATCAGAAAAGTTCAACCTATTCAACCTGTTAGTAAATCTAAGAGAAAACTAAGGTGTGAGGCCATGATCACAACCTATAAAAGCCTACATAAGGGATAAAAATAGAAATAGCAAGCTCTTCATGCTAGATCACAAGCATATAACATGATCCTATCACTTCAACCTAAGAAAGACAAGTTCCGACTTGGCATAAAAATTCAACTGCGTTTTCCAAGCCATTGCAACAATATCTGAAAAATTCTGCTGCCTTCTCTCTTGCTGGGAACGTTTATATCAAGAGCATTTAACTAAAGCATGCTTTAGTTTAGCACAGCTGCAGAACTGACAAATTGTCAGGAATCTCATTAGGCCCCCATTAAGTCAGAGATCAAACTGCAAGATTATAGCAGTTGCTTCAAGTCTAGAGTTTATGAAGGATGTGGTAAGACAAAGAAGTGCCTGCTTCCATACAGCATTCCACACCACTCAAGAGCACTGAACCTACTGTTAGTGTTTAATAAGATTAGGATTTGCATATGCTGTTCAAAGTCTCCCAGTGACGTGTATATTAGTGTATACTGAAAAAAATAAAACCTCTTTCTTTAATGCCTGTTCCTCCTGTTCAGTACAAGAGATCTTCCACAAATGATTTGATCTTCTATAGTGACAGAAAATTTTTCACCAATTAACATTTATTTAACATTAGTGCTTGTTGATTTACATTTATTAATTCAGTGTATTGATTTTAGACACTAGGCTAGGTATAATATTTTTAATTGTATCTTTCTTATATTTACTTTAAATACAGATAAGGTATAAGGGAGAAATGTCTGTATCTGCAGATTAATTATTCCTTGGTGAATCTTTAATCAATACTAACTTATAAATGACATCAGGAAATGCATTAATTTCTAGTGGAAAAAGATTTTGAGGATAATTTCATACACTGCAAACTACCAGGTTAATCTTTTGACTGTACCATTCAGCATCTGACTTGAGGAACTCTTCCAGGATTCTCAGCTTGAAAGTCTCAGGTCTTAAGACAGGAGATGGTCAGAAACATTGAAGTAGAGCTTTGCTTACTATCTAAATATCCTAGAATTAGATATTGCCAAGGAACCAAAATGTCTGAGTACTTCAAGCATGAAGATTAATCAGCTATCAGTAATCACATGGATTATTTCTTGTTCTTTTGCTTGCAAGTAAATTACTGTATGTCAAGCAGGCATTTATGGCATCAGTCCCAGTTCTCATATGTTGCTTTATCCTGGAAGAGATCCAGGTGTAATTCAGGAACAATAGTTAGTCTTTAATCTACAAGTAAAATTATGCCATCATGTAGCAGAGGCTAAACTTGCTTCTTAATTAAGGTAAGAATTCAGTGATCTTGAAGGGAGTGGTAGCCTGTATCTTTCAATGTTAACATTAATTGTACAACAGCCCACCAATGCAGCGGCTCAGAGCAGAAACACAGTTCTATGTCCCCTCTCCTCCCTCCTCTTGGCCATGCTCCACCACCTTCTTTCTTGTAACCTCCTTCTGAAAAAGTTTTTTATCTCAAAATATTTAATAATTTATTCCGTACATTCTATGATATGAAAAATTATCTCAGGTTAGCCTTCAAAATCTGGGGATTTTTCAGACTCAGCATCATAATTTTATTTTCTGATGTTCTTATACCTGCAAGAACCACATAATTTTGTATGACATAAGCATTGTACTGAGTATTCGCTATGCTTGTTTTTTATTGAAGTTCATAAAAAGTAAAATTTTGCTTAAAATACCAGGAAGGCTATTATAAATATATTTTCTTATGACTTAGATGCTTATAAAAAACCTTGGACTATTTTTGATTTTGACAGATGGGACTACACCATTAGATCATTTTTACAAAGCCACTCTTCAGGTTTCTTGAGTAAAATACAAAAGACAATCAACAAAGAAATCCACACTTTTCTACAGACTAAATTCCCTTTTTATAAGAAAGATTATTTGTTTGCATTCTCTTTGATTTGGACTTGCTGTAAGAACTAATGTATGGCAAAGGACTTTATGGTTAGAAACTAGGAAAAATATTTTAACAGCAAGGATAGTTGAACACTACATTAGACTGCCTTTCCAACCTGCTTCAGGGGAGGTTATTCTTAATAACAATCCTTCGGCAGGTTTTTGGTGTTGTAGTAATGTTGTGTATGTATATATATATATGTAACAAAGTTTAATTATAAAAAAAGTAAAAATCAGGTTTGCAATGAATGAGATAACACTGCAGTCAAATCTGCAAAAATCAGATTTTGTTAAAAATTCATCCATTATTTAGGAGCTGAAGCTCCACTGTGACTCAAAGTTAAGAGTGTGAACAATCCTTGCAAATTCTTTCCTGTTGTTTTCTCTTACACTGTTTAGATTTTGACATTAACAACAATTGGAAATTGTGACATAGTCAACAAATGTATCTAAGGATTAAAGGATAATTAGTGTTGCATATTAAAATTTCATCATAGTCATCGATATTGAATTTTCCATTGCTGTCTAGATGAACCATAGCAATTAGAACTTAAAAAGGTAAATAGTTTTTTAAACATAAGCTGAGAAAACACCAAGGTATTTTTTAACTGCACTGGGGAAAGAAGAAACTATAGTAGCCAGCTGAAATGCTTTGCAACCATGGCAATAAATCATTAAGAAGAAGGAATAAGTGAAGCAACTTCTGACGTCATTCTCAAATGGCAGCAATGAAGTGGAAAATTGCTATACTATGAAGAAGAACATTTAATAATATTGTAATAAATCATTCACTGAATACTATCACCGTTTAAATTAAAATAATTTATAATTAAGTTTAAAGGACCTTTGAACATATTATTTTTGATATGACTCCTAGTAATGTTATTCCACTGCCTGTTAGCATAAAAGTAAATGCTAAAGATCTCTTTTAAAAGGATCCTATATAGTAGGCTTCAGATATAATTTTCAGTAACTGCATCAGTTTCTTACCCTTGAGAAGAGTTCAGCTACAACACTTTTTACAGAAATGAGTAATTCTGACATTTTCTTAAGTTTACTCACAAGAAGAATAGTTTAGGTAGAAATATATACAAATTTAAAGTAAGTTGAAATAACTTTTGAAATATTACTGCATTGGTCAACTCCAATGTGCTAGTAACAGTACATAGTCAATGCAATAATGTGAGAAAAATTGTGTAGCAAAAATAGAATCAATTGACATAACTCACTCACTTGACCTTCAACCAGTAATTAGGGATTGCATAGAGAGTAAGGCACAAGAGTAAAATCATAGTGCCAGTACTGAATAAAAAGCATAGTCTGGAATAAAATTTGGAAATTCTTTATACATATTTAAAATTTTCCACAGTAGCTTTGAGAAAAGTAATACTGTTGAGAGTATTTAAAGATTTTCCAACTCTGCAAAAATCAAAATAGGTAAATAAATTGGTGTACTTCCTGGGTAAACAGAATAACCATCAGAGTAATTCTTCATATAGCTATTTCGTAGTTTGAATGCATACTAATATGGAGCTGCAATTCTGAGTGAAATTCATTTTACTCAATGACAATTTTATAAAATATTTTTTATATTTTTAAAAATTCATCATAATAATTATATATTTCCATATCACCTATAATGTCCTTAACATTGTTTATAACAGCTAAAGTCATTATATGTATATAATGGATATACACACACTCATCTAGAATGTAGTAAAAGCTTTATTTCAAGAACAAACGACATTTTTGCTTACATATAAAGATAATAGATACTAAAATCCTGTAAATACAGCTTTTCACTACTGATTATTTTTCTTGAAGAGTGGGAAATTCCTGAACATTTTTTTTTCACATTAGTTTTTCAAGTTTTAATTTAAGGCATTTCCAACTTACGAAAATGAGATTTTTTCTTAACTTCTCAAAATAAAACAGCATAATTTCTTATGTATCTTTCTAAAGTACTTAGAGTAACCTTTTTGGATATTTTGATGTAGAGTTCAATCCTAGCATATTTGGAAGTTTAGTACTTGACAGCTTTAGCACGTAGGACATATTAGCAACTTGTAAACTTAAACAATTTTTCATTCGATTAAAAACCACAGAAACAAACAACATTTGTTTCTTTCTATATGTCCATTTTCTTAGATTAAAACATTGTATATATTAATTATCTTGCTTTCTCCTGTATCAAAGAAGGTTTCAGAGCTCTTTTAAACCACTGGCAGCCAATTGATTTGTAATTTAGTCCATGCTGAATATTAAAATTCCAGGAAAAAATGAAAAGTTAAATACTCAGAAGCAATTAACCAGAATTAACTCATCTTTGGGACCAGTCCTTTTTACTATCTTTCTCAATGACCTGGACGAAGGGATCAAGTACATCCTCAGTAATTTTGCAGACAGCTGGGCAGGAATGTTTAAATGCTTGAGGGTAGGAAAGCTCTACAAAATTATCTGTACAGGTTGGATCAGTGGACTGAGGCCAATTGCATTGGGTTCAACAAGGCTGAGTGCTGGGTCTTGCACTTGGGTCATGACAACCCCAAGCAATGCTCCAGACTTGGGGAAGGAAGATTGGCCAGAAAGCTGCCCAGTAGAAAAAGACCTGGGTGTGCTGGTTGACAGCAGCTGAACATGAGCCAGCGTGTGCCCAGGTGGCCAAAAAGGCCATTGACATCCTGGCCTGTATCAGCAATATTGTGACCAGCAGGACCAGGGCAGTGATCATCCTCCTGTATTTGGCACTGGTGAGGCTGCACCTCAAATCCTGTGTTCAGTTTTGGGCCTTTCATTGCAAGACATTGAGGTGGTGTAGTGTGTTGAGAGAAGGACAACAAAATCAGCAAAGTTTCTGCAGTACAGGCCTAATGATGAACAGCTGAAGGAGCTCAGTTTATTAAGTCTGGAGAAAAGGAGGCTCAGGGGAGACTTTATCACTGTCTACAACTGCCTGAAAAGAGGTTGCATTGAGGTGAGAGCTGGTCTCTTCTCACAAGTCACAAGTGACAGGACCAGAGGAAATGGCCTCAGGTAGCACCAGGGGAGATTTAGATGGATATTAGGAAAAATTTCTTCACCAAAAGTTGACAAGCATTGCAACAGGCTGGCCAGGGAAGTGGCTGAGTCACCATCCCTGGAGGTATTTAAAAGACATGTAGATGTGGCACTTAGGGACATGGTTCAGAGGTGGATGTGACAGTGATGGGTTACTGGTTAGATTTGATGATCTTAAAGGTGTCTTCAAACCTAAATGACGATTTGCTGATTTTATGATAACAAAAATTAACTAATTGCTGCTTATTCAATATAAAGATTTAAATTTTAGTCAGTTTCTAAGATATGTAACTGACATATTTAGGCCATTTACATTATGAGAAAGTCACCTCTGCAGTGAGTTGGAACATAGGTTACTGTGATTTTGGACACTATGATGGCTTCTTTAGAAGTTCAGGGGAACACAGGAATGTGTGTACTATGAAAAATGAAGCTTGCCTTGTCCATGTTTTACAGCAGCTCAACATGAAAACTACAGTCTAGAAGACACAGAGACTTTTTGAGATGCATTTGCACAATTACCTAAAATATTCCACTCCCATTGGTAACTCAGCTCCTGGGCAAATACTGCTTTGTAGCTGGCTGGCTGGGTCAGAATCCACCTCTTCTGCTTTCACGCCCACCTTTGAGGAATCAGCCAGTCTTTGGCCTCTTTCTGTGCTCTTGTTTCCTCCACCTGTCCTGGCAGTTTAGACTATCAGTTTAGGCAATCAAATACCATTTTGTACTATGTATAACACTGAGCATAATGGCTCCCAATTTAGTCTACAGTCTCTGGGCACTCTTGTAATGATGTTGCTGTACTAACAACATCTGGCAGGATGGCAGTAATTTTGCATCTGATCTGAATTCTGCTGAATGCATTCATAGTATTTTTAAGGTATGTATTGGATCAGAATAGTTCTCAATATGTCAGGTTCTACTCCCTTTTTTTTCTTGTCTGATCAAATTATCAAGCTGGGTGACATATATCAGAGCTAGGCTTCAATTTTAAGATTTTTTTCAAGTCTTAATTATTGTTTCTTGCCTCTGATAATGAGTGGTATGTGAAATATTGCAGCAAAAACACTGCCTACAAGTCACCCAAGTGTTCACTGGAAGCTGGGTAGGCTTTTCATTGCCTGGGTGAACCACCAACATGCCAATATAATTTTTTTAGTGTGGATAATTCTCATCTGTAGTCATTGCATTTCTTTCAAACCGTTCTTCAGCTTAGTCTTTAAATTTGAACAAGTCTTAGGGCTTCTAAGCCCTAAGCCATGTGTCTAGTAAACAAGGCTTCTAGACTTGTTTACTAGAACATCAAGAGTAAATAGAAATATTTTCCTTTTGCTTATTTCCCACCAAAAAAAAAAATCCCATTACAGATAATAATAATGAAAAAAACCTCAGATATATTGATACTTTTCAAACATGCATTCTTTCAATTTTGGATTTTTTTTAAATTATTTTTTAAAAATAGCTTCCAGCAATTGTTAATATTAGTTTGTAGGAATATCTCATGGAAATCCTGAAAAAAAAAAAAAAAAAAGGCTTTATGCAGCTTTGTTTATTGATTCTTTTTCCAGTTATTAAGGAACAGATGTGCTCCCTCTTGCCTACAGGAATGACTTGAAGAAAACAGTTGCATATTTAAAGTATCCCCCAGCTCCTAAGGCAAAACCTAGATTCATCTTTCCTACAAGAAAACAGCAGTTGTATTAAATATTCACAGAATATAACTACAACATTTACAAAGCTGTGTTCCAAGCCACAAAACGGACAGACAAGGTATTGCAGAAGAATCAGTGTGAAATTTTAAAAAGACATAAACCACCAGAACAAAACATGAGCCACCTACTCTAGTGAGTAGACAAGTACATCCTGAAAGTTAAATGAGACAGTTAAGGAAACCCAATGAACTTCTGACACTTGAATCTTTCCTTCTCTTCCTCTTCCTCTTTAACTTTTTTTTTTTTTAATTGCATATTTGGATAAATTAACGAATTAATACATTTATATCTGTATATATCTGTGTTTGAGTTTATATACATTCATTGACACAGACTAATGTTCTATAAACATATGTGTATAGAGATACATTTATCATAAGGTTGCACACATTTACTCCTTTGCTTTGTTTCCCAGGCCTTTATATCTAGTCAAATCTTTCTTCCCATGTTGTATTCACTAGATTTACAACCAGAGAGAGAAAAATGTCCTTTGATTACATGTGTGCAATCATTACCCCTATTTTTATTCTGTGATGTGAATGAATTGAATGTTGCCTAGTGATATTTTCTGGACGTGTTCAATCTTTCCTAGTTGTAGAATGGTGAGAAAACTGAAGTGAGGCCACAGAACACATTTGTTATGTTGTCTGGATCTTCTGTCGATCTTTTGTGCTTTTTACTGCAAAGAGTCTTTTTTTACATAAGGAGCTTCAAAAATAATCCAGAATACTCAGAAGAATTTATATTGCATTAAAGTTGTATTTCTTTTTTCTTAGATTTTTATGGGGATGCCATCACAGATGGTCTAATGAAGATTTTCTATGACATTCCACTGTTGTACAAGGAGGTAACAGACAAAATCATGAGTTTAATACAGAAAGTTGCTACATGTCTAGGAGGCAAAACAGCTTTTCAGAAAGGGCAGTGGAAGTCCCAAAGATGTTTTTGTGTGTGATGTGCTAAAGGCATAAAAACAGTGGTTGCACAGCCTCCTAAAATGACAAAGCATGAAAGATGAACATGCCAATGTAACATTAATCAGAAGAAATTTCCTACTTCCCACCTGTCACCCAACACTGTTAAATAAAAGAGACTTATAAAGAAAGGGAACTATTTTTTTTGTCTGCACCAGAAAAGAAGTTATAAGGATATTTAATAAGCTATTGTTTACAAAGCACTTTAGATGCTTGGATGAAAGGTGCTAGATAAGTGCTAAGCATGATCATAATTATGCTTTTTTTCTATAGTCTGGCAATGTAATTACGATGTCTGCACAGTCTTTTCAAATGAGCAGGCTACAGAAATACTAAATTTTGAGATATTTTTTCTTACTAGTGTTAGACATCAATAAGGCTGAATTTTTGTTTTCAGGTTTATGTCATTAAGGAGTTCATTTATCAATGTGTCCTTGGCACTCAGCACCATGACAAACTTATGCTGAACTTTCCTGACATATATTTCAGTAATGCAGGTGCATTTTACTACTTCATCTTTTTCTACAAAAATATATATTCATATGTATTATGGAAATATTTGTAACGGCCTGAAGCTTTTTTAGAGAAAGATTTAGTCTTGATTATAACTTAACTGTCGATTTTGGCTTCTTATAAAACAAAAGGAAGAAAAAAGATGCATTATATAATATGATGTTACCTTTCCTTTTTCCTTATTTTTTATTTCAGTATCAACATGTAGACATTTCATTTGAGATGTATATGAAATTATCCCAGTTATGAGCTGGATTCTGGGATACTTTGAACTCTACACAGCTCATTGTAACATAGGATCTAATGCTGCAATTTAGGGTTTTTGAAGTCTGACCTCTTAAGGTTATCTATATCTCTCTTATGAGTAATTGTAATGTTTTTAAAGATAATTCATCCCACCCAGCCCAAGTGTGCCCTGCCGTTTTTCAACAAGACTTACCGCAGAAGGGTGATAATTCTTTGAAAAAACTTGTATTTTAAAAGTGCAACCAGAACAACACTTTTTTCATAAAGTATTATTTTAAAGTTCAACCTCAGGAAAGCAGCTGAAGGAGATTGCACCAGTTCTTTTCTCCCTCTATAAGACGCCATCACCTTTAGATATATGCTAGTCTGATTCATATAAAGAAACACTATCCATCTCTTTAAAGAAAGCTTTGCCACTATGAAGGAAATAAATCAAGTTCAATAAAGAAACTGAAGCCAGATTTGGAGAAAGGATGAAGGAAATGTTACATGCTGACTAGAAAGCAGGATACAGTTGCCAAGAGGTTAAGGGAACCAAGGTTCAAGTTTCTGCTCTAAAACTCTTCCTGTGTTTTATCCAGTTTAGTGACAAAACTGGGACATGTGACACGAATGGTGAAAAATCTCTACACACCTGTAGACATGCAATGTGGAAAAGTTTAAAGAAGTTAGTCAGAAGACTATTAAGAGCTTCAGTAATACAGCTAGGAACATAGACTGTTGTGGTGAACCATGGCCAACCCCAGGGTCAGCCGGATCAAGTGGACCAAAAGGTCCATTGGTTTGATGCCTCCACAGCCCAAAAGCCTTGAAGTCACAGGCAGCACCCAAAGGGCTGTGAAAAGTATGTGGATCTGTGCCTTACCATTGGCTGCTGCCCTCCCCTCCCCTTATTTCTCATATTTGGTTGTCTTTCCAGAGAGTTCTATGTTCTTCGGCAGTCAGTTGGTCCTTGCTACTCCACCCCCCCGCCTACTCCATCTGCCATTTGTTACAATTCCTCTTCCCCACCTTTGTAGTGCTCCCTAGCTGAGGTATTATTGGTTACCATGTGTCTTCCATGCCCACTCTGTAAGGATATAAAACCCCATGTCAGTCCCATTTTCTCGGCTTCTCCATGTTTTTCTTGTGTTCTTCAATAAACCCTCTCCCCCCCAAAGAAGTTCCTCCACTTCTTTCCTACCTCCTTCGTGCACCTTCACCATCGGTGGGCAAGGCGAACCCGAGCAGGTGCTTCACCTGCCCTCCTGCTCTGTGATCGGCCCCCGTCCTCCCCTTTGGGGCAGGCAGAATATTGCCCAGTGCTTGGGGCAGCGTGCTAGCCAGCAACAGCACCCCAGCAATAGACCTAAATTAGTAACCTAAGATCAAAACAGTTTTAAAACATTTTAATAATATCATGAGGCCAGAATGTAAAAATAGAATTAATTTTTCTCCAAGGGAAATTTCTAGTTTAAATTTTGTGTTGAGTGCTACTAAATGAGATCCAAAAGGCACTCTTGCACAAAATAGAAAATCTGGTGAAACAAGAGTGAGACCATCTATACGAGATATGTCAAAAATATGGAACTCTTTCATTTCTATGCTAAAAACCTTATATTAGATATTAAAATTATATCATAATATCAATTTAACATATTTCACAGTCTGATAGCCAATATTCAATCAATTAAAATATGGGAAGAATAAAATGTTAACCCTGTGTTTCTATCTTAGACTGAAACATTTCAGTAGAACTGAAATGGATAAGTAAAGAATAGTTTACTCTTGCTTTCTGAACATTTTTGAGGAAAATTTCTCAACTTGACTTTTAAAGGTCATTATAATAAAACAATTATTCTGGTTACACCTAGACATCAGGTATCATGGAATTTTGATTTATTCCAGCTCCCTCATTATTTACTTCTTATGTAGCTGCTGCTTCTCTTATCCACTGAACAAAATGTACTAGTACTATATAGTTCCGTACTGTAGTGATTCACAGTTATCGACTGCCTATAAACTGCTAATCATTACACCAAGTCACAGGGAATTAAAATAAAAGGTTAAATTATTAATGAATATATGTAACATAAATTTCTAGAACCTAATACTTGGTTGTTCTTTTTATGGTTTCCAGCTTTGGGATAGATATGAACTTAATGTACTTGATGCATAAAACTAGGGCGAGATCACAATTTTTTATGCAAATTGAAACAAAGGTCAGGAAATTGTGTGGAATAACTGATTAGAGGATACAAAAAAAGGAAAGAACACCAAACAATGAGCAATATGGTTATGCTTGAAACTCCTTAATGTCAAAACTACAGTGTTAACTGAAAGTCTGCACATTCATATGCAGATTTTATCAGTTTAGCATAAATTCATTCTCACTGAAAATAAAAATAGGGTCACAGAGGAAACATACAATGAAACACAATACTAAAGGTAAATTAGAAAACAAGATAAATTTTTTTCTATCTCCTAGTCTGAAAAAACAAAAGAGAACTTGCAATATACAGATAAATGAAAGGTTGATAAATCAGGAAAAAAAACAGGCAAAGCAAACAAGTAGAAAATATCCAGTTAGTCAATCTCGTGGCTAAGACAAAGAAGAGAAGATCCCTGCCTTCTTCTGTATCACTTAATTTCACTACCACACTCAACACACAAAGGTTAGTATAACTATAAGGCAAACGTACACTGATGTAGAAATGGTGATCAGTCCTGCAATAAGCTCCCTACTCATTTTCAGAATGTCACCAATATCTTCTTTTTATTTTTTATTCATAAATCTTCGTTTAGTTCTCTAGGGCTAGCACTAAAAGCCCATTTCAGACAGTGCCTAATGAGATAGCTGTGATTGTCAATTACCTGCTAAGAACTTAGCTGAGAAATATAATTGCTTCGTATCTCTCTTATCTAAATTTTAAGGGGGTTGTTTTGTTTTGTTTTTCTTCTTCTGATTTTGCTCTTACATGATATCTGAGGTACAAAAATCGTATTTTAGCTTTAATCCATCTCTACTTAGACAAACATTTCCAGGTCCTTAGTCTTCTCCATGCAATTTAGCACATAACAATAGTGACTGTTGAGATATTTTCCCTGATTTTAATTTTGGGCCACAGATGCATCTTGAAGTGCCATTGGGGAGGGACAATATAGAGGAAAAAAAAAAATTTTCTAGGAACATTCATAGCAAAGACCATCTTTATGGAACACATCTAGAGCTTAAAAAGAAATGCAGTGCTATCTACTGAACAGATTATCTAGTGAACAGATTACTGCAATTTATTAAATTTTGAGGTCATAATGATTTCATTTCACCACTGACTAACTGTAGGATCTCGAAGAAATAATTTCATAGCTTTCCCCAGTATTTTCTTTTTGACTCTTTTGTTTTCCAACTATAAGACTCTAACAAGATGCATGCATAATAGAAACTTAATTTTATTTGGGATTTGAGGCTCAACTCTAATACAGATAATAATTAAACTGGAGCCTATTCCATAATCATAGAACACTTTGGGATGAAAGAGAGTTTAAAGATCATCTAGGAAAAACCCCTCCCACCATCAACAGGGTCACTAGAACATGTTGCTGAATGTTCCCTCCAAACTTGCCTTGAACAATTCCATTGATGAGGCAGCCACAATATCTCTGGGAAACCTGTTCCAGTGCCTCACTGCTCTCACAGCAAAGAATTTCTTCCTAATGCCTAATCTAATTAATTGTCATTGCAGCCAAGGATGACCTTGAGCTTCACATTCCCCACCAATCCCTCCTTTTTAGGGAGAATAAGGTCCAGCATAGCACCTGTCCTCTTTGTTTCCTCTATCATTTGGAGAAGAAAATTATCATCAGCACATTTCAGGAATCTTCTGAACTGCTTACTCCCTGCCATTTTTTTCCTCCAACAGGTATTAGGGTGCTTGAAGCTCCCATGAGGACCAGGGCTTGGTAACATTAGGCTGCTCCTATTTGTCTATGGAGGGCCTCATCCACTTGGTCTACCCCATTGGGTGGCCTGTAGGAGACCCTCACTATAATGACATCTGTTCCTGTCTTCTCTTTAATCCTGACTCATAAGGCCTCATTTGACTCCTTATCCATACCTAGGGGAATGTGATGAAGTCCAGCTGGTCATTGACATAGATACTCTCTCTTCATTTCACCTGCCTGTTCTTCCCAAAAAGCCTGTATCCTTCCATTCCAACACTCCAGTCATAGGAGCCATCCCAACACATCTCCATAATGCAAAAAAGACCATGGTCCTGCAGCTGTGTGCTCATGTCCAACTCCTCTTGCTTATTCTCCATGCTTTCCTGCTTTTGCATAGAGGCATTTGAGTGGGGCACCTTTGTGTTGCCCTTCAGCTGCAATTCCTACTGCCTGCAAGCCCTCTCTAGGCTCTGGGCATCTTGTTCTGGAACTGGCATCAAACCAGTTGAAGTAAGATGAATCAAGGTTCCCCTCCCCCAGCAATTTTAGTTTAAAGCCCTCTTTACCAACTCAGCAAGCCTAGACCAAAGATTCCCTCCCACTTCTCTGACAGATGGGCCCCATCTGTCCCCAGCAGTACAGGTTTCTCAAAGCAAGCCCCATGGTCTAAGTAGCTGAACTTCTGGATGTGGCAGCAGTCCTGTAACTGATCCGTTGATTAGCCAGATTAGACTGGCCCTTTCAAACACCTTCCCTTTGCCCAGGAAGATTGATTTAAAAAAAAAAATCTTGTCTCCAGAGTCCCTTACTTCTTCTTCCAGCATTCCATAATCCTTCATGGTACTCTTCAGGGTGCTCCTGACTGTGTTACTGATGTCCGCATGAAACAAGAGCAGCAGATAATGGCATTCAGTGGACTGTATGGAGAAAAGAAGACTCAGAGGTGACCTTATGGCTCTCTACAACTACCTGAAAGGTGGTTGTAGTCAGGTGGGAGTTGGTCTCTTTTTCCAGGCAACAACCGATAGAACAAGAGAACACAGTCTTAAGCTGCACCAAGGGAAATTTAGGTTGGATGTTACAAAAAAGTTTTTTACTGAAAGAGTGATAAAGTACTGGAACCGTCTGCCCGGGGAGGTGTTGGAGTCACCATCCCTGGATATGTTTAAAAAAAGATTGGATGTGGCACTCAGTACCATGGTTTAGTTGAGGTGGTGTTAGGGCATGGGTTGGACTCTGTGATCTTGAAGGCCTCTTCCAAACTGGTGATTCTGTGATTCTGTATGAGATTTGGTAGTCTTTTGGCAACATCCCTGGTACGAGCCCCTGGTACGCAGCACGTGTTTCTAGATCATGTGTCGGGTCTGGATAGACTTTTGCAGCCCAGTCACTGCTGCATAAACTCATGGTCATGTGATGTGCTGAATGTTTCTGAAAGATACAGGATATCCTCAGTGGCAATACTCATCAATGAGAATTAAAGGAATTACATACCACATTGGGACAAATCACAGAATCAAACATCTACAGCTCATCATTTACTGTATGAGTGTTTCCTTGCATAAAGTGGTATTGTCTATATGTAATCCTTGTTATTAAGTTCTAGTACTTATGCCATTCTCATTATCATTTTTTCAACTTACCATCCTATCTCTTCACTAGAAGAATGTAGTCCCTTGACTTTCAATTCTGTCTTCCCATAATCACCCTTTATAAAACAATTAATCTATAGTATATGAAGTTTGTAGCTATGAAAAATGCTGTCATGGAGAGTCTTGAGTTCATTTGTTTAAATGTTTTTCTTTGTTTCTGCAATCAAAACTTGGTAAATTACTATGTTTTAGTGTGAAATAAAAAGCAATGTTAAAGTTCATATAAGCAAAACATCTGCACAAAAACAAAAAAAGAAAAAGCAAAGCTTCAGCTAGTATGATATGAGCTTTTAGCTATTACTATCATCTTTCCAGTTAATGATAATATTTCTGAATAGGATGTTTCTCTGCTTGGTAAGAATCAGCTTTGTTGTATTTGGAAATCCTTTAAAGACAAATTAGTAAGCATATCAAAAAAAATCCATTTTGCAACAGTATTTCACATTGGTATATCATGATTAAAAACCAGAGATTTTATAGATGCATATTAGGTGTGTGTAAAAAAAAAAAAAAAAAATCAGTATTTGTACTATTCCTAGTTGTAATGACTGAAGCACAGACTCAGATCGGCAGGGAATTGGAGACATTTATTCAAAGAAACGAGCAGGTTTTATACATTTCTTCAAGACACAGTATTTCCTTTTATGGTATTTTTCACTAAGCGACCTATCACACATTGCCATGTCAGTAACACACTTTCTTAATGTCCTTATATGAGGGTGATCACGAGCCCTTCAGGTGTCTGTCAGCTTCTGGCAGGCTCCTCTCCACAGGGATGCCTTGTGGCATCTAGTCCCCCCAAGGTCAGGAGGAGACAAAGTTCTCTGAGTTGCCATGACATTCTGCAGGCGCATCCCACAGCCTGCAGCTCAATTCCATCCTATCTCTCCCCACACCTAGTTAATATGTGATACTTATAATCATTTCTGAAAATCAGTTAGGTGTTAACACTCCATTTCCTATCATATTTCCTCAGACTTTATTTTCAGGTTACTTTTATGAATAGGAAGGTTAACTATATCCAATAAAATGCTAGTATATGAGAATCAGAATATCAAACATAAATTGCTGTATGGTCAAATTAAACATCTGTGGCTTAGAAGAACTTTGAAAATCAAAGGACAAAGGGATCCCAGGAAAACAGTTTCTTTCATATTTTCCAGTTACTGTTGAAGAAGCCCTTATGATTCCTGAAAGTATTCTCAATTCATAGGAAGTTCTGCTCAGCTCCTTTAAGATTCAAGGTTATAGGTTGACTTCATTCAGAGGCATTACTAAAACAGGACAGTGAGTAAACTGAAGACATAAAATCAAGGATTAAGAGGTTTATCATGATGGCTGTAGTGCAAGTGTCATGAAAATAAAAGATTCAATGTATTTAAGTTTAAAGAAATTTGTTTCCAGCCTAAGTCAGTTTTTGGGCCCAGATAATATTAAAAAAAGACAATTGAGTAATCTTCAGCTTTGAAATTCCCCAAAATTAAAACAATTACAGAATTACTGAATTGTTGCTTTGGGGTAGAAACTCTAGCTTCACAACTGTTAGATGTTGTAAAACTGAACTTTAACATAAACTATATATATTTATTGAGGTAATACAGACTTAGAAGATTACGGAAAATGCACTATAGATTAACATATTTTCTGTGTCTCTGAATTATTTTAACTAGTGAAGGAAGAAAAAGGTAGTAATTTCTCTGAAAAGAGCAAAAATGCACTTTGAAATACATTAAAAATACACACAGGAAATAATAATTTTGTGAGTGTTATTTTTTAGTCAGTGGAAGGACATTTCTGTAGGTCCAGATTCATAGCCTTTTATTTTGTAAAAGTGTTGGGGGATAGAGAGAACAAAACAGACCAAAAGATCTACTTACAGATTCTTCAAGGAAGAAAACAATATTTCTATGAGCAGAAAAAGAAATAGTTTTTATTTGAAAGGATGATGGACTGAATGGGAAAATCACTAGGTAGAATCTTTGACCCTTGCTGAGAGAGGGTTAAATCCAGATTGCTGTGGTTTAATCCCAGCCCAGACCTAAACCCCACACAGCCTCTTGCTCACTCACCTGCTAAGAGGGTGAGATGGGGGAGAGAGTTGGAAGAATAAAAGTGAGAAAACTCAGCAGTTGAGATAAAGACAGTCTACTAAGTAAAGCAAAAGCCATGCATACAAGCAAAGAAAAACCAAGGAATTTAAGCAAAATCAGGAATTCATTAATCACTTTCCATGGGCAGACAGGTGTTCCATCCCCAGGAAAAAGCAGTTATTTGTGGAGACAAATACCATCAACTCCAAATGTACCCCCCTTTCTTATTTTTCCCCAGTTTTATATGCTGAGCACAACACCATATGGTATGAAATGTCCCTTGGGTCAGTTGGAGTCAGCTCTCCTGGCTGTGTCGCCTCTCTACTGTGCACCCCAGGCTCCTCACTGGTGGGGCAATGCAAGAGGTAGAAAAGGGCTTGATGGTATGTAGGCATTTCTCAGCAGTAACAAAACATCAGTGTGTTATCAACACTGTTTCAGCACAAATCCAAACCATAGCCTCATACTAGCTGCTATAAAGGATATTAACTCTACCCCAGCCAAGCCAGCACATAGATGGACAAACAGCATAGGTCTTTCTGGTTTCAAATACTGTGAGCTTCAGAACAGCTTTGTGTCTCAGTTGTTATGTAGGCATCCCTCTCGTCATTTCCCCAGCAAAAACCAGTGGTTTTTTTTCTAGACCAAAAGCTCTCTAGTATTGAGTAAACTATATTTGCATTATAATTATAGGGATGATGTAGTCTCTCAGCTTTTAATTGTGGGTATGTCTACAGAAGTGTAGGCACGAGTGAAAGGTCATAGGTTTCTGTATTTCATGTGCTTACTTCCACAGACCTGAAATCTTCCTTTTCTTCACACTATATAAAGACTGTAAAATACAGAGATGGGTATAACCTTGTACACACAGAGTACATGTGCAACTCTGCATCAGAGAGTATGGTTGCTTCAGTGAGACCAGACAATTATTTAAGTTATAAATGGCAATTACTTTGACAGAAAAAGAAAAATTTTCAGTAAAACAAGCATTCAGATTATAAAATGGCATAATTCTGCTTTTCTTCATTTATGTGGTGATAATTTCTTCCAAAAATACCACTGCTAAACACTAGAATTGTTTGGGGAGTACAATACGGTTTAATATGAGTAAGCTACAGGTCTGAATTGCTTCTGGGTAAGTAAGTACTGGACAGATAAGGATCTAGCAAGCTTCTAAGTCAATATAAGAGTTAGCTAATTTGTTCAAGTAAAAGCTATCACATATAGCTGAAAAGTTCTTCAACTAAATGCAGAAGAAAAATACCCAAGAATTAAGATAGCTACTTAATGAAAAATCTGTATTTTGAGAAAAAATGTGTATGTTTGACTTGCATTTCCAGTTCAGACAGACACTAAAGAAGCCAGATGGCAGTATTAACACTTCATTACTAATACTGTTATTTCCTGGTATAATTTATAATGTATGAAAACAGAAATTACATTTACCAGAATACATGCAACAGGGATCATATTGCTTGGTGTCTGCTCTAAGACTGAAACTTTTGAAAGTTTCACCTTTCCATATTAAAGATATTACCAATCATTTCCTGTTAGGTATTGTGAACAATTAACGGTGTCCAAACCGAGTAATCACTGATATCAAGGATTGGAGGCTTCAGTGATGGTTATTTTCAAAAAAGTTAAAATTCATTTTCGATATATTTTATCATCTCTCTGTTCTTTCCCTACCCCAAATTTCACTAATTTCATAGAGACTGTCTCAACAGTACATGTTTGTCCACAGTTTGCAGAGAAGGCTAAACTGTGCTGTAGTGTAAGGTGGATAGCATGATCAACTTCTCTACCTTCCAGAATTTAAACAGGTCAGTAGGAACCATGAAGACAACTCCTATCCTTATGAGGAGGGATACTAGAGAGGATCAGAAAAAATCAAAAGAGAGGGGTTATCATCAATGGCTCTATGTCCAGGTAGAGGCTGGTAATAAATTATGTCTCTCAGAACTCTGTCTTAGGATGGGTACTCTTCAATATCTTCACCAATGACACAGAGAGTGAGATCAAGTGCACCCTCTGCAAGTCTGCAGATGACATGAAGCTGAGCAGTTCAGCTGACACAACAGGATGGGGTGCCATCCAGGGCAACCTGAAGAAGCTGGAGAAGTGGGCCCACAAGAACTTCATGAAGTTCAACACGTCCAAGTGTAACGTGCTGCGCCTGCGTCAGGGGAATGCCAGATGTGAGTACAGACTGGGAGAAGAGCTCACTGAGATAATTCCTGCAGAGGACTTGGGGGTACTGGTGGATGAAAAGCTGGATATTAGCCAAGAGCATGCACTCACAGCCAAAAAGGCCAACCGCATCCTGAGCTGCACAAAAAGAGTGGTCGCCAGCAGGTCAAAGGAGGAGATTCTCCCCTTCTACTCTGCCCCATAGAGGCCTCAGTTGGAGTAATGTATCTATCCATCCCTGGAGTCCTCAGCACAAGAAAGACATGGAACTGTTAAATTGGGTCCAGAAGAGGGTCACAAAGACAATCTGAGGGCTGGAGCATCCAAGAGAGTGGGACTTGTTAAACTTAGAGAAGAGAAGGATATGAGGATACATTATAGCAGCCTTCCAGTACCTGAAAGGGCCTAAAAGTGAGCTGGAGAGGGGCTGTTTCCAAGGATATGTAGTGAGAGGACAAGGAGAAATGTTTTTAAATTAAGAAAGGAGAGATTTAGATTAGATGTTAGGAAGATATTCTTTACTGTGAGAGTAGTGCGAGACTGAAATAGATTTCCCAGAGAAGTTGTGACTGGCCCATCCAAGGAAGTGTTTGAGGCCAGTTTGGATGAGACCCTGAGTAACCTGATTTAGTGGGTGGCATCCCTACCCATGCCAAGGGGGTTGGAACTAGATAATCTTTAAGGTCCCTTCCAACCCAAGCCATTCTATAATTCTGTGATTGTTCAATTAGTAGTTCTTGTTGAACTGTATGAGGTTTCACAATATCCATTTCTACAACCTCTCAAGGTCCATCTGAATGGCAGCACCGCCACTGGTGAACCACTTTTTCCAGTTTTGCATCATTGCAGCATTTCTGAGAGGGCATTCTGTCCCATCACACCATCATACATGATATTGTTCGTAAAAAATACACTGGCTGGCAGTGTGTTCTCTTTATTGACACATCAGTAGGTAACAAACTAAAAAAATAAAAGGTAATCTGCCACATGGTCTGACAAGGCTGTCATTTTGATGACTAAATGCATCTTATGAAGGAAATAATTTTTGTAGCTGTTGGCTTTCCTAGAGGGAAAATAAAGCTGTCCACCTTATGTCTTTTAATCAGATGTTACTTAGTGAACTTTGCTAAGCAAGCTACTCAGAGTCTGGCATTCTCTTTCTAATTAAAAATGGTATCCCCCTGAGTTTAGTGGAAGTCTTGTTAAGATTAAATTTTCAACGGTTGTCTGTTTCTGTTGCTGACTGTATTTTAGAGAGTGTCAGAAAGCTTACCATCTTGGAGCAACTATTTGTAGACAGATTTACAGGGAACAGCTGCAGGTAACAATCAATCATATTTGGTTCAGTGACAGAATTTAATTAGCTGACAACAAAGTGAAACAGGCTATAAAATAAATGAATTGTTATTCGTGTACAAATACATTTCCTTTTCAGGTCTTTATATAACACATAAGAGACAAGTGAAAGATCAGCATATAATGATGATCCATGACTGACTCCAAAATCAGAGGTATAGGTATCACCCCTTCCCTCTGTCTGTTGCCAGGATGTTTGCTTTGCAATTAGTAATATGCAGCTTCTTTCATCACCAAAACAATTTTTGTTTCTTTATGCTCAGTGCTTTATGTGACATACATGCTTTTTCTATTGGATTTTACATAAGATGGCTCAGTTGGTTACTGATAAATTCATCCTTGATGAATGCAAGACCTGTCTCTGGATGAAGAGTGCATCAGATATTCTACCACAGCTGGAATAGTGACTTAAGAAAGACAATTAAAATAGTGAAATATCAATTTCTTGGCATTTTGCTAGCTAGCTGAGTATACAATCCAGTTGGATTCTTTGGACTCTCTAAGCATTGGGAAAAGTGATATTCCCTAGAAAACAGCACTCTGAGTAAAAAATGGCTATGATGGGAAAAATTTATATCCATTGTAGGAAAGGACAAACAAGGGGCTTTACTTATATGTTTTGCCCAGAAGACATCAAGTTGAACTAGGCTTCTCTTGGGGTGGTGTCAGGGAACAATAGGAATAATTTCTTGCTATATCCAATGGTTCAGTACTGAGTTCAACTTAGCTTTATCAAATGGTTTTCATGTTCTTATTTTTTACATGTTATAACAATATATTAATCTCTTTCTGCCTTATAGATTGCTTTGAAAGTGGACTTTCTGAACAACTCTTCACAAAATTACTAAGCTCTGTAGAACAAGAAATTAAATGTTACAGAAGGCATCATATGTTTCAGCAAAGAAAGTTCAGACTCTCTGGCCCAATGAACCATTATGCTGTGGCTCCCACCATGGCTTAAAATGTATAAGAAAACCTTAAGTGGTTCAGCCACATCACACTTTTGGTAATTTTTTTGTGTTAACTTGCTGACTAGAGGTAGCATATTTCTGTCTAGAATTCCCTTAACGGAAATAGGTGCACTGTGTCGTTCTTCCCATGACTACAAGCTCATTTCCCAGATGCATTAGCCTTCCTTTCTCACTTCTGTGATACAGTAAAATGCACAATAGCTCTGATCATGTAGGGAAGGTCTAGACATGGCCAGATTGCATATGCTCTAGGAACTATCTTTTCCCAGGTATATGACAAATCAGTTAAAGGTCTAACATGGATCTTGGAGTACAGACAGTTTACCAAGTAAATACATACATTTCTGTGGAAGGAGAAAATATGTGGCAAGACAAATATATGCATATATATACACACACACGCGCGATATTAAAAATATACTGGTATTTTGTACTTTCATCAAATTTATTTGTGCTTAACTCTCCAAAAAGTATCATATTTCATGCAGTAGATAGAAATGACACATAGCTCTTGTCTAACTCACTCTCTCAGCATTTCAGATGAAGAAAAAGGAGCATATTTTGCTTGCATTTATCCTGTGCTGCTCCTTGAACAATGTTTATGCTCCTTAGTGGCCTCTGCAGCCTAGCTTTAGAAGGAAGGGCCCTTGGGTCATTTAAAGACAGCAGGAAAATGGACTTTTCAGAGGAGAAGGTTATGTAAAGGTGAGTTAAAAGTCACATTTTTGCATTCCTTTTGACTTGCCCCCAGTGATCTGACCAGCCACTAGCACACTATTCAAAGAGCATAGGATCTATAGAAAATGTGCTTTTGTGGAGAAGCACCCCCAGCCTGCAGCTACTTTTCCTTTCTGAAGAACATAATTTTTTTGGTGGTTTTTTTTAATGAAATAATTATTAATCTGAAATGTCTTGGAGAAACTCTTCTGTAACTAATCTCCAAGCTATTGACAATATACTAAAAGTGAATTTTTCACACTTTTGTTTTTTAATCAGTGCTAAGAGTAATAAGAATAGTTTGCCAGTTTACAACACATTTATTTAAAACTTCCTTTACTCTGAAGTAAAATGTGAAGGGGAAATAGAAATGCAGTAGCTTTTTGTGTGGCTTTTACTACCATCAAGTTCATCAGGAAAGGCTGAAATAGCAGCTAAGCAAATTATTTATCAGGTAAAGTAGTTTGGTAAAAAGAAAATTCCTGATTTTACTGGTGTTTTGCTATCACCTTTAGAAAAGATCTGATTTGTTTTGTGGAGCTGAAAGGCAGAAATTTTAGCCTGTCTTTACAAGGCAGTGCAGAAAATGCAGCTCAGGTATTCTATTTTTGGCAGCTTGCTACTTGTGCAAAAGGCCAAGATGATTCTAATATCAAAAGACTATTGCAAATTAACTGAATTTTATTGACCTGCATTGTAGATATATTAGACGTGCAGTTGCAAGATCAGTTACCCTGATTGCACATGCCAATCAGGTAACTGTAGGCTTAAATGCCTATTTATATGCAAGAGCAGTTTATCCAATCTACATAGATAATTACAGATAAAACATACATAAATGAAGTTCACAGTTGTGCCTACAAAAAGAACATGACTTTGTGTACTGTTTAAACATAAGGATTTTTTCTAAAACCCCTCCTGCTTTACTTCATATTTCTTTTTTATCTGTGGAATTATGGAAGTAGATAAAATTATACAAAATATAAAACAATGCAGATATTCACTTATGCTAAAAATGAAGACTAATGAAAATAGATAAAGTACTGAGGAATACTCAAAATGAGATGTAATAATAACTTTATGAACTTTGTTTTTGAAAAAAAGCATTGCTGTATTTTCTTAACCATACTACAGTTTTTTCTGTACCCTTAAATTCACACAGATGTACATGTTAGAAAAAATACACTGGATAATCATGTAAGTATTAACCATTAATTTAAGAATGTAATTTCTCTGTCATTGGAGCATGAGTGTTCCTGTGCATTAAGAATGTTCTTAGAAGTTTTCATTAGCTGCATCAAATCTGATCCTTTTCTGGGTTTAAATCTTTGAGGCATGTATGAACATAAAACTCTATATATAAACTTAAAGTGTCAAATACGGAAAAAGTGAATTAGTATATTCATATATACTGAAAAGGCAGTATAACATGAGGTTCAGACTTTCCCAATGAAAGCCACGATATTATGTCCTTTCAGCACTCAACCAAATGATACAGGTTCAAGACCAAAGATCAATATTGTCATCTTTATTTGTCTGCAGCTAAAGTACAATTTTTGAAACAAAAATTTGTGACATGATATTGACCTATAGGGAGGGTTTTCTAGATATTGAACATGGTAATGTTTCCAGGCTAATTCTAAGAAAATATAAAGGCAACCAGAATAAATGGATTGAACCATAGCTACATAATATTATTTTTTTCATTATAGAGGTGAAAAATGTTTCAGGAGGCAATCAGAGGTGGACCAATACCTGTTTTGGGAGCCAGCTTACATTATCACTGTCTGGAAGAAACTGAAAACAACATATTTGTTTCTCTCTGTTAGAAAAGTGTTTCCTCTAACTTTCTCCATCTAATCAGTCAGATTTAAAATGTCCATTTTAATGATGTGCTTTTCTTGGGGCTTTAATCATATATACAACAATTTTCTCTCTATTATTAGGGTTAAATGTAATGTTCAAATTATACCAGACAGGGAGAAAAGTACCTAACTCCCTTCTTAATCATTGGGCAATTCTCTTTCACTTCACCAGCAGCTGGATTAATAAACTCATGAGCAAGTTTTTTTCTCTGTGCCCACTTTTCATTAAGAGTCCTTGGTGTTTCTGCCCTTGAAAATTCTAGCATATTCTAATTCCATATGACTGAAGAGTGCTGGAGCTGATGCATAGTTTGACAAAGTGTGACTAGAGGATGACCTGGCCGCTACTGGTCAGCAGAAAGCAGAAGCAGGAAATTTTGACTACACTGCTTGGAGGAAGTCATCCAGCACAGGCAAAACTGATGGTATCTGGTGGGGATGCCTTCAGGCAGTCACCCCTAAAAGCTCTCAACTTGGCAGCCCTCAACTTCCAGAAGGTCCCTGGCATGGCAGCCTGGAAGACACAGAAGTCCAAACTCAGGCACAGCTGTGAGATCTGACTGCCTGGTTAAGGAAGCCCAGACCTCCTGAGGACCCTCTATCCCAGCCTGCTCACTGCCCAGGGTCAGTGCAAGCATGACTGTGGCCATCTCTGAGTGTGTTCTCCCAATGAATTCTGAACTTTCTTCACTTCTGCTTTAGTAGGTTACTCTCACTGAATATAGAGAGTATCTTGTACCTGTTTATTCCTTGAGCAACAGTGATAAAGAGATAGAATAAGTAAAGATAAGCACCTAAGGTCTCTAAAACAAGGACAGCAGTTTTTTGGATTGCTAGAATAAATGGGAAAAGGAAAAAAACTTAACCAGTGCTCCCTGAATTACTGCCTAGAGATATTTTTATATTTTCTTCCTTTTTATCACCTTCTAACCTCAGCATCTAGTAATATGATTACTCCAAAATTCCAGTAGTCAACAAGAGTAAGGTAACATATTTTCTCACCTCCATCATAATTGAGTGATAGGTTGGAAATATCACTAGAAGGACAGCAAGGTTAGGAAGAAAAAAAATAATTTTCCGAAAGTGTTTTGTACTTTGTAACTCAGCAGATTCCCTAACAGCCTAGTTAAAAGAAACTGAAGAAACAAATGGTTGAATTTGGGAATTAAATTGTAAGGCTAAGTCTTACAGTTTTCTGTTCAGATGAAACAATTTGTTCATTATTTCTTAAAAGCTGGTTTTCTACAGGACTGAAAATTACTGAACTGTCCCTCAAACTGCTACAAAAAGCCTTTTTTAAAAAAATTTTTTTTAAACAAAAGCTCCCACTATTGAATGGTTTGCAGTATTATGTGGAAGAACTTAAGTGGATGTCTTAATTATTAAATGAAATCTCAAGTGTTGATTTCACAAAGAAATGATCTTGTGTCTTACACTATGCTGAGTTAATTATATTCTAAATCAGCACATTCTTTCATAAATGTGCATTTAGTCCATTCCAGGGAAAACCATTTTTGAAAGGCTTTCAGGATAAAGAAATCTATGTTTGATTGACTTAAGAGTAATCACGTAATCCCAATGGAGCAAACTCAGATACATGTATTGACATCTGGATACTTGTGAGAAGTACTTTGATGTCAGAGACTATGTGACTTTTGTGAAATTTCTGGTAGTCACAGATTTCCATGGAGATTTTTTCTTTCAGTAGTCTTCAAGAACTGATATTATATATATTTTTAATTTTTTTTCCTTGCAATCTTATATATGAATGTTTGTATTAACCAAACATATGAAAAATAAACTTACTGTAAGATTGTCTGGAAGATTTAGAGGTAGTATTAGCAACAGCTGATAAATTTAGACTTCCTAGGAAATGGTTGCCATTTGTCTTTTATATCTGTGACTGGACAATGGCAAGTGTAAAATTCATCACTTCAGTGTTTTCTGATATTGGTTGAATTAGCATTCACCTAGGAAAAAGTTTGGAGACTTTGAGATAAATTTCAGAAGCCTAACAGGTAATCATATTTAGTTTTGCATTGCATTTGAAGGAAAATCAGAAAAAAAGCCTTTTTAAAAAATTAATAATCCATTTTTATTGATTAGAAGAAGAAAGGAAGTGATAGAAAATGCTTGATAATTAGCATACATGTGAATCTTGAAAAGGAGGATCACAGTAAAAAAAACCTCAAAAAAATCCCTCAAAAACACTCCAAGAAAATGACTGTCTACACCAAAAAGGTCAGAAGTAATTACCAATACTCTTTCTTTTCACCTCATTATAAAAAATAATACAAATATAATTGTATAATAGTCTATAATAATGGATAGACACTACCAGAAGTGGCAGGCAGGGCAACTTAGTATTTTACATGACAGTTTGGAGGCTGCAGTAGTTATGGATTAGGCTCTTAATTATTTGGCATTCTAGGCATGAAGAGGGCTGTAATGCAGTGTTTAATCTGCATATTAAATTATTCAGTAGTTGCTAATGTCACATGAAGCAGGAATGACTTTTGTTCCAGGTTGAATGAGAAGACCAAGGTATATGACTCCAGAGTGCAGAGAAAATTAAAACAAGTTCTACCCTTTATTAACAATCAAACACTTAACAAAATGCACTTTCTAAATAACAGGGTTGTTGACAACATTGCATGATTGAGGCTGTTTGCTTATATTTCAGGAGCACATGACAGATAGAAGGAAAAAAAGCTAGACACAAATGAGACAATTCTGTAAAACTCTCTGAGCCATATTTTTTGAGGTAGTTAAAAAGTGGTCATATGTCCAGTTTTCAAAGATGACCCTGACCCTGTTTCTCACAAAGAAAGGTCATCAAGTTGCACTAGAGGAGGTTTGGATTGGATATGTCAAGCATTGGAACAGGCTGCCCAGGTCAGTGGTTGAGTCACCATCCTTGGAGGTAATTAAGATACGTGTAGCAATGACAATTAAGGACATGGTTTAGTGGTGAACTTCAGTGTTAGGCTAATGTTTGGACTCAGTGATCTTAAAGGTCTTTTCCAACCAAAAAGATGCTATAGTTCTATGTCTCTATATGACTCATTCTCGTAACATTCAGCCTCTAAATATGAGATTATGACACCTAAGTGATATAGCCACAAAATAACATTGAAGTACCTATATATTTGGAGGATCTTAATTCAGGATCCCTTAAGTATATTGTCAGAATTCCAAATGAAATCCTTAAGAAAGCTTTTAAATGACTGCTGAATTGTACGCAGTGCCATGCATGGCTTTTAAATGGTGTTACTCAGCACAGAATCTATATTATCAAGAACAGGGTAAAAGAAGAATAATATGGTTGGAACAGAAAACCCAGAGAATTTGTGGCTTCTCCATTCTTAGAGATATTTAAAAGCTGTCTGGACACTGTCCTGGACAACCTGTTCTAGATGATGCAGCTCATGGACGAGTGTCCTGGTTTGAGACAAATTCAGAGGAACGTCCAAAATGAATGTCCTCTCATAGATGGTAGATTTTAGACCCCACTCCCCCACCAGGTTCGGAAAGAGTTTTCCTCGGAGGAAAGTGAAAGGAAAAAACCTATTTATTTAACAGACACAATGCCCAATGGGAAAAGAATAATGCTAAATAATAAAACCTCTCGCTGTGGAGAGAATCTGGTAAATTCTCAGAGTAATTTCTTTGGGTGTGGTCTCTCTCTCCTCTTTGGAGCTGGGTTGACGTGGGCCCCCTCCAGGCCTCAGTGGAAAGCTCTCCCACTGAGTTCTGGTGTTCTGAACAGTTTCAGAAGAGAAGAAGAAGAAGCCAAAGTCCCAAGGGAAAAAAGTTTAACTCTCCATCTCTCTCCGGTGAAACAGAGCCAAAAGCTGGGTGAAAAACAGGAAAGGATGCTTCCTCTTTGCTTGCCGCTGCAGAAGCACACACAGGAGTAGTGTGACCTTGGAGCACAAACTGCTTTGAAAAGTTCATCTGGCCTTTTTTTTTCTTTCTCTCACACCCAGTTTTAAAGACACAGAAAGGCACAGGAATCATGTCTGGGCGTAGAGCAGGTGATAGGGGATACACATCATAAAGTGACCCCAAGACAAGGCGGCTGGAATGGATGAAAATGTCTCTTCCAGCCCCTTGATTCATTAAATACCAATATCCATGGATAAAAGACCGTCTAACTAATTAAAGTTAGAAAGTGGTATGTTTATTCAGGCACCGGCAGGCAGCATGGGAGTAGTGTCCTAAAGACATCCCAGCAAAGTACAAGGTTCTTCGTTCTCTATTTATTACACAAAGTTTTACATCTTCTACATATGTATGACCCCAGCACCTCCCATCCTCCGCTTCGTATTAAAATGAGCTCATTGGTCTTTCATGCATGTGCAGTTTCTCTCTTGAATTGGGTCGGTGGTCTCAAATTGGTTCAGTGGTCGTGAAAGATGAAGTCAGGAATGTCTTCCTTATAGTGACATTTTTACCTTGTTGCTGTTGGCAGGCCTTCATGACCTCTTCGTGCACCCCAAGATCTCCTACTTTTGATTAGTTATTACGAAACACAGGTGCTCTTCTTAGTTCTATTGGTTTCAATTAGCTTCAATTTGTTTTAATGACAGTTCATTTATTCTGTTTCCCCCTACAATACAAAACTTAAAATATAATGGCAAATAATACATCACTTAGCCCTAGCTTAGGCATCTACTAATCATTAACTTATCTTTTGTTTCTCTACTCTATATCTTAATTAATACAAATTTCTTCCAACTCTTAGCTAAAATTTTATCCCTTTAGAACCTTGACTCACCCTGTCATTCTGTGGTTCTGAGATTCTCTAAGTAAAAACTTGCAAAGAGACAAGAATAGGAAGCACCAATGGCAGGATTTTTGAACACTACTGACATGTGGTAGATATATGCTTGTGTGCCCTTTGTTTGGATATGCAATTTCAAGACTGTGTGATGTGTGAATAACTAGCTTGTCAGGTGTGGTAGGTGTGCTATGGGACAGAGTGCACTAGGACGACTAGGGAAGAAAGTTTTAATTTTGTGTCAGTCAGGATCCTGCCTGTCAGGCAAGGAACAGTGTAGTCAGCTGTGACGGAGAGGACCTATTTTCTCTTTATCTATCTGCTCTATACAGTTTTATATTAAACTTTGTTCAATAAAATAATAAGCTGAACAATAGAAGGCTATAGAAGGCCATTCTCTTGTGGGTGAGGATGACATGAATTCTCTCCTGAGAGATTTAAGTATTAAAGCTTACCTGGGAAAAACCTTTGGACTTGATATGGAGCCAGCACCACCTGGTGCTATAGTGTGACCATGGACACGAGGCAAGTCAGGGTTGGGGAGCATTACAATGGCATCAGAAATCTAAATGAAATACTTTAGAAGTTATTCTGTGGTTGTAGTGTGACCGCAGTGAGCAACTCTGCACCACATAGCTGCTCGCTCACTCATCCCTGGTGGGATGGGGGAGAAAATCAGATGGGTAAAAGTGAGAAAACTCAAGGATTGAGATGAAGATAGTGTAATATGTAGAACAAAAGCTGTACACAAAAGCAAGGCAAAACAAGGAATCCATTCACAACTATCTCCAGAAAAGCAAAGCTCCATCTTGCATAATTGTGACTTAGGAAGACAAACTCTAACTCTGAACATCTCCTCCATTTATCCTTTGTAGGTGCAGGGGGGTTCGGCAATCACGATGGGCGCCAGACTGTGGGAGCTCTGTCTGGGGGGTGCTCGGTGCGGGTTCGGACGGTGACGAGAGATCTCTGTAGTCAGATCTTGGAACATGCGGTTTATTGCAAAGGGCGTGGGTACAGGGGCACTGCTTAGAGCTGCAGCTGGCAGCTCTGAGCAGGCCCAAGAGAGCAAGAGAGTAAGCGGGTAAGTAAAGAGAGAGAGTGGAAGTAGTAGTAAGAGTGAATAGTAAGAGAGAATAGTAAGAGTGTGTATTAAGAGTGTGTATAGTAAGAGAGTGTATAGTAAGAGTGTGTATTAAGAGAGTGTATAGTAAGAGTGTCTGAAGTCCTGGTTACAATACAATAAATCAACTTCTGTACTGAATATTCTAATTGTCACTAACCAATCTAATACAAGATACAAATCCTATAGCATTTACATACAGCCTATAAGAGTTCTTATATTACCATAGAGTGTTACATCTTAACTTCTAAAAACTACTCTTTGGACCCCTTCTGCTGAGCTAGTAGGGTCTGCTCTGACCCTTGGACCTGCCTGCAAGCAGAGGGTATTGTTCAATCAAGAGGGGATTACCTTCAGTTGGCCATACCATTGTTTTCCAGTTGTTCAGTAACTAAGATTTGGTATCTCAAAGGTGGCTTTCATTTCGATGTCGCTTATAGTTTTCATATTCCCAAAATCTTTTGTCAGGCAATCATATTTATAAGGCTTTCCTGTTTCATCTTCCCCAACAATCCTTCTTCACCAGAACTGTGTCCCCTCCCAAATTCTAGTGCACCCCCAGCCTGCTCACTGGTGGGGTGACGTGAGAAATAGAAAAGGCTATGATGCTCTGTAAGCACTGTTAAACAATAATTAAAACATTGATGTGTTATCAACATTGTTTTCATCACATCTCCAAAACATAACCCCATCCAAGATACTATGAAGAAATTTATCACAGTGAAAACCAGCACATTTACCCAACGTATTGGTATCTTTTCTATTTCTATTGCTATTTCTACTGCTATTTTTAAAGTCATCAGAAGTTACTGATTTGAGTAAAGTCTTGTAAAATGCAGCAGGAAAGACAAAATGCAAGATTTGGTTTCAAAGTTTTTTTAAAATCATTTTTAAGTGCTTTATCTGAATTCATTAACTGACTACTAGACGTTTCTTTCTGCATCTCTGTTTAAAGTTCACTTCTAGCTCATATTGTAATTAAACATCTCTGCTAAAAGATTTAAAATAGTTTTTATTTTTTTTATATTTACGTCAAGAAAATTATATAGTCATTGTTCAGAGCACTGACAGAGTCCTATCACATTGTGCAGAGATACTCAGCCATAAGAAAGAGAGGACCACCAACACTGCAAAGAGATTGCACAAGTTAGACAAGGATTCAGATATGTGGGAACATTACAGGATCACTTTTTATGCTTTTAGTTGTACATCTAGAACTCATGGCAGAGAGATTTTAAGCATTAAATATAATAAACACCTTCGAAACAAGCAAAAAAAAAACATAAGAGAAAAAAAGCCTTCCCTTTTGAGGCTGTCACTTGAAGCCTTTGGTTCAATTAACATTTTGCATGTGTATTTGTTTTTGGTTTTCCCCACAAAAATATTGCATACTTTTTTAAAATAATCCTAGGTTATTTTTTCTTGAGTTGTTTTGAGGTTTTGGTTTTTTTTTTTTAGGGGCCAGATTACTCATTTTTCTGAGTCTAACTAGAAAGTTCTGTTAGGATGTAACCTTGGATGGCATGTTTTGGAATATTTATTTTAGTTTAAATAGTATTCTCATTAAAATAATGACACTGTTTCTTTGTTGCTGCAAAACATTGTAGGGCACCACAGCAGAGAATGGACCAGGATAATGTTACTTTAGACCTTAAAACTTGCTCTAACAATTGACTTCTACTTTGAAAGAGTGGTGGCATATGATTTCTCTGCTCCAAATAAACCAGATTTTACCTTGGTTTGACATCACATTTAATTAGAAATTTTGCTTTGGCTTATTATTTCTGTAAAAAAAAAAATAATAAAGATAGTAGAATGTAATAAAGGAATTCCTGACTTTTCTACTTTTTTTTCATAGGATATTGGTAGCGAGTGTAGTAGCTTAGGTGAAAATAATAGAAATAATGAATGAAGGATCTTCATAAATTCCAGAAGCAATTTTAAAAGAAAACAATGAAAAATAAACCATGGGGAGAAAATTTTAGGTTTTGTAACTGTTTGAAAAAAAAAAAGAAAAATGCTATATTTAGTATTTTTGACAGTTTAAGATGTTCCTAAGTTCTCCATAAAAAGCTACATGTATTTCTTGATATAGAGTTTCAGTTTTTCATATATGTATTTATTCTTTAGTAGAGGAGAAAATGTCACTCTTTAATGTACTTTTTTTACATATTGGGTTCACTAATCACATCTAACCTGTGTACCTTGGCTTATACTTCTTGCTTGCTTTTGTTCTTTTCCTAACCAATGGACAAAGAGATGTCCTCTGTCTTACCTAACCTGTATGCATTTGGCTGTGTGTGATAGTTTCATGCATGTATCAGTCTTCTGACTTATCTCAAAAACTAGACAAGCTATGATTTTCCTTCACCCAAAAGGTCAGGAATAAAAGCAAGCAAACTCTGAAGAATATCTAAAGATGCCACTTTATTCCCTGCTCCTTTACAATATTGAAGTATATTTGGGTCCCAGTCACCAGGTAAGGGGTATTGAGTATTGAGCAAGTAAAATATTGAAAAGTAAAATATTGAAAATGTTTTTTGGTAGCTGTGCATTGCTCAGTCAGTATCACCCTTCTGCCCTTCTGATAAGCCTCAGGGCAAGAACATGTCTTTCTCCTGTTCCCTCGCTATCTCTACAAATTACTTGGCAGCTTGTGATCACCTAACTGTGAAGTAATATTATACCAGTGTAGGCCTCTGTCAGATACATGTTCAACATATTGCTCTCAACTGGAAAAGCCTTCAGCAATCAGTATATAATAGTACATCATAGATTAGAACATACACATTTAATACCAGTTTGAGCTATTGCTTCAGCAGTGTCTTTAGGTTTATTTTGAGGCTTGTTCTCAAGAATTTCTTATTACAGCTATTCTGCCATGTTTCTTATGGTAATTGAACACAATATATGTCTTTTGGCATACAAAATACATTGCATAAAGCTGTTCGATACATCTTAAGAAAAAAAATGATTGAAATAATTCTCATGCAAGCAGTTCCTTCTTTAATATTGATGGCTAGGTGTTTTAAAGCAGATCAATTTAAAAAATAAGCTATTGTTGAAGAATACTGCAGAAGACTGCCTCATGTTGTCATGTAGACAAAGAGTAGGTTTTACTTCTTTACAGAGATGATACATGCAAACTAAATATTCAGCTAAATTCTCCCATAATAGCACTGTCCTGGAAATAGTAACTTATCTGAAAAAGTAAACAGGGATTTAAATTCTTATTTTAATTTAATTGCTTTGTTTTTAATACTATCATATACTTCTTTTAAAAGTAAGATTTGAAAATGGTAGGGAAGAATGCCTACAAGGACAAAGATAAACACAAAGGCAGAAATTAAAATTGCAAGGAGAGATCCATGTGCTCAGGAAATGGACTTACACCGATGAAATGCTTTTCAGTATGGTATGAATTAATGTATCAGTCTTTATTCTACTGTTTATATATGCCAAATTAAGTTGCTGTTTCTCTGCATGCTAACTGAAAAGAAGGATTAAGTTTATACATCCAACAAAAAGTAAGAAGAAGCACTATTTCCTGTATTAAAACCTATATCGTGTATTTCATTATCAGAAGGAAAACCAGGAAGCAGAACATTAAAATGATCTTCAGATAAAATATATTTTTTCATTTTTATGTATGGAATAATTTTTTTATATTGTTTACTTTTTTTAAGACATTTCTGCTGTTTCCAAGTTATGCATACCATGCTTGCTATTTCTTCACTGAAATTTAGAAAAAAATTGCTTACAATTAATCCACTTTATGGCATACAAGATAAAAAAGGTATGTATTTTAGTTATTATTTACATACTTCTTTTTTATTTAGTTAATTGCCTAAATTTCAGGATAAGTATGGAGATGGAGATCAAAGGTTTAAGACGGAGAGCTTCATTTGACTGGATTGTCATTTTAATGAATATCTTCCAAAGACTGTCTGTGACAGTAGGAAACCCAAAATAAATTGTAGACAAAACCAATTAGCAAAAATAATCTAAATAGCTAAAATAATGCTGGGTCTTGTCGTGGTTGTGTTACCAAAAGAAAAATTCTAATGCATACCCTATTGAGCATCTCTGGAGCAAGCAGAGATTTTATTCCATGTTTATTGCAGGTTTTAAAGTTGGAGTAGGTTATAATGAATTTCTGAGAAGACAGTGCAGCATCCACTTTTAAAGCATTTAATGCATTTTCTTACAATTATACATAGAGTTTTGAAATCTGATATATTAAAGTTGATGTGGTGCAGTTTTTCCAGCGATCCACCCACTGTTAATAATTATCAGAAAACATCTGTAAATGAGATGTTTAATTTCAGCTGTGTTGATTATTGCGTCATGAGCAACTTACGAACTGCATTATTATAACTCTGTACACTTTTGAACTTGTGTTCCTGCAAAGAAAAATTCTGTATTCTTGAATGTCCCTTTCCCTTTCCTCATATGCTGAACTATAGATTTATGAGGAAAATGTTATTGGAATTTGAAAGACAGAGAAGTTCTATCATCAGGTTGGCTGGAGCTTCAACTCAGATATTTTAAGTTTTCTGAAAATGTTCAAATCAGTAACCTTTACAGAAAAGAGGCCTGCGGTGATCTTTCTACCCACTGCTTTTCTGATCCCATATCCCCCCTCCCACTCTCCCCTGCCCTTAGCCCTGGCTGCTCCCTCAGGTTCTCCATATTTGTTCCTGTACCCCAACTCCACCCATGTACCACCCCTGAGAAATCTCCCTGCACCTGGATCAAGAGGTCTCCCTACCTCTGAGGGTTGCCGGGTGACAAGATGTGATTAAAAACCCTCTCAAACCCTCATGGGAGACCCTTCTCTGCCTCCTTTGCCATCACTGGTTGTAGTGCTGCTAGCTGCTGGAGCAAGAACTGCGGGGCTGTCCGAAATGGACTACGGGAGGGCGACTGCGCTCACACTGCCCTAAGAATCTCTGCTGAGCTCTCAGGAAAGCTGCAGCCTATGAAACTAAACCTAGCGACTACAACAGAGGCCTATGTCTTCAAATAAATGTTGTGTGTTTGTTATAGACATCTCTGACTTCAGTTCCCACAGTTTTTAACATGGTGAGTTGCTAGAGCACCCTGCAAATCCTATGATCAGCCTCTTTCAGTCATTGGTCATATTAGATCTAGTGCCTATACTTACATTTAAATCCTAATCAGTTCTGTTCAGTGGATTGTAAGGACTTAAAGAGCACATTTTCCTGTCTCAAACATTGTCAAGGGCACAGAAACAACTTGCCATGAAATAAGCCGCTGCAGCAGGAACTTGAGATAAGCACAGAAGGGAGGAATTTGTCAAAATGTGTATCAACCTTCCTAGTTCTGCCTCTAGATTTATAATGATTTAGCTAAATTTTTCAGTGATATTAGTGAGTGAACTTAATAGTCTTAACAAAACAAAAGAAAATGTTACATGGAACATGGTTGAGTCCCCCTTCCTAGAGCAGAAAGAAGGACAGTCATGGACTAAAATGGGACATGGGTAGAACACAAAGAAGCCTTTTACTAGCTCCCATGCAACTCTACCTGAAACCATTTGTGGAACCAAACATGTAATCGATCATTAGACATTATATTACAAAGTGCAACTTCTGTTCCCTCTGTGATGAACCCATGGTGGGATTCTCCTGTCAGGAATGGATTTTTTCAAAGTAAATCAGACTTGTATTGCCATTTGAACATATCTGATGTACTAGTACATTTCCTAGCACGTTGTCTTAAGGGCTTTTAACTTGACCTGTGTTTGCAACTTTGTTAATGTTAAGGGATGTGATTTTAGATATTCAGATCCTGGTTTATCCCCTCAATTCTTAGAATAATCCTGTAGTTGTTCTTCTGATGCTTACTGTTTTATTTTGTTGTTTTGGTAATCGCATTGTACTGGACAGTGAGTTGCTTTATCTGTCTTCTTCTGTCTTCCTTTTTTTCTGTCCTTTCTCCACTACATATGCATCAACCCTGGTGGACAAACCATGAACTGATGAAAAGTCTTTGGAAGACAGTGTTCGATCCTCAGAATGGTGTAAGGACTTACAGAGCACAGTTGCTTGTCTCAAACACTGTCAAGGGCACAGAAGGAACTTGCCATAAGATGAGCCACCACAGTGGGCCTGAGATAAACACAGAAGGAAGGAATTTTCAACAGGAAGATGCTAATTCCAGGCCTGGAGGCAAGATCTGGTTAGCACATCCTAGTTAATGCATCTAGAAAAAAATTCCCAGTGTGGCAAACTGTGGGGAGAGAAGCAAGTGCTCATACACTTATCGCCCCAATTTATGGGACAAATGGCTTCTGTGAACATCAAGGACCACCAAAGCACCCCCAGTCTAATTTCTGGGGCCTTCCATGAGAGGAGTGCACATGATCCATGTTGTTAAAGCTCCTCTCACTCCTCCCCTAGTGAAGGTACCTGGGTTTTCTCACCTGAACCTGAATGTATATTAACCCATTGAACTCTTTTTTTCCCAGGGCTTCCCTCGCACCTGATGGATCAAGACTGTGACCCATGGACATCTAAATTCCTTGTTGCTGGATCCCTGGGTAGTGATATCTTTCCTCTCCTCTGCCTACTCTTATCCTTTCTTTCTTTTTCTTATATATTTTCTTAACTATTTTCATACTTCTATACTGTTATTTTATTATAGCTAATAACCAAAACAACTACATATCTCCTTTCCATTGCAACCAATTTGTTCTAAAATATATATATACATGTGTATATATATACATATATATACACACCCCCTGATTGTGCAGTGTTGTTTCAGTCTAATCTTCCCCAAGGGATATATTAACAAGCTCAATTACCCCACCTCAGTGGCAGGTTGTAAGATGGATGCATATCAATTTTCAAGTGAAATGAGCAGATGAGGCCTCAGCTCCAGATGGAATGAAATCCTAAGGATGGAATTGAATCCAAAGCAGTGATATTCAGAATAAACACTGATCAAGTACCGGATGAAAGGAAGTCACCACTACCATTTTCTCTGATGGACATTTTTCCTATTCATCAGGGTCATAAAGTCATATTAGTTGATTCCTGCAAGTGAGAAAAGCATAGGAACATCTGATATAGGAATCTTATCAGCAGAAAATGTAACACTGGGGCCAAATAAGGGACTGGAGAGAGCACTGTATGCTTAATTGATTGAACTTTGCAGCTATCCTTCTTTTTTGAGATTTCTAAAAGACCCAGTTTCCTTCTGTTGCAATAATTCAGACATCACACTAGAGATTGTTACTGAAATAAAGATAATGATATCTGCAGCTCTCAAGTGGAGGTTTTATCTACATTTCTTGGAGCAGAAAGTAAAACACGAAGCCATAGGATATTAGGGACAGAGATGATCTGGATGGTTTGTGATGAAGTTGCTGTTTTTTGCAACGATTTTATAATACAGCTGAAGGGCCTCATTTCAGAACTTTATTGAACTATAGACCTGATTAATTATCTAATATCAAACATTTACAGCACAAAATAAAATTAAGAGTAATTTCTTTTAGATAGATTGTCATGGTTTAGGAATGGTATTCTCCAATTTAGTACTCCTACTAAAACCATGTGCCACTCCCGTTCCCCCCTCCAACTGGAGGCACAAAAGGCAAAGATTACAGGTTAAGAACAATTTACTGGAAACTGCAACAAGAAAAGAAAATGAAAAGTAACAACAATAATATTAATAATAAAGGTTATAAGAAACAATTCATGTGGAAAAATAAACCCAACAACAGACAATACCAGATGGCTCTCTCCAGCATGTTTTCTCAACTGGACAGAGCCCCTTGTCCCCAGAAGCGTCCCTTTCCCCCCACCCCCAGCAATGATGTGACATGGTACAGAATAACTTCTGGGTCCTAACCATGACCCCTCCTGACTACTGCAAAAAATTACTGCTGTCATGGCTGGAAACAGCACATTAAGTTTTAAGAATGATCTTCCTGGAAAATCTAAATTACTAGATTTTATTATTACATAATCTTTATTGAAGTGCCATAATTTTATTAAAACATAAGATTAGATTCTGGTTTTAAAAAGCTGCCTTACCATATAGAAAGTTATCAGGATGGCCTCTAAAAAGAGTGTTTTCCCTTTAACATTTATTACTGTAGTAAACATATTTTTCATATTCTGAAAGAAAAAAACTTGTCATTCTGACATTTTTTAAAGTAAAAAGATGGAACATAGAAATCAGAGTCTTAGTGCTACTGAATCTACTTTTTTTCAAGTCAGAGGTATACCTATTTGTCCTGCTAAATGGATTCATAAATCTGTTTCTACTAACTGTACAGATTATTTCACAGAGTAGCATTCCTCAGCTGCTGTCTTGATACCCATTTTTATATTGCTGTAGTCCATCAGCACCTCATATTACTATGCTACTATTATTTTTTTCCTGTAATAATTCAAAATGACATAATGGAGAAAGCAATTATAGGCATGAGAGCTATTTTATTCTACTTTTTCTACTACAGATACATTCCCCTGTGTGCACAACTGTAATAATTAGTTCTGGTTTGTTTTCTTCCTCATCTGGGAGTTAGCAGGAATTTGGCCATAACTAATAAGTGCATGATTAGTTTAGAGCCTTTTAAACCATACACTCCTTTCTACTGACAATCCTAATAATATTTCTAGAGGCTCCAGCGGGATTCTGAGAGCTGTAATCATGTTAATATGATCACAAATTACATTCTAGTAATCTGGCATTTATTAAAGAGGATTGCTATTACAAGAATAAATGCCATAGTCTCATACTTGGCAGATTTCAAGAAAAAGTAAGTTACTTGCTTGAAGTCTCCAACTCTTTCCAGTGGCTCACAAGCATTTTCATACAAATCTGAGATCTATTCACTACAGCCAACTCACACTGAACTCAAATGTAATTCCTGTTTCCATGACCATATATAATACATTGGTAATGCAGTACTTGTGCTCGAAGCATGAGCTCTGGCATGCCCCAGGTCAGAGAGAGTCCAACTGTGTTCTTCTGTGCATCGCTGAAGCGACTTTGGCATCAGGAAAAGAGCTGCTGGCTGAGCTCGCTAGCTGGCTTCTTTGATAAGGGAACAAGGCAGGAGCCGATGGTATCAGCTCACGTTAGCTCGGAGACGAAGAGAGGCTGTTCTGGTCTAGCTTCTAACAGGTTTATTGTTAGAAGTTTCGCAACCTGAACAAGCTCAGAAGGGATGGAATGCGATGGGATGCTGCCCCGAGGCTTGTCCTCAGTTTTATAGAGCGTTTGAAATCTGTGGTGAAAGGGGAAAACCACCAATGAGTTACAAGCCAGGGGGAGGATACAATGTAACAAGAACCACTGGGGAAAACTGAGAGGTGGGATATACAACAAAGAACCAATGAACAACCAAGTAACCGAGAATTTTCCCAAACCGGGGGAGGTGGCTTGTACCCAGGCGCCACCCGGGGGGGTGCGGCTTAGGCTTCTGAGCCGCGCCTCGACCCACCCTCTGAGACTGCTTCTTCAGGAAACTCGATCCAGGGGATGGGCTGGGATTGATTGGCATCACGCTGCCCCAGCCCCACAGTGGGCTGGGTCACTGCAACACATTGGTAAAGATTTAGGGATTTGGGGGAATAGTTAAATAAAGGTCTGATTTGATGAGGTCATTCTCAGATCTCTTTCAAGTCAGAAGGAAAGGTTTCATGTATCATTGCTGCCATATGTCTGCATTCAGATTATGTAGCTTAGACCAGGAACCTCCATGGTCTTAGATGTAGAAAAATACAATGAACTAATGTCCTTGCATTAAAAGGTGTGTAGAATGGAAACATGCATACTGGTCACCTTACAGGCTGAACATGAAGAAAAAAAGAAGCTAAGTGACTTACACAATGTCAAGCAATGAGACTAGAGCAGAAATAGAGGACCACTTAGCCACAAAATCATTTAATGTGTTTTCTGAGAGAAAAAAAAAATTAACATAAGGTATATTTTTAGATACTCCTATTGTGTAAATATAAAATACCATTTAGGTATTATTATTAGCTTGAGTATTAGTAACTTGTGTTATCTAGCTCATATCAAGTGGGAAATTTATAGTTTTGATTATATGTCGGGATCCCTTCCCCCCTGCCATGTAGTCCTGGGAGAGGGACCCTGGGGGGGGGGAGGCACGGGGTTTCCCTGCCCCTGGTCAACCTTATTCCCCATTGGTTGGTTTGTGCTCCCTGTGCGGGCAAGGACCCTCAGGTCCCGTGACTGTAGCAGTTCCTCGGCAGAGCTCCGGCCATGCGGCCGGAGAAACCAACATCTCTCTGAAACAGCTATCAAGAATTGGTCCCTATATATATTCTTTCCCACGGGCCTCCTTGTTCGATACATTGTGTTACAGTATCCGCACTGTAACATAATGGTAGATAATGAGAGCAGAACAATCCCCGATCCCTAAGCAACTGATTTGTGTGAGTAAACCCTAGAAACTTTGGATTCCTTTTTCTTGTTTTTGTTTTGCTATTCCATATCTAAACTACGGAGGAACTGTGGAAAGACTCTTGGCTTTCAGAGCTGCATATGGACATTTATCTTAAACTTGAAATGATTCTTGAACAACGATTTGTAAATTTTAGCTTGATTCAAGCTCAAAAGGAACTGAAACGCTTTCTGGCATGGTTGTTTAAGAACGTTTTCTATGTTTCTTGGGATTTAATTCTTACCAAAGACTTTTGGAAGACTGTTCGGACACAGTTAATGTCTGAGTCAAAATACATGCTGATGGAAGAATATTTTCATGAATATTATTTAATTGCTGAGACTGGTGAGCAATGTAAGCTGTGTCTTGGTGAATAGAAGCCTGCCTCAGAGTCCGTGTGACCCAGGCCACGTGGACCGAGCCCTCTCCGAGCAGCAGTGAGGCAATTCCCACGTGTGGGTGGAGCGACGCGAGCTGCAGTGTCGGCGGCGGAGCAAGGCGTGGCGGGAGCAGCATGACCCGGCGGAGCCCACCTGGCCCCGCGCAGCATGTAGTGGAGCGGGCCCCGTGAACGCCCAACAGAGAGGGGAGGCGTGTGGGCGGTGTCTGGCGATGGCAGCGGTGGAGTGGAGTCGCGCCCAGCCGAAACGCGCACTGGAGCAGGGTGCAGGGGGGGTCATCGCTCGGGGGCCCGGCCGAGAAGTGGGTGCAGTGCCAGGCAGCGGCAGCGCAGCTGAGAGCAGAAGTGGCAATGCATGGAGAACTGAGCGGCGCAGCCCGGCCCAGCCCGCACAGCTCCGAATGCGACCCCAGGAAGAGCACGCAGGCACAAGCAGCCCCAAAAGTGAAAGAGAAAGCAAAAACGCAGCAAGACAGAAAACAGCAGCCACTCGGAAAAAAGAAAAGATCACCGTAGCTAAGGTTTTAGGAATAGTAAAAATGGTATAATGTTAAACAAAATCATGGTTTTATAACGAGATGTGACAACCAAGAAGACATATTCGTTCATAGAACTGCTATTAAAAAGAATAACCCTGAAAAATACATCCCAAGCTTGGGAGATGGAGAGGTGGTGGAATTCAAAATTGTGCAAGATAGAAAAGGGTTACAAGCATCAGAGGTCACTGGGCCTGATGGTGTTTCTGTAAAAGGCAGTATAGATGCTAAAAATCGTAGTCATGTTTGGCAGTAATTCCATTATAAGCCCCCCTACAGTCTCTCTTTCCTAATCCCACCTTTCCCTTTTACCCTATATCCTATTACCCCCAGTGTATTCCCAATCCGTTTTTCCACCCATGGTTTCCCTCACAAAACCATGCCTTTACCAATTGTTTCCCCAAAAATCCCTTTCCAATGCCAAGGGGGGGATGAAAAGGGGGAGGGAAGAAATTAAACCCTCTCCTGCCTCAGTTTCCCCACAAAGCATGCCCAGAGAGTCCTGTCTCCCTTCTGTCAGCCTTAAGATGTTCCAGAGAATCTGTTTGGACATTTAAAGACTCAGGAGAGTGGCTTGTTTTGTTTTGAAACTGTTCTTCTTATGTTTATCCAGTTGTTTTCAATGTTAAGTTTTAAATCTTTTTTGTTAAAAATAAACAGGTGAAATGTCGGGGTTCCTCCCCCCCTGCCATGTAGTCCTGGGAGAGGGGCCCTGAGGGCACAGACACGGGGTTTCCCTGCCCCTGCTCAGCCTCGTTCCCATTGGTTGTTTTGTGTTCCCCTGCGCGGGCAGAAGGACCCTTGGGTCCCGTGAATGTAGCAGTTCCTCGGCAGAGCTCCGGCCATGCGGCTGGAGAAATAAACATCTCTGAAACATCTACCAAGAATTGGTCCATATATGTTTCTTTCCCACGGGACTCCTTGTTCGATACATCGTGTTACAGTATCCGCACTGTAACAATTAACCAATAAATCAACAAAAATATTTTGAATAAATATTAAAAAATCTGGATTGAATTTTATTTAAAAAATGACGTGCAGTAAGAACAGCCATGTGAATGGGCCTGGTCAGGACAGACTTACGAAAGGCAGGTGAAGGGTCTAGAGTACAGGTCTTATGACGAGCAGCTGAGGGAACTGGAGCTGTTTAGCCTGGAGAAAAGGATGCTCAGGGGAGACCTTATTGCTCTCAATAACTACCTGAATGGAGATTATGAGTGGAGAGTTGGTCTCTTATCCCAAGTAACAAGTGACAGAGCAAGAGGAAATAGCCTCAAGTTGCAGCAGGGGAGGTTTAGATGGGTATTAGGGAACAGTACTCCACTGAAATTGTTGTCAAGCATTGAAACAGGCTGCCCAGGGAAGTGGCTGAATCACCATTCCTGGAGGTATTTAAAAGACATGTAGATGTGGCACTTAGGGACATGGTTCAATGGTGTACTTGTTAGCTTTACAGTTGGACTTAATGGTCTTAGAGGTCTTTTCCAACCTTTATGAAAATGATTCTTAATGAAAAAGAAATGAGGATTTTGTCAAGTAAAAAGTTGAATAACTTGTAAAAGTATTAGTAATTTTTTACAGAAAATATTTTCAGTCTACATGTAGAAATGCTTTGAAATTATCTTGATTAGATATGCAAAGTAATACTGAATTCCTTTTGTTTTGCCATAGTGCATTGCTATTACACCATACATTACCCTTAATGAGCTATTTGATCAGTCTTTTTGAAGAGGTTAATCTCATCATAATTGGTCTTTCATGTTACTATGCCTTTTTTGGCACATGATCTAAGAAAACTAGACTTCAGTTGTAGAATATATTGCTTTTCTGTTCCAGGAATCCTTTCAACCCTTTCTTCTATTTGTTTTTTTTTCCTAATTCCTCCAGCCCTGTGGAAGAGCAAATAATCAAGAATATGACAGCCCAGGGGGTCATGTTCCATGAGCTAGGCTGACTTGGCAACCAATAAAAAGGATATGTGTCCTCCAGAGTTCAAGCAGAGCCAAGACATTCCTGAATCCTGCCCTGGCAGATGCTTTTACCGTGGGAGAGCACTGTGCCTTTAGATAATAGGGTACTGGGGAATCATTCTGATTAAAATGAAATTACCTTTTCCTTCTCTTTTCTCATAATTGATCCAATTATTGGGTTTAGAGTGTTGAAAAGAACTAAATATTTAAGGCAGACATAAACTAATTCTTAGGAAAATGTGCTTATCTGGAAAGAACTTGTATTGCCTCATCAGTTCAGAATGTTGGTATCAGCTCTTCTTCAACTACTGTACCACAAAGAAAGAAAATCATATAATTATTCCTCCTTAAACAAAGTTTAAAGACTGTTGAAATTCATCACCGTATTACCATATCTTCTGTAACAATGGAAGAATAATGACATGAGAGCAACTCCTTTTCCTTAGGAAGGATAAGCTAGGTCAGTACCATAAAACAGCAAATTACTTGTCCCAGTAATGGGTTTTTTTTCCCCAGTAATGGCTTTTTTCCCCAACAGTTACAGAACTACTCAGATATTCATATAAGAAGAATTCCCCTAATCATTCCCATTCCCAAGAAGAAACTTCCAGCAAAGCAGGAAGGGAAATCATGCTAATGCACAGAACAATTAACAGGAGGACACAATTCCTGTCATCCACTTCCTGTCATGTTTGTTCATACACAAAGTATTCCTGCTTCCTCAAATTAGGGAAAAAAAAAATTGCTTCCTCATTTTTGTAACTTTGATCACCAGGAGAGATGGACTTGGTGCTAAGCAGTGAGCTGGTGAGATTTTCCTGCTAGTTATTTTTCAGCTATTTGTGAAATTATTTTGTAGATGAGAGAATATTATGTACTGCTCCAGCACGGGGCTTTGCCTGATACAATCACGTTACATTTATCCAGTTAGACTATGATTTTCCTTTAGGCTTTGCCACTTCTCTGAGAGTGAGTTTTCATCTACCTGTTAAAACACATGCACTTTAACTGCAGGTCTGGTTTCCATTCTTCAGTGGTACTTCCAGATTTCACAGGCCTAATTGAACCATATAAACTGTAAGATTTTACTGAGTCATGTGTAAGGCTATTTCACACACAATTCCTCCAGAACCTCTTATAAACAGATGTGTGCTAAATTGCTCAACATTAATATTGTCTGTCCATTACACATAAAGATCTCAGGAAATTAGGTACAAAATACAGATGAGCAAAACCAGTGCTTCTGACACTAGTTTGGTTTTTTTAGAGTAATTCTTGAACAGCCTTTTTTGTTTCAAGTAATCACAGTAATGGTGCTGCAAAACTTCATTCATAAATATTCATTTCTTACCATTTCTCCAGAAGGTATTTTTACTTCACTTCCTATTTTCCAGTCTTTAGTGATGCCTTGAGAATTATGGAGGGTATAGGTAGGCACTCTGCACCAGAAATTTAAAATAGCGTTACTATCATTTACTTGCTTAAAATTAGAAAATTATGGAAGGAGAAAATATCAATGAAAATACAGTTTTTTTCATGCAATACTGATTATTCTAAAATACTCCTAACATGTGAGGAGCTGTTCACTGCTGTGACCTCATTTCAGAGCATCTGTCCTCTGAATTCCTTTTAGCAACTTTTGTCCTGAAGGTTTCCTTCTTGTCCTGTATTTCTTCCCTATAGTTTTAAGAAATGTTGGAAAACAATGGACAATAAAACAGCTATATATATGTATTTGTTTTGAACATAGGCTAATAACTACTTTTAGACAGAAGAAAATCTCTCATGTCCACTGCATAAAATATTTTGGTCTGTTCATTGTAAACAAAAATGGAAGACCTTCATTCTGAGAATCCTAAAAACACCTCAAAACTTGCCTGTAAACAAAGACACAAACAGAAAAAAACTACAACCCATTGACAAAACCCTTTCAGGAATAATTATTTCAGGTGAAATCAGAATTTAAAAGCTACACTTTGGTGCTGTTTACACTTTCATATCTATCCAACACTTTCATATCTATCTTACAAGAGGATGGTAAAAAAAAAAATCTGATTCTGAATATCTGATTCTGAAATAAACTTTTCTTCTTGTAATAAAATAATTTGCTTCATGTCCACTAAATTCACTTGCTCATTTTGCCCCAATCAATGTCAGGTTTTTCAGTCCAGATATATAGACAAGAAACATGTTCTAGAGAGCTGTAGCAGACATGAGCTTTCTGATCCTTCTATGTACAGCAGTACAGTAAAGAAATACTTAAAAAAAAATTAATCAAACCAAAAAACTAAAACCCTAAACACTAAAATTCTAGAATTTTTCTGCTTCACAGGTGTAGCAGTGCACGTGGCTGCAGCTACTCTTTCTCCTGAGGAGAACTCAGACAACCAGCTGTGGTGGTTAGCAGCCCAAGTTTAGCACGTAACTTTCAGTCATGGTGAGAACCCATGATTCCCTTGTTTTGCCTCTTGCATGTTTTCCCGATTGGTTAATATTTTGTCTTCTTGTTTTATGTATGAAGTTATGTATATTCATTTCCCTTCTTTAGTATGTATTAGTTCTAGAAAGTTCTTTGCTCCTCGATGCCCCATTGGATCCTTCCCTGAGTCCCTCCTATGTGTTGTTCCCATTGGTTCCCTTCCTGTCAATCCCACCTGCTTGTCTCTATCCTATTGGCTGAGATCCCTTTCCCCGCCTATTCTGTACCCAGTATAAGATCCCTGGACCCTCCCAACAATTGGCCTCTTTGTCCCTGTCTTTTCACGGGAATAAATCTGTATGGAACACATACGGAGAGTCCCCTCTCTTTACTTTGCCTTCGCCTGCGTGCCTGCCTGACAGCGACAGGAGGATACAGCCCCTTTTGGGTGAGGAGCTCTACCCCGTTTTCATTGTGGGTTGGGCACTGAATGCCACCTTCCAGAGGAGTTTCAGCGTTGACCTCCGGCTTCTTTGTGTCGGCACGCGAGGGGTAAAACCCCCTTCTGCCAGCTCCCAGTGGCTGAAAACCCCTCCACACGGGGAATGATTTGTGGTCTGCATACATCATGCGAGGTTTCTGAGATGAAGCGTTTGTTTCTCAAGCGGCTCCACAGCAGGGGCAGCCAGAATGCAGAAAGCCACTCTCCCTGTAGCTGTTGGTTAGCTTCAGCTTCATTTCCTTTGTTTACAGTGTTTTTCAGAGCAGTGTGTTTTTCTAATGAATGGTAGTGCCAGCAAAACAAGCAAAATTATTTCCAGAATTTTGCCAAGATCATCAAAGATGATCTGTAAGATTGCTTCCCTATATTTTACATATGGGACACTTTGGGGTGAACTGCGTATTTTGATAGAGGATGCAGTATGTTTAAGGCAGTGACAAATTTGTATCTCTTCTGAGAAGCTGAGACAATGCTGTGCCCTAGACTAAGGTAAAAAAATTGCATTGCGCACATCTCACCTGACTGATATTCAAGTCTGTATGAAGCTATGAAGACACCACTAATTCTTGTATCCTAAGGTTTTAAAATGAATATAATCATATATGGTTTTTAGAAAGATAGACAATTTTTAGAGAAGACAATAATTTTGTCTTCAGATTTGGCACTTTATTTGAAAAGAAAATATGCAAAAACACACTTCAATATTTCTGTTCAAGCTAATTAAATCTGATGAAAGACATATATCTAAACTCTGTGTGAGATCTTCTTGTCAGATACACAGGTGCCTTTTTTTTCTCATTGAATAAAATCATAATGTCAAAATACAACTTTTTTCCTGGGTAATTGGACCGGTCATTGTGCAATATCTGAAATTTTACACGTATAAGTAGAATGTTAGCAAACTCATGAATGTCTAGAAGGAAGTCAAGCCATCCACATTATCAAATAATAGTCTCAGGAAGAGTTGAGCATATTATTTAATTAAGTAAGCAAAACTGTGGAACACTGGGATCACCTGACAATGAGATAAAACAAAACTAGCTATAAAATCGAATTCTTGTAACACTGTATGAATCATAAATGACAAAGTAAATATCTAATTCTCCCTTATGGCAATGAAAGTATATTGAACAGTCTCCATCCATTACTAACCAAAAATCTAGCTTGTACAGACACTGGTTGATGTCATTGATTGAACACAGCAGACACACAAAAAAAGACCCATTGCACTGGCTTTAATTAAACTAAAACCTTGGAATTAATACCTCAGGAATCCAATGCAGAGTTCTGATGTGAAGAAGTTTCACAGATGACAAGCCTGCTTCACCTCTAAAAATAAATGCTGGCAATTAATTGCTATGACAACCACTTTTGTGAGTATTGTTTTCTGTGATGATAAGCACTAATGCTTGATGAATTATGTATCAAACACAGCTTATAGACTACTCTGGACTTGGTTCTTATGGATGAAGTTACAACACTTACAACTTGATGATACATAAGTGAGGAAGGAACCTCTACTCCATTGAAGAACTGATAGGGAAGTCACTTAAATTAAATCTGCTAGCTTCTCATGTTGGTATTTCCAACCTGTATAAACACACAAAAAGATTTGCTTAAACCATGCTTAGAGTCTAGGCTGGAGAGATATAACAGAACTGTCCTTGAATATCCTTCAGTACAAGCCCATCTAGTATCATTTACTTTAGCTAGGATAATGCTAATGTCATGAAACAGATCAAATGTTTATGATGATACAATTCTATATATTGCTTTGCCAATAAATTAGTTATTCTGGAACCCTATTTTAGATGTCTTTTATCTCAGGATTTGAATTACACTGACCCACTGTGGAGGCCCCATATATGGAAAATATTAATCTATTTCAACAACAAGTTGTCAGTTATGCAAGTAGCTACTGTTTTCAGATTTCTAAGCATCTTTATACATGTGCAAAACTTAGGACTTAGAGCAGTATCAAAGATGGAAAACATGATTAAGAAAGATTAATATAAAAGTTCCCCTGGAATATCTGATGTTTCCCAAGTTCTCCTTGAATGCCCTTTAGACAGCCAGCATGGCTTAACCTTAATTTGGCAAGGACAATCTCACCTGGCCAACCTAGAGGGCTTCTGTGAGAGTGACTACATCAGTGGAAAAGGGAAGAGCTACAAACGTCATCTATGTGGACCTCTGAAAAGCCTTTGATACTCCCCACAGAATTCTTTGCTCTAAAAGAGAGATGTCTTCGTTGGAAGGACTGGTTCAGTGTCCAGATGGACGTGTGTGGTGTCCCCCAGTCAACAAGACCAATACTGTTTATCAGTGACACAGACAGTGACATCAAATTCCCCCTCATCAAGTTTGCAGACAATACTAAGCTTACTGTTGCAGGTGACAAACCTGAAGAATAGGGCCATCCAGAGGGCCCACATAAACCTCATGAGGTTCAACAAGGTCAAGTGCAAGATCTTGCACCTGGGTTGGGGCAAACTCTGGGGCAACCTCCAACAGGCTGGGGCACGAAAGGATTTATTGGTTCAAGGAAATACCTTGAAGTTGTGCCTGTGGAGGTTTAGATTGGATATTGAGAAACATTTCTTCATGGGAAGGGTTGTCAGGCATTGGAACAGGTTGCTTAGGGCAGTAGTTGAGTCACCAGCAATGGAGGTATGTAGATGCACAGTTTAGGACACAGTGCTTGATTTATGGTTAGACTCAATGATCTTAAAGATCTTTTCCAACCTAAAATATTCTATGATTCTACTGCCAGTAACCAGACACCTTTCTCTTAAGGTCCATTAAATTTCAAATTTAGCAAAATGTGTTCTCTCTTTTATATGGGTGGTATTTGGAAACAATTTCTTTCCATTACCATATGTGTTGGTTTTGCAGATGCTGGGTTTTGGTAGCAGGGGGGCCACAAAGATGGTTTCTGTGAGAAGCTGCTAGAAGCTTCCACTATGGCAGAGCCAATCCCTGATGACTCTGAGCATGGATGTGCCACTGGCCGAGGCTAGGCCAATTAGAGATGATGGTAACACCTCTGTGATAATATATTTAAGAAGAAATCAAAAGAAAGGTAGTGGTGCAGTTTTAATTCCAGCCAGAGAGGAGGAGCAGGTGAGAACATGTGAGGGACACAACATGGCGACAACAAGGTCAGTGGAGAAGGAGAGGGAGGAGGTGCTCCAGGCGCCGGAGCTGAGATTCCTCTGCAGGCCATGGTGATGACCATGGTGAAGCAGCTGTGCCCCTGCAGCCTGTGGGGATACATGGGAGATGCAGAGATCCACCCCCAGCCCGTGGTGGAGGTGCCTGTGCCAGAGCAGGTGGATGCCTGGAGGAGGCTGTGATTCAGTGGGAGACCCGGTAGAGAGAGAGCCTTTGCTTCCAGGCTGGAGCAGCCTGTCCTTGGAGGACTGCACCCCGTGGAAGAGTGACCCACGCGAAGCAGTTTTGGGAGGACTACTGCTAATGAGATTGGGCCTATGTTGGAGTATTTCATGGAGAACTGCCTCCCATGGGAGGGACCCCACAGTGCAGCAGGGGAAGGACTCCTCTCCCCGCGCAGTGGAAGAAAACCTTGGGGATCAAACAGACCAAATCCTCACCCCCTGTCTCCTTGTGCTGTTAGTGGGAAGGAGGGAGGGGCTGGGGGAAGAAAAGGTGTTTATAGCACCTTATTTTGCTTGTCATTTTCCTCCTCTGATTTTGTTAGTAATAAGTTTATTTTGTATTTCTAAGCTGAGCCTGTTTTCCCTTGGAGTGTTTTCTCCCGGTCCTTAACTCATGAACGTGTCATTAATTTTTTCTCTATCAAGCTGTAGCAGCAGAGGGTGAGTGAGTGGCTTTCATGAGTGCCTGACGTTTGGCCAGTGTCACACCATGACAGCATATTATTTTACTGTATTTGCTAATACTTGCCCTCTGCCATATTGCCTTTACTAGTCTGGCAACAATTTGAAGCACAAGGTATCCTCGCTACTTAATTAGGATTAAGAAACTGGAAGATATCAATATTTTTTCTCCAAAATCTTCTATCCAAGGGTTGTTGGAAATTAACATTTTACCTTTTCTAGAGAAATTCTCTTTGTTAAATATGTCCTCAGGGCCAGATCAAAGCAGATATCTGCAAAGAGTTGAAAAATAAAACAAAATCAAAAGTCTATCTCCAGCTTTTTCTGTTAAAATGTTTTTATAAATCTCTCAATGGCCTATTTTCCTCATTTTCAGTGGTGTCTTCACACTTAACTGATACCTTGGTGCTGTTGTAATATTTCTAAAGTGTATGAAAATGTGCATATAGTAGCTAAAGAAATGTTCTCTATGGATTTCAAGAGAGTCTTCTTCATCTAAGTGGAGCACCTGGTAAAATAGAGGAGGGAGAAAGGCAAAAGAACAGGAATGTTTCTGATGTTTCAACCATTAGAAGATGTATTACTTCGAAACCTTCTCATCCCAGCTACAGCAACATATGAAATGAATATAAGGCTCGGTTTGATTTTTGACTACCTAACATATTAGCAGAAAATATTCCAGGTATTTCTGAAACACATTCGCTGCATTAAGGAATCCTTCTTGTGTCACAGCACCAGCATAATACATTCTTCAAAACTTGTCTTTAAACAATGTAGCTGTTTGAGATCATTGGCTTTTGACAAATCTTTTCACATCTGGTACAGTGTATAGGCACATACACATTTGCTCCACTCAAGACGATGTGGCTAGGGAAATATTTTTTCCAGGTTTAGGCAGCAAATAAAAGTTTGGCTTTGCAAAAGTATTTGGATTATGCTTCCAGACATATAACATATTTAGGTGGCTTTATGCCATGCAAACTTCCTAGCTGTGGTTTACATTTCCTGTTAGCTGTATGGCTCACTGTAAAGTTTCTCCATTTCAGTATCAAAACTTCATAATGCTTAGCCCTAACTTCAATAAAAAAAATTTCCTTGAAGAGCATCAAAAAGAGGCAGATTGTAAGTTGGTTTTGTCAGCAGAAACATCCACAATCCCAAAAAATAATACCAAGGCTTTGAATTCATTACTGATATGATCATGAGGAAAGTGAAAATGCAATATTATTTCTCAGCTTCATCTCACACTGTCTGGATTAATGTGTCTAAAAGCAACCAAAGATCATGAAAATGTCTTTCTATAAAGTAACAGAAACACGGTCTTTGGGTGCTTCTTCCAGTATGTCTGAAGTAATAAACCTTGATGGTAGGCTAGTATATATTCATTTCATTTTCATGCTTTCAAAAAATTGGCAAATAGAAGTTCCTGGTAGATTCTAGACAATATGAATACACAAAAATACAGTAAATTAAAGTTCTGTTACTATTTCAACGAAGTGAAATTGCTCCAGTAAAGTACAGTTTAAGTCAGAGTAAGCTTTTCTCTTTTCTTCAAAAACTCTGGAAGACCATGGTCATAATGATTTCTTCTAATACTTCATACAGCAACCTGTAGTCTGTACAAAGTCTAAGTACAATGAACTTAACAACAATCCACTTTAGACCCATCTGAGACTCAGCAGTTCTTAATAGGTTTTCTTTATTTTCATGTTTTCCTGTATCTTACACATAAAAATGATAGATGAATTATGCCCAGTTCTTTTCACATTAGACATTACACAACTTGTAGTGAAAGGTTTTGTGAAGCAGTTTGGGCAATGAGGAAGAATATATGTTTATGTTCATATAAAATCAAAATTGTTTGCTAGCCAAGGCACTTAGCTTCATTAGGATTTTCTTAACAACAAAGGGTCCTGAACTGATGGGTTTAGAAAACATTTCAATTCTAATTTAAAACTGGAGATTTTAAAGCATGGTATTAGTAACTTAGTAGTATGAAAATACTTTACAAACTCCCACCCACCTCTGCACAAGACTTTTTCCCTTCAAAAAACCTTACACAGACCATTTGTTAAAATAAGGAAGGAGCTTCTAAATGTGAGCACAAATAGAATTCTTATCTCCTGAAAGAATTCTTTCACTCTGAATTAAGGGATTTCTCCATAATTCATTCAAGTTAAAAATAATGGAGTTGGGTGTAGTTTCTATGTTAGAAAACTAACACATGTACAACATCTTAATTATAAAAAAAAGTTGTGAAAAAATAGTGAATTTTACAATTTGCTTTTAATCTAGGCAGTAAATTCAGAGCAAATAGATTCCAGTAGGAGACCTATTAGGAATTTCTACCTCTAGTACTTAGAGTTAGCTTTCTGAAGGTTTTTTGACAATTCTTCAGAAATATTTAGAATGGAATGGAATGGAATGGAATGGTGTGGAATAGAACAGACTAGACTAGACTAGACTAGGATAGAATAGAATAGAATAAATTAGAATAGACTAGACTAGACTAAACTAGAATAGAAAGGCATACCATAGCTCATTTGGAAGGGACCTACAGCAATCATCTTGTCCTGACTAAAATTAAAGCATATTATTAAGGGTATTGTGTCATTTCCTCCTATCCAATGACAAGTTTGGGATATCAACCACTCTCTAGGAAGCCTGTTCCAGTGTCTGACCACCCTCTCAGTAAACAAATTTTTCCTAATATCCACCCTGAACCTTCTGTGATGCAGCATAAAATGATTCCAATACATCCTATCAATGGATACCAGGGCAAAGAGATCAGCAACTCTCTCATCTTCCCTTCTCAGGAAGCTGTAAAAGTCAGTGAGATCAACCCTCAGCCTTCTTTTCCTGTGTGAAAAAAATTATTGTCTTCTTTCCTATTGTCTTAGTGTTGTTGGTTATTGCATCATCTTAACTAAATCTCTTCCTCTGACTGGTAGGACAGAGGAGAATATCACCAATGCTCCAGATCCTTTTAACATTGCTTCAGGGGACATATAGTGTCTTTTGACAGTCCTAAGTTGCCTTGTCACAGTATCATTGGGACCTACACAGAGTAGGGGTGGGGCTCACCAACCTCAGCAGCCTATCGGTGGCATCACAAAGGTGAGCTCCTAGTTGTCAGGAAAGATCTCAAGAGAAATTGACTGTATGGCAAGTGAGTGCTTCAGTGCCTCTCAATAAGGAACGTTCAGTTACTAATACTTTTTGGGCTTTTCTAGTGGCACTGGTTCTAATGCAGGTTGAAAGATGGACCAACTTTGCATGATTGGTATTTCCAAGATCCTGCCTGTTACATGCATAACTATCGCTAGCCACATTCCATTGCAGGGATTTTTTTTCTTTTTTCCACCAATGGATCAGTATTGTGAAATCTTTCAGGAAGTTCTTATAGCTAACTTTAGATCTGAAAATGAAATCTTCATTCATGTGTCTTCGAATTTCATTTCTTTTTCTAGGACAGTGAGTTAGTTTCAAATAGAAATTGCTGGTCTATAATTCTCCAGAAACCCTCAGGAAATCTTTATGAACCCTTATTTCTGTTCCATATGTTGTTCTAATTTTGAGGTGAATTTAAAAGGTATTTTGTACATCATAATTTATACTTCAGTGAGTTCGTGTTCCTGTAGCATTTTTTCAGTGAATATATTCAAGTGGTGGTGCATTACTATTACTTGAATTAGTAATTTTGAATACCTTCTATTGATGCTTCTATCTGAGGAAATTCCTCAGGTTTCTTCTCCTTTCTCTGCTGCAGATACTCCTTACAATTCCCTGTTGTAAACACTGAAATTTTCTTCCTGAGTATGGTTTTTGTTATTTGCACTACTTTTTATCTCAACTATGCACTGGGTTAGTACTCGCTTGTAGAAAGCTGTTTGCTTTTTATGAGTTGAAACATTTTATTATTAGTTTTAATGTCTTGAGCATTTGCTTCTCAAAACCTCTTAAAGGTTCTTTTCTATTCTACTCATTTTGATATGGTTTCTACTTTGAAGGGTACCTTTTATCCACTAACAGCCTTTAATAGGCTTCTCTGTAATCATACTGAGGAATTAGTTCCTTCTTTATGTGTTTTTTTCAAAAGCCATTATGAATGGCAATCTACATTTACACTGAGCTTTTAATATTGCATCCTTCAGCAAGGTTGCAATGAACAAGCATTTTATTCTTTCAGGTGAGAAGTTTAATTTCTTTCTAATGCACCTCTTCATTTTCAAAGCTCAAAAGTAGAAATTTTGGCCTTCCCAACTACCAGAGAGCTGGGTTTATGTACTTCTCCTTTTTTCTAATGTAGGTGGCTTTTAGATTCTAACATCTGAACTAGCACTTTTCCGGATTAAATTAGATACTTTTTCCTAAGTGAGTTTCCAAGTAACTACTCCAAGAAGCAATGAGTGTAGCTTTAAAATACTTAATCTTCATCATGTCTTGATGGGTAGTTTTCCTGACTTGTATATTGCCAGTTTGCAGTTCTTACTTTGTTTTTAGTGTTGGCAGGTTTTCTGATCCCTTGTAGTGCATGGTTCTTGTCCTAATCATTCACTCATGCCAGGTCCCTCCAAACACTGGAACTAGGTCAGACATATGCAGAGTGGAACAGTGGATTTACTGTCCTGTTCCAAATTGCTGTATTCAGATACAAAGCTTCTTTAAAAGGACCATCAAACAGCACAGATCACATGATTTTCTACTCCTTATATTCCCTATTTACTCTGTTTCTTTTCTCTGGTTTTTCCTCCTTTGCCACTCTCATCCCTTACCAAATAAGTTCATTACTTTTTATTTTTCCATTAGTTCCAGCTTTGCTACATATGTACACATATTTGATATTTCTGATACTTCTAAATGGGTGACTGTGGCAATGCATAGCAATACTGTTGTGAAAGCAAAACCCACAAATACAGGGATATTGCTTCCCATGGAATTAGAATGAAATTATAGAAACAGTCAAGTAGACCCTGAAGTTTGCAGAAGGAATGGAAAATGCTGGTTTTGTAAGAGACTTTAATCACAGGTGTCATCAGACAGTTTTAAGAGGTTTTAGTGGCCGCATTCTGTCTCAAGGATTGATTAATTATTTTCCTTATTATTTTTACTTTTCCTTCCAGTTTTGTAATTCAGCTAATCCCTCATCTTCTCTAATATATTGCCTCTCTGAGAATTTTTAAAGAAGATTAACATAACTTCTTGGATGTATTTGATGTGTGCATTTGGCTCACTTCAGTTCTATAGTTCCTTGCATTCCCTTGGTTTAAACAGTGATGCACAAAAAGGTAAATACTTCACTTTTAAGTGAAGCCAAAAAATTGTTACTGGTTTTTAAGAAGTATTTACTAATCTAACAAAAATACAAGACAGTCATATTAACCCAGTTAGAATGATGCAAATACTTGCTATCTAATTTATTAATTCTAAATAAATTTCATTAACAAGACTAAAATTGCAAGTTCTTACACAAGAAATATACTATCTAATGTCTTCACCTTTTTTATTGGCATTGTGCTCTGAGCTTTTCACTGCTCTTCTGGATCTTGATGTCAAGAGTTCTGTAGGGAGGAGACAATTGCAACAAGTTGTCAGCATCCCAAGCATGCTGTGTACAGAGATAAGTTCCTTCCCTTTTGGTAATAGGAAGAAGACATTAATATTCAAGATTTTTCTCTTCCTCACCTTACGGTTTGCTTAGGATTATTTCTATTGTTTGATTTGCATGTTTCACACCTTCTTTCTTAGAATCAGAATGATAGAATAGTTTGACTTGGAAGGGACCTTTAAAAGTAATCTAGTCCAAACTTCCTGCAACAAGCAGGGACATCTTCAACTAGATCAGGTTGCTCAGAGCCCCATTCAACCTGACCTTGAATGTTTCCCTGCATGGGGCATCTACCACCTTTCTGGGCAATCTATTCACCATTCTCTCTAAAAACTTTTTCCTTATACCTAGTCTGATCTACTCTCTTAGTTTAAAACCAGCCTGTCACAATTTTTCTTACCAGCCCCTTTTAAGTATTAAAAGACTGTAATAAGGTCAGTAGAATTTTATAGACTTGTCTTCTCCACTCTGAAAACCCTCACCTTTCTCAGCCTATTCTCACGGGAAAGGTGTTCCAGTGTTCTGATTGTTTTTGTGGTCTTCTTCATTGAAACACCAAGTTATATTGCACTTGGCTACCACTGGCATTTTTTATATATATTAGGTAGAGATTGGGTTTAATTTTTATTGCACCTAAAACTATTTTTGTCCAGCTTCTATATTTGCATTACTGAAAATATATGGCTGCTGATGACTTTGATAAACTTCCAGTATCATCCTCTGCTAACAGTTTCCACTCTCACTGTATGCCTGAATTCCTTTAGTCTTGTCCTTGTCTTAGGGTCCAGCACAAAGGAAAACTACTTGCTATTACTGTCTACATAAAAAATTTTAACAGTGCCTGTTAAAATTTCAAAATATTATACCTCAAGTTAAACATTACACCCAAAATGTAAGAATTTTATACTCCAAGTTTAACACAACTAAAGCAAGCTGAAGAATAGCTATATGGTTATTACACAAATACTTTTATAAATAAATATGCTAAAAGAAAGCTGTAACAAAGACAAGATAAGTTCAGAGAAAATGCTTGTGATAGGCCCAGGCCTGATGAATGCAACGCTAGCTGAATACAAGGAGTAGTCTGTTATTGTGAATACCAGTCCTTTATTTAATAACTACAGGGCTAAAAGGGCTTTGGTAAAAGAAAGATCCTTCTGTCTTTTAAATATTTCTATGAGACCTGAGTTTTGTTCTTGCCTGAACTACAGTGCTACCATAGAAAGAAAGACAAAGAAAAGATGGCTTTTTTTCTTGATAATGGAAGTCTTACTCCACACGGCATGGCCTTATGGAATATTGTTACAAAGCAATTACTGAGACGACGAGGGGATAATTGACTCTGGGGATGAATTTATTACAAATGCTTCAGGGAAAATATGCTGACTTATCCTATTGTATGACATACACTCTAGTCCATGATGTAGAGAACATAATAAGAATTAAAGCATATTAATTAAGAATTCAAGTTGAAGCCTCTAATATAGCAAGAAGTTAAAAGAGCAAAAAAAATCTAAAGAAAATCGTTTGTTATGAAGATTGAACAATCTTAGTGACACACAGTCAATGTGTTCCTCAGTTAGTTTTGAGCAGAGTGAGCAGGGGAGTTTTGAGCAGGGGCTGTCACATTTCACATAAGGCTTCTTAAACTTTTGAATGGAGTTATTGCTCCTAAAAATAAATTATTAAAAATACAAGCCTCAGAAAACATCATATACTGCAATCAAAATACTTCAGTATATGTACTAGAATTCATTCCAGGTTTAAATTTGTCCTTTTCATAACTGCCTAATACCATTGAATCATGGTTCTTTTCTGATCAATTAAAATGTTCACATATTTCTTGCCCTGCCTACATTTTAGAATGTGAAATTTCAGTTTATCTGATAAATTCTTACTAGTCTTTAAAACTGAGACACCTGCACTTAATTTATTGATTCTATTTCCTTTCTCTCTTAAAATACAGCCCAGTTTTAAATATAGTATTTTTGTTGATTTTTTTTAAGGTATTATTTCTCTTTTGTGTCATATCAGTAATGGAAATATTAAACTAAATCAGTCCCCAAAAATATTTGAGGGTGTCATATATGAAATGGAGTGTTGGCCTTTGCATATTAAGTGTTTCAACTTTTAATTGTTAATTGTTTAATTATTGCTTATTCAAATTACCCATCAACCCAGTTGAGAGTTACTAAGTTCCAAAGTTATTCCCCTGATTAGTTGATCAAAGAGTGTTTTACATAATTCCTCGTTAAAAATCCCTTTTTAATAAAGTTCCACAAGTTTGTTCCCCTCTTTAGTCCCTAAAAAGTGTAAAACCCCACAATGTCTTAATTCCCATATGTGTCCAAGTTAATTACTCTGTTTTTACGAGTTCTCTGAAATACTTATAACCCAGTCTTAGACCTTTTAACAAATGTTCTTAACCTTTGTAAATTTTAAGTGAGTTTTGAGCTTTGCCAAAAAGCAGACCTTCTAACTGACAGGGAGCTATTTTTAGAACCTGGCCATTGGCCTGCAACTCAGCACCTTGGCAACCTGGAATTTTAATGAAGACTTTCCCGCCTTTAGAGCCGATGACATTTTTCCCCTAGACAACAGTGAGCCATTGGCAGACTGAGATTACCTCACCTCAAGACACCACCAATCATCCAGGACCATGGAGGCTGGACAGTGGGCGGTCATGGGCAGGACCCAGACTCTATAAACTGCTGGACACAAGTCAGGGGGTCTCTTTCACCTCAGATTAGCTGCTGGTGAAGTCTGATGCTGGGAGCACAGGTCTCTATCTCTTTAAAGAGGCAATTTAACCATTCTGACTTTGGGCTAGCTGAAGTCACCTCAGCATTGTAAGGTCTCTGCCTTGGGACTTTTGGGCCAGTTCGGCCAACAAGGTCTCTAATCACTGCAGACCTGGGGGTTTTTTTGGCTTTATAATGATTTTGTACTTGCAATTTTTTTTTTGCTGTTCTTTTAATAAATTGTTCTTAATTATTTTAATTAAGAACCGAGAGTTGTCTCATTCCTCACAGAGGATACCATCTTCCTGTTTGTTCCAAGTTTTGTGGTCAGACATTAAGAGAGAAATATAATAGATACCATAATAGGTTATGTAATCAGTTCTTTGACTTTCCTTTGTCGGGCTACATATCTTTAACAGCATATTAAATTCCTTTCTATTACTTCAGATTGTTTTTCTTTTCAGTGAACAACTATGTGTCACCATTCTTACTGTATCTTGGAATGCTGGTTAACGATACTCTCAGTTTCTAGGGTAGTTCTGCAAACAAAGATTTTATAATCAAGGGAGAAACTGTGTCTCGTATCTAACTTCCAATAATGTCACAAAAAGATAAAAAAAATATATGAGCATCATATATTTGTGGTTTGTAAATCTGTCTTCAAGCTTGTTGTTCCATAAAACATGTTCCTGATATGAAAACACACTCAGCAAATAAATATCTGTCATGTTTGCCATCTGTGCTAAACCCATCAATACACCTCTTTAAGAAAATAAAATCATCTCCTCTCTAAAGCAATTTTACCAAGGGAGAAGGTTAATTCCCTGAAATATCTTTCTGAAAAGAAATAGACAATATTTCTAGTGAGGATTTGGTTGGTTTTGCTTTGTGTTGTTTTGTTGAGAGTTTCATGAGATTGGGGGTTTGGGTTTTATTTGGTTTCTTGTTTGTTTGGGGGTTTGGGGTTTTTTAGAACTGAATTATGAATTCAGCATTCAGTCTTTTGGGTAGCAATCTACATTTTTTACTGTATGGCTTATTTTCATCAAGTCTTTCATTTGTTTTGTTAAATTCTGCACATCAAAGCATCCTGTTTTCAGAGTTGTGGTATATAAAATGTGTTTCTTTGCTGTCACCAAAATGCTGCCCAACATCTTTCCTTCATGCTCTACATGGGCAGTGGTGTAATAGTTACTTGGTCTGACATGCACACTGGGTAAAAATGGATGTGACATTGAAGAAATAGTTAGAAGACTAATATCATAGATGTGAAAAAATGGGCATTTAGATTAGGAAGCCATGCCTCTAATGATCTGATGGACATCCATTTCACGAGGGAAGAAGCAAGTTTGTGTGCTAATAAGCTAGACAGTGGGTAATGGAGAGGAAAGAACTCCTGACAAAAAATGGAGCTAAAATATCTAGATTATGTCAGATAATAAATGGACTGGAAACAGAACTCTATCAATAGAGTGCACAAAATGGCCCCCATAAAAAAAATAGACTGTGAAATAATGAACTCCTAACACTTTTTTAGCTTTATAGTGAAATCAAAACATAAGAATGTCTATAGCTATAAAATGCTACTGACCTATTTATAAAGCAACTCTGTATTTTTTGTAACAGAGAGTTGCCTACAAATTTAATTTCCCTGTAATAAACTTTTATTCCTTGACTGTTTGGTTTGGTGTGGGCTTTGTTCATTTCTTTTTTTCTTCTCTTTTGAGGTTGGAGACAGTAAGAGAGCAGCATGATGTGAATACTGTCATAGAAGAGGGATTGAAGGGATGAGGGATAATTGTGCTTGGATAATCTTCCAAAAAAATAAAACCCTCCTTTGATATAAAAGACATCTCTTCCCTAGTTACAGGTCTTCAACAGAAGTTCAACCATTACTCCATAAAAAGAACTGTCCTTGTAGCTGAGCCCATCCATTAGCTTTCTTAGGAAAGGTCATTTAAAATATTCATCTTTTTTCCTTCCTGACTGCACTCAAAGATCCACTACCACAGATCTTTGAATGCTGATCCATCAATCAGTGCCATCCATGATTACTCTTCTCCTTATTTCCTTCTTAAACTTATTTCTCCATTGTTAGCACTATTCCAGAAGATGGGACACTAAACAGCTGAACAGCTCACTACATAAAAATGAAATGGGGAAACAGAGAAATCCACAACCAAAACCTCAAAAACTTCTTCAGAGTAGTGCAACCACTGCATCCAAATTAGAACTGAAAAACACCTGACACATAGGGTAAAGGAAAATATCTCACTCATCAATTCAGAAATTTACTAATAGTTTCATTAGATTGCTAATAGTCTATTCAAAATTTATTGCTATTCAAATTACAATGATGATAGTATTTTTAATCTGAAGTGCTTGTAAATAGTCTCTCTCCAAGAAAGGATGTCTTGGTCATCATTCACTCATCAAAACTCCCTTTGACAGATTATGTAAAAAATTGCAATAGTATATTTGTCATTGTCACTTAAGAGAATGTAGCTGCTATAAAGCAATTATGTTTAAATTACATGAGACTTGGAAGTCAATAAAAGCAGTAACATTGAATGAAGTATTATGGGAACAACCAGGGTTTCTTACGTATACCAAAAATTATGATACACATTCTTCTCAGCTTATAGTTAATGCTTCCTCCTGGAAAAGTCAAGTTGGTCTTGAATCTTAACAGTGTCCTCGTATGGTAGGACTGTGCCAGGACTCCTGCTCTGTGTCCAGTTTACTGTTTCACCATCTGTGAAAACATGAAATTTGCTTCAAACATCGTGCCAGCCACCAAAAGTAGAAACACTTGTTTAACCAAACAGATCTGAATAGATTTGTTCATCAAGCCTATTATTAGCTTTCAGTATCTGTTGAGGTGGCTCAGCCTGCACTCGGGCTGAAACCATCAAATGTCAGTCACCAGAAGAGATCACTGCCGTCGAGGTTACCTCCCCCTGGGTGGCTCCCAATCCTAAATTACCTCCCCCTGTTCCAGAAAGTTCTCCCTTTTGTAGTTACTAATTGGTTCCCTGTTATGACTCCTGCCTCCCTGTTTTCCCCATTTGTTCTGAAAAATTGTATCTTCCCCTCTGCTTGTACCCCATTGGTTGTTTTCCCTTTCCCTGCCTTGCTCCACCCCCCCATAAAGGGGCTAGCCCACGTCTCCTCAGCCCTTTTTGCTGGTCGCTGGTCCCTCCTGTAGATAAACCTGTTGGAACTCACACCAGAAGCCCCTCCCGCCTTCTTTGCCCCCGGGCAAATGCCAGCCTGATCATCGGCTGCCCGACGTGTTTCCTCTGAGGAGGAGCCAGCGCATGCACCCATCCCACGCTGATTCCACTGAGCCGTCCAGCGAGGACGCTGTGGAGGCCAACGCTGCGTCCCCTCTGCCCGAGGGCACGCCGGGGCTTGTGCTGACAAGCCCCCGGTTGCGTTAAGTATCATGCTAACTCAGAGCCTTATCCTTGTTGGGGTCCCTCCCCTGCCATGCAGCCGTGGGAGAGGGGCCCTGAGGGCACAGGCACGGGGTTTCCCTGCCCCTGCTCAGCCTCGTTCCCATGGGTTGGTTTGTGTTCCCTGCGCGGGCAGAAGGACCCTCGGTCCCGTGACTGTAACAGTTCTTCAGCAGAGCCCCGGCCATGCGGCTGGGGAAATAAACATCTCTCTGAAACAGCTATCAAGCATCTGTCTGTCCATATATATTTCCTTTCCACGGGACTCCTGGTCTGATATATGCATGTTGCAGTATCCCCACTGCAACATATCTTGAGTTAAAGTCCAGATTTTCCTCTGTGTTTTTATGGTAAAACTCCAAATGGTGGTCTTTCCTACCACTAATGGAAAGGAACAAATTCAAAAATAATTATTTCTTTTAGGATTTTGGACAGCTGCAGGAGCAGTATCCAAAAGAAGCCTAAAGGAAGATAGCAGTTAAAAATGGACCATAATCAGTCCTACTAATAGAATATTATCATTTATTTATCTTCAAAAAAATTCTCTTTGAGCTTCAATTGGGGGTCTCTTCCAGCTGCACAAAAACTAAGGCTGGAGAGGGAAAAAAAGGAGTGAGCAGTGTTTTCTATAACTCAGTACGTGCATCTTCAATTGAAAATACTGAAGTTCTGATTTTCAGAAAGTGTTTAAAGAAACCTTGTGAAAAGTAGACCTCTTACAGAAATTTCAAATTTCTGAGGGTAATCATTTCCGTATGACTGAAACTCTCTGACTGAGAGTATATGCCTGAACTGACTAAATAAGCCCGCATTTACCCAAACCCTCACAGTCCTTGGAACTTGTGTTTTATTTAGGGGTTTTTTTGTTGTTGTTTTCTTCTCTTAACCTTATATTCTGAACAAGGAGAGACAGTCTGTTTTTGTTCCATCAGAAAATATAAAAAATTCTCTATATGTATCTATGCCTCCTTAAAAGCACAGGACATAGTAGCCTGCATTTAGACTTTCAGCATTTACAGACCTTTGTCTGATACTCTACATCTTCAGGCAAGTGCACAGCTTGTTTTATGGACCCTGTCAACTTCACTTTATTTCATAGCACTTTTGTCTGTCACAGACTACTTGCAAACAGACTGCCTTAGGAATGTATATTTGTGTCACATACTTTTAAATATCATAAGTGGTCTTTCTCTTGTATTAAATTTTGCTGAGGGGAAGTCATAAGTGACCAACAAATTTCTCTCTTGTCTTTGCTCATTGTCAAATATCCTTTGTTTGTAAATAAGAAAGATGTCTGCTTGCTACTTCTCTTAACAAAATACATGACTACATATTGTGATAGCAACCTGACATTCCTAATAAGAATTTATGTGCTATATTTATCATAAAAATAATTTTTTTTCCCCTCATGAAGTATGCTTAGAATAATTAAAAGTTCTTTTTCAGATCTTGTTATATGAAGAACAATGTTTTCAAGGCTGTTTATTTGTTATATATTCCTTCCATTCATCACAAAACCTCCTCTTCCATATTTTGCAGTAGTTTTTCTAAGAATAAAAACAGTGTTCAATGGCTGGCTTGTGATGCCATACTTAAACAGTATCTGTTAGTCATAGTAGCATAGCACTTGTAGATAAACTGAAAAATAACACAAGTGTGCTTAGGTTTGTAGTCAACTTTCCCTTAATTTTAGAGCCTGTATATTTTAACTGTATACTTTCAAATCAATATGAGTGAAATGAAGACAAATAATAAAGCTAATATATACCTTTTTAGTATGTCTCTTTATTTTATTCACTTTGTACAGCTCTTGTATTTCCTAGTTTTGGTTTGTGTTAGAGTTTGATTTGGATTTTGTTGATGTGATATTTTTATTTTTGGGTTTCTTTTTTATTTTATTTCCTTCAAAATTGTAATTTTAATCATATTTAATGAGCTTTTAAAGCAAATTTGTTAGGTGATAATAACCAGAATAATAGCATCAGGAAAAAGCTCTCTGTCAGAAATATAACTGTATGAGGCATATCCTGAAACCTTGGGGATCTGGTTTGCAGTAGATATTTCTTGTTACATCATGCAAACTGAAAAATAAAGTCCTATATCTCTCCATGTTTACTTGGTCAGCATATCTTTGACTTTTCCTGGAGCTAGAAATTACCTAGTATGTAGTCTGTGCATTATAACTATTGAACATGAGCTGTTTAATCCCAGCTCATCCTATTTTAATCATCTGTATAGAGATGTGATAAACCAGATTCCACTTCAGCACATTGATGCGTGTATTTGCTAATGAAGTCACACAGTGCCATTGCTATTGTAAGAACTGTTATTACCCATCTTACATATAGTATAAGTATGTATCAGAGAAATTCTATTTGAAGTTTATAATAAAATCATCATCATATCATTATAAGCATTGTACAGTAAACACAGAGAAAAATGATTAAGTTATCTAATGTAGCAATTTTTTTGTAGATTGTGCTCCACTTCTCTGTGATATCTATCTTGATTTATACAGTATTGGCTATGTACAGATGACAGCTGTTGATGTTCTAAGAAAAACAAGACTTTCAAACAAATAAAACTTGCCTTTATCAACCAATATCTCATAGCTTCAATGCTAGGAATATAGAGAGGAATGAAATATAATCCACTTAGGCAAACACAACAGGGAAAAAAACAAAGGCAGACATGGCAATATGACATGTATCTTAATGCTCATCACAGCTTCTGTAACCTGCTGAAAGAATCAAAGGAATCACAGAGTATCCCGAAACACAAAAGTCTCTGACTTTTCCATTTTTCATCCCACATTTTGCCTGAAACCCATGTGGATGTGAGGCATAAGAAGAAGATTCATAAGTCATAAACTATCTTTTAACTTAAAGTAAACAAAAATATTTTAGTATCAGCTACTAGAAAATATAAACGCCATATAAATGTTAGCCCTGTTATGCTTACATATTTTCTCCAATATTTTCTCAAGCCAAAATAAATGAAAAATAATATGAAAATTAAAAAATTATTAAATTGGAGGATTTTAATTTTGTGGGGCTTTAAAATATTTGTTAGAAACATGTATTTACTATTTAAGTAATTAGTATAATAGACTAAGATAGGATATAAGTAAATGTTAACCAAATTTATAAAATTATATGGCAAATACAGCTTTTTCAAATTATGTAATCATAATGACTGATTTAGTGAGGGTTGCCATGCCGAACTCATCATTTCGTGGCATTAGTGGTGTCATGTGGAGGTATGGGCCAAATTCTGTTGCTGACACACAAAGGACAACAGTTTTCTGATGTTCAGAGGGAGCTTTCTCTTTTTCAGGTTGTGCCCATTGCTGCTGGTCCTGTAACTGCCCACCACTGAAAAGAGTCTGGGTCCATCCCCTCTGCACCTTCCCTTCAGGTAATTATATATATGTATAAAATCCCCCCACAAGCCTTCTCTTCTATAGGCTGAACAATTCCAAATGTTTCCTCCAGAGATGAAGTTCTGACTTTTATCTGTCTTCACATTTTTTCTGTTAGTATGATTAATTGGAACAAAAGCAGGAGGGCAGAGAAGGTGATAGGGCTGGAACACATGTCCTGTGACAATGAGCTAAAGACTCAGGTTTAGAGAAAAGAAGGCTGAAGGTAGACCATGTTGCTCTCTACAGCTTCCTGAGGAGGAGAAGGAGAGACAGAGGTGCTGAATTTTTCTTTCTGGGACACATGGTGGTTCAAAGCTTCACCAGATGAGATTTAGACTGGACATTAGGAAACATTTATTTACTGAAAGGATCATGAAACAGTGGAACAGACTTCCTGAGAGAGGTGTTTGATGCCCCAAGCCTGTCAGTGTTCAAAAGGCATTTGGAAAACACCCCCCCCCAGCTGCAAAATCTTCCCTCCCCCTCCCCTCCCCTCCCCTCCCCTTTTTTCCTTTTTTTTCCTTTTTTTTCCTTTCTTTTTCCTTTCCTTTTTTCCCCTTTTTTTTTCCTTTCCTTTTCCTTTTCCTTTTCCTTTTCCTTTTCCTTTTCCTTTTCCTTTTCCTTTTCCTTTTCCTTTTCCTTTTCCTTTTCCTTTCCTTTCCTTTCCTTTCCTTTTTCCCCTTTCCTTTCCTTTTTCCCCTTTCCTTTCCTTTTTCCCCTTTCCTTTCCTTTTTCCCCTTTCCTTTCCTTTTTCCCCTTTCCTTTCCTTTTTCCCCTTTCCTTTCCTTTTTCCCCTTTCCTTTCCTTTTTCCCCTTTCCTTTCCTTTTTCCCCTTTCCTTTCCTTTTTCCCCTTTCCTTTCCTTTTTCCCCTTTCCTTTCCTTTTTCCCCTTTCCTTTCCTTTTTCCCCTTTCCTTTCCTTTTTCCCCTTTCCTTTCCTTTTTCCCCTTTCCTTTCCTTTTTCCCCTTTCCTTTCCTTTTTCCCCTTTCCTTTCCTTTTTCCCCTTTCCTTTCCTTTTTCCCCTTTCCTTTCCTTTTTCCCCTTTCCTTTCCTTTTTCCCCTTTCCTTTCCTTTTTCCCCTTTCCTTTCCTTTTTCCCCTTTCCTTTCCTTTTTCCCCTTTCCTTTCCTTTTTCCCCTTTCCTTTCCTTTTTCCCCTTTCCTTTCCTTTTTCCCCTTTCCTTTCCTTTTTCCCCTTTCCTTTCCTTTCCCCTTTCCTTTCCTTTCCTCTTTCCTTTCCTTTCCTCTTTCCTCTTTCCTTTCCTCTTTCCTCTTTCCTTTCCTCTTTCCTCTTTCCTTTCCTCTTTCCTCTTTCCTTTCCTCTTTCCTCTTTCCTTTCCTCTTTCCTCTTTCCTTTCCTCTTTCCTCTTTCCTTTCCTCTTTCCTCTTTCCTTTCCTCTTTCCTCTTTCCTCTTTCCTTTCCTCTTTCCTTTCCTCTCCTCTTTCCTTTCCTCTCCTCTTTCCTTTCCTCTCCTTTCTCCTTTCCTCTCCTTTCTCCTTTCCTCTCCTTTCTCCTTTCCTCTCCTTTCTCCTTTCCTCTCCTTTCTCCTTTCCTCTCCTTTCTCCTTTCCTCTCCTTTCCTTTCTCCTTTCCTTTCCTTTCTCCTTTCCTTTCCTTTCTCCTTTCCTTTCCTTTCTCCTTTCCTTTCCTTTCTCCTTTCCTTTCCTTTCTCCTTTCCTTTCCTTTCTCCTTTCCTTTCCTTTCTCCTTTCCTTTCCTTTCTCCTTTCCTTTCCTTTCTCCTTTCCTTTCCTTTCTCCTTTCCTTTCCTTTCTCCCTTCCTTTCCTTTCTCCCTTCCTTTCCTTTCTCCCTTCCTTTCCTTTCTCCTTTCCTTTCCTTTCTCCTTTCCTTTCCTTTCTCCTTTCCTTTCCTTTCTCCTTTCCTTTCCTTTCTCCTTTCCTTTCCTTTCTCCTTTCCTTTCCTTTCTCCTTTCCTTTCCTTTCTCCTTTCCTTTCCTTTCTCCTTTCCTTTCCTCTTTCCTCTTTCCTTTCCTCTTTCCTCTTTCCTTTCCTTTCTCCTTTCCTTTCCTTTCTCCTTTCCTTTCCTTTCTCCTTTCCTTTCCTTTCTCCTTTCCTTTCCTTTCTCCTTTCCTTTCCTTTCTCCTTTCCTTTCCTTTCTCCCTTCCTTTCCTTTCTCCCTTCCTTTCCTTTCTCCTTTCCTTTCCTTTCTCCTTTCCTTTCCTTTCTCCTTTCCTTTCCTTTCTCCTTTCCTTTCCTTTCTCCTTTCCTTTCCTTTCTCCTTTCCTTTCCTTTCTCCTTTCCTTTCCTTTCTCCTTTCCTTTCCTTTCTCCTTTCCTTTCCTTTCTCCTTTCCTTTCCTTTCTCCTTTCCTTTCCTTTCTCCTTTCCTTTCCTTTCTCCTTTCCTTTCCTTTCTCCTTTCCTTTCCTTTCTCCTTTCCTTTCCTTTCTCCTTTCCTTTCCTTTCTCCTTTCCTTTCCTTTCTCCTTTCCTTTCCTTTCTCCTTTCCTTTCCTTTCTCCTTTCCTTTCCTTTCTCCTTTCCTTTCCTTTCTCCTTTCCTTTCCTTTCTCCTTTCCTTTCCTTTCTCCTTTCCTTTCCTTTCTCCTTTCCTTTCCTTTCTCCTTTCCTTTCCTTTCTCCTTTCCTTTCCTTTCTCCTTTCCTTTCCTTTCTCCTTTCCTTTCCTTTCTCCTTTCCTTTCCTTTCTCCTTTCCTTTCCTTTCTCCTTTCCTTTCCTTTCTCCTTTCCTTTCCTTTCTCCTTTCCTTTCCTTTCTCCTTTCCTTTCCTTTCTCCTTTCCTTTCCTTTCTCCTTTCCTTTCCTTTCTCCTTTCCTTTCCTTTCTCCTTTCCTTTCCTTTCTCCTTTCCTTTCCTTTCTCCTTTCCTTTCCTTTCTCCTTTCCTTTCCTTTCTCCTTTCCTTTCCTTTCTCCTTTCCTTTCCTTTCTCCTTTCCTTTCCTTTCTCCTTTCCTTTCCTTTCTCCTTTCCTTTCCTTTCTCCTTTCCTTTCCTTTCTCCTTTCCTTTCCTTTCTCCTTTCCTTTCCTTTCTCCTTTCCTTTCCTTTCTCCTTTCCTTTCCTTTCTCCTTTCCTTTCCTTTCTCCTTTCCTTTCCTTTCTCCTTTCCTTTCCTTTCCTTTCCTTTCCTTTCCTTTCCTTTCCTTTCCTTTCCTTTCCTTTCCTTTCCTTTCCTTTCCTTTCCTTTCCTTTCCTTTCCTTTCCTTTCCTTTCCTTTCCTTTCTGTCTTCTTTCTTCTGTCTTCTTTCCATTAGTCATAAACCTGATCTCAGTTCTTCAGTACCTGTCTGTTCTCTGACAACTATCTTAAGTACCTTCAGAGTCTCCAACTGTTTCATTTCTTAAAAAATTCAATTGTGTCAAGTGAGTAATTCACTTCTAAATTTAAATCCGTATAATTCCAAATTAAATTTTGCTTGCCTAAGTAGATATAAAATTACCCAGTATCTGGCCTGCTCTCCTAATGGAAAATGCCAGTAATTAATGTGATCCTTGTTCAATATAACCTCACAATTATAAACTACATCTGTCTTGGGTACCAGTGCTCATCGAATTGTGGTCTTATTAGTGACATCTTTATTAATTCTAAGGGATTTTGTTTTAGTCCAGGATCAGGTGGTGTCAGTGTTGGCCAGTCCTGGAAGAACTGTAAATTCAGGACACTTGAGGTAGATGAAGTTAGGTTTTGCTCCTTCTCTCAGGAAAGTAAACATTAAAACATTATGAAACATTAAAAAATGTATTCTCTAACAACATTGAATTATTGTGCGTTTTAATTTGATTGTCTCCAATTGATTTTTAATTCCACAGAAGAAAGTAAATTGCTCTCAGACTCCAATAATTAATATATTCTTAAAAGTGCCTATAAGATCAGCATAATATCTGATTATTTTGAGGTGTCTTTTAATGCCTGTCACACCATTTGTCTTAAGATTTCATTGGAATTTTAACTGCAAACTAGAAGGTCTGACATATACGTGATGTAATGTCCCTTTTCAAAAGTTTTACATCCAGCCCAAAAATACAAATGTGGTTTTTAAATTCAAAATAACTAAATCCTCTTTAAAAAATGTCTGAAAATTTCCTCATGAAAAATATTCTACACGAACTAAGGATTACCATCATACACTTTGTTTGCGAAGGAGGTTCCTAGAAATACATGAAAAATAATACGTGAAAGAAGCATGAAATAATGCTTCTTTAGATTAAGAAAAACTGTTTCTTTTTAGTATTACTGTACTCGTGTGGTGGCCAGTGAGCCTGTGGTACAAGAGACAAAGAGAGTCCATTGATGGGACAGTCCCTAAGTACAAGAGACCCTCCCCAGGTTAGGGTGACTGAAAAGGCTTCCCCCAGGATGCTCTGTTCTGTTATGTTAAGGTACCCCAGTTCTACTTCCCCGGTTGGCCTGTTGGCCTCCCCACCCCCTGTTACTCTACATGCCCCTGATCTAGAAGATTCTTCACTCCCTGTTGCCCCACTGGCCCTTGCCCCATTGCCACTCCCTCAGAGCTTCCCCATTGGCTCCCATACCCTGGCCCTACCTGTGTACCGCCCCCATGCCCTCAGATCATTAGTCTCTGGTGCTCCCTCAGCTCCCGTATGTAACCCTGGACCCTCCAATGTTCTTTGTCTTAGTCCCTGGAACCCTTCACGCGTGTGGCTGCAATAAACCCCTCCTGTGCAACTCCATTTGAAGACCCTGCCTGCATCTTTGCTGTCAATCCATTTACTGGAGCTACCCGTGTGTGTGTGTGCACACGTGTGTGAGTGTGTGGTGGTCCTACCGAGTGGCTTCGCCTTGGAGATGCTTTTAGGAAGGTCACGGCACCTCACTATCTGGCACCAACAAGCCAGAGACTGCAACATACTCATGAGCAATCCTGCACTTCAATTAAGTAATGTCTCTGTAATGTCTCTGTTTCCTGCTCTTTAAAACCTTAAAAAATGCCATGGAAGATCAGTCCAGTCCAGTCATCAACCCAGCACCACTTCTACTGCAACCCCTAAATGAATAAAACAGATCACCCAGTGACAGGTCCAAACACCTCTTAAACACATGCAGGGATGGCGACTCCACCACCCTCCTGGGCAATGTTTCAATGCTTGACTACCTAACATGTAAATTATCATCTTGCCTGTAAACACTTCTTATAGAAAAAACTAAACAAAACAAAACAACCCCCCACCACAAAATAAAGAGCAAATCCAAGCTACAGCAATATCTTGCAGCACCAGTCATAATTAACAAGTCTTGCAGATACATGCACTTGGTGAGTCTTGTTCTTCATTACCAATCAGCATTTCTCAGATGATCGAACAGAAGTTTGGTAGGTATTCTTCTCTCACCAGGTATCGACAGGGATCTGTACAGACTTTCTACTGTCAGCCTTTTCAATTATTTTTGCAGAAAAGATAAATTATTTTTAAAAATTACTTCATGGTTTTACCTACCTCAATTGCAATCTTTCCAATGGAGGCAGAATAAAGTAAGTCTAAGTGCAAGAGCTATGTTTCAGTAAGGTTTTAAATGCGAGCCATTAAAACTCATTGAGTGACGACAGGATAAAGAAGGAAACTATTTATCACCATACAGTTAGAAGAATCAAACTATTCCTCCTGCATCTTCTCTACACTGCTTTTTGGGAACGTGTTTTTTGCTTAAAATATTTCACTTTATGATGTACAAAAGTGAATTCTGTAAAGTAAATGGAAAAAAATTTGGTCTGAGAAATGTACTGTGTAATGCACATCAGCAAGTACAAAGCAAAATAAACCAACTCAATAATGCAGATTAAATGGTCAGCTGAAAAAAAGGCAGAAAATAGTTCACTTAGCTTTGTCATATTTTTGATACTCGGCTGTATTCTTGAAATGTGTCTTAACCTTCCTTCTCAAAGCTAAATAAAAAATTACGGATTTAGCAAATGCATTTAAGTAACCTGATTAAAAGTTAGCCAGCATAAGACTCTGCATGAAAAAAACAGCAAAGAAAAAAAACTTTTGGCTGTGATTTCCAGTATCTGTCAGCTGCTTAAAAGCCTGTAAAAAACAACAGAGAAAGGACTTGCTCAGTTTTGCTGTGTGGCTTCCTGGAAAATGGAATGAATCTCAAACGTTGTTATTGACTTAGGCACATTGTCTGCTATTTTAATCTAAAAGAGTGGTGTGCATAATGGCCTAAATGGGTTGTTATTGCTGCTTGTCAGGCCTCTGCCACCTTGTTGCTTTATGCAACTGGCTACCTATGTGTGCTTTGAAGCTGACCTTGTAATCAGAATGAAAAGTGGATTAAATCTTTCCTACGGATGCTAGGTCATTACAAAAACAGGTGTCAGATTTCATAGACACCAAAGGTGACTAGAAAATAGCACTGTTTACCAAAGAAGGTGTTTAATGTTGTTTGTTTAATATAAAATATGTAAGAACAAGTTGCAACACTGAAAATTTTGGCTAGATATAAGGAAGAGTAAATCATACAAACCTCACTGCAACAAGATGGCCGTTGTATGTGCAATCTCTACCCTTGTAAATATTTACAATTCAGCTAGATATAACCCTGGGCAACCTTCACTAACTTCAAAGCTAGCCTTAGTCTAAAAAAACAGACTACATGACTTCCAGCTGTTCTTTTCACCCTATAATATTCCATGAGTCTGACTAGGCTTTCCAAAAAATCAGGTTTTAAATGCTGGACTACCTTTTTTTTTGGATTTTGTGTGGCTTTGGTAAGAATTAGATGCATGTTCAGCAATAGCTTTGACTGGAGGTGCCTCTCAAAGCTTTAGATCCCTAAGCAAAAGAAGTCATACTTCAACTAACTTGCATCTTAGTTTATCTAAGGGTCCATTTAAACCCTGGACTGGTCTTTAAGGTCTATAGTCACTAAAAAACCCCAAACCAAAACCAACCAAGCAATTAAAAAAACCCAAACCAACAAAACTAAAAACAAAACAACAACAAAAAAACCCCAAACAAACAAAAAACACCAAAAAACAAACCCACCCCAAAGTAAATGTAAATAAGTCTCCACAAAGTGCATGGGGAAATTTTAGTGGTGTTTGCAACAGCCATAGAGCTGTATAGAAAGACAGTCAAGTCAACCAACAGAAGAAACATATACATCATACTTCCTTGATACATACCAATGATTTGGAATGGGGTAGCTATTTCAGCTATTCCTTCTAAAAGTAAGTTTAAAAAGAGAAGTGCCTATCACTTTTAAAACACAGCATAGTAAAACATGTTAAAATAATTTCTAGGGTGTGTAAGATTTGAAATTAATGTTCTCTCTGCTTAAAGGATTAATTTTTTTTTTATTTCTTAGAATATTTCTTTGACCTTTTAGCAGTTGATTTTTGATTCATTATGCCAGAGAGAAAAGAAATATGGCTCTGTAGCCTTATGGACACTGGTTTTGACTGCTTATGCATCTGGTTGCTCAGATGTGGTAGACCTGTGAGGTTCTCTAATTTTAGTATATATAAATACATATATATCTTTATCTATATATCTATATCTATATGTATATCTATATATATATATATATATATATCTTCATAAAATAAAAACCACAAGGAACATTATTGTGGAAAAGCAAATTTTATTGTTACAGCATCTTACTTGTTCAACATCATTTTCCCTGGCTTGAAACATTTGTGGATCACTGGTTTACTCTCATGTGATACTTTAACTAGATAAAAGAGAGAGAACAATCCTGTATCAGGAAAGCAGTTGTAGCAATGCTTTTAGTCAATTATATCAATATCAATAGCATTATGACATGAATGCTTCTTTTGTATACAAAATATTTCTCTAATGCTCTCACAATACAGAAGGCTATTAGATGATGTCTGTCAGGAATAAACATTTTCAGATCAGCATCACTGTATGTCTTGAATCTGTGTGTCCTAAAAGGCACACAGATCTTAGGAACCTGATCTCTCACTTAAATCCAACAGATTGAAAATCCAACTGTCCGAAATTTATTAATTTATGTCTGTCAAATTCATCTTCTGATCTGATTGATATCCAGTGTGAGAAATGAGACAACTCTTAGTAAAAAAAATTAATTTATTGAAAACAGAAAAATTGAAAAATTACAGAAATTAGAAAAATATAAAAATTTGGGATCCTATGGCTCGATAGATGGTATGCCCCAGGAGCGCAGGGATTTGAGATCTTCTGGCTGAGGCAGCACTAGACCTCAGGTAGAGAAAAAGACTTGCAGTGCTGGACTGACTTTTAGCTGGTCGAAAAGTCAGGAAAAAAAATTATTAAAGGCTCCTTAATAGGAGTAAGGCTTTTAGCGCCCAGCACTGGCATCCACCACAACTAGCCTGCAGCGAGAGAGAGAGAGAGAGACCGCCTCTCTGCCTTGTTGTTTTATAGTGTCTTTGCTCCGCCCCAGTCTGCCCATAGCCCGCCCACAGCCCACCCACAGCCCGTCCCTTCAGTTTAAAGTGATTGGTGCTTTTCCTTTGATAGATCATCTCCGTCCACCAATGGCTCATCGTTGTCAGAGGGGTGGTATTAGTTGAGATAAGGGAGCTAAAATGCCTTCATTAAAATTCAGGTTGCCATGGAGCTTGCCTACAGAGTAATGGTTGTGGGGCTAAAAATAGCTGCTGGCGGTTAGAACTGGGGTTTTTGGCCTTGGAACCAAAGTGCAAGTAAAAACACCTAAAAAAAGTATTAAAATACATCCAACACATCTTAAAACACTTGTAGGAAGTATACAGTAAACACAGGAAAAATAACTCTTATGGTGTACAGGTGGTTTGAAGTTTGAAAAGGGAGCAAGTTGGTGATTTTTAACTGGGGAATTTTTAATTGGGAAGGGTGCAACTCTCTTAATAAACTACTTTGAACAATTGAAAACACTGATAATGGAACTTGATTTTTGTACCTGGGTGGATGGGTTAATTTTAAGATTCAATTTAAAAATATTTAACTCAGAATTAATTAATTAAAGCACTTAATATGCAAAGACCAAGCACAAATAGGGATTTCATGTATGACATCCAGTACATACCAAAATCCTGAGGGAACCCACAAGCTAAGATTTGTTTCACTTTCTTTTATTTCTGATACTAATACTCAGGCAGTTTTAACTCTGAAGGAAGGTTTACAGTCTTCTTTAAAAGATTAGTGAGAAAATGAGCTTTCATGTCAGCTAATACTAGTTAATACCCTTGGGATTTTTCAAAGTCTACTAATCATCATTAAGTAAAAGTCACTTAAAACACTAATCAACATCATAACAAGCATCAGTTTTCAGATAAATCTGCTAGTCTTAGCCCTTCATCTAGTTGTGTACAGTTAGTATTTTCTTTTATCATGAACAGATAATATCCAATACAAATACATCTCTAGCTTGAGATCAACATTTTGTAGATCCGAAAAATATATACTAACTGATCTAAACCATGTATACTATACTTACTAATGTATCTGAACAATGCACACTAATTATATGTTAAGATCCAAACTCAAAAATCCCCAAATTGAAAACTTCTAGAGGATTTAAATTATGCTACTTCTGCAGGCTGGTCATGTCCCAAAGCTAAGCACATTATTCTTCTAAAGTTCTCTGTCAGAGCAGTCAGGACAATGTGGGTTGGAGATGCTTAGGTCTTAAAAAATGACAGGTTCTGGGGTGAATTAATAGACATTAGGAAATCACCCTATGTCTCCACACTTCTTTCACCTACACAGTTTGCACACAGGAGACATAGTGGCTTTGAGTCAAGTAGGTAGCAGGAGGTCTGTGTCTACCGGTCATTGCCAATAAAAAATCATTGCTAAATGAAATACTGTTTCATCTTGGGGGCAGAGGAAGGACAATTCTCTGCAGTGGCACCTCTGACCATAATTCCATATGTTTTCTTATGTGAGATGGGAGTGTCAAATGAAGAAGAGATTATTTAAATTATTTTGTTATCATTACACAGGCTTAGATGCATGTGTTTGTCTCCTTGACATCTTGCAAATATCCATCTGCAGCACTAATGCTGGACACCTTAAGATTCTTTTTACGAAACTATGCACTAAGGAAAAAACTAGTATAAAGAATGGAGTTACTCATTACAAAATACTAGTGGACTTGGAATTGTCATCTTTCTTATCCAGAGTAGCAAAAGCTCATTTAGTTCTACCCAGTAAAGGACTTGGGACATATAAGATCATCTGACACTTTGATTACAAATGTAATATACTATCCTATACTGAGTTAATACATATTCACAGCAAAACATGTGCCTACAGTAATTTATTCATCTTCACTCAGATAGCCTGGGGCTGTAGAGCACCTTTTCTAAAGACATGCTATACAGTATCAGTTTAATGAGCTCTTTACTTACCACGTTTTTATTCTTAAAACTTGAAATTCAATGAGTCAGTTTTTTCTCATACTGAATTACTATCTACTCATATATTCTGTGCTGCTGATTTAGAAATTACTATCATGCAGAAACTACCTTTGATTCAAAACTATGAAATGGTAACATACCAGGTAAAATACATATAAAGTGAATTAAATTTTTATTTGGAAAACAGAAACCCTCTTGAAACATTTCAACTGCTAACAAATTTGTTTTAATCGTTTTCCTTTTTACTGATTTTTGCTTATTATTCTTTGTTGTTTTACACCCTATCTCAACATTTTTTAATTCTTTTTCTGACAAACAGAAATCTTACACCGATTCCTCAAAAGCGTTTCATTGCAACAACCTTTTGAAATATTGGCTCCATTCGTGTCTCCATCAGACTCAGACTACTGCATCTGCAAATGCTGGAGTTGGAACAAATCACCTTTTTTAAAATACATTTTTCTTCGCTTGCTTCAACAGCAATGGAAAGGCTAATAGTGGGAAAGAGGTGTGATGGAGGAGAGTAGGGGACCTTTCTTCCTAGTATTGCTCTTGTGTGCTGGTTTTGTTTATTTATATTTTATATTTTGCATTTTATCTTTATCTTTTTTATGGTTTAGTTTTATTATCCCTAAAGAAAATGCATTCTATCTCAGGCTGAAAGTTTACAAGAGATCAATAAGAAAAGCAAGACAGGAGTTTGCATAATCATAGAGTTCTGGCAAGATGAGGGAATTTTATTCTTTACTTCTTCAAGCAGCCATTGGAAGTCAGAGATTGTGGTTTATAATTGGATGGAAAATTAGTAATAACAATTATCATTATTAATATATTAATAATAATAGTGTTAATAATAACAAAAAAAACAAAACCCAGAGATGTGAGTGAAAGGAGCAGGGTATTTTACTTTACTTCAAATGCTTCTAGATTGATCTCTTATTTCAGCACTAACCAATTCAAAATGTGTGTCTGACATGGTGAGAAAATTATATGCTTTGCCTTAACTGATAGGCAAGTTTTTTATGAAGTGTGCTTGATAAAGTTTTTAATAAATTTAAACTTGATAAAAACCAACTTCCGTTGGAATAACCACAACCACTTCAAAATGAAACATACTTTTGACAGCACAGACCCTATTGATTAACACAATCATCAGAAATAATGAAAACTCATCTTCCAGACTGTTACTAAAGATGAAGAGAGGAGAGCTTAAAACCTTTACCTATGGTGAACCCTTTTCTGTGATTTAGCTTGAGTTGTTTGTTTCTTTTGAAATGCCTTAGAACTCAAGTCAAGAGCACAAGAACATACTGGTATGAGCTGAAGAGAAGGCAGCCCATGGCTGGTTACAAATAATTGTTTCTGGGGTAGGAAGCTGTTTAAAACCCTCAGTGAGGAACTGCTCAGTTATTTTAATTCTCTTTTTTAGCTACCTCTTTTACTGTTGCTGTTACTGGGGTTTTTTTTGCTTGAATTACTCAGCTTATAATAAACTATCCTTTGTTTTTCTTGTTCGGCCAAACAATTTACCTGATACCATATACAAATTCGTTCCACATGGAAGCAGTTGGAAAAAAGACAGACAGGCATGTATCACTATATAGTCAGATCATTAATTTGAACTTCATGATGTTCTAACTATCTCTCTTACACTACCCTTAAACCGCTATAGAAATTACATTACCTTTGGCCCTAGAGAAGAGACTAGATGATCATGGGAATTTAGGCATAGAAATCCATAAAGATCAGATAGTAGGACTATTCCTCACTGTAACAGACAGTTGTGGAGCAGCTGTAGCCAGTATCCTTACAAATTAAGTATTTAGGAACTTATTCTAAGTTGTGACTTCAAGCAAGACTGCTTTATATTTTTATGAGAAAGTGTTTTAATTTACATTCATGTAAGTGGTACTCTTTTATTGTGCATTTTACTGCCATTTCAGTAACTTTGGGCCTTAATATATGTTAGAATGTTAAATGCTCAAAAATAGATGTATGGAATATGCTGTTAAGGTGCATGTTTTGAGAGGCAGTCTTAAGAGTGTCAAGTTCCCTGCAAAAGTTATTGTTAAAAATACAATAAAAATAGATTCATAGAAGACTTGCATTTTTTTCCTTATCATATTTATGGTGGGAACACTGAACATTTCAAATTCTATGAAAGGGGAATGCATCTAGCTATATGATACCTGGCTAAACTGAATGTTTGTTTCTGAAACTACAGTTCCCTTTTACTATCCTCATTATTGAAATGTAATTTGAGAACTGCACAAATGCTAGAAAGTTATGGCTGATGATCGTGGATGAAATATGAATTCAAAATTTTTGTTGGACATTTAAATAAGGTATTTTATATAATGAATTTATAGTGGTGGTATTTTTAGTTAATCATAAATTTGATGATAATGAGCATAAATCCTGTGAGAATTTTAAAAGGGTGCTTTTGTTATGCTTCTGAATAATTGCAGCATTAATATTTTATTTAGAGCTATTTGAAGTTCACTCTTGTCATTGCTAGCAATTATTAAAGATTTTCAACTATATAATTTAAGTGAAATACTAACTCATCAGTAACTATAAAGATAGTCTCAGCATGAAAACAGCTTGTGTGGCATTTCATGATTTACTTAATAATACCGTTATACCAGCATAGCATTGTAAATTATGTTCTCAGTGTTCTTATTAGCATTTGAAATCACTTCTGTTTATCATTGCTGAATTTTTCTGATACTTTTCTTTTTTTGCTATTGCAATTTTTCTTTTTATATATTATAAACTTTTCTTTAAACATTTGTTTAGATTTAATTCTTCAGTGCATTTCTATGTCAGGGTAAGGTACACTTATTTCTAAAAGTTCAGAACCAATCCATAAGCATACAGAATACTTTTAGGAGATTTATAGGGATGTTGGGGTTTCGTAGTTTTGTGTTGGTTTGGGTTTTTTTCCTTCTGTGTGTGTTTTTAATAAATTGTAACAATGCTGAATTTCAAAGTTGCAATTTGACATTTGAAAGAAGGGGTTTCTCCCTGTTATCTCTCCCTCCTGTCTCTCTTTTTAAGATAAAAATCTTAACTGTGGATGGGAAAAGTTGAACTTACTTGTTTTCAGATAGTTCCTGATAGAAAATCACAAATAAGTTGGCCATGATGTCATGCAGACTAAGCAGCCTCTGCCCTGGAAATGAGCAGTATCATTTCTTCATTCAGAGAATGAAAATTTTGCACAAAAAAAGGTGGAAGGAGTTTTGTCTCCTTTGCACTGTTAATCTGTTAGAATGGGAATCAGATTTCTGAGATGGGCTAAGCTGGGTGCAGGCAGTGTATCAAGGTGGAAGACTGTCAGAAATCCTGAGTCAAGGCAGACTGGAGAAGCACACGCTGAGCTACCCAAGGCTGAACAAAAATAATGATCTGAAGGGATTGCTGTTACTGACAGAGAACCTGATGGAAATCCACAGTACTCTCTTAACTGAATGAAAAAAAAATCATGAACAAGTTTTTACACTCTTTCCTCAGTGAGTTCTTTTTATATGTTAATCTCTCTGCCTCTGTTCACCATCTATGGAATTAGGATAGTAATTTATAATGATGTATAATTACACTTATTAAATTTATGAATTAATTTATCATTATTTCTTTTACAATGAACACTGTAGACTTCAAACATATACCTTGGTACTGCAAGATTTACCAGAATTATTTGGACCAAGTTGAACTTATATGCTCTTCTATGCTCACAATTTTTCTGCATACCCAGTAACTCAGAAGTAGTGGATAGAGGAAGGTCTAATTCTTTTAATATCATTCTATTGAAGTCAGTACTGTAGAAGATGTGGCTTTGATCCCTTAGTGCTTTCTGGTCAGGGAGATCTCTGCAGCAACAGCAACTGCCTACCTAGAATAGGTAGAACTCTAGAATAACATATAAAATAAGCTCTAGAATATACATCAGATGATTGAAACCTGTTGAACAGCACACTGAACGTTACACTGAAGAGCAGAGGCTCTGAAAGTTATTTAGATGACAAGCTGGACAATAAAGAAACCATAAGGACTCTGTTTAATGCTATAACAGAGTGATAATTCATATCTTGTTTAGTTGAATCAATACGAGAATAGTGAGAGGGTTGATAAATGTGAAGACTAATATTAAGCTTTTTAGTTTTAATATCTCCAGCAAAAATGCTGAAGATTTGAGATTTGAGGACAGCAAAAGTGATGGTGCAATAACGAATAAATATGGTTCTACTGGTTGCTACATATAAACATGGTATAGCTAATAAATAAAAGTTCAAGACAAGAACTGGAAAAATGCCCTTAAGATAACATTGCTATGTTTAATTTATTAAAAAGATTATATTACAGTATAAACCAGTTTATATCCTGGGTATGATGACCTCTGATCAGTTTGGGTCAGCTGTCCTTGCTATGCTTGGTCCTCCTTGGTTTCTTGTGCAGCTCCTCACTGGCAGAGTGTGCAACACTGAAAAGTCCTCAGAGTAAGCACTGCTTAATAACAATCAAAACTTCAGTGTGTTTGTCAATATTATTCTCATTCTAAATCCAAAACAAAGCACAGTACCAGCTACTCAGAAGAAAAACCAACTCCACCCCAGCTGAAAACAGACAGTATACAATATTGACATACCTGAAAAAATGACCTTGGAATTGTTGCACTAAGGTGTCCATTTCTTAATAATGTCACAATAAGATGAAACATTTTCTGAAGCTTAAGCTTTACTCTAACACAGTTTGTAACAGTAATATAAGATTATTAAAGTAAGTTATTGTAAGTTGTGTTATTCAGGAAGTCAAACTGGATTTTATAAAGTACTTTATACTGTGTAAACTAACTTATGAGTAAAGTGATGTGAATTTCAACTGAGTATATATTTTGTATTATATCTTTCCTAGAATAGTGGTTCATAATAACACTAGCTTTTAAGACATAGGACTTACTTTTATTTCTTCTTCCTATTGGAAAATGCTTGAAGAGTTTTCTGTTCTGATTAGAAATATTTCATCTTATACTTGAAAATATTATTTTTGTGGTTTCAGAAGGATCCCAACATTTGCATATAAGATATATTTATATAGAAAGTAGAAAGTTCCTTGATTTTACTAGTTATCCTAAGTCAAGGCACAGAGTATAAGGCAAGCAGATGCATCTGTTTATCCCATATCCTGTGTATCTTCTTGCCTTATATTTTGTTCAGTAGTATGGGTATAGAACCCATGATCATATATTTCAGTGAGACTACATTTATGAAACCATCTTACACATTTTGAAGTTACCAAAACACAGGTATTTCACCCTTTCTTGTGGTTTTTCTTTAGAGAAGTTCAACATTCTTTAAAAAAAACCAACAAAATCCCCCAAAAACCCAGGAAAACCCCCACAAAACCAACAAAGAAATCAACTTTAGACTTCACTTGTTTTTGAGTTTTTCAGTTAAGCTGGGGACACTATGTTTTTTTCAACACAACTTTTTCTGTTGAGTTCTACAGGAAGCTGTCTTATTTCTCGCAAGATGTTTGAAACCATGCTATTTCTTTTGAGGAATTTTTTGTTCATTCCTTAAAAACTTTTATTTCTGTCATTAAAAATGTGTGCACTAAACTCGATTCACAAATCTCTTAACTTTTATTTTTCTTAGTATTCTATTTATTCTTCTAAAGATCAGTCTACTTTTCTGCAGTGCTGCACAGGATATCACATCACCCCTAGAGCCTGTTATAGTGACAACTTTTCATGATACTGTTTCCTAATCTACAGTTATGATTTCCATATGTTATTCTTAGAGTATTTTTTTTTGTTCTTTATTCTTTGAACAAGGTGAGTTCATGTTTCAATACAAAATTTGCTATATGTTTACTCTGTTCTCATGAGTAATTATGATTCTGTTAATCTTTGAGCCATCTGGAAATGTAATCAACATTGAACTGATACTTCAAGAGCACAGATTAAAGTGCTAACAGGTTTGGTTGTAGTATCAATCAGTTTGGACTTTCCCTAGAAAAAGAGTTATTCAAACATGATTCCCCTCTGACAATTATGCTTTTAAATGTATCAGTCCAATAAGGCTTATTTCAAGTAATGTCTTCTGGTATTTACAGAATCCCAGAATGGATGATATTTGAAAACACTTTCGGAGACTGTATAGTCCAAACTCTCCTGCTTAAAAGTGGGGCAACTAGAGAACCTTACTCAGTGTCAAGAATGACAGCACTCTTGATGTTAATTAAAAATTAACATCTGTTTTATTAAAAGAATAATTTAAAAAAATAATTAAAGTTAAAATAATCCAGTCTGGGAAAATCCACAAGTAAAAATCCCAAGTAAAAATCCTAAAACCTGGGTCCGCAGTGATTAGAGACCTTTAGGCCTAACTGGCACAAGGCCCCAGTGCAGGAAGCCTGCAACGTTGGGTTAACTTTGGCTACTCCAAAGTTAGATAATTAAAATGGTCCCTCTGGGGGATAGAGGCCTGAGTCACCAGCATTTGACTTCACCCACAGCTAATCCCAGGCAAATGCGAGCTCCACGCCTGTGCACTGATTTTATAGGTCCGTGCTCCGCCCAGGTCCGCCCACAGTCCAGCCCCATGGTCTGGTGCGATTGGTGGAGTCTTGAAATGAGGTCATTTGAACCAGCCAATGGGATAGCTTCTTGTCTCGGGTGCTTGAAAGGGGGGAAAATGTCCTCATTGACATTCATGTTGCCATGGAGCTGAGCTGCAGGTTAAGGGACAGGAGTCTAAAAATAGCTCTTGACAGCTAGAAGTCTGCTTCTTGGAGATGGGCTTAGAAACTTGTAGAACTTAAGGACAACTAACAAAAGCATTAAGCTGCACTACAAACACTTCAAGGAACTTTTAAAACAGAACAATCAACAGTCATTTTAAGGAACTTTTAAAACTGAACCATAAACACTTTAAGAATCTTTTAAAATATACTCATTAACTTGGATAACTTGGGTATATGCAGGAAACAAGATATTTAGAAGTTTAAGGCTTAAGGAAGGGATTAAATTTGGGAATATTTTATCAACAGGGATTTTTAACTAGGAACTGTGTATTTAAATGGTTCTGAGAATTTAACTTTATATCTTTAACTACTTTGATGGGCATTTAAAGTATGTAAATACTAATTTGGTAATTAAAACACTTAATATGCAAAATGCAAAACTAGGACATTTAACATCTTATGCAAAATCAGGGCACTTAACATGCAAAGGCCAATTTGGTGGATTTAATATATAACACTCAGGGCCATGTATAATCAGGTTTTGAACATCACCAAGTTGAGAGGGGACTTGATAACTTGCACAACCTCTTGTCAACCTCTTCCAAGGTTTTATTCTCACAACTTCTTCTTTTGTCCAATGCCTTGATCATCTTCACAACCCTACTTTTCTTAAAAAATAATAGGTTTTTGAAATCAAAATGTCAAAATTGTGACATTGAATTGTGAGCTGACCAATATTCCAATCACTTGTGTCTTTGCCAGAAATAAGGAGCCAAGTTTTAGAAGAAATATTATCTAGAAAGCCATTCTAATTTCTATTAATTCTTTTTTTTTAATACCTTATTTGATTCTATATCAGGATTTCTATTAATATACTGGAAATAAAGTATTAAGCTAATTAGTTTTAGAATTACTTAAATCATCTTATCTATCCTTTCTGAATACTTGCATAATTTCAGTTTCTTTTGAATTTTTCATTTAGTCCCAGGTTACTCATCTTTGCATTCACCCTCTGAATGCCTCCTTTTGTCTTTAAATAGATGCTACTTGTTCATCCACGTAGGCTTGGTATTTTTGACTGATTTCTTCCTTGTTGTGATGGACTGCTCTTGAACCCTCTTCCCTTTAGGACCTTATTCCCTGGGACTATGCTAAAAAGGTCCTTGAAGTGACCAAAACCTGCCTTCCTGAAGTCCAACACTGTGATCTTGCTTTTTGCTGTGCTTCCTCCTCTCAGGATCCTTAATTCCATTATCCCATGGTCACTGCAGCCAAGTCTGCCTTCCGCCTTTATGTGCCCAGTAAGTGTCTCCTTGTCTGTGAGTACAAGGTACAGCAAAATACTTCTGTTTTGGCTCCTTTCTCATCTGAGTCAAGAAGTTGTCATCAAAGTTCTCCAGGAACCTCATGGAGGCTTGCGTGTGTCCTGGTGTGTTTTCCCTCTAGCAGGTTTCAGGTTGGCTAAAGTCCCCCATGAGGGCCAAGGCCTGTGAGTGTGAGGCTGTTGCCAACTCTCTGCGGAGGGCCTGCTCCGCTTGATATTCCTGGGCAGGTGATCCATAGGAGACACCCACAAACTCACCCAGACCAACCTTGTCTATCCTCACCCATAACACATGGAAAGAGGATGGAGTTTGGAGCTCTGGCGGTATCATTACATTCTGGATTGGGAAATGGTTGCATCTTTCATAAAAATCAAGCAAAGAATGAAGAGCAATTAGACATCTCTGGGGAAAAGAGCTTTTATATTTTTGCATATGAAAACTGTTCCTTCCTGTAGAAAATTAATCATTTCCATGAATATAATGCTTTGAAAAGTGCTAATTCTGTCCAAAGCAGCAAATTACTAATATTAGTCTACAGAAGTAGTCATTCTATGTGTTATTTTAGGAATATCAAAGGCATGATTTGTGTAAGTAAACATAAGATGCTTCTAATTAGCTACATTAAAAAATCAATACTTTAATGCTGTTAATAAATTTCCCTAATTAATGTGTAGAATAATTATTGATAAGGCAGGATGACCCATATAACTACAGATAATATTTCCTCTTTTTCTTGTATTTACTTTTTCCACAAAGGGAGTTCATAATACACTTACATGGAAACTGATATGGATCAAACCTCATCTGACAGATTTCAGTGAATTATACCACTGATAGCTATTCAAACATGTTCAAATACTATATAAAGGTAATAGAGGTTAAAACAGACATTAAAATATTTTACATGTAATTGATTTTTGAGGTTATATTGAATGTAATATATATATATATATCATATCGTTTGGAGTAACAGATTTTAGTACTGAAATAAAATAAAATTAGAGTATAGAACAGCTAACAGCAGACTAATTTTAAATATAGAATTATGATTTTGTCCTTATTTAATATTCGCCATCATGTATCAAGATAATTCAATAATTAAGATTCTCCAAATAAATTAATAGCTACAGATATTTATACATATAGTCATGATACTCTGCTAATTTCAACAGAAGTCATAACTACTTATTTAAAAGATGTCCATTTAAGTATTTTGCATAAGCCCAGCCATATATTGTGAAACAGTAAGAACCCATACAATCAAACCAGAGACAACCCCACATGAAATGAAAATACTTTTATTTCTGGATTTATAAAACCCAAACATTGTTGAACAAATTAAAAAAATGTATATCAGCTTTTCAAAAATAATTTGCTTAATATATAAAGTTCCTTATTTTTTCAAGTTTGCTATTATTTCATTAACACCCACTAAACATCTTTGAACAATCCTTTGTATTTAACATCTAAAGTTAATTGCCATTCTGTACTAAAATTAAGATGCAGAATCAATTATACTGTATCATCTGATGACTAAATGAACTTAAGAATCAAGCTGTTATGAATAAAATTTTTTTTTCACACTGCCTCTAGTAACCCTGCAATCAAGGTCTTGATGATCATGAACACAGTTGGAGTAAATTAATTACTTCCAAAAGCAGACTGAATATATCTTTAATTTTTCATCGGCTATGATTTATATGGAAAATCATTCTATAACTTTGGGTCTGAAATATTCTGAAATTTCTTCTCAAGGAGACGATGCTATCTGTAGCTAAATCAGCCATCACACTGTTGAGCTATAGAGTACTGTGAACTGTCTTGTACTGCATAGTTAATAGTATAGGACACAACTTCAAAGGACTTTTCTTTCTCTGTCAGGCTTGATGCTGTGACCACTTCTCTGGGGACCCTGTTCCAGTGACCAGTCACCTTTTGGGTGAAGAACTTTTCTTTAATGTCCAACCTAAACCTTCCCTGACACAACTTCAGGCCATTCCCTTGGATCTTGTCATGGATCACCACAGAGATATCAGTGTCTTCCCCTCCTCTTCCCCTCACAAGGAAGTTGTAGACTGCAATGTGGTCTCTTCTCAGTCTCCTCCAGGCTGAACAGACCAGATGATCTCAGCTGCTCCTCATACAGCTTCCCCTAAAGGCCCTTCACCATCTTTGTGGCCCTCTCTTGGACATTCTCTAATAGTTTACACTAGTGACAGGTCACCTTTTTTATATTGTGGTGACCAAAACTGCCCCCAGCACCCGAGGTGAGGCTGCCCCAGTGCAGAGCAGAGCAGGACAATCCTCTCCCTTGCCTGGCTTGCAATGCTGTGCCTGATGCCCTCCAGGACACGGTTGGCCCCCCTGACTGCCACGGCACTGCTGACTCCTGTTCAACTTGCCACTAACCAGGACCCCCAGGTCCCTTTCCACAGCACTGTTTTCCAGCATCTCATTCCTGAGTCTGTCTGTACATCCAGGGTTGCCCCATTCCAGGTACAGAATCTGGCACTTTCCCCATTGAACTTCACATTGTTTGGGATTGCCTAGGCCTCTGATTTGTCAAGATCTCTCTGCAGGGCTTCCGTGGCTTCAAGAGAATCAACAGCTTCTTCCAGTTTTGTATCATCAGTGAACTTGCTCAGTATCCCTTTCAGTCCTGTGTCCAAGTCATTTGTGAAAATGTTGAAGAGCACAGGACCTAAGATAGAGTCCTGTGAAACCTCACTCGTTAAAAGTTGATACCATATACTGAATGTTCATCACCTTGGAAGAAAACCTGTTTCCACTATATTACAATATGCAGTATAACTTTCCCTTCTAGTTACGAACTTATATTCAGATATCAGCAATGAGAGATTCTAGCACCCGCATTCTTTTCATTTATCTGGTGCTGTGGTTCCCACCAGTGCTCTCATTCCTTTCTTCAGATGACATGGAGTGGTCTTAACCTTTCTTTGAGGTCCCATGGCTGTTCTTGAATTAGCACAGATTCATTATTTTCCAGAAAACCTCTGCAAACATAATTTATTTCACTTCTGAGTATACTTCACTATTTACTCTTCTACTGGTTATTTTGCCTGAAATGCTCACACGAGAAGAATCCTCATATCCTGTGAAGCAAGAGAAACCAGATTGTTGCTTTCATGACAAAAAACCCCTCAAGGAACAAGGAGGCAAAAATGTGTGTGACAATAAGAAATGGCACTAGCAAAACAAGAATCAGCTTGGACAGGTAACATGTTATTTCTATTCTGGTAAGTAGGTACTTAGACCTGTCAAATGTTAGCTTTGTGGCATAGTGGCTGCTGTAATAGATAATGGCTTAGTGTCTCTATAATCAGAAAGGTGTTTTTACTAATGCAAATAGATGGAAAGAAGAGCTTGGTAAATAGATAGGAAGTTAAGAAGTTAATCTAGCCTGCCCAAAAATTGAGGTTTCTCTGATAAAAAAATTTAAAAATAAAAGGTATGCTTTTTCAGGAAGATTAAAGTAGTTTTAGAAAATCTTTTAGCATATTATAAACATTATTTATAAATTACTCTCTATGTTAGTTGAGTAATTACTGCTGAAATGTAGATTTTGTTGTTTTGTTCTAAACTAAATGAAAGAGCTTAGAAGCCTGATAGTTGATCTGAAGTCTGTTGGGAAGTTGGAGTAATGGGTGTAATTGTGTGGGCTTTCTCCCTTTCTTTTAATAAAGTGTGCAGATAGAAAATAATCCAGACTAGTACTAATATTTCTGATTAAGAGTACGCCTAGCTTACCCATTAAGAAATAACTTTAAGAATTTCTACTAACCACTCTATGGGGGAAGAAGAATTTCATTTCTTATTTATCAAAATAAAAAAATTAAAGAAGGAAGTCCCTTGTCCTAACATCCTGGATTATACAAGATGTGGTATAAGTATTGTGACCACTTGTATTGAAAGTCATTCAACTGAGCTGTCAAGTTAATTCTAGCAGTTCAGAATCTGGTTTTATAGTAGTATTTCACCTGGGTGAGCCATTCTAGATGAGTATTAGACAATATAAGCAAGAAAAATATTCTTGAGGGAGACTAAAATTTACATACCATAAGTGTAAATAAGCAAAAGTTTAGACAGATAATGGTATAGGATGGAACCAGTAGAAAATATGTGTATATAAAAAATATATATGTAATTATATATATATATATATGTAATATATGTGTAATATGTATATATGTATATATACTGTATGTTCATTTGTACAAAAAGAGACAAGTAAAATGCATATTACTTACTATCTTTACCAAAAAGTAAAAATATTTTAGTTTAGTACAAAAAAAGAATTATTAAGTGCATAGGAAAATGACATTCAATCTTTGATAGAAATGGGGAGAAATATGTATTTTTCATTTAAAACAGTAAATGAAGAAAACTGTTTCCATCTTTTTCAGACAGCATCTTAACAGCTGTTGAGCAACATAGGTACCTGTAACCTATGAGCCAGAGGCATCCCCTCAAGATGATGACATCAAGCTGAGTCACTTCTCTGGTATAGACAGGAAAAAAAAAAAAAAACCCAAACAAAAAAACCAAAAAAACCAGAATCTTAAAAGAGCTAGTGACCAATAATAATACAGTCTTCTACGTGTGCTATTTATTATCAGCATTATATACATTTCCACCTGATTTTGAATGGAGGGAGAGAATATAGCTTCCTGTAAACAAGAAATGAAAATTTTGTTTCATCCATCTGCCCTGGATTTACTTTCCTTGTAATATGTTTCTAACATGCATATGCAGTTCTGAAACCAATTATTGAGATTATCTCAAGTGATCTTTTTGCAATTCTTTACACTACAGAGGGTTAGAGCTTGTGGAGATTGTTTCACATTTGAAATGGTCTTTTAGTAACTGCTTAAGAGGTGTCAATACAGACAATATTTTACTACCGGTATGGAGTTTAAAGAAAATGTCATTACTAGAACACCAAGTTCAATGCTAATATATGTCAGGAAAAATTCATAACTAGAGATTATCTTCTGTATAAAAAGTGTTTTATTTCAGTCCAATTTAGGATTGAAAATGTGGCTTCTTTCTTGGACAGATTGATTTAAAGTAACATAAAATACACAAAGATAGGATCCTTACTTTATTTGTAATCCAAATCTGGTTAACCAGATGTCAGAAGAAAAATTGTGTGATGACTTCATAAACTATTCACACCAAAAGCAATCTTTGGAAATAGAGGCTGCCATTTTGTAACTAATAATTTGAAATTACTTGCTAGACTCTGGAAAACGTTACAAATGTAGAGAATAACATCAAAATGAAAGTTGGTTTTCTCCTTTTTCTTTCCTGGTTTTGTGGGAATATGGGTCAGTGCGTATGTTTTGCCGTAGAGCAGTACATTGTTACTAATTTTATGAGTTTGAAGCATTTCATTGCATCAAAATCTTGTATTCATTACCTACAGAGATGCTATCCACTGTTAATCATTCATATTATAGCAAACAGGAAGAGCTAAGTCTATCGCCCATCCATCTAGGCTTCATTTATTGGAGGTTGGATTAGATGACCTTTAAAGGTCCCTTCCAATGAAACCATACTACGTATTACCGCAGGCCTGGTTCCTACGGTATATCACCGTGTCCTGCAGCCATAGGGAAGAGGAGGAGAGAGGATTCAACAGGCAGGAATTGTGCAGCAAGATTGATTTATTTAATTATTTTACAAACTCTTTTATAGACTTTTTTCTTCATAGTCTAATTGGACAAAGGACCAGCCACCCCTTAGGGGTGATTGGCTAAAATCCTAAAACATCCATTGTCAAAATATTTTTCTACTATACCATAAACAAGACTTTTCAAGGTTGCAGGTGGCTTGGTTGTTTACATTCCCTGCTACCTCTTCTGTGAGAGAGAAAAGTCTCTCACAGACTCAGAAAATAACAAGAAAATCCTCACTAGCAGCATTTTTGTACCTACAACTATGATTTAGTTTCATCACATTTTTTTATGGAAACTCTCTTCAATTAATGTAGAGATGCTATACACAGTACCTTTTTTCAGAATAATTGATGTTCGTGGGTGTGTAGCTGATTTTTTCTAAAGGCATTATTTACTCCTGAAGAGCAGAAAACTTAGTAAATTCACAGATGAACTTTTAACATACAGCAGCTACTGGGGGGAAGAACACTCCAAAATGTATGTTATGTACAAAAGGTCGGAGTCTAACTTATCCCCAAAGTGACATGTAATGAAAAATTACCATTGGTGACTACATTGAGGAGGACAAAAAGGTTAGCCATCACAAATGCTATGTTTAATACAGAAATATAGCTTATTCTTTCCTTCTTCCTTCTTAAATGTGATCTGGTTTGCATTAATGAACACGGGATTTAATAAAGTTTCACACAGTACTCCATGACATTTAGATATTATTAGGAGTGTGAAATCCTACTTAAAAACTTTTTCCCTTTGAATTTTTGTTGTGCAAATATTGGGAACATGGTCACTTGCAATTATTGCAATAAAAGTTTCAAATATACACTGCAACAACATTTAAAAGATAAACTTGGAAAATAGAAATACACTTTACAGTAATGGTGTTCATACTAAAGGAATATTTTTGGGAAACGGCACATTTTTCTGCAGATAGGTTTCATTCTGATAACAACTACAAGAAGATACTTGTGAAAACTGAATATATGCAGGTAACCAATACGGCCAAAAACCACATATGAAGTGCTTAAAGAGTAGATTTATTCCATCATCACAATGGCAAAATGGGCTGCTAAGCTTATTCCCTCTTATCAAGGGCAAAAAGTGCATGCTTATTCCCTTCTTTAACATATCATAGGAGTTGGCACATGTGCATTCCTTCACAAGACTGTTTTTACAACGTTCAAGCTTTGTATCTCTCTTTCCCCTCCCAACTGGGAAGCCTAGGCCTGTGAAGAATGTTTTTTAGGTCTTTTTTACAACATCCTGTTATCTTCTGCAGAAATTCCATTCCCCAACGCAGACAGAAAACAACCCAAGGTAACCACAACGTGAAAATTCCCACACCAAATATTCTTAGCATCTTCCAGCTGCAAGGCCATCTTTGAGTGAAAACAACTCTTATTCTTTTTTTTTCTCAGTCAATCTTCCATTTTCAACCCCTTTCTCCCTGCATTACCCTGTGCAATAATGTATCTTGCACCATGCTTTAGAAAACAGGTTGTAGAGATAATTAATTTATTTTGTAAGCAAATTTTGAGAAATGGAAATTTTGAAGCAGGCTAACCAGTAAAAAAATAGTCAGGGACAAATAAATAAAGGTCAAGATACTCAGAAATGATGAATAAAGAAAGTATGGTGCAATCTTTCTCAATATTAGCCCCATGTTAAATTGTCTCAGGAATGATGCACATAGATTGAGACACTCTAGAAACCTAGTTACTTTGAAATGCTATTAATTATTCTAACCTGGTATTCTAGGATGTTCCTCTAAGAACCTGAGCAGACACATGGGGAAAGACTGATGCAAAAGATTCACTTAGTATGCATGATACGGTTTCAAAGCTGATATATTATGGCAATTTGATGTGATAGGCTTGAGGGCTTTTTTAAAAGGATGTGTTACATTTTAGTAAAAAAACCCCACATAATATAAATTCCTTACTATTTTCAGTACCTACCTACAGAATGAAGAATCAAGCAAGTAGCTTAACCAAAGTGAATTTTGCACATATCTTTATTTTTTGTTTCCAGTTATGAAAACAGACTGTCTCATTCAGCCCAATTATCACATTTTTAACTAAAGGCACTTTATCAAATAGACAACATTACCATGAAAAATAGATCTCTTCAAGTTTCACTATAATATAAGTTAAATTAAGGATGAAAATATTTATGCTTAGCAGGAAGCAAAAAAACCCTAAAATCATATAAAATGCTACATTTATGTTTGAATGACTGTTGTTTTTTACTAATGGATCAGTTTTATTTTACTGTCGGTCTGCAGCATTGCTAGTGCTCATGTATACCATCGCTAAATGCTAACATTATAGTTTGTCAAGCACTCAGAATAAGCAATTCATGCCCTGTTTAAAGACATGTTTAATTATTATAGTAGACAATAGAATAATCAAAACAGGTATTTTTGTATTTGATTTCAGTAGAAGGATTTTTTAAATATCACAATTGCCTCAACATTTACACTCTGTGTAAGCCCTGCTCAGCAATAACAAAAACATTTCTATATTATCACCACTGTGTTCAGCACAAACCCACAACACAGCCCCCTACCAGCCACTGTGAAGAAAATAAACTCTACCCAGCCAAAACCAGCACGTGTAGTCAAATAATCAGTATTATTAATTATTTTGTAAATGAAACAATTTCAGAAGGTAACAGAAATAATAGATGTTTCTTTCATTGTGCATAACCTAACATTACAGAAACATGGTGCTGATCAGCACTATGATGGTATGACAGTGAATAATAAGAAAGTGATCATATTTCTTGAAGTGGCAGACAGGGTCCTCCCATTTCTGCTCCACTAACAGATTCCAGATGAAATTGTATCACATAAAGATGTGAACTCTCAAGATATTTTGTTCTATAAAGATAGTTATTATACATTGGAATTTAACACTTAATATTTCTGAAATATAGTCCATTTTGAATATTGTAAAATATGGTAAATAAAGGAAAGATAAAATAAAATTGAAAAATGTAAACAAGATATAATAAAATATGAACACGTTTAACACTTTACATCTATTTGCCTTGAGTATTGTGCCTGTGTGCCATTTTCTTTCTTGAAAACATCTCTCTTTAAAGATGTTAAAGCTCATAAAAAAAGCAGTTGAAAAGGTACCTCATTCCTGAAGAGATTCTGAATTAGCTAGAATTTACTTATGCTCTTTTTGGCAAGAAGATGGCATTGTTCTTGTTCTTTTTTTTTTTTTTTTTTTTTTTTTTAACTGCAAACAAGCTATAAGCATTTGTTGTGTAGCATAAAATACCTTGCAGATTTTACTCATAGCAATAGTACTACCGTTTTCTAGACATTCTTAAATTCAGTCAGGCAATAAAGATTAAAATATTAAATCATGAATGCATTAAAGCAACATATTTCCCCAGTAATATATTAAGGAATGTCCTCAGTAGAGCTTAATTAACACAATATAAAAAAAAACTTAGCTTAGTAAACAGCATGTGAAAGATACTTCGGAATGAATGAAAGATGTCAAATCCTGTGTTCAATTTTGGGCCCCTCACTACAATAAAGACAATGACTGGAACATGTCCAAAGAAGGCAACAAAGATTATTAAAGACCTGGAGCACAAGACTTATGAGGAACAGCTGAAGGATCTTGGGTTGGTTAGCCTGGAAAAAAGGAAGCTCAGGGGAGACCACATTGTGCTCTGTAAATACCTGAAAGGAGCTTGTAGCTGGGTGGGGGTCGGCATCTTCTCCAAGGTTACGAGTGACAGGACAAGAGGAAATGAACTCAAGCTGTCCCAGAAATGGTTTAGACTGCATACTAGGAAAAAACCCTTAACTGAAAAGCTTTTGAGGCATTGGAACAAGTTGTCCAGGGAAGTGGTTAAGTCATCATTCCTGGAGGTATTTAAAGGATATGTAAATGTGGCACTTAGGGACATGTTTTAGCAGTGACTTGGCAATGTTAGGTTTACCTTGGGCCCAATGATTTGAAAGGTTTTTTCCCATCTAAATAATTCTATGATTCTACCAAAAAAAGAAAAAAAAAAAATTCCAGGCAGAATTTTGTAGATTAATGAGTACAGGGTCAAATAATTTTTTCAGCAAAAGTATCTTCAGATCTCAAGGATACTGATAAATATTTATTTTAAAAGTTGTTAACTTGTCAGTTCTTGATGAAAAATTCCACATTTCCAATAATATTGCACTTGAAGAAATATTTTTTTTTTCTTTAGAGATTTGAAAAAACTTGAACACCTCTCAACTGGTTCAAATTATTAATTTAAAAATGCATGTAATAGCTGTAAGCATTTTTTCTTGTAGGAATGGAAAGGCCACACAATTTACTAATTATTCCTGAACCAAAGCTATTCCTAAGACATCTAATAAAATGAAGTTAAAAAAAAAATGAAGTATTAGTCTTAAAAGGCACCAAAGGTGGTAAAATGTTAAATTTTTATCAGAAAAGTTCAGAAGATTCTTATAACAAATATGATATGTCGCAATATGTTATAAAAATTATCATGTCATGATTAAATGCATTTAAGCAATATAGTCGTCATGGAAATATTTAATTTATCTAGACTGTTGTGAACAAAATCTTCCAAAAGTATTAAATATGTATATTACTTTCAATGGCTGTGATGCAATAGAAGGTTAGGTAAAGCTCTACTGTCCTGAGATTTGTAGCTCAGCTTCGGGAAAATAAAAAGTCATAACTGAGCTTCTGATAACAGCACAGAGATATATTCAGTTGCGTGAGGTATTTCTTTAGCCATATTCACTACAAACCCTTCCTACTCTGTAGCACTGACTCAGAGGCAAGTACTCAGTTATATTTTCATTTTATGTTTGGTTTGCTCCCCCCCCATTTTATTTATTCTCCTTCTCTCTCTACAGTTCATTATTACTGTAAAGTTATTAAAGTGGCATAAACCTGACAAGTGCTGCTGCTATTTTTATGTGCCATGTCCATAATCACAGATAAACTATGACTGCAAACTGTGAGACTTTAGTTTCTTGTACAAAAATATATACACAGATGAAGTTTCAAACTATAAACTTTAGGCGGAAAATTGCAATATGTTTCAATCATCCTGAGGGTATTTTTTGTACCTCTTGTACTATTAATTTGTATGGTTTTAAAGACAAAATTAACTGGATCCTATTAAATGATTGGATTTCACAAACTCACATATCTCTATGAGTTCTTGTGATTCTGATATTGCAGAGCAAAGGATTGAGATCACAATCACAACAGATTGTGAATAGCGATATTTTAATGCTAACCCCTTATATTTATAATCCATAAAAAAAGAAGACATTTCAATCAAATTTTAAGGCTGCAGGAATTTACCTATCAGGACAATTATGTATTTGTCTTTTGATAAGAGCTGTCTCTGCTATGTTTATTTTTTTGTTGCATGTTCCTCAACCATCGGTTGTGGGACTGAATGTATACTGCCATGTGGATATTGCACTTGAGGACATGGTTTAGTGGTGAACAGTGGTGGCACTAAGTTGGTGGTTTGACTTGGTGACCTTAGAAGCGTTTTCCAACCTTAATGATTCTATGCTTCAGTGATTCTATGCTTTTATGATTTTGTAAAACCTAACTTTTTCAGTTCTTTGAATTTGAGCTCTTAACTCTATCACCTTCATAATATGAATGAAAAAAATGGTATTCTACTTCCCTTCCCTTCCCTTCCCTTCCCTTCCCTTCCCTTCCCTTCCCTTCCCTTCCCTTCCCTTCCCTTCCCTTCCCTTCCCTTCCCTTCCCTTCCCTTCCCTTCCCTTCCCTTCCCTTCCCTTCCCTTCCCTTCCCTTCCCTTCCCTTCCCTTCCCTTCCCTTCCCTTCCCTTCCCTTCCCTTCCCTTCCCTTCCCTTCCCTTCCCTTCCCTTCCCTTCCCTTCCCTTCCCTCTCTTTCTCTTCTTGGCATGAGTGGGAAAATGAGAAAGGGTAAATATCCTGCTTTAAGAATGAAGAGTAAAAACCCAACTAAAACCAGTTGCTACCACCTTGTTAATTTATCTTGTGCTAATAGTGAGAACTGGTGAATAAGGATGGGCTTCTGTATCTGTTCTGAATTTTATGTAAAGTTAAGTATCAACATTCTCTACAAAAACTCTTCTCATTTTGCTTGTTGTTTTCCCAGTTTTAAGAACATGGACAAAATTTTACAGAAAATTTTATAAAAATTAGAAATTAAATTTTCATGTTTTCCATTCAGAGGCATAGTGTAGGATTAAGCTTTCTAGATTTTCCTAAAATATTGTATTATACTTACTCAGGTTTGATTAGAAAGTATAATGTTGTTTATTAAATGTTTTATTTCCCTATTACCACAGTTGTTTCTATTTTTATATTAGTCTCTAGTATAGTAACAGCAGTACTAAATTTAGCAGTTTATATCTTCTTATCACAGAAAAAAAGTAAAACCTTAAACATTAAACATGTAATTATTTCTATTGGAGACATAGTAAAACTGACTTTATTATGGTTGGGCTTTTTAGTAAGTAAATGACTAAAGGAATTCTGTTAAACCGGAGAGGGCAGATATGGAAATTCATTTCATGACTGAGACATCTTAGTAATTATGCAATTTATTTTAAAATGGAATAAGCACACATGAATTGAACTTCATAATGTTTTTTGTCTGGACCTATACCATTAAATGAGACACATATAAAAAAAAAATAAAAGCAAAATATTTATGTGCTGCTTGCAAAGCAATCGAAACACTCAAATTTATGATACTTAAAGCAGATGAAACGCTTAAGAGAAATAATGCCCCAGCTGACGTGCCTAAAGGCATCTGCTAACTTAATTGTAAAATTTCATTATATAAGACAAAAGAGCTGTACCTAGCCATGATGCATTTGAAATGTTGGTTTATTTTTTCCTTAGGTCCCAGGATAATGATTTTCCAGTTATGGTGAATGCTTCTGTGTAAATAGACTCTTCCTTCAGGAAAAAAAGAAATGGCTAATAAACAAGCTTGGCATTTTCAAAGGCAATTAGTACAGCTTGAAATTAGATATGCAAATTAGCAATGCTCCAATAAATTGGTGGTTGATACACATATTTTTCTCTTTAGATATACGATAAGCACAATCCAAACTGCAAAAGGAATGAATTTATGCTTCATTTTACTTTGAACCAGTCTACAGATTTTAGCATTCTGCTCATGGTAAGTGGCAGAGTTGATTATGGTAATTTGAGGGTTTTTTCTTGTTTATGAGGCAATAACCATAGTCTAGAGCAATAAATTTTAAGGCCAAAGGTGCTTATTAGTCTCTATACAACTTTTAATGTACCAAAAATTACTCTCAAATTACATTTATACTATAATGTTGGTTAATATGCATGTTATTGTTTCTGTTGTTATTGTTATCTTTGCTATGGTTTTTGGTGTTATTAACATGTAGAGCACTTTTTTAGACATGTTAGTAACTGAATTAAGAATAGGAGGGAAAGCTGAGGGACTCCTTCTGTTACATTATTCTAGAAAATAATTGGGCTGATCAGACTTCTTACCCAGATTCAGGCATTTGTTGGTTGGTCAGAGAACAAGAACTTTTAAGTAAGAATATCACCGAAAATTAGGGCTAGAGAAAATGTCTTGGAATTGTGTATTTTTCTCCACCCCTATAACTTAAAATACTGTTATAAAAGTTAGGTTATGAACTGAGTTGTTAAAAAGTTCAGTGGACAACTCTGACCCACACTATTTTAGTCTAAAATTTGTATCTAAATTCTACACTCACTGATTCATTTAATAAGGAACTATTAAAGATTCATAGATGGTCCTGAAACTTCAAAGGAGAAAGAACTGATCAGGAATACTGGGTAGCTTTGGTTGAAAAAAGAGACAGTTGTTGCAGTGGAGCATTGTTACGATCTGGTTTAGGTCCAGAAAAGCAAAGCAAGCTAAGTCTCTGAGCATAAACCGGAAAGAACTTAAAAGGTTCAAAATATTCCCAGAAACGAGATTAAAACCAAACGAGGTTAGATGTTGTTGCCAAAAAATGGATGTATTTTATGTAATAGTAAAAGAGGCAAAGAGAAGGGAAGAGAAGAGAAAAGAAAGAGAGAAAGAAAAAGAAGTGTGTGTGGGGGCTGGGGGAACAGGGAGAGGTGACAGGGGTTAGGTGGAAGCATATCACCCATCTGAGGGTCCCAATGATGTCTCGTTGCTCCCCTCCATCTGGTCTGCTGGTGGTGAGGGTCCCCCATCACTGCTGTGGCCACGCCAGTACATGCTGCCACACGCCATGTCACTCCACTACACCACACATCGCCACACCACACGCCACCACACCACATGCCAACGAGTACAGAACTCCGTGGATTAATATACACTTCAGGTGAGGTGGGAACGCCCATGTGTTTTTCTTGCAGGGGCTAGCTTGACACACTGTCCCTTGCAACACTGAGGGTCTGTTGCATCATCTCAGGGGCTCTGGTGCAGGGTCTGGGGACCCCTGTGATGGGCCATGTCACCCCCTTCTGCTGTGGATAAGCTTCCCCCCGCCCTGGTGAAGACCCCTCAGCTGGGCTCCTCTGCACAGTGGAGGATGGGCAGTCACTGCACCTCTGACCACAGGTTTTTCCAAGATACCCAGAGCCTTTCTTCCCCCTGCCCTTTAGTGGAGGGTTTGTGTGAGCCTGGCAGCTGATAGCGCTGGGGCGGTGGTCTCTCCACTTTGGAGGTGTTAAGCTTGTGTTTTGTGAATGTCCCCAGCCCTGAGTTGTTACTTCATCTTATCTTCATCAGCGAGCAGTGTAAGGCCTCTGTCAGGGCCCCATCAGGGTGTGGTAGTCTTCTCTGCAGCTTTTGTAATACAGTTTTAAAAGTCCTTTAAGAAAATGTTTAAGTCATAAAATATAATATTTCAGTCTCTGACAAGCATGGAAAGGAACAAGTGATTTTAGGGCAAATATATCTACAGCAGCTGGAGAATTTAAGTAACTTTAGATTAGTATTGTTATATATTTCCAAGCATTCATCCAAGATGCTTCAATGTTTTGTGTAATTTTCTTAAGTATAATTTAAAACAATTAAACATTTGGTTTGAAAAGTTCTATTGTGATAATATGATCCAGTCTTCTATAGAGCATAGGGCAAAAATTCACATTGAGTAGTTTCACCACCAAATACATTCAATGAGGACATTCCATACCTGTATGATCATCTTTGAAAGGTCATGGCAATCAGAAGAGATACTGAGGACTGGAAGAACGCAAATGGTCTTCAAAAGGGGAAATAAGGACCAAGGAACTACTGGGCACTGATGGAGCACCTCATTGGGGAGGCCATTTCTATGGTGATCAGGAATAGCCAGCATGAGTTAAACATAAATTATGTTTCACCAACCTTATTATCTTCTACAATGAAAAAATTACCAGGATGTACAAGAGGAGAACAATGTCTGTTGTCCTCAGGAAGACTGTGAACACTGTCACAAAATCCTCATAGGCAAATTCAGGAAGTGTGGACTGGATCAGTAGGCAATGAGGTCGACGGAAATCTGGCTGAACATCAGATCCTGAAGGGTCGTAATCAGTGGTAGGGTGTCTAGTTTAGAGGCCTGTCACTAGTGGCATTCCCCAAAGTTCCATACTGGGCCCAGTATTGTTTAAGTTATTCACCAATGACTCGGATAGAGGGGCAGATGCCTCCTCAGGATGACATCCTCTGATGACAGAAAGTTGGGAGGAGCGGCCAACAAGCCAGAGTGTTGTGAACCCTTCAGAAGGATGTTGACAGATTGGAGAGATGGAAGAGAACTCTCTGAAATTCAGCAAAGGCAAGTGCAGGATCCTGCACCTGGGGAGGAACAACCCCATGGACCAGCACAGGCTGGGGGCTGACCTGCTGGGGGCTGACTGCTGGGAAGCAGCTCTGCAGAGAAGGACCTGGGGGTCCTGGTAGACAACTGTTCACAAGCCCAGCAGTGTGCCCATGTGGCCAAGAAGGTCAAAGGAATCCTGGGGTGCATTAGGAAGAGCACTGCTGGAAGATCAAGGGATGGGATTCTGCCTATTTGCTCAGCCCTGGTGAGGCATGTCTGGAGTGCTGTGTCCAGTTTTGGGCTCCTCAGTACAAGAGAGACCTAGAACTCCCAGAGTGGGCCACAAAGATGATTAAGGGACTGGAGCATCTTCCTTACAAAGACAGGCTGAGGAAACTGTGCCTGTTGAGTCTTGAGAGATGACTGAGAGGGGCCCTCATCAATGTGTATCAGTATCTGAAGGGAGGGTGTCAAGAGGAAGTACCAGGCTCTTCTCAGTGGTGCCAAGCAAAAGGACAACAGGCAAAAGGACAAGAGGCAATGGACAGAAACTGATGGACAGGAAGTTCCACCTGAACATGAGGAAGAAGTTCTTTACTGCACAGGTGGCTGGCCACTGGACCCAGAGACGTGGAGTCTTCTTCACTGGAGATACTCAAGAACTGTTTGGATGCAATCCTGTGCCATGTGCTCTAGGATGACTATCTGAGCAGGGAGGTTGACCCAGTGGTCAACCTTACACACTCTGATTCTGGGATGCTTGAAGTGACAGAAAATACACCAGATTTTCTAAGAAGTTGTTTCACTAGGTAATGACTCACATTAAGATTTGCAACATGTCCAATCTTAATGCATAGATTGTTTTCATTGGAAATAAAAAGCCTGCCTTTTGCCATTTAGAACTATCAAAAAAATTCAGGACTGCTTTAATTTATGCTGATCCGCTCCATTTGCCATGACAAAGTTTTCCTTAATATTAATATGACACTGTAGCTATAATGTTAGAAGCAACCCAAGCAGAGCACAAAGGTTTTCCATCCCTGGAATTTAGTGATATTCTCTGGCTCTAAAATACTATAATTCTTTTATGGTTTTTCTTCTCTTGATGTTTTGCGTGTAGTGTGAAGACAATTTGTATTAACAAAATATGATTCCTATCTTCAAGAAATGAAATGGTGGGGGGAGATGGTCAGTGAACTAAAAGTTGCTCAGCCTCACATCAGTGCCGGGGGAGGTGGTGGAGTAAATCTTCCTGGAGACCATTTCTAAACACATTAAACACAAGAAGGTGATCAAGAATTATGAAGGTGAATTTGTGGTTAACCAACCATATAACTCACTAGAATGGGATGCCTGACTTGGTGGATGAAGGTGATGCCTTAGATTTTAGGTTTTATATTTTACAGATCCTGTACTGCCTTGTATGTAACTCTGAAACTTCATATAACCTACAGTTACCTACTGTTCTCACATTTTGGTTAGACATAACAAACCCTCTCTGGGCCTGAACTCAAGGACACGTTGTTGTCCCAGGCCCTGAAATATTTAAACTAAGCCTCTGGACATGGGGAACAAACTTGGGGTAATTACATCATTACCTGAAATTATAATTGGAGAATTAACCCTGATATGCAAATAGACAAAACTTATAAAAGTGTGAAAAACCCGTGACCCAGCGTCCATCTTGGGTGGAGCCCCTGAGAGGCTTTTGACTCCCAGGGTGTACCTTTGAAGTCCCTTCAAATAAATACCTGCTTTTATTCTCTTAATCTTGTATAGCCTCTGTTTTCAGGTAGCCACTTCAAGGTGTCAAAGGGAGAACAGTGGATGGCTTTTGGTCAGCTCAAGATGAATAACATAAAATTTAGCTGTTGCATGCTAGAGGCATGTGAATAGCACATGAAAAGAATCCCTTAATAAATCTCCCAGATTTCCAGAACAGAAGCAACTTTTGTTGAACATGAATCAGCAGAGCTGAGTCTATTGGTCTAGCAATATTTCTAAATAATGAAAAGAATTAGAGTAATGGACAAGCTATTTTACCCAAAAATTACTTAAATCCACATAATTGACTATGACTATGATATATATGTGTTGAGACTTGTTTAAAAAACAGTAGCAATTCCTGCTACTTACACATTATCCATATGTGCTAAAGAAAGAAAAGTTTATATGGCCAGCTCTGCCATCTACCATGTAGCCACTGCAATGGATCCTTTATCTAATTGCCATACAAAATTTAGTGATAAAGCAGAGTAGTAGTATTTATTTAAGTGATATGAGTCAATTAAAAAAACATGTAAACCAGATTCTTGTCATATTTCTTTGAGTGTGGTTTTGCCCAGCATTTTTTTGAGTGCTTTGTTTAGAGATTCTAGCCCTATGTACCTCAACTGACTGAACTCAAGTGATTCTCTTGAGATATTTTCTCAGACATAGATGTTTCTAGTTGGAATTCTATTAGCACTCAGGCTCAGTTTTCCATTTCCTAACTCCATTTCTTTACTTTTTTTCCTTACATAAATATCATTAATACCATGATTAATTCTACATCATTCTTTATTTTTCTCGACTGATGCAAATATTATCAACATTTTCAGTAAAAAAGACCTTTTTAGTTACTCTTCAGTTAACCTTTTCAGTTATTCTTTTATATCAGAAATATAGTTAGGCTTAGTTAATTGAGTTAAAATCCCAGGATTAATTGGTCATAATTGATTTTCCAATGCTCTTTGCTACTCTGTTAGCATGCAGTTTTAGCCATTCAGTGGTGTAGGTGAAAAGCCTTCTTAACTTTAGTATTTCATAGTGATTTGTGGATATAAATAATGAAAAATTCACACTATTAGAGAAAAAAATGAAATGGAGGTTTGCTGGTGATAAAAGAACTACGGTGAGGTTATAGTCATTTGTGCTCAAAATATCTCAGAGAAAATGCAGCTCTGTTGTTGGAAACTTGTAGGTGCAAAATTACATATTTTATGTGTGCCAGAAAAAGAAAGGAAGGTAGCACTGAAAGAGGGTGGGGATTTTTTTTAATTTTGAAAGAATCTGGTGAAATCATTTTAACATAGGACATATGAAGAGAGGTTTTATAAGTGATCTGTAACAGATAACTGCAATATCAACAGCTTCAAGAATATAAGATTGGTCAGAAGGTTTTCATCAGTTTCTACTATGACAATATCAAAGCACTGGAGTTTGAATGACTGGATTCTCCTCAGTATTGAGATACACACTACACATCTCAGGCTTTGTTTTCCAGTTGTGGTGTGTTTTACATTAGGTCCTGGTTGTCTTCAAATAACAGAAGTATTCCTCTGTAAACTGAAATGAAAGATCAAATCCTAGCAGAATAACCACAAAAAGACACTGCCACTAAGGGATATCAATGGATTGTAAAGTATTTAAAGTGTTTATACAACCATGAACTTGTGATGTGAAGTAGCTTTTTTTTTGTGTGTGTATATTTGCTTTTGGTTTTGATTTTCTTTTAATAGGTGTAGGTTGATTTATTATGGAGTATCTAAGGGATGGGGGTTTTATCAGCAGTTCTAGAATAGCCGTAAGTTAGTTAGAAAAGACATGCATTGAGAAATGATCAGAAATACATGGGAATGGATATGATATCTATCTGCTTCTTTATGTAAGCAATTTCTCCATTTTTATTTTCAGGGTGTTTTGTTTGAGTGTTTGGTTGGTTGGTTTGGTCTTTTAATCTCTAGACATCTATGGCTGCACTCCTGTCTAGGTGAAAATGAATAATGCATTACTTCATGCCTCCCAGGCCATGAATAAGAGGTATCTCCCTTTCTATAACATGATTTTCTACACTATTTTCATGAAATCTTTTGATTGTAGCAGTACTTTGAGTTGTTTTGTCAAACATACTATTTTATTTTGTTCTGTTGGAGGTTTTAGTTGAATTTATTTTTCTTAATAGCTTGGAGGAAAAGAACAGTTCTGACACTAATTACGCTGAAGCTTGTCCCAGTTGCATGCATCTTTTGAGTGAGACAGATATGATTTATTCTAAAAACATGGGAGATCAACCACTTGTAAGAACAAATTGCTTTAAATGATTTAATGCAAATGAATGTTTAGAGTAACAGCAATTTGAATCAAACTGCCTGACAACAAAGCCACCGCAGCAACAATGCACAGCTGGAGACATCTCCCCTAGTCTGTTGACCTCTCATCTTTGGTTAGGTTTTATTGTCAATTGATGTTGTTTTATTTCGTGTATTCTAGCAACAACTACATGGCTTGAAGTCATGGACTGAAGATCGTTGCTCTTATGTGTGGTACAAACAGATAAAAATATTTCTTCTGCCCAAAAAAAAAGCAATCATAGAAAATCCAATAGTAATGCAACCAGAAAAGCATCCACACCATTGAGACTAAGACAATCCGTTCACTTCTAAAAATTTAGAGATTATTTAATCTTTCTAAACCCAAGTCCTTCAGCTTTGTAGGTTATCTTATTCTGTGAGGAACATACATTGATTTATCACTGCAAACTCTGAATAGAGTTCCTACTGAAAAAATTAATTATCAACAATTCAGAATGTTTAAAAAGAAGTGTAATCTAAACCTACATGACTATGGATTAAAAATAAATGCAGTAAATGTCATCATATACTTACTTTGAACATAAACATTTAATGGTACATTTCATGTTGCCTACATGTCCTCTTAAAGAACATAACATTGTAGAAGTTATAAATATAATGGTATATTAAGGTATACCAATGTTTTTCGAGATAGTACTATGTTGGGGTCTCCCCCCCCGATATGGAGTCCTGGGAGATGGGCCCTGGGGGGGAGACACAGGGTTTCCCTGCCCCTGGTCAGTCTCATTTCCCATTGGTTGGTTTGTGTTCCCCGGGGTGGCCAAGGACCCTTGGGTCCCGTGACCGGGGAGTTCCTGAGCACAGCCCCGGCCATGCGGCTGGAGAAATAAACATCTCTGAAACATCTACCACGAATCTGTCCATATATACTTCTTTTCCACGGGACTCCTGGTTTGATATATGCTTGTTACAGTAATCCCTGCTGTAACAGTACTACATCAAACATAATATTGAAAACAAAGAAAATTCAACACTTTAATGTTACATAATATCCTACCTATGTTTACTGAAAAAATTTAGGAAAAATAAAAAGATCAATACAGAGATATACAGATGCAAATATAACAAATATTGCATTGTTAACAGGCCTCACAAGAACCAGGGGGGAAAAAACTGTCTGATTAACCCTCATACTCATAGACAAAAGATAGTATTGAAAACTTTTGAAAATTGCAACTTTTTTTAGCCATAGTGTCATATTTTCTGGCAATGATGCTACTGAATCTGTATGTCTCTCACAAGTATCCTATTCGGTAACTGTAGTTCCCCACCAATTACAGAAGCCTGTACATCACTTTCAGCTTATGCTATCTCCTTCTTTCTTTCCTTGTTATTCTTTTTTCTTATCTTCCTGAATTTTCTATGTCCTACTCTTTCTTCGCTTCTTTTTTTTCCTTGGCTTTTGTGATGCCATTTAAGTTTGCTAATGTTCAAGTTCTGGTTCTCATGTTCATGCAAACTTTGGAAATTTTCAAGTAGATTTGGACTAGCAACTCTGTGGAAGGCAAAAGATTATATTTTGCCTTCTTGTTCAGAAACTCTTTGTTGATATTCTTACAGATCTTTTTTCTGCGTAAAGTCCATTTTTACTAGACGTCATCAAGCTCGCTGGTGAGTTTTATCATTCTCTAAACACAAGGAAGTTTCAATCAGTGTTATGTACCGTAAAACCCTAGAGTACAGTTCTCAGTTGATATTTCTCTCCCATATTTATTAATTGGTATTTGTCACTTATGTGGTTTCTTCAATTATGGAAAGTATGTTGTGCTTAATGAATCACAAAGATGTCATTTACGTAACTCTGTAACCATATTCAACTGACCAGATTAAAAATATCAAAGGTAAATGACACAGAGCCCAGTTTATAGGACCAAAGGAGAAAAAAAATATCAAATCTCAGAACTGAAGATCATTTTAAAACAAGTAATGATTCCTGGGTGAAATTCTGCCACTACTAGCATCTGAGGAAAAATCTTGCAGATTGACTTGAAAAATTTTGCTTGTGACTATTTATATAAAATTCAGGGAGAAGATGGGTGTCTCTACACAGATTAGCTTTGCATGCATAAGAAAACATTAGATTATCTAAATGCCCTCTAGTCTTCTACCAAAACAAGAATTTACAAACTCACTAGTTGATACACTGATGAAAACTAAACTGCTTTTTTAATTTTCCAGAAGAACTTCTGGGGGCTAATGTAAAAATTTCACTCAGGTGTAAGCATGTGCTCGAGCATAAGATATACAAGTTCTTAGTGATTTTGCAAGTTAGAAAATTCTTTTGTTAGACTAGAACAAGTGTTTCTCTTCGTGCAGTGAATTCAAAGTCTCTTTCTGGGAAACAAGTAAGAGCAATCTCTTAACAGACTATTAGCCTCTGAGATTTTTCTGTATGATTTTCACTATCTGCAGTAATTTCTTTCTTGTACAATTACCAACAAGGAAAAGATGTCCAAAACCTGCTGATCAGGCTGATATTTTAATTATTTTGTAATGCTTTTAAATTGGAGCTCCAGCAATCAGCTGCTGATGGGGTTTACTTTTTTGAAACAAGTCATGACTTTAGCCAGTCCTCAGAGATACAGAAAATTATCTGCTCTAGTAGCCATTTGAATTCCAAGTTTCTGTTCCTACCTTTTTTTCAGTTGATGAAAACTTGTCACTGCACCCTGAGTGTCATATTTGCTCTCTAAAATCATCCTGAAACTTATTTACTATGATGAACACTTTCAAGTCAAAATATGTACCAAGCAATATATCTGTAAGGGTATGGTTTATATCTTGGTTACAGTCATTCACAATAAAGGCAAACCCAATAAATTTTAAAAGCCCTGATATATAAACCATAACATAAAGTGTATTTTTAAGAAAATGTAGCTCTAGGGCTTAGTGCCCTAGAGCTTAGTGCAGTAACAGTTGGGACTTTAAAGAAATGGTACAGCACAGACATGAAGAGGTTCAACCAGCTCTGTTCTGTGTATGTGTTTGAATATGTGAATTCTGTTTCTCTATGCAATTTGCTCTTTTTCCTCAAGCTGAACTGCCCAGCAAGTCAACACTGTTCAGAGTCTGAAAAAGCTGGGGTCAGGATTAAAGGCTGGACAAACAGAGCCCAAGAGACATGGGCTGGGTACTCTGGGAAGATATGACTGACACAGGCTAGTCAGGATTTAAGAGACCAGCAGATGTGCATGTATTAGTAGATCAAGGGAGTCTAGGGGATGGGGGAAGTGATAATGGGGGAACTCTTGACATGATAAAGTGGAGAAAAGGAAGAAAATCTGGCTGAGTTGTTCACAGCTGGGAGTTCTGATGGGGTTTATGGGGGTGCTGGGAAGATCATTGTTCTGTGTGTCAATTCATACATCTGTACCTCTGCACTGTGTGCATGTCTATCTACATTTTTGGACATGCTTAGGCTTGCTGCCATGGGATCATCCAAATTGGAACCACAGCAAACAGACTGGGGGTAAGAGTTCCCCTAAGTCTCAGATTTGGCCTGATATTAACAACTTCAGTAAGTACTGACAGATTACTTATTAAAAATATAAAACTTTAATTTAAATGTAACTGCGATTAAAGAATTAGCAAGAAAATAGGTAAAATATTAATGAGAATTTCAGTTTCTGAAAATATAAAGAAATTTAATCCCAATTTTGGGAGTTAGTGAAAATTTTAAGTCAGTGCTATACTACTGATTAGACACTAATGTCTAGCGAAAGTATTGACTTGTAACCACTGACTGCCCTTGGTTTTGATTGTGATCTGGCTACCTTCAGAAAAGTTTTATTTCATCCAATGTCTTTAAAACAAGGGACAATGAAACTTTAAAGCTTCAAACATAGAGGATTTGCACCTGAATAACTAATTTTGATGTGTTGAAGCAGATAGAGGATGTGTAGGGCTTTTAGTGATATTTATTTTCTCATAATACTGGTCTTTGACCATCAGTAACAGCAAATCATAAATAATATCCTCAAGCTTGGATTCAGACAGCTTAACCTCTTTCTGTTTGCTAAACAAGATTGTAAAAATTGCTTAAGAGACCGAGCAAATGTATAGATACAGTATATTTTAGCAACATTACTATCACATATGACACTATAGTCAGCTATGTAGAATAGAAAAAAAAATGTAGAAGATCTAAGCTATAATCACAGGCAGATGATGTTTGAAATAGAGGATTTTGTAAATCACTCCCTAAGGTTTCTAATATAGGTTTTAAGCCATAAAATTTGTTCCTACCTTAACAAGCTATTGACTAATTATATATAGGATATATTCTGTGCCTTCTTAGACTTTTTTTTGGCAGTGTTTTCTCATAAGATGGGTGTTTCATTTTCCTAGTCATCCTGCCTGTCTTTCTCTCCACTTGTTCCAGTTCAGTTTGTCTTCATCACAACAAAGAACCAGAGCTGTGTACGGAATTTCAAATGAATTCTCAGTGGTCCCATTTATAAAACAGGTAGTACTCATTGGTTCCTGATGTAAGTATTTGTCTTGGAATATTCTGGCTTAATAACTCCCTTTCATCAAAAAGCTTCCCCACAATTCAGTTATTTCCAATTAATGAACATGAGAGCTTGTAGCATTTTTAATAGAACCTAGGACTGTAAATTTGCATTTCTAATACAAATTTTTGTCCTGTTCTTATTCTCTCATCCTCCAGATTTTCCTCTTCTGTGATATCCTGTTTCTCTGTATTGATGTCTCAACTCAGTGCTGTCAGCAGACTTCATCACTACACTACCAACTTTTGTGCCATGGTGACTAATTGGACTAATAATAAAAACAACATTAGTAACACCTTTATCCAAAAATACAAATGGCTATTTATATTACGTTATTAATATTCAGAATAAAACAGCAACAAGTGGAATGGAATTAAACGTTGATTACCTCTATAGGACTGATAGTAGCTATATATGCAGATGGTTTTCTTGAATTAATAGTTTTAGTTAAACAACTATTGATTTCAAGTAAATACACCTGGATTTTAAACTAATAACATTATTTAAAATTAAAATATAAAAATGCGAATGACCTATTTTCTTGACTTTATGCTTAAAGAAGCCTATAACAAACCTTAAAGTTAATAAATCTTCAGGGTAATTCCATGGGAAGACTAAAACTACAGACAGCTCCTTCAGTCTTTATATATAAAGATGGTAGTGGAAGCTAACCAGGTCCTAGCTGATGCATCTTTCACAGAAGTACATCAGTTTTGTTTGTTAGGTAAAAGATTTATGCTAAAGATTATCCTAAACCAGAAAACCCTAAAAACATATTTCTGTTTTCAAAATAAAGCTGCTTAAAATTTAGTTAAGAAAGCTGGAATTATGTAAAAAAATTAAAAACTCTTCAAAAAATATACACCTTCTAACTGAGATGGAATAAAATATCAGGTTTAGCAAGATTGTAATTTTTTTTACTGTACACCATTTGTATGACTGATTAAAATTGAATTCTTTTTTCATTTTCATAACCTGCATTGTTGTTTCAAAAAATGTAACTGTACTTTTTGTAACTAATTACAATGTATACAACTCTTAGGAGAAATGTATGTTAGGAAGCAAAAAGTAATAGGAATAAGCTATATCAATAGAGTTCTAGTTCTAATCTACATCATTGATGAAGTCTTATTTTGCCAGTGTTCAGGTTATTAATGCTTGTAAATTGTCTTAACATCCAGTACTGAAAAAGAAAGTGCATGTATAGGTGCAGTATTTTACAAAATACTATTTTTGACTGTACCTTCTTCCCTCCTCATATAGTATGATGCTATGGGTATACTCTAGCTACACAAAGGTTTGGAGGATTTATAAGTGGACAGAGAAAATCTAGAAATTTGGCTTTTTATTTTCGTATGCACATGCTTGTTTCTACTTCCCCACAGCTCCATCGAGGAGCAGCAGAGCAAAGTGGCTCTGCAAACCCAGGAAACTGAGGAGTGGGACTCACAATAGGACAGAGAGGGAAGGCTTGAAGCCAGCAAGGCGCTGTCCTGTGTGGCTGAACAAGGTGAGCAGGGCAGCTCTGCAGGCAGCAACTGGGGCAGACTGGAGTCCAGTTTCAGTGACACACCCTTTATGCAGGGCAGGTTCAGGCTCAAGACAGAAAGGAATGTCTGGTGGCCAGGTCAGAGATATGACACCACTTTCAAGGCAAAGCTGCCAAGTTAGTCAGAGAAGATTTTGAATTTTAAAGCAAGTCCCAAGCAGAAGAGGCACTGAACTTTGCTGAGCATCACAAAGACTGCCTCTTGAACCTGCCTGAGGTGGCCATCAGCCCACACCACCAAAGCCCCTCCTGAGGAGAAACACTCACAGCCCTGGCAAATGATCAGTTTTGCAAAGGAACATTCTACAAAACTTGTGAACCATATTTCAACAAACTAAATCTTTTTGCAAAGTTAATCCATTACTCTAATTTCATGAGAAATCTGAACACATTTAAATGCATTTCTAAGTAAAATGTATTCATTTCAAATAAATTAAAACCTCCTAATCTAAACCACTGCAAAAGCACAATATACCAAAAATTAGACGAGAATATATTTATCTTTCTACAGATTTATCCTGAGTTCCTGTGTAGCATCAACATTTCTATAGGTAATGAGAAAACAGACTAGTTTTTATTTTTGATGGCATTACCAAAAGAAAAACCATCAGTGTTTACACAGAAGTTGTTACACAGGTTTTAGAAGGACTCTGAATCTCCTCTCTTTCTTTGAGAAAGCCAAAGCACTAGATTGCTGTAGGTCAGTGATTAAGAAAGTAACAAGATAATTGGTCTTTCCTCTCTTGCAAAGGAAGTGGCCTTTCCTATTCCACATCATTCTGCATCAATGGCTAGTATGCTTCCGTAAAATGATTAGCACTGATATGCAATCACTAGCATGAAGCAGAAAATACAGAATTTTTTTAATCTCACTTTGCCCGTAAACATCTTCATCATTGATGTGTCATACCCTAATGGCTTCTGGACTATTTCTTGTTATCTTTCTGACTTATTTTCTGGATGCAAAATCAGAAATCTCAAAGAACTTAAGGAGGATGGAAGAAAGTCTGGCTCAACTCTCTTTGGTAGCAATAAAAATGAAAACTTAATTATAAGATTTCAAAATAGGTTTAAGAAAGGTGTGCTACAACATGAATAAGAATCTACAGTATAATCTAAACTAGAAAAAAGTCACTGCTTACAAAGCATGTACAGTACTCGCAAAGAAAAGAATGTAAGAAAAGAAACCTTTATTTTCCAGACCTTATGTTATTGAATTTAGCATATCAGTCTAGTCTTCTTTAAGAAGCTAATCCAAATTCATTGAAACTTCAAAATTAAAGACAATGAAGCATGTTAAATGAATGCTATCATGCTCAATATACTGAATCCTAGAAAATAATTACTTGTCTTGCTGAAAAGACAGATGCAGGCAATGCAACACTTCAGTGTTAAAAGAGACTGTCTTTCACAAACTATATAAAAATGTAAACGCCAGTTTCTTGCTCTGTAGTAGATAATACCCAGTTTTACATCACAGCTTCTGGCTTCAAATTATAAACTAGTGTCAGTGAAAACAGGATGTACAACATTGTCATTCTGCTTAGAGGCTATTCATTGTCCCATGCATTCAGTGGTACTGGGAAAGTAAAATGATATAATGTGCATGCCAACCGATGGCTAGATTTCTATCTAACCTCATTGCAAAACATTTATTGTATTTGTATGAATGTAAATAATATCAGAGAATATTGTAATAAAGGAATGTTACACCTGACCTTTTAGCAATATAGATTTTTATTCAATTACTGTTGAGTAGCCTATGATTGTGGTTTCTAGATATATTAGCAAAGTTATTCCAAAATTTGTTAAACTATCCAAACACAAAGTTATTTGAGTACATACTCAAAACCACAAAAATAATGTATCAACAAGTTAAAAAAAAATACAGGAAAACAATATATGATAGTACTCATAACTTTTTGTAGTAAGCATTTATTACCAAGAGAGACAGAATAAGTAATAATTTGTATAAAGATTTTACAAAGTCACTCATTCCAGAGAATGATGTGTAATATACATATTCAACAACTGCATCACACTCAGCACAGGGAGCACAATATGGAATACTGTGTTAGTGTATTAAAAATCACTTGCTCTTAAAACAATTTTCATGACTCAATTTTTTTCTTTTTAGTTATTCTTCTGATTTCCATGTAGAATTTCTATATACAATTATTATCAGTTATAATAATTTAATTACACCATGTCACAATGGTTCCCCAAATAAAAGTCATGCTTCCTTTAGCTAGACTGTCATAACTGTACAATACGCAGTTATCATAAGGGAGCAAATCTACAAGAAAAACTGTAGGATAGGTGTTGCAATGGGGATACTTGCAACACGTGATAAGACAACAAGGCCTGTGGAAAAGAAATATATATGGACCAATACTTGGTAGATATTTTCAGAAATGTTTATTTTCCCAGATGCATGGCTGAGGATGCCAAGGAAAACTGCGGCAATCATGGGACCCGAGGGTCCTTGCCCGCGCAGGGGAACACAAAACAACCAATGGGGAACAAGGTTGACCAGGGGCAGGGAAACCCTGTGTCTCCCCCCCAGGGCCCCTCTCCCGGGACCACATGGCAGGGGGGAGGAACCCCAACACTTCACCCATTTATTTTTAACAAAAGAGATTTAAAACTTAACATTGAAAACAACTGGATAAACATCACAAGAACAGTTTCAAAACAAAACAAGCCACCCTCCTGTCTTTAAATGTCCAAACAGATTTTTTCTTTGGAACATCTTAAGGCTGACAGAAGGGAGATGGGACTCTCTGAGTATGCTTTGTGGGGAAACTGAGGCAGGAGAGGGTTTCTTCCATTTGTACCTATTGGAACTCTAAACAATAGTTAATTTCTCTCTCCATTGTCATCCCCCACTTGGCACTGGAAAGGGATTTTTGGGGAAACAGTTGGTAAAGGCATGGTTTTGTGAGGGAAACCATGGGTGGAAAAACTGATTGGGAATACATTGGGGGTAATAGGATATAGGGTAAAAGGGAAAGGTGCGATTAGGAAAGAGAGACTGTAGGGGAGCTTATAATGGAATTACTGTCTAACATGACTACAATTTTTAGCATCTATACTGCCTTTTACAGAAACACCATCAGGCCCAGCGGCTTCTGTAGGCTTGTAAGCCTTTTCTACCTTGTACAATTTTGAATTCCACCACCTCTCCATCTCCCAAGCTTGGGATGTATTTTTCAGGGTTATTCTTTTTAATAGCAGTTCTATGAACGATTATGTCTTCTTGGTTGTCACATCTTGTTATAAGACCATGATTTTGTTTAACATTATACCATTTTTACTATTCCTAAAACCTTAGCTACAGTGATCTTTTCATTTTTCCGAGTGGCTGCTGTTTTCTGTCTCACTGTGTTTTTGCTTTCTCTTTCGCTTTCGCTCGCTCCCCTGTTGGAACTGCCAGGGCTGCTGGGGCCGTCAGGGCTGCTCGTGCCTGCACACTCTTCCTGGGGTCGCATTCGGGGCTGTGTGGGCTCTGCTGGGATGTGATGCTCAGCTCCCCACGCGCCACCGCTGCTGGCACCTCTGGTTGCAGCTGTGCTACCACTGCCTGGTGCTGCGCCCACGTCTTGGCCAGGCCCCCGAGCGGCAGCCCTCCCGTGCCCTGATCCACTGTGTTTTGGCTAGGCATGGCTCCTCTCCACTGCCATTGCCACCAGCCACCACCCACATGCCTCCCCTCTTGGCCGGGCGTTCATGGGGCTCGCTCCACACGCACTGCATGGGGCCAGGCGGGCACCGCCGGGTCGCACCGCTCCCGCCGGGCCTCGCTCTGCTGCTGACACTGCAACTCGCATCATTCCGCCCGTGCACAGGAATTGCCTCGCTGCTGCTCGCAGAGCGCTGGGCGCACGTGGCCTGGGTCTCACAGACCCTGAGGCACGCTTCCCTTCGCAAGGACACAGCTGACATTGTTCAACAGTTTCAGTAATTAAATAATATTCACGAAAATATTCTTCCATCGGCATATATTTTGACTCAGAAATTAAATGTGTCCAAACAGTCCTCCAAAAGTCTTTGGTAAGAATCAAGTCCCAAGAGATGCAGAAAAAGTTCTTAAACAACCATGCCAGGAAGTGTTTCAGTTCCTTTTGAGCTTGAATTAAGCTAAAATTTATAAATCATTGTTCAAGAATCTTTTCAAGTTTAAGATAAATGTCCATATGCAGCTCTGAGAGCCAAGAGTCTTTCCACGATTCCTCCACAGCTTACAGGTGGAACAGCAAAACGAAAACAAGAAGAGAAATCCAGAGTTTACTAACAAATCAATCGCTGTCCTTAGGGATTAGTGTCTTGCCAGCATTCACCACCACCAAATGTTGCAATGGGGATACTTGCAACACGTGTATCAGACAACAAGGCCCGTGGAAAAGAATATATGGACCGATTCTTGGTAGATATTTTCAGAGATGTTTATTTTCCCAGACGCATGGCTGATGAGGATGCCAAGGAAAACTGCGGCAATCACGAGACCTGAGGGTCCTTGCCTGCGCAGGGGAACACAAAACAACCAATGGGGAACAAGGTTGACCAGGGAGCAGGGAAACCCTGTGTCTCCCCCCCAGGGCCCCTCTCCCGGGACCACATGGCAGGGGGGAGGAACCCCAACAGATAGGGACTAATTTTCTAGGCAGTAAATTGTTGCCTGGGCTGATTTTGGCTGCTTCAGAGTTAAGTTTCTTCATTCTACATAGTATGGGGCTATGTTCTGGACTTTTTCTGGAAATAGTGTTGCTAACACAGGTACGGTCTGGTTATTTCTGAGCAGTGTTTGAACAGCGTCAAGGTCTTTTTTGCTTCTCACCCCACCCCACCAGCGAGGAGGCTGGGGATGCAAAAGGAGTTGCAAGGAGACACAGCCAGGACAGCTGACCCCAACAAACCAAAGGGACAATCCAGACCCATATGGTGTTGTGCTTAGCATATAAAGCTGGAAGAAGAAGGAAGGGGGAGACATGCAGGGTGATGGCTTTTGTCTTCCCAAGTCATCATTCTGCATGATGGAGCCCTGCTTTCTGGGGGGGTGGCTGAATACCTGCTTTCCCATGGGGAGTGGTGAATTAATTCCTTGGTTTACTTTGCTTTATGCTTGGCTTTTCCTTTACCTATTAGCTCTCTTTATCTCAACCACCATGGTTTAAACCCATCCAGTGACTAAACCATTGCAGCCACTCTCCCACTTTCCACCCACATCCCTGGTGAGACAGAGAGGAGGATAAGAAAAAGGTAAAACCCATGAACAATAAACACAATTTAATAATAAGAATAAGCAGAATAAAAATGAAAAAATCTAAAAGAAGAAAAAAAAAGAGAGAAACAAAACACAGGAAAAAAAAGTGATACACCATACAATTGCTCACCACCTGCTGGCCAAAGCCCAGCCTTTCCCCAAGCACTGATCAGGCCCTCCTGGCCAGGTCCCGCTAATTTATAGATTGAGTATGGCGTCACGTGGTATGGAATATCAATAGTCCAGTTTGGGTCAGCTGTTCTGGCCATAATGCAGCCCAGCTTCTGGTGTAACTCTCCACTGGTATAGAATGGGAAAGTGAAAAGTCTTTGACTCAGTGCAAGCACTGCTCAACAACAACTAAAACATCAGTCTATTATTAGCATCATTCTTTTACTAAACCAAAAAACCAGCACTGTAGCTGCTACTAGAAAAAAACCCAACTATTGCAGACAAAACCAGGACATCAGCTCACTAGTCTTTTTCACTTTTATTCTTAAAATTCTTTCCCCCATCCTATCCATGGAAAGTGAATGAGTAGCTGTTTTGTGCTTTGGTACTGACTGAAGTTAATCCATGACACTGCTTTACAATAGTTGCATATGATTAAAGTTATTAGACTTAATTTGTCATTGACTTTATTTAGAATTTTTATGAGGCATTACATTGCATTCCTTAAGTTAAAAGACATCACAAATAAATAAATTTCTTTTTAAAAATATTTGTCACTGCAGTCTTGTCTAAAATGTTATTTGCAGCTAGGAAAAAAGATTACATTTGTTATGATCCAATTAGTGAGAGGTGCATCTTCCTGAGTTAGGGTAACATTTTAGTGTTCCTTAGTGAAGTTGCCCATGAATAATATTGTTATATGGTCAGTCCCTTTTGCAGGCATTTTTCACACTTAAAATACCAAAAGGCAATCAGCATTATTTTCCTGAAACTGTATGATTTGAATGCTTCCAGGATGGTTTGCAAAACAACACTCAAGTGACACAACTTAGATTGCTAAGGATTATGAACAACTTTTTCATATGCTGAAGTTAATAATGTGGATTCTATTTAAAAGTAAATGTGAGGTAGAGAGATAGAAAGAAATAGAAAAGAGATGGTTCAGGAAAGGAGAGAGAGAGAGAGAGAGAGAAGCAGAAGAGAGTCAGCACCCATGGATCCAATGGGATGCCTTTGGTCTCCCTTTGCTTTGGGCTTCTAGGTGGTGAGGGTCCCAGAGTTCTTCTTCTGGGGGTACCACTTTTATATAGTCCAAGTTCCAGATATGCAGAGAGGCTCTTCTCAGGCTGTTCCAAGTTTATGTAGAGGCTGTTCCCATAACTTGGGGTGATCTTTGTTTGACTGATGATATATGTATAAGCAGTTGCCTCCTTTCCCAGTTTGCCACAGTGGTAATTTTTGTCTGGATGCATTAACCATTATGTGCTAAACAAGGCTTGACATTAGTACCTTTGTGTTGTAAATTTCTCCTGTCTGTGTTTATCTCAAGTTCCTGCTGTGGTGGTTTATCTTATGGCGATTTCCTTCTTTGGCCTTGACAGTGTTTTGAGAGAGGCAACAGTATTCTTTAAGTCCTTACAGCATTAAAAAGTTCCAAATATTATATTATAGTGCAATAAAAAAATGAGTTACCATTGAGAAAGGAGGCAGAGGATGATTGTAGTCACAGGAAATGGATTAACATCTTGGACAATTAGACAATTTATTAAAATACAGTCAGAGCTATGAAATTGGTTGAGGTCCCAAAGATTTGAATTATAGTCTCCTAAGCAGAAAATCAGTAATCAATCAACTTCTATCTGGTCATCACATTTAAAATTTGAAAACTATTTAAGATTTTTCAGACATTTGCTCATTGAGTGATTATGGGTAAAGTAACACCCTGAACACTTTTAAACAAATCTAGCTCAGAAGGTAAATTTCACATTTCAATAGACTAAAAAAATATAATTTAAGGGGGTTTTGTATCTGAATTCCTTCATATTCAGTCCAGTTTAGCTTGCTTGGAAGAGATGAAATTATGCTAAAAATAATACACATCTTTCCAGCAATTCATTTTGTGCTCATAATTTATTCTGACTACTGACTCCAGGCAAGCAGAAATAAATGTTTAGTGTGAGAGTGACTATGAGATAAGGATTTATTCAGATCCTTGATCGTATAGTAGTACTATAAAATACTGCAGTCCCATTATTATCCAAATAGTGAAAAAAATACCTGGGAACATCTTAGATTTGATGGATTAGGCATTTTATATGGATACAATCCTGCAATAGATTTGCTAGTAGAGCAGAGCACCTTTCAGCATTTGAGTTTAAGCGGAAGAGGGGAACATAGAGAAAAATCATAAATTGGATATTTTGCTGAGGCAAAATATCCTGCAGAGTCCATGACCATAGTTTACCTGGTTTGTCAGCCATTGCGAAATATGTTATACCAGGCTCTTGTGACACATTGAAGGCACATGTTCACATCTTTGCCTAGTGAAATTGCCTATAAAATTTCAGTTTTCCTAGAGAAGTTGCCTGTGAAAACTAGTGCTATATGGTCAATCAGTTTTGCAGGCTTTTTTCATCCTTAAAATGCCAAAAGGCATTCCATATAATTTTCCTGGAACTATATGATTTGAATGCTATCCAGGATGATCTGCAAAAGGACACTCAAGTGACACAACTTATATTGCTAAGGATTATGAAAGACTTTTCGTGATGCAGAAGGTAACAAGACAAAGGTGGCACTGTTCATTCATTTATGTTTAGCAGGCTGGAAAATTTCTACGTTGCCACTCATGAGTCCTGGAGAAGATGAATTAGATTTATCACTTAAAGGAGACATTGATGTCTCTGATTACTACTCAGCTAGGTGGATATCGTGAATGAAAAACTGGGTAAGAACTGGCAAACCAGAAAGCCAGCCATATCCTGGGTTGTATCAAAAGCAGTGTGGCCAGCAGGTCGAGGGAGGTGATGCTCCCCCTCACTCCTCTCACATTAAATCCCACAAGGAGTACTGGGTCCAGAAAGGTGGCTTATAAGAAAGGTCCCTTCCAATCCAAACTGTTCTATGATACTATGATTCTATGATTCTCTGTTTATGAATGAACTAATCAATAAATGTATTTAAATGATGTGATCATTAATAATGAGAAGGGAAACTTTGGGGATATAAAAGCTATCTATTATTACATTATTCATGTGAACATCAATTCAGTTTTCAGTGTCAATTAATAAAGCAAATAATAAGTTATTTGAAAAGAACAGGATGTATAATTATTATAAATCCACAATTTGCCTCCCAATTAATACATTCTACAGCACTGTTGAAAGTAATGGAAAGGCTTACAAAGAACTGACAGCATGGCATCAGATTTTCTGATGTTCATTTTAACTACCTTGTCGTATCAAATGTTATAGTTCTTTAGAAATCACCTATAGGACAGGTGTTTAGCAGACATATGAAAATATAACACAAGCCTGGGAATGTATTACCTATTAATTGCCCAATTTCTTTTTGGTGATCATCTTCAGCTTAGTAACCAACATGTTATCAACAGAAAAATAAGATAGGGAAAAATGTAGGCAAGGAGATCAAGAGTCCAAGGTCCTGGTGAGCAACAGCTTAAAAAGACAAGTGAATAAGTGACTTCTTAAGCTTCAAGGGAGATATTACTTGTTAACTAGATATTCACTGAGACCAAAGTTAGACTAAAGCTATGTCTTTTGGGGAACCTCAGATGAATCGCATTAACTGGAAATTGGTAAGGCCATTCTAATATCGCCTTTAGGCAAATGCTTTACCTATCAAGGTATTTATGATCAGGTCTACAGCCTAGATTTCAGAGTACGATTGCAGGGCACAGACACTGTGTATTTTAACAGATACAAATTTTCCATACTAGATGATGACTGGGAAGTGTTGTTCTGTGTTTATACTTTCCATGTTGTGTAGAGAGGAACAGATACTGAAGAGAATAATAAGAACAGTAAAATTACTGTCAGTAAAAAGAACAAAAGAGTAATGATTATTCAGGGAGCTTCATCTTTGAGTTATAATATAGCTACAGAATAAAAGAGCAACAAACTCCAGAGACCCACTGGCATCCACATATTCATCTTGCAAAAGGGCAGTGGGGTTAAACCATCTAGAAGTTGTCTCTTCAATTACTTTAAAAAGCTAAAAGAACGATGATCTTTTTCTAAGGCCTTGTTACACTGGATAGTCCCTGCAGGTAAAAAAAGATAATCAGACTGACAAAATTCAGTGAATGGACAGTTAGTTCTTTTTACTGCACAAGCCAACAGCCTGGAGACAAGGGAGGAATGTCAAGTCCCAGTTTATTATTGCTTCACTGGGCTTGTTAACTGTTGCTTTTTCCAGTTGCATAACATGGATGATATTTTGGATGTCACTTGAATCTATTCCTGCATGATCAGCTCCTCCTTAAATGCTTGTTTTAAGCAGTAGAGCAAATTTTAATCACACTTACCACAGTGTAAATCAAGAGTAACTCCAGTCCAGGCACTGGAGTGTCATATTGTGAAGCTAAACTCAGTTCAGAAAGAAACTCACTGAATAAATGGTGTGAACTTGCTGAAGTGTCTTTTCTGGCACAGAGGTACATGTCAAATTATCCCTTATATAGCTATCCAACATCGCTATAGCATGCAAATAACAAAGCTATTCTTTCCTGTGTTCCTGACTCACCCAGTCATTCTCCTGCTCCCAGATTTTCTACTATGTCTGGGTCCCTTTTAAGGAATATACATGCTGAAAAAGTTCTCTAAAAATATCCCCAAGAATTTTAATGCCAGGATGAGAAATGCATGGGTTGTTAAACTCAAAATCTTTTTTATGGGCAAAGAAAAAGGTCACTTTATGTACATATAAAGCAGATAGTGTTGTTATAACTGAAATCTAGTATTTGTTGGCCAGATAATTTTTACAGAATAATAAAAAATACTAATACAATTAAAATTGTTAAATACACATTTCTCAGCTATTACTACTTCTCCTGGTGTTATGTTTATCCTCCCCCTGCTCCTATGTCCTAAGTTTTTTTCTGGTGTTGGTGTGTGTGATGGAGTGTTACTGGGAATTTTTCATATCTGAAGTACATTGCCAAGATAGAAAGATGTGATGTTCTTGTTGATAGTTTCTTCTAGACAGTTTTTTCTTTACACTCCCCAAGGAGTCATTTTCATGTTTGGTAGCATGATCTTTCTTCAGCGTCTTGTATCTCCAGACTACCTCCAAATTGGCTGTATGTGCTGGTATGTTAGTACAAGTTGTTTTCCTTGGTACCCTCAGAATCAATTTCTGTAACTGCTCATGGATAAGTTGTTTACAGCCAAGGGTGGTCTAGTGAAAAGCCTATGTCCCATGCCTATACTCCTCTATGCTGCATCCTGTTTCCACACTTTTCAATGAGTGTGTGGTGGCCGGTGAACATACATTACAAGGGACAGAGAGTTTTCAGTAAGACAAGTCCCTAGTATCACAAGAACCACTTCATGTTAGGGTGACCAGAAAGGCTTCTCCCAGGATGCTTGTTCTGTTATGTTAATCTATCCCAGTTTGGATTCCCCAGTTGGCTGCTAACCTCTACCCCTCGTCACTCCCCCAGAGCTTCCCCATTGGTCCCTGTTCCCTGGTCCTGCCTTTTCCCTGTCCCTGGATAAAACTGTGAGTTTCGGGATCATGTTTGTATTTGCCTCTGCAACCTTTGACACTGTAGCAGCAATAAATGCTCCTGCCGGAACGCACACAAAGGCCCTTCTTGACTCTTTGCTACCGGCTATATTACTGAACCCACCCGTGCTTCTGTGAGGGCATGCGGGACCCCACGGAGCTGGGCAGGGACAGTATTAGGAGTGTGCTTTCTTATCAGGCCTGTATTTCTCTACCCTACATCACTTCTACAGTGGAATGAATAGCATCAGTAGACAAGGGAAGCGCAAATGATGTCTGTCTTGATAACGGTGGTCTGCAACATTCTTACATCTACAGTGAAGACATATGGATTTGAAGAATGAACTATTCGATGGAGAAGGAATTGGCTGTATGGATACACTCAATGGCTCAATGTCCAAATGGAAAACACTCAGTGGTGTTTTTCAAGTCTCCATAATGGGTCCAACAATATTTAATATCTTAGTTCATCACATAGATGATGGGATTGACGACATGCTCAGCAAGTTTGCAGGTGACACCAAGCTGAGTAGTTCAGTTGATATTCTTGAGCAGAGGGATAGCATCCAGCTGGACCTGAACAAGCTTAAGGAGTGGGAAATAGGGACCTCATGAAGTTCAACAAGCCAAGTGCAAGATCCTACATCTGGGTGGGGGAAACCAATCCCCGGTATCAATACAGACAGGGCAGTGAATATGTTGAGAGCAGCCTTAGGAAGGAAGACTTTGGGGATACTGATGAATTCACTTAGAGCAAGCCTGGCCAACCCTAGTCCTTATTCTTGAAATCTTGGTATATCATTCATAGACTGCTTCTAGCAATACTATACTGTATGATTAAGCTATAGACTAACACACAGAATGTTGCAGTGAACTATGGCCAAAGCCAGGTTCAGCCAGACCAGGGGACTGAAAGGTCCAGTGGTTTGATGCTTCGACAGCCCAAAACTTTAACAGAACACCCAAAAAGCTGTGAAAAATGCATAAATCTGTGCCTTAGCAGTGGCTGCAGCTCTCCCTTCCCCATATTTCTCATATGTGGCCGCTTTTCCACAGAGATCTAGGTTACTCGGCAGATAATTGGTCTCTGTTACTCCTCCCCACCTACCCCTTCCCCATTTGCTGTAATCCCTTCTCCCCACCCCTGTAACACACCCTAGTTGAAGTATCATTGGTTACTGTGTGTTTTCCACGCCCATTCTGTTGAGGTACAAAACTGTCCTGCCAGGCACGTGGCTGGGTCTCTCTCTGTGGACTTTTGCTCCAAATAAACCCTCTTCCCCCAAGAGAGTCCCTCTGCTTTATCCTACCTCCTTCGCACACCCTAGGCATCAGAGAGTGAGGCGAACCCGAGCTGGTGATTCGCCCGTTCCCCCGTACCGCGATTGGACTCCATTTGTCTCCGCTCAGGGCAGGCAAAAGATTGCTCGGTGCCAGGACATTGCACTAGCCCAGTAGGTACCTTAGAAACAGAACTTGCAGTTACTCCTGTGGCTTATACTTTGTTTTTTGGAATGACATCAGCAGCTAATATATGTTGTAATTGGATGTGTCTGTACCACCTTATAAAACAAGCTACTCATCTTTTTTTTTCTCCATTATTGGCTTTCTTTATAAAGGTTACCTTTTTTATATTTATTTTCAACTTGGAACAGTATAGTCTCTCTACTTGTCAGACAGAATAATACAGAATCCATATGTTATTGTCTACATTCACTCTCATGTAAAGAACACAAAAACATTACAAAATAGAGAGATAAGATTATTGGCCTCAGCTCAAAACGTATGAGAAGAATTATGGATAACATATTGAAAGAAATGCAGCTTCTAAAGTACCTATAGGTAGTGAAAATTCTTTATAAAGGGCTAAGTCCTGACATCTGTTTTTCTGCTGTACTCTATTCTAATTAATGCCATTTGTCCTACTGTGCTCTTTGCTGACTGTCTACTACATCATGAGGAATGTCAGGTGACATAAAATAAGTTTAAAAACACAATGGAAATCAAATAACTGATTTGGCTTCTTAAATTTTTCATAGCATAAATTGCAGCTTTGCTCTTTTTGGTCCTGAAAAAACTTCATCAAATTATGCTCTGAAATGTGAATATTCACAAAAATTATCAATCAGAATTATTAATATTCTTGATCATATAATCACATATATGTGTTGGTTCTTTAAACAACTTTGCAAGTATGGTATTAAGTAATTGCAACTAAATATTTCTGCCTTATGGAGAAAGAAATGAATTATTAACCTGGTATTTTCAATAGTTTGATAGTGGATAAGTTCCCTTGGATCTTTTGGACATGCAATGCATTCATGATGATTTTAATTTTTTCCAACGTCTTCTATAAACAGAGTCTTAGGAAGATGGTTCTTAAAAGTAAAAGAAAATTAAGCTGAAATTGTAAAAATATTATTTCACTAGAAGCCAATGTCCTTATTTGACTTCGAAACCATGAGGTAGCTACATAAACAACGTAGAGGGAAGAGCTAAACACATCAGCATTCTCGTCATATACTCCCATATTCATATTTCAGTTCTTCTTCTAATTACATACACCTGCACCAAATTTTGAAATAATTACTAACTCTCTTTTTCTTCAAGATACTACGAGATGGATTTTACAGAGCAGTTAGACCCTGAGTAAGTATTTTGTTTACTCTGCCCCTGCAGGAACTCTGAGCCAGTTTTCATATCTCCTCATAGATTCTTTATTCATTGTAATGTTATAAAGCACTCTTCTATCATCTCATTAACATGGAAGCAGTTACATTTCCATGTCATAATTAAAGACAGAGGGGCAAAGAATATCTGGTATTCCACTAGGCTGTCCAGAGAGTCATGGGAGTAGGAGGCAGAGACTTGCTTCAAGTAGTTTATAGTCTTATTTTACAGTGACTTTTTAATGTTAGAATATATAAGATGACTTTCATGCACAGAAATAGAATTTCTGTGAAAGGGCCTGTGATGTGCTTCAAGCAGTGTTATAGAAGACGGTATTTTTCTTACCTAGATTTGAAACTGAAGCAATTGCATCCTCTGGAATTACACCGCAAAATTTTAGAGCAGCCACATTCATATTTTTTGCAGCATCCAGTACCACCAACATTCTCTGATGGGTTGGACAGAGGACCGCCTCAATTTGTGATGCAAATGCACCCTAGTTAATATCAAAGCATGATGTTGCTTAAAACTGCTAATGAAGAGAATTTTACATCCCAACTAAGTTTAAATAAATGACATTTTACATGATATTGCATTCTACATGCTTCTTTGGTCTATATCTTAGATCTAAACCTTTTTTAAAGGCAACTTTCTTAAAGATTCAGATACCAACAAATAAACTGGGCTAACCTGATGTACCTAACTTCTTATTTGGTTCTCAGTCATAGTAGCTAACTTGTTTAGAAAATAAACTATCTACTGGCTTCTGCCCTAGAATATATTATACTCCCTCTTGCTCTGCATATCTCCAATATATGTATGCGGAGCCACACATATTGGGACAGACAAATTTTTTGATGTCTGAGAGAAGGGAATAAGCATGACAAAGAGAGAAACAGTGCATCTAATTGTATGCAAAATCCACTGATGTCAATGAAAATCTGGTTGTTGACTTCTAAATCTTTGAAGCAGGTTCTCTGATAACTTCACCTATTTTCATTAATATGCATCTTATATTCTTAGTATTTTTTTATCCAGATTTCAGTATAAAAAGTCCATCTTGTAAAACACTCACGGTAATGTAATGGATCAGCTAAATTTTACAGTGATTGTGCCTATGGTCATTTTTTGTCTTGTTGAAAATTTACTGTTTGCAAAAGAATGTATTGCAAAATATAATGGTTTGTTAATGGATCATCAAGTCAAACTCCTAGCGTGGTGCAGGAAAACTCAAAAATCGCATCATGTGCCCAAGAGTGCTGTCCAAATGCTTCTTGAACTCAGACAGGCTTGGTGCTATGACCACTTCCCTGGGGAGCCTGATCCAGTGCTCAACAACTCTTTGGGTGAAAAACATTTTCCTGGTATCTAAACTAAACCTCCCCTGATTCAGCTTCACGGCATTTCCTCAAGTCCAATCACTGGTCATGAGAGTGAAGAGGTCGGTAGCCTCTGCTTCCCCTCCTGAGCATGTTGAAGATCTCAATGAAATCTCCCCTCAGTCTCCTCCAGCCTGAACCAAGTGTTCTCAGTTGTCCCTCATGCGTCTTCTCCTCCAGACCCTTCACCATTTCTGTTGCCCTCCTTTGGATATTCTCTAATAGCTTCATGCCTGTTTTGTATTGTGGCACCCAAAACTGCCCCCAGCACTCGAGGTGAGGCCACTCCAGTGCAGAGCAGAGCAGAGCAGGGCAATCCCTCCTTTGCCCGGCTGGTGATGTTGTCCCTGATGCCCCCCAGGACAAGGCTGGCCCTCCTGGCTGCCAGGGCCCTGCTGACTCACGTAAAATGTGCCATCGATGAGGACCCCCAGGTCCCCTTCTGCAGTGCTTCTCTCCAGCTTCTTGTTCCCCACTCTACACACAGAACCAGGGTTGTCCTCTCCCAGGTGCACTTGACCTTGTTAAAGTGCTTAAAAAATATTTTAAGAAGCTGTACAGCTCTGATGCCAAGAAGGGCACTGAATTTTCTGCTCTCCTAATTCTTGAACAGAGGGTCTAAACACTGGGTCACTGGGACACTACAAAAAGTGTCTCTTTTTCCTCCTCTACAATGAGCTGCATTTACAAGCAAATACAATATTGAATACATCTCTGAAATGTTCTGAATCTTCTGACATGCTGTATATTTCTTCTAATAACATCTTAAAAAACTGGATTCTGAGACAATGCCATTTTCCTCTGCTTAGCTGTTTATTACTGTTTTCTGAAACTCAGACTGCATGTACATAGCCTGTATCTGCTGAGATATATATGCGCTAAAGAAGATCAGATGTCTAGAAGCAGGGAACAGTGACGTGTATAGGTAATTTCAGTGCAAGGACCTACTGAGCAGAGGGAGTGCTCAGCTTTTATTATATTTAAGGCCTGAACAAGTCTTTTTATGTATCTGTGAGCTTAGTGATTAACACTAAAAGTATCTTTTATTTTATTGTCTGAAGGCTTGAAGACCCAATGTTGGGGAAAAGTATTTTGCATTATTAGGCAGCATGTATCTATATCCATACTTGTAAATTCAATATACCTGACACTATTTTCTGACTGTGAGGCGGGCTATTCTGGAATGGTTTTCTTTTTCATTGTAGCATCATATTCTTAAATTTGCTATGAGCCCCTCATCTTTTTACTCTTAAGCATAAGGGAGATAAAAACAGCAGGACAATATTGATGCTGGTAATGAACATCCTGTTAAGCAGCTGGACCAGACCATGAAAACTGAGTCTTTTTTAGGAGGTCTTTCCTTAGAGAATTTTATTTTCCTCTTATCATATCCAGAAGAAAGAAACTTATGCCGGTCTAGATTAAAAAAAAAAAAAAGTTGTATTCTGTGACTATAAGTATTCATTTTCTTTCATGACCAAAAATATCTTTCAACTTGAAGTGTGCTTTTGACTGCTTCTTATATAACACGGAATGGTAAATATAAAGGCTTAAATAGAAAGGCTTTACATTCACCTTAGACTATTCTCTTTTACTGGAGAACATCCATTGTCTAAATTACCTCATCTTATTTCTCTGAATAGCATTTTATCATGTCAAAACTGCCTTTTGGAAATTATCTCTAACTCCGATTTGGATTTGCAAAACCTTTCTCAGATAAGCCCCAAGTGAGGCTCATAGGTTACTATTGGTTAAAGTGCAAATTTCTAGTCCGTATTGTAAGTGGGAAAATTCTCCCAACTTAAAAACATCAAGCTCCAGTGTCTGGAAGTATTTCTTGTCTTCATTATTTTATCACCTTTGGAAGAACAGACAGTCAGCTCAGGAGAACTATCATGAGTCAGAACTAAGAAGGGTGTCATGAGGTTATGCAGGGAAACAATTAAAATGGCCAAAACTCAACTAGAACTTAACGTGATTAAAGCTGTGAAAAAACAACAAAATGCTTTTAGAAATATGTCAGCAACAAAAGCAGTGCTAAGGAGAATCTCCACGCTTCACATGTTGAGGGGAGGAATCATAGTGACAAGGGATGAGAAAAAGTCTGACATACTTAATGTCTTCTTTGCCTCAGTCTTTAACAGTGCAAGTTGTCCTCAGGTTGCCCAGCCCCGTGAGCTGAAATCCAGGGAGCAGAATGAAACCCCAATAGAACAAGGAGGAAACAATCAGAGATTTGCTACACCACTTAGACATGCAGAAGTCTATAGGACTGGGTGAGATTCACCCAAGAATACTGAGAGAGATGATGGAACTGCTCACTGGGCCACTTTCAATCATTTACTAGCAGTCCTGGCTGACTGAGGAGGTCCCAGCTGACTGTAAATTAGAAAATATGACACCCATCTGCAAGACAGTCGGGCAGGAGGATCTGGGGAACTACAGGCCTATCAGCCTGACCTCAGTGCCAGGGAAGATCCTGGAGCAGATCATCTTGAGTGCCATCACATAGGTTGTACAAGACAACCAGGGGATCAGACCCAGAGAGTATGGGTTTATGAAGGAGAGGTCCTGCTTGACCTGCCTGATCTACTTCTAGGAGAAAATGATCCACTTGGTAGGGGAGGGAAAGGTTGTGAATGTTGGCTACCTAGATTTGAGTAAAGTCTTTGACACTGTCTCCCACAGCATTCTTCTGGAATGTCTGGTTGCTCATGGCTAGGATAGGTGCAATGTTCATTTTGTAAAAAAATTGTCTGGATGATGGGGCCCAGAAAGTGGTGGTGAATGGAGTTAAATCCAGTTAGTGGCTGTCACAAGTTCCCCAAGGCTCAGTACTGGGGCAAGTCCTGTTTAATATCTCTCCTCCTGGATGAGAGGATTAAATGCATCTTCAGTAAGTTTTCAGATGACACCAAATTGAGCGGGAGTCTTTACCTGCTGGAGAGTAGAAAGGTTCTGACCTGGAGAGGCTGGATTTATAGGCCAAGGCTAATTGTATGAGGTTCAACAAGGCAAAGTGCTGGATCCTGCACTTGGGTCACAATAGTGAGTGGTACAGGCTGAGGGAAGAATGTCTGGAAAGCTTCCCAGCAGAGAGAGACCTGGGCGTGCTGGTTGACAGTGGCTGAACATGAGCCACTGAGTGCCCAGGTGGCCAAGAAGGCTAATGACATCCTGGCCTGTATCAAAAATAGAGTGGCCAGCAGTATGAAGGCAGACATCATCCCCCTGTACTCAGGACTGGTGAGGCTTCACCTCAAATTTGTGTTCTGAGCTCCTCAATACACACAAGATGTTGAGGGGCTGGAGAGTGTCCGGAGAAGGGCAATGAAGCTGGTGAAGGGACTGGAGCACAGGTCTCATAAACAGCACCTGAGAGAGCTGGGTTTGTTTAGCCTGGAGTAAAGGAGGGTTGGGAGGATCTTCTCTCTCTACAACTGCCTGAAAGGAAGTTAAAGCTTGGTGGGTGTCAGTCTCTTTTCCCAAGTAACAAGCATTAGGATGAGAAGAAATGGCCTCACTTGTTTCAGGACAAGTTTAGATTGGATATTAGGAAAAATTTCTTCACCAAAATGGTGGTCAGGCATTGGAACAAGATGCTGAGGTATATGGTGGAATCACCATCCCTGGAAGTGTTCAAAATATATTTAGATGTGGCACTTGGAGACATGGTTCATTGGTGAAGGTGGCAATGGTATTTTACTGGTGTGACTTGATGATCTGTGATCTTGGAGATCTTTTCCAGTTGTAACAATTTTATGCTTCTATTTTTAATTTAGTATATTTTTAGAAATATAGGCAGTTCTCTAGACTTCAGAGGAAGCTAGGAATATAGCATTTCAACAAATAACTTGGCTGTCTTCTCTTATAGGTTTTCAAAAACTTATTCACAAAATTCCAAACACAAATATAAAGTTTTTTATGGCTGCTTTGCCCAGCATTATGTGCAAAATATGTCTCAAATTCAAGTTTAATATAGAGTTCCAAAACGATATTCGACTAACTATAAAGGTTTATATATAATGTCCTGGCTCTAACCACTCAATTTTAAGATTCAGTAACAAAGGAACACTGTGTTCTTCCAAATAATAGGTACTATCAAGATTCACATACTAAACAATTGTATTTTTGCAGGCAAAAAGACAGACGTCTTGTAGAAAATACACATTTATGATCTCATTAATATGGCATTGCAAAGAATATATGTAAGCAAATTAAGGAATTAAATAAGTGAAAAAAATGAAAGCAGTAACAACTTTTTCATTTTCTAAGTTTTGAGGGCTTAATTTGTAAAGTTAAGAACGTAAAGAATAGAATTTTGATGTTTAAAGTCATCGTAGGTGTATGTGCATATACATGCATGTGCTTTTAGATATATTAGTTGATGTTACATTTTCAGATTTAAGTGAATAATATACTTTGATCAAGGGAAATTTGTGTATACTTAGATAAACAATTCACTTACATCATAAAAACCCAACATCAAGCTATACAGTAAACAAACTCTAGTTTAATACAAAATTCTCTGCTAAAAATTCTCTGTTTAAATGTCAGGAACTAACAAATGAGGCCAGCAAAAGATAATTGAGTCGATTAATGTACTGTGACAAGTTGGGGAAAATGAAGCATTTTCGTGCTATATGGATGAAAGTGCTACCTCTTGTAAAGCTGCTAACAGAAGATTTGTAGAACATGCCAATATGAGGCTTTTATCATGTGCCTCATTCGCATTTTGAAGCCAGTGCATGAGAGACATTAGCATTTCCTTTTCATTCTGTTTAACGTTTTCTTTTTCTGTAGCAGTTTGTTAAGGCACCAGTGATGACAGATTAGGACACACAGTTATAGAAACCTATTAGCAGAAAAAAATAATAAAAATAATGGATGCCCTAAAAACTGGGATAGTTCCTGTTTTTCAGAAAAGTAACCTATATTTGTTTAAAAAATATTGTTATAGATGAATCAGTATTTGTAAAAGACAGCACTTTTTCCCAGAGTTTTTTTTTTTGTGAGTAATTTGTGAAAATACATTCAAAATGTCTAATTTTAGATTAGAGAGTGAGATCTTCAGAAAATACCTAGTAAGCTTTTGTGAAAAGATCCTTGAGGGCACAGCTTAAGTCATGATTTTACATGATAGCTTTAACAGCTTCAGTTTTAACTTGAAAATAAAAGAATTATACTTAAAGTAAGAAAAATTCTCATGTCTTTAACTTTTCCATTTAAATTAACACCTCTGATAACTTCTAAACAAGAACATACATTAATGTCATAAGTGGGATCAAACTAGACAATTTCAATTTTTACCATGAATTGAATCATTGCCTCAGGATGGAAGTTTATTTCTGAATTATCGTGCATTAGTTTCATGAAATCAGACTACGTTTTATTTCAAAGGTGAATGAGAATATTTAAGTAATAAACTAGATTTCATCAGAGTATTTAACAGTAAACAGGTTTATGGGAAAAGCAATGTGAATTTCCAATTCATTCTTTTTTCACTGTCTGATAGAGGCACAGATGGCTTGTTCATGAAATCCAAATTTTAAAATGTGAAAGAAAGAATGAATAAGATATGAAATTTTTGAAAAACAAGAAAAAAAAAGCCAGATAAGGCTAAAAGTATGTGTGTATGTATGCATGTGTGAGTATATATATATATATATATACACACATATATGAAAACTATAAAATAATATATATGAAATTAAAAAATAAGCTTTATATGTTTATGCATATATATTAAGCACAAAGTAAGAGATGTAGCCAGGTACTAATACATTCATCCATTGCATTTTTACACCTTTTGGCTTTACGAAATCTAGGCAAGCTGGAAAAAAGCTGTCATTATAAAAGTGAGATGAAAAGGAGTTTTGAATGAGGAAATACAATACAGAAGAAATGCAGTTATGGAGGACATGACAGACACAATCATTCATACGAGAGAAGGAGGCAGAAAATCAGCATTCCTATGAAAGAATGATGGAAGGACACAGTGCAATTATACTTTTTCTTTTATGTAAGTAACAAAATAGTGTTAACAAAAGCCTAAGGAAGTATAAAGAAAAGTTCACCAAAAATAGTGGAGATGAAGAGGTCCAATACTGGGTCATGCATGGACCTTGATGACTTCATAAATAATCAGTGTTTTCCTTGTATGCTGAGCCAAATACATGTCATCTGGAATGTAAAATATAGAACAATAGATATTTGAGAAGAAAATTAATAAATTACTGTATAACAAGATTTCACTGGCAATTGTAGAAGGGTGGGAGATGCAGCTTTTTTTAATAAACTGTTAGAATCATGTGAAGGTTTGGTATTATTGGTGTTGGGATGCTTTAGCTACCTGGTATGGTACTGTGAGAGGTAGAACAGCATGACATGTAGGGTAGGATTTTGCCTTCCCAATTCTGAGTGCATGAGTGGTTAGTGCTTATCAGCTGAACTGGCTCTGGGGGGTAAAAAGCCCTACACTAGATCACATCACTGACAACATTAAAATTGCCTTTTTCGTTTCTTTACAAACTATAAATGTAACCTAGATGACTGATGAAGCTGTAGTAGCTATTGACAAAGAGGCAATGTTTAGTGAACTGAATCCCAGCAAAATTATTTTAATATATAGTTAAATGTAACACCTCCAGAAGAAGTTGTCCTACATATCATTCAAAAAATTGGAATATTGAGAATATGTTCATAATTCTTGTGTTAAGAAGAAAAAAAAAGAAAAAAAAATAGTGTATGAAAAACTTAAATACTTTTGTTTCTATTATATTACTTTATTAGAACTATGGAAATATAAATATTTTGTATTTTAATGTTACATCATTTTACTGGTTGAACTCATAAACTCTGAAAGCCTGTAAAACATCCTAAGAACTAGGTCAGAAAGTGCTAAAGAAGTTTTACAATATTGGGGGTTTTTTAATGATTGGGTATTGAAAATACATGTATAAACAGTCCTACTCCAGGAAAACTTGGACATATTTTAAAAAAAGTCAGGTTGGCTAAATATGGATATTTTTTCATGAACCTCAAACACAGAAGAGATTATGTAGAAAAATTGAAGCCTAGGACAAGGTACTAAGCATAAGTTGACCTGAGCAAAATCAGAAAATCCACTTCACAAATTAAATATACCATGGAGCAAAGTTACGCAAGCAGTTATTCTGCAACTAGGTTAACAGCAAGATGGAAACTTTGAAATTTGTACTAATGCCACAAAAATGAAGTAAATCACAGTATACTAACTTGATGAACACACAAATGGCAATTACAATGAGAAAGAAAATCTTTGGAACAAGCAAGAAAGAACTTTGAAAGTGCTTGGGTTAATTCACTCATTTTCCTTTTATAGGTTAATTTCATATAAAAACAGACTTTGGGTAATGAAATCTCAGAGTCTAAGTCATTTATCTCTTTAGAATTCAGGGAAATTTGTTGGGATTTTGAAAGACTGGTTAAAGCTCTACAGTCCCTATTTTTTATAAAATCAGAAAAGAGGAATTACAAGATATAGATATACGTGGCTAATATATGTTTGTTGAAAAATATTTGGAACAAGTAATTAAGCTAACCATATTTTTCAGTTTTCCTTCTTTCTGTGTATGCATGTGTAGCATCAATAATAATCACACCCAAGAAATTGAAGAGACGAGACATCTAGTGGTAAGGAGAGAACAGTACTGAACTATATTGTCAAGGCTGTGGAGCCTCCACCACCACTGTTTAAAACAGAGTAGAAAGAACATCTTATAGATACTTATAGATATATACTTATACATAACTTATAGATACTTAAACAGAAACTGAATTAGATATGTTCATGATCTCCCTTCCAATCCAGACATTCTATGAACTGAAGAAAAACAACAAAGAAATATTCTAGTAGCATTAAAGAACCATTCCAAACCAAGCTTCTATATGATGATAGAAGTAGTGTGTATTTAAAAAATAAATTAAATTTATTTATTTATTTATTTAATTTATGTAACTTTTTAAACTGAGTAGCAGCTGACAAAACTAACATGAATTCTTCTCATTCTAAGAACATTAAATTTAAACTTGATACAAAAGTCTTCATTTAATTGTGTATAGTATTTTAAGCTACTCATTACTCTGTAACTTGAAACTGCCTGACTTTCTATAAATAATCAAAATTTTAACTTTATACTTTACACTAGTGTAGTGGTTTAGTTTTAAATCCATTACTTACTTATTTTCCTTCTGTGACATAAGAATCAGGAGAAAGCGAAGCAGGCACAAAACTTTAAAGAATATAAAAAAGTTTATTAACAGAAATGAAAGGAAAAAAAAATCAGAATAAACCTGCAGAACACTTCTCCTCCACCCACCTCTCCTCTCTTCTCCCACTGACAATGTAAAGAGATTTTCCAGACATTTTACCACCTCTATACTAGTCTTTCTTCAGTTCACTTAGGGAGAGGAGTTTCTCTTGCTCATGCTATGGAGACATCTCCACAAGAAACAGCTCTCTCGTGGCTTCAATGTCACAGCGAGACAGCTGCCCGGGTTGGTTCTCTGCTCACATGGGAAAGTCCCTTCCCTCGACTCACAGCTTTCCCCACAACTGTTTTTGAGGGTTAAATCTTTAGCTAATGGGGCACCATTTTAAGGATGAGCTGTTCCAAAGCAAAGGTTTTCTTCATCTATCTCTGGGATCATCTTCATTTCTGGGAACAGAGGTCTTCTTCTCTTTCCCTGGGGGCAACGGTCTTCATTACTCGCATCTTTCTCTGTTCAAGCTTCTCATTAGATCACAGCTACTTCAACATTTGCCTGTTTCAGCACAGGTGCCTTTGCTCATGGTTGGGGTTTGAACGCTCCACCCCCCCATGCTTTTCATGAAATTACAACGGGTACTCTGATGTATCATAGTCCATCACCATAGCTTTACAAAAGAATTTCAGCTTCTAGGTTTGAAGCATCTCCTCTTTCTCCTCTCTCTGGGCTTCAGCTTTTCCTTCTTCACTGACTTTGGTGTCTCTATGTGTTTTCTCTACGTGCCTTCACCTTTCCTCTTCCTCTGACTCGGGAGAGGATTGATGTCTGTAGGTTTCACCTGTTCTGGAGAATTTTACAGCACTAAGAGAGTTAATCTCACCTGGGCCTTGCAACAGGAGTTTGCCTCTTGCTGTTGGTCACCTAATCTCTGCCTGGTGGTGGCTGGAGCTCTTGCGGTGCAGTGGCCACACTGAGGGGTCTGCGCCGGGTGTCCAGCGAGCAGAAACCGCTGAGATCTCAGCCAAGCCACGCTGCTGCCAACCCAGCTGGGGTGCACTGAGTGGGGCCCAGCCTGGCCCCGCTGGGTCGCATGGGCCCCCCAGTTGCCTGTTCAAAAACTGGGAGCTAGAGAGCTTTCCCGGGGTTTGTTCGTTCTTAAATATGGTATTCACAGAGGCATGTCAAGCTTCTTAAGTGGTTTAACAGATTTGTCAATATTCAAAGTAGACAGTTGATTGGTTCTGTCAGGTCTAGAGGAAACTGTCTGCAGCCCCTTGTAAAAAAATCACTTCCGTGGGTGGTGGAATTCTCCTTAACTAAAACCCAAGCTGTGCTAAACCACGACAACTAGCCACCACATTATTTCATTTCAACCTGATTGAAAGTCTCTTTATCTTGATTTCCTGGATTCAAAATCCATTATGTCTCTTACAGCATCTCAAATATAACTTATCCTTTTATCAAAAATTTCATAAATTGCCCTCCATATAATAGACAAACAAATGTTATAACTTTGGTACAAGTTCCAAGATCTATGTGTTAATTATACTAAAGCAATATCTGAACTAGTTGCTTTTTACACAGACTTTTCACTCCATTTGTGCCTTTTCAATTGTTCAGTAATATATTCATAATGCTTAGGCAGAAAGGGGAAATAGTTAAAGAATAAGTCACAGGTATGTTGAATTAAATACCAGAAGGAATCATTGGGTTGTGTGGCTTGAACTACTTTTTAATTTTTTTCTTAGTGAATCTGTATAAAGACCAATTACTTGTAAAGTCTTAGAGTTTTTATCACTTCTGTTTTTTCCCATGAGAAGTCATATAAGGAAACTTCAAAGATGCTAGCTTGATCTGATGAAGGTCAGTCTAGTCTCCTTGCTTGAAAGGAAATCAAACTCTCAAAAGGTACTCTGAGTGAGTACAGAAACATTAGATTTCCTGCATTAATGATGACATTGCCAATGCAATGAACAGTTTTCACTGAAGAAGGGAGGAGGACAAGGAGGACAGTGAGATCTTCCTAATTTCTTTCCTCAATGACAGCCATATATATATGAAACCCACTTGTGTGCTCATGAACTATCTCTCTGAAACCTGCAAAAAGTTGGGCATTAGAATTACAATGCAGTGGTGAGAGAATATTTGCATTCTTGGCCTTACAAATATGTCATAGAAATTGGAAACCGTCCAGAAATTAATGGAAGAGAATGTGAAACTGTCACTTTTCAGAACAAGGTAGGAATAGTTCAAGGATGCCATGTTTTAAAAAGTAAATGAAACTGCAAAGTAATTTAGGAAAAAAGATTTCCTTGTTTGCAGAGAAATAACCTAAGAAATTTTTCACTTTTCTTGCAGAGGAGCAACCCAAGAGGAAGAATGTTGATATAGAATAAACCCAGTATTCAAGCAACATAAAAGATAAAAGCTATAGGCCTCTTAGGAAGAAAAGTTATTTTAAATTAACTTAGTACTGAAATGTCTTAAGAAGCTGATGATATTGCCTATCCATAGCTTTGTCTCCTAGCGACTGTTTGCTATCTCTTCCTCTAGTGTTGCTTGACTTTTTAAATTTACTTTTATTTATATATTACTTATTTTTATTATTTATCTTTCTAAGGTTTTGTGTTATTTCTTGTATTTTTCATTTCTTCCTTTTGTGCCGCACTGCATCAGATATCAAAAGGTATATTCTGCATGATGTCACTTTAGCTTTGGGTTCTTTCAATTTCCTTGTGATCAGGACCTATCTAATTTATTTGATGTGAATTTACTTTATTATATGATCCATAATTAATTTATTATTCTTGTTCCTATAGCTACGTGTATGTCTTAAAATACTGTGCAGTATAGATTTTTTAAAGTGTGGATTAATCCACTTTTTTTTTGTTTGCATAGTACCTTGCACAATGACTGACTTCTCAATCGTGGCATAACATAACACGTAAACTATAATATTAATAATGTTATAAATAAACTAAATATAATAAATTAAAATATTATAAATTAAATAAATAAACTATAATTTAATAATATTAGCAAATAGTATGTTTAAAGTATATATACTAGTATATATAGTATAGTATATTCAAACCACAAGACATAGAGAGTGTATTATTATCTAATTAACTATATATTTTTAACAAAATGTCTATGTATATCTGAATATATGGAAAGAGACAGAGAAATTTATAGTTGCATCTTCCTTTTTTAGCTAATAAAAGAGCAGATTGGGAAGGGTCTTTAAATATGCATTTTTCCTTCTACCAGAAGGAACACACAAGAAACAAATTGTGAAATCTATTTTTTGTACTCATACACCAGAAGTAATCAGGTCTAACTGACACAATTATTTTGTACCATTGATAGTGTTAGCATTTAACCCAACAAATATGAGAGTGAAATTTGTTTCAGTTCCACCAATCTTTTTATTAACTCCAAAATCATATGACGAGGAAATTGCTGACAGAACTGTCTCATAGATCAGATCTTATTTGTGGAATTTATCCTATATGTCACTGACAAGGATCCCCTTTCCTAAAATCTAGTTATTTTCTCAGGTTTTTAAGTAGCTTTATGCCACATCCCAAAACTAAAAGTTCTTACTAAATCCTTACAACAATTTTTTTTCCTGTGGTGCAAATGTTTAAGTTGGGTTTATCTGACTACTGCTGAAGGATGTGTGCAGACACACACAGAGTCCATGCTGAACATCAGTTCATTTCCTAGCAAATCTATTGCTTAAGAAATGGAGAAGCTCTCTCTCCACTCATGATACTGAAAACATTTGTCTCTCCCAGATGCACTGGAAAAGACAACTAGCTTCCATGAGGGACAGAATACTTACCAGTCTTTACATTTTGGCATCCTGAAACAGATCTGTGTGGAATCAAGTCCACTGGGGAAAATTAGAGCATAAACTAATTTTGCCTTGGACTTTTAACAAATTCACCATTTTCTGAAAAAAAGACAATTATTTATAATCACACATGTATTATATATATAAACATATATGGATATATGTAAAATATACCTAGTATATATTAAGTATGCATGGAGTTATACATATGTAATTTGAAACAAATCAGTCTTAAGATTCACAAATCATGCGCTCACTTTGAATTTTTCTAGCCTATTACAAGTGCTGCCATACTGAAGCCTAAGGAGAAGGTTCATCTATACTTTTCCTTTTGTCAGCTTTTAATAGATCTAATTGCCTAATTATCTGCTTCAGTGCAGTGGTGGAGTGCTGTAACATTTCTCCTCTCCCCTGGGGAATGTGCACATTCTCTGGGAAGTTGCCATCTGCTTCCATTTAGAATACTGGTGAAACACTCATTTAAGCACTGAGGATTGCCAACTTCATCTGTCAGTAGGCTTCATTCAGAAAGGATTGACTGTTTTATTATTCTGATTCCTGTTAAAGTTGTAAAGAACATCCTGGTAGGAAGAACAGTTTATCATCAGAAATGAAAATATGTGTTTGTTACTGAAAATGACCTCAATGCCGACAACCTAACTAAACATAGAAAGCAGATCAAGTCAGATATTTCAGAATTATAATTTTCACTTTCTTGGTCCTGGTTTGATCAGCTGATGAAACACATATTCTAAAATGTGCCCATGACCATGTAGAGCAGATGTTAAAAAGAAGCTAAAGCACTACTCCCTGGAAAGTAAGCATTTCTTATTTACAGTGTGCAGTTCAACTCCATTCAGTAGTTCACCTCAATTACTGCTTGCAAAATGTAAAGGACCTCAAGTCCCCTAACAAACCATATGATCGTATGGTTATTTCCTGGTACAACAGAAACCAGTGCTGGTGTAACCTCCTTGTGCTTCTTCCAAGAGGTTTCACTCCATCTTCTTGGTTTGGATAACTTGCAAACATGGAACATATAAAATCTTTTTTTAAAATTGACAATAGAAATAGTGAGATTTTTTTTTTTCCAAAGACCTCTCTGGCTATGCAATCAGTACCTGCATCAGGTACTGATGGAAATTTTTCCAGTGTTCTGCACAGTGAAGTTAGAAACTAGTCAAATAACAGGTTCTACACCATCTAGCATTTTTTGCAGCAAAGAAACATAACAGCTAGTAATATTTAGAGAAAAATCAAGTAATTTTTGGCTGGCTAGGTAGTTCTAGTAAAGAAAAGTTTGTCAGAATTGAGATCATATTTGTAGGCTAAAGATCTGTAAGGTCAGTTTCTGACTTTCTAGACAAGATTTTTGGTTGTATAATCACCTTTTCCAAATAAATTCCTACTGACAGTCTACTCTTATTTTTAATGCTTTGAAACAGTTCTAATCCTAACCTTTGCAGCTCACTGTGACACTTCCCCATCCAATGTCAGGTGAGAATTCCAAATGTTTTCTTTTTTAAGACATGCAGTCTGTGGTACACATTCTACACAGCAAAACCATCTACCCATGACTGCTATGGAACAACTGAAGTAAGTTTGAGAATTGCCATATCACTTTTTTTAGCTAAGGATGTGTTTATAAAGTAAACTCTAAAATGTTGGGAAAAATATTATCTTAATTTTGTATATGCTTAGATAACAAGATAATGGGTATGACAGACCTTACATTTATGAAAAGTTGACCATCCTGGTATATCATATGTTCCTTCAAATAGCTTCACTGAAAGTGAAATTAAAAACTGGTAAAAGAAAACAAATTCAGTGCCTGGAGGGCATGGTTATATATTAACTTACCATATGAATTCCATGCCAGTAGATTAATTTTTTTCCCCAAATCTTATGTGGAAGTGATTAATTCTGTAATCAAGTTACTGCAGGACCATATTCTTCTAATAGGAGTAATTTTAAGTTATTAATTTTTCTCCAAAAGACAAAATCATATAATTGTTGAAACCATAGAGTCTGTATCTTTATTACACCACTGCGTGTCTCTCTTTGCTAAGACTAAAAGTGTGAAATAATGGCTAATTTTAGTCACCTCAAAATTGGTATCCTACTGCTATTATGCAGTGTTCACATAATGAAAGTCAAATAGTGAGTTAAGAAATCTGTTTTTAAACTTATATTCTGAAAGCAATAGAGAATCCTCATCAAAGGTGGAGAAGCTTCTATCAGGAGCTGATGTTAATTGCATTGTGATTGTCATGTTATCTTTCTGTAAATCCTGATCACGACTTTCCGCATAATTAAAAACCATTGCGATAAAAAGAGAGGGAAAAGAAATAGAACAAAACAAACAAAACCAATTAAAGTTAGTTACAAATTAGAAAGAAATCATTTGCCCCAAATGCTTTGAAACCAAACTGCATTGTGAAAAAATTACATCTTTACATTTTCTACTCCCAAAACAGCTGAACCGAAACTATCAAAATATAAAGCAAGTCTAATTTAATGTTTCTTCTTTTAAAATCAATATTTATACATTTTTTCTAACATCTTCTTTCAGATGCTTGTATTCCATAATTGCAAATGAACACACTCAAAGAAAAAAAGAATACAGTAAATCTTTGTCTTACCCTGAAATGAAACTGTGATTATAGTCATATGGATTTCTAGATACCCCCATCCATGTCTTCTTTTTCACATCTTGATTTCTTTGTGGAACTATTACCTATACTCTTCAGTTTCTGTCCCAGATCTGTCTTGTAGTTTACATGCAACAGTTTACCAGAGCAACGACTAGGCCGTGTGGATCCATCCATTATAGCTGCATCTGCTTCATACACATGTATATGTGCATACATATAATATACTTTATGAAATTAGCTGCATTAATTTAGCCTTCTCAATTTTTACAAAATCACACATATTATTTATCATTATTGTTCAGCTGTCATTGCTTCCTTGTAACAGATTTCAGTTAAAAACCACAGTTAATGTTCAGAACCTGCATATTTCACTTTATTCTAGAGAATATATATATTTGAGTATTTGGTCATTATTTCTACTTTATGTTGCATCCAACTCAATCTCTTTAGATTGTGTATTTTTCATAGAAGGATCACAGTTTCAGAAGCTATATTAGTACATCAATAAAGTAAAAACAAAAAACATGGCTGACACCTAGTCATATTATTCCAAAGTCTTAAAGACATCTTCCAGTTTGACTTAGGAATCCTCAATGGTTGTATCTCTACATTTTCAACCACTTTCACGTTCTCAGGAACATGACATCTGACTTCTATCACATTCACTTAGGCTCCAGAAGATTGACACAGGTACTTAAGAACCTTCAGAACCCAAATGCAGTAGTGTATCACTAAATTATCTGCCATATCTAGACAGGATCAGCTCTTTCCACAGTGAATCTTGCCATCTACATTTTGAATTCATTAACATTGCGGTGACTCTTTTTCTGTAAGGGTTAATGGATAAGATTCCGAAATGTCTTTCAGGTCAGGGTCAAGCCACTCACCTTCCCAAACTTTGTAAATTTCTTTACAAAGTCAATAAAACCATTCTCCATCACATCTTGAATCCATGAATAGGTATTTCTTTCCAAACAATAGCTAAAGGTAAACAAGAAGGGTTTAGAGTTTCTGCTTTCCTCCTTTACTGTTTACAGCCTACTCTCTGCTATGACCTGAGGTTTAAAGTACCTCTCATGGGAGAGAAGAAACATGGTTTGCATCCAAGTGTCCTATTTTCAGGGGAAGTGGGCTATCTGCTGAGAGTTCAGAGCTGCTCAAAGGGATTAATGTCATCTTATGGCAGTGTGGCTAAGGTGATAACTGCTGCAGCAGGGTGGGAATTGAGTTAATTTTAATGACTTCATAGCTGAATGCACAAGTCTAAGTGTAATTATCTTTAGTTGCAAACTTGGCAACACCACTCATTTCATGAATTACTCTGGTGTTGCTGCTACTTTTTGATGCACTGTTCAATTTATATCTTTCTTTTGTGAATACATGTTGTGTTTTTCTCTCCGTTTGAAATTCTATTACCACCAATTTGTTTTTAAGGGCTTGAAAGAATTGATCAGTTAATTAAAATTAAATAATTATTCTTGAAGGGCTTTCTTTAGGAACTTCACTTTTCTGTGTTAATTTTTCTGATATGTTTCTGAGAATTGCATATAGTCAGTACTCATGAAGAATATTTGCTTGTCACTGCTTCATATCATCATAATTTTTGGAAGACCACACACACGTGAGTGTTTGCATTCTTTTGGATTCTGAATGTCCAAGACACATTCATTTATCATCAAGCTTTTTGTTACAAATTTGCTTGTTTATCATTTTTTTGTGAGATTTGATGCCATGCAGAGTCTGTATCACATCAGGATCATAGCTGCCATTTTAGCTCACTGAGTTCAAACAAGATAACCAGCAACAATGGTCAGATAAATCATTAAACAGTTAATCTTTTCCATAAGAGTGTTGTACTTGTCTAGCAATAGCAGTTCACAGTCACGACATGTAAAATAGTCAGGGAGTTTAATGGATTAATTTACATCTGGAGGGCATAACATTCTAAAAAATACTTATTTCACTTGTTTTCAATATTTTGGCTTGGGTACCTGTTATACAATAGGCACAAGTTTCTTATTGAGAAACAGTTTGTCTTTAAGGTACAGGAAAAAATGATAATTTGTATTCTTCTAAGTTTGAGTTTTGATGATCACGTGATTGACATTGTATTTTCTAAAAGCTTGTAGTAATTTTAAAAAAGCACCCAACATGGCAAAAAAGAAAGAATCAATATTTAGCAGTAAGATTGCATATTTTAGTTCAAATGTCTATTGAATTTTAATATTGAATCAAATTATTGCCTGATAACTTCTCCTATCCTACAGCATGCCTTTTAGAAAATACTTTGGTTTTGCACCATTTTGTTGTGTGTTTTATTGTGAAGTTAATCACCTATTCTGTGAAAAACTATTCTTTATTTGACTTTCTCTAGATACAAACTTCTAAAGCCTCCTTTATCAATATGCCTTACTCTTATAGCAACCTGGTTCTAGCTCTTCCACCCTGTGAAAGTAGTTACCTGCTCAAGGTGTAGAGAGGTATTTCAATTATTCCCTTATGCCTCTATTTCACTGTTCTGTCCCTCCTCAATTTGCCTAAATCATCTTTTCACAATTTTGTATTCTCCTGTAAACATCCAATAAGTCCTGTGTGATTTCAAAATGTTCTTCCCACGCATCCCAAGTGTCCCACTGCTAGACTGAAACCCCACCCTCAGTCTGAGAAGTAGAGTCAGGATTCTAACCTCATAAAGGCAAACTTGCAGCTGTTCAGGGGGTTAGAATGTGGGATCCCTTGGAAACCTGCCCTCTGAGGCAAAGGAACAAACCAGAGATGGGAGATATTTAAGGACGTTCCTTAGTGTGCAAGAGCTCTCAGTCCCAATGTGGGCATGTAAGAGGTGTTATGACGAAGGGTAAATAATGTTCTTGTTAATAGAGCCCTTGGGGTGAGTTAGAGTGAAATGACACTGAATGACCAGAGTATATATGAGGCAGGTTTATTTTAAAATAATTTTGTTGCACCAGAAAGGAATTATGTGATAATTTTGGTTATTTTCTATAAAAATATAAAAATATCATGAAGAAAATATATAAGGAAAGAAAGAAAGAAAAGGAAAGTACAAGAGTAGATAGTGGAAAGGAAAGATATCACCACTTGTGCATCCAGCCACAGGACTTGATCATTGCAATTTTGATGTCTGTGATCAGAGGGATGGTCACAGCCTTGATGCGTTGGGGCTGGGGATGGAGTCCCACAAAACAAATAGTTTGACAGGCTGTACACGTTCAGGCCTGTGTGGGAATGGAGAGGGGTTTGACTTTCTCTGATGCAACTCTGTGGAAATCAGGGAGAATGGACATTTCAGAGGTCTTTGATAGTTTATGGTCCTTTCTAATGACATGACCACTGTTTGGCCCTGCTTTTCATCACAGTGTAGTAGTACCAGTTGTGCCAAGGAAGGAAGGAAGGAAGGAAGGAAGGAAGGAAGGAAGGAATACCAATACCTTCAGGCTTATGTGTGAATGTCCTGATACCTTCCTTAGGGGAAAGGTTTTCTTTACCAGGATAGAGGAAATTAGCATAATAAAATGCACTGCCCCATTTCCACAGTATCTGCTTCTTATCAGCCTTTTCCTTTATCTGCTGCAAAAGCACTTTTTTAAAGACATCAGTCCCAGGCCAGCAGTGTTCAGGCAGCTCATCCAAGCAAAGGTCAGTTCATCACAGGAGGCCATCTTGGCTAAATTAAGACCTCTTAGCCAAACTAAAACACAAAACTAAAATGTGGGCAATGGAGGCAGGGATATGCACCCCAGGAATATTAAAGCTCTAGAATGCAGAGATGGGGATCAGTAGGCCAAGGATCAGTTGGAGCTCAACTTGCCTAGGGATATGAAAAATAACAAGGGTTTCTTTAGGTACACAGGACAGCAAATAAAGATGTGAGAAATTGAACCCAACCTGGTCAGGGAAACAGGACACAGTTGACATAGAGAAGGCTGAGGTACTCCATAACTCTTTTGCTTCAGTCTTCACCAGCAAATGCTCCAGCCACACTATCCAATTCAGAGAATTAGAAGGCAGGGACGGGGAGAGTAAAGTACTGCCCACTGTAGAAGACCAGGTTTAAGAACGCCTAAGGAACTGGAAGCAGCACAAGTCCATGGGATCTGGTAAGATGTATCCTGAGGAAACTGCCAACAGCTAAGCCATTCTCCTTCATGTTTGGAAAGCTATGATAGATGGGTGAAGTTTCCACTGACTGGAAAAAGGGATGACCAGGTTTATGCTGTGGTTATACTCTAGAGGGAAGGGATGCCATCCTGAGCGACTTTGAGAGGCTTGAGAGGCGGGTCTGTGTGAACCTCAGAAAGTTTCTGAAGGCCAGAAGGCCAAGTCCTGTATTTGACTCTGCAGAATCCCAAACATGGATTCAGGCTGGGTAAAAAGTAGATTGAGAGCAGCCTTGAGCAGAAGAACTTGAAGACACTGGTAAATGAAAAACTGAATATGAGCCTGCAATGCTCACAGCCCAGAAAGCCAACCACATCCTGGGCTGCATCAAAAGCTTGGCCAGCAGGCTGGGGGAGGATGTAATTCTCCCCCTCTGCTCCCCTCATGAGACTCCCACCTGGAATTCTGCATCCACCTCTGGAGTCCCAGCACAAGAAACGTGGACCTGTTGAAGTATGTCCAGAGGAGGTCCATGAAGCAAGCAGATCTTCTAGAGAGGCTGAGAGAGCTGGAAATGTTCAGCCTGGAGAAGAGTCCAGGGAGACCTTAGAGCAGCTTTCCAGTACCTAAAAGGGGTTAGAGTAAAGATGGCAAAAGGCTCTTTATCATGGAGTGCAGTGATAGGCCAAGAGGGAATGGCTTTAAACTGAAAGGGAGTAGGTTTAGATTAGATACTAGGAAGAAACCCTTTATAGGTGGTGAGGCACTGAAACATGTCCAGAAGTGGCTGCCCATCACTGGAAGTTTTCAAGGTCAGGTTGAATGGGGCTCTGACCAATCTGGTCCAGTGGAAGGTGTCCCTTCCAACCATTCTATTATTGTAAAATGATACATTTCCCTGGGAAGTGACTTACATAGCCATTGATGGAAACAGATGGAAGGCTAGATATCAAAGTTGTATGGAAAAACTCAAGATATTTTTATATGTTATAGTTTTTGTCCTCCTCTAAATGTGGTCTGTAGATTTACCAATGCACTGTACATAAATGCTGTATTTAGAGACTATGATAGAACAGGACCCTCAATAATCAAGAACTCTTTGCACAGCATGCCCAAGAAATATGAATTTCCCCTTTTATTTTCAATTTTATTCAGTTCACTTAAATTATTTTTCTTTCCAAATTTTTGTTGTTTTCAAGTTGTTTTAATTTCAGGGGTAACACACACACAGGGGATAACATCCCATGAATCCCCCATAAAGTGCTCCTGCCATTTGCTAAAATATTTCTATGGCTAATAAGAATGGCCTTATCAGAGCTAGTGCAACAGAAAGTATCTTGAAATTGATTCCAAACTTGGAAGATTCAAGTCATTATGCATGCTACAGGTTTTTTTATTCTCTTTAAGAAAAAATATCATACAGAATTTATCAGGTTCAATGAATTTGTGGAATTTGAAACATGCAAATGATTTAGTCCTTCTCACATACCCTTGGTCACAGGACAGTATTCCCCTTTATTTGAACCAGTTCTATGGTTTACAGCTCAATATGCTGTGTTCATAAAATGGTGTCACATAGTCTGCAAAGAACTCTGGTTTGTTTTTGTCTTGGGGTGACTTTATGATGTGCATCCCATGTCGCTGCCCTATGCCCAGAAATTAATTTTGTGCCTTTCTATACCCCGAAACTGAGCCTGAGAGGGGGAAGGAAAAACTGAGCAAAACTTTTTCAAAGCAGTTTGCAGCTTGTTCAAGGTCACACAGAGATAGCAGGTTTTTTTCCCCAGCTGCTGCAGGGGAGGGAGGAGGCACCTGGCTTGCTGCTTTCCAGTCAGTTTTTGGCCAGTTGTTTTTTGGGGTATTTTTCCCTCTGGAGAGAGACTGAGAGTTGAACTTTGCTTTTCCTTCCCTGCAATTTCGGATTTTCTCCCTTTTCTACTGGACTGCTTCAACCTCCAAGCACATCAGGAGGACTTTCCACCAAGCACAGAGGGCCTGGCCCTGGGCCAAGCCCCAGCTCCAAGGAGACCAAGGACGCTTAACACTTTTCCCAGGTTTTTCCTCCACAGCGAGAGATTTTATTATTTAGCATTATTTTCCTTTTCCCGTGTGTTTTGGTAAATAAGTAGTTTTCTCTCCTTCACTTTCCTTCGAGGAAAATTTATTTTTCCTGAACCTGGTGGGGGACGGGTGGTTGTGCCTTCTCTCAGAGTATGTTTTTCTAAATTTGGCCAAACCAGAACAGTTTCACACCTCTGATAGACTTACAGAGTTAACAATCTGTTCACCCGCTATGGGGTCTACAAACAAATCCACAGTGCACTCTCAGTTCTCTCATTCCAGACTGTAATCCAGATTACTTCATGTCTAGAAATAAGCAATACTGCATTGAACCTGAATATTGCACATAGATAACATGAGCAAGGGGAAAATGGTCATTGATTCACATCCTGTAATTAGAAGTGCTAATACCCCTGAGAGCTTTTGGACTCTGATCTGCCTTAAAGGAAACTAAGCAGCATCCTCTTGGCATCTAAAGGTTTAAAGCAAAGATTTGCAGATAGTAGACGTGAAGTTATAAGTTGAGTGAAAGCAAAAAAAGTCAAGTCAGATTTCTGCACTTCAGGAAAGGCTATTTGCTGTCTTTGTTTTTAAAAATCACTCTAAAATTGTGTCACTTGTTATACATATTTATATTTTAGAGCAATTATATTTTCATACAGTTTTCATCTAAGTTTTCCTTTCACTCATAATGCTGGACACCATTAACTTACTAATTTTATTTTTGCTCCAGAAATACAACATTAAAAGTTACTTCAATTTTTTTTTAAACATATAATTACAAAATAATAATAAAACACTCTATACAGAATCCCCTCACCTGATAGATTTACTAGACAGAAAGCATACATTTACATCAGATTCTAAGCTTTTTTTAATGAGTTCCACAACAGCAACTTAATATAAGACTTCCATTTTTTAAGACTGTTATGAAAAGCTTAATGTTTGGCCTAAAACTGATGTTTTTGCATTCTACTCTTTCATAGAAAACTTTGGAACTTTTCCTACAGCACAGAGCAATGTCTTCACTTGTGTCTCTACAGAAATCTTTTCAATAGTTATCTTCTCCACTTAATCTAAATTTATTCCAGGTTACCAGTGTGCTTCTCCTAATTTAATGCCAGCCTTGCATGCCCACAGAATTTATTTAACCATGGCCACACAGAAACCATTGTCTTGTTTGGTCCAGAACATGATTCCTCAAGACATTCACTTGTATGCATCAATAAATAACAGTTTATCCTCTCTCAAATATGTCTCAGCCTCACTTTTGGAATTGGAAAAATAAAAACTAAAATTAAAAAAAACCCAAAAACCAACAACAACAACCCAACAACAACACCAACACTAACAACAACAACAACAACAACAACAACAACAACAAAAAGGAAAGATTATATTTTATTACAAAGAACAGCATCATTAAGCTCTAGACACAAAATTTTACCAGAAGGTTCTAGGTCATAAAGCCAGCAGGATAGTGTTTGGAAAACAGACCAAAAAAATAGTAATCATCTTTGTGTTTCTAAGAAACCATAGCAATCTGTAAGGAATTATTCCCTTGCAGTCAATCTAAGTTGAAGGCACTTCTTTGCAGGACTTGGTTCATAATAAACAAAAGCAAATGTAATTGTAGAATTAACTGTCACTCAGAGCAAAAACTGTGACATGAAAGAAATATGAGTTACAATGCCACATACAACAAAGTGGGAGTTTTATGAAGTTTTCATGGTCTGTTTTGAATCTTATTGGATTGAGCATGGATATTTCTTTGACTTCTATTAGAATAATAAACAAGTCAAAGTTGTTACAATATGATGTCTTGCCCAATGCTTCTGAGACTGATCTAAGATGTTCGCAGATGCAATACTGTGCAAACACTATGGCTAAGTGTCAATTTGCATAAAACTGAAAGCACTTTTATACATTAAGGGTGCAAATAATCTACAATATTAAAGCAGTTATTAGTGCAACTGCTAGTGCTTCATAGTGAACAAATATCTATGGTGTTCTAATATGGCAGATTTTACAGATCACAAGAATTAGAATGAGACCTAAAGATCCTCTTAAGACATTATAGAAGTATCTCCAGTCATTGTATATTTTCAGAATGAGTTATACCAGCAGTAGCCCTTCTGATAGTAATGAGCTACCGGATATTGATAGCAAATTTTAAAAAGAGATAACAGTATCTTATCTCTATGTGTGTTTCTGTGCGGGTATGCATACTTACTCTTCTGAATTTTGGTCTATGTTTTAAGGGAATGAAAGAAATAAGATGTTTTTAAAGACCAACAAGAAGAAGTTGCTGTGTTAAGAAATAAAGTCCGAAGAAAATAATCCCTTAGAAGTACAGCTTATAGTACAGTGTGATTTCCTTTTTTTTTCTCTTCTGGAAACCAGTTTACTGATACTGTTACAGTAATAACCAATTAACTTTTTTTAAAAAGTAGCATTTCTGGGTGTAATGCAAATGAGCAAGGTTTTGATTTTAAAACTGAGCTTTAAAAGTTAACATTTATTTCACTGAAAAATGAATTATTTATTTTGCTCTAAACTCCATGGTACTCCTACTGCTACAGCATTTATTTTTCATTCATCACAATGCAGACTATTGTAATCTGATTTATAGAACAGTTTTCAAAACAGGAACTATTTTGAAAAAACCCAAAACCACAAGAGATTGGCAGAAGAACACACGTCCAGATGTGTCTCTCTTAGTGATAGATAAATAGAAAGAGGGAAAAAAAAACCCCAACTATTTGGCTATTTATTTTGTTCTTCAAAAGTCTTGGATTTCACCAAACTTTATAATAAACAGAAGACCAGATACTGTATAAGACTTAGACACCTAAATGTATTTCAGAGAAAAATTAAAAATAAAACCAAAACAAAACCAAAACAAACTAAAAACTGATTTAAAAAATGCCCAACAAAACACAAACCACACTAAACAAACAACACCCTCCAAAACCCCCTCAGAAACAAGCAAAACCAAGGCAAACCAAGCCAAACCAACCAACCAACCAAACAAACAAAATAATTAGGGACAGTAAATGGATTCTTCATATTCTTGAATTTGTTTTTAATTTATATATTTTAAATATAGAAACCTTACAGACAGAGACTATAAAACTAAATGTGCTATTTTTAAATCTTCAGGTAAACATTCCTGAAAATTTTCAAAAACTGAAACAAAATTGAGCAATAATTGATGGAACTGTTCACACTATTTCGGTCTAAGTCTCAGCATCTCTCTTTTGCAAAAAGTTCAGGACAGGTATATGACCCAAAATAGGCAAGTTCAGCTTGTACAAGTCTTAGAGCTCAACAGCAAAAAATGGGAATCTAAGGCTGATTTATGAATCTTGTAAATTCTTGAGTCTTGTACTTCATACTACTAAAGAAAGGTGCTTTGATACCACCAGTGAAAACCATCCTGCAGACCCATTCCATAACATAGGTGCTCATAATTCGTCCTTCCAAGTAGGAAATGAAGTGTGACGATACACCTAATACTTGTATGACTGTAAGGTAATGATATGGCAGGCTCCTGATGAGCAATTTAAGCAACTCCGTAAAGATATATGAGCCAACAGTGTGTGCTGTGCAGAGTGTATCAAGAATAGTGCAGCCAGCAGGACTAGGGAAGTGATCATCTCGCTTTTCTCAGCAGTGGTGAGGCCACACCTGGAGTGCTGAATTCAGTTCTGGGCCCCTCACTTTAAAAAGGACATTGAGGTGCTGGAGCATGTCCAGAGAAGGGCAACAAGGACACCTCGTGAAGGGTCTAGGAAACATGTCATATGAGCAATGGCTGAGGGAGTAGGGTTTCTTTAGTCTCAAGGAGGCTCAGGAGGAACCTCACTGCTCTCTACAAGTACCTGAAAGGAGTATGTAGCAAGGTTTCTAGCTGGTCTCTTCTGCTGTGCCTACAGTGAGAGGACCGGGAAAAATGACTTTAAGCTGAGAAAGGGGAGATTCAGTTTAGATACTGGGAAAAAGTTTTTTCATTCTTGCGGTGGTCAGTCGTTGGAATAGGTTGCTCAGGGAGGTTGTTGACTGTCTTGGGATGTCTTTATGATGTGTATCTCATATCGCTGCCCTATGCCCAGAAATTATATTTTGTGCCTTTCTATGCCTCTAAACTGAGCCTGAGAGGGGGAAGGAAAAACTGAGCAAAACTTTTTCAAAGCAGTTTGCAGCTTGTTCAAGGTCACACAGAGATAGCAATTTTTTTTTCCAGCTGTGGCAGGGGAGCGAGGAAGGACCCGGCTTGCTGCTGCCTGGTCAGCTTTTGGCCAGTTGTTCAGCTTCTTTTTCTCCGGAGAGAGACTGAGAGTTGAATTTTTTTTCCCTTCCCTGGAATTTCGGATTTTCTCCCTTTTCCACTGGACTGCTTCAATATCAGAGCACATCGGGAGACCTTTCCACCGAGCACAGAGGGCCTGGCCCTGGGCCAAGCCCCAGCTCTGAGGAGACCAAAGGGAGGACTCTAACACTTTCCCAGGTTTTTTCTCCACAGCGAGAGATTTTATTATTTAGCATTATTTTCCTTTTCCCGTGTGTTTGTTAAATAAATAGTTTTTATCTCTTTCACTTTCCTTTGAGGAAAATTTATTTTCCCTGAACCTGGTGGGGGAGGGGTGGTTGTGCCTTCTCTCAGAAGATATATTCTAAATTTGGCCAAACCAGATCATTGATTCTCTGGAGTCACCTTACCTGGAGGTGTTTAAGAGATGTTTGGATCTGGCGCCAGGTGGTGTGGTTTAGTTGTTTAGGGGTTACAGTGGTAGTGCTGAGTTCATGGTTGTAATTGATGATCTTAAACGTCTCTTCCAACCAACCTTGATGATTCGATGATTCTGTGATTCTATAATATTAGTACATGTTGCCAGACTAAAGGAGGAAGGTGGCACATAGGATCTGACGGCAGAAAGAGATAAAATCTTACGCAGACCTTGATATCTGCTATTCATGCAGACCTTGAGATGTCCTATTAATATTTCCATTTAAACTGGACTTCAGCCATAGTGCATCATAAATATCCAAGACTGGTATTCCCTGCTCGTTTGTTCATAATTCCACACTTTTAGGAGTTAGAATTTATGGTGACAGATATTGTTACTGAGCTCAGAAAATTTTCAGACTTTGAGGAATAAGGCTGTTCTTTTAATTTACTAATGTTTGTCATATATAGTAATGCTAAGTGTTAGCACTGAAGAAAAGGAGGAAAAAAATTCCAGACAAGCTCTTCCAAATAGATGAGGACTGATTAGAAATGGAGATTTAAGTATTTATCTCATCCTGAGCAAGCAAGCAGGCAAAGCCTTTACAGTCCTCACTTCATAAAAGTCATGTTATGAAGTGTTCATATTTCTGACACTGGGCATATGTGCCATGGGGAACATTTCAGAGAATAATTTTATTGCAGCTCTTCCACAGGATAAATTGAGATTTCATGTATTATTTTTTCTCTGGCTTGCAGTTTGAGCACTAAGTTCATTGTAAAACAAGCATTAGTAATCACGATAGGGCAAAATTATGGTATAGATAAATATTATTTTTAGGTACTTGACTGAAAATCCTAATGAAAGCATGGGTAGATTAATAAAAGTATAAAATCTAATTGAAACAATGCAGTCAGACCCATAATTAAAATTGTTGGAGGGAGATGAGAAAAGAGAATTATAAAAGCCTAGCTCTTTCAAATTCTCACACATTTGTAAGGGTGTTTTAAACTGGATTTATTTCCATTTTGTTTCATCACATGCGACAGAACCTGCTAAAAGGATGACATGCTAAGACTAAGAAGTCAGTGTTTGGTTGGGATACATTATGTGATCAGACTGAACTGGCAGGGCACTGATGGACAGCTAATCTGAACCCCCTGCTGTAAAAGAAAATCAGTTAGCAGAGGACATAGAGGCCAAATTTATCTGGTAATTAGTTGTGTACCCAGGAGCTAACACAGACATTTAAGATCTTATGAAGGATACTGTTCTCTTCTGGCTGTGAACTCCCTTCAGGATTCACCTTCTTTTCAGACCTTTGATCTGTATGGAACTTAATTTGCAGCGTTTTGACTGTATGAAAATTGTGGAAAATGGTTCAGTGTCATGAAGCGTTGCTTTAACTTATTCATAGTGCTCTGCTTAGATAATCATGAATTTCCATTCTAACCTGTGAGCATCTGAAAGTCAACAGGATCTCTACTGTATAAGAACCAATTTCTGTCTTGTTCTATAAAATGCAACAAAATAGGCTGTTGTTTTATTTCTCAGCCCCTGCTCTCAAAGCATCAATTCATGCAGAGGTCCAGAGAAGCTGACTTTTTTCATGGGGTAGATTATGGTGATGTATTCCCCCTGCTGGGCCTCTGGGCTAAGCCCCTCTTGAACTTAACTGAAATACTGTCTGCATGTGTCCCAGAACAGCTGTCTTAATGAGCACCTGTTTTTCAATGAACAGCCTTGAAAACTTACTTTTTCTTGCCTGATTAAAACCCCAAGTAGAATAATGTTTTTGTTATTGAACCTTCAAAGAAATTTACTGAGTCAAATTGAGGCCAGGATGGAAAATTACTAACACTAAAGCACACTCTTTGGACTCTATAAACAGTGGTCCATAGTGACACCTTTGAGCTCTCAATTCCCAGAAGATAAGGGGGTTAATGTGTATCTCTCTAACACTGATAACTGGATGGCTGTGGAGTCAACCAAGGACTGTTGGTATTAACACATCATAAAAAAGAACAAGATTTGGCTGGAAAAGGGGGTCCAAGGGGACAGACAGGCCTAGCAGCACTTTTCTGGGACAAATATCCTTGTTGTTCCTGGAGATAAGCACAACACAGTACAGCATAAGCACAAGAATTAGGCCAAGAAGTGGGCATGGACTGTAGGGTTGAATAAAGACTACCAAGGACCTTGAGGCCATCTGACTCATTTCCAGAATGGTCTGAAAGAATGGACTGCACATGATAGCTAATTTGCATAAAACCTGAGAAACCTATCTTCCAAGTGAAGAAAACTATCCATAAAAAGTAACCCTTCCCAAGCCTGGGTGAGGCCTCCAGGATCCCTGAGGCAGCTTTTCTTAATTTCAGCCAAAGATAGCCAAGAACAGTATATCCATGAAATTTTTTAGAGGTTTTTTAATGTTTGTTTCACTGTCTAATTACTTTCCCTGTCAACTGCTCAATAAATTCCAGGCTGTATCTGAGCTTTATTACCCAGAGAGTGTTTTATATACGTTAAAGATTTGCTCCTTGCTGCTATTCCTGAGAACAGGTATGTCCATCTCCCAGGGTTGTATTCTTTTAATGATCATAATTGACCACAACTATTTTTTACCCTGGACCCTCTGTTATTGTCTTATAGTACTTTCAAGAAAGTTGCTATCTTATTGTGCTTTTACTTTTAGGTGTTTCTGTTTCACCATCTAGCACTCTGTAACCTGTCAGCAAAACCGTCAATCAATCTTGAAGTGAATCACACATTTCAGTTACTATTTTGAGTGACTTGAGACAGAGTAAAAAACCAAACCCACGAGGTTCTTACAAATTCATCAAATCGGGCAAAACCTGTCCCAGATTTGGTGAAAAGGCTGGGGGCAGGCAAAAGTGGATGCAATGTGTGACACAACCAAGTTGTATTCTAGTGTTGTTTGATCTAGATCAGACAATGACATTTATTGAGTTTCAGATTTTTTAAATTTATTGGAATTTTTGAAATTTGAAAATTAATTTTTTATCATACCATTATAAAAGTATACCTATTTTAAAAGACAGACGCATGGAATTTGAGGAACTGAACTGGCAAAAAAAGAAAAATTTTGGCTGTCTTCTCTCATTTACTGAATTGTTCAAGCATCTTTTTGTATATGTTTGTCCTGAAGAACTTCACAATCACAGAAAACTTGGTGCTACCTTTTGAAAGAGATATGGTGTCATGGGTTAGCAAGCATAGTCCTGGAAGTGATGTTCTTGCAAAGGGGTGCTTACAGCTCCTCTATGACCTGACAGAACCTATCAGCTGGCTAGTTTGAATATGGACAATTCTTTAAGCCACTTAAAATTTTGACAGCCTCTGTGATCCACACTTAAGAAGGGACAAACCCTGGAAAGTGTTCTCTCTTGCTTCTGGCCAGAGGACTGGTAACCAGGCTGAGCCCTGCTGGGACCTGCTCGGCCCTGCCGGGACCTGCTCTGCTCAGGCCAGGCTGGACTACAGCCATCCTGGAGCCGTGCAGCCCTGTTCCCCCACGGCCCCCACACAGCCCTGCTATGTGCAGATGGCACGGCCCCCTCTCCAGTGCGGCCAAAGATGAAGATTCAGCTGAAGCTGCCCACTGCCCAGCAAAGATCATGTGACCAACAGCGATAAGCGACATTCCAGCTGTAAGGCCCGGCTGAGATTAACCCTTTTAGTGCTGTGAAGAGCTGAAAACCTGAGGGAGGAGAAAGAGGAGATGCTTAAAGCTGAAATTCTGTTGTAAAGCTATATCAGAGTACCCATTGTAATTTCATGAAGGCATGGGGGGGTGGAGCATTTGAACTGTACTTGTGAGCAAAAGCACCTGTGCTGGAATAAGGAAATGCTGATGCAGCTGTAATTTGATGAGAAGTTTGAACACGGAGAGATGGAAGTGATGAGGACTCTTGCTCCAAATTGGAAGGAGAAGACCTCAGTTCCTAGAGATGCTCCCAGAGATAGTCCTAGAGATGAAGATGAGGAGCATCCTTTTTCTCCCAGGGAAGGGGGAGGGCCTCTGTTCTCAGAGATGAAAATGCTCCCAGAGATGGGTGAAGAGAACTTTTGTTTCTGAACGGCTCAACCTTAAAATTGTACCCCAGTAGCTCAAGATTGGACCCTTGAAAGCAGGGAAAAGCTGCAAGTCGTGAAAGGGGACTCTCACATGATGCGAGCAGAGAACCAACCCGGGCGGCTGTCTCATTGTGATAATGTCTCCATAGCATGATCAAGAGAGACTCCTCTTCCTAAATGAACTGAACAAGGTTACTATGGAAGTGGTAAACAGACTGAACATCTCAAGGGTTGTCTTTTTACACTAACAGTGGGAGAAGGAAGAAAGATGGGGGAAGGAGAAGTGTTCTGAAGGGGTGGTATGATTTTTTTTTTTTCCCCTTCTTTTAGGACTATTAATAAACTTCTTTATATTCTTTCAAGTTTGGTGCCTGCTTTGCTTTTCACCTAATTCTTCTCTCACAGAAGGTAAACAGTAATGAGTATTTTGGACCAAACCACTACATATGGTAACAGCCGTGTTAAAAGAAAAAATCTTTATCAGTTAGGTCCAGCTTTCCTTTGGACAGAAGTATTGGGATATGGGGATATTATAATACTGAAATATCTCAGAACACATTTATTCCTAGAATCAAGAGCAGCTGCCGCTTTGCTTCAGAGCTGGATGAGTCCACAGATATTGCAGTTCTCAGGGGATTATTTATAAATAAAAACCAAAAACTAAATCAAAGCTGTTGGAATTTGCTTAGTTTTGTAACCCCTCTGCCAACCTGAACATAGGTTCACACATGGAGGAGATATTCAGACATAGATTATGTGTTTTCCTAGAGCAAAATGGCATGGTCACAGGGTAAAGACATACAAGATATGAGCATGCTGGTTGCAGTACATGTGGCAGCTGCTGCAGTGGTGAAAGGACCCTCTTCTCCCACCCAACTATGTACTGCTTTCCGAGGCTGTTAGGCTCCATTCAAACAGTCCTGTGCGATCAAAGATGCAGATCATATTGTCTAATAAATAAGTTCTGGTGTGGGTGGGGGATAATTAAGCACCCTTTTATTCAATTAATTGCAAAAACATATCTGATTTTTTTACATACCAGGTAACCTGCTACAGAGGCAATTGATAATGAAATGGATCTTCAAGCATCTCTTAAATCAATAAACAAAATTAATCCGTGAACCATATTTAGTCATAGATATTTTATTGACTATTGTTTGATGAAATTTTCTTATATATGAAAAACTCAAAGGACTAAGTTGAAAGGGAACAATAAGCAGAAACAAAGACATTAAAGACACAAAATAAATTAGAGAAATGTAACTACAACATCATGGGATAGTTTTAGAACTTTGTTTCCTGCCTGGAACAGGAGCTGTGTACATAGCTATTAGCACTGTCTCCTTCTGAAGTTTCAGAAAAAAGACATTCTAAATTCCTCTTTAAATGAACAAGAATGGATGCATTATTTTCAATAACAAAACTGACTGCATTATAAATTTATCTCTTACCTCAATTGCAGACAAATGTCTAATATGGCAGATCAGCACAAAGTGGCAGCTCGAAAGGTAGTCTTTGAAACTTGGTTTGTACCTTAAATCAATAAGCAAGGGTGTGACATTCCCAGCCTCATGCCTAAATTATTTTCAAATTCCTATCTCCCTTTTTCAGCCAAAGCACTATGACGAACACCCTATAAAACTAAAAAGAAATATTTCTATTCAAATATTAAATTTTATAATAATTTTACTTTGTCAAATATAAGACTATACTGCTGTAAAAATGAGGTAATAAGCACAAAGGATTATTTCATAAAAATATTTCTTAGATTAAGGATAAGCCTTGTTCAAGCTGTTCTGCTTATAAAGTGTGTGGAGATATTTAATATTTTCTTTTAGTGAAAGTACAAGCTAATTAACATATCAATATCCTCCTACAGACTGGGATTTTCTGTGATATTTAATACAAATCTCATACTTGAACTTTTCTAATTATTTTAATTATCTTTATCTTTTGTCCCACATCATCTGACAGAGAGTGGAGGACCTTAAAAAGAGTCTAACATCTGGACTTCACGGTATGAATGTAAATCACAGAGAAAATTCTGATTTAGTATTATTACCAGTAGCCATAGCAATTGCGAGACTGAAACAAAATGGTGGATTTAGAACTCCAGAACTACATAAAGATTTTCTTTGGAATTTCCATTTGTGCTCAATAATAGTAGGAACAAGGACTGCAAGATGCAAGGTCTCCTGGACGGCAGACATAATTTAGAAAGGTAAAAAGACCTCTCATATTATTCCACCAAATCATGGCCATTAAAATATTGGACCTGTAGGACAATATCCCAAGCAATGGAAACATTCCAGAAAGCAGTCAACAAAGTAGTGAAATGAACAGTCTGTTGAAAGGAGGATGGAAAGGCAATGAAAATTGTCCATTATGAAAAAAAGGAAAAGTATAAAAAAACAAGTATTCTTATTCTGTTTGCACAGATGCTGAGTCAGTGTGCTGGTTAAGACAACTAACTGAGGTCATATGAAACTACAACCATGAAGTCTAAGATGCCCTTTCTGCAGTGAGAGAATTTTCTGCAATAGTGTCCTGATTTAGTTGAAGATGCCACTATTCATTGCGGGGGTTTGAGCTTGATGATGTTCAAAGGTACCTTCCAACCCAAACAATTCTATAATTCTAAGAAGGCAAACAAAAAGAAAACAATGTTAAAGAAGGACAAGAAAATGGTGACAGTACATTTTTAGAATGCAACTATTGGTCATCCTGTCTTTTGACATAATCTCAGATAAAATAAAAGCAAGAAGGATGATGGAACTAAATTTTGCAACATCTGTGACACCTACATTTCAAACCATGAGTGTGGTAGATCTTATTGTGGAGAACTGAGAGTTTATGATAGGATAATAAGAAGCTTAGAGAATAAGGCCAGGATGGGGCTTTGAGAAACCTCATCTAAAGGAAGGTGTCCCTGTCCATGGCGAGAGGTAAGGGCCCCTTCCCACCCAAACCATTCTGTGATTCTATGATAATAAGCAATGGGAATGCCAATAAAAATGAAGGTTCTTTTCAGTTATAGTACAAAATCTTCTCCATAAATTTTCCATAAACCAGAAGTTATTTTAATAGAAGCTCTCAAGTACTTAGTAGATTGAAAAACCAAGGGCATGAAGCTGTCTGCTCATAGATAAAGGGGAAAAAAATAGAAGATGGAGATAGATAGATGGAGATAGTTTTATTCCAAGTATTTTAGGATTGTTTTCTCATATAAAACTAATATATTGCTTGCTCTGGATTTTTAAAATATTTTTAATTTTAATTACT